>NC_060208.1:231450000-234185000 GCF_021130785.1 Homalodisca vitripennis | reverse complement strand
TTTTTCCCAAAAATTTTTTTAAAAAAAAATTTAACAGGGCAGTAATGTCTGCTCAGGCTTATTGGTGATTTGGATATAGAAAAATTACAAAAATAAAAGTTATTTGCTGCTTTTTAGGAAGATGAGGATCAGTACGGCTATCACGGAAAGTGTAGTACCAAACACAGATTCGGGAAGTGAGGAGAAAGGAAAAGAAGAAAACACAACCCCAACAGACACTGTGGCATCAACAGTGAATGAACACAGCTCTACACCACCAGAGACTGTGGCATCAACAGTGAATGAATACAGCTCTACACCACCAGACACTGTGGCATCAACAGTTAATGAATACAGCTCTACACCACCAGACACTGGCATCAACAGTGAATGAATACAGCTGAGATATATAAAAAAAAACACATAACTGCTCAGGATGTTACACAAACTGATTAAACACTTTAAACTTTAATGTTTTATTAAAACAATTTTTGGGATGTTCTAATAGTTTCGATTGATTAATTATACCATATCTTACATAATTTATATGATAAGTTTAGTACCAATTTTAAGGATGGATTTCTTTTAGTCTCTAATTTAAAGAATCGGACAATAACAGTGTTAGCACGTCATTATTGAGAATAGGTTTGAACTTCTTTCAAATACCCTATAGCAGTTAATCTTCTTGGTATACTAACATATGTCGTACTTAAGCATAAGCATTGCATTTCATTACTCCATGTTTGTCTCTCAGCAGTTTTAGCACCTACATTTATTTAGTTACTTATTTAGAAACAAACAACATTTTATATTGCCTTACATTTCTTTGCATTAACCTTATTTAATAACAATTGGTTTTGTCAATACAGTTCACAAATATTGATGCAAAGATACCCAAATGACTAATCGAATAGAAAGCTGATTGATATCTAAGGCAGATTAGCATTCACAAATGTATAAGTACATAAACCAAACCAGTAAAGTGGAAATAAACAACAGAAACCGTAATGAATATTGGAATATCGTTAAAAATGTACTTTTAGAAGGACACCTTGAAACTTGTAGTTGTTTTCAGATAACTAACGAGGTATGTGATGTCTAAGGCAGATTAGAATTCGCAATGTATAAGTACATAAACGAACCAGTAAAGTAGCAATAAACTGAATAGAAACCGTAAATGAGTAATGGAATATCGTTAAAATTGTACTTTTACAAGCACATCTGAAACTTGCAGTTGTTCTCAGATAACTAAAGGAGTATGTGATATCTAAGGCATATTAGAATTCGCAATGTATCAGTACATAAACCAAACCAGTAAAATAGCAATAAACTGAATAGAAAGCGAAATGAATAATGGGAATATCGTTTAAAAATTGTACTTTTACAAGGACACATCTGAAACTTGCAGTTGTTTTCAGATAACTAAAGGAGTATGTGATATCTAAGGCATATTAGAATTCGCAATTTGTCAGTACATAAACGAACCAATAAAATAGCAATAAACTGAATAGAAAGCGAAATGAGTAATGGGATATCATTAAAATTGTCAATTTACAAGCACATCTGAAACTTGCAGTTGTTTTCAGATAACTAAAGGAGTATGTGATATCTAAGGCATATTAGAATTCGCAATGTGTCAGTACATAAACGAACCAGTAAAATAGCAATAAACTGAATAGAAAGCGAAATGAGTAATGGGATATCATTAAAATTGTCAATTTACAAGCACATCTGAAACTTGCAGTTGTTTTCAGATAACTAAAGGAGTATGTGATATCTAAGGCATATTAGAATTCGCAATGTGTCAGTACATAAACGAACCAGTAAAGTAGCAATAAACTGAATAGAAAGCGTAATGAGTATTGGGATATCATTAAAATTGTCAATTTACAAGCACATTTGAAACAGAATAAGATTAAGCAAGATTACCGGTTCACACCGCACTGAAATATTGCTTATACAATTAAACTCTTGGAACACTTAAGCATTAAGTGTTGTTATTTGTAGATCTCTTATTCGTGGAAAAGCAAGCAAACACTTATTGTACTTTATTCTTATTGTTGAACAACACTGATGCTACGATGACTGATAATGTTGGCTTCTTAATATAATATACTTGTAACACTTTTATATACTTAGTAACTCCATCATCTTGAAACACTACAACACCAAAATAACCAAAGCTTTCTGTAACAACCTATACAATATCTCATTTTTGTAAACCTTTTAACGATTAAATATTATTCTATTCTTCTAAAACTTTTGTATGGCTGTCACCTCCAAGTTTCACAAAATATAAATACCATGCAAATACATATTTTCGAAAAACTGTGCAATTTAAAATTTGTTTTTGATTTGCTCTATAATACATTTAAAGTGAGATATAATCATTCCTTTTTAAATTTTAAACGATCACTATCTTGAAACCTTAAGATATATTACAAAATTTGAGAGAATAAAAGTTTCTTGAAGATTTTTATATTAAATGGTTGTCATTTTTACATTAATTTTATTAATATAGTTAAACGTATTTATTATTTCCTAAACATTAAGATAATATGTGTTAGATATTAGTAATGATGCATACAGTATTCAGTAAGTACATATGGTTAATGTTATATAAATTCATTGTTCTACCGATATGTTTTTGTAATTTATTCTTCAATTAAATAAAATTAGAATGTTTCATATTTTGCATTGGTGTTACGTGCATAATAGAACATTATACTTACTAGTACTATGAGGTTTCATATTCAAATTATTGCAATAACACATGAATAGACAATAATGAAATATATTTCAATAGTTAATTATATAGAAGATAGGAGTACATAACACCAAGTGTCAAGAAAAACCTTCACTGAGGTTTCTTGCCAAATTTCAAACCTACAGTTCATTTCATTTTTGAATTTCCTACAGCAAGGTAGGCAGGCAGTCATCATATAGTGAAAAATATTTATATTCCTTCAGCAGACAAAAAATAAATTTTCTCAGTCAACTGCAATGACGCTCAGCCAAGTTTCATGGTTGGACCGTGATAGAACTCATTCTTGTCTATCTAAGAAAAGAAGCTTCATGTTAAAATTACATTTTGCAAATGGAATATTCCTCGAGATATCTTACCTCATGATACATTCATACTTTTGTTCATTAAGTTAGTTTTCACAGCAGTGTTCAAATAATGAACGTTTTTTGAGTTAGAGAGAGGAATACAAAGAAAGCGTACTCTTACGCTTAGATCAAATCTTGCCACTGACTTTAATATTGAATTTCCACTTTTACCTGTGATTAAAAACGTGACATATTAAAATCCCATATGATTTTACTCAGTTTATTTACAAATTTATTTATTCCACTATTTTCTCTTTTCCATCATGGCAACTCCAAAATATTCGCTAATACTAAGCTAAATCCCATGGAATAACATGCCCCACTATCGAACTCGGTGGTGCTCATGGACATGAAGCTTCATGCAACATTTTAACTCTATAAGTCTGTTCGTTTTCGAGAAACCGTATCAGTCAGACAGACTGACAGAAATGGAATTTCGTTAATGCTCAGCTAGTTATAATCTGATTAATTACAACACTACGTTCTTGTATGTAATGGACCATTTGCTATGGAAAATCGTACTCACTGACATTTTTCCGGAGCCTGAAAATTGTTACTAATGCTTAACTTATCTTCAAAATATAATGTTACTTTCCTTGTTTGTGATATTTCATTGTTTGTGATATTGTTAACCCACTTGAAATGTGCTAAGGTAAAAGTTGCTGGTCAGGAGAGTAAATTAAAGCACAGTGAGATTCACATTATAATGTTGGTTAATTTTAAAGGATGGAAATGTCAGATAGATAAATTAGAGAGCGGGCGGCACTGAAGGTCTGGGACTGGTTCACATTCGTTAATATTCGGATGCCTTCGTTAGCCGACGGCATCGCGCAGGCGCACAATACACCACGTCTAGTTGGGATTCTATAATGTTTTCCTAGCGATTCTTTTAAAGTACCTGTAATCATGTTATGTTAAATAAACTATTTATTAGAAAATTAACAATTATGTGCTTATATGGTAAATAATATTGAATTTACTCTTGATAACAATAGAATAAATTATTAAATTTAGAAGGATAAAGGTTGTACACGAATTCTCCTAGGAAATATTATGCTCTATTCTTATTGTGACGTATTAACCCAGAAAGGGAATATGTAATATAGTTCCAGCTGTAATAATGTGTACTTGGAGCATTTTATTGGCCTTGGATATCTTTTTTAATAAGACCCAACTTTGAAACCTAAGATAACTTGTTTTTATAGTTTACAGTGAGGTTCAAATTCTCGTAAAACAGTACTTGATATCTAGCTATAGTTTTATGAGCACTACAATTGAATGAATCAAATGTCAATGGTGCAACTCCGTCACCGTAGTGAATAGAGAGCGTTTACACATTCAGATAATGACATGCTTATGTTAATTTTGTGTAATTAAGGTACATTAATCTCAGATAGAGGTAAAGTTATTTTTTGTTTTGTTCCTTACTTAAAACTAGAATAATTTGTGAATACAGAGTTAAAAAAATATTCTGAAATGATTTAATAGCAGGTAAAAAGTGTTTTACTTTACATTGAAAACTTTTTGCAAATTTCAAAATAAATAGTGAAATAAACTTTGTAGTTGTATATAAGGAACACTTTTTTTTAATTATGTCTAACTTTTAAAGTACATTTCCTAAGAAAAGTATACCTTTACACTTAATTTTTATCAGAAAACATATTTTAAGTTATAAATGCAAGTAAATTGGTATTAAATTACATTTAGTAGAATCCAGAAGCGTATGCTGAGCTATCTAGTCTAGACCTCATCGCTCATCTAACCTCAGTTCGGTCATTTTCGTATTCTACTGCCACTTTCATTCCAGGTCTTCAATGGCTTTTTCCTCATTTTTATCCGGAGTTCTTTTTGCTTTTTCGCCAACATGACGAAACATGCTACAGATTCGAAAGCACTATATTTATGAATTGTTTTCGCCGATGGCTTTTTTGGGATTTCTTGAAACGGACGCGAACTCCAAACCCCAACTCTGTGATAACGTCAAATTTCAGACGCTGCACGAAAGAAGATGAAATAGAGCAGAACTAAACATTCACATAGAATTAATTCCTACCACCATACATACGTTACGTTAAAATAGCACCATTCAGTGAATTTCTCAGATTCATCCTAAAGTTGGGCAATAAAAATGTACAGTCTATGGTTTTTCATGCGTAAGTAATAAATAATACAGATTCATTTAAGTATTTTATAATACCGTCCGGAATTTGAATTCACGGATTTATACATTACTTACTTATTTCGATTTAGTTAACAATCTGTGTTCAGTGATATTAAATATAAATATAATTTTCATCAAAGAGCTATAGAATTTTGGGGTGTAATTGTACGTTTTGTATTTGAATTTCTCTTACTTTAGTTTGTATTTAATTCATCATCCTTCAATTTTAATAGATACTAAAAACCTATATCAATAATTATAATGCTGAAGAAATTAAAACTAAATGTGTTAGTTGGCAAATGATAATTAATTTAGATTACATTCATCATAACATCAGCGTCACAACTCAATGAAATATTGTAATTATTTCGGCCTCGTTAAGGACTCCCATCGACTGCTATCTTCAGCTAACCGTAACAGTTTTAGTCAACTTTTGTTTAGATCTGTTGATTGTAGATGACTGTCCACAGCGAGGTTGAAGTATTTCGGCCTCGTTAAGGACTCCCATCGACTGCTATCTTCAGCTAACCGTAACAGTTTTAGTCAACTTTTGTTTAGATCTGTTGATTGTAGATGACTGTCCACAGCGAGGTTGAAGTATTTCGGCCTCGTTAAGGACTCCCATCGACTGCTATCTTCAGCTAACCGTAACAGTTTTAGTCAACTTTTGTTTAGATCTGTTGATTGTAGATGACTGTCCACAGCGAGGTTGAAGTATTTCGGCCTCGTTAAGGACTCCCATCGACTGCTATCTTCAGCTAACCGTAACAGTTTTAGTCAACTTTTGTTTAGATCTGTTGATTGTAGATGACTGTCCACAGCGAGGTTGAAGTATTTCGGCCTCGTTAAGGACTCCCATCGACTGCTATCTTCAGCTAACCGTAACAGTTTTAGTCAACTTTTGTTTAGATCTGTTGATTGTAGATGACTGTCCACAGCGAGGTTGAAGTATTTCGGCCTCGTTAAGGACTCCCATCGACTGCTATCTTCAGCTAACCGTAACAGTTTTAGTCAACTTTTGTTTAGATCTGTTGATTGTAGATGACTGTCCACAGCGAGGTTGAAGTATTTCAAGAGTTTAATAGTATGATTGATGTTTCAGTGCGGTGTGAACCGGTAGACATTTACATAGTTGTGACAAGGCCCGTGTAAGCCTGAAAACTAAGATTAGATGTAATCTATCGTTTAATGAAACTCAATTCCAGAAGTTGAATATCCTAATTATTTTCCGGAAAATCAAAGTACCACTGCATCTAAAGCTCATTAGTGCTACTAGTTTAACTTAATATAACTTAGTCTTAATCTGTTACAGATGTACTTGTAAATTGACAGTTTTGATGATTTTCCAGTATTGATTACGCTTTCTGTTCAGTTTATTGTCACTTTATTAGTTAAGTTAAGAACTAATACATTGTGAATGCTAATCTGCCTTTGATATCAATGACTCCTCTAGTTATCTGAGAACAGCTGCAAGTTTCAGGTGTCCTTCTAAAAGTACATTTTTAACGATATTCAAATACTCATTACGCTTTCTGTTCAGTTTATTGCCACATTTTGGTTTGGTTTATGTGGTACACATTGTGAATGTCAATCTACCTTAGATATCACTAATTCTTCTAGTTATCTGATGACAGCTGCAAGTTTCAAACGATGTGAAAGAGGAATGCTACAGTCGAGGTGCTGGCAACGGACAAGTTGATTAATTAATCATGCAGGATGAGATGTCAGCGATATGACGTTAGGATGGACGTCCACGGACATAATTTTAGTCTGCTGCATTTGGGAAAGAATTCACATTAAATTACTTGGGTACCAGGATCAACCGTTATTATTGTATTCCGCTTGTGGAAGACTTCATTTGAAATGTACAGCACTTATCGAAGTAAATACGTGTCTCGTATAAATATAAAGAAAGCATTTTTGTATTTAATATAAAATTAATTAAACCACTTCGTAAGCTGAGCCCAATAATCATGTTATAAATCATTATACAGAATTTAAAAAAGTCTTGCACAAGCTTTATAATTCCGAACGATTACAGGTAAAGCAATAAAACTTGGTAGGGATTATAGCACCTATAAATCTACTTTTTGAAGTATCTACCATTTTTCAAGCCAGAAGGAAATCTTAAATTAGACCATAGGTCGAGTAGTACATCAAATTAAAGGTCTGCCCTCAAAAGTTTTACTCTTAAAAAATTTACGCTGGTTTTAAGTTTGAAACCTTTTACAATGTAGGTCCTGTTCTACATGGTTTAATATTCGTTCCATGACTCAAATTGTGAAAACTAAACTTATTAAATTAATATTGGACTTAAAGAATAGTTTTTAACGTAGTAAGTGACTCTTCACATCCAATGGAGGAGGGTCTACAAGAAGTTCGGAAAAAATGTAACATAAGCGTATATTAAAATTTAAATCGATTAAAAGAGTAATTTAAGATGTACATCAAGTATAGTCAAAAGCCCAAACAAAAAAATAAGAACTGTCAATTACTGATTTATTTATTCACGGTAAACCCATTACATACAAAGATTACACAAATTGATAGAAAAAAGCTGATTAGAATAATAAATAGTAAAGCAGTTGAAAAAAGTGATGATTATAGTGCCAGAATAACTTGAATTACAATAACAAATGGCAGATCTTCCCCTTATCATTCAACCCTGTTAAACAACCCCTTCATAATGATTTACATCTTGAGCTATGCTTAATGTATTTGCCAAGCTCCTTGTAGACCGTCCTACATTGGATGTGAATAATCACTTACTACCTTAAAAAATATTTAAGTCCAGTACTGAGGTCGTATTTAAGGCATTGTACTCTACTAATACTTGACCTATGCTCTCATTTAAGGTTTCGTTCTGATTCCCTGCGGGCCATCCCCTTACACGAGAAAACTATTTTAGTTACTTCAAATAGTATAAGTTTTATTGTTCTACATGTATAATCGTTCGGGAATTATCAAGCATGTGCAGGACTTTTTTACACCCTGGATAATGAATATGCCTTCAATTGAGATGATTGGTTAGTCATCAACTTCCGTGTATGTATGAATAAATTCTGTGTTCTTCAATAACATTATTTCGTCCTATTCTTTGTTAAGAGCTCAAACTTTGATTATGATGCGTTAAAGACCCTTTGAAAAAAATAGTCGAAGAAAAATAGTAGCTTCAATCTTCAAAGATTTAACTTGGATAAATTTGTAATTCACATGCATGGCTAGTAAATCCATTAGTCATATATAGACAGCATTTTTTATGAAATTTCATTTTTATATCTGCAACATCGAGTGCATTCGATGATGGTGCACGTAACTTCATGACATGATGAGCGTTAGTGAACATTCTATATTGGTCTTATGGGTAGATATGATGTCAGCAAGAAATTCGAAGAATATATACAGTATAGATTTCTAAACAAACTTAATACAGCCATATAACATTATACCACGTGACACAATAACAAATGTGGCCTCACTATCTACAAATTACCTCAATTAAACCATCTATAATATACTAATGTAGCATGAAACTTCATTTATACGTAGTAGAACATTATTTCTACAATGGTAAATCTCCATATGTGGGATTTGGCTGAGCGACGTTGAAGCGTATCACTCAGTAGGCTGGAACAATTTCTCTTTCGCCTGCAGGGAGAAGTAAACATTTCTTTTCTATATCATTATCTATCTGTCAGTCCTTAGGGCATTTCAAGAATGAAATGCGTGGGCAACAAAATAAGAAGCGGGCTCTTATAAAGGTTGATGAAATATAATATTTTCGTTAATTATTACTTGTTATTGCTCTTAAAATAATAATGTTATGATTATAGTAAGACCTCAGTAGCAAATCCCTTTCTTTGTTTGGATGGAAAATGTCAATACTAGAACTCAGCGGCTATCCTCAGGCAAAGCAGTCGTAAATCAGTGTCAACTAATATTGACTAATAAAAGCTGCCACGTCAGGTAGATGGCTCCCAGAATGGTTTGGACGATTAGAAGCAGAAGAACGTCGTGAGGAAGGGTCGGAGTTGAAGCGGGCCGAAGAAAAGGTCTGGCGATGGAGAGTGGATAAGTCATTGAGCAACACGCGATTGTCCCCCACCTACAGTGTTGGACAGAGTTCAAGATCGCAATTATAGGAACAAGTCATGCAGGGTCGGCGACCCAGCGGGCTGCCGGGTGTTCGGTGTTGGGCTAATGGACATCTCCGGTACCGCCTGAGCTCGCTACGGCTTCATTCTCAGAAACAATCGGAGCATATTCTTATCGTAGACCTAGAAGTATCATGTTCGCTAAATGATTATTCTTAACTGATGACCCTCTCCTGGAAGGAACCTTTGATATTTCCAACAATTGGAGCATATTTTATTGCAGACCTAGAAGTATCATGTTCGCTAAATGATTATTCTTAACTGATGACCCTCTCCTGGAAGGAACCTTTGATATTTCCAACAATTGGAGCATATTCTTATTGTAGACCTAGAAGTATCATGTTCGCTAAATGATTATTCTTAACTGATGACCCTCTCCTGGAAGGAACCTTTGATATTGCCAACAATTGGAGCATATTCTTATTGTAGACCTAGAAGTATCATGTTCGCTAAATGATTATTCTTAACTGATGACCCTCTCCTGGAAGGAACCTTTGATATTGCCAACAATTGGAGCATATTCTTATTGCAGACCTAGAAGTATCATGTTCGCTAAATGATTATTCTTAACTGATAATCCTCTCCTGAAAGGAACCTTTAATGTTGCTAACAATGGAGCACATTTTATTGTAGACCTAGAAGTATAATGTTCACTATATGATTTTGCTTAATTGATAACCCTCTCCTGGAAGGAACCTCTGATGTTGCAAAAAAGATTCGTCACAATGTATTTTTGTATTTATTAAGTTCGTTGTTCAGAATTGTTACATTTTAGTGCTCATAATTTGGTATGCAACTGGGACCTATAGGTTATACCCTTACAGCCTGGAATTTTCAAGACGTGAAGATGTTCATGAAATCAATTGAGCAGTCCATTTAAAAACTTGGATAAAATTACTGATCAACAAGAAACTGAAAAATGTGTTCAAGCAATCGTCGCTAGCCGGTAATTTAGGAGTTCTAAGAGGTTGATCCTACAGATGATCAGGAACTGTCACGCTTTGTTCTTGTTGGAATCATTATCTAACAGAGAATTGTTCCCGAAGAATGCTGTTTTGCTGGAACTCAACCATGTCACTGGTGATGAGCTCAGTGTGTTCAACAGTGCCAACAAATGAGACAGTTTTAATTAATGAACCAACGTTTAAGGAGTAGGCAACACGTTTGACACATCATTTGTCAGAACCGGTTGAAAAATAAGAAGTTTTTACCAATTATATGCAACACATTTTAGTCGAATTTACATAAAATTTGTATTTATTCAAACAAGTCCTCAAAACATATTCATGAATATTGCATGCACACATATGAACCTCTCCTGACTAAGACTGACAAGGCATTCTTGAAATGGTATCCTGTTTGTCCTCTGTTTGACCGTTTCTGCGATAACTCTTGCAAGAATGCTTCTAGAGACTTGAATTTTGTTACGTAGGTTTCTAAAGGTCCAAGAAGATCCTTATTGATTTTAACATCAAAAGGTCAAAGGTCTGTCCGTCCGTCAGTCTGTCCGGCTGTATGACAACTCTTTATCGAAGGTTTCTACAAACTTGAAACTTATAGGATATCAATCTAAGTTCAAGGAAAAATCCGATGGATTTTGAATTAAAAGCGTCAAAAAGTGGTCTGTCTGTTTCGTTACGTTCTGTTCCTTCGATATTCTGTTGTATAGTTTATTTCTCCTGAAACTGTTGTATTATACGCAAATTAAGTTATTCAGAGTACAAACCCGTTATCTTACATCAAATTCACTCCATGAGGAAACTATATTTTTCTCAATATAGAACAAATAACTATATGTAATTTGATATTTTATGTATATACGTAACATTAAATTTACGTATATACAAATATAATACAATTTTGAGTCAGATGAAATCACATTTTCCGTTCAGCTTTTTGTTTTTATTACACATTTAAGATAGATCCATTTTGGATAAAATTAACAACTCAAAAACGTAAAGGTGCTCTATTTTCTACTTCAATTTCGTATTCATTTATAATCCGTTCACTCAAGTGACAAGTTTAGTAGTAACAAAATTTATGTGTTCAAAAGGCAAACATTATGTGAACCACTGATGTGTAGAATATAATAGTGTGAATATATATACGCATTATAAATACTTTTTTCGCAAAATATTATTTAGTACGCTACAGGTTTTTACTACAAAAGGCAGGGGGAGGATGCACTTAGCAACGAATAATTTTGTAGTGAAATAAACTTTCAAGAGAGACGAAAGTTTCCGAATTTTATCTGTTTTCAGAATGTATGTAAAATTTTAAGTGTTTAGTAGTAATAAATCTGATGTGTTCAAAATGCAAACATCATATGAACCACTGATTTAGATAACTTGTTTTATCTATGATTCACGTGAAAAAAACAAGACAAATAAATAATGGAAATCAACAATATTTTTGTGTATCGAGCGATAAATTATCCGTGTATATGCCAATATACCGATTATCAGACGGTTTTCACTAGTAAGGTAAAAATATTTCATCAATGAACCCCCTAATCACAATCAAATAACAAAACTACTGAATATGTACAAAATATACGACGACAACTTAATTAACAATTTTATAAGTAGTTAATTGAATTCGTTATATCACAAAAACCTTTTTTATTCTCTAAAATTTGAGGATTTTTTCCAGAAATATGCTCTAGACTACAAAAAATGGTGTAATATTGACACACAAGAACATAAAATGAACGCCTTCATTATTTTTCAATGCAATATCACATTCTAAATGTGGTGAAAATCACGTACTGAGAATTAGCAGGCGCTTGTATTAAATGTTAATACAGAAAGTAATCGCGGGCTTACACACTGAGGGTTTGACAAGTATACTTCTAATAAGTGTGTATTATTGGGCATTAGTATGGATTATGTACTATAAATTATTATTACTACATTCAATATTACTTATACTAGTCTATTGAGAAAATTAAAATAATCCTAACTTGAATTACATAAACTCTCTAGACATAAAGTATGAAAAATGGTAATGCAATCCGATTATCCAATGAAATGAAATTGCATTATCATTTCTCATACGCTGTGGTCAGGGGGCGTAAATAGGCGTTAACTATTAATAAGATCTGCTTTGGTGAAAAGATAAACTATTAAAGTTATGCTTCTACATTCCGAATAGATGTAGACACACACACTCTCAGTGCTATAACAACACAACTGTATACTATTACTCACAACATCGCTGATCAATACTAACAGCTGGTATCCTAACTAATTAATTAATTGTTAAAAATAGTACGCTGATCAGAATTATTGCTATTTAATTAATTCCTCTATTTTAAAAACCAGATGTATGAAACGACCTTGAGGTTAAACCCTGTAAAAATAATGTCAAACACCAAACGCTTTAACACCCTTACTTTTCGTTGTGATTTTATGGGGGTTGTGTCATTTTAGAAATGTGATGAAATCGCATCCAAACTCTAATTAGTTTTTCTTTTAAAGCCATACACCTTTTGAATATTTTAACGATGAAGTGCTTAAAAATTTGGCTGTAGGTATACACTACTACATCCTCTAAATGGCATAATTTAACAAGTCTTTTGAGGTTTAATCAATTAGATAAATTTCATCGAGAAAATTCTTATCAAACAGACAAATGCCCAACAAACTGCCAATGACGCAGTGTAGCGGGTACAACGGTTATCGCAAGATAACCAGATCAAGCAACATCAGCGTGGCTGCTGCTTGGATGGGTGACCGCTGAGCGATCCTGTCCTTGCAAGCAGCCTGCCTGCCCCGCCGATGGTGGTGGTTCGGGAGTTACCTTTAAGCCATTGATCTCCACGTTGAATGTTAGAGAGTGCTTTTTAGACCTAACTTCGCCTGGTAAAATAAGACATCTTTATTTTATTGCACAACATTTTTCTATTAATATTCTTCTATACTGTAAATTTGTAAACTGAAAGGGTCCAAAATAAACAAGGTAGAAGTACGCCAGGACACGAGGTTTCGCTGAGGCTCAATGCAAAATTAAACCACTGACAATCATAAGGAACAGATATTTTTACCTTCCCTGGAAAACAAAAGAGAAAAGTGCCACAGTGACACGCTTCAACGACGTTGTGACACGCCAAATTACATAGTTTGCTATGTGTCATCATAGAATTAACTCTTATATATCTAGAAATTAAGTTTCATACAGCATTGTAAGCCCACCGACGAAATCTTTCTGGAGATATCTTGCCACATAACACATTAACCGTTTGTTTAATTGGGTTTCATATCAGTGTTTAAATAATAAAATTTACATACCAAGTCATCATAAAATCTGTGAAGTGTTGGGATACTTAGGCTATATGGCTTAATAAGTCAGGTGTTAAAATCTGTTATAAGTGTACTGATTAAAAAAATTTTTAATACAACGTAATGGTAGCGTTTGGATGTTTCTTCCGACAGGTGGGTGATCTCTGTTCTAAAAACTTTCAAAACCACCAGCACCATCCATGATATAATGTCCGAGTGTTCAAAAGATGTTACATTTATTAATTAGAAAGGAAAACCATTATTGTAACTAAGTTATTAACATTTATTTTATCATGTAATATCGTAGAATACGTAAAAAAAGAAAAGAATGTGTTACTTGGTAATAGTGAGAAAATATGTACGTTTCTATTATTAAGTGTGATAACATCTAGTTTATTTCAAAAGCATTGACATTTAAACGATAGAAATAATATTGATATTATTTTAGATAGGACTTGCAAGAGAACAATCTGATATTAAAAATACTTAGTGAGTTTATATGTAGATTACCCCTAACGAAACTTACCCTTGATCAATCAATGAATAATCTCTTGTTTCGAGGCGAAGTTATGACTACATAGTTCTTTCTTAAACTTAACCTGACAATGAATAGGTTAAAGAATAAGAGGCAGATCTTTTTGAACAAATGTAGACTGTATGCAGTGTGAAGGCTGTTCAGCGTTACTAATGTTAATACGCTGAGTACTTGTAATGGAATAAGAGCTACCAACTCTGTTTTGTTCTTACATGTAGACTCCCCACACATTACATTAGAGATGATTTTGACTAAGCACATTAGAAGCTAGCAAACAATTTGGTAATACTGCATGATTATTTTTAGCTAGTTTTAAAGCACGTCTCTACCTGGCTCCAGCTCCAAAGTACCATCCATTATAGTCATGGAAACACTTTATGTTTTTAACCTTTTCATTTCATAGAGTAAATAATTCCCTCCAAAAGTTCCTTTCTGGGGCGGTAACAACGGATATGTTCCAGTAAAAGACATTACTGTTTTATTTTTAAGCCAATTATTTTTAGCTAATGACGTATTCAAAGTGATCTATACATTATCATAAAAGAAATATATTTAAAATACTGAGTAATTTTTTATTTTATCAATTTTTTATTATTCCATTAGTTCCATAATCATTTGTAGGATTTTTTCAATATAATGTTAGTTTGCTACTCTAGTTATCAAAAGCTTTAGCATATTTTGAATATGTTAATGGAAAAGACATTTTTCATACTTCCACATTAAATTTATTTATATTAATTTATAGTAATTCCACATTACTCTTTTAAATAAATTTAATGTGGAAGTATGAAAAATGTCTTTTCCATTAAAACCTACTCACTTCCACCAAGAATACAAAGCAGAAAATATTTTGAATATGTTTAATATGCTACGGGTCTTTATAAGCCGTTGATCAAAATAATGTGTAATCTCAAAATATAACAAATAATAAATTAAATGGAAGTAAATATTACATGTGAGGTTTAAGAAAAGAATTGAAGTTATCGATTTTTTTCTTGCTAAATTTATACATTCTAGCACATGTGTTATTCTGAGGGACCTGTGTGCCAAGACAGTTCATTAAGTTGCTATAGTCTTCAACAGAATGCGCTGGGTGCATGTCCAAGATGTGTAGTACTGCTAACAACCTAAAAGCAAACGCATTAATTACTGTGTTCTTTAACCTAACCTCTTATCGTTCATTACTAGACGACAATGTTATCAAGCTCTTCACTTCGCTTAATGTTTGTTCAGTGTTAACATAATTATGATGTATTGAATGTTTTCAAAGTCCACACGACATATTTATGATTATTATCGAGATACATCTATAAACATACTGTTACAATGTATTTAGAAAAAGATAACATTATGACATTTGAATGTTAGCGCCATAAATAATCTGGTGAGTTTCTCAAGTAGTTTTAACCTAGGCTCCCAGGCAGCGCTCCGATCAGTGACAATCAATTACAATTTTTAAACGTCCTCCAGACGTACCTAAACAAGATAATTTAACGAAACAAAAAGTATTTTAAAAGCTCATGTATGTAAAACGTTAATCCAGTGATCAAATTTTGATTTTTAATTTATGTAATTGTAAAAAAATAATTAAAACACAATCACAAAATTGCGTTAAATAAATGTTCAGTGTTGTGTTTTGGAGAAGTGATCCCTAGATCTCCTCGTCTCCAGTGCTTTAACGAGTAAAATGATAATCGTACAAATACGATTATAAATAAGGTCAGGACGACGTTTTGAAATTAACATTAGATATGTGGGACTAAACTCACGATCGTCAGGGGGTATTGCGCCCTCTTAAGCATATTTTGGTCCTTAAATTCGTTAGTGTTAAAATTTTGTTAGACTGTTGCATGGCTAATCTTAATATAACTGTTGTGGAATGGGTTGATTCAATATGAATGTTGTTTAGCTCCGGTTCACATTCCTCTGAGTACTGAACTGGAACTAAACTCAACATGCATATAATCTCTTGTATCCATAGCTTTAAATTGTTTTAAGGTGGCTTAATACAACCACTGAATTCATTGGTGAACCGTATTATTGTTCTATAATTTCAAAAATATATTCAGTAAAGTAATGCCTATATGCTGTAATAAATCAAGTTTCCTCAAGTGGTCTTTCTTATACGTACTCTAAAACTTTTTACTCTTATCCTCAAAAAGATGTTGATTGAAAGAAAATGTTGAAAGAAAATGATGCTGATTGCATTCCAAAATTCTGCTTCAAATTCATACCAATTCATTTTGGAATAATAAAAACATTTTTCTACATTTTCCTATCCTCAGAAATGGTAACATAAAGAACAAGAACTGACCGAAAACCGATTCCGCTAACTTAAAGAACCACAGACACCTCCGATAGTTCACATTACGCACTTTCCTTCATAGTAACATGAGCAGGAGTGATACAATTATATTTTCATTCATAAATAAAGAGTCTACTTGTTTACTAATTTAGATAAGTTATTGTTATACATATTTCGTTTAAAGTAATTTTTTTGTGTCAGTTCTTTGTGTATTTCTTAGTCTTTATGAAGACTATCAATTATTGTTTTCTTATATGTATTTATAAACGCTTAAAATGAGTGATTTTTATGAATTATGTTTTCATATAATGAATTTTGTCTTTAAAAAATATTTGCTTAAGCTTTAACATTAACACTAGTTTAATACTAATAAATGTTAATACAACGAGTCAAATGTGGAAGATTTCTGTAAATCAATGTATAGTTTCAAAATATATGTAATATAGGTTAATTAAAGATCCATTAAATCACATTTGTAATTTCTAAAATTCGCCGATATCGCTGTCAAATTTGCTGCTCGAATAGTAGTATAATGTTAACTAAAAAACTATTAAGAAGCAATACCATAGTTATTGTAGCTAAAGAGCGAACCAAAATATTTTCACATTATCTCATTCCACCTGTCGTAGCAGTAAAATATACTTAAACAATGTATACAACAATGAAACTGTTATACAGCAATTGAGCTTTGATACCAGTATAGTGTATATCAAAACTAAACAATCGACAATCTTGTTGTACAAAACATGGCTATCATTTACTACAAAATATAATAAAAATTTAGGGGTTTTCAATGATGTGGGATGAACTCAACTTATGTCTTGTTTATTTGCACATCGAATTCGAGTGTGTAATGTTTACTATGGCCCACGCAGATTCATCTAACGGAGAAAGCTAAAGGCTTGTCCTGTGGCGTGCGGGAACCCAAGTACCGCAGTTACTTGTGGGGTGTATGTTACTGCGGGGAGAATGTGGGGAATGTTGCACGGCGAGAGTGGTAACACTGTAGTGAGCAAGCGCCAAGCGCGGGTCAGCCGCTAGCGAACATGACTTAACGGAATAATAATAACTTGAACACGGCCTTGGATTGTGTTTATCTTATTGGATCTGGAGCGACATATCGCTCTCGTTGTTGCGACCACCGAGATAAGCAAATTGCAAGCCCTCAAGCCCACAGTATTGTAATCATTACATGTAAGAAACATCGGCATTACACGTCATGAATGACGTGAGGAAGTATTAAACTGTAATGCCTTTGCCAAAGTCTAATTCTTCCTTCTGCAGACCATAGGCTCCGATTTTAATAAATGTCGGAATTTTTGTTTCTTTACTACTGAAAATAATTGTCTGGTACCGGTCAAATCCAACTCTAAAAATGGTCATTGGAAACATTTTATTTACAAAAATTGCAGATATAACGTTTGTTGTTAAGACCTTTTTGTACCTGTAAAAGAGAAAAACATTTATTAAGCCCAATTATTTGTGTATCAAAATGAATTTTAATTTTAAAACTACGCATAATATTTAGTTGTGTGTTGTGACTTCTGTGTATTCATCCTAATTAAGAAAATAGAATTTAATATTTATTTAATTTTATATACCATTGCTGATTCTGTGGCATGTCGAAACATACTTGAGATGCATTTACGACTTCGTATAAGGATAAATTAACCACACAAAAATAGTACCTACTCAGAAAACCAAATGACCCTAGGACTCCCCTCCAATGGTTACTTCCGGAAGATCTTATGAAGATTTATGTCACGTAACTTTTGGGTTGTCCATATTATTCTGCGGGTACCGGTTAGTCGTGTTAACATCTATGCCTTTACCCTGTCATGTCAGTGTTTCTGAGCTAATACGATTTTATTTTATTTTCCTTAGTTTGTAAATATAACTATGTTTGAAAAAGGTTAGATGTATTAGATATTGTAGAAAGAAGTAATTCTGGTCAACATCAGTCGTGTGGTTCATATAGAGATAAGAAGTAAAACCATTTGTTCACGACTACGGTTTTGTACAAACACTTATCCATTTTTGCAGTCCGACTGCTCTTATGCATATTCTTGTAATAGAAATACGGAGTTTTCTCTCCAAGAAGACTTTAAATGTAAATAAAAAAAGGGAGGTCTGTGGAAGTATACTGTTTTGATATTTAATATTTATGTTCTTGTCATACACCTATTCGGATAACGCGTTGGTAAAAGGTCGGCAGTAATATTTCAACCCTCCTTGCAATAACAATTAAATCAACTAACAGATCAATAGTAAATCAGATTCAGTTACAGAATTTTGTAGTTGTGCATGGACAGCAACTAAGCTTGACCGTCAGATCATGCTGCACAGTTATTCCAGTTTGAAATCTCTGGGGTTCATCTTTTCTATGATCTGATGGTTGGAAATAAGAATTTTCAACCCTCATCATGCAATAACAATCCAATCATATTCTACATTTCTCTCTAAAGTTAGTAAATCAGATCAGTTACAGAATTTGTAGTTGTTGCATGACAGCACTAGGCTTGACCGTCAGATCATGCTGCACATATTATTCCAGTGAAATCTCTGGGGGTTCATCTTTTTATTTTTCTAAGATCTGATAGTTGGAAATAAGATTTCAACCCATCATGCAATAAGCAATCCAATCATATTATACATTTCTCTCTAAAGTTAGTAAATCAGATCAGTTACAGAATTTGTAGTTGTTGCACGACAGCACTAGGCTTGGACCGTCAGATCATGCTTGCACAGTTATTCCAGTGAAATCTCTGGGGTTTCTCTTTTCTAAGATCTGATGGTTGGAAATAAGATTTCAACCCATCATGCAATAACAATCCATTCATATTATACATTTCTCTCTAAAGTTTAGTAAATCAGATCAGTTACAGAAATTTGTAGTTGTTGAATGACAGCACTAGGCTTGACCGTCAGATCATGCTGCACAGTATTCAGTGAAATCTCTGGGGTTCATCTTTTCTAAGATCTGACGGTTGGAAATAAGATTTCAACCCATCATGCAATAACAATCCAATCATATTATACATTTCTCTCTAATGTTAGTAAATCAGATCAGTTACAGAATTTGTAGTTGTTGCACGACAGCATCTAGGCTTGACCGTCAGATCATGCTGCACAGTTATTCCAGTGAAATCTCTGGGGGTTCATCTTTTTCTAAGATCTGATGGTTGGAAATAAGATTATCAACCCATCCAGTGCAATAAACAATCCAATCATATTATGCATTTCTCTCTAATGTTAGTAAATCAGATCAGTTACAGAATTTGTAGTTGTTGCACGACAGCACTAGGCTTGACAGTCAGATCATGCGCTGCACAGTTATTCCAGTGAAATCTGGGGTTCATCTTTTCTAAGATCTGATGGTTGGAAATAAGATTTTCAACCCATCATGCAATAACAATCCAATCATATTATTACTTTTCTCTCTAATCTTAAGTTAGTAAATCAGATCAGTTACAGAATTTGTAGTTGTTGCACGACAGCACTAGGCTTGACAGTCAGATCATGCTGCACAGTTATTTCCAGTGAAATCTCTGGGGTTCATCTTTTCTAAGATCTGATGGTTGGAAAATAAGATTTCAACCCATCATGCATAAACAATCCAATACATATTATACATTTTCTCTCTAAAGTTAGTAAATCAGGATCAGTTACAGAATTTGTAGTTGCTTGAATGACATGCACTAGGCTTGACCGTCAGATCATGCTGCAAAGTTATTTCCAGTGAAAATCTCTGGGGTTTCATCTTTTCTAAGATCTGATGGTTGGAAATAAGATTTCAACCCATCATGGAATAACAATCCAATCATATTATACATTTCTCTCTAAAGTTAGTATATCAGATCAGGTTACAGAATTTGTAGTTGTTGCACGACAGCACTAGGGTGACCGTCACATATCATGCTGCTCAGTTATTCCAGTGAAATCTCTGGGGGTTCATCTTTTCTTAGATCTGATGGTTGGAAATAAGATTTCCAACCCATCATGCAATAACAATCCAATCATATTATGCATTTCTCTCTAAAGTTAGTAAATCAGATACAGTTACAGAATTTGTAGTTGTTGCACGACAGTAAAAAGCACTAGGGCTTGACCGTCAGATCATGCTGCACAGTTATTACCAGTGAAATCTCTGGGGTTCATTCTTTTCTAAGATCTGATGGTTGGAACTAAGATTTCAACCCATCCATGCAATAACAATTCCAATCATATTATACATTTCTCTCCAAAGTTAGTAAATCAGATCAGTTACAGACTTTGTAGTTTGTTGAATGACAGCACTAAGGCATGGACCGTCAGATCATGCTGCCACAGTTATTCCAGTGAAATCTCTGGGGTTCATCTTTTTCTAAGATCTGATGGGGGGAAATAAGATTTCAACCCATCATGAAATAACAATCCAATCAGTATTATAACATTTTCCTCTCTTGAAAGTTAGTACATCAGATCAGTTACAGGGGAATTTGTTGTCTTGCGGGTGCATGACAGCACTAGGCTTGACCGTTCAAGATCATGCTGCACAGTTATTCACTGTGAAATTCTCTTGGGGTTCTTCTTTTCTAAGATCTGATGGTTGGACAAAAAGGGGGGAAATTTAGATTACAAACCCTCTATCATGCAATAACAATCCAATCATATTATGCATTTCTCTCTAAAGTTAGTAAATCAGATCAGTTTAACAGAATTTGTAGTTGTTGCACGACAGCACTTAGGCTTGACCGTCAGATCATGCTGCACAGTTATTCCAGTGAAATCTCTGGGGTTCATCTTTTCTAAGATCTGATGGTTGGAAATAAGATTTCAACCCATCATGAAATAACAATCCAATCATATTATACATTTCTCTCTAAAGTTAGTAAATCAGATCAGTTACTAGAATTTGTAGTTGTTGAATGACAGCACTAGGCTTGACCGTCAGATCATGCTGCACAGTTATTCCAGTGAAATCTCTGGGGTTCATCTTTTCTAAGATCTGATGGTTGGAAATAAGATTTCAACCCATCATGCAATAACAATCCAATCGATATTATACATTTCTCTCTAAAGTTAGTAAATCAGATCAGTTACAGAATTTGTAGTTGTTGCAACGACAGCACTAGGCTTGACCGTCAGATCATGCTGCACAGACAGTTTATTCCAGTGAAATCTCTGGGGTTCATCTTTTCTAAGATCTGATGGTTGGAAATAAGATTTCAACCCATCATGCAATAACAATCCAATCATATTATGCATTTCCTCTCTAAAGTTAGTAAATCAGATCAGTTACAGAATTTGTAGTTGTTGCATGACAGCACTAGGCTTGACCGTCAGATCATGCTGCCACAGTTATTCCAGTGAAAAATTCTCTGGGGTTTCATCTTTTTCTAAGATCTGATAGTTGGAAATAAGATTTCACCCATCATGCAATAACAATCCAATTCATTATTATACATTTCTCTCTAAAAGTTAGTAAATCAGATCAGTTACAGAATTTGGTAGTTGTTGAATGACAGCACTAGGCTTGACCGTCTGATCATGCCTGCACAGTTATTCCAGTGAAATCTCTGGGGTTCATTCTTTTCTAAGATCTGATGGTTGGAAAATAAGATTTCAACCCACTCATGGCAATAAATAACAATCCAATCATATTTATACATTTCTCTCTAAAGTTTAGTAAATCAGATCAGTTACAGTGAAATTTGTAGTTGTTGAATGAACAGCACTAGGACTTGACAGTCAAGATCATGCTGCACCAGTTTATTCCAGTGAAATCTCTGGGGTTCATCTTTTCTAAGATCTGATGGTTGGAAATAAGATTTCAACCCATCATGTGATAATCAGATCAGTTAAAGAATTTGTAGTGGTTGTTGCATGACAGCACCCCCACCCTGCTAGGCCCCTACAACCATCGGATCTTGATCGCCCCACAGTTATTTCAGTGAAACCTGTGCAGCCAAGAACATGTAAACTTCTCCCGCAATGAAAATCCAATTCCAGCCCTATCAACGAAATTAAGAACTCCAGCCAGTTACATAATTTGTAAGCTTCGCTCGGAAGTACTAGGCCTGGCCGTCGGATCGTGCTTTGTACAGTTTTTCCAGTGAGAACTGTATGGTTTATCACATTCTCCATTCCTCAACCACACACCCATTGGTCTATATATGATAAATGTACTAATTTAGAAAATGGTATGCTTTTCAGTCAAAAAGGAGACAGAAAATGTCTTACTTTACCTAGCATGGTTCAGAAATACACGCATAAAACCGACTACGAACCTGTCAGAGAGGTGTAGAAATACATTCCATGGAAATCGAATATCAAAGCTCAAACAGACTTTGAATCGCCTGAATTGTAAATTCGCTGATTCGTTAATGAGTGAAAGAATAACAATATGTGCTAAACTCTATGAAGTTATATAATCATCAGGAATACACTGAGATAACACTGAGTAACCTCCGATAATACAAGAGGCTGGAGCGTCACATTACAAACAACCGGGTGAGAATTAGACATTCAATCCGGAGTAAGATATACAGTAGCAGCAGCTGCCAAACATTTAGGCCTTGCGCAACTCGCGCACTGGTCCGGTCGCTATCCCGAAAAGTCCGCTTTCTAAATCACTGCTTATACTACATTATTGGTAAGGTATTCCGGGTCGGTTGCTATTTATGGGCCCAGATCACACAAAGGGTTCTTTGCGCGGGTTTCTTGTTGTGGGCCACCAGTGATTGCGAAATGAGCGCATGGACCGATGTTGCTTAAGTGATATACTCATATATCATTATTTAACATAAATAAACGATTACAAATCGCGTCTTAAATGTCTATAGTTAAATGGTACGTAGCATTATTTAAATTATAATCCGTTTTTATGACAAAATTTAAAATTTTAGGTAATTTATGAAAGAATATTTTGAAACTACAGACTGCAATATTGCCAATGGCACAGTGTAGCAGGTACAAAGGTACACATTCTATACTCGTTTTGTGATTCACGCTCACTGTCTACTGCCAAATAAAGAGTTAAAGTTTCTAATGGTAAATCGTATATTTCTACGATAAGTTCTATGACAACTTTATAACAACTCGCATTAAACAAAATACTGACACGTAATGCTATGGCATGTGAACTGCTGTTAGATTCAGTTGTATATGTTGAGTGTTGTCTATAGTCTATAGTGTCACTGATTCACTGTTGCTTCTATCAGCTCAGCTGCACTGGTGCTACTACCCCTTGATTTTCTATTTATGTATTATGAATAATAGGTTTATTTTGTTATAATAAGTTATATTTATTTTTCTGTTATAGTGGTAAATTTTTATATACTTCTGTAAGTACCTATAGCATAATAATTATGTAATGGTATCAATGGAATGCATTATTTCCAATTATTTCACAAAATCTATTTTCAATATGATTCTAAATTATATTAAGAGTAAAATCATATATAATTTTTCAAAGATATAATTCTGTCAATAATTAATTTCATATTATGCCACATACAAAATAATAGCCTTAAATAGTATTTTTATCCATCAATATATTTTTTAATAATATTTTAACGTTTTTCGAAAAATTTATAAGAATAATACTGTCCTCATTTTAGCTATATTGTCCTCCTTTAGCTCTTTTTTCACCCCCAAAAATCCTCCTTTTAGGAATTTTCGGCGGTAGGTTTAACAAATGTGGTAAAATAAAAAGTCGTTTTTACTACAACCTCCTCATATTATCTATATTATATCTATTAAGACATTACATTTATTAATTTATCAATTCATCACTCTATGCATACAAATGATCATCTCCCATTACTTTTTATTCCAGCAGTCATTAATTTGTAATAGGGTTGTAATTGTGTATTTTTAATTCTGAATTGTTATCACAGTGTCATACCCCGCCTCATTGACGGGACACTCCCAACAAGAAGCAATACTATGTCCTTATCATTTATGTAACAAGCCATTTTATGTCATTAAAAGTTACCTCAGAACACATAATCGTGGCTCTAAGCATTCAAATATTCTAAGTAATTAAATGGCTTCGGGTTAACAGTTGGTACTATACCAGTTTTGTTGTCCTATGGCAGAACTGGTAGTCTCTGATGGAGCGCTGGTAATTCTCTATAGCCTGTGAAAGAGACAACCTGCGGCGGCCAGAGCATTTTGTGCTGTTTTCTCACTGGAAAGTCTGCGTTGAGTTTTTCGCTATGGGTCATAGTAAAAATATATTCATTGCTGAGGCTGATGGCATCTTTTTGCTATCCTGAAAGTTTTAATATGTTAACACAACTTCATCTAAAGTGACAGCAGCGATAGATAAGGATACGTATGCTGAACAAAAGAAGCTAATTTACATACTGAGAAACCGTTCTTTCTTTCCATAACCCCGAAAACAAATAGCGCCCATCACCCAACACTGGTGTTAAATCATTTAAAATAGGCGTTATAGCTCTAATATAACCGAGTGGAAAAACCCCACATCTCCAGCATCTACAATCCACAGGATGAGAAGAGTTTGTGGTGTGGTCTGTACCAGTTGATGGGAGTGGCAGACCCACATAATTTACGTGCAGACTCCCCGGCTCTTGTACGGGCAGATACTGTACTCTGTACTGCATGTCCTAACCTCTGTACGCCCATCTGGCTTAGTCTGTGACCTGACTTTGCATTGGATTTCCGCTATCTTACTATTGTACAGTGACACTTTATATCATTAATTCTTGACATTTAAAATGAACCATGGAATGGATTGCTTAAAATTATGTTCTAGTTTATTGTTAAAATTTATGTTACGATAAACACCTTTATTTATACTGTCACTTGTTTACATCATAAATCTGTTTACTATTATGTAACTTATTCAAACTTCCATGAATATTAATCACGATCTATTGATTTCATGTATGAAAAATAACAATATTACATTAATTTTGTAACAGTGTATTTATCTTCGTTTTTAAGCTAAATCTTTTTTATATTCTGTTTATTATTATGTAACTTATTCAAACTACCATGAAAAATTAATCACGATCTATTAATTTCATGGTATGAAAAAATATTACATTGATTCTGTAACAGTGTTTTTTATCTTCGTTTTTAAGCTATATCTTTTTTATATTCTGTTTATTATTATGTAACTTATTCAAACTACCATGAAAAATAATCACGATCTATTAATTTCTGGTATGAAAAATATTACATTGATTCTGTAACAGTGTTTTTTTTCTTTTTAAGCTATATCATTTTTATATACTGTTTATTATTATTATTATATAACTTATTCAAACTACAATGAATAATAATCACGTCTATTAATTTTTTTATGACAAATATTACATTATTTCTGTATAGTGAATTTACGTTCTTTTTTAGACACGTTTTTCATGGCCGCGAAGAAAGAGGACATGAAGATAGAAGGTTCTGCACTAAACATTGTTGTGCGTGGGCTGATTTATGTTTCCTGCCTCGCGCTTCACTTTTCTTTTTCTTTACAACATGGCTTGTTCTGACTTAAATTTCGGCCACTGCCTTCAATCTCTTTTATTTCTTTTATAGTATTTGATAACAGCTCATCTACTTAATATGCTACACGTGCCGCAGATATAGGTGTCCCTCTAATAGGCCATTTAAAAACTGTAATAAAGATATTTATCGTTGACGTGGTCGAATCTTTACTCCATCTACATATTAGGACATCTAGAATTTTAGAACATTAGAAACTTTGATAAAACGTTTCTTCAAATACCAAGAAAGGTTTTAATCGGTAAATACTATTCTAAATTTTTTAGGGTGTATATTTTAATTTGTTAATATTTATGTTCTAATGAACTGTTTCAAAATCAAACTATCCGAAATACCTGGCACTATTAACCTCTACCAAAAAGTAAGACCTTAATGCATCAACCGCTCCAGATACTGTTATCATCAAAGAAGAACTTTTAAATTAATTATTTGGGTTCAAGCTAATCATTGCTTTACCTAGGATGTATAAAACTGTACTTTAACAAAAATGTCGGTTGTTATTAAATTTGAGGTCTTATGACAACAATATTATTATTGTTGCTGAAGTCTTATTTGTTTTAATTACACATGTAATTTACCGAAGACTGTTTTGTTCACTCATAATTATTTATGAGTTTGATAAAATTACGTGTCATATATATCTATGGCATTTACACAAAGAAACTAATTTAGCAAACTGTGAAAGTTCATACAGCCCATGCACTCAAGTATCTCTTCATAACTTTATACACTAACAATGAATAAAAGCATTTTCAGATTCACGAAAAATACATGTAGTTCCATAGCACACAACGTTTGCTCTAGGTCACCCTTGCTGTGACGTTGGTGTTTGTGGAGGTTAGTTGTATATACATATGCTGGCAGGATATGCTTATGTATTGTTGTACTAAACATCATTACAAATAGAAAAAAAATCGCGAAAAGTGAGAAAAAAGAGATAGGATATTTTGGAAAGGATTAAGGAAATGGGTTATGGAAATAAAACAATGGTACTCACTAGTCATTACACTGATTCCTTTTAATTTACCAACACCCATGTGTGAGATTCTGATTCTACTCATCTGTAGCATCTTACAATTATTCTAGTGGACTTATTTGATCGAGTGAACAGCTCATTTGACTATCTTGTACTATTTTTAGGCGCCGTCTTCTGCACTGCTTTTAGTTCCAATATTTGCCACACTTATAGAGCGCTGCGGTCAACAACCCAGTCTTCTCTGGACGTGGAAGCTCTGAAATGGTGCTTTTCAGGCCAAGTGCAGTCTAATGACTGAGTAATTCCGAAATTTGGACGTACATTTCTTGCTGTACTAACTGCACAATACAAGAATGCGTATGAAATAATGAAGTTTTCACAATTGACAAACACAGAATATACAACTGTCCAAAATTGGCAATCGGCACTAACCACTGTTTCGTAATTGTGGTTAGTTAACAAATTAACAATATATATTATTTACAATACATTAGTTGAGGTAAGTTTAGTATAATTAATTATAACAGTTGACTTGCAGCTTTACTGAGATTGTAGTGTGTCTTGTTGCTGGGGAGGCGAACATTATATAAGATAAGATTGACAGATAACAATACTTACTGTGAACCTAAACTAAGATTCTTTGCAAGAGATATATCGTTTTTAAAACTTCATTTACGATGTTATTTGATTTTACATATAAAGTATAGTTTCATATTTTAATACAGAGGCATCTGCGAGATGATAATTCCAATCATATATATATATCAATATATATATATATATTGATATATATCAATTAGTAAATATTTTCATGTAAACGAGTTCTATTTGATCTAAAAGCCTTATTTGCAGTTTCTTACAAAAGAGGTTTGTATCTTGCATTTCTTTAACTTCAGTAGATAAATTGTTAAAATACTTCTGTATAGATATGATTGTTTACTATAAACTTGTTTACTTTTGGTAACATGAATAATCTGAGCTTATTACTACGCATATTATAGTGGCCTCCGTGAGAACCCTCTGTTGCCACTTCTGCAATAGAGCAGTCGTAATTTTTTATAAGTAAACAAATGTTGGATAGGATGAATGTCCAAGTTTTGGTAATATTGGACCTGAATGTCGATAATAGACAGATTGTATATTTGAATAGTTTTGGTCTACTTTTACCTCCTGGTCCGATACTCGCTGTTCACTTATACCGATTGTTACAATCGATAATGGGGTTTCGCTGGTGTGGAAGCTCTGAAACGATGGCGTCATGTCTCTATGACTGGTTTCTGATTTTTGTAGCACAGAAACTATTTTACATACCATATCATATTTCCGGTGACCCCCACGTGCATCGAACACTTCTCCGATTTCCAGTTGGCAAGGATAAAACTGCATCTACTGTCACATGTAAAGTATCATGATGACGCACATTATGTGGTTCATGTCAACTGATTTGTTACTAAATGGAACGAAAGCTTGGCTGGGTGAACTGCAACACGCATTAACTGGTTGGGTCAAACCCATACTCGAGAGACTTGGATAATTTTATTTCCGTCTGTCTGTCTTCCACACGATATCTCGAAAACGAACTGACTAAAAACTTTCAGAATAAATGCATTTTGTAAACATACTGAGTACAATCATATGTGGTTTGAGCATGTGACATTTTGATTAATAGTGTAAAACGAAATAATTGTCAATATTAAAAGAGTGTGACAAGATTTGATTTCAGCGCACTCTAGTGTTGTAGTACTCTGCCTAACTCGCCGGAGTTCTTATTATTTTAACAAAATTGCTATGTAACCTAACTTAAGGAAGAAAACGTCGAATGTGTCAATTTTCAAGGTATCTTTAGAAAGATTTCATCCGAAGACTTTAAATTTAGTATTAATCTGTTTTCTACATAAACAAAAATGTGTTCTATGATGGTGCATGTCAACCATGGAATTTGGCTAAACGTTATGTTTGTGTTCATTTATTTTTTGAACAATTGTCTATATGTTTATTTTCTCATAAGATATGTCTAGAATTAAAGGAGTTATAGATTTAAAATGTTGTATGTAGCCTCAGCTAAGCCTGTTTGTATGTAGCCTCAGCTAAGCCTCCTCAGCTAAGCCTGTTTGTATGTAGCCTCAGCTAAGCTGTATGTAGCCTCAGCTAAGCCTGTTTGTATGTAGTAGCCTCAGCTAAGCCTGTTTGTATGTAGCCTCAGCTAAGCCTGTTTGTATGTAGCCTCAGCTAAGCCTGTTTGTATGTAGCCTCAGCTAAGCCTGTTTGTATGTAGCCTCAGCTAAGCCTGTTTGTATGTAGCCTCAGCTAAGCCTGTTTGTATGTAGCCTCAGCTAAGCCTGTTTAATCGGCACGTGGTGTGGCGTACTTCTATGTTGCTGTTAAAGTTAGTCACACACATCACTATAACAGATACACCGTGCTGTCTTCACAACGTCTTTCAGTTATCCTGTTGTGAGATGGTGAAACAGTGATATAGAACAAGATAGCAATTAACGTTTTATATTTTATCACTATAGATACGCTATTTATGTACAGCACCGCCTTGTATGTATATTCCTTTCAACATATGCAGAGAAGGTTTTGAGATTTCTATAAATACAATGTAATATGAGTCGTAAATATGAAGTTTTCGAAGTTCCTGTGAAGCCTCCACGAAAGACTATCACCTATGAAAACTTTATACGCTGTTTTCTCACGATGGAGTGAAAGAGTCGTAGATATGAAGTTTTCGAAGTTCCTGTGAAGCCTCCACGAAAGACTATCGCCTATGAAAACTTTATACGCTGTTTTCTCACGATGGAGTGAGTAAAAAATGTTTTTATGGGCAGAGAGAACGGCTTAGTCACGGCCGGTGGGCGGATCTCACCGTTCGACCGTCAGACCGTCCTTCCCCCTAGGACTTGCTTGCCATAAAGGTAGATACTGCAGGTGTCAGAGCCCACGGGTAGGGGAGAGGTCGCCAATGGTGTGGTCTTGTCACCTCTTCAGGCTCACTGATTTATCCTCATATTTGAAAAAAATTAAATTATTTTGACTAGTTTTGTTATAAACACGTGTTACAGGGTGACCAAATTCCTAAGAAGAGGAGTTTTGGGTGTGAAAAAGGAGGACAGTATTAAATATTCTTATAGACTTTGCGAAAAACATTTATTCGCACGTTATTAAAAAAAAACTCATATTATAAATCAGTACTATAGGTACTTCTTGTAATGAAAAACACTAAAATTGGATTTTTTTAGATATAAATAGAAAATTAAAAGGAATTAATATTATTAGCGCGTATATTAATGGATAAAAGTATTATTTGAGGCTATTAATTTGTACGAGGCATTAGATTAAATTAATTACTGTTTGAAATTTTCCCTTACAGAATTATAACTGATTTGAACCCGAATTTTTAGAATGATCTTACAATGTTTGTATTCATCGCATTATAGTAAGTAAGTTATCCTACTAACAGTCATATACAAGAAATTGTCAATATAACATAAAAATATATAACGTGTTATAACAAAATCAACAAAAATGGAAATTAAGGGATGGTAGCACCAGTACAGATGAGCGAATAGAAGCAACAGTGAGTCAGTGACACTATAGACAACATTTAGCAACAGCAATTCATATGCCATTGACCATGTATGCGTTGCAATAATGTTTCCTGGCCTATTTTCGAGACTTCGGATATCGGAAGAATTTTTAACGTGATGCTACTATATTTTAACATTTAGCTACGCTTTCACCAAAAAGCCGGACATTTCACACAATTTTCAAAAACCGGGAGGACAGGAGGACAAGCATCGAAAAGGAGGACATGTCCTCCTAAAGCCGGACGTCTGGTCACCCTGCACGTGTACAAAACAATGTTTGAAATGCTTGTAGTAGCGTTATTTGCAATTAAATCATTTTTAGTTGTGGGATTATTGTCTGTTTGGTGATAAGAACGAAATTATACCCTCTAGGACCCTGTTCTAAATTCCTCATCTGGACATATTTGAATAGAGCTAGTAATTAATGCATTCCACTGGTTATCGAATATCCCACTGTGGCAAAGGGATTTTTCCAAAAACATGAACAAATTAATTACTTCATCTGTAGTAAATTAATTCACTCCTAGACGGCGGTGATGGCATTCCACCAGTAATGATGCACGTTTAATTGATCGCGCCGCGCCGTCCAATCAGCTGGGGAGGCGGCTAGGCGCTTGGCGCGGTGGCGCGGCATGCAGGGGTCACTAATATTAACTGAGACATTAAAACAACGATGGCGCTTTTTACCCGCAGGAGTGGCGCGGGGGGGGGGTGGAGCGCGGGAACAGTGGCACGAAAGTAAGAGCCGATTGGCGGAAATATTCGGCGGTCCCAAGAACAATGGGCGAACATTTTATGGCAGACTGGTTCGCAATCGCGAGGCCATGGCGAAACGAAATTGGGAAAGTTTAACCATAATTTATAGCCTAGCCGGAGTTGCTCCATACATATCCCTCCCTCCACCGGCATTGTCATACCAGCAGCCGCAGCAGAGGCACTGGTAGGCGCCTTACCTTATAATGTACATTGTGTACACTGTTTGTGTCATGTATCCTTATCCTATGGTTTCGGTGATTCGATTAAACCAAATCAGAACTAACCACCCTGTGCAGTAATCACAAGAGTGGGCCACCTGTAGACAATATTCACTGATTCAAATGTAGGGATCATTCTAGTCCCGAATAACAAAAATTATTTTCTTCTATATACAGTAACAGGAAAGAGACAGGAATGATAAAAACATGTTGATACAATACTTTGTACTGATTACTTGAATTTGCAGTCCTTTCAGTTTTATTGGTCATCTTTACTCACTGAAATAGTTCATACAGTTGCATCTACGTTTATAATTTTATAGTTATAAAAAACTTTGAATAGAAAGGTTAAAGAAACTGTAATTAAGGGTGGAGGAGAAGGAAAAAAGAGTCGAATCTGTTATTTTGAGTGAACTAGATCGTTTGCCTTTATCATATGGTGTTAAATATAAATAATCCGCTTTTTGATATTTTTATTGTTTGGCACTGTGCTCGTTCTTTGTCTTGTGTACATGATACCAAAATGTCCATTACTGATTTGGTGTCAGGATATACTTATAGTCTTTGTCAATTAGCACGCTAATAATCCCTGGATACAGATTGTCATGATTGCCCGATAAATAATGTTTTTATATCTTTTTTGTTGAAGTAATTCAATTAACGAGACTTCACCTATTAAAACATAACGTTAAAGTGCCAAACCAATTGTACAATATGTCGTACTTAATATCAAAATTGGTGTTTCGTATGGTTATTCAACAATATAGAGATACTATGCAGTATGCTGTATATACGGGTATTATCTCTATCGCTTTGAATGCAGTGAAATAACTTCTATTCAATTTAATCGAAAATCGTTGGTTTTTATCTATTTAAGGTGCGAGTTAATTTGTCAGCTCAACTCGTATTACAAAACCTATCTCATGATTTAATATTTGTAGAAAGCTCGAGATAATATTTTTTCATTTAGACTAAAACCATATGTGCTATATAAAATAACACTGCATGGTGAGGCACTGCTTTGATTGTTATATTTAATAAACATGCCGTTGTTTGCTACTCAAATATGTCCAATAAAAAAGATCACCCAACAAAACCAAATATAATGATACTGCAAAAATTTGATTTTTCGATATCTGCATCAAAGCTATTGGAACTGAGCAGAAGAAGGTAAACGCCATATCACGTGTAGCGTAAAAAGCTAGCCTGAGGTTGCGCCCAAACTTTCAAGTTTGTACTCACATCATTTTCGAGATGTTCTGCGGACGGACAGACAATCGATCATGCGGAAATGGAAAGTTTACGTCCCACGGCAGACAAAAAAGATAAATTGTGTCCGCCTACTCAGCGATAGACTTTAATGAAGGTCAACCAAAACCCATGGATGGACACGTACCATTATATAATCTTTTATATGTATAAAGCAGAAAGAAGTCTACAGACGAAACCTTTCTGGAATGTGCTGAAATCAAAACTTGTAACAGAATTTTAATATCGAATTTACAAATAAAATCTACACAAAAAGTCACCATAAGATGATTTACTTATTCGAACTTCGAGGTCGGTTTGTTATGGTTTCTAACATTATGTCAAAAAATTAAATTAGAACTTCAGGTGTTCCACAGGGATCTAACTTAGACTCATTAATATTCCTAATATAAATTAATGATCTTCCTAATTATTTAACACGGTCTAAATGCCTTTTTTATGCTGATGAATTGTAACTATATAGACAAATTTGAGACATTAACTATAATGCTGAACTGCAATCAACGCTACATCTACCTAGTCTTTGGTACCTAGTCTAGACAACAACCTATTTTTTAATATAAAGAAGTGTTTTGCAAGTATCTCTATTCTACAATTACCTATAAGTCTTATAGGTCGGTTCTTTCTTGAGATATCGTGCACATAGACAATCAGACAGAGAAAAAATGACTTCACTTACGCTCAGCCAATCAGAGTTGTTGACAATAAATTAAAAAACAAAAAACAATACATGCCCAGATAAAAAGCATTAATTAATTCAGATTCTGATAAACAGTATATATTGAATACTTGTACGGATAGATTGTTGAGTAAAACAATTTAATAGATCACCTATGTTTTAACCAGTATGCATGCAATTTTCACGGTGATATTAATCTACGTAATACTTTTTTAAATTTTAATCATGCACTATCACATACTTATCTTACGCCTGTAAAGAAACAAAATTATAAAATATTCATAATAGACGTTGTGTATAAAAGTTATATAGTTATTACTTCTGTGTACATAAATAATACGTAACTTTCAATTAATAGGGCTAAATTTACTTCTATAAGCTCATGCTGCCTCGAGGATACATAACATGTATGTACACCAGTGCTAGAAAGGTATTTGGAATGTGTACAGCTCGAATGATGATTGCCACCACATCAATAGTAGCAAGTTAATATAAATCATGAGTAAACAGTATCGATATGTGTAAAGGTTGAGGGGTTGGCCTCTCCCCCCCCCCCCCCGTCATCATTACTAGCGGCCAGAGGCCTCAGGTGTGTGATCATGTGAGGCTTTGTCTGGCCGAGTCGGCTCGCTCCGCTCGCTGCCAGCAGTTTTTTCGATGACCCTCTCTGGACGGTTCAAGGTCGCCGGGTACATTCCACGCCGGGTGTGGGCGAACTAACCCATACGTTTCAAAAGTGGTCAACCGTTGCAGCATAATCTCCGTACCGCGTGCTCTTTTTTCTGCGCCCCATCACGCTATCGCCGGGTTTCACCGGATGGCTAATCTTCCCCAGGCGAGATACGGAAGGAAATTGTATATGGTCGATTCCTCATTGTTTTTCAATCCCAATGTTGCCTAGGGGACTAATAAACGTCAACTGGGACAAATTCATGATTTCTAAAATTATAAAGCTATATGTAGGACTCATACAATGAATTGTCTGCAACTTAGAAGACATTCAAGCTCATACTATCAGGAGAAATGTGATTAACATATATCGTTCGAAGGGGGAAGAGATAGTACTTAAATCTATTCTTGAAAAAGACTTGATAGATTTTTTCTGTATAATTTAGCAACAAACTAGATGTAATTATAATATGAGAGTAGATATGAATACAGCGCTCCTGGCTCACTTTTCGGTGTGGTACACCAATGTAAAATTTTTAGAAAAGAAAAAAAACTATAGTAAAAAACTTAAAAAATTAACGTAAAAAACTAAAAACAACTTAAAGAATTTACGTAAAACCCTAAAATAAACGTGAATTTCACGTTTATTTGTATCTTTTACGTAATGTTTTACATTTTTCACATTATTTTTTACTTTTTTCACTTTAATTTTTTACGTTTTTTAAAAATTGTTGCACCCAAAATTGATCCAGGAGCGCTGTATTCATATCTACTTATGAAATACACTATGCAGTTAGACCACAACCAAAATTAATTGTATCAAAATTTTAGAATAAGACAATATTGATTGGATTAATGGCTAAATTGTGAGTATTGCTCATATCTTGATATATTTCAAAATCTTGAGGAAAACTGGGTGAGATCAGAAAATTAACTCTCTAAAACATGTGTTTTTCAAATATTACCTTTATAAGGTGGGTTTATGTATACATGTGTACAACAAACGAAATGGTAGATTATATTGAATATATTCCTAATAAAAATCCCTCATTTTTTAAAGTAGTAGTCTTGGTTCATGAAGACTGTTAACGTGACAAAGAACGATGTGTCAAGGATGCCTAGGTAATGTAGAATTCATTAAAGGAAACGTCAGGGTTCTATAATTTCTGTAACTGTTCAGCTCCTTTATGAGTTAAAAACTATAACTGGGAATCTCAAAAAGTTATCTGTTTAGCAAAAAGGCAGAGCGTAAGATTGTAAATGTTTACGCTTTAGTGAGTACTACACGATCTAGTACTACTTTATAACAACCAGTGTCTCCCAGTTGCGTGATTGTAAATGTTTACGCTTTAGTGAGTACTACACGATCTAGTACTACTTTATAACAACCAGTGTCTCCCAGTTGCGTGATTGTAAATGTTTACGCTTTAGTGAGTACTACACGATCTAGTACTACTTTATAACAACCAGTGTCTCCCAGTTGCGTGATTGTAAATGTTTACGCTTTAGTGAGTACTACACGATCTAGTACTACTTTATAACAACCAGTGTCTCCCAGTTGCGTGATTGTAAATGTTTACGCTTTAGTGAGTACTACACGATCTAGTACTACTTTATAACAACCAGTGTCTCCCAGTTGCGTGATTGTAAATGTTTACGCTTTAGTGAGTACTACACGATCTAGTACTACTTTATAACAACCAGTGTCTCCCAGTTGCGTGATTGTAAATGTTTACGCTTTAGTGAGTACTACACGATCTATTACTACTTTATAACAACCAGTGTCTCCCAGTTGCGTGATTGTAAATGTTTACGCTTTAGTGAGTACTACACGATCTAGTACTACTTTATAACAACCAGTGTCTTCCAGTTGCGTGATTGTAAAAGTTAATGTAAGGTCAATCAGTATAGAAAATAGTACCTGATTATAAGGAAATGGAATTACTCTGTAATCAAGATCCATATTAATTTAACGGGAAATTGACCCATTTCTGAATTGAGTTCTAATAGATGCATTATTCACGTTGGCCTGCTTTGCTAAACCAGGAAGTAATTTGTTAGTTCAGAAGAGCAGGTTGTTGGGTTTGTATATCGATCGCTAGAAATGGAGATTGAAGTATGTCTACCACAAATAAAATAGGATCCAGTATTGAGCAAGAAGAGACCCCCAAACGATGAATTTCTGTTATAAATACCAATATCTGACCCTAAAACTATCAATAATGGAACTCCTATTGTTGATAACGGTGGTGCTAAGAGAAATACTCACTATCAACACACAATGAGACTTACCTTTTAAGTCTATTTGAGTAATAGCCACAACGTATGTGCTTCCTTACAACAAGAACCCCTACAAGATTCTAAATCGTAGAAGATAACAGTGGCTTTACTTCCCAAAAAATAAAACTGTTTGGAAGGTATTTTGAACATTTTAAGTAATCTGAATATTGGTAGGATTAAAAATAAGGAAAAAATCTATATTATCTCTCAGATCCATAATTCTTTAGTTTCTAACATAGAAACGTGACCTATTTATAAACAATATGAAAAATTCCATACTTTTTACACAAAAGTAAAGAATAAAACTGTGACAATCCTCTTTAATATTATTAAAGTTTTTTTATGCAGAAAGAGGTATTACTTTGTTGAAAAAGTGAGGTTTTGCAAAGTTACAAGCAAAATTAAAGGGGAACAGAAACCGTGATTATACTGTATAAATATGTTTACAACACAAATGTATTATAATACATATGAATGAATGAAGAGTTAAGTTCCAGTTCACCTTGATGAGACAGTGACAGTGGCAACTCATCCTGATTACACTATATTTCATATTTTTTAGTGTATAATGTCGAAACGATGTAAATTGTTCATTTCAGCTTCTTCACAGGCGACTTATTACGACCTCTTCAGACGAACGTGGTTTCAGATTCCAAGAGTCAAGAATATACCAGCATCAGATTCCAGAGGCTGCATTAAGAGGAAGGTAGACTGAACCTAAACTCTAACTTCATATAAAATCAACCCTTCCCACCATGGATACGTTGTGTTTACAGATTTATTCACCGATTTTATGTATACATTGTATTATTATTAAGTGTATCTGTAACAACATAAATATTTTCAATAATATTAAACACGAAACAAATAAAAAATCTACGCATAACTCATAACATAAGAATAACACACCAGGCTTAATAATACCAATGGTATTCACGAATATATCTACAGCAAACTATGTAACAGAAGCGATAAGCTTGTGTTTCTATAAAGAAATAAAAAAATTACAAATAAATGATACTCTATTATATAACCATTATTACTTCAGGTCCCCACATATCCTCTTTTGTCGTCAATAAATCGTACCGGGAAATCTCCCAACAAAACAATTGCCCAATGCAGCCTCTGCCAGGCCCAAGTAAGCATCCATGGAAAAATGAGGCCACTGATGGAAAGATACTCACACGATTTGGTTTAAATGTCATTTTCATTCTACATAAATATTTACGCAAGTTGTTTATAAAAATTCGAAATTGTGGTATCGATACATATTATTTTCCGATCATTTACTCCAAAATAACACCTATAAAAAATGAATCTTTCATTCTGCTCGTCCATGCACAATTCTATATGAAACAAAACAAGAATTCTAGCAAAGATGGACTAGCAGAAAGAACAGTTAGTCGAACATTATTATAACTAAAAATGTTAGTAATTGTTTATTGTTAATCTAAACAATTAACGCATAAGTTATGCCAAAGAAATTATATACTAACAATTACTTGAAGCAGTAATATTAGCATATAACGCTTTACATGATAAAATATCAAAATACTACAGACATGCATTGGAAGAATAGAAGATATCTAGTGGTTTATAGATGGATATGTTTGCAGGTGGATGTACGATTATTGTATAAATATTAATTTAAAATGCATTCATATATACATGAGTGAATGTGCAAATAAAGTTTTGCATGTACGTGCATGAGAGTGTGTCAGTGTGTGTTTGCGTGTTCCATATAGAGAAAATTTCACTCTTCAAAAGCTGATGTCACGGAAGAAATCTGATAGAATTAAAATTCCCTACCACGCCATTCTCGGAAATCTGGACAATGGAAGAGGTAGTAATGATTCTGATGTCCAACGCTGAATACACGCTGCAAGCGATACCCTGTCAATACCCTGATTTGATGAAGTAGGCCAGGACGATCGGTATTCGAGTTCAAACGTTTATAAAGCAATCTTGTTTGAAATTCTTATAAGATTTTTAGATGAAGTTCAGTTGAGTCACCTAGAGGTACAGGTGGTTATATCCAGAAGGAAAACCTCTACACTAGAAGTTCATCTTTAAATCCTGTGTGCACGGTCCTACTAACCCTCTTGATTTGGGTTCAAGGCTATAGAAGGGTAAAGCTTTAAAATTACGAACAAGGCGTTTTTATAACGTTAAGAAGATCCGTGCAAATCCCTATCTTGGCGTCGTATGAATATGAAAATTGTGCTGATGCCTTGGAGCAAATGTAATGTAAGGTGAAGAAAGCATAAAGCGAAATCCCAAAATGTTTTATTCTTTTTCATACATCGACATGTAAGCGATATATGGTGTTGGATTTCCAAAGTTAAGTTGAGTAAAAATTTTGCACAATCTTGGTTTACATATTAGAAGCAGTTGCTAAAGATAAGTTTGTGGCCATTATTTTATTTACAGGAGTAGCAAATTTTAGAATGTTTAGTTAGCATTAAAAGGCCATCTATCCATTGCTGTAAGGAACTCATTGTAAGTACTAGAAAGATTACAAATGTTGACATCAGTATCAACTACAACACTTTATTATCAGTTTTCTCTGCAAAGCATGGTATTATTGTCTCTTCATTTATTAAAAAATATGATGATCTTCCTGTACTGTATATTATTTTGTATATAATAAGGCAAAATAAACTAAAACAAACTAAGGAATAGATGGATATAGCATTCGAAAATGATGGGGAGGAAGTCATAGACACGAAAATCAATTAATCTCTCTTCCTTCTGTATATCACCAATACCTGGAATGGGTGGATGGACATTGAGTCGGACACTGCTCTCATTTTGTTTCTGCAGTGAATTTTATGCTAATAATATGCCACAAAAAATAACGTTATTAGTGGAAACACTAATGGAGGATTCCATTTATTTCTGCAGTGAATTTTATGCTAATAATATGCCACAAATAATAACGTTTTTAGTGGAAACACTATGGAGGATCCATTTATTTCTGTAGTGAATTTTATGCTAATAATATGCCACAAAAAATAACGTTTTTAGTGGAAACACTATGGAGGTTCCATTTATTTCTGTAGTGAATGTTATGCTAATAATATGCCACAAAAAATAACGTTTTTAGTGGAAACACTATGGAGGATCCATTTATTTCTGCAGTGAATGTTATGCTAATAATATGCCACAAAAAATAACGTTATTAGTGGAAACAATATGGAGGATCCATTTATTTCTGTAGTGAATTTTATGCTAATAATATGCCACAAATAATAACGTTATTAGTGGAAACACTATGGAGGATCCATTTATTTCTGCAGTGAATTTTATGCTAATAATATGCCACAAATAATAACGTTATTAGTGGAAACACTATGGAGGATCCATTTATTTCTGTAGTGAATTTTATGCTAATAATATGCCACAAATAATAACGTTATTAGTGGAAACACTATGGAGGATCCATTTATTTCTGCAGTGAATTTTATGCTAATAATATGCCACAAATAATAACGTTATTAGTGGAAACACTATGGAGGATCCATTTATTTCTGCAGTGAATTTTATGCTAATAATATGCCACAAATAATAACGTTATTAGTGGAAACACTATGGAGGATCCATTTATTTCTGCAGTGAATTTTATGCTAATAATATGCCACAAATAATAACGTTATTAGTGGAAACACTATGGAGGATCCATTTATTTCTGCAGTGAATTTTATGCTAATAATATGCCACAAATAATAACGTTATTAGTGGAAACACTATGGAGGATCCATTTATTTCTGCAGTGAATTTTATGCTAATAATATGCCACAAATAATAACGTTATTAGTGGAAACACTATGGAGGATCCATTTATTTCTGCAGTGAATTTTATGCTAATAATATGCCACAAATAATAACGTTATTAGTGGAAACACTATGGAGGATCCATTTATTTCTGCAGTGAATTTTATGCTAATAATATGCCACAAATAATAACGTTATTAGTGGAAACACTATGGAGGATCCATTTATTTCTGCAGTGAATTTTATGCTAATAATATGCCACAAATAATAACGTTATTAGTGGAAACACTATGGAGGATCCATTTATTTCTGCAGTGAATTTTATGCTAATAATATGCCACAAATAATAACGTTATTAGTGGAAACACTATGGAGGATCCATTTATTTCTGCAGTGAATTTTATGCTAATAATATGCCACAAATAATAACGTTATTAGTGGAAACACTATGGAGGATCCATTTATTTCTGCAGTGAATTTTATGCTAATAATATGCCACAAATAATAACGTTATTAGTGGAAACACTATGGAGGATCCATTTATTTCTGCAGTGAATTTTATGCTAATAATATGCCACAAATAATAACGTTATTAGTGGAAACACTATGGAGGATCCATTTATTTCTGTAGTGAATTTTATGCTAATAATATGCCACAAATAATAACGTTATTAGTGGAAACACTATGGAGGATCCATTTATTTCAATGTTCCTGGATTTACCAGCACATAATTGAGATAACCACGGTGTAAGGGAAAGCCATAAGAAATTGTCAATAGATTTTGGTTGCTTTTGGTATGGCAGTGCACCTGATTTCTGCAACTAGTTTGGTTATCATAAAACTTTTACTTTTGTAGGTCTCTAAAACATTTAATGATTCTAACGACGAGATGGAAGTTTACAGTGGACATGAAGCCCGTCTCCTCCAAACATATGTTATCTGCACCCTCTGTTAATGCGGCTTTTAACCGCGTTTAATCTTATTAGATTAAAGCAGAGGTGTTGGGAAGGGTTTATTCAATGCGAATATTGTGTTCAGGTGCTGCACTAAGCGGAAGGTGAAACGGATCTTAACTCAATATTCGCATATAGATTATTGCTGAATTAAAGCAATTGGAAAACAAGATAAATTCAGAAGCGTTAAACTATTGTGGACACATGAATAATTCCATATTGAGGTTTGATAAAAGATAACTTTTATACAAGATCACTCAATCAGCATATTATTGATTATTCACTTGTGTACTGTATTGGCATCGTGATTACTGACACATTGACAACACAAAAACACAATGTGTACACATTTCACTGACTAAGAGGTATCACCAAGTCGAGGTGCAGATCAAGGAGAGACTTAAGGATAACATCCTGTTTAGAAGTAACTTGAACCTAGAAGACAAACCACGCCTCCAAGGAAAATAGACCAAAGAAAAACTGCGGAAGCCATTGGTCGAGTGTATCTGCATATGCGTCAAGCTTGTAATCTATAACCTCCTTGAAGATTCTATACCTCTGGCGTAGTAAAGAAGTGACTATGAAATGAAGGCTATGGACTGTGGGAATTCTCATATTGGGTTCCCAAATAAAAATAATGTATATTCTGTGATAAAAAAAGTATTGGACAAAATTAAAATACAACGTAACAATCTAACTGTTGATGTAGATCAGTAATTAGGTAGTGTTGAATGGATGTGTAGAGCTTTAGGCACACGTTGATTGCGGCGTATGTTGTAGTTCTGTTCCTTTAATGTCAATTATATTAGCTTCAGGAAGGTGGTGCCATTTGATGTAGCTCAAGTGTGGGCGATAATTAATTCTTGTAATTGTCCAACGTTGGTGTAATCATCTGCAATAGATCAGTTTTTGGTATTTTATATTTTTAATAAACTACCTCAAATTGTTACTGTCATCTGTAGTTTATCGGGTGTAGGTAATTGTTTAATCGGCCAATATTGTTGTCAATGTTCGGATTGTAGGTGTTCATTTCAAACTTTCACTACTTTAGCTTTGTGATAACTTTAAAGTAAATTATATTTATTTAAAGTCCCAAGTTATTATAATTTAAATGCTTCAGTTATAAAATTACGTCATTGTGCAACGTTGACTATGTCACGTTCAGATTTCACGCTGTTTTTTGTTTTTATCAGCTGTGAAATTGTGGGTCACTTCAATTTCCGCTTGCCGATCTTGGCACGGACCAATTGAATTTGAATTTTACCGAGGTTGATCTGATACACTGACCAAGTGTTTTGCTTTAAAACTTGGCAACTGAAGATAGATTTCCACAGCGGTGCCGAAGTTTCTTAAGATTCTGAATAATGTTAGCATTTTCCAATAGATACCAACCGGAAAACATGGAACATCATTTATACTCCATATATCTTAATATAATTGATGTTTGCTGGGGTTGCTCCAAAATGCGTGTATGTAAACCTCTAGTAAGATTTCCCCTATTCTAAATCTTGGTACGCTACTGATTATTTCAACGAATATGTAGAGCATTCCTGATTTACTTTCTGATACCTGATCCTTGATCAAGGGAAAATCAGAAACGGTATCATCATAAGACAGTGTTCATTTGCCGAACATCTTCCATGCAATACACGTTTAATCCCTGTGATTAAACATGATTATTGCAAATTTCCTGTTCGCACAGTTGCTTATTAGGCAGTAATGTCTTATACGAGTGATAATTGACTGTTTAATTGTCATAATGGTATAGTGAGGACATCATAACTTTTTTTTAGTTGAAAATGCCATAACATCCACATCAGCGCTAGACAAATGGCCAGATTTGGAACTATTGTGTTCTAATTATATTTTTCACTTAACAACAAAAATACCCTTAATAAGCTACAATTCTACCGTTTAATATTTTGATCTTTCTGTTGGTATTAATCAATAATTGCTGTAATGGTGGCTGAATGTTCAGTAGCCGTATGACAGTTCTTAGACAAAGAGAAAATTAAGCAACGTGCAGGAAGAAAGAAATCAAACACAAGATTAATTTTGATTATGACTTGGCTAAATTTAAACGTTTTGACGATAATCCTGGGTTATTAAAAAAAACTAACTGTGTAGGTCTTTCAAATAACTCTTTACCAAACTTTTCATTTTGTTCTGGTGTTCCCGAAAGTCTGAGCATAAAATGTCATCTCATCTTAAATGTCTGCAATATCTCGCAATTGTGCAGTATTTTGTTATTTGAGGTCAATGAGGCCATCTACGGTACGATTTATATAATAATAATATGGAGTACTCTTGTGGGCTTGTGCCCACTTTGAATTTGTAAGCAGAAAGCAGAGAACACCTTAAATGGATAGCGGACGAATTCCCTGCAATTTGCCAGCTTTCCAGGTAAACTTGCTCGACAGGAAATGGAAGGTGGCTCTGGGAAAGTTGCGATGATTAAGATGGTAATGCAGCGAATAAATCACACACATGCTTGCAACCTGCATGGGACATGGCCGACAAATACGAGTTACACATTGCTCGCCGGGGGAGCCTAAGTGTTATGTTGCAAGATTTATGCTGTTCACATTTTCCCGATGATTTATTCCAGTTGTCCGTGAATTCAATGTTATCAAGTCCACGGTCGCACCAACCTCAACTATTCCGTAGTGTGTATATAGTAACCATGCAGGCTTGGGGTGACAGGTAACTGCAAGACTGCAAGTACACAAAAAACGTTACGCCACAAACTTGCGAGAGTTGCCTTACAGCAATAAGCGAAGTATGTCATAAATCAGGAGTTTTATATTGCAGTTTTCATTGAACTCAAGCCCAAATGATTAAATTACTGTGTTTTAACTAATACAAGCAATAATTCACACATACCTCCATTTAAACCTAACTATTTTATTTTATAAGAATTGATTTCAAAATAGTTCATTCCAAAACCTTAAATCCAAATTCCTAGTACCATACAAAATTACAAAAAAAAAAAAATAGAAAATTTGTCAGGAAGGCACAAAATGATAGTAACCTTTCATGTAACCTAATATCGATTGGAATTTAACTGCCAGAATGTATTTCTATTTTTAAATAAACTTATGCCTACGTGATTATCACATTACTCAAGAACGGTAAAAATGTATTTCAGCAATTATTTTCCGTTCCATTTTATAATAAATAAAGTTGGCCTAATTAGTCTCTTATTTGACTAACTTTGAGTTTCTTGGCCGCTCTTTGCTTTTATGCCAGTTTCTATAAAATTTGGTACTAACATAATAAATATAGCTATAATTCTTAAACTCCCTCATCATTTCGACATCAGAGACACCCAGACTACAAAAATTAGTGCAATCTAGATGAAGAGGTATTCTCTTTGTCTGATCAGTGCACAATTGAGCGCCTACGATGTTGACTGACAAGATCCTAAAGCACGGTGAAGCAACCGTGCATTTTAGCTGCTTTACGTGTTGATGACTGTACTTAATTGTGCACCTGCGGGGTTCGTTTTCGTGCGTCATCGTTCTTCGTCACCGACTGCTTTTGGATCCCTTCAGACGAACATGATTCCAGATTTCTGCAACAGCATCAGATTTCAGATGTTACACGTAAGAGGAAGGTGAACTGGAGCTAAATTCAACATTCACATCGAATCATCCCTTCCAACCATAGCTGTTTTATGTGTCAAAATGAGAGTTTTAGCCATTGGTACAATATTTTATGTTTAATATAGTATGAAGTCTCAAAATATAGAACGTTTTTACATATTTTCTGTCCTTAGTGCAAAAAAACATTATATATACAGATGATTGATGTTTGCTGGGGTTGCTCCAAAATGCATGTACTGTATGTAAACCTCTAGTAAGATTTCCCCTATTCTAAATCTTGGTACGCTACTGATTTTTTCAACGAATATGTAGAGCATTCCTGATTTACTTTCTGATACCTGATCCTTGATCAAGGGAAAATCAGAAACGGTATCATCATAAGACAGTGTGATGTTGTCGAACATCAGAATACAGATGAATGTGAGGCTTGCTAATAATGATTGTTAGCCTAATGTAATTTCCTTTAATTTTAATTGAGAAGTTCTTTTTATTATATTTCCTTCTCTAAATGACGATAATCTATTTTTATGGAATATTGTTATTACTTTTTACACATTTCTTATTTATTGTTTTAAATATGCAAATGTCACTTGATGGTCTGTTGCTCAAAAGACTGTACTTTTGTAAATACAAAAGTATGTGCAAGGTGGTAAATATACGATTCTGCAAACTATACAATATTGAAATAAATATATTTTTGTTTGTTTTTTATACTGTAGTGTTACTCGCATATTATTCTTTTCCGTTCTTGTAAGCACTCTAGATTCTACACATCATCTCTATTAATTGAAAAACTCTTGCTAAACAGCTTGTATATATGTGACTACATTGGTTTATTGTATAGTTTTTTATCTGTAGTTTAAAGAAAAGTACATAATTTCATACTGTACAAAAGATATCAGTGACTGTAATTTTCCAAATTTGCAGTCACGAAGTGACAATGTGCGGCCCCACTAAAGTCTACTGTATATTCTTAGCTGACAACTGTCTGAATTACGTAATCATCAACTAACGTAAGGTTTATTGAGCCACATGAAAGTCAAATGAGTTTTATACTTCTTACAGAAGGTTTTCACATACTAGGTGACTAGAAGCTAGGGTATCACTCCAGTTCACCTTATCTCTGCCCCTGACCCGCTCGCCTCCAGTCTACCGCTCGCCGAGAACTAACGTTCGCGCCGCGGGCGAACAATTCCCACAATCATTGATTACGTCAGGTTTCCCCGAAAACAAGGCGGCACTGCAGTAACGGATCTGTGACGTCACGGGAATGCCGATGACTAACCGCGAGCAGTTCGAGTGTCTACGGAGGTTTCGCCTGACGCGGACCTCGCTTCATCAGGTGCTAATAACAGGTCCGCCCCGGGCGTGGGTCGACTCTCGCCGTCTGCAAAATTTGAATAGCCTCCACTGGTTTCGCTCAGGCTATTAATTTACCTTGTAGTTAACGGCGCCTTAGTGTTGAAACGCGATCGAGCAAACAGATGTTTTAATCGCGTTTCCCCGTGATTTTATCTTGAGTGCGGATTTAGTGACAAACAAATTGGCATAAGAGTTATTATCAAGATTAATAAGGAGTTTTTTTATAGTATTACTTTTACAATACACCTACTTTGCGTCCATAACAGTTAAGCTCTCAGTTTATTATTGCGAGTGGACAATTTAATACAAGGCAATTTAAATAGGCTTTCCAAGATTTTTAACCGTTAATTTGACCAAATTAGTTTACTACGTTTCAAGAATTGGAACCTATAATCTCATTCAGGTGTCAAAGACCGAATTTATACGGTTAGCCGTATACAAAGATTAAAATTAATTAATATGTAGCGATGAAATCAATATTGGCGGCATCAAGGGTTGGAGGGGGGGTCAATATCGGAGATCTGGAATACCTACATTCAAATACGAACCTCCGCGGTTTAATGTGTAAAATATTTAAAATGCTCGTCTTAAAACACGTTTTTGTGTATTTTGAAGTATAAAATTAGCTTAAAGGAAAATTAAAATATATATTTTTGGAAAATAATTGGGGAGGGTCCATGACTCCTGTGATCCCCCTCCTAAATGCTCCAATGAAAATCGTCCACGTCATGGTTACCAACAGAACAAGTTGATACTGCTTACCCTCAAATATATATTTCAGTCTCTTTACAGTCAATTTACATGATTGATCTTGATTCTTTGAACAGTTTAAGAATAATATTATAAGAAATAGTGATACATTTACACTTAAACATCTGTATTCTGTTCATGAACTCAGACAACTCTTGGTTGTGAAGGAAACAGAACATTTGCCATCGCTCAGTGATACAAAAAATCAGTAACACTGTTTCTTTGTTACTGATTATTAGTGTTACTGATTTTTTGTATCACTGAGCGATGGCAAATGTTCCATAATCCTTCCATTGTCAAAAACAAACTTAAAAAAAAAAACTTTTGGTAACATTCTCACTGTTTTTTCTGTAATGATCTGAGGCTCTAGACCTGAAACAGTTTATCACATTACTTCCAGGTTGGTTCAGATGATTATTAGTTGGGGAGTAAAATCACCGAACTGAAACAGGGACTCGAACCCGGATTACCGGGATGATAAACTAAGACACTCGGCTGCCAGGGACGGCAACTTTCTCTCTACTTTAGTTTAGCTAATACATCCTGGCTTGATAAACAGTTGATAAACTTTGATAAAGAGGGCTCATAAATGCCTCCATATTTTACGAACCTGTCAATTCAGTTTCTTAGAAATATAAAAAGGGAAGCCTTTTCTACCCGGATCTTACGTTTGTTTGTTCACATATTGTATACGGTTAATGTTTGTTCTTTAAGCCTATTACAGTCAATTAGTTGGCTTAATGGAAACGGTAAAGTGTTACCTTAGATCGATCCTTAGGTCTACCGTGACAATAGAAAGGATGTTTTATTCGGAAAATATATTTAAGTAGTTTGTTTTAGAAATATAGCCTCAAAAGGGGTTTAATACAACTAATAATGATACAAGAAGATGGAATCTTCGAATCCGAAGTGTACATTGTAGCAATAAAATTACAAAAGTTTTCAAAGGTGTATACTTATTAGTTAATTAATTTGTTTGTTTTTCTTTATTTGCTTATACATGTAATGGGTGTACCTTTGCGAAATTAGTGTTTAACAACTACAAGCAACGTCGCGTCACTCAGATTAAGCTGAATTTGATTTAAATTGGTGATTATATCTCACAGAGTGTGGCAGTAAAAAAAAATGCTTGAAACCTGTCGGTCCACACGTCGGTTATCCTTTGTTTATAATATTTCAGTGCTCTTTTCCTTCTCAAATACTGACTGTGGTATTCCTTCACACACGTCAAAAAGAGTGTAAAAAGTATAAGTCCACGTGCTTTTTACAACGGCGCGAACTAATTTTCTCAGAGTTATTCTTCTCAGGCGGACGGCCGACGTCGGAATTAAAATACTGACGCCCTCTTCAAGACGAACACCAGAGCGAAACTAGTTTACAGATATGTATAGCGTTCTTGGAACGAGAAGGAGGCAGAATTTGGAGGCTGTTGGAGGATGTCGATAGGATCAGGCTTTGGGAAAAAACGACGATTCAAGATATATAGTGACTGGAGCTACTTAGCATAACCGGTCGCCGAGAACAGCTCAGCGTGGCTGTGGTGCTCTTGTCCGCCGCCACAGCCGCCACAGCCACCGACATTGCTCCACTCCGCTCTGCTCCATCCGACCTCCTTAATTAGCTCCATTCCACGACTCGATTTTATTGAAATCCGCTCCATCATTTATTACCACCCGAAGAAATGCAACGGCCAGCGTTGCAACGCAGGATGTACGCTGATACACACCCGACTATATGTTCATCGTGTTACAATGTGTTTAAAGGAGTGCTCTCTACTTCAATGCTCTGGTCATTGAATGCCTCTGAGGACAACCAAGGACCAAATGGAATGTGTTGAAGACAGAACAACGGCCAGCGTTGCAACGCTAGGATGTACGCTGATACACACCCGACTATATGTTCATCGTGTTACAATGTGTGTTTAAAGGAATGCTCTCTACTTCAATGCTCTGGTCATTGAATGACCTCTGAGACAACCAAGACCAAATGGAATGTGTTGAAGACAGAAAACGGCCAGCGTTGCAACGCAGGGTGTACGCTGATTACACACCCGATACTATATGTTCATCGTGTTACAATGTGTTTAAAGGAATGCTCCTCTACTTCAATGCTCTGGTCATTGAATGCCTCTGAGACAACCATGACCAAATGGAATGTGTTGAAGACAGAACAACGGCCAGCGTTGCAACGCAGGATGTACGCTGATACACACCCGACTCATATGTTCATCGTGTTACAATGTGTTTAAAGGAATGCTCTCTACTTCAATGCTCTGGTCATTGAATGCCTCTGAGACAACCAAGACCAAATGGAATGTGTTGAAGACAGAACAACGGCCAGCGTTGCAACGCAGGGTGTACGCTGATACACACCGACTATATGTTCATCGTGTTACAATTTGGTTTAAAGGAATGCTCTCTACTTCAATGCCCCCCCCTTGGTCATTGAATGCCTCTGAGACAACCAAGACCAAATGGAATGTGTTGAAGACAGAACAACGGCCAGCGTTGCAACGCAGGGTGTACGCTGATACACACCGACTATATGTTCATCGTGTTACAATTTGTTTAAAGGAATGCTCTCTACTTCAATGCTCTGTCATTGAATGCCTCTGAGACAACCAAGACCAAATGGAATGTGTTGAAGACAGCGAACAACGGCCAGCGTTGCAACGCAGGGTGTACGCTGATACACACCGACCTATATGTTCATCGTGTTACAATGTGTTTAAAGGAATGCTCTCTACTTCAATGCTCTGGTCATTGAATGCCTCTGAGACAACCAAGACCAAATGGAATGTGTTGAAGACAGAACAACGGCCAGCGTTGCAACGCAGGGTGTACGCTGATACACACCCGAACTATATGTTCATCGTGTTACAATTTGTTTAAAGGAATGCTCTCTACTTCTCAATGCTCTGGTCATTGAATGCCTCTGAGGACAACCAAGACCAAATGGAATGTGTTGAAGACAGAACAACGGCCAGCGTTGCATCGCAGGGTGTACGCTGATACACACCGACTATATGTTCATCGTGTTACAATGTGTTTAAAGAATGCTCTCTACTTCAATGCTCTGGTCATTGAATGCCTCTGAGACAAACCAAGACCAAATGGAATGTGTTGAAGACAGAACAACGGCCAGCGTTGCAAAAGCAGGATGTACGCTGATACACACCCGACTATATGTTCATCGTGTTACAATTTGTTTAAAGGAATGCTCTCTACTTCAATGCTCTGGTCATTTGAATGCCTCTGAGACAACCAAGACCAAATGGAATGTGTTGAAGACAGAACAACGGCCAGCGTTGCAACGCAGAGTGTACGCTGATACACACCCGACTATATGTTCATCGTGTTACAATTTGTTTAAAGGAATGATCTCTACTTCAATGCTCTGGTCATTGAATGCCTCTGAGACAACCAAGACCAAATGGAATGTGTTGAAGACAGAACAACGGCCAGCGTTGCAACGCAGGATGTATCGCTGATACACACCCGACTATTATGTTCAATCGTGTTACAATGTGTTTAAAGGAATGCTCTCTACTTACTCAATGCTCTGGTCATTGAATGCCTCTGAGACAACCAAAGACCAAATGGAATGTGTTTGAAGACAGAACAACGGCCAGCGTTGCAACGCAGGGTGTACGCTGATACACACCCGACTATATGTTCATCGTGTTACAATTTGTTTAAAGGAATGCTCTCTACTTCAATTGCTCTGGTCATTGAATGCCTCTGAGACAACCAAGACCAAATGGGAATGTGTTGAAGACAGAAACAACCTGGCCCCGGGCTGGCCAGCGTTGCAACGCCAGGGTGTACGCTGATACACACCCGACTATATGTTCATCGTGTTACAATTTGTTTAAAGGAATGCTCTCTACTTCAATGCTCTGGTCATTGAATGCCTCTGAGACAACCAAGACCAAATGGAATGTGTTGAAGACAGAACAACGGCCAGCGTTGCAACGCAGGGTGTACGCTGATACACACCCGACTATATGTTCATCGTGTTACAATGTGTTTAAAGGAATGCTCTCTACTTCAATGCTCTGGTCATTGAATGCCTCTGAGACAACCAAGACCAAATGGAATGTGTTGAAGAACAGAACAACGGCCAGCGTTGCAACGCAGGGTGTACGCTGATACACACCCGACTATTATGTTCATCGTGTTACAATTTGTTTAAAGGAATGCTCTCTACTTCAATGCTCTGGTCATTGAATGCCTCTGAGAGACAACCAAGACCAAATGGAATGTGTTGAAGACAGAACAAACGGCCAGCGTTGCAACGCAGGGGTACGCTGATACACAAATTCACACGACTATATGTTCATCGTGTTACAATTTGTTTAAAGGCATGCTCTCTACTTCAATGCTCTGGTCATTGAATGCCTCTGAGACAACCAAGACCAAATGGAATGTGTTGAAGACAGAACAACGGGCCCAGCGTTGCAACGCAGGGTGTACGCTGATACACACCCGACTATATGTTCATCGTGTTACAATGTGTTTAAAGGAATGCTCTCTACTTCAATGCTCTGGTCATTGAATGCCTCTGAGACAACCAAGACCAAATGAATGTGTTGAAGACAGAACAACGGCCAGCGTTGCAAAGCAGGATGTACGCTGATACACACCCGACTATATGTTCATCGTGTTACAATTTGTTTTAAAGGAATGCTCTCTACTTCAATGCTCTGGTCATTGAATGCCTCTGAGACAACCAAGACCAAATGGAATGTGTTGAAGACAGAACAACGGCCAGCGTTGCCAACGCAGAGTGTACGCTGATACACACCCGGACTAATATGTTCATCGTGTTACAATTTGTTTAAAGGAATGATCTCTACTTCAATGCTCTGGTCATTGAATGCCTCTGAGACAACCAAGACCAAATTGGAATGTGTTGAAGACAGAAACAACGGCCAGCGTTGCAACGCAGGATGTACGCTGATACACACCCGACTATATGTTCATCGTGTTACAATGTGTTTAAAGGAATGCTCTCTACTTCAATGCTCTGGTCATTGAATGCCTCTGAGACAACCAAGACCAAATGGAATGTGTTGAAGACAGAACAAACGGCCAGCGTTGCAACGCAGGGTGTACGCTGATACACACCCGACTATATGTTCATTCGTGTTTTACAATTTGTTTAAAGGAATGATCTCTACTTCAATGCTGCTGGTCATTGAATGCCTCTTGAGACAACCAAGACCAAATGGAATGTGTTTGAAGACAGAACAACGGCCAGCGTTGCAACGCAGGGTGTACGCTGATACACACCCGACTATATGTTCATCGTGTTACAATTTGTTTAAAGGAATGCTCTCTACTTCAATGCCTCAATACTTCAATGTCATTGAATGCCTCTGAGACAACCAAGACCAAATGGAATGTGTTGAAGACAGAACAACGGCGTAGGATGTAAATTGGGTGTCTGTATGTGGCGTTGCCAACTCGAATGACAAAAGAATTAAAAACGAGGTTTGTAAGAAGATTGGAGTTTTTGATCTAATTGTACAGCATTCCCTGCTCGCCTTGTTAACTGGGAGTTTGCTGTGTTCCTTGTCGCATACTTCCAATGCGAAGTAACACTTCACAGGACATTAAACACCAGCAATTTACGTGCATGAAAGAAGTTACATCAAGCAGTACGTTTCGAACACTTAATCTAATTTCATCAATCTACACTATAAAGCAAACAAAAAGGTAATATAATAGAAGAAAAATACAATCAATATACATATTTAAGTCTGTGTAAATTTTAAGATAATATTGTTCCATTGTATTTCATATATCTCTGTGTTTTGCCTGCCAGATGGAGTTTAAATATCTGAGCACACGTGTTATTATGTTTGCAAAAGAATTGTCGATAAAATACTCTTGAGACAGAGTATTCAATCGACTATGCCTTCACAATTTTGTGACCGATGCCACAACAAATTCTTTCCCTCCATTCGCTTGCAGACGACGATGCTTCCACTTTTAGTTTTGAGACATCATGTGGTAAATTCATAAATAGTGCGTGGGCTAAATTTGTTTAGATTAAAATTAATTTTATTTTTACATTTTAAATTGTGTCGTAGCTATGGTAGTAGGGGTTGATTCAATTGAATTTTGAGTTTAGCTCCAGTTCATCTTCCTTTTATTGCAGCGTCTGGTATCTGACGCTGTCTCATACTTGACTCCTGGAATCTAGAGTTATGTTCGTCTGGAGAGACCCAAAGAAAGTCAACGACGAAGAAGCTCAAAACGAAACATTTACGTCGTTTCGACATCAGAGATAAATAGATGAAGTTACAGTCTCATTTTCTCATCTCATTCCTCAGCATAGAATAAAAGCAATTGAGAGTATTTAATGTTTATTGCTGATCTTACTTTAATAATTAGAAAACAATTTTTTACCCTTTGCTGCTATATTGTGTGATACGTTTGGCAACTAAACCCTTAATTTTTAAAATCTCACATGTTCTATTTGCTATCCAGCTTCGAAATATCTATTAGTGTAGTGGCAAAAATGTTTTCACGTACTAACCATGGCCTTAGGACATTTACTGTATTATGATTAGTTTATGTTTATGTAATTATTAAAGAAAATTGAAATTTGAAGATGCATATTTGTCTTGTTATGAAAAGTGGTGGTGTTGTAAAACATGTTTATTGCTGACGGGATTTTTTGGCAGGTGACTATTGTATTTAATTGCAGACGTCTTATGATTTTAAGGTTAAGGTCAATAACGGATCAGTGCCAGATCAGTGCAAGATTTTGTCCTATGGAATTCTTATATTTTAATAAAAAAAAAAAAAACATTTTAACAGAAAATGAATCAATGATACCATCTATTTAAAACCATTTTTAGACAAACTGGAATAGCCTCTAAATGTAAACATTAAATCAATTTGAACTTTAAAGACTTCTTCCGATGCGCGAATCAGTATCGCTGTTCTAAGGTATTGGTTGAGTAGGTTTTACATCTTTTGTTATGTGTCTGACGAAGATAGCCTTGCTATCGAAAGGCGTCACAAAAATAAAAGTTTCAAAGTATAGGTTTTGTGTGTTTTAAATGTAATTAAGGTTTTACATCACTAAAATAAATCAGCAATGTTTTATATAAAGCCAAATTTCAAGGGGAAATCCACTGAATGGTTTTGTAGGATCACGAAACGTAATCTTATTTTATTTCGTTGTTTAAGCAATTTATAATGTATATAAGGAGACGGGAGGTGATGTATTTTCTAAGACGCGTCCCCCGACTACACTAAGTACTGTACATCATTCGTCACCGGCTGTTTGTTAGTCGGCCTTTACTACTATAGCAGCGTTCATCTCGATGGTGCTTCACTCAGTGGATGTTAGCTAAATTCTAGGATTGGTCAGAGAGAGAGTTAAATTAATCATGAAGTTAAGTAAAACTGCCAACTTGTGGCAATCTTCCAACAATATGTTCTGAACAAGTTAGATGCCACTTCATGTCTAACGCGTAAGTGATACTGCAGTAATGTACTGTACTTTTTATTTCTAATTGTTACAGAAAAACAACTGAAATTCAGCTAGCCATATTCTTGCAAAAATAAATATAACAATTATCAGAAATATATATTTTGATGGAATTTTGTAGCTTTTGTGATAGAAAAATAGGCTATAGCCACATGTTAGAAATTAATGACCAAAATGGTATGCTATGATTTCTTTTAAGTCAAAATCATGCTTTAAATAAAGCAACAAAAGTTACGCCTGTTCAATCCTATATTTTTTTGTTACATCTGGCAAGTTTAAAGAACTCTACGAAATCTTTAGATCAAAGTTCTGGTACGATGACCCATTTCTCCGAGCTGGAAACATTCTTCCTCTGTTTTAAATCAATCAACTCCAACTGTTTGGAAGAAATTATTTGGTTGTTTAAAAAGGTTCAAAAGAATAAAACTTTTAAATTTTCACTCCATCTGCAAGTTTAAGCTCATCTTACAAGATTGAACACACATTAGGAGTACTGTTTGTAAGTCTCGGTGCATTCAAAATTTCAGGTTCTTAATGTCTTTCAAATATCCTTAAATTTTTGTTTTTGGAGCTGTTAAACCCCATTTATTGTGTGTATCTAACACAAGCTTTATGGTACATAAGCGTTGTACTAAAAAAAGCATTTCATACACATACTATGGTATTAAAATTGTATTTTTCACTGTTGCAAGGGGTGTGATTTTCCAATCAGTTCTCCATCGTCCATGAGCAGCCGTCTGTCGCGGAATGCGCAATCTGGCTGTGATCAGTGTCCCCAGACGATTCTGGATGTCCGGTTTCGGTTTTCTGCAATGCAGAAATTCCTCGTCTCAGCAGAGCAGTGAGCCGCTCCCGCCAGACCGCCAAGCCGAGCGCCGCCTGGCCAGGACGGGTCCAGGGCGTGAAGGAGAAAGCGGCCCCACCGGTCGGAAAGATATTCACTGAACTAGGTGGGGTGAAAGTCCTGTAAGGTTTATTGGATGTTATAACACTCGCTCAGCGGCTTCACTAGACAAAGACCTCAGACAATAGGAGTTAGTTTGGTCTCAGGTCCTTGATCAACGATCCTCAGACAAAAGGTGGAGATTGATCCTCTATCCAGAGGGCAGAGTATCCTGTTTTTATTTGGATCATAATCTAATATAACATTTACCGTGCGAGTTTCCTGTTGTTTCAGTTCTACGTGTGTGTTATTTCACAACACTGCCATCTTCAACTGCCAATTAGAGCAGATTGCCTCCTTGACTACAAACGTCTCGTTCCTTAGACCATCCGTGCGTTTGGAGGACACTGGCAAAGACCGCGCCACTATAACCTTTAACAGCATTGTAATAATTTGCTCATGTTTGGCTGCGGAAATTTAATTGCGTGTATTTTTACAATCCTGGTGTAAGCGAGTTATAAATAAATTAATCGCGAGTAAGGCGCGTGCTATTGAAAATGTTTGGACTAATCAGACTTAGTGGAGCAACCAATTTTAACTGAAGACTGTGAGGTGGATCACTGGTGGATTTAAAATGTCGAGAGACTCTGTGAACTGCGACCCCAAGCTTCACAACTGTGTCCAAGATTTGTTACTATATCAGTAAAAAGTTGGCCCAACAGAGAATCATTAATGCTTGCTCCTATATCATTTATTTTTTGAATAACTATTTCCCTCTTGGCTATTCAAAATTATCCGCATGTGATTGAGATCAGTCTTTGTCATTTACACTGTTTAGATCCTTGACGAGATTCAGGTCTAAAACCATACTTTGACCCAGTAGTCTTAACCCAAGATAACCGATAAGATATTAGAAAAATATATTTTTTACAAAATACTTTTTATATTGCAAGAAACATTTTATTTTGAATTAATCCTTAAGACACAAATAAAAATAGAACTATTACATAAGTAATTTATATTCAATCTTTCAAGTACTCAAATTTATTTGTCATATTAAACAACAAGATACTTTAGTAGCCAAAACTTGGTTTATAGACAACTTTAAACTCAGCGTAACCGACCAAACTTAAGTACATCATCCTCTCATGCTCAATGTAGTTTAATGAAATTAATTGGTGCTATACATAACATTATTAAGATAATGTTTTTGAGTTTAGATTATTTAGATTAAAACACTAAAATTTGAGTATCATCAGAAATTAAAAAATTAGAATTCAAGATTGCTTGGAATTAAACCCTTAAGAAAGCGCTGAAAATCGAATAAACCTAGCACAAGAAAGTCTTAAGTCAAGGAGAAGAGCATTTCATTTCACCATCTTGTTTCTTACAGCCATTTGAAGATCTAATATTGTGGAGCCCATTTACCTTACGAGATAGCATTAAAGAATGCCTTATACAGGGTGGTGAGCTTCTAATTACCAAAAATAACTGTAAGCAATTGCTGAATTTCGTCACTTTTTCTTATATTGAAAAATTATACTTTGGCTCTTAATCTTTTACAATATAGTTTAAACGCCAACCTTTTAAAATCCCTTTTTAATTGCACATCTAGTGTAAGTAGAGCGACCATGGCAGGTCTTGTCGTTTTTGAGAAATAGTAATCAGTAAGTCAGTGAGATCAGAGATGTATTTGGCATGTGTGTTTGTTTCTATATACGGTACAGTGTCCCACGAAGAGGTTTAAACGTTCAACATTAAAAGCTATTTCTGGAACTTCAATATCAATAAAACTGTAATGGAGGAGGTTAGGTTATGGTTCTATAGCACAAGTATTTGCCTAAAATTTGTCTGGGATATTTTTTGCAATTTAAATTTGATTCAAAATGTGTAGAATTTATTTAATAACTCTAGGCTATGTATGTTTCCGAAAGTAATATTGATAAAAATTAATACCTAAATGGATCATTTCCAGCCATGTGATAGATGATGTTGTGTTTTTCCTTCCATGACTTCTGAAATATTTTTAATAACTCTTATGTGACTTTCTCTAAGAGAGCGTAGAAAGCTACTACTATTTATAGAACACAGTGATGTGGACATTACCCCACTGATAGTGAAATCGTCAATATTTTTCTTTGTCTAACGTGGGGGAAGTCGTGCCAGAGACTTTCTCCGTCGTTGTCTTTCTCATATTAGATTTTGATGATAAATATGTTGTTGAGTGAGCGTCAGCGAAGTATGTCACTCAAGGACTAAACAAATTTTTAATCTGTGGATGTCTATCTTACCGCACGATATCTCCATCAAGAATAGACCTATGAACTTGAAATGTTGCATGAAGCTTCTTAAATTTTTATAAAAGCAACATCGAGTTCGAAGATGATGAATGTCACACAAAGGGTTAGGCTGAGCAATATTGACTATATTTACGTTGAGGTTACTGGCAACCATGATAACAGCTAGACACTCTTAGAACAAATACGATTATCAATTATATGACTCAAGATTCAAGATAATTCGTAAATGCAAAATACATATTTACATTACTCGTCAAATACTAAGAACTAAATCTAACTTAACAAGTCTTTTACACAGTAATAACATTTATCAAGAAAGCGTGTCTTTAGTTTTTGTTTAAATAAACGTAAATCGTGCTATTTTTTAGTATCAAATGGTAATTTATTGTATACTTTTGCACCTAAGTGGTATGGACCCCTCTCAAATGCGCTGGTACTATATTTATACTTTTATATTATATTATTTATTTAAGTTTTTTATGAGATTTTAATATGTAACTATAATCTATATAGTTGCATGCAACATCAAAGAAGCCTATTAAGCGGCATGTGGTCAGGCGTTATCGATATATATATATATATATATATATATATATATATATATATATATATATATCAAGTTGACTCACATTTCTGAAATCCCAATTTAGAATTCCAAGTGATGATTTTGAATAAGAAAAACTGTACGAAGATAATGACATTACGCATTAGTCCATGGACGTAAAAGAATAGTTGTTACAGAGTCTTGGAAAAGAGTGAATGTTGTGGTGGAAATTCACTGTAAGAGTCACATTCTTACGTTTGATGGGTCATCTCCAACTGAAAAGAAGAGTTTATTACGTGACGGTCTCTGGACATTCAACCACTTATCAGTGGAACAGGTTCGGACCAGGAGATCCTATACCTTGCGACACTTATAATTATTTATCAGTTCGGAGCATTACCATAGGAGACATTACGAAAGCCGGCCGAATGACGCAACGCTCCTCGTATCGTATCGTAACCGATCCAGCCTCGTATCTGATGCCATTAAACGATGCGGATCTAATTTTACTGTACTTTGCGTAATGAACCTCGCGATTCGAAGGAACGGCCACCACATATATCTCGCCATAGGAGAGACAGGATGTGAAGTGTGAGGTTGAATTTGTCATCGTTGTCCCGGCTCATTAATACTGATCTCCCTCCCCTCCCCCCCCGCCCACTACTTACTCGGCTTGGTAAAATATAAGCAGTTACGACGTATAGGCTATATTAGATGACAAATTTAGAGAGCTTAGGTATTCCAGGATTCATTAACTACATTATACTCTTTCATTGTCAAACCAGTAATGTGTTGATGTTTTGTTGGTTTTTGTTAACTTCGGTAATACTTTTAACTATGTTTTGAAAAGGAACAATCAAAGATAAGCGACGTAACTTAGAGGTAATGCTGCTGCTCGCTAACCGAGAAGTCATATGTTTGAATCCCAGGATGGTCAAACATTTTTAATAGTTTTTGATTATCATGTTCTCAGGTCTGAACAACGCTGGAAACACAATAGGCCGCCCAAGACTTCTGGGTATTAATGATGACCTCCAAAACAAATTCCAAGCTCATTCCTGACAATTATGAAAAAGCAATAAGGTTGGTCTTTTGTAGAAAAATATAAAACACTTGAAATAAATTTAATACACATTTACCTTGGAGAAAAGCTGGCATAACTATGGTAACAAAGTCATCAGGTACTTTTCTGCATTACTATGGTATTATTCATGGTTCAATAGACAGTTACGTTGTTTTAAATAATATTCAGTTGTTTGTTCATAGAAGCGACTTTATTTAGTTTTATTTCCTCTCAAATGTAACACAGTTCAATACTATAACTTTTTATTTTTTTTAAGCCTTAAGACTTTTAAACTTATTTAAGCAGGAGGTAAATGTGTTCAATGACATAGTTGGTGAGTTCAAATCTCGATAACAGGTGAACTAGTACAGAGCATTATTTTAATTTATTATTATTTGTTGCTTAGCATAATATTCCTTTTTAAAGTATTTTTTACTTTGTACTAAAATGTTGGGTTTTTTATTTTTTTTTTAAATGTCAAAATAGCTGTTAGGATATTGCATCTGTAGCTATTGTATATATAATTGAAATAAACTGTACTCATGAAGAACGAGTTTATAGACTAACCTTGACAGTTCCTGTAATTGCAATGTTCACTTGGATATTTATCCACCTCTAGATTATGACCCGTCGGATTATTATAGACTCGAGCCTTGCCGATTAGACATTAGAATGATCAGTGTCTCATCTGGGGATTACGAACTGCATGCTTTGGACTTTGCAATGTGACTGCGGATTGCGGATTGTCTGTAGACTGTCCTCGGCAGACTGCGACTTATCGCAGGCTTAATCTGGTGACCTTGATTCATTATCTGACAGTAATGAAACAACAGTCCTAGGCGATTAAGGTATTCCATTAATTTTATACACATTAAAAACCAGATTAACGTAGGATTTGTGAGTACACAAGCTGAAAGCCCCAGATACCTTCTACAAATCCAATATTGTTTAATTATAAATGGCGTTCTTTACTGATAAGCGTACAATTTTTATGCATAAAACCTGTATGATTTCAATCACTACTCGCATATTGTATGAGTGTATAAACTGTTAACATGTAGGAGCCATTACATTCCAAAAGGAGGTTGCATCAAGAATGATATATTTTAATTTAAAGTTGATATTACGACTGTGTATTCATAGTTAGAGGTTATTCCAAAGTATTGCAGGACAAGTAGACTTGCGCTTGTTGGTCAAAAAGGATTTCCTTTTGTACGACAGATGTTTTGAGAGAGATGTAAACTCGTGAAGAGGAACAAATTAAGTCCTCATCATCGCCCTGATTGTTACAAAATACTATTCAGCGGATGGGAGTTCTTGTTCTTTGATTTACTGGAAGATATACACACCATTATATTCAGAAAATCTACATTTGTTATTTTTAGATATAGGTTTGGAACAATTGTACAGAAAAATGATACAGCTTATTGCGAGGAATATAATTTTTTCGGGGATTGAGAGTACTCACTACTATGGTTGTATCAGCTGACTTTGCATATACTTTATTATTACACCAACAAGGTCATATTTCACCTTTTCCGTCTGTTTCGTTTATTGCATGACGTAAAGTCTTTAACATCCATAGGTTTGTAAAAGACTAAGTTGACGTAGTGTCAGATATATTTACAAGCAAAGATTAAGAAAGTGAGATTTGTTTAAATATGTCGCAGGGTAATTAGTAATTTTATTCTTCATCCTGTACTCATAAGGGCAGACAACAACAACGTAAATAGTTGGCATGTTATATTTTTAAAGATAGAGATAATTATAAATACCGTTCCTGCATTTTTCTACAGAATGGCTCTTAGTGGTCTATTCTGCCTGGACACTTAAACGGAAAATTTATCTTATGTTACTTAACGTTAACAAGACGTAACAAATATCACAATGACAAGATGAAATGTGTGTTGCAGATAGTTTATGATATTTATGGTAAAATATTTCAAACAGTCAACTGGACACCAATAAACATTGTGTTAATCATCGCAATTAATTGTTTATAATCTTCACACAGCTGTTCATTGCAACCAGTTCTTCGAGTTTGCTACGTACTATTTGCTAACGTATAGTTGTCTGCTCAGTAATACTGGCCCTTTTTGTTTCTTTATGAATGCAGTTCAAGATTCCTTCTTAGTCCAGGCATACGCTCTAAAACTTAAATATGAAGCATCTTAGTTCAAATTTAGTTCAGCATTTATGCTATACCACTAATTTATCCTGTATTTAGAAAGTAGAGATTCATCTCTCTTTGACTATCAATATCTTAGTTATCCAAGGCGGTTTTCATCAATTCGTCTGCATAACAGGATACAGAAATCTCATTGATAACTTCAAGACAATATCCATACTCTCACCGAAAGGCAAAGTTTTTATAATTTTAAATCATCGCCAGCTCATGGTTAACTTGCATATTATCAACAAAATTGAATAAACAATTCAAAATTAATTAAGCTTCTTGGTGCCATTACACGACATTTAACGAAAACTAAATTATCATCTGTGGAGGAAAAGAAAATCATAACAAACAAGGGTAAAATAAATACATTCTTGACATTTTCAGGGCGAATAAATTTAGTTCAGTTATGAAGAATGAGGAAATGCGGAGTCTAAGTGTGAAATGTATGCTGAAAAAGTTCATTTTCAGACAAAACTTCATATATTGTCACGTGATATATTGTCAAGTTAGAACTTCAGAAACGACTTAGTAGTCTAATGTTTCTACTGAGTACACAACTAATATATATCAAATATATTTATGCGAGATTGCATGTAGCACTCTCCAAGACATTCTAATATTATTTATTACTTTGAGATAACTTTCCACCAAGAGAAAGACGTATTTCCTTGTCAGGCGAATTCAATCATAACGAAAATAATCAATAGTTAGGATATGTTTTTAAATTGTTTTAGAACGTTTTCTCGTGATATCTGAGAATGAAAAATAATGGGCCTTTTAGCGATCACTTTCTTTTGATTATGTGTAAAGACACAATACGAAATCTACATATGGAGAACTTATTTGGTAATGTGACCCAGTTTTGTCGTTATTGAAAGTCCCGAGAGGTGCAGGGTCTAGTGCAGCGAGAAATTGTGAGTGCGAAAACGGGAATTCATCCTGACGACTGACAATGACATTACGGATTTTTAAAGAGATTTTATGACGTTGATTTTATAAGACCACATTCTAGTGAAAAATAATCAGGTGTGAAGACAGGAGTTATTCTAATTACCTATACTGAACACTGTGGTTATGGGGAGAGCTGTGTTCAGTATTTTATAAACTCCTGGAAGAGGTCATGATTTGTCGGTTCTGGAGCAAGGCGGAATGAGGTGCTGTGGTGAGATGTCCCCCAATAGTCAAAACTGGCCTAAGAAATACCTTTCACCGCACAAGCAAAAGTTCCACTTCACCTTCATTTTTTGGATACCACGGTTACCAACGCTGAGATACAATAACAGAAAGGTCTAAAGAGGCGTGTTTCCCTATGATCAACATGTACAGTCAGAAGCAGCCAGAACTACCTCACATGTAGATAAGAGTTTTAATATTGAAATTCACGAACTTTCATTATCATAAAAAATCATAGAGATCATAAAGAATTAAAAAAATGTCTTCCTATAAACTGCAGACCTCCAAGATTCTAAATAGAACCTCATTAATTTTCGGTAGAGATATGTCAATTTAATACTGCAATGGTCCAGAAAAGTATTTTTGACTATCCACTTTTAACAATGTTGTTTGAACATTCACTGACTCATATTAATATAATCTCAAATCATTATTGTTGTGACAGAAAAGACCTCTTTTTAAATTATTAAAAGACTAATTTAAGAGTAGGTCTTGCTAAACAAACTGTATTCAGATGGGTGCTTTCTATAAATATATTAAATAATATTTGGCCCATGGTGTAATGGTAAGTATACTAGATTTACTAAAGTCAGACTTTAGAAATGGATGGTTCGAAGTAGTAGTATAATTTCTTTTGATTTATTCTACACTAAGCACAACAATATTGTTTTAAATATCCTTTTATTCATTTTATGTTCAAAACTTGGCTTATTCTAGAAATATTTATAGATGCATATTTTTAACGTTTTCACTTCTAGGTGACTTATTATTAAAAGCAATTATCAGAATCGTGCATTTCTCCTGATCAAAATTTTAGCTAATTTAGTGACTGAAGTCCAGAGAGTTTGTTCAGTTCTCTCATAAGAATTTCCGTGTAAAAGAGGAGAATAAAACACGCAAGCATGAATAAAACTTTTCGAAAAAACGTATATATTACTACAGTCATTAACTTTACAGATTTCTCCCATATCTTGAAAACAAGTGCGTATTAAACATGCAAAATAAAATACCTTTTCTCTTTTTCTGAGCTAATGTGTAGACAATGAACCATATTGTCGGGTTGACTTGGTAATAATATTAATTCAAGTTAACAAACTACTTTAATTTTTTTATTATAACAAAACAATATAAAGCATTTATCTAATAAAAACATTTATTTGAGACGAAAATAGGATTTTGGACACTTCCCATCGTTACATGTTACAAAATGGGTGTTATATAGGGTGTACATAAAGTCCTGCACGGGTATAATATTTTCTGAACGATAACAGATAAATAAACAAGATTTGGTACATGAATACTACACCTAAAAATCTACTTTTTGAAGGAACTATCAGTTTTCTATAATATCATGGGGACGTCCCGAAAGGAGTCAGAAGGAAATCTTAAATAGGAGCATAGGTCAATATGGACATCATTTTAAAGGGCTTATCTAGCAGAGTTTAATGCCGCAAACCGCACTCAAAAAGATTGATCCAGTACAAAATGGCGGCTGTTCAAAGATTTTACTTGGTTACATTTTATTAGTAGCCATAACCCCAGTAAAGCAAAACTGCAACCAAACGAATACTGCAGCTAACTACTACATTATGCTTGTCAGTTGTACAGAAGTGAATTATGACATTAGTTATCCTCAAGGGTTACAAATTTGGTCCTAATATATTGATAACGGAGAAAACCTGATAACAGTAACAATTAGAAATCTCAGCGACCTATGACGATCGGAAACACTTCCTGTTTCCATAAAGTGTTGAACAGTTCTCCCTACAGTTGTTCTAGAAATTGGCTGCCTCTCGTGAAAGTAGTCATTAAATAAATGGCATGCTTCATCGTGTGATCGTCTGTTATTTCCCCAACCAACCATCATAAGAAGTGTTATACGTTCACGTTCGTCAAGCGACATAGTGTAGTTGAAGAACTACAAGCAATACGACAAACTCTTTTGTACTAAAGCGCACTGATAAAATGGATGGACAGCACTACTAAAACAAGAAAACTAGAATAGCCTACTATGAATAGACTGGCTAATAGGAAAGTCCTAACTGCGACCAAAAGATAAGAGATTTCTAATTGTTACTGTTATCAGGTTTTCCGCGTTATCAATATATTAGGACCAAATTTGTAACCCTTGAGGATAACTAATGTCATAATTCACTTCTGTACAACTGACAAGCATAATGTAGTAGTTAGCTGCAGTATTCGTTTTGGTTGCAGTTTTGCTTTACTGGGGTTATGGCTACTAATAAAATGTAACCAAGTAAAATCTTTGAACAGCCGCCATTTTGTACTGGATCAATCTTTTTGAGTGCGGTTTTGCGGCATTAAACTCTGCTAGATAAGCCCTTTAAAATGATGTCCCATATTGACCTATGCTCCTATTTAAGATTTCCTTCTGACTCCTTGCGGGACGTCCCCATAATATTACAGAAAACTGATAGTTCCTTCAAAAAGTAGATTTTTAGGTGTAGTATTCATGTACCAAATCTTGTTTATTTATCTGTTATCGTTCAGAAAATATTATACCCGTGCAGGACTTTATGTACACCCGTATATATTGTAACATATAACGATGGCAAATTTCCAAAATCCTGCTATCCTTTCAAAACTTCCATCGTTAATAACAAACTTTAAACAAAGAATTTATTCGCGGCAGGCGAATACATGTTTTTGTCTTAAAATTGAATTTATGAGTATAACTAAAAATGGGGTCTTTGATACACATACAGCATGCAGTAGGATATTTTATACCTTTTATCACTTATAATTACTTTGTTCAATCTTAGCTACATGGTGTTTCATAAGCATGTTAAGAAAGAAAATATCCAATTAATATATTCTTTTCATTACAATAATTGATACTGTAGATTAATTTAAAAATCGCAATAGGCTTAAAGAAATCATCATGATCGTTATAAAGTACTTGGAGCTGAGAGGACTATCGAGAAGAATGGGCGCCTCAGAAGGTCGACGACCCTGGCGGTATTATCTATGTAACCTGTTGTTCCTATATTTGAATAATTGAACTACGGTGCAATCTGAAAACCTAAATATAGCTCTCTATGGGCCACAAATACATTAAAACATCGAGTGTGAACGACCTGGGATCGTCGACCGACCTCTCTGCCGTATCAGTTCGTCGCTTCGGTACTTTCTTGTTTTCGAGTTTTACAGAAGTGCTTCGCCTCAATAAATGCTGTTGAACTTTTAGCACAGTGCCCGACCAACCATTGTCAGGAGGGAAGGAGCGAATCTGCGGTAGATAAGAATGTCTTTCCTGATGAACAAAACTCTGCGCCTAATTGAGATATCTACCTGCACTGGGATTAAATGGTATTGATGCCCGAGTTTTAAAGGTAACAGCAAACTGAGTTACATAGTTTAGTTGGTTTATTTATTTTTTATACTTCTGCGTCCAAACATGTAAATCAGCTATTTTACAAATAATAACTTCCAGTTTTTATGTCCATGATAACGAACAAAGATACCGGTTTTTCAATCAAAATGCAAATTTTAAAATTCATAACACGAAATCTTGTAAGCAATATTACAACTATTTAAAAAATATTATTAATTTACCATCTTAACTCTTTTTGGCCGGGCGGTCCAAAACATTCGGCATTGGTCACATTATGGAACTGTTAAATGCATTATCTCGGGCGTGTAATTTTGTAAACTACTGTTTAAAAAGTCTAATTCTTAACATATATTTAATTTAACAATTTGAGTTAATATATCGCTGCCGGCGCCTGCTTGCTAGAACGTGCAAAACGGCAGGCCGCTCAGGATACACGCAACATGCTTTCTCAGCAAATAACTGTCTATGTTTAGCAACTATAAAACTATTGCTAATTGAATACAAATAATGTCCGATAATTCAGCACTATTAATAACATTACGGCAAAACATTTGAAATAAACGTGTGTATAGTGAATTGTTTTCAGTAGTAAAAATTTCGATAAATTATAGATCTTTAAATGTATATTTTGATAACTCCACGAGAAGTAATAAACATTTGAAGATGCATTTCAAGGTATCTTATAATTAGAACCAAAGAAAATTAGTTGAAGATAAGGATAAGAAAATTGTAGCCTACAGTATTTACATGATTAGAGGGACAGACACGTTTTATGTATATACAAAGCTTAAATTCCTTTAGAAAAATATTAAAAGAGCCATTCCCTTTAACAGGATTGTATTACATAAAAATAATACAACTTCTTGGAGTTTTAAATTAGTAAAAAACATGTTACTCCTTGTGTCTAGGTTGGAGTACTTCACCAAGTATCGCGTAACAGGCTTCCAAATATTGCGCGCAACAAAATTCCAAATCTACAGCTCATTTCACTCTCGAGATGTCCCTCGGACAGATAGACAGACAGACAGTCCTTGCACAGAACTTATCGTAGAATTCACTCTTGTCTATGTAGAAATAAATTATTATGCAAAATTCAGTCTACAGTTCTTTGACGAGATATCTTGCCACATGATACATTAACACTTTGGTTCATTAGGGTGCCTCATGGAATGACATGCATCACCATTGTACTCAGTTTTGCATATATAGAAAAGAAGCTTAATGGAACATTTGAAGTCTTTAGGTCGTTTCGTTTTTGATATATTGTGCGGACTGGCAGACAGAAAAATTGGAAATTTTGTAGCCTCTCGAGTGATAGCCTTCGCTAACGCTCAGCCAATAACGCACTGTAAATATATTTTTCCAATCCTTCCACATTGTTAACCCTTTCTTTGCGCGGTAAAATAAAAACGTCTGAAACTTACTATCAACCCCCGCCACATTGGTGGGCTTTGCAAAAGCTTTATTACAAAATCTTCCTTATATCCAAGTATAGTTCCTCGCAATAGCCCTTACACACCTAGGTAGACATTTTTGAAAATTACAACAATTTTACTAGCATTTCCACGCGTTTCACCCATTGCAAACTTTTATCGTGTTGTGCTATCAAAAAAAATAATCAGCGTGACTAATTCAAATAATCATTAATTTCAAAGGCTTTAATGACTTTTTCCAATAACAGTCCAAGTACTTTGAATTTGAAAAGTTCGATTTCATCCCCATTCCCAATACTTTTCTACTCTCTACACAAATGGGAGTTGCACTTAAATATTTCATTGGAAAGAACGTTTGTTTTTTAACAAGGTTTCTTTCCGATTTCATTCAATCTAAGATATGAATTTTTTTAACATTACTTCTATCATTTTCCAATATATAATTTTTATTCTGTGCAAGGCCTTTCTGAATCAAAGATTCCATCATCAGGCACTTCACAAATTATCAAATGTTTACATTTTTAAATAATAATTAATTTTATAATAACATATGGTTAACAATTTGGATGTATGGTTAGCCAGTATAAAATATTTAATCAGAATTACATTTTTAATTTCTTTATAAATTGAGATGAGAGTAAAACTGAATTTTGAATTGGTCCGTCTTCATTTGTTGATAAGTTTTTCTTGATTTGTGTTAATGTAAAATGTTTTCCCAAGCATTTAAGTGTATTGTGTTAGTAACTTCTTTTAATAATCGTAAATTTTTATTAGAGATGGTGTGTCCAGATTCAATACAGTGATTCGCCACAGCAGATTTTTTATTCGCAAAGTGTTCTTTAAATCGTGTCTTGATGGTACAGCGATGGGAAATCCTCTTTCATGCTTCATTGCAAATATATTTATGAGTTATTTTGAAACTACGGCCAAAACAAAAATGAAATATTTCCCAAGAAAGTGGATAAGATATGTTGACGATGTCTTCGAAATATTTAATAAGAATGAAAATCTACAAAACTTTATCTCGACCCTAAATTCATTTTACCCTACAATTAAATTTACATACGAAGTTGAGCAAAACAATACTATACCATTTTTAGATGTCTTAGTAATTAGAAACCAACCGAAATTTGAATTTGACATTTACAGGAAACCGACGCATATAAATAGATTTATTATCAACGAATCTAACCATCCACCTCAACAAAAAGAGAGCTAGTTTCAACTCAATGATTTACAGACTTTTGAATACACCACTAATCTATCGATAACTACAACAAAGAGTTAAACTACATAAAAGATATTGCTATTTTTAACGGTTACACCACACAACTTATTGACAACATACTTAACAAATCCATCAAAAGAAAATTAAGAAAATCTAGAACAACATTACTACCACTCTCAAGATCAGAAACAAGAATACATCTGTACAACATACAGTAACATTTCAAATCAAATTGCAAAAAATTTTTAAAAGCATACAAAAACAAAATCTATCACTTATATAACAAACAACAAATTATCACAAATATTAGGAAATCCCAAGGGCAAAACCACATTCGAAAACAAATCAGGAATTTATGAAATTAAATGCAACGACTGTGATAAATTGTACATTGGCCAAACTAAAAGGAACATCAAGACACGATTTAAAAGAACACTTTGGCACATATAAAATATGGAAGAAATGAAAAATCTGCTGTGGCGAATCACTGTATTGAATCTGGACACACTCCATCTCTAATAAAAATTTACGATTATTAAAAGAAGTTACTAACACAATACACTTAAATGCTTGGGAAACATTTTACATTAACACAAATCAAGAAAAACTTATCAACAATGAAGACGGACCAATTCAAAATTCAGTTTTACTTCTCATCTCAATTTATAAAGAAATTAAAAATGTAATTCTGATTAAATATTTTATACTGGCTAACCATACATCCAAATTATTAACCATATGTTATTACAAAATTAATTATTATTTAAAAATGTAAATATTTGATAATTTGTGAAGTGCCTGATGATGGAATCTTTGATTCAGAAAGGCCTTGCACAGAATAAAAATTATATATTGGAAAATGTCGAATTTGTTTATACTAGTGATAGTACGATAAACCCTTTTTTCCAATGCTCCAAGATTCTACATTACTTCTATCACCCAAATCTCACAACCATGAAACGGTTTCACTCATGAATCTAAGAATGAAACTTTAACAACGATCGTTCCGAAAAGACACATTATGAATATTATAAACTCATTGCTCGTCATCGTCCTTGTGTCTAAAATATGAGTTACGTTGTAAAACTATATTTACAGCTATATTTACCTCTAGTTATTAGCTGATTCTTGGGTCAAAGTTTTAATAGCAGTAACACATAATAAGAGAGCCTATATATGTAGAAATTGTAGAGGTTTGCTATGCAATCAGAAGAGTATTCTTCAAAATCCAGAGTAATTCAACTACACCAAAAACTTTAATGACATAACAGGGAACACAAAGAAGCGGACAAAAGTTCAAATCGTGGCACCAATACAAATTAAAATACATCAGCAATGAAAAATACTTGCTTGTGCCTAAAGCACAAACCAGTTGTTTAGCAATTAATTTTTAAATTATGTAACAACGATAACTTAATCCTTTATTTGATAAAGCCATCAAGAAAAAAATTAAAGTACTACTAATATTGAATTCTCTCATTCGATTGGGTATGGACTGTAAACCACAGTTTATACTCGGATTATATCCCAACCTCCTCATAAGTAATGAAGTAATACAAGTTGAATTTACAATTTTTTATCGAATCTACCTACAAACCTTTTTTTAAACGTGGTTTGATATTTTTCAGTCCACCCATAGTTTTAAAATAACCTGTCGAAATTAATACAACCCATTCATGTTGAACTATTACTTCAATCTATCTTGGCTTAACAACAAAGGTGTGTGTGTGTATCCTGCCAACGTAATTACAAACAGCACAAAACGAAATTAATTTGGACTCTAAAATTGTTGTTCGTTATTTTCAATGTAAATCATGTTCTAAGGATTATATTAGACTTAACACTAATCCTCTAATTTATATGAACCATCACTGAATTGCCACAGTAAAAAAGCTTAAAACCAGTTTCCTCACACGACAGTTTACATTTAAAGATTATAATTAATGTTTTCCTTATGAGGAATAAAACGTATCCATGAGTTTCAAATTTTAAATAACATCAACTTAGCAATCTGATCTAACTGGGCAATTCGTGTTAAATTAAAAAAGTTGAATTACTTGACTTCAACATAATGATAAGTTTTTATCATCACATGTGATCCTGTAGGAGGTGACCCCTATCTTAACTGTAACAATATCTCAAATATCCTGCCATTCCGGTAGCATTATAAAGGTCTTTTTAGGACTAAGTTAAATTAGGCTTTTCCTTAGTTTGTTGTCTTAAGTGAGTAGGTGAAGGTAACAGTAAATGTGGCATTCTAAAATGATCAAGTATACATTCTTGGCGAAAGGGAAATGTATTAGAATGTATGCTTAGTGTGAAAGACTGACACCCTTCAGCTACTGTATTACTTACACTGCGTTTCTAGAGACTTTTGATGAGATTTCAGAATCAACCAGTGATATTAGAGATGTACAAGGCTTTATTTTAAGCCCTATACTAACTAAACGTAAAAATGCTGCCTTGGTGTATTCATACATTTCTTGCTATATGATTAAGATATAAGGCATTATTTCAATAAACATAAAAAGTGTGTCATATCCTTACGCCCGTTTTGACGCAATGCGTGTAAACTATGTTTGTTTACTTACCAACACAAACTGTTTTGGTTTCCACACAAAAAATACACATTAATGTTGAAGGTACCTTCCCTTTGGTTGCGAGGCGCACTGCACAGTTTAATACATCAAACCCAACTAAACTTTATTCATCAGTATTTGAATTACCCATCAAAACAAACAATCGTATAATACTTTTAAATGGTTCAAGGAAATCATAACCATCAATCAAGAGTACTATAAGAGGGTGTGGAGTCAAGAGTTCGGAGTACCAGGTTAAAGTATATTGCTGCACACCAGGAGGAAAGGTCACGACGAGTGAACTGGGCGGGAGTGGGGAGAACATCGAGGTATTCAGATCGTAATCTCCGTCAGACAGAGGATAATATCGCTCTGGCTAGACCGATGAAGAGTACTACAGGGGGAAGTGGAGTCAAGAGTTCGGAGTACCAGGTTAAAGTATATTGCTGCACACCAGGAGGAAAGGTCACGACGAGTGAACTGGGCGGGAGTGGGGAGAACATCGAGGTATTCAGATCGTAATCTCCGTCAGACAGAGGATAATATCGCTCTGGCTAGACCGATGAAGAGTACTACAGGGGGAAGTGGAGTCAAGAGTTCGGAGTACCAGGTTAAAAGTATATTGCTGCACACCAGGAGGAAAGGTCACGACGAGTGAACTGGGCGGGAGTGGGGAGAACATCGAGGTATTCAGATCGTAATCTCCGTCAGACAGAGGATAATATCGCTCTGGCTAGACAGATGAAGAGTACTACAGGGGGAAGTGGAGTCAAGAGTTCGGAGTACCAGGTTAAAAGTATATTGCTGCACACCAGGAGGAAAGGTCACGACGAGTGAACTGGGCGGGAGTGGGGAGAACATCGAGGTATTCAGATTGTAATCTACGTCATACAGAGGATAATATCGCTCTGGCTAGACAGATGAAGAGTACTACAGGGGGAAGTGGAGTCAAGAGTTCGGAGTACCAGGTTAAAGTATATTGCTGCACACCAGGAGGAAAGGTCACGACGAGTGAACTGGGCGGGAGTGGGGAGAACATCGAGGTATTCAGATCGTAATCTCCGTCAGACAGAGGATAATATCGCTCTGGCTAGACAGATGAAGAGTACTACAGGGGGAAGTGGAGTCAAGAGTTCGGAGTACCAGGTTAAAGTATATTGCTGCACACCAGGAGGAAAGGTCACGACGAGTGAACTGGGCGGGAGTGGGGAGAACATCGAGGTATTCAGATCGTAATCTCCGTCAGACAGAGGATAATATCGCTCTGGCTAGACAGATGAAGAGTACTACAGGGGGAAGTGGAGTCAAGAGTTCGGAGTACCAGGTTAAAAGTATATTGCTGCACACCAGGAGGAAAGGTCACGACGAGTGAACTGGGCGGGAGTGGGGAGAACATCGAGGTATTCAGATTGTAATCTCCGTCATACAGAGGATAATATCGCTCTAGCTAGACAGATGAAGAGTACTACAGGGGGAAGTGGAGTCAAGAGTTCGGAGTACCAGGTTAAAGTATATTGCTGCACACCAGGAGGAAAGGTCACGACGAGTGAACTGGGCGGGAGTGGGGAGAACATCGAGGTATTCAGATCGTAATCTCCGTCATACAGAGGATAATATCGCTCTAGCTAGACAGATGAAGAGTACTACAGGGGGAAGTGGAGTCAAGAGTTCGGAGTACCAGGTTAAAGTATATTGCTGCACACCAGGAGGAAAGGTCACGACGAGTGAACTGGGCGGGAGTGGGGAGAACATCGAGGTATTCAGATCGTAATCTCCGTCAGACAGAGGATAATATCGCTCTAGCTAGACAGATGAAGAGTACTACAGGGGGAAGTGGAGTCAAGAGTTCGGAGTACCAGGTTAAAGTATATTGCTGCACACCAGGAGGAAAGGTCACGACGAGTGAACTGGGCGGGAGTGGGGAGAACATCGAGGTATTCAGATCGTAATCTCCGTCAGACAGAGGATAATATCGCTCTGGCTAGACAGATGAAGAGTACTACAGGGGGAAGTGGAGTCAAGAGTTCGGAGTACCAGGTTAAAGTATATTGCTGCACACCAGGAGGAAAGGTCACGACGAGTGAACTGGGCGGGAGTGGGGAGAACATCGAGGTATTCAGATCGTAATCTCCATCAGACAGAGGATAATATCGCTCTGGCTAGACATATGAAGATTAAACTGCTCTCACTCTTGACACGGCTCTCTTTATTATAAAACTATTTTGTGGAGAAGATACAGGGTAAAAAGTGTTGACTCAAAGGGTATTTGTGGTAGATTCTTTTTTTCCTTTAAAACTGTTAATATCAACAATAGGTGAGTAGCGTATGATGCTTTAGTTTATGTCAAGAACAAACTTTTTTCCAGGGAGTTTGATGGATTTCCGTTATATAAAGGTGTTCTTCTGAAGAGTCATCGATTTAAACAAAGTATTTTTCATTTCCTGTATTGTATTTTTTAAATAGTAATAAGTAGGAAGTAGTAAGATTTTATAATTGAAACATGATTTATACTTCCCTACAATTGTAATACAAAAGTGCTTTCGCCTTTACGGTAAGATTTTGTGATAGTATAACAACCGTCCTCAACTCTATAGCGTTTTTCTTCTAGACGTTTCTTGTATCCATTAAAGTGTATATGAAACACTTACAGCGTCCTAATGGTATTGATAAGTCTGTATTGTCTCCTTAGAGTGTTTGTATAAGTTTCTACCACCAATTATTGCCAATTTCCGATCAAGAACTTATAACTTTTAATTTATGCTTAAATCCAACGATGTCTACAATCGGTTATAAAGCCCTCCCAGATCATAGCGATTTCAAGGTTATTGAAACAACTATTATAGATACAGAGTAACAAACTGGGTATCCATGTAGTGTACAATCTGTAAATTGATCATAACGATGCCGCTGGATGGTGGTAATATTTAAATTGTATTTGACCAAAACTATTTTCGTGTTATTAGTTAACTAAACAGATTTAGTAGCCTACCAAAGTGAAAATTATGCGGATTTTGGACATCCTAACGTTCTAAGTGTTTGTGTACAATGAAATCAAAATCAAGTACAATTAACATGCTCTATCTAACAAACGAAAGGAAATTATTGTTTATACGTTGCAATGGACACTGTTATGTTGGACAGACAGTTCCAGAGGTACGAATAACAAAATCAAAGCTTGCCACGTCACATACGACTTCTGCAAATCTCAAAGGTAAAACCTCAACCTTGTCCATCCGTAGATGCTAATGCGGTTTACGTCAAGTACCTCAGTGAGCAGAATTCATGTTGTGCGGTTTCTGTGTTTGTCTCAAATAAAAATTAATCCTACCCTAAATGGAATACAGTTGCATCATGTAGGGTAATTGGGATAATTTCAAATAATAATAAAACACAAATATAATAAAAATATAATTCATATAATCTATTTAAATAAGAGGTAGCGAAGCTCTATGCGGAAGAAGTGAATCAAGTGGCTAGTCTGAACCTCTCATTCGACGCGTATTATCGAAATACGACAAGGATACTACATTGCTTATGTTTTAACCAGGATTTTAGGATTGGTAATAAATACGTTTGAAACCAAGGGGGAGAGTCCCGAGATGAAAATAATTAGCAAGATGTTCTGAGAGCTTTGTTAAGAAAGAGCTACTAAAGATAGTGATTTTATTAGTTGATTTTGTTGCGGCACAATTTCAATTAAATATGACTAGAGGGAGCCATATATGTATGTGTGTGTGTGTGTGTGTGTGTGTGTGTGTGTGTGTGTGTGTGTGTGTGTGTGTGTGTGTGTGTGTGTGTGTTTTAGGAGGGGGGATTTGGTTATTTCAAACCGATGTTTTAGTGTAAGCCTTGACTTGTCGCCAAATGATGTCATCAACTACAGGTTTTATTTGATGTGGTTAATTTTATAAACAATTTTCACTTGTAAAATGCTGCGTGTATTCCATGTTCACAGTATTCGCAACTAAATACTCGTAAATAAACTTGTGTAAGTATAACATTCGAGTTTTGACAAAGTCAACGCTATATAAGTATTATTGAATACAGTTCTCATATTTCTCAAGTTAAAAAATGTCCAGCTTATCATCATCGTATACTCATGGAAGGTGAAAACGAATTACTTAATTGGCGGGAAACTTTCAAATCATGATGTACCGTAATTAAACAGCAGCAGTGGACTGCCGAACACGATATGTGCATTAACCCCCCCCCCCCCCCGCCACAAATCGGTGACTGTCCTCGCCGTGGTTTACTAGTGGTGTAACGCAGTGTTGGACATGTACCGATCCTAATCCGGCCCTGGAGGACCACAATTTACACGCCCGACTTGGGAACCTCTTTTTACGAGGCGTGCTTGATACAGTGTCGCCTGCCTCGCGTATATTATAACCGCCCAAGCTGTGCGATCCGGTGCGACCAGGCAGGATCTGGCGATATTTACGAGAAGAAACGAAGCCGTATTGTTCGCGTTCCTGGAGGTTGTCACCATTTTAGAAAACTATGACACTTCGTTTGAGCGTTCTCCTGACTTTCAATAATCATGAACAACAGGATTGCATCATAAATTACACCATCACAGTATCCTGGTGCATCAAATGACATAGTCGTTATAGTATACGGTTATAAATGTTTAAATTTCAATTTTATTATTAAGCCACACTCGTAAAACTCAGACCACACGCTGTACCTGATATATCTAATCACTACGTCATTACGTTGCTGCTTCACATTTGTTCCAACATACTCGTAACTTTTTACTAACGATGTAAAATAAAAACGTGACCATAAAGATCACGATTGTGGAATACACACTCTAACTTTACTACATGAATGGATATATCTAATCACTACGTCATTACGTTGCTGCTTCACATTTGTTCCAACATACTCGTAACTTTTTACTAACGATGTAAAATAAAAACGTGACCATAAAGATCACGATTGTGGAATACACACTCTAACTTTACTACATGAATGGATGCCCTATTAAAGCGTAAAGTGTAATTTATTTAAATTATTAACTATATAATTTTACACATTGTTCGGAACAATATAGCCTATATTGAAAAATGTCTCGCCTCATATCCATATGTCGAACCTAAGGAGTCACTTTTTCTTAATTCATAAAAAATAATTACAGTACATAATAATATATATGTCACATGCAGCAAACATTATAATGACACTCTACTTGCAAGTACTATTATACTAGGCCAAACATTTAAATTTCACAAAATAGCCCTAAAACCATTTCAGATCACATAAGTTCCGTCAGGTTAATGTTCAATTTATGACAAACAAAGCTCTTTTTCAATAAAATATTCTGACAGGGTATTTAATGTATGTAGTACTTAATTTTTAATTAAGAAATTGATCAAAGTTTTAAGTAATTTTACAATACCACCACATTTTGCCACTTTCTTTGAGATTAATCTGATATTCCTTAAATCAGATATTCATAACCATTGAAGTACAAAGTTTAAAAGGTTTGACATTTCAGTAAAAAAATAACATGTAGCCTACAGGGAATAAAAAATAAGGAGAATACAATCAGAAAAGCAATAGGAATAGGCCTACGTTACTAAGTTGATACGATATACAGCACTTGTCAAAGGTATTAAGAAATACATAGTCCTTTCAAAATGATATAGCATTTAAATGAAATTACGTAAGTTTCAGTTAAATAATATTAGATGACCAGGAATTTAAAGTTTAAACTGTGTAATATCTTTTGATTTTTCTCTGAAACTTACGTAATTTCATTTAAATTCGATATCAACTTTAAAGGACTCTATCTATTTCTTACAATTAAATTATACTATATTAGTCAATATTCCAAGTTTGGACCGAAAAGAATATCAAACCGATATTAATATAGTTTTGGTTTAATTAGTTTTGCCACTCACATTTTTGTTTAGTAATTATTATTTAAATTTCATGTGCATAAAATGGCCGTAATATCAAAAAACAAATTATCATGTTTTTTAAGAAAACTATGATTGTTTACTTTTCATCACATAGTTTAACAGCATGGGCTTGGAAAGAAACGAAGTGTACAGTAGAATACAGATACACAGAGGAAAAAAGAATGTGAAATATCATTGTTTTTCGAATTTATTTGAAAAGTCAAAATTGTAAGAAAGCCAAATATAAAGCTAGGATCAGACGAGAAAAGAAAAGACGTCCTCCACAGTCCAGGAATAGTGTGATTCCTAGATCGAGACAACACGGGTTCGATTCCTGACCAAGAGGTATGAGCGATGTTTACCTTAGTGTTCAGTTATAAAGAAAAGCTTTCAGGAGGAATTTATTAGTTAAAATTTTGGATAAAATGTTATACTTTTATAGGTATACTGGGAAAAATTAGTCCTGTACATAAAACCTTGTTTTCAAAATAATTTGGTTCATAGGCAAAATTAAACTGAAAACTTCTTTCTGTGCCTCATTTGTTATTTGATATACAAAATGCTTGTTGTCATCTTGTCTTAGAGTCTAAAATTAAAAATGTGAATGTACAGCGCATTTTTGAAAAGTTATACCACTGGTACCATATATCTATTTTGTATAATTTCTCTCAAACCAGGACTCATACCATTTCTTAAAAACCTAATGACTTCAAAATCTTATTGTATTATACGAATATCCCATTTTATTTGTTATGTATATTATTGTTCATACTCCATTTTCAATTGGCATTTACTTACTCACCCACAAATTAGAGTGTGTCAATAATATTTTGTTCTTTATCAATTACATATATACATGGAGGATTACAGCAAGATTTTTAAACATATTTTTGTATATTTTTCTTTGACAAGGTAAATACCACAACATCCAATCACTAGGGTTATCGACCATTAAAGTCTCCTTTGTATTCTTCACATAAACCGACATGTAGTTGCGCACAAGAATTATAATTGCGTAGGAAATTCCATTTGATTGCATATTAACTGTATGTTTAATTGCAAAACCTAGGTGAGTGACATATTATACATCAGTTGTATTTGGTATTATTCTTTCAATGTCAATGATGAACACTTCTTTGCATTATCAAGTTATTCGGGTTCAAATTGTAAACTGCTAACATAATTCAAATCTTGAAAAATTTCTACCTTGCTCTGGGGAGTCATTTACAGCCAACAAATGTTGGAGGAAACTGATAAGGCCAGTAACGTTTTGAGTTTTATCAGCAATTTCTCGACTTGGTTTTAACAGGAAAACCTTGATTATAATCTTGGCCATGACACCGGCCGTGTAAACCTAAGAATTAAGATTTCTTAATATTTGTCAAATTACAATCAAATAACTATGTTACTTTACGACTATGTTAAACATTTGTATTTTTTAGAGATGAAATACTCAAAAGATTGTAAGATAAATGGCCCGAAAAATGGAAATATAATAGCAATATACAATTAATAGGTATTTATCTATTTCATTACAGAATGGGTAAAATAATAATTTGACTTCAAATAATGCAACAACTAAATTATAAATTATATAAACATAAGGATCCCTCAAAAATATTTCGTGTCAATTATCAAAATTATTCACTTATTAACCTTACTTTACTTCCTTGCTTCTCGTAATTAGTTCGCTATTTTAACCGATTTCCAATTAAATTTCCGCCGAAGATATTGATTATTAAGGTGCACACGTGGGCAGGTCGATCAGGATAGGTTATACGGAGGAGGTTCAGGTCGTAGATTAAATTAAGCGATCCAGATCGGTGGGTAAACGGCGTGTCCGACGCGAGGCAAGTCAACCATTAATCACGGAGGGGACTGGAGCGTGACATCGCACCACGAGCTTCGACATCAACCGGCCATCATCATCAAGCAGCCATCACATCAACCGGGCTATCAACAATCAACAAGAGACCCTCTCTCCGACCACAGGGGAAAAAACGAGGCCACTCGAAGAAAAGACTGATTCATGATTCTAGTTGGAGGCAGACTAATTAGATTCAACGACGTTAGAAGAGATCCTCCGTTCCTTCTCCTGATACAAAGAATCTCTTGAGGAATGGATTTTTGAACCGGCAGTGGCAGAGGAAGGGGGGCCACTTCATTCCTGAACCCGTGCGTCAGAACCAACCGTGACCGAACCCAATGATATCACCCTTGTACTGTTTGACTACGTTCGGTACGATTGCATGACGTTTTCCAAAGATATGCTGTGTTTCAAAGACAAGAATATAATAGCTTTTATTTGATTATTGGCTGAGCGTTAGTAAAGGTTTGGAAAAATTCACTCAGGGGCTGAAAAATTTCATTTCTGACGCACGATATTTCGAAAAGGCCATGACCTTTACTTGAAAATTTGCTTGAAGCTTAATTTCTATTTAGGGAACACTGAGTTTGATGGTGATGAATATCATTATTTTAGATTTAGCGCTAGTGAATAACGAGAAAATGGCAGAATAAATAAATTTGTAAAGAAACAGAGTGCAATCATATGAGATTGCATCATATTACATTTATATTCATAGAGCAAAGAGAAGAAGAAAAATAAAGTAGAAACTAAATGTTAAAAGGTGATAAGATTTAATTTCAGTGAACTGTCTAGACTATATATAGAAAGGAATTAATTTTGTGATACATGTACAACTATAGAATTTCACCGAGAATCATTGAAACAAATTATTTAGTAGTCTGACCCAATTTCTCTTTTGCCTGTCGGGTCCACAGGACGTCTCAAGAATGAATTGAGCTACAGATTTGAAAGTTTGCAAGTAACCTCAGCCAGTTACACTACCACGTGGTGAGGCGTATAAATAACTATTATTTGTTTCAAGACTAGTAAACAGAGAACCTTTCAGGTGTATGAAAGATTTATACAAACAAAAATAATGTAACTTTGTTAATCATACGTAACACAACTTAGTGACGTAACAAACTAGAATAGACAATACGGAAAGTACTTAAATTAAATGTCAAGCTTACAAATACAACCAAATCGAACAAAGTACAACATATACATCAGTACTAGTTCTGATCTTTTAATCCTGGATGTTTTAAATCACTTAACCCTTATACTGTGAAGGATGGATGAACTACTTCAGTCCGAGCAGAACCTACGTATTTGGTCATCTTAGAGAAATGGAGCAAGATAGATTATTTGTTTTGAGGATCCTACTACGGTGGCTCCTCTAAAAAGCCGAAACATAGCACTCAGACTTATCATAAACTGTGCACATGAGAATGTTGATTCGACGCGAATGTTTATTTTAGTTCCATTTCACCTTCTGCTTAGTATAGCGCCTTCTGCTTAGTATAGCGCCTAAAATCTGCCACTGTCACAGACATGAATCTTGGAGTCTGGAGTCCACGTTTGCCTGAAGAGTTCCAGAAAAAGTGGGTGATGAAGAAGTCCAAAACAAACATTGGATTTTTGTTTGTATTGCAAGAGAGAGAGAGACTCCAATACTACAAAAGAGGCTTGTCTAGTTTACTCAACAGCTGTCCACTGTAATCGAGATGAATAGGTCTTCTCATTGTCTGATCAGGTGCCTAACAGAGTCAGATTTCAGACGTTGCTCTAAGCGGAAGGTGAAATGGTATAATCAACATTCACGTTGAGTCTGTACTTATCGGAATCTACTCAACATTGGAGTTTACGGCGAATACGCAATGTTATTTGCTACTTTAGTGTAATTGTGATACAGGGCAAGCCTCGATAGCTGGTTAATTTAATATTTTGGCCATCTTTATGGCGTTCAAATCCAATTACTTTTCAACTACACAATGGTCAATCCAATTAAATTCACTATCCGGATTGCTAAATACTAATTAATATACTGTCACTTCTTCTGCAGACCATACCTTACCAGTGTTGAATGTCAAGCCAGTTTTGGATTAGTCACATTTCAATATCGCTTAACACACTCAATGCGTACCTGATTTAAGTAACACCATAAATCTTTAAAAAGTTGTATTTAAATTCCCTTGAGAACCTTACAATGCTAATGATAGTAATAGCGGACAATGTGTTTGAACAATGTATTTTGCCAAGTGATAAATAAGAAGTACAAAGCGTTAAGGTTAATTTTGTATTTATTATAATTCTTGCAAAAGTACTTAATTGTTCAAGAGTTGTTCAAGTAATATTTATTCAAATCGTATGGCAACTGAAAATTTGAAAAAAAAGTACGCGTTTGTTTAGTATACGCTTATTGGCGGTATATGCACTTTGCTTCACTCAAATCACTGCAAATCCATATGCGTACATGTATATAGCTAGCTACTGCAGACATATGTAGAATACACAAAACCCGAACCACAACTTATGTTCGTATACTACTTGTTTCCAAAAAGTTTATATTTCAAACAAAATCATTTGACAGCAGCAACATTTATACAGTGTTTCGACGCGATTCCAATTTAACAGTTAGGTAAAACTAGCGTGGAGTTGAAAATGTTCAGAAGGCGGATCATATGGCTAAATGCCAGTTACTCTATACTGCAGTTATGGATTGTGAAAACAACATGGCACTGCAATGGGGAGACAGCTAATAAAAATATACTGAAAACTGTAATTGCACAATATCTATCAACTTTTACTAGCAATAATTTAATACAACAACAGTAATTGAAAGGAGGTATTAATGGCAATACTTTAATTGAAAGCATTTTAAAACAGTTTTTTGCAGAATTTTACAATAGTCACATTTCGATCATAAAATAATAACAAATCAAATCAAATCAAATCAAATATAAGTTTATTTTCCAAATTCAACAATAAGTTTGTACACATATAAGTATGAAAATAGACAGCACATAGAACGTGTCTGTGCGTGCTGCCCAGCCCAATCTAGACGTGTACAAAAAAAAATGATAAAAAAACAAATACTGTATATAAAATGAAATAATAAAAGCATCTTGACATTACAGACACATACATATATACACACACATATAAAACACACATATACACAAATATATATACATACATACATACACATACATATTTGCATATACAAATATTAAAATTAAAAAAAGGAAAAAAAGAGTAAAGAATAGAATTAAAGTACGACTTATGTTTGTACAAGAAAAATAAACTATACTATATTAACCATAAATTGAATAAAACACTTATCAATAAATATAGCAAGCGTTTAAATAAAACATCTTAATTTTTTAAAACATAATTAATAAATTATAAAGTTTCGAGAAACAGGTGTAGCGTAGACGTTTGTTATGATTGGAAGTAGTTAACTATAGTTGTAGTGTTTAGAAGCGGTAATGATTAGTAACGGTAAGTGGGGGGTGAGGAGAAATTCAGCATTATCTGGGCCGATCATCCGAAGCCAGGCAGTAACCAGCCGCTTGCTTGAAGCCACTGACAGGCTCGTCCTGCAGGTCCCTTATCACAGAGGGGCAATTGTCTGTAGAGCGTGTTGGCGACGTAGTAGGCATTCGTAAGGTTAATAGACAGTTTAATGACAGGGACCTGCAACCCCCACACTCACAGCGTTCCTGGTCGGGTAACCGTGAGCAATAGGGGTGAGGACGACATCTTTATGAGAGTAGGTGTAGACCAGTACATTCCTAATAAATAATTGCCTAAATTGTAAAAATATCATTTTCCCTAAATAACAAGGTTGATGAATAATGCCTTTGTTTATTAAGCGCTGCCTTAATTATAGATTTTTGAATAACGTTTAGTGGTTCCAATATGGTCCTGTAAGCCCCTCCCCCAAGCGATAATACCATACTGTAAAACTGATTGTACATACGAGTAATAAACTGTTTTTATCTCATTATAATTTAGAATTTGGCCTAATTGATAAAAATATGTAAATAAATTTTCTTTAATTTAGACTTTATACTATTAATGTGAGGCTCCCATCTGAGTTTTGAATCAATTATTACACCTAGATACTTATACTGGTCCACCCTCTCAATCAGCTGGCAATTGCAGGTAGTATTATACAAGTCTCCGCATGAGTGCAATAACAGCCGTAAATCAGCAGGTGGCTCGCTCGCGTGTGCGTAATGCAATAGGCAAGCATTTAGTTTTACCAACATTCATCGATAAAATATTATCACAAAAACCATGTATATAATAAAATTTAATTCTCGAGAAGCGGTGTCGTATACATCATGCCAAGTTTTACCATTGAAAATTACAACCGTATCATCAGCGAACAAGAGAAGCTTTCCCGTAATATTCAATTTATCTAAGTTATTTATATAGATTAGGAATAACAACGGACCCAGCGTACTTCCTTGAACCACGCCGTACTTTACTTCCAGTGGTTCACTACTAATATTATCAATATTAACAATTTGATTTCGACCACTCAAATAACTTTTAAACCAATTTAAGGTCACTCCCCGGACTCCAATACATTCCAATTTATTAAACAACAAATTTCTATCTATGGAATCAAAAGCTTTGGCTTAAATCAATAAAAACAAGTAATGATTTATAATTTTCCTTTAAATATTCGGTTATAATTTTATTAATATCCAAAGAGTGCGTCAGAAGTATTTTTACCTGGCCTAAATCCAAACTGCGATATCGACAAAAGATTTATGTTTTTTCAAGATAATTCTGAAACTGATATTTTACGCACTTCTCCAGTAATTTACCAAGCACACTAAGTAACGAGATCGGTCTGTAATTATTCATATCTGATTTGTCATTAGATTTATACAAGGGAATTACTTTGGCTGTTTTTCAATTTTTCTGGAAAAACTCCCGAAGCAATGCTAAGATTAATCAAATGTTTTAGTGGTGAAAGAAGGTACTTTAAATTATTTTTTAAAATCGATGTTGGTAAACCATCGAACCCGGGAGCCGAGCCACCGCGCATCTCGGCAACGTATCTCTCCACCTGGCTGTCGGTGACCGGGTTCAGCTGGAAGACATGACCGGCCTTGTATGAGGCATCAATCCACCAGGGGCGGGCCCGACCGACTGCGGCAACTCCTTTGCAAGACATGAACCTACCGTTTGAAAAGAAAACATTAAATGAGTTTGCCACAGTCTTAATGTCACCACCCCCCTGATCCGAAGCCTGAAGAAAGTTTCGTATAGGGAATGTACTTTTAGATCCTGATCCACCGCTTATTTCATTAATAACTTTCCAAAATCGTTTTGGATTGTTTGACGAATTTATAATTTGATCTCTATAGTAAGCTGTTTTTGTGTTTTTTTATATCTTTTGCCAATTTGTTTCTAAAAGTTTTAAAATAATTTTTAAGAGTATCATTAAACGGTTGTCTTTTAAAATTTTACTAATTTTGTCTCGTTTTCTAATTGATTGGATTAAATCTACAGTTATCCATGGTTTAAGCTTCTTATTTCGAGTACTAGACTTTTTTCGGTTTAAGTGATAAATTTTTAAGATTTTCGAGTGACTGTATAAATAGGTCACAGCAAACGTTCACATCTTCCTGCCGCAGAACATGGTCCCATGACTGCTCCCCCAACAGTTCCTGTAGTAGTGTCTGGTCCAGATAAGTGTCTGTGTCACTGTTTAATACGGGGAGCGGGGGGGGTTTACACTCCACCCCGGCCAGCACCGCGTAGTGGTCAGTCAAGTCAGTAGTTAAAACGCCTGCAGTTACAGCCGTACAGTCAGAGTGTTTTATAAAAATATGATCAATACAAGTTATAGATTGTCCTGTTACTCTTGTGGGTTTATTTATGCATTCTATGAAACCTGCTCCGCATAGAATATTTAAATATAAGTCTTTCTCGTTTATATTGTTACATGATATTAAAGTATCTATATTGGTATCGCCTGTAAAAAATGTAGGTTGTGTTTTCGTTTAGTTTTAGAATAGTACTGTTGTAAGTCATCTAGAAACAAGTTGCAGTTCATCGAAGGGCTGCGGTACACCGCTAGCATACTGTAAGGTAGACCGTCAGTTTCAAAGTTCAGTTGCAGTCCTGTCGCCTCTCCCAAAGTAATCTGTTGTACAACCCCGCGTAGTTCAGTATTCACATAAATAACCACTCCGTCATTTCTATTCCAATTCTTCGATGTACTGTAAATATCATAACCCTCTAAGGAAACTAAACGTTTTTCATTGTCAATCCACGCTTCAAGTAAGAGTAATAATATCAAATTTAATACACAAACTTTCAATAAATATTAATAAACTGTCAATGTTTTTGTAATAGCTACGTATGTTAAAATGAATCATCTTTAAAATGTCCCTGTCGGTATCGATATTGTCAAAAAAGTGTTTAATGTCATCGTGTGTGTCAAATTGTTCGCAATAAATGTGTCTGTAATTGTCAAGTGCATCAAGTGTCTGTGTGTCACCGTCCATCAAACCCAAACGTCCACCGCATCGCCAACCATCCCGAGTACATTTGTAAGAGATAATATAATAATAATAATAAATAAGTAAATAAATAGTAAAATTTTTATTTTTACATTCAACATTCGTATTTAAAAATGCCTACGGCTGTTTCTGTGTGCGCAAGCTCACATTTAATCTTAACGCTGTGATGTTTCTAGACAGCTGATTAAAACTATATTAAAAAACTCTTATTACGATAGCAAATTTTGATTGGAATGAAAATTTTCAAAATCAGTTTAATGTAGTATTTAATCGCTTGCTATTACCGACATTAAATAATATATCAACCAGGAGAAAGTAATAGTTTACAGGACAAAACACTAAAGTTTAAAAAATACTATTACTTTCCGAGAATTATACATTTTAAATTAATGTACGGTTACAGTCTAATATAAACTTTAATCTAGTAAAATGCTAAAGAAAATAACCGATCGCTTAGAGTCACCAAACAGAGTAAAAATACTCATAATTCAAAAATCAAAACAAAACGAACAATTGCCTACATATTTTAACGGAAATTAATTAGAATTATAAAAAATGAACATAACGTATAGACTGCTGCCGCTAAAAAAAGTTACTTATAGTTACACTAAAAAGTCTTAAGTTATAGTATTTAAAGTTAGTCAACTATCAAATAATAATTAACATTAGTAGATTTATTAATAACTAATTATTTACAGATGTTCAATATAATACCTACTGTATGCCTACAATAATTTCTTGGAGAAAACTGCTTCATTTATTGCTTTGATATTGAATTAAACTATTTTAGTGTTGTTTAAACTTCATACCAGACCAATTTAGTGACAAAAAATTTAGAATACAACAAGTAAACAACAACCAGATACGTTTATTAACAATATAGTAAATAGTAAATAGGAAGTACAAGTAAAATATATTGAAATAAGTAAGGAAAGATCTGCAAAATGAAAACGATATACATTAGACTCTTCTAAAAAATAATATGTAAAATAGAATAATTGTATATATAAAAATACCTTTAATGATTGAAAATCATTGTAATATTATAATTGAGTTTAAAATTACTAAGTAAAATAGCTATTATATATTTAGCATCCAAGGATATTTTGTTCTGATTATGAAGGTTCTGATACAATATTAAAATTATATTTTTATATATACGAACAAGCCGCTATTTATACTTTGCATTAAATATTTTTTAACTTTAGAATTAGAGGAGAAACACCAAGCTCAAATTTGTACAACTAATGGAGGAAAAATGTATTGCGTTAGAAAAAATACAAATTGGCTTTACATCACTCACTCATTCTCTCTAGTTCAGTAAGCTGATCCAAGTCCTCCCAGGGTCCTGAGCAAAGTCGGGGGACAGTCCGGGTGAGAGCAGTCTTCCGAGCGAACACCCCTGCAGTCGCGCGTCCAGGCGAAGGCAAGCCTCTTCTCTCTTACGTGTCTCTTTGCTCGTCCAAGTAACATCTTGAAATGAGGTGTGAGGTGATCGTTGATATAGATGGGTGTGGTAGGCCACGACTCAATAAGTGCTGCTGCAGTAAGCCCCCGCGACCCTCCCTCGCCGCACGCACCCATTGCACCTTGTCCTCTCGTGATACAAATTTTGCTATAATAGAGGGGTGAGTTTGCCCAACCCTCAAAGGCAGTCTATGGGCCACTGACAGATCCCGGCTATTAAACTCTAACTTTAGCACCTTGGCTAGCTTACCGAGAACACTATATATATTCTCTCCTTGTGTGAGAGGTATCCCAACAATCTCTAAATTGTCTATTCTAGAGTATTGCTCAACTTCACGCACTTGTTGTTGAAGATCGGCTACCCCCTTACTCAGTTCCTTATTCTCGTGTGCCAGTTTGGCGTACTCGGCTTTCCTAACTTCATTTTCTGATACAAGAGAATTTAGAGTTACCTGCATCTCCCCGATGGTGCCGTTGACTCCTTCTAACTCCTTCTGTACTCCGGCAATACAAGACTTAACTTCTGAAATTTGCGAACTCAAGTTCTTCCCCAGACACTGAAACGCGTCCAGCAGCGTGGAGAGAGTAGGCTCAGGATCTCCGCGGCTATCGTGGCTCACGGTAGAAGCAGTTCTCGGATCCCACACGAATCGCACTTCCAGGCGGCCTTTTTACGAACTGACAGTTTTTTTAAAGGCATCAGCGGACTCCATGCGCGTACAACCCGGGTGAAACAAACCTTGCACTCTGCACACGTCAAGGTTTTGTGCAGTGTCGAGTAGTTCGGTGGAACACTTTTGCACACACTTGGCATGATATTATTAATTTTAATATAATAATTTAGTTTATATGTCTTATAAAAAATATATTAAAACGGAGTAAACAGCACAAAGTAATCGCACGGTAGACAGGCGGCGACACGGCGGAACAGGACAGGCCTCACCAGATAAGAGCGGTCACAGGGCGATCCGAGCTGGCCGACATCTAGATAAGAACTGATCTAGATAAGAACAAATAACACACTTAATTACCTTCATTTGTAAAATAATGAAGGCCAAATATAGGCATTCAAAATTCACGCTTTAATTAGTATATTTTTATTTAAAGATAGTAAAGATAATTAAATTAATACGATAACAACATTACGATAATGATAATAATGTACAGTTTCAGGTAATTACTATCAAATACGTGTTTCAATACAGTTATTTCGCTCTTAGACCATTTCAACGGAATTTTAACGGCAAAAAAAATTTTTTTAAATGTGTTGGATATATTGCCCATTACATAACAAATAAATCACCTAAACCTGCTAATATTAATGGATGTTTTGGAAAGTTTTCTTAGCTTATAGAAATGAAAGTTGAATAGAAATGCATATTGTTATATAAAAAAAAAAACATAGGTATAGAATAATTTAATGCCGCACATAATAATTACACATTTTCCAATCTGAGTGTGTATTTATATTGAGGAATGTGTAATCATTATTAGGTACATTGAATTTTAAATTTTTCCGATTGCTAAGAATCCTTCATATACCTTAATTACTTATTTTCCAAAATATAATATAAATAATTATAATAATAATTGTAAATAATTATCAATTGACTGATAAGTGAAGACAAATATAGCACAATGTTACTACAATATTGATAACAAGAGCATATTAGACAGTGGGAATTGCACTAAACTCCTGAGTGCATCCAATCCATCCTCCAGCGAGCTGACTGTAGTCAGCCGGTGTAGTTATTTTTGACTGTTAGGTGATCACGATTTCGAGCGCGCGGCTGTTCTAAACAGGCATTTTGTATTGTGGTTAGCCTTGGGAGGCCAGTGCCGGCGAGCTGGTCGAGCAGGCGGCCGGTCGAGCGGGCGGCCGGTCGGCGGGCGGCCAGAGTTCCGAGTGCCGCCAAATTCGGCGACTGTCAACTGCTACAATTTATACAGCCTCTGATTGGCCGGTGTCCAGTTGGCATTTCGGCGATATGTGGTCGGTATCGGTTGTCGCGGCATGATCGACACGGCTCAGCGACATGTTATACTCCCCAGCCACTTGCCGACACAGGCTGTCATGTCGTATATTGTTCATATGCAGAAGGATCAACAATAACGACATACTATTGATAACCGCGACATGATCTAGATGGTTCAGGGAAATGTTATACTCCTCAACCACTTGCAGACACAGGCTGTCATGTATATTGTTCATATGCAGCAACCCCTACAATTCCGCCCGTAATTTTAATAACCGCGGCATGATTAAGATGGTTTAGCGACGCGTTATACTACCCAACCACTTGCCGGCAGAAGATGTCTCGTATATTGTTCATATACAGCAGCACCTACAATAACGACGTTACTATTGATATTGGCATGATCAACATAGCTCAGCGACATGTTATACTCTCCAACCACTTTCTGACACAGTCTGTCATGTCGTATATTGTTCATATGCAGTAGCTCCTACAATAACGACGTTACTATTGATATTGGCATGATCAACATAGCTCAGCGACATGTTATACTCTCCAACCACTTGCTGACACAGTCTGTCATGTCGTATATTGTTCATATGCAGTAGCTCCTACAATAACGACGTTACTATTGATATTGGCATGATCAACATAGCTCAGCGACATGTTATACTCTCCAACCACTTGCTGACACAGTCTGTCATGTCGTATATTGTTCATATGCAGTAGCTCCTACAAAAAAGACATTACTATTCCGCGGCATGATCGACATGTTATACTACTGGACTACTCATTATACATGTCGTATATTACTCATACGCCGTACAATGTACAATTATTTCTTTAGTATTAATTACTGCAGAAGGTTCCACATGACTGAGCGACATACATTCTACCGCGCTACTTGCGAACACAAGTTTCATGTCGTATATCACTCATATGCAGTACAACTTACAATAATTTCGTTACTCAATTGATTACTGTGGAATGGTCGACATGACTGAGCGACATACATTCTACCGCTCTACTTGTGAACACCAATATCATGTCGTATATTTCTCATATGCAGTACAATCTACAATACTTTCGTTAATATCGATTACTCCGGAATGGCCGACGTTATGTCAGTCTAATGTAACCATTGATTTGCCGAGACATACTCGTTGGCTATGTCGTATTTTGCACAGAATATGCAGTAAATTCTACGATAATCCCTTTGCTATCGATTGCAGTAGCATGATTGTCATGGCTCAGCTGTTGCTGTTGCAGCTAGCTACTCACTTGGCTCGGTGATACTACTCGACTGTTACTTACAAACATTTGCCAATTCAGGATGTGCAATAAAATCCACAGCAATATGGTCGTTGTCGGTAGACACGCCATAATCTGCATTGCTCGCTCTGCGAGACAGCTGTCACTGACTTGGAGACATGGCATATTACCCAACTGCTACCAACTCACTGTTGTCATGTTACCTATTATTCAATATGTGCGAGAAAATCTACAAATTATATGGTCACTATTAATTAGCGTGACATGGTGCGGTGACATAACTTTCTTTAATAATACTAACCAAGCACTTAAATTGCTTAGTCACCCTCATACTGTTGACTGCACAAATGTTAAAGAACATGGAAATTTCAGATATCAAAAGGAAAAAAATTAAACACGAAAGAAGATTTAAAAATCTATCTACATTAAAATAAAGATCATTGTAACATTTTAAATAGCAATCTGAAAATTAAGACAAACACAATTTGTTAAAAAATCAAAATTCTAAATACGGAATACTAATCAAAGTTACAACTGTCATATAAATTTAACATGTGTTTAAATGGTGCACATGTATACAGGGTGATTCAAAACTAAACGGCAATCTCTCGAGAGCTTATTCTATAGCTAAAAACAAGTAAAAAAGTTCATATTAACCATATGCCCGGAAACGCTTCGTTAGCGAGTTACGCCTAGCGAAAGATTTCGCCCGGATTTCAGAACCCTTGGTGAAGTCAGGCCGTATAAAAATGGTAAAGGTAGTTACAAAGATACAAATACGATTGTTTTTTTATGTTTTTATATCTGACAAATTTATTAAAATTCGTCCCAGAGCTGTAAATGCAATACTTTCAGAGATATCTTACGTAAAACACAAGAATTGGTGCAAAGAAATAACACATTTTTGTGTTTAACGTAAGATTACTTCCATAAATGTTAAATAAAGGTAATTTTTTTCTTAAACAGATTTTGTAGAACATTTAATTCTGAAAAGATTCATGTGAATTACTTAGGAAAAAAATTAATAATAGGTTATTGAAATTTTAGCTTTATTTAAAAATAAAACAGAACGCAACAAAAATGCATATTCTTATCTGCATAAAATATTAACTAATGTTTAGGTTGTGAGTAACAGCTGATCATTTATTCTAGACTGAACATTAACATAAAATGTATTTACCTTTATAAAACTGTAATAATCACCTATAATAGTTGCTCAAAGTGTCCTCCGTTGTTAGCAATGCACGTTTTCGCACGACGAATCCACTCTTTTCTAGCGCGTTTCATAACGTTTGGAGCATTCTTTGAATAGTTTTCTGCCGCCTCTGTAATGCGATTTACGTAACTCCTCTATGGTGTTAATCCGTTTTGAATAAACAATTGACTTCATCCAACCCCATAAAAAAAAAGTCTGCTGGCGTGAGGTCAGGAGAACGTGGTGGCCATTTTACTGGTTCCATTTCGACCAATCCATTGTCTACCGCATGTATCATTTTAAAATCATTATCACAGAAAAATGTGGAGGTGCTCCGTCGTGCATAAACCATGCATTTATTCTGTTTTGAACAGGAATATCTTCCAAGAGGGTAGGCAGGTTTGTTCTTAAAAAATTTAATTACGCCACTCCATTAAGTCGATTAGGGAGGAAAAATTGACCAATCAAATTATCACCCAGAACACCAAGCCATACATTGACTGAAAAATGTATGTTGAAAAATGCCTCGTCGCAGTTTCATGTGGATTGTCATACGCCCTAGTATGGGTATTACGAAAATAATTCCATTTCTAGTAAAACAGGATTCATCAGTAACGAGAATACGCCGAAGAAAATACTGATGTCGTAAAACAATTTCTTCTTAACCAGCGGCAGAACATCTTCCGTTTATTAAGATCTTGCGGTAATAAGTCTTGAACACGTGTTATATATGGAATGGGTACAACTGTGCTTCATGAAGTGTCCGCCATACGCTTGACTGGCAAATATTTAACTGACGTGATAATCGTCTGGTGCTTGTGGTTGGTTATAATTCCTACAGCATTTATTATTGCTTGTTCATTATTATAGTTCCATGCGCTACGTTGACGACCAGTATCTATTCGCTTCGGTTTAAAGCTACCAGTTTCTCTAAGTCGTCTCTCCACAGCTTCAAATGTTTTGCGATCAGGGTGTTCTTCGATGAGGAAAAGTATCACGATATTCCTGAACTGCAGCTAAACCATTCTTGTTAACTTTGCCGTAAATCAGTATCATGTCCGTATACTCTTCAAACGAATACATACCAATTTACATTATCTGCCATTATTTTACTAAGATAATTACATACACTTTTATAAAAATATTTAATAAAATATTTTAAAAATAAATATTTAATAAAATATTTTTATACACTTGTATAAAATATTTCCAAATAATCACAGGATCTCAAAAAATACAATCTTCACACGCCACAATACAAAAACCTCCATAAAGTTTATTCAAATATTACTTCATGAACTTAATTGTTGATCAGCTGATATTGCCAACCTTTGCAAAGAAAATATGACGATAAAAAGTGTTGAATAAATGATCAGCTGTTACTCACAACCTAAACATTAGTTAATATTTTATGCAGATAAGAATATGCATTTTTGTGCGTCTGTTTTATTTTTAAATAAAGCTAAATTTCAATACCTATTATTAATTTTTTTTCCTAAGTAAATCACATGAATCTTTTCAGAAATTAAATGTTCTACAAATCTGTTTAAGAAAAAAATTACCTTTATTTAACATTTATGGAAGTAATCTTACGTTAAACACAAAAATGTGTTATTTCTTTGCACCAATTTACTTGTGTTTTACGTAAGATATCTCTGAAAGTATTGCATTTACAGCTCTGGGACGAATTTTAATAAATTTGTCAGATATAAAAACATAAAAAACAATCGTATTTGTATCTTTGTAACTACCTTAACCATTTTTATACGGCCTGACTTCACCAAGGGTTCTGAAATCCGGGCGAAATCTTTCGCTAGGCGTAACTCGCTAACGAAGCGTTTCCGGGCATATGGTTATATGAACTTTTTTACTTGTTTTTAGCTATAGAATAAGCTCTCGAGAGATTGCCGTTTAGTTTTGAATCACCCTGTATATTTAGTTGTTTATTATTTATTTAGAGGTTAATGTACACACTCATGATGGTTGAATACCGAAACACGTGTATGACAATAAAATGTTATATAAAGGGTTTTAGTTCACTATTCATTATACCATCATGTATATATTTAACTTTCTAATGAATCTCAGCTAAAATAGTCTTAAGGCGGATACTCCAGAGTTTATACAGACATCGAATTAGATTTTCAGTAAAACTTTTCTTAGTACGATCGCTTTCAATACGAAAAGTCAGATTTTTTCCTGTTAGACAAATTTTGACAACCAAGCCAGTGGTTTAAAAACATTTCTACTGGCCTCAATCCTTACAAGTACGGTTATTATATGCTTGCGAAAGGGTGAATTTGTTTGGCTGTACTTATAACCTCACAGTATCAAACTTGTCGTAAGAACGATCGGAATAATTAAGCTTCACGTTGATTCATCATCTGTTAAAGGCCTTTTGATTCAAGAAAGCAGTGACATTGGAATAAAAATATTTCTCTCCCACATTCAGCAATACGTTTTAAGACCTTGTAGATTTTGATGTAAGTTGAATGGACATTTCGTGGAATAATAGTTTGATAAAGAACATATTAAACGTATTTTTAGCCAACGAGTTCAATATACAGGCCCAGAACCTATTGGTCGGGAGCTTTTACAGATCGAGTGGTACTAAATATATGGTTTTTATAAACTTTGAATGCCCATGCTCAAAACTATTTTTGCTGGGAGTTTTCAGAGGTCTGGTGCTTCCGACGAAAGCTCTTACATAGTCATTGCTTCCAAAGTTTGGAAGCTTCCAGAGTTTGGGAGCACTTATTGGCTAGATCTTATACGGCTGACAGCTTCCTTATGCCAAACTTTCCACGTTCTCAGGAATTCCCTGAAGTCAGTCTAAGAATTGAAAAATTCTCAGAACTCATTGAATCGCTACACGTTTCAGGAGGCTGTGGCATTCTAGACTTGGGTAGAACCAGAGTCTATGTTCCCTGATGGTTGGAAGTTAGTACACTACTAGTCTGCTTGAGTCTATGGCAGGAAGCTCAGAAATCAGTTGTTTCGAAAGTTTGAGAACGTTTCCAGAGACAAGGTGGCGCTCAATTAAATTCGTAAAATGTGTTATCACTACTAAGTTTCCAAAGACTTTTCAAAGGTCATACCTTACACAAAGGGACAAGACATACAGGATGTTTCAGAAATCAACAGGGATAACATTTCGCAGGTTCAATATGTGGAACGTTAATGAACCCTCATGATATATATTTTCAAATATAAAAATGTTTTGATGAGTAAAATGTTTTTAAACTTGTAACTACAAAAGGGCAAAAGTTGAATAAATATATTAGTATATGATCCAATTAGGTTTAAGAATAAACTAAAATCACTAACAGATACTAACAAACCAATTAAACACCATTAAGTGGCCAACAAAATCAACTAACAATCTGCCATATAGATTTAGTTAAGGCGATAATATATACTCAGAGACAGAGAAAATGAAAACATGCAACAGCAGAAAAGTAATAGAAGATATGAATAAATATTTTATAGATACAGGAAATGTATGTGGTGTAGATAAAATTGTGACAATTAACAGTAAAAATAAACTAGATACTAAACCTGTCAACAATTTCAGTTTTACACCTATGTCACTATGGTACTAACATCGTAGCAAATGAATTAAAAGTGGAACACTTGGCAGACATGGCATGTTTTTATAGATAGTAAAACTTATAAGTATGTTTACTCTCTGAGCTGTCAAGTGAATGGATCGTTAGTCAGTAGAAAATGTCCGTAAAGAAGGAAGAATTTCCATTGGTCACGCACTACTTTCAGAAGTGTAACTCAATTAATTACAATCCTCAGATAGTCTTGATTCATTAAAACACAGCACTATTCTGGTGGTTATCGTGATATTACAATTAACACACGAGATGTTGATCTTCTGATTTTTTACTATAGTTAATTATGCTCTAAAATATAAAAAGTTAATATCATTTTGATATGCCGAGATTGAAGGCGTGACGCATGCTTCATTTACTCTCTAGCCCGATTTTCGAAATCAAATTTCATACAACTATAGAATTATATATATATATATATATATATATATATATATATATATATATATATATATAATTATTATTATTATTATTACGAACAAATTGGCATAGCTCTGTGAGTAATAGTTCTAGCAGAACGTCTCATTTGTAGATACTAGGGAAAGTAAATCTAAAACTATCATGCTTTTTCAATGAAGGATGAATTGAGAGAGATGGAGTAGGAGTATGAATGGGTACTATTAGGTATTGGACATAAAGTTGAATCAGGCTCTGTCTCAGAAGTAGAATGGCAAGATCAATAAAATAATTTTCTTCGTTCATAATAAGTTGGGACAGGATTTATTTTCTTTTTTACTAGCCCTAAACTTTGTGCTACCTTACTCCGTTGCTCCAATAGGATTTTCAGGATGGGCCAAATTGGTGGTAGACACTGCCTCTTATTAAGACTCCATGAGAAGGATAAAGCGGGCTTGAAATCTTTGCCATTTCGCCTTGGAAGAAGGGGACGCTATATTCCTCTACTTATAGCGGGTAAGGGTAAGTAATGTTTAGACTAGAAACAAAAACCTAGTGGAGCTTCAACCACTTTAATACTCATCGTCTTCAGAAGGCTAATTGTAGACCTATCTATCCATCCGTTCACCCAATATCTCGAAATTTGCTGTTAGTGTTGTGACACTCCATGGTATTACCCAGATGAAAGTGACACATCGGTTTGTGCTGTACCCAGTGTAGGTTCATCTGGAAGGTATAAGCTAGCCAGAAGTTAACCCTCCAGAGTTAAACAGAGTTTAATGACCTCGGTGTGGAGTAATCATTCAGAAATTTGTCCCTTGAGAGATTCGGAATTATGAAGTTCGGTAGCTGACATGAAGTTACCACCAGAGGTGCGTAATCAGGCAGTGCCTGTCCAGCACGTGGGAGCTGAGCGAATTAAATAGAGGTCAGTACTGCAAATACCAGCACCACTCTATCATTCCTTTCCTTTCCATTTATATTCTTACTCACCTTCGTTTCCTTTAAGTTATTGGCAATATAAAATCTAGGTGCTGTACTAGACAACGACATTTCTTTTACAGACCACGTAACTCGCAGTATTGAGCAAGCTGTTAGTAGGCTGAAAGGTCTGGATGGATTGAGACATTACGGACAGATTACACCAAGCTGCAGCTTTGCAGTCTCTGATTCGACACAAATTACAGCATATGAAATAAAACATATTGGCGAGGGAGGACACAATAGTATTCAACGCATACAAAGAGCAATTATTTTATGATTTCAATTTAACATCTCGTCATGTGTTTTCCAATAAACATGACTGGAATACGGTTAAAATTAAGACTGCATGCTGCGTATTGACCACCTGGAGTCCGGTATATTCACAATATTCTAGAGTCCGACGACCTCCGATAGTTGTGAGAGGGATTGATATTTCTTCAATAGGTCTGCTTCCTTAGCATCCAGCATGGTAAACTGGTAAACTTACTTCCGCAGTGAGGCTGGAGGTGGAGTTACTCCTATCAGTAGTTCTATCATGTTCTTACGTCATCTTTCTAGCCTTGAATGTAATAAAAATGACATGCAATCGATTTTGGGAGTGAATTTTCACATTTTACCTTTGGCCGTTTTATTTGGGTCTGATTATAAAATTATCCTTGTAATGGCCATAATTCTACGAATAGCTATACAAAAATGTTCTACACTTTCTGTATTCAGGAAAATTGTCAGGTATAAATTTTATACAAGCATTATTTCCAATCCCAAAATGTATTGGTAGGCAGAGGTTTACAATTTTACATTATTGTGTTATTAATAATAAATTACTTTGATTTATTTCTTAAATTAAAGTAAGGTCAAAAACCTATGACACTAAAAAATAATTTTTAACATATTCGATTGGGCTTCCTTAAAATCGTGTCATGCCGTCCGTGTTAATAGAAAGATCCTAGAGACTTGAAACTTCGTTCACTTCTTTATCTTGGTCCAAGGAAGAATGTTATTGCTCTTAAGGTCAAAAGTTCGAACAGTAGTCCGGTTGTTTGTCCGTCTGCCCTATGTGTGATAACTTAATAGAAAGATCCTAGAGACTTGAAACTTCGTTCACTTCATTATCTTGGTCCAAGGAAGAATGTTATTGCTCTTAAGATCAAAAGTTCGAACAGTAGTCCGGTTGTTTGTCCGTCTGCCCTATGTGTAATAACTTAATAGAAAGATCCTAGAGACTTGAAACTTCGTTCACTTCATTATCTTGGTCCAAGGAAGAATGTTATTGCTCTTAAGGTCAAAAGTTCGAACAGTAGTCCGGTTGTTTGTCCGTCTGCCCTATGTGTAATAAACTTAATAGAAAGATCCTAGAGACTTGAAACTTCGTTCACTTCATTATCTTGGTCCAAGGAAGAATGTTATTGCTCTTAAGGTCAAAAGTTCGAACAGTAGTCCGGTTGTTTGTCCGTCTGCCCTATGTGTAATAACTTAATAGAAAGATCCTAGAGACTTGAAACTTCGTTCACTTCATTATCTTGGTCCAAGGAAGAATGTTATTGCTCTTAAAGTCAAAAGTTCGAACAGTAGTCCGGTTGTTTGTCCGTCTGCCCTATGTGTGATAACTTAATAGAAAGATCATAGAGACTTGAAACTTCGTTCACTTCATTATCTTGGTCCAAGGAAGAATGTTATTGCTCTTAAAGTCAAAAGTTCGAACAGTAGTCCGGTTGTTTGTCCGTCTGCCCTATGTGTGATAACTTAATAGAAAGATCCTAGAGACTTGAAACCTCGTTCACTTCATTATCTTGGTCCAAGGAAGAATGTTATTGCTCTTAAGGTCAAACGTTCGAACAGTAGTCCGGTTGTTTGTCCGTCTGCCCTATGTGTGATAACTTAATAGAAAGATCCTAGAGACTTAAAACTTCGTTCACTTCTTTATCTTGGTCAAAGGAAGAATGTTATTTGCTCTTATGGTCAAAAACTCGAACAATAGTCCGGTTGTTTGTCCGTCTGCCCTATGTGTGATAACTTAATAGAAAGATCCTAGAGACTTGAAACTTCGTTCACTTCTTTATCTTGGTCCAAGGAAGAATGTTATTGCTCTTAAGGTCAAAAGTTCGAACAGTAGTCCGGTTGTTTGTCCGTCTGCCCTATGTGTAATAACTTAGTAGAAAGATCCTAGAGACTTGAAACTTCGTTCACTTCATTATCTTGGTCCAAGGAAGAATGTTATTGCTCTTAAGGTCAAAAGTTCGAACAGTAGTCCGGTTGGTAGTCCGTCTGCCCTATGTGTAATAACTTAGTAGAAAGATCATAGAGACTTGAAACTTCGTTCACTTCATTATCTTGGTCCAAGGAAGAATGTTATTGCTCTTAAGGTCAAAAGTTCGAACAGTAGTCCGGTTGTTTGTCCGTCTGCCCTATGTGTGATAACTTAATAGAAAGATCCTAGCGACTTTAAACTTCGTTCACTTATTCTTGGTCCAAGGAAGAATGTTATTGCTCGTAAGGTCAAAAGTTCGAACAATAGTCCGGTTGTTTGTCCGTCTGCCCTATGTGTGATAACTTAATAGAAAGATCATAGAGACTGGAAACTTTGAGCGTAGGTTCCTCATGGTCCAAGGTAGAATCTTATTGATCCTAAGGTTAAAGAACAGTTCGACTGTCCGCTTGAAACCCATCTGCCTGTCTGTGCAATAGACAGGTGCCAGACATTTGGTACATAGATTCATTTTGGTCCAAGGTAAGATCCTATGGATTTTGAGGTCAAAGGTCAAAGAGCATCCGTCTGCCAAAAGCATCCATGAACACACAGAGCATACAAGAGCATCCTGACCGTCTGCCCGTAGTTGCGATAATTCCTTTATAGACAGACTTCAAACGCAGTACATACGTTCGTCTTAGTGTAAGGAATAATGCTATTAATTTTGGGGTGAAAAGAGCATCCCGTCCATGTGCTAACCCCTTCAGACAGGTCCCTCTATACTCCGTTATATCGGTTTATTTTATTTCTTCATTTAATAGTTAGTTGACCTAGAGTTTCAAGGATCGTGGACTAACGCTGGCCTCTGTGATCAGACATTTCATAACGCAGAATGAACCCACAACTGATGATTCTACAAGTTAATAATTGATAAAGACAACTATTATCTCAAGTACTTAGGATACTCGAGATAAGCTAGACCAGGTGGCGATTATGTAGCGATTATAAAATACTACATTTATTATGTAACCATTAAACATGAAAATCTTGTATTAGCTTTCTACTAGGTGGGTATCGAACATCAATTTTTTCTTTCTTTCAAACATAACGTTTCCCTCAATTTCATCGCTTTATTTGTGGTTTCATACAATCCACTGTTGAATTTCATTGATAGACTGATTGCAACTTTAGGATTGCAAATTATTTATTATTTGCTCGTATTTTTTTATTGTATGCTATCCATTAAACACGTGCAGAATTCATGAAGGGGTTTTTTTATGAGCCAATATCTAACCTGTAGCAAATAAATTATTGCAACAAACGAACTGTCAAGGATTTTCTGCATAGTTGATTGTATAGATTATGTTGATTTATGGTATTACACGATATTTTGTATAAGGCCTACCTATGAAAACTCATGAAAATGTATGACTTGCACTAAAAGCACATATTTTCCTAGACGCCAAAAATTCGTTTTCTACTACTTTGCACTGTTGAAGCTTGTTCGATTGAGTGGTGTATGCAACATTAATTCCAAGTAATTTAAACTACTGAATAAAAATAAAATATATGTTTGGCATTGTGGCGTTAGTAGGATGTTTAAATCATTGATAACAGTTAGCTGCTGTTTGGAGCCAACAACTGGACAGTAGACAGTGTTAATTTAGCCCACATTGTGTTAGAGATCTGGGGACGACATGACATCAGCTGAGACTGTCAACAGGCTACTCTAGTCACCCACACATTTACAGCCCAGTCCTAATGACAAGACACTAGAGCCAAATGGCTGCATGTGGGATTAAGTCCTAGGATCTGTCGTTCTCAAAGCTAATTAAATTCAATCTTAATTTAATAAATGTTCATATTCCTAAAACTAATCAAACTAGCCAGTTTCCGATTTTAATGGAACTTTTAATGGTCCACAACATAAGAGAATATTCGTTTGTTGTTTTGTGCTCATCTGTAGATTTAGTATCATTGAACCAACTTGTGATAACCAGTTAAAACAATATTTTCTATTACTATTACAAATAATAATAAACATTATTATTTCCATACCCATCAAAGTAGCGTAAGAGTAAAATTGCAGCTCTCAAACCGGAAGTCACGGGCTCGATTGTCGCGGAGGTCAAAATGAATTTTCAGTGAGTTGGGACCGTACTAAATATTTAAAAAAACATTCAATTGGTGTAGAAATAACCCCTCTCTAAAACATCAATTAATATAGCTAAATTCCAAATTTAAGAAATCCAACCAAATTTGAAGGAGATTCAAATATTATTTCATTCAATTCAATTCCCTATTAGACAAATCTAATAGGATTGCACATGGTGACTTGAAATGATCTTATAGTACCGCTGTACTTATGCTGTTGGATGAAACATGTAGCTATAACAATATGAAGTTCAAAGTATTGTTAGAAAACCTTATGTTCTTCTAATTGAATATTTTATACTTTCCTGTTCCCGCGCTAAGACATTTTTCTTAAAGCCAGATGAACCAAATTTAATCACATACACAAGTATCGTACATTCATATCGGTATAGATTTTGCAAAACCAAATACAGTTAGGGACAAAAAAATAAGAAATAGGGATTTCTGGGATGGTAAAATGTAATATTCAATCTTTTATAATTAAATAACGAATATTGATTTGAGGATTTACAGTTCAAAACACAGCACCGAACACGGTGTCCGCACAGAATTGGTACATTGTTCAGTTTGAAACATAACTTTCAACACATTGAGGGGGTTGTCCTCCCATGGAGAGAGTTGATTGTCGGGTAGATGATGGACCGATTGTGCAAGTCCAGGCGAGTTGTCGCCGGGTGAATAAGTTGTTCCGGCTCCAGTACCAGTGCAGACAGTACAATACCAGGCCTGGCTGCCCACCTGACACGGAGTAGACGAACAGACACTCCCACGGCCGCGGGTGTGGTCGGGAGATCCAGGGCATCATAAGGAACATGCAGTCACCAGGGCATCATAAGGAACATGCAGTCACTAGGGCATCATAAGGAACATGCAGTCACCAGGGCATCATAAAGAACGTGCAGTCACCAGGGCATCATAAGTAACATGCAGATTTAACCAGGGTATCAAGTACAGAATAACAGCAAAGCTTTTCGGTAAAGTAATACAATCACCATGCACTTTTACCATTCTTCGTTAAACCTAAATCTCTTGAGTAATCCAATGACTATCAATGGGAAAGTACTAATTACGCAAACAAAATTAGATATATCGTATTCGGGCTAAGCCACATTCACAAGTATCGTCAATACAGATTCAGATTTAACTGTGAAAAGTAAAGACGGCCAGATTAAACTAACCGCTATTCTGTATGAAAATAACAGCTTTTGTAATGCCTTTCTTTGTAAAGTGTTGCGTAAAATTACAATACAACTCGTTTTGTTTGTTGGCGCATAGAAGTGTGTAAACGTTTGTAACAATCACACGTAAACTTGAATATTCCATCAGAAATTACACCGACTTTGTTGTTAAATTCTGTGTATGTTTGGAAACTCCATCTAATTTTGCTAAGTCAGTTCGGAGGTATTGTCTACAAAATCTCAAATTGTTACTTAGATCTCGCTTTGAGATAACACGAGCATTGCTCGAGCTAGATCATGTACACTATAGCTGGAATTTGGAATCAAAAGCTGGAATAACAACCAATATAGTTGTTGTGATTTTAATGAGGGCTAAATACTCCAGCATATGTCAACCTAAATAATCCTAATGTACAAATGTATAGATCTATCACTGTCCCACTAATCGTGTAAAGTGACACTTAATATTTTTATTTTCGCCGATATGATAGTAAGAACTAGAGTATCCGGCTAGTCTATCTAACCAGTGAAATGCTTAATCTTTGACTGGACTGAGTGGAAGTATAACTAGTACGTCCAAGCTTCGGCGAACCTGGAAACTACTTTACCGCCTCACTGTCGGGCGAGTAGAGTCTAGGATTAGATGCCGTAGGCATACATAAATCAATAAATCGTAGATGTGAATAAATTTGAATAGGTCTCCAGTTGAGTTCTATCGAAAATCTGTCAGCACATATTTTAGCTATAATACTCGTATACAAAAACAATATAACAATAATTCTTTACAATTTCAGTTTTCTATCAATTATGGAAAGCTAGCTTTAACTTTTCATATACTTTACTTTTCTCTAAAGAGTTATTTATTTAATCATAAAAAGGACCCCTACGCCTAAATTACTTTACTTTATCTCTGAAACTTCTTTAAAAACCAATTACAATTGTGGGTTCCTATGTTGTAATCTCCTACGAGCTCAGGAAAAAGCCCTGTGACAATTTCAACTACCAATCGTAATCTATCCTTACTTAGGTCAAGGAGTATAATCGATCCTTTAGGATAAGAATGGACACAAATTTTGTCTGAGACATGAGGACTTTCTAATGCACTCTCTCTGTTACTTTCTTTTACTAGACTATGTTGTGCGAGATGAAAAGCTCCATGGCGCATCTTACGCCCTTGGTATTATTTGCTATCAGAGCCTTTTTTGGATTGTGCATCATTACCAGAAACGCCTTCATTACCTGGCGTTCAACATAGACTACTGTATTCAATTTCTTCAGTTCATTTAGAGCATTCTTGCATTACCATGCTGACCCCAGCTCAAAAGTCTAGGCGTAAATCGGTTTTAACATAGTCTGACTATTGGTTTACTTCAAATATTTAGCACCTTAGGGTTTATTCTGGGTAGTCCTTCGGACGTACATTCCAATTCTCATGGGTTTTTCTTGGAATACTGTGAGTTGATTTCCTAAAGTCACCACACATTTGGCTCCTGACTAATATACCCCAAAAGCAGACCTTGAACCCAGGCCTGAATCGTCAGTCAACTTTAGGACACCTTTTGAGGAATAGACTTTGTATATCACCTCTGTTTGTGATGGAGACACTGTATGCTTTTCCGATGAATATTTTTTTACTACACTCTAAAATACGTTTGGTATCATTTCGGCAAAAGGAAATTATTTTATTGTTATCACCTAATCACTTAGAATTTGAAATAAATGTTCATCACGCGAGTTATATTTTAAAATTACCATCGGTAACAGATGCTAGTCCAGCTATAATAAATAAATGTAATAGTAGTCTTCATGTGAGTTTGATTCACTTCTGATAATATCAAATTTTGGTATCGGTTATTATTTTATCAGTTTACATTATTACTTAGTCTTTTATTATGTAATATTCCATGAGATAAAAGTTTCGCATCAAATGTAAACCCTCTGTATCGACTCGTAATGTCACTTATCGTGCGTACAGACTGACGTAGTTTTTGTTCATTATAAACTGACGTGAGAGGCTTTATCAAACGTTTAGTCAAAATAGTTCTACAAAGGGATAATACGAAAATAACCACTATAATCGTTCTTCAATGGCACATACCACGAGTAGACCACAAGTATTAACTCTTTACACTTGCTCTGCACACTAGCTTAAGTCAGTATACTACAACATGCGTGAGGTTACACTACATATAAAAATTACACACACTTCTATAGCTCAACATTATTTTAAATAATGTTCCAGTGCAACTTGAAATAATGCAATAAAAGAAAATAATTTTGATTCAAATAGTTAATTTTATTTTCTAAATGCATGATTTTCTAAATGCATTTAAAAAGAGTGAAAACTCTTTTTAAACAAAACTCCAGATTGATCAACAATCGAGATTTCTCGAATATATTTGGAATGTGTTTTAGCGACTATAACTTATTTCAGAGTTTTCAACACTAAACATAAAGTACAAGCCATGCATGTTAAGAATTATTAATAACATTAGTTCCTCACTCTTGTAGCTTTCTTGCGAGTAAATTGCAGTTCCGGTTCCCTACAACAACCGCAATTACTTCACCAGCCAATCTTGTTTGATCATATAAAACTCACAACGCTACTTTCTGACTGCTCAGCATTATAAATATGTTGAATCTACAATCATAGGCATTTACTGCAGCATACTTTCACAGTATCGTAAATAAACAATGAATGAATCTGACTTGCCGTCAAGAACAAAGCAGCATAATTTTCCTTCACTGGTAGCTTTTACTCATGAAATTATCATTCAATAGAAGGAAACCGTACACCTTTGAGAGCTCTAACAAAGTTGTATCAATGTATTCAATGTTATTGTAGTTCCTCGACCTTTGTGTATTTCTCACAAATACAAGTAGCAAGAAATACAAGCAAACTGACCTGCCTCCCCTTCTCATCCGCAGATTATTTACGTGCTTCCCTGCTGTTCCTTTTCATGCCAGCCTCTGTACATAGCATAAATAATGCATATATCTTCTCTTACAGAAGCAACTGTAGGTTTGCTATCTCTAGAAACAAAGTAGAAGTACCACCATGTGGCATGTAACAAGCCTCTCTGAAGGTGTATTACAATTTTCAAGACCATAGTTCATTTTATTCTTTATACGTCCAGCCTTTCTGAAAAAAGATTTTTATCCGCCCCGAGCAGACTAAAGAGAAATTGTGCGCGCCTACTACTTATATACGTGCGCGTCATATACTTATAGCGCTCAGCGAAATCCCTTCCATGAACTTCCACCACCATGGAACTCGTTCTTTCCATGTACCATGCATAGTTCCAGTGATAACACATGTCACAAGATATTGTACCACATGATACATTCACATTTATGTTCATTAAATAATTATGGGCTTTCATGGTATTGTTTATTTAATAAAAGTCATCGATATTTATGTGTTGGGGTAGTTAGAGCACAAGAATTGCTATGTCACACGTATTTATTCCGTGATTTATTCATTGCCATCATGGTGTCCCATAAGACCAATGTAAAAGTATTGCTAACGCTCAGCCAAAGCCAGTGAAGTGAATGCAACAACATCGAACTGCTCGATGTTCCCTACTAGAAACAAAGTAGGAGTGCGCCATGTGAAGGCTTCGCTGAAGTGTTGTAACGCGTAAAAAGGAAATGAAATTGTTCTAGCCTCACAAGTGACAGACTCCTCTAACACTCAGCCAATGAAGCTATACACAAACTTGTGATAGATCAGTTCTATCTCAAGATAACGTGGGACAGACTGAATCGAAATTTTACAGCCCCTCGAATGATGGGGGCTTCGTCAACGCTCAGCCAAAAATAAATAATGTAACATCTGTTCCTAAATCCTACAAATAATTTCAGAATTTCAACTGAAACTTTGCGTTTCAGTCTTTTTTCTTACCTAACTATGGCAAACATATGTTACGCTATTGTTATTTTCATACAAACAGTACTTTCCATAATTTAGTAGCATACTCTTGATTTATTAGTACGCTTCGTTATCGTAAACGTGAGCGATAGATCGAAGTTCAACTACACTATGTACAGGAGCTGGTATGAAATGGAAAACAGCGGGGGAGCAAATAAATATTCATTGATTGTGAAAGGGGGGAGGGTTAGTGTACATGTATATTCACACACGCATTCTTTCAAACCATCTATCATCGATAATGAACCTAACGAAGTATTGTTAAATGTCACCTCACTCTATCTTGAGTATCAACCGCATTATCTTAGATTGATGCATAGTTCTTGGTATACCATCAAGTATCACGGTGTTCTAGACAACTTAGAGGCTGCAGTTTTATCTTACACTGGTTGGAGCAGTTCTTGAGAATACTGCTGAGAAGTGATATAGTAAAAGAGGTGATTATTTGTGCCATTCTCACTTAAGTGGTATTCTGAGAATCTGTAATAAATAGTTTTCACACATCGGTCATCACTTGCACCTAATAATAAACGAACTCATGAGATAATGTTAAGGTCTCATTTTTAAAGCTTATAAGAATTAAAATTAATTTTTTCCTATTGTAAGAGAGCTATTAATAATTGAAGAACCAATGTTTTATAGAAATAACTATATTTTGGTTAAATAGACTTTTTGTACCTTTTTACACAATACCCACAAACATCGATCTCATTAGTCAACTAATCTTTACTCCACCTGCAGTCATTATCTGCTCGTTTTATCCAGTTATCTACAAATTGTTTATCATCCTCTTTTTGGAATTTTCAACGTACACATACACTGTGCCAAGTAAGGAAAAATCAAATGGTGCTAAACCAGAGAGATGAGGTATTAACTACCAGCCGATTCTTTATTGTCTCTTACACAGCATGTAGGCACACATTATCAAATGTCATTTTGGTGTGACTGGGAATTAGTAAAAATAGCCTTATTCTCACAATAAGGAGAATGCTCTAATGGAGCTCGTCTTAAGACGAGACGTGGAATAAAATGACCTAGAACGTCCGATTATTCCAAGTATGGCCAAAGGCTAGATGTGACGATGGGAACGGGATATTAGTGTTGAGTTTGGGTACCCAACTGGCTTTTGCATAATTCTGAATTGATTAACGCTTAATGATGTCAAAGACAAGTTAAACCTCCAAACGTAATTGGTTTCTTTGCATTAAGAACAGATTGTAACATGTAATTCGATTCCCAAATGTTTCACAATGGTATAAATTAAAGCCTCGTCAATCTGGAGTGGAATATATGTAAATTTATGTGTTTTTTATAAACTAATTTTATTACTAAAATACCACTTGTTAAAATAATCAACTAATTAGGTGTTGGTTTTCTACTCTTTGACAGTTAAAAGTCTAATTTATTTAAAAACTATATAATTATAAATGCAGGTTGGGTTACCTCATACCCACAATTCCTCCACCCATGTCAGTGTGTTAGAACCATCAGTTAACTACCCATCCATTTAAGAGTTAACTACCCTCAGACCAACCCTTCCTGGAGGGTTTAAACCCATAAAGAATTTGTGAAAGCAAACTCGTATTCTTAATAGCTGTTTATCATTAATAGTATTTCAATACTCTCAGTGTGACATACATACTTAATAGCTGTTTATCATTAATAGTATTTCAATACTCTCAGTGTGACATACATACTTAATAGCTGTTTATCATTAATAGTATTTCAATACTCTCAGTGTGACATACATACTTAATAGCTGTTTATCATTAATAGTATTTCAATACTCTCAGTGTGACATACATACTTAATAGCTGTTTATCATTAATAGTATTTCAATACTCTCAGTGTGACATACATACTTAATAGCTGTTTATCATTAATAGTATTTCAATACTCTCAGTGTGACATACATACTTAATAGCTGTTTATCATTAATAGTATTTCAATACTCTCAGTGTGACATACATACTTAATAGCTGTTTATCATTAATAGTATTTCAATACTCTCAGTGTGACATACATACTTAATAGCTGTTTATCATTAATAGTATTTCAATACTCTCAGTGTGACATACTTACTTAATAGCTGTTTATCATTAATAGTATTTCAATACTCTCAGTGTGACATACATACTTAATAGCTGTTTATCATTAATAGTATTTCAATACTCTCAGTGTGACATACATACTTAATAGCTGTTTATCATTAATAGTATTTCAATACTCTCAGTGTGACATACTTACTTAATAGCTGTTTATCATTAATAGTATTTCAATACTCTCAGTGTGACATACATACTTAATAGCTGTTTATCATTAATAGTATTTCAATACTCTCAGTGTGACATACTTACTTATATCACTATTCAAGGTAGACGTGAAACCTGTATGTGTTGTTTAGTATGGGAATACCAAATAATACAATTTTGTATTAGTTGGGATACCATATTGTCGTAATGGACAGTTTTGGACAGTCACGAGTTTTTCTGGAAAGCCGCCACATCTATTTTACTGGAAAACTCCAGAAAGTGTGTTTTTTGACATCTTACGAAGATTTTTTCACATGAGTCATGTTGGGTGAGAGTAGAGTGCGAGTGAATGGCACTGACTCCTGCAGAAAGAAAGAAATATGTAAATAGAAATTGTAATTGAAATTAGAATTGTAGAATATTTCTAGGTCTAACAACGCACTTCATCGGGGGCCAAGAAGTGTTTAGTGATTAAAGCTAAATTAGATAAATATTATTTTATCAAAATATTAACGATAAGAGATAACGAATAACCAAGAGAAACACTGGGTCTAACCGTCAGACCATACATAACCGTCAGACCATACATAACCGTCAGACCTTACATAATTTGAGTCAGACACTTTGTAAGAGAAATTCATAAAGATAATTACTGACTCGATTACTTTATTAACGTGAATTAATGAAACTAACAAACTGGGAGTTTTAAATATATTATGTTTGTTGTAGAGTATTCCGCAGAGTATTTCATATATAGTTTGAGATAGGATATTCTAGTTTGGTATGCATGTCAACCAATAGACGGTCTCGATCATCAAAAGGTTTTAAGTTTTAGGAAGACATTTAAGGAGAAAATATTCAATTCCAACATAACTTTAAATAGAAACTTAACAGAAAGTTTTCTGTTTGATGTTTATTGAATATTAGTTTTACATAATGCTCTGATTATCTATGATTCCCATTGTCTTACGCACCGGTATAATTGATAAGGGATGATTACTGGTAAGACAACACGCGAGTTTGCAAACATTCGCCGGTTACAACACAACGTTTGCGTTTAGGAGAATTCCTCACTTATTGTCTACTTAAAATATTTTCTACAGTCAAATTCACTGCACAGTTAGCTATCTATTGACTGCAATTGAATGACCTGACTGATTACAAGTTCCTTAAAAATATACCTACCTATAATTATTGCAAACGGTGTTGATGTGAGTGTTCAGACGATCAAAGTATTTGCGGAACAGCGTTGAACTTATAAGAAATAATAAGACGTACACAACTAACGATTCAATTAAAATTGTTTGTGGTGGAAGGAATTTCTACCTTTACTTTCACTGGTTATCCGCTAGTTCCAATAACAATGTGCTATTAAACGTGTAACTGCACGCCTGCATGTTCTATGGAGGTGCCAAGCCCAACCACGTACACTGCTTCGGACAGTTTACTGGCTTCTTTTTATACCAGTGCAGTCTAAGATGATTTTCTAGCGTCTGAGGGGATAATGGTTCAAGCGAGTCTGTAAATTTATATTGCCTCCCCCAAAAATGGTAAATATGGGTAGTTCACTATCAAAGAAATATATTAGCACAGACAAGTAGAAAATTTTGAACCTCTTCTGAAAGCTTGTTAACTTCTTCGTGATTTAGTCACTAGATAAACACGTCATCAATATCGAAATAATATTATGAGCAATTATTTAACATGAAACTCGTTTGAGGTATCGAAACTAGTTCACGAGCAGGCTGATTAAGTGAAATAAAAGTCTTTTGAACCAGATGAAAATTATCATTTCAGGAAACAATTGCGCACTTTAGGAATCAGTGCTAAAGATCCTAGGTGTAGATTATGCAATCAGTCTGAGAACAAAACCAAACACATCACTTTGGATTGTGAGAGGCTTGAGGTTAGGGAAAGGAACCAATTTTGAATCTCACAGCTAAATGATGAATTTGAAGTCAGTATTGGGCAGAAACTTTAAATCTCGTTCTTGTTAGTGATGTAGGGCATACTTATCGAACCTGTGTAAAGGTTTACGTGCTGAAACTTAGGAGCCCTTGTACCTTTTGAATCTAATCTAACATGTTATTTACTAAACGGTACAAATAAATTTGTATACTATAGAATAATCAGTACTTTCTTAAGTATTCATGATGAGTATTTTCACATAGTCTAAAATTTATTTGTAATGAACTCAGGAATACAAATTGCAAACCACTTGTAGTACAAGACGCCAAGTCATGTGTGAAATTACAAAGAATTGGTATTTCCGGCAAATTAATTTATGCATAGTATAAATCCACGTCAAAATAAGCAATAAAGTTCCGTCGACTTTAACGATTGGTCGTACTGAATGCGTTAAGTGCACTACTGTAGCGCTCAGTAAATGTGGCATGTATCGATTAGATGGAAGATGGCAAGCTTACGTGAATATAAATGTTTTTAATTTTTGAAAAATGCTCTATGTAAGCGTTCCATATTATTAAGGTTTCACGTTTTCTTGATGAACTACCTGGAAAAACTGTTATCCCTTTTAGGTCGTGAGAGATCGAACACTCCATGTCAATCGCTTTTGGACTGTGAAGTATTCAATTTTTTATGTGCTAATTACAGTGCAACACGCATTCTATCTCATTAGTTGTTTTTGCCTCTTTACGATGGCAAATATAAATTAGGCAATTAACTTTTTACCCTGTTTTAAATAAGTTTGGTCCCTAATTTGAAATCAGTACTCGAAAACTTAACTCCTCAAACATACATAGGAAGGAGCTTTATTCTTCCTTATAGATTAATTATAAGGTTCCAAAACAACATTAAAAGTCAAAAAATTAGCACAAATCCCATCTTATTCGCATAAGTAACGCTTGGTAATTTTGCTAGCGTGATAAAGCGTATATATCTCATGCCCACCTATACAATATAACTGAGGAGGCTACACTTCACGAATATGATTTCAGTAATGTTCCTGGTTATTTTATGGTGAAAATATATTATTTATCAGTTGTATAAGAAAAAATATCGACAAGAAAATTGTTACCTTTTTGTTGATAATAGAAATAATTGATCATAGTATGAGGTACATTATTTTTGGCTTCTTTAAGAGCCAAAAATAATACTGGTTTTTTATACTGGTTCAAAATAAATAAGTAGTTTTATAACTTAAAATATTTCTTTTGTATCACCACGAATTGCACGGTCCATTGGGTCTTCGGGTCGTGGTGATTTCGATCATAGCCTAAGAAATGTTTTTGGTTGCCGGTATGAAATAAAATGGGAAGGCAAGACAAATAATGTTTATGTAGGTTTACTTTTCCAAATATTTCTTCTCCCTGTAATGTAATTACACTACTACGAGTGCCCTCAAGATGTATTAATGAATTTTTATAGAAGAGTAATTAGAACTATTTCGGTCTTGGTCAAGTTGTGAGCTTCATTGTGAGATTCATTGCTTTTACTATAATATAGCAACTCTATCAGACACAACATTATTTACTAATAAGAAGTAATTTGCTGAGCTTTAGCGAAGCCTATCACTCGTGGGGTGGAAAAAACCAAAAAACCATCTGTCTGATCGTCTGTCAATCTCTCTGTCCATCTGCACGATATTTTGAAAAGGAACTAACCTATAAACAAACTTTTGCATGAAGCTTCATTTATAATATAAGAGGACCACTGATTTCAATGATGGTGTATGCCACTCCATGAGATTTGGCTGAGCGTCAGCGAATATTTTTACATTGGTTATATGGGTAATCATGATGGCAAAGAAAAACTAGCAAAATTAATTAATTTGGAAACAAACTCAATACACTCATAAGAGATTTAAACATGTAACATATCCACACATGCATCCTAACTATTCTAACACATGCATTATTTTACATTGACGTGGTGTGTAGGCTTTGATTATTTAAGCACCGATATGAAACCCAATTTAAAGAACAGAAATGTGATTGTGACTAGTGACAAGAGATCTTGAGAAAGATGTCATATATAGACTTTAAACTTTGCATGCAACCTCAGCGAAGCCTACTTCGACACGTGGTGTGGCGTACTCCTACTTTATTTATATATGTACAAACAGAGTACAGAATTTTTATGATTTTAAAATAATATTATAGGTTACTTCCTTAAAAGTTACCAAATTTACCATAAATTAATATTTTCAAGATCCGGCTATGAAGACTACTACCATGTGACTGATGCCATCTTGGTCTTCTTGTAGCCTTGGAGTGTTTGTTGCAGGTTTGAGTTGCATTTAAAGATTTCGTACCTATAAACTATCCAAGTACATAGAAATATGAATAAGCACTACCATGTAATGATGGAATGTAATATTCTTTTAATGTTTACATTTTCAGAGAACGAAACTTATAAGTTTTGTCTTCATGCTCAAGTAAATAAATGCAAAAATTATCTTTAAGTAGTTTATTTTCTTACAAATCTGTAGTCTTAAATTTAGCAATAATTTTAAAAGTACGATAAAACTGGTGACTTGAACGGTAGGTCGTACTAAATACTTTTAATGGTTATAAAATGAGAGTACATAGAATTGTGAATAAGGGAGTACCATGTAATTATGGGGTATAATATTCTTAATTTTTACATCAGAGAACGAAAATTTTAAGTTTTGTCTCCGTGCTCAAATAAAGTAATGCAAAAATTATCTTTAAGTAGTTTATTTACTTTGAAATCTATAGTCTTAATTTAACAGTAAGTGAATAAGGGAGTACCATGTTATTATGGGTGTAATAATATTCTTAATTTTTACATTTTCAGAGAACGAAACTTTAAGTTTTGTCTCCATGTGGTCACGTAAAGTATTGCAACAATTATCTTTAGTAGTTTATTTACTTTGAAATCTATAGTCTTAAATTTAACAGTAAGTGAATAAGGGAGTACCATGTTATTATAGGGTGTAATATTTTTTATTTTCACATTTTCAGAGAACAAAACTTTAAGTTTTGTCTCCATGCTTACGTAAAGTATTGCAACAATTATCTTTAGTAGTTTATTTACTTTGAAATCTGTAGTCTTAAATTTAACATTAATTTTAAAAGTACGATAAAACTGGTGACTTGAACGGTAGGTCGTACTGAACACTTTTAATGGTTATTAAATGCGAGATGTCAAATATTAAAAAGGGGGGGGGTTACCTTCACAGTAAACAGTATTAGGTACTCATTTCTACAGCAGATAACAGTTTCGTCATTACGGTTTCGAAAACAAATTTTTCTCGAATTATAATATTCCTATGAAGTTTTCCCGCCAAACACAATTCGGGAAAGGAAGGAGCGAAGCATGGCACTTGTTAAAGCAGATTCAGCAAAGGCACGGATGTCGAGCTGATGCATTATTGAGAGAACGGCTGGCATTATGTGCACCGAGAGCACGCCGAGCCGAAAAGCGTTGCAAAAAGTGCGGTGTGGGGCATGTGGAGCCGACCCCCTCTCTCCTGCTGTGGGGCGCGGGCCCGACAGTCGCTACTCGGCAGCGTCCCCGCGTTCACCTCTCACCTGCAGGTACGTGCGACAGCCTTCGCTCCCTTTTTTCTAAGGCATCTCCGATTTAGTTTTTGCACCAATAGTTGTCATTTAATACTACCCGTGTTTTAGAACTTGTTTTTAAGTATGTTATTTGTAGCGTTTATTCTATCACTTATTACACAGATTTATGAACTTTTTTCCAGTAAAACGTCCCACTCAGTTAACTATATAGTTTTAAATAGGCTCTAGTTATCTCAATGATTTTCCACAAATAATGTTATAGCGCAAAGAAGTATACACTCCGCAATTCAACTGGATGTCGTTAAAAAGAAGTATCTAATTCTACCAAATAATTATTTCGTAGAAGTTTAAATCACGTACTACACATACGTTTTGTTTAGCTAGCAAATATCGATAGCTTGAATAGTCCGTGAGATACGATGGTTAAACACTATAAATACAGCATTTTTGTATATTCGTATCGTTTCTTCCACGTTTCCGCTAGTTATACGAGATGGACCAGCGGCTTGACGATGCGACCAGGGCTGTCTTCGTGATTAATAAAACATCAGTTTCCTGACGAGTACGCCTAGCGCGTTCCAAGTACAGAGTGAGTAACCGTGAGTAGCTAGAAATTACTCAGGTAAACCTACACGTGGTATGCTCCTACAGGTACTCTACGTCATCGGGCGCCAGCCAGCCGGATGTTGCATAATTATCGGTGTGTAATTAATTTTTGATCGGATACAAGATACGAGCACAATGGTGGCGGCAGTAACGAGAGAATGCGGAAATTTATTATAAAGTTGTTTTTACTTCTGTCTTTTAATTAAAAAAAATATTTATTTACGCAAAAATAATTGGTTTTTTATGTAGGGTATCATATTTCTTAACAAATAATAATACAATTTTTGTTTTACTTGAAGAGTTTACGTGTGTACATGACATCATGAAATATTCCTCATTGTATAGAAATAGTACAATCGGGTTCTTTTATTTAAAGAAATTAATTGTACTTAGTTTTCTTTATGAAAAAAAAACGATCGATGCAGAGAGCGTAAAATCTGATAAGATTATTTATCATAATTTTGTTTTTAACAATTCATAGTCATTTTTTATGTACTGAAAAGTTTTACTGAATTATTTTTGTTCATATTTTCATATATTTATTTTATTATTAATCAATATTTTAATTTGTTATAAAAATAATTTTCGTATACAAGTTATATTTATAATATTTAAAAATTACACAAACACTGTTAAAAAATTTGAATAATGACAAACAATAGTGTTTTTTAATCAGTCAATTTACATGCTATATACATTTTTTTTTGTCTGAGAGTGTGTACAAAAATTATTATAAATGTATTACTATTAATGTTTTTAGTTATTAGCCTATATAAAATTACAGTTTCGAGATCAGTTATTTATATGAGCTTTTTATTTTTTAGCTTAATGAAAAGTGTAATGTTGTTAAAATTAGTTGGTTATTCAAATTTTCATAATCTGTATAGGCTATCCGCTTAAAAACACACACACGTGCTCTACAGCCTATATACACACACGAATCCAGCAAACATCGTTAGCTAGCAAATGTTATGTGCACATGTGCCCTGCACCGCTGTAATGTAAGTAGTTATACGGCAGTTTGAGAACACGTCATTTCCGAAAGAGAAAGTATGTATGTGGGCCTCTGTTTTAATTATACATATTTGTATATGGCATCAATATAAATTTGGACCTTTTGATGATGCATTATGTTTGGAATCTGCAAATGTTTCGCTTAAAAAGTATAATTTGTACTCTATATTGACCGACTTATCGTACAGTAAAATGATCTCGATCCCGTATCATTCGGTAAAAAGTCACTAAATGCATTGGACAAAATCTTGTAACATACAGTAACTCCAGTGGATAATAAAAATCACTATAAGAGCAAAGCGTAATAAGGCTCATTCATTTTATTTTTTAGAAATCTGAAATTTAATTCCTACTGAATTATGTGAACACTAATTTTAGTGCAGGCGATGGTAACTTTAACTTCCTAGAATTTTTAGAACTCATTCTTGTCTGTATGGAAATGAAGTTTCATGCAAAATTCAAGTCTACATATGACGTTTTTCTCCTGATATTTTGTCACTCGATACATTTACATGTTTGTTCATTAGGTTACGTTTAATATTAGTGGTTAACGATAAAAGTCTACACACAAAGTTGCCACAAAAATAATAATAATTTATGTTGGATTTGTTGCGATAGTATTTTAATTGTGTGTTGTTTATCGTAGTGATAATATCCCAACTGTGTTAAAAAGTTTCTTTTACCTTATAAATAAAAATCACATGTTAAAATATCGTACGAGTAAACTGATTTTGATTACAAATTTATTCATACTGCTTATTTTCGTCGCCATCATGACAAATGTAAAAATATTCGCTAACGCTCAGCCAAATCTCATGAAGTGAAATGCACCATCGAACTCATTGTTTCTCATATCTACATTTATGTTTAATTTCAAGTCTATAGTTCAGTTCGTTTTTGAGATATCATGCGGACAGACATTCGGATGGACAGACGGGCAGAAATATAATTTTTTGCAGCTTTGCTAACGTTCAGCCAATCATTGCTCATATATATCATATTTTTTAGATATACGATAAATTTGCACATTTTAAGATCTATGATCAAACGTGTACATTAATATATATATATATATATATATATATATATATATATATATATATATATATATATATATATATATTTCCCACACTTCGAACATATACAATTCTTATCCCAGCTTGCAAATATACGGGGTTATACTGTTATTGGGCGTAAAAGACTATCATTGGGTTATAAACATGACGATAAATTTTGCCAGCTTTGTGAGCTGCAGTTTGTAGACCTTCATAGCTCTCTAAAAATTGTATATGTTTAAGATAAATTACTTTGAGTAATGTTTCGAAATGCTTAGGGTCCATTTAAAACAAAAATTCAGTTTAAACTTATATATATATATACGACATCTAGCTACTATGATCGACCAATGATGTGCTTGTCAGCTGAGTTCATTATCGTAAATATTTTTCATTGCTTTAACGCCATTTAATATTACATTATGCATGCTATATACGATTAAATTCAATATGACTTTCACTGCAGCTCCTTTTGTAGCGAAGAACCGCAATATTTCTGGATACCACCACTCTGGGATAGCTACAAACTAGGATACTTTATTGCCAAGTTTATGGACATTCAAATTTATAGAAAGCATACAGACATACCAGGCAGATATCCAAATAGTAAAATTGTGCCGATGACACTTTGCAAGAGCCTGAAATATTGTTATCAGCTATAATTAACCTGATTACAAATGGGCATGCCAAATGGCCTAGTGCATGTGTTGTACATGTTAGTATTTACCGCGCTTTCTCTGAACGAGCGCGCAGGCGCCGCTGCTCAATTCATCCACATTTCTGACACTACATATCCAGCGTTCATAATCCATAAACGGTATATGTTATATTAATTTCTACGGTTAATGTTTAAAGTAATCTATTCTGAGAAGAAAACATTACGCTAAACATTTAAATAATACAATAATTTATTTCAAACTGCTGGTATGTATATTTATATGGAAAAGCATTACATTTACTATTTCTTATCTTACTTTTAATATTTGTATGTATTTTATTGAAATGGTTTTACTTATAGGCAATGACTTATATTATCCTTCAAAATCATCTGAAGTCAATAACAAACTAAACGAAAGAGTATTTATATTTTGCAATACTGAAAATTACTATTTACTTTATCAATCATCTTTATTTATAAGTTTCTTCCAGGCGAACAGTTCCTTATGTTCCCTGGTTAGTTGCCTGCTTTTGTTGCGCCTCGTAATTTCAACATGATAAAAAAATTAAACATTTCTTAATTTTTGAGAAATTCGCTTTTTTAATCTGACAAATATAAGACGGAAACCGGAATTGATCACCACCACGTGCTACCCACCACTATCTTAATCAGAATAGACTTTAATTGTTTTTAATATACTCGCATATACAGTAATTGTGCATGATTATATTTTTTAATTTTATCGTGTAAGTTAATCTTTAAAATTCTACAACGCTGTACTTACCACATACTAAGTATTAATTAGTATAAAATGTCTGTACTCAATTAATCTTAAACTTTGGCTTCAGTGGTCTGAGTGTGAATACTATATAGTTACAAAATTAATATACTCGTACTGCAGCTTTCTTAATAGTAATACAAGCTATATAAAGTTTACTTTTGTTCTACAAGTATCACATTGCAAGTGGCAAACTGTGTATACAATCATTATAATTGTTGTATGATAAAACGTGCAATACTGTTTGACACGAAACATAAATGTTACATAAATTCCCATTACATTGATTGAAAATCATTTTGGATTTTTTTTAAATATATTATGTCAAGTTCCGAAATATACTAAACGTTTAATGTTGTGCTGATTAACAATACGTGATATACAGTAATTCTAGATATATTATGGGTATAGTATAATTTAAATATATTATATCCATGTTTAAGACATAACCGGGTTGTATACATTGTACTAACGTTGTATAATTTAAATAGGCTAATAATTTACGTAGTGCGTTTTTTCTTGACTCCATCAGATGTTAAAGCTTAAAAATGTGTGTATCTACTTGGAATGTAATCAATTTCAGGTGTATTTTTGTTCAGTGGAAATATAAGTTTAGATTCATGTATGTATATTAGCTTAAAGATCTCCATACAATTAAATATTTGATATGTTGAGTATAACATTTGACCAATTAAACCATTAAGTTAAAAGCTTAGTAATTTGAAGAGTAGTGCTTGTAAGTCAAATCTGTAATTAATTCAAATGTTACATAATTTTGCTGTAATCTATTTCTTATAGGATTTGTCGCAACTTTAGAGACCAGGTCAATGAAAAATGTCAGTAAAATCTGTCCGTAGTTTTACATGATTAAGTAACACACACAAACAGACACAATTTAATTTTTATATAATAGTACAGACCGATTTTCTGTATAAAGAAGTGTATATTAAAGTAATGTCTAAGTAACTGAGATTACAAAGTTGAGTTGATCATTGATCCATTTATTTTTAAGATACATCAGGAATTGTAGTCGTAGTGTTTGTGAATCGGGGCGCGAGGATCGCCTACACCTCTGGGGTTCTTGAGTTCCTGGAAACACCATAATGTTGTTTCTGTTCTTGAGATTATATAAGGTAGGTTCACGTGTCGCGTAACATGCTCGCTGAGGTTGCATGCAAAGCGCATTTCATTCGTTGCGGACAGACAGCCAATCAAATAAATTTTAAAACGGGTATTTACACTCCTCTGGTAGCCTACTGAGTGACTTTAACGATCTCGAGTGACCAGCCAAATCTCATGTACTGTCATGCACCATGATATAACTTATTTGTATCTATGATTAAATTTACCTTTCATGGAAAATGTAGTCTAAATATGAAATCTTACTCGAGATACCTTGCCATTAGATACATTTTCATTTTTTTCCTCATTAAGTAAGGTCTCATTTTATTGTTTAAGCAATAAAACACTAGCTCTTCAAACCAAGTTATACTTTTTATTTTGAGAGTACACTTTATGGATATAATACATATTTGGGTTTAAACCAATAATTACCTGTCTAAAATGTACAAACGAGTAAAAAATGAATATCGAATTTTAAAAGCTCATAAGGAAATAAAACTCAATTATTCTCTGCAATCTGTTTATTTGTCATTATTTATACTGAATGGAATTATTAATTATCTTCTGAAAAATATAAATCAATTGTTTTAGTTCATATAAATAACGCATGAAAGAACTGTTACTTCACTTAATTAGGGTGAAACTTTACTTTCTGATTTTTAAACTGTTACAAACACTATAATTGTTCCTTTTTACGAAAATATTAGGTTTGGAAGACTAGACTGTGGAAAAATGACCCGATCAAAACAATGTTAAAAATGTAAAGATGTACTAATAATATAAAGAGCAATATCTATTTATATCCCTCTTCAGGTGTATAAATGTCTCACGACAAGCATTTTATGGAAATGAAATAAGGAGTGACAGATACGGTTAACGAACTAAATTAAAGTATCATGTAAAGGTAAAATATAAAAATATCATAGAATCCGATCATGAGTGCCTCAGTAAGGGCTACGGCAACCCCTTACTACTGGTGGCGAAGAGAAAATATCATTCCAGATAGTCCCTTCGAACATATAAGAATTCCAGAGGGTTTGAACATGAGCGATTAAGATATAAATTGTGATTTCTGAGGAAAACATTGAAATGATCACTCTTCACGTATTTCTACTGTAATTCCTTCAGTATTCGGTCGATCATTCTTCTCCTGCGAGGACAAAGAATTGTTGCTTTTAATTATTGTTTTCCGTGCTGAATTTACCGTTAAGAATATTGTAAAGTTGGATCAGATTGATATTGGCAGGACCGCTAAACCGGATAAATACCGTGTATTTGTAGTAATAATAATTACTATTTTATAAAACATTGCATTGCAAAAATCAGTTTAATATTAAATCTTTAACTATACACATTCATACTTACAATACACATACAAACATACATTTCTTGCTGATTCACCCCAACATTCATGAAACATGAGACTCGGGGGTAACTTATTAATTTTTATTTAAAGTTTGATTCTCCCAGCGGCCATCCATGAACTCTTCGACGGAATAAAACGCATTTTGACACCAGTAGGCGCTTCAGCAGAGTTTAATAAAATGGTTTAAGCTATTCTACTGTATACAACCATCGAGGAGTATACGGCTGGTTTAAGAAAGTCGGTGTAGGGATGGGAAATTACTTTAATGGTCGGGAATGTTGACTCATAAGTCAGGGATGATTAAAAGCATAAAGATAGCGACTAGTCTACCGTTCATCGTGCATTGAAGCTTGGATAACGCCAGTATACAGTAACAAGTTTGTTTGTACAGCTATTGCCAAATCTAAACCCAGCAATCCAACGATCTAACTTTCCCAACTTTAATTTCCTGAGCACAAATCAGTGTTAACTAAAGAAGAAAAATGATAAAAGCTCGGAAGATTTCCAAGAAATTCGTTTCAAATGAGCTATTGCATTATTATGCAACGAAGCTGCAAGGACCGGGGGAATGATGAGTGAATAACAAGTAGACCCCAATGTTCCGCTGTCACGTTAACAGAAGGGTTACCCTTTTTCTTGATTACAAAAAGCACCTTTACTTCTTTCTTATATTCTGACCTTTTCAAAATCTCACGACCTGAACACCTTATTTAAGGATTAGCTGCCCTTAGTCGACGCTACTAAGGGCAGCAGGAGTCCAGTCTGTCATGGATTCACGTAATTCTAAATTTCCTCTTCAGAATCTACTATCAAACTGTAGTTCTTTTAGAGAGTAAGCTAGCACGTCCACAACATCCCTTGTTTTAAATTTTAACGACTTTAGTTCTCAAGCTTATTTTCAATTTAACGTCTCCAGACTGAGTGCGGCTTCCCTCAGCGAAGCCATAATATTCAAATTAATCACTGTACACAAGTGTTTTCTGTCAGTATGAACCGGAAAATAAAAATAGTCCATGTTCATAATGTAAGTTTCCGAAAAATTTATGAAACAGGGCATTAATTTATGAAATAAGCTGGTGATATATTATTTTTTCAACTCACTGTATTTTTAAAGTCTTAAACATCAGAGGAAGAATTGATGACACTAAGGAAGTGATGTTGCCTTGTACGTGGAAACACGCCATATGTAATGTAAAAGTATTAAGATTTAAATTTGTTACACTAAAATGCACTCTGTATCTGCGACTCGTGGCTGGTGTCCATGGACCGAGGCTGAGGAGTGGTTCTCCTCTGACAGCGTCTGGCCGGCCAGGCCGCGGCCGCTCCAAGGTGTTCAAACAAGGCGGCGCGCGGAGCGGCGACGGGAGATGCTGGGCGGTCCAAGAGTGCATCCGGCTCCGGCGAAGGTCATCCCAACAATGTTCAGTTCGTTCAACTGGCCTTGAGTAACATGACATCAACATGTAATTAGGCTCCGAGTCGAGCCTGCTCACTCCGCTTGTGGCTGCTCACCATAGCTTCAATAAGTCGGTATTAAATGTCGACCATTGTGGCGGGAGAAGGGCGAATGCAGTCCTGACAAATTTATGAGCCACGAATCCACTTAGGGTCAGAATCTCCGGTTATGGCGGCAGAACCTTACCGGTCCGCAGGATGACTACACGTCTGACTTGACTTTTTACATCCTGACCTTCTACGGCTCTTCCGTGTTTTATATGGACTAATTAAAATATCTACCGCTTTATAGCTCGCTACGAATACTTCCTGTATCTTTGAATTGTACTCTATATAAGAAATTTTGCGACAATGCAGTTGCAGAACTAGAGTTGACACCACATTTGATGTGATCGTTTTTTTTTTCGATTATCACTATTGCATATAGTTGTGGAAGTAAAATATTTGGAATCTAGTCTAAAAGTACTGAGGTTTACAAATTAATTAGTAGATGTATTCTGAAGAATTAAGGAAAATTTCCATGTCGAAAAGAGATGAATCCTGATCGACCGTGAATATATAGGTCCACCACATTTGATGTTTATCATTCTTTTCCGATTCGATCACTATTGCATATAGTTGTAGCTTATTTTATTTAATTAGTTCACTGCTTAATTACAAAGTAAAATATTTGGAATCTAGTCTAAAAGTAGTTTACAAATTAATTAGTAGATGTATTCTGAAGAATTAAGGAAAATGTCCATGTCGAAAAGGGATGAATCCAGATCGACCGTGAATACAGTATATAGGGGCCGCAAGACGACGGGAAAGCGGAACACGCTCGAAGAATTTTAATAGCAATACATACGTGATCATAAAAATCCCATATGTCCGAAAACCGGGAACTGTAATTTCACCTCCATTTGGGCGAATCGGCTTTTAGACGGTGTTTTTCACTTTTACACCCGTGTTTACAGAAAGATTTAGCCCAATTTGGGTGCAATTTTACGTTCGGAACGGCTATGAAAGTCCACATGTACAATTATGAACGGAGGCACAATGGTCTGCGGGCGGCCCTCAAAGAGACGGTCGGCCACACAACATAACATAAAGCCAATTTGCACATTCCCCAAGCCGAGCCATAACACGCTGGTTAAATGCGGATTGGGTTTCGCTCTGCCCGGGCTGCCGAGGTCACACTTCTTTATGGCCCTTGTAATTACAAGCGTCTCGGATGGTCGCGGTCAAACCCCACTTTATGCTCCGAGCGGAATTCGTTCATTCATTATATTGTTCCCGCGCTTTTCTCCCACTGTGTGATTTACGTACCGTACTGAGCTACCCGTAACAGGTCTCGACTGTGTAAACTACCAGATCGATAAACGTCACTTCTACTTTTTGAAACGTCAACGGTTACGAACGAAACCATTTGGTAGTTCACAGTGGAAGTGTTATGATCACCCATTCCAATTGTTCATAAGGGGTTTAAAATTAATGTTTTTAAATGTTAACAGTGTGCACCGAACTAGAGAAGCCTGGAGGATTTAATAACTCAGTTTTGTAAAGATTTTATTATATGTGTTGGCGCTTAAACATTTCAGGGATATAGCAAAACCTTTACGAGTAATCGAATGACATCAGGTGATAGGTGGTGTTGTGTTACTTTTTGGACAAAGATATCGTGGAGGAAAAACTTAGTTTTATTGAGTTACATACGTATACAAATAACTTTAGATTGCTACTAAATTATAAAGATTTCAAACGTATCTAGACTAAATACATTCAAAGCTAAAGAGTATTTGAATGAAAATAGTAGTACCGTAATTCAAAAGTATAAAATCGTTAATTTCAATACTTTAACCAGTGTATTATTTATATGAAAAGACGTTAAAATGTTAAAATTTTGTTTGCTGTTATTTGATTAGTAATAATGAAATGAATATTTTTTGCTAATAAATTTTATAAATGTATTCTAAATATGTTATTTCCTTATTACTATACACTATTTCGCCTCCATTTTGTAACATTAACATAGGAATGTTTTATAAAACTTGCCCACAATTTTATAACTCGCTAATCCATCCCATTTTTATTTGTTATATAACAGCATTGATAATACTAGCTTCCACAGCTACTCTTAACATATAACACAGGACGGCATTTCAAATATATCAGATTTACAAGCAACCCATTTTTATCTGTTATGTAACAGCATTGATAATACTAGCTTTCACAGCTACACTTAACATCTAACACAGGACGGCATTTCAAATATATCAGATTTACAAGCAACCCATTTTTATCTGTTATGTAACAGCATTGATAATACTAGCTTTCACAGTTACACTTAACATCTAACACAGGACGGCATTTCAAATATATCAGATTTACAAGCAACCCATTTTTATCTGTTATGTAACAGCATTGATAATACTAGCTTTCAGTTACTCTTAACATCTAACACAGGACGGCATTTCAAATATATCAGATTTACAAGCAACCCATTTTTATCTGTTATGTAACAGCATTGATAATACTAGCTTTCAGTTTACTCTTAACATCTAACACAGGACGGCATTTCAAATATATCAGATTTACAAGCAACCCCATTTTTATCTGTTATGTAACAGCATTGATAATACTAGCTTTCACAGCTACTCTTAACATCTAACACAGGACGGCATTTCAAATATATCAGATTTACAAGCAACCCATTTTTATCTGTTATGTAACAGCATTGATAATACTAGCTTTCACAGTTACTCTTAACATCTAACACAGTACGGCATTTCAAATATATCAGATTTACAAGCAACCCATTTTTATCTGTTTTATGTAACAGCATTGATAATACTAGCTTTCAGTTACTCTTAACATCTAACACAGGACGGCATTTCAAATATATCAGATTTACAATGCAACCCATTTTTATCTGTTATGTAAACAGCATTGATAATACTAGCTTTCACAGCTACACTTAACATCTAACACAGGACGGCATTTCAAATATATCAGATTTACAAGCAACCCATTTTTATCTGTTATGTAACAGCATTGATAATACTAGCTTTCACAGCTACTCTTAACAACTAACACAGGACGGCATTTCAAATATATCAGATTTACAAAGCAACCCATTTTTTATCTGTTATGTAACAGCATTGATAATACTAGCTTTCACAGTTACTCTTACACATCTAACACAGGACGGCATTTCAAATATATCAGATTTACAAGCAACCCATTTTTATCTGTTATGTAACAGCATTGATAATACTAGCTTTCACAGCTACACTTAACATCTAACACAGGACGGCATTTCAAATATATCAGATTTACAAGCAACCCATTTTTATCTGTTATGTAACAGCATTGATAATACTAGCTTTCACAGCTACACTTAACATCTAACACAGGACGGCATTTCAAATATATCAGATTTACAAGCAACCCATTTTTATCTGTTATGTAACAGCATTGATAATACTAGCTTTCACAGTTACTCTTAACATCTAACACAGGACGGCATTTTCAAATATATCAGATTTACAAGCAACCCATTTTATCTGTTTATGTAACAGCATTGATAATACTAGTTTTCACAGTTACTCTTAACATCTAACACAGGACGGCATTTCAAATATATCAGATTTACAAGCAACCCATTTTTTATCTGTTATGTAACAGCATTGATAATACTAGCTTTCACAGCTACACTTAACATCTAACACAGGACGGCATTTCAAATATATCAGATTTACAAGCAACCCATTTTTATCTGTTATGTAACAGCATTGATAATACTACTAGCTTTCAGTTACTCTTAACATCTAACACAGGACGGCATTTCAAATATATCAGATTTACAAGCAACCCATTTTTATCTGTTTATGTAACAGCATTGATAATACTAGCTTTCAGTTTACTCTTAACATCTAACACAGGACGGCATTTCAAATATATCAGATTTACAAGCAACCCATTTTTTATCTGTTATGTAACAGCATTGATAATACTAGCTTTCACAGCTACTCTTAACATCTAACACAGGACGGCATTTCAAATATATCAGATTTACAAGCAACCCATTTTTATCTGTTTTATGTAACAGCATTGATAATACTAGCTTTCACAGTTACTCTTAACATCTAAACACAGTACGGCATTTCAAATATATCAGATTTACAAGCAACCCATTTTTATCTGTTATGTAACAGCATTGATAATACTAGCTTTCAGTTACTCTTAACATCTAACACACAGGACGGCATTTCAAATATATCAGATTTACAAGCAACCCATTTTTATCTGTTATGTAACAGCAGCATTGATAATACTAGCTTTCACAGCTACACTTAACATCTAACATAGGACGGCATTTCAAATATATCAGATTTACAAGCAACCCATTTTTTATCTGTTATGTAACAGCATTGATAATACTAGCTTTCACAGCTACTCTTAACATCTAACACAGGACGGCATTTCAAATATATCAGATTTACAAGCAACCCATTTTTATCTGTTATGTAACAGCATTGATAATACTAGCTTTCACAGTTACTCTTAACATCTAACACAGGACGGCATTTCAAATATATCAGATTTACAAGCAACCCATTTTTATCTGTTATGTAACAGCATTGATAATACTAGCTTTTCACAGCTACACTTAACATCTAAGACAGGACGGCATTTTCAAATATATCAGATTTACAAGCAACCCATTTTTATCTGTTATGTAACAGCATTGATAATACTAGCTTTCACAGTTACTCTTAACATCTAACACAGGACGGGGCATTTCAAATATATCAGATTTACAAGCAACCCATTTTTATCTGTTATGTAACAGCATTGATAATACTAGCTTTCACAGTTACTCTTAACATCTAACACAGGACGGCATTTCAAATATATCAGATTTTACAAGCAACCCATTTTTATCTGTTATGTAACAGCATTGATAATACTAGCTTTCACAGCTACTCTTAACATCTAACACAGGACGGCATTTCAAATATATCAGATTTACAAGCAACCCATTTTTTATCTGTTATGTAACAGCATTGATAATACTAGCTTTCACAGTTACTCTTAACATCTAACACAGGACGGCATTTCAAATATATCAGATTTACAAGCAACCCATTTTTATCTGTTATGTAACAGCATTGATAATACTAGCTTTCAGTTTACTCTTAACATCTAACACAGGACGGCATTTCAAATATATCAGATTTACAAGCAACCCATTTTTATCTGTTATGTAACAGCATTGATAATACTAGCTTTCACAGCTACACTTAACATCTAACACAGGACGGCATTTCAAATAATATATCAGATTTACAAGCAACCCATTTTTATCTGTTATGTAACAGCATTGATAATACTAGCTTTCACAGCTACACTTAACATCTAACACAGGACGGCATTTCAAATATATCAGATTTACAAGCAACCCATTTTTATCTGTTATGTAACAGCATTGATAATACTAGCTTTCACAGCTACACTTAACATCTAACACAGGACGGCATTTCAAATATATCAGATTTACAAGCAACCCATTTTTATCTGTTATGTAACAGCATTGATAATACTAGCTTTCACAGTTACTCTTAACATCTAACACAGGACGGCATTTCAAATATATCAGATTTACAAGCAACCCATTTTTATCTGTTATGTAACAGCATTGATAATACTAGCTTTCACAGTTACTCTTAACATCTAACACAGGACGGCATTTCAAATATATCAGATTTACAAGCAACCCATTTTTATCTGTTATGTAACAGCATTGATAATACTAGCTTTCACAGTTACTCTTAACATCTAACACAGGACGGCATTTCAAATATATCAGATTTACAAGCAACCCATTTTTATCTGTTATGTAACAGCATAGATAATACTGGCTATTACATCAACTCCCCACCAACATCAGTACTGTCCTGCTTTTCTGTAAATCTTGTCACATTGTGGTACTTGTTAACATTACTGATATAACAGTTTGAAACATTGGTATTATTTTATACGCATAATAGAATTATTGTAATATTTTATGTAACACTTATATTTTATTACGTTGTCACTCTTGAGACGTAATTACTTTTCATTTCGACATTTCAAAGTAGGCTTTTGATGGGCTTCCAAGAAACCACCCCCAAAGGGACAGCAGTTTTTTGCTCAAGAAAGTGGGTCGGAACGCCCTCATACTTTTTATAGGCAGACTCTTATTGTATTCTGAACAACACAAGAACAGGATCTAATAAAAAAATAAGAGTGCCAAAAAAATGTACACAAGAATGTTCGACTCCTTACATAGCTACTCATGCATATATACCACAATGATTACGCTGTTTCCACATTCCTAATTATTAATTTACTATAGTATTCAATTACTTAATTGGGATTGCAATTTCAAAATTTAAAGTTAACCCCTTGTACCCAATTTTTAAAGGAGGGGTAACATTCGTTATCGTCCAAAAAATCAAAAATACTATTTTAATAAGTGTAGTGAAGATTTTACATTAATATTTCAATTCGTTTGTATAAAACCGTATAAATAAATATAATATAAATATAATAAACCAGCATGTATAAAATGTCTAGAATGATTGTACAAACACTGTGTTTTTATCCCCTTTTTTAAATTGATTTCTTATAAAACAAAATTAAATATTTTGATATTTCAGATTTACCTAAGGTGTAAAAATATAATTGTTTTATCGCAAGAGTAGAGAGTAGTCTCATAAATATTGTTCCTTTTTTCTGCTATATTAATTTATATCAAATAATGGTTATATTTTGAATAATTTTGGATTAAAATAATAGAAAAATGTATAATAAGTTAAAAATGGTTAGAATTAATTATTACGTTATGTAAGGAGACGGGAAATGTTGTATGTACAGTTTTCACTTACACCATAAATAAGTATAGTGTATTATTATTTGCTTATTATTACGTATTTTACCTTTTATATAAGCGCCATTCACTCACTTAATAGACACAAAATTCTTCTATTTCCTGATTAAAACAAAATAAACGTTTTAAATTACTTGTACCCTGACCCCTTCGGGTACTACAGTACACGCCATGCTAGACACTGAATTACATTGTTGAATGGGTAATAAATATCGTTGGCCGCCATCTTGGTTAGTGCTATCCATATAAACTACGCACCACCTGTATTTACAGCCGTTCAATAACTATAAAGTAGTTGGAATTTACTGGCATAATTGCATCCACGCCTGAATAGTATTTCATTTGAAATGCGTTTATCTGTTTTTCTCTTCTGACAACATTTCATATAAATACTGAAAACTATTACACCTTTAAGAAAAGTGTAAATTTTGTTTAGGCATACAATAAAGTACAAACATATGTAACGTATTATATTAAAACTGTCCATACTCTCATCAACAGCTAAGGAGGTCAAGATATAACAAAAATGTTTCACTAATCCACATTTCCAAGAAAGTAATATAACCAAAACGAACAATCAATAAAAAGTATTCTTTTAAATATGTAATAAGTGTAAAAACAGTATAGGCATGTGATAATATAAAGCTGATAAAAAGGAATTTTGAACATTTTTCCTATTATATTTTCAAATGCATGATAGATATTATCATCCCAAATGCAAGTTTATTATTTTAAGCTTCCGCAAAGATAAACCCGTTATAGAGTTTTAGTGTCACGTAATTTATATTCGCTGTCTCAGCGTATATACGCAGCATGGACCTGAACGTATGCGCATTCTCAAGCCAGCAGAACTCCTGCGGGTCACGGAAGCCCTACAACTGCGGTAACATTAGACCTTGTCCTTCAGTGATCAGATAGTCGTGACGTATCTCCGCCTCCCTGTCAACTGTTTTGGCGGCCTTTGCCTCACCTTGCCGCCGCCGCGCCAAACCTGGGAACGTACTGGAAAGATCTCACCACAGAGACAAGCCATTACACAGCCGTCTCACTGAATTAGAGGTAATCCTCATGGAATATTGCGATCCTATTTGATTAGGACAGTTAGTTCAAGTATTATCATCTCAACACAGACAAACCATTACACAGCCGTCTCACTGAATTAGAGGTAATCCTCATGGAATATTGCGGTCCTATCTGATTAGGACGGTTAGTTAAGTACTTTCATCTCAACACAGACAAGCCATTACACAGCCGTCTCACTGAATTAGAGGTAATCCTCATGGAATATTGCGGTCCTATCTGATTAGGACGGTTAGTTAAGTATTTTCATCTCAACACAGACAAACCATTACACAGCCGTCTCACTGAATTAGAGGTAATCCTCATGGAATATTGCGGTCCTATCTGATTAGGACGGTTAGTTAAGTATTTTCATCTCAACACAGACAAGCCATTACACAGCCGTCTCACTGAATTAGAGGTAATCCTCATGGAATATTGCGGTCCTATCTGATTAGGACGGTTAGTTAAGTATTTTCATCTCAACACAGACAAGCCATTACACAGCCGTCTCACTGAATTAGAGGTAATCCTCATGGAATATTGCGGTCCTATCTGATTAGGACGGTTAGTTAAGTATTTTCATCTCAACACAGACAAACCATTACACAGCCGTCTCACTGAATTAGAGGTAATCCTCATGGAATATTGCGGTCCTATCTGATTAGGACGGTTAGTTAAGTATTTTCATCTCAACACAGACAAACACATTACACAGCCGTCTCACTGAATTAGAGGTAATTCTCTTGCAGTATTGCTGCCCTATCAGATAAAGGCGGTTAGTTCAGATACCGTCATCTCACCTCAGAGAAGACATTACACAGCCGTCTCACTGATCTACGGATAAACCATGTCTAGTATTGCGGTGTAAAGCCCGGTTAGTTTAAGTGCTGTTATCTCGCACTTATTAAAACACCCCTTCGATGTTCTGCTACAGGATCCTCATAATGTTGGACATCTTCAGAGTTAATCTTCAGTTAGTTAGGGAGTGATCCCTATGGATTTTATTACATATGGTCGCTGTAGGGAGTTTTGCTTTCAGAGTTGCGCTAGGCCCTAATTTATTTCCACATCATTATACTACTTTTCATTTAATAATAGGCAACGTACTTAACGAATAGGGAAAAAAATTATTAGAAAAAGAAATTATATTGGAGTTATCGTATTTAAAAATGTACATGTAAAGGTAGGTAATAAACTAAAACGTATTACTAAAAACGTGTTATTTTTGTACGTAAACTATGGGAATAAAATGGCATCAATATATACAAATCTATGTAGCATTTCTTATTGTAGCGGTATTGAAGGCAACATCATCTGGTGTGATCTATATTAAACAAGCGCTGCCAACTAGATTTAATATAGATTTGAGGCTTAATCCTCTGCAGCTGTTAAGGACACATGCTAAAAGATTTAAATAGGACCTTCATTTTAAATTACACTGCGGAAAAAAATTTAGTTTAAACTTATTTAGATAACCTTAAAACTCTTAAGCAAGCACCAGACTATGGCCAGCCACCGATCTCTGTATGCATTGACATATACATTTTAAAAGCTATTGTACTACGTGATGTGACGAAGTGATTGACAAGGCTGTGGCGACAGTGACGGAGCTGGCTGTTGGCTGTTGCTGGTCAGTTGGCACTCTGACAACCACTATTGCCAACTGCCAACCGTCACAAGGACGTTGTCATGGCGACTTACAATGTTTACCTCAACCATTTCATCATCTCAACAGGTTCGACAACTCTTTGAGTAGTTCGTAGTTCAGTCTTGACGCGATTGTAATGGCGAACTTAGCATGTAGATTTCACGTAAGTACCATGCGTAGGTTTCGTTATGTTTAGTTGAACTCATTTTCAACATGTGGTAAAGTACAATATGTTTCTTTTAAACACGTAATTATAAGTCTAGGTTACGTTGGTGGGTTCCATGGGATAGGTACAAAGGTTATTTGTTTGTTGTTAACGTATTGAACCCTGTTTCATCGCGATAAAACTTGATCTGTAGGGTTCGACTCAAAATATTTCACTTTTTAATAGGAACGTAAAGGATGTACTTAATCTCCATTAAAGCTTCTTGATTTTCGCATTTAGTCTTCTTTGTTTCCCATAGACACTAAACTATGCTTATAGAACTACTCTAAGGTTATAATTAATTGCAAATAGTACTGCTCGATGTGACTTTTACGACATGGCGTGACTTTTATCACATATATGTCCCTGACACGCTATTGTAGGAGATGTTGTCATTGCTATGTTTAGCAATAAGTAACCACTTGCTGATGAATATATCTCCATACCTAATGTTGTGTTTATTGTTATTTCTCTAACTGCTTGGAGCAAATAATGTGGGACGTTGGATACATACATTTCCGCAACTACAGTTGGTTCGGTTAGGCTGGTAAGACATTGGAAAATATTGTTTATATGTGAGCGTATCACCCATTAGATTACTAGACAGTTTGGACACACAATATCACAACCACAAGATATCTTATTGGATTTGATGTCGACTAAATAGACGTGTCCCCAGTCTAAGATTCGGCAAATTCTTGAATTCTGTTGTATGGCCTGATCACCTCACCAGAATGAACATATTTCGCTTTTGGAGAGGATACAAAGGAGATTTTTGCGTTTTGTTGGAACTAAACTTGGTTTCCAATATCTTGTAGTGCCATTTTAAGACCTTGCTAATCATCTTAAACTCATGCCCTTATACAATAGAAGACGACTACAGGACGCCACATTTCTATTCAAGCTCCTTACTATTTTATCGACTCTCTTTTCATCTCCTCAGTCGAATCGATTTGCGCATCCCTATTGGAACCCGCTCTAGACACATCTTTGGTCGCAGGCATCACGATAGAAACTATGAGTGCTTTGCTCCTCTTTCTCGACTCCAATGTCTTGGCTATGAAATTTCCCCAAAATTGAACTTTTCTGAAGAATCGAGTGTAGCAGGGTTCTCCAGTTTTTTAATCGCACGTGAATGAAGACTCCTCCCTCAATTTGACTAGATTTTTTGTTGCTAAAATTGTTGTAATGTCTGCCACTTGAGCTTATTATGTTTCAAATAACAATAATATGTTTTATTACTGTCAGTCAATTACATGAACTGTATAGGAAAGGTCAATTCATAATCTAATATAACCTAAGACATCACTTTCTCATCTAGTCAAACATACACAGTAGTATTCATTTAGCTTCCATCTGCTCGCCAATTATTTCTCTCTTCGACACCAGGTTATTATCATTCTCCGAAATCAACTCTCTCACGCTATTAAATGTCTTTGAGGCGAGTCTTAGACACCTTGGGCATTTCTTGAATTTTGAGTGAGTTTGGCAGATTATTGTACAATACCTGCTTGCGAAGGCAAGTGCTCGAAGGCTACCGTCCTGTGCTGGTGGGTACGGAGATTATTCCTGCCTCTGGTGTTGTGACTGCGTATGTCTCGGCTCCGTGTTAAGGCACATTTAGACAAGCAAAATAACACAGTTTCAAGGATGTTGAGGCAGGGTAGAGTCAATATCTGCAACCCTTTGAACGCAGGTCTACACAACTCTCTTCTCAGTTTAGTGATTATTCTGACATCAATACTCAACAATTTATTCTTGTTGTATTTAATATATGGTTTATTGTTAATAATATGTTGTTTCAAAATGGTAGTACCGTTGATGAATGAGATAAGAGGAACAGGCCAGGAGGTACTTGACCAATTTATTTATACATTCAGTTTATTTTAGGCTCAGAGGTAAACCTTCAGAAGCCCGGACAAAGCCAAAGTGCTATTGTAGAACCTAGACTAGGTCAAAAAGCCTGACGTTAGGCCAGCAATCAAGGCTCTTGTCCCCGGGAGTGCCGGTGGGCGGGGCGGAGTGCCGCCAAAAAGGCCCGGGAAGGATTATAGCGCCATAAAAAGTGGATGTAACAAAAAATACGGCCCTCGTTTTGTACCTGAACCCGCCACATGTGCACCTTTGTGGTTCTTCACGGCACTGAATGGATCGTTAAACACCAGCCACTCACTCTCTGGTGACTGGCGACACTACAAAACGGTTATTGTCGATTTGACGGACTTGTTTCCACCGACTTGGCAGCAAATATGCAGTAAATTTGTGAGACGTGATTCACTGGCACTGTTCGAATGCACTAAAAGTGATGTCGATTACGATATGGGTGGCCGGATAGATGTTATTTACTTTGCAATAACAACGTTGGATACAGTGTATTTCAAGAAAGATATTGAGTAACATCTGGAATTGCTAACAGATACTGAAATAAAATAAAAAGCTTAGATTTTAAATTTTTGTCCTATTATTTATTGTCTTGTTACAAACGAATGTATACTATTTTTAAAACTACGCTGCCATCGCTTTAATCCCGTGGAGACTCTGACTATCCCATCCTATCATGGATCAAGGCACGCTGCGCAACTACCGACACCCCTGAGAAAAGAAGGTACAGACCTGCAGCGGAATATGTGTAACTATCGAACGGTTTTTAGCAGACTTATCTTTCAGTGTGACCTTTGGTAGTGATTCTTTGGTTTCTATTCAATCTTTCTTTATAGCTAAAGAAAACCCTTTTACTATTCGCCAATAAAGTTAAAGCTATAAGAGATAAGCTAATTACGTAAAAATGTAATCTATTACTTAAATATATCATAAGCAAGGTGTATTTAACTACAACTAATTGATAAATTCTTATACTCCACCACATTTTACGGTGGAGTATAAGAATTTATCATCAATCATTCATCATGGCACAGAAATAGCAAGCATAACAAATTCAAATATATATATATATATATATCATTTCTATAAACAATTTAATGTATATATATATATATATATTTAAATAAATAAATATATATTTAAAAATATATTCCATTGGAAAGCATTTCACTGCAAGGCTTTTTGAGCCAACAATACCTATTTAAGGGAAACCCCGACCGTTGGAGAAGAAGACATCCTTGCCACCATATTTCCAGTAGGTGATGAAACGCATAATATGTATTCAAAGAACAATCAATTGCTGATTGGCTGATATAATTTACTCTACTGCATACAATATCACTTTTTGACTTCGACTCTTATACCAGATACATAGAGATAGTGTTCTGTTGTTCAAATTAGCATAGGAGAAAGTGTTAACTAACCGCTCCACCATAGCACAAAGCTGCTATTATAATACTCCTGGTAACAGCAAGTAATCTTTCCTACTACTTACTACCTTACTTGGATGATCTTTACAGTGATTTTCATAGATAAAGCTAAAAAATGAATAGTATTTCATACCAGTTGTAATATTTATCTAACCCGTCGAGGTTTCAACAGTAGTAAGTTATGTGAAAAACATTTTGAAGTAAAAAGTATATTTAAAAATGTAATTGTTGACAACTCGTAAAATAAAGCGGTCTCAAACAGTATACATTATTTATACTAACAGTGTCATTTGTGTAACCTTTTAAAGTAATTATTTCATTTTGTTACAGGATTATGACCTGTTGTTGGATTAAAAGTGCAGCGGGCGAAATGGTAAGACAAGTTTTTATAACTACTAACTAGGATTTTGAATTTTGAATAACTATATTACATGACTATTTAAGGTTTTGTTTACATACAAAACTTGTACATACTTGTACATACAAGTTCCTTTAACCTAAAACTATTCAAAATTTTCTTCTATCATTTGAGAAATTGTAAGTCATCTGTGTCAGTAAATTTCGAAACTCAATACGCCTCTTTTTATTTTACTAACAGTTAAGTATTCTACTTGTGTTGTCCAGAATTTTCAAATTCAATTTTATTAGGCAAAGAACATTAGTTTTTGAAATGGGGTAAGAAATTCTCTCATAAAAAGAGGTTGTGTTTTCGTTATCTTCCTTAGAGTTTTACTGTTATTGGCGCCAATATCCTTTGATCACACCTTGAGCCATAATGATTGAAATCAAGTGTACTCAATATATAGAAACCCGAGAGCTATGAGTCGAAGACGGGAGAGAAATCCGTTGGAGTGGGAGACAGATAGAAAGTAGAAACTTGTCCGACGCCGAGCCGACATAGCTTACTGGCAAGACCTGCCTAATCACGGTACAACACCTGCTTTTGTCTTTGTATTGCTTTCTGAACACTCGCTCCATTAGAAAATTCTGATGAGTCCTCTCCATCAGGATCGGAGCGCTGTTCCTTGTCACTAAGGCTTTCAACTAAACACGTCCTTAAGTGTATCTGTTCCGAGGTTAATTACATAGCTACAGTTGTAATACTTAAGGAATAGGAAGTATCTCTGATTCCTGGTGAGTATCAGGGACTACAAATATTGGTAGAAAAGGGCTTGAAGAAATTTTAATGACTTTCAATCTGCATACTTGAACAGCTTGTCCTTTGGATCGATGGATCGACTGTTTCGAGATCTGCAATCTGATCTCTTCCTCAGGTGAATGGCTACTGTATATTGTGTGTCTATTCCATGCACACTGATTAAAACATGCGCTAAATCAAAACACTCATTATTAAAACTTAACTACAGAATATAGGTCACAATAGGTCTGCAACCACCGGCCAACCAAATAGAACTGATACATATTTTATACCTTTCGGATACATATTTTGCCCCGGCTATGTATAAACGTTCAATCTTATCAATAAAAACGTTATATCGTTTCCTAAACCACTTCCAAAATAACAATAGGTTTATTTTAGTTTAGTATATACGGCCTTTTACGAACTTCAGTTACAGATTTTACGAAACCAAATAGTAACAACAAAGTAACGAGATATACGTGTTATAAGCGTTCTCTATTTCTCGTTTTAAAAAGTAGTGAATTCCATATTGAAACAAAAAAGGAACTCATATTCCTCTGCGGGCTGCTTTGTAGGCGAAATGAGCTCTGCATTCGGCATTAAATGTAATAAGAATGTAAATTTAATTATTTACAAATATATAACCACCTAATTTTTTATACAATTAGAAAGGCAATCTAATCGAATGTTGTACCCAACAAATTCTTCGATGTGGTGTACATTCGTATTCTATTATATTTGTATTTTCTTATCAAACTGTAAACTAAGAGTCAATTGAAGGGTATTACTTGGATTAACAATCTTTTAAGTTAGATTAATGTCTGTTAGCTGCATACGACATTGCATTATGTTTTCATTCATTAAACTAAAATATTTGAATCATCAACTCAAGAACTGGTTCTAAAAAAGGAATAGGGCTGTCAAAAAATATTTTCATAGGTTATCGTTTTTTGCTTGTGACCTATTTCATAAAATACTCTAAAAACAAAATAACTTTACAAATATTTAATGATAACCTTAAATTGTACAAGGCTATATAAAAATAAATATGATAAACGTTTTAAATTTATATGGTTAGAAACCAAATCCTCAAAAGCCTCAAAAACAAATCCAAGTGTCTAGTTCACTGTATTATCTCTAATTTTAGGGCTGTAAATCCATTCATGGTCATCACGTGTGTAGTAACCGTAATGTCACATATTTACTTATATAAACAGTATTTTCTTTGTTGGCTGAAAATAAAATGATACGTGTTTATTTTGAGCAAACTAGTTAATTTTGTTGTTTATTGTAACTCTACTGCGTATTTCAGCGTGATATAAGCACGAAGCTGTCACTCTAGTTCCTTTTTTACATTCAGATATAAATTCATCTATTCGCTATCGATAAGGGAAAACGATGGCGTAACCCGGTGATTAATCTGGTTGCATATCGTGATTAATTAATGAAAGTAAACACCCCACTGCGCCGCTTTAACCACGCGGGAGACAGACAGGCGAGGCTAGGTGACGTAATCGTGTGGGACGTGGCAGCCTGCGTACAACGTTACCCAACTCTCCACACGTCCCGCACGTACAAGTACATTCACCGACGCGACGTCACCCTCCATCCAGTCGCTCTACCTACGGAGTTGAGTAATTCGGTAGATCGGCGCTTTTGTGTTGTTTTGTCTTCCTTCTTGATTAATTATAGGAAAGTCCGCCATCACGGAGATTTGTTCCACTTCAATGTATTCCACTTGCACTGGACATTGGGTTCAAAGAACCTGCAACATATCGTCATAAATCAATCTTTGCCTAGTTTTAAAAGGTTTGAAGTCCTACCAACACGTGCTTATATACGGAACTATGTATTAAAATTAAGTGCAAAGTCTTAAGATCCCAGGAAACGACGTTGTAAATGACGTAATTTGCTCACCTTGCTTTGGAAAAACGGAACTTTTCCATTTCCTAAGTTGCAATAGAAGCTTACCGATGAGTTTGTCAATTTTGTGTCTCACATTTAATTGTATTCCGTGCTACTAAATCACGTACGTTTTACAATTTACATTAGTTACAAACAAACATATGTTTTAGAAGACCTTATATATGAAATATAATTATATTTTACATATACAATAGGAGCTGACCAATGTTAAGTCCCATAAAACCCCTTCCTGTAAAATAGTTTTCCGAACTTATTACACAGATACTATAATTTGCTCTATTGGTTTTTACGCCTCGGCTCCACTTTCCAGGATAGTTTAAGCTATAAACCTTGTACGCGTTCACGGCTGTTTTTTGCACTCGCCATAAATAAATACCTCATATGACCAAGCGGTAATAAAAGGTAAAGTTCGCCTTGTAACAGATTCAGTTTTATGTTATGGCATCATTAACCTAGATGCAGTGTGATGCAAGTACCATTCATGAAGTTGAAGGAAAATCTTAAACCCTTGGAGGGGAACGTTGCAAACCATCTGAGCGTGAAACTCTGTGTCTAACATCGCTTCTCCTGGGCTATTTTCGCCCATTGTACTGATCTCGGTCAAGGTTTGCTAGCCTGAGCCGTTCCCAGAAGGCGGGAGTGTTATACTCCAGCTAGTCGAGTAGCGACCGCTACTTACCTGCATGCAATCAGCTGTTTCCCGCATAACAGTGTTCACATCAACCATGAGTCTAACATTGCTTCTCCTTGGCTATGTGTCTAACATCGTCGCTTCTCCTGGGCTATTTTCAGGCATAGTACTGATCTCGGTCAAGGTTTGCTAGCCTGAGCCGTTCCCAGAAGGCGGGAGTGTTATACTCCAGCTAGTCGAGTAGCGACCGCCACTTACCTGCATGCAATCAGCTGTTTCCCGCACAACAGTGTTTACATCAACCATGAGTCTAACATTGCTTCTCCTTGGCTATGTGTCTAACATCGTCGCTTCTCCTGGGCTATTTTCAGGCATAGTACTGATCTCGGTCAAGGTTTGCTGGCCTGAGCCGTTCCCAGAAGGCGGGAGTGTTATACTCCAGCTAGTCGAGTAGCGACCGCCACTTAGCTGCATGCAATCAGCTGTTTCCCGCACAACAGTGTTCACATCAACCATGAGTCTAACATTGCTTCTCCTTGGCTATGTGTCTAACATCGTCGCTTCTCCTGGGCTATTTTCGCCCATTGTACTGATCTCGGTCAAGGTTTGCTGGCCTGAGCCGTTCCCAGAAGGCGGGAGTGTTTATACTCCAGCTAGTCGAGTAGCGACGCTACTTACCTGCATTGCAATCGGCTGTTTCGCGCACAAACAGTGTTCACATTACAACCATTGAGTTTAACATTGCGATGCCGGGCTATCTCGCGCTTATCTCCTGGCCGGACCTGCTTCACTGGTGTTAACCCAACTGATCTCGGTCAAGGTTTGCTGGCCTGAGCCGTTTTCCCAGAAGGCGGGAGTGTTATACTCCAGCTTAGTCGAGTAGCGACCGCTACTTACCTGCATGCAATCAGCTGTTTCCCGCACAACATGTTCACATCAACCATGAGTTTAACATTGCTTCTCCTTGGCTATGTGTCTAACATCGTCGCTTCTCCTGGGCTATTTTTCAGCCCATCATAGTACTGATCTCGGTCAAGGTTTGTGCAAGCCTGAGCCGTTCCCAGAAGCGGGGCTGAAGTGTTATACTCCAGCTAGTCGAGTAGCGACCGCTTACTTACCTGCATGCAATCAGCTGTTTCCCGCACAACAGTGTTCACATCAACCATGAGTCTAACATTGCTTCTCCTTGGCTATGTGTCTAACATCGTCGCTTCTCCTGGGCTATTTTCAGGCATAGTACTGATCTCGGTCAAGGTTTGCTGGCCTGAGCCGTTCCCAGAAGGCGGGAGTGTTATACTCCAGCTAGTCGAGTAGCGACCGCCATCTTAGCTGCATGCAATCAGCTGTTTCCCCGTACAACAGTGTTCACATCAACCATGAGTTTTAACATTGCTTCTCCTTGGCTATGTGTCTAACATCGTCCGCTTCTCCTGGGCTATTTTTCAGGCCATTGTACTGATCTCGGTCAAGGTTTGCTGTGCTGAGCCTGAGCCGTTCCCAGAAGGCGGGAGTGTTATACTCCAGCTAGTCGAGTAGCGACCGCCACTTACCTGCATGCAATCAGCTGTTTCCCCCGTACAACAGTGTTCACATCAACCATGAGTTTAACATTGCTTCTCCTTTGGCTATGTGTCTAACATCGTCGCTTCTCCTGGGCTATTTTCATGGCATAGTACTGATCTCGGTCAAGTTTGCTGGCCTGAGCCGTTCCCAGAAGCGGGAGTGTTATACTCCAGCTAGTCGAGTAGCGACCGCCACTTACCTGCATGCAATCAGCTGTTTCCCGCACAACAGTGTTCACATCAACCATGAGTCTAACATTGCTTCTCCTTGGCTATGTGTCTAACATCGTCGCTTCTCCTGGGCTATTTTCAGGCCCATAGTACTGATCTCGGTCAAGGTTTGCTGGCCTGAGCCGTTCCCAGAAGGCGGGAGTGTTATACTCCAGCTAGTCGAGTAGCGACCGCCACTTACCTGCATGCAATCAGCTGTTTCCCGCACAACAGTGTTCACATCAACCATGAGTCTAACATTGCTTCTCCTTGGCTATGTGTCTAACATCGTCGCTTCTCCTGGGCTATTTTCAGGCATAGTACTGATCTCGGTCAAGGTTTGCTGGCCTGAGCCGTTCCCAGAAGGCGGGAGTGTTATACTCCAGCTAGTCGAGTAGCGACCGCCACTTAGCTGCATACAATCAGCTGTTTCCCGTACAACAGTGTTCACATCAACCATGAGTCTAACATTGCTTCTCCTTGGCTATGTGTCTAACATCGTCGCTTCTCCTGGGCTATTTTCAGGCATAGTACTGATCTCGGTCAAGGTTTGCTGGCCTGAGCCGTTCCCAGAAGGCTGAAGTGTTATACTCCAGCTAGTCGAGTAGCGACCGCCACTTAGCTGCATGCAATCAGCTGTTTCCCGTACAACAGTGTTCACATCAACCATGAGTCTAACATTGCTTCTCCTTGGCTATGTGTCTAACATCGTCGCTTCTCCTGGGCTATTTTCAGGCATAGTACTGATCTCGGTCAAGGTTTGCTGGCCTGAGCCGTTCCCACAAGGCGGGAGTGTTATACTCCAGCTAGTCGAGTAGCGACCGCCACTTTCCTGCATGCAATCAGCTGTTTCCCGCACAACAGTGTTCACATCAACCATGAGTCTAACATTGCTTCTCCTTGGCTATGTGTCTAACATCGTCGCTTCTCCTGGGCTATTTTCAGGCATAGTACTGATCTCGGTCAAGGTTTGCTGGCCTGAGCCGTTCCCACAAGGCGGGAGTGTTATACTCCAGCTAGTCGAGTAGCGACCGCCACTTTCCTGCATGCAATCAGCTGTTTCCCGCACAACAGTGTTCACATCAACCATGAGTCTAACATTGCTTCTCCTTGGCTATGTGTCTAACATCGTCGCTTCTCCTGGGCTATTTTCAGGCATAGTACTGATCTCGGTCAAGGTTTGCTGGCCTGAGCCGTTCCCACAAGGCGGGAGTGTTATACTCCAGCTAGTCGAGTAGCGACCGCCACTTTCCTGCATGCAATCAGCTGTTTCCCGCACAACAGTGTTCACATCAACCATGAGTCTAACATTGCTTCTCCTTGGCTATGTGTCTAACATCGTCGCTTCTCCTGGGCTATTTTCAGGCATAGTACTGATCTCGGTCAAGGTTTGCTGGCCTGAGCCGTTCCCAGAAGGCGGGAGTGTTATACTCCAGCTAGTCGAGTAGCGACCGCCACTTAGCTGCATGCAATCAGCTGTTTCCCGTACAACAGTGTTCACATCAACCATGAGTCTAACATTGCTTCTCCTTGGCTATGTGTCTAACATCGTCGCTTCTCCTGGGCTATTTTCAGGCATAGTACTGATCTCGGTCAAGGTTTGCTGGCCTGAGCCGTTCCCAGAAGGCGGGAGTGTTATACTCCAGCTAGTCGAGTAGCGACCGCCACTTAGCTGCATGCAATCAGCTGTTTCCCGTACAACAGTGTTCACTTCCACTTTCCAGGGTAATGGCCTCTACGTGGTCTATGATACTCAATCGGTCAAGAAGTTGGTTGGCTTCGATCAGGTTCCTGCGGTCATCCGCGATCAGACACAAACAAATTATACAGATGCAAATAAAAGGTTTGTGTAACTGCAGCTATCGTGGGCTTTGCACAATACATCAACAACACGCAGCATTGTCACTCAACACAACAACAACTGACAATACCACAATACTTGCGTTGGGGTTTACATACACGATTATGCAATAATACATCATTTAACACGTCGATCCATCACATTTTCCTAGAAATTAATTGATTTGACTATTTATGTGTATAAAAGACAAGATTGGTTGACTGACGGATATATTTTCGTATTCTTACAATTAAAATTGGTTATTATTATTAGGCTACACATGAAACTCTGAATCGCAGGAGGTTTTATGTAGAAAAGAATTCATTTCTAGGCTGCGACATTAATGTAAAACAGATAAATTTCGAACTTCATGCCTGATGTCTTTAGATAAAAAAACAAGTTTAAATCATTTATCACTTAGATAATCCCATTCTAGATTCAGGATTTGTATTCATCTGTGGAATAAGGTGTTTTTGGGATCTTGAAAACTCAGCTAATTGATAAGATTCAAAACTGAGACATTGAAAAAAACACCTACAATGAGCGTTACTGTACGTGGAAGTGTCACTTCCTATGCTGAAAAGGTTTGATCCCACACTGGGATATGCCTTTTACTTCTAACTGAAACTCTATATCATTAAAATTTCACTATTTGCTAATTACTATTAAAATCTTTAATTGGAAAGTCACAGTCAATTAAATGTGACTAAATTTTTACTTCCACAGTCAGTAATTTGCTCCTGACATTTCCAAATCGTAAACATTCCCAATAATTTTTAATGTCAAATAAGCACCAATTATATTAAGTATATCCAAAACACCACAAACATCCGGAAACCCAGGATCTACTGGAAATTCATGTCGGATCTTCTTTCCTACCAGTGTTTTAATGCAGGCTAAACAATAGTCTGTACAATTTTCCACTTCAAAAATACCACGGTCCCTGAAAACCAAACATATTTGTGCCGGAACCCTCTAATGCTTTTATTTCTTTGTAAGTTATACATTATAGTTCATATAATTTTTCATTCCTGTAATGTGAACCATTCCTGAAACCCTCATACTCTTTTATACTAGCTTTTCACTAAAAGTTATACAATACATTTTATGGAAGTATCCACTAAAAAATATCAACACGATTCCTGAAACAATAATTAATTCTTACTGAAATATTTTCCGACTAGTATTTCAATTTATGCGATACAAAATAGTATATGGAATCTATCCACTTAAAAACTACCAACACGTTTTCTGAAACCCCAACTAATTCCTATTGGAACATTCTCTTACTCGTTTATCACCTTCAGCTGTACAATGTACTATGCTACTCGTACATATATTCAAAATAGTAAGTAATATATTTACACCCTCAATGAATTACTACCGACGCGACGTTTTCAATTTGAACAGTACAATACCACAGCGAAGACTGTGGATTTGCCACTTAAATATTGCCGAGAACTGTTTCCTCTACGGAACACTTCCAGAGAATGTCGCTCTTAGCTACGCTCTACAGTACATGGAATTTGGACAGTACAATACCACAGCGAAGACTGTGGATTTGCCACTTAAATATTGCCGAGAACTGTTTCCTCTACGGAACACTTCCAGAGAATGTCGCTCTTAGCTACGCTCTACAGTACATGGAATTTGGACAGTACAATACCACAGCGAAGTCTGTGGATTTGCCACTTAAATATTGCCGAGAACTGTTTCCTCTACGGAACACTTCCAGAGAATGTCGCTCTTAGCTACGCTCTACAGTACATGGAATTTGGACAGTACAATACCACAGCGAAGACTGTGGATTTGCCACTTAAATATTGCCGAGAACTGTTTCCTCTACGGAACACTTCCAGAGAATGTCGCTCTTAGCTACGCTCTACAGTACATGGAATTTGGACAGTACAATACCACAGCGAAGACTGTGGATTTGCCACTTAAATATTGCCGAGAACTGTTTCCTCTACGGAACACTTCCAGAGAATGTCGCTCTTAGCTACGCTCTACAGTACATGGAATTTGGACAGTACAATACCACAGCGAAGACTGTGGATTTGCCACTTAAATATTGCCGAGAACTGTTTCCTCTACGGAACACTTCCAGAGAATGTCGCTCTTAGCTACGCTCTACAGTACATGGAATTTGGACAGTACAATACCACAGCGAAGACTGTGGATTTGCCACTTAAATATTGCCGAGAACTGTTTCCTCTACGGAACACTTCCAGAGAATGTCGCTCTTAGCTACGCTCTACAGTACATGGAATTTGGACAAGACATCAAAGTGTTAATTCGTACTTCTGATCTAGCTAAATCTCCTCCCTATTACAGATTTACTACTAGATTAGCACCATGTAATGTTCTTGTAAAACTGGCGAGTTCAGATGATTATAAGCAAGGAATCTTAGGGGTGAAAAAAACGTTTTACAGTCATGAACGTCGTACTAATCATTCTAAAAAGAATAAGGTCTCACACAGTTTGTTGTATGTGAGTGTTAGTTACTTGTTTCAGTATAAATATTTAAAAGAATGATAGAACAGAGATTTGTAACAACCAATGAACTGAATGTTCACCCTACTCGTAGTAGCGCTCCCTCACTACTCGCTACAGCAGAGTTACACAGTTAGCCGACCTACTAGAAGTCCATGTGGAACGTGCCATTTCCAAACTGCCGACATGTTTATTGGCAATTTCGAGCTCCGCGGCCTGCCCTCAGGACCTCTCCACGGTCACGTAGCGACCAGCTGGGCCTGCGAGTCAAGGCTGTGCTGCTGTGTTCACGACGTTTAATGGTCTACGGATTAATAGCGCGTAACGATAATTCCACCGTGTAACAGTTTAGAGCGGATTGTTGGCCCTACACAAGTGCTTGTTGAACTGAGACACATTCAGCACAGTCACTGATGTATTTAACAGTTCAGTGCTTTATGGTCGCAATCGGTTAGCGCGAGATATCTTAAATCCGTTTTATAGAATGTCTTTCCTCTCGTTTTTGCCAGTGCTAGATTAATAAACCATGAAAAACTATCGGACTCCAATTACGTACGGAATGTTAATTTATTTTCCTGTTATAAACCACGCCAGACATTTGTCAATTGATTTATGTTTCCAGTCGTGATTTTTTTATAAAAAAACATTTGTGAAATGGGCTTTGTTAGCTAATTTAATCAAGAGAATTATACACGAAGATATCTTAAATCTGTTTTATTAGAATGTCTTTCCTATCGTTTTCGCCAATGCTAAAGTAATATACCATGGAAAACTATCGGATTCCAATTACGGAATATTTATTTATTTTCCTGTTATAATCTACGCCAGACAATTGTTAATTGATTTATGGTTTCCAGTCGTGATTGTTTATAAAAAATACTTTTATGAAATGGGCTTTGTTAGTTATTTAATCGAGAGAATTATACCTACCTGCTGCAAGGACGAAAGGAAGATGGAGGTGGCTGTCATCTGTAACATTCAAACTAACAAAGCAATACACTAAAAATCGCTAGTTTAGTACTGCCATGTACGAGGTATAAAACATATTAGATGTGGATTTCGGACATTTTCCATCGTTATAAAAGTTTTTAAACCGTTTATAACCTATAGCGATGGCAAATATCTGAAATATTGTTATCCGTTCAAACCTTCAATCGTTAGTAACAAACTTTAAACAAAGAATATTACATATACCAATTTAGATATGGTTTTAAATTGAATTCCAGCAGTTCATTAACTGCCTACTGGTTAACGCGAATATTCTTAATAAAATCACTACTTTATAAATAGGTACGAATTGTTTGTAAGGATTAAAATAGCATATTCGTAATAGTGTAGTGTTGAACTGTTGAGATTCATAAAAATATTTGAAATATTTTAGGAAGGTCTCTTGGAACAGTTCTTTACACCATCTTTCGAACTACAGTACTGCAGATAGATTTGGTTCGATTTTTCTAAACAATGTATCACCGAAAATCTCCAAGATCGAATGCTAGCAGAACCGTCTATTTTTTGTTAGCAACAATTAGCTTAACCGATAACAAGTGTGCTGTTTGAAACAGCTGATTCCCTGTGACATCTGTTTCCCAAGTGGTTGGCAAGGCACTTTAGGCAGCACGCAGCTTATTGGGGGGCTACCGTGCCAAGGATAGTCACTCGCTCTCGGCCCTGAATATTTATGAGGATCCGTGAGTTTGGACACACTCTTGCCCGTAATCCGTGTCATTCCGGGCCCAGAAATTATTTAAATGTCGTGACAATCCGAGTTGGTGTTACTTCATTAGCATTGAATATTGTATGGGAGTTAGACCCAGTGTTAGAGATACGCCGAATAGCCTTCGCTTTAGACTATTAATCGTACTTTCGGAAGAAGAATCTGAATTTTTATTAGACTATAGGTACGATTGTGTACGAATTAACAAAGTTTGGAAATAAATCGGATTGCTTTCTTACGCAATTGGTGACTTGATACAAATCAAGGTCTTACAAGTTTATTAGGCTCGAATGAGTCAAAATGCTGACTGTCTTCAAAACTTATTTTGTTATAACTGTATGTCCCTATCTTCTTTAATATATACTTCTTCAATCCTTTACCATCATCCGACCACTTAATTATATACGACCATTACATTTTATAATTCGACACCTGAAGAAGAATATAGATATTAGAATTCGAAACGTCGTTTTTATTGTAGTAATACATAACGGTAACACCTTTTATCTTTCCCATTTCAAATTACCCGTTAGTGTACAGTAGTTGCCACCCTTCCTTTTGTTCTCGCATGTGTCTGGATGGTACATTATTAAAATTTAAATTTTTTTCAATTTGCCAGACAATTATGAGAAATGTGGAGGTGTTAAACTCGTTTGTAGTGAACTGCGGAGTCTTGAAGATTTCGAGCCAAGAGCTGAGATGATCTGCACTTTCCCCTGTCACGTGACCAAACACCAAGATGGCGGCGCTGACGTCACGAGTGGCCTCTCACTCTTTCCTAATGGAGAGTGGGTCATTCTGAGTCATACCTGGGGTTCGAGTTCGAGCCCACAGCCAGACCCAGACCAAATTACAGGGCTTGAGCTTATAGCAAGGTGGGCCAGTTCAAGGTGGGACGCCACATCAGGGCGTTTACGCTTTTGCAGATGACTGCCATATTCCATTTTTCGATCACACCGATTACCAGACAAGGTTATCAGTTTCAAAAACTAATCGGAAATACTACCAAATCTGCACATTTACTTACACCTTGATAAGATTGCTTCAAATAGGATGGAAACCAAACATATTTTATTAGTTCCACTAACCAGTTTAGTTGCGGGGGAAACCCCGTAGCAGATTGGTTTTTACGGCGCTGGATAGTTTGGATTGGCACAAAAAACACCTGGATCAAATCAAACGATGTGCGTGTCATTAGTTGCCAGTTCCGGATTCATTGGAGACAGTACCGGTCTCGTTTGCAGTAGAAGTGTGTGGATACAGTTAATCCCCATTGAACTGACATTTTTGTCGACCTTACAGGTATTAAATTGTTTTACTTTCATCGTGTAAAGACTTTTAAGAATAATATACTTTACTAACTCGTTAAAACCAAGAAATATATAATCAAGTTTTTAAATTTATTATTAACTGTCTTGTAAAACCGAAAGTACGATAAAAATGAGAATTAACATGTCAACTTAGGAAAATGTACATTTGCAAAATACCCATACTTATCTTGCCTGTACTTATAGTTAGTAGGTACTTTGTATGCGTTAAATAGAAAGAACTACACGCTATTTACTGTTAGTTGTAAATAATATGCATTTGGCAAGATTTTGTTGTCATATATAGTCATGAAATAACCACATTAGTTTTCCTTATTTATTGGCTGAGCTTTAGCGAAGCCTATAACTCGTGGGGCTGGAAATTTCATTTCTGTCTGTCTGTCTGCACGATATCTCGAAAACGAACTGACCCATTGACTAGATGTGCATGCCGCTTCATGTCTATGTGAGGAACACTGAGTTCGATAATGGTTCATGTTGTTCCATTAGATTTGGCCAAGCGTATGCGAATATTTATATATCAGTCTTGTGTATAGCAAACTTAATATTTGTTTATTTGTGAACAAACTCAATACGCCTAGTAGGGAATCAAACATGTGACACATAAACACATGTAGCCTAACTATAGCAACACATACAACACCATTTTATAGTAACTTGTGCATCTAAAGTTGTGTATGGACAATAATCGAAATGTATCACGTGGCAAGATATGTCGAGAAAGATTTCATGTCTAACTTTTTGCATGATACTTCATTTTCTAAAAGAATGACTTCTATGATGCATCATTTTTATGTTAACACTTTTTTATGATTGTTTGTCTGTCTATCTGCCCGCAGAACAAGCAAAGAAATGTTGCATCCGACCTCAACGAAACCTTATACGTACGATACGTGGTGTGGCGTTTTTACCTTGTAAAATATGTTTCGAATCAGCTGTAGGCCTAAAGGCTTCAACACTTAAAAATCGTGCTCCTCATGTTTTTAAATTATGCTTACCTAGTAGGTTTCGTTTTTCAATCTCAGAACATATAAAACACTGAAATCTCACCTGAATAACTGCTCACAACGCAGTCCGACGATTAGACCTAGTACTACCGTTAACTGGACGTACTACAAAACTAGTGGATTCTGTTGACTAGTTCTATTTAATAACTTCGGTAAGAGGTCTGGTTTGAATTGCCTTTGGGAAGAACGCTATAGAAATAGTTCAAGGAGGTATTCAATAGTGGTTGGTTCTGCTTAGAAAACCAAGCCCACTCGACGTGGGAGTTTGATGAATTGTGTAGTCCGGTGGGCGTGTTTGTCTACTCACGGATCTGTTCTGAGCGGTGAATACAAATGTCAGATCTGTTCTTAGTATTCGCATGGCTGATGGGTTCAGTTGGAGCCCAACTTCAGATACCGTTCTTCGAACTGGTTCCCAGTCAGAGAACAAGTTTTGTAAAATCTTTATATCCCAGAAGCATTTCAATGTTATTAGTTGAACAAGCACAACTTTTATTGCCTGTGTATAATTATATTCCAGCCGAGCCTAAGTATTTAAAAGTCTGTTCCAGCCTATGGAAGATCCAAGTAGAAACTCTCTTCAAACTGGTTCCATTATTAGAACAAGTTTTGTGAAATCCTTATCTCTCAGATGTATTTCAATGTTATGGGTTGCACACGCATAACTTTTATATTCCAGCCGACCCTAAGTACTTAAAAGTCTATTCTAGCCTATGGAAAATCAAAGTAGGAAGCACTCTTCAAACTGGTTCTTTTATTAGAACAAGTTTTGTAAAATCTGTATTTCCCAGATGCATTTCAATGTTATGGGCTTGCTCACGTATAATTTTGATTGCCTGTGTACGCATATTATATATCATCTGCGCCTAAGTATTTAAAGGTCTAAAATAGCCCAATGGCAGATCCAAATAGAGCAATTTTTAAACTGGTTTCCGAATTTGAAAATATTTTTACTTAGTATTTAAAGTCCATTTTCAGAGTTTTGTTTTAATGCTACTTTATGGCTTCCCTATCTTGACTTCCGGATATGAACTCTGTAATCGTTATAGGATCGCGAAGAACCGCTTTCTGAACAGGTTCCCGGTTATGGAATAAGTGTTAGTTCACGTATTCACCAAAATTTGATGTGAACATGTCAGTCTTGAATTGGCTTGTAGAAGTCATTTTTCGAGACCCTTAGGTACACTGTTAACTTAAATCCAATCTATGATTATGAGTTCCAAAGTGCTCTTGTCCATAAACCCCGATCATTTGTTCGGTCTCTCGTCTTGTAGACTGCTAACGAACGCTCCTGCCATAAGTCAAAGTGCTATTGATACACTGAACATGAAAAAACTAAGCGTCAAGGCTAAGTTTGTAACCCAAGCTCCTACCTAGAAGGCTTCCTTGAACGATTTCTCTATTCCATTCTGTAACAATTCTCACTACTTTATTTTAAACCCCATAGTCTCTTCATTTTTATTTGTTGGACAAAACCCAAATACTTATTCCGTAAGCCATGTGGATATTCAAGGCCGAAGTAAGATATTCTAATGACTTGGAGGCGGGAGGGGCAAAGTCTAGTTACCTTGATTGCGCAGCGCATAAATGTAAATCAGTCTAGAGCCTATATTTTAAATAAAACTTAAAACAAACAATACATTTTTTCAAAACCTTCTTATCTATGTTTATTACATAGAAATATTAGCTTAGAACATTTAAAATGTGTTAGAACTGGTGAGCAACCACTGATATATGCCCTCTGTAATCTTTTATGTTTTCAAAGATAGGACTAAAGCGTTTTGAGAAACTTACAAGTGTTCATTTCGTGAAATTTCATAATTAATTTCGTGGCCATTATGATTTTTATATGCCTTGGACTTTGATAAATATGTCATGAATGTATAAAGAATTAATGTAAGAAATACTTTTTGTCCTTACATTTCATATGTTGCCTACTGGGTTGCCTCCGATGTTTTAATGTTGGACCTACAACTAATTGGCAGCCAGTTTTATCCTGCCTCTAAGCAACGTACTTACCTCGTCTTCCTGATATATAGACTAATATATCCTGACTGAAGCAGACTGTCTGACAAAACACACAAATTTTAATTACACGAAATATTATAAAGTAGCGTTTTCCATAATATTTGAATTCGTAACAATATGAAATAAATTTTAAGGAGATTGGAATAAATCCTCTTCATCGAGCGTCAAATAACTTAAGGCATAAACAAGCAAAAATTAGTTCATAGCAACGAACTTGCCACAGGCAAATGTAGTAGTAACTTAACGAGACTCAGAGTCTTGCTTAGTTTGGTGCATTGATGGTTTGTGCTTCCTATGCAGGTTCTGAACTCTCAGATAATGCTCGAATACTTTGATTTACAACTTGTTCTATTTCAAAAATTAGACTTTCGTGAAAAATCATCACCACATATTGATTCGTCTAGTTTACGTCTACGTCTTTAACACCTAAAGATGAGGCTGGATTCCAATCCTCAGGATGTAGTTTTCTATTTGTGTAACATATGATAATGGCAAATGTCCGAAATCCCACCGTTTGAATAATTTATGGTCAATGGTAAATTTCGGGCAACAAAGAAAAGCTTAATAACAAAATTAGTAATGGCTCTACAAAAAGTCCAATAAAACTCGTGGTTTACTGATAATGCTTACTTCATTAGTGGGTTTTTTTTAAGTTTTGTACATAACATTAATTATACATAGTTCGTTATAACATCACTTTCTATATATCCCATTTTTATTCAAATTCAGACTTGTGTAGAAATTACAAAGGTGAATTTAAGAGTAGCATACGATATCGACCATTGGCCATCATTATATTGTCACGCAGATAGAAAACTATATTATGAGGATTGGCATAAATCAATCAATACATGGTGACGAACTCGCCAAAGAGAAAAAATAGGACACTGCCTATATCTGTAACATAAAATGATGTAAACTGTCCAATATCCTAATACACTTTCAAATTATCCATCGCAAAATTAAGCACTGAAATTCTGATGTAAGTTTTGTTTAGTTTTAACTATTTGGATTAACTCACAATGATTCAACACTGCAATTTAGTAACAAAATTTCACAATTTTATGTTAATTACACAAAATTATATTATAACGTCAACAGTTTTTTTCTACCTTCACCACCAGTTCATACAGAACAGGATTCTTTACTTTTTTACATGTCTGGTGTATTTTAAATAAGTTTGTACAAAAGACACGTATATTTAAATCTCTGAAGGAGATTACATAACGTATAAAGAATGTCAGTTTCTACTGTAAGTACTCTAGACAGTGAATGACGTCACTATAGCCTCGCACAAGGCCGTGCCGCCGCCGACCGGATGTCCAAGGTTAGCCTCGCCGCCAAACACCTCATTATCAACTGTTCTCACCCGTGACAGAGTTTGTTTACCAGCGGATGTTCCGTTCCTCGAAAATATTACGGTGCAAATTGAAAGTTTCTCGTTTCGTCCCACACCGTTGTTTTGAAGAAAATGTCCTTTTGAGTTTTCAAATCGAATGTGAAATGAAATGTTGATAAAACAGTTCTCCGGTTTATCAAATTCTGTACGTCAGTATGACAAATGCCTTTTGTATTTTAGGAAACAACGAAGAACACGCACCACGAGTATCGTTAATTTGGTCGAGCCAACACCAATGTGGATTTCGATTGAAATTGGATTGTTAAGGTCAAGAAGGAAGGACAAGACCCTGGTTTTGTATTTTAGGAAACAACGAAGAACACACGCACCACGAGTATCGTTAATTTGGTCGAGCCAACACCAATGTGGATTTCGATTGAAATTGGATTGTTAAGGTCAAGAAGGAAGGACAAGACCCTGGTTTTGTATTTTAGGAAACAACGAAGAACACGCACCACGAGTATCGTTAATTTGGTCGAGCCAACACCAATGTGGATTTCGATTGAAATTGGATTGTTAAGGTCAAGAAGGAAGGACAAGACCCTGGTTGGACCTTCCTGAAAAGAAAGCGCGTGGGGTGACAAAAACATCCAGCTGATATTCCTGCACGTTGCAGTAGTTGGTCAATATCGCTGGAAGCATTTTGTCTTCACTTTCCCTCGACTGCTCATCACAAATACCTCCTCTCTCTCCCTCTCTTGTTGGCATTGTACGGCACACCGGGAAGCTTCTACCATCCCTACTGTAGTACGACTGTGTATTATTTAGTACTGTAGTTTTTGCTGACAGTTTTATTATTGTACTTCAAGAATTGTGTGTTTCTTAGAAAGTTCTCGAGTACAAAGCACGGAGAAAACGTTTGGTTCTTGTTTTTGCATTTTTTTAGATTTGAAGACAATAGTGGTTCTAAAATTCCTTGTCAGCAAGAGAAAGAGAAATTCCTGCGCTGACCAATTTACTTAATTGACTTTCCTATGTGTCATTTCAGTACCTGGACAGAACGAACGTAGAAAACCATTGGATTGCTGGAGTCTGATTTAGCAACGTTGCTGATTTCAGGCAGACGAACCCCTGAGGGCAGAGGGTCGGAGCAGCAGACAAAAGGAAGGACCGCTGTCTTTGCCCCCTCTCCGCGCCAAAACCGGAATAATAGAAGCAGGAGAGGCAGGTAGTCGGGGAGGAATGTGGCCGGACTAGTCGAGTGCTGCGAGCAGGGGTGTCCGCGCTCCGGGTAAGTGAACACATTCAATTGCTTAATTATTGCTCACTTTTGCCTAGTTGCTCTGTCCATACATGGAGTAAGGCAGGGCGAAGTAACGACACAGACAGCTAGTGTATCATGTGCAATCCACATCTAGATGCTAAGTGTAAATCATTGCAGTAGTGCTCTTGTTCCTAACCATAATTTTGTAATGTATGTACCTTATAAAGTACAGAGATTATTAGAAGTTGTTGTCTCGTTTAAAATCACAGTAACAAACAAGGATTTTTACTGCCCTTTTTACAAAGAGCTACGACATCCTTACATGCTGTAAAAAGTCAGGCTTGACCACGTGGTTAAATCCAGGTCATGATTCCGGATCTTCTATCAATGCGTACTTTCATTATAGGCATTTACTTATGAACTTTATTTTTCTCTTATAATATAAACAAATTTTTAAAACTATTGAACGTTTTTGCAAAAGATTTTGGTTACTTTTCCCGTTTATTGCATGAAATTTTTTGTATTCCTCGCAATTTAATACTAAATTGCGAGGGATGCAATTTAATACTAAAACTTACATCAAGATGAAAGTTACAAAAACAATATTGGTGAACTAAAGTGGTGTGCTTTTAAAATGTATTATGGAAAAATGTATCGAGCTCAGTTTTAGAACCTTTTCTGGTGAATAGTTTATAAATCAAAGTAACCTAAAACCTACTTTTTTACTATAAATTCTGACATATTTACTATATATTTTCACAGAACTGAATTGATTTTGGTAAATTTTAAGAATTGCATCTAAGACGATATGTTTATATATATTTTTTTTAACGTTACATTTTCTTTAACACAACAATTTCTCATATTTCTTAATTTTGTACAAATACGGGGAGTATTAATACTCCTTTTACTTATTATAACGTTGAAATAAAAATTATAAAGATGAAGAAAGGGACAATATTGATGCTTTTTCAACGAAGTTAGTTTTTCGAAGATACTATGTCCTTTGACTTTCTGCATGATTTTGGTCATAATTCAAAACCAATCTCGTTATCCTATTGTAAGGCTTACTTTTTACCAACTTAAAATAACTCTTGCTAAAAATCTATTGTTAGCATTTTTTTTTAAATTTTATTGCGCTAGTTACAGAGTTTGGCTATTAAGGTCTTAACCCATTTGTTTTATTTACGTTTTTTTACGAACCTCGTGGTCGTCCACCCCCCCCCCCCCCTTAGGTACTACTACAAGGCAAATGTTTTGTCTCCAGTAAAGCTAGTAGATTCGAACGGGGTATCTCTCAAAGTTTCTTGGGATATATTTCGGTAAAACGAAGATAAATATGGGTTTACTGTGTAATAAGTGCTTTTTCCTGCGATTAGGTAATAATCAGGATATCCACAAGAAGCGAACCTTGACCACATCCAACGTTCCGTACATCGCGTTGTCGTGAGGAAGTTGTCACAGTGACTTGCTTGTCACTGTTATCCGGGAACCGTGACATCCTGAGCCACAGGAATGGCAAAAACGTGACGCGATTAAACAGTTGTCTGTAGTCGTTCACGGCGTGACATCGTTCTTGGTACATCAAAGGTATTTCAATTGTATCTACATTTGTGCATTACTATGTATGTAAACCACAACATAATTTGAAAGCATTGCAATGTTAAGGGTTCTTTTCGTCTTAAATGTTCCTGTCATTCGATTATTTACTATGTATGTATTCAAGGGATTTCACTTTTTTCACATTATGAGTGATTTTGATTAATTAATCGCCACAAAAAAAGCTTTAAGTAGTTCATTGTAGTCTAAGTAGTCTTTCTTTTATACGCTACCGGAAACTTAAAACCAGTGTATAAAATAAGAATTCATTCCCCTTCATGTAAAACTTGTTGTGAATATGAATTGGTACTTCTTAAGCAATGCAGTACGAATTAATTTACTAAATGTTGGGTTAACATTGTTATTCATTTATTAGGAATACACAGCAATTAATAGTTCTATAATTAATAGATTTTGTTATTGGTTGTTTAGAATTTCATAAGTAAAAAATGTTAATAAATTATACAGTATTCTGGATATTCAACAAGAACAGTTTTCTGTATATTAAATGCAATTCTCCCAAAATTATAATTAAAATTCTCACAATTTTTTAACGAAAGATTTCTTTAAGGAAACACTACATTTTGTAGTTAATAATCGAGTGATTAAATTTTTAAAAATAATTGAGAAAATAGCTTTTTCGCTAAAACCTAAATCGTTAATTAATTATCTTAAAAGTTAAAACTTCCTTAATTCTCTGTTATTTAACAAAACAACACACACAACAGTCGTTAATATTATTTATTAATTAAAACTGTGTAGGTCCATTGTTACAGTACAGTCGAAATATTATTTAAAATCATACCCTTTTATTAGTAGCTGTCCACATAACCAAATTCATACAGAATGTTTAATAACATAATATTCTCCAAAAACTAACTGTGCTGAAAACAACATCTACATTTCCCCTTTATTTATCTGTATAAATTTTAGTTCAATGTTATAATAAGTGAAAGGAGTTTTTATATTCCCTGTATTTGTACAAAAATAACAAAATATTACAAATTGTTGTGTCAAAGTCACTTAAACATTGTTGGTTCTAAGGACTCTTGTGATAATAACATTAAATATTTAAACTCTTTAAGATTCATGTATAAGTGTGTAAGTAAACTAAAATAATAGAACTTAAGAGTTGTTTTTAACAGTGTGAATGGAGTAAACCTAATAATTATTTTAAAGTTTTGGAAAGAAGTTTGTTTCATCTAACAATAATAAATAGTTTATTCAGGGAAGATTAACGCTTAACAACCACTTTATACATTATCCTGCAGGAAAAAGGGTTAATCGAGTTAATTGCTTTTAACCACAGATGACAAGGAGCATTGTAGGAGTTTTTGTGATTGGTGACATATGTACTATGTGTTTTATCCATAACATAAAATTTAATGAATATTTAATTTTATAAGTGTATTGTTATGAATAGTTCAAATCCATGTAAACTCATGGACACAAATCATAGACCTTTGAAAAAATCATTCCAGAAATAAATTCACAGTTAGGTTTTCTAAGGTAGTTTTTTACCATTAACTTTCATGTAAAGACTCCAACCGCCGATGTGAAAAATCGAAAAGTTCTAACTCGGTTCTTTCCAAAAGTTTCATTAGCTAAGTGGAGTGAAATTTATTTATATCTTTGTTGTTTTTCTTTGATTTATTAATAACCTGTGATAAACCGATTATATACAACATTTCAGTGTTCCTTGTAAAAGATTAGTACATTGTGTCATCATAAATTACTCACCTTACAAATTAGCCTATGGCGTAGTGTAGCGGGTACGACGGTTTCGCGAGATAACCGACTCAAGCAACGTCGAGCGTGGCTGCTGCTTGGATGGGTGACCGCTGAGCGATCTTGTCCTTGCAGATAGTCCGCCTGTCTGGCCGTTGGCGGTGGTTCGGAAGTCAGCTATAAGTATCAGAGAGGACTTCTAAGCCCTAATTTTGCCAGGTTAAATAAGACAACTTTACTTTACTTTTACTTTTACCTGAGCGGAAATATGTCTAAATAACTAAAAGGCCTGAGTTAAGTTAAGAAAGGTCCAAAGGGCGCTGTATGAGTACAAGTCGCACTAGATATAGCTCGAACTTCGTAGACTGTAAAAGGGATCAGCCATTGAGCATGTCGATCCCGAACTAATCTTAACGGCTTCAATTCCATGATAATCGTATGAGAACGCTTCAACTTCTGATATTTGTTTTGCCTCATCCTCTCAGGGACAAGGGCTTCGCGACTTTATTATGTATAAATATCTCGTATACGCTTGTGTTGAAGATAAAAACTCCTTAGCTTCATAACAAAACTCCTATTCCTACACAAGATTTTAGTGGCTTTTTCTATGATACTCAAGATGGTAGCAATTCTTGCTTCAACACAATACATTTTAAAATTATTTTTGTATTAGCACGTGTATAGTGTATTGATATGCCATAAATAGGACTTTTCTGCTTACTCACATAAATTAAGGTGAATAATCTTTCTTCACAGTCAAAGTATTGTAATTAGTTCATTGTTAACATTATAACATGTCGCCCTGGGATATATATGGTAAACAGTCCGTTATTGTTGTCACTACAAACGATGTTTAAGAAAACACCCTTATTTTCTTGTTTACGATGAGCTAATATAGTACTTGAAGGTTTATTTCTGTTTTTATGGTTAGTTGCATTATGTATCTATTACATTTTGTAGGTTTAATTAGTTTTAATGTTCAGTAACCAACTTATCATTAAATATATATCATCGTGTCTACTCAGTGCCCATAATACTGACCCTAATTTATGATTTTGATGTATTTTAGCCATGGTTATAGCATGCGTTACATGGTATACGATGAGTATGGTGACATAAATCTATTGTTATAACACTTTTATTTAACTGTTAATTTATTATTTGGGAATACTTATAATTTATTGAGGATATATTTCTAAATTATTGTGATTAACCAATTGTTTAAAATTCATAACTTAAGAGTAACTTTATTAGCGATGGCTTAAATAATTCAATGTTCGTAAATATTAAGTTGGTAACACGAGCTAATAATTTATTCCAATGGAATTTTTATGAATAAAACATCTTTGAATAATGGATTATTATTATTATTATTATAATTCCTGGAGGTAATTAGAGAGTAGTTATTTCTCAAGCATTACGTACAAATATTATTGTTGATGTAACATTCTGAATAATTTTGTTTGTAAGTCGAGATCCAGAAATATATGGTAGGTTTCATGTTCTAATTTATAATTTAAAATAGTAATATCATTGATCTAGTTACTCAATATGGATGATTCTATCCATTTTAATATTCTCGCCATAGGTACGTAAATCAGAATTTTCTTTAGTTCTTTTAACTGCACCCCATAATATTTGAATGTTTTAAGATTTATTGTTGAATGCTTTTCCTTTGTTTTGCTTTTTTATTGATAATGTTATACCTCGTGTTTCATTACTATTTCACAATACATAACATCAATGTTTCCATCTTGCACATGATCTCTCCCATGTTTACAATGAAGCAAACATATTCAACTCATTGTGCAAATTAATGTTTCCTGTATGCAATTTACCGGTTCACGACTCTGCTCCATCTCTGTACCTGTCCACAAATCACGCCTATGGGGGGGGGGGACATTTCAAGCCGAAGTCCAGCTACGCGGGTATCGGACAGACATGCAAACCAAACCCGTTCCGCACTACTGGTGGAGGGGGTAAGGTGACCTTCGTAGTCTGCTCGTGCATCTCGGTGCAAGCCCCCCTCCCCCTCCCCTGGCAGACAGGATTTGCATTTAGAGATGGCCACCATTTGCAGCAGAATTTTCCCATGCACCAGAGGTCAAGTGGTTCAACGATACTTAATTCCTCAAAAATGTATTCTTGCACGGCTGATTATATCTGAGCTATCTACACACCAGATCACGTTCTGGCGACGATGCCGGGAATATGGAATTTCAATATTTGTGGCACTCTTAGAATTTTGCAAACGAGAGAGGACTATACTTTGCCCTGATAACTAAGGTGCCTGAGCATTAATGTGTTCTATCTACACACCATGCTTTCTGCGTCCGAATTTGCTGGAATATGGAATTTTAATATTGGCACGTCTAGAATTTTGCAAACTAGGGAGAGACTATACTCTGTCCCAATAACCGTGGCTCCTGAGGCATTGTAGTCTGACCCGACCGGTCTCGCTCTCACAGCCCTAACAGTCTAGTCACCCTATCGGTCATTGACTGTGTCCTGACCAATGAACAGATATTTAATTTTATAATGTATCGAATCTTCATAACACAATTTTTAATTAAGAAAGTGAATCCAAATACGACCCAAGTAAAATAACATATAGTAAAAATAACATTACAAAATAACAATTTGCCGTGTTTAGACTTTTCTATAGTGATGAATTAAACAGAAAAGTACAGTTTGTACACCAAGTTGATGGAGTAGTCAGGAAGCGTGGTTGAGGTCATCAGCGGTGTCAACAAAAGTATATATTCATTAAGGGGCCGTGGTTTTTCAACACAGTAATAAAGCAAGGTGGATATACATTCTGGAAAAGATAAAACGAAGAAGGAAATTCTGTTTAGTGTTACCAAATAATCCAATCCCCATAGATAAAATTTAGATGCCTTTAGTGTAAAAATGTATTGACTATAAGTTTTCAAATACTCAAAATGAATACTATACCCATAACCTTATATTTTCATCCTATACAAAGATTCATAGTTATATTTGTAGATTTTCCAATATCTATATATTTAATATACAAGAAATTATCTAAATAGTAAACTATAATAAAGCAAGTTTGTAATAGAAACATGTATTACTTGATCTGTAAAATAACTTATTATTCATAATGCTTCAACTATGTCTATTAACATTATTATACATCACCTTTTTCATAAACATATGACATTTATTTTATAATTCACTTTGTGTTACCTGAGTAATACATTAAGGATGCAAACATATGTAACAGATTGCTGAATACTTATAAGATCATATGTACGTATAATTTTATTAGCATCTTTTACTTAAATGAAAAAGTAAGTAAGATGTGTGATGGTGTTTAAAAGTTGCATATCAACATGTACATAATAACTTGCACAACATACTGTAACTTTGTAATAAAATGACTGAGACAAAGAAGTTTTGGAAATTAATCGAATACAACAGTATTTACAATATTTACACAACTTATTTGTATAATTTGCTGCGAAATATATAAATTTAAAACATATTAATGTTTATTGGAAAGTTGTGACCAATTTTATTCCTATCTTTTATTAATCACTATATATATATATATATATATATATATATATATATATATATATATATATATATATATATATGTTTAATATTAAGTTTTCCTTTTTTGCATAATATGTTAATTTCATTATTGTAAACAAAACGTATCTGTAGAAAATCGGGTAATTGTAATCTGCCTGTAATAAGGATATTAATTTAACATGAATAACTAAACTATTAAGTAATAGCGTTGTACTTTTTTTATTATTACTTATTTAACATTAATATTCGTAAAACAAATACTTTGTACATAATAGTAATGTTTGGTTCAACTTTTTTATATCAGTTACGCAATTTACAGAAAATTATTGAAATTATTTATTCTGCCTTAAAAAAAGAAGAAATGTGTAAATAATTAATTGTCACATGTGAAGGCGCTGGTAGACAATATAGAGCCAGAGCAGTCCCAACGATAGTATTCTGCCCCTACAAATCCTCCCGGTGTATGAGTGTGGTTCAGAATTAATGTTTCTTTGTTAATTAAATGAACACTACTTTTGTAAATTGATTGCAGTTAAATATCGGTATTAGTTTCTAGACAACTACTGTATGATAATAAATAAAACTGTAGAATGTAATTTAAGACATTGAGAACTCATCAATGTATACGTTTATTTACTTAAAGATATTACGTAAAATACATATAATACACAAAGAAGGTTGTGTATTCGTTCAATTTTAGGACTAGCGAAATTGTGAAGTATTGGATCTTATATTTACTTATATTTGTATTTCGTGCCATAAATTGTAAAAACTATTTGTCCAAGATACATGTTTAACATCTTGCTGTAGTGAACCGACCTTGAGTTAAATACAATGTTATTTCTTTTTTTGAAGTTTGTTTGTGACAATGTAAGGATTGTGAAGGAAACAGGATTTTTCTGGACATTTACCATCATTCAGTAATATAAGTAATACAAAAGTCATAGATTTTTTATGTCACTGAACGATGGCAAATGTAAAGAAAATTAATTTTGTTTATTTTTGGTCTTTAATATGTGATTTATACAATTGCACTAGTATAGTTTTATTATTATATTTCTGTCAGTTAATTATTTTATGACGTTATTTAATCAACACTGTGAGGTTTTAGATCCCTAAAAATGTAAACGATCGTACCATATTGTCGTTATTATATAGGTATACAACCTAGGAGTGGTACTTCTATTGTGAATGTAATCTATTCACAATGTACAATTATGTATTAAATTAGTATTAAAGCTGCTTATAAATGGTAAGAATAATTTTAGACGTTCCATTAATAATTGGTATCGACAGTTTTCGTTCGATACTGTTAGTTTGTGTTTAATTCCTTAATCAAGATTGTCATAGACTATTTCTGGACCTGTTAATTGTTACTACAGAGTATTATATAAATGTCTGTTAAAAGAGAAATAGTTACAAGTAGTTGCACATTGTGGTGTTGGTATGTTGTATTGTACTATGCAGCTAGTGTTTACTGATTAGATACATCGATGATTCATCTCGAATAAGTAAGTGTTCAACGACATTAGTCAGCACTTCACACCAGTGATCTAGTGATCATAAGAACGCCGAGCCAACCACGAGTATTCAAGAAACCACCAAACAACTGATTGATGACGTCACGAGCGCTGGTTCTTTCTTTGGTTATCTAGCTGTATGAGTGATCTGTCGTCATAAAGCTAGGTTACCGAAGTTAATAACAGCGCCGACGCTTCAAGACCTCAACATCATCCATCCAAGACCACATCAACCGACAAGTTTAAATTAGTTAAAATATGTCATACAGAGAGATCAAGAAGCCGCGCGCATTGAAGGCATTGAAGTACAGTAGTAATCAAGCAAAAATGGAAAATCATTACTATTTATGACATTTTTAGCCAGCAATTAGGTTAACACGAAATTACTGGAAACATCACCCAACGTATACACATTAACTTAACTCCAGGTTTGTTCTTAATACTTGTGACTGTCAAAGTTACAGTACAGATACTGCAAACTTCCATTTTGTATTTTGGCTCTGGTATTCCAAACATCGTATTTTGTTATGTTTTAGATTAATTTAACACATCAAGAAACAATAAAAATTACTACTGCTTCTTAATTTGACGCGTTGTATTAACTGTGTAAGAATTTATTGATTTAAAATAGTTATGGAAAAGGCTGTGATGTAAAAAAGGGTTTGTTATACAAAATAAAGTGTTTTAAAATGCAAAATAACACCTTTAGAACTTTTAAAACTAAACATTTTATTACATTTAATTACATATATTATTGTTAACTAAACTAATTTTAAATATTGTAACTACATTTTCAATTACACAACCATCAAATACGAGGAGCAATTCTGGTTAGAGAGAATCATATGTCTAAAAATGTTGAGTTTCTTTGTTGCCAATATCTAGGAAATGTATCATAAGTGTATATTTATGGCCATTGTAATTTACTTCGGCCTTACTATTTTCTGTGTCATCGATTTTGCCTTGTTCCCCGATCATGAAAAATAATATAAATGCACAGATGTGAAAAGATGGGTTTTGTAACAGTTTTTAAATTCATAGTAAAAGTTAAACTGTAACTTCGTCTTTGATATCTGAATCAGAATACTAACATTTTTTGTTCTCTTGGGACAAGAAGCTTGTAAATTGTACTAAGTCCTATAAGAACCTAAGGCCAGCTCTGAACCAGCCTCTGCAGTCAAAGCAGGCAGAGGGTGGCGCACCATTAATGAGGCTAGCAAGATCCTCTGATAGTTAGGGAACGAACCACCAACTCCAACAGTCATTTTCCGCAGCACACTAGACCTATGGAATTACCCTTTCACCCCAGAATCTCGCCATTTGCGGTTAGTGATGTGCCGTTCCTGGACATCCTTAAGGTTGCCCAGATTTAAGTGACACATCGGTTTTTGCTGTGCCCAGTGGTAGGTTCAACTGGAAGTTTAATAAACCAGCCAGAAGTGATCCCTGCTGCGTATTATATTTAATATTTGCTAAAAAGTACAGTTAAAAGTATATTTTTTCAAAAACTTAGGTTATTCTATTGTGTTCGATGGTAAGCAGGCACACTGGCAGTTTCCCATGGTGCTGTAAGACGTAGGGGCAATAATCGTGACGTCCGTGAAGAGCGATGACGATGACGCTGTTGGCCCATGGTGACCTCGGGCCCCAGACAAGGCACTTCCAGACAGTCTGAGGTCAGGGGTCACCCAGGTGGAAGTGTCAGTGATGAGGATCCTACATCCTCCCACTAAACCCTCTCACTTAACTACTCTCACTTTAACTTGAACACTTAAGAATGTTAAACTTCTTCCCAGTCGTTGACTTATACAACGCATGGAGACAAATGGTATTTTATAAAATAAGGAAATCACCAAAATAGGTTTTAAAAATCATAGGCAACAAATTGCCATATATAATGTTTATTTCCTCTATGCCTTTCTTTACATTATTCATAAAAGTCCATTTATAGAAAAAATTGGAAAATTAACTCGAACTTTTCCCTTGGGATTAATATATGAACTCAAGAACATAATTCAGAATTAACGGATGGACATAAGTCATTATTGTATGATAATTGAAAATTCGCCATAAAATAAAACAGTTAGGTAAAATATTTCTAATTTTTTAAATTTTGAGTGTTAAAGAAAGCTTGTTAGCCCTAACTCCATGTCGTGTTAATAATTCGACACAAAAGTTCGTCAAGTTTGATTGGTTGACGTTCATTGTTTAAGAGACAGGTAATGTTTTCTCACTAAAGCTCTAGTTTAAATCTCGAAACACCCGCTCATGTACAGTTGTACGAGTACAACCCCTTGTTGACCCTTCATAAAAAGAAACCGTAAGTCGGACAGAAGGTCCCTGGGAGTGACCATGGATCTAGTGTCCGCCCCTCAATATTCCCGAGAGTTTTACGGCGTGGACCTACAGTCCATTTACCCACAAATCTCAAAAATAATATAGAGTAGCATAAAATAAGGATATCAGACCAAGTATTCGACCCCCAACTGAGTAGAAGCGATCCTGAAGAGGTTCTTAATCGTTTTTGATAGAGGGTTTCTTTTGCGATATTGTTTTGACACGTTGACTACGGCAGACGCCCTAGTAAACGTGCTGTTTTATTAGACCACTCAAAATCACTATATGAGCCGTACGTAAGATGTTAAATTTTAAGGATTTCAAAAGAAATCTGGCCACCCACTAGTACCAAGGCTCGTGTATTGTGGTAACACTTACCTATCACACATATGCTATCAAATTTAGCACATATTTTAGTTTAGTAGTTGTATAATAAGGAGAAGGATAATATACTAATTGCATTAAAGGTATTTTTATATATGAGTTTCTTCGAGATACAACAGCCACAATACATACAATTCGCTTTTGCATAATGAACACCTCCCCTTCCCCTTTTAACACGTAATAAGGTAATATTACACTTTATCGTTTTATGTACAATGACTTTTAAGTTTATACAGAAACTTCAAAGTGAGTCACTTTAATTAATTTAAGTATTTTTTTTTCGAATTGTATTTTTCTAAAATTAATTTACTTCTAACAGACGCACCACATTTAATGACAGAGGTCGCAATGCTATAGATCTCATCAAATTGCACTATTAAAATTAGAAATAAACAGAGAAAAATTTAATAAAATTCATTGCGCTCTTTGATTGCAGTAAAAACACGTTACAACATTTACGGGTTGTATTTAACATAAATTAACTTTATTACCATACTAGCTTTCCTCCAGTTTTTACACAAAAATATAGCTTATAAATTTTCTTATTGAAATTTTTTAGTACATATATACTTTTAGATTTAGAAATTCGTGATATCCATTACTGAAGGTTTCTTTGTAAACTTTAGCATGAATACAAAATTAAAGTACAACATTTTTGTATACCTTGGATATTAATTCAAATTAGAGAATAAGATTCATAATTTAGTAAACGTATATTTATTTGGTAAAATAAGGCTATACAACAGTGAACCACATTTAGACGTTTTCGCACACAACCGCTTTAAATTCATAGCTTTTAAGTGGATAGTTGTCAGATACTCTGAAATATGGACTGCCAGACATCACATATTGTATTTGAGCGGCACTTCTTATCCACACACCATCCCGTTTGGTTGTATAAGATGTTCAAGGTAGAAATCTCTAAAATGCGTAAAAGCACTTGACTACACAGCAAGATGTCTCACCTGAGGTATGATATGTTTTTAATTGGTGGGTGATCTAGCCTGAAACCATTAGTAAATTATACTTCAATTTTGGCTTAAATGACTATTTATTTGTCGGTTTGAAAACCGTTGCCCAAACCGGGTCCTCCTTGTGTGAAATTCTGAGAAGCCAACCAGTCAGATACCACGAATGGCTGCATGCCGTCCAGTAAAATCTTCAAAATGTTATGTAATGTCCAGTCGAGGTTTGACCTGACGAGTGACATATTCCACAAGCCTGACATAAAACTTTTTATTGTAGCAGTACAAACATTAAGAAGGAAAATAATGTAAATTACGAAATACACTTAGAATTTGTCTTTATCTTGTACTAAAATATTTTGTATAGGTAGATAACATTTTTATTGAAAAGGTCTAATACTTTATACTAATGAATATCTTACTTACATCTGTATCACAAAGGGTGAAATAATCAAACATTAATATAATACCGAATAAGAAACATAATTGTGCATTTTATATGTCTCTGCGTAACTTATATGTTACGGCAGAACTTTACTTTACCATACTAGAAATGTGTTAATTACTGTGTTAAAGCAATTTTTCTTTTTGAAATTATGAGTATTTTTGAAATCAAGGAGTTAAGGGAAAATTCGACCCATTTGAATGGATAAAATCTTTTTCTATAGTAATAAAATTTTATTTTAAAGAAAATCTCGGTAGAAAAATAAATTATGATTATGTTAAAACAACCTGGCAGTCGTTAAAATGTTGAATAAAAATTAACGTGTTACAGCTTTGTACGAAAATTGTTTTAAAAATTTGTCTCAGATCATGATTTAGATTTTGGAGCTTATAAATGATTTATCTAAAGAGCAGTACTTCAAAACATGTATATTTATTTAATGCTAAAACCAACATTTGAAGCTACTCCACCTTGTTGAATACAATGATTTGTAAATCTAAATGTCTCATTTTCCTGTTTGAATCTTTGTTTACATGCTCCACAAGATGGTATAATTAATTACTACTTAGAACTAAAAGAAATGTAATGAACTCACTTTTTTGTATTTTTCCTCTCTTTTCCTTAGCATCAAGAAGTTTTAAAAATAAACTATAAGAAATGCTCAGCCTCTTCTTTCACTCACATTAACTGTTCTCCAAAGCAGAAATAAAGTTCTTTGTGTTGTTCGTACTACACTAGTCCAAATTTACATTAAGGGTTTAATTACAAAAAATTTGCAGCATTGTATTACAAAATTTAAAGTCAATTCAACCCTTAATTTTTCTCACTCACGCGTTTGTTACAACAAATTTATGTTTTCGGGTTTACTGGGGTATCAGGGAAAGTTTTTTTAAATACGACATTTAGTATGATTTACTTATTTATTTTTACTCCTCTTTTAAACATTTGAGAAATTAAATTAAATGTACCTTAACACCTCCTCTGTTGTCTAATAAATAAATTGGTGACTTTTATTATTGGATGTCCATGAGTACAGTTTTTGAGGTAAAAACATTTATTTCTGTTGAAAATCAGTGCACTTTAAAGGTGATCTAGCTGTAAGCTAAAACTTAAGTTATTTAGAAAATTTAAATATTCATTGATCTTAATCCCCATTGTTTAAATTCAATATTGTTGTTAAAATTGTGTATGTTTGTACGTTGTAGTTCAAAATGAATGACAACAATATTTTCTAATAAGTTCCGTCGTTTTCTCTAATTTAGTTTCACTATCGATCACTACGTATTATTCCATTAAATACAAACATTAGACATTTCGAAGTTATAAACACCAACAACAAATTAGTTACGTAGCAAACAATTTTGTTCAGATACCGTTTATTATTGTTTTTTGTTAACTACTCACGCTTCATCAATCCCAGCTGAATTATTTGCATTTACTCTTAACTATATTTTTTAATGTTATGTTTATGTATATTAATAGTTATCAAAAATGTACTGGTGGTAAGTTAGGTATACAATCATGGGATACAGAGTTAATCTATTATCTACTTACAAAATAGGTCGTAACATCAATATTTAAAGCAGAAATATACTAGCTGTATATTCAAATACCAATTAAAATGCGAATGTTGAGTTCAGCTCCATTTCACCTTCCGCTTAGTGCAGCATCTGAAATCTGACGCGGTCACAGACTTGTATTCAGTCTTATAACTCAGCATTCGCTTTGAATCAACACTTCCCACCATAGCTACCAATGAAGATGCACATTTTGAGTTTAGCTCCATTTCACCTTCCGCTTAGTGCAGCATCTGAAATCTGACGCGGTCACAGACTTGTATTCAGTCTTATAACTCAGCATTCGCTTTGAATCAACACTTCCCACCATAGCTACCAATGAAGATGCACATTTTGAGTTTAGCTCCATTCACCTTCCGCTTAGTGCAGCATCTGAAATCTGACGCGGTCACAGACTTGTATTCAGTCTTATAACTCAGCATTCGCTTTGAATCAACACTTCCCACCATAGCTACCAATGAAGATGCACATTTTGAGTTTAGCTCCATTCACCTTCCGCTTAGTGCAGCATCTGAAATCTGACGCTGTCACAGACTTGCATCCAGTCTTATAACTCAGCATTCGCTTTGAATCAACACTTCCCACCATAGCTACCAATGAAGATGCAAATTGTGAGTTCAGCTCCATTTCACCTTCCGCTTAGTGCAGCATCTGAAATCTGACGCTGTCACAGACTTGCATCCAGCCTTATAACTCAGCATTCGCTTTGAATCAACACTTCCCACCATAGCTACCAATGAAGATGCAAATTGTGAGTTTAGCTCCATTTCACCTTCCGCTTAAAGCAGCATCTGAAATCTGACGCTGTCACAGACTTGCATTCAGTCTTATAACTCAGCATTCGCTTTGAATCAACACTTCCCACCATAGCTACCAATGAAGATGCAAATTGTGAGTTCAGCTCCATTTCACCTTCCGCTTAGTGCAGCATCTGAAATCTGACGCTGTCACAGACTTGCATCCAGCCTTATAACTCAGCATTCGCTTTGAATCAACACTTCCCACCATAGCTACCAATGAAGATGCAAATTGTGAGTTTAGCTCCATTTCACCTTCCGCTTAAAGCAGCATCTGAAATCTGACGCTGTCACAGACTTGCATTCAGTCTTATAACTCAGCATTCGCTTTGAATCAACCCTTCCCACCATAGCTACCAATGAAGATGCAAATTGTGAGTTTAGCTCCATTTCACCTTCCGCTTAGTGCAGCATCTGAAATCTGACGCTGTCACAGACTTGCATTCAGTCTTATAACTCAGCATTCGTTTTGAATCAACCCTTCCTACAATAGGGTCTATCTATTAATGAAAAGCTTTTTGAATACCCAAATTTAGTTGTATTAATCTACCAGAAAAGGATCACAATGGATTCTCGTTCATAACGTGACTCGTCATCCTTAGACACTCCACAATCTTAAGGATGATCTTTTGCTTGTCCTCGTGTTAATTTCAGTTACTTTAATTTTCCAACACCATTATAGAAGAGATTAGCAGTAGCCTTATCAGGTTTCCTCCATTAAGAGATCAAAATATAGTTATACTCGTCAAACCAATTTCAAAAGATTTTGGCAATGAGTCTTTACAGATGCAATTAAAAGTACAGTATTAGCCATAATAAACAGTACTGAAACTGAATCAGCTATAGCTACCTTCTCGATCAGCTGGTTCAATTGTGGATTGTTGCCATGGTTCCGTGTTCATTACTTCTTTCATATTTGAGGTTAGTTTTTGCTAACAACGGTAGAGAAAGTTTTTATCGTAGATCATTATTTTCGCTCATACGGAATTGGACGTGCGGGTGGACCAAGCTTGTCATACGCTGTATTACGTTTTCAAAAACATTTCCAGAAAAACCTGCCTAATAATGGTGTGATTCTTAGTGTTTTTGAAAAATTTCGAAGAACAGGTAGTGTTATGACACAGCGAAAGGGCTTTTCAGGTCGCCCAACTACAGTCCTTACAAATGAAAACCAGAAGATTGTTGCAGCAAGTGTTACAGTCACTGAAAAGAATCCTAAGGCGAGCTTTCTTAAACTGAATATTAGCAATACGTCAATGCGAAGAATGTTCAAAAACATTTTTCGCAAGGATCCACCATCCACCATCGTTCACCTCAAATAAAATACGGTGTGTATTAGGACAATGGAACAACCGCTATTCATACAAATGATGCAAAATCCTCAAAAACGGTATAAGTGTTGTTTCAAACTGAACGGGAGGGGGTCACATAAAACATGTTAACACCCGAGTTTAATCGATTTTGCTTCCTTTGACTTGTATTTATTGGTAAAATCTATGTGTAATAATACTGAGTACCATAATAAAATATTACCATTTTAGTACTGTTTATTTTGGCTAATACTGTACTATTAAATCGCGACCTTGTTTTAGCATCTGCATAAAATTGTAACAAAAAACTTCTAGACTGCCATCGCTTTTTCTGCAGCTGTCGCAGTTGGCACAGTAGACGTTGCCAGCCACGCCAAGGTCCTCCAAGGAAAACAGCCTCAACACTGCCAAGGAAGGCTACTGACATTTATTTCATTCATTTAACCTATAAAACAACAGGTTATCGTGTAGCTGCTATATAGGATGAGTATGAGGTTTTGTGGAGACTTTCTTTGGATATTTTCACAAAAGCAGCTTCTTTAGCTGAAGGGCAAACTTTTGTCATACAATCAAATGAGTATAGCAACAGATCGGCCGTATGTTAATCGCGAGAGCATTGAAAGGCTTACATCACATCTATCACTTCAACTTGGAATATAAATCACTCTGATTTTTCTAAGTGTAACAATATTGGCAGCGTTAGGAACAATCCTTTGAGTAGGTCAAAGTCACTTACGGTCGGGATAATAATATGTTATTTTCAAACCTTAACCTTAACCCAAGGGCAAGGCTGCGGCTCTCGAACTGAAAGGTCGTGGGTTCGATTCCCGTGTAAGGCATCAAAAGTTTGCTGATTGGTTTAGACTGTTCCCTTAAAAAGCTTGATATGATCAATTAAAGCTCCATTAGTATTGACAAAGTCTTGAAAATAAAACCCTTAAGGGATGACCCCAATCGGCTTTATTGACGTTTTGTCTAAGCCTCGATAAGATCTTAAAAATGATCTATCTATATTCCTAGGAATACAAAGAAGTGTTTGGGAACACGGAAAAGCTCTAAAGACCTTTTAAATAACGTAAAACGGTTTAGTAAGCGATCATAGAAACTATCACTATACTAGAACTATAACAAAAACTATAGTGAGAGATTTTTTTTTATACTATGAAAATACAACCAGTGTTCTAATAGTACGCATTGCGCTTAATTTAAATTATGCTAACAATTGATTACGGCACATTCAGCTACAGGCACGTTCAGCTACAGGCAAGTTCAACTACAGGCACATTCAGCTACAGTCACGTTCAGATATAGGCACATTTAACTACAGGCACATTTCAGCTACAGGCACGTTCAGATATAGGCACATTTAACTACAGGCACATTCAGTTACAGTCACGTTCAGATATAGGCACATTTAACTACAGGCACATTCAGCTACAGGCACCTTCAGATATAGGCACATTTAACTACAGTCACATTCAGTTACAGTCACGTTCAGATATAGGCACATTTAACTACAGGCACATTCAGCTACAGGCACGTTCAGATATAGGCACATTTAACTACAGGCACATTCAGCTACAGGCACGTTCAGATATAGGCACATTTAACTACAGTCACATTTAACTACAGGCACATTCAGATATAGGCACATTTAACTACAGGCACATTTAACTACAGGCACATTCAGCTACAGGCACCTTCAGATATAGGCACATTTAACTACAGGCACATTCAGCTACAGGCACGTTCAGATATAGGCACATTTAACTACAGGCACATTCAGCTACAGGCACGTTCAGATATAGGCACATTTAACTACAGGCACATTCAGTTACAGGCACGTTCAGGACTACGGTCCACCTTTTACATCTTTATTACTGAGCCTCTCTACCTGTGAGACTGTTGAAATTGAAATGATCAAGATGAAAGTCACTTAAACCTTCGACTACCGCGTTGGTAGTACAATTCTTAGCAGATCAAACGGGACTAGGGAACTAGGTGTTATTTTAAACACAGGTGATAAGTATATTCAATATTATTTAAATCCTGAAGTATGAAACAGTTACACATTAAATGAAAAGTGGTAAATGCTATTTTTAGTAAATGTTTGCCTTTTAAATAAGCTTTGAGAAATGTTTAATAAAATGGTTGTTGGAAAAGGTAGTTGTTAAGATAAATTGATTAATATTCAACTATGGTCCAGACAGTTTTATGTATTATGTTAGCTGTAATATCTATGACACTGTTGGCGTATAAATATCAGATGATGACGTAATCGGCAGTCACACCTTAACGAGGTATGAAAAGCTAATAGAGTAATTGATTTATTCACTCTGATTCTCCTCACCGATGCATGTATGTATTTATGAAAATATCTAAGCCGAGACTACGTTGGAATGAAAATTAAATAAGAAGTTGAGTACTTTTATTGTAAAGTGAAACTTTTTCATACATACCTATTTTTTTACTTAATATGCAAACAAGTGACAAAACACTATATTTATAGTTGTTTCTTTTTCATTTATCATAAATCTACGCAAAGAAATTATAGTGAAACAAAGAAATTTAAATCAGTCAAGATTATGATAACTCGTACCAGCATAACTTATAACTAATAAGGTATATGTAAACGCTCTTTGAATTTATAGCTCTATATGCATTGGTCTCCTTAAATTTATCTTTACTTTAACTCATATAGCTTTGCCTTTTAATTAATAAGGTATCTGTAAACGCATCTTCTCCAAAGTTGAATATGTAGCTCTAAATACATTTGTCTCCTTAAATTTATCTATACTTTAACTCATATATCTATACCTTATAACTAATATGGTGTCTTTAAACGAACCTTCCCCAGAGTTGAATGTGTAACTCTAAATACATTGGTCTTCTTAAATTTTCAATTACTTTAACTCGTACATGCATATAAGGTACAAATAAGGTATCTGTAAACGCCCTTTCTCCAACGTTGAATATGTAGCTCTAAATACATTGGTCCCCTTAACTTTACTGACTGAGGCAAGGAACAAAACACTGCAATTGAGTGGATTAGACTTGAACACTGGCACCACAGCCTACTCAACCTGATTCATAGTATTCTGAAGGCCACATTTCCATTACGCAAACAAATCTTCAGCCTCAGAAGAAAGGTAGATTTCACATGAGGCTGTCTTGTCGAAATTTCAAAATGAATGGACTATTAGTTTAGATTTTTTATTTTGAACGTTGATGAGACAATAATCCTCAATGATGGCATGTAAATATAATCATAACACTTTCAAACATTTATAAAGTCCATAATTATAAAATATTACTAGACAAACATTTTTACAACTATATAAATTTCTTTGTTAAAACATTCAAGGTATACTTCTATAACTTTAAACAGCCATCAATTTTAAAACCTTAAATTTTATCGAAAAATAAGTAGTTGGAATTAATTGAAAAGTATCGGTTTTAATTTATTTTGTGAAGTACTCGAGTTAAAAGTGTTGCCATAATGCGAATAACCGCCATCTTGAAACTATTATTGATAAGACTGTTAACGAACTCATCCAGCATATATAAAATTACTCCCTCTGTACAAAGTTTACTCTGTATCTATTAAGAACTACGGAAGTTATCGTGTTTACAATAATTCATGTGTTGGTAATTATTTTAGTTAGAATTTTTGCTCTAGTGTGAATGGTCTCCATCTTGAAACTTTTCATTGGTGAAGAGCATTCATTGGTTTACACAAACACACACACATATATGTTGTGAAATGTATTATATCATCATACTATTATTATTATATTATCTATTATATTATATACAAACTCTTAGATATGACAATATTTATAATGAACATATCTGTAAGCAATGTTCTATCCATCTTTTCAGAGTGATTCGTTTATTTTATTATTTAACTTTTTTGTTTATAGCATCTGAGGTGGTAATTTTTATGCAACATTTCAAACGAATTTAATGAGCAGGTACAATATTTAAGAGTTGAACTTCAATACCTTGAAAGACTAGTCGAAAATACCATTTTCAACAAATCACTTTGTGCCAGGTATCTTATAGGACATTGTATATACCTGGTCACGATGTTCAAGGGTTGCGGATATTTTAAAAATCTGTGTAATGGTAGAACATTTTATGAAGTTCAGAGATAAGGCCTGAAATATTCAAGAATTAAAAAGTCCCTCATTTGAATTCGATTTGTTCCTTACATTCTTGTGGACCCGCTGGAAAATTTATGGAAATTTATGGAATGATAAATTCAGGGTTATATATTAATTTCTAGGAAAAATGCAGTAGGCCTATAGAACACACACTAGAATCAGATGTTAATTTATCCTTGTCATAATATTATGGCAATAACCAATGTAACTCAAAGAAGGAACTATGACTGTAACTCACATTTATGCACTATGACTGTAACTCACATTTATGCACTATGACTGTAACTCACATTTATGCACTATGACGGTAACTCACATTTATGCACTATGACGGTAACTCACATTTATGCACTATGACTGTAACTCACATTTATGCACTATGACTGTAACTCACATTTATGCACTATGACTGTAACTCACATTTATGCACTATGACTGTAACTCACATTTATGCACTATGACTGTAACTCACATTTATGCACTATGACTGTAACTCACATTTATGCACTATGACTGTAACTCACATTTATGCACTATGACTAACTCACATTTATGCACTATGACTGTAACTCACATTTATGCACTATGACTGTAACTCACATTTATGCACTATGACTGTAACTCACAAGTAATCACTCGTATGATTTTAGCCTTGGTTAAGTTTTCTAGTCATATGTAAAATATTTGCACTATGACTGTAACTCACAAGTAATCACTCGTATGATTTTAGCCTTGGTTAAGTTTTCTAGTCATATGTAAAATATTTAAGGTGAAAAGTCAATCAATCCTCAATTGTGAACATGCAATTGTGAACATGCTGTATCCTCAATTGTGAACATGCTGTATCCTCAATTGTGAACATGCTGTATCTTAAATGGTGAGCAGGCTATATCTTCAATGGTGACAGGATGTATTTTCAATGACGAGCAGGATGCCATAAGAAGGTTAGTTAGTGAGTATTTGTGATATATGCCCTTAATTAAAAATTAAATTGATTTTATGGAAAATTCAAACGTAAACGCTAAGGCTCAAATTAACAGCTGTATAAGTCAAAGAATTACAGAATACATATAGTAGAGCACTAGGCCTTAGGTTGCCGAGTCTATGGACGTATAGACTAATTTTGTCTCATATTTAATGTATATTTATATGTTTACGCCCTTGTCTCCTAAATGTCTAAGCTAACTAAACCACCCATTCGAATGATGATATTCTAGATATACACAATCTTTTGAGCATTTTGAATGTCTAGCAGAATTTGAAAAGTTTAGTTTAATCCGAAAGAACAAGTTCCAAAGAAGTCACTCCATTTATTATGTTCATTTATTTAAGATAATGTGTCTGGAAAATGTTGAAGCTAAAAGGCATCATCACTAAAGCTTTAAATATTTCTATAACTAATTTTTAATCAGAACTGTTACTGTATTAAATGTATTCTCTAAAATTTTGTACGGTACAGATTCTTAAAACTCAAGATTTACATTCTCTCAACCTATATTACTTAATATTAAAATAGTGAACATTTCTACTGAAGTTTCTATCAGATTGTAACATATAATTCAATTCATAGCTTATTATGTATATCAGTGTTGGCAAGAATCCATGTGTTTTGCAAACGAAGCGATTCCTCCCGCACCACCCCCTCACAACTCTATGACCCTTGTACTGATATTTTAATATGCTGATATTGATTACTGTAGATATATCATTTCACAAAGAAACATGGAACACCACTATCTAGGGCGGCATATCTTTGTATTCAACAGCTATTGTAAACTCTGTTATTTCTTCTAGTGTGTGCAGTAACATTGTTATGCATATTCGCTTCGTGTTTGTTCTGTGCAGCTGACACTTTAGCCCACGACATACAATGCAATCCTTTTACCGTTCTTTATATGTAAAAAAATATAAAAAGTTCCCGTTGCTGTTTTTTATCTACTTTTGTTTGACATCTGTCTGTGTGATATGTTTGGGTAGAACCTATCCTTCAATCATTTAACAACGTGTCGTAATCTTTTGACGTTTTCAGTTTTGTACCTTTCTTCTCAAAATTGAAACGTCACCCGTGAAAAGTTTAAGCACGATACTTTACAGAGACTCCATAATTCTCATATTGAGCACTTCATAATAACCAATCATTACATTTATCAGATTTGTCAATACAGGAATGCTTTTAGAAATTCAAATTGGTTCCAAATGCTCAAACTGTTTTTATACTTACAGAGTATACTCATGAATAATTATTATTTTTACTATCCTGGACAGAAACTCATGGAAATTGGTTCCAAATGCTCAAACTGGTTTTATACTTACAGAGTATACTCATGAATAATTATTATTTTTACTATCCTGGACAGAAACTCATGGAAATTGGTTCCAAATGCTCAAACTGGTTTTATACTTACAGAGTATACTCATGAATAATTATTATTTTTACTATCCTGGACAGAAACTCATGGAAATTGGTTCCAAATGCTCAAACTGGTTTTATACTTACAGAGTATACTCATGAATAATTATTCTTTTTACTATCCTGGACAGAAACTCATGGAAATTGGGTTCAATGCTCAAACTGTTTTTATACTTACAGAGTATACTCATGAATAATTATTATTTTTACTATCCTGGACAGAAACTCATGGAAATTGGGTTCAATGCTCAAACTGTTTTTATACTTACAGAGTATACTCATGAATAATTATTATTTTTACTATCCTGGACAGAAACTCATGGAAATTGGTTCCAAATGCTCAAACTGGTTTTATACTTACAGAGTATACTCATGAATAATTATTCTTTTTACTATCCTGGACAGAAACTCATGGAAATTGGGTTCAATGCTCAACCTGGTTTTATACTTACAGAGTATACTCATGAATAATTATTATTTTTACTATCCTGGACAGAAACTCATGGAAATTGGTTCCAAATGCTCAAACTGGTTTTATACTTACAGAGTATACTCATGAATAATTATTCTTTTTACTATCCTGGACAGAAACTCATTGAAATTGGGTTCAATGCTCAAACTGGTTTTATACTTACAGAGTATACTCATGAATAATTATTCTTTTTACTATCCTGGACAGAAACTCATGGAAATTGGGTTCAATGCTCAAACTGTTTTTATACTTACAGAGTATACTCATGAATAATTATTCTTTTTACTATCCTGGACAGAAACTCATGGAAATTGGGTTCAATGCTCAAACTGGTTTTATACTTACAGAGTATACTCATGAATAATTATTCTTTTTACTATCCTGGACAGAAACTCATGGAAATTGGGTTCAATGCTCAAACTGGTTTTATACTTACAGAGTATACTCATGAATAATTATTCTTTTTACTATCCTGGACAGAAACTCATGGAAATTGGGTTCAATGCTCAACCTGGTTTTATACTTACAGAGTATACTCATGAATAATTATTCTTTTTACTATCCTGGACAGAAACTCATGGAAATTGGGTTCAATGCAGAATTCGACGGCTATTAATGACGGTAGCATTGATATTGCAACATAGCATTGGGGTTTTGTTCTAAACCATTTGTTGTTGTCATGATTGGAGGAAAAACTAGAATTCAGATCACTGCGGATACGACAGGCTACTCTTCTTAAAAAGGATTTATTTGGTTACTAAGCCTTGCTTACTTTTTATTCCTTTAATTATCCATTTTTAAGTGGTAAAAAGATTCAGAAAGGCACCTACTGGAATTACATTCAACAGTTATGTATAGTAACTTTTATCTCGTATTTGACTTACTATGACTTTATATTTTCACCATTCAATAAACACATCCTTCTTTCATATAAAATACAACAATAAAAATTAAAGATATACCAGGTTGAACGTTATCGCCAATTAATTATGTTTTGCTACTCGAGTAATGTTCCAAAGATAGAGGAGAAAGTGGACATGGGGCGGGGAGACTAAAAAGGAGATGGCGATAAGGGGACACCACAGGGAGTGACAGAGGAGGAGATGGAAAGTGAGAATACGGTGTTTGCAATGGGGAAAGTCGGGGTGAAAGTGTACAGGGTGGCAAGTAACCTGTACAGAACTGGACTTGAATTGCCAATCCCTCGCCACTAGTTAACTTGTGTAACTATCATACATACGTTGATGTTCCTCGTTCACTTAACAAGCTTAATTGGTGCTTAGACAAATTTCAAAGATAACTCACCTCGTTTGCGTAATTGTTTTCATTACCAACGTTTTTTAAGTTAGATGGCCTTTTAATGTGATTGATTATAATTAAATTGTATTTAGAGAACATCAAGAAACCTTTCGTAGTTTACTATACTTCAAATCGGTATTGTGACATAATGAATACTAATTACATACACTATAGGTGTTACCTTCACGAGATATATTAATACATAATTTATGTTTCTCATCCTAATGGATACAATATTTTATCTAATTCAATTTCTATGTTGTCTTAAGCATTACAAGTTGTCCTTTGTATTTCGTCATTAAACAGGAGTTAGCGTATGTTAACAAGGAAAATACTTGGCTTGCATGTTGAGCATTCCTCGATTCATTTGTTGTCTCTGATTAGGCTTATACGATGTTACGTTATAAATATTGTATAACCTTCTCATACCAATGTTCCCCATATGGTCAATGACAGTGATTGTGTTATTGAGACGTTTACGTCTTCATAACAACACTCCTCCTCACGTCATCAAAGAGCTATTTATACCAAGAAATATGATTAATTTATAATTTGTATTTATTTTTAAGTGTTTTAAGTTACATTTTCCTCATTATTTCTTCGTTTAATAATAATACAATTTATTTTAACGACTGATCATTATTCAGGTACAAACCAATATAGTGTTTATTATTTAAAACCTCTGAAGAACCTGAAGTCTAAAATGTGGGTATTGACTTGAAAGTGATATCAACGACAAAATGGTGTAATCAAAAATAAAAAAGATGGGAGGCAACTTGAAATGTAAAGAACGGAATCATTCGACATACTGTTTTTATTGCTTCCTTTTCAAAACACTGCCGCAATAAAAATGCTTACCGTTTTAGTGACATCAGCCGATTTAACATTTATAAGGTAATATGAAATTTATAAGGACCCCATCATGTGAAATTCTCTTAATATTGTTTCTTATTTAAAAACACTTGTGCAATAGAAACAAGAAAAATCAGCTTGTTATTGTATTACCTCAAAAATATTTGCTATGCCGCATGACTACCTCCTCCCCACAACTTCCATCTTACGTTTTAAATCTTATGTATGCTGATTTTTCGAAAATGATAAAACAGTCTTTAGTAATATCACAGAGAAGTACTGCGAAGCCATGTATAACAATTAGTACCATACCAAACCTCCAAGGCTATTAATAATTAACAATAAGTGAACGGAATCAATAGTATTCTTCCTTGAGCCAAGAGAAACTTCTGTACCAAGCTTCGGATCTGCAGGACCTTTCCACGGACGGTCTGTCCTTTGACATTTAGTACACAAAATCAATATAATTCTTTCTAGAATCTAGACGAACTTGTGTAACAAGCTTCTAGTCGGCAGGAGCTATCCACGGACGGTTTGTCCTTTGACCTTTAGAGCTCAAACTCGATAGAATTTTCCTTGAACCAGGAGAAACTTCTGTACCAAGTTTCGAGTCTGCAGGACCTTTCCACGGACGGTCTGTCCTTTGACATTTAGTGCACAAAATCAATATAATTCTTTCTAGAATCTAGACGAACTTGTGTAACAAGCTTCTAGTCGGCAGGAGCTATCCACGGACGGTTTGTCCTTTGACCTTTAGAGCTCAAACTCGATAGAATTCTTCCTTGAACCAGGAGAAACTTCTGTACCAAGTTTCGAGTCTGCAGGACCTTTCCACGGACGGTCTGTCCTTTGACCTTTAGAGCTCAAAATCGATAGAATTCTTCCTTGAACCAAGAGGAATTTATTTACCAAGCTTCGAGTCTGCAGGACCTTTCCACGGACGGTCTGTCCTTTGACCTTTAGAGTCAAAAATCGATAGAATTCTTCCTTGAACCTAGAGAAGGTTCTGTATCAAACTTCGAGTCTGCAGGAACTTTCCACAGACGATTTGTCCTTTGACCTTCAGAGTCAAAAACCGATAGAATTCTTCCTTGAACCAAGAGAAACTTCGAGTCTGCGGGAAAATTCCACAGACGGTTTGTCCTTTGACCTTTAGAGTCAAAAATCGATAGAATTCTTCCTTGAACCTAGAGAAGGTTCTGTACCAAACTTCGAGTCTGCAGGAACTTTCCACAGACGATTTGTCCTTTGACCTTCAGAGTCAAAAACCGATAGAATTCTTCCTTGAACCAAGAGAAACTTCGAGTCTGCGGGAAAATTCCACAGACGGTTTGTCCTTTGACCTTTAGAGTCAAAAATCGATAGAATTCTTCCTTGAACCTAGAGAAGGTTCTGTACCAAACTTCGAGTCTGCAGGAACTTTCCACAGACGCTTTGTCCTTTGACCTTTAGAGTCAAAAACCGATAGAATTTTTCCTTGAACCTAGACGAACTTATGTTTCCAAGCTTCGAGTCTGCAGGAACTTTCTTCGGACGGACGAACGGACAAAGACGCGATATTAAGTATTACGCTCCATAAACTCCTTAATACAATCCACTGATGGAGTGTAAATAGTCAGTATCCATACTCATTACCACATCAAGGTACTGACTAATTATGTACATCATCACATTGATGGATAACGTATATTATTGTAGCACAAAATAAATTTTAAAATTAAAGAGAAACTGCTAACGAAACTGTTATAAAACTGGGTCGCTGCCTTTTGCTAAATAAACATGAAGTCCTTCACAGCTATATGTTCAACCGGTTAAGGCATATAGTTTGAATTAAAAGTGTTACAAGCAGATGTGTATTCATAAACAACATTTCAAATATTTATTACATTGATTGTCATTTCTATCAATTGCTAAAATTAAGAGGAACTGAATACCGCCGGAATGGAGAATTTCTCGAAACCCATGAATTTCTGATAGCTGACCCAAGAGAATTGTTCGAACCATAAACACAAAGATAATGCAATGGCACTGGATGTCAACTCTCGAAGTTCTTTAGCCCAAGTCTGTTTACTTGGCAGTATATAGTGAGTGTCACACGCAGTTCAGGTTACATGCATTCAGGATGATGTATTTACATGGATACATCGCTATGTAAAGGGTTATCTAGCTATCATTATACTAGCTGGTTTAATGATTTTAAGTATAAAAGTAGGTGGGAAAATCCTGTTTGGTTGTATAGACCTATTTACAAGAAAGCGGTTTTAACTACATTAATTTATGAACATTACTCAGTTAGTCATAATTGAGAAGTCGTATTTGCGTCTTGCAATTCGAAAACTTATTCTTTTACCACATGTAAAATATCGTATGGATCGTTTCCTCAGATTTCCAATACATTGAGAAACATGTAAATGCTTAAAGAACTTTCTTTACTACTTGAGAAACTACCGACTTAAATATTGTATATATAGAATTTTACTTCGGCTGAAGCCGTAATGTTTTTGAAGTGTCTTGCATATTACAGATGGCATGACTGAATTGAATTTTGTCTTGAATAATCAAACCGTATACTTAATGTACATAATAATTACAATTAATTATGTAAATAGCTTGACAAAATGAAAACAACAGTAAAATCTTGTTAGCGTTAGAAGCTAAATAGTCTGAATGATCTTAAGGATATTATTTTCAGAGTAATAGTCTACTGCCTTGTTGAGTAGAAAAACTACTTAACAGTGAATAAGCAGTTTATTGACAATTATGAAAGCCATGTTTACACGTAGTTGATGGTAAAATCTTCCACTATTTCTGTTGTCAACAAAGTACGTCTATATTCATTCCCATCAGGCAGTGGTAAATAAAAGGGATTTCAACATTTATTTAATTACTCTTAAAAATCCCATTTGCCATCAGATAATACAAAATATTTTGATGGCAAAAACCACATTCTATCGTTTTGGAATCAACCATTTACTCTTACAAGACAAACACAGGAAAATCTTTAACTTTCAGATTTAAAAGATGCAATAGATTGTTAAAATTTAAATAAATAAGACACAACATATAAAACATTATACTGGCTTCCCTTTACGGAAAACACGTTTAAGCTATGAGATATCAAGTTAAATATATCATTATATTTTTTCAAACAGTTCAATTATTTATTTTAATACTTATAATTAAATCTGTGTTGAATTGTTAATGAAAAAGGCAAAGAATGTACAAGAAATAAATAAATAAAAATTGTTTTATTATCTTTGAAAGAACTAATTACCAAGCAGACACAAACATGACTTACTCTTTCTTCTGTTCTTATAACGTAAATAGTTTGGAACATATAATAATCTTATGCATCTGTCACAAAATAGTATTTCTCTTCAATAGGAGCAAACTTGGTTGTTTTCGATTAAGCACCGAAAAACATTTTTGCTCTGTGTGATGAACAACGTTTTTATAATACCAAAAACTAAATTAAAACTTGTACGTTTTATTTAATTTGTATCACATAATAACTCAACACATTCATACTGCATAACTGCATGAATGCCGTTATTTATTTGTACTGAAACAATAACTAGGTTTAAGGTTAGCTCACTGTAAAACTCAAATTGTGCGCCAGTGAATCTTTTAGGGCCCTGTTCTGTTATAAGGTAACGAAAAAAATTCGACAGTTGTTATTCGTCCATTAAGATAACTAAAATATGACCATGATTTCTACATATAGGCTTGTACGCACACTTATGAATTTTCTGCTTCTTTGATATTTATTAAAGATATGTTTGGAAATAAATAGTACCATTGTCGCAGTCATTTTATATTAACCACACTAAATAACAAGATGACTTTGTATTGCATTGGTGTCCGTTTCAATAACAGTGGCCATTCTAACATTTTTCATTCAAATTATACCTTATCAGATCATAGATAAGATATTCACAGGAGGTAGAGATTTCTAGGAAAACGTGCTAAATGAGTTAAATTTGGACTGGAAGATTTCCTTTTGATCTGATAGCGCGGTTTATATCATTATACCCTTACTCAAGTACTTAGGAGGACTCACTTCTTAAAGAAAGCATTATACTATAACACACAGAATCATGCACCACTAAGCTAAAATGTTGTAAGGTTTAAAAAATCTTTCTTTTTGACAAGTATACAGTTGATAATATCATGATTTCAACCCACAATTTAGAATCTCTACTTTTTGAAAAGTTTGAAGAAAATATTAGAGTGTGTTGAAAGTTTTGATGATATTTTTGTAGTCGTATACATTTGTAAGCAAATAATGTAGGCTGATACTTTCGGTTTAAACGTTTTCCACTTGTGTGGGCGTTACCCTCATGTTGCTAGTAGGAAAGTAGCAGAAGATAATTTGAGAGATAAAGATCTTAATATATCTGATCAGCAATAAGAACTAAAGCTCATCACAACAGTTTATTCTACACAAGAAGTAGTTATGGTAAGAAGGGTTGATTCAATTTGAATGTTGAGTTTAGCTCCAGTTCACCTTCCTTTTATAGCAGCGTCCTGGAATATAGAGTCATGTTCGTCTGAAGAGATCCAGAGAAAGTCGGCGCGAGGAAGCTCAACACGAACCTTTACATCATTTCGACATCAGAGTCACCTATAAATAGATGAAGTGACAATCTCATTGCCTCATCAATTGTGCACCTGAAGAGACAATGAAACTGGAGTCAAGTCTGAGACAGCGTCAGATACCAGACTCTGCAATAAAAGGAAGGTGAACTGGAGCTAAACATTTAAAAAGGCTTAAGCATTTGAATCATATGTCAATTTTAGTTTTAATATCTAAGGCATAATTAGATAAAAACATTTATATGTAAAAATTAAAGTTTGTAATATTAGCATTAATTACTATTTTTGTTTTTTAACGTTCAATAGGCCAGATTATTATTCATTTTAAGGTTAACATAGAATTGCTTCTACTTACCTATTTTTAACTACGTAGGAACACCAGGTAACCTGATTAAATGGCTGACATTAAACACTTCAATCAAGAAAGTAGCGAGTTTCATTCAATTATGATGTACAAACACCACCCGATACGATTCTAGGGAATGAACAGATTACCCCGTCAGCGCGACCCTAATGTTGTTTGACTTATTGCAGAGTACAAAGTAAATGTTTAAACACTCTACCTTATTATATACCCAAAAAATACTAGCATTACTAATGCTAGTAAAAAATTACTGCATTATTAATGGTTTATATGCTTTCAATATGCTGTAGCTTCCAAATGTTTGAAAATAATACCTCAAAACGTTATCTACAAAAAAGTCCTAATTAAAGTTATGTAAATTAACCTTCACAATCATTATTGCTTATTCACTTTGATATTTAAGGATGAACACCACTCTTAAATACTAATTTCCTTTGGCTGGTCAGATTATACATTTTATAAGTAGTGGAACTCACTTCGTTCATTTCATATATTATATTGTTACCTCCGTAACAGTCTAAAATAAGATGCGCAACTCCTACATTTTGAAAATTGAATCTTGATATGTGGATCGGCCCTTGGAATTGGGCATTTAATCCGAAGATCGTGTAGTTGTGTACACAAATTCAAATTTCCATATATGTTCAAAACACGTAAAGACGTGTTTTAAGGGTTGATTTTAAGCTAATTGCGTTTCAATTTGTTACACTGAACATTGTTGAGGGAAAATTCGTGTTGACTCCCCTAGAATCAAACCTGCGACCTCCCGCCTAGAGAGCCGCAACCTTACCCCTACGCTGCGGCGAAGGTATAAGGCATGTTAGATGCATTAAACCGCATGTGAGTCAATTAACGAGATCGTACTGTATCTGCTTAGCTACCGGGATACGCCAACGAGTGTCGGAGCTCGGGTATCGTGTCACGTGTGAGGCGGTCGCGCCGCCGGGCGACTTTCCCGAGATCGCCTCGCCACCGCCGCGCCGGGCTGCCCTGGGCGGGAGAAAGCGTCTGGTCTAGAGCACTAGAAAGCTGTCTAAGTAATGAATCGACGCTCGGTTTATTGACTAGAACCGACCGACCGATTATAAAACACATCGACATAACAGAAAATAACACGGTATAACCCGGCCGAGATTGCGGGGGTAACAGACGCGACTCGGTGAGCCACCGCTGCAAATGTCACTATTGTTTACGAGGCTTCCTTCAGCTCTTCCTGTAATTACTACTAACAGCTAGGAATTTTGTTTGGTGGACACGGTCCGGTGAGGTGGAAGCGGCAGAGAGGTGCTCGTAAAACCTCAGCAGCAAGTCGAGTCACTTCCGTCTGTCATCACCTCGTAACTGACTCAGCTGTTTCGGTGTAAAGCTCTATCCGGTAAGTTATACATGTACGGAGTGAGTCAGCAAGTGTCCTGCAAGTATTTTATGAGGAACAAAGTGCAAGTTCCTTAAATCGCGTACAGGAAATCTGTGTAGGATTCAACTTTATGACATATAACATAGTTATATATAAATATCATTATTTACTAATGCTCAGCCAAATCCCAGGAAGTCATACACCATCATCAAACTCTGTTTTGTTTATATATAAATATAAATACAATGGAGTATCGAAGGACACGATAGAATGTTAGGAAATCTATAAACCAATCGACCGCATTTCACCTGTTAACATTTCATATGATTGTACTCATTTTATTTACAAATCTGTTTTTTTTTCTGTGATTTGTCGTTGCCACCATTGGCTACCAATAAGGCTAATGTAAAAACGTCACTTACGCTCAGCCAAATCCCATGAGCTAACATACAGCTATGATGACTACCGATGGATAATCCTCGCTTTTAATATTTATTGACACCGAACCAGAAGATGATTTATTAAATGTCGAAACTATAGTAGTGTATGACCACAGTTTGAACTGTTTGACGAAGGTACGAAGGAAATTGAACTGTTTCAAAGGCTAGTGTCCACTTCTGCCTTGGTTCCATATCAGCTTGGAATATTACTGGTGCAGTTTTCTCCAGCCGCTTGAGTGGTCAGAGCTTGAGGAAACACCCAAATGCAGGTAAAAAACACCGTAGACAGTATCGAAACTGAAATTGCAATGAGTCCTGATACGTTATCCAACACAAGACGTGGAAATAAAAGATTAATAATAACGGTAGCATGTTTAACATAAGATTGAGGCCAGACACAGCTCACTTTAGAAAGCACATTGACATATGGCTTTAAAAATTTTTTTTTTTTTGTCAAACAATTTTTCCCTAAATTATGTTTTATATGTCTGCAACGTCTGATAAAACTATAAACATATTTCAAATGTTCCCTACCTTTATCATGATTTTTTTCAATCGAAAACCGATTGAACTCCCTTATGAAAATGACTCTGTGCACTGAGATGGTCAAATGTGACTGTCCAAAACGAAAATTTGATATTATTGACAAGAATAGTGTAATTTTGAAATGGCTAATGACTGATCCCGATAACTGACCACCTTCGTGGTATGCAAACACTCAATTCTATCCAAGCAACCGCAACCGCCTATCGACTGATTTACGTATTTCTGGTATATAGTTTTATTACACAGAGTGTCCCACGAAGAGGTTTAAACGTTTGATTTTATATCACTTGCTCATTTATGCACCGAACATTCTCAAACTCTACACAATTAATAAAGTAGGTTTTAAAAATATTCTGCGAAAAATTAAAGCTCCCTTTCTTGAAAACACTTAAATATACTTGAAAATTGTACCACTTTGCTTCCTATAAAAAAATCATTTCTTGAATTACCTGATTTGATTACTGCGTTGCAGTTTTAAAGAACAGGTCTTTAACAGCGCTCATTGTTGAAAACGGCTGTTTGATTGAAGAATATTACTTGTGCTATAAAAACATAACATAACCTCCTCTATTAAAGTTTTACTGATATTGACGTTCGAGAAATGGCTTTTAATGTTGAACAAAAAGTGAAGTGTTTTGCGTGGGCTATTGCTTGTGGCAACATTACAGAAGCAATTAGACATTTCAGGTTACCTACCCAGGAGTTGAACCACCTAGCAATCCAACAATAAGTAAGTGGAAAAATCTTTTTTTAGAAACTGGAAGTGTCGTAAAAAAAGTACTCTAGAGTATCAAATAAGGGAAGAAAAGTACTAGTATGCGCATCAATGCTCTGCTCTCCAGGTATACCGAAATCGCTAAGGAAGGTTGAACTTGAAACTGTTGTTCCAAAGTCTTCAGTACCGTACACAGAGTAATTAAGAAAAACAACATTAAATTTTACAAAAGTAACCTAGTCCATGATCTTCTTAAAGATGATCCGGACAGGAGAGTGGAATTTTGTTCTCGTATCATTGAGTTTCATGAGCATACACCTAATTGGCATACTCAAATTGTTTTTTAAGACGAGTCCACTTTCTACCGCAATGGTGCTGTAAATAGGCATAATTGTAATTATTACAACACCGGTAATCTACACATTCTTGAACAGACTCTACTCAAATCAAAAGGAATTACTGTTTGGGTATCTGTTAGTTGTAATGAGGTGCTATCTTACGACATTTAAGACAGTACAATGACTTGGAATAAGTATGAACAGGTTTTAAATGATCAAGTCTTGGCTCATTTTACTGTTCCAGAAATGGATCACCAATCTTCAAACAAGATGGTGCTCCTCCTCATTTCGCAAATCCTGTCAAGCGATTACTAAATGACAACCTTCATGGCCTTTGAATTGGTCGTGGAAGTGATTTTCTAGATTGACCACCCCGGTTCCCAGATTTAACTGTGTGTGATTTCTTTTTATGGGGTTACTTAAAGGACCAAGTTTATACTCGTAGCTTCAATAATGATGATGAATTAAAACAATCAATTAAAGAGGAACTTCTCCGGATACCGCAGAATTTGTTTGTAAGAGCTTACGATTCATTTGTTAATCGCTGTTATCAGTGTGTCACTTGTGGATGGATTACAGTTCGTATGATTTTGGATTGTAATTTTAATAGGCTATGTTCTAATTTTCTGATTGAAATGTTTTATTGCTCTAGAATATGACAATAAATAATTTTATAAAACCAAAAATACTGTTTTTTTTTGTTTCAACAATTGCTAGAGAGCTGACATTTTCACAGAATATTTTTAAAGCCTATTTAATGAAAATCGTGTAGAGATTGAAAATGTTCTGTGCATTAATGGTTAACCAAACGTTTTTATATTACTATTCGTTGGACACCCGGTATATAAAACAGTTTATATTCTACAGTACGGTTATCTCACTTTCACTTAAAATTTGTTATAAAACACATCTTAGTTGTCTTTTTTACAGAAGTAAGTTTCTCTGTCCTATATATGTATACATATTCTTTATCGGGAAGCCATGCAAAAGCAATTATGGAACAAAAATGTATAATTACCCACTAGGTTGGTAAACCATCTAATTTACTTATATTACCAAAAGAAAGATTAACTAAAAATATTTTGTAACAAATATCGCTAAATTTAATTTCAATTAATAGTTATAATTTAACAGTCAATGAAAAAGAAAACGGATGAAAAATACAACATTGTTGTGAAATTGATACTGAACAAATTATATATACAAACATAAATTATAATAATGAAAATGTCTAAATATATATTACTTTAATATTTAGAAGTCCGTTATCATTGCAATATATGAAATGTAAAAAATATTATAAAAATTTATTAAATTAATAGAAAATATGAAGAAAACTGGTTTATTTTAAGAATTTAGTATCTCATATTCTTTTAAAACATAAAAATAACCACTTAATAATAATTAAAGGTACTTTTTCACACCGTATTATAAGAAGTACTCACTTATCTGTCGGTCTGTCCCGCGACTGCCTATTTTTTATTATTACTATTACTATATTTGAACAATTATTGCCAAAACTTACCTAAATATTAAAATTGCATATATATATATATATATATATATATATATATATATATATGGCATTTTTATAAATACGAATTACATTAGTAATTACGGTAAATTATTCATCAGATTTGAAGCTCGTACTAGGTACAAAACACAATTAGGGTGTTTTGAAATGTTCCATATTTAATGACATTTAATATTTTATTATATTAATTAAATAATCTACAGATAAGGTTTTATTTAATACTTTAAAAAGAAATAATTATATTATAAAACATGCCCTCAAAAAGGTAAATAAAATGCGTTTTCAAAGCGATCACAATAGCACAGCGAAGCGCGATTAAATATTTATTATACATTAACAGCATGCTCACAAGAAACTCTACTATAACGAGTAAGTAGTATCGCAGATGGGGAGCAGCTTTGTAAGGTGTGGAACTGAATCTCTTTCTACACCTAGAAGATCCTTCCACAGTGGTGCGACTGTACGCACGCGCTCCACAGAGAAGTAGATCTTCAAAATAAAACTTTTTACATCCATACAGACAAACTGATAACTATTTTAAAATAATAACTGCATTTTCATTGTCATTATATTCCAAAAAATAAACTATGGGTTTGTGATAAGTGAAATACGAAATAAAACTTCTGGAAAACCTTTCTAAATATCTCGTAAACACAACATCTGAGTTGTTCCAAATCTCGTTGTACTTATGTTTTTATCGTTTGCCATTATTAAATTAAATTTATCTTTTAAAAAGTCAATTGGTTTTGACAGCAAACTACAGGAAAGTTTGTATTAAAATCTCTACTCAAAATGATTGGCATTTCTTTCAAATTTTCAAGCTCCAAGGTGTGTGTGTGTGTGTGTGTGTGTGTGTGTGTGTGTGTGTGTGTGTGTGTGTGTGTGTGTGTGTGTGTGTGTGTGTGTGTGTGTGTGTTGCAGTATTGGATGCCTTTACAAAACTCATGTCTGTTATACCTGCATGTATAATTTAAATATATTCTTCATCAGTAATAATACTATATTTTTCATATAAATTGTTTCATGTCCGTGTAATCTGTGTTTTCGGAATACTCTTTTTTAAGAATACCTTTTTTTCTAAGCTGGTAGTTTCAGTAAAATATGCTTCAAATGCTGTAGAAGAAAACGGAATTTCTTTCTCCCACATTCATAAATGCTTCTGGAGATTTCGCACTTAAGAATCAATCAATCTCAGTAAGACGCATTATCCACTGCAGTTGAGGCAAGCATGTGGCAGGGCGAGACGCAGTCGTAGTTTGTGCTGCGTTTATAGTCCAGTTTGGCCACCCAGCCAAGGCCGGCCAACTGCATAGCTAATTTCCATTGCACGCCCGTACCACACTCTCAGATGCTGCTGGCCATTCCAACTGCAACTTAACACCTCGTTCGATTGCTACTCTTCTGCCAAGATTATCTTACAACAAACTTGACAACGTGGTATTCTACATATTATTTGGCATTTTTTTTACTTTATTTAACTGAATGGTATACTCCCCCATGGTTGATTAACAAACAATATTCTAAAATACTATGATTAGGATTCAACTAATGGAAATATTAAGAAAAAATTAAAACTGTTCTGTACCAAATTCTTATAACTCTATACCAAAAATAAAAATAAATACTAGCAACGATCAATTGTATTACACTCATTTACCACTGTCATTTACAACGTTAGATACTGTAAAAAGGTATGTTAAGTTTGTAACTCTTTCCAGAGTCTTCTTTTTTATCTATTCTGATTTTATGGTGGTACTTCTTATGGAGAAAGCTGTACCTTCTTTTTTACCACTTTTTACTGTTGTTTTACTCCTTCACTTCGTAATTGTACTAAATCTTGGTAAGACTTCTATTGCTTTCGCCAGACTTGACGTGATTTATTTCCAAAATTATAGTCTAGTTACGAACTGCTTTATCAACAAACAACTATAAAAACTGTTTGAAATGTATTACATGTACAATATTTTACATTTTGTATAGTTTGAAACTTTTAAGTTTGACTTTTTGTACCCTTAAAACACTTGACTTTATTGTAATACAAGTGGTATATTGAAATAATATTATCTTTAAAAAGACATTTAAACGTTTAAAGTTTGCATGTACAAGTTTTTCCTAATTTAGTAAATTTTTCTTACGTTATATTCGCAAACAAAAATGCGGCATGCACGATGCGGTGTTTTTACCTTTTGTTATTATGATTGCTACAATTATTTTATTTAAATTTAATTTAACTTAGTATCGATTTGGCGTGCAACGAATTATCTGGTTTGGCGTTGCAATGTAGATGACGTGTTTCTTGAAATGTGATCTTTTAGCGTAGTGATTAATGTTTTTGTCACCTGATGAAGCGAACTAAACATATTCTCAAAACGGGAGGTTTTCAACTTCGAGAAAGCACTAAACTCATGCGCAGATCAATTATACGTAGTATGTAACCCAACATTTCTTTTGAATAATTACATTTTTTATAATTTAACAATAATAATTATTTTGTATTCGGTTTACTTACGCTGCAATGTGTGAAATGTAAAAATCTGGAATGCTATATTTCTAGAGTCTAAGTATGATGAAGTCACTGATTGATGAGCGCGTTTATTTTGTGATAAAATACTACGGTTCAAAAAACATCTAAAACTCAAGAAGGATTTAAGGCGATGTTTTACACTCTACCTTTGTAAACGGCTTGTCCCCTTTAATGTTGCTGGATTACGAAATACATCTGAAATAAAGGGTGAAACGTGAGTTTTAACGATTACGATTTACGGCCTGGCCAACATTTGAAATGGGCTATACGAACACCATCTACATCAAGCCGATGAAGGAAATGAGCAAAGTCCAAACATGAGATAACGACCTCGTAATTTAACTTTATGTATGTCAAAGATCAAGACTCAGTTTAATTTACGATGTAGGTGGCCCAGCGGAGAGCGGCAGCACGGCGGTTGGTGGCGCAGCGGTGGCCAGCCTGCAGAGGCAATGGTGCGGTACAGCCTGTTCCTATTGGGACCTGTGATATCATAAACATTCGGAAAACGTTTTCGCTTAGAATTTACTAAACTTATGAATGATTGTATCGTCAGTGAATTCTCCTCTTCGCAAATTCCATGATCTATATACCGTATAGTTAATTAGTTATTTGTTTAAACTGTATTATTGACGATGATTGACTTGAAAGGATAACACGATTTCGGACACCTTGTATCATTCAATATGACAAGAATAGAAGACTATATCTCGAAGCTTGGCATCTATCATCTTCTAAAGGCGTTAAAGCAATCAATTTATTTTCCTCACCTCATTTTCGTCACTTCCTGTGGTATGTTTTGTGTCCCCAGATGGTTAACTTCCGGCTGGTTTATACCTTCCAGTTGAACCCACACTGGGTACAGCAAAAACCGATGTGTCACTTAAATCTGGGCAGCCTTATGGATTTCCAGGAGCGGCACATCGCTAACCGCAAATTTCGAATTTCTGGGGTGTAAGGGTTTTTCATAGGTCTAGTCTACTGCGGGAGATAACTTTTGGAGTTGGTAAGGTTCGTTCCCTAAGAGTAAAAGGTTCTTGCCAGCCTAGACATAAGGGTGTGCCACCCTCTGCTTGCTTTACCTGGAGAGGCTGGTTCAGATCTGGCTTTCCCTTCTTCCGAGGGGACATGGCTTGAGATTAGAGCTCTAAATTGTCCCTCATGAATCTTAACAGGAGGCGGCCCCTACTCCCAACCTTACTTTATATACACTCTGGAAACAGCGCAAAAGTCCTTATAGGACTGGGTGCAATTTTCGAAACTTCTTGTCCTAAGAGAAAAAAAGTGTTTTGTGAAGTGCACTTGGATTTTAAGATTCACATCTTTACAGAGATGTGAGCGTAAGGTTCGTGCTTGGTCGTTTACGTAAATTAGTTCTGCAGTCAAATTTTGTAATTTTCGGATCCGTCGCCGATATTATTCGTTTACTTCTTAAGCGCCTGCAGAAGAGGAGAGATTCCAACAATCGAAACGTAGTACTCTACTCTTGTAACATTTAATGGTGACAAATATAACTAATATCATCAATTAAACATTATGATATCCTAAATAGAACTTTGATAACACGCAATGGCTCTCATCTTGTGTGGATATTAATTGAAAATCTTCTAATGACAATGCAGTAATTGTAGGTGATTGTGACGTCATTAAGTACTATAAATATTTCACTAATCTCTATCTTAAGTAAGTAGTTGTATTCTAATTCAGAATTGTTCTAATGATATAACTAGCATTAATTGATTGTGGTCATCGAACAACAATGTTATACACGTGGTAACATACATTTACAGTAACTGACTACATTATTGCTCAGTTATACTTTTATAAGTAAAATAAACGATTACGGAACTAACAGGTGTGTTTAGGATCAACATTTGAATCAAGCTGTCATTATTATAAAAATAACATCTATTTAATTTATTGGCTAAGCCTATCACTTGTAAGGCTGGAAAATGTTCTGTCTGTCTGTCTACCTGTTTGTGAAAGAATTAAGACCAAAACTGGTTATAAATCCTTTGCTGAAATTGGGTGTTAAAATTTACGTCCATGAGATTTTATAGAATACTAGCTGTTTCCCGCGGCTTCGCACGCTTTTCGTAAGTTTTGCCCGCGTATGAGCATTTCTGGTTGAAGTAAATTATATTTCCAACCCCGATGTAGATTTTACCTTGATGTCACGATCAAGAAAATATGTCAAAAATGTATTGTACATGCATAATGTATTTTATTACAAAGTGGTCTACCACTCAACCTTTAAGTTCAACCAAAAATTTAGTTTAGACAATTATACATCATAACTTAGCGCCTTCAAATAGTGTTTCACTGTTTAATATACGTATCTATCTCGTAATTGCAGGTTATAATGTGCAGGCGCTTTGAAAACTTTTCTTCATTTTATTCGTTTATATTCACGACATAAGCGAATAATTCAGATAATAACTATCCTATCTTCTAAGTTAGACTAAATTACGGATACATGTGAAATTTGATTGAAATTGGTTCAGTCGTTTTGGAGTTTATTGGCAACATACATCGTGACTCAAGATTTATATATATATATATAAGATTTCATTGGCTGAGCATTTGTAAAGTTTATCTGTCAATCAAGAGGCTTCTTGAAACTTCGTGAAATTTGGCAGGGCGTTAACTAATATTTTATATTGGTATTTTTAGTAACGATGATTGCAACTAGAGAGTAGCAGAATAAATAAATTTGTAAACGAATTCAGTTACTCATAACAGATTTTAATATCTGATAGTAATACATGTAGCCTAATTATCCCACACACATCCACCATAATTTTATAGTGCTTGGTGTGTATAATTTTATTATTTAAACTTTCATATTTAACCCAATTTAATGAAGGAAATTTGAATTTATCAAGTAGCAAGATATCTCCAAAACTATTTCTTCTGCAGACTTGACAATAACTAGACAATAATGAATTCTATGATGTTGCATGTCCAACAATGGGAATTGGCTGAGCGTCATGGAAACCTATAACTTAGTAGGCTAACACAATTTCTCTTTTGTTTTCCAGTATCTGTAAAAATTGCTTTCCCTTATATTGGCTGTCGTTCTATCTGTCTATGATGAAATGAGCCGTAGACTTGAAATTTTGTATTTAACCTCAGCGTAGCCTGTTACGTGGTGTAGCTCCTACTCCTACCTACTACTAACTCCTACCTACTACTAACTCCTACCTTGTAAAAACTATAGATTGAAAGATCGATTTTACTATTTCCATTCTAATATTTCATTGCACTATCCATCACAGACTTCAATTCAATCAATCAAACGTTTTAAATGTGAATTGCGATCCACGTGTTACAAAGAATACAAGAATACAAAGCACAAACGTCTCTAGTTCCGTATAAGACACCTTAAACTGAAATAATTATTGTAAGTAGACGAAAATCTAATTTTCTTCCAAATTAGCCGTCATTTGAGCGGCTTTCCACTGCAATAGTCGAAAATATTTTCATATTCAAAGTATGGAACTTAGAAACCGAAGGCTGATCGCTTACACCTAATTATTTTATAAATATATCTGTTTCTCAGTAAATTTAAGGTGAACTTACATTTAATATTCTTAAGTTTTTATATGATTGAAAATGTTTGACTCCTCCCGAAATGACGGAATTTTAAATGTTACTTAAATTGTGAGGTTTTTATAAAACAATTCAAAATTTAATTGGCCACCAACTTATATACATAAGGCTTTTAAGGCCAGGTATGTACGATATTCCGGAGCAGCAAGTGCTTTAAACCGTTACATTGAAAACTATTGAAAATGCTGTTTCATATAGATAAAAAGATTAAATAAGCATTATGAGAAGAGATTTGATTTCTTCATGATACATTCTTACCCAAGATTATTGCGTTTTTTCTTGATAAAAAACACATTTTTACATGTACCTTGTTTTATGGAACATTTATTATGGCATAACTTTAAAAGATTTCTCATTAAATATTCAATTACCTACCTTAAACAAAACATAAATTATTAAAAATCTTCTTAAACATTAATGTACAAAAAATAAAATGTAAATGCAAACATATATCCAAACATGGATAAACCTTAACTAGCCCCATCGGAAATTTTTAATTAGTTTTGTATCAAATACAATATCATATTTGTAGCGTCTATTTTGTACATGTGTAAGTATTAATGTTTTAGTTTTTTATTTGGTGAGTTTTAAAACATACGCGGGAAAATACGCACTTTGTTTTCACTTTTTATACCAGTGTTATTTATAAAACTTTTGATAAAACATCGCCCGAGGAAAAGAACGAATCCTGTTTAAGTAAAATCTAAGGAGAATAAAAATTGTGTTGCACAATTATGAAATAATAGAGTGATAATTACACCAAAAATTCGTTACATAAGCATTTGTGCAAAAGGAGAACAAATTCCGCTACTGAGAGTGTAAGTGCCCATTAGAATTCCGCTATGTATAAACCAAATGGGGAGCCAGCTTGGGTACAGTAGAGACGTGAATCCCTTTCGACATCTAGTAGCATCGGTCCTCCCACAGTGGGGTGGCGCGGCCCGTGTATATATCCTGACACTGCTCGCTCGCGCTCCACCGAGAACTGTAACTTTGATCGTTTCTAAAAGTAGTTTTAATTAGTATTTTTTACACATTCAAACAGACTATTACTAATAAATAGGTAAACTTGGTCCAAAGCACACGTTTTTTTAAACAACTGTTACATATTAATTTATACATTATTTATTTGTTTTATAGCCATGAGTAACTTAAGATTGTTGTTACTGACATCCTTATTATTGAACAATATAATAAATATGTATATATTATCGATATATTTCATTATTTTACACTTTTGGCTTTTAATTATTATATAGTAGGATATGCACAACATTTGTTTTGAAATCATGGATTATTAATAATAAATTTCAGTAATTTTCCGTTAATTTCAATATCTGAATTCTAAAACATTTACTTTTTTAAACATCAACCCTGATCAACTCTTTTAGATGATTTTTTCATATGTTGCCTCATATAAACCTCATAAGATATGTGATGTTAACATTTTTAACGTTTTAATGCGAAATTTGCATGCTTATAAACTTAAACTTTAATTAATTACACTTAAACTAATATAGTCGACCTTCACTTTGTCTGAGCACACAATACACTCACTAGTGATGTTGGTTGGAATAAACTATCTGACACTGGTATTCAAGTACAGTAAACTTTATTATCTTTATTATTAGCATAATAAAGTTAACTATCAATACAACACAACAGGTTTTTGGGTAAGCGTGCAACAAAATAACTTCAGAACGTCAATCAAACTGTGCAATACTGCAAACACATTTTACTACTATGTTGCACAACATAGGGGTCCGATGGATGAAATCATAAAAATCTGCAATGCATTTAAAATCGAGGAATACATAATTTACTACACATTATTTACAAATACGAATTTAAAGAAAAATTCAATAACGAACTTATTCTTAAGGCTTTTAAGCCTCTATTGAAACCTGTTTGTCACTCACACAATTTTTGTTTACTCAAAGAATTGTGACACAATTTAATTGTAGAAAAAATTTACTTTAATCTTTTAAACAACGCTTACTCTAACCCAACGAACTATACTACCGTTGCCTCTACCAAGAACGATTGATCTTGTAGACCCATCAATGTGATACATCTTCCTATACTCTCTTCAAGCAAAAATGTTGCTCAGTAAGCTTCTTGTATGTAATATAGTAATTTCACACGTAATAAAGTAATTCCAGCTTGTTTCAAACCGTTATTAAGGCACTTTTAAATTGTGGACACAATTGTATCTCATTTGATAATTGCTTTCTGTACAATAATGCGTTTAAGTTCCTTGCATTAAATATGGACCCTATCATATTAAACAACCCTCCGTCGCCCTCTACACTTTTACGTTTTCTTGAGATAAATACAGTCAGTTTCACCTTACCATCTGGATATCTATATCCCAGATAGCCTAGAATCCGGACAGCCTATCTATCTGTATATAACCGTGCTTTACTGAAGGAGTTGCTGGAATATTTTTATTTTGAAAACATTTTTTATTGAAAATTTGCATTATGAAAAACTACGCACTGGATATTATATTTAATGTTTAATCCAACGGACCGAATATTCTAATGTTGCTCTGTTTAATAAGAGGCATACGTTGTGAATATCATTCAGGGAATTTGGTAACTATGTAGAATTTGTTACACAACATTCGTATTTTGTACCAAGGGTGTTTACTCTGGTTTACAACTAACGATTTCTAGCACTTTTTACTTTGCTATTATGTTTTTTAATTATGAATACCACAAACCGAGTAACGTATTTTGTTTAAAAAAAGTATTTAATTTTTAATATAAAGTGACATTATGTTTATGAAGAGGATTTTTACAGCTGCTACATTCTAAAATAGACTTCGTTATTCAGTTATTTTAAAACATTTCAGCTATTTACTTGAAAGTCATCACTTCAGCTACATCTAGAACCCATTTTTTGTAATTTATTAAAGTTCTGAATATTAAGAGAACAATATAAAGGTATTGTTTCATAAAATATATAAAAATACAGTTAGTGGCCAAACAAATAATTTACCTCTTCCAGTTAACAAATTCTGTATCATACTCCATCGACAGAATATTATTCGCTACATCTAGGTAAGTGAGACAGTTATTGCGTGAAAGACCTAACTGGACTAGTATTCCACATCGAAATTACCAAACATGAATAATCAAACCCGCCTGATCTTTCCTGTTTGACAAGATATGACTAAACCATTGGAAAACCTCAACCGAGACTTTTATAGTCTAGGAGTTGAAAGCCAGTTTGCATTTATACATTGCATATAACCTGGTTGTTCTTGAAATCTGCAGAGAGGTTTCTCTCAAGGAAGAAATTGACCGTCAGCCGATCTGGATTTGCATATCGCGCATCGAAATAGGAGAGCATCAGAAGGATTAAATATATATAATGGTAACATTTCTAAGCTCATATATTTTGTAGCTTGACACACTTAAAAACCAACCGTCAAAAAACTAGATAAATGGAATGAAAGTCGCATCTTTCGTCTTGATGTGGTTAATCAATGTCTAATCCATCATTAATTTGCATATCTGCCGGTTGGTGTTGGCCACTTATTTATTTGGCCCAATTTTTAAAATAAGAGGTCCGTAAAATTTGGTCACTTCGATTTTGGACAATACCAGACAAAGTAAACCAACAGTATAGGCCATTCATTCAGTTTTTAATCACCGACTCATTTTGTTTGATTGGAGGCCTATAAACTTAATTCACTTCTATTTTGGACAGCACCAGACAAAGTAAGACAACTTCAGAATAAGCTAAGTATCTATTTTTTTACAATCAGTAGAATTGTCAGATAAAAGCCACGTAAAGTTGTATCACTTTGATTTTGGTCAGTACCAGACAAAGTAAGCCAACAGTATAGGCCACTTATTTAGTGTTTAATCACCGACCCATTTTTTTATTATAGGCCTATAAATTTAGGTCACTTTAATTTTGGACAGTAGCAGACAAAAGTAAGCCATCTTCAGAATAAAATGATCATCTAATTTTATACAGTTAGTAGAATTTTCAGATAAAAGGCACCTAAAGTTGGGTCACTTTCATTTTGGACAGTCCCAGACAGTGATCAACATACAGTATGTCCATTAAAGACCACTTATTTATATAGTAGTCCAGTCAACCACAATCCAATGTATTGTAGAGAATACATTATATATTTACGTTTAATTCTGAATCCATATCAACACATTTTTCATCAGTTCTTATATAAAGACAGCAAATTTAAATTCGCGTTGTTAAATTAGAAAGTTGGTATTGAGATTTGTGTAACCCATAAGAACCTAATGTTTAATATTTCGACGGGAAAACGGTTTTGTAGTAAAGCAGGAGAGGTACTTTGACATCAGAAGAATCGGTCCTATTGCGCAATATTGGCGAGGCTATGTAGTAAGTACAATATGCTACTACACTTTTACAGTTTTGTAATATTTTACTATATTCTTAAAATTTAAATGTGACTTCACTGTTACTGGATGAACATTAGGTTCATCCATCCGTAAGTAAGAAATTGAGAAATAAATATGTAAATGTATAACTGTATAATAGAGGCCTTTAAACCACTTCATTTTTAAGCTGGCTTTCCAAGCATATTATCATGTAAAGATCATGTCTTTTTTCCAGGTCAACTTCCGAATCATCGGAAATCTTTAAATGCTTTTGGAGAGACTTAAGTTGTAGATCAAAACGTGACATCGAATAGCCTCTCAGAAATGTATGCTCTTTTATTCGTTAGAAAAAAGCATTTGACAAATGCTTTGTATGACATTGATTGTTGATCATAACAATCTTTTAAGACCAATCTGACGGACAGATATGCGATATAACGATGGACAGTTAACCTCATTTGTAGATGATGCAGCACTTTGCTTCATGGCAGAGACAAGAGTCTTCAAAATACGATTTAAAAAAATAATCTTGCATTGCGTACAGAATAAAGTAATTTCATAAAGTTATCTTTTTAGAACAGATTTATTTTGTATAAATTAATTTGTAACTGCTGTTAGGGAATCAACGAGGAATTTTTAAAATGCTGTAAAGAATATGAAATAAAACAAATTAAGTAATAGGGAATTTGATGTGTAATGTGAGATGTCTGGAACGTGCTCTTTCTTATCAATTAATATCAGCTGGTTTCCTCGAACAGCGGCTTCGCAGAGTCACGCTTGGTGGAACTTGCCAATCCTGTCTGCTCATCCACATGAAAACCACGGTTAGCCACACGCATATTTCTTAGTATTAGGTCGTGGAATTGACATACCGTACTTCGACATGGTACATGTAACATTATTGCGTGTCACTATTCATTTGTTGTCTAACTTTTCAAGAATATTTACCTAATATAAAACTGGTATAAGATCATGAATTTTGAAGCTACGAAGGGCTTAGGTGTAGCGATCGATAACAACTTGAAGTTTTGGACAGCACAGAGACGCATTTTGCAAGAGGCTAGATTCTCAAACTTTGTGTAATACATTTACAGTTTTAAATTCTAACGTTCTATTATCAGTTTATTATACCTTAGTATATCCCTTTCTAGCGTATTCTGATGCATCAGATTATTATAATACCTTAACATATCCCTTTTCCAGCGTATTCTATTCCTGTCTAGGAACATGAAAACATCCCTTTCTAGTGTATTATACGAGTGTTCCCATCTATAAATATGAAAATAGCGTATACTGTTCCCATCTAGCGTATACTGTCCTTTCTAGCGTATACTTTTCCCATCTAGGAACATGAAAATACCTTCAGCATATTATGTTCCTATCTCGGAACATGAAAACATCCCTTTCTAGTGTATTATATGTTCCCATCTATGAACATGAAAATATCTTTCTAGCGTATACTTTTCCCATCTAGGAACATGAAAATACCCCCTTCTAGCATATTATGTTCCTATCTCGAAACATGAAAACATCCCTTTCTAGTGTATTATATGTTCCCATCTAGGAACATGAAAAGTCACTAGTCACTATAACATTTATGTAAAAAAAGCAATTAGAGCTGCTTTTAAGAAGAACCCTACTAGATTTTCTTGAAACCAATGTTTGTGGATAGTTAAATCGTACATTCCCCTCCATTTATATCTTACACACTATTTCAAGTGTTTAAAACGTTTTAATATTTCATGGGTACAGATCGAGAGACAGAAACCGCCAAAACCCCCGTATATAAATCAGGATTCTCCCGGAACATCTCTCAAGCACAAAGGGGCGAAGTTATTTTAATACACTGTCTCTTACAATAAGAGCTGACACAAATATAAAATCATTTGGAAAGAAAGTCAATACAACCTTTTTCGAAAAATACTACTGTAGTGTTGTTATACACAATTGATATTTATTTCATCTTACAGTGAACCCATGATTGTAATATTAAATATTAAGTGTTTTGACGTAATGGTGTATCTGTACTGTTCTAATGACAATGGCTGAGTTTCAGTTCAAGGAACATTCCTGTCCGTTGTGGATTATACCGGATCATCACCGGGCTCCCATATGGATGACAAAACGTTGTTGGGGTTAGGAATGATCAATTTCCAGAAGTTTCCATGGTAGCATTGTTCCAAAGGACAATCGAGGTTAAAATTCAAACACTAGACCCAAGTTTTTTGTGAATATTCCGTGTTGGCCCATGTGGTAAAGATTACTAAAGTTGATATTTTCAACCTCAACTCTCGGAAAATTTAATTTATTGTTTATGGATTTTGGACTTTTCCGCGTTTGATTTGCGAAATTTAAAACTACTTTCTTAGCAAGCACACGGTGGTTCTTCTGGGTTCTTAATTGGTATGAATAAATTAAAACTACAATGTAATTCTACTTAAATTTGAAAGAATAGAATTTTGTCGATGACTTTATAATAATTCAGGGAGTGTATCACCACCTGAATGTAACTTTCTTTTTTCCTCTTTCCCTCGTTTAGTCGATAAATTCTTCTCTCTTTGGTTAGAGCAGATGAATCCAAAATCGTCTTTTTATCTGTTGTTTTTGTTAAGTCTTTTTGTTGTTACCCGATTTATATTTATTATTTGCCGTTTGTGTTATTATTTGTCGTTCTTAGAATACTTTTGCTGTTCTTTAATTAATGTATTACACTCATTTTAACTTTTTTTCCATCAAGTAATTTATAGCGGCTCCACTCCTATATTTGTTATTTTAAACTTTTATTGTTGTTAACTATTATACAAAGTTTATTTATTTCACAATATTGTATTTAGTCCGTGTAATGGGAAACCGTTGAAATAAATAGATCATTTTTTTAATTTTTAGAAAGTCTTACTCTCCCAAAGATCATAGCCAACTTTCTTTCATCAAAAGCAACACAACGATTCTATTACCTTTTGTGTTTATTTGCACAATTATTATTTATCCTTACAGTGCTATAAAGTATTTCTCAAAGCCAGATAAAATACGATAGACTCCACGTACCCAGGATGATGAAAGTAGTCAAAGTGACTAACTAATCCTCGACACAAAACGCAGCGACCACCTCGTAAGCTTGCCCACACCGACATATATCGTAATCTAACTCTCTTCTTTACTTACAGAACGACTAATGCAATTCGATTCTTTGAGAGCGATGGTCATCCTGTACTCCTAACTAACGACGTCTGCGACACTGTAATTACTTTAATGGCCGGAATAATGCTGAGATAATAGGAAGAGAACAGGTCGGAGATAAGTGTCACTTGGAGGTGGTTCTTGGAACATTTGCGTGCGCGTGCGTATGCGTGCGCGTGTCACTGTGGGATTCAGTCCACGTTGTAGGCGTGACTCATCTACTGTTATAGACCTATTGTCAAATCAAATGCGTGCAGGATAGAATTTGATAATTTTACAATCTACGACCGAGGTGTTCAACGCGTGCCTGTGACAATATTCTACCCATGTTCTGGTGGTTTAGTGACAAAGAAAGTTCAACAAATAATGTTCTGTAACGGACATTAGTATTATTTATACTGACTGACGATTGCTTAACTTTACAAAGTCATTTATCGGCTGAAATGAACTATTCGACATTTATACCAAAGTAAAGACTACATTTTTATTTTCGGCCAACGGTAACAAAATGTTTCCGTTAGTCATACGGCACAGTAAAGACTAAGTTTACCAAAATAGCATATGTTTTGTAACTACCATGTGTCGAGTAACAGGTTCGCTGAGGTTGAATATCAAATTTTAAATCTATAGCTCATTTCACTCTTGAGATGCACTGCGGACAGTTAGGCAATCACACGAAAATACATTTTTACCTATTCCGAAAGGCAAAAGAGAAATTGTCAGCCTACTGAGTCACAGCCTTCAATGACGCTCATCCAAATTCCGTGGTTGGACATACTGTACACCATCATATAACCCATTCTTGTTTGTGTAGAAATGAAGTTTCGTGCAAAATTTAAAGTGTAGATACTCCAATGCCAATGGCGCAGTGTAGCGGGTACAACGGTTATCGCAAGATAACAAGATCAAGCAACGTCGAGCGTGGCTGCTGCTTAGATGGATAACCGCTGAGCGATTATGTCCTTGCAAGCAGCCAGCCTGCCCTGCCATTGGTGATGGTTCGGAAGTTACCTGCCGTTGGTCACTGCGCCCGGTAAAATGAGACATTTTTACTTTACTTTTTAATTTAACTCTTTCTCGAGATATTGTACCACATAATGCATTCCCATTTTTATTCATTAAGGTGGGTTGAAATTTTGCATTGAACCTCAATTAATCCTGTTGTGTGACATCTTGGTGTCGCGTACTAATGTTTGGGAGAGGGGTCCGTACCCCTTAGACCTACTCGCTGGCTAAGTCCTTGGCTCAGGCAACAAATACCAAAATAGTTTACCTTTGAGGGTTTACTTAGTAGAAAATGTAATACTATATTATATAAATTTATGTAAACTATCTGAGCGTACTAGAATATTTGATTATATATATTTAAAACATAGTATTTCATACTGTAACTAATACTTTTTCCTGGTACCTATTTGAAAAACCAATTTCTACTGAGGAATTCGCTAATAACGTTCACGACTGGGAATTTTAGTGCTAGCCATAGATTCCAATTACCTGAACATAACAGCACAGGCTCGTTTATGACTTGAGATCGTAAAACAAAGCCTCGGGCTCGGTATAAAACATATGAGTGTATGAAACACGCTCATGCAGCTGTCGTTACTGAGTGGTAATATTATACCTTCCTAAGCACTGTTCTTCTGCTAATAAACTGCGGGAACTCGCAGTTTCAGGCTCAACAATGCGGGGAGATATACGCGAGATTCGGTCTTCCTCAAAAACGTGAGCTGAAAATGAATAACGAAATGTGATCGTTAAAAACGTGCAAGCGGTTGACGATGGAATGGAAAAAACGCAGACGCCAGTAACAGAATTCCATTCTGCAAATTTGAGTCTTCATTAACGTCAAAATTAAGTCTGAAATAAATACGAGTATCTTAAGTGCTTACTGAAATCGAATAATATAAACCTCTACACATAATTCTCATGAATAAAAAATCACATTAACCTTATATAGCTTAAAAGTAACTTAGCATAACTTACGTCGGGGAGCTTTTATTACATAGTCCCGTATAGGTGTTTATGCAATATAAATTAAACATAGTTTTCATCAATTCCAGAATCCATATAAGTTACAATGTATACATATTATAGTTCTTTGGTTTATTAATCTCGTTAAAGTTTTCAAATCTAGAGTTTCAATGGTTCTTTATTCCCTCTGATTTATTCTTTTTTTCTCAGTCGGTAGAATGTTATATTATTTTATATTCTATAATAAACACGATAGGGTAATTCGCACTCAATATAAAATATTAGACAGAACATTAAGGAATACATTAACGTATGCAGATTTAGTATATTAAGTTTCAGTATGAGAAAAGAATTATTTCTGTATAGACTCCTATCTCATTAAAGTGAGGAGATCTATAATAAATCAGAAGTCCTCAAGAACAGAGAAATATAATTATCGCAGGAAAGGTATATGTTATCCCTCGTGGAACGTGTTTAAAAATATACATTTATTTTATTGTAACAGTGTGACATTTTATTGTATTTCAAAGTTTAATATGGCACTCACAAAGTGGAGATAGCTTTGTTATTTGGTAGAAAGCGTGAATCAATGAAAGCTTCAAGATTTAAGTCGAGCTCAAGAGGAAGGAGTAAAGAGTAAGAATCTTGACAACTTTAATATGGCTTTCGTGTTTTTCTATGCTTTTTTATATTTGCATGGCCATTTCCTTTTTATTTTCCGATCAAGTGACGTTTCCACTAGAATTTTATCTTAAAACGGGAAAATGAGCATATAATTAATTTATAATTGTTCAAAATGGTGAATGAATAAAGTTATTTAATTTATAAATGTATTCTGTTCAAAATAAAGTAATACATTTTCCGAGGTATAAACTTGACCGGCATATTATTTATAACTCACCATAAAATTTTCTGGACTAGTGGGTGCTATACCACTCATCTCCTAATTGAAGGAGTATAATGTAAAATTATATTTTATATCGTAAAAATGTCATTAAAAGAGTGTAAAATATGGAACAGATGTAGGATTCAGCATTATGTAGGATTAATGTTTTAAGATGTATCGAAATCAAATTATCAGAATCGCTGTGCTGTCAATTTAAAGCTTATTAAGGCATCAAAAGTTCAACAATTAAATTCGAGTAAATTTAATGAGTTAGTGACTCTCAGAAGTCTCCAAAATGATGAGACAGTAATTATTCAGAGTGGGAATGAATTTTATTGTGGAATTTAAAAATGTTTACCAATTCAATAAAATTTGGTGGTGGAAACTAATTCTCTTACTGTTTAAGATTTGGAATTAATTCAGTGAATAACGTGCGATTATTCAATTGTGTGGCAGATTCATTTTCCAAGAAAGGAAATTCTGAATCTGCCGCTGATGTTGCCTAGGATGTTGGAGTGGTTTAGTGGGAGTAAGGAGAGATCTCAAGGCTGGAAGAATTATTCATGACATAGCTAGCTTCCAGCAGAAACTTCCATAGCTAGAACCTTGCCAAGCGTACGACTGTAGTACAGTTGCGATCATACCGGCTGTTGTCTGCTTCGTCGTGTCGTTGAAAACAATACCAGAATGGAACTCTGCGTTCTGCGACCAGTCGGCCTTCCACCGAGCATTCTTCTCCCCACTGCCTTGCTGAAATTACAGCTCCGTATTTAACCGATGGAGCGTCCAAGCCCCGAGCCGGAACGCATTGTAATCAAGAAGGCATTGATGAAATTATGTAGTCGCACTAGAAATCGTACAATCAGCTGTCGAAAGAAGGATGAATGAACAAACAAGACAAAGAGGTAGCCTCCCCTCTCAAGATGGCAGCGTGGGAGAAGGAAGATGGCGGCTGGAAAACCGGTCCAGCGGCTGGAGCTGGAGCCGCGTGTCAGGCAACGTATGACACGGCTCTTAGATCCACCGGTCTCTCAGATAAATTACACCGCTACGGAGCCCGTCTGGACAGGGAATTCAACAGGACTTCAGCCCCGACGGATTTACTTATTAAGATATTAACTGATAGAAAACCTTTCAGCTTCGTGGATGACTTCCCTCTGTGATAACTTGTGATAAAATCTCGAGTAGAGAGAATCTGTGAAATTCAGTAACTTTGACCGTGCAAAATTAATCAATAATTTCCATCTTGGAATTCGGTATCCTTGACCATATTTTGACTAGTTGTAGTTTTAGTAGGCTAGATGATCTCGAGCTTCAGCTGCGACCGTCTATCCACACACTTCAGGCTAGGTGATATTTATTATTTGTTAGCGAGTGCAAAATGCTGTTTCCCAACCAAAATTCGAACACATAAACTTATATACCTGAAATCTTGCTACCAAGGACGAGCGATTAGGTGTAGAAGACACTGTAATAGTTATAAGTAATTTATCTGTTCTATGAAGTTCATAAAAACATGGTATTGTTAAATTTCGAAGACTATTATTTTATTACAAAGAAAATACATAGTCTCTTCTAATATTGTTCACTGACTGAACAAGTATATCTACCATGATTGACATTACTGTTCTTATTTAAATCAACAAATTTGAAAATTTGGAGTATGGGATTGAACCCAACAATTTTGATGATCCTGCCTTGTGGTGATTCGAAAGGTATTTTTGAGTAGTGCAACACCAGTACATTTTCAATTTTGTTTCAATTACTTTTTTAGCAAACGATTATTATTATTTAAATAATTCAGTATTACTGACATGTACTGCCGAAAGATTGTTTTCAATAATGAAATGGGTCAACAACCTTTTAAAGAACAAAATGTGGAATGACCGTTAAACTGCACTTACCTTACTTTCTGTCCACTACGCGAAAACATGTCGTCTTGAGCCCCTCCAGCAGTTTTTCCTGGCAACGTTTTTGGGCTTAGCGTCTCTAAAGACTAGCAACTTTTCTTAGCTCTATGTCTGTTTGTACGCACGATATCTAGAGAACGAACAGTTAACGAAACCTATCTCTAAAGACTAGCAACTTTTCTTAGCTCTATGTCTGTCTGTACGCACGATATCTAGAGAACGAACAGTTAACGAAAACTATCTCTAAAGACTAGCAACTTTTCTTAGCTGTATGTCTGTCTGTACGCACGATATCTAGAGAACGAACAGTTAACGAAACCTATCTCTAAAGACTAGCAACTTTTCTTAGCTGTATGTCTGTCTGTACGCACGATATCGAGAGAGAACGAACAGTTACGAAACCTATCTCTAAAGACTAGACTAGCAACTTTTCTTAGTTCTATGTCTGTCTGTACGCACGATATCTAGAGAACGAACAGTTAACGAAACCTATCTCTAAAGACTAGCAACTTTTCTTAGCTCTATGTCTGTCTGTACGCACGATATCTAGAGAACGAACAGTTAACGAAACCTGTCTCTAAAGACTAGCAACTTTTCTTAGCTCTATGTCTGTCTGTACGCACGATATCTAGAGAACGAACAGTTAACGAAACCTATCTCTAAAGACTAGCAACTTTTCTTAGCTGTATGTCTGTCTGTACGCACGATATCTAGAGAACGAACAGTTAACGAAACCTGTCTCTAAAGACTAGCAACTTTTCTTAGCTGTATGTCTGTCTGTACGCACGATATCTAGAGAACGAACAGTTAACGAAACCTATCTCTCAAGACTAGCAACTTTTCTTAGCTCTATGTCTGTCTGTACGCACGATATCTAGAGAACGAACAGTTAACGAAACCTATCTCTAAAGACTAGCAACTTTTCTTAGCTCTATGTCTGTCTGTACGCACGATATCTAGAGAACGAACAGTTAACGAAACCTATCTCTAAAGACTAGCAACTTTTCTTAGCTCTATGTCTGTCTGTACGCACGATATCTAGAGAACGAACAGTTAACGAAACCTATCTCTAAAGACTAGCAACTTTTCTTAGCTCTATGTCTGTCTGTACGCACGATATCTAGAGAACGAACAGTTAACGAAACCTATCTCTAAAGACTAGCAACTTTTCTTAGCTGTATGTCTGTCTGTACGCACGATATCTAGAGAACGAACAGTTAACGAAAGCTATCTCTAAAGACTAGCAACCTTTCTTAGCTGTACGTCTGTCTGTACGCACGATATCTAGAGAACGAACAGAATTATAGCTTTGAAGTTTTGCATGCAATTTCATTTTATATAGGAAACGTTGAGTTCTGTGATTGCTCCACACTCAACACTTCTCTCCACAGTATATGGCTGAGCGTCAGTGAAGCTTAACTGTTAGCAGAATATCACGAGAAAGAACTTAGCTAGACCTAAACTTCTACATTCTTTGCTGTCCCTCAAAGGGGTAGCCAAATTACTTATTTTGTCGTTTATTTTTATATGTATCTGTCTGCATACAATCCTTGGAATGTACATCTCGAGAACGAATTGAATTATAGCATTATAATTTTGTACACAACGTTCGATAATGTGCATGACCAACCATGGGATATTCTCAGAATATCTCGAGATCAAAAATGTACTTTAGATTTGCAATGAGACTTCATTTTTACATACAGAAGATGGGTGATGAGTTGGATGAAGGATTTTATAGATGTTCACATCACTTCAATTTCCTTATTTTTTAATTTTACACGTTTACCGTGTTAAAATATTTTTAAATTACTAGATTTTTATATAAGGATAGCAAAGAATACAGTCGTAACTGTTATCAATTGTTCTACTGATGTCAGCCACGTCTTGAATTTGATGAATTGACCGAGACCGTCACGTCGTTGAACAGTCACTTACGTGTGATATTGTCTCAGTCACTTACGTGTGATATTGTCTCAGTCACTTACGTGTGATATTGTCTCAGTCACTTACGTGTGATATTGTCTGTGCACTGTGAAATCGTTTGTTACGGCTGTAGTGTAATTAACGCAGCAGTAAAGATTAAGTGATTCAGTCAGCTCGTTTTTGATCCATCAACAGTATTTATGAGGCATCTCTGTAACACCTTGGCTCGTAAATACAAGCAAAACGATCGACCGTAATCGATCTGTGTCAGCATCGCTTTGGCGACTGTTCTGAGAACGTCGAGACCAAGCTCGTCGCGAAAGTGCAGTGAAGCTTTGCTGCGTCGTTAGATGTCACGAAAACATTCGACGTTTTAAGTTAGTTTATCGTCTGTGATTTGGTTACATTAGGACCCAGTGATAACGGAATTTCTGTTGAGGAGAATATCTGAAAGTGGTTCCAAAAGAGTACTGACGGTTATAGCCGTTTGGTCCCAAAAGAGTAATGACGGTATAGCCGTTTGGTCCCAAAATAGTACTGACGGTTATAGCAGTTTGGTCCCAAAAGAGTAGTGACGGTTATAGCCGTTTGGTCCCAAAATAGTACTAACGGTTATAGTAGTTTGGTCCCAAAAGAGTGCTGATGGTTATAGCAGTTTGGTTTTAACCGTCCATCACGGTCTTGTTCAAATAATCATTATTATGACTATTTACGTTCTGCAGTGGAGTTCTTACGTACTTATTATCACCGAGAAACGTTCAAAGTGATTATGTTGTAAGGTATTGGCTCCTAGCGACAGAATATATATCACAGCTTTGCCGCCAAATTGTCCAGTCATATTTTGCGCCAATTATTTTATAAGCTATTCTCCGTTATTGTACTGGAGTAAATATGACCGTTTTTTGAATACTGTAGTAAAATAAGTGATTTCTCTGAAATTAAGTGGTCTAATTAGGGACATGCAATAAAAAACCCTTTTTTGTGAATGAGAATAAAAGAAAAGAAACTGCTTATGAGTGCTCCAATTGTGAATTTGCATGTTTCAAAAATTATCGTGCTTTGCAAAAATTCTTAAAGATACATTTTTAACGCCTAATTGGTGCAAATAAGGTAATATTTTGGTCAATACATTTTGAATGAATAGGCCTAAAACTATTAAGTGTTCTTTATTCCCTGGAGTCCATCAATGATAATTTTGCTTACTGTATTAGACCTTAGGTAGGTTGACAGTTATAGCTGTGATAGTACTCCTCAACAGGTTACGGGTTTTCGAAGAAGTAGCGTGAGATCTACAGTTCAACGCATGGGCAACGGCGCAATACAGAATGAACAGTGTGTGCCGATATAATTATGCATTGTTCATTGTGGATGTCACTGTCCTCCTGTTGTATGAAGGACAGTAACATAAGATATGCAGTTGTTTGAGAATGAGAATATCAATTTTTGTTTTTGCTTCGATCAAATCTAGATCAACATAGGTACTTACTTTAATCGGAATTTACTTTAATCCGGCTACTCGCAGCTGGGCAAATTAAGATGCTTACAGCTTCAGCTTTGGCCAGTGATGCGTTTACTGATAAGCTCTCTTCTGGATCCTCCAGGAATTAAAGACCCCGAGATGGCTACATCTCCTTTAGAATGCCCTCACTGGCTTTTTGACGTTAACTGGCTAGGGGTTCGATAGGTCCGAACAGCCACAGATAGAATTTTCTGCTCGGAGAATTTTATATTCACATGTTACATTTGAGCGGGAATGTTTACATTATATACAAGGTAAGGGTACGCCACATCACTTTTGGTCGCATGCAGGATTTCAAATCTATAATAGACCAGTTCATTCTCGAGATGTCTTGCGGGCAGGTAGACAAATAGACAATCATACAAAAAAGTTGACACAAACAACACATCATAGAACTCATTCTTGTCGGAATGAAGTTGCATACACAATTTAACGTGTACAGTTGAAATCTTTCTCATAATATCTTGCTACATGATACATTCAAATTTTGGTTCATTATATTTGTCTTCACACCATTATTATTAAACGGTGTTATGTGTTGAGATAGTTAGGTTACATGTGTTAATATGTCAAATCTCTTTTGGGTAGGCTATATTGAGTTTGTTTACAAATGTATTTGTTCTATTTCTCGATGCCATCATGGTTACTCATAAGAACAACATAACAAATACTCGCTAACGCTCAGCCAAATCCCATGCAGTGACGTCTGGCCACGATGTTAAGGATTGGCTTAAAAATTGGCTTCGAACAGCGGGGGTCCAGGTGACGGTGTTTTGGTGAAATTAGGCAACACAATGTATCAAATTTCGTGGTTGGAAATCTTTGATACAGAAGCTTATGTGCATTAAATTTTTTCTGTATTAGGTCAACTAATTAGAAGAGCTTGGAACTTGACTTTGGCTTTATAGTTTATTGTTACAATCTTTTATAATGTAAAAATATAACACTTATAATGTGAATGTAACATATTTATCTTTAATTGTGTTCTGAGTAAATTACAAAGTTAAAACAACACAACGTGTGATTGTAATAACAATAAACTTTTAAAACAGCTGGGAAAACCTCACTCTCTAATGTTGTTGTGGTATCCTGTACTTGACTTTGTAGATGACACGCCCATCCCTAGATTCTATTCGTCCGACGTTCCATCTTTCCTTTCCATTCCTATATTCTATCACTTGGACTCTCCGAATTCCAACTGTACTATCTTCGTAATTATGAGATGTGTTTAACTCTGGTTTCAGTAAAGACAGATTTGTTCTCACTCTTCTTTCAAACATTAGGTACTATAATAAAGAGCCAGTCGCGTTTGGAGATTGTCGAAGTTGCATAAGAAATCGGTGTTGTTGTGGTATCTTGCACTTGATTACCTGGTCAATACGTCTTGTCATAACTGTCCATCATCCATTCTGACTGTAGGTGACACAATCAGTAGAGCCTAATGATTTTCTAACACATAAAATATCATTAGTTCGAAGATCGCATTCCTGTGAGTCAGTTTCGGCATACCATAAACGGTCAGAACGATAATTCGTAGATAGGCGAGGCATCTCTCGCTAGCACCATTCAGGGAAGTCCCATTACGACTGGATCGAGAGTTTATAGTGAAGAATAGATATTTCTTCGTGCACACCATTTCTATGTAGTCGTGGTGGGCTGGAGCATTCCACAATCAGACGGACATCTTTTTAACAATGAAGAATCAGGATTTCACTGCCTAAACTGTCTCAGTGGACTCTTATTCTCTTGGAATCCCGGATCTGAAATATATTCATTCACTTTGTTCGCGCTCAAGTCAACCTACAAGGATATGCACGGGGAGAGGAATTTGCCATTTTGATGTACATTGCCAAGCCGCTTGACATGTGTCAGCTGGTCACATGCCATCAGATTCATTATGATTATATCAAGCATCACGACGTTGTCGCGACACAGTGACTGTTGTTTATCTGACTCTGGTTGGAATGTGGCATAGAAGCATTTGCTCCACACAGAAGAAAGGAACAGTAAGCCCGATAGGGTCTATAAAAGAGGCGAGGACCTCACACGTATATGCTCCAAGAAGGGTAGGGTTCAAAATGACAGTACCCACTGACCCATACTAAACTGGGGTGTTTTTGATGAGAGGCACGTGTCTGATCGTTCTTCTTCGAAGATTAGGGGGCGGCAAGTCTTCATAAGGTGACCAGGAGGAGGCTTTACATCGAAGGCGAAAGGGGGCACAATTGGCAAATGTCTGCTCAATGTTCCGACTAAGGAGATCGCTGGCGTATAGTCAAGGGTGGCAATGGGTGGGACTCTGTGGGGTTCCCAGGACGTGTGTAAAAGAGGCGAGTACCGACGTGCCAGTGACACTTAGGCTATAGATGGGTTTCCTGTGTCAGCGGTCTGCATACTGCTATATAGTGGCTCAGAGCTTCTCGTCGAGAAATATCACTTGATCCTTAGACTGAGTTCACAGAGTTCATCATGAGTCGGGGACGAACATTTCGGTTGATGGGGAGTATCGTGACGTTCCCCAGACTATGAACTTCAGTAACAGGAATAAACACCACTGCTTCATGACTGAGCGAAGTCGGATGATTCATCCTTGTCTCCGACATACGGTATTCGTATTCACTATTCTAGGGTCCGTGTAATATGTATCATAGTTCAACTTATCAACTGTTTCATATTGAAATCTTCACTCGGCTTCGTTGTCATTTATGCGTCAGCCGATATTAAAAATGGACTGCCATCCAGAATAGGATGTCTCAGCGGGTACTCCACTCAAGAGGCATGTGGCGACGCTCGTTGTTGACTAGCTTATAATATAGTGCTTAACTCAGGCCTCACGACAAGTTTAATGGAAATAATTTTACAAAATATTTATTTTCGTAACTAATACTGTTGTACATATAAGTACTACAATAAAAACTAAAATATAAAAAAACGACATAAAACTGATAAAACTTCACAAATACGCCAAATATAAACTCAAATTAATCGCTAAGAAATATTTTAATCACGATTGCATTAATTATAATTAAGTACGAGTAATGTATATTCATAAATTTCGAGTAAACTTAAGATACACACCCCTTCTCATGACACAGAGTGAGACGTGCTAATGACAACTAGACGGACTTTACCCTTTATTAACGCATGAGCCGAAAATTAAAAAAATTAAATCACAAAAAAGCTCTAATGGTCTACGAGTATTTAACACAATTTATTAAATATTTTGCTGAACTGAAAACTATAAAATATCATGAATGTGCACAGCTTTGTCTGAGGCAACGAACATGTATACAGAAGGGTATATCGTGTTATAAAAACCACTCATCAAGCACTTAACGACAGTGCTCCAGATAAGGAATTTCATATAATCAAGAAAACATGCGTTGTGCACCTACCCATCGATCTACTGACATTTGCCGCGCGGATAGACAATAGATCATCCAGAGACAGCCGCGTTCGTTCGTCAAGTTGCGAACATGGAAGTCAGCAGACGACTAGGTTCAGCAAAACGGCTGATTAGCGACAGCCGCTATTACTCAGCAACGGCGCGGCGGCACGGCGGCGGCGCGTTGCGACACGGGCGTCTTGCGCATGCGCCGTGCGCCGCGCCGGTTTTGGTAGACACACATAACGCGAGTGGCCGGCGTAAAACATTTAATTGATGAATGCTCGGAACCTGTTCCACCAAGGCTGACCGGCCGGTACACAACACGAAGAACGCGATGCTGGCTCCTTATCGGAGGTTGCTTCAAAAACAAAGAGCCCATTACTGCTGCCGCGTGCGCATCTTTTGACTGCAACGCGCACTATGCAACTCTTCAAGAGTTGCATAGCGCAAGCTATATTTTTTACCGTTTCTATTGCTTCTAGTTAAGGATTGTCATTCACTTCCGCTGTTCGCCGAGTTCTCCGTTTAAAACAAATTGGAATTGTTAACGTTCTCTTAGTGGTATGTTTTGTTAAATCCCAATCATAGACAGTCTACAAAAAGAAGCACCGGCATTTTCGTGGCTTCGAAGTTGTGTATCTTCCTTGTATCTGTCTATTAATTGATTAAAAGTTCCGTCCAGAAGAACTCGAATGTGTTGTAACATTCCAAAAACGGTGGTGCTACGCAAATCCTCTCTAGGCTTAATCATAACGTGTATCTGATGGAATGTGATGTGTGATGTGGAGATCGACTATAGATGCGGCTATCTTGATCTAATCCTATAAAAATAACGTTAAACTTCATGCTCGTTTCCGACCTTATTTTTAGTCGTTGAATCATGGGATGTGTCTCATTAAAAAGAAGAATACACATCCAAACGCTTTTTTTAGTCTTTCAATTTTCATTGGTTCTTTTTCCATGTCATACATATTGGGGGAGATTGTCGTTTTTAACAACACTTCTATTGTCTGTTTAATTTTTAGCTATTACAATGGTGCTCTTAATTTTAATTCAATAATATTGTAGATTTTATTTGTTAGGTATTTAGCTCTCAAATAAAGTAGTATAAATCCACATAACTGGACAAAATAGATGCTTATATAGTAATAAATACAAATATTTACTTGAATAAAAACACATGCAATTTAATCTTACTTGGAGGTAAAATTTTAATACAAAAAATAGGAAAATATGTTTAGTATTTAGTATATGCAGTGGAAGTGAATTTAGAAAAGATCATGTTTTATCATTTAATTCATTAATTTGGTACTTTTTCGTGAAACTCATATTCATAACTAACAAAGTATTTATTATTTTGGATTTTCTTTAATAGTTTAACGTTAAAACCTGTGCCAGTTTAAAGTGGTTTGCTGTGGCCAAATTTGTTTGTTGGTATTTAAAAAACATGTTGAACATGTTTTCACAGTATCTTTTTAGCTTTCTTTTTTACTAATCAGAGCTGTTACAATTTCTTTTTTAATTTCTGATTCTCTCTTCTGCATTAGGTTTATTATTATCATTCGAAAATACATTTTTTTAGTTTTTTAACTTAATAATATACTAGCTGACCCGGCGAACTTTGTCCCGCCTTAAAGGCAATATCACATGATAACATTTTTTACTTTTTAAATTAGGATAATTGTAAATAAAAAAATATAATTATTCAATGATTCTTTATTTGCCATTTATTGTAGCACCTTGTGATAAACTACATTTTTTTTTATTAGGCGCGAAAACAAATAACGCGGATGGTCTTCCGACCCGTGGACATGCCACATTTAATTGGCCATGGGAAAAACATGGATGTTTGAGATTAAGACCACAAACTTTCAACGATTGGCCTTGTGACTTATTTACAGTCATGACGGATCGGAAATTGAAACCGTTTAAACTCAAATGGCATGTCGGGTGGGATCATCGGGATCCTCGGAATGAGAATTTCCTCACCTTTGAGTACTGTGGTGTAAATCAAATTGTTCATCAATTTACTTACCACCAAACTTGTTCCGTTGCACAGTTTTGGTTGTATAAGTTTCGAAGCATGATTACTACAGAACCAATATTTAGTTGTAAATTGTGCCAGGTACACCCAAGGAGTTTAAACATTCAATTGGATAGTTGGTGGCATCATCTTCATTTGTTACACAGTCAACAGATTTGAAAGAATGCAGTGTACCAATGATCTCATTCTGAATTATGTAGTTTACAGTCATCTACATCTTTATTCTTAGCTGCCAAAATTGCTCGCTCACTCAACAATTCATTATTTTTGAGGTTAGTAATGATGTTTGGGAATACTTTGTTGATGAGTTCGTCTTTCGATGAGACAAAGTTACAGATATTCCGAGGAAATGAAATCAATCCGCTCTATTTCGTCGACAGGTAACTCGACCATTACCGATAGTCAACAATTACTCAGAGAAATCTTCAGCAGATGTATCGTTCAGCAATGCAACTCTCATGTTTGTTGTCAGCTGATGTTTCCTAACATAGCGCCATAGATTCGATGATTTGAGGCAAGCGTTTATTTAGTCGGCAGCAGTCGATCTGGGAATTACTGGCAATGTTTGGCGGAAATCGCCAGACAGTAAAATAGTTGCGCCTCCAAAACATTTTGAGTCATTACGTAGATCTTGCAATGTTAGGTTAACTGCTTCCAATGCACGTTTATGCGCTATTGTGCATTCGTCCCAGATGATGATCTTCGATTCTGATAAAACTTTCGCCATAGCGGAGCGGCTTTGTAATGTTGCACGTTGGTTCTTCAATATATTGAAGATTTAACGGCAATTTTTAATGCAGAATGTGCCGTACGACATCCTTCTAGCAATGTGGCTGCTATTCCATGAAGAAGCAACTGAAACTGCAATGTTGGATCTTGCACGAACAGTGGCTAAAACTACTGACATGAGGAATGTCTTACCAGTTCCACCATGTAAAATATAAACCACCGTTTCCATCATCAATTGCCTTCATTAATGTATCATAAAACTTCCTTTTGTTGGGGGTTCATCAGGGGCACATTTGTTTGAAATACTAAATCTAATTCCTGGTGATCATATTCACGTTCCCATTCCAATTCTCGATTAAATGCGTCATTCATTTTACGATTTGGCGCTGGCATTCCTAACCTGACTAATAAAGTACCACACATGAGATAACTCATGTCTTCGATCAAGAGCAAAGGCCCGATTATGTATCTCCTTATTTCATTTCAAGATCGTAATTTATTGAACTGACACGAATTTGATGTAAAATATCTTCTGCCATATTATCCTTTATTTGTGCCACAGGTTAGATGGGTTCGATGGAAAGCATGTCGAAATGATGATAGCAAATAATGTACGTATCTGACTTGGAGATGCAGAGATAACTGCTTTGAATTGTAAAAAATTAAAATTTGATTTGTATTATCTGGATAGTAAAGTCTTGCTTAACAGTGATTGCAGAAACAGTTGAAACAAAATTTGCTGTTTCTCTTAAGCTTACTCTATGCTTTAAAACTATAAATGTAAAGAAATTTAAAATGGTAATTAAATTTTTTTTTTTTTACTTTAATTTATTTACAATCTGTTTATATACAACAAACAATAAGTAAATTTGGTGATAATTCTTAAGGACATGGTTAATCAAAGTTCATTAACCTTAATTAACATAAACATTTAAGAGATTGTTCATCTTTAAAATCGATCAGCTAAGTTTAAGAAATCATGTCTTTTTAGCCGAAATTGATGGTCACTGTTGTCCAGCAGATTAATAGCCAAGTAGTTAGGATGAGAGTTTAATTTGTTTTGATACTTGATGCAGAACTTTTGGAATTTCTTCAGTAACAAAAGGGATATTCGTGTCTCTGTGAATGACTTCATTACGAACATACCATGGGGCCTGTAATATCTTTCGGAGAACTTTAGATTGGAAACGCTGTATAATTTCAAATTTGATGTAGAAGCAACTCCCCACAGTTGAATTCCGTACGTCCAGATGGGCTTTAGAACAGTCTTGTACAACAACAGTTTGCTTTCTATTGATAAATGGGGATTATTTGTTCCCAAAAAAGCCAATTTAGTTTTGAAAATTTTGAATTTAATTGGAGCCTTTTGTTCCATATGTGTGGTTTCCAAGTCAGCTTCCTATCGAGATGTACACCCAGATACTTAGCTTCATTTCTTTGAGGAATTTGAAATGTTGTTTTTAAAAACACTGGTGGGACAGGTGTCATGTTTCAACGTAAATGTGACGTGGACAGATTTAGTTTCATTCAACTTTAATTCTCCAAGTTTTAAGCCAAACTGTGATAGAATTTAAGTTAGTTTGTAGAATTTGTGATGCTACAACATGGTTGGAGTGGGATGATGCCAGTACGCAGTGTCATCGGCGAATGTTGCTGTCAAAGAATTTTGATTAGTTGGAATGTCTGCCGTGAAAATTAAGTTAACAGCACTGGTCCTAGTACACTTCCCTGAGGTACACCAGAGTTTATTTTCATTCAGATCTGAAAGACAATCATCAAACTTGATTTGAAAATACCTTCGTTCTAAATAAGATTTTATAATGTTGTAAACAGTGTGAGGTAGATGACTTTTTATTTTAAATAGAAGCCCTTCATGCCACACTTTGTCAAAAGCTTGACTCACATCGAGAAATGCTGCAGAACAAAATTTTCTTGATTTCCAAATCTTGCCTTATTATATTAGCTACTCTATGGGACTTGTTCGATAGTGGAGTGGTGCACTCTGAAACCAAACTGATGATTGGGAATTAAATTGCATTCAGTTATAATAACCTGAAGTCGTTTTAAAAATAACTTTTCGAATAATTTAGAAGGTATAGGTAGTAGACTGATTGGCCTGTAGGACATTACTACTTCGTTTTGAGGTTTTCCTGGCTTAGGAAGAACAATAACTTGAGCCACCTTCCATTGTGATGGGAAGTATTCAAGCCTCAAAATAGCATTAAATACGAAGGTAAGAAAGAGTATGGCTTTTCCTAGGAAGCTCTTGTAGTATCTTACCTGTTATTAACTCATAACCAGGGGCCTTTTTGGGATTAAGATTTTTAATCTCATCATATATTTCAGATGGTTTAAAGGAGCCAATAGGTAGTGAGAGTTGGTTAGGTGAATCAAGAAACTCCTTTACAACAAGTCTATTATCAAAGTTGTTATCTACAGGGGTTTATGGTTTGAAAACAATTACTAAAATATGCAGCAAACAAATCAGTTTTCTCTCTGTTACTTTTCGCCCAAGAACCATCTGGTTTAGATATTGGGAGGAATGGGCACTTGCGGTTTCTTTGTGCTTTTTGTTACTTTTCCATAAAGAATAGTCCTGTTTGCTTTAGTTGGGGAGAGATTTGAAGTGAATTCTTGAAACCATATGTTTTTTTAAGTTTTTAAGCAAAATCTTTAACTGTCTTGATGCTCTGTTAAACATTGTTTTATCTCTTACATTTCTAGAATTTTGCCATATTCTTCGTAAGCGACGTTTTTGAGCAATGTGCTGCTTAATATATATTGGGTAATTAAATATTGCCACACGTTGTATTATTAAGTTCAGGCGTTGCACTCTAAGCTGATTTCTGAACAGTATAATTAAAAAATTTCCACAGCGTTGTCTATTTCCTCTCTTGTTTTAAGTGATATATTAAGACTTAAACTGTCATTTAACGTTTCACGAAACTTCACCCAGTTTGTGCCTTTATTCGATAAGGACGCTGCCTTTTCTTTCAATACAAATGATGAACTTATTGATAGGATGACCGGAGAGTGATCGGACGACAAATCAAGAGATGAAACAGCCTCCATATAGTTAGGAGAAATACCTCCCGTAACAAAGAAATCAAGAAGATCTGGAATTTTGTTGGGATTCTGAAGGCCAATAGGTTGGTTCCCCTGTAGGTACGTAACTCAAGTGATTGTCATTCATGCAATTTAACAAATTTCTACCTCTAGAGTTAATCAACCTTGAACCCCACATGACATGTTTGGCATTAAAGTCACCACCTGCTACAAAACGAGGCCCTAAAGTTTCGAAAAATTCGTTGAATTGAAGTTTGGTAATATTGTGCCTCGGGGACAGTAAACACCAGAAAATGTAAGTGGTCCCATCCAGTCCTCAACCCACTTATGCTTGTAGCTTGAATATGATCTTCTTGAAATCTAGGTAATTCATAATGTTTTATTTGTTTTCTGATTAGCACAGCGCTACCTCCATGCGCCGTATTGTCAGGGTGGTTTGTAGAATAAAAAGTAAAATTTGGGATTTTTGAAAAAATTTAAGTTTGTAAAGTGGGTCTCAGAAATTAACATAATATCTATTTTGTGTATTGAAATAAAAAAGTTGAATATCTTGGCCATGTCGGGCCAAGCCATTGGCATTCCAGAGTCCAATCCTATAAAATCTATTCATTTTAGTTTTGATATGACAGTTGTCAATAGGTTAATCAATGTACCTATTTGCTGGGCTTGTTGAGACATCATAATTTCGAACTTATTTAAAAATCCATCAATTATTTGATTCAGATTGTGATTTGCTTCTACATTTGATTGACCTGATGCCACTCTAGCATAAGATAAGGTTGGGTGATACTGGGTTGAGACTGATTACCTGTTGAATTTTGAGTACGAACAGATATAGGTCTATCTACTTCTCGATCTTGCACTGGAGGAGGAGTGTCTTTTTTTAACGCTGGTCTTAGAGGTGGAAAAGCCTTTTTTCTTAATATCTTTGTAAATAGAGCAACCTTTATAGTTGGCTGGGTGCTCACACCACATAATACACATTTGGGAGGAACATTTACAGATTTATTACAGCTGCTAGTATCATGATCTGAGCCGCATTTTACACACAGCGGTTTTGGTACCAGCAGTAAGCCTTTGTGTGCCCATATCTTTGACACTTTTTTGCACTGCACCACATCATTACGTTTGTAAGGGGGCTCAAGTACAATTTTGGCATTTAGTAGGAATTCAATTTTAAAAATGTCTTTGTTGTTTGATGCTGTGCTTCTAAGTCTACAAAAAAAAAATTGACAGTGGATCTTTAGATTTGCTACTTCTAAGGTTCGACACATTCCTAACTTTGTGGTTATAAGCTTCTATAGCTGTTTTAATTTCCTGGGGTTCCGTAGAGAAGTGCATATTCTTGAGCACTACTCTATAAGCTCTGTCACCCTTTATTTGGTATGTATGGAAGTTTACTTTCATGTTAGTTAAATGTGTTGACTAATGCGCGGTAGGCTTCAATAGTATCAGTGTTAATTTTTACTTTATCTCTAGCTATGCATTTAAATGAATATGACTCTTTTTTAATTACTTGTTCAATGTTTACCATCATTTTACTTATGTTGACAATGTTGGGTACAAATATAGGTGGAGGCCTCACCTTCGTCCTACATTTGTCGTCATTCATCGTTTCTTCTTCAGAGCCTAGGTTGGCGTTACTCAGCATTTCAAATCTGTTGTGCAATTCAATAGGTCTAGCAGTTTTTGCAACGTACTCTGTAGGTCTACAAGGTTTCTTAACATCTGAAACGTTGGCTGTTGACAAATGTCTTTTGTTTCTAGTTGTTTCGATTTGCCACTCGTTTTGATTATTGACATCGTCATTAGAAATAGTTTTTTCCTGAAATTGATGTTCATTGTTTGCTTATTAAAACAATAATTTGTGATCATTAGTTATTGGTATCAAAATCCAAACAGTTTGAGTTGTTTTGAAGGGGCAAATTTTAAGTTGTCCATTACCTTCTCACTTGAAAAACTACTAATAGTAAAACAAACACTGAAAACAATTAAAGTTAACGGGTAAGGTTAGTTGTAGGAAAAGTACTGGAAAAAAAAAAGATTACGAAAAAAAATCTAAACATTTTTATGTAAATTATGAACAAAAATGTTTTAAGAACTGTTTTATATAGTTTTAACCACTAATTGGGTAAAAAAACTACATTTTAAATTAAAATAAAGGACACAACACTGAAACAGCACAGCTGGGGTTCACACATCGTCAACGTTTTTTGTAATTAAATGATATAAACATATATTTCTTTTGTTGCATTATGTATGTTTACAAATAACAGCTGATTCAATTTGAACAGGCCCCTTTCACTTAATAACATATGTTTGCTGCAATGCATTTCTTACGGGTATTTCTGTAACTTTTAGAGACCAGTGGGGCGGAAATCCTGAATCGGGAACGGGATAAGTATCCTATGTGTTTCTCCCAGTTCTTAGCTACCTCCCTACCAATTTTCAGCCAAATCGGATCAGCCGTTCTTGACTTATAAATAGTGTAACTAACACGACTTTCTTTTATATATATAGACTAGCTGACCCAGCGAACTTTGTTCCGCCTTAAAGGCAATATCACATGATCACATTTTGTACTTTTTAAATTAGGATAATTGTAAATAAAAAAATATAATTATTCAATGATTCTTTATTTGCCATTTATTGTAGCACCTTGTGATAAACCCATTTTTTGTTTTTTTTTTTTATTAGGCGCGAAAAAAAATAACGCGGAAGGTCTTCCGACCTGTGAACATGCCACATATAATGGACCATGGGAAAAACATGGATGTTCGAGATTAAGACCACAAACTTTTAACGATTGGCCTTGGTGACTTATTTACAGTCATGGCGAATGCAAGACGGATCAGAAATTGAAGTCGTTTTTAAATTGAAATGGCATGTCGGTTGGGATCATCGGGATACTCGGAATGACAACTTCCTCACCTTTGAATTCTTCCTTTGAGTATTGTGGCGTAAATAAAATTGTTCATCAATTACTTACCACCCAAATGTGTTCCGTTGCACAGTTTTGGCTGGTTTAAGTTTTTAAGCATGATTACAACAACCAAACTTTAGTTGTAAATTGTGCTGTGGTAAGCCAGGTACATCCAAGGAGTTTAAAAATTTCAATTGGATAGTTTGGTGGCATCACCTTCATTTGCTACACAGTCAATAGATTTGATAGAATTGCAATGTACCAATGATCTCATTCTGAATTATGTAGTTTAAGTCATCTACATCTTTATTCTTAGCTACCAAAATTGCTCGCTCACTCAACCATTCATTATTTTTGAGGTTAGTAATGATGTTTGGGAATACTTTGTTTAATGAGTTCGTATTTCGATGAGACAAAGTTATAGAAATTCGGAGGAAATTAAATCAATCCGCTCGATTCGTCGTAAGGTACTCGACGATTACCGATAGTCAGCAATTGCTCAGAGAAATCTTCAGCAGATGTATCGTTCAACAATGCAACTCTCATGTTTGTTGTCAGCTGAAGTTTCTTAACATAGATTCCGATGATTTGAGGCAAGCGTTTATCTCGTCGGCAGCAGTCGATCTGGGAATTACTGGCAATGTTTGGCGGAAATCGCCAGGCAGTAAAATCATTGAGCCTCCAAAACATTTCGAGTCATTACGTAGATCTTGCAATGTTCGGTAGAGTGCTTCCAATGCACGTTTATGCGCGATTGTGCATTCGTCCCAGATGATGATCTTCGATTCTGATAAAACTTTTGCCATAGCGGAGTGCCATATTGCATGTTGGTTTTTCAATATATTCCAGATTTAACGGCAATTTTAATGCAGAATGTGTCGTACGACATCCTTTTAGTAATGTGGCTGCTATTCCAGAAGAAGCAACTGCAACCGCAGTGTTGGATCTTGCACGAACAGTGGCTAAAATTACTGACATGAGGAATGTCTTACCAGTTCCACCAGGGGCATCCAGGAAATAGAAACCACCATTTCCATCATCAGTTGCCTTCATTAATGTATCATAAACTTCCATTTGTTGGGGATTCATCAGGGGTACATTCGTTTGAACTTCTAAATCTAATTCCTGGTGATCATATTTACGTTTCCGTTCCAATTCTCGATTAAATGCGTCATTTATTTCACAATTTGGCACTGGCATTCCTAACCTGACTAATAAACTACCGCATATGAGATAGCACATGTCTTCGATCAAGCAAGGCCCTATTATGTATCTCCTAATTCATTTCAAGATTGGGATTTTCTTGAATTGACACGAATTTGATTTAAAATATCTTCTGCCATATTATCCTTGTATTTGTGCCAAAGGTTAGATGGGTTCGATGGAAAGCATGTCGAAATGATGATAGCAAATAATGTAATCTGACTTGGAGATGCAGAGATAATTGCTTTCAATTGTAAAAAAATTAAAATTTGAATTGTATCATCTGGATAGTAAAGTCTATGTTTAACAGTGATTGCAGAAACAGTTGAAACAAAATTTGCTGTTTCTCTTAAGCTTACTCTATGCTTTCAAACTATAAGTGTAAAGAAATGTAAAATAGTAATTAAATGATATAAACATATGTTTCTTTTGTCGCATTATACATGTTTACAAAGAACAGCTGATTAAATTTGAAAAGGCTCTTTCACTTAATAACATATGTTTGCTGCAATGCATTTCTTACGGGTATTTCTGTAACTTTTTAGAGGACCAGTGGGGCGGAATCCTGAATCGGGAACGGGATAAAAAGTATCCTATGGTTCTTATCCCAGTTCTTAGCTACCTCCCTACCAATTTTCAGCCAAATCGGATCAGGCGTTCTTGACTTATAAATAGTGTAAACTAACACGACTTTCTTTTATATATATAGATTAATATTTGTAATTAAACTACTAATTATTAATTAATATTAACTATTATTAATTTATATTTGTTTTCTTAAAAATTTAGTAACTTCTGTAGACATGTGGTGAACTAGTGTTGGTCGACCATTATTGTATTAAATGTGAAAGTAATTACAGCAGAAAGAGTATTTTATATTTCAAATCAAATCAAATCTTTTTTATTGCATCGACAATTCTTACATTGTATGGCAAACGTCATGGTTTTTTTTAAATTTCTGACATTCATATAACAATACACACTCACACATACAGTTTCACAGTTACGCCTCTTTCATACATCGCCAATGCAACCCACTTAGTACAGCGGAGTCAGTTTTCTAATTGGGCGGTCTCCCAGTCGAATGCCAAAAACTCACCTGCATTATAGAATGCTTGTGACACCAAGCAGCGTTTAAGGCGAGTCTTTAACGCCTTGGGCGTTGGAGTATCTTTAATTGAATTGGGCAGTCTGTTGAGGAAATGAACACCTGCCTGCGAGGGCAGGCGTTCATAAACCACCGTTCTGTGTCTCCCAGTTCGGTAGTTTGCTCTACCACGTGTCTCATACATGTGTATGTCTTGGCCTCTGGTTAAGGCGCATTTACTCATACAAAACAAAATTGTTTCCAAAATGTAGAGGCACGGCAGAGGCAACAGCTGCAATTTCTTGAAGGATTTACTAATAGTTTGTATAATGTTATTTTTTCTGCAACTAAAATATTGAATGCCTCAATTATTTTCATTCCTAGTGACTTATTAAAAATGGCTTAAAAACAAATAGTTGATTTCTATTACTCCAGTAGACGAGATCCAATCAGCATTGTATAAGCACACAAATTTGTTTTTCATGAAATTGGCAAAAAAAATCCTTAAGGAAATCGATGATCAGCTGTCCTAGTTTTGGTGGAGGTTAAACTGAAATAGTACCGAAAGGCTTAAAAATAGGGGACTATATTATTTTGCAAGATTAAATGTTTAGATTCATGCACTTCAACCATTCGTCAGCCTCTTGGATGAAAGATAAATCAGCGTCATCCATTTATATGAATACTGACTGGCTGAAACTGACGACATCCTGTGTACGTGTCAGACTCTTGGATGAAAGTTAAATCACTGTCATCCATTTATATGAATACTGACTGGCTGAAACTGACGACATCCAGTGTACGTGTCGGACTCTTGGGTGAAAGTTAAATCACCTGCATCCATTTATATGAATACTGACTGGCTGAAACTGACGACATCCTGTGTACGTGTCAGACTCTTGGATGAAAGTTAAATCACTGTCATTCATTTATATGAATACTGACTGGCTGAAACTGACGACATCCTGTGTACGTGTCAGACTCTTGGATGAAAGTTAAATCACTGTCATCCATTTATATGAATACTGACTGGCTGAAACTGACGACATCCTGTGTACGTGTCAGACTCTTGGATGAAAGTTAAATCACTGTCATCCATTTATATGAATACTGACTGGCTGAAGCTGACGACATCCTGTGTACGTGTCAGACTCTTGGGTGAAAGTTAAATCACTGTCATCCATTTATATGAATACTGACTGGCTGAAACTGACGACATCCTGTGTACGTGTCAGACTCTTGGATGAAAGTTAAATCACCGGCATCCATTTATATGAATACTGACTGGCTGAAACTGACGACATCCTGTGTACGTGTCAGACTCTTGGATGAAAGTTAAATCACCGGCATCCATTTATATGAATACTGACTGGCTGAAACTGACGACATCCTGTGTACGTGTCAGACTCTTGGATGAAAGTTAAATCACTGTCATCCATTTATATGAATACTGACTGGCCGAAACTGACGACATCCTGTGTACGTGTCAGACTCTTGGATGAAAGTTAAATCACTGTCATCCATTTATATGAATACTGACTGGCTGAAACTGACGACATCCTGTGTACGTGTCTCACGGTTGGCTTTAATAGTGTCAAACTAAAAAATATATTTTATACAAATTGCCTCTCGGCTGATAGACTAATAGGCATGCTCCTCTTGCGACCACAAAGCACACCATGCAAGTTGTTATATGAGCAAGACTCCACCGTTCTCACTTCATCTCTGTACAAGTCGCCATTAATACAACTTACAATACATTTCCCAAGTCCAGAAGTGGTCACTCTTTACTGCATTAAACGTAGATGCTCTAGTGTTCCGAGACACTCCGTCAGTTTATTTGTTGAAGTGCTAAGTTCCACTGACTCTGTATTTCCCTGTTAATTGTAGTAGAGTCAATTCAGAGAGATCCGAATGTGTTACAAAATTGCAGGTACGTTTGTGTAGCGCCAACCCTGCGTAGGCCTAATCATGGTTGCCGTGCTAATCATATATCAGCCTGACCGTGTCCCTGGAATGTCGGAGTCGTGGAAAGGGATATGGGGAAAAGGGTTTGATTGAAACCCAAGCTTCTAAGAAACAGGTGAAAATTAGCGGGTCGTGGTTTACTCCCAAATATTAAGTTCTGCGTGTTTCCAGTTTCCGTACCTTTCTGAGAATCTTGTGGTGAGTGTTGTGATTTATTTATGACCCACCTGAAGAGGACTGAGTCATCCCACTTTCCTTGCAGAGTCGATTGTTCTTAAATTTGGAATTATGTAATTATAATTTACATAAAGGATTCACTATTTCAGTATGTGGATGTGTATCAAAGAATACATAACGTAACATTAAGACAGAGAGCCTTGTTTATATATTTTGATAAAGTGATCGTTTCAGAATGACTCAGAAAGGCCGATTTCAGTTATTTATTAAATGCCTTTACTATCCGAACCGATAGCTCATTATTTAAGAACACTTTCTATTACAAAAGCGTGAGCTATTTGGATTTAGGGAAGTGAGTTTCTAGAACTGGTTTGGAACACTTGTATCTTTAATTGTATAATAAAAATAATCTCTACAGTTATTCATCCTCACTTTTAGACTAACACCGATTTGAAGAAAACGTGTTTTCTTTAGAAATAATTAAACTGTCGTTGATCGTCACAAAGTAATTATTGTGTCATATCCATAAATCAATAGAATTGTAATTTCCCGCAAGGACAAAATTCCAAGTTTTGTTATAATATTTCTAACTCAATGGTGTTAAAATGTGTTACGATATGGATGCTTCCAATAAAATCAGTAACTTGAAGTTTTAACGTAATAGTCATAACTGTTAACTTTACTCACTTTACTCAGGTGAAGTCTCATGAAACGAACATGATTCCATATTCCAGGATTCAAGTCTGAGACAGCGCCAGATACTAGACGCTGTTAACTTTACTAATTTAATAACTTAAAAACCAAACGTTCACAAATATTTATTATTATGTTACGCATAATCTCACTTTCCAAAAACATTCTTCTATTTCTTTCCGTTTATCTTTATATATTTCCATTTATGCTAAGGGCACTATGTTCAGAATTGAGTAATATTTCAGAACTGGTAACAATACCCACATAACGTAGCTATGGTAGGAATGATTGATTCAATTGAATTTTGAGTTTAGCCTCAGTTCACCTTCCTTTTATTGCAGCATCTGGTATCTGACGCTGAATCAGACTTGACTCCTGGAATCTGGAGTCATGTTCGTCTGAAGAAAACTAAAGAAAGTCGACGACGAAGAAGCTCAAAACGAAGCATTTACATCGTTTAGACATCAGAGATACCTATAAATAGGTGAAGTCTCATGAAACGAACATGAGTCCATATTCCAGGATTCAAGTCTGAGACAGCGCCAGATACTAGACGCTGTTAACTTTACTAATTTAATAACTTAAAAACCAAACGTTCACAAATATTTATTATTATGTTACGCATAATCTCACTTTCCAAAAACATTCTTCTATTTCTTTCCGTTTATCTTTATATATTTCCATTTATTCTAAGGGCACTATGTGCAGAATTATTTCAGAACTGTTAACTTTACTCACATAACGTAGCTATGGTAGGAATGATTGATTCAATTGAATTTTGAGTTTAGCCTCAGTTCACCTTCCTTTTATTGCAGCATCTGGTATCTGACGCTGAATCAGACTTGACTCCTGGAATCTGGAGTCATGTTCGTCTGAAGAAAACTAAAGAAAGTCGACGACGATTTAGACATCAGAGATACCTATAAATAGGTGAAGTCTCATGAAACGAACATGAGTCCATATTCCAGGATTCAAGTCTGAGACAGCGCCAGATACTAGACGCTGTTAACTTTACTAATTTAATAACTTAAAAACCAAACGTTCACAAATATTTATTATTATGTTACGCATAATCTCACTTTCCAAAAACATTCTTCTATTTCTTTCCGTTTATCTTTATATATTTCCATTTATTCTAAGGGCACTATGTGCAGAATTATTTCAGAACTGTTAACTTTACTCACATAACGTAGCTATGGTAGGAATGATTGATTCAATTGAATTTTGAGTTTAGCCTCAGTTCACCTTCCTTTTATTGCAGCATCTGGTATCTGACGCTGAATCAGACTTGACTCCTGGAATCTGGAGTCATGTTCGTCTGAAGAAAACTAAAGAAAGTCGACGACGAAGAAGCTCAAAACGAAGCATTTACATCGTTTAGACATCAGAGATACCTATAAATAGGTGAAGTCTCATGAAACGAACATGAGTCCATATTCCAGGATTCAAGTCTGAGACAGCGCCAGATACTAGACGCTGTTAACTTTACTAATTTAATAACTTAAAAACCAAACGTTCACAAATATTTATTATTATGTTACGCATAATCTCACTTTCCAAAAAAATTCTTCTAATTCTTTCCATTTATCTTTATATATTTCCATTTATGCTAAGGGCACTATGTTCAGAATTGAGTAATATTTATAAAACAAATTTATTCCTGTCTAGCCTATTTTATACATGTTTTATTAAGGCGAAGGATACAGCACTTCCTTATTTCCTTCGGTTCATTGTTGTTACCTAATTGGCAAACATTGTCTTTAACCACCAGACAGGGCAGTTTCCTCCACAGGTGAATACCAAAAAAAAGCATTTTGTGTCCCCTGATGTTGCTTTAAAATCATCCACAGCCTACTAGTTTAATCCTCTACTTCAATAACCTAATATGAGTTTTACATTGCCAATATCAGCATATAAATTAGAATTATACTTTTGATTCTTTCGACATAAATTATAAATTATGGTAATTGAACGTTTGCCAACATTGAAACATAGTGAACCTCCAAGGTCAGTGGTTTTAAGAACTTGTTTCACACTATCATGAATTTTAACAAAATTGTTTTACCATTCCAGCATAATACGTATTAAGTGTAATGTTATTTTACATAGTCATATGTCTGCTCTCAATATATTACTTTGAGATTACATTCTCGTATAGTATAATTTTTCTCTCGCATTCTATTTGTGTGGCATAGCCAAGATTCAGTTGGCGGTAAAGGGGGTAGAGGGGGAGCGACCATCGGAAGCTCTAGATATTATATTTGGAATAATTACCGTGAAGGTTCTGAGCATTCAGAACACCCCACACAATATAAAATCTTGTAACTTTAAGTGAATAAGGCACAATCTAAAGAAACGTTTCTTTGGCCGAAACGGACATATTTTATAATCTCTCTTACCACTGTTTCTCCGTCTGTCCATTTTGTTGTTGCAGTTTTACCTTAAAAATTCATTTTACAATTTTTTACCTACATACATCGCTTTTCAAGAAATGTAGCGTAAGCAATTTTTAATGGTATTAAGTTAGAATAGTATTTTAGTGTGTAGGCCATAACTTTGGTTGTATTTGTTACAAAAGAGACAAATCATTCACATGGCTCGTATCCGAGGAATTATTTAAGTTATTTCTGATTTCCACCGCTAGGGCTGCGCCACGTACGTAACTGTGACTCTTATCGTTCAAATATTTGCTACTTGACCTTTCACCCCACAGATGGCAGTCCGAGCGCTAACTTTTGCCGTGCCTCAGTTTAAAGCATTGGATGAGTTATCTCTTGTATAAATAGTACCTACAATCAAATGTTATACTAAGATAGATATTCAGTACGAATGGTGAAAATATAACGTAAACCGTTTAAGAGTTATGAAGTGTATAAGGAATTGTACATGGTAATTGCCAAAGACCAATGCATGTTTAAAAAAAAATACATTTATTTTCAACTAAATGAACAACTCGACATGGCTTGTTTAGAGAGTTACGAGACACCCTGTATATGGTATACTATAAATTATACTCTCAATTCATTGGAATAAGATTTACAAGTGGAAAGTGGGTTTGTTTTATGTTCTCGGTAAAATGTATTTAAGCTTTGTGTAAATTCATTATTTGAATGAGTGTTGGCTGTAGAGAGGAGGGAATAAAATGTCACAGTAAATGTAAATAGTCACATATTGTTATCAGTACAAATATTTCTCTTTCTTCCCTATTCAACCATTCGGTATGGCGTCTTCAAATGTCTTGTATCATATGTCTATCTTCCCTTCACTCTGAATATTTTTCATAGCAGGATTTTTCCGGACATTTGCCATCGTTCAGTGAAACAATAAATCAGTAACACTACGTTTCGAGATCTGCAATCTGATCTCTTCTTCAGGTAATTACCTGAAGAAGAGATCAGATTGTTACCTGAAGAAGAGATCAGATTGCAGATCTCGAAACGTAGTGTTACTAATTTATTGTTTCACTGAACGATGGCAAATGTCCGGAAAAATCCTGTTTCCTTCACAATCCTTCCATCGTCAAAAATAACCTTCAAACAAAGGATTTTCATAGCAGTTAAGCGTGCACTACAAGAAGCAATGCAGAGTGTATCTAAAAAGTGACCTTTTTCATTATGCTTAATTCTTGTATCTCGTTACTTCTATCTCTCATACTACAGAAGAATGTTACGTTTCGGTAAAAAGATCTCTGAAATGAAAACAAATTTTTAATGTTGTCTCCAGAGTCTAAACAGAATTTTGTCATATATGAAGATAATGCCTCTACTTTCCACGAATTATCATTTGATTTATAAAATTAATTTGAATAAATAACTTTATGATAAAAGCGAATTTGGGATTAGAAAGTATAATATCTTCAATAAAACTATTTGTCCATAAATCTCTATAACAACGACACAGTGATTAAAAGTAGGCTACTGATGAGTTGTGCATGTGATCTATTGAATAGTCTTTAAAATCCATCTAATTTTATGTCTGTCGCAAATAATATAGATACTGTATATTATTAAAGACTCGTAAGGACCTTCTTACAATCGTGTCGACGTCTGTGTTCGTGCGATAGCTTTTAATAGAGTTGTCCTAGAGATTTAAAATTTGGTAAGTTACGTAGTTCCTATTGGCCCGAGGAAGAACTATTGTTTTTGGAATTAAAAGGTCAAAGGCAGCAAAATTGCAAGTAACTTTGTAAAGAAATGTATTGAAAACATATTTAGTATGAATATACGGTTGCTCAATCTGCAGTCAAATGAGACAGTAACAAGAAGTAAAATGAATATATTAAGTTATCGGTAACCAACTTTTACACTTCCGAGAGTAAAAGTCGTCCCATGGCCTTCCTACCAAGAATCAGCGGACACATACGGAGAAACAGACAGGCAGACGGCTGTATCTTAAGAAAGACCTGTTGGGTAATAATTTTGTCTTTACTCCTAATCTAAATGAAATCTCTACCTCCTGACAAACCCTCGCATATAACTAACTCTTGTATGTGCGCTCCTACCGTCACAAAGCAATGGTGGGATGATATAATGTGAATGCAGCCTACGTCATCCGGACGACTTCTAGAAGGTTATATTCCGCTTAATTTTATCTTTATAAAGACTGGATCTGGCCAGCCGATGTGTGGAGACTAGTGAACAGCCTTGGAATGTTCAGGTTTCGGAGACAGAGCTTGATTGATGGGACCACTTTCCCGTCGCCGAAATGTCCCCAGCCTCACAGTCCATTACCATACAGGCTCCACCGGAGTATGGATTCTGTCATTTCCCATTACAGCTTCATTTATGTTTTCCTTATTCTCGTTTACTTAAATTTAAGATAAACACCACTCCCCATCTTCAAAGTATTCAATTGGGAATCTTCAGGTACACATAAATTTGATAAATTACGAGATTCCTCATTTAGGCGGCAGGCTACATCCATAAGAAAACAAAACCGCCATACATATAAAAATGTATATATTTTTATTCCTAAAAAAACTTGTTTCTATTTAATTTTGTAATAAAAGAATTTATGCAAATCTCTAGAAGAAACATTAAATTTGATTTACATGTGCGTTAAGAACCACGTCAAGGGTAACTGTACAACATTTGGTAAACAGTAACTGATAATGAACACCAATAATGGTGGATAATGTATTAAAGTACTATATTTTCGGACTTATCGCAGAAAACAAGGTATGTATCATAAATCAATACACATTGTTATTTTTAAGCCTTTTGCAAGGGTGTTATTGTTGATTTCCACATTTTTAAGCCTCCGTTTTACATTTGCCTTGGCGTGACTTATTTTTTTGCCTGTTCAGCTTATTTCAAACGCTTCATGTTTTAGTTTTGTAGACCGGAACTAGAACACTGCTGTCACCAGTCTTTTCTACAGGTAAGATCTTCCAGCACCCCCCCTTCCCCCAAGGAGCATTAAAACAAAACCCTCCATGAATAACTCTTTTACTTTTAATGGATCCAAGGTAACCAAAAGGTAATGTAATGACATTAATGTCGTCTTCTGAAGACAGGGTCAGATAAGGTTTAAAAAAAAAACCCATTACAGTTCTGAATTCTTCCAAGATAACGATTCAACAGATAAGGAGAATTCAAGCTGATAATAGACTGGTTTATTTATATCCACCACTACATCTGTCAGTGAATTGTAATTATCTGGACATGGCTCCCTATCTGCTGTATCATAATTTAGCACACAGTATGAAGAGTTAATTTAGCAGACAGCTTGAAGAGTTTTAGCACCAGTCAGCCTACAGTAAAAGTTAAGTGCCCAAAACTACTTCCTTCATTGTTTCTAGTTTTCCTGTATTCTAATGCTATTTGGAGTATCAGGTACATCGTGGTACAATTGGAACCTGCCTACCTACATCTACCTCATTCCAAAACTTACTCCTAAATCGAACAGATTTTAAGGTTTACGCAAATTTCAAGGCTGAGCGTTCAATTTTTTTTATGTTGCCAAAACATAACACATTTAAGTTAGAATGTGTTTTAAGGTATTTTATACATTACTCGGTTATAATCATTACTTTATCGTCACCCAACACTCTTGTGGTTTTTTTGCTGAAAACTTACTGGTAGTCTCCGAGCCCCTTCTTGACCCTTTCAGTCACCTGATTTCTTTTTTTATTTATTTTAGATGTAAGAAACAAGAACGTAGCCAGGAACAAAATTAAGGGAACTGATATTTTCCGTAGTGGGCAGAAAGTAAGGCAAGAGCTATCAACCGATCATTCCCCATTTTGCTCCTTAAAAAGTTTCGGACTCGCTTCAATGTTGAGAAAGATCTTTCAGCAGTACATGTCAGTAATACTGAATTATCTTAATAATAATACTTGTTTGCTAAAAAAGTAATTGAAAAAATAAAAAATTTGGGAGGTCCGACACCTTTGCTGACTACGTCCTTGAGAACAGTATTTAACAGAACCTTCTGTTTTCCAAGCCTAACGGTTATGGTACTGTTGGAAGAAGGCTATATTTTGCAGATGCTCTATATGGCCATTATAAAATCAATATTTCCACTATTACTGATTACAGTTTCCTGCAGCTTCAGTCATGGATTTCTACTTACATTTTCTATGATCTATGTAGACTTGTTAGATGGCTTAAAAATATTCCTTACACAAAAAGTATTTATGCAGCTATATGTTTTTTCCAACTCAGAACTTAGGTTGAATATAACAAAAACTCCATTAACAATGTAGTAGTTATTTGCATCTGTTTTTGTACATTTTATGTTTGCTATTGTTTGGGAGTGAAGTGCTTTTTATGGCCCTTTCTCTCATTTTTCTCCACCACAGTTAAATACTTCAGCTTTTTTTATGAACTAGGCTCACTTACATCACATTTGTTTCAGTATATTAATCAGCTTCCATAACACTATTTTGATCCAACTGGGAAAAAATAAAACAGTAGAAAATCAAGAAGCTTTCAGGTTGTGTAGTATTGGTAGCAGTAAGGTTAGCAAATGTACTAAGTTAAAATTATGGAGCTATTTTTATAATTAAAGTACGACTAGAGAAAACGAAATCATAAACACCAAGTGATCGCTTTTTAGAAACACTGTTCTGTAAAACACTCTACAAAAATACGGTGTTCCTTCACTAATATTTGGTATCCATGGCTTTTGCAAAAATTTTTAGATAGTTGGAGATTTTTAAAATGTAATTGTTAGTGAGTGATATTTCATACCTCAATTGCCTTGATGAAATTATATTTGGTTACATAATGAAAAAGTCAGCATGAAAAGGAATTTTAATAAAACCGAAAAGTGACAAGGCAAATTAATGGTATAGTCTTGTGGTACAGTTAAGTTACAAGTATGCCCCAGGAGATTTCACTTCTGGCTGGTTTACATCTCCCAGTTGAACCCAAACTGGGCACAACAAAAACCAATGTGTCACTTAAATCTGGGCATCCTTATGGATGTCCAGGAGCAGCACATCACTAACTGCAAATGTTGAGATTCTGGGGTGCAAGGGTAGTTTTATAGGTCTAATCTACTGCTGAAGATTACTGTTGGAGTTGGCGGGTTCCCTAAGAGCCAAAGGTTCTTGCTAGGCTACACATAAGGGCTACACACCCCCTGTCTGCTTCCTTATGGGGAAATAGTTCATTGTTACTAAATAATTCATAAAAACCCGTTTTTGAAAGGGAATTTTTATTATACTATTCGTATGGTTGGTAAATCTGACTGATGTTTCACTGCACATAGTGTTGGAATCAGTTGTTTCATGAAACATAGATTATATGACAAGCTCAATCAGTCTAAAAATAACTGTTACTGACATTTTTGTGACAGAGCAGCACAATATCTTGTTAGTTTTAAATTGTATCATATTTTATAATCTTGTCAAAATAAATAGAAATCATATAAAAATAGTTACACAACCTAATTAAATATTTTTGTAACTTGATGGACAGAGAAGTTTCTCATTTGGAAATTATATGAAAGATAATTCTGATACTTTTCTTACTAATTCTTACAGAGCTGCTGTAATTTTCAAATCTTGCATTTCTTCATTTTTTTTTAAATTAGTACCTCCGCCACAACCACATTTCTGGTCTTCCAGGCCATGGGTTTATAGGTCCTCTCTATATTGACAAAATAACTTACACCAAAACTGTATGCTAGTTCATAGTGAACTGATAGTAAACTGAAGTAAAGCAATTTACAGGTCAAGAGTTCATTGATACCTTATCAACTTTAGGGTTTCACTGGTGATTACAGATATGTTAGACTAAAACCTTTTCAGATGTTCCTTGTGTGTTTTTAATTATAAATATACTTTGACACTGGTATCTGTAAACATCTGTTGTTCAGTCAAAAATGTTTAATTATAGATTTTTATAATATTATAAGTATTTTAGTTCACGCTAAACTTGTGTTGCATGGCACAGAAGACCTTCGTTCCAACAAAACTTATCTTAATTGAAAAAAAACATACAAATAAAAAATGTAAAGTGGTGTTGGATTATGCCACAACACACATGCTAGTGTACCGTCTGGAGAGCAATTCTGCACACATTACAGTCACTGGTAGTTTATGGCACATATGTAATCAACAGCTAATTTAACGTAGTAACACCACTTTTAACTAAATTGCTTGAACACAAAATGGGTTTATGAGTAAAACAAAGACCTATGATTTCTCTTCAAAAAAAAGACCAGACTTAATCAAAATTATGCCTTACTCATACCCAAATGTTTTATGTGGTGGTATATTACAATAATGCCCTCCTTTTTCCATCCTGGAAGAATTTTTTTGTGTAAAATGTTATTGCAATTTAATTTTTAACTACAAAAAATTAATAAATAAGGGCAGTATACTAACCATAATTAATATTTCGGTTTTAATAAAATCAAATAAGGATTAGTTACTTTTTAACTAATCAAGTTCATTTAATAAATTAGATAATTTGAGTAAGATGTACTAATGTTATAAGAGAGCAATGAATATTCAAATAAATGATTAGTTTTGAAAATGTTCTGCTTCTGTGGTCAAACATATTTTTAAAAGAAATCTATACAAGGTTTTCATGATTAGTACTCATCTTAATATTATTGGAGAAAATAAAAATATTTTTATGACCATTTACTTATTAGGCTTTACAATTAACTGCATACTTTACAAGAGTATTTTTTTTCAAAATTCATGTAGCTAATAAAATTTAATCCCCAATCTAGTTTTGTTTTTTCTTCTTTGTCCACATTACTGCTTTCTTCTTTAAAATTAGACTCCTAAACTTTCTTTCGTACTATAAAATGTTTCTGTCATTAGTCGTGTTTTTTTTAATTTATATATTTTAATGTGAGTTTAAAGCTTTTACATTGAAAATTATTGTTCTTTTTAAAGTTTCAAATCTATATTTCAATATAGTGAAAAACTTTCATGACAGAATTTCAGTAAAACCTCTTCACAAATTAATTATGCTCTCCAGACCACCACAAAACCGAGCCCTTACTAAAAATTGTTGTTTATGAGTGTGTATTTTTTATTATATAATACTATCTTGTAAACATGATAACATAGTACCATAATTTCTAAGTGATTCAGCCCAAACTTAGTATAGGAGGACTTATGTCAACTTATCTGAGATTTGAATAAACCAACCTTTTTTAAAAAAAATGTTCCAGATCAGAGCTGTCACATTTATTTGTGACAATTTTTTCTCAATACTAAATTAATACCTTACATAAAATATTGTTATTCTTTTAAAGAATTCTGAGGTGTAAAAGATGGCAACCATTCCAGTTCAAAAGAGAATAGTTACACCTAAGTTAGCAAGCTAGATTAAAAACAAACTCAAATTAATATTAATTTTTTATTAATAAACTTTCTTTTACTTTTAATGTTTCGTAAAGGTTTTCAATATGGTGACTGTAACAATGATTAGCAGCAGCAATACTGGTGGACTGAAATGATTACCATAAGTATTACATCATTGCAAAAAAGCCTTAGGTGATTGTAATATAATACATCCTGAATAAGTACATATTTTTTATTCACTTAAAAGCTCTAGTATTGTAGTTGTTTCATAATAAAAACAAATCTGCTTACAGATAAGTGCACCAATATCTTTGGTAAAGCCAACACTACACAGTTTAACTGGTCTAAAATTATAGTTTTGGTATCATATTTGAGGTAGAATCAGTGTTAAACTTACTGTTTTCCAGGTAGAAGTAAAAGTGATAAAATCATATAAACAATATCAGATGTACCTTGGAATAACACACAGAAGTACTATCTTACAAGCTGATCATTTTTCATTTTCATTTTCTTTATTGTACATATTCTTAGAGAACAGAACAAAGGACAAGAAGAAGTGTTAATGTTATAAATGAGTGTAATAGTCAGTGTTTGTAAATTCATTATGTGGTCTTCATTTAGTCAAGGGCTCTCTCCAGGAATTCTTTCACTGAGTAGAAGGGTCTGTCTTCCAGCCACGCTGTTAGTTGTCTACTCAGTCGTTTGTCCAGATACTTTCTTGAGGTGTCCAGGCCATATTGTTGTAGAACAAGGCTCCTCTGTAGCTTGGCTTTCTTTTCATAAAGACTCAAGTGATGAGTTGGGAGTGAGAAATCTATTGCGTTTTCTGGTGTTATGTTGATGTAGGTCTCTGTGTCTGTCTTGGTTGGTTTTTACTGCATACAGGATGATTTCTCTTATGTACAGTGCTATTACAGTTAATATTTTAAGTTCTTTGAAAGATTCTCGACAGCTATCTTGGTATTTAACCCTGCAAGGCTCCTAATCGCTCGTTTCTATTGTATAAGCACTCTTTCCAGATCTGAGTTTTTACAGTCTCGCTATAAGACTGAACAGGTTTAACTGATATGAGAGGAGTATTAGTGTTTGAAAAAGTGCTAGGTTAACATGTCCCCCATCTCAGATTCAAGCAATTCCTCTTCATCGAAAGCTTAAGATTAAGATTAATGGTTTACCATCCCAAGCTTATTAAATGTGAAAAAAAGTTCATGTTCCAAATTATCCTTACTTGCAAACTGTTACTTAGTTAGAACAGCATTAATCCCAGTATGGTACAGATGAATCCTCTGATAACAGACCTCCAAAAAGACCAATGACATATTCACCTACCATAAGTGTACTAATTCCATTGTTTTTAACTCAAGGAGGGAGAGAAACCAATAAGTATAAACTTCCCCAAGATAATACAAAGCAAGCTGATTAAATAACAACAAAAGCTTTGTTGAGGTAAAAGAATAACTGTATGATAAATACACAAAACAAGGCAATAAGTTTTGGCTACATATTTATATTTATTTCGGCTTCAAAATACTCTCCATTCATTGCTATGCATTTCTCCCATATATTTTCCAATTGCTCAAAGCACTTCTGTAAGTCCTCTGCAGTTAGGATTTTTTCAGACATTTGCTATTGTTTAGTGATACAAAAAATCAGTAACACTGTTTCGAGATCTGCAATCTGATCTCTTCCTCAGGTGAATAACTAACCTAACACATAACTACAATCTAGGTCGAAATGCAAATTTGTATCACTGATTGATGATTTTTTGTTGATCACTGAACAATGGTAAATGTCCGGAAAAGTATTGTTTCCTCCAAAGATCTGGCAAAATAAGGAGAATGATCAAGGATGGTGTTGAAATTTTTTGTCAAAAAGTCATGAATAATCAACATGGAATGTGAATCAATAACGTAGCCAGGAAAAGGTTTGGTGGGTCTAGACAACTGATATTTCCCCATAGTGGACAGAGAGTAAGGCCCCGTTTTGTTCCTTATAAGTTCTTGATCCGTTTCTTTGTTGAGGACGATCTTTCAGCAGTACATTTCAGTAATACTGAATTATTTAAATAATAATTGTTTACTAAAAAAGTAATTGAAAAAATTGAAAATTTGGAGGGGTCTGGACTCCTTGAACCCCTCACTGTCTATCTCCTTGATGTGAAGGTGCATTGTCATGGTGAGGGATCCATTCACTGTTTTTAGTCAAATTTGGCCACACGAAGCATCTGCTTTTGAGCATAGACATAGTCAGTATTTATTGCTTACCCTTCAGGAAGAAATGTTTGATAAACAACACCTTTCACATCAAAGGAACCATCACCAAAATTTTCATTTTTAACTGCTCTTTGATTATTTTTGATTGGAATACTTTTTTCTTTCCATTCCTCCCTTTGAGGCTTAGTAATACAGTACTTTAGTTATGAGGTTATACACTTATAAATCCATGATTCAATTCCAGTAATCACACTATTTGTGCATTCACTAACTTCCGGATCCATCAACTGATTTTGTTTTCTAGTTGATAACATAAACTTTTGATCTGTTGTCAGCTGCTTGGGCACTATTTTTAAGCAGACCTTTCAGAACTCAAATGTTAAGTTAGGATTGTATGTATCATTGGTTCACTTCATTAAGTTCATCAGCAATCATTTGTACTGATTTTTGATGATCACTAAGGACAAAGGACCGTAAAAGATTAATGTTTTCAACAACAAAGGAAGTTGAATCATCCTTGGCATCTTCTCAGTCCTCTTTAAAACAGATTCACTTAAAAACAGACATTTTCTTTAGAACATCATTACTATCATGACTTTCAATGTTGGTAAGTGCACGGTTCAACACACAGCACCACACCCCTTAGTAGAGGCCCTTAACGAAAGTGGAGTGAGAGTTATGCTGGGTGGAAGGACTTTCACTAACCATGTCATGCATGCTGAGCATGCCTTAGGCAGACTTAAGGGCCTTTACAGGTTTAAGAATCTACTGCCAGGGCCAACAAAACTGCAGCTCATACAGTCAATTTCCCAGAGTGACAAGGGAGATCAGAAGAAGAAGTTTCTCGTTGTTTGGCCCGACCATGTACAATTTCCTCCCTGCATGTCTCAAATAGGACATATCCTCTAAAGTTAAAAACATTTTTAGATTGAAGACTGTTGTTATAGTTTATTTAAATGTACAATTTAGTTGCTCTGAAAATCAGTGTATCTAAGAAACGCTTGAATGGATAAAGGCATTCAAATGTCTACATTCACACAAGAAGTTATCCATTCACAAGAAATTACTTATATAAATCTTGTGAATGAAAAACTTGATGTTCAGTTTTCGCTTGGTGATTTTTTATTCCATTTTGATTCACAGAAAAAAATCAAGCACAACAGAAATAAAAACAAAAGGCACAACTAGTCATTCAGACAAATAATTGGCTCTCAGGTGCATGCATTGAAGTGGTAGTGACTATATATTGCGGCATTGCTGTCACATCTGATAAAATCGTGTATTTATTGTACACATATTGTATTCATGGCTATTCCTGACCTATTAAGGAACAACAGATTGATAATAATCCTTATGGAAGTTAAACTGATTGCCAGAGTCATGTAATGATTTTCTTCATTGAGACAGAGTTAAAGCTTAGTAGTTGACCTCTAGAATATAAATTGAGACAGATCAGCAACAATTAACAGTAAAAGAATTTATAATTGGGATCTACTGGATTGCATTTACAGGTATTTAGCTTTCTCACACTCTCTCGTCTGATTTACAGTGTACCAACTCCAACAGTATTTTGCCATCCAACAACCCCCATATGTCAGTAAAAATTGTTTTAAAGTTAATCCTAAACCCAGCTCATTTTTCAATATATGTAATATTGCCAGATCAGTACCATGTTTTTACTGAAGGGTGCCCTTCATAAGGAGGCCACAATATTTCAAAATTTTAGCTGTGTTAGCTATACTTTGACTATGAGAACAGAAAAACTTTGATGATATACATGTCAAAAACTGTTTAAGTTATGGTGTTGTGATTTGGCTTGAATATTACCTGCAGCTAAACTTACTGCTAAAAATATTGTTCAGTGTTTTCATTTGTTTCAAAATAAAGGCTGTGTAACAACTATTACACTGATGGCCACAGCTACACACAGTTGCAAGACCACAAGTACGCAATACAAGTTGTACAACTGCATTATGAAACTGAAGCTGAGGCTGAGGTCAGATTGTTGTTAGCCAGTTATTATGTATTATTACTCTTACAATATTATTATTGATATACTAGTATATATCAAATCTTACTATGTGCCTTGATTACTTTTAAATCTGAGAAGTATAGAAATAATCTTATGAATAAAAATTAATCTAAAATATTTTGTTAAGCACTAATCTTAAAAAAGACTGGACCAATACGGCTAATTCTTAATTTTTTATATTCATTGAAGTCTGCGGAAATTTTATATGAAGAGAAAGATCTGAAAAGTTATCTGGAATATTTTTAATTAGGAAAAATGGTAATATTTACGTTTCATAATCCAGATTCAACTGATACTAACAAATGTTAACATTTTCAGTTAAAGTTCGTCAAAGAGACAGAAACATTTGTTTACAGTTTTAGAACTGTGCTTGATCGGTTGTGATGCAAATAGTAAAGACTAAATTAATATCTAACTTTTACTTCAGATTGCGCCAGTGATGTATTTAATACATTTGATACGTTGTAAATATTGCTTAAACGCTGTTACAAAACCAATGTTAGTGAATAAAGCTGTGAATGTTTTTACGTAATGTACTTGAAACTGGTGTTCTTCCTTGTGCATAGTGATATGGCATTTTAACAATGGCTTAAGGAGAAACAGAGAACTGAACACTAACATGCCTCGACAATCCCTTCTTTCCCAGACAACATTCCGAAAAACAAGATTTCACAATGCAAAATCTTATGACCGATTATTTTGGAAAACATGAATTTCTGCCATTTACCAAAAGTCTCTTATGTATGTATATTTTTCTTTACGGTACAACAAGGCAAACTTTATTATGGCATTGGAAATATCTTAGACCGAAAGTAAATTATAAGAGTAGGAAACAGATGTTTTTTGACCGAAGTAGACTTCAGAGAGCTTCATACATAAAGTTTTTTAAATAGGGCAATAAGGCAAACTCAACTTTGGCACCCAGTACCACTATCTCTTCAACCAGCGTTACACTCTACACATGTCAACATTGTAAAAATGCATCTAAATCGAAATCATAGCTACTATTAAAACATTGACTAAGGTATAGAAAGTATGATAAAAAGTTGTAGGAAATATTCTCACACGACGAAAAAAGCACCTATTCATCAGTGAGATGTCCCTAAATGTAACTGGCAACGATTGATTACTTATGGGCTGTACTGAACCATCATTTTATGGTACTTATGGATGCAAAAACAAAGTGGTCATAAATAATTATTCTAAAATATAGTCACACAACTATTGCTACTTGTTGAAAATAGTTTCTAACACGGTTTACAAGTCACAATCATTCAAAGAATTCAGTTGGCAGTATGGGTATTGTCAAGCTTTTATAACACAGGGCATCCCTCAACCAATAGGCATAAACATTGTGTCATTAGCCAATTTTTAAATAACATTAAGTGATTGGATTGATTGATAAAATCTCACAATCTCAAGTATTCTAGGGATACATAACCAGTTTTATAAATCCCTAATGGCTTAGACTCCATCAGTAAGCTCCAGCTAATAATTTCCTCCCGTCAAAATGCATAAAATGCTTGTTTATCCTTAATGTTCAGCAGTAAAAAAGTGCATGTGAATTTGTGTTTTGACACTGTAAAAATAAGAATTGTAAGTTTTTTTGCACTATTTTTTAATAAACTATTTTGTTATGCGTTTTACTGTGTCATTTGACAAGCTTCTTTTGCATCTTTCTTACTGGTGTTTTCACTAAAGCATAGAATTCGTGAAAAGCAAACATTAGTGACTCAAGAATTGTAAGAGATTTCTTGTATTTTTCTGTCAAAAATGACATTTTGTAAGACTTATATCAGCTTTTCTATTTTCAAACAACACACCTTTTTAGATCAGAATGATTAAATAGCCAGATGTTTCAAATGTTTAATATTGCTCATTGCTCAGAACATGGCAAGTAAAACACTGAGGTAAGTGAGAAAACATCTCAATATAGTTGGAGTACTGGTGACAAAAGTAAGCAACTGAGCAAGTTACCATTCTCACATTACCTCTGTAACAGCATTATCACTCATGACAAATTATCATGTTATTTTAATAACCATGTGTTTGAGAACAATACAAAAACAGTTTCAATTTTTTAAATGTACATTCAACCACCAAACAAAGTACATACGTTGTTTTTATTTTACTTTTTTTAAATATATTCAGTCTCCTCTTAAACTCTTCCAACTCACTACAGTACTATTTGAGAACCCCTATAGTAGTAGATCTGCTATGCTTTGTGGATTGAAATACTTTTTAGAGCGTTTAACAATTTACAACTATTAAAAAATGTTAATGCTGTAAGATTTTTTGTTAGTAAAGCAATCATGAAGAAAGAACCTGTTATAATCTTTGTACAAGTACTTTGAAATAATGTTGATTGTAGTTGGAACATTTTAATGTATTTATTTGATGTAAAGGTATGTTAAATATTTTATATTCTGGTAATTTTATACTCAAATTATATAATTTCATTCAAACATTAAAAGCAGAGACATTTAAGACGTAAAGTTACTGTAAGTTTAAACAAATTATGACAACTTTCTCTACATCCAACAGTAGTAAAACTCAACCTGCTAGAACTCAATTCGTTAATAAGCAACTGGGTATAAACTTTTCATCTGTAACTTTTTGCCACTTAAACGACATAGAATTCTCTTGTATCAGATTTTTGTTACATATGACAGAATTATTATTCTGCTTTATCTTATTTTGGATTTGGATGTATTGCACATACATATTTTTCTAATCCCCAGAGGGGTTTACTTCTGGCTGGTTTATACCTTCCAGTTCAACCTACACTGGGCACAGCAAAAACCGATGTGTCACTTAAGTCTGGGCAACCTTATGGATGTCCTGGAGCGACACATCACTAAACGCAAATGTCGATATTCTGGGCTGCAAGGGTAGATCGATAGGTCTAGTCCACTGTGGGAGATGACTGTTGGAGTTGGTGGGACTCCCTAAATGTTAAGGGCTGTTGTTAGCCTATGCATAAGGCCCCCCCCCCCCACCTTTGACTGAAGAGGCTGATTCAAAGATGGCTTCCCCTTCTTCCGAGAAGAAATGTCTAAGATTAATGCTCTAAATCTTTCCTCATGGATCTTGTCAGGAGGTAGCCCCTACCACCAACCTTACCCATCCAGAATATCCTGACACTCCGGAAGCAGCACAAAGGTCCTTTTAGGACTAGGTGCAATTTCTAACCTTCTTGTCCTAAGAAAAAAAGAAGATTTATTTAATTTTGGGACTGACTTTTCTTTGATAATAATCTTGCATTATCAACTAACATTTACATTACATTACAATTTACATTTTCTGAATAATAGAAAATAAACTATTATATATAACAATGCCGGTCTCAAAGGTGAACTTTAATGTACACCATTTCATACAATATTCCAATTTAAATTTTAACTGATTATCACCCTTTTGTTTTATGTGGGATAAATGAAATTTTAATGGGTTCAAAACCTTCTCTCTAGCACCCATTCACACAATCTTTAATATTGTATTCTTCATACAGTCAAAATCTAAGAGCTCACAGGAATAAAAATTGGATCACAGAAGAATGTTAAAAAGAACTCCTGTGGCCCACATGGACTGCTGTGAACTAACCACATTAAGAACTGGCTGTAGTAAAATGACTTTGTATGTTTCGTTATAAGAACATTGTTAAACCTCATGCACGTTTATGACTATATTTTTTATTGTAGCATTATGGGAGATGTCTCATTTTAAAGATACAATTAATACGCATCCAAACATATTTTTGTTTTGTTCAGTGTATACTTTTTGAATATTGAAAGAAGTTTAACATAGTTTGAAATTTTTCTAAATAACCCATAAAAATACAAGCATTATCCAAAAAGTAGATTACGATTCGCTCTGTAGCCACCAGGGGCGGGACTATCGTGGCCATTTTTATGTCATGCCATTTATCTGACCAATGGCTCTATCCAACAGCCAACTGTACTAGTGACAGGTTACTGTCGCTCCTTGCTGTTTTACAATAGCAGTTTAACAACACACAATTGAATACCACAAGCTGTGAAGTGCGGTCAGTAATAAGGTTTTTGTTGGCTAAGCACAATAAACCAATTGAGATTTATCGCCAACTCTGTGGAGTTTATGGGAACGATGTGATTACTGAAGGTGGAGTGCGTCAGTGGTGCATTAGGTTTAAAAATGGCCGAACTAATGTGCAGGATGACGAACAAAGTAGACGGCCAAGCATTGTGACCAATGAAATTGTCTCTAAAATCGATGAGAAGATTAAAGAAGACTGCCGATTTACATTAACAGAACTCTCAGTTATTTTTCCTCAAATTTCAACGAGTTTGATACATGACATTGTTATGAAGAAGTTAGGTTACCATACATTTTGTGCAAGATAAGTACTGAAAATCTTAACAGAAACCCATAAAATTCAGAGTATGGCTGTTTCATTTACATTTTTGGAAAAGATGTTGACTTGCTGCTCGATCGAATCATTACAGGAGACGAGACGAGTAAAACACGTAAATTGCAAAATCAAATTACTGTATATGGGGAGTGGAGGCACACACACTTCCCCAAAAAACCAAGGAAATCTATGCAAACATTGTCGACACGGAAGATCATGGCAAACGTTTTTTAGGACAGGAAAGGAGTAATGTTCTCTTTGCTGGTTTCATAGAACATGGAACAACCATAAATTCTGTGAGGTATTGTGAAAACTTGCAAAAGTTAAGAAAAGCAATACAAAACAAACGCAGAGCAAAGTTAAGTTTAAAAATGTTGTTTTTGCAAAACACCCAAAAACACATGGCAAATCGGACTCGAGAAGCCCTGTATGCTTTTAAGTGGGAGGTGTTTCCACCTCCACCTTAAAGTCCGCACCCAGCGACTACTACCTGTTTCCAGTACTGAAGACCTGGCTTGCGATGTAGCGCTTTGATGACAAAGTGGAACTACAGGAGGGTGTGGCTACCTGGTTGACGTCTCAGGGGGCAGAATTTTATAATGCTGGGGTTTCAAAACTAGTTCACCGCTATGATAAGTGCCTAAATTTGTATGGTGACTATGTTGGAAAAATAGTATGTTAGTGTCACTTTCAAATGTATATAATACAATTTTTTTGTGTATTTTGTTTGTATCAAACATAATCTACTTTCTGGATAGCTCTTGTATTGAAAAAAACTAAGTGTTTGACGTGTATTAACTATATCTTTGAAATGAGACGTCTCTTCCGACAATTGTACGACTAAAAATAAGATCATAAAACAACTGTACGAGGTTTAACACTGCTCTTATGGAAAACACTCATTTTACTACAGCCAGCTCTTATGACTATGATAGCGAAGGATAAATGTATATAGTCATTTGAAATCATCAGTCTGCTTAAAACTTGAAATTATTTCAGGAACCCTGTTATATGTTGAGGATGTGATCCAAATACGAAAGCTGTCATCATCACCTTCTTTACATAAATTATCTTGATTCTTGAAGTCCATTTTAATGGTAGTCTCAGAAGATATCCTCCTGTGGCCAAACATAAGTCTCTGATCGAGCAGAGAACCAATGTAGATAAGGTTGCAATAACGAGTATTCAATATTTATGTTGGTAAATAGACCTACCTGTATTTATATTATCTTGAGATCTCATGAAGTACCATAGTGTTTCAATGACATAAAAATACAAATTAATATATTTATTTATTAACATTATTATTCAACATTACATACTAAATATTTTCCTTAAATAAATTAGTAATTAATTGTGCATTTAAGTGTAGATGTCTTTATGTGCATAAATATATACATGTTTAAATTGTGACCCTTACAAACGTTTCTCCAAGCGATTGCATGCAAACTAAGAACTCCTCTCAATGTTCATCCAAGTGATTGCATGCAAGTTATGTACTCCTTATAATGATCCTCCAATTGATTCATGCAAGTTAAGTCCTCCTTAAAACTCATCTCTGGTTGTGTCAAACCTGGACAAAATTTTAATGTTTAAGGTAAATAAATTTTCAAACAAAATTATAACTTACCATACTTATTTACATGAAGTGATTGTGTATGATGCTATAATGGGTATGAGTAATGGGTTTTCCTTAATGCTATTAGAGAAACATCTTCAAATGTTTGTGAATAAGCAAGTAGAAGCCAAGACTTATGACTAAATTGGGGGAAAGATTTTGCTTTTCAGAATTTTGCAAAATTGCATGTGATGGGGTTTCTTTCAAAACAAAAAGATTTTACTTTTGTTTATAAACAACTAGCTGTTTCCCGCGGCTTCGCACGCTTTACGTAAGCCTTGGCCATGTATTTGCACTTCTGGTTCAAGTGCATTATATTTCCAACACCGATGTAGAGTTTGCCTTGTTGTCACGATCAAGGAAATTTGTGTATGCTTATTATATAGCCATTATACACATACATGTATTTTATTATAAAGCGGTCTAACAGTCAAGCTGTTCAACCATATATTTATCATAAAGACAAACATATATTCTAACTTAGTGCCTTCAAATAGTCTTTGGCAAATTAATATACGTAACTGTCTCGTAATTGCAGTTTATAATGTGCAGGCGCTTTGAAAACTTTTATATTTTGCAGCGCCGCCTCGTGGTGAGTTTTATAAATGAGTATAGCATATAAACCTTCTCCGTCGAAAAGTACATATACATTCAAATTTTCATAATGATCGGTCAAATAGTGTACGATTCCAAAAAGGACAAACACACAAACATTCATTTATATATATATATATAGATATATATATATATATAATATATATTTATAAATTATACGGCGGAGCGAGTACTTTTTGTGATTCAATGTTTATTGAAATTAAATAAGGCTATTGCCATTTATACAATTTAATGTAAATAAAAGTCGTTTGACAGGTATTTGGTCTTCCGATCATATGTTAGTTTGCTTATTTAAACGCATATGTGACAGATACGGCCAAATACAAAATAATTGAATCGGAAAAAGTAAGCGCTCTGTGGTGTAATGGTAGCACATTCACCCGGCAAGTGAGAGATCCGGGTTCGACTCCCGGCAGAGCAAGTACTTTTTGCGATTCAATGTTAATTGAAATTAAATAAGGCTATTGCCATTTATACAATTTAATGTTTAGATATATGTATGTTAATTTCCAGACATGCATGTGAAAAAAGGCAACAGTAAATGACAAGGCTTTGTGGGCACATATTTTAGGATGACACACACACTATGATGCTTGCACAGGTAACCTGATTCCTGCTACTACATGGATCGTAAAGAAATGAGTCATATTTGGAATGGGTTGGATCAAGGCAAACTAAGGAGCTGTTCTGGTTTAGTTTAATAGCCCTAAGTCATTTGTATAGATAACTTTGTCATTTTTTTTTATGATAAAAAAAAGTTACCTGTTTTAATTGTTTTGTCATATAAGCCCATGGCTCCATGTATGTGCAAACATTCTGCCACATTTACAAGTGGAAAATTAGTTAATGAATGTGTAAATGTAACATTTAACTGTGTATTATGAATTAGAAGATACCCCTGCCCATTTTCTGAGCCTATTGCAATACATTGCACACACTTCGGTCCACAGAAAATAACTTTTAGAATAATTCCATGGTTCGATAAACAAATTTGCACCAAACATTATAAGATAAATTTATAACAAGATAGATATTTTAACCCTTGCAAGCACTGTAAACACATATAAACACGAGGGCTGACCGTGCTCTAAACACTGTAAGTGCATAACAATTGCCTTGTTTTTTATAGTAGTTTTTAGTTAATTCACAAGAGTGTGGGGGAAGTACGGTTCAGTACTTTAGAAACGTGCTGTATACTAGGTAACCTCTTCTGTGCTTATCCATCGACTAGTTTTTCTCTTTACAGGCAGCAGTTTGGTAGTACCACTTAATACCGGAAGCATATAAATCCATACGAGAATGAAAAGCGTGTATATGCTACTGCCGCACTGAGAATAAAAGATCCGTGGGCAATTAAACAAATTTAAACAAAAATTATATCTTTCCCTTTTGTTACATAAAAAAATAAATAAAGTGAGTGTTAAAAAATACAGTTTTTATTTATTGATAATTAATGAGCGCTAATCCAAAGTTAAGCAGCAAATATGAGGTGCTTTAGGAGTTGATAATCTTTTAAATACTGTAGCTTTGATTATATTAAATCAGGGTTTTTACATATTAAAGCAGTTATTGTATATTATAGCAAAACCGAGATTCACATTTGACCTTGAAAAAGATAAGAACGTCTAGGTACAGAATAGCTAAAAAAGGGTACAAAGAGGTTATCCTAAGATAACACACTGTATAGTGTGCAAAGATAAGCTCAATCACATTAATTGGTATTAACATTTCAGTTCTATGTTTAGATCAATTTCCTCCTACATTTTTCAAAAACATTACCTACAATCATAAAATTCAGTCTATTAATTAAAATAAAGATTCCATTCCATATAAAACTTTTTATTACCATTGAGCAAAATACAAAATTACAAGCTACATCACAAAAGTAATGGTCAAGACATTATTTGTTCGGATTTGTTACGTTTCAGTTTCCCTACACCTAACAATCAATTTGTTCGGAAAATTTGTTCAATGGAACTCAGTAAATGCAATGTATCATTACTCTTCAGCATCAGCCTTCTCCACGGCGAAAGGCTCGGCCACCTCCTCTACTCCAGCATCTACGATGACAACGTCCTTCTTGGGCTTGTCTCGGCTGTCAGTCTCAGAGTTCTCAATCTTGCGGATAGTTTTCTGAAACATTATTTAAATATTAGTCAGCAATTATCTTTAAATCTAAATAATTTAATTTACAATACTAAATATCTATATGAACGGTGTATCCCATTTTTACTTGGACTTTGCTTACACAGTAAAAGGTGTTTGAGTAATGTGTTCAATGCAACTAAACTAAACGTCTTTCAGATGATTTCAAATTTTAGATTATGAAACTCCAGGAAACTTAATTTTAAAATTTACTTATTTTGTTATAGCTATATCTAAATGTGCCTACTTTGAAAAATACGCACTTTTAATTTGTCATTACTAGAAAAATTTAATTTGTCAGTACTTCTGTGGTCAGTGACTAATGGCCTTAAGCTCAACACAGACAAGTGCACTGTTCTTCACATGTCCCCACTACTATAGTTCAGACCCTCGGTGAGACCAACCTACAGATCATGCTGTGTGGCAGTAGTATGGCAGTGTGTGACAAAGTGAAAACCTTGGGAGTCATACTGGATTCAGGCCTCACTTTTAGTGACCACTTACCAAATACTACCCACACCTTGGGTAGACCGAGGGGTCTATATGGATTTAGAAAAATGCTTTCAGAGTTCACAAACCTGCAGATAAAACAATCTCTTATATTGTCTGTGTTTTACTACTGCTATCCTGCATACGGAAATAGTATCTCAGAGGAGGATGTTTGTAGGATTCAAAAAGTGCTAAACTCAGCTGTTAGGTTCATTTTTTGCCTAAATCGACAGCTAGATGTATCCGAAGAGAAAGTAAGTTTGGCTCCAATGGAAGAGTATGCAGGGTTCTGAAAAACTGCATGACTCACAAAGACCTATGTCTTGGAGAGCATCGGTATATTGGACACCAACTGTTGTATCGGGAAGAGATAGCCTAAAGTAGTACTCGCCAAGACCGCAGCGACGTAACTAGGGGGGGGCACGCGGGGCATGTGCCCCGGGCGCAAGTTGTTGGGGGGGCGCCAACACGGCCACAGATTTTTTTCTAATAAAAATTGTTGAAAATATTTTTTAATGCGAGGTGTGTTTGCAAAAGAAAATCATTATATTTATTATTTTATTTGATTTAAGTCTAAGAAAAATGCAAAGTGAAATGATGAATTGCTATCTCTGACTATTTACGAATCATGTTTACGGTCTGCATGAACTTGTACAGAAACGAGTATGGGCACACTGTGTTATCTGTGGAATGACTCACTAGGACGGCGCGGCGTCAGACACTTCCTTCCCCTCCCGGCTCCCACCCGCAGCTCCCCCATCCCTCTCACCGCACCACACATGCCACATTGCCACAAAACACAACACATCGATGCTCGCTGGCCTGACCTTGACTAACAGACTAACTGCGTATGTTGTGCAGTTGTGCACTACTATTGTTGACAATAGTTCATACTTCTACTTCATTATATACATCATCAGTGGTTCGGTTCACGTAAAGTGGTTGCGGAGCTGTTTCTTTGAGTGTTACTAGCAATATTATTTTCGTGTTTGTGAATATTAGTCATGTCGAAAAAACTGTCTGGTGCGGAAAATCGCAAAAGAGCTAAAAGAGAGAAAAAAAGAAGCACATCAATCCTCGTCTCTTCTATCATCATGGCTAAATGAAACAAAACAGTAAAGGTAGGTAAGATAGATATACAGTACTTTGTTACTTTGTATTTATTAACTAATACAGATTAATGATTAACTTATTGAAACCTTAAAAAATATATCATAATTAACTTTTCTGTAACTGTAGCAGCGTACTATTGATATGAATCTGTGTTTAAAAAATATATAAATTGAACACAGGGTTTTAAGCTTTTCTTCTTCTTAAGCTATTTCTTAGAAACGCTAACAAGCAGCAAATCTAGTCATCGTCACACTTGAAGACGACATTTCGCTTTAACCAAGAACTAAGAACGTCATAATTTATTTAAAAAAAATAGTATAGTAGGAGATGCTTTGTCGGCAGTATTGTTTAATTTAGCGTTAAAACTATGCTTTTAGATAATACGGCACAATTTAAACAGCTAAGTTCTACCACAAATTGACAAATATACCAATAAATATTATTTTATCGAATGAAGGTAACTCGAATTTTTTATTTTTTCAGATGAAATCAGCTGTAGTACAAGTACGACTTTTGAAGATGGAGGGTCATCAGCTGATGCAGTCCAAGACGTGTTTTCAACTAATGCTAATCTTGGTACGGAAAAATCTTCAGCTGGAAGAACTTCCAGTTGTACCAACGGTCACCCAGGATGACGTCGAGGGTGAAGAGATCGAGATGTTTCAACCGGAGCAAAAGTATAATAATGGTACGTCTACGAGTTTGACAACTGATCCAACCCATGGTGAGTCTACTAAATCTATTGATCTAAAAGAATCCGGGAAGTGGCCTAATACCATTTCGGATGCAGACAGATGTTTTCTCGTATCGAGATTATTGAATGAAGGGAAAATAGAACCTGATCTTAACAATACTTTAAGAGATGGGAGACAGTTGACTAAAGAGTGGTTTACAAAAATTATGCCTAATGGCTTAAAAGTACATCGAACATGGCTAGTCTATAGCAAATCAAACAATTCCTTGTATTGTATCCCATGCAAACTTTTTTTCGCACACTGAACATCAACATCCACAATAAGATTTCTGCTTTAGCCAAAGATGAAGGGTTCACTCAGTGGAAGAAATTGATGTGAACGGATTCCTGAGCATGAGAACTCCTTAAATCACAAACAGTGCTTTTGTGCTTGGAAAAATTTAGAATCTAGTTTAAGTAAACGTTCTGGCATTGACAAAGAACTACAAGACATGATTGCACTTGAAGAGGCACACTGGAAGGGTGTTTTGTATGCTATCATTGATGTAATCTTACACCTAGCAAAAGATGGCAGCCCATTACGAGGCTCCAATGAAAACCTGGATTTCAGTGACCCTAGATGCGGTAGGTTTTTGAACACTATTGAACTAGTATCTCATTACCATGCACCTCTGAAAGAGCACATTCTTCGCCATAAAAAAGGCAAGTCAGTTACTTTTCGCCGCTCATCCAGAATGAATTTTTAGACATTATTGCAGGAAAAGTCAGAGAGAAAACATATTTTGTGACATCAAGGCTTCAAAATACTTTTCAATTATGTTTGACTGTACTCCCGACGTAAGTCATTTGGAGCAAATGTCTCAAGTCCTTCGTTATGTGAAAATCACCGAACAGGGTCCGGAGGAGGTAGTGGAGAGTTTTATTGATTTTGTAAAAGTTGGTGAAAAAACTGGATTGGGTCTTTCGCGCAAGAAATTTCAGAGAAAATCAAAAAAGATGGCTTAGATTTGAAGACTGCGGGGCCAGTGCTATGACAATGGTTCGAATATGGCTGGCAAATACAAGGCGTCCAATCTAGGATCTTGTCCGAAAACAACCTGGCTTTTTGTGCCTTGCGCGGCTCCATTCCTTAAATTTAGTAGGTGCAAATGCTGCTAGTATGTCAGGGGAGGTACAGTCATACTTTGGAACACTTAACTGCTTGTACAATTTTTTGCTTCCTCGACCAATAGATAGGAGGTTTTATTAAAACATGTCCCTCTATCTCTAAAACTACAAAGTAACACCAGATGGTCGACTAAGAGGGAAGCTGTACAAGTTATATACAAGCATCTAGGTAAAATTATAAATGCTTTAAATGACCTCAGAACCAAGCCTAAACTACCTCAGATGAAACAAAAACTGAAGCAGCTAATCTTTTGAAAAATGTCAAGCAGTTTGAGTTTATAGTTCTCTCCTGTTTTTGGTACAAGCAATTGACCCGCATTGACATTGTGAACAAGCTCCTACAAGTGGAGAATATCACCATTACATAGATCGGCCAAACACATCAGTCGATTGATCTCTGAACTAGACTCGGAAAGGGCAAACTATTCAAACGCTGCAATGAAAGAAGCCAAAGAAATGGCAACAAATCTTGGCCTTGATCCTCATTTCAAAGTAGTTCGAAAGAGAAGAAAAAAAGCGCATGTTTGATGAGAATGCCGAAGATGAAGCACCTGAATTCTCAGAAGAGAAGAAAATTTCAACAGCAGCTATTAGAAATCGTCGATCGCATTCTTTGTGAACTCAGAGAAAGATTCAACTCCTATTCAAAACATAAATCATTTGTTTGGTTTTCTCAACGGAGCTAGCTTTGGAACAATGATGTGGGATGACCTAAAGGCTAAAGCAATTTGTAATTAGCCTCCAAATATAAAGAAGACTTGGACAACAGACGAATTGGCAACTGAAGTGGAAAGTTTCAAATACCATGGTTTGGATTTAGTACCAAATATCCAAACAGCCAATTCGATTGATCTTCTGAAATTTTTGTGTGTGAACAAAATGGAGGATGTATATCCAAACATAATGACTGCCTTACGGAATCTTCTTGACAATTCCGGTTTCAGTGGCTTCGAAAGAAAGAAGTTTTTAGTAAACTTAAAATAATAAAAAATTATTTACGGAATTTGACAGGGCAACAGAGGCTGACAAACCTAGGGATTATTTCCATTGAGCACCAGGTAGCCTCAAAAACTATGCTTCAGTGAGATTGTCAGTACATTTGCTGCAAGAAAAGCCCGAAAAGTTAAATTCTAAGAACAATTTAAAATGTTTAAATCAATATTTTACATAATTTTACTATCATAAGTGTTTTAGTAAAAATGGTGTTGTTTTGAAATAACTATTTGTTTTTGAAAATACGTATTCTATTATTTACCAAATATAATTTAGGCCTATATACTTTGAACTTGAGGTTGAGTATTTTAAGATCAAGATTCAAGATAGTATTAATGTAGCGTACCCGTACCGATGGACACACCACACTTTTTAAGAGGAGTTATAAGGAATTAGTTTCAGTTTCAATTGGTGGGGGGGAGGGGCGCCAAAATAGGTGTTTGCCCCGGGTGCTGAATAACCTAGTTACGTCGCTGCAAGACCGAAAACTTCACTTTTCTCAAAAGTACGGCTTGAGGTCGGGAAGAGAAACTTCAGCTACTTTGGCCCAACCATGTATTGTCCCTCAACACCAAAAATACCTATCCTGTTAGCAAATTAAAAAAAAAAAAAATTAAAATATTATATAATAGTAACTAAGATGTTATTAATGAAATTGTATATTAAGTAGGGATTTTTTAAATTACTTTACAGGTTTTAGAACTTTTATATATTTTACTTACATAATTTTTATTTCTGTTTCTATATTTGACTTGCCTTACAAAATATTAAATCACAGCATTTAAACTGTTTTTGTAACCTTAAAAGAGGAAAAAGTAAATTTATTTATTTTCAATTACTGCATGAGCGATACTGCTGAAGCGGGTTGAAGACTGTTCTCACACATATGCTATTAAGGATGGTTTGTTTTATCAATGACTGCATGACGAATTCACTAGAATCACATTATTGTGTTCCCTCATTCCCCATGGCTAGTTTCTAATGAGGAATAATCTGCACATAACTGCTCATGTCAGGAATTTAAGGCAACTTCCGTACAGTGTACTAACTAAAATGTATGATTTGGAGTGGACAAGATTTTTGACAATCTTCTACCAAATATATTCCTTATGTCTTATTTCAATAGATGAATACAGTACAGAAGAAACTACGTACATTTCCGCAAACAAAATTGTACTCAACAAAATATTTTAAAAGCAAAAAAACACCATACCTAAAGAACAAGAATTAAATCTGTTTTAAGATCAAGAACACAAATTATTTATTATTGACAGGTTCACACTAGACCACACAGAAGGTTAGGTAACACTTGGAATCTATTCATAACATTGAATTTATTATTTTTTTGTATCGTTTGCAATATAACATTTGGGGTGCTGAAACCAAAAAAAAACAAATTTTTTGTTTGCAAAAAAGGCAATTAGGCTGATTTTTTGAATGAAAAATATTTTATTCCTGTAGAGTGATTTCAAAGGTAATATTTTGAATTTTTTTTATCTAAATTCTATCACCCCAACTCTTTACATGAAACATAAGAACATATTTCAACCTACTAATATTAACAGATACAATCTTCCAAACTCCAGTTCTTTAATTATACCAAAGCACAACACTACATTTGTTGAAAGACATACTTATTACTCTGCAATTAAATTATGTAAAGCCCTTCCTCCACAGCTTAGGTCGGAGTCAGGTGTGGTTTTGTTTCGGAGGAGGCTAAGAGAATTTTTAGTCCGCTTGGAATGTTACAGTGTCGGAAAGTATTATGCCCAACTGTCCAATCTGTAAAATAGTGATACTATAATAACATATCTAATATATAATTATCATACCTGACATTTAATATCGTTTACACTGTAAGCAGGTGCTTTAGAATCTAATTTTTATATCAACTACTTTTATAGATAAATAATATTGAATGGACCTTTGTCACTGCTATGTATATAGTCGGATGACAAAAGATTTTGACTTTGACTTTGGCAGTACAAATCAAACACTGTTTACTCAATGCATTACAAAATGTCCTATAACAGTAAAAATTAAAAGAGTTTGGAATTAAGCACCCCAATATCAATTCATCTCATAATATTTAAATAAGTACATAATCACTAAATCACTCTTGTACCTTATGTGCCAACTAACAAGTACTATGCTCAGAGTTACATGAGTACAAGATTATTCTATACAAATATTAGAAAATTACAAAAAATTAAATTCCTACAAAAAATTAAATTTAAAAGTTAAATTGTTATTTTTAATCACACATAGTACACAGCTGGCAATGGTGTGAGACCACCAAAATTCCTTTCTCAGCTCCTTTTTTTAGTGGATCACAGTGTATTGTTGTAACAGTGATTTAGTAACTTAACAGATGTACTGTAGGTAAAAGATCTAGGTGTATTGTTTATTCATGCAAACTTATTCCCCAATTCATTAGTGAAAAATTGTTTTTAAACATAATATTGTTTTAATCAATATAATTAGATTGTCTTATAGGGCCATCATACAATCAAATTAATTTTTAACTATTGTGTTTTAATCAAAATGTTCTTGTCTTAACTGAATTTATGGTCTAGCTTAAACTCTATGTTAACAATGATACACAAAATAATTGAAGCAAGGTAATGGATATTTAGGAAAACTTTATTTACAAAAATCTATCCAAACTAAAATAGTTACCTAGCTAATGCATAATGCCAATAGCTTCATTTATTACATAAAATTAATAAGATAACTTCCTCATTATTGTCTCAAAGATAAAGCCCTTACAATACCTGAATCAAGCATGTGGCTTTTCCCTTGAATGGGTAACTACTGAATGGTCCTTTTACTGATTCACAATTTACCTTCAAACACAGAGTACGAGTAGAGTACTTAGATCTTTTTAGCCATGATTTCACCTCCTACAATAAAACCTTCCCTATCCCTAACACTTTCACACGCTCACTGCAGTTCTATATTGACAGATCTTAGGTGATCCTACCACTCTATACAAACAGGGGCGTTTGCCACAGTCAACGTGTTAACTTTGTATGTTAATAATTTAATAGCTAACATATTTTTCAACACAAAATCTTAAAATTACCTTTCAACAAAAGTAGATAAAAAAGACATTTTTGCTAACCATTATTAATTCTTCCAACAATAAAGGAAATGCTTCAATGTTATAAATTACATTATCGTTTGTTCCAATAAAATCCACTGAAGCAGATATTCCATTTCTAACTTGAGAACTTCCATTCAAAACAGTAACACTGACCTTCATGTACAATGAAGTGCCCTCCCCCTCCCACACCATGCATCATACCTACTTTTTTCCAAAAATACAAGCCCAATAGTAAGCAGCTTATAAGCTTAAACGAGCTTAAACCTAAGTTTTTAATAAATTAAACCTAACTAGAATAATCAATCAATTGATAGTAGACCTATCAAGATTAATAAAATGCCTTTAGAACTGTGTATAAACTAGTCAGTTCAAAATAAACTGGACAGTTTATCTCACCTACTTAATGATCTTAAGTGTAGGGTGGCTCTTATCAATGAACACAGGCTCACCCCTAATGAAGAAAATCTCTATGTCCCCTGGCGGATTTTAGTGAGCTTACATTTGCTGTAGACCGAATGGATGTGGTGCAACTGGGATATATACTGATCCAGAATGTAATGTTACAAGGTAGTAAATATTTAACATTATTTTCATTCCTTCTATACTTGAGGAAACAGCGGTTAAACTGGACAATGTTGTGTTAATTTCCTTACTATAGGACTCCTGATTCAGACTTTTTAAATTTTTTGACATCACTTGAAAATTTGCTATTTAGTTTCTTTGGTTGTGCCAATAGCTCCAAAAAATTGATATCTGTACTGATTTTAATGTTTAATTTGTGACAAACAGTAATAAAAGTAAAAGCTTGTACATATTTTGAAATCTTTTCAACCGAATCAAGGTAATAAATGTCTTGACAATCTGGCTTCCAATCTAACTATTAACAAGTATGTAATTGACACTTGCATTTCTTGAAGTTATGTCAATAAAGAATTTTAATCGCTAAAACTAAAACTTAATGTTCAAAACAAGTTTTTACTAATGGCACATTTTGCTTTTGTCTTACACAGATTACATTTTATGGTATAATGTTATGGAGACACAGCCCAGATACTTATGATGTCTTCTTGTATCAACAAGAACGGTTTTAACTTGCTTCTTACAAATGTAAAGAAAAATGTTCATAATTTTTGTAATCGTAATACCTATCATTGTTACAAAACTAGATTTTGTGATTACTTAAACTTGCCATCCACCAGACTTAAAAATGTTTTAAAGAGCCATAAGTATGTTCAAATCATGACTTTTAATGGGCCTTTATATATAAAAGAACAACTGTCTGAGTTCAAGACAAGATTAACTAAATTTTTAACCATGACAGCACTGTAATTTATTGAAAAATTCTATAGCAAGTAGGTGATATTATGTAAGTTGTTATACATTGAACCCATTCAACTTGGAGTTCTTCAGGGATAGTTTTTGGGTCCTTTGCTCTTCTTGTGTTACCTAAAAATATACGTTTACCATTCTGAAGGACAACCCAAAGTAATCTCTGCCTTTATGCAGATGATTCTAATTTGAAACTATCTGGGGTGTCTACAGATCACGTTGAGAACATTTCTAACACAGAACTAATAAATATTGAAAGGTACTTAAATAACCATAATCTCAACTTAAACATAAAAAATACTAGTTTCATATATTTCAAAACGTATTAAAATCAACGTCAAGCTGAACCAATTTTATCATTTGACTCTCTAGGTTTAGTAATTGATGAAAATTTAAGCTGGAATCAACATTTAAGTAAAATATTATCGAAGAATAACTCAGGAATATATGCCCTTTCAAAAATATTTGTTATATATCAACATTGGTTAAGTTATTATACAAAAAAAAACCAACATACATTGGATTAAAATTTCTTATATTAGTTATACCATGTTTATTGTGTTGTGGTGATGACACTTATTGCTTTTGTAGCTTAATGGTTACTAAATGATTTGATATACTACATTATCCATACCATTCCGGAGAGGACTTTTCCAAAAACGACGTGTCGATTGTCCAACCAGGAGGTTTTCTTGGTGGTGATGAAGAATTGGGAACCGTTGGTGTCCTTGCCGGCGTTAGCCATCGACAGCCATCCAGCTCCATAGTGCTTCAGCTTGAAGTTCTCATCGGCAAACTTCTCTCCGTAAATACTGGCACCTGAAGACATAGTAAGCTTTATTAATCCAACTGACATATTAAAATCCTAATAAATACTGGCACTAAAAGGTAACTTGTAGTGACCCTTTCATACAGAATGCCTACATTGTTTTAAGCAAACTAATTAAAAAGCACCAAACTGTAGTGAGTATTTTCTATAAGATGTAAACCAAAAGTTCCTCAACTTCCAAATTCTATTTACTTGAGTTTGGTGAGAGTGGACATGCAATAAGAGCAGCTTCACTGTACTTCAGTACATGGAAAGATTTTTTTTTCATTTTCGAGTTCTGTTAAATGCTTAAGTAAATTACAAACTCCTTTTATTTGCATACCAAATTAACTCTGTAAACATCGTGGGTCGTTGTGCGTTCTACAATCAGGCATATTATGAGACTGAAGTTTCCTGTCTAAACTTCGACTGAGCCATTCACTTTCAAAATCCGACCACTGAATCAGAATTTTGTATTGATTGTTTAATATTTGTTGTGTAAGCACATATAAAGTATCCAATGAGAATCTCAACACTTTATAAGGTGTTTAGCCTTGTCTGGTAAGGCTGTTCGATGTGGGGGGAGGGAGCATATAAAGAAAGAAGTATATAGTTGAAACAAAAAAACATTATTATGAATTATAGCTCATATATCTAAATTTAACACGTAAATGAACTCTTAAGGTGAAACTGGTAATAAATAATTTATGTAGATAATAACTAACTATAAATATAAATAACATAACAATTAAAATCGGCACAATAAGCATATTACAAATTATTAGGGTGACTTGATCTGCTGATATTTTATGTTAACACAAACTACTGAACTCATTAATTTAAAAATATGTCACTACAACAGAATGATTTATATGTATTAGATTTTACTAATGTCTAACTAAACACTTGATGTACTCAAATTACCCAGAAAAAGTGAAGTTAACCCTTTGGCTGTTTCACAACGATTTATCATTGTTCATGTTTTTGCAGAAAATGGTTTCAAAACCATTGTTGATGGTATCATTGTTGCACAATACATTTACAGTAACGTAATTTGTTTATGTGTATCTATATACAAATTTGTAGAGAATTATAAATTCTCCATACAAAAAATTGTTGTTTTATACTTGACTACGTATATACGACTTTATACATGACTTATGAAACATTGCCTCAAATTCATGTAAGTTACTATTTATTGTTTTTGGTATAACAAGCCCCAAAACGTCAGTAAATTCAAACACACTAAAAAGTAAGCATTGATAAAATGCTATCTAGTAATCAGTGGCTTTCTTTTTGGTAATGTACTACTTTAGCAGGGCAGTACTGTGATGTATATTTAAGAATGAGAAAGTCCAAAATGAAAACTGATAGCAATCTCAGAGATTCCGCTGCTTTCACCATAATTGCATGTTGACTTGCTTATTCCTTTACCACTCCAATCCAGTTTCAGATATTACAAAATCTAAATTCAGATAATCCCAAGGAGCAACAAATTGTTGAATTCTTATAATCTATAAAAGTAACACTTTTTAACTTATAAATTATTGAAACAGTGTGAATTTTATTCTAAATTCTCAAACTTTAATATTATAATTATAATTCAATACAAATTATGATTCACTGACCAACAGTAAATGATATTGAAGAATTACAGAAAATTTATTTGTAGAAAGTAGGTAAGCAATTTAAGGAGCTAATTTCCAAAATTACTTATTTTTATCTCATCTTACTATGTACCCTATCTCTGTGTGTCCTTGTCTTGTATTTCCATGAAACTGAAACCCAATTGAACAAAAATGTTTTAACGTACAGCACTGTATTTTATATTACTTTGTTAATTAATATAAAGTTAATTAATATGCCCATTCAACTGATTGAAATGGGCCTACATTAGTTTTTAAATGGCTACAATTAAAGTTTTATTTCTCAAAATTTATAAAATTTTATACATAAAAACACCATTTTAGAAACGTAAAAAGTAACCCAGTTAGATAAAAACCTGATTTCTGGAATCATGTAAAAACTGAAACAATAAACTTGTGAAAAAAACAACAAATGTCATAAAAATGTCTCAAGCATGGTTTATAAAATGTTTGGTAAAATTGTTCTCTCTGGGTTGTAAAAAAAATATCTATTAGAACAGCTTAAGGTATTATGTAATAAAGTTGTATATTCAATTTGATTAATTTGTTATGTTTTTATAATTATACAAATCACAAATGCTTGAAAATATAATTATAAAAGTTTCACAATTATATTATAAGATCAAAATCTAAGAAGCATTTGGTGAAAAGAAATTAAATTACTGTACAAGATGTTTGTAAAGAAATTAAACTTTTTTAAGAACAAGGCATACACAATATAGATTCAAACTTGGATGCTAAATTGGTGAATAGTGGGATAATATAAAAACTGAAAGAACGCTATATTTTAGTAGTTTATGAAAAATTACAGTAGGTTTCTAATTGTATGTATTATGATAAGTAAAAAGATAAAAATATATGTTGCAAATCTTTGGCTTTCCTATTTAATATACACTCTACTTTAAAACATTCAATTTTAATATTTGAAATTCTAATTTGGCAACATAAACAAAAATATCATACCTCCAGTTCCGTCACCCTTGGTGAAGTCACCACCTTGGATCATGAAATCCTTGATAACACGGTGGAACTTGCTCTGTTTGTAGCCTTCCGGAGCAGTCTTCTTTGCTAACTCTACAAAGTTTGTTGCTGTTTTAGGAACTGTTTTGCCAAAGAGTCCAATTTCAACTCTTTCTGCTGGTGAATCTCCAATGGCGATGTCGAACCATACCTATTAAACACAAAAAGTATGCTGTATAAACAGAGTAGGAAAGAATTAAAACAGGATGTCATTAAAAAGTTGTTAATCATTTGTCTAGCAGCTCAGAGATTCTGGTATAATTGGAATGAATTGATACATTAAAGTACAGTACTTTCTATTCAGTACGCCTTTCTCAATAGTTTTTCTATTACACCATCAGTCATATGCGCATGTATTTAAGCACTATAATATTTAATAATACCAAGACCATTAGATTTTTGAACTGTAACAGAATTCAGGATATTTTTATAGTGAGAAAATCAGGTATAAAAGTAATACTGGGTCTAACTCTTAGATCACTTCAAGTCTGTTTTCATCAAATTAGAAAGTGTATAAAATTCTAGAATTTAGTAAATATCACTACTAACACATAATTTACCTTCAGTCAATATGAAAATTTGAATATTCATGTACCATGACCCACAACCAGAAAATCCCATTCAAAAACACCTTCAAGGTTAATAAGTCTCTGACCTTTGATTTTAGAATTCTAAAATCAATGTTCTAAGATTTGGAATTTGTATGTCACCAGCCATACCACTTGTTTTATATATTGACAATTTAAACATATAAAAGTTATTCATCAAATAAACTTAAAAACAATCAAAAATTAATTATATAAAACCCAAAGTCCTAAACTCATGCAAATTTATAACAAGAACTTGTTTGATTCAATCAAAAACCATTGGACTATCTGAGTGTTAAGTAACAGAAAGGACATCGACCATATGAAGTTGTATAGTATTTGACCAAAGGGGATTGACCTGAATAAGCTAACAAAGAGAATGTTCATAGTGACAATTTTTCAATCAGGCGATAGTGTTGGCCTTTCAGTTCCAATGAGGACTCATTAAATTAAATGATGTGCTAATAGGAACTACTCGTGTGTCAACTATTGTATCACAGCTAACTGATAGTAAATATATGCAACAAACACTATGAAACGTAAAAGTTAACAGTTCCTGTGCAAAACAAATATAAATATCCTTTCCTTATATCAATGCCATGCACTTAATTCTTTATAGCTAAACAATATAAGAATTATTTAGTTTCAAAATCAGACAGATAGATCACATTTCAATTTTAAGGTTATGATATTTTCTGTTTTTCTCATAGATCCATGTGAGTAAAAACTAAAACATACAAATTCTGGTATATTTCCTTCATTTAAATAGTGGAAGATGTAGGGGTTTTTGTACATCCAAATAGGTATAGATATCAGTTTCAAAAGCAGATAGATTGCGGTATTTAGTGTTTCCATCACAAGTTTATCAGTAAAGAACTACAATGGGAAGAAGACTCTGAAAACACTTTGTTTTCTAATAAACATGTTATTTTGATGAAATAACTTATTATGTAATGTATTGTAAGTACAAATAACTTTGTAATTTGAATCAACGGTTTGTAGCCTTACTTATTGCCTCTCTCATTATAAATGCATATAATGGCTACATTAAGTGTAACTTGCAGCTGTCCAATAATATAATTTTTACCCATCACATAGTTATGTGCTAATATTGCATATCTTTGAAATATCTATATCTAATTGCTAGTTAATTGCGTAGGGATATTTATTTATACACTTCTAAGATAATTATTGGAGTTGACACAGCATATTTTTCATCATATCACGTCAATGATCGTAACTTTCTTCAGGTACACAACTAGCGGTTGTGATAATGATCAAGTGATTAGCTGTGATATTATACATTTTGACTATATTACTTTGCATTAAAATCATGGTTTCACCCTTGTTAGAAGAATTAACACTATTTAATTTCCACAAATTTAGACCGACTTGAAATATGTGGTTCTTCATTTTCAGGGTTTCAGTAAATAAAGTGTTCCTATGTATAAACGAAAAACAAGGTGGCACAACCAAATACTTTCCACAAAGCACTGTAGACCATAACATAAATAAACCAAAAAGTATCTAAAAACAGTGCACAATCAACAAAGCTGTATGAGATATACATGTGCACCCTTTGTCTCTGTGAAAACATCTGTTTATCTAGTGTAAAGTTCACATGTGTGTCTGCAGCATAAAATTTATTAAGAAACTTAAACCTAGATTTTTGACAAATAATTTTTCTACTTTGCTGACCAACTTATTTCTAGATTTAAATTGTGTACAAAATATAATGCCGCTTGTTTAGCACTATTTGGACAATTAATTCAATTTTTGTCATGGTTCATTTCCTGGATTTAATTTAAGATTTTTAGAGCCAGATTTAGTATAGCTCTTTCATTGTATTAATTTAAATAAACATTAAAGCTGAAACTAGCTAAGCAATTCCACCAAACAAATATTTAGTCTAACAAATGTATAAGGATTGAGTGTTAACACAGAAATGTTAAGAGATTCATTCTACTTCGATACTAGAAGTTAAGCAGCAGAAGAAAACAATAAGATGATTAACAGGCCTTGGATTTCAAAGCAGCTGTCGAAGAGCATTCCAGGAGCACAAAATACTTACAGTACCTGCACTTTACATAAGCGAGGTAATTCTACTAGTAATCTCATCAAACAAGCCAAAACTTGGAGATTATCACCAATATAACACCAGAAATGCCTCAGATTTCTTACTTCCAGCACATCACCTGAGCTTTTCTGAAAGGAAGCCAACCTTCAGGGGAGCACGGTATTTAAACAACCTGCCAGACCACATCAAACAAGACACGGGAAAGACCTTCAAGGGAAAACTCCTTCGATGGCTTGAAGATCATCCCTTCTATAGCGAAAAGGAATTCATGGAGTGGAAGACTTAAAGATAACACTCGCAAGATAGAACTTCATTTTTATGTAACATTGTTTTGACGCCAATACCGATCTCTATGATTGTGTAAATGAAGAAAGATTGTCTATTGTCTATTGTCTAGTGATAAACCTCTCTCTAGAAATAAAATATTTAAGACTATCTAGAGACTTCCTAAACATGCAACTTTGTAGTTTTATAATAAATAAAAAGGAGACTTGTCAAAGATAAAGACTGAGGAAATTTTTGGGATGATTTCAAAATTATAAAAAGTTTTTCAGATATGCTGTGGTTGAAACAAATGTAACATTTCTTATACAACAATATTTATTTGGATCAAACCATTTTCTCAAAAGACTTTACCATTAAACATTCACAAAATTTTAAATGACAATAAATACTGTGAGTAATAAACTGTTGTAACAGTAAATGACTGTTGTTTACAGTTGTTTTCGTAAAGTCATGGTGAAAGTTTTAGACAATGTTTACAGATAGTCACAGTGAAAGTTTCAAACCAATCTGAAACAACAATATACTGTAGGCTTTCAGCTATATGGGGTAAAAAGTTCACAATGTCACTAATAATAGGTAGACTGCCAATGTTCCATGCTTATTACAAAAAACCCTTCATCCCAGAGTTGAATGTTAAAAGTCATGCTGAAGGAAAAAACAATAAAAACTGTGTAAATATTAAACTACATAGATTCTAAACTAAATTCAAAATACAAAACATTAATTCACCGATGTATTCTCTTTATTTTCTTTACCTTCCACAAATATGTATCATGACTTAGTTATTCAATATAGGTTGAAAGCAAACAAGAATCTGTTGTGAGAGAAAATTCTAGATTCATCATACTTGTAACATCCATTGCAACAAATTTCATTAACTTGTTATGTTATTAACTCCACTTATAGGGTTATATATATATATATATATATATTAATGTAATGAAAATTGTTAAAGGGTTTTACATTAATTCATTAACTTGATTTAAATACATAGCGATTTTTAACACTTTCATAATTATCACAATTAATTAGATTGAATTAGAGAGTAGAGAGTTATTTTTGGAGTTATGTTGAATACAGTATGTTGTTATCATTGGAAGTGGCAGTTGCAAAACCTGTAGTGGCAGGCACTTCTTGATAGTTAGTAATGTACTACATTTAAAAACTGTAGAATAGCAATTACTGAGGTAAAGTCTGTACTATTATACTATTTTCTTTATAAGTTACCTACAGCCAAAATCTATATGCACATTTTTTAAATTTAATTAGTTATTTTTATTGGATTCAAAATGAAAATAAAAAATTATTTGAACAAAATTTCCAAAGCAAAGGAAAAAATATTTTTAAAGATTCTGTTTTATTTTGTAAGGTATAGAAAATGTGACAAAAAGATGGTTTTTTTATGCAAAACAATTTGATTATTACTTTTATAAAAATAATTGAATGTTTAAGAAAAGAGTAAAACTTTGCAGGTGAGCAGAAATGGAAAATCAAAGATTATCTCATAAATTTGTATATTTTCAACGAGGAAACGTCCTGAATAATCTGATATAAAATATGACTTATGTAATGTCCCGTATCAAGAGTTTGAATAAAAAATAAAGTTAGAAAGCAAATATATATGCTATATAACGCAACCTGTGGAAACTGTCCCAAAAAAAGCCCAAAAAGTTAAAACTGAACACAAAAATATAGTATATCTTGGCTAAGATAGTTTGTCAGCGTGCTATAACATTTTGTTTCAATATAGTGGCCGTTTGAACTTTAAAAAGTTCACAATTCTATTATTTATATACCTACACAAAAAGCTAGTCCTCTGGAATGCTTGAAACATTTTCAAAAGATTTTGTTATAAGACATTTGGTTTTATTTCAAATGGTTTTCACCATGAGAATACATTATATTAATCTAATTCAGTTGTAACAAAATCTACTTATTTCTTCCAACCGTACTGAAAGGACTATTTCGTTACACCACACAGAAGGTGTTACTCAGGTAGTATTTTGGACTCTAATAATAAAGTAGGAAAGATAATCGTAAAATAACTTTTATCAAATCCAAACCAAACAAGGCATTTATTTGAAGATAAGTAGAGTCCATATTAGAGTAAAATAGAAATTTCTTTATTTTCAATTTCTTCATGGCCCTTTCTTACACTTAACCATATCAACTAAATACATATATACAAAGCAATCAAATAAAAAAAGGTCAAAAATATATTTTCAAAGGCTAATATCAAAAACAGTAACTATGTAAAGAAATCTAAATTCCTTCCTATAAATTACTTATTACAACTAAACAAAAACTTTTTTCAAGAATAAAACATTCAATTGCACAATCATACCACTTACTCCCCAGCCCACCCCAGCAAGGCCAACAAGCCTCAATCATCTGTTCCATGAAATACTGTTTTAATGATGTTAAAATGAGCAAAATTATGAAAAATTCAAAAAACTACTTAAAAATTATTTATTAACATTATCCTTGTATTCTTTTGAAGACTTTTTTTGTTTCAATATGTAAGTAACATTTAAGTATTGTTGGGTATGTTTAGAAATGTATAAAATCCCCTTAAATTACCTAATAATTACCTTAACTAATAACTGTCTTGATTTAAAAATTGTTTTAACTTACTCTGTAGAAGGCTACATAGCCAAATCTTACTTTTTCAGTGAGTGTCAAACTGATTTTTATGTTTTAATATAGCAATTATAAATTTATATTGAGATTTATTGTGACGCTATTCTTGTAATCTGTTACATGGCTGAATAAAGAAATTTTGAATTCGAATTTGAATTAAATAGTAGCAGTAATAAGACTGGATGGTTGCAGAGCTGACCTTTGCACTGCTCCTTTGCCTCTGAATTATAAACAACTGGACCATCTTGTCCCCAGTCTTTCATTATTTTATAAGGCAATATCAGTGTACCTCTGAATGTTCTGAATATTTATCACTGTAAACACTTTTTTAAACACTGGACTACAATTATTTGTATATTCTCCTTTTTAAAAATGTATGTACATATTAATTAATCATTATTTCATATATTAAAATATATATGTTGATGTACAAGTGTTACTGATGTTTTCTGTGTTCTTTGTTTGAAGTTTGTTTTTGATGATGGAAGGATTGTGAAGAAAACAGGACTTTTCTGGACATTTGCCATCGTTAAGTGATACAAAATATCAGTAACACTACGTTTTGAGATCTGCAAACCTGAAGAAGAGATTAGATACTAGATCTCAAAACGTAATGTTACTGATTTTTTGTATCACTTAACGATGGCAAAGATGGCAAATGTCCGGAAAAGTCATATTTTCTGTGTTACTGAACATTGTCATACTAACAACAATATTTAATCTCTAACTGTTAAACTATTTTCACAGATTTTTAACATTAATTTATTGGAATCTTCCCAAGATAAAACCAATTTGATTTGATTCAGGGATTCCATACTGAAGCAAATATCACTGAGATTACATGAAGATCAGTTGGAGGAGGTTCCTGTCTGGATAATTTTCTTATTAACGATCCGAAACATCATTTTCACAGGCTTGCATTGTCCATATGTATCTCTCAGATCATGAAGCCCAATCAATTTCAATTACTCCATTGCAAATAGAATCTAAAACCCATCCAGATTCCTTTCACTGGAACTTTCAATCCAAAAACAAAAATAAGCTTAAACAAATTCTTCAAACATAAGTTAGGGGGTCTATGCTTCATAAGACATCAGTTGATGATGTTTCCTACTTTAATAGGTATATTTAAACTATGTCATTCTGTCAATTCCATTAGGTAAGAGAAAAATATTTGTAGTAAGCCTGAATGGATAACTAAGGAAGTTTGTAAGAATCGTATAAGAATGCAATATGCTTAAATGACACTTTAAATTCCCAATGTAACGGATGAACTAAGGAAGTCTCTAATGTAAATTCTGCTTCCATGTTTATTCCCAATATTCATCAAAAGATCAGATCATACTTTTATATTATAATCTCAGAAACTGTAAATGTCAATACTTCTTTGAAAAACAGTAAATGCTCAAGATAGATTTCTGACATTTCTCCATCACCTCTTTTCATTGCTCTGAAGCATTTCATTCCTGTAATATCATTGATTCTAAGAGTACTTTTTAATCCATCTGTTAATCAAAGTAAATTTCTAACAAATCTAAAAATAACTGAAGTAATTCCTATACTCAAAGACAAACATACATCAAGTACAAAGTTTTACCCACAAATTTCAATTACACCAAACATCCATCCAGCTTTAAGAAAATAATTTTAAATTATGTGCAAACCTATGTGAACATACCTAATATCTCGTCACAATCCCAATTTGTGTTTAGATTTAACCATAGTCGAAATCAGCTATAATTTCTATGTCTAAACATTTCCTGCATGTATTTGAACTCTAGGCTTATTCTGTGACCTTAGTAGAGTAATTGATATTGTAGACCTAGTATGTTTCTTAGTAAACTGGAAAATTATAGATTTCCAGCCTCCATTCTTCACTGGCTGAATTATTTTTGCGTAGTGGAATCAAGGTTGAGATATGGCATCATATACTACGGGTTCACCACCTCTAATCATTTTCAAAGTATTTTTCTGCTCCTGAAGAGGGCTTAACAGGTAGTTTGGGGAATTGCAGTTACACCCGTTTATCCTTGAAAATAGTAAAAAGTATCTAAATACTACATTGTATTGTTTGTAACATGTTATAGCCTAGATAAAGATAGCTTTTATTCTTAATTCATTAATTTTTAAGCTTTAAAACCAGCAGAACTATATTATTATTTGAAATACAGATAACATAACTTGGTTTGACACTTTTTTCAGTATTTTTAGATAGTCATGAATATCAATGATTCTATAATCATGCTTCATTGTGATGGTGGCCTCTTATTATATTGCAGTCTTTTTTACTAAAAACTAAGCAAGTTAAAAATGTAGAATAGTGCACACCAGCCCAAAATATATTTCTCAGGCAAATTATATTCAATACTCCTTAGACACAAAGAAAACTTTTAGTTTGGTACCCAAAGGGTTAATGAACTGTGTGGGAAGCTCTTTTGTCTTGACAAATCAAGATTGTATCCATTAAGGAGCCTAGCTCACTCCAATCCACTCTATATCTTAATAATCAATAGATCGTTGCCAATACCTAACCAAGACCAAATTATTTATGTTTTATAAAAATTTATTTTGCTTATTTGGTCAGTTCTATTTCTAGTAGGCTATAGCCTATAGTAGAACACATAAAACGGCTTAGCTTCAGTATTAGTAAATATCTGATTGTGCTAAAATTGAATATTATCAATCTCATGTACATTTCAATCAATCTCATTTACAAAATAAACAAATAATGTTTATAAAATCACGGTAACTGAAGAAAATACATTGCTTACCTTTACAGTTACTTTCGGGCCTTTCTTTGAGCCATCGTCCCCACCTGAGGAATATACACCGATCAAAAAGGAAAGAAAAGTGGCAAACAAAACTAAATGTTTCATCTTGGTAAACAATAGTCAGTAGAGAGCTATATCATTAATATTATCACAAGAGCTAGGGGAGATGACTGAGTGACGGACGACACGATCGCCTGCGTGGTGACAGGTTTCGCTCCAACCAATCCAACTTTTCCGTCCTCTCGGCCGGCCTATCCTATCACACTAAACTAGTCAGTAGGAAATTGCGGAGTGCGGACAAGGGGCACAGCTGCTGAGATGAAAAACCCCAAAAGGTTCCTTCCCCTTCCCACCACCTAACTTGCTTATTTTCTACTCTCAACTGCCACTCCACAGTTTCCAGCTTCCAGCTGCTTATTGGTCCACGTACAAGTATTAAGAGGCTTTCAGATGTTAGGACATACAAAAATTGCTACTATATAATATGGACAGTCAAAGTAAGAATTCTAAATTTTTTTTGTAAAAATCTAAATATAAGGTTTTCGGAAGAAAATATGCTTCAGGCCGAAGTTAAATATACAAAGTGTTTGTATTATGCTTTGAGTGGTACTAAGATTGGAGGCATAATGGACGACATGAATATTTAATTAATTTTTAATTGTGATCCCACACTGCCGATACCTATAGCAACGAATCAGGAATGTTCCTATAGCTTTAAAAGAATATTGCGGAAATAAGTAGGTTTTAAATTAACAGTTTGATACAATCAAATGATATTACGATACTGCGGGAATAACGCGAAAATATTTCAATGAAAACTCTGGAACCAAAACTGTTGCCTTTTTGCAACAAATTTTCAACTCAGCCATGGTTATTTTTTAATATACGTATAAAATATATAATATAATTCATGTAAATACAGGATTCCTTTTGATTTAAAATTGGAAAGCGGTACGAGATATCGAACAAAATAATCTTTTTTATCGGTACATTTTTTCTTCGTCAAAACGTATTTAATTTAGTTCTGACTGGATTTGGTATTATTTACTTCATAACTTACTGCATTTATAAGTTTGATTTTATTTTGCATTTGTATTACTTAACCAGTTCTGTGACAGTCAATATTCTCAATTCAGTCTTTAATAGCATGTTAATTATTTTATAAGCACCCATAATCTAACCTACTTCAGATAAGACTTGTAAATCTGCAGTGCAAATTCAGGATGTGCACCACTTGTTCTGCAACTAATTGATTTCAATATATTTAAATCCTTTAGAAACTGTTGCACTATCTTATTAATAAGAATCTTAAAAGTAAGCTTATTATCTATAAAAATGCCTAGAAATTTCATTGTACCGACTGCAGGTAATCGGTGTTCCTTTATAAAGTATTGTAGATCAGCATCAACAACTCTTTTTTTGAAAATATAATTATACTACTTTTCTGGGCATTGAATTTCTTGTGTAACAGCTCAAAATATGTAACTAGATTGCATATGGCTTGCTGCATATGCGTGTGTACTACATCATAATCTTTATTTTCAGAATATCATCAGTATACTGTATACATTTAATATATGTCTTGTTGATACTGATCTACAATACTTTATAAAGGAACACAGATTATCTGTAGTTGATGCAGTGCAATTTCTAGGTATTTTTATAGATAATAAGATTACTTTTAAGATTCTTATTAATAAGATATTGCAACAATTTGTTAAGGATTTAAATATATTGAAATCAATTTGTTGCAGAACAAGTAGAGCGCATCTAGAATTTGTACTACAGATTTACAAAAGTCTTATCAGAAGTAGGTTAGATTATGGATGCTTATAAAATAATTAACATGCTATTAAAGACTGAATTGAGAATATTAACTGTTACAGAACTGGGTAAGTAATACAAATGCAAAAGAAAATCAAACCTATAAATTAAATATAAGTTATGAAGCCTCAAGTTTGTGTGCGTCTAGTCTACAGATAGGTTTTACACTAGGGTCCTTAGATAGCATTCTCAATGATTCTTTTATTTCCTCATAACCTTTTACGAAAGCCAAGAAAGCGACTACTATTGCTGATCATCTAGTTTCGGGCAATGAGTTTACCACTGGCGTTTGAATCTTTACAAAACACTGTACTTTTAAAACATTTCATCTGTAAGTTGACAGAGAAAATTATTAGTACCGTTCCTGGAAAAAACCTAATAGTAGCTGTGTAACACTCCGCGGCAACAGAACCAACAAAATTTAATGAATGTGCAGCACACGGTACGTATTCGGCTAGTGGAATGTACTGCTTTACTCTGGCCCGAAGACCTGAGTAAGGTCCCGACACATTAAAAGCGTTAGATATAGCTTTAACTGCCACACTTCTTGACACCTACATCTAAGCTTTACATCCAACTACAGTTGCTTCCATGCCTGCAGCTGTATGTGACACTCCTGGCAGAAGCTTAATAAGCAGCTTTATAAGTATATATGCGCACTGTCTCGGATACATATTGCAAAGCAATAGCTAATTGGTCAGAATGAGAAGAATCAGGAATCGAATCTACAATTAGAGAGAGGTATATCGAGTCTTGGACTTCTTTAACAATGGTTTTTCAGCATACAGTTTCTCATTATTTCAATAAACCCATTGCAGGTTAAAGAAGATAGGTATGAAGTCTGCCTTTGAACTTTGTTACTATATTTCCTTGTGCTGAACAAGGAAAGGATCTTATTCACTAATCAACTCTAGGCGCTCAAGATACAACCCATTTGAGGTTTGATCCAAACATTTCGTTGTCTCCTTGAAATGATAACTCTGTAACAGTAAAAAATCTAACTACAGAAACTATTCTTGATAGTACACTTCGTCAATAATTACTTACTCCTCATACAGCATAAATCAAATTTTGTCCACTTGCATTATTTCTTTTTTCCTAGTGACGTACGTTAAAATTTTACTTCTGTGGTCATAAGACTGTTCTTGATGTTTAAGTAGTTCATGACTTTACTTCTAGTAAAAACTATAGGAAAATATAGTTCGTGCATTAGTTGGTTGAAACAAACAGCAAGAAGTACAACATATTTTCCCAGTTTTTTGGATTACAACATCAAATTTCTTAAAAATTATATCTTTTTAACATAGAAGGAAGAGTACTTTTAAACATTATTTAGGACAGTGTTCTACTACCATCGTTGTATGTTCGTAATGTTTTTGAAACATCTTTTATTAGGTTATGTTTTGGGGCTTTTCTTAAGAACATTATTGACTACTAAAGTTGACATTCCAAGAGGCTCGTCGCTGAATCATCGATAGGAAATGAATTTGAAAGATCTACGGTTACCTCTGACTCTGCCTGTGAAGCCTCCCTCCCCCCCATACTGAACAATTTCTACTTCCACCTTATCATTCACAATAGGTGGAATTATTTGCTGGCCTGTGCCAACCAAGTCTTCTTGTGTAAGCTCCAGTGGCGTCGAGATCGATGGGATTGCTAAGTCATCGACATTCTCAGTGACGGGAGTTAAACGATTCGCAGTGGTAGTGAAGTAAATCACCAATGTTCGACACTTTCGTAACTGACTGAAATTCATCACTATAGTTTTTAGCAGCACGTTCCCTGTACTGCGCTCCACTAAGGTTTTTACTCGTAATTAAACACCATCAAATTACACGGTAAAATTACTGTTAAGTAATATTATGACCAGGCCCGTACTCAGGCCGGGTTTTTTGACAACTTTGCCGGGGCCCGCCACACGCATATTTGAAGGAATAGTGTGGACAGACGGCGCGACAGCGGGACATGACGGAGTCCAAAGCTGAGTATGGCCCTGATTATGACATAAGAAACTTCGATGACGAGCAAGCTGCAGACTGGCAGGTAGTGCTGCCAACGTAAACTTTCAACCACAAAACGTCCCTCGTCAAAAAATACATGTCCCGTTGCTCGTCTTATGCACCCAAACCAAATTCTGTTATTTTAACACTCCGCCGCCGCTCCTGAAAATGTACTGTGCTGAGCATACACCAGCAGTTTTTAAATCTTGTCCTAAACATATCCCACTTTTTCTCTATTGTTACTTGTCGTTGAGCATTGTGCAGTGATTTTTGTTGGATGAGACGAATGTGTACTTGATTGCAATTTCGAATTTTCTTTTGATTATATTGCTCTTTTGATTACAGATACAAATGAAAGATCTTCTTGTACGGACTCTTTATAGATTAACATGAAGAACTTACTACTAACAAATCTAATCCATTGTGTTTTCAGCCACGAAAATGTATCCCCTCTTCCATTGACTGATCTCCGTGAAACACGATCAGTCAGCTCCTTACCCGAATTTAAATCTTTTCGCTCCGTTTTCGTGAGATGAAACTGGTTTTTGTTTATATATTTTACTATAGCGCCATTCTCGTATTCAGATTTTGTTGATAGTTTTTCTTCGTGTATGATCCTGCACAGGAGTCTGTGAAATTCGGTAAATAAGAATGTCCACTTACCATAAATTAAAAATCAATGATATATATTGCAGTATCATTTTGGGTTAATAGCATAGCGAGAGAAAATTTTTAGTTATGGGTTTTTATCCCGCACAAGTATCATTATACATGACTATATGTTTATAGTTGTTTGTCCTTGTATATAAATGCATTGTAATACAGGAATGGATTTATTGAGACCCACTAAGTGGTGATACATACAAGTAAACGTTCAGCTCTTATACGCCAAGATTACGCATATACATTCCTTTTGTAATATGCAATGCCCGTTGTTAATTTGGGAATTAATTTTCTACTTTTGCCAGAAGTGTAGGGTTAAGCCCGGGGTGTTTCCGAATATCAAATCACGTTGGATAATTACATTGGTAAAATGTACATGTACAAATGCATGCTGTCCTCTACGTGTATCAGAGAAGAAGATGAAGCAAAGAGAAAAAAACGTCGGTCGGTCTCGGCAACAGTTCGTCAGTTCGATTTTAGGTTAAAATAGTGAAGTTAATAAAATTTGAACACTTATGTAATCGTTACAAAGGTAATTTTATTTTGAATTGAGATTTATTAAACATGTTTTTTTCATATTAAGCCCTACATTGTTTTTTTAAATCAATCAGCTATCAATAAATCATTGTTTACATTCTGCTACAACATAGGCTTAGTGTTTTCATTTCAGTTTCATGAACTTTTATTTTTTGCCCAAATTTGTGGAAGTTAAACAGGAAAGTTAATTAAATCAGGAAGTTTCTTGAAAAATAAAAGATAGGTGTAAGGCTGCTTATTTGTAATTGAACAATATTTTGATTTAAAGTAGAGATAATTCAATTTAGGCTGATTTATGAACAGGATATAATTATGTAATTAAATAATTAGAATAAATAAAAGGAATATTACGTAACTTTTTTTATGTGTTGTCTGGCTGCAGTATGATAAGCATCCAACATTCGAATGATCGATAATTTTGAGTCAAGATTAGAACAATTAAAATGCTCCTAGACATGTTTACCCTGTTAAGTCATTTTAAATGCTATGCTGCTCAAGCTTAGTATAAACAAAGTTATATTATTTTCTACAATCTAAAATGCGGATATTTCTTTGACATATAAAAATTTAATTTTTCTATGATACAGTCTTAAAAGCCAATAATGTAATTCAGTTAGACGTTATTGTTCCAAATCAATTTAAACAAAGTTAAATTATGTTTATGGTATTCGAGTAATGGCCACTAGATATGGGAAATAGTGTTGTTTGTCAATAACTTATTACAAAGTAGCGTGTTGAGGTATTACGTTCCAGTAACATGTTATATACAAAAATTTAACTAACTCACTAAAATGTAACATAGACTGATAAACCAATAAAATTATAAATGGGTTAATTCAAATGTTCATTATGCAACACAATTATTGGGGGTACTTTGAAGTCCTTATGTACTATCTGTTATTAGCTTATACTTACTTATGTATTATAAATATAAAAAGTTAAACATAACCATTACAAGCGGTTATATGATCCGAGATTGAATTTAGGTACTATCTCAACGGATGTTTTTCTTATTTCACCAGAACCTCAAAAATGGAGCACGTAGACCCAAACTACAAGCAATGCAAGTTTACATTGTGTTAGATGCAGATTAACTGTAGGTAGGAACGGAATAGCCTGCTTCTTGTTAACATTGCTTCTTTTTAGTAGGCAGAAAATAAGAATTGATTGTAATAATGACATAATTTTCACAGTAAGTTAAACAAGTCTCTTATTTTCTAATGTAGGTTTTTTGGTCCCCGGAAGAAAAACTCTTCCAAAAATAGCATCTTTTGAATAATACAAAAATGCAACCAATGCATTGAATTCAAAATATTGTATAGTCTGAACAACCTAGATACTTTGAAGAAAGTGTTCTTCAGTGTATTTTTATTAAATACCTCTCCACCATTACCTATTTTTTGTTTTTAACAAAATCATTAGCTCATTTCACAAATGACTTTGTTTATTTCCAGCAAATCTTACATAGCAGTGTTTTTATCATTAGTTTAACATCTTGATGCCAAGAAAAACGCATTTTTATCATTTTTCAATGCAATCTTTATATATATTTCTTGTGTGCATGTGTATGTCACTGAACTTCTCCTAAACGACTGGACCGATTTTGACAAAATTTTTTGTGTGCGTTGAAGGGGATTCGAGAATGGTTTAAATTTACTACTCTGTACAATTTAAATTGTTTATTTTATTAAATGTTTTATGTATAAATTGTTGTTGATTTTGGAATGTTTTTCAATCCGGCAGACTGTGCTACAACACGTAATATAAAGTGAACTGATACTTAACAGCTGTTAATACTTTCAGCTGAAGTTCATAAAAGAAGCAGTTAAACATTTGTTACATTTCAAATTTAGAAAATTATTACTGTAAAGTGCTTGATCAGTAGTGTAATGCAGATTACATAGAAGAAGTTATTGCCTAATTTTAAATTTAGATTGTACCAATGATCAATAAACTATCTATTGCAATAAAAATACTATTAAACGCTGTTATAAAAACCACCTCATTGTACAAAGCCGTGAATGTTTGCACATAAGGTAATCGAATTTGCTTAGATCGAAGGTAAATGAAAGGAGCCAAAAGAAGACACTTTATGATCCAAATTGGTTTTCGTTGATACATTTTCTTGATTGGAGCACAAGGCAAACTCCACAATAATACTGAAAATATCTTGGACAGAAAATTAATTTTAATACACCGATTTGACTGAGATTTGATTCTTTATAACCTAATTAGTTTATCAAGATTCATCCATATAAATTAATTCTTCTGAATAATTTATCAACACCTAGCAAAAACTACGAAAAATAGAGGCAGGAAATATGGTACATATCTTAATAATGCGCCCAAGAGGCTCACAAATGAACGACTCAATTATATCAGGTATGTTTCGACTGTGATAGAAAAAGAATACGAGAATATAGTGTACTGTTTTTCAACAGAAAATTGTGTGCGAAGCCGCGGGCAACAGCTAGTTTAATATAGTTTTATAAATTTAAGTCATTTTGCTTTTAATAAGTCAAATATTTTGTTGATAATCTGAAAATATGATTACAGATGATTTTTAAAAGTTAATTCTTCAAATTAATTAAACAGTATCAGTTGGTTATATCGATGGTTATAATTTAATAACATTGTGTGTCATTATCAACATAAAAAATTTGGTATATTTACTCCTCTACCTTAGTCCAACTACAATGACATAGAGCCATAGCAATATACTCTAAGACATGCCAACTGGTCCAACAGTCGACACCCATGTATTTATTGCCTTCATTTTGTCATTTATAATTCATAAGTTAATCCTCATTTTTGGTTATCTTATGCATATCAAAATAAGATAGGTTAATGAAGTCTTTTTTGTTTTTAGATTGATCTAGCTGTCAACAAGTCAAAGCTGCAATATATGATCTATCACAATAAAAACTGAATATTAAATCAGTTTCAATGAGTGCCTATCAAAGAGTACGAGTAAGTATTGATTTTATTTAAGTTAATGGTGTGAGTGTTGGGCTTGAATCGTCCTGATCAATACAAAGAATATTATAGACATTCTGCTGTGACACTGTAAGGGTTCTTCTAGCCGTAAGCCTTATGTATTAAGCCTACAAATAACACTTGGTAATAGTGTAGATAAAAGAGATCCAATAATATGTCTTAACTTCTCTGCCCCCACAAATCTAATGTGGAATCTAATTTTGCTCTAAGGTCATCATTCAAATTTGTTTCATATTACCTTGGAATATTAATACAGTACATAAAAACTCTCTGCCTGGAAACGCTCCTTGCAAACTGGTTTATCACACTTTCTGCAGATGATTCTTGTTCAGCTCTTACAACTTCTCATTCTTGACTGTAGAAATATATTATTATTAAGGTTACAGCCTATATAGGAAAGTGTATAAAATAATAAAAGTATGCCTAAAAGCTAAGAAAGCGTAAAAGAGCATCCAATGTGACGTGATGTGTTTTATATTAAAGGTCACATTTTTTTATTTTAAAATTTAAACTGAATCCTTATTACACCAACAAATTGTGTAAGTTAATAAAACAAAAACAGTTGCTTAGGAGAAATCACTTATTTTCTAGTCTTAACCTCTCTTAATCTAATTGTAAACAACCACATGTGCACGGTGGCACCGTAGTGCCACGGACATTTTCTCATTTACAGATTTAAAGCTAAATAAATGCTTCTAGTTTTGTATCTTTAATCTACGCATCCAATTAGATAAAAAGTATGTTTACTTACCTTTCACTCAAATAATTAGAACAACAATCACCTTGCCGATTTAGTAATCGCCTAATTCTTGTACCTTATGGAAATTATACTGTGTATTGAAGGTTGCTGACAATGCATCTGGTTTTCACAGTTTAATATTTTATTTTTAAGGGTTAGTGTGTAATGGGTTAATTTACTCTGTGTAAACAGATTGTCTGATTTTAACGGCTTATTAAGAAAACTCATGGCGAAATCCGTTTCAGCAATGGAACACCTTCGCCCAAGTATGGCATCTATTTGATGCCAAATGGCAAAATCCATTTCAATCAGCCCCAGTGATTGCCAAACACCTAAAAGGAACACACAAACCAATATACCATCCTCTAGGTGAGTCTGATGAACCTTCAAAATAAAGTGCTTTTTATTTAAGTATTATTTCACTTCTACATTTTTGGCAGATGAAAAAATATCAGCCAGAAGTTTAAATTGGCGCAACCCAATTAAAATCAGATATTTCTGAATGAAGCCTAATTTAAAATAACACTGGATCGCCCAATTTTATATTTTTAACATAGTTGTTTTTATGTTAGCAATTTTGAACATATGAAAGGTTTTGTTATGATTACCAAATGGTTACAGTTTTTTTGTTTTGTTTTTGTTATAATTTGTTGTTCTATTAATCTATCTATAATGGAAGACAAGGCTCTAAAAAGATTATCTAAAATACTTCATTAAAGTCCAACTGTCACGTACATTTTTATTTGACTTGTTTTAATTCAAATGATTTTTCAATTTATAAACATGATGCTCAATGTGCCATAGGCCACACATTTACTATGTATTAACCTGTTGGCGAGTGCGCACGTTATATGACGTTCCCGTGTAATGGTTATTAAAAGGAGTGAGCCGTTTTACCTTACCTAACCTCAAAGGAGTAAGGGTAAAAAAAATTGAATTTTTTTACAAAAAACTATTTAATTACTTGTAAAAACACTATTTATAAGGTTACATTATATTTTTGAGCATTTTATATGTTCTTAGAAATTTTTTTTTGCGTATGAAAATTTTGAAAACAAGGAAAAATGCAAAGCGATACACATGAAGAACATTCATAAGACGTGTCCTTTCGCCTTTTTGGTTGTGTGCATACATACGTAGCAGGGTCTTTGAAGTTTCCTCTTGCGGCTTGAACTCTCAGGTAGTGGGCGGGGGAAATGGCGACCGGAGAGTCGGAGCGGGTCCTTGGCTCCGCCACGGGCCGCGAGACTGGAACAGCTGCGTCGTTGTTCGGCGCTATGTGGGCTTCTAACAACTGTCGAATTAGATTCATGCGGTAGTCCATGACATGGCACATTTTTGCATTTAGCATTCAAAGTGCCACATGCTCCTGTATTTTTCTCATATAGCCATGAAAACAGATCTGGACTGGAATACCAGTTATCCATATAAACTGTGTGGTTCTTATTCAAATATGGCCTTAGAATTATTTTGATGACTTTTGATGAAATGCCATCGTTACAACTGTCTTCGTCAATATTTGTACCCTTACCGGTATAAACTATAAAGTCTAAGACTACTCCGGTTTCACAGTCACACAGGACGAATGTTTTGACACCAAATCGTTTCCTTTTGTTGGGAATATATTGGCGAAAAGGTAGCCTTCCCTTCCAAAGCATGAGGCTCTCGTCAACAACTAAATTCTGGTATGGCTGAATTAGTGATCTATATTTTCTCCTCAATGTTTCTATTACTGTCCTAATTTTGTATAGCTTATCCCCAGAATTAGAATTTATGTTGTCATCAAAGTGGATCAAGCGCCTCAAAAGTAGGTATCTGTCTTGAGAGAAAATCTTAGAAAAAATAGGAGTTTCTATCAGTGGATCACTCGACCAATACTGTTTTATTGTATTTTTTTTGCAATGTGACATCAGAAGGCTGGTTGCTAAAAAGCAATAAATTTAATCGGGATTTGTTTCCACCCATTTGTGAAGTTTGGAAAACTCAGTGAGGACACCTTTAGTGCTTTCAAAATAGTATTTGTTTGTCTCGGCTGAAATGTGGGAAACAACATCATAGTCAAATATTTTATAAAATGTGTCAATTTCCTTCCACTCATTGGCTCCTAATTCATCAGTAACAATGAATCCTGAACTTGAACTTTCAAAATTAGCTATCCTAGGTTCAAAATTGACATTGTGTGTCCATTTGCAAGTAGAGCATACCTCATCTGTGTGTAAATCATTACTAGGGTGTACATTTTCATTTGTTTGTCCATGTAGGTCAGGTAAAGGTGTACTGACTAGGCTACTCACGTTGAAAGATTCCTCAGTAGTTTCCTTGCAGTTTTCCTCGCAATTGGCAAAATCTTCATCCATACTCTCCTCAAAAATGTCCTCAACATTAAAAAAAATCTCCATCGGAATCCAATACAAGTCCATCGTTATCAATGTTATAGCTGCCATCAGATTCTATATCCAATTCTCTGCGAATGGCATCGCTATTGTCACAGATGCGATTTTCCCATTCCATCGCAACGTGTTCACTCACACTAAATAACACTGTACTATAATTTCAAACTGAAATAGTAATTACAATAGAAAAGTAGCACAGCAGTAACATAACCACATCAGTCAGGAGCAGAATAGCGGCAGAATAAAAAACGCGAAATCTGTCACAAGTGGCGCAACTAGTTCCTTGATTTACCACCAGATCGTAGCATGTTACGGATACTTTCAACCATGGTATGTAAAACTAAACGGCGGTATTGCGCATCCTTGTGTCAGCTGATACAGTCAAGCCAAACAGCTGAGCCTTCCAGCTTGTGATTTGGGTGTAGCAGATGATCAGCTCCAACACACCATTGACGTCACGGGGCGGGACTTACGACATACCATTTAGTTGTATATACCGTGATTTCATCATTCAGATTATGTTTAAATGTTTAAACTAATGGATTTTAATGTAATCTCTAGACATGTCATATGACGATGGTCCTCATATGGGAACACACGTCATATGACGAAGGTCCTCATTTGGGACTTTTTTCATGTCAAATGCGCACTCGCCAACAGGTTAACCATGAACTAGTTTGATCTGCCCGAAGCAAATACAGTAGACCCCCAATTCTCGGGCCTAAAATGTTATGGATGATGGAAAGCTACTGTTCGTATATTAGATACATCAATAACATCAGTTCATGCTTACTTACCAAATCAAATACATCACAATATAACAAATCAGCAACATTATTACTCACACAGTAGCTTACTCGTTACATCCTAATTATATATGTTACTGTCGCACCGGCACCCAGCCAGATAATTTGGAGGTCGAAGATGTAGAGCCAGATAACCAAAGGTCTAATGTAAATCGGCTTCGGTTTACATGGCTCTCATGTTATTTATTCTCTAATTAAATACTGGCCACATAAGTCAAACCTTGGCTAAAACTTAGGAAGTTAACAGAAAGTTCATCAGTGTCACGTGGTTAAGGACTTATGAACAGTGTACTTCACAAAACCTTATTAATAGGAATGGTAATTACACTGCTTCATTACCTATTCAGACTCCCCAATTTCATTAATATGTGCCAGCTCCACCTCTAAATCTTTTAACGAATCCTTTGTCAAGAGGTATAATAATTGAAAAACAGGTCATAAATACTGGATCCCCTCTAAGTGTATTTATTTATATTTGTATTTTATACTACTTATTTTTCCCTTCAAACTGATTTATTTGTATTAATAAACCATCATAGACTGATGATATTTTCTCCACAGCGGATACAGGAGATCATGTGGTGGTGATAAACAGTCGTCATGTCGCGTTGCCAGGAGATGAGTGGCGCAGGAGATCTTACTTCCACCATACAGGCTATCCAGGAGGTGCGACTTGGACCATGGCCTGGGAACTGCACGAGAAGGATCCTACTATGGTAACAACATATATCATAACCTAATGTATATATCGTCACAGGTCTGTAGGCTAAATTTGTTTTTATAATAATAATAATAATAATAATAATTTATTTGCCGTTAAGCAGGGAAGCATTGACAAAGTCATAATTCACATGTATACATACAAGCATGTCAAGTACAACTAAGTCTAATTAAAATTATAACTATACAAAACTTAAATAATATTAATTCAAAAGTCTATGATATTCAAATAAAAATCGTGATACCTTGGCGAAGGTCTAGTTTACAAATACTGTTTATTTCATTATTTTATATTTTTTAAACAACTATGAGTGACCTAATAAATAAGTCAGGAGAGCTTACACAAATATTATTAGTTTTTAATATATTTAATTTATTTATTATTTATTTATTTATATTTACTTCATCAAGCATTGACTGACAATATATAGATTTTTTTATCTCAACTTCTATTTGTTCAAAAACACTTCTTGGGACTTTTCTAACAAATATTTTTACATATAAAGCTATACAAAAAATATATATATTTTTTCTTTTTTTAACACTTTTACCGTATCACCGGTCTGTGAGACCGGAGGGGAATTTTATGTTTCTGAAATTAGCACTACTGGTATTCGGTTGCCCCCTCCACGCTCAGTAGCTGTTAACCGGTCTCTCCTGAGCCGGTTTTGATTGGTTTTAGTTTGTCTAGGGCGTTTGACCTTGAATCAGTCCAGTTATTTTGTGAGCGCTACGGTCTACTGTACCGGACGATACGGTTACTGTAACTATTTTACCGGTCTGTCATACCGGGTGATACGGTTAAAGTGTGAATAGTTATTACGTGTTTGTATACATTAGTTTTTATGTTTTATTATAACTTGTTATATTCATGAGTGACTCAGAAATTTTAAGAGTGAACGATGAAAGATTTAACGGGCGACTTTTACAACTCCTACTTAACCTTGAAGGGGATGATAGTTACGATGAACCTGTTGACGATTTGGATGAAGATCCAAACTATGTAGTGTCTGATAACGAGCTAAATCAAAGTGAAAGTGATGATAGTTTTGCTGTTGATGAACCCCAACTGGAAGAAGAAGATGACATCCACTATAGTGTCGAAAATTAATTGGTTCAGGATTCTGAAGATCACCTTTTTAGGGGGAAAAGATGGTACCATATGGTGCAGAAAGGTGCCACGCAAGCAGCGCAGAACACGTCAACATAACATTTTGAGGGGACCATTACCCGGGCCTACTGCAAGAGCAAGAGCCTTAGGTAACAATCCACTCATTACAAGATTTGAATTCATAAAACGTCTGACCTTAAAACTTATAAAGCCTCACATGAGAAGACGCCTAGAAATTCAAAATTGGCCAAGAGACATTAGACGCGTCATCACGGAATACGTTGGAGAAACAGAAGCTGCAAATCCTAATGAATGTGTTCCTAATGACAAACTGGAAAAACGGAAGACATGTTCCAAGTGCCCAGCTGCTAAGGAAAGAAAAACCAATTACAAATGTATCGAATGCTGACAACCCATCTGGTTGGAGTGCAGCAGAAAGTTGTGCATTTCATGTGTTCAGAATATCTAAAATCTGTGGATACTGGTTTTGTATGTACTTATGCCTTTTTAAGTTTTAATTGCTCTGGTAAAAATGTATGTGTATTTCCGATACTTGTAAATACAGCTTTATACTATACCAGTATTGTAGAATATTATTTTCCATCCTAAATTCCCCAAATTATTTAATTATATAATTATTTGCAATTATAAAAATTTAAAAAATATTAATTGTAGTTTTGTCATCAACAGGGAAGAATTGAAAATATATTTTGTGTTTAAATCTAAACTGAAAAACAAGAATAGCGCAAAAACAGCCAAAAACCTTCCTCAGGTCTGTGAGACCGGATGATACTGTTAGTGATTGTAATATCATGATACGGTAGAAGTGTTAAACTTTTATGCTCTACAACATAGAGGTCTCAAAATATAGTTAGTATACAGAAAATGCAAGAATTGAAATTATTTGCTTGAAAGCAATTATTTTGATATTGTAACAAATATCACATATTGAAGTAAATGTTCCTCTTCTTCTGATCATGTCAACATTCGATTCAGCGTACCATTTTACAGGCTGAAAAGTCTGTCTAAATTTTTAAATTGACTCCCACAATCTGTAAAGCAGTTCATGCAATCCCTGGTCTTGTCAGTGTTTATTCACTGTTGTCCATTTTATGGAAACATCATCTCAAGGGAGGATACCCAAGGAATACAGGCGCTTTGACTGTGTGGGTCACCATATAAAAATGTTTGTGATGGAATCTATTTACAACATTATGACGTGCTGCATGATTCACAACACCTGGGGAAACTACAATATTTGTGTGAAAAGCTTGTGTTCCAGGTTAAGGTCCCTCTAAAAAGCACCTGCCATGATAATCAGCTTCACTTCTACAAAGTAAGGCTGGATAAGTAGGTTGGAGGAATTTTTCGTACCATGGACAAAGATGCATAAAGATCCCTTCGAATTCCTCAGAGATGTCCCTGTTCATACTTTTAAGAACAAACTGAAACATCTTTTTACTAGGCAGTCATGAGATCTTTCTTAAAAGTCATCAGTTAATTTCAGTTTGCACCTTATAATTTTGTTTTGTTTCTATATTCTTGAATTATTGTGCAAATCAGTTGTAATGAGCTTAGAATTACTTATAAGAGGGACTTTTATTTGTACAGAGATGTAAAATACCCAGTTATTTGTGAATTGAGGTAAATACCCAATATTCATAAATACCCAGGTATTTTAGAATTTTGATTAAAAATACGATCTCAGAGTAGGTTTAAAAATCTTAAGTGTAAGCAAACTTAAAATTTAGAGATGTTTTAACAGTGAAAAGAATAGTATAATTTTTCAACATAAATTATAATTGGTAATTACTATTTAGATTACAAAATAAAATTAGTACCAAAATACGTCTGACCTGAAAAATTCAAAAGAGTTATTTAGAAGTGAACATTTTGCAAACATTGAGATATAATTTGGATGAATCCAGATATTCGTGGCATAGGAATAGAGCCGGTGGAATTTAGAGCCAGCCGTAGTGAAACAACCTTGATTTTTACTCCGTAAGAATAATGTTAACTTCAAACACATTTTACTTTTTCTCATAGAATGTATACTTTTTCAACATTTGAACTATAAAATACAAAAAGGTTTGAGATTTGTATGAATAGCCCATTATAATATATATATTTATATATATATATATTTATATATATATATATATATATATATATATATATATATATATATATATATATTTGTTTATGAAAGAAACATTCAGATGTGTTTTGATCATATTAAAAAAAAGACGTTTCTTACTTTTCTAAGACTAACATCATAGAAGTGTTTGAAGTTTAAGATTACTCCTATAGGACTAAATTCATGACAACTATTGGTATGTCAGGGTCTTAAAAGGATTCCACCCCCAAAAATAAAACAATAACAAACCTAAGTTTCCTACCGTTTCAGATCGTATTTATGAACATAGAGACGTAGATAAAAATTGAAACTACTCTGCAAATATTGAAGAATATTTGTATAACAATATCTGAATACATAAACAATTTAAAACATAAATAATGAGAAATAAATCTACCTGAAAATAATTTCTATGATGCAAGGTCCAGAAATTGAATCAGGTATATGTCCGTGTTTTCTTTATTTATAGTTTCATTTTAGGTATTAAATGATTAGGAGTAATTCTAGTGAATCAACTGAAAAAAATGGAAAAGTTCATCAGACAGATAAACATTCTTGCTAACATAATTTTGATATATTACAAATCTTAGGTGTAGAAATTTAAATTTAGGATCACTATAACTTGCAGTTCCCAAAGGATGTTCTATAACCACCAATCCTTGGTGATCAGTAAATAAAATATGATTGCTTATGTAAAGAAGAGGTTGTCTTCCTATCTTCATTAAGCGAATACTATAGAGTGATTATTGGCAGAGTAGTCAGCCAGCACCTCCTTGGACCTGATCGAAATTGTCTGTTAACCTGGAGCCTGTGTAAAGTGTGTGCAGACTAAACACAAATTGGCGTATGTCAACACGAACTATGTTGTGATTAAAAATTAAACTGTTATACAGGTGATGAAGAAAGCAGTCTACAGGGCCCTGGATAAAAACTTGATGCGGAGAAATCTGATGATGAGGCTTCACATTTTCCCAGAGGAAGATATACCTGAGGAAGTGAAAGCCAACATTTCTCATCAGATACCGGTGTTGAGGCCAGTTCCAAGATCATTACTTACATACACCGATGAAGAAATTGCCAACTTCCCAAAAGTTGTCGATTACCCAGAAGGCTATGTTGTTAAATAACAGTATACTCGTTATTGTTAGTTTGTATATAAAATAAATTATTTAAAAAACCAGTATTGCATTTATTAACCCTATAAGCGATATGACTCGCAATTGCACCGCATTAGAGCATTGCTACAACGAAGTTGTAAGTGAGCTATCGGCACATACACAAGGCATCAAGACAGGATGACATTTTGATTTAAGGCACTAGTTTTGGACGTGGAAGTTGGCCTTAGAATCGCACCTAATATTGGGGACAAAGTTTTGTGTACATTTATATCAGGATCACTGGTTGGTGGTAAAGCTGGTGGGGAGGGACCATCTTAAATAAACGGTGGTTGGTTTTAGTGGAAGTTGACGGGCTGAGTATATTCTTGTATAAGTGTACTAGACCAAAACACCTTTTTGGTGCATTTTTTCATGTTTACTATTTAAAAACATACCAATTTTTGTTATTTTATGTTTTGCAAGGTGTTTATTATTAAATCATAACCATAATAACACCAAACCCAGTGTTTTAGGAAAAATTACCAGCAGTAGACTAGTTTGGTTGGATATTCATATTCTGAGAAGTCTGTAGTCTAGGTAGTGTGTGAACAGATCTTCATAATCCAATATTTTATGTTGACATACTCAACTACCTGTGACGCTGGGAAAAGAGTAATGTATAACAACACTTTGTGTGCTAATCCCATCATTTGACAAAGTAATATAACCATGGTAGATTGCAAATCTCATAAGTTGCATTTTTGTATACTTCGTGAGACAATAATATTTTAAGTCTAACATAGTATAACTTCTTCACAGCCTATTGGTAATTGTGAGGGATGTGGCTGTCCACCAACTAGTGTTGTCATCACACAATCAGTTAGCAGTGTGTAGTTACAGTTCCCTATACAGGGATGAACAATAATCAAAGTTTACTCAATATTAAAGTAAATACTTCATTATATACAACAGTTTTGTAATTACATGATGAATTCAAAACTCCAGTTATCCAGGTCACCAACTACTGGGTGAATTTGATGAAAAAATGAAAATTTATAGATTTTTTAAGTAAATAACAATACACATTCAAAGTAGGGAGCCTCTCTTACTAATTATGTAGTAAGTGAAACCTAATATATTTCAGTGAGCATAGTCTTAACAAATATTACATGTTTTGAAGAGGATCGTTTATAGTTTGATGCTTGTTAGATAGGCTACAGTGTACAGTTATAGTATATAAGATGGCGGTTCGTGTAGGAGTTGATAAGTGTCCAAGAAACCAGAGCCGATATCTGTGACTCTGGAGTAACACTGACATACAATTAATGTCATATAAGATGACTTCAAAAGACTTATTAAGTTTTATCATCAATTCCAGAATAAAAAAATTAATTTTTTAAACATTATTTCTAAGACCACAGTACTTTTAATGGAGACTTTAGAGGTTCTTAGGAAACATGTTAACTTAGTTGTAAATCTTATTAATCTCCTCCAAAATCGAACCCATGAGCACAAAGAAACAGCCTTAACTGAGATCTGTAAATTTATCTGGTAGATTTGAGAACATACTTATTTTTCTTTATTTATATTAAAACCTATTTATTTCTAATTAAAAATTAATCTTGCATGAATACGTAAAGATGAAAATTATGATATTCTTGTTAATTTACCGCGAACTACACCATTTTCCCTGATAACATATTTTGGTGGAGCGGAGGTATTCGACCCTACCAGGCCCTCTGCCTCCATGATCTCTCAACTTGTGCATCACGGAACAAGCAGTGCACAGCTGTAATACATTTTATATAAAGAGTGATACATTGCTACCTACTACATATAGCATTGTTTACCAGCCCAGGAACAATGGGAAACCTCTATATACTGAATTAGTGATGGAATCCATATTGCAGCAGAGAACATCGTAACACTAAACTTTTATTAGGTGTGTCTGCAAAAATTACCCCCGTGAAGAAATTTTGGGAAAGCATCTTTTCCAATCATGGCCTGCAGCATCAAAAACCACCATAATCCAAAAATGTAATACTTAAGTATCAATAGGCTTAAACAGTATAATACGAGCTTGTGAACACGATTTCCCAATGTAGGTACAAGAAGTCGTTATCAGGCAATAGTAAACACTTTTTAAAGCTACACATTATTTGATATTTCTTAAAATTGCAAGATCATAGCCTTTTAACGTTTGGAGAAGAAATTATATATCATATATTTGGCATCTTAGAGCAAAACAAAAAAGAGTTTTAGAATTCGCAGGGTTTTTACAACAATGTTTGATCCTATCAGTTTTTTTTTCTTCATTTAAAGGTTTCTAGATAGGGGCTATACACAGTTTAGATTAGTATACCATAATATTGCAAAAATAATTTTTAACAAGATAGTTTAATAGCCATAATTTGTTGCTGATTCAATTGGCTTGGACAAGTTCATTAGCCCAGTCTCAACCAATGAAAAGTTTAAAAATAGCGGGAGTTTGCAGTTGAGCAAAGTTGTTATCTCCGGTATTTCATAACAAGAATTATGCATACTATAGCAATTTAAAATATCTTTTTTCTTACTCAATATTTCATAGGGTTTCAAAATGGCTGCCATTTTAAAGTTTGGAATAGGAAAAGTTATATCTCGGACATATCTTAGAACATACAGAAATAGAGTATTAGATGCTCGTCATGTACAACAATATTTGTATTCACTTAGTTTTTCAAGGTTGCAAAATAAAAGCTGTACATTTCTGGAAGTAAAATTGAGTTGTTAGAGGGAAATATGTTTATGATTGATTTAAATCCAAACCAAGACCACATTTTTAGACAGAAATTTATAATCTATATAACAATTTTTGTCTTGTAAGATTTCAAGGTGTAATTATTTTTGAAAGTTTTACAAGTATAAAAGTCGTGCAATCAGTGTTGTACACATTCACTTTCTAAATCAACAATGCATCTTCAGTTCAATTTTTCCAGTTGACATCTACATGTCCACCTACTTTTCTTCTGCCTAAGCCGGAAGTAATATTTATTTATGTCATATTTTTCAAGTTCCTTTCATTCTCTGAGAAGTATGCTCTTAAAAACAAATTTGTCAGTTTGTATTATTTAACCCCTAATGGGTTCTGATATAATATTCCATTCAAAGCAAAGTTACGAAATTGTGCCAATCCAATACATTAGTCATATTTTATTCTGTAATTTTTCATACTATTATGCAAGAAGTTTTCCCGCAACCAGGAAAGTGCTATTCACATGGCATTTTGTACTAAATTTGAGTATATCCTAGTGTTTCTCTATAAACTAGTTATATCCTTGTTTATTAGAGTTCAGCTGTGTCCATGTGATGCAGACAACCTCACGTTTAGTCAATGTGTCAATAGTTTTATTGGTTGTAGTAAAACGTTTTAAAGTGTACAGTAATGGATATATCGGATGCTCAAATTACTACAGCGTTGTCACTCAATGGGCAAGGTTGTGGCGAACATCAATGATGGGAAAGAAGATGTGAAATATTAGTTTAAAGACAAGTTTGGCCATAAAATATCAAATAACCATTTTTGTTTAGATTAGTTATTTTTTTTTCTTTCAGTTATTTTTTTAAATAACTACAATAAACAAGAAGTCTCCATTTTAATTTTACAGGTCAAGTATACAGGAAAATAGGTCAAAATAATGCTGTACTTGGGTAAATGAATTGTTAAAAATTCAGCATTGGAAAGTTTTTAGGTACTATCAATTAAAAAGTTTAGTAATTTCATGAATAGGAAATCTAGTCAGAAACAGTTAAACATTATTCTTAGACCTGCAAATCAGTATTAAATTGCATGTAATATTTATTCAACTATTAGTTACATTCCTACCTAGCTTGTAATTTTTAATGGGTTTCATACAAAATTGTTGTGGACATTCCAAAAACGACAAGGAACACTTGTAGAGATGGAGAACTATTTTTTAGAGTCCAGGATCAGAGTTAAGTTGGACTATATAAGCACACAACCTTGTGTTTCTAGGACTTCCTAGAACTATTTCCCCTAAGAAAAATATAAATCGTCAACCGTGCTACTCATACCTTTGGTGGAAGTCAAAGTAAGAGGTTATTAAACAATATTTTCTCAGATCAATTTGTAAAACTAATCATCATTTACATAAATATATGTTAAACAAGTGTTATGTACACAACCTTTAAATAGTGACTTTCAGTCTTGTTAATCTGATTGTCTGAGAGCGATTTAATATGTGACTGATGGTTAGGTTTTAAGGGTATAAAGCTAGAAAAAAATCTGAGGAAAAAATATTTTTTCATAATAACCTATTTGGTATCCTGTTATTTCAACCTGCACCAAAACTAATGTGGCTAGCAATAAATTTATTTCTTGAGAAGAATTCTTGAATGAACTTGAGAAAACCTGGTTGTGTACTTCTTTAGTGTAGGTTGGTTCTCGGCTCCTGGACTATTATTAAGTGCCTGCGGGACAAGTGGTAAATGAAAAGCATCAGCAGTGCCTGTAGTGCTTTTGTCACTAGACAAGACAACAGCCAAGGTGGGATGAAATGAAACTAGAACCTTATCGTTGCTTATAGTTTACAAAATGCAGTTTCATATCTTGTAGTCCGTAGTCATTTTACACATTTATGCAGCAATTGCTGTGGTGTAGTAGATACAGGCCCGAAGTCATACCAGGTTTTTTGGACAATTTTACCGGGACCCGGGCCCACAGAAGGCCCAGCCAGCCCCGCCACACTTAAACGGCTGGCGGGACATGACGGATCCGGCTGAATATCTTTTCCAGGGCCCACTAAAGCTGAGTACGGCCCTGGAAAGTCTAGAATAAATTTATAATAGTATGTTATAAGACCTAAGAACGTACGAAGCTTGTCTACAACTAATGGAGTGGACATACGAGTTTCTTGACTAGCACGGATTTTGGCAAATGACTTACTTATTTTACTGTGTTCTATAACATGTCCTAAATACTTCACATGATCTGTAAAAAATGGACACTTGCTTTTGTTCAGATGTAGGTCGAAATCAGACTATGAAAGCAAACCCGAAGGTTTTCTTTAGATTCTTCAACAGTACTTATGTGGACGATTATGTCATCAAGGCTTTGGGTTTAGAAAGACCTTTGAAAAGCTGTGAAAGAATTCGATTACATTCAGCAGGTGAAGTTTTTGTTCCAAAATGCTTCATGTGATATGTTCTTCTGTAAGTGGAAATGGTTTAAATTGAACTACTGTTTTCGTCAACCTTAAGATGAAGGTTTTTTTTGTTTTTTTTTACGTAGGGGGAAGGTAGGTCTTGTATAATTAAAGTTTATAAAGGAATCTGGAATTACAGAGAATGGTAGATATGTCTGTGCACCTGATAGGTTACTTCGCTTGTACTTCACATTTATAATGAACACAGTGTAATGTCTCTATCTTGTTTTGTTATTTCAACCGGTTGAGACCCCCAACACTTCCACTGGTGAAATGATTCCGTAACCTTAGAGAGCATTCAATTATTTATCAACTCAATTTTTGAGAGCTTAAGGAACATTCTGTTCCCTCATGAAGACTGGGTTTGGCATCTTTACGAAGTTGAAGTGATATCTGAAACTTGGAGACCCAACCAACTTTTTCTTGGAAGATCGAATCAGACTCTGACTATACATCATCATCATTACTACTCTGATTAATCTGAGGAATATGATTATTTATGGCTTGATGTATTTTCCTGAGTTCTATATCTAAACGTCATCTTTTTTCTTCCAAGAAGAGGTTCATGCCTATTAGATACAATATACCGGGTGTCTCAGAAAGAGGTTTAAACGTTTGATTTTATATTACTTGCCGATTTATGCACAGAACATTTTCAAACTCCACACAATTCATTAAAGAAGTATAAAAATATTCTTTGAAAATTTCCGCTCTCTAACAATTGTTGAAACAAAATGGTGGCATTTTGAAAAAGTATACCTTAAAAACACTAAATAAACAGTATTTTTGGTTTCTTACAATTATTTATTGTCATATTCTAGAGAAATAAAGCATTTCAAACAGAAAATTAGAACATAGCGTATTAAATGAAATGAAAAATAGAACATTACAATGTTATAAGGCTCGTCAAGAAATAATAACACTAAATACTAAATAACAATTAACTAACTACAACACAAGTATCATAAGCTAGGTGGTATGATATTTCACATCGTTTTCAAAAGTATAAATTTCAGTTTGAAGCATGTATTCTTTAATAGTTTTTTTGAAAGCCTTTAATGTAGGAATCTCTCTCCATGCTAAAGGTAATTTGTTAAAAAAATGCTGACTATTGTAAGAGAAAGATGTTTTAAAAATGGGTTGTTCTGTGTATAGGAACAGTAGAGAATAACTATTACGTGTTGTGTAGTTATGATGGGAGATAAAGGGACTGGACTGTATTCTTTTATATGTTTGAGTTAAAACTTCCATTATGTAAATACTTCTTACTGTTAAAATTTGAAGATTAAAAAAAATGTCCTCTACATGATTGATTAAATTTTCAAATTTCCTAGAATTCGGATTGCTCTCTTTTGAGTTTTGAAAACCTGTTCAATAAATGGTGAACTTCCCCAGGAAACAATTTCCATATCTCAACACAGATTCGAAATAGCCAAAATAAATAGTTTTTGTTTGCTGTTCTTAAAGTCAGTCAAGTCTCTAATTTTACGAATAGCATAACATGCTGAATTTAGTTTCCCATTTAACTGACTGATGTGATTTTCCCCATCTAAGATTGTCATCTAAAGTAACACCAAGAAATTTACAATTTTTTGTAGAAGTAAGTTTACTTTGGTAAAAAGTTATTTTCAAGTTGTTCTCTAAAGTTTCTAATAAAGTGAAAATTAAGTATGGATGTTTTGGAAATATTTAAGGATAGTTTGTTAGCTTTAAGCCAATTAAAAATCAAACTAATGTTATCATATAATTTTTGAGATAGTTCAGTTTTATTGTCAGATTTAATCAAACTAGTGGTGTCATCAGCAAAGAGAATTTAATTTGTCACATAAATTGAACTGCTTGGGTAAGTCGTTTATAAAAATTAAAAATAATATTGAACCTAAAACTGACCCTTGGGGTAACGCCTGCCTCCAAAATAGCGGGCAGGAGATAGATATTTATGGACAGAAACCAGCACTTTTTTGAACTATCTCTACTACCTGGCTAGCGATCCCTCAGAAAGCTACTAAACCAATTGAGAGCAACTCCTCTGATGCCATAATACTCCAATTTATTTAACAAAATTTCATGGTCTACACAATCAAAAGCCTTCTGGAGGTCACAGAACAGGCCAACAGGTCGACTGTCCCCCTGGTCCAAGGCAGTTAGCACATAATCAGTTAAACTTATGATAGCATCTCTGAAGTTGACAAATTAGATTGAAAACCAAACTGATTTTTTATTTATTATTGAGAATGATTTTAAAAAAATTTTCAAGCCGTAATTTTACAATAGTTTCTAATAATTTTGAAAAAACTGAAAGAACTGAAATAGGTCTGTAATTTTTCTGCAAGATTTGAATTATTGTTTTTAAATATTGGAGTTACTCTGGCTACCTTGAGACATTCAGGGAAGACTCCGTGAGTCAGGGAGCCTATTCACCAAAGAGCAAAGAGGTTTTGACAGGATATGGATGTGTTCCTTCAATATCCTTGGAGGTATTCCATCCAGGCCTGGTGACTTACTTGATTTAAATTTACTTATAACTTCAATTATCTCTTTTTCACACAAACAGGATAGAGATAAAAATGAACCATTAACAAATGGATTTGGCAAAAAATTTTGTGGATCGTAATGCCTTGAATTCAGCAAGTCAAGTTGGTTTTGAGATAATATGAGTGTACACTTGTGAAGTGCCTGTTAAATGCTATTGCAACATCCATTTGGCTCAGTAATATCTTGTCCATTAACAATTAGATTAATGTTTTTTTTCAGAAGCGAATGATTTAGTCTCTGAATTGATGATATTTTCAGGTTGTTCTTGGAATATTTTTAGAGGATTGTATTTTATTTACTAGGGGTTTTCTCTTTTTTGCATAAAGAGGACTATTTTCTTATGATGTTTAAGGTAAGTTTTATATTCTTTCCAGCTATTTTCTGTGTTTATTGACTTGGGCTCTGGCAAACAGCTCCCTTGACAGGACAGACAGCACTTGCCCTAACCCACATCAGTTACCCAGGAATATGGACTTGACTTAAGTTTTGTTATTGTTTTTAAATGGGAATGCTAATTCATAATATAATATCAGCTTATCAACAAATTTTGAGAAATTTGCATCAACCGATTCACCAGAAATCACATCAAAACCAGTCCTCCTTTTGCAGAAAGTCATGAAACATTCTATGACCCTGCTCAAAAATATCCTATGGTGTAATTATTTTACTATTTTCATTTTTTAGTAATAAATTATTGACATTTATTTTCAAAATTTGAGAAAAATTATGATCTGAAAAGCCAGAGTGAAGGTTAAGACTTGATAGCAGATTCTGATGTATGTTACTAACAATAATTTATCTAAACAAGATTCAACATTTTTGGTAACTCTAGTAGGTTCATTTATAAAATATCTAAAATTATAACATTTTAAAATATTCTTAAAAGCTAAAGACTCTGAGTTATGGTTTTAATAAAATTAATGTTAAAATCACCTAAGACAACTAAGTACTTTTTCTCTTTCAAAGCTAATTCAAATAACAATTGCAACTTGGAAATGAATATATGAATATCGAGTCTGGTGTTCTGTAACAACTAACAGTTAAAATATTTAATTTTATTTAGAATTAGTTGAAATTAACTCTATAGAGGAACATTCAAAAACAAAGTCTTCACTAAATTTACAAATATCATTACGTTCAATAAATTGTATATGGTTTTTTTTACAAGAAGACAAGAACCTCCCCGTGTCAAAACTAATTCTACAATAAATTGAGGCTACAACGTAATTTTTTATCTGAAAATATTTTAAGTTTTTTGCTGACAACCAATGTTCACTTATAGCAATTATATCTACATTTACATCATGACTCAGATACTCCAGCTGATATAACTTTATTTAGGATACTTTGAGCATTTTGGTGTAATAAGGTTTAAGGTTTTTTATATTATTAATATTTGTTTTTTGTGAATCTATACGGTTTCTTACAGGTTAAAGAAGTATTGTTTTGTGAATGTGATATACAGCTAGGTTACTGTTTGTTAATATTTATCTTGCGCTGGATGTTTTTTGGTTTATTTATGCATTTTGCAGAGTTTCTCATTAGGTGTTGATGCATGGATGTTATGTAGAATAATGTCAGCTGATGGATCGTTTGTTGCCACAAGAAGTGTGAGGGTTTATTGATTAAAAAAGTGGAGTTGTTTTCCGGTGAAGGAGCTTTGCTTTTACTACATTTTTTGTCCTGGTGTATGGATGTCTTTTTGTACAATTGTGGGTTTTTTTCACCTTTAAAAAGACTGATGAATTAGTTCGGCTAAAAAAATGTTTACCTGATTGTTTTAAGTGTAGTCCAAATTTAGTATAATGTGTAAGATGTAGTGAACTCGTGTCAATAAAATTACATAATTTTACATTACTAGCAGCCCTCCCTCAATCTTTACATTTACTTTTCTTATACTCTCCTTGAGAGCTGGCTGATCTAGTCTATGAGGGATACCGATTATTGACATGTTAGTGTTGAGAGTTATATTAGAAAATGTATTAAAATTTAAATTAACTACACTAGCACTAGTGGAGTCTGTGATGTCGTTTTGTCCCCAGCGAGTAAGATAGCATGATCATTAAAGGTAAAAACTCCTAGTCAAGTTCCTGCAGGTTGTTGACTACGTAGTTAAAAGGGGCTCCCCGAACTGCTGACTCTACCGTTACCTCGTAACCGCTGCCTAGTTTGGCTTCGAGAATCGGTGCAAGGTCCCGGCCATGACTGTCCGCAGCAAGCAAAATTTTCCTCTTTGTTATTTTTTTCCTTGGCTGGATTACTCTGCTGTGTTTTTCTAGTCGGTGTGATCTTTGTTTTGTTTTTAGATCTACTGAGAGTTTAAAGGTAAAGTTCCGATCACACTACAAACTTCCTCTGGATCATCAATGCGACCCTCAAGCACTTGAAAAGAGTTTCTCAATGGCAGTGTAAATGTTTTAAAGTTTTTTTGTCTTTATCAAAGTTTTCTTTTTTTCATTTTTTTCAGGCAAACATGTTGGAGATTTGTGAGTAGGAGAAACTGCTGGTATTTTTATTATTAATAATTTCATTATTTCTTCTTCTTTTTTGAAGTACTAACATTTCTAGGTTTATTGTTATGAATCTTGAGTTGTTTTAATTTCTTCATTGGCTGCTATTAAGTCTTTATTTAAGGTGTCTACAACTAAGTTTAAGAGTTTCAAGTGTTTCTCTAGTAGTTTTAATTTATAAAATTCACTATCTTCGTCATCATTACCTTCATCAGATTTAGTTTCCAATACTTTGGATATACCACAGATATCAGATAGATTGTTATTTTTATTATTGGTGCACATATAACAGCTCCAGTTTGATTTGGATTCTGCAATAATTTTAAATTGAGAGTAATTTAATGTCTGTACATATGCAAGTGATACCACTGTAGACACTGAACCAGAACATTGTATAGATGGTTTTTTGATTTTAATAGTTTTTTTGAACAGTTTCCACAATTATAATTATAAGACTTCTGCTTTCTTTTCATTTTTGAATTTTTTTTTTTTTTAATTATAAAAATAGGCCTACGAATGAAATAAATAGTAAGTTAAAATATGGAAGAACTTGTAAAAGAGTATGAAAAATATATTAATATTTCAATTTAAGAGAGGATAATTTAACTAAATTGTGACATAAAAAGTATAAAGTTACATGTAGTTTTGAACCTGGAACCTTCAGATTCAAAGTCTGTCATACAACCAATTGAGCCATCCAACAGATATGAAAATATAAGTCAAACTAGACAATGATAGTTTATTGTAGATGAAGGTAGATTAGGTTGTCAGAGATAAGTCAGTCACTGTCCAAAGGTCCAGCTATCCTTGATAAGAAGGGTAGACCTTCCTTATCTATGTATAATTTAATTATGCCAGATCCAACAAAGTTATTAAAATGTTTTGGAAATTTTCACACTTATAATAAATATAGTGATAAACTTACTACCATTTTATCTATAGCACTTAAAAAACTACACAATTTTATATAAAAAATTTATTTTTAAAAATCACTTTTGAAACCACTTAAATAGAGAACTTTGTGGAGCTAAATAACTGGTGTCCCTGCCTCCATCTCAAACCCAACCTGATCCTCAATCAAAAAAAAAAAAATCATTAAAAAAAACCTACAATTACAGTTCACAATTATTCAAACTGTAATCCATCCACAGCGACACACTGATAACAAATGAATTGTAAGCTGCTAAAAAGAAATTCTGGGGTATCCGGAGAAGTTCTTTTTCAATTGATTGTTTTAATTCCTCATAATTATTGAAGCTACGAGTATAAACTTGTTCCTCCCATAGAAAGAAACCACACTTAGTTAAATCTGGGGATCGGGATGGCCAATCTAAAAAATCAAATCCACGACCTATTAAATGGCCATAAATGCTCTCATTTAGTACTCGCTTTACAGGATTTGCAAAATGAGGAGGAGCACCATCTTGTTGGAAGATTGCTTGATTCATTTCTGGAACCGTAAAATGAGGCAAGACTTGTTCATTTAAAACCTGTTCATTCCTATTCTCAATCATTATACTGTCTGAAATGTCGTAAGATAGCACCCCATTGCAACTGACAGCTGCCCAAATAGTAATTCCTTTTGATTTGAGTAGAGTATGTTCAAGAATGTGTAGATTACCAGTGTTGTAATAATTACAATTACGCCTACTTACAGTACCATTGTGGTAGAATGCGGAGTCGTCTAAAAACAATTTGAATATGCCAATTAGGATCTAGCTCATGAATCTCAATGATACAAGAACAAAATTTCCAAGAAATCCACTCTCTTGTCCGGATCATCTTCAAGAAGATTATGGACTAGGTGACTTTTGTAAAACTTAATTATGTTTTTCTTAATTACTCTCTGTACTGCTTGAATCACATCCAAGAATCCGAAGGCAACTGGCTCAGTAAATTTTTAGTTTACCAAGAGGACTGAGCCAATCTAATATCAACCACATCTGTCAGTGCCTGCTGATTTAAGAATGCAACCAGGCAACGACAGTGTATTGCAATAGGATTCTGTCAAAACTGAAGGCTGTATAAACTGACCCACTTCAGTTTTTGAGCCTATTAGATATGGCTTGCAATAAACAACAATTTCAGAGGGGGACATAGTTTTCGCTAAACTAAAAGGAATACGTCACTGCCTGCCACAATCACAGAAATAGTAAAAACATGAAAACAAAGCTTCAACATTTTTCTGTAACATTTTCTGTCACTTTTTTTGGCGACAGTACAACAGCCACAGTGAAAGAGTCCTGTCTATCTTTATATTCTACAAACGTTCATATCCACGGTATACCACAAACAGAAAATTTCAAAAATGGAAAATTTAACAAAGCCCTAGCTGAAGCAGAAGTGGCATATAAAGCTAGCTCTTCCAAAAGCTCAGATGTCTTGTATACCTCATTAGATGAACTCGAACGCAGTCTGAATGAGAGTAACGTTTCTACACAATCTAGAAGATAATGATGAAAAATTAAAAATGGCCGCAAAGATAGGAGCAGCTCTTCTAGAAGAAAATAACTTCCTGAAGGAGAAAAATATTAGACTAGAAGCTACAATAGAAACTCTGGAAGAAAAAGATTGAGAAGAATGGAAAGTGAAGAAAATAAGTTCATCAATAAAATAGAAAGGCTACTACAGAATAATTTCTGAAACGCAAGTCCAATTGGGAAAAAGAAAAGAAACTTCGCTTAGACACACAAGCCTTTTTTGAAGAGCAACGACAATAAACAAGGACAAATTTATTGATGACTATGTAAAGACAATTAATTAGTAACTTAAAGAATACAATTAGAAATCTTGAAAAGAACATTACCTCAAATCGAGATACAAGAAATCAAAAAAATTGGAGTAAGTAAAAATGTGGAAACGCAAACTTTAAGTGCTGACCTACACACCAAGGTGATAGAATTTACTTCTCCCAGAAGCGCAAACTACTGGTACAGACTTGCACAAGCAAGGCAATCTGCTCTTGTACTGTACCCAACTCACTCAGCTAACTCTACCCGTCAAGACCAAGTGGAACATCAGCTACAGATGCTACACCAACAAATGCAAAATCAAAATAAGCTGGAACCAAACACATCTGTGAAAGTAACACAAAACACACCTATTATTAGAAAAGGGTCTTTTTCAAAATAACTAGCTTAGCATCAAGTAAAATAGGACCAGTTCAGCGCCAAAAAAACCAGTTCAGCATTTCTCTCCAGGTAGCAAAAAACAAAAAACATGTAAAAGAAAAAAAGCAATACTGTCACAAATGCAATGCATTACAATACACACTCAAATCTATGAGGAAGTCACGGCTACTAGACCACCAAGAAACAACACTCTGACAGTGCACAAAGTTAAAGACAGGAAACCACCAATGACTGCTACTAAACTGGAAAAAGAAGAAACATATGAAGACTTTCTGAACAAATATATAGATAGCCTAGGGACAATATCCCCTGCCTGTAAAAAAGTTGAACATGTTTTGTCAAAAACCGCAGGGCAGGACTCTCCACACAATCTTAACATAGATATCTCGCACACACAGCATCCAAAAGAATCAGACCATACCTCACTATTAAATAATTCTCATTTTTTTAGGTATAATCCACAAGAGAGAAAAATACAAACCGATCACAAACAAGCCAAAACACCAGAACCTTTTGGAAACACAGCACAAAAAACAAACCAAACCACCTCAATCACTATCCTACACCAAAATGTTAGAGGACTAAAAAATAAGGTGGAAAGAATAATTCACCTTTTGAACGACTTACATCCAACACTCGTAGTCCTAACAGAGCACGGTCTCAGCCAAGATAGATTGTCACTTACCAACATCATTGGGTACAATCTTGTAACAGAATATAGCAGGGAAGACCCACAGATTGGGGGGAGTTGCTATCTATATCCGTGAAACATCAATTATAGAGGTAGAAGCCCATTGACATAGCAGACAAATGTCTAGAACTAACTTTTGAAGCTGCATTAGCAAAATGTAACATCAAGAACAAGTCCTTCTACTTACTAGGTGTATATCGTTCACCAGCTGGACAAACAAAGTTAGGCGTTGACTTTTCTATCAAATATACTTACCTCAATCCAACCTGAAACCAAACCCTTTGTTTTTAATAGGAGACATAAATATAGATCGCCTAACAGTAAATTCAGACAGCACACTTCTAGAAAACGAACTGCTGACCTTCGGTATTAGACGGGCTACCCCTTCCAGCTACAAGAATAACCAACCTATCAACAACCTCCATCGATTGTATTTGTACAAACATCTCACAAGACACTGTTGACTTTACAATTTTTCAAGCTGGTATTTCAGACCATACTGGTCAAATCTGCTTTCTGAAAGTGGAATTCGAACAACCTTCCAAGAAACCTGCTTGTGAAAAGAGAAATTTTTTCTAATCAGAACCTCAACTGTCTGAGAAGTGAATTTGCAGAAGAAAACTGGGAAAGTGTGTTTGAAACTCATGACACAGAGAAGGCCTATAACTGCTTTCAACAAATTGTAAGGTACACATTGGATAAAGTATGCCCCAAAAAACAGGTTAGGATAAAAACAAGAAATAAACTGAGAGTCCACTACGACGAAGAGACAGCTATGCTCAAAGAAGAATTTTTAACCACTCTACGCAGGTACAAACTTACTGGAAGCGAAAACGACAGAATACTTATGATAACAAAAAAGAAAGCTTATGATTTAAAGCTAAGAAATCTTAAGCGAAATGTCACTGCTGAATATATCTCTAACTCAGACAACAAAACCCAAAGCCTTGTGGAACATTATAAATTCAGAAAAGCAGTCTAAACAAAAAGAAGAATCCAAACTCATGCTTGAAGTAGAAGGGGATATGCTAAGTAATCCTTCCCAAATAGCTAACTTCTTCAACCACCATTTTTCAACAATAGCAGATTCCACACTAAAAGAAAATAGAAAAAAACTGGATAACATAAAACATAACCAAACCACTCACCTTTCCAGACTTTAACGAACAGCTATTGAATCTTACACCAACAACCATAAAAAGAAAGTCCTATCAGTGATATCCTCCCTCAAATCTAAGCTTTCTTGTGGACTGGATGAAGTCCCTTCAAAAGTTGTAAAGCACTGTGCTAAACAATTAGCACCACCATTGGTAAACATTATAAATTAAATCCTTCAAATCTGGTCATTTTCCATCTTCTTTGAAAATTGCCAAAATATATCCGAAGCATAAAAAGGTCCAGTTACAAAGTAGAAAACTATCGCCCGATTTCATTGATATCAACCTTTTCAAAAATAGCAGAAAAAATAGCACTTTCACGTATTTCAAAACACCTTGAACAAAAACAGCCTGATATCAAATAACCAGCACGGTTTTCTTAAAGGAAGGGTCAACAACCACAGCTCTCACAAGTCTGATTGAACAAATAACTGATCACCTGGATGATGGGAAGCTTGTATCGGCCGTTTTTGCTGGATTATAGTAAAGCATTCGATTGTCTTGACCATGATCTCATTTTGAGAAAAACTACCAACTTTGGGGATAAAAGGTTTATCAAAAAGATTGACTGGGCAGCTATTTAACTGGTCGAAGGCAAAATTGTTGAAATTCAACAAATTGCAAACAAGAAAAAATGTGTGTATAGATCTACACAACTTCCAGTAAGTAGAGGAGTACCCCCAAGGGTCAGTCCTGGGTCCTTTTCTATATATACTCTTTACCAATGACTTTTTCTAATTACATTAATGACCCCAGGGTTCAACCCATTTTATATGCAGATGACACAACTCTACTTTTTACAAATGACACACCTCTCGGACTACACATGGACATTTTAACATCAACTGACAATGCAATGCAATACTGTCTTCAAAACGATCTCGCATAAATCCGTCTAAAACCACTCAGATCAACTTCAGCAGAAGACATGAGCAAATCTCGGAAACTCCCAATATTATAGTTGACAATACAACAAAGCTACTACTGGGTGTAACTATAGATAGTGCTCTTTCATGGAATGACCACATACACAACCTCACCAAAAAACTTTCATCAGGCATCTACGTGGTAAGAAGAATAAAGTGGATTGCAAGCACAGATGCAGCCAAAGCAGCTTATTATGCTCTTGTCGAATCCCATATCAGATATGGAATACTATCTTGGGGAGGAACATCTGAGTGCAACATGAATAAAGTTTTAGTCCTTCAGAAAAAAGCAGTCAGAGCACTTGCAAACCTGAATCATACAGACAGCTGCAGAGATGCCTTCAAGTCACTGAAGCTCCTAACCGTAACAGCACTTTATCTTCTTGCAGCAGTCATTTACACCGACCAGATGGACTTTCCCAGGAATGAAGACATTCATTCATACAATACACGAGGAGCATTAAACTACCACTCTTCCTACCCATCGGACAACACATTTTAGTAAAAAACCATCCTACCTGGGCCGTAAAGTTCTAAACTCACTTCCACAAAACCTCAAAAACCTCAGAGGAAATGAACTGAAGAGACGTCTCCAGGACTGGCTAGTGGAACGACCTGTCCTACACTATTAACGAATTCTACAATATTGTAAAGCAAGAGACATAAAATATCATTTCATTTCTGTTGACGCCATTGTATTTCTTGAAGAAACTACAAATAAAGATTCTTGTCTATTGTCTATTGTCTATTGTCTATTGTCTACTGAAGATATCGGAACACCAGTTTTAAGTCCAAGTGAAACTGCAACGCAGTAATCAAATCAGAAATGAATTTTTATAAGAAGCAAAATGGTAAAATTTTCAATATGTCACCATTTCATTTCTACAATTGTTAGGAAGCTTTAATTTTCACAGAATATTTTTAAAACCTACTTTACTAATTGTGTAGAGTTTGAAAATGTTCAGTGCATAAATGGGCAAGTAATATGAAATCAAACGTTGAATCCTCTTCATGGGACACCACCAGTACCTCTTCTGTACATTGACCAGTATATTGAATCTCCCCTCATAACATTACCATCATACTTAACCGTGCCGTTCACTTTTCCCTTGGATTCAATAGAATTACCTTAGTACGTCTGGAAGGCAATATTCGAAGTCTGAATTAGCATATCTAAGATCGGGAGATTAAAAAGACTTTATGAATTTTTGAATTGTGTAGCTAAGATTGAGATGATTTCAGTGAAGTCAAGATACAGGACTTTTTTATATGAGTCACCAACAAAATCACTTACATGGAGATTTGAAGTTCTAGGAACTGAGACTGATAGATCAATATTGTACTTGTGACTAGTAGGATCGTGAGGAAAACTTACTCCTGGGATGAGGGCGATTTCTGTGTAATATCACTTTATGATTATCATCAATGTTTAAAATTGAATTATTTGACTTGTGCCTTTGAAAAATTCTCTCTTTCAATAAAGATGCCAGTCATCTTAAAGGCCATGAAGAAAATGAGGTAAAACTATGAAGTAGATATACAGTCTTATCACATTCACACTTACATTCAGTGAGAAATATTATGCTGTAAAGCAACAACGATCATAAGTGAATTTTCTTCTTTTTGAAACGTTTAAAACGTAATGTTGAGAGACAACTACATTCTTTTTTGGAATCAACACTTGCAGAATGAGCTAAATAGCATTTTCTTATGTAATTAAATCTGTCATTGTGATAAATATATGAGCACAAACTAAACAAATACTTTTAAAAGTTACAAAATTACAAATATTTTTCCCAATGATTAATTATTTTATGAGCAAATTACAAACATTGTACTGTAATAATTAAAACTGTCTGTGAACTGAGTCAACATTTTCATAAAGTAAAACGTTTCAATACATTTAGGAACCGTAACATTTTTGTGTTCTATACTAAATTCAGTTTTTGGTATCAGAAAAAACTTACAAACTTTTATAAAAGAATCAAATTTTACCTCAAATATAAATTAATCAAACAGATTAAAAATTTCTAAAATTAAAACAATATTTAAGAAAGGTAACACAACTGACCCAAGTAATTACCGCCCATTGTCTATATTACCAACATTCTCTAAAATTTATGAAAGAGTCATGTATATAAGGCTTGTTGAATTTCTTGAGAACAATAATAAATTTGATGATGAGCAGCATGGATTCCGATCTGGTAGGTCTGTTATTACTGCTGGCATTGAGTTTGTTGAATCAACACTAGATGCTATCGATAGAGGAGACCATGCCGTTGGTATCTTCATGGATCTCAGTAAAGCATTCGATAGTGTCTGCCATAGCAGCCTTATCGGAGTTTTAAACAGCTTGGGTATATCAGGAATCGTTTTAGAGTGGTTTGTGTCATACCTAAAAGATCGAAACCAGTATGTTGAACTATCTTATATTGATAAGGACAGCCAAATTAGCTCTGTAAAATCACAAATTAAAACTATCAAATATGGAGTGCCTCAAGGTTCTATTTTGGGGCCAATACTATTCCTGTGCTATATTAACGGTCTGCCGAAATCTGTATCTAGCATCAACAGTAGGATGTTTCTGTATGCTGATGATTCCAATCTTCTTGTTTCTCATAAATCTTTAAATGAAATTCAAAATGTATCCAATCTTAACTTAATATCAATACTTAATTATTTTAGTAGTAAAAATCTATTGTTAAATCCCGATAAAACAAATTTTATTTCTTTCAGAACTAGGCAAAACAGAAATGATGTAGTACCTTCAATTGAAGTGCTTGACACACAAATAAAACAGGTAGACCAGACTAAGTTCCTAGGGTTAATTGTGGATAAGAACTTAACATGGGATAATCATATACAGCATATTGAAAAGAAAATATCCTCGGGGTTATTTGTTTTATATACTCTCTCAAAATACTGTGAACTTGATACCTTGAAAATGGTTTATTATTCTCATATAAAGTCCCACATTTCCTTTGGCGTTGTGCTTTATGGAGCAACAAGTGATAAAAACTTGCAAAAAAATTTTGATATTACAGAAAAAAAGCCATACGGATTATGCTTAAACTACACCATCAAGAATCGGTAAGACATTTATTTTCGAATTTAGGCATTGTAACAATTTACGGACTTTATATATTGGAAACGGTACTTGTAAAGTAAATGACACATTACCAAAATTGGGGGCTTCGCACAATTATTTAACTAGGAATCGTAATCAGCTTGCAGCTCCACATATAAATCTAAAAATTACCTCAAAAAAACCAAAAGTAGCAGGTATTAAGTTTTATAATAGCTTACCAGAACATATTTTAAAAATTGATAGTTTCTTACTTTTTAAAAAAACAGTAAAACAACAATATCTTATAAGTAAATCTTTGTATTCTTTTGATGAGTTTTTTATAAACTGATAGGTGGTTGTGAAATACACTGTTAAAATGAGGGAATTTATTATGTATATTTATTATGTAAATGTATGTTATGTATGTTATAGCTGACACCATTCGATGTTTGTATGTTTATGTAACTGTATATGTAAAAATTTTGAATAAAGAAATTTTGACTTTGACTTTGAAATAAACTTACAATGTGCGTTTTTAAAAGTAAGTACCGTTTAGAAAGTACTCTGCTTCAGCGCTGCAGTCAGTGTCCCGCACTTGTGCACTGTCTATCTACAACTGTTAAGAGAGGCATTCGGTTTTTCATTTGTTGCATATTTCAAATGCTCCCGTCAATTGAGAATCCTGTCGACTACGTGATGTTATTTGTTTTCCTGGCACTGAAGGTGTGAAAGCAGTTTAAATTCATTGTCAGCACTGTCAAGTGTATGGATAAAGCATTATGAGGAATGGAATGTTATTCAAATGGTAAGAGTGTTAAAAGATAGCCAAAAGAATGTTTGTGATGACAAATGAAGCAGACGACCCTCAATGATCATCAATGGCTTGGTGCAGGAATAATAAAATAAAAGAAATTTCACAATTTCTTCATTATCAGGGGAGTTTCCCCCAGTTTCAAGAAGTGTTCCCTATGACATATTATTGAATTTTTAAACTATTGAGAGACATTATATGCCGTATGACAATATCTGTCCACATGCTGCAAAATTAACTCAAGATCTCATCACAGCATTTTGCTAGGAACAATGTAATAATCTCCAAACATCTCCAATGTAGTGCATAGTGACTACAGATTTTTTTTTAATCAGAGAAGCATCTTGAAGGTCAATGCCACAACGACAGTTGTAGCATCGAAATGATCATGTTACATCACTGTTAAAATCAGGTGGCAAGATTCTATGACCACAATACACTAAAAGTGTACGATAAAAGTGTAGGCTTTTATCTAAAAATCAAATTGTCACAAAAATTGTACTTGAGTTTTTTACTTATTAAAATAGTGCTTACTTAAAAAAACAAGCCTTGTATTCAGTTACCAGATAATATTAAAAGTTATTGCATTTTTCTTTTTAAGTTAGGAATATTCATTCCATAGTGGGGAAAATTCACATTGGAATAATTATTAATTCATCGTCTGAAGGCAGATTGAGTTGCAGCTGAGCTCATGTGCAGTTCTTTTCCAAAGAAATACAAATTATCAAATTACATAATTATACAAATTATCATGCTCCAACCACATTTCACTTAAGCTTTGTCTCTTTCATAATACATTGAGTTTTGAGTCAGTTCTCGATAACAGCCAAACTTTAGAGTTTCATAATGCAAAATTAAATAATCAAGACATATTTGACTTTTTACATATACACAATAGTGATAACTATTTGCTATTATCTTAACTAATAGGGTTCACACAAATTACAACACATGAGCAATGTTTCAGTTGCTTTATTTGGGTTGTTGCAGCAATACAGAAACCAGTATACATACAATACATGTATACTGTACAATACATACATACCAGGAAATCCATCTGTACGCACCTTATACAAAGGGGTGATCAGCTGTTATACGAATCTCACCGTCTTACTGCCACGCGTAAATAAATACTTTATTGAAATATTAAAGATATTCATATAAGTCTCCTATAATCTAGAAATATTGAAAGAAATGTGACACAAAGTTTTGAAATATCAGAAGCGGTCGGAGGAATGTTTACCATGTACGGATTAGGTGAGAATTCCAATAACAGCAGTGAGGAGACGTTGCATGCAGACAGCGATCATGTCCAGTTTGGACTACACAGTTTACCCGCTCGCTGCACTTCTGACGCGGGTGTAAGCGACACGACAACATCCATGTCTTCTTAGAAACAAGCTAGCAGTAACAAATAAATAACTCAATGGTAAAATTACAAAGTTTACAGATAGGGCTTCTACTTGACTAGATTCATTAATGAAAAATGTTTAGTAGTTATCACTTGAACAAATTAAACTATACAGATATATAATATAAAACATTATTCAAATTTACTTTGACACAGCTTTGATTAATACGTTTCTAAATAGGTAAAAATAAATGAAATAAAAACACAGGTAATGGCACTTCTAAACCCTTCGGTAACATTTCCAGACTAAAAATTAATGTGATTTTAGAAATCAAGGGGAAATTACAAATAGTGGTTTCATGTGGGTGTTTGTTGAGTAAAAAAGGAGACATTTTTAGTATGGGTTGAAAGGTTGACGCTAAGATTTAAATGAATAAGAACACTCTATGGCAAAGCTGATAAGGAATGTATTAAGTTAATAATTAAAATGTGACTGAGATCTGAAATACTACTTTCTGTAAACACTTCTTACACAAACCGCTGAAAAACTTAAACGCAAGGCCGTTAGACAATCTTCAGTCAAGTACAGAAAGAATAGAATATATTGGTACCACCAGACAATTTATGAAATAATATTACCCAAAAAGTATTATTAAAAAAGCATATAGGCTAAACAATTAATAAAATCTACATGGTATTTTTAAAACATTAAAACCAAAACAAAATAAACATTACCTTTTACCTGAACAAAAAAATAATTTTACACCTATCATACAAGTAAATACTATTCAAATTTTATAGACAACTGAATTAATATTTTATTACCTATTTTCAATTCTTTATTACTTAAATATAAAAATTAAAGGTATGTAAAACTAAATATGGGTATCTTGTGCAAATGAAATACAACTGTAATCATTAATCATTTTAATTAATACAAGTACGTACTAACTGAACTGTTGTAATATGTAAATAGACTGGGAATCATAAATATCCCAGCAAAACATACTAAACAAATCTTAGTTTTTGTACTATAAATAAAAATGTAATAACAGTTTTAATGTTGTTTGTTGTTCATTGTTCTATTCGGTTAAACATTCAAAATGAATTTCTGTTGCAAATGTTTAGATATAATTTTGTACATAAATACAAAGTCTACGATAGATTTGTATAAAATATATTATTTATTCTAATTCTTGTGCTATATCTTAACAAACTTTAAATGTGCGTTATCATAACAAAATAGCAGTTCTTGAAATAAGAGTAAAGTAATGCAAATAAAATAGTGATACAGTAGTGTACGGCAACCCTACCAGAACATAACGCAATACACACAACATGAAAGCTGTTGACAAAAATAAATACAGAAGCAGATCTATTAAGTTCAATTGGTCCAAAACACATATATTTACAGTATTAAACGAATACAAGCAATTAGCAGAACTCGAATGGACATTATACTGAACAAGTGGGATTGCAACACACTCATCGGACAAGTAAAGAAGGAAGAAGTTTTAACTCCTGTTGTGCTTGCTGGAAGTAAAAGCACCTACAAACTCAGGAAGTTCTACAAAATGCTGAATGGCAGTCTTGATGGCTTCAGTTATAACAACCAAAATGAAATATATCAATCACAATTTGGATCTAAATAGACTTCCGCAACACAATAGAGCACAGCCTCTCACTGTAATGTTGTGGCAGTTTCAAAAACTGGAAAGGAATTTGAATTTACATTGAATGTAACAAAAATCGTTATCATACGACGCTTACATCTAGGGGATGTAGTTGGCAAAATGACAATAACACATCAACCTCACATTACATAATAATTACTAGTAATATTATATAGTAATTTATTAATCAGCACTGTTCAAAGTTTAGCCTTGGCCACAGAACTGCTCTGTCCGTATATATACAAGGTCCTGAAGAACGATAATACTCTGACACCATCTCGACCTGATAGTTTTACACTAACTCTAATAATTGTAGAATGATTTATTCAATACAAACGTGAACCACATCGAATACAATACAGGGTGTTTCTAAAACCTTATTAGACATAATAGTAATACAGTTTATCTTACAATATCTACACTTGTATCACTGGCACGTTTCGTTACGATCTAGGATACCAACCACTATACTAACAAAAATAAGCTGATATATTATTATTAAACATTTAATTGTACATCGTCTTAGAATAAAACGTGAAGGAATAAAAATGTAGTAGGCAAGGTTAAAAATGTAAGACTCGTAAAAAGCTGATGTCGTACACACGGTTTTAGCAGACATTAACCGTTGAAATGTAAAGAATAATAGAGTGTAACACATAAATTTTCATGAAGTACCTATGTATAAATATATTGCAGTTATACACTCGTGTGGTCTTAACAGTACAAAATCATTGTTTTACCGATTAGATTTATGTCAAAGTTTTCAGAAACATCCTATAAGCATATAAATTAGAAATAGTAATTATTAATTTAAACTATGAAAGTATACAACAAGTCGTGAAAATAATAGGCTTTACAACAGAAATCACAATTTTACTTTGTCAATGTTTTAAAATGTTTAATGCAAAGCGACGGGTGTGAAAATACTCAACTCTGCATCAATATGATGCGACATCGTCGCAGTTGAGTGTTCAGTCGCGTCGTAGAGCTGAGCTACACGTTCTCATGGCTGTAACTCTCTAGTTCGATAGTGTTACACATATAACAAACAATAGAAATGTTCTGAAGATTTCAACTAAATCTTCTAACAACACTAGCTTGAAGGCTATGTCAAACACTAAACCCCAAGAAAGGTCAAGCACTAGACAATAAAAAAATAACTTCTATAATTTTAGTCATCCTGAAAATTTTATATTTTTACTCCCTATATCTGTCCTAACCCCCTGAAATTTTAAGGATTACAATAGCATTGCGTGTTGTATCACAATGTAACAATTTCGGTTCTTTTCGCCAGGTCCTGCCCATCAGCTCTGATGCACAATGCAGCAACCCATAGTGATGACTTACATTTCTTGGCCAGTAGTGTTTGGTCGGTATCACTGGGGTTTAGTACAGACCGCAGCCCCGCAAGTTGTTGGCTATAATGACATCGGTGACCGCGTCGAACACAAACTGAATGTTGTTAGTGTCGGTGGCACATGTCATGTGACAATAGATCTCTTTGGTCGTGGATTTGTTCTTGGCCTCGAACTGTGCTTGGATGTAAGCTGCTGCCTCGCCGTACTCTTGCGCACCTGTAACATAACTTCGGTTAACTTCCTCATTAGATATGAGCTGTAAAACTTACACCTTTACAAGAAAAGAAATGTATTGGTAATTTTCAGGTTGAATACGTTAACTGATTGTTACCCAGTGGTTGCAAAACTACAGCTCTCTAATTGAGTGATAAATGGTTTTTTCTTGTCCTGAGGGATAAGGACGGTTTGTCCTGCGCTTAGTCCTAAAAGGACCTTTGCGTCTTCCTTACTTAAATTTGTGTCCTTAAAGTCCAAGGCTTTTGGAGAAGCCTATCAGATTTGAGGACTCCTGTTCTCTGCTATTTTTGGGACTGAGGAGATATGCTATCAGGAATCTTTTCCGAATTTCTAAGATGTACTTAGTATAGCAGCCAGCTCAGCACCTGTATTGGGCAGGGTCTTAATAGAAGAGCTTGCAATTGTGCAACATATTATTAATAAAGTTTCAACATATACAGCTTTGTAGCTTAGTGAGATTATTATGAGACTTACTGTGAAGTTTGGAGATAAATCACTGTTAAGATAAAAAAAATAATCTGTTCTTGTTGTTAAGTTAGGAAGTGGTCCTTGGCCAAACCTCTCTACTCAATCAAAGATTTTTTCGAGAACGCGAGCAACATAGCTTAGCCTTGCCGCCACTTGCATTTATAAATAGTGTAAATAGTAAAATTTAGTTAGTTATTTATTTTATTGTGACACTTTCAATCCATCAACGCTGGTCAATGAAGAAGACATCAGGTATCAGGTATTTAAAAGCTTTCTGCAAATATATTTCTAGCTTTCTTATTCATTTGTCAAAGCCATTTAACTAATTCTGCAACACTACGGAATACTCGGACATAACACAATAAAAGATCTATTATCATTCCATTCATGTTTTTATCACAACTATGCGATAAGTTCTAAATTAAGTAAGAACCCATCTGAGTATATAAAACCTTGGATGTCTATTGTGACTCTCAATTTCTACAGCTGTACACACCTGCTCCTAAACTTGTTTAGACTAAAGAATAAGGCAATGTCTTATTTTCACACTATAAAGACAATAGCTTTTATTGACATCTTCATTCACTGTAAAACCTGAGGTAGGATGACTATTCTGACTCTCAATTTCTACAGCTCTAAACACCTGCTCTTAAACTCGTTTAGATGAAAGAATAAGGCAATGTCTTAACTTCACACTGGACATGTAATAGCTTTTATTGACATATTCATGGATGACTATTCTGACTCTCAATTTCTACAGCTCTAAACACCTGCTCTTAAACTCGTTTAGATGAAAGAATAAGGCAATGTCTTAACTTCACACTGGACATGTAATAGCTTTTATTGACATATTCATGGATGACTATTCTGACTCTCAATTTCTACAGCTCTAACACCTGCTCCTAAACTCGTTTAGATGAAAGAATAAGGCAATGTCTTAACTTCACACTATAAAGACAATAGCTTTTATTGACATATTCATGGATGACTATTCTGACTCTCAATTTCTACAGCTCTAAACACCTGCTCCTAAACTCGTTTAGAATAAAGAATAAGACTTTCTTGCCATCTTTATTCACTGTAAAACCTGACCTTGGATGTCTATTGTGACTCACAATTTCTACAGCTGTACACACCTGCTTCTAAACTCGTTTATATTAAAGAATAAGACAATGTCTTAACTTCACACTGTACAGACAATAGCTTTTGTTGACATCTTCATTCACTGTAAAACCTGGCTTTGGATGACTATTCTGACTCTCAATTTCTACAGCTGTAAACACCTGCTCCTAAACTCGTTTAGAGTAAAGAATAAGACAATGTCTTAACTTCACACTGTACAGACAATAGCTTTTGTTGACATCTTCATTCACTGTAAAACCTGGCTTTGGATGACTATTCTGACTCTCAATTTCTACAGCTGTATACACCTGCTCCTAAACTCGTTTAGAGTAAAGAATAAGACAATGTCTTAACTTCACACTGTACAGACAATAGCTTTTGTTGACATCTTCATTCACTGTAAAACCTGGCTTTGGATGACTATTCTGACTCTCAATTTCTACAGCTGTATACACCTGCTTCTAAACTCGTTTAGAGTAAAGAATAAGACAATGTCTTAACTTCACACTGTACAGACAATAGCTTTTGTTGACATCTTCATTCACTGTAAAACCTGGCTTTGGATGACTATTCTGACTCTCAATTTCTACAGCTGTATACACCTGCTCCTAAACTCGTTTAGAGTAAAGAATAAGACAATGTCTTAACTTCACACTGTACAGACAATAGCTTTTGTTGACATCTTCATTCACTGTAAAACATGACCTTTGGATGTCTATTAATTGTGACTCTCAATTTCTACAGCTGTATACACCTGCTCCTAAACTCGTTTAGAGTAAAGAATAAGACAATGTCTTAACTTCACACTGTACAGACAATAGCTTTTGTTGACATCTTCATTCACTGTAAAAACATGACCTTTGGATGTCTATTAATTGTGACTCTCAATTTCTACAGCTGTATACACCTGCTTCTAAACTCGTTTAGAGTAAAGAATAAGACAATGTCTTAACTTCACACTGTACAGACAATAGCTTTTGTTGACATCTTCATTCACTGTAAAACCTGGCTTTGGATGACTATTCTGACTCTCAATTTCTACAGCTGTATACACCTGCTCCTAAACTCGTTTAGAGTAAAGAATAAGACAATGTCTTAACTTCACACTGTACAGACAATAGCTTTTGTTTGACATCTTCATTCACTGTAAAACCTGGCTTTGGATGACTATTCTGACTCTCAATTTCTACAGCTGTATACACCTGCTCCTAAACTCGTTTAGAGTAAAGAATAAGACAATGTCTTAACTTCACACTGTACAGACAATAGCTTTTGTTGACATCTTCATTCACTGTAAAACCTGGCTTTGGATGACTATTCTGACTCTCAATTTCTACAGCTGTATACACCTGCTCCTAAACTCGTTTAGAGTAAAGAATAAGACAATGTCTTAACTTCACACTGTACAGACAATAGCTTTTGTTGACATCTTCATTCACTGTAAAACCTGGCTTTGGATGACTATTCTGACTCTCAATTTCTACAGCTGTATACACCTGCTCCTAAACTCGTTTAGAGTAAAGAATAAGACAATGTCTTAACTTCACACTGTACAGACAATAGCTTTTGTTGACATCTTCATTCACTGTAAAACCTGGCTTTGGATGACTATTCTGACTCTCAATTTCTACAGCTGTATACACCTGCTCCTAAACTCGTTTAGAGTAAAGAATAAGACAATGTCTTAACTTCACACTGTACAGACAATAGCTTTTGTTGACATCTTCATTCACTGTAAAACCTGGCTTTGGATGACTATTCTGACTCTCAATTTCTACAGCTGTATACACCTGCTCCTAAACTCGTTTAGAGTAAAGAATAAGACAATGTCTTAACTTCACACTGTACAGACAATAGCTTTTGTTGACATCTTCATTCACTGTAAAACCTGGCTTTGGATGACTATTAATTGTGACTCTCAATTTCTACAGCTGTATACACCTGCTCCTAAACTCGTTTAGAGTAAAGAATAAGACAATGTCTTAACTTCACACTGTACAGACAATAGCTTTTGTTGACATCTTCATTCACTGTAAAACCTGGCTTTGGATGTCTATTAATTGTGACTCTCAATTTCTACAGCTGTATACACCTGCTCCTAAACTCGTTTAGAGTAAAGAATAAGACAATGTCTTAACTTCACACTGTACAGACAATAGCTTTTGTTGACATCTTCATTCACTGTAAAACATGACCTTTGATGTCTATTAATTGTGACTCTCAATTTCTACAGCTGTAAACACCTGCTTCTAAACTCTTGCTTATTAAAACATAAATTATAGAAATTATCACGCTATAATTAAAATGATATTGTTTTATCAATGGGATTTTTAAAAGTATAACTGTTATAGTGATTATATATTGTATTTAGACTTTCTTCAGAATTTATTTAAGCAACATATTCAATACAAGCAACAGTCCAAAATTGAAAAAGTATTCCAAATTGAAAGCTACTAACTAATTGTAGCTGTACTCACCTGCGTACTCAGGAAAACATATTGTTAGAGGCGATTTCTTGATCTTTTCCTCAAACAAGTCCTTCTTGTTGAGGAACAGAATGATGGAAGTGTCCGTGAACCATTTGTTGTTGCAGATTGAATCAAACAGTTTTAAGCTCTCCTGCATTCGGTTCTGCACACAAAAATAACATTGAATAAGAATATATGATTATAAATTGACAATTTTATCACACACATATTTTAATACAAATGATATTTGACCATATCCTATTTAATGGCATTTATCTATGCAATCTTATGGCAATAACATTTGTAGCAAATAATAAGTTCTTACTAGTTATTACAATATTATATTTAGAAAATTAATAATGACAAAAAAGAAGTACTTTTTTTTAAATAATATACATCTTAATACCATTAAATACTTTACAATAACTGGTCATGTTATGAAAATATAGTATAATAATAATTATACCAATATATAGGACAAGACATGAAAAAGATTTGATAACACACACATTTATTTGCGGTTTTATTGAACCATACATGTAGTTACAAGATTATGTCTTTTTAATGAGCATAAAGACAATTTTGACAAATGAATGTATCTATAGTTAAAATAATCTGAATTTTTTTAAGAACTTAATAATAGAAATTTCTTTGCTAGAAAGATGGAATAAAATTGTCATTGATATTTTGCCATAAAAACTGTACCTACAGTTTTAGAGCATGATTGAATAATCCAACATTGTTATCCCACACCAGCTTTTTATTAAATGGAAAAACATATTAATAGTGTCCAGGATTACTTATCATTTCTGACCTCTTTAAAAATTACCATCACCATTTCCCACATAAGTTTCCTACTGTATTAAAGTTGCTTTACATTTCCTACAACTAATAAATTTTTAATTTTTAATAATTGTCATCTTTTTTAATAATAATTTAAAATTGGTAAATCAGTTAATTCAGACTGTGTTATCTTTTAATAAATTACTAATTTATAAACTACATTTTTCTCAAGACTTATGTAAAGCACAACTTTATTAAATAATTTGTCTTGGTATAGATTATAAAACAATAAATTTTACGTAAGTAAAACAGATTTTTTTTAAACAATATTAAAACTCTACTATTGTGTCAGGACGGGTATTATTCTGAGCGCCTGCAAACCTTGCGAGACTTCCTGCACAACTCTGTCAGAGTCCATAACCTCTCCGTTTAGTGGGTGTGTCGAGCGGGTTACCCGTGCCGCTCACAGGTGGCAGCAGCGGTACCGCTTGCCAGCCACCGTTGCCATGGCAACACCGCTTGCACCAATCGATACCATTCCCAGCCACCGCCACGCAAATATCGCGCAAAGATGACTGAGGCTGTGCTATCGATTACGTAGCTGGTCTTATACCATAACCACAAGCCCTGAATAAATTATCAACTGTCTTGTCCGACCATCCATTCTTCTTGCTCCCCTCCAACAGGCTCTCCATTCAGTAATTCTATTTTACCGGAATTAATTTTTTCTTCTAAAGGAATAATTGACGCACTAAAGTCTATTAGTTCTTTCAATCAACCTCTTCAAACATTTTCAACAGTACCTACTCTAAATATAGGTTTGCAAATACATTTCATCAATAGGGCCTACATTGAGTATAAAGGAGTTATACTTTTGAAGACCTAAATGGGTCAAGTCGAATTCAATATTTAGTTTGATGCGCATTTAGACTTAATCCAGGGAAAATAATAGAAAATAACGCAAAAACGTCGTTTCTTTACGTAACACATTATTGATATTGATGTTAATACTGAAATAGTTGAGGAAGGTTTTGTAAGCAATAGGCTACGTACTGTACCTACACTGTATGCAATATCTGATATTCTTTAATGTTTAAGACAGTGATTACTATGATTATTTTAATTCGCTAAATCTGAACTTGTTCCTTCTTTCTCCGGAACTCCACACCAATACGCATTAAGCTGTTAGTCAACTGGCTGTTTCCCGCGGCTTCACACACTTTTCGTTAGCTTTGCCCGTGTGAGCACTTCTGGTTCAAGTGAATTATATTTCCAACGGCGATGTAGAGTTTGCCTTGTTGCCACGATCATGAAAATCTGTCAAAAGTATATGTTTATAGCCATTGTACACACGCATGTACTTTATTATAAAGTGGCCTAACACCCAGGCTTTAAGTTCAACCAGAAATTTATTTTAAAGACAAATATACATCATAACTTAGCGCCTTCAAATAGTGTTCGGATATTTAATATACGTAACTGTCTCGTAATTGCAGTTTATAATGTGCAGGCGCTTTGAAAACTTATTTTTTGCAGCGCTGCCTGGTGGCGAGTTACATCAATGAGCATAGCATATAAACCTTCACCGTGGAAAAATATATATACATACAAATTTTCATAATGATCGGTCAAATAGTTTCTGAGTCTATAAAGGACATACATTCATTTATATATGTGTAAAGATTCCGTCAACGCCAGTCAGTTTCTTTCATTTTTGAAGGTTTTATGAAGGATCCTCATATTAAATAGACGAGTGTTAGGTTAGGGTTAGGAACGGACGGGAAACTGTAGCGTTGTACTAATTATTTTGTATTTTAGCTACGGTAAGTGAATGTGTTCTCAGTTCTGGTTTATAATATGAATCCCGCTCGGACATCAGATACATTAGTAACCATAGGCTACTTATATTCCTTACTTCCAGTCAGGTTTGTAAAGTTATTTTCATTGTAATTTTATATTTATAAGTGTATTTCTCCACTAGTCGTGGGTTGGGCCCGCGCCTGGCTATGTATGACATTATATACAAGAATAGTAATAAACGAATTTTACTAAGCCCACACTGCCTACGCCCCTTGGCTCAGACTCCCTTGGTGCTATCAGACAAGACATTACAAGACATTACGGCGTTCGTATCCCTACTGTCTTCATACAATTTTAATGTCTCCATTAAGGAAATGATTTACAAACTACGCTGTTACTATCACTATTCCTGGTGAAAGAAGTATAGTAATGATCAATAAATACGATTTTCTCCGCGAACTTAAGTGTATACAATGCATATATTCTAATGTATAACACTTAATATACATTTATAGATCTATCAAAATCATATTTATAGGCATATTTTCACGACGTGATGAAAGGAACGACGTGGTTCAGGACATGACTGACAAGATCCAACTCGCATAAACAGTTTGGTACCACCGAGTTAGGAAACGTGATCAAATTCATATTTTATGAGCTATTAGTTATAACTTATTTACACGACGTGATAAAAGGAATTCATATTTTATGGATTATTACTTATATTTTCACCACGTGATGGAAGGAAAAGCGTGGTTCAGCACATGACTGACAAGACCCAACTCGCATAAACAGTTTGGTATCACCGTGTTAGGAAACGTGATCAAATTCGTTCCATGTGAGTTCCTGATAAATCAAGCCCTATCTCACCGGCTCAGCTGGGTTACACAGCACTGTTCCAGAGATAGCTTCACATTTTATTATAGTGGACGATCAAGTCCGGAACTGTAAATCAAGTTATTTCCGGTTTGACTCAGACGAGGTTTTGTATTCTTGAGCAACATCCGAATTAAAATCTTGACCAAATAGAAATGTTTTGAGCATTTCCTTTAATGGTTTTACGTAAAAGGTTTAAATTAATCAAATTACAGGTAACTACATTTAGTGCAAAATCTGTCGAAACGTTCCTACTTCACGGTGCATAGCTGACGTTCAGATCTTGCCGCTTCAGTTGTGTACGGAATACGGAAATATCAGTTGCATTTACATAACATTTAAAACCCATAGATAAAAATTGACCTCATTCTTTATCTTCCGTGAAGTTTTCCATAGATATTATTATTCTATCCTATTTGTAGAGTCTGAACAAAAAAAACAGGCACTTTTAATAAAAACTATAGACAGAATGTAGCTTATAGATGTCTTTCACAGACAAGCGCAGGAGATACAAATAACGCCAATGTTATTTTCATTGCAAAGAAAGCATTTTTTTGTGGGTGTGGCGAGTTTCTGTCATCACATTCCATAAGAGAGATCATGGGTCCTCTAAATGATAGCTATAAAAGATTTAGTTGCTTCATAAACATCATTTGAGTTAATAATACGATACTATAAGCAATACTACTGTTTGGTCAATTGGGAATAACAAATAAAACTTTATTGATACGGCACTTTTAACTTTTCCCGCGAAATAAAATAATTGTTGATAAAATTGCTGTTGATTTTTCAAATGAAAATCCTTATAACGTGATTGGGAAAGCAACAGAAAACATTTAAAGTGCGGGAAGTCTTAACAAAAACAAAAAAACTACAGCTAAAAAGTAACTAGTAGTCGAACAGGGTCTCCGAGGGCGGTGCCGAATGTAAAAATGACCGAAAAACACCCCTCGTGATAGTATCTATAAGTAACATATCAGAACCCTAAATCGTTTGATCAAGAAAGTCTGAGAGATCTAACAATATTTAGATAACCAACCATCAAGATCCAACCTGATGGGCGCTGTTTTCGGCACTTCAGAATGGCCACTGCGACCGGCCTGGCCCAGTCCGGCCCGGACCACTCAGGTTTCTCTCCGCCCACTGCGACCGGCCCAGTTCGGCCTTTGAGGGACTCGTGAGCCAAGTCCGTCCAGGCCGGTCACAGTGGGTTTGGACTGGGTTGGGCCGGACCGGCCGCAGTGGGTGAATATCCATTTAATTGCAGGTGTTTTTGACTTAACAACAAAGAACAAATTGGGCAGGTTCAAACGGGCTGGTCTGTGTATATACACACATACCGTACACACACACCTTTATATATATAAAGGAAACACACTAAAGAAGAAACTAAGTTTTTAATTTTTTTAAGAACCATGATAAAAATGAACAATTTTGTTTATTCTAACGTATTTAAACATTTATTAGATATTTTATCTCCATTTGGCCGACACCCTGTATTTGCTGTATAGATGATCATATGCATCATCTAATTGCGAAAGTTGCAACAACATTTATATTTTTTAGTTTATTCATAAAGAAAATTATTTACAAATAATAACGTCCACTTTTAATGTTTGATAACAACGAAAAAGGGCACAGGTTTTGGCGCTTTTCAACCTTACTCACTCAGGCCCGGCGACAGGGGGGGGCAAGGGGGGCAAATGCTAGGGGCCCGGGCCACAGGGGGCCCGGGCCGACTAAAATATGTATTTTTTATTTTTTTTTATCATTGCCCATTACCATCGGCCCAGGGCCTGTGCGGTGAAAATATTCAGGAAAATAACATGCAATGTTAATTTTAAACTACTTTCTTTGCTCCGATTTAAACCAATAAAATTGTAAACACTGAGGTGGCGCGAAACCGTTGTGGTTTGTGGCTGTCAGACGTCGGGCCCGGGGTCCGCATCGCCCAGACGCGAAGGCAGTGACTCTTCTCCACCCCCTCCCCTCCCGGCCCCTCCCCTCCTTGCTCACTACAAGTTGCAACCTGAGCGTCGGATGACAAGTGATACCGACACGATAATAAACAGCACAAATGTTTCTTTCAATCTTGCATTTCTTATGCTGGTTGCTGGTGGTAATGGTTTTTATTAAGTTATCGTGATTGGTTGTTTTGTACACTTCTAGTTTTAGTTTGTTGTCGTGCTTAATTAGGTTTGTTTGTTGTTGTTGTTGTTGTAAGGAGATTGAGATTGATTTAACCGTGAATTAAAGAAACATACAGGTGAGTTAGTAAATATTTTTATCATTTAATTTTAGAAAATAAGTTCCAAATTTCCGAAAAAATTAAAAAAACTGAATAAATTTTACCATGGATCCCACATTTGATTGCGGGCCCTGTTACCAGGATCAGGCTCAGGGCCCGCTCCTTCTGTTCACTTGTCATGCTGTAGGGCATAATTAAAACATGAGATTTTTAATTTTAATGTAACGCAGATTTTTATTTTAACTGATGATTATAATATAAACATAATAAAATAAAAATTGGTAAAATATATAAAATTAGGGACAGAGCCGGGCCCCCAGGGGCCCAGGCCTGGGACCAGGGGTCCACCAATTTTTCCCAGCCCAACCCATGTGGAGCCATGATTTTTACACCCTCATTATAAATTTTGAATTATACAGTAATCAGTTTCATAAAATTAAATTAGGCTACAGTTAACTCCCGATTATCCAAGGGCTGGTTAACCTTTAAGACGATCAACAAGGTTCCATAACAGCAAAAAATACAAATAAACTTAATTATTACTGGGCTGCAAAATTTGAGACGTTGTAATCGTCTTAATAAACGTACCTATGTAATAAGACGTGAAATTATAAATGTTTACTGACGTTACTGGTGTATCTAAATCTAAACTAAAACATATGAGGAGTAGGATGGTTAAAAATTAAAAAAACAACACATAAATTCGGTTTGCTACTGCTACTGAACGTCGTTTTAAGTTTCAATTAATCAAGTTTATCCTATTAAATCAGAGAGAACGACGGCTCATCGCTCACTCTTTTGTGGTTGTTCACATGCTTGTATGCAGTAATGCACGTTTAGCACGTAGAAAATATTATTCAATGACGACATAGTTTGGTATTGTTTCGTGGTTGGCTCGTTGGCTGATATATTGGTTGTTATGACAACCAACTTGAGGCGACGCATCGCATCACTAGTTGCGCAGTTTACGAGAGGGAATGGGGAGTGAGGACAGGATAAACAGAGAGAGAAACAGGAAGTAAACCCCCAATATGTTGGCAAGACAGGTTAAACAATAGAGATCGCTGGTGAACGTCTTAAAAAACTTGACCTTGGAAATCTGAGTGGAGAGCGCAGCAAGCGATACAGTATCCGAAAATAGCTCAATGACTCATCACATCCCCTCACGTGTCCTGTGATTGCACCTGTCGGTTTTTGATTAGTTTAGCCCAGTTTGAGATACATTACTACTTTAAACGCAGCGTTTGATAATTTACATTCCGTATTTATTTTAGCAACTGCTCGGTTTAGGCCTAGTAATCAATACTAATTTTTAATTGTCTAATAGTGTTTATGATCAATTTGATACATTTTTTAAATTTGTATTTTGATATTTAGGTTCTAAAAATTCTATTTCAAATATTATTTTATGATCTGGCCCACAATCAATTTATTATTCTTGACTAATCCAAGATATTTATTTTTAGGTCCAATTCACAGTATTTTATCATCATTTCGCATAAAAAACACCGTTATATCTCAAAATGGACACTTACAAACATAAATCTGGTGCTCAAAAACGTAAAGAAAGGCAAAAGAAAATTGAAAGTTCAAATAAAGGATCCAGGACATTAATTTGACGTTGGAATCAAAGTAGACGTAGCTACAACTAGTTCTAACAGCGGCCCTAACGACCCTGGCGCCGCCAGGGAGAAACTTTGCGAAGTTTTCTCACAGTTTTCATGAACACCCTAATACTGAAGACAGCGAAGATCTTGAAAGCTGTAGGCCTAATGCTGATGAAGGAGAAACAATGGTAGATAGCTTTACCTCAGAACCTGATCCTAAAGATGATATGTTATTTGGAAAGATCACAATCGTGACATTTCTTAAATGCTAATGTAGATTCGGGGTTGTTAGGAACTATAATTACCAGTTCAGATTTGGGACTTCTGGAAAAACAAGGTGGTGACTGACAGTGTGATTGAGACTTTAGTGAAAATGGGTCCATCTTTGATGCCGTCAGATCTGCCAAGTGATGGAAAAAGAGCGTTTCCAAAAACGGTTCTTTTTTCAAAAAGGCCGAACGGAGAGAGCGTCAGAAGAGATTGGCTTGTATGGAGTGAGACTGCTGAGTCCTTATTTTGTTTTCCATGTAGACTTTTTCAATAATAATAGTGGGGGTGAAAAACACGATTCAAATAAGTCAGTTTTGTTAAGTAACGATGGATGGAAAAAAGGAATATGGATGGCGGAAGCTTTACAACAAGCTACCTTTGCATGAAACCAGCGCTTCCCACAAAAATTGCTACATCCAATGGAGAGAGTTTAGAAAGGAGGCTAAGTGATGGATCAGACATACATTCTCAACTCGACTCAGAACTGGCTTCAAGAACCAAATATTGGAGGGATATATTTCAAAGATTGCTCTCTCGTGGTCATGTTCCTTGGAGAGCGAGGATTAGCTCTCAGAGGGACCTCTGAAAAAAATTGGGGATCCCAACAATGGAAACTTTCTGGGTCTGATAGAGCTGTTAGCGGAATATGACCCTTTACTAAGAGAACATATTGCAAAAGTAAAAAAGGCCCAAGAAGAGGGAAAACGTGTTCAAGCTCATTATCTGTCTAAAGACTCTCAAAATGAATTCATTCAAGTTTGTGGGGAAAGAGTTCGACCAGAAGGTATTGGAAGAAAGGAAGAAATCAAAATATTATGCTATTATTGCTGACTCTACCCCCGATGCCTCACATACTGAGCAAACAACGTTGATCTTGAGTATATCTCTTAGATTGTGAATCAGAATTTAAAATTTGCGAACGATTTTTAAATTTTTGTTGACTGTAACAAAAAAAACTGGAATGGATGTGGCTAAGTTGATTATTAGCGAGCTCAACAAACACTCAATTCCGTTGAAGGAATGCAGAGGCCAGGGGTACGGACAATGGGATCCAATATGGCTGGAATATACAAAGGTGCCCAAGCCATCATAATGGAGACCAACAATTTGGCTTTTTATAATAACTGTGCCGCACATAGCCTCAACCTGTGTGGGGTTAATGCTGCTGAATGCTGCGAGGAAGCTACAACATTTTTTGGCATGCTGCAAAAGACGTATAACTTCTTTTCTAGAAGCCCTCAAAGATGGGAGTACTTAGAAAACAGAATAGGCTCTTCTCTGCACAGTATTTTCTCAAACGAGATGGTCAGCCCGAGTAGATAGTGTGCGCCCTTTCGTAAAGCATTTGCCTCTCATCATCAATGCCCTCAATGATTGTAAAGAACTGAATCTATCTGCAGAATGCAAGACAGATCTGAAAGGGCTATTGAAATATCTACAATCGTTCGAATGTATCATGATGTCGACAATATGGCTAAAGGTGCTTGTTGCAATAGACAACAAAAATAAAGTATTACAAGCCCCGATCAACAACTCTAGACGTTGAAAACAAAAAATCTGAATGATTTAATAGAGGAAAACTAAAAGTACTGAGAGACAGATGGAGCAATCTCTACACTGAGGCCAAGCTAGTGGCAGGCAACATGGCTGAGAGTGTAGATTGCGAAACTGATTTTAAGGAAAAAAGATTAAAGAAAAGAAAGATTTTTCATGACGAAACAAGGGACGGCACGGAACATCAATTAAAAAACGAAAGAGGAACGTTTTAGGATTGATGTCTTCTTCAAGATCTTAGACTCAGTCTTAGGGGGACTGTCTCAGAGATTTGGGGGGGGGGGGGGGTGGGGGGGGGGGGGGGTGGGGGGGGGGGGGGGTGGGGGGGGGGGGGGGTGGGGGGGGGGGGGGGTGGGGGGGGGGGGGGGTGGAACAGGGCTAATACAGCCCTTACAGACAAGTTTATTACAGCTGGAACAAATACTTCTCTTTATTTTCGCCCTTAGTGACATTGTAACCGCACAATTCGACCTCTAGTAGATAGTTATCAGGATCAAATAAAAACGGCTGAAGATAATAAAGTTAAAATTTGCATAGTACTCGTATATAGTGTTACGATATGAAGTCACAGCTTCAGAGATTGACTTTTTATTAATTTATGACATAAACATATTTCAAATTAAGTATTATTTTTAATCATATTTTTTTCATGATGAAATAAATGTTAATTCACAACACCATGTATCAGGAGCCCATGAATGGATCATCATATTGTATGTACATCAGAGTCAATGGATTACTGAGATGTTTAAATAAAACTTAGTATGTTATGAATTCCACATTATAGGGCTATCTTTATGATAGAATAATAAATTGTAAAGGGTTTTAATTTACAACTTATTATTCTAATAAAACTTAGTAATTGCGAGCAAATCTCATAGTATTTTCATAAAACCTGGTACTACTTTGTTTATGAATTATGCAACTATTACTAATGGGTATTACTTACTAAACATTAATTTTTTCCTGGCCGCCACCTTTTTAATTGCAAATAGTTCAACTTTACTACTATGTATAATTAAAACTAACTAACCTAATGACATGTGTACTAAATTTGAATGTCACATCTAAAAACTACAGACGAAAAAATATTTTGTGAAAAACAGACACATACATAATAAGAAAAAAAAGCAATACAGGGCATAAGAACATAAGTTGAAAACGAGTTATTTTCTATTATTGATATACAAAATGTTTGCCACCCGTAATAAAACACCCTGTATATTGACCGTGCAAATAGAGGTTACATGAAAAAAAAATCTAAGATCACTGTTCGGTAAAATTCATACCCGAGTATGGATTTTAATTAGATAATGGAGTTCTTCGCTTGTGTGTTGAAGTGTCGACAATTGGCTGTAAACTTTAACAGTCTGTAACTGTTGGTAATAGTCTGTTTTCCGAACCAAATGACGCAACACAAGCTGCACAGTTGCAGGACTCGCACTACGGTTGTGAACACAACAAATCACGAATACTTCATGTGGAGTACCGACTTCTGATCCTTCTGAAATTATATGGGTCCTCTTTCTTACTTGTGGTTAGATTTCAGCTGAACATTCATTTGAGGACTTTTCCACTGCAGGACGATAGGCTACTTATTGGTAATTTTCTAAAACAATACCCTCGTCACATGTTCTTTATTATTATTACCTAGGTTGCTATTCATAATAGTCGATTTAAACAATAAAACAATGAAATTAAGTACTTAAAGATTTTATAGGTATAGCCTATTTGATCGAATCTTTGAAAGATTAATGAAGATATGGGGTACAAGTAAATAGGATTTAGCTTTCACCCTCCCCTCCCCACCAAAATCCACAGAACGTAACATGACAGTTTTTTAACATACGTATATATTTTGATATAATTGACAGTAAAGGCTAGAGAGAGAATTTTTATAATGATCAATTATGTTTGCAAATTAGAGCATCTCAAGTAAAATTAACTTAAATATTACTTAGTACTTAAGTCATTTTAAAGCATAAATGTTAAATATTTAGTTGAATTAAGCTCTGAAAGTTAGGCTATAAAGTCAAGGCATATACTGATAGAGAATTCAATTTAAAAAAATATTTTATTTCAATTGTATGCCAAACACAAACATTATCATCTCCAAGCATTCCGCACACCCAGTCACGTATTTCTGGATCTGTGACCCAATTTACTAGTAACTAGGTAAACCGTTACGGCCAGGTCTAAAGTTGCGGTTGCTAAGTAACTTACAGACCTGTTGCTAGGCAACGTATGCGTCATCAGACACTCAACACTACGCATAAATGTATATTTCACGTGTAAGTGATTGATTACGTGTTACCACACGTATACTGCAGGTATCCAACAGAATCCAGCGGATTTTAAACTAGCGGATTAAAACAATTTCATTCCAAGCAGATTACAAAAAATTACAAACAGGATTATCCTTAATTTATTTAGTCCATTACAAGATTTGCAAGAACTGTGTAAGCTATTTATACCATAAAACAATATTTCAATATCAAAGACCTTGTCCACGTGTTCAATACAATTCAAACGCAAAAGGCCGCAATAAATTCAACCTGAATGAAAACCTTTGATATTTACTGCGACCATAAATAACATTTATATGCATCATAATAGTGATGTAAACTATACAGAGCGCAATATCGTGACAGGGAAAACTTTATTGGCTAGTAAACACTGGATTTTCCATTGCAATGGCACGGCGCGGCGGTGGAGTCACAACACGTAATTACCGACCAATCGCCAGAGTGCAAATCTTTCAGAAAATATTAAAAATGAATCTACTGTCTTTATATTATCTTGAATACCGGTTGTATTTACTCTGTTGTATTAGGATTCCATCCAAGATCAATAAAAACAGTTGTAGGATAATAGTTTCAAATGTATAAAATAACGAAAAAGTTTAATGTCATCTAAAGATTATAATTTGCTGTCGGAAAAATCTATAACGTCATTGCTGTCCTTAAACAACTGTGATGAAAGAAAGTGGTTAACTATCTAGTTGGAATGTTTACGTGTTGAATTGTTACTTCCAAACAATGAAGAAACAGACACTCGGTGTTGACGCTTCCAACTGCGGTCTTCACCGACTATTAAAGAAGAAGTTACCAAGTATTGTTTACCGTCGAAGCTGAATTTAGAACATTCGCAATACAGTGTAACACTAAAACGGCTTACCAACTTTAATTTTAGAACAAAGAGAGTGTTTCTTTGTGAACCTCCTATGACTATAACACCGACTTCGAGGCAATTTCGAGTTTGGCCAACCTCCAATAAATCATACTAGGGCAAGGTGTACAGTGGCCCTATTAGACAGTATAATGGTAGGTTAATATCAGGGAGATATGCTAATCACAGTACTTTTGAGTGCAGTAGTGTAATATAGACAGTGTAGGCGACTACAGCACGTGGGAAGCACCCTAGGTGACCAGGTACAGCAACTGCACTGTAACTAACCTACATACAGGGACTGGCACCTCGCGACTATGGCGGTGACATGATAGCATTTCAACAGCTGAACCCACGGCCGTTGGCTGTGCTGAGTCTACGTACAGAGCAATGAGACAGTGGGTAGGCGAGATGCTCGTATATGGACACGGTTATAGATTGTAGACAATACACTGAGGTTCTCTTGAGGGAATTCTTTGTTTGAAGTTTATTTTTTGACGATGGAAGGATTGTGAAGGAAACAGGATATTTCCGGATATTTGCCATCGTTCAGTGATACAAAAGATTACTTTTTGTATCTTGAGGGAAATTAGAAGAGAGCAGTACACCTTATCTTCGTAGTATAAACATCTTGTAAGTTCCTTCTCCAATATCCTGAATAATTATAATTTTTTTTCATCCTATTTTTGAGAAAAGAGTCTATTAAACGAGATAAATGATAACTCTAATATAGGACAGATGATATTCTACTTTGTAAAATCTGTTAAAGTAGAGTTTGGATGATTTTAACTGTCCAGACTCTACTTAATTTCTATCCTTTCTAAGTACAAAATGATGAAGTACAGTGATGTGAAAGACAACACATATGCTATAACGGCGGTTCTGTTATACAAATATGTTTCAGAGTGGAATTCTGGCAGAGTTTGAAACCTGATTTCTTGCTAATTAAATGCATCACACGAAAACTAGATCAGTTCTAGCTTTACCGTAGGGATTGTTCAAATTGGCAACACTGCGGAGATGCCTGTTAGGTTGCTCTCCTGAAAATTGCTAAAGTGGTACCAATTTTCAAGAAGGACGACCCAACTTCAATCACTAACTACCGGCCTGTCTCAATTTTGCCAGTGCTGAGCAAAAATTTTTGAAAAGCTTTTTCTTATAAGAATGCTTCGGTTTTTGGACAAATGCAATCAGCTCTCAAGTGATCAATTTGGATTCAGGAAGGGCAAAACGACAACAGACGCAGTCGTGAGTCTTGTCGATATGATTGTAGAGGGGATTGAATGTCGTAACCACTCAATGAGTGTGTTCTTAGACCTGTCCAAAGCATTCGACTGCGTTGACCACGGTACACTGCTTGACAAACTTGAGTCCCACGGTATTTGAGGCGTGCCTCTTAAATGGCTTAGTTCGTTTTTAACTCACTGATCCCAAGTTGTTCAGATATCTAGCAAGTCGTCCAAACAAATAGAACTGAGTTACGGAGTCCCACAGGGATCCATCCTCAGTCCTGTGCTTTTCCTGCTTTACGTCAATGATCTTAAATCATCGCTTCTGCATGGAAAATTAGTGCAGTTTGCCGATGATACGACTCTCTTCTTCAATGCAACATCAAGTGAAGTGTTGGAACAACAGGCTTATGTTGATATCTACAACTGTGTCCAATACTTTCACAGCCTCAATCTTACAACAATCTCTTCAAAAACCAACGTTTTGAATTTTGCCTTGCGCACCGCAGGCTACCAGTGTGGGCCTGCCATTTTGTTAGATGACTCCACACTGGAAGAAGTCAGCTCTTCAAAATTCCTAGGAATGCACCTTGATCGAGGACTGACTTGGAATGAGCATATTGACTATGTTTGCGCCAAAGTCTGCTCTGGAATTTTTTGTTCTGAGATCTTTAGCCAAATACTGCCCGAGTTAGGTACTTATTTACGGCGTATTATGGACTGATTTACCCCCATCTGTCTTACGGCGTGGTCCTTTGGGGAGCTTGCGCAAACACACAGTTTCAAAGAGTATTCAGACTTCAAAAAAAAGCAATTCGAATAATCGCCAAAATCAAATTTAGAGAGTCGTGCAGGGAAGCTTTCAAGAAATTGCAGCTGTTGACTCTGCCGTGCCTCTACACTTTGGAAACCACTTTTTTTTTGTATGAGTAAATGTGCCTTAACCAGAGGCCCGAGACATACACATGTATGAGACACGTGGGAGTGCTAACTACCGAACTGGGAGACACAGAACGGTGGTTTATGAACGCCTGCCCTCGCAGGCGGGTGTTCATTTCCTCAGCAGACTGCCCAATTCAATTAAAGATGCCCCAACGCCTAAGGCGTTAAAGGCTCGCCTTAAACGCCTATTGGTGTCACAAGCATTCTATAATGCAGGTGAGTTTTTGGCATTCGACTGGGAGACCGCCCAATTAGAAGACCGATTCCGTTGTACTAAGTGGGTAGCATTGGCGATGGATGAAAGAGGCGTAACTGTAAAATTGTATGTGTGAGTGTGTATTGTTGTATGAGTGTTAGAAATTAAAAAAAAACCCATGACGTTTGCCATACAATGTAAATATTCTCTTCGCAATAAAAAAGATTTGATTTGATTTGATTTGAGGTTTAGAGTGACATAGGACTACGCGCTCATCCTTTCGCCTGGTAATATAAAGATTATTCGTCCTTTCATTCTGTTTCCGTTATATCCCATAAAAAACTGTCTCTATGTTCTCCTGAATTTACCAAATCCAATGAATTCAGGTTCTGTCTTATCAAGTCATTTACAGCTTACCTACTTCGTATGGGCAAAACCGGGTCACCAGACTGCATTTATTATCCGAGCGTTCTCGACGACGAAGAACACAATTTCTTCCATTGCTCGTGTTGGGAAAGGCTCCGCCATGAGGCAACACCCGCTGATGGTGCTTTATCGGTAGACTCGGTCTGCCAAGTGATGATGGAGGGCCAGGAACACTAGGAAGAAGGCTGATCTGGAGCGTCACGCGCTGATAGACCTTAGTTCTTCGAAAGCCAGATCGGCGCGAGCTCTCAGGGTTTGGTTAAAATCAGGCCTAACCTAAAGTAATGTGAAAAACTGTTTCCGGGTCTGGATCCTGAAGTATAGAAGGGGGGTTTCATTGGTAGTTCACATCTTTTGTGAGAGTCCCACACTAGAGGCAGACCACCTTTGTGGACTGATGGATTTTCATGCGTCTCCCTCAAAAAGAAAATCAGTTACATCTTTGATTAGGTTATTAACACACGAGGTACATCATTAATACGGACGTGTTGTGGTGAGGTCCGGCGGACAATTCCAGTTAGTTCTGAGGTCTGACGCTAGGCTGCGCTACGTAACGTTAACTGTTACCGTTCAAATATTTGCTACCTGAATTCTCGCTCCTCCACAGATGGCGGTCCAAGCGCTCATTTTTGCCGTACCTCAGTTTACAGCTTTAGATGAGTTATCTCTTGTGTAACCAATACGATCAAAGAATACAGTAAAAACTGCTCACATGTAAAGACACTGAATTGCAATGTAATTCACGGACAAAGCTGCTTACAGGCTCGGTTAGCCAGGAACAGATCGTTTGATACCGCAAGTTCCTCGAACGAGCAGGAAGTGTGACAGCAGCGATAACACGACCACAGCCACTGCAGCATCGACCTTAGATAACCCACCCGTTTATGATCAAGTTATCACTGGCACACTGAAAGTTACACGCCCATTTCACTTATCGCGCGACAATCGAAGGAGCGCCGATAAAGTTGATGTTACACTGATTTATGGCTTCGGCAATGGTGGTCGTGTTCATTAAAACTCACATTAACACACGACACTACATTAGTTATCTACCTTCACACTGTAATGTATATATTTTAAAACGTCACTCCAGGATAATGCTGGATACTTTGACTCATTAATAAATACAGTTACGTAAATGTAAACACGACAACGGCTTACGAGTAAAGGAGAGGTAACTGTAGGAAACACGATATACAGACAACGGCTTACGAGTAAAGGAGAGGTAACTGTAGGAAACACGATAGACAGACAACGGCTTACGAGTAAAGGAGAGGTGACTGTAGGAAACACGATAGACAGACAACGGCTTACGAGTAAAGGAGAGGTGACTGTAGGAAACACGATAGACAGACAACGGCTTACGAGTAAAGGAGAGGTGACTGTAGGAAACACGATAGACAGACAACGGCTTACGAGTAAAGGAGAGGTGACTGTAGGAAACACGATAGACAGACAACGGCTTACGAGTAAAGGAGAGGTAACTGTAGGAAACACGATAGACAGACAACGGCTTACGAGTAAAGGAGAGGTGACTGTAGGAAACACGATAGACAGACAACGGCTTACGAGTAAAGGAGAGGTGACTGTAGGAAAACACGATAGACAGACAACGGCTTACGAGTAAAGGAGAGGTGACTGTAGGAAACACGATAGACAGACAACGGCTTACGAGTAAAGGAGAGGTGACTGTAGGAAACACGATAGACAGACAACGGCTTACGAGTAAAGGAGAGGTGACTGTAGGAAACACGATAGACAGACAACGGCTTACGAGTAAAGGAGAGGTGACTGTAGGAAACACGATAGACAGACAACGGCTTACGAGTAAAGGAGAGGTGACTGTAGGAAACACGATAGACAGACAACGGCTTACGAGTAAAGGAGAGGTGACTGTAGGAAACACGATAGACAGACAACGGCTTACGAGTAAAGGAGAGGTGACTGTAGGAAACACGATAGACAGACAACGGCTTACGGGTAAAGGAGAGGTGACTGTAGGAAACACGATAGACAGACAACGGCTTACGAGTAAAGGAGAGGTGACTGTAGGAAACACGATAGACAGACAACGGCTTACGAGTAAAGGAGAGGTGACTGTAGGAAACACGATAGACAGACAACGGCTTACGGGTAAAGGAGAGGTAACTGTAGGAAACACGATAGACAGACAACGGCTTACGAGTAAAGAGAGAGGTAACTGGAGGAAACTCTAATTTTGTGTATTAGAGTTTAATTTAAAATTTTTGTAGTAGTGTAGATTAATTTATACAATACGTCTTCTCACTGAATGTAAAATATATATTTCAAAACAATTTTATTTTTTAATTCACAGAGTTCATTCTACACTAAAATAAATATTACATTTCCACACTTAACGTTTATGAAATTTCGAATTTGACAAACGTGGGAAGTGAAAAAATCTAAATAAAAAATGCAATGTACAGTTTTTTTTTTACTGCATGATCACGTGTTAATAAATGTGAGATATAAAAACATACAGTTGCAGTAGTAATAATGTTTAGCATTAACAGAGATTTTAATTTTCAAAACTGAAAAACAGTTTATTTTTCAAAGACTTAGGGGTAGTTAACCTTTTCAAAATGTTTTAAGAAATCAAATTTGGATGTATATAATTATGCGGCGTGTCATTTTAAAAGACACTCAATGCAGATTAATTATTTGTCTTTTTATTATTTTCCTTTGAAATAATGTTTTTTGCGGAGCATTTTTGCAAACCCTAGTTTTGTTATGTTGTGTTCCATAATTTCGCAAAGGTTAAATATTTAAAACACATTTTTCACCCGAATGTGGTTATTTACTATATTTATTTGTAGAACTTTGTGCAATGTGTCGCAGGTTTCCAATTAAAAACTTTAGATTGGAACAAGGAACCTCCGATTTTCGCACGTGATGTACATAAAATCCGATAACAAGTATTAAGATTCCCTAGTATGGATATAGTTTCGTTCTTATATAACTCCGTTCGTCATTCAGACATCGTCCAGGACACTTTATCTCATTCTCCTGTATAATTAATTGTTTGCTATCTTTAAAAGTGGCGTTTATTACGACAAGTAATTTATAGCTCTGAGGCAGTTACTACTTATAAGTTGAAAACTACTTGTTGGCTATTATCTTTTACTGCGAATACGTTCTCTTTAGGATTATTCAGTTTATTATAATGCCATCGTTATGAATACATTTTTTAGAAATTGAGTTTTAAATTTGTGCAGTTGACTCCAACGTGACTGACGGAACATTGTTGGACCATCAATACATAACTGTATTTTTAAATAAAATCTCACAAAAACGGTTATTTAGAATTTGCTTTGTAAATAACGGTAAAGCGAAGTTGGGAAATTCCAAATTAGACATTAAAAGTGAAAATTCATTACTAGGCTTCCCTTTATCCAGAGTTTTTATTTGTAGAGTACTTCAAATTGAAACAACTTCTACCGATTAATTTCAAGCTTTAACGTACTGTCAAATCGGCGGTTGATTCTTAAATCTAGGGATTGTGATGGATTTGGACACCGTATACCTGCTAGCGCCAGCGATCTACACTCAGCAGGTGTAGAGTGAGGCCAGGATTGATCCGTTCCTGGTTCGGTGGCCATGAATAATTCCTGCATTGTTCCGTGTAAGGCGCTTAGGACCACTCACACAACCTGATCCCTACTGCTGCAGTGGTACCAGTGGGAATACACTACGTGTATGCTTATGTACTTGCAGTGGTACCAGTGGGACTCCACTACACACGTGCTTATGTGCTTGCAGTGGTACCAGTGGGAATACACTACGTGTATGCTTATGTGCTTGCATCGGTACACGTGGGACTCCACTACACACGTGCTTATGTGCTTGCAGTGGTACCAGTGGGAATACACTACGTGTATGCTTATGTACTTGCAGTGGTACCAGTGGGACTCCACTACACACGTGCTTATGTGCTTGCAGTGATACCAGTGGGAATACACTACGTGTATGCTTATGTGCTTGCAGCGGTACCAGTGGGACTCCACTACACACGTGCTTATGTCCTTGCAGTGATACCAGTGGGAATACACTACGTGTATGCTTATATGCTTGCAGTGGTACCAGTGGGACTCCACTACACACGTGCTTATGTGCTTGCAGTGATACCAGTGGGAGACTCCACACACGTGTATGCTTATGTACTTGCATCGGTACAGTGGGACTCCACTACACACGTGCTTGCAGTGATACCAGTGGGAATACACTACACGTGTATGCTTATGTACTTGCTTACCAGTGGGACTCCACTACACACGTGCTTATGTCCTTGCAGTGGTACCAGTGGGAATACACTACGTGTATGCTTATGTACTTGCATCGGTACACGTGGGACTCCACTACACACGTGCTTATGTCCTTGCAGTGATACCAGTGGGAATACACTACGTGTATGCTTATGTACTTGCAGCGGTACCAGTGGGACTCCACTACACGCGTGCTTATGTCCTTGCAGTGGTACCAGTGGGAATACACTACGTGTATGCTTATGTACTTGCATCGGTACACATGGGACTCCACTACACACGTGCTTGCAGTGATACCAGTGGGAATACACTACGTGTATGCTTATGTACTTGCAGCGGTACCAGTGGGACTCCACTACACGCGTGCTTATGTCCTTGCAGTGGTACCAGTGGGAATACACTACGTGTATGCTTATGTACTTGCAGCGGTACCAGTGGGACTCCACTACACACGTGCTTATGTGCTTGCAGCGGTACCAGTAGGAATACACTACACGGGTGCTTATGTGCTTGCAGTGATACCAGTGGGACTCCACTACACACGTGCTTATGTGCTTGCAGTGGTACCAGTGGGAATACACTACGTGTATGCTTATGTACTTGCATCGGTACAGTGGGACTCCACTACACACGTGCTTATGTGCTTGCAGTGATACCAGTGGGAATACACTACGTGTATGCTTATGTACTTGCAGCGGTACCAGTGGGACTCCACTACACACGTGCTTATGTCCTTACAGTGATACCAGTGGGAATACACTACGTGTATGCTTATGTACTTGCAGTGATACCAGTGGGACTCCACTACACACGTGCTAATGTGCTTGCAGTGATACCAGTGGGAATACACTACGTGTATGCTTATGTACTTGCAGTGATACCAGTGGGACTCCACTACACACGTGCTTATGTGCTTGCAGTGGTACCAGTGGGAATACACTACACGTGTATGCTTATGTGCTTTACAGTGGGACTCCACTACACACGTGCTTATGTGCTTGCAGTGATACCAGTGGGACTCCACCACACGTGTATGCTTATGTACTTGCAGTGGTACCAGTGGGACTCCACTACACACGTGCTTATGTGCTTGCAGTGATACCAGTGAGACTCCACCACACGCGTGCTTATGTGCTTGCAGTGGTACCAGTGGGACTCCACTACACACGTGTATGCTCATGTACTTGCAGTGGTACCAGTGGGACTCCACTACACACGTGCTTATGTCCTTGCAGTGGTACCAGTGGGAATACACTACGTGTATGCTTATGTCCTTGCAGTGATACCAGTGGGAATACAGTACAGTGTATATGTGCTTGCAGTGGTACCAGTGGGACTCCACTACACACGTGCTTATGTCCTTGCAGTGGTACCAGTGGGAATACACTACACGCGTGCTTATGTTCTTGCAGTGGTACCAGTGGGAATACACTACACACGTGCTTATGTGCTTGCAGTGGTACCAGTGGGAATACACTACACACGTGCTTATGTCCTTGCAGTGGTACCAGTGGGAATACACTACACACGTGCATATGTGCTTGCAGTGGTACCAGTGGGATAAAACAGAGAATCTAAGGATCCGACCAAACGGAACTAAATCTCTTTACTTAACTAACTTGTTCACGGATTATTCCAATATGCTGCCCGTTGACCTCTTGTTTCCTAAAATGGTATTCTTCCTCGGATCAAGAGGAACCTATGTACCATGCTTCTTGTTTGTAGGTCTCTCAGATTTATGTGTAATACTCAAACACAAGCTGAATGGGGCATGGAACGTTAAAATCACAACGGAATTATTTATATTGAGAAGGAAAAATTATTCGAGGCGAAAATATTGTCTTTTTTATGGATTATTTTCTGAAAAATTACGAGATCTACTGTTGGCAAATGTTTACCAGTTGTTATCAACCATTATGTAACCCACAACCGACATTATAAATATATTTATAGCTTATTTCTTTTTAGCTCCAATACTTATTTAGCTCAGATAAAACTGTACTTATGCAATACTCACATTTTAATTCCTTGTAATGCAAATTTACTGTGAAAATTGATCCTTGTGTCAAGAAAGTATATTACATTTGCTGAATATGGACGCGAAATACAAGGAATGGATGGGAAACGTGGGACATCGTTTTGAAAAACAGTAGAATTAACAGTAGTGCAGTACATGTTATCTTTGGATACTGTACTACTTCGGTACTGCGAATATAGATAGATATTTTATCCTTAAAAAGTTGTTGGGACATGTATCACTTTTTGCATCACAATATGGAATATTACAGTCGAATCCTGATCACTCGTAATCCTTGATAACTCTATCGTTTTCAAATCCCCTTGAATTTCTCATAACATCATATAATAAGATTAATTTTACATCTCAAACACCATGGGAAGTCGAATTTACCACTGTCTGGAACAATAAATTTACCCTGAGAACTCGAAGCCCTAGCTACGCGGGCTTCTATAACTCGAAGTTTATAGAGGAGGTACCACAAAAATCAAAGTTTATCAACTGCACTGCGAAGAGAGCCAACAATTTCCAAGCAAACTTTCTTGTTGTGGCGATAATCTTATCCACCCTTCGCCCCCGGCTGTAAAATTCATCTGTTCACTGTAGTGTTGTGTATGATTGTGATTTGCTATCGTACTCGTTTATCACTGTGATTCAATTATCTACCATGTACTTTACTGTACATGATATTTTTGTGTTTTATGTTTTTCTGTGAGAAGAATTATGGTAGATACCATCGCGATGTTTGGTCAACCAATAATTAATTACGCAACGTTCTTCTGAACTCGAAGTTGGCGATTTTCGACTCCTAAAACACGATAGTGTTTATTCGAAATGTTAGGTAACTCGAATTTTTTATTTCCTTTCATGTTTTAGTCATAAACGTACGACTGTAGTATAGACTATTAAACCCCATTATTATTAAACAATCACACATTTTTCGTAGAATTAACATACTTGAAATATTATAGTTTGTGAATTTAAAGTTTTGATGTAAAGGAGATACAGAATAAAAAGTTCACGGGGAAGAAAACTCGGTATTTTAAAGTAAGTACGTACTTATACTTACGTGTAGGGTAGCGACATATCGGGTTTTTATATATTATTTGATGACGGCCAAGCAACAAGATTTCATGACTCTTGCATTTTTATTCCCTATACCATTAATCTAAATTGATGAAACCGAATTTCCTTCCAGATAAATTGCCTATAAACCAATAAAGATGGATGATTCGTCTCAGAAGAATTATTCACTAAGTGACATAAAACTGTTCTTTATGCTCAAAGTATTCCTCATTTCGTGGAGTACTAAACTCAAAATAAAATAGGAATTTGTAATAAAAACCATTAGATTTACCTTTTACTCCACTTATTGCAGTCGACCCAAAATAACAAAGAATTTCATTCAATTACAATGTATTAGTAATGCAATAAAATACAATGTATAGGTCTAGCGTTATGTTTAACTGTATGTTGTAACTCGTATTAGTCTGAGAATTTACTAGACAATTTATTTCGCACATTTCTTTGGTAAACGCAAGACGGAGCATTTTGTCTCTGGCAGAAACTTTCTTATAAACCAACTGGCTCTGAACGTCGACAGCTCAAATTCACTTACGCTGTTTAACAAAATTATATCAAAATATGCTTGACCTTAAATTTGTTGGATCCTTAGTCAACGAGAGCCACAACTGCATTAAATATTAGGCAACTTTGGTTACATCCTGTATAGCGTAGTGACGCACGACTACTGCCACAATCAAACTAAAATGTAAGAGTAGACTACCCAAAAAATAGTGGCACTGGGTCAAGATATCCAGCGTTCTATTCGACGTCAAACCAATCATTCTTCGATTCAGCAAAAAATTAAACAAACTTCAACCAGTCAAAGCGGAATCCTTGATGGTAGTAGATCAGTCGGAAATTTAAAGATAGCCTATATCAAAATTGCAAATCCAATCTCAAAGCTCTGTAAATTGACGATGGTAACCATGTTCCTATTAAGAGTTATCATTACCACTTGAAGTTCTTTTCAGCAACCGAGGCAGTGAAAATCCAAAAGTGCAAAATGATTACCAGTGAAACAACAGAAGAGCAATAAATGTGCAGAAGCCTTCCTAAAGCGGTGTAAACACCTCTGCCTAATCGCCCTGAAATGTGTCTGCCACACGTTGGTATGGCTTCGTGTCAACAGGTGGCGCTGTCCGTGGCTGCGGGTAACAGGTGGGAGGTGACAAGCGACTACAAGCGACCCAGGGTTACCAGTTACGTTCACAAGGACTTTGCATGCAGAACAACTCCATCACAGAATACATTGCTACCAACCTACCGGTAATTGCTAATTTATTAATGGGATACAGCCCACTGGTTGTTAATCCTGAACTGGAACGCTGTCTTTGGACATATATTTCAAGATCGCTCCTGCTCAATTTATTTATACTTAGTGCATAAGCTTAAAACCTGTTAAACTTTTATATCCTGCTGCCGATCTCTTTTCAAGCAAAGCCAACTATTTCGGATATTAAACAAACCCTCCTTGGCTCACGTAAATGACCTGTGGATATTTTATCACTCCGGTTGAACCCAGCTGGTTTGCATAAGGACTTTTATGATCCAGGATCGTAAACATGAAGTCTTGTCTCCTTGGCTCCTGCAACATCCAATACCTCTGATCCAGAGATCCAGAGAATGTCACTCCCGCTCTGGGTGCGGTGGTATCCATGCCAAGTTTCAGATAAATCTGCTTCCTGCGGAGAAGCGATAGCACCACTTCTAACAAGTGACGGCTGGCCGGAACACCTGGAGGCTTGCCAAGACCAATTCACCAGAAGCCCGTCGCGGCCGCAATTCTCAGAACATTTCATCTTCAGTCATCGTAATTTGTTTTTAGGTCACAGTGTCAACTTGTTCCTAGACCATTGTAAATATTCCAGGATTCTTCTTGCCAAATGTTCATTATATTTTAGATTAAGTTGCCCGTTGAAAACATGAGTGATCCCCGAGAATATACGTCGACAAATCATAATTTTCTACAAGTCGCTATCCCAAGAACTCGTTTACTCGAGACTACTCTCTACTATTAGCGTCTAGACTCTCTCCACACTTATTTCTCTTAATGGTATGTCCAAGTTCGACATGGCAGGAAGGATGATTAATAAGAAGCTGGATAGTATCGTTCTCCTACTTCAAGTTACGCTCGTTGATACCAAAGACTATACCCAGGGTGGGAATGGCACGAAGGATGCCTACTACAGATTGGATAGTGCTACTAACAACTCTTACATCTGACTACTCTCTAGTCTCTGCTACTACGAGTAGAATCTTCACACACTCTCGCTCGTTGCCAAAGGTGAAATGGCGTGCACCAAGAGAATGGATAGTCAACTCTTACACATGCGAATACTCTTTACTACTACGTACTATATTGTAGTTTTAACTCACCTCCCGCTCGTTGTTGCCGAAGGCTATGCCCAGGGTCGGCATGGCACGAAGGATGGCTACTAGAGACTGGATAGTGTTGCTATAAACTACGGGTCTGTACTGTTTAAAGTCTTCCGACGTGAACCCGCTCTCGTGGATAATTCTGAAAACAGAAACAAATCGTTAGGCTTATACAAAATTTTACGAAAGGCTTAAATCGCTTATAGTGAGGTCTACAGTAGGGGTCACGAAAGAGTGCAGTTGACACAACACTTGAAATGAGTAATCCTCATTGGCTGCTTCAAGGTTACGCGTCAAATAGACTCCTCCCTCAACTGCACTCTTTGGTGATCCATACTGTAGTGGTGACGTCTTAATATTTAAAAATGAGAAGATGTATTTTAACAAGGCCAAACAATTAATCTAAAGCAATTTCATTTTCTCTATAATACGTTACCAGATTCTTTCCAGACAATTAATTAATTCTCCACATAATTAAGTTTTTTATACTCTGATATTGTGTACAAAAAGTTTTACATAATAACGCACTATTATAATACCAAAGCAAGTTATCACTGTACTATCAACCGGCAGTGAAGCACCAGAGAGTGAATAACGGAAAAGGAGATACGTGTGATAAGAGACACATTCAGAGCACAATATCAAGCAATACTGAGTAGTTCAGTAGCACTATGACACCAACCATCAGCAGAATAAATAATCGGCTGTCTTATTTGTAAAGTGGTTGCTGTCTATAAATTTGTTGTGTTCTTTTAAGATCAGTGTAGTAATTTTGTGATTTATTCAACTTATCCACAACATTTAGCTCCGGGCACTGAGCACGTGAAGTTATACATTATGTATAAAAGTATACACGTATTAATTTTATAATAACTTTACTGTAGAAGTTTTCATTTACAAAAGTCTTTAAACAAAATAACTAAAACTTCAGTAAGAAAATCGTACTAAAGTTTATGAACCATGCTTTATACGCTTATGAACATATAAGGTGGGTACAATCATACGAATTTTAGGCGAATAAAGGGGTTTCAATGATATATTAATAGTTAATAATAAATATGTTGTCTTTGTTAGTACATGTTTTATTAATTTTTTTGTTTTCTTGGCATGTATTGATGTTGTATATATGTATTGGTTATTAGATATTTATGTTTGTTGGATATTTATTTAGTTATTTATTTTATGGACCATTACAAAATTTATATTATAAATGTATTATTTATTTATTTATTATCACGTTAATGTCCTTATAGTTCTTCATTATCATGTGGGATTATAATAAATCACTTAGTTGTTTATTTATTTATTATTCTGTTTGTTGCTGTACTTTATAGAGGTATGGATATATTACCGTCCTGTAATCATATGAATGTGAAAGTGTGTGTTTTTGTCTTGTACACATGTGGCATACCTGTGTATTAAAGACGGAAAGTAAAAAACGCAGCTGGAGGATTCTAATATAAATATAAATGTGTGGACATTTTTTTAATTTCGCACATGCCATTTTGGAATATGACATGTAATAATATACATGTAAATTTTGAAAATATTTTTGAACTAGAACTTGATCTTGAAATGGACAGTACCTCTTGTGCCTTACTACTCGTATCTCGTAACTGACAACCCAATAGTGACAACTAAATATATATATATATATATATATATATATATATATATATATAATATATATATATAAATATAACAAATATAAATATATATATTTGCAAATAATAAGTAATTTCTCATGCCGATTCGGAACCACCCGAACATAAGCAAGATTGTTTCGGCATTGTGTATCGCGGCAATTATCATATGACAATAACATAGTAACCACTAATACCGTGCCAATTGGCACAAGCCGACGTCACTGCATACTCATTACTCTAGAAGGTCGGTGCCTGTAGTAGAGCTCCATTCATACACACCAAACTGTACACGGTTTACGTCAGCTGCAATTTGCGGACTTCTGTTTCTTGTAATTAGTAAAATTTCCTGCGCTGTGTGAACGGATGACTAAACGCCTGTTGTAATACAACAGTATAATATTATCCCTGAGTTTTCTTCTTCTTTATGATTATTTTGCAGATCGTTAATGTTCTACGCTATTCATTAAAAGGTTTCTTTTACTTAGACATTAAGTTGACGGCAAATATAGGCGACTATCGAGAGTTTTATGTTTGTTCACAACATTTTGCCTAATCTTCTTTAGTAGTGTTTAAAACTTGTTTCCAAGATGTGAGCATTGGAGGATCTCGCATTGGTGAAAGTAAAGAAAAGATTATTAAAGATTAAAGTCTTATTCCACCAGGCGAAGTTAGGGCTAAGAAGTCCTCTCTAACACCTGGGGACCAACGGCTTAAAGGTGACTTCAGAACCACAACGGCCTTGCTGGCAAGCTGTTTGCCAGGACAGTATTGCTCAGCGATCACCCATCCTAACAGCAGGCACGCTCGACGTTGCTTGTTCCGGTTATCTTGCGATAACCGATGTACCTGCTACACTGCGCCATTGGCAACACTGTGCTTTGGTAACAGCAGTTTGTGTTATTATAGGCAAGAAGAAAGGGGACCTAAGAGATGTCAGATAGGGCCTCCTCTATAGTTTGCCCGCTATCTCAAAGAGCCCCAAAGGAATACAAGGCGACCCTGTCACCCGAACGCGCACACAGTCACACGCGCAGCTACCTGCCGTCACTGTGCCGATGGCTCACATACTAGGCTTCAGTCTATTTTTTTCATTTTTGTAAGGTTAATATCTTTGTAATTTTTGAAAAATGCATTTCATGTCATGAAAATATAGTCCGGACACGAAAGAACTACAATATTCTTGACACATCTTTGAAAGAAAGGGGCCAATGATTAATTTAACTTCTACCATACATTATGAATGTCGTAGGAATGTCTAACTCTATTGTCATGAAATAGAATGCTTTTATAAGAAGAAGATCAGTGTACACCGGCAGTCCTTGGAATCCCGGCCTTTTTGGTGAATCTTTTAGCTTTAAAATCTTCAATGAATCAAAAACATCCTTTCTCTTTTATTACATAATAAAATTTTAATTCTCCTTACACTCCCATTGAATCTGCACTACTAAATATTTAATTTTGTCTTGAATTTCCGAACTTTTTATCTTCATTCATTTCACGAGATATGTCCTTTAATCCATCCTTCTTTAGAGTTTTTCTTAAAAATGAAGGTCAGTGGGTACCAGAAGACTTCTTGCATACGATAAGACTCAAATTTCTCGCTACTAATCAAAATTGCTGAAAAGGTACTATATAACAAACGAAGCTGCACTCCAGTGCTTTACACCACAAACCAGTCAGTTCACAGTCGCGGCACGAGGTATGAGTCAGACCTAATACTGCTACGGACCATGTGAGCGGAAAAATGGCACAAATGTGGCCAACAAAGTTGCTCTTCGCTAGAATTTCATCATTACTATTTGGGTAAGTACCCAACACTGGAAAACGACGTCGTGAACATCTGTTGACAATGTTGACAACGGAACCCAATGTAAGCGCGCCTTTAATTCCCAAACGTTATGCCATGTTTCAAGTGTACAAACTGTTAAGGTTGAGTGGGCACAATAGATTTGTTAATCTGGAGTGATTCATTGCACTGAAATAATTGGCTCCGGACCATTTTCAAATACTAAGACATAAACATACCATTTCGGTTTTTCCTTTAAGATAAGTTCTTTGAACCAACAATTTTCATTGTAAACAGATTCCAAAAAACTAACAATTGTAATAATAATTCATCACCCTTAGAATATCAGTGATGGAGGATCTAATTCGAGGTTATTTAAAAGTATAAATGTTGTATCATGACTATAAAACTATAAAGTAAAATAATAATAAATTTTATAACTCCATAGAAGAATCTTTGGAATTCACAGTATACGGAAAGAGCAATTGTTTCACGGTGTACCACACAAATTACATCATCTGAGATTTATAAAAGAGGTCAAAAAGAGATTTTCAGGAGCTCCGACACACTCTAAAACTTTTCTATTCATAATTTAATTCGATTCATAAAAAGTATAGTGCGCAATAGCTGGACTTTTGTTATTAAAATAACCTAACACGTGTTATATATTTCATTTTGTTTGTTTTACTGATCACCCATAATTAATTTTCTTCTGTGACTAGTCTTAAGAGGCTATACTGGTGACTATCTTCATATTAGCCCTTAAGAATAATGTTTGTAGAAACTTACTTTCCTTATTTGGTCGTAAAATTTTGGGAGGCTCATTTTAAACATGTAATTTATATGCATACAAACACTTTTTTTAATAATTCTTCACTCATTTCATAACACGCCATTTAATAAAAAGTAAACACTTTACAATAAAAAAAACGTTAGGATGAGTAACCAAATCTTTAATATAAGACGTTATCTATAGTTTATTCCACAACCAAATATAAGCGCGTAGAAGTATTTCAAATTTAATACTGTTCTCATTGAGTAAAACTCAAGGGTTTCACTAAATATGTTTAACTAAAAGGTTAATCGACCATGACAGGAGAGTATTAAAACCCCTTACCAAAACCGGTCTATGGAATATAATCCTCTGACTAGGGTACTTCTAGTAATTTGAGTATTAAATCAAACAGTACATTTTATAATATTCAGTTTAAAATTCAAAAAACAAAAATATAAAAATAAAGCGAGTCGACTTATCTCCCTCCCTCCAAAAATTATTAGCATACGGGGGTCCCTTAATCTGAGATACGCCACTGGGTTGAGGAAATGTGCTTGGCAAACCTCCCTCGTTTCACAATCTAAACACATATTCCTCACTCGTCCGCGCCGACATTGTAATGCAGAAAAGACCAACCATAAACTAGGCTGTGGAGTGGAAGTGTCAATAAAACACTGACTATCACATAAAACTCATTTATACCTGACAGAGGGAACACATAAGTCGTTCTCATTGGAAGCAGTAAACTCTCTAGCCTCGCGTATAAATATCCTACACAGACCGTTCACGTTATTGTATAAAACTCGAGTTCTATTTCAGTGTTTCCGGTGCACTCGACTCAATTCTATTTCCCGCACTTCACTTCAAGGATACTGTTACAGACTAACTTCTACTCAGTCATACTGAAAGTGGTACACTTCGATATATAAACCTAGTGCGTGGGTAGGTACCTAGAACGTGTTGTAAACAATGAGCCTCACAGTTATTAATATTTCAACTTAACGAAGATTCAACTACACTTCCATTATGAAACATTTCAATAACGTATACAGCTTCAAAATTTAGAAAGGAGCGCGTCTCTATTAAAATGTTTAAAAAGTAAGACCTTTAAAACATTAAGAAGGATTAAACCTTCTTACTTTAAACCTTAAGAGGTTTTATAAGCATGTCCTTGGCATTTGCTCTGTTAGTAGGAAAGTTCCTACAATGTTACTAAATTGATTTGGGTCGCAGAATTTTGGGATGTCTAATTTCAAAAGTGTTTCATAACATTTAAGACTATCAAAGTTTGTTTAATAACAGCCCATTCCAATACACAAACTGTATTTATTGTATTAATTATTTATTTTTTAAACAAACCATTTCGGTAGTTTTAATTGGTTTAAACAATATTTTTACTTTGTTTACATTTACTGTATAGTTTTGACAGTGACAGCATAGAGTAAGCTTGATGGTAACAACATTTCTTATTCCAACCTTTTCTTCAATCGCTGTTAAGCAAAAAGTTAGAAAATATTCGGATAAGATAATTTGAAGTTTTATAAGAATATACTCTTGGTCATTACTGCTAGGCAGATACCAGACAAAGTTACCATCTAACTTTTACTATACATTTAAAGACTGTTGTCTTATTACCAATCTTAGTTGTCTTTTGACAGAAGTAGACTTCTCTGACCTGCGTGTATAACTTCTTCATGAGGTCAACAAAGCAAACTCAGTTGTGGCACCAGAAATATTTTAAGACGAGAAGTAAATTACAATGACCGAATGTGGACGCTTTATGACCCAAACAGGCTTTTAGACCTGTGCATATTATTTTTTCGATCCAAAAAACTAAGCATAATCAATTATGGCACAAAATACTAAAACCTTAGTAAATTAAAATAACCATCAACAAGGCAAATTCAACATTGGCGTCGAAAATATAATTTGCTAAAACCAGAAGTGCTCCTACACGTGCAAAACCCACGAAACGGCGTGTGGAGCCGCGGGTAACTGCTGGTATACATACAAAAATATCGACAATAGGAATTAAAAAGTTCAATAATGTCAAAATAAAGAGTATTTAGCAGAAGTACGGTATCGATATTTCACGAAAATGCAGTAAAAAGTAAAGAGGAATTTATTCTCACTCATTAGTTTCCTGAGGTCCAACTTTATGAACCTCTGAGGTAATCCCTCGCTTACTTAATAGTTGAACCTACTCTCCCCTTTATATTTTTGAAGCGTATTAAATAACTTATAATATCACAATAAGAGGAAACTACTCCACAGAAAAATAAAACACAAAATTATTAGTTTGAACAACACATCACAGTGTGTTCCAGCGGTCAGGTCTAGTGTTACCATTGCCAAGACTAGCAGAACACTAGCGAACATAGGTGACCAAAGTGGATTATCGTACAGCTCCACAACAAGTCCACTACAACTTCTGTACACAAGTGTCAATCTTACTGCAAGTTCAGCCGTATAGTTCAAGAGCGTAGAGGAAATTTGCAAAAAGTACACAACCTGTATTTTCATCTTGAAATCGATAGAGGAATTTTCTCTAAGAAAGAAATTAATGTTCAGCCGCGCTGGTTTCTGCGGATGTCGAAACGGGACGTTTTAAAGGGGTTAAAAATATGAGACAGTAATTGTTTCGTGTATATCAGCTTAACACACTTCAAACCAACCGTTAGGAACATCGTGAAAGTGGTGATTTTCAGTTTCTCTATCTCAAATCAAATCATATCAGCTTTATTTGCAGCGACAATATTACAGCTGTATAGCAAACGTCACAAATTTTTAATCTAAAATTTTTTACATTCATGCCACAAAATTCTCATTTACACATACAATTTTACACTTATGCACCTTTCATCCTTCGCCAATATATCCCACTTTAAACAGCAGAATCAGTCATGTAATTGGGCGGTCTCCCAGTTAAATGCCAAAAACTCCCCTGCATTATAAAATGCTTGTGACACCAAGGGAGATGTTTAAGGCGCCTTTTGAACGCCTTGGGCGTTGGGGAATTTTTTATTGGAATTTGGCAGTCTGTTATATAAAATAATACCTGCCTGCGAGGGCAGGTGTTCAAAAACCACCACTGTTCTGTGGCTTGCAGTTCGTAGTAATTCTCTACCTCGTGTCTCATGCGTATGTATGTCCCGGCCTCTGGTTAAGGCACACTTATACATACAAAACAAAGTGGTTTCTAAAATGTACAGACACGGGAGAGTTAACAGCTGTAATTCCTTAAAAGCTTGCCTGCACGACTCTCTGAATTTTAATTTTTGCAATTATTCGAATAGCTTTTTTTTGTGAGTTTGAATGCTCCTCTGAAACTGAGAGCTTGCGCACGCTCCCCACAGGACCACTCCCGTAAGACAAATGGGGGTAAATTAAGCCATAATACGCCGTTATCAGTACCTGACTTGGGCAGTATTTTTGCTAAAGGATCTCAAGACATAAATGCCTGAGGAAATTTTTGCGCAAACATGATTGATGTTTCATTCCAAGTCAACCCTCGATCAAGGTGTATTCCTAGGAATTTTGAAGAGAGGACTTCTTCCAGTGTGGAATCAGCTAACAAGACGGCAGATCCACAATGGTTGCCTACATCGCGCAAGGCAAAATCTAAAACGTTGGATTTTGAGGAGTTTGTTGTGAGATTGAGGCTTTGGAAGTATTGTACACAGTTATTGATGTCAACAAAAGGCCTGTTGTTCCAACACTTCACTTGATCTTGCACTAAAACAGAGAGTCGTATCATCAGCATACTGCACTAGTCCTCCATGCAGAAGTGATGATCCTATGTCGTTTGACATAAAGCAGGAAAAGCACAGGACTGAGAATGGATCCCTGGGGAACACCGTACCTCAGTTCTATTGGTTTTGACAATTGATTTGATATTTGGACAACTTGGGATCTATGACTTAGAAATGAGCTAAGCCATTTAAGGGGCACGCCTCTGATGCCATGGGACCCAAGTCTGTCGAGCAGTATGCTATGGTCAAACACAGTCGAATGCTTTGGACAAGTCTAAGAACACACTCATTGTGTGGTTCCGACATTCTATTCCCTCTACAATCATATCGACAAGACTCACTACTGCGTCTGTCGTCGATTTGCCCTTTCTGAATCCAAATTGTTCATATGAGAGCTGACTGTATTTGTCCAAAAATTGAAGCATTCTTATGAGAAAAAGCTTTTCAAAAAATGTTGCTCAATACTGGCAATATCTAGCTCAATATCTAGTTGTCTGGCCTTGATAGAAATCTAGTATATCAATCTAAGAGAAATTTTATATGAGAAAAAATCATTGTTGTGATATCATATAATTGTTACCCCTAAGGGGAGGAAATTCTCTGTGTCGAACTCACACAATGCCAGGTAGTGTGCTCATTCTGTCAGGTCTAAACCCGACCTCGTAGATGGATCCACCAAATTTCTATTAACAGACTAAGCCTCTTGTTTGTACTGGAGTGACTTGTTTTGGCCTTGCACTCCCCGAGAGCGGTTACACCTTGTCTGTGATCTGTACAATTTCACTTTGTAAACACACTTTACGTCCGAGTTACGACTTTACAATGTTTATTACAATGCTAAATTACAAAAACACATCTTAAACAAAATTAACTGCAGTATCTCATGAACTATGTACTTTATTATTATAGATTGATTGACTTCGTCTTTCAAACATCTGAGGCAAAAGATTTGAAACGTGCCATGAACTAAATCTTATGTTTAGTTTTTCCCAGTCTGTACAGCCTTAAAACTTCTATAACATCACAAAATTGCTCACTGTCTGTTAAACAAGCATTACTGAATTATCGAAGTTATGTCGGAAATCTATGTTATTGACAATAGTAATTCAGAATCTAGGATAATTTTCCTGTCACACACGTAAAAATTTGCCGCCCTCAGGTTCACCTCGTGAGGTTAAACCCCTTTTTCCAAATGAGGAATATGAAATAATAACTTCAGACAGCCTGCGTCACGTGTAATAGTGATGGCTGGTAGTGGTGTCCCACTAATGTCAATAATATACAAGTGCAAGCTATGACACACTTGCGTGTATTGCGGGGGAGTTGTTTGGCTCAGTAACACTGCCGTGTGCGTCCTTGCCTTCAGACAGCCTGCATCACGTGTAATAGTGATGGCTGGTGGTGGTATGTCACCAATGTCAATAATATACGAGTGCAAGCTATGACACACTTGCGTGTATTGCGGGGGAGTTGTTTGGCTCAGTCACACTGCCGTGTGCACCATACTTCAGACAGCCTGCATCACGTGTAATAGTGATGGCTGGTGGTGGTGTCACTAATGTCAATAATATACGAGTGCAAGCTATGACACACTTGCGTGTATTGCGGGGGAGTTGTTTGGCTCAGTAACACTGCCGTGTGCGTCCTTGCCTTCAGACAGCCTGCATCACGTGTAATAGTGATGGCTGGTGGTGGTGTCACTAATGTCAATAATATGAGTGCAAGCTATGACACACTTGCGTGTATTGCGGGGGAGTTGTTTGGCTCAGTCACACTGCCGTGTGCGCCATACTTCAGACAGCCTGCATCACGTGTAATAGTGATGGCTGGTGGTGGTGTGTCACTAATGTCAATAATATACAAGTGCAAGCTATGACACACTTGCGTGTATTGCGGGGGAGTTGTTTGGCTCAGTCACACTGCCGTGTGCGTCCTTGCCTTCAGACAGCCTGCATCACGTGTAATAGTGATGGCTGGCAGTGGTGTCACTAATGTCAATAATATACGAGTGCAAGCTATGACACACTTGCGTGTATTGCGGGGGAGTTGTTTGGCTCAGTCACACTGCCGTGTGCACCATACTTCAGACAGCCTGCATCACGTGTAATAGTGATGGCTGGCAGTGGTGTCACTAATGTCAATAATATACGAGTGCAAGCTATGACACACTTGCGTGTATTGCGGGGGAGTTGTTTGGCTCAGTCACACTGCCGTGTGCACCATACTTCAGACAGCCTGCGTCACGTGTTTTAGTGATGGCTGGTGGTGGTGTGTCACCAACGTCAATAATTTACGAGTAGAAGCTATGACACTCTTGCGTGTATTGCGGGGGAGTTGTGTTGGCTCAGTCACACTCATTGCTGTGTTCGCCATTTTGCGAGGCACGCAACTCAAGTAAAGAAGGTCATAAACTGTTGCCTTAACGTCAGTAATCCACAACAAACCTTTAGACTGTTGTGTTTTTACTTTTTAAACATAATGTAATATGTATACTCCATAAACTCGCTGTTGCTTATTATAAATAATCATTTTACTCATTAACTTTGAGTTTTAATAAATGTCGGAATAAGAAAACCAGAACTATAAAGTGACACCAATATGTCATGTGGCTTGTCTGCAAAATGGACAGACTACTTTAACAAAAATAAAAACATATAAAACCTCCAATTAGGGTTTTATGTCCATCTAATATCTATGTTTTCTTATACTAAGTATATAAAAAAGTACACATTAAAACTAAAATTAAAATATTCTAAAAAAAGACTATTACGTTTATTTAGCAAGTTTTATTACGCAAAATTTTAATATTTTTTAAATTTCTTATTTTAATTATTTTATTTTAATATACAAATGTTCAATGTGCTGCTTAAGATGATAAAAAGGTTTTACGCTTTAAATCTATCAGTATAAGAATTTAATTTTTATTCTATTTTACTACATTATGACAATCATATATTCCATATATACATATATATGTATATATATATATATATATATATATATATATATATATATATAAACAAATGAAATTGTAAAAGACTGAAGTACTGTACAAAGTTTAGAGTAGGCAGTCTGTCTTACCAGAAGAATTAAGACCACTGCTGAATCATCAATCACGTGATTCATCGATGAGTGGTTATTATTACTGTGTAACGTATCTTTGGCACTCTCGTGTCATCTGCATATGGCACATTTTTAAAGGAACGATGGAAAATTATTGGCTGAGCTTTTGCTCGAGAAGTCGAGAATGTAATTTATGTCTGTCTTTCTGTCTGTTCGCACGATATCATGAAAATATTCTACAGATTTCAAAATATGTTGAATGCAGCTTCATTTCCGTATAAGCAGCATTGAATTCAATGATGGCGCATGCCTCTCCTTGGGATTTGGCTGAGCTTTAGTTAATATTGTTACACAGGTCTGACATGTTACCATGGTGACAACGAAAAAACATATTAGTAATCAAACTGCGTACTTGGTACAATCATGAGACTCGGACATGCAACATTTTCATTCATGGAGAAAAACGGAAAATAATAGGGTGTAAATTCAATGTTAAAAGTAGGTGACAACCTTCGATTTCAGCGCAATCTTGCATTGTAGTAACCCCTCTCCCCACCAGGTCACCGGAACTTTCATTATTTGAACATTGCTATGAAACCTAACTTAATGAACAAACATGTGAATGTATCATGTGAAAAGATATCCCGAGAAAGAATTCATCTGAAGACTTTAATTTGAACATGAAACTTCTTATACATAGTCGAGAATGAGTTATATGATGGTGCATGTCCCACCAATTTTTGTGTTAATTCTATATTATTGTTTGTCTGTCTAACTGTCCGCAAGACATCTCGAGAATTAAATAAATTATATATTGAGTTATTTTAAATTTGCCATACAACTTCATCGAAGCCAACACGCACCACGTGGCGTGCCGTACTCCAACTTTGAAATGTTATAGAGGAGAAATTTAGCTTCCAACAATTAAGATCTAAGCACTTTTTGTGTTATGAAAGATTGAGTTTGTAGCTAACATTAGTAATGATTAGTACAATGGAAGTTTCTTGGAGTTACCACTCCAAACGTGTGGACAAACAGGTACTTCGTCAAGGACATTGTAATTGTCATATCAGGCATCATTAGTGCCGACCTTGGACATTATACGCAAGTCTATTATATATATTTATGATTTAACTATTCAAAACTAAGTTATAATATTACAGCAGAGGTTGACTTGTTAAGTTAATTTTATACACTCTTCAAATTACAATGTGGACTTAAGGTCCTGTCAGGTGTAACATCTCATGGATGGAAAGAGGAAAGGATTGTGCATCTGAGGACACCTACGATTGTTTGTCATTCATCGAATTACAATGTGAACTTAAGATCCTGTCAGGTGTAACATCTCATGGATGGAAAGAGGAAAGGATTGTGCATCTGAGAAAACTGACAACTTTTGTCACTCCTCAAATTACAATGTGAAGTTAAGGTCCTGCCAGATGCAAAATCTCATGGATAGTAAGCGGAATTGATTGTGCATTTGAGAACACCTACAATTAACTGTCTGTCACTTCTCGAATTACAATGTGAACTTAAGATCCTGTTTAATGTAACATCTCATGGATGGAGAGAGGAAAGAATTGTGCATCTGAGAACTCCTTCAACTGTTTGTCACTCCTCTAATAACAAACAGTGGATGCAGGAGGTAATGGCCACTTTAGGCCGCTCAATAACAATAACACCCTCCAGACTGGGCCTGATCACACCTAGCTTTTACCTTACTTGACGACTGACTCCTGCAAGTCTGCATGTGACTCTTAAAAGAGGTTCTATTACCGGAGAGATAACCGAATACTTTTTACCATTCGATTAAACGCGCTAAATAATTGTGCAATCGACCTTTTACACGAATCGTCCAAAATATTAAGTCCTTTTCAGGCCAATTCAATGCAATGATTTTAAATAACTTCTTGGGTGTAGGTGCATATTTAATTTTGTCACCTCTAATAAATATTTGGTCATTAATTAGTAATGTGGATTAAAATAAATATGTTTTGTCTTCCTAATACTTGGAGTATACTTTTTAAAATTAAAGAACAGATCTTCAGAATTTTGACTGTGCGACGTGTTAAGTCGGTATAACAAACACAGTGTCGAGCTGTTATGTATAATGATAGAAATACAATTATAAATTACTTCAACCTTTATTTTTATAAATATTTCAAAGTAGATTTCGCGTATTCAAACAATATAAAGAGATGTCATCAATAAAATCAATGTAGTACCCAAACAAAATAAATAGAACAACGGGTGTGGCATTTAAAAAACTAAATAATATTAAACACTAAATCACATTCTCTTTAAAACCAGTTACTACAAAATATATAATTTATTAGCGACATCCCATAAAAGTAACATCAAAAAATTAAATATGCAATTAAATGAATTCAATGTCTAATTACTTTTTGCATACGCAATAATATATATTAAAAACCATTAATATTAAACACGAGATATTATAAAGCAAAAATTATTGTTGTCATATACTTGACAAAATTATTATCAGATAAGTTCAGATAAGTAATTACGAAGATAAGTTCGTAAAAAATAATTAAGAAACGTACCGTTACCTAGTCATTCGCAGAAGCATCTAATATATATACAACCGCATGTGTATCCAAGAAAATACTACCGCAATCAATACAAAAAAGATCGTTCTAATGTGTATTCGTTAAATTGGCCCCAGACACACACTTTTTCACTACAACCTTTTTGCCCACGTTTTCAATTTGAAAATCATGATAACCTTTTCTATTCGAACGCTACACCATGAGGAAATTATATGATGGTAGGTAACATCCATCTTTCCCACAGCCTAAATATCCTTTGTTAGCCTTATTCTGACCTTCTTTATGGGCCACTGGCATGGGCGAGGGTTGAGGAGGAGACTCGATACAACACAAGTTAGACAGTACTTACAAAAAGTGCAACGGTCACAGTCAGGATGTGAACCTGCGAAATCTGTAACTCAGACACAATATCGCTCGCCTTAAAAAGCTCGGCCACCAGTACTTCCACGCTACGTAATTATCATCTAGAGTAGAGCGAAGAAGTCTAACAAACCGGACGAGAACAAATCGCCTGTCCCCTCAGTTAGACGCAGAAAATGCTGCCATATATGTCACAATAGAGACGTAGGTTACCGGTGAGGCAGCTAATACAAGAGCCTTTCTTGGCTAATGTGGACAGGTGTCTGGCTCGGTCCATATAAGGCGGCCATTACTCCATTGTAGCTACTGTGCCAGGCACATTGCTTTCCGTCATATCCAAGTCTGACTCAGCACTTCACTATTCGCTACTGCAGGATGAGCCGGCTGCAGTAGCATGACCTTGAGTTTCCCCCCATAAGAATAATGTTAAACCTCATGCAGTTTTACGCCCTTAATTGTGATCGTAAAACTGTAGAAGAGGTCTCATTTCAAATATATAATTAACACGCATCTAAGCGCTCTTAATTTTTTTCGATATTTCTTTAGGTTATTCCGAAGAACACTCCATGGATGCGTGTTAATTACATCTTTAAAATGAGACCTCTTCCATAAACTATGAATATATACTATGAGTATTATCTATACTGGTTTAGACAAGTGGAACACAAGTATCCAGGAAATATCAATCAGGTAATGTTCCTTGTTGTAATGTAGCCAGCTACAACTGAGAAATGGCGAGTGGACTCTGATGTTGGATCATTCTGCCGCACGTGCACTGCCGTGACGTGATGCGCATGCGACGTGACGGAGAGTGTGCTGTTGTAGTGCGAACGTAGGCTGGACTTATAGCCCAGTGTTTGTTACAAAGAAATGGATGTACGAGCCGTTATTGCGGTATATCCTCATAACATTCATATTCATAGTATATATTCACAGTTTAGACAAGTGATTCCAAAACAGATATCCCACTTTTAAGTTTAAGGTTACGTTTTTTACACAGTATTTTGATGGGGGGTCCTAGAGCTTTGCCTCCCATACTACGCCTATTGCACTTATACCGATGAGAAAAAAGTAGAACGGGAGCCGAAGAGGAAGAATTATACTAATTAACTGTCAGAGCAACTTTGCTGCTCTTCGTCCGTTTAGCTATGTAGAAATACATATATTCCAAGTATGGAGTATATCCATATATGGTAACCAACAGAGCTCATAACATCTGCATACTGTCTTCCCTAGGGCAACAATGCTGCCCTTTGTCCGTTTGGCCATGCATACATAATATATCCCAACTATATCCATACATGACAACCAACAGAACTCATAAAATATGCATACTGTCTTCCCTAGGGCAACAATGCTGCCCTTTGTCCGTTTGGCCATGCATACATAATATATCCCAACTATATCCATACATGACAACCAACAGAGCTCATAACATTTGCATACTGTCTTCTCCAGGGCAACAATGCTGCCCTTTGTCCGTTTGGCCATGCATACATAATATATCCCAACTATATCCATACATGACAACCAACAGAACTCATAACATTTGCATACTGTCTTCTCCAGGGCAACAATGCTGCCCTTTGTCCGTTTGGCCATGCATACATAATATATCCCAACTATATCCATATATGATAATCAACAGGGCTTATAACATATGTATACTGTCTTCCCATGGGCAACATTGCTTACCTCAGACCTATTGAACCCAAAATAAATAGAGCTCTTCTTTGGACCAAGAAGAAAGAATGTAAAAAGTTTCAAGACTCAAGGGACTTTGCACCAAGAGCTATCGCACGGACAGACAACACGATTTAAAAAAAAGGACCTGTCACACAGATGCTGTACAGTCGACATGTAGTCTGCGCTAGTACACTACAGTTACCGTGCTGGGGTATACTACACACAGCCAGACCGAGATATTTACACACAACGCATATCGTACGGTTCCGTGCTCAGTCGATATTACACAGATGCTGTACAGTCGACATGTAGTCTGCGCTAGTACACTACAGTGACCGTGCTGGGGTATACTACACACAGCCAGACTCGAGATATTTACACACAACGCATATCGTACGGTTCCGTGCTCAGTCAATATTACACAGATGCTGTACAGTCGACATGTAGTCTGCGCTAGTACACTACAGTGACCGTGCTGGGGTATACTACACACAGCCAGACCGAGATATTTACACACCACGCGTATCGTACGGTTCCGTGCTCAGTCCACATCACACAGATGCTGTACAGTCGACATGTAGTCTGCGCTAGTACACTGCAGTGACCGTGCTGGGGTATACTACACACAGCCAGACCGAGATATTTACACACAACGCGTATCGTACGGTTCCGTGCTCAGTCCACATCACACAGATGCTGTACAGTCGACATGTAGTCTGCGCTAGTACACTACAGTGACCGTGCTGAGGTATACTACACACAGCCAGACCGAGATATTTACACAACGCATATCGTACGGTTCCGTGCTCAGTCCACATCACACAGATGCTGTACAGTCGACATGTAGTCTGCGCTAGTACACTACAGTGACCGTGCTGGGGTATACTACACACAGCCAGACCGAGATATTTACACACAACGCGTATCGTACGGTTCCGTGCTCAGTCCACATCACACAGATGCTGTACAGTCGACATGTAGTCTGCGCTAGTACACTACAGTGACCGTGCTGGGGTATACTACACACAGCCAGACCGAGATATTTACACACAACGCATATCGTACGGTTCCGTGCTCAGTCCACATCACACAGATGCTGTACAGTCGACATGTAGTCTGCGCTAGTACACTGCAGTGACCGTGCTGGGGTATACTACACACAGCCAGACCGAGATATTTACACACAACGCATATCGTACGGTTCCGTGCTCAGTCCACATCACACAGATGCTGTACAGTCGACATGTAGTCTGCGCTAGTACACTACAGTGACCGTGCTGGGGTATACTACACACAGCCAGACCGAGATATTTACACACAAACGCATATCGTACGGTTCCGTGCTCAGTCCACATCACACAGATGCTGTACAGTCGACATGTAGTCTGCGCTAGTACACTACAGTTACCGTGCTGGGGTATACTACACACAGCCAGACCGAGATATTTACACACAACGCATATCGTACGGTTCCGTGCTCAGTCCACATTACACAGATGCTGTACAGTCGACATGTAGTCTGCGCTAGTACACTACAGTGACCGTGCTGGGGTATACTACACACAGCCAGACCGAGATATTTACACACAACGCATATCGTACGGTTCCGTGCTCAGTCCACATTACACAGATGCTGTACAGTCGACATGTAGTCTGCGCTAGTACACTGCAGTGACCGTGCTGGGGTATACTACACACAGCCAGACCGAGATATTTACACACAACGCATATCGCACGGTTCCGTGCTCAGTCCACATCACACAGATGCTGTACAGTCGACATGTAGTCTGCGCTAGTACACTGCAGTTACCGTGCTGGGGTATACTACACACAGCCAGACCGAGATATTTACACAACGCATATCGTACGGTTCCGTGCTCAGTCCACATCACACAGATGCTGTACAGTCGACATGTAGTCTGCGCTAGTACACTACAGTGACCGTGCTGGGGTATACTACACACAGCCAGACCGAGATATTTACACACAACGCATATCGTACGGTTCCGTGCTCAGTCCACATCACACAGATGCTGTACAGTCGACATGTAGTCTGCGCTAGTACACTGCAGTGACCGTGCTGGGGTATACTACACACAGCCAGACCGAGATATTTACACACAACGCATATCGTACGGTTCCGTGCTCAGTCCACATTACACAGATGCTGTACAGTCGACATGTAGTCTGCGCTAGTACACTACAGTTACCGTGCTGGGGTATACTACACACAGCCAGACCGAGATATTTACACACAACGCATATCGCACGGTTCCGTGCTCAGTCCACATCACACAGATGCTGTACAGTCGACATGTAGTCTGCGCTAGTACACTACAGTGACCGTGCTGGGGTATACTACACACAGCCAGACCGAGATATTTACACAACGCATATCGTACGGTTCCGTGCTCAGTCCACATCACACAGATGCTGTACAGTCGACATGTAGTCTGCGCTAGTACACTACAGTGACCGTGCTGGGGTATACTACACACAGCCAGACCGAGATATTTACACACAACGCATATCGCACGGTTTCCGTGCTCAGTCCACATCACACAGATGCTGTACAGTCGACATGTAGTCTGCGCTAGTACACTGCAGTGACCGTGCTGGGGTATACTACACACAGCCAGACCGAGATATTTACACACAACGCATATCGTACGGTTCCGTGCTCAGTCCACATCACACAGATGCTGTACAGTCGACATGTAGTCTGCGCTAGTACACTACAGTGACCGTGCTGGGGTATACTACACACAGCCAGACCGAGATATTTACACACAACGCATATCGCACGGTTCCGTGCTCAGTCCACATCACACAGATGCTGTACAGTCGACATGTAGTCTGCGCTAGTACACTACAGTTACCGTGCTGGGGTATACTACACACAGCCAGACCGAGATATTTACACACAACGCATATCGCACGGTTCCGTGCTCAGTCCACATCACACAGATGCTGTACAGTCGACATGTAGTCTGCGCTAGTACACTACAGTGACCGTGCTGGGGTATACTACACACAGCCAGACCGAGATATTTACACAAACGCATATCGTACGGTTCCGTGCTCAGTCCACATCACACAGATGCTGTACAGTCGACATGTAGTCTGCGCTAGTACACTACAGTGACCGTGCTGGGGTATACTACACACAGCCAGACCGAGATATTTACACACAACGCATATCGTACGGTTCCGTGCTCAGTCCACATCACACAGATGCTGTACAGTCGACATGTAGTCTGCGCTAGTACACTACAGTTACCGTGCTGGGGTATACTACACACAGCCAGACCGAGATATTTACACACAACGCATATCGCACGGTTCCGTGCTCAGTCCACATCACACAGATGCTGTACAGTCGACATGTAGTCTGCGCTAGTACACTACAGTGACCGTGCTGGGGTATACTACACACAGCCAGACCGAGATATTTACACACAACGCATATCGTACGGTTCCGTGCTCAGTCGATATTACACAGATGCTGTACAGTCGACATGTAGTCTGCGCTAGTACACTACAGTGACCGTGCTGGGGTATACTACACACAGCCAGACCGAGATATTTACACACAACGCATATCGCACGGTTCCGTGCTCAGTCCACATCACACAGATGCTGTACAGTCGACATGTAGTCTGCGCTAGTACACTGCAGTGACCGTGCTGGGGTATACTACACACAGCCAGACCGAGATATTTACACAACGCATATCGTACGGTTCCGTGCTCAGTCCACATCACACAGATGCTGTACAGTCGACATGTAGTCTGCGCTAGTACACTACAGTGACCGTGCTGGGGTATACTACACACAGCCAGACCGAGATATTTACACACAACGCATATCGCACGGTTCCGTGCTCAGTCCACATTACACAGATGCTGTACAGTCGACATGTAGTCTGCGCTAGTACACTACAGTTACCGTGCTGGGGTATACTACACACAGCCAGACCGAGATATTTACACACAAACGCATATCGTACGGTTCCGTGCTCAGTCGATATTACACAGATGCTGTACAGTCGACATGTAGTCTGCGCTAGTACACTACAGTTACCGTGCTGGGGTATACTACACACAGCCAGACCGAGATATTTACACAACGCATATCGCACGGTTCCGTGCTCAGTCCACATCACACAGATGCTGTACAGTCGACATGTAGTCTGCGCTAGTACACTGCAGTGACCGTGCTGGGGTATACTACACACAGCCAGACCGAGATATTTACACAACGCATATCGTAACGGTTCCGTGCTCAGTCCACATCACACAGATGCTGTACAGTCGACATGTAGTCTGCGCTAGTACACTACAGTTACCGTGCTGGGGTATACTACACACAGCCAGACCGAGATATTTACACCACAACGCATATCGCACGGTTCCGTGCTCAGTCCACATCACACAGATGCTGTACAGTCGACATGTAGTCTGCGCTAGTACACTGCAGTGACCGTGCTGGGGTATACTACACACAGCCAGACCGAGATATTTACACCAACGCATATCGTACGGTTCCGTGCTCAGTCGATATTACACAGATGCTGTACAGTCGACATGTAGTCTGCGCTAGTACACTGCAGTGACCGTGCTGGGGTATACTACACACAGCCAGACCGAGATATTTACACAACGCATATCGCACGGTTCCGTGCTCAGTCCACATCACACAGATGATGCTGTACAGTCGACATGTAGTCTGCGCTAGTACACTGCAGTGACCGTGTGCTGGGGTATACTACACACAGCCAGACCGAGATATTTACACACAACGCATATCGCACGGTTCCGTGCTCAGTCCACATCACACAGATGCTGTACAGTCGACATGTAGTCTGCGCTAGTACACTACAGTGACCGTGCTGGGGTATACTACACACAGCCAGACCGAGATATTTACACCAACGCATATCGTACGGTTCCGTGCTCAGTCGATATTACACAGATGCTGTACAGTCGACATGTAGTCTGCGCTAGTACACTACAGTGACCGTGCTGGGGTATACTACACACAGCCAGACCGAGATATTTACACAACGCATATCGTACGGTTCCGTGCTCAGTCGATATTACACAGATGCTGTACAGTCGACATGTAGTCTGCGCTAGTACACTACAGTTACCGTGCTGGGGTATACTACACACAGCCAGACCGAGATATTTACACAACGCATATCGCACGGTTCCGTGCTCAGTCGATATTACACAGATGCTGTACAGTCGACATGTAGTCTGCGCTAGTACACTGCAGTGACCGTGCTGGGGTATACTACACACAGCCAGACCGAGATATTTACACACAACGCATATCGTACGGTTCCGTGCTCAGTCCACATCACACAGATGCTGTACAGTCGACATGTAGTCTGCGCTAGTACACTACAGTTACCGTGCTGGGGTATACTACACACAGCCAGACCGAGATATTTACACAACGCATATCGTACGGTTCCGTGCTCAGTCCACATTACACAGATGCTGTACAGTCGACATGTAGTCTGCGCTAGTACACTACAGTGACCGTGCTGGGGTATACTACACACAGCCAGACCGAGATATTTACACACAACGCATATCGTACGGTTCCGTGCTCAGTCCACATCACACAGATGCTGTACAGTCGACATGTAGTCTGCGCTAGTACACTACAGTTACCGTGCTGGGGTATACTACACACAGCCAGACCGAGATATTTACACACAACGCATATCGCACGGTTCCGTGCTCAGTCCACATTACACAGATGCTGTACAGTCGACATGTAGTCTGCGCTAGTACACTACAGTGACCGTGCTGGGGTATACTACACACAGCCAGACCGAGATATTTACACACACCACGCGTATCGTACGGTTCCGTGCTCAGTCCACATCACACAGATGCTGTACAGTCGACATGTAGTCTGCGCTAGTACACTACAGTTACCGTGCTGGGGTATACTACACACAGCCAGACCGAGATATTTACACACAACGCATATCGCACGGTTCCGTGCTCAGTCCACATCACACAGATGCTGTACAGTCGACATGTAGTCTGCGCTAGTACACTGCAGTTACCGTGCTGGGGTATACTACACACAGCCAGACCGAGATATTTACAACACAACGCATATCGCACGGTTCCGTGCTCAGTCCACATCACACAGATGCTGTACAGTCGACATGTAGTCTGCGCTAGTACACTACAGTTACCGTGCTGGGGTATACTACACACAGCCAGACCGAGATATTTACACACAACGCATATCGTACGGTTCCGTGCTCAGTCCACATCACACAGATGCTGTACAGTCGACATGTAGTCTGCGCTAGTACACTGCAGTGACCGTGCTGGGGTATACTACACACAGCCAGACCGAGATATTTACACACAACGCATATCGTACGGTTCCGTGCTCAGTCGATATTACACAGATGCTGTACAGTCGACATGTAGTCTGCGCTAGTACACTGCAGTGACCGTGCCTGGGGTATAACTACACACAGCCAGACCGAGATATTTACACACAACGCATATCGCACGGTTTCCGTGCTCAGTCCACATCACACAGATGCTGTACAGTCGACATGTAGTCTGCGCTAGTTACACTGCAGTGACCGTGCTGGGGTATTACTACACACAGCCAGACCGAGATATTTACACACAACGCATATCGCACGGTTCCGTGCTCAGTCCACATCACACAGATGCTGTACAGTCGACATGTAGTCTGCGCTAGTACACTGCAGTTACCGTGCTGGGGTATACTACACACAGCCAGACCGAGATATTTACACACAAACGCATATCGTACGGTTCCGTGCTCAGTCGATATTACACAGATGCTGTACAGTCGACATGTAGTCTGCGCTAGTACACTACAGTTGACCGTGCTGGGGTATACTACACACAGCCAGACCGAGATATTTACACAACGCATATCGTACGGTTCCGTGCTCAGTCGATATTACACAGATGCTGTACAGTCGACATGTAGTCTGCGCTAGTACACTACAGTTACCGTGCTGGGGTATACTACACACAGCCAGACCGAGATATTTACACACAACGCATATCGCACGGTTCCGTGCTCAGTCGATATTACACAGATGCTGTACAGTCGACATGTAGTCTGCGCTAGTTACACTGCAGTTACCGTGCTGGGGTATACTACACACAGCCAGACCGAGATATTTACACAACGCATATCGCACGGTTCCGTGCTCAGTCCACATCACACAGATGCTGTACAGTCGACATGTAGTCTGCGCTAGTACACTGCAGTTACCGTGCTGGGGTATACTACACACAGCCAGACCGAGATATTTACACACAACGCATATCGCACGGTTCCGTGCTCAGTCCACAATCACACAGATGCTGTACAGTCGACATGTAGTCTGCGCTAGTACACTGCAGTGACCGTGCTGGGGTATACTACACACAGCCAGACCGAGATATTTACACAACGCATATCGTACGGTTCCGTGCTCAGTCGACATTACACAGATGCTGTACAGTCGACATGTAGTCTGCGCTAGTACACTACAGTTACCGTGCTGGGGTATACTACACACAGCCAGACCGAGATATTTACACACAACGCATATCGTACGGTTCCGTGCTCAGTCCACATCACACAGATGCTGTACAGTCGACATGTAGTCTGCGCTAGTACACTACAGTTACCGTGCTGGGGTATACTACACACAGCCCAGACCGAGATATTTACACAACGCATATCGTACGGTTTCCGTGCTCAGTCCACATCACACAGATGCTGTACAGTCGACATGTAGTCTGCGCTAGTACACTGCAGTTACCGTGCTGGGGTATACTACACACAGCCAGACCGAGATATTTACACAACGCATATCGCACGGTTCCGTGCTCAGTCCACATCACACAGATGCTGTACAGTCGACATGTAGTCTGCGCTAGTACACTGCAGTGACCGTGCTGGGGTATAACTACACACAGCCAGACCGAGATATTTACACACCACGCGTATCGTACGGTTCCGTGCTCAGTCCACATCACACAGATGCTGTACAGTCGACATGTAGTCTGCGCTAGTACACTACAGTGACCGTGCTGGGGTATACTACACACAGCCAGACCGAGATATTTACACAACGCATATCGCACGGTTCCGTGCTCAGTCCACATCACACAGATGCTGTACAGTCGACATGTAGTCTGCGCTAGTACACTACAGTGACCGTGCTGGGGTATACTACACACAGCCAGACCGAGATATTTACACACAACGCATATCGCACGGTTCCGTGCTCAGTCCACATCACACAGATGCTGTACAGTCGACATGTAGTCTGCGCTAGTAACACTACAGTTACCGTGCTGGGGTATACTACACACAGCCAGACCGAGATATTTACACAACGCATATCGTACGGTTCCGTGCTCAGTCCACATCACACAGATGCTGTACAGTCGACATGTAGTCTGCGCTAGTACACTACAGTTACCGTGCTGGGGTATACTACACACAGCCAGACCGAGATATTTACACAACGCATATCGCACGGTTCCGTGCTCAGTCCACATCACACAGATGCTGTACAGTCGACATGTAGTCTGCGCTAGTACACTACAGTTACCGTGCTGGGGTATACTACACACAGCCAGACCGAGATATTACACAACGATATCGCACGGTTCCGTGCTCAGTCCGACATTACACAGAGATGCTGTACAGTCGACATGTAGTCTGCGCTAGTACACTACAGTTACCGTGCTGGGGGTATACTACACACAGCCAGACCGAGATATTTACACACCACGCATATCGCACGGTTCCGTGCTCAGTCCACATCACACAGATGCTGTACAGTCGACATGTAGTCTGCGCTAGTACACTGCAGTTACCGTGCTGGGGTATACTACACACAGCCAGACCGAGATATTTACACACAACGCATATCGCACGGTTCCGTGCTCAGTCGATATTACACAGATGCTGTACAGTCGACATGTAGTCTGCGCTAGTACACTGCAGTGACCGTGCTGGGGTATACTACACACAGCCAGACCGAGATATTTACACAACGCATATCGCACGGTTCCGTGCTCAGTCCACATCACACAGATGCTGTACAGTCGACATGTAGTCTGCGCTAGTACACTGCAGTGACCGTGCTGGGGTATACTACACACAGCCAGACCGAGATATTTACACAACGCATATCGCACGGTTCCGTGCTCAGTCCACATCACACAGATGCTGTACAGTCGACATGTAGTCTGCGCTAGTACACTGCAGTTACCGTGCTGGGGTATACTACACACAGCCAGACCGAGATATTTACACAACGCATATCGCACGGTTCCGTGCTCAGTCGATATTACACAGATGCTGTACAGTCGACATGTAGTCTGCGCTAGTACACTACAGTTACCGTGCTGGGGTATACTACACACAGCCAGACCGAGATATTTACACAACGCATATCGTACGGTTCCGTGCTCAGTCGATATTACACAGATGCTGTACAGTCGACATGTAGTCTGCGCTAGTACACTACAGTTACCGTGCTGGGGTATACTACACACAGCCAGACCGAGATATTTACACAACGCATATCGCACGGTTCCGTGCTCAGTCGATATTACACAGATGCTGTACAGTCGACATGTAGTCTGCGCTAGTACACTGCAGTTACCGTGCTGGGGTATACTACACACAGCCAGACCGAGATATTTACACAACGCATATCGCACGGTTCCGTGCTCAGTCCACATCACACAGATGCTGTACAGTCGACATGTAGTCTGCGCTAGTACACTACAGTTACCGTGCTGGGGTATACTACACACAGCCAGACCGAGATATTTACACAAACGCATATCGCACGGTTCCGTTGCTCAGTCCACATCACACAGATGCTGTACAGTCGACATGTAGTCTGCGCTAGTACACTGCAGTGACCGTGCTGGGGTATACTACACACAGCCAGACCGAGATATTTACACAACGCATATCGTACGGTTCCGTGCTCAGTCGATATTACACAGATGCTGTACAGTCGACATGTAGTCTGCGCTAGTACACGACAGTGACCGTGCTGGGGTATACTACACACAGCCAGACCGAGATATTTACACACAACGCATATCGTACGGTTCCGTGCTCAGTCGATATTACACAGATGCTGTACAGTCGACATGTAGTCTGCGCTAGTACACGACAGTGACCGTGCTGGGGTATACTACACACAGCCAGACCGAGATATTTACACACAACGCATATCGTACGGTTCCGTGCTCAGTCGATATTACACAGATGCTGTACAGTCGACATGTAGTCTGCGCTAGTACACTGCAGTTACCGTGCTGGGGTATACTACACACAGCCAGACCGAGATATTTACACAACGCATATCGCACGGTTCCGTGCTCAGTCCACATCACACAGATGCTGTACAGTCGACATGTAGTCTGCGCTAGTACACTACAGTTACCGTGCTGGGGGTATTACTACACACAGCCAGACCGAGATATTTACACAACGCATATCGTACGGTTCCGTGCTCAGTCCACATCACACAGATGCTGTACAGTCGACATGTAGTCTGCGCTAGTACACTACAGTTACCGTGCTGGGGTATACTCCACACAGCCAGACCGAGATATTTACACACCACGGGTATCGCACGGTTCCGTGCTCAGTCCACATCACACAGATGCTGTACAGTCGACATGTAGTCTGCGCTAGTACACTACAGTGACCGTGCTGGGGTATACTACACACAGCCAGACCGAGATATTTACCACACCACGCGTATCGTACGGTTCCGTGCTCAGTCCACATCACACAGATGCTGTACAGTCGACATGTAGTCTGCGCTAGTACACTACAGTGACCGTGCTGGGGTATACTACACACAGCCAGACCGAGATATTTACACACAACGCATATCGCACGGTTCCGTGCTCAGTCCACATTACACAGATGCTGTACAGTCGACATGTAGTCTGCGCTAGTACACTACAGTGACCGTGCTGGGGTATACTACACACAGCCAGACCGAGATATTTACACACAACGCATATCGCACGGTTCCGTGCTCAGTCCACATTACACAGATTGCTGTACAGTCGACATGTAGTCTGCGCTAGTACACTACAGTTACCGTGCTGGGGTATACTACACACAGCCAGACCGAGATATTTACACACCAACGCGTATCGTACGGTTCCGTGCTCAGTCCACATTACACAGATGCTGTACAGTCGACATGTAGTCTGCGCTAGTACACACTACAGTGACCGTGCTGGGGTATACTACACACAGCCAGACCGAGATATTTACACACAACGCGTATCGCACGGTTCCGTGCTCAGTCCACATCACACAGATGCTGTACAGTCGACATGTAGTCTGCGCTAGTACACTTGCAGTTACCGTGCTGGGGTATACTACACACAGCCAGACCGAGATATTTACACAAACGCATATCGCACGGTTCCGTGCTCAGTCCACATCACACAGATGCTGTACAGTCGACATGTAGTCTGCGCTAGTACACTGCAGTTACCGTGCTGGGGTATACTACACACAGCCAGACCGAGATATTTACACACAACGCATATCGCACGGTTCCGTGCTCAGTCCACATCACACAGATGCTGTACAGTCGACATGTAGTCTGCGCTAGTACACTGCAGTGACCGTGCTGGGGTATACTACACACAGCCAGACCGAGATATTTTACACAACGCATATCGCACGGTTCTGTGCTCAGTCGATATTACACAGATGCTGTACAGTCGACATGTAGTCTGCGCTAGTACACTGCAGTGACCGTGCTGGGTATACTACACACAGCCAGACCGAGATATTTACACAACGCATATCGTACGGTTCCGTGCTCAGTCCACATCACACAGATGCTGTACAGTCGACATGTAGTCTGCGCTAGTACACTGCAGTGACCGTGCTGGGGTATACTACACACAGCCAGACCGAGATATTTACACACAACGCATATCGCACGGTTCCGTGCTCAGTCCACATCACACAGATGCTGTACAGTCGACATGTAGTCTGCGCTAGTACACTGCAGTTTACCGTGCTGGGGTATACTACACACAGCCAGACCGAGATATTTACACACAACGCATATCGTACGGTTCCGTGCTCAGTCGATATTACACAGATGCTGTACAGTCGACATGTAGTCTGCGCTAGTACACTACAGTTACCGTGCTGGGGTATACTACACACAGCCAGACCGAGATATTTTACACACAACGCATATCGTACGGTTCCGTGCTCAGTCGATATTACACAGATGCTGTTACAGTCGACATGTAGTCTGCGCTAGTACACTACAGTTACCGTGCTGGGGTATACTACACACAGCCAGACCGAGATATTTACACAACGCATATCGCACGGTTCCGTGCTCAGTCGATATTACACAGATGCTGTACAGTCGACATGTAGTCTGCGCTAGTACACTGCAGTTACCGTGCTGGGGTATACTACACACAGCCAGACTGAGATATTTACACAACGCATATCGCACGGTTCCGTGCTCAGTCCACATCACACAGATGCTGTACAGTCGACATGTAGTCTGCGCTAGTACACTACAGTGACCGTGTGCTGGGGTATACTACACACAGCCCAGACCGAGATATTTACACAACAAACGGCATATCGTACGGTTCCGTGCTCAGTCCATATTACACAGATGCTGTACAGTCGACATGTAGTCTGCGCTAGTACACTGCAGTGACCGTGCTGGGGTATACTACACACAGCCAGACCGAGATATTTACACACAACGCATATCGTTACGGTTCCGTGCTCAGTCGATATTACACAGATGCTGTACAGTCGACATGTAGTCTGCGCTAGTACACGACAGTGACCGTGCTGGGGTATACTACACACAGCCAGACCGAGATATTTACACAACGCATATCGTACGGTTCCGTGCTCAGTCGATATTACACAGATGCTGTACAGTCGACATGTAGTCTGCGCTAGTACACTACAGTTACCGTGCTGGGGTATACTACACACAGCCAGACCGAGATATTTACACAACGCATATCGTACGGTTCCGTGCTCAGTCGATATTACACAGATGCTGTACAGTCGACATGTAGTCTGCGCTAGTACACTGCAGTGACCGTGCTGGGGTATACTACACACAGCCAGACCGAGATATTTACACAACGCATATCGTACGGTTCCGTGCTCAGTCCACATCACACAGATGCTGTACAGTCGACATGTAGTCTGCGCTAGTACACTGCAGTGCCCGTGCTGGGGTATACTACACACAGCCAGACCGAGATATTTACACAACGCATATCGCACGGTTCCGTGCTCAGTCCACATCACACAGATGCTGTACAGTCGACATGTAGTCTGCGCTAGTACACTGCAGTGACCGTGCTGGGGTATACTACACACAGCCAGACCGAGATATTTACACAACGCATATCGCACGGTTCCGTGCTCAGTCGATATTACACAGATGCTGTACAGTCGACATGTAGTCTGCGCTAGTACACTACAGTGACCGTGCTGGGGTATACTACACACAGCCAGACCGAGATATTTACACACAACGCATATCGCACGGTTCCGTGCTCAGTCCACATCACACAGATGCTGTACAGTCGACATGTAGTCTGCGCTAGTACACTGCAGTTACCGTGCTGGGGTATACTACACACAGCCAGACCGAGATATTTACACACAACGCATATCGCACGGTTCCGTGCTCAGTCCACATCACACAGATGCTGTACAGTCGACATGTAGTCTGCGCTAGTACACTACAGTTACCGTGCTGGGGTATACTACACACAGCCAGACCGAGATATTTACACAACGCATATCGTACGGTTCCGTGCTCAGTCCACATCACACAGATGCTGTACAGTCGACATGTAGTCTGCGCTAGTACACTACAGTTACCGTGCTGGGGTATACTACACACAGCCAGACCGAGATATTTACACACAACGCATATCGCACGGTTCCGTGCTCAGTCACATCACACAGATGCTGTACAGTCGACATGTAGTCTGCGCTAGTACACTGCAGTGACCGTGCTGGGGTATACTCCACACAGCCAGACCGAGATATTTACACACCACGCGTATCGTACGGTTCCGTGCTCAGTCCACATCACACAGATGCTGTACAGTCGACATGTAGTCTGCGCTAGTACACTACAGTTACCGTGCTGGGGTATACTACACACAGCCAGACCGAGATATTTACACACAACGCATATCGCACGGTTCCGTGCTCAGTCCACATTACACAGATGCTGTACAGTCGACATTGTAGTCTGCGCTAGTACACTACAGTGACCGTGCTGGGGTATACTACACACAGCCAGACCGAGATATTTACACACAACGCATATCGCACGGTTCCGTGCTCAGTCCACATCACACAGATGCTGTACAGTCGACATGTAGTCTGCGCTAGTACACTACAGTTACCGTGCTGGGGTATACTACACACAGCCAGACCGAGATATTTACACACAACGCATATCGCACGGTTCCGTGCTCAGTCCACATTACACAGATGCTGTACAGTCGACATGTAGTCTGCGCTAGTACACTACAGTTACCGTGCTGGGTATACTACACACAGCCAGACCGAGATATTTACACACCACGCGTATCGTACGGTTCCGTGCTCAGTCCACATCACACAGATGCTGTACAGTCGACATGTAGTCTGCGCTAGTACACTACAGTGACCGTGCTGGGGTATACTACACACAGCCAGACCGAGATATTTACACACAACGCATATCGTACGGTTCCGTGCTCAGTCCACATCACACAGATGCTGTACAGTCGACATGTAGTCTGCGCTAGTACACTACAGTGACCGTGCTGGGGTATACTACACACAGCCAGACCGAGATATTTACACACCACGCGTATCGTACGGTTCCGTGCTCAGTCCACATCACACAGATGCTGTACAGTCGACATGTAGTCTGCGCTAGTACACTACAGTGACCGTGCTGGGGTATACTACACACAGCCAGACCGAGATATTTACACACCACGCGTAATCGTACGTTTCCGTGCTCAGTCCACATCACACAGATTGCTGTACAGTCGACATGTAGTCTGCGCTAGTACACTACAGTTACCGTGCTGGGGTATACTACACACAGCCAGACCGAGATATTTACACACAACGCATATCGTACGGTTCTGTGCTCAGTCCCACATCACACAGATGCTGTACAGTCGACATGTAGTCTGCGCTAGTACACTGCAGTGACCGTGCTGGGGTATACTACACACAGCCAGACCGAGATATTTACACACAACGCATATCGTACGGTTCCGTGCTCAGTCCACATCACACAGATGCTGTACAGTCGACATGTAGTCTGCGCTAGTACACTGCAGTGACCGTGCTGGGGTTATACTACACACAGCCAGACCGAGATATTTACACACAACGCATATCGTACGGTTCCGTGCTCAGTCCACATCACACAGATGTTGTACAGTCGACATGTAGTCTGCGCTAGTACACTGTAGTGACCGTGCTGGGGTATACTACACACAGCCAGACCGAGATATTTACACACAACGCATATCGTACGGTTCCGTGCTCAGTCGATATCACACAGATGCTGTACAGTCGACATGTAGTCTGCGCTAGTACACTGCAGTTACCGTGCTGGGGTATACTACACACAGCCAGACCGAGATATTTACACACAACGCATATCGTACGGTTCCGTGCTCAGTCCACATCACACAGATGCTGTACAGTCGACATGTAGTCTGCGCTAGTACACTACAGTTACCGTGCTGGGGTATACTACACACAGCCAGACCGAGATATTTACACACAACGCATATCGTACGGTTCCGTGCTCAGTCGATATTACACAGATGCTGTACAGTCGACATGTAGTCTGCGCTAGTACACTGCAGTGACGTTGTATATTATACACGTACCGATTGTGATTTAAATCTGGTCTGCACATCTAGGTTCTAGGTCGAAAGTGGTTGTTAAAACTCTGAGGCTGATACAATATAAAATATTACTGGTAATATCCCCCCAATATATTACTGGTTATATTGCCACAAAATGGTGCCACATAATTTGGAATGGTTTAACGCCAACTACGGCACCCACGTACACGCGCACCTGAGGTTTGTCGTGGAGTTTTCGAGAAGCCACTTGAATCAAAACAGTCTTAGAATAAAAAAAACCATCTTGAGATGTTTTTAAAGCCGCAACAATGCTACAGAAATAAAAAAAATACTCCCCTAATTTGTTCCCGTACATTTTTTTACTCACTTTATTTATTAAAACCTGACACCGTTCTGGATTAACTGGCAATATTAAGTCTTTTTACGGACGTGATCATTGTTAGTATTTCGATCCATCATTTGAATTAAAAGAAGGGACATTGCATCCAACCATAAGGCTATACAACGATCTAATAATCGAATAGTTCCTACAAGTGTTTAGAATGTCTATAACCATAATATATTTCTACCTATGGAATACGTAGGTACGCACCTTCACTACGACACGAGTTGTGTACCGACTTAGGACGGGTGGAATAATCGAGATGTGCGTCAAACGCAGTCAATGTGTTAAAATGCCACTTCATAAACCAGGGGAGTTAACTTTCATGAATAAACTTTGTCTTCTCACTGTTATCAACGGGGTACGAGATTTAATTTATATACAAATAATTACAAACTATAATGTTATAATTTTCGTCTAATCTACCCGTATATGAATCCTTGAATGTGTACAATAAGATCGAATGTACATGTTTCTCAAATTTCACTCATACGAAATTGGAATTCTCGACTAAAACATGCGTCGTTCTTTAAAAAATAGTGTGACCAGGTGCGTAGCGTGACTCAGAACGCAAGTGCCACTATTGCATGAGCGGTTGCTCTTTATTATTAAATCCATTCCTTCTTGAATGCACGGGCTAAAAATAAAATGACTATTCACTCCCGTCAACAAAAACAACTTCAGCAGTTTTAATTTTGTTCAAATACATAACAGTAATCGAGTGAAAATTTATTCTCAAACGAATAGACATTATGATGTATTCGTATGCATACAATTTTATTTGATTACTTATCGAAATAAAAAATGAAAAACTCTGTGCAAATTAATACGAGTATAACTGCACGATATGCACCACTTAAATGTGCCGTTTGTGTGTAATCGGATTTTTAACCCTTTGTGGTCGGCTGTCGACTATAGGTTGATCGCGGTACTTACCGCCGAACGCTCGCGTGTCGACAACAATAGGTTGATCGCGGTACTTCAGCCGAACCCTCGCATGTCGACTATAGGTTGATTGCGGTGCTTCAGCCGAACGCTCGCGTGTCGACTATAGGTTGATCGCGGGTGCTTCAGCCGAAAGCTCGCGTGTCGATTACAGGTTGATTGCGGTACTTCAGCCGAACGCTCGCGTGTCGACTATCGGTTTGATCGCGGTACTTCAGCCGAACCCTCGCATGTCGACTATAGGTTGATCGCGGTGCTTCAGCCGAACGCTCGCGTGTCGACTACAGGTTGATTGCGGTACTACTCAGCCGAAACGCTCGCGTGTCGACTATAGGTTGATCGCGGTACTTCAGCCGAACCCTCGCATGTCGACTATAGGTTGATCGCGGTACTACCGCCGAACGCTTACGTGTTAACTATAGGTTGATCGCGGTACTACCGCCGAACGCCTGCGTGTCATCTATAGGTTGACCAGATATTGCAGCAATTTTTTTACTTCGGCATCTGTGTTATTTGACACTTTTTGAACTTCTATTTGTGTTAAATTAATGGGGGGGTGGGGGGGGGGGGGGGTGGGGGGGGGGGGGGGTGGGGGGGGGGGGGGGTGGGGGGGGGGGGGGGTGGGGGGGGGGGGGGGTGGGGGGGGGGGAAAACAACACGATTAAGCTAAACAAGATAGACATAGAAATAAAATATATATAAAACACAATTGTTATTATTAGCTGAAAAAGTTGTTGTTTATCATAAAATTATAATAATTAAGAAATCAAAATTAAATTACTTGAGGAATGATAAATTTAGAAACTATAAAATAAAGTCAGACAATACAAAGAGAAGGTTAATTAAAAGAGTTAGAGTAGAGAATTTAATGACTATTTTACAGGAATACTACTAACAAAAAAATGTAAATCTGAGCTGAGATGTTCTCACAAATAATAATAATAATAATCTATCAAGCATTGATGAGCAACATATGGCTAGCTATAATGTACATAAAAATTTATTTAATAGAATGAGATGAAATAGAAGTACAAAAGATTATTAATTCTCTGGAAAATACATTTTAAAGTGGACATGATAACATTAATGATACTCATAAAAAACTGTGAATAAACAATGAAATAAAATATTAATTCATTAAGAAAATTCACAGTTTGTTACAATTATGTAATTCAATTCCAATCTAATCTCCATCCATTCCATCTAAAACCATAACCTTAGGAGTACTGCAAGGTTCAATTTTAGGACCACTTCTTCTTTTTTGTGTTGTATTAGCAATACACAAAAATTTTCTGGATCTCGAACCAAATTCTGGAGTTTGGTGTTATGCCGGAGACTCTAACTTGAAAGTTTCAAGGAGTTAAATTTGTGTAGTTTGGAAACCTTAAAATTAATTTTCGATTCTTATATCCCAATTGTATTTAGCTTACAAGATTTGTGTACCTAGAAGCCACAAAAAGGGAAAAGCAAACAAAAATTTACAAGTACAAAAAAATATATCAGAGCTGTGTTAATTCTAAATTTTCAAATTTTATCAAAGAGACAAAGACAAAGATACCTTATTACAATTATCGTCAAGATAAGTACAGCATTACAAAAAAAGAATTGAGGAGTAAGTACAATTCTTAGTAAGTTTTCAAAAGTCAGGTTAAGTTCTACAGTTCATGAATTATTTGATGCTATAGAAGGTCGATTGAGAAGCCAGGTCTTTAAGTGGAGAATGAATTGAAGTTGATCCGCTTTTTTTCAGCTTCTCTGGTAAACAGTTTCACACTATGGTACCAATGTGACTTGGCTTACTTTCAGTGCTGCAGAGAGGGTGCACAGGAAGGTAGTAGTCAGTGACATGTCTGTGTTGTAATGGAATCGTTTACCCCTTTCAGCTATGCGTGGAAGCCTTGAAGTGGACATGCGTTAATGTGTCCAGGATGTGGGGGCCTACAACTGTTGGGATTTTGAGGTACTTGAAAGTACCCCTGTAGGATTCTTGTGGTTGAAGATCACCGGATATTCTTAAGGTCTTTTTTTGCTTCAATAGAATGTGTTGCAAGTTGTAGAGGTTGACCCTCCCCAGCTGAATCCTAGTGGACAAGAAGTTGCGTATGTGTTTTACTTGTAATATATACAGTCTGAAGCTTTTTGTAGAGGTTGTTGATGTCCAGGTGAGGTCTTGGTCCAATGTTATACCAAGATAATGGTAAATAATAAAGGTAAAGATGGTGTCAACGGTCTCCGGTGTTGTCTTTCTGCACCTCCCTAGAATGAGCTATTTTGTCTTCTTCTCATTTACAACTAGGTCGTTGTTATGACAATATTGAATATTCTTTGTTCGAAGTTTGTTATTAGTGATTGAAAGTTTGAAAGGATATCAGGATTTTGGACATTTGCCATCGTTATATGTTGCAAACAGTATAACACAACGTTTCGACGATTGGAATCTATCCTCTTCGTAAGATAGGGGGAGGTATTAGTACATTCAAAAATAAAGAACAGAAAGAAAAAAAGAAGGGAAAGAAAAGGGTTCAAACATACCCAATATTGAATAGACATATTCAATGCCATGTATGTGTCTATTTCTACTTGATCAGGAGCCCTCCTATTCGTTAGCATACATGATACAGTTGCTGTACACCTATTAATCAGTGCTCTTGATGTAGATTTACCAGGTAGGAAGCCGTGCTGATATTCTGTTAAAAGATTTTTGTTTGAGAAATATTCATGAAGTCTGGTGAGCACTAATTTTTCTATTACTTTGGATATGGTTGGGATTAGTAAAATAGGCCTGTAGTTGCTGTGTGTGGCATCGCCTTGTTTGAATATGGAATACACTTTTGCCAGTTTTAGGGCAGATGGTAAACTCTTGATAAAAAAAAATAGATTAGTAATGAGCACCAGTGATTAAATGAGTTTGTATTGGCAGTTTTTTAGGACTATGGATAATATGTTATCATATCCTGTTGAGGACTCCGACTTCAGTCCACTTATTATTATTTTCGGTAGGAGTAGGCTACATGGTTGTTTATTATTCAGCCCATTGAGTATGACAGTTTTTCAACTATGTTGACGAAATAGCTGTTAAGATAGTCTACTATCTTCACCGAGTCAGATGCATTTCGACCACTTACTTTGTGTTGGGTGGGGTGAAAGCACTTTTTTTGCTGCCTTTCAAGTTTATGATTTTTCAGATGGAGTCTTTTATATTCATTACTCCCGGTGGAGTTGTAAGCATTTTGAGCTGAAAGAAATCTTTTCTTCAGTTGTTGAGCAATAGGGTGTGCTTATTTTTGTTTTCCACTGTATATGGCTTATTAAGTATTGTAAGTAGAGTTTCACTGAAATTTCCATATGCTGTATACATATGTCATAGTATTATCCAATAACATTATTTACCCATATAACACAAGACACAAACATGAATAAATCTTTCAAAGTTAACTCCTGGAATTCTATACAAAAATAACAAAATTTGCAGGAACTAATTGTTTTCGAAATAAACCAGAAGAAATTATAAGGGGAAAAATTGTAATACTTTTAAGAAAAATTAAAAATATGTTGATAGGTTTTTCTTCTTATTATAAAGATGAACTATATAAAGTGGTAGTTTATAACATTAACATTTAAGTTTTACATCGTACACTTAATTTTAGTTACGTAATAGCAAAATTTGAGACTATTCTGATGTGCTAAATAATGACAGTGAAAAGAGCTTTTGACTAATGACTAACCAAATATCTCATATATAGCAGTAGCAAATTTGCAAGTTTACCTTTTTGTTCTTTTTCTATAAATTTTGAAATAAAATTAAATCTGAGTTAAACTATCTATTACGGTTTCCTAATTTTCTCCACCCTACAGAGACTAAAAAACAATGATTGGCTTCAATTCCATAATGTGTGATGTCAAGCGGTTTTTTGCTGAAGAGAACTACTATCTCTGTTTGGTGTTTGGTTTGGGAATACTGGAAGTTTAACCCTCTTAGTGATAGAAGCCGCTCTAGCGACGTTCATGTAGTCGTTTAATATGAATGATAGATGTCGATGCGTCGACGTTCAAACATGCCTTCGAAATCGTCATCGCTGCTCAGCTATCTTCGGTTAAATTCGGCCGTTATTTACTGCATTGTGTACAGAAACGTCTTCTCTTTCCTCTAGATCTGTCTCCAGATGAATTGTTTAAAGAATAAACAAATAGCTGGTATTTTGTTGCGACGTTGTTTGTGTTTTACTCGCAGCCGCTAACCTATGAGTTTGGTCGGCGTGTTTACACCGGTGTTATTTTGTTTATTCCGATCGTAATACGTTCGAAATGGCGGATGATTTACGTTGAGAAGATATTAGAAATATTTTAGAAGAACAAATGAGTGATGTGAGTGACAGTGATATCAGTGCAGACAATTTTCCCGATGATTATAATTCAAATCCTGGTGCAGGCCATTCCCTCCAACGCTTACCAGGAAGACAAGAGCGGCTATGTATTGTATGTGACCACGTAGTGCAGTCATTGAAGCATTATTGCTCCGAATTTTTTTACTGTGAACCGAATTGCATACAATTTTGGAATTAGGTTCATCTTACCCTTAATTTCAAAAGTGAAAATGATTTGTACTCCGCAACCACCCTGGGGGTGGTTGCCACCCCTTCTCGGGGGTGATTTTTTGTTTTTCAAAATAACCTCGGATATCGATAGAAGGCCTAATTTTAAGCAAAAAATCATCTATAAAGTTTTTTGAAAAATCCAATACTTTTCAAGTTATTGGCAATTGAAAATTCGCAATTTTTTCACGTTTTTCATCGGTTTTTTGCAAATATTTCCAAAAATATACGTTTTATATCGAAAACTTTATAAAAAACAAAATTGTAGCAGGTAAAAAAATTAACAATGTGGTGTTTTATAAAGTATTCTAAGTGCAATATTAAGCTAGATATTAAAGACCAAAGCCGTTTTTTATTTTGTCTGAAATTTAATCGATGTGGTCAATGCCATCTAGCGGCGAGCAGATGCATTTTAGGCATTCTAATAAAAAAGGGTTTTGTAGTGCTTGAAATAAGCTTTAAAATGAGCACTATTAAAAGTCTTTTGCACGTAAAATAAGTGAGCTGTATTGCAAATAAGAGGAGCATCTAATGTTTTTTTCTTTTAAATCAATGGGTTTTCATAAGTGCCATTTCCACAAAAATTAAAATTAATCATATTCCGCCTAGAATTAACTTTATTATGAAGGGTTTGATAGATTGTATCAGTTTGGCTGCTTCAGAACACATATTTTTCAAAAAAGTCATGATTGAAAAAAAAATTCAAATTTTAAAAAAAACCACCTTTTTTCAAAATATCTCAAAACTGACGACAGATACGTATAAAAGTGTAGGGATGAAAAATTTAGGTATTTTTCTGAAAAATAATTTGGTTTTTTTTTGTTTTTTTCTGTCAAACAAAAATTGACGGAGATATGATTGTTTAAAGAGCGTGTGGCAGCGCAATCACAACCTCTCTTAAGCCCATTAACCCTTCACCGTTTGAGAAAAAGGTTTTTTTACTATATATTGCAATGAAGGATGTTGTAGCTCTCTTAATTACCTTTACAATCTTTTTTTATATTGCGATAGCATGAAAATTAAAGGAGTTATGATCCAAAAACTTATCATATTTTTTTCTACTTAGTAACTGAAAATTTCGGAGTGTGAAAATTTAGAGCAATGTGAAAGTACGCAATATAATAGAGACCCAAAACTATTGTAATGTGTATATATAAACATAATATGGCTCATATATTTTGGAAACGTAGGCATGAATACATACCAACGTTCTTGTATGTATATATATAAACACATTTGAGTGAATTTTTTATAATTTGTAAATATTTTATTCAATAAATGGCAATTTTTTTACTCTAAATTAAATTATTTTTAAATAAGTATTCATATATATATTTACTGTTTTAATTTAGGGGTAGTTTTAAGGGTAGAAAAGCATAAGAATATGATAATCATTTTCGAGAGTGTTGAATAATATTTAAATCCTTTTCATTGTATTAAAAAAATGTTTAACAATTTTTTTATCAAGGGGTAGTTTTCAAGGGTTGAAAGGGGGTTAAAAATTTGATAATTATTATAGAGAATATAAAATATTACTTACTCTATACTTACATCTTTTTATGTCGTACCAAAGTATTTTTTTGTGATTTTTTCAATTTAGGGGTTGTTTGCAAGGGTTGTAAGAATTTCAAGGGGTTAAAAATGGTTTTAATATGAGGTAAATGTGATAGAAAACACTTTACAAATTTCACTACTTACTATTAGACATGTTTTCTAGCGATAAAATGGCTCAATGTCAATTTTTTCCATGAAGGGGTTGTTTACACCCCTTAAAAATAATAGGCGGAGTTCAGATCATTTTCACTTTTGAAGTTAAGGGTAAGATGAGCCTAATTCCAAAATTTCGTGCAAATCGGTTCACAGTAAAAAAATTCGGAGGTAAGACCGTATATTTCGCTTCAATGACTGCACTAACACACAAAAAGGGGAAGATCGCGATTCTAGTGTCCAGGATGCAATTCTGGTGTTCATAGAGAGTGTTTATATAAATTGGATAATTTTTGGAGACCAAAGTATCAAGGGAGGAAGAGAAATCATGATAGTAGTAGTGCCTCGGAGTGAATCCAAGGGTTTCTTCCATGTACATACTGTATAATATTTCCATCATAACATTTTTTTTCAAGTAAAATATTGTGCGAAACCTGTTTATATTATTTATCTTCATGAAATTAAAAAAAAAATTTGCTATCTTCAAATCTTTATTTAATGAGTTTTATACTATGTGGTTTTTGTGGAAAACATTTTTTTTTTTCAAAAAACAGTTTTTTTAATTTTTGAGCAAGTTTTAAGGGATATGTACAAAGGAAAGTAGTTTTATTTACTTTAAAATCGTTCTTTATGTTTTTATGAATATTTTGGTATATAATATATTGTATTTTCAATAAAATTAATTTTTATTAATTTTTTAAGAAACCCCCAGCAAAACACTCCAAATGCACCTATCATTCATAATAAACATATTCATCACTAGGAGGGTTAATCTTGTCCAACACAATATTATAATTTTTTAGTAGTTTTGTTTTTAAAGATTATGTACATATGTTTAAATACATTTTACATTAATAATATTTATTAGGCAGTTATTTAGATGACTAAAAGTACAATATTGATTATTATTAGTAGGTACACTTATAATGAAAAAATTGAAAAATAAATTAAGACGCAGATGTGCTGAAATGTTAAACAATTTTTCCTGAAAACATCCCACTAAAGATACATACTAGTTACAATAACATTCTGTAGCAATGTTAGCAGAATCATTATGACATAAACTTTCTATACTGTTATCAATTACCAGGAAAACATATGTGGAAGTATTAATCATCCTGTTTGGACATAACAAAGGAGAGCAAACAACACATGTATAAGTGGCACAAGCTGTTTGCACACAACAGCATATCTTTAATAAACACTGATAACCAGAGTTAAACAACAGCTAACTGCAACAAACATTGAGTTATCAATGTATAATATTGCAACAGTGTTAATGTTGAAGAAACAATGAAATGTTGGGAAAAGAAACCTAATATTTAATGTAGAATCTTGGAGCATTGGAAAAAATGGTTTATTGTAGTATCACTAGTATAAAGGAATACAACTTTTTCCAATATAATTTTTTATTTTGTGAAGTGCCTGATGATGGAATCTTTGATTCAGAAAGGCCTTGCACAAAATAAAAAATTATATTGGAAAAAGTTGTATTCCTTTATACTAGTGATACTACGTAATATTTAAGTCTACTTTCTAATAATATGTTATCCAAATTAAATAATATAGTATGATATACAGACGGTTCTCTAGTAATTCACAAATCGTAATTTGGCATCTTTGAAAAGACTTTAAACTCATAAGTGCCTTGCAACTTCAGTATTTTGGTATCTTCAGGAAAGGTTCTTACAAAATTCTCATAGGTCTCCAGCAGAGAACCATAAACAGCATATTCTGTCTGGTTAGGCACATTTTCTCAGACAGCCAAGAGATGTGAAGGGGACCAACTTTAAAACAAAGGACTAAATACGCCAGAACCAGCATGTGGAATAAATTTCTTGTTGATCAGAACCAAACTGAACAAATTAACTAGACTAGAATGTTATAAATAATGATAATTTTTCAGCGAATATTTTGGAATGACATTTGACAATTAAGCAGGAATTAAGTAATTGGATATGGTTGATCTACCCTTTGGTGCATTTATAGAGGATTGATCTCTTAAATAAAGTCTTTACATCATATTTATACAGGCAAACACGTGAAATAATGACCACATTCCATTAGACTGTGAGACACTTAGGAGTAAGAAGAGTAAAACTCTTAGATGTCCTTTAGCCTGAAATTCTAAATGTAATTGACAATGAAAGAATGGTTCTTGGCCTTGTTGAAGTCAAAGAGATTATCCTCAACACTAAATCTAAAGGCAATACAAATCTAGGCTCTGAGCTAAAGGCTGATGTATCTGTTGAGAGATGCCTCTTAAGACAGCTATGCTTTTTATGAGCACTTATCTATATTTAAAATTACCAGCAGATTTAAGAATAAAACATTACACAGAAACAGATATACAATGAAAGTTATACCAAGAAAAGACCTTATACAGAGCAATGAGCATTTATTTGTTACCTAAATGTACAGTATAAATACCAAAACAGGAATATAAAAATTGAAAAAGGGTCTTGTTCGAATCATGCCTAAATTCGTTGGGCAATATGTTTGTCCTTCTTTCTTCTGAAGACTCTGGAGGGTTGAAATGTTTTTTTTTTTTTTTAAGGATCCTCTTCTGAAGTACCCCCTTCATGTAAATCAGCATGCTTTCACTCCAGGGAATCATGTGACTTTATCCTGCATTAAGTGGTGTACAGGATAGAGAAAACAATGGCAGCACAAGAAGTGACCTTGCGTATTTTATGGATACCCAAAGAGATTTGATGACGACAGTGGCACTCCGGTGATTGATGATGCAGTGTAAGGGCTGTCAGAGTCAGTGTTGATTGTCAGATTTGGGACTGGATAAGGGCCTATGTCATGGATAGTATGGTGACCACCAGTCTTCTGGGAGCAATGGTCATTTTGTGGACAACTGAGGATTGCTCTTAGGGCGGTGTTGTTTCTCTTCTCTTGTTCTTCTGATTGTGCAAGAAAATTTGTTCAACAAAATTATCATCCACATGTTTGAACAGGTGAATCTAGATGACATTGACTGTTAAGTTAAACACCATTAATGGAGTGCTGAATTTAGAGGGAATTTAGTTTGATAGGGTGGTCATGGCGTTGATACAGCCAAGGCCATCACTGTCACATTTTACAAGGGGTCAATTGTCATTTGGAGGTCATTGATCCATTTTTGCTGAGAGGCTCTGTATTGAGATTAAGCCTGAAGCTTGACTATTAAGGTGTAAATTAGGTACAGTACGCGCGCTGAAGGTTCGGCCCTGCCGTTGCCCTACTAACCAAATAAAAACATTGACTCTCCAATGATCCGTCACGGACGGCAATGTTTAATTCTCGCTCGACAATCAACTTATGGTTAGACCAACTTCCTGTACAAATAAAATTCTGAAACTTCGCAGATCTATTTTCCTGTTTATGCCAATGCTAATGGATGTATTAAGTTTCAATGTCTTATTACTTTTCTTCAATAAAATATATTTTAAAATTAACTGTGCCAAAATTGTGTTACAAAAAAGTTTGTATGTGAGGATTTTTTTTATTTTTGGTCAGGAAACTTTCACCAGCGGGAAAGTTTTTCTGAATGAACTGAAGTTAATTTTAGATTTAACTTTTTTCAGATACATACGAGTTTTTTTTAGGTTAGCCGTAACTTAGTCTGAAGTAGAATGTATCACCGACACCGCTGCCCTACAGTTTATGGCCCATTCACCTCACTACTAACTAAACTAATGAATTGTGTATAACGCACTTAAACAACCTGTCCGCTTCTAACAACAGTGAATACTCGACTGTGAGGGAGAACAGGGACAATAAATATTCAGACTGCAGCGGGCCAAACATTGGCGGATGTCTGCAGAACAGTTGTTATATCGGGCAATCCACCCGTCCCCCGCCATAGTCCGCTCGGTTGACTCGGAGCCGAACCTTCAGCGCGCGTACTGTACTATATCTGGACAAGTAGTTACAATGGGCAAATGGTACCTATAGCAGTGCAGGCAAGTGATAATTAAGTTTTTGAACTTAAGCAGAGACTTCTGTATTTCTATATAAAAGTGAACCAAACTACTCATATTATTGGAATTTTCAAGGCAAACCTCAATATTAAATAAACTAATTGTAGATTTGTATTTGATTTTAAGATTTGAATAAAAGTTCCGCTATGTGTTTAAGGTCCAAATGTTCCTGTGTTTGTTGTGTAAAAGCTGAAAGATAATGGGAGAGAAAGTGTCACAAACATATATGAGAGGACCGAGACAGGAAGACAAGGTGAGGGGAGGGAGCGTAGTGAATGTTCTGATATTGTGGTGACAGTTAGACTGTTATGTACTGTATCTATAACTGCTGACAAAACTGATGTGTTGTACTTTAAATCCTTAAAAACTCAAAATTAACACAAATAATAAAATAAACATGAATTTTCTAAGCTCAGAAATTATTACGGTTTTTATTGTTTTATTATTTTATATTAAGTTCAAGATTACACCACAGAAACTAATTTATAACACAATAAGAGTTTTAGATTTCTTTACACAACTGAATCTTGAGATCCGCAGTAGCGATTTTGGTAAATGACGCACCATTATAAAGCTCTTCATGGATTTAAAAAAAGTGCAATTGTTTAAGTCTGATTTTTTTATATTTATGGCAAAAAAATAAAATAATCAATGTTCTCCAAAAGATAGATATACATTGATAGATTTCTTAATAATAATATAATATTTCATATAATACCAGTAAAAAATATAGCTATTACTTAAATACAAGCTACTGTTTATGATCCTTATTGTTTTATTAAAGCCGAGCATTTTGGAATGAATAATGAATAACTCTTTTGATCATTCTGCAAAAGTTAGGAGCATCCACATTCTATCTATACATATATGGTAATTCACTTATTTTCACTATTACTCAAGTCTTTAATCCTCCGAAAAATTAAAACAAATAAGCAAAGAATTTATTGAGAAATTATTATTAACAGGATTTAACTCACAGAAAATGCTTTTGGGAAATTAAATTTCGAATTATAATTAATTTCAATAAAATTTAGATTATTAGTTACCAGGTAATCTATTCATGTTGACGCCATGGGCGGAGAGGCCGATCCCCATGTAGCCATCACGACCTTTGCTCACTATCTTCACCTCGAAGTAGTAAAGGCCACAGGCTGGCGGAATGGCATGGGTAGCTCGCACACTGGCCGCGTCCTTGTGTGTCTTCCCATGCCCTGCAAACACTTATCACATTATTCACACTTAACATACAGTTCTTTAATAAGTGGAGGATTATATAACTAATCCCAGTGTAGACTCATGTTGGGTGAAGAGGCCTATGCCTGTGTAGCTATCACGACTCTTGTTCACAATCTTAACCTCGAAGTAGTAAAATCCACAGGCTGGTGAAATGGCACAGGGGGATTGCACATTGGCCACATCCTTTGTATGTCTTCCCTTGTCCTGCAAACACTTATCACATTATTTACACTTAACATACAGCTCTTCAATCGGTTTAGGATTAGTAACTAATCCCAGTATAAGTTCATGTTGATGCTATGGTATGCCTATGTAGCTGTCACAACACTTGCTCACTTGAATTTTGAGTTTTGCTCCAGTTCAATTTCTTTTTATTGCAGCGTCTGGTATCTGACACTGCCTCAGACTTGAATCCTGGAATGGTAGTCTCATTGTCTCATCAGGTACACGATGAGACACAGGAGATAAAGAGACTACCACTTCACCTATTTATAGGTGTTTCTGATGTCGAGATGATGTAAATGTTTCGTTTTGAACTTCTTCGTTGTCGACTTACTTTGGATCTCTTCAGACTGGTAACATGACTAAAAATGTTCAAAGAGTCAAATCTGAGACAGTGTCAGATACCAGACGCTGCAATAAAAGGAAGGTGAACTGGAGCTAAACTCAAAATTCAATTGAATCAACCCTTCCTAGCATAGCTACTTGCTCACAATCTTAACCTCGAAGTAGTAGCAGGCTGGTGAAATGACACTGGTGGACTGCACATTGACCCCATCCTTTGTTCGTCTTCCCTTGTCCTGCAAACACTTATCACATTATTTACACTTAACATAGGTACAGCTCTTCTTCAATCAGTCGAGGATTAACTAACTCGTCCCAGTATAAGTACTTTGTCTTGAAACACCATCAAAACTTGGAGGGCAAAAATTAATTAACACTTTAATAAGGAAATGTGGTGACAAAAATGGTTTTCTATTAATAAAGTCATACAATAAATAATCACTCAGAGATTATTTTCTGTTGAAAATGTTATCTACTTAAAATCAAGTCTAAATAATTAGTTTGTAAACATTTACTTCATTTGTACACCAATTATAGCTAGCTTTTATTTCAAGTTTGATTTCCATAGCTAATTTTTCAACTCCCAGTGTGAAAATATTCAAACATTCTTATTTGTTTACTTTAGAACTTGTGTATTTATCAATTACAAATACGATTTTGAAACAGAAACACGTGATGAAATCAAAATATCAACAGTTTGTTTTTAAGGAGGGCAGCCTGATTTATTCACATTTACATCCTATGTTATTTAAATGAGAGGTGTTTATTCTAGGTGCTACTGCCCAAAACATGAAATGGAAATTTGAAGTGGTTACATGTTATGTCCTAAGAATGAAATGAATGGTATCAATAATCAGGGTGCACTGTTTTTATAGTGTGCTATCTTTTGTATTGCATGAATGGTTTAATATATTAGATCTAGTTATAATAATGTACAAAGTTCTGTAATAAAAAAAAGTTTAAACATTTTGAAAATAACTATTGATTTATATTTTTGGTTGGTGTAAAAGACTCTTATCACTTAATACATTGGGATTGAACTTTTTCTTTTAATTGCATCTAATTATGAAGGAAACAACATTTTCCCGGACATATGCTATCATTAAAACTATGTTTCAAAATCTGCAAAAATTCTGTTTCCTTCACATTCCTTCCATTGTCAGAAAAAAAACATTTAAACAAAGGAATGGTTAATTACCTTGTAGGTTATGAATTCACTCTAAATTCATTCCAAGCAGTCTTACTTCTAAAATGGAAGATAGTTTGTCATTTATTTTAATCTAATTGATAAGAAACAAAGAAACAAACACTCCTCTAAATAGAAAACTGGTGGAAACCACAAATAAATACACAAAACCAACACTTATATCTTGTACTTTTCAGTTTTAACTGTATTGATTTATGTGTGACTTTTACCAATGTGCTATTTAAATGTGTGTCTTGTGTTTGTTAGTTCCCTTATAAATTCTCTAAAATGTTTGTGGCCAAAGCTCTTCTTTAGCCTGTTGTTATTTATTCGTTAAGTCTATCAGAAATACATTCAACCAAACAAAATAATAAAATATGTCATGATTTGTTGTAGCATTTTAATTGAGACTAATTTTGTAAACATATTTCATGACAAATTTCAAATTAACTGATATATAATATTATTAAAGTCATTATAGAACAATTTAGATCAATCATCTTCTAATGAATAGTTTCTATCACTGATAGAGAACTGGATAAAACTATTCCAAAGAATGTAATAAAGTTTGTAACTTATACATAGTTACAAGCGGTTCAAGTTTCTTTTTATTACAGTACTAAAAAAGTAGAAACAATAATTACTGTACAAATGTTAATAGAGAAAGAAGTATGAATAACAAAGAACAAACCTCATTACCATTATCTGTCTTTAGTGATAACAAAAGTAACTTGTCAATTAGGAGAGTTGTAAATAAAGTTTGAAAAATTCCAACAGCATTAAACCTCTCATAGTACACTATTGCAAAACATGAGTCAGTTGCACAATCAGATGATATGTGTTTCTTGATTTTACGCTATTAAAAATACTTGGCAAAATCGATAAAAATATTTTACACTTTGTAGGTTTATATTACAGTTGAGGAATGTTTATATCTCTTATCACAAATAACTAACTTCCTGCAAGATATAAACTCGGTAAAGATAATAAAAACAGAGAAGATAAAATTACTTTAATAGATTCAAATAACATGGAAATAAGTAATTCCAGCTCAAATTGTTGAACTTTTTAATGATTATTTTTCTAACATTGTACAAAAAATTAGTGTTCCAAAGGCTACTGTAAAAGGAATACATAATTCATTAAGAAATTTTTGTACTGAAGAGAGGGTTGCATTGCACAATCTTGAACCTTGTACAGTTGATGAGATCAGGAGATGTGTTTTAGGTCTTAAAAATAAAATTTCTGTAGGGTGGGATGGGATACCAATGAGACTAATTAAAATCTCTGTTGATATCATTTCAGAACCATTGACACAAATAATCAACAAATGTTTAAATGAAGGGATTTTTCCTGATAGATTAAAAGTATTCTCAAGTTACTCCAGTTTTTAAAAAGGGCTCGAAGTTAGATTTAAATAATTATCGACCTATTTCAGTTCTAAGCAATTTCTCAAAGATATTTGAAAAGATTATTCACTCTAGATTAGTTGATTACTTTGAAAAAAAAAACAAACTCTTTTACGATAAACAATTCGGGGTTCAGAAAAAACATGAATACTCAATCAGCTTTGACAGAATTTACAAACAGCATATTACATGGTCCTGGAACGGGTCACGGAATACAGCCGGTATTTTCTGTGATCTGTCTAAGGCGTTTTGATTGTGTAGATCATTCGGTCTCTTACTGTTAAAGCTACAAGACTATGGCATTGGTGGAAATTGTTTGTCCCTTCTAAAGTCTTACCTAACAAAAAGGAAACAAAGAACAGTTATTCAAGAGAACTACAATAAAGTGTATTCAAATTGGAAGAGTAATAGTGTGGGAGTGCCACAAGGTTCTAATCTTGGGTCCTCTTTTCTTTTTAATTTTTATAAACGATCTTCCTAGATCTATTACCAAAGATTTAATATTATTTGCTGATGACACAACAGCTATTATCAAAAGCTCTACTAGTGAAGAAACTAATAATCACTCTTTCAGAAGTGATGGATGATTTGGATTCTTGGTTTCATTCCAATGGTTTAAAACTAATATAGATAAAACCCAAGTAATAAAATTTGGTATTAGAAATAATAAAAATGGCAATTTTAACTTCCCAAATTTAGTTGACTCACATAAATTCTGGGAATTAAAATTGATAGTAATTTTAAATGGAAAGCTCATCTAAATGACCTTCTGTCAAAAACTAAGATCCATTTCTTTTATATTTTTACACTTAAGAGAAAAATGTTTCATTTGACGTTCTAAAATCTGTTTACCATGGTTATGTGGAATCAATTCTTAGTTATGGGATTGTGTTATGGGGTCTAGCTCCTGGCATTAAAGCAGTTTTCAGATTACAAAAAAAGAATTATCCGAATAATGACAAATTCTCATTTTCGAGCACCTTGCAAATCATTGTTTAGAAATAAAAAAATATTAACTTTAACCAGTTTTGTACATATATGAGTTGTTGGTTTATATCCATTTAAGCAAAGACCAACTAATAGAAGATCTAAGATTTCAACATAATTATAACACTCGAAATAACGCAAATTTTAGAATACCCCTCCATCGCTCAACATTCCATGAAAAAAGCCCTTTGTATTCGGGGTTGATATTGTACAATAACCTACCCTTAACACTTAAGTCAATGACCATAGGAAAATTTAAAAATGAATTAAAGACTGTTCTTATTGACAAAGCTATATATGAAATAGATGAACTACAGCTAAACCTCCTTAGTTAATTCTAAATAAAAAATCAAGTGTTTGTTTATTTTTCTGACTAAATTTTATTGTAACGTAATAAAATTACTATAAGGCTTTAGTATGTATTGTATATTATGACAATGTACCAGTTCACTATTGTAAAAAAAACATGTAAAGAACGTTTTGTACAAATAAATTATCTATGTCTATGTCTATGTCTAACTTCCTTTACCTGAAAATTTGCCTTTGTGCCAAACATGTACGTTGTTAAATAACCAGTTCTCATTTGCCAAATGTATCTTATTTTCTTTTATAGTCCATCCTTGTATAGTATGTTTATACCACATTGGTGTTGTTGGTAACAATTAAGATATTTTAATTTTATTTGTTTTATTAGGTTCTTGTGAAAAAACAACTTTTTCTATAAATCAACAAAATGTTCTAAAAGCAGCTTTTATTCATTAGTTGAAGATTAATTTGTTAAATAGTACAAATTAAATTCTCAGGGCGAATAATACTGAAACACTTTTTAACATTTTATATATTAGGTGTCAATTTACAATATTATATAAAAAATCTACTCAATGGAAGTTATTATAAATAATATAATGTAAGAGTATAATTTTAATGTTATAACCATTATTACGACTATAAGACAATAATGACACTATTTAATGTACAAGACAAATGAATGTTAAGGGATTATTGTCTGATGTTCCTTTTATTGTATATATTCAATGATGTAGTTTTTAAATAATTTCACAATAATTAAAATTATACATATAACTATGGAATTCTTTTTCAAACATCCTATATATTCTTAATTTTTATAGAGGGCAAGCAATATAAAGATTTTGATGCATTGCTTGTGTACCCAATGGTAACTTGAGACTTGGTAGTTGACACAGGTGGTGTATTCTCGGCCCTAGCAAGGCTGACAACAAAGCTAGAATATCTCCAATGGCACCATGATACTGGTAGATAAAGCTGCCAGCGAAGCCAATTTGTCACCATGAGGCAATTTGTTCTCAACACTATTAGGCTAGTGAGATCAGCAAATGTGATAAAATGTAACCTATCTAAACAATTCTTGTTTGTTTTGTTTTATGTCCGAGTTTGGTTTTTATTTCCAAAACATGATTATCAGTCAGGTTTCAGAATAAAATGAGGAAGTAAACATTTCATACTTTTCTAAAACATGACTGATGTTTCAACATCGTAACCTGGCTCTGGTAAAAAACAGAAAAAACAAACACAAGGATTGTTATGGTAATCTTATTATCACATCATTTAAACAATCCAGAGGCTAAACATCATCAATTAAATCGCCGATTTGTTCACAATGCAACCAGGAGAATAATTAGATTGTTTTTATTAAAGCTGATGCTTTAATTTCATTAGAACTCAATGCAATTAACATGTAGTAAAGCTGATTTGCTCTCAATGTGAATGTTTACATGATAATCTGATTTGCTTTCTATGCCATTATAAAGGGTGGTGAATAAGTTAATTAGCAAAGCCAATTTGATCCCAATGTCAATGTCTACATGAGCCTGATAAGACAAGGTATTTATAGAATCTGATTGGTTTTTTATGCCATTATAAAGGCTGGTGGATAAGTTAATTAGCAAAGCCAATTTGATCCCAATGTCAATGTCTACATGAGCCTGATAAGACAAGGTATTCATAGGATCTGATTTGTTATTATGCCATTATAAAGCTTGGTAGGATAAGTTAATTAGCAAAGCCAATTTGATCCCAATGTCAATGTCTACATGAGCCTGATAAGACAAGGTATTCATAGGATCTGATTTGTTATTATGCCATTATAAAGCTTGGTAGGATAAGTTAATTAGCAAAGCCAATTTGATCCCAATGTCAATGTCTACATGAGCCTGATAAGACAAGGTATTCATAGGATCTGATTTGTTATTATGCCATTATAAAGCTTGGTAGGATAAGTTAATTAGCAAAGCCAATTTGATCCCAATGTCAATGTCTACATGAGCCTGATAAGACAAGGTATTCATAGGATCTGATTTGTTATTATGCCATTATAAAGCTTGGTAGGATAAGTTAATTAGCAAAGCCAATTTGATCCCAATGTCAATGTCTACATGAGCCTGATAAGACAAGGTATTCATAGGATCTGATTTGTTATTATGCCATTATAAAGCTTGGTAGGATAAGTTAATTAGCAAAGCCAATTTGATCCCAATGTCAATGTCTACATGAGCCTGATAAGACAAGGTATTTATAGGATCTGATTGGTTTTTATGCCATAATAAAGCTTGGTAGGATAAGTTAATTAGCAAAGCCAATTTGATCCCAATGTCAATGTCTACATGAGCCTGATAAGACAAGGTATTTATAGGATCTGATTGGTTTTTATGCCATAATAAAGCTTGGTAGGATAAGTTAATTAGCAAAGCCAATTTGATCCCAATGTCAATGTCTACATGAGCCTGATAAGACAAGGTGTTTATAGGATCTGATTTGTTTTTATGCCATAATAAAGCTTGGTAGGATAAGTTAATTAGCAAAGCCAATTTGATCCCAATGTCAATGTCTACATGAGCCTGATAAGACAAGATATTCATAGGATCTGATTTGTTTTTATGCCATTATAAAGCTTGGTAGGATAAGTTAATTAGCAAAGCCAATTTGATCCCAATGTCAATGTCTACATGAGCCTGAGAAGACAAGGTATTTGAAGGATCTGATTTGTTTTTATGCCATTATAAAGCTTGGTAGGATAAGTTAATTAGCAAAGCCAATTTGATCCCAATGTCAATGTCTACATGAGCCTGAGAAGACAAGGTATTTGTAGGATCTGATTTGTTTTTATGCCATTATAAAGCTTGGTAGGATAAGTTAATTAGCAAAGCCAATTTGATCCCAATGTCAATGTCTACATGAGCCTGATAAGACAAGGTGTTTATAGGATCTGATTTGTTTTTTATGCCATTATAAAGCTTGGTAGGATAAGTTAATTAGCAAAGCCAATTTGATCCCAATGTCAATGTCTACATGAGCCTGATAAGACAAGGTGTTTATAGGATCTGATTTGTTTTTATGCCATTATAAAGCTTGGTAAGATAAGTTAATTAGCAAAGCCAATTGGATTCCAATGTCAATGTCTACATGAGCCTGATAAGACAAGATATTCATAGGATCTGATTTGTTTTTATGCCATTATAAAGCTTGGTAGGATAAGTTAATTAGCAAAGCCAATTTGATTCCAATGTCAATGTCTACATGAGCCTGATAAGACAAGGTATTTATAGGATCTGATTGGTTTTTTATGCCATTATAAGCTAGGTAGGATAAGTTAATTAGCAAAGCCAATTTGTACTTAATGCCACCATATCATGCCATCTTGGAGCTAATGAGATATGATTACTGGATTACTGATGAAGGTGGTGTAATATGAATGATACCATGTAGTTGGGTGGTCAAACTTGTTGGAAAAGCTAATTTACATTTTAAAAAGTTGAATTACATGATTTAACAAAAGCGGTCAGAAAGATTTAGAAAATATTTTGAAGAAGTGTAATACGTAAGGTAATTAGCAAAATAGTTAATGGCTGTTACTATATTTTTAAAAGCAATATTTCAATAATGTTCCATAGTGCATAGAGCACAAGAAAGAAAATGAACTTTGGTACACATTTAATTGGTCTTTTTTATCACAATCACCAATATATCCGGATACATGTATGAAAAGTAAAAACAATTTTCTACTGCCATTACTTCTGGTTGTATTTTTTGTTTCTGCATAATGCTTTAAACAAAATTGAATCCACTGACAATGATAAAAAATCATTATCAGATAGGAGATATTTATGACAATGTTGGAATGGTATATGACCACAGTGTGAGGGGTACTCAGGTAAGGCTTTGTGCTGCTGCATGACAATGCTCGGCCCCATGCTGTTGGTGACACTCTAAGACTAATCCAACAGCTTAGTTGGAAGCAATTCAATCATTTGTCATACAACCCAGATCTGGCACTGTATGAATGCAGTGGTTCCTTCCACATGCTTGAATGCACATCGAGCTCTTTCATGTAAAAGTAAAAAACACAAAATTCAAATTATCCTAATTGAACTTATATGGCCTCTTTTGTTTTGAATAAAAAACCCTACAAAAAAAAAAACTCTGTAACATGCTTTTCATACATTATAACTTTTAAGTTTCTTACACTGTTTTACACTTGTTTCATGTGTTTTTATAATTTGTAAGTCACATTAGTAAAATTTTAAGAAGTATAATAGATGAATCTTTTTGAATTTTTATGAAGTCTTTTAGAGAGTCAGTATTACTGGATTGATGAAGATAAATCACTAGATGCTATATTGCTTGTACAGGGTGTTTACTGCTGAAGTTAATGAAAATCAGTGACTTTTGGTGACATTCAGTGACCTTTGAAGTAACATATTGGTGACCTTTAGGGGATTTTTGATAATCATTACAAAAGTAGTGTACGAAAAGCAACAACTTTACAAAGCAATTTTAGAACATGTGTCACTAATTAAACAGGGGGAAAGATATGCATAGATTGAAGAAAAATTTTATAACAATAATCTTTCCTTACTGTGAGTGTAGTGTTCAGCACCATAAGCAGTTTTAATATATAGCAATCAATACATTTAAAAGTTCCAGAAAATTTGTTCTAGCAAAAACATGACACAATAGAAAGTGAAAGCAAAATAATATTGAGAAAAGCACGATAATTTGTTGATTTGGTAATCCATCTATAATTTTAGGTAAGATTTTGCATACAAAATCTGTCCTTTGCAGTCTTAATGCAAAAGCACGGTTTTTGGTATTGGTAATATACGTAATGCCGATCAGCTATTTTCTGCGAATGTTACCAGCAGACTCATGGTAATACCTGAACGTTAACATAGAAAATAGAACTGTAAGCAAAATATTATTTTCAAAACAAAGTCAATTCGCTAAGATTATCTATTTACGATTTTCAAACACACAGTATGACAAAAACACTTTAGCAATCGTTCATTTGTGTACAGCCGATTAGCCGAAAGATAATTGATGAATTGACGGCGAGTTTCCGCAGATTTGATCGTCAAAAATCCCATCGATCGATTCTCGAATCCGAATATTTGTTGAAGATCAGTGGATTCAAAATTCTGCTTCGATACATCACTATAATAATATTCTTTATTGCGTGAAAACATTACAATATTGCATGGCATGCGTCAACGTAACTACATAAAGTAAATAACTACATCAGATAATTGATGTTCGTCAAGGTAAATGCATACAATGCAATAATAGTTATTTATCATTATGCCATAAAAACTGACATTTTTAACAAGAAAATTTCGGTGACTTAGTCATAATCCGTGAGTTTTTGGTGACTTCCGTGACTGGTAGACACCCTGTAATAAATTTAAACATAGAATATAATTTATTCACTCTGTTTGTTTTACTAGATCTATTGCAATCTTTTAAAACTGGATTTGTTCAGAATGATAACATATTATATGAACTTAAATATAATTTGCATGCAATAAAAAGCAGAACTAAAATAAAACAATTTAATATTTTACTGCAGTGTATTTTATTTCCGGCGTAGTTTATTAATAATTTAATTCTGAAATTTGATTTACGATTAAATTTTTAATGCATTAGTTTTTAAATTACTAGCAAATTACAAACACTTACTATATAGTTTGTCAAATGTCCTTTCTTTATTCCTTCCCAGTTACCGAAATATTTCTTGAAAATGCACGTCTCCTGTTTGTTCCAATAGAGTATGGAAATGTAAATTTCATACATGGCGACCAGTTTTAAACTTCGAAATATAAGATAATATGTCAATAATGATACAACAATATGGAAATTTTTTAATAATTTTAATTTAATAATAATGCGCCAAGATGTGAATTATGAAAACTCACAGAGTATTAAAACACACATTGCAAAAGGGAACATATTAAAGTAAAATGACACTTCACAATAAATTGTCCAATAATTTTAAATTACTTATTGATAAATATAGTGCAGTTGATGTTTTACTTCATTTAAATAAAAAAAAATTATATGTATGTTATACTGATTGACTACATGGTGTAGTAAAATCTTACGAAGAGCTGTCATCTTGAAGGCTATAGTGTCATATATAAAACACTTGTCAATTATCAATGTTATAAACCATATTTTAGGCTTTCTCTACACATTTGATCAGCTGAGACATAATTAATGTAAGCATCCTGACACCGTAAGCCATCAGAAGTCCTCCTCCGTAGACCAGTCGATATAGTCACGGCTCTCTAACTGAGTGATCACGGGTTCAAATTGAGTGATCACGGGTTCAAATCCCGGGGAGATCCCATCAGTCAGCCAAAGTGCCACAGACAAGCCAGCATAGCCAAGTGCTGAGGCTTAAAACAGATAAAAAAAGAAGTTATTAATGGTTTCAGATATTGCATTCATATGCTCACGGTTTTATGGACAAGAGTGTGATTACAGAAAGAGCAACATTAATCTACCTGTAGCAAAATCTGTGTGTTTCAATCTTTATTTCCTTTTGAAAATTATAAACTTGGCCCTGATTAATTCATAATTTGCAAATGTTTGTATTTCTATTGAGAATACAAAATCCTGTACATTCAAAATTATTTTGAGACATTTTATATACGATAGATTGAGGTAATACATTCCAGAGTGCGGTCTAAAGTATAGGATGATAGTCAAAATCGATAAAATAATACTTGACAATTCTTTTTCAATCTAGCAGTGGAAGTGAAACTATTTGACATATTACGTAAATAATACACCAAGATAGTATTACATCACGCATACTGTATTATACTTTGCCGAGGTTGTATGCAACATTTCAAATCTACAGTTCATTTAATTCTCTAGATGTCTTGAGGACACCCCCCTGACACACACAGCCTACTGAGTTTAATTACGCTCAACCAGATTCCATGGTTGGGACATGCACACCATAGAACTCATTTTAGTACATATATGTAGGGATGATGCTAAATTTTTAATCTGCAGATGAAATCTTTCCCGAGATTCTGCCACAAGATACATTCACTCTTTGTTGATTAGGTTATGTTTCATAGCAGTGTTAAAATACTTCCGGTGAGCTAGGGAGGGTACTACAACGCAAGGGTGCACTGAAATGAAATCTTGTCGTCCATTAAAAAAAAAAAAAAATTGGTTTTACACTGTATTATCTTTCCCATTTACTCGCTAACGGCCATCTAATATTTTTTTTCTTATTAGTACACGTGAAGAATAATGCAGTTATATAGGTAAAAGCATAAAACTAAAGTGGTGTTATTTCATTTGAGTCTGCGAATTTCATTCATTCCATATCAGTTCCAGAAGGCAGTGCTGTAAGGGAAAGTATGACTACTACGTCAGACGTTCTGTGTCAAGTCGAGGGGCGCGTGACGTACCCGTAACAGACGTAGTCGGTGGCCGCAGGCGCAGGTCGACTAATTGGTTGTGTTACGGAAAGAAAAGTGATGCCTTAATTGGCACAACGCTGGTGTTATTGCAAAACAAAACAGTGAGGGCAGAGCGCTACGGCCAGCGCAGCGGAGAAAGCCTTAGCCTTCCGTTAACGTTAGCCCTGCTGTGTAACGGGCAACGGTCTAGCAGCAACTCGCTGTCTGCTAGCTGTCTTTCGCGGAACGCAGCTGATCCACGCGTCACACAGGGCCAGCTCAAGGCCGAGAGCCGAGGCTGCCTGCATTATTCGCTAAAGCCACAACGAGCCAGTCCTTGGCCCTTTTACGAAATCCTCTTTCTCTCTCTCTATCTCAAGACATTGCAGTTTTCCACAATTTCTCCTCAAGACTCGAACAGGTTGACAGGTTTTATACTGATCATATTTCCCTCGAACTGACAGTTTTTTCCTCCACAAGATGGGCAGCCGTTTATGCATTAAAAAAATGAATTTTTATTATAAACTTATATGTATAAAACATTATTTTTTCCTGAAAATGTGGAGTTACGTGCTGCATAAAAACATTATGCATAAACCATAAAAAATGACTCCCAAAAAATCTTTTTTTGAACAGTGGTGGGATTGTTCCTAATAAAGTGTCATAATATTATAAATAAAAGAATCCGAGATAGCCATTCATTCTTCCTTTTATCTAGTTTCAGAAAATATATGATAGTTTCCAAGTTCTCTTGAATTGTAAAAACCACAAATAGTACTAACACGAAAGGCTAAATTTGAACTGATGAGCACGATTATTTTCAAAAATGTACAATAAAATATAATTCTTACAGTAAACGTTTCAAAAATATAAAGAATTATATGCACTACAAAACAATAAATTAATTAATAACTAATTTATAATTTTTCACAATTTTGAAGTGGTGGAACGTACCTAAATTTGTTACTACGGATACAATTATTTTCAAAAATTAACAAAGAATACAATTTTTACACTTAATATTTCCAAAATATACCAACATTTAGCATAGTATAGGCTAAAAGAAAGCTATAACAAGCTATAAACCAACCAACCCATAATATATCTATCAATAATTTTCAAAACTGCTAGTGGAAGACGAACTTTCTGGCAAATGACGTCACTGTGACATCACTGTTGCCAAGCTAGCAAAACAAATTTCACCACTGAAATCAGCAATACTTTCTGTTTGAAATGGTATATAAATAGTGGTGGTGGTGTTGATCTATGTACATTTTTAAATGCAAGACTGTATTCAATATTTAAATATTCTTTGGTAAAATAACTAATATTATTTAGAAGCGGTATCAATTTTGCATTAACAATGGACTATTTTATTTAGTATACCGAACAATAAAACGTAATATACGTTGTATACAATAATATTTTCTCTTTGTACATACTTGTGCTTGCGCGTACATTATATTTTGATCGGGAGAAGAAATTTCAGTAACATCTAAGCTTAGTGATTAAGATAGGTCATAAAATGTAATATTACGATTATCAAACTGTACAGAGTGTGTTCTGTTTTCTAAGATTTCTATCATTGTATAAGTCCTGAGCTGCATTCCAAATGCAAACAAAGCAATATAATTTGTAATAGTAATACACGTTGACATACCATTTACGCTATTATTAGCTTCAGACAAATGTGTGTAGTAGGTACAAAGAAGAAAGGAGGGACAAAGGATTTGGATCAGGGTGAAAGTAGAGGGGTTCTAGAGGCTTCCAAAACCAGTTATAGTAGGCCAGACCATAAATAACTAACATGGGGTGGAAAGGGAAGGACAGACCCTTATACCTACCTACGACTACACAATGCACAGTTGGTAGAACTGATATTTGTACTAGCAACTTTTGCACTGCGTGTTTTGAAAACAGTCGGTATACTGCAAAAACTACAAGTTCACCACAAACCTTACACCACAAACTTACGATTAAAAATTGTATTCAAACTTTTGATACATGACCGAGATCATAAAATTGATATTTTTCGACAAACATTTTCGATATTATGTAGTTCTATATGTATATTATGTATTATGTCCTGGATAGGTTGCAGTAGCCTATATATACAACGCAGAGGTCGTAGAACTGAAATTTTAACTATAACCCCCTGTACAGCAATTTTTGATCGCATATGACATAATGTAGAACATATCAATACAGAGGGAACCACGATGCAAAATTATAGCTCTGGATTGCAACACGAATATCGTAGATCTGATAATAATACGAGAGCCCCTGTATTGCAATTGTTAAATACGTATAAAAAATATCAATACATTAGAAAATATCAATATAGAGGGATCCACGATGCAAACATTAATTATAGCTCTGGATATCGTAGGAGACCTCTTTACATTGCACATATTGAATTGCATATAATTATATACTCGCAAGTAAACACAACGCAACGTAACATTTGACACAAGCCTTGGATTATTGACATAAAGACACACTGTAATCTTCTCGGTTATCTGTGAGTGGGCGGGCGTAGTTTTCCACGCGCAACTGGTACGTCACGGAAGAGTAATGACTGTACTGGACGTACACTTGACCAGCTGTACAGGCGTAATTCTAAATTGAGGCAAAAATGTCGAGCGTGGGGTTATCTCATAGCAACAATTATTTGGCAATCTGTACTCTGACAGACAACTTGGATACCGTCCCGTAAAACGCGTTTTAAACCTTCGTTTATATAGCGACAGTAAGTATAATACCAGTTATTCTGATATTACTCTGAAAAAGTACTTTAATAATTTATATTATGTATCAAATAGCTAAGTCGGAACAACTAAAATGATTGGAGCGTACTGAATTGAGCACGTTTACAAACAGGATAACTCAAAGATAACAAAGCCTAGGTAAATTGATATATTTGTTAAGAAATTAATATCAGAATATTATAAATGAATGAATTAATTAATTTCATACTTAAAAATATAATATACGTTTCAAAGCAGTAGATTTCAACTCGTACCAGAATAACAGAAAAAAGTGTTTCACTTTATATTCGTTTTTTATTATTTCTTTTGTACATTGGGCATTCTAATCTAAAATGTACGTCAATAATAACTTATGGTGTTAAGTTATAATAATAATAATAATAATGATGGTATTCTCATCATTTATTAAAATAACCTATCGCTTAAAATGTATTTACAATGCATATTCTGTACTGTCTAAAATGCCTACAAAAACCACTATCGTATTCCATTTTAATATGTCTTATCTATCAAATAGATAAGACATATCGTAATAAATTTATACGATCTACTGTATTGTGATGCGAGAATATTTTATAGGGTACAGGTGTGGCTATGTGGAACAGTGTAGCACGTGTACGGCTTTATCAAGCAATAAGCGGATACGTCATATCAATGCTGCAGAGAGCGCGAGTGACGCAGTGTTGCCATCTACTGTATTGTGATGCGAGAATATTTTATAGGGTACAGTGTGGCTATGGGTAACACAGTGTAGTGTTGTATTATCAAGCAATAGTACGGAACAGATGCTGCAGAGAGAGTACGAGTGACGCAGTGTTGCCATCTACTGTATTGTGATGCGAGAATATTTTATAGGGTACAGGTGTGGCTAGCAGTGTAACACGTGTACGGCTTTATCAAGCAATAAGCGCATACGTCATATCAATGCTGCAGAGAGTACAGTGACGCAGTGTTGCCATCTACTGTATTGTGATGCGAGAATATTTTTATAGGTACAGGTGTGGCTATGTGGAACAGTTGCACGTGATTAACGGCTTAATCAAGCAATAAGCGGATACGTCATATCAATGCTGCAGCGAGTGACGCAGTGTTGCCATCTACTGTATTGTGATGCGAGAATATTTTTATAGGGAACAGGTGTGGCTATGTGGAACAGTGTAACACGTGTACGGCTTTATCAGCAATAAGCGGTATACGTATCAATGCTGCAGAGAGTACGAGTGACGCAGTGTTGCATCTACTGTATTGTGATGCGAGAATATTTTATAGGTAGTGTGTGGCTATGTAGGACACTGTGTAAGCACGTGTACGCTTTATCAAGCAATAAGCGGATACGTCATATCAATGCTGCAGAGAGCGCGAGTGACGCAGTGTTGCCATCTACTGTATTGTGATGCGAGAATATTTTTTTATAGGGTACTGTGTTGTGGCTATGTGGAACACTGTAGCACGTGTACGCTTTATCAAGCAATATGCGGGCACGTCATATCAATGCTGCAGAGAGCGCGAGTGACGCAGTGTTGCCATCTACTGTATTGTGATGCGAGAATATTTTATAGGAGGTATCAGGTTTTTTTATGGCTATGTGGAACACTGTAGCACGTGTACCGCTTTATCAAGCAACAAGGGACACGTCACAACACTGCTGCAGAGAGCGCGAGTGACGCAGTGTTGCCATCTACTGTATGTGTGATGCGAGAATATTTTTCGGGGGTACAGGTGATATGGCTATGTGGAACACTGTAGCACGCGTGCCGCTTTATCACGCAACAAGCGGGCACGTCACAACACTGCTGCAGAGAGCGCGAGTGACGCAGTGTTGCCATCTACTGTATTGTGATGCGATATTTTCGGGGGTACAGATATGGCTATGTGGAACACTGTAGCACGCGTGCCGCTTTATCACGCAACAAGCGGGCACGTCACAACACTGCTGCAGAGAGCGCGAGTGACGCAGTGTTGCCGCGCATTGTTGACTACCGCCCACACCTCCCCTCCTCCCACCACCATCACACCATTGATGTTTTTCGTTCCGAGACATGTACAGGAATCGCATTGATGCGACGATAAGAGATAAAATCTTCTTACCAAATGAAAAGTTCGAAACATATTTAACATCGTCAAATTATACGTTTAAAATAATAATTATACGAGTAAACAATTTAAAAAGATTATAATTTTTGTATTAAAATAATTTAAAACACATTTTTTTTAATAGATTGAATATTACTAACGGTCTTTCCGATTAATGAATTTATAATACAAATCAGAGTTAATGTTTAAGAAATCCTGGGATCAAACATGTATAAAAAAGTAAAACATATTAAATTAATCGCATTTATGTCAAAACATCACTACCGAATAGTGATTACATTCCTTATTCCTGTATCTACGTTACTGTAAAATATGCATATCTATCAATGAGTCTGAATAATCTTATGGAACGATCCTTAGGCGTATAACACATCTAGCATAACATCTGGGGAGGGTAAGTCTGGGTTGGTGTTTAATACAATATTAGGTTTATTATTGTACTATACAAATCTGGAAATGTAAATTGGATATTAAAAAAAATGGAAAGATCAAGTTTACAAAACAATGCACAATAGCCAAAACCAATTATTATACCGATAACGTTTATGAACTTGGTGACAAGGATGAGAGAACCCAGCGAGGGTATCGACAAGCCACCAACAAAGGCGAGGTCAAGGGTTTGGGAGTTCGCACGCAGTCTATTATTGTGGCTCCAGTCAATCACGAACAACCATTGGCTGAGGAAAACGCCAACTTTATATTCCACATCGAGCAGCTTCCAACTTTCATCCGCGAAATGGCAGTTTTAAAACATTTAAAGACATTTCAAATACACGAAATTCTTCTTGTCCTATTAACGCGAATTATACGAATTGTTTGCGTAAGGCGTCGGATTCTCCACAGTAGGAATGAAGAAATGCAAACACTGGTTGAAGTCGGTAGTAAATTGGATGTCGCTTGGATGGTTTCGCTGGCGGGATTTGTTTGAAGACACGGTTAACAATGTAAATGTACATTGCCTACAGATCTGTTGCAGGTCTACGTCTGTGTGAAAGTGTATCACTGTAAATATAATATGCCCATCAATAATAGTACCCAGAGTTACTCAAATGAATTGTTGACTCTTGAAAACCATGAAAAAAATAAAATAAACTATTATTGAGGAAGTGTTTGTGTTGGTAACAACGAAAATAATTCATTGTATTTCAATTCACAGTATACAAGCAGATTTAAACATAACCATAAGTGTTTACAGACGACTGGATTGTTAGAAGTACAAAAACCGATTAATGGTAATTCGAGAGTCAATATAGGATAAAGTGCTAAAGTAAAGAGTACTACCCCTTCACGATTTGATGTCAGATTCCTTCTTTGACAGTTCGTTTGACCATTAGGACGCCACTTAGCGTCTTGAATGGAAAGTAGTTGTTTCATCGTTGTCACTCGGTCTTGGACTATCAATTAGGCATGCCTTGTACACATTTGGGACGTAAGCCTGATTGTCTTTTCCATGTCGTGCCTTTCACAGAATTCTACAGAAATTTTACAATAATATATATTCATAGAACACATCTTGACGTTACCCGCATTTCGTTATCTTAATGAAGCTATGCTATTGACGCCCGTCGCGTTACTTATTAATTAGCGATTACCCAGAGCTTATTACTAGCAACTGCGGCTTCGCACGCGTTTCCGTAGGCTTTGCACGTGTATGAGCACTTCTGGTTCGAGTGAATTATATTTCCCAATTCAATGTCGAGTTAGCCTTGTTGCCACGATCAAGAAAATCTGCCAAAAAGTGTATATTTATGGCCATTATAGTTTACTCCGGTTTTAGATTACTTATTCCATAGTTGATTTTGCCTTGTTTCCCGATCAAGAACAATCGTACAACTTTGAGAAGTCTACTGCTGTCAAAAGACAACTAAGATTGGTTTTACAACAGTATTTAAATTATATAGTAAAAGTTATGTAGTAATTTGTATTTTAAATCTCCATTATAGTATTAACCAAGCACTGCATACTTAATATTTGCTGAAATTATATATAAGTATATTTTTACTGAAACATAATTTTCCGTATATATTTTTCTTGCTCATTGCTCAACAGCGGTTGCAGAAAACGTTTTGTTATTACCAAGTTTACTGAATGCTTTCACATTGTAAATGTAGACAAATTTAAAATGGTGGTTAATTAATTAAAAATATTATGTCTTAAAACCATGACAGCGTTTACACAGCACAGTTAATTACATTTAACAGCCTCTTTCAATGAATATTTTTTGCTGCAACGCAACTTTAGAAACCGGTTGGGAGTAGCCTTAAGGGAGTTTCAGGATAAGAATAGGGGATAAGAATGTTAACCAGAAGGCTTAATTAAAATGACCATGTAGAATTTCAGTACGATCGGTTTAACAGTTTACAAAAAAAGTGTAACAAACAAACAAACACTCACTTCCGCATTTACAATATTAGTTAGGATTATTATTTTGTTTATCAATTGATTAACGGAAAGGATAAACATATATTCTATATATATATATATATATATATATATATATATATATATATATATATATATATATATATACAGGGTGGAAAAAAAGTATGGAAACGCTTTCACTAATTTTGTATAGCTTCACTTATACAAATTAAATTTTGTACATTCACCACTTGTATTAAGAACCTAGTTTTTGAGACCAGTGGGGGACATTTTATCTTTTCAGGGGGACGGCCCGTGAGGAGTCGGACGAAAATCTTAAATGTAAGCATAGGCCGAGTTTGGTATCAAATTAAAGGTCTAGTAAAGAGAAACTCATTAACCGCAAACCGCACTTAAAAAGATTTGACCCTATCCAGAGTACGGGCCGTTTGAATTTCATAAGTAACGTTTGATTAATTATTATTTCTCCGCAATTTCACAGTCTCAAGTAAACTGTTCTGACTGAAAATGACACTTTATGGAACACAATTATCCAAAAGAATTAAATTAAAAATTATCTATGTATTACAAAAAATAACCATAGCCTACCTTTTAAATGAGGTGCTCAAAACTGCTCTCTGAACACTTGTTGGCAATGAGCTAGTCTATTATAAAAAACCTACTGCAGTCACATTTTTTGAAGCATCTCGGTGTAATTCTTCTTGCTTCTTCTAATAAACGATTTGTCAGCTCCTCAATGTTGGCTGGTTTAGTTTTATTACACATTATCTTTTAAGAAGCCCACAAAAAAAGAAATCTAGTGGATTAAGATCCGGTGACCTAGCCGGCCACTCAACGGTACCCCTGCGACCAATCCAACGGTTAGGAAACACTTCATCTAACGGTTTGCGCACCCGCAAATAGTAATGGGGCGGTGCTCCATCTTGCTGAAACCATACTACATTAAAATTTTGCCCCAAGACCACGCACTGCTGGCAAAATGTTATTTGTCAACATATTGAAATAAATTTCACCTGTTAGATTTCCATCTATCACAAACGGTTTCCTACAATGTTATTGTTTATTATTCCAGCCCACATATTCACTTTCTGAGGCCTTTGTGTGTGCCTTCTATAATCCAGTGTGGATTTATGGTCGGCCCAGTAACGGCAATTATGCCTATTAACTTGTCCATTAACAAAAGAATGTAGCTTCATCTGAAAACAATATCGAACTTAAAAAATTTTGAATTTCGTCACACTTTCTCATCATTTATTTCGCAAAAATTCAGTCCTTCGATCAAAATCATCCTCTGCAAATTCTTGGGTTAGGGTTACTTTAAAACGGTGATACTTGTTTTTGTGTAAAACATTCAACACTGAGGTATGGCCCATATCAAGATCTTCTGCAGCCACTCAGGCCGAGGTGCTGGGATTTTCAACAAATGTTTGGAGTACATCCAAAGATTTTTGTTCATTTGTTGCCGATTTAGGCCTGCCACTTCTTTCGCGATCTTTGACTGTTCTAGTTTCTTCAAATCTTTTAACTGTCTTAAACACAGTTGGACTTACTAATTGGGGGTCTATCAAGAAAAGTGTCATTAAACAAATGCGCTTTTTCTTCATAGGGACAAACTAGATATCCATACCACGCATCATAAGCAGCGTGATTCTCTCAAACTCACTAAGTGACATTACTTTTAAAACTAGTAGAATAAAATGTAAACACTTAAGTAAAAAAAATTATAACTATCGCAGTACCTTCTAGTGAAGACTTTCAACTTTATCTTACGTGGACGAAATTATAACGTAGACTAAAAAAACCAAGCTGATATTAAAAATACAAAACTGTGGAGTTTTGCTGTGACAGTACTGTTTGTATTGCTTAAACCAGTTTATGTTTGCCTGAGATAAAAGGGCTGGAGGGACTGGACCCTTGACCTCATGTTGATAAGGAGTTACAGTGGTATTATTGAATACTCTCAGTTTCTTGAAGACAAGACAGGAAAACCCCTATTTACTGCTATCCAACAAATGTAGAGGTAAAAAAAAAATAATTTTTGTTGGAAATTGTTTTTCAAATTTACATAACCGACATAAAACATACTACTGAAAGTAAAATTAGTTACTTCACAAGACAAAATTACTAAATTTCTTTGTCACGAAATTTCATACGGCCCGTACTCTGGATAGGGTCAACCTTTTTAAGTCCGGTTTCCGGTAATGAGTTTCTCTTTACTAGACCTTTAATTTGATACCAAACTCGGCCTATGCTTACATTTAAGATTTTCGTCCGACTCCTCACGGGCCGTCCCCCTGAAAAGATAAAATGTCCCCACTGGTCTCAAAAAACTAGGTTCTTAATACAAATGGTGATGTACAAAATTTAATTTGTATAAGTAAAAGCCATACAAAATTAGTGAAAAGCGTTTCCATACTTTTTTTCCACCCTGTATATATATATATACATATATATTAATATACGACGAAAAAGGCCAACATATTACTATTGATGTACTATATATTTCGCATTACGCTTCATCAGGTACAATTGAACAAAATTCAACACACAACGAAAAAACATAAAATACAAACAGATAAATAAATAATAATAAACAAACATAATATTTTTGAAATATAAACAGATGTTTAATCTATGGTTGTATATAACAGATGTGATCAGTGTTCGGATGATTTAAATTAATTACCGAAGATTCAATCCATAAGGAAATTTAGATTTCGTGGCAATTTGACATCCTTGTTCTAAATGTCTTAATTTTAACGTATTTAAATGATTATAACTTGTTCGTATTGGTTTACTTTGTATACATTTTCAAAAGATTCTTTGTGCATTCTATCATGAATGACTAATGGTCTTGTTTCATCATTATGCTTGAAATGATAACGGTGACCTGTCATTCTTATTCTTAAGATCGTTTGTTATAGAGCCAATATAGTCTTTCGGGCAGTTTTTTACATTGGATTTGTTACACTACGTTTTTCGTATCACACGTCAAATCGCCAATAATTTCGTAAACTTGTTGTAGTTGAATTGCTTTTGAATTCTGATGACGCAAAATTTGTTCAACAGTGAACATGAAATATAAAAACTACCGGGAAGCTTTTACATGGGACGGGAGGGGGGAGAGGTGTTTGATACCCACGGAAAGTTCCAGTGGACAAAGGCTAACCACGACAACCCAACCGAGGGAGGATACAGCAGGTTGACAGGAGGGAGGGACCAGTCCACTGTCCGCGACGATGACAATAGCACATTGTCAAAACTGAGGACAAAGCGGTCTGCCGACACGAAGAAACGCGTGGGTGCGTGACTCTGGTCAGCGAGAACTCGAGATACCAGCTAGGAGTCAACTGACGACGAATGCGCATTACACAGGGATCTCAATGTCCGTCCAACATAAACAGCACGCGCATCACATGTATAACCTTGCCGTAAGGCCTCAAGGCTGTCTTCACTTCACAATACACATCATCGTGTCACTACAGTCTTCAACAGACATCCCACGATATGCTAACGATTGCCAGGGACGTAGTTGTCCAGAAAGGTCCCGGACCGTTCCGGAAAGAAAACAAAAAATGCGATTCTACCATACAGGAACCTTCTACCATAGAGGGACTTTCTACCATAGAGAAAATCGTAATACCTCTGTGTTGGGGATAATTTGATGGTAATTAGACAAACTTAATTCAAACTATAAGTCACTGTATGTTTTAATGTATTTAATCTCACCACAAAGAACGAGTAATTTTTGTTTTAAACCAAAACCTAAAATTAACAAAAAACAGTGTACATCGAGGCTTTGTGGGACTTTCTCAAAGCCGGGCTTTACGCAGAAAACAAACTTAATACATAATCGAATATTAACCCAAAGATGATGTCAGTTTGAGTTGTTCAAATAATACAACCACTTCAATTTGAGGAGAGAAGGAGTTTGCTATGAAAATTATAAAACTCACTTTTAAGCAATCGGCTCCAGACTACAGACTTACTGAACCAATGACCAATTTAGTGTTGCATCCTGGTGTCGGTCTTCATTGTATGCGGGTATATTACTAGCTAAAGAGAAACAAGGAGCCAACATAAATCAAAGCAAATAATGACTGAGAGGTTACAGTGGTGTTTGATTATTGAGAAGTGTGGACGACTGAGAGCTCTGACAAGGGCAGTACTGCAAAGCCCTTACGGTTGGCCACCGATGTTTAATTTATCAATTTGAAATAATTTTCACCTTATTTATGCAAATTAACAAAATCTACAGGTGTAACTTTAAAGGTACGCATGCACAAGCTGTGAGCAACAAACATTTTGTCTTTTTGTAGGTATCAGCTGTTTTACATTGTTTATAAAATCTTTAAAGATGCCAACTATAAAGCGAGCACGACAACTTTAAAGATACGCTTGCACAAGCCGGGAGCGCCAAACATGTCATAGTCGAGAGTTATCAGTTGTTTGTTGCTTCTGGCTTTTACAAGAGTATCTTTAAAGTGGTCGAGCACGCTTATACATTGACGGATTTTGTCGAAATAAGAACTGTTGGAATTGTAATAACATTTTCCAAGTAGTTGGTACCCTGTAAATGTTTTATAACTGATGTAATCCAGCTGATGCCTATCAGAAGACAAAATTTTAGCTGCTTCTGGCTTGTGCAAGCGTACCTTTCGTGCTCGCTTATGCCTTGACGGATTTCGTTGAAACTAAGTACCGTTGGAATTGCAATACAATTCTTCAAATAGGTGATGTATATTTTTCTAATTATCGATGAAAGAAAAATCACAATTATCCAATCAATCAATAAAATTATTGTTTTTTGTTATTTGACTTTAAACATTTTCAACAGACGCCATTTTGTTAATAAAAAAAACAACACAATGAACTCAATTTGGTTTCTTTAGCTTTACTAGTTTTAGAGATAATAATTTGTTAATAAAAAATACAAAATGGCGGCTAGCGGCAAAGTGGAAATTGGGGGGAAAAAGTCTTCGTTTTTAGCTTAGAATCACACATAAAATCTGAAAAATGCACAGCCAGCCCAACCTTTATGTTTCACCCTGTATACCGACAATTTATCGTCTGATCCCAATTTAGAACTCATTAACCGCGAAAAGTCACAAACTGATTATTATCACACATTCTCAGTGGAATTGGTGAACGTGATTCGCCCTTCCCTACTAGTATGGATGGAAGGTATTAAACAGCGGAAGTTCTACATCTGTAAATACAATTACTCTTCAGCAATCTACGACTAGCCACCTTGGGAGGGTTCACTTCTGGCTGGTAAACCTTCCAGTTGCACCTACACACTGGGTCCTGATGCATCATCACCTATACTTAGACAACCCCATGATTGTTTGTCCAGAAGCGGCATATAAGTAATAGAGAATGTCGAGATATTTGGATAAAAGGGTTGATCGACAGATCTACTCTCGTATCGAAAAGTTTAGATATCCGACTTTGAATGTTAACCACAAACTAAACTTTAGAGCTACAATAACGAGAGTTACATTAAAATTAAGTTTGTTTTGCGTTTACACAAGCAAATAATTTACAAACTATGACTTTGTATAATGTGTACTACACGTTTCTTGTAAAGGATAATTACGTTGTTGAATACTAAAATAAAATGAAATTGGCATTCCAATGTTCAATGAATTGATGTTTTAGGACGAGAAAATGTCTGAAGGCTCCATTAAAAAGTGAACTGGTGCACTTGTCAGCTGGGCAGTCATGTTTATTCATGCCGTAGCGGTGAGAAACCTCATTACAAGGCCAAATTTTATGTTGTTATTCTATACACTGTACAAACAACGCAGATCTCGTCATCGCTAACGGCGGTAAACCCTTTTGCAAATCAAGCGCATAATGAACCCTTGCAAAATACAAGGAGTTAAGTAATTCCAGTTTTTATTTCGTTCAAAATTTCTAAATACTATTAATTCTTACTGTTGAATGATCAATGATATTAAAAAGGATAATCAACAGTTAGACCTCGAAAACTTGTTACTGTTATTGTGGAACAACATGGTAGGAGACAGTACAGTCAGGTCTTAACTTCGGGTTTTATATATAAAAATACACATTAAACAAAACAATTAGATTTTACAATGAAAATATTCAGTTCTCGGAATACAGTAGACGCATTTTTTAAAACTGCATTTGTAACTGACGTTAAAGAATATACATATATTTCAACTTTTTTAACATTGACAAAATTACCTTGATCGTTATCAATGACACGCAAATAATCGAGACTGGAACCAAACTTTCTTATATACAAATTTTACTTAATACTTCAGTGGATAGAGATACACACAATAATTTAAAGTACAAGCTTCAAAGTCTCTTACTTTCATAAACTAACAAAACTCCAAAATTAGGGTTTCTTAACATTCTACATTCCATTTTACTCCATATTCTACATTAATGTGAGATTAAATCAATGTGTCAATCAACATTATTTTCGCGACTTATTAAGTTATCAGATACACTGGCGAGACTTATTTTCACAATTTTCACCACGCATTTTTTTTTTTTTTTTTTTTTTTTTTTTTACATTAAATGAATTAAGTTGAGTTAGTTTAATTGTTTTTAATTGCCCGGAGTTCATTTTACTTTTTTAAGTTCTTAAAACAACCTTGAAATCTTTTCTCTATTAATTTGAAGTCACTAAATTAAAAGTTCTTAATTTATAGTTTTACTTTATGTTAAGTGGGAAAATAATTTACCGCGTTATTAGATAACCGTTTTATCCAGCAGCGGAGCATGAATGGTTCACTGATGCACGGGTGAGGTTATATGGGAAGCTGATGGTCTGTATGAGTCTCTCAGGTACAGTGTTTGAAGCAGAGAGATCATTGTAAGTACAGTTTGTGCTTGTGACAATCTTCATTGGTAGCCCAATAACCTTGAAGGTACTTGAGCCCTATGTTATAATTCAAAAACAGTACCTGGAGTTGTTATCAGAGTTTGTTTTCCAGGGAAGATCAAATATTTTACAGTTTGTTTGGCTCCATGTCATGAGATGATTGTAGAACATAGAAAAACTTATACTTTGGCAAACTTGTGTAGAATCCCCCGCCAGGTGTATAGCATTTAAACCTATTTCAAACTGGATGCACACTGAACAATCTCACAAATCTCACAATTTCACTAATCTTACAAATGGATAAGCTTGTTCATTTACATTCCAATATAAAGGCATTTGATCATCTCGCCACGAGATGTTTATCTTTTCGTGTAGTGGGCCTAATTACTTGACAAAGATAACTGAGGAAACATCTCCACAGAGTTGATATCTCTAGAGATAATCGATTTTGTAACCAACAAGCCGGACAAGATTTTGAAATATTTCCTTTGTATTGCCCTGGACTAGTTGAGGATCGAGTAGCACTTTGAATGATGTTGCGTTTCCTCAGGAACGTTGCTTTCAGAGTTTTTAATGACTGCTTTGGGATTAATTTCAACCTTCCGGAACGCGCAAATGAACGTTTATGCTCAAGTGCTTTGCAACTGGCGGCCCTTTAGAAAAAGAACTTCACTTAACCCTTAATAGCCCATATTTTAAAGTGAGAACATCTCGGACAATACACGAATTTCAAGTGACCCGGACAATCGTGTCGAACAAAGGGCGTACGGCGTATTGATTTTGCAACTGATGAAAACAACGACCCATTTTCATAGGAGCGATCTGAGGTTAGTGACATATTGTTATCGGAAGAAGGCGATAGATAAAACATGTGGCGTTCTGCTCTCCGTCGGCTGTTCTCGTACACATTCGACAGTCCTCGGGGAGTCATTGACATTGACCACGCAATGTAAAATGTGTTTACAACCGCGGAGAGACGTCCTCGTCCGACATGGGCTAATCGCGCCCGGGCGTTCACTGGTTCACCAGGTCCCCGTAATACACTCATTACATATGACAAAATAGAAACAAACAGTATTTAGCAAGAGCAAACCGATTGCAACAAAATCTCACACGTATTAATACAAAAAGTAATAAATTAATCTTAATAGGTAAATGCAATTACTCCCTAAATATTAGACAACAGAGAAAAGATTTAATTTAATAAAATTAAAACACCTTTACAACTTAATGATACACTTAATTATCACATAATATCTATGCACGATGCGGACTCAGTGAGACAATAATCAGATAGAGTGTAGTAAATGAAGGTAGTATAAAAAAAGAAACAAATAATCAAGTTTTAAATTAAACACAATTTTATTAAAGCTACATTTGTCGCTAAGTTATATATTAATTTATGTGTGGTTAATTTATGCAACTTAAATGTCTACAAAATTATCAAATTTTTAGACAACATTTTAACCTTTTTGCCAAAAGATTTACAATAAACACTTTATTTTCCGACAATAATTTCTTCTTTTTTTAAGACACCCGCTTGTTAAAATTTATAACAGACACATTATTGGTTTTTATTAGTTACCAATGCAGAAGGTTTGCATTACACAAGTTCAGTGTAAAGATAAGTTACACACATTGGGTAACGGTTTGGCATTGATCCCATCTCTTACAACAGGAAGTGTTACATAAATTGTACAGTGTTATAAGGCATAATGATCACATTACGTAACGTAAACCGCCGTGAAGCATCAGTACCAGTTCAGTCCCAACGTCCGTTTTGGTTTACAAACAACTCATCTGAGAGTTTCGGTTGATTACTAATAACTCGTATACGGTACACTAACGACGAGCTCGTTTGGATCGCAAAAACCAAAGAGCAACAATTTAGTAATATGAAAATTTGTTACAAATTCTTAAGACTTTTATCTTACATAACATGTAAACCGTGTAAAATCTTGATTGGAAGCTAAAAATATCCGCCATTTTCGATTTAGTTGCAGGTCCCTTACATTCGAACTAGAAGAAACAGAAAACTATGGACTGATCTGGGAGAATGGCATCCAAGAACCTCAGACAACTATTACAAATCAGTTCGATCCAAAAGCCGGACTAGTTATAGCCTATATACAGTAGGTGTAAGCAGCCTTATGTAAGCGGGCGAGCCGCTATCAGAAACTCAAGGGCATGGCACGACCTCGTGGTTTCTCCGCATCTCACTCCGCTGCGCGCTGCGGGTGTGATAGCCAAGCGTACGCAAGGAAACTGTAATAACACTGCTTATCATCAGCAGTAACGTGGTCGCTATTTCATCAGCAATTTATAAATGTGCATGGAAGTATATGTTATTTTATCCTCGAAGGGAATTGTTGTAATTGGGGGAATACGCCACAAAACTTCATTCTAATATACTATTAGACATACTCGAAATTGCTTTTAAACACATTAGAACTATTTTAGCTATGATATAGTTGGTTATTCACGCATGTTCATAACAAACAAACAAATTAATAACTTAAGACAAGAAACGTGGAGGAAAAAAGTATTTTTTTAAGTAGATTATATCCCCATGAATTACAATAATTAAATGTCATTAAAATAGAGTCCACAATGTACTGAAACTGTTATGTAATGCACAATTGTGTTTCAATTACAACATCATCTGTGGAAATAGTATTGGGATGTAATGAAAATATTTGAGAAAGTCAAGTTTATTGTGGTTTAATACTTCTTTTCTTTTGGTTCATAACTTCATTTCAATACTATTAGACATACTCGAAATTGCTTTGATCCCATTAGAACTATTTTAGCTATAATATAATTATTCACAAATTAATAAGTTAATACAAGAAACGTGGAGGGAAAATATGTTTTTTAAATAGATGAGAGCCCCATTGATTACAATAATTAAATGTAATTGAAAGATAGTCTGTAATGTACTGCAACCGTTATGTAATTTAGTGTTTCAATTACAAAATCAAACATTTCTAAACATGTCATTGGGCTCTAATGAAATTATTTGAGAAAGTTAATTTTATTGTGGTTCAATACTTCTTTTCTTGTGATTCATAACTTCATTTCAATACTATTAGACATACTCGAAATTGCTTTTATCCCATTAGAACTATTTTAGCTATGATATAGTTGGTTATCCACGCATGTTCATAACAAACAAACAAACAAATTAATAAGTTAATACAAGAAACGTGGAGGGGAAAATATTTAAAAAATAGATGAGAGCCCCATTAATTACAATAATTAATTGTAATTAAAATAGAGCCTGCAATGTATTGCAACTGTTATGTAATGTAGTCCAACTTTCAATTACATAAACAAAGGTAAAAATGTCACTTGGCTCTGATGAAAATATTTGAAAAAAGTTAAGTTTCTCTAAAACGAATATAATTAGCCTCATTTCCCTGGCATTGGGGTGTAGAGAGGGGGGGCTCGAATAATCTTTTGTCTATACGGACGTCCATGGGTTCCATTCCGTGTACACAACAACTTACACCCTTTGTTGCTATAACGGTACCCAGGGATCCTCCAAAATGTCCACTTCCGAGAATTTACCCTCCCTTGTCAATTTGTATGTCCGCTGAAGGATGGCGCTTCTGCAGGAAGAGTTCAAATTACAAAGCAATCAGTCCTAATGTTCTCATGATGTCCGTCCATTATGTGTATAATAACAAACTTCCTGTTAGGGTATATAACAAACCATCGCAGATACTCGTCTTGTGGGGAATGTGTTCTCATGTAGCCCGTCCATTATGTGTATAATAACAAACTTCCTGTTAGGGTGTATAACAAACCATCGCAGATACTCGTCTTGTGGGGAATGTGTTCTCATGATGCCCGTCCATTATGTGTATAATAACAAACTTCCTGTTAGGGTGTATAACAAACCATCGCAGATACTCGTCTTGTGGGGAATGTGTTCTCATGATGCCCGTCCATTATGTGTATAACAAACTGATGATATACTCGTCTTGTGGGGAATGTGTTCTCATGATTCCATTATGTGTATAATAACAAACTTCCTGTTGGGGTGTATAACAAACCATCGCAGATACTCGTCTTGTGGGGAATGTGTTCTCATGATGCCCGTCCATTATGTGTATAATAACAAACTTCCTGTTAGGGTGTATAACAAACCATCGCAGATACTCGTCTTGTGGGGAATGTGTACTCATGATGCCCGTCCATTATGTGTATAATAACAAACTTCCTGTTAGGGTGTATAACAAACCATCGCAGATACTCGTCTTGTGGGGAATGTGTACTCATGATGCCCGTCCATTATGTGTATAATAACAAACTTCCTGTTAGGGTGTATAACAAACCATCGCAGATACTCGTCTTGTGGGGAATTTGTTCTCATGATGCCCGTCCATTATGTGTATAATAACAAACTTCCTGTTAGGGTGTATAACAAACCATCGCAGATACTCGTCTTGTGGGGAATGTGTTCTCATGATGCCCGTCCATTATGTGTATAATAACAAACTTCCTGTTAGGGTGTATAACAAACCATCGCAGATACTCGTCTTGTGGGGAATGTGTTCTCATGTAGCCCGTCCATTATGTGTATAATAACAAACTTCCTGTTAGGGTGTATAACAAACCATCGCAGATACTCGTCTTGTGGGGAATGTGTTCTCATGATGCCCGTCCATTATGTGTATAATAACAAACTTCCTGTTAGGGTGTATAACAAACCATCGCAGATACTCGTCTTGTGGGGAATGTGTTCTCATGATGCCCGTCCATTATGTGTATAATAACAAACTTCCTGTTAGGGTGTATAACAAACCATCGCAGATACTCGTCTTGTGGGGAATGTGTTCTCATGTAGCCCGTCCATTATGTGTATAATAACAAACTTCCTGTTAGGGTGTATAACAAACCATCGCAGATACTCGTCTTGTGGGGAATGTGTTCTCATGTAGCCCGTCCATTATGTGTATAATAACAAACTTCCTGTTAGGGTATATAACAAACCATCGCAGATACTCGTCTTGTGGGGAATGTGTACTCATGATGCCCGTCCATTATGTGTATAATAACAAACTTCCTGTTAGGGTGTATAACAAACCATCGCAGATACTCGTCTTGTGGGGAATGTGTTCTCATGATGCCCGTCCATTATGTGTATAATAACAAACTTCCTGTTAGGGTGTATAACAAACTATCGCAGATACTCGTCTTGTGGGGAATGTGTACTCATGTAGCCCGTCCATTATGTGTATAATAACAAACTTCCTGTTAGGGTATATAACAAACCATCGCAGATACTCGTCTTGTGGGGAATGTGTACTCATGATGCCCGTCCATTATGTGTATAATAACAAACTTCCTGTTAGGTGTATAACAAACCATCGCAGATACTCGTCTTGTGGGGAATGTGTTCTCATGATGCCCGTCCATTATGTGTATAATAACAAACTTCCTGTTAGGGTGTATAACAAACCATCGCAGATACTCGTCTTGTGGGGAATGTGTTCTCATGATGCCCGTCCATTATGTGTATAATAACAAACTTCCTGTTAGGGTGTATAACAAACCATACCCGTCTTGTGGGGAATGTGTACGGCGACGCTTGTTCATAAATATTTTCGAAAAACAAAAACAGATTTTCCCCAGAAACGATATAAGAGTAGTAGTGCTGTGAGCGAAAGTACGGTAAGTTTTTGGCACGGGAATGCTATAAAAAACCAAATGACACTTCTGAATCTTGAGAAGATCATTATCGTTATCAATCGTTATCAATGCAATTTACAAATACCTAAAAATAAAAACTCAACATAAAAATAACCATAACTATTCATGGTGTTTACTTTCTGTCGTTCATCCATTCATGTATCTTCCCCTATCCACTGCATAATAACACCATTGGAATGTGGCAATAGTTCCCGAATATCTTTATTCTGATATTTTACAACATCTTCACGGATTTATTTACTTGTGTTTTCTCGTGTTGTTGTGGTGCTGACAGGGCAGTAACGCAGTGTCGCAGTAGACGTAGCAATCGTGTAGGCACATCTCGCACCTGTTGGGAGATAACTTATGCTGACTACTCAGTCAGTGCGCTATCCAGAGTGAACAAAATACAGAGACATTTTAGAGAACAAGGCGACGCTCCAAAAACAGTTGATTTGTGCAGTGTAATAATGACTATGTCATTGCTGCCGTTTTATTTAGTTATCTAGACTTGTTATGTTTACAATGAGCCAATGTTATATAAGCACCAGTTTCATATAAGTTTTATAGAGCCAAATCAATTACGTTCAAATGAGAATTCTCATGGTCCATTCTTTTATTTGAGTAAAAAATGAATAAAAAAATGAACTCTCCTTGTACACCTGGCAACACGCATACATAGATTTATTTATGAACGGTTTTGAATTCATCTGAAGTCCAAAATTGCCTGCAGCATTTCAGACCACCATCTCCGAAAAGTTTGTTTTACAGAGGAATCCAATATTTTGCTTACATTTCACTGAATAAAATACATTACTCGTAGACAGTCATACACAAAGAGAAAGTTTCGTCACCAAGCACACGCTAGAAATGTTAACGCCCCGCACTCCCAAATGACGGCCACAGCGGAATCGACCCAGTATTATTTTCGGTGGATCAAAACATTCACGTCCATTATTAGAATTGGCCAATAAATTGGACCGTAGTGTGGTCAGTGTTCGCACGGCCGCTCAGAATGTTGGCTCGTCGCCAGAAGTTTCACAAACGCCCGCGCGTGGAGTGGCGTGGCGTAGCGATTACGCAGCTTCCAACCGATGTATTTACGCCTCATTCCATCTTTTCCGTGCAAACAACAACGTCCAACTGCTGGTTTCTGTTGGGCCAAAACAGTGTGCGAGCTGAAGGATCCATTCTGGCGCCCCTCTGCAAGCAAAGAACCTTTTGGTAGATCAAACAAAATAACTTATTTATAGCTTGCTCCCAAGAAACCGGAATCAATCATGTTAAGACTCCAAATCGTGTCGCAACCGACACAACAGCAGTAGTAATACTTACGACTGTTCACGAACCGTATTTCCAAATATATTCACGATGTATTGAAAAAAAAAACACATTAAAACATTATGGCGTACTCGGTACGTCACGTGTCTGCCGTTTAGACTCAGTACGTCCTATGATCGACTTATGCACTTAGTCCCTATGGTAGTGTTACCGTCCTTTAAATTAATACATTTTTTTTTTTTGTTTAATTTTTTTTCTTTTAATTGAAGTCACAATGGTGGTAAAAAGAGAAGTAGGTGAAAGCTATCTCTGTTTTCTCATTATTAGTGAAAAGTAGTTTACTTTAAGGTTATACACGACTAACAATATTCATGATTAAAAAAATTGGGACTTTAATAGAAGGCTAGTATTAGTATGGTCATTTTGGTTAAAACCTCATATACATTTTATGGGGGTTTTTAAATTGCACAAGGTGTGAGTACGGCAGACTGTGTCCATAAGTCTTCGCTAAGATTGCATCCAAAATTTCAAATCTATAACTCATTTCGTGTTCAAGATGTCCTGTGGACAGGAAGACATACAATCATAAAAAAACGGATGTTGACTCAAAAATTACAGTCAGCCTAATTTTATAAGTGGAAATGCACCACCACATAACACATTCTTGCCTGTACAGTATAGAAGTGAAATTTCATGCAAGACAAAGCCTAAGGGTGATATATTTTGTAGGATAACTTGCCATATAATAAATTCATATTATTATTCATTAAATTAGGTTTCATAGCCGTGTAGAAAACAATAAATGTTCCGGTGGGCTGGGAAGGATACTACAATGCAAAGTGCACTGAAATAAAATCTCACTTACATTCCACTCTTACTATTTTTCATTTTACTTTATGAATAGAAATGTTACATGTTCAAGTCTTATATGATTGTACTCGGTTTGTTTACGTACATATTTATTCTGAAATTTTCTCGTTGCCATCATGATCAGCCATAAGACCAATGTAAAAAAATATTCACTGACGCTCAGCCAACCCTTAGAGTTACTTGCACAATCATCCAACTCTGTGTTCAGCATATTTAAATGAAACTTCATGCAAACTTTCAAGTCTACAGATGACACAGTTCTCAAGATATTGTGTAGACAGACAAACAGAAATGAAATTTTTTCAGCTTCTCGATTGATAAGCTTCATTTAAACCTAGCTAATAATAATATTCATTTGCAATTTAAGAAACAACAATAATTAAAATCTTGCAACTAATCAAACCATCCTATTGATTTCATTTGGTAAGTAATCAGATAGCTTGTTATCAGTTATTTGAACTAGTAATTTGCTCACATATTCTTCAAAATACTATCAATAACTTATAGGACATTGTTTTTTATTAGATCAAATTGTTTTCAAAAACATAAATTTTATTTTAATAATTGGAAATTATACAGTTTTAAAATGGTATGGAAACCGTACATGTTTTAATGAGTACCACATTTTAAATCAGGGTAAAAAGTGTTATACAAATCCTGAATTCCATTGCAATATTTAGTAGTAGTTTTATAATATAATTTTACTTAAAAAATAAGTTATTCTACTATTAATATACAAATTAATTACACAACGTTCCTTAATCTCTAAGTATTCTGTTATGAAGTAAATTGTATACAAATTATTTATTTATGCAATTGCTTAATATTATATTTATTTTTTATAATCAAATTACTGTGTTTAAATTATATGTTTTGATTGTACATCACACGTCACTAGTTGATAGCAGCTGGTGAGGTGTACGTTTGTTTATGGCATTGCACTGATATTATACTATCTATATTTTGGATGCAGAATGTACGAGGTCTGTTAAAAAATATCACAATTTTTTTTTCGAAAATTATTTATTTATTCATTAATCTCTATTTTGTCACATTCAAAGTAATCTTGATTAGAATACACCTGTACCAACGTTTCTTCCAATCCTCAAAGCACTTAAAAAAACTATCAATAATTAACCGAGCATTTAAAAAAGCCAAACTTGTTGACATACGACAGAGAAATGTGTACCAAGATAACACGACAAAAAATACAAAATAAAACGAATATACGTAACCCGCTTAACTTTGGTATGTCAATTGTCATGCTTTTTTATTAGTCAACTTTCATGCATGCTAAACCTAATGTCACGGTTTTGAGACCTCCAAAAAGAGAACATATACTACATCATATTTAAGTTTTAGTAAGATATGTGTATTGATAAATAGTACTGAATATAAATGTAATTCTGTTATTCTTCCAATTATTAATCATAAATAAAATAAAGTATAGCTTCAAAATGCCAATTTATTCTTTAAGAACTCAAATTACTTCTAAAAGAACACATTTTTTTGTACTGCACTAAGACCCAAAAAAATAATGTGGTAGTATTTTTATCTCTTCCACCCAATATTTTTTTAAAAGAAGAAACTGTCAAACACATGTGACAAACATTTATTTAATACTCCAATGTCATTAAATGTAGCAATTAAAACTAAAATAAAATTTGTATATCTTCATCAGTTTTTTTAATAGATATTTTAATGGAACAAACAGTCCTAATTACATTACTATGTATTGTTGTGATTATTCATATATAAGAATCGGTATTTACTTTTAATACATTTTGCTAAAGAAATAAAGTTTTAAACACAAAATTAGTGACATTGTAAAGTAGTGCACAGAATCGTGTTGCCAGTATAGCGATTACGATGTAGTTTTTGTATGGCTCCTTGGTGATTCAATTTTTTATACTAAAGTACTAAAACAGTCACAAAAAAGTGTAAATATATGTAAATAATATATGTAAAGATGTTGTACCTAGATTTCATTCACGTAAGAGACATTTGTAAAATTCAACAACAAAATAAATGGGTGAGTAAATTTTTTAGCCTGAAAAAATTATTTTCTATTTTGTTATTACAATTGAACAATTGAGTAACTTTTAAAAATTTAATTTTGTCATTTTGAATAAGCTGTTAAGAAGTTAATAGTAGCATAAATCAGCTACAATGGTCAAAAAAAGATAATTCATATATTAAAACAAATTAAAAATTGAACACCCTTGGAGTAATTTGAAAAAATTAAAAATAGTGTTAGTAAATGTTAATAAAACAATACTTCTCCAATATACCAGAAAGGCCTCGTACAAAAAAATAAAGTATATAGGAAAAGTATTCTTTTATTAACATTTACTATTATTTTACAATTCAACATGTTTGTTAGGCCTACGAGTTCAACTTTCTGCCAAAATCTTTTAGTTGTTATAGTGTGAAAAAATCTTTGCCCTGACATGATTCACACACTAATAGAAACAGTTTCTGCTCTACCAACAGAGATTGTTTTTCACATATATGTCGAAAGTGGACCCTTTTTGAAGTCATTTTGTCATCAATACAACTGATAAAATCCAAATCTGTTGCTAACAATATGAGTTAATATTTATAACACTACAGTTAATTTCTTATTTATATAGCCTACATATCGTGTTCATTTTGTGTTGTGTGATATATTTAATGTTTAATCTGTAAAAAGTTATAAATATTATCATATGGTACAAATATATATGAAATTATTTAAAGACATTTAGTTTTTATTTTTAGACTTACTAAATGATAGATTATCCATTTTTAGGTTTTGTCTGCATTTTGAAATTCCCATTCATATTTTAAGAACCTATCCTTTTTAATATTCCTCTAAACCTATACATTTTCAAGAACTACATAAAATTCAGAATCTTTTACTATCTTGGATGTTTAAAATTCTGAGAATAAAAACATTTCCAAACTGTAGTCCCACCCTAATAACTGTATTCATAACAGTTTCAAGCAAAGTTAGGAATATGTAATTCGATTATATATTCAGAATATTGTTGCTCCCAATTTTCTGAAAAGAACAAAATAAATTAAATAGACTTATAACGTATCATAATTTATATTTGAAGTCTAAGTATATTATTTACGATTTTTTTAAATGTGTGCAATGCTCAATAACAGGCCACCATATTAAAACCTTAAAAAAGAAAAAATGACTAACTTACATTGCAAAATGATTACAGTAGTGTTTTAAAATATATCTAACAACATTAAAAATTCTATTATTGATACCGATATATTTTCTTGGATTGTATACAAATAGGCCTACTACCAATAAAATAGTGTATTTTTACACAGCCTACGCCTAACTTTTAAAATTGTAAAATGTACATTCCTATCAACGTATTGTAGTATAAATTGAAGAAAGACATTTAATGTAGCATTCAGAATATGTCTGGTTTTCAACAACAGTTATTTCTGTAAAATGTACATTCCTATCAACGTATTGTAGTATAAATTCAAGAAAGACATTTAATGTAGCATTCAGAATATGTCTGGTTTCAACAACAGTTATTTCTGTAAAATGTACATTCCTATCAACGTATTGTAGTATAAATTCAAGAAAGACATTTAATGTAGCATTCAGAATATGTCTGGTTTTCAACAACAGTTATTTCTGTAAAATGTACATTCCTATCAACGTATTGTAGTATAAATTGAAGAAAGACATTTAATGTAGCATTCAGAATATGTCTGGTTTCAACAACAGTTATTTCTGTAAAATGTACATTTCCTAATCAACGTATTGTAGTATAAATTCAAGAAAGACATTTAATGTAGCATTCAGAATATGTCTGGTTTCAACAACAGTTATTTCTGTAAAATGTACATTCCTATCAACGTATTGTAGTATAAATTCAAGAAAGACATTTAATGTAGCATTCAGAATATGTCTGGTTTCAACAACAGTTATTTCTGTAAAATGTACATTCCTATCAACGTATTGTAGTATAAATTCAAGAAAGACATTTAATGTAGCATTCAGAATATGTCTGGTTTCAACAACAGTTATTTCTGTAAAATGTAACATTCCTATCAACGTATTGTAGTATAAATTGAAGAAAGACATTTAATGTAGCATTCAGAATATGTCTGGTTTCAACAACAGTTATTTCTGTAAAATGTACATTCCTATCAACGTATTGTAGTATAATTCAAGAAAGACATTTAATGTAGCAATTCAGAATATGTCTGGTTTCAACAACAGTTATTTCTGTAAAATGTACATTCCTATCAAACGTATTGTAGTATAAATTCAAAGAAAGACATTTAATGTAGCATTCAGAATATGTCTGGTTTCAACAACAGTTATTTCTGTAAAAAAACATTTGACAGTTATTGATTTTGCTAGCCACTCTGGCCTAGTGATGGGAGAATCAAATACTTTAAAGAATCGAATACAGTGAATTCGAATTCACCCCTGTATTCGAATACTTTTGCTCAGCTGAGCGTTTCTAACAGACAGGTCTAGACCTGTCTTACTTCTTTCCCGCGATCTATTGTTCCTGGGTTATTTCACTTGTTTGTCACGAATTCACCACTGTATTCGAATATGTATTCGAATACTTTGGCTTTTGGTGCCTCGTATAAATAAGTCATACCCATGATATACGAACTTCAGAAGAAATATCTTTGTTTACCTGCTACTTCAGTTCCGTCTGAAAGACTATTTTCCACAGCAGGTCTTGTCACTAATTACCGTAGAAATAGACTGAAGCCAGAAAACCTCAATAATATTTTGTTTTTACACAACAATATAAAATAAATATTCATATTCGTCTTTATTGCTTAGGACTGTAATTCTTAAATTAATAATATGTATTTTTAAATTTAATAATTATATAATTAATTATACATTTTTTCAAGTATTAAAATTTATAATTATTTTTTCAAATTATGAATCTCCCCTTAATTATTCTTTTCAAAGTCTCCATATATGTATTCATTTTAAACCCCATATGAATACGAATACAGCTCTTGGATATTTTATTTGAATACTATTTGTCAGAATAAACGAATACTCCAGATCTGAATTCAATTCTTCCAGAGAAATTGTATTCATTTCAAAAGTATTCGAATTCATTTTGATGTATTCGAATATGTGAATACTCTGGCTGTATTCGAATACTATTCGATTCTCCCATCACTACTCTGGCCTCAATGTGATAATGAACATATACAGTGCTGGCTTCTCCAGCAGCCCATTGAATCACTTTAATCCCTATTTTTTAAGGAATTGCAGACTAAAAAAGAGCTGAGTACAATAAGCGGACCCGGTTTTGTATTTGTTGTGAATCTTTTTTGAAGCTCTGTCCTAGGTAGCTAGAGATTCGAATCATTCGATAATCATAATGAAATTGTGTTGGTGGCCTCTTATTATACTGTAGCCTATAAAAAGTATAATGGAGAAAGTAAAAATAGTGTAGTAACAAAAAAAGTGTACCATAAAAGTGTAGGGCATTCTAATAAAACCTGTAAATTAAATGTAACTCTAAAGCTGGTGTATGCTTTAATTTCCTTAATTTAATAATTAAGGACTAAAAATTCCTAACTTAAATAACAGGAAATAGCTACCCCATTGATGTTTTTAAAAATTAGCACTAACACTTTTGTAATATTCATAAGTAGGTTGCTATTTCTTTTACAGTCATTTAAAGTGTCTGGAAACTGTTGTAAGTTAGTAAGACTATTACTTGACCTCGACGTGATGGAACTATAACTTCTAAACAAAGACTGGAATATATATATACCTACTTAGGCCTACATTGGTTCTCAACATACTCCAACAGAATGCCACAATTTTTATATACGGTGTGGGAAAGTTGTGTTCAAACAATTCTGCTTAAAACAAACCACAAGATGTAAACTTTAGTCCAAGGTTGTCTTGGAGGTTGTACAATTTTAATTTAATGTAAACTACAAGGAGCCAAACCAAAGTCCCACATAAAATAATATGCACCTTAATTACCTAAAGGAGAATGTAAAAATTATCCCTAACATGATATTTGTGATATACAGTTTTATGTCCATATGTTTAGTTCAAAGAGAATTTATCTACTAAAAGTCCAAACAACCCAGACTTTATTTGAATATGTAATTATATTCATCAAGGTATAGGCCAGCCCAGAAAAATGATATAGTTCTACAAAAAATTCCAGTATATTGATATTTTACAAATTCATATGCAGACGTTGTACTTAAATGAACTTTTCTTGCAGAAAATGTTTCATGAAATAAGCAAGTTGCTAGAAATATTGGACTACCTATTCTAGTAGGCAAGGCCATTTAACGTGTTTTGGGGGGGGTGGGGGGGGGGGGGGGTGGGGGGGGGGGGGGGTGGGGGGGGGGGGGGGTGGGGGGGGGGGGGGGTGGGGGGGGGGGGGGGTGGGGGGGGGGAAATTTGTCTTGTTTTTTATATTATGGCTAGTTTAAAACTATTTTTATTTTTGAGAAAAGTACAGTATTTTCAAAATCAAGCCACTCAGAAAATGCTACCCTACTGCTAATAATAAACTAAGAACAATTGTGAATAGGGTTACTGGTTTAGGGTTAGGGCCAGACAGTGGGCATAAGTTGAATGAAAGAGCTATGCTTTGATTGAGAGGTATAATTCAAAGTAAGCTAGCATTATATCATCATATCAAGCATATACAGTCGTGTCATTGATAAGCAATAAATAATTGCGTTAATATTTTATAGATTAACACAAATAACAAGTATTATTTTACCTGAATGTTCTTATTTTACAATTTTCAGTTGAAATAGTTTATAAATGAAAATAATATTAATTATTTTACAGGTAGAATTCTCTTATTGACTAAGATTACATATGAAAAATATATTCACTTTATATGCAAATAATATTAGTTCAGTTTATTAATATTCCAAACATAAGATGATATGTACATGTATTTAAACATGAACACTTTTCTACATCTTACCATTGTAGCTTTCAGCAGAATCTAGACATATAAACTCAAAAGTGTTATGGTGGATGCGTATTAATTATACCTTTAATATGAAACCCACCACAATTCCATTACAAAACACAAGAACGTAAAAGTGTCTAACTGCCACTTGCCAATTATTAACTCACTTCAACTCATCCTATGATCCCAACCTTTAGCTTTTACAGAATAATTGTTTGAAATAAAGTTTAATTGGTTACATCAAACCTTGGCGCTGACGAAACTTACCTGACCAAATAATTAAAAAACTTTCTAGCACACTAAAACTTTCATGTCCCTGATTAAACTCCTGAAAACTGTAATAGTAAACAAAATATCATAGAATAAATAAACCAGAATTATTCTTCAGCTGCTAGAAAGATCATTTAGTAACGATTAAAATGCAGAAAACGGCATTTGCTTGCAACACTGAACAACTTCTATGGAGTAGTTTTGTAATTTTCAATTCAGTCTGTCAGATAAACTGCAGTACTTATATACCAATATGCATACAAACTGGTTTTAGGGCGTTTTAACGATAAAATACTTTTATTGAACTTTGAATTGCAGTGCAATAGCATTTACTATACAGTATAGACCGGCAGTGAAAGGTGTTAAAAAGAAGAAACTTGCTTCATCGGCCACAAGCTTCAGGTAACAAATTTTTCATTAAGTTTACACATCTTGACATTTTTGAAACTTATGAGCTTAATAATATAATCATGAATTTATTGTCATAATGAACGTTTACAAATACAGCAATAGTTGTAAAAGCAGGTAACACTGTCGTAGTATACAATTCAAACATAGGTAAAAAATTTACTCATAAGCAGTTTTACAACAATTATTAGTGAATATTCAACTTAGAATATATCATCATTTTTTATGAACCAAAATATATAAATATTCTAGAGGTAAAATGTTTTGACCTATACTAAAAACGCATCTAAACTATAATATATTTTTTCTAGTAGGTAATCGGCAAGACTGACTTGAATGTGTCGGTGTTTATTTTATTCTTTAAGTCAGAAGGTTGTTTATTATTTTTTTCCCCATGTACAGTTCGGGGACTTTAGCTGCGTGCGTGATAGGCAGAAGGCGTGGTGGGGTAGCATTATTGAGCTGCGTCCCGAAAACATTTCCTGTGACTTATGGGTAAAACCCTCTTTTCAGAAATCGTATTGGCCCAAATAACGCATTACACTCACTACAATCAGTCTGTTTTTGTGTCAGTGCTGATTGTGGCGGAAATAAATAATAAGAGAATACCAAAATAATAGCAATAATAGGACTTATCCTTGATTTTCAGTTGTTATAGTGTCGTTTAAAACGTTATTTTTTTAAAATAACGTATGTTGTCAATACTAATCTGTAGATCGAAATCGTGAGTTTAAAGTCGTTAAAGAGATTGTTGCGCCTTCATCTCAGCGGCTAGCACGTAAATGCAACCTGCCACACAGATAGCGTTTATTTTGTTGAAAGTGTAGTACTTGGGCCCTACGAGCACAGCTAAATTCCTCCAACTGTACATGGGCGATTTTCCAATAACTTTAATCTGTGACTCGGGTATTGAAAATCCCTCTTAAGTTTTGTGTTATACCCATGAATGAAATCACATCAAATTTTGGTAGTTAAATTGAATCATTAATAGTGTCCTTGAAAATAATTAACTAGGGAACTGTCATTATCTTGAGATCTTTTAAAATCGGTTTACAAGAAGATCTTCATGAGGAAAAGTTATAATTTTTAAAAACTTCTTTTGAAATAAAAAATATTTTTTTATTTCTGATGCAAATCCCCAAATTTCTATTCCGTATTGGATGATCGAGTAGAAATATGCCATAGTAAAGTATTAAACGAGTTTTTAGGGTTGTTTTCGTAACACAAGCATTTGAAAACAGGCTGAGTTTAATTTCTCCATTATTCTTTCACTGCATTTCCCCCAGATCTACTGATACATAAATATGTGAATCAATATATATCCCAAAAATTTGGTATTTACATACATAATAAATTACTGATTTCCAAACACTTCCCCACCACCATTGAACTTAGATTGGGCAGTACAAAATTGAACTATTTAGATCTTTTCTTGGTTTAATTTTAAACTGTTGATTGTGAACTATTTTTCTAGTTTGTATAAAGTTTCCCTGACAAATTTTTTATTTAGCACCATTATCGGTTTTTTACAACTGCTGTGGTATCATCAGTGTAAAGTATTAAGTTAGATACATTTCTAGGGAAGTCATTCATGTATAAAAGGAATAAAAATAGGCCCCAAAATTGAGCCTTGTGGAACCCCCCCCTTGAATTCTTCTCATTCCTGACTGAAAGATAGTATTACTTTTCTGAATTACTGTTCTTTGATACAGGTTGCTAAGGTAGGATTTTAACCATGAATAGTTTCTGCTAAACATTGTGTAAATTTACAAAAGCTTTTTAAGAAGAATTTGATGATTAAGTAAATTAAATGCCTTAGATAAGTCACAGAAGATGCCTTTTATTCTCTGTGATCCATCCAAGGCCCCAGAAACACCTCATTAACTAAGTTTGATGTTGCACTTGCTGTACTCAATCCTTTTCAGAACCCAAACTGTACGTTTACCAAATTTTCATTTTTTTTCTAATAAAGGATATTTGGTTAACAGATATTTTTTTTTTAACTTTAGAAAATATTGGTAAAACTTAGACCAGTTGATAATTGTCAGGATTTACACCACTCAATCTTTTTCAAAAAATGGGCTTGAGTTCAGCATACTTTAAAAGCTCTGAAAAAAAAAAATTACTTTGAATGAATGACCACCAGTGGCTCTGCTATAAAATTTGTAACCTCTTTTATTAAATTAAGAGGTATATCATCCCAACCCACCGATTGTTTTGTTTCTGAAGACCTCTAAAAAAGGTTATATTAACACAAGCCCATTTGCGGAAAATCGTATAATCATTAAGATTACACAGGTATTGCTAAATATATAAATTTGAAATATCCAACACTTAGGACTGCTTATGTTATTAATACAGTATACTCTGATTTCAGCCTCTGAGAAATCTGGTCAAGAATATCTGTGTATGGGTTTTGGCTTATGAAAGCTCTTAAAAATCCCGGATGTTTGACCTCTTGAAACTCAGTCTCTGGGATATTTAGATCCTTGAAGCTTTTCAATTTTTTTTTTATTTTGGACCTCAGGAGCTACTAGTATCTTTGGAAAATCATGTCCCTAAAGGTGCATGGATCATAGGAGTTTCTCTCAAAATATGCTCTAAGAAATTTTGGCCGTTGGCTGCCACTGACCTCTGTGAATATCTAACCCCTGGAAACTCCTAAAATCCAAAAAAGATTCAGTCTCTAGAACAACCTGGTCACTGCAATCTCTTGGCCTCTCTAAAGCTCAATAATAAAGTTCTTCATTAGAGTTTCAATTAACACACCAACCAAGCTGTATTGCTCTAGGAACTTCCACGAATCCTTTTGCAATGAACTTTTAAAATTACTTATATTTCTTTGACTGAGGACTTGTTTTTTTGTTTTAGTGTCATTGCACTTTCTAGCACCAAATATGCAAATGAAAATTACTTGTCCTTTATGGCCAGAGTTGGATTAGTGAATATTTAAAATAATTTATTAGGAAGAGAGATACATTATATAGTAGGAAGCCTACATTACAAGCATGAAGCCCTGGATCACAATTTTGTTCCATAGTACGTCCATACCAAAGTTTTGTACGTCCATAATCAATTCATAAGTTGATATGTTATAGTGGTCAAATCAGTTTTAGGAGCTCCGCCGCTTTGTTTCATAGCATGCCAATAACCAGGACGAATTAATATTTATTCGACAGAAAGTAAACGCTAATTTTGATTTTAAATCTATCCAATCACGAGTTGTGTGTAGAAAATAGCCTTTGTCTTGAGTCTTCGATTACTTGCCATAAAGAACACTGAAATAACAGCCTGATGAACATTAATTCCTTATAACATTCATGTCAATTTTGGTTAAAATCCATCCAACCACAAGATGTTTAGAGTATTTGTATACATGAGCACTGGCAGAAGGGTGGAGAGGGATTCAATTGTATTAAAATGAGGGAAATCACAAAAAAACAAACGTCTGTAAGACATAGCATTATTGTTACCTAACGTACATAATTACAGATTTGGTTTAATACATAAACATTTATAGTTTTGTTTGGTTCAGTCCACAAGCTTCATTCTCCTCCTTTGTTATTCTAATTTATTGATTGCTAACTCAATAAAGACTCTTCAACCTCTTCCTATGAACGCTAAGCATAGAAAGTTCATGAATAGTAAAAGTTCACGATTCTAAATGTAAAATGTCCTTTTCAGGCCCCCATTTTTGGGGGATATTTCACACACCCCAGGATTTTGCATCCCTTTTAAAGTTTTCTGCCGGGCCAAACAGCAAATTAAGATCTTTGGGGCCGTTGTAGGTAAAATCATCCATGCCAAGTGAAGGGTAAGGGGTAATCGTGGATGAATGTATAGCACATTAGAACGAATTGTTGTCATCTCAAAATCTCTGACACACAACCGGGGGGGGGTACTGCGTACCATTGTTATGCGCTAAGCACACACAGGTGTCACGGCAACAACATCTCTCTCTCGGGTGATATATATATATCACATTGCAAATAGGTTTAAATTATATAATAATAATTAAAAGTTAACATTTAATGTTGAAGATGGGAGATTATTTATATCCTGGGTGTAAGTTAGGAGATGTGTTTTGTAATGGTTTTAAGGCACTATTTAAATTTTATAATAATCACAAACTATCAATTTTTGCGAGGATCTGTTCGGGATGGGACAGCAAATCTGTCTTTAAAGAGAGAGAACGTTGTGGAGTGTCCTCTAATAAAGCCAAAACGTTGAGTTAGAGTATTGTGGGGGGGGGTGAGGGGGATTGATGCTTTTTATGGTAATTTGGTGATAGCAAAATTACACATGAGTTAAAAAATATCACTAAACAGATGGTAGGTTAATTAAGTAATGTTTATCTTAAACATATGGGGGTTATAATCATTGGTAATTACCAAAAACAACTGATTTGGTAAACAAAATAAAAAACTTATCATGTAGTATACATTGGTTGTGTTTTATCAAAATTTTTTAGTTTTTTATATATTATATATCTATAATAGGATCAAGCCTAAATTTTGGCAAGTGTATTTCAGTTATAGGACTTGATCATTTATAATTTATACACATTCATACATACAAATACTGTTATTAACAACGTTTGTCTACACTTATTCTACAATAGATTATTTACTACATTATTTATTCCCATCTTACTCCTTAGATCCCTTGTAAGAGTATGCAAATGGAATAAAGTTTTACTCATAACTTATATTACTTAATTTTATTACTTATTATTAACAATATGTTTTACAAGAATCACCTAGCCATCGAGTTCCTCCCACCATACAAACAAACGTAATAGGAAAAATTGTATTACTTATTTGGGGAGATACCAAATCCTACAGTGCCTTGAAAGGAAAGTACACTGATACACACCAATAATTTGCTCATTCTATTTTGGATCCATATTCGTAAACATATGAAACAAGACACATTGGAGGTATATATGTACCAACAACTTGGATAGAAAAAATATTTTTTCAAATCTACGGACAGAATATGTGATTTGGAATGTGAACTTGACAAATTATGTGGACATCAACAAGACTCACCACAGTATTGATAAATAATGGAACAAGTAAAGATTTATTCCTGACAATGAAAAACCACATGAGTACTTACAGAAAATACAGACCACAAACACATGATAACCAGTTAAACCTGCAATACACAACCATACCACCACGAAACTATACACGCCATAGTATAAATCATGAACACCCCCGCCTATTGACAATATGTAATTATGTGGGGGGGGGGGGGGGTGGGGGGGGGGGGGGGTGGGGGGGGGGGGGGGTGGGGGGGGGGGGGGGTGGGGGGGGGGGGGGGTGGGGGGGGGGGGGGGTGGCCTGGGATTTTCACCTCCTTGTCTCTAAAGTCGGTTAAGAGCTATCCTTGGATTATGCTACAAAATATTCATGGAAATTCTGATTAAAATCCATTCAAATGTCATATGTACTTGTTTATTAAATAGTTTTATCAGCCGTGTGCTCCTTGTATCACAATTGAAGTACAAATATAATAATTTAGAATACTATGAAATCACGACAGATGTTAAATTATTATAATAAGATAAATTAGTTTTACGTCTTTTCCACTGATAATACCAATTCCAGAGTTTCGGTTGAGTTGTAATATAATATTTTATAGATCTTAAGGCTGTTTCAAAAATGTTTTTCGACTACGTGAATTCCTGTATTATTCTAACATTTCTCGTCTTTTAGGAGGGCCCAGTTGTGGATCATGTGAATTCTTGTTTATAAATAATAATTTATTTGCGGCCAATACTCTTTGTTTTTAAAGTACAAAAATAGGGTATTCAATTATAAATAAGGAAACCGATATTACTGTAGTACAAGACACAGCGAGATGAATGTATACTAGCTAATTTCACATTCATTGATGTAAAATGAAATATTTGTTTGTAAAGAACACAGTGACGAAGGAAACTTGAATGCGTAAAGTGTTCGATCACATTACACGCGGTTTAAGGTTTAGCCTTTTTTTTAATAATATTAACACATTATTTTGTTTGTTTTTATATATTTTGATCACAGAACCATTGGAGGAGATCAGCAGTTTTATGGGTAAAAATTGTGATTATGAGACAATGTCTACAGCTTATTAACTTTAATAAAACTTCTAGTTGTAACATTGTCGTGTACTTGCACTATACATTTTTCTTGGTGACGCTGTGGTACGTGGCCCTACATTTCTTTTTTTTTTAAAGGAGAAGCCGATCCCCTTATAATCCTTACTCATGGTCCTCATGGGCCACTGGCCTGTGCGAGGATCTTATCAAGCAGAATAAGGGGGAGAGTCGATACAGTACAAGTTCGATGGTACTGATAAAAAGTGCAAGGTCACAGACAGGATTCGAACCTGCGCTATCTCTAACTCAGACTCGAAGTTCAACGTCTTATACCGCTCGGCTATCGGCACTCCCAAATATACAAACATATTTGTTCGTCTTTCAAGATGAAATTTTGTTTTTATCATTGTCAGCCCTTCTCAGTGTTGATAAAACCAACCGAGTTCTGTTTGTGTATAAAGTATGATAGCGTAAAGCAGAAATGTACTTTGTGTTCAAATTTGTAAAGTTTGTTGCTTGTTTTATGTTAAGCTGGTCTTAAGTGTCGGAACTGAATCTGCGGCAACATACAATACGCGAAACAGAAAAGTGCCTATAACTTTAGAACGAGTTTCTAGATGTAAATGTGCTTGTGAAATGATGTTACAAGATGATCCCAGAACTAGAAAACCGAAAAGTCCGCGTGAGGAATCAAAGAAAGGTTTCGGTATGAGTCATTTCCCACTTTTTTTAATAACCATCTGTCAGCTGTTGAACAGATTAAAGAGAAGGATGTTCAGTCCAATTAGAATGAGGAACAACAGAGCATCTTGCACCAACTTAAGCTAGATTTTGTGAGAAAAACGCGATGTAGTAGCTCAAGTTCTATATTTACGAAATTTGGATTCTTCTGCCCTTTCATGTATGTATACCTATTTTAACATTTTATTTGAAGTTTACAAAGGATTTAAAACAGTTTTCAGTGAGTAATTTTATTGTTATTAGCAGTAGTACAGTAGTTTGTAGACTAATAATTGTTGTGTACGAATTTACATTATTATCTGATGATAGCAAACGGCTTGGCCGATTTCAATTTTTTTGTACCATATACAGCATTTTCATGAGCTTCAATCTGAGGTGTCACAAGGCCATTTCACATTTTTTTTGTCACAAATTCCGTTACCATTTCAAAAGTTTGACTTGGAATAGGGGGGGGAGGGGCATAAGGCACTATGGTGAGCACCCCCATTTTGATTTATTTTGTTCATCCAATTAATACTGTACACTCTTGTTTACAGAATTTTGATATTTGGGCTAAGTCTTTTAATAACAGTTTGAAGTTTTCAAATGAATACCCTGTACATAACTCATTACATTCTCTATGTGCCCTATGGACAGAATATAAAAAAGAAATTATGTCAACCTACCTAGTGATAAGTGTCAATACGGGCCAGCCAAATTCAATGGTTTCAAATTCACATCATAGGACTCATTCTTGTCTACGTACTCGTAAAATTGAAATGTCATGCAGAATTTAACATAAAAACAAAACATGCAAAAATTTAAGTAACATAAATAATCAAATCAAATTTTTTTTCGCTGAATAATATATTATAATTTTTCGAAACACATCAACGCAGCAACGATATTTTACAAACGCAGTTACAAAAAACAATTTGTATGGATTGGAACGCAGGAGTGGATGTCAATCTGAAGTCGTCTTCACAGGATGAAGAATCAAAGCTTAACTTCAAAAGGTTTTTTTTTTGGTGATTTAATTTTACTTTATTGTTACTGACATAATTACTGAATTATTATATGTGCAGTGTCGTTTATTTCTTAAATTTTAATTAGATACAAAGTTTGAATTTATATATCACATTGTGATTGATGCAAAGTTCCAACATAAATTTTATTTTTAACCGAAAATACACTATTAGCCGATCGGTTATTTTGAAACAACCCATTCATAGTTTCTAAGAATTAAAACAAAAAATGTTTGAATTAGCTCTTCATTTCACATCTTCCACGAAAAGCCCTATCGTGGATGCCTCGGACTTTCCAGTTTCAGTCACCGTTTGCTGAATAACAAGAAGAAACATTTGGACACTTAAGGTAAAGGGTAGTGCCGAACCTTGGACTGAGATAATAGTGACGGGTCACACCCGGGATGACCGTGATATGGGGCTCAATGGCCTTAATGCCGCGCCGGCTGCGGCAGCAGGTATCAAAGATCGGAACAAAAATTGTCTCCCTAGAATAACAGTTTTATGTTAAACGTAGTATAGTAATATATGGTAACAAGCAGTCGTCCTAATTAATTGATGTATTTCTTTTATTAATAGTAATGTTGGTATGAGGAGTAGAATTGCAATGTAAGGGACAAGATAGAAGCGTTTAAACAGAACAAACTTTGTCACAGTGGAAATATTCCAATATAATTAATAAGACTAATGTCAAAATATATAAATTTAAATGTAGGAAATTTTAAGTTTATAAACTGTACGAGAAATTTCTTTACTTGACTGTCTTATATTCAGTCCAAGAACAGTTCTAAGAGCTTTCTCGCCGAGACAATATAATAATAATAATAATAATCTTTATAGCGTCAACAATTATTAGATTGCATGCATGCGTCAAGTACATTCATAATAATATACAGTTCCATTGCAGTTTATTGATATTTAATTATATAACAGAACTGGGGGTTTAATTTTATTCTTGTTTTCAATAATTTTCATCCCAGCAACTCAACATGAACTCTTCAACGAGTAAAACGCCTTTGACACCAGGAGGTGTTTTAATGGAGATTTGAATAGTTTAGGATCAATGAGATGTTTTATTCCCTCAGGCAGCTTGTTTATCAGTTTCACACCAACTTGGGACGGCAAGTGTTCAAATGCACTCATTCTATGTTGTACAATCCGAAAGTTGTCCCTGCCTCTTGTCTCGTATTGGTGGACGTCACTGCCTTGGATCAACTCGCATTTAAGTCGACAGTATAGAACGACGTCGAGAATATAGAGACAGGGTAAAGTTAACAATCCAAGCTCTCTGAAGGCATCTTTGCACGACTCTCTGAAATTCAATTTGTAAATAATTCTGATAGCTTTCTTTTGAGCTCTAAATACTTCTTTCGAATTTGTATTTAGAACAGCTGCCCCACAGTTTCAAACCGTAAGACAAATATGGATGTATCAGGCCAAAGTAGGCAGTTTTTAATACATCAATAGAACAGAATTTTGCAAGGTTACGCAAAACATAAATGCCAGAAGCAACCTTGGAGCAGATGCTGTTAATGTGAAAGTCCCATGTCAGTCCTCGATCAAGGTACATTCCAAGGAACTTAAATATGCATTTCGTCAGAATATAATGAAACATGTTTTACAAAAAAGTTTTATAAAACATAACGTGCATTGTAGGATGGACTCAACATTATTTTTAGGTTTCTGAAAGTATCGAACACGTAAAGAAAATCATTAATAACGTCATGAATATAATATACACATAAATATGATCATAAAAAGATAAAATATCTGTATCGTGACATGATGAAATCACACTGTAAATGTGATAGGTTTTATTTGTATTTTTGTGTTTCTATATCTTGCTATCCTTCTGAAGAATAGTTAAGCATGTCTCTAAAGAGTGAAAGTTATATGCAAGCAATAAAAATACTTATGGGCGTAACCTTGAGACTTTTTGAGAGTAAGAATCTGCAGTTATTTGTGTAGAGTCAATGGAGTTTTTCCATTGTGCAAATGAGCCACGATACGTGTAATAGTGCATATGAGTTTTTAGACTTTTAAAAAACTTTAATCTATTTTTTCACTGCAAATACTTACAAGTTATTCATTTACTAAGGGAAGACGTAATGAAGATTTAACTGGGTTAGTAATAAATTGCCTTTAAAGACAACCATTCATTTCCGTGCTTCATTTTTTTATACCATAAAACAGATTTTAAAATGTAATTACTAAATTAAATACAAAACCTTAAATTGATTACGATTAAATACATATTTAAATGTGAATTAAATAAAAGAAGACCATACTTTTAGTCGTACATAACATATTTGCCGAGTAAAAAATATTTCACGCCAAACTATTTCATTTTTGACGCAGAGGTACGTGTCTTTGTACGTGAAAGTTATCGGCCATTCGCAAAGATCCAGGAGGAACAATTCTGTACTCTAACAGTAAACTCGTGTGTCTAAATACAAGCCTAAAATGTTTGCCACATTGGAAACATTGGGAAGTAAACAAAATTCATTAGTGTTTAAATTTGGGATAGTTAAACTTAAAAAAAAAAAAACTATTAGATTAAACTTGCACTGATAATAGTGTCCTTCAATACATGTAGGTCATGCGAGTGTTTGATCAGTGAAAACTCTCTAGATCATCAGCAGCTTCCATTGATGGGGTCACCCAATAAACAATGCCAAAACAATAGCAATACTACAGTACAGATATTTGACTATCGGTATATTAAAAACCATAATTACATTTTACTTTCCGTAGTATTTTCAAAACGTTTAACCTGATAATATTTCCAAATAAGCCCGAGTGTCACTTAGAGCAATCCTGGACTAGTAGCTTTCTCAGTTGGAGAACTTATATAATATTAAGTTGTGTGGTAATATTGAAACTTAAGTAGAAATATTTCAGGACCATCATCTGTCATCCAAGATTTCAACACAATCTCACGGTATATACTTGTTTTAAGTTTAGCAGCACAAAAATTCAAATCACAACATTTATATTTACCAGTAAGTCAAAAATATACAAGAAAAGTCTGCTTGTATTGCGGACCACCCCGATCACTATTTTTGTTTGTCTCCTCGGCTTTCATTCTTAGAAAGTAAAACGCACCTGTAAACCTGGTAAAACTTTGTATTTCTGTAAACTATATTATTTAATTTATTTGTTAAAATCTAGAATTATCATGAAATGTTATAAACCTAATAAGTGATTTTTCTTAATAAAAAACATATTGTTTCTAGGTGCTTTCTCATTTCTGCGAAATTGAACATTGTTTTATTTCATAACAGTGTATAAATAATATCTAAAATACACTAAATGGTTTGAATTCGTCACTGTTGCCATTTATAGTGACGGTAAGTTACATAATACTATTGTTATTGATATCAGCAGTACACTACTATCTCTGTTGTCAATGCAAGGGCTATAAAAAATATTATAAAACAAAAATAGCTAAATGGTTATATCAGTTCTTAATGACGATATGCATTTAATTATCTTTCTAAAGATAAATTATTGACAGGCAATAGTAAGTTAGACTGACGGAAGTTGTGTGTTTCATTCCAATGCGACTGTATTGTACAATATGATACAGCTTGCGCCAATTCAACACAGTTAATTATGATATTCTGCAATTAAAAATATTGATATTAGCAATGAATAATAATTATAATATATGAAATCAGTCGGTTATTCAAACAACGACATGGAGGTCTTTCGGTAATGTTACAGTTCCTGTTTTCTGAAAACTTGATTTTTATTGCACGCTAGGGGGTGCTAATTCAGTGCCTGGGCCGTGTCCATGCGCTGAATAAGCATCCCCTTGGAACAGGGGGGGTGTTAATTCAGGGCCTGGACCATGTCCATGCGCTGAATAAGCATCCCCTCAGGGGGGGGTGCTAATTCAGTGTCTGAACCGTGTCAATGCGCTGAATTAGCACCCCCCCTGGCGTGACGTCAGAGCCCGAGGGGGTGCTTATTCCAGGGGGTGCTAAAGCTGGTTCCCCATATCGCTTTTGCTAGCCGGCCTTCAAATATGCACGATGGGAAGGTGATAGGTCTTTTACACTACTAATCGTTGACTCAACGACCATTTCTAAGAAAATAACAAATAAGATATTGTCATTTAGTCTAAAAGTCGTTGTGACGACGACCCTATTTGGATAGTTAAGATTTTCTACGTAGGTTCGTTGTTACGACGACCCACTAAATTGAATGAAAAGGGTCAATTACTCAACTGGGTTCGTAGCAACAACGCCACGTTTTGCCTATTTATTTGAATATTTCAAAAGCTGGATCGTTGTCTCAACGACCCTAATGTATATTAAATGTTTATATTGAAAGAATCAGGTCTTTTACTCAACTATTTTTTTGTGTCAACAGACCAAAATGTAGCAATGAGAAAAGGGGTCGTAGCGACAACAACCCATTTTCAATTCAATGGATAAAATATAGTAAAATATATATTGAGACAACGACCTACTGTAAGGTGTTCAGAGGTTCTTTTAGTGTACTAAGGTCTATATTACATAGAACTGCGTGCAGCCAGACGATGTGGCAAGATGTTGCCGCGCAGCAGTCGTACGGCACTCGATGTTGCGCTCGTTAATGGTGTAGCGTACATTATTTATTCTCTTGCCACTATGAATTTGCTAAAATAATAATTTGTTTTGTATTCATTTAAAACTTTAATAATATAAACTGATAAAATTTTGAAAGTAATAAGTATTTTACCTTATATACAATGAATTATTAACACGTAAATGTTCATAATTTAAAACTTTATTACGAATTAGATTGATTCTATAAATAAACTATAGAATTCTTGCCAAATAAATATATCATTTTATAAAATTTGTTTATTTGTGATATTTAAATTAATGAATACAATTTCAGTGTTGTTCACATCAAAATTTTTCTTTTAATGTAGTTAAGTCCACTTCTAATTTTAATATGTTATAAACTATATCATACATAATAATAAAATAATAAAAACTATATATAATATATACAAAAATAATAAAAACTATATTATAAATAGTTTGCTTTGTGGATTGAATAAAGTTGTTACTTGAAGTGTAATAAATGTTTCTAATACCTGGACTGAATATTAATATATAATTTTTCATACACACTTATGCTTGTTAATAATATTTGAGGTGGAAAAAGAAGTCATGGAGAGTTTCGTTAGAGGATCAACAGATTTTATATATTAAGATCAAATCGTATGTAGTAGTCTAAAGAGAATCTTAGCTGTAAGCATAGGTTAAGTGGCTACCATCATTTAACCATTCTTCATTGTAGAAAATGAATTACATGAGGAGAATTACATTTTCACTATGACTACAAAACGTGTCGTCAATAAATCTTTTAAAAAGGAGAATTGAAAATATTCTCTATAAAGTTATACACTAAATTTATAAGAATGTAACTAAAAATGAATAGTGGACGCTAAAAATATGTTAAAAGTTACGTCATAAAACTCCTTTTCCGTTTCAAACCACCATATAGAAATAGATACACGATATTATAATAACTTTAAAATACCGTTTTGTTTGTGATTCTAGCATTAGCTCTCCAAATTATGATTTTATGTAATCCCTGGGGTTTATTATTGGGTTTAAATGGTGCAAATAAAAATGTTTCGCTCTCCGACTTCTATTCTAAAACATCGTTACTGTTATATGTAATTAATCTAAAATGGATTTATACGCGTAATTTTCTATAATAACCACCATTTATTTCGGAAATGCCTGTTTTGTCATTAAAAAGGATATCTCCATGACTCATCTGTTATGCGAGCAAAATTGCGTATTTAACATCAGCTATCAGCTAGAGTTACATACAAACAATTTTACTCATATTCTAATAACAGCCCTAAACTTAAAATTGTTAAAAGATAACTAGCATAACTAACAAATAAAATATGTTAATTAACAAACAAGAATTAACATTGAGTATTTAGTATTGATACAATTGGATCACTTAAATTACTGAAAAATGCAGTAATAAGTATCGAGCCTCTTTTAACCGTTACATACATATGCGGTTATTTTAGTAGTTGAGCAGTGAAAACACGTTTGGGTGTGTATAATTTAGTGAGTAGGTTACTTCAGTCAATGCATTTAGTAATACAAATAAAGCGAATTTCTCTCTCATCGCCTGCAAGTAGGCAAATGTCTGCCAATATCTCGCCCATACCCGTATTTCGACCAGCTTTCCGACGTTAATATTAATTGTAAAAGTAGATTTTAATAAATACTTTTCTAATTACATTCCCTTCAAATAGGATTATGCTACTACCCTTGCTACACTCGTTAGTTTCATGCACAATCACCAAAATGTTACCACTTCTACGTTTCAAAGTTCTAATTTTATGTATTGTATTTTAAGAATTTTATTTTTTACGAATTGAAAAACACTACAAATATGTAGCATGTTTAGTATAGTTTTAAAAATATAACCAAATCTATAGTATTATCTAATGAAAAGAAGATTGAAAAAGGCTAGAAAACAAAAATATCCCCGAATAACATAAACTTTAAAATAGTTACCTGTAATAGTTAACTTACCCTCCGCAGTTTCCTCTACCATAGGAGAAAATGTGACTTAATGGATAAACATTTGAAATAATATGTTTGTTATAATGTTGTAATGTTAAAGGCGTTTTAACAAATAACTTTTCCTTTCTTAAAAAGTGTACTGGTAATAACTCTAAAAACTAATATTATGTCAGTTAGTATATATATAACCTATTTGTATTTTAATAGTTATTCGAAAATAACATGTGTTTGATTATAAAAAAGGTAATGCCAATGATAGCTAGTTTGTGAAAATGGTCATGTCAGCAGTTTGGGAAAAACTTGGAAATGTATTTATGTGTTTTAGGATAATGTTTCGTTATTTAGAGTTAAACCCATTAGAATAGATAAAATAAAATAGTTTTCAAAATCTGTAATAATGCTTGCACACCCTTCGTCGTTTACAGCGAGGGCCATTTTTTCAAATTTGTTACAATTTAAAAAAAAAATAAACCTCCTTTTGATCTAAAGTAGTTGGTATAACATTACTGAAATATTGTTACGGCATTATAGCACATAAGTGTTTAAATATTGTTGAGGGATTTTTTTGTAATCACTGACTTTATTCAGGGCATGCGAATCTTATTTAGAGTTATTATATCGCACGGTTCTATTGTATTTAAATGTCGTGTGATTAATGACATTAGGGTTTTCCTTATGTTTGTTAATTTTTCAGTGTCAGATGTGGTTGAGGATTGAGAAGTTTATCTTATTGCTGACAAGTGGTAGGTGAGAGCAGATGTTATATTATGGGAAAAAGCTATTGTGTAGACTTATCTCCTTACCCAATACCCCTCACAGAATTTCCGAGAATAGTTTTATAATCCCTTCCATGTATTTTCATTAGACCTATTCAGAAGGGACACGTAAACTCGAGGTCGGTTGCCATAAAACTATTGTCTGCCAGCGACACCATTTAGAGGAAGGAACCGCCTCACCCGAGCCTTTACCTGAGACTACCTCACTGTCGATTCTTAAGTTTCCATTCCATTCATATCTGACCATCAAATCAAATCAGTTTTTATTGCCGGAACATTATACAACGCATGGCAAATGTCACATTTTTACTTTTTACTGGCTAAAATTTTTGTCAACCCCACACCCCACAAGAAATCTCATTCAAACATACAATTTTGTAAATGTACCCACATCCATTCATTCACCAATTATTATTCAGCGACGATTTTGTCAGTCTTTTTTAATTGGGGAATTTTGTCCCCAACATCATAAGCAAAAAACTCAACATTATAAAATGTTTTTTGACACTAAAAAGCGTTTAAAACTTTACTGTTAAATTCATAGATTAATTTAAACTGTAAAAAATATCCAATGCAAACAAACATCTTTTCACAACTTATACATGTAATTAACAAATCGATTACATGGTAGAGTTGACACGCCAAATATTCTACAGTTACACGATGGGATTAGCTAATGATGATAAGAAAGGTTTGATATCATACGATGTCTATAGTCTCGACTACAGTAACTCACCTAGACTAATAAATAAACTCAATCAGATATAATAAAAATAACACACAGGTAGTGGACTGCCCAGAAGCCAAGTGCGTATACGTTAAAATATAACTTATATGATGCTAGGGACTTACTTATTGGAGAAAGAAAACGTATTATAACTTTGTAATATTAAAGTACGCGTGAATTAAACAGAGGTAAACATTAATTTAATACTAACAATTAACCGTTATACTTTTTAAAATATATTTTGTTATCATTCGCAAACAATATTGTAAAAAACATAACAATAATACATTGACTTAAGAGAAAAATTCCTGTCAGATTTTTCATATTTTTAGAATTAGTACCATACTTAAATGGTAGTACTATTATATCAAAATTTTATATAGACTCAGGTCAGTCTGGTACGCATGAATACTTATAACAATTAGAAAGCTGCTATGTACCACTTGTTCATTACAGCATACATACAGTACATTCGGTTTCGTTTGGTAGACTAAATTTTTTATGTGGCCCTAGAAGAAATAATAGTCTAGACTGTCTAGAGGACTGAGATCAGGAGATCTTGCTGGCCATTCCACAGCTCCCTTCGAGCTATCCACCTTCTTGAGAAAGTACTGTCCAATATTGCCGCACATTCCGGCCATAATGTGGAGGTGCACCATCTTGTTGTAACCAAATGTCGGTCTCCTGTCCAAACAAGTGTTGAAGTGCAGGCATAGTCTGATTGGCAAGCATTTCTAAATATTTTCAGTGTTTAAATTTCCGTAAATTATGAACGTTTCAGCTAACGTGTTTTTAATTATTATTCCTGCCCAAATATTAACTTTTAACGGATACTGTGTATGAGCTTCAATATACCAGTGTGGATTTACGTCGGATCAATACCGACAGTTATGCCCATTTACGGTACGATTGCTCATGAATGTGGCCTCATCACTAAACGATATTCTGTTTAGTAGCTCCGGCTCCGTGTATAGTTTGCTCATCGTAATGTCACAAATCTCAACTCAACGATCAAAGTCATCTCCACAAAGCTCTTGTACTAATTGCACTTTAAAATGTTTGTTTTTATCCCGACGAGGATCTTTTTATTGAGGCATGGGCAATATTATTATTTTTTTTATCTCATTTAAGCCTCAGCGTCAGCTATGCCGGCTTCGAAGTGCACTGGTTTTTATTATTATTATTATTACACGATTGAACCTCTCCGGGATTTGAACCCGTGATCTCTCGATTAGAGAGCCAAGACTATAACCATTAGTCTACGGAGGACAGGGCAATATTATGCTGCAAAGCAGCTGTTCTCAAAGATAAATGGGGATTTTCTACGAAATATTGCATTACATCTAATCTTTTATCTTCATGAATTGTGGGGAGCCTATCTGACCTTGGCCAGTTTTTAACACCGTGTGCCTCATTGAAGCGGTGTACTCTCCTCGCCACTGCACACATTGTAATAGGATTGATGTGGTCTGAAAACTCATCATTGAATAAGTTTATAACCTCACTGCTTGATCTCAAACGATCTCATCATCAAAACAGTCCCCTCTCAAACTCTGAAAATTCCTTGATGATAAATAAAACAACACCTACAATAAATAGGTATAAGTTGGCGTGGATTCGTTATTATAAGAATAACATCCCAAACTCAGTGTTGAAATGTGAAATATAAACAGCTGAGCGTACTTTTGGAGTGATTGCGATTTGCAATATTTTGTAATGTTTTGTTGTGTTTCGAAGTGGTATTGATTAGATGTCGTTACCAATTGATATTCTGGTCGTTGGTTTAGGACAGACAATAAAGTATACTTGATTTAAAATATTTTTTAGACAAATTAATCGACCAACTGATCAAACTCAACTGAAAGGATAAAGGAGGAAGTGAAAACCAAAAATGTAAGGTGTAATTTGCCCATAACTTTTGCTAGGAACGTCGTAGAGATGGTTTATTCATGTCATTGTATTTCTACTAAATAGACCATTAAAATAATGTGTCACAAGATATGGGTTGCAATTTGAACATTTTAAGTTATCCCCCCGTACTCTCCTTTGAAAAGTGGGGGCATTTCTTATGGTGAAGGTTTTAATTAACGCCCTGTATATATATATATATATATATATATATATATATATATATATATATATCTACAGGGTATTCACAAACTTCAGTGGCTAATAGTCAATTGAATCACAAATAGTAGTCCCAACAATTAAGTTGCAAGGGTTGATTGCGAATTAAGTTAAAGTGTGTACGGATTATGTGTAAGATTACCTTATCTTAACATTAAGTTTCATGCTTGTACTGAATCCATACTCTACTAACAGTCTGTTGTAGCCAGAATTCCTAGGTTTCTCGCCATGGGATTATTAATAATATACTGGCTAAGCTGGTCTGTAACTCTATCACTATCTGGTTGTCATTATAAACTAGCAATGTCTACAATTAATAATAGTATATTTTAATATGAATGTATATTCAAACCAGCAATGTTCATAATAAAGTCAAGCATAAGGTTAATTAGTAATTAAATAATTAATATGTAATCCGTAGTTACGTACAAACTGTATAAATTTAAAATCATTGAGCATTATTATGCTACGTGTTTAATATGCAAGTTTTGATTAAATTAGCCCAATTTCTATGTACCCTGATTAGATATAATTTCAGTAATTATAACGAACAACTTGTTATTATTTCAAGGCAGGAGTAGACGCACCACTTGTCACGTAACAGGCTTTGCTGAAGTTGCATGATACATTTCAAGTCTATTATAACTTATTAAATTTTTTAGATATCCTGCGGACAGACAGCCAGATAATCATACAGAAAGAAATTTACATCCCCTGGCATACAGAAGAGTCATTGTAAAAGTCTACTGAGTGACAGGATACAATGACGCTCAGACGAAAAAACATGAGTAGACATGCGCCAAAATGGAGCTCCTTCTTGTCTAGATATAAATGGAGTTTCATATAAAATTTAAAGCTTACTAACATAAAACCTTTTTATAAATGTCTTGCGGATAGATAGGGTACTTGTGTTACCATACCATATGTAATAATGTCATATGACTGTACACAGTTTGGTTACGAATTCATTTCGTATGCTATTTTCCCGTCACTATAGCGGTTAACCACAATAGCGATTTAAAAGTAATCGCTATAAGTCAGTAATTATATATAAGTCAATTCGTTCTCGAGATACTGTGCGGTCATACAGACATACAGAAATTACATTTTTCGTCTTCAGTTGAGTGGCTTCGGCACTGTCAATCGAATTCCTCACAGTGCATGTTTGGAGTTGTACTTGTCAACATCTACTATTAGTGTTTTAATTTGCTTGCAATGTTTTAATTTTAATTTTAAGATGTATAAATACTTCTAGACTTCTAACAAACTCGTAATAGTGTCATAAAGTTAGTAGGGAGTTATATTATGCTACCTGATTCTGAGCAAATATGCGTATGTTACGCGTGTGAGTTTGATGTGATGTTTTAGGTCTTACATGAAGTTCTGTGGTTTTGGCGTAAACTATCAATACTCATCCTAAACATTACATATTAATTTTATACCGGCCCCGAATCAGTTTTCATCGTTTAGTCCATTCAATGTTTAGTCCGTTAAAGACTAGATATTTATTCTTTCGTCTCACTTGTTTAGATAATTAATTTGTTTACCCGAATAGGAATTGGGAAGGATTTAAATTAACGACAAGAAAATAGACAAAACGCTAATGTTGACAAAAGCCCAATAATTGGTTATGTCGTTGACGTCGCCTCAGTAGACAACCTTTGACGTCAGCAGTGACCCACAGCTGATGTGAAAGTCGCTGATTGGCGAAGCTAAACAGATCTGGTCTTTCCTCGTTCGCTCCGCTCTTTGCCGACTGTTGGAGACCGTGACCTAAACAACAAGGGCATCCACTCTTTATGAGTCTCTATTTGCAAAATAATTTGAATATTATTACGTGATCGTCAATAATTAGTGCTCTCAGTTATTCAGAACGATATTCTATTTCCATATTTATATTCAGGAGATGTCGACTTATCTTTGATAATTTAACTTAATTTGTTATTATACCATGAAATACTTAGAATTTAGGTTGTGAAAGGGATACATTTTATTAAATAAAATAATAACAACTGGCTATGGGTGGTTGTTGCTTTTCATGTTTGTAGTAGCCTAACTTTATTAAACAGTATATTTAATCGCTTATTAAAATAAAAATGTAAGTCTAAATATGGTATCTTCAAATTTATAATTTATTTACACTTGGTTACATGAATGAACAATGTGAGATTTCGGTTACAAATAATCAGTAACAAATAAAATAAGATTACAAATCTTAATATGAATTGCATCAACAATTTTTAAATACCACATTTTAGTTTTTTGTATAATAAAATTTAAAATAATATATTTTAGCGTTCAATTAAAACCTCAAAATTTAGACTGGTGTTTATAGAAATCTACTTTCTCCATAAAAAATACAGATTTTCAACTAATTTTCCTTTGCCTGTGTACAAAAGTAAGGGGTTTGTTTAAAGGACAATTATTTTGATATAAACGAAATGAAAGAAGTAGACACCAACATAAGTGTAATATATAGCATGAATTATAAATATCAAACATCAAAAAGTCAACGTCTACTGAAACAAAATCTTCTGAATGTGGTATAATAACAAACGAGTAAAAAGGTTTAATTGGTGGTTTAGATTTCTCATAAATTATTGAAATTAGTAATAAAAGGTTTTTGTCTCAATTCAATATTAAATTTGAAAGGATTTTGAGAAGATTGAAATAATTACAACTTGCTAAAACTTTGTACTTAAAAATATAATTATTCTGATTTGAAAACTACAGTTGATTCGTAGCCAAGTTTATTAACGCACAATTTTTTATTTTCGGAATATTCTGTATGAGAAACACTGCCGAAGTGTGATTTACATAAACAACGTGTTTTAAGTTCGGGGAAAACTGAACAAAACCAGACTGTTGTTTACATAGGCTAAATTTGGGAATGACGACTGAATAACAAGTATTTAAAGGTGAAGGTTAGTCGTGAATCACTGGTTCCTCCAAGTGAAACTATTTACAAACTTGTGGGCACAGGAAAATACGGACTGGACTGGACTGGACAGCACTAGTCAGACCACGGAACTATGGCAATGGAAGAGGTTATTTTGATTCTAGGAATACGGGATTTTATATTTTGAGAATGGTTGAAAATTTTAAGACTAAGATGTTTTGTATCATAATGAACAGAGTTATATATATATATATAGATAAGCTAGTTTAATAGATTTTTCTTATTTTTTGTTTGCGTTCGTCATTTTTTAACTTGAGCATATATGGTTTCTCAAAATACACTTTATTTTTAGTTATTAGAAAAAATTTTATATATTTAAAGAATCATTACGTTAAAATTTATATATATATATCCATTTAAAAAAAGTACCAGCCCAAGGAGCCAAGACAATTTTGAAACACGAGACAAGGGTTTACATAATTTGCCCTAAATTTTAACGTAATGATTCTTTAAATATATACAATTTTTTCTAATAACTAAAAATAAAATGTATTTTGATGAAACCATATATGCTCAAGTTAAAAAATGAGGAACACAAACAAAAAATAAGAAAAATCTATTAAATTAGCTTATCTCGGGTGAAAGTATTTAAATTTTTTTCTAAAAGCAAGGCATATATGAACCTAATCAGCACATAGATTGTTAAAGTGACTAAGGCTAGTCATAGAAATAACTAGAAATGCTGATGTAAAAATGCGATAAATCAAATTAAATACAATACAAATACATTGTGTTCACAAAAGGTGTCACAAACTTCTGTGAGAGATGGTATTTATCATTTCAAGCCAAAATGTTCTGTAAAAATAGGTCGATAAATGTGTCGTTCAACCGCTAGCCGCCATTTTGTATTAAAAATTAATATCTCTAGGACTATTTAAGCAAAGGAAACCAAATTTGGCACACAGGTTTGAACAGATAAGAGAGAGAAAATAATTGTATTATTTTCCTTAATATTAACAAATTGGAGTCTATCGAACATATTTAAACTCAAATAACAAAACCCAGCATAGTTATACAAATGTACTAGACACCAACTATTTGAGAAATTATATTACAATTCCAACGGTACTTGTTTCAATGCAATCTGTCAGTGCATAAGCGAATAAGACCACTTTAAAAGGTGCGCTTGCAAAAGTCAAGAGCAACAAACATTTTGTCTTCTCATAGACATCAGCTGTTTTACATAAGTTAGACAAATTTTACAAGATACCAGCTATTTTACAATTTTTATAACAATTCCAATGATACTTATTAAAAAAAAATAAACGCATAAACGAGCACGGCCACTTTATAGATAAGCTTGAAAATGCTAGGAGCTAGAAATAGCTGACAACTCTCAACTGTGACATGTGCGAAGTTTGGTATCTGTAGCTTTACTAGTTCTAGAGATATCAATCTTTTTCCTAAAACAATACAAAATGGCGGCTAGCGGCTAAATGAGACATTTCTAGACCTATGTTTATAAGATATTTTTTGGTTTTAAATGATGCGTTCTGTCACCCATATAAGTGTGTGATACTCCTCTTGTGAACACCCTGTATATACAGTTAGTGACTTCACATTCAATGGAGGATGGTCTACAAGGAGTCCGGCAAAAAAATTTTACGTAACCATAGCTCAAGATGTACATTGTTTTAAAGTGTAATGTAAGATGAACATTAACTAAAGTCCAAACGTGCAAAATAACAAAACTAATTTTCTATTACAATAACTGATACAAGGTTTTTCCCTTCAGCATTCATCTATGCTAAACAATCCCTTTATAATGATGTACATCTTGAGCTAAGCTTAGGGTAAAAACTCCTTGCTGCCCATTCTCCATTGGATGTCTACTACCTTAAAAACTATTTCTTAAGTTCACTATTCATTTACTGAGTTTAACTTTCTCAGCTTGAGCCAAGGAAAGAATATTAAACCATCTAGAACAGGACCTACATTGTAAATGTTTCAAGCTTTAAACCAGCGTAATTTTTTAAATGTTATTTATATATATATATAAATAATTTTAATTTATGGTAATAATTCAAAGAGTGAACCCTTTGAGGTCGAATTTGCGGCATTGTACTCTACTAGTAAAGACCTTTAATTTGATGTACTACTCGACCTATGCTCTAATTTAAGATTTCCTTCTGACTCCTTGCGGGCCATCCCCCCAACATGACAAAAATATGGTAGTTACCTAAAAAAGTACATTTATACGTGCAGTAATGATGTACTAAGTTTTATTGCTTTACCTGTACTCGTTCGGAAATTATCAAGCCCATGCGGGACTTTTTATACCCTGTATATAAAATTACATTAGTAATTCTAATTAGGGTAATTATTGGAGAATCAGGCTAGATAACGAGAGGAAGGACAGGTCAGTTGTGTTGGTCACGTGCCATAAGTGGGACGTCCTTGCTGCTCACGAGTGTAGGGGCCCCGGGCGCCGCTGCCCGCCACCGCAGCTTGAGAATTAATAGCCATTAATACTACCGGTCCGTTTTAATTGATTGAGAAGTGCAAAAATATGTCCTACATATTGGCGAATCCAATCGCTAGTTCGCGATAGCCAATTACCGGTTTGGTTTATGAAGGATGCATTAATTGCGGCAGCATCCGTTAAACGTGAAGGACATCCTAATAATAAATGTTTATTTTATACGAACTCTCACCTTTAAAAAAGCAAATAAAAATGGAAAAATCCTTTCTGTATGGTAAAAAGTAAGGTTCTTTTCATTTGTGGCTGTCATTTTAAATTAATAGTTTGATAACGCGTTAGTAGCTTTGTAGATTAATCTATACGAAGTTGTTATGGTCACTCTTTTACAATGATTATTATTTTAAGACACTTTAGAACTCATAATCGTTGAAACATTACAAGACATCCAAATAGGTATAAGTATGCAAGTGGATTTTAAAATTTTGAATTAATCGTTTATAGCATCACAGCATTGGATGAATACTTTCAGTTGGAAAACAAATGCAAATTAACAGTTTGTTAATTAATGATTATCACAAAGTTGAGTTTTAGTAAATAGAACTGAATATTGTGTCCCAGTAATAAGAAAGTTCCAAAACATACATTTAAATTGCTATTGTTTGTTCCACGAATGTCCCAAAATTAACATTAATTACTTTTTATGTAAATCCCAATAAAACATATTCTCTATTTGGATAATCCTTCAAATTACTTTATTTTCAAGTCCCCTTTTCTATTAACGGAATACCCTAAATCGCACGTAATTTAGTACGCAAAATTCAACTCCTAAATGTGAACTACGTCAAAGGTACCCAAATTTATCTTTCTTGTTGTTATTTTTAAGACGATATATTTCTTTTTGCCTTTGAAATTCCCAAAATAACGTAAAGTCACTTAAGAACCTAAGAACCGCTAGTTGTACAAACAGAGGCAATTTAGAATACTTTGTTTATGTGCCTATTTCTTTTTTATAAGGAAATAAATCAAATAGTTTTGGCTTGGTATTTCAGATAGTTGAAAAGCTTGTTATAAAATAATCTGCAGGCGTGGGTCCTCAAACTTTCGGATGTAATGCATTATTCCTATTTTGGTTTTATACCAGGACTAATTTAGTTTTTTCATAGAGCAATTTAATATTCACGTTACGTTGTGTTACTAAGGATGTTACACTTGAAATACTAGATGTCATTCAGCAGTGTTCTGCAGTTCATGGTGGTTGTAGCAGTAACTGTAATTCTCAAGTCTGTAGTCGGTTTGTCTCAGGTCGCACAGAACCGAAGAGAAGGTCCTTTCCTCGAGGACGTAACTGATTAATTCCGCGCGTAATTAGAGAATAAAGAGCGCAATTCCTGGACAGATGGGCGAAGAGCGAGGGCGACGGACAGTCAGAGATTTGGTACCTGATCGTAGAGAAATCCAAATTAAAATGCAACTGCACTGGTAAAAGAGTTTAAAGTTGGAACGAACTGAGGCTCGTTTAACGCGAGTCAACACCCACATACAGATAAGTATATATAGACACTGTGTTATCAGTCGTAAAGGTTTATTTGAAGAATAATGATTGGTTGAGTAAATGATAAACTGCCTTCATTAACTCATTGATAAACATAAATATCGTCATCGGACAGACAGTTCATTCAATGTTTCCTCTTTTTTGGAAGTTAACAATTGTTTCGTTTTTACATATTAATCAAGTGATACGGGTTTCAATTTGCAAAATAAATGGATTTTATTAAAATGGATATAAAATATATTTAATACAGATAACATAACATATTTTTTAACAAAAAGAAGAGATTAGTCCCCTCTTTAGCCTTATCCTGTCCATCCTTATGGGTTACATGCTTGTGCGATCTTTTAAACAGAATAAGGGAACAGATGGTACAGTCCAAGGTTGACAGTGCTGATAAGATGATAAGTATAAAGGTCACATACAGGATGTGAACTTGCACTATCTCTAATAACTCAGATGTATCTCAAAGTCAAAACGTCCTGGTTCCTATGACAGTAGGCTCTTATAAAAAACTATCCATTCTGTTAAAACATACAACTGTTTAGAATGTATAAACACAAATCACTGGGGTAGCAGTGATGTAGCCAGGAGTTTGCTATAGGGAGGATTATAATTAGTCTAGTAATTTGGTACTCTAGTAGAATACTCCATACAATATTAGTATCATAGAATTGACGTAATTTGCGCTTATTGCATACACATTATTAATAACTTCAACATTCCCCCAGGAGAGTTCACTTCTGGCTGGTTTATACCTCCCAGTTGAATCTGCAGTGTCTACAGCACAAAACGATGTGCCACTTAAACCATATGGATGTCAAGGAGCGGCATATCACTAACCGCAGATATCGAGATTCAGGGGTGCAAGTGTAATTCTCTACTACGTGAGATGACAATTGGAATTGGTGGAGTTTGTTCCCTAAGAGTCAAAGTTTTTTACCAACCTAAACATGAGAATGTGCCACATCTGGCTGCTTAGACTGGAGAGGCTGGTTCAGAGCTGGCTTCTCCTTGTTCCGAGGGGACATAACGAGATTAGTGCAACTTTTCCTCATGAATCTCGACAGAAGGTGGCCCCTACTCCCAACCTTACCCATCCAAAATATTCTGTCACACCGAAAGCAGGGCAAAGGTCCTTATAGGACTAGGTGTAATTTTCTTGTCCAAAGAGAAAAAAAACCTTAATATTATATTCGGCCACAGGTTTTCAGCCTGTTTTGTACTTAACAATTGTAAATGCGGGGGAAATTACGTATAATTAATGAAATATGGTAAATGTGTCTCTCAAGCTTTATTCATTGTACCTAATTTAATTTTTCTTGTCATACATTCTGGGTGCTGAAATGAGGGATATTTATAATACATTTATAACTATTGAGTATTAAATATACCTTACAATATCAGCAGTTAAGTAGCGGTATAACATCAGAAAATGCATAAATTTTATTTAAAAAATCCAATAAAAGTTGTATTACTGTTTGAATCCAGGATAAATAATAAAATAATCTGAAACAACGGAGTGTTTACGGTTTCTATTATTATGAACAACCAATCCAACAAAGTAAACTCATCATATTTGTTACTAAGGCACATTAGAAAATGTCATGATCGTACTGAGTTTATTTACAAATTATTCTGCCATTTTCTCATTTCCACTATGTTTACACATAAGACCATTGTAAACATGTTTCAATTTTATATTTACCTTTCATTTTGACCATTTGACCTTCCGGAGATCTTCCTTGGACCAAAGAAACCTAAGTTCAAGCCCCTAAGACCTTTCCATCGAGAGTTAAAGCATGGACGGACGGACAGACAGACAGACAGGCAGGCAACGATGCGGGTTTTAGAAGGCCATGTCCTTGATAATGTATAGATGTTTATATATTCTGGCAAAAATAAATTTATTCCGTTATCTATGTCCAGGGTCCGGACTGACCTCATACACTCAATTCGAGTTACCGTTCATTGATAACTGTACCTGTTTTATGAAGCTATATTTCTTGATAACTCCTTCCACTTTCCTTTAATTAAGTGAGCTGATCGAGACCTGAGTTAATCCTGAACCTGCCCGCTCCCCCCACACCTACAATGTCGTGTATCGCTCTCGAGCGATTTATTGTACAAACCATCATTATGTTGCTTGCATATCAAGTCATTAAATCATTTGAACTAATCGTTATAACTTTATTACACAATTAGATACAATTTTATTGTTGTTGTTACATTAACGATTGTTGATAATCTATAGTTCCTGTCCACTCATTTACTACACCTTTAAGACTACAGGAATATTCTAGGGACAGGAGTAATGTAGAAATTTAATATTGATTTTGTGCAAAATTATGTCATGGTATTAAGTCACTAAAGTTTTTCACGAAGTGTACACTTATTCACAGTTCGGTTGGGATTATTTCAAAACTTTTCAATATAGATTGAAAAGACGTTTACGTTATTTTGCCATGAAGTACTTTTAAAAACCATTCACCCCCAAACATTACTCAAACATTTTAACAATGTCTAGACAACTTACTGTTAGTGTTAGAGTACATAAGAGTAATAAAAACTACGATAAAACATAGATGTGTTTTTGCAAACGTTTTGTTACCTCAGGTGTTAAAAGGCAAGTTTATTTGTCCTTTTACCTCTTTCAAAATGTTACTAATATATCAATACGCTGACATTTCAAAAGAATATATCCTTAAAATTCGTTCCGTATACGAACGGAGTAGAATTGTAGACTCCCAGAAAGAGTACTTCAAAGTCAATTCTAACCTTGTGTTAATGTTACATTATTTTTAGTCTACAGTAGTTACTTTTACGCTGGTGTGCTACGAAGTCCAGATATTGCGTTGCTTCTTTTGACGTTCAGCTATTTTCTTAAAAATTTTACAATTATTTTACAAATTAACGGAGTTTAAAGAAATTACAAAAACATTACTTTGATTGTATCAAATAACAATAACGAACTATGTAACTAAAACTAATATTAATACACACTCGATTAAATTCATTTTCTGTCGTTCTGGATTTGGTTTAAAAATACAAAAGAACACAGAAACAATAACAAAGAATATATGTCGATTGCTTATTATAGATAAAGATGACACAAGTGCAAGCCTTTGTACACAAACCAATATTTATCAGTAGTGTCAGTCAAGTTTCTACATTCAGGCCACAACAAACAATGCCGATTTATCATCTAACCTCCTACTTGAAAGCAGCTCCTCCTACAATAATTTATTCTTTATTGTTAGTGGAATCAAATAACACAAAAAACCTTAACTTATTTTTAACATCTTAAAGGTGTCTAACAAAATGTTATTTTGGCTTTGTTCCCCCTTCTAACCGACTTCAAAAAGTTATACAAATCTACCTGTTTCTGTGTTGCTTTTTTTATTTAAGCACACGTTTTTTTCAAAAAAAAAAAAAAAAAAAAAAAAAAAAAAAAAAAAAAACATGCCTATTTATGTGAAACGTTTTTTAAACGAAAGAGGGCTGCTCCAGATTGGTTTGAATGAGGTTTTGTATTGACTGGAGAACTATCTGACCAGGAAAACACTTTGGAAGTTTGACGTATAAAACCATACGAAGAAGCCAGAAAAAGCAAATTGCAGGGATGCGGTTTTCTTACAATTACTACGATTTACCTCAGAATTGGTAGGAAACATCACGTTTTGTTTTGGCTTTGAAATGAAGTCCCTATTGGAGGCAATACATAAATATAGTCCTGAAGTAAGGAGACCGGATCTGTTGCGGAGTTTGAATGTTTCCACATTACTATAAGGTAACTCAGAATCGCTGTCAATGCTTGTAAGTCTCCTAGTCTACATCAATATTCAAAATAACTCCTATAGGAGTCCTTTGAATCATGACATTGAGCAACAATATGGAATGAGATTCCGAACAGTAGCCTTCTAACTTACCTCACAGGTCATAGGGAACGTATAACCTCACAGGTCGTAGGGAACGTATAACCTCACAGGTCATAGGGAACGTATAACCTCACAGGTCATAGGGAACGTATAACCTCACAGGTCGTAGGGAACGTATAACCTCACAGGTCGTAGGGAACGTATAACCTCACAGGTCGTAGGGAACGTATAACCTCACAGGTCATAGGGAACGTATAACCTCACAGGTCATAGGGAACGTATAACCTCACAGGTCATAGGGAACGTATAACCTCACAGGTCATAGGGAACGTATAACCTCACAGGTCGTAGGGAACGTATAACCTCACAGGTCATAGGGAACGTATAACCTCACAGGTCATAGGGAACGTATAACCTCACAGGTCATAGGGAACGTATAACCTCACAGGTCGTAGGGAACGTATAATGTTTAATCGTAATGATCAGAGTGATGCCACTATTGGAGGTAATATAAAAATCCATCCTGTTGTAACAGAGCAGGTTTGAGTGCGGAGATTGGAATTTTCCTAATCATTAAGTCTCGACAGAGTTGCTATGGGTAGCTTCCTATTCTACTTTAGGGTTCCGGATAATACTCCTTTCCGTAGGAGTTCTTTAAATGACTTGGAATAACGAGATTGAATAAGATGTCAAGATACAGTTTTCTTTCAATGACCATAACTTACCTTACAGATGCTAGGGAACATGTCATTCATAGTAATGGTCGAAATAACGTCCCTGATGGGGGGGGGGGGCAATGGGGAACTCCTGTTGGAACAACGGGACAGGATTCAGTGCAGAGTTTAGTTTGTTAAATCACCATATGTTATCTCAGAGTTGTTGTGAGATGCTTAAGAGTGTACATAGTGTTCCAGATAATGACGGAGTCCTTTGAAACACGATACAGAGCGACAAGACAGAATGAGTTGCCGAAATGTAGTTTTCTCTAGATGACCATAACCTATCTCACAAATCCTAGGGATCCTTTTTCAGAGTAACGGACCGAGCCTCGTCCCGTCTGAAGCAATGGAAGAGGGTTGAGTGCTGAGGTTGGAAATCTTCAAATCGCCATTTCTAACCCCAGAGTTGCTGTAGAAAGCTTCTCAAGTTATATCAGGATTCCAAATGGTGTTTCTCTAGGAATCCTATAATCATGATTCGGAGCAACGAGTTGGAATAAGTTGCTGATATGTATATATGTTATAACGATCACAACGTAACTTACAGATGCTAGGGAATACATTACCGTTCTTACATACTAATCGTTTAAATGACATTTCTGTTAGAAGCAAAGTGAAATCTGTCTCAGAACGAAAGGAGTAGAGCGCCCAGAAAATGACACCTTTAAAATAAAGATAGCTACCCACAGAGACCTTGGATGTGTTTCTTCTTGTATCAGGATTCCTCCAAGAGACCTTTGAAACGTGGCAACGAGATGGAATTTGTTAGATGTAGTTTTACAGCTATTCCATCATTTGCCTCAGGGATACCAATCTAAGAACGGAAATAGGACGGAATTGTTCTTAGCTTTGATTAAATTAATATCCTACTAAGAATAGGCAAGTTCTCCTACAAAATAACATATCTACTAAATGGATTCACCAAACGTTACGTTTTAGTCCCTGAACAATTTTATCTCTATTCCTATTTACAGGAAAGAGTACACAACATTAGCCACTAAAAATTAAAAAGTATCACCATTTTGAAAATAAATATAAAGTGACTTCAATACTAATACTAAAGGTAACAAAAATAAAACGTGGCTATGCAAATATTTAAAAAGATAGTTTTCTTAAAACGTGCTGTTATGAAATAAACGATGTAATTGAATTAATTTGCTGACAAGACAGAGTATACCTGTACTTATGATTCATACTTCGCAGAGGGTACAACCTACACATGAACATATACTAATAATATGTATTGTACATTCTTTGACCATAATAATTAACTAATGCAGTATACCCATTAATGTTAAACTATCGAATGTATTAGTTACTATGATGTTAATTTTTAAATCTGAAAGTTTCCTTTCGTTGCTTATGAAACATTACAAATTATATTTAGTGAGCCTGCAACAAGGAAAGTCTTATCATATATAACTTTAGAATTAATTGAATTGTGTAATACAAGTGCCTATTAAAATTTTGGGATCGGTTTTAAAATTGGTGTGGTACTGTCTTTGAGCAGCTTTTGTTTCGTAAAATTAAAATTATTCTTTACCTTGTAGTTCCTTGATTTTGTATTTTGATGTACAAGAATTGCAAAATCTTCAGAAAGTTCGATTTGCTGTGGAGCGCCATTTTAGTTAACTAAATCTACACAGTTCCAGTTTCAATAAAATGAAAAATCTCAAGTTTGTAACAGTGTTGGCATTGTTTTGAACCGGAGAAACCTTAGAGGATCATTATTTTATTTGAGTAAATGATTTGAAAGAGGTACTTCTGACTTGACATCTACAGAAAAATAATTAAATTTAATTGAGTTCTCATTAGCCACTTGTCATTGTGCGGCTTTCTCACATTGAATAACGAATATACAATGTATAACAATATTGAATAAATTACATATTTAGAAAATAGATTTTTACAACTTTGCAAATAAACAAGTAAATTAGCGATGGACGGCAAGTGCAAACTGTACTAAGCATTAAGTAATGTCCCTCTTTCCTCATCCGCGGTAATAAAGGGTAATAACATATTTTACGAGTGCCATTGAATTAATCAACGAGGAAAACTCGGACTTGCCTCGTTTCGAAATGAAATCCAAACGGAATAGAAATTTGCGGTAATTGGCGGGAAAGGTGATGTCCATGGGCAGTGTTCAGGCCTCGAGCAGGTTAGGCTCGTCACCGAGCTAGGTGCCAAAACTGGCTTCTGGGGGATTACCGAGCGGTGGAGAGTTCGCTAACCTAACCCAGTTGCTTCCGATAAACAAAGCTCCCAAACAGGTATCATTGGAGTAGGTCGGGGGAGGGGAGAGCGGGGGAGTGGAAGGTTTCAACTATATAATGTAAAACGGCCACTCAGCTGTTAAGTCTACGGAGTTCTGCTATCAGAGTCTAGTGCGCTGCAACTACCAAGCTTCACTATGGTTAAGGTTTACTTGTTGGTGAGTTTTAAATTTTATTTTTAGGCATTACACTAGTTAGAGAGTTAAAAAATTATAAATAATAGAAGGTTAACGGTTTTTCTCATTTTTATTTACTTTCAAATGTGTACAGTAAAATTATTTATTCAGACCGTCAGTTTTTGCATTGCTAAAAATTATTTGGAAGTCGAAGCTAAATTTTTGGTACAACTAATAGGACATTTCTAAGAGCCTCTGAGAGCAAATATTTAAGTTAGCCACCACACAGACAGATCTTAAGAATCCAATATATTAATATTAATTCTTAAGCGCATTCATGAATAGGCTGTACTGGCAGCAATTTTGACTTTTTCTGTTAAGGACAATAATAAACTTTAAGGCTTTTATACTCTACTTTTTGAACAAGAACTTTGCAACATGTCTCTATTTATACATATCTTAGCCTAATTCAGTTTTTCCAATAATATTGCTTATTATTGAATAAAAGTAGTTATAATTTTAAAAATTAACTTTCATTAAGGAAAAATATACCTCTAAGAGCATTTTACGAACATCTTACGAACACCAAAGTACAAAAACAAGACAAAAAGTAATTTAAATGTTAACAAGAGACTCTTTACAGAACAAACAGATATTAATATTCACAAAGATACTGCTAATAGGGAGTTAATAATAAATAATGTATGTAGATATATTAAAAAATAAATATATTTCAACTAATGAAATTTTAAACAAATCTGTATTACGTAGCAATAAATAACCAAATTATGTTATATAATTACATTTTGTGTAATCTTTTTTGTCTCATTGACATATTAATGCCGTAAATTTAATAGTGTGAGTTGAAGGTTACAAAATAGGGCCCTTTTAAGTTTTCTTTGTCTTAACTACTACTAGGCATTTTCAGAATGCATATACTTTTCTTATAATTAACTGACTAGACTATATAAAATAACTACTCAATGTTTTACGTTATTGACCAAAACAAGACCTCGAAAATGATTTATTGTAAATTATTGAAATATAAATTGTAACTATATGATAAATAAATTATATCACAGTGTATAATGTTAATCTCATTACATTAAATTTAGTTTAGTTTATGATGTATAATTTGCAATGATTTAAACTGATTATTTTTCCACATAAAATACAATTTAGATAAATGTTACAGTTTAGTAACAGCCATAATAACAAATAGCATTTAAAAATTAATTGTAGCCACATCACATACATATTTATCACAATATATAATTGGAATGAAATTAATATTAATATTTTATATTTTTGGGGAAAGATCTGTATATCAATGTAAAATAATGTAAATATAAAAAATTGTGTCTATATTAATATTACATCTCATTGCTACTTTCGAAATTAATCTTTTGATACGGAGCTTAGCAACAAAACTTTCGAGGCGATTGAGTATGAAGGATACTTTTCATTGCGATGCAAAAAAACTCATAAAATATTTTACAAGCTAGCTGACGTGTCACAGCCATCAATTAATATTATTCTTCCATAAAGATACGTAACATTATTTTTAATTAATTTTGGTGTTAAAAGTAGATTGAACATAGGACTGTCAACACAATCACAACTGTTAACACACGGAAGAAGATGTTTACATAGGAATAGTAATGTTGGGTGAGAGAGAAAATCAGCTGAATTAGCTACAAGGGAAACGATGACTTTTCAGATCTCAGCTATATCGGAAAGTATCCCTTTACCACTCAGAGTAACGAAAAAGATTGTATTGATAGTGTGGAAATTCTGTTAAGTTTGCGTTTACATCTTTCCTCTTGATTATGTTTTTAGTAATGTTTAAAACTTCTTTACATAAAATATTGTTTAGTTTGTGTAAAACAATGTGCGGAAATATATTATATCTAATATTAGTTTTTGTCTGGAATATATTAACAGGATAGCATGATTGACTTATAATTGGTCAGGAGATAACACAAATAAAAATATTCCCGTAGTAGTTATCTATTACCACATTATTACAAACTTAGAATGATTTGATTGATAATACAATGGGATTTTAATGTGAATTATAAGCGACTGGGACATTCACAATGATGAAGATAGGTACGACGTCTTTAACGACTTCCCTTAAAAACCTAACTGATTCAGATTTATTTTAACACCATTTTCTGCTCTACCATTTCATAGTTTGTAGTCAAACTCTGTTGTGCTTAGTTTCAAGCCACCGCGAATGTAATCATTAAATACTAGCTATGTTGGTGGTCGTTGAGTGTATTATTTCAAATTTAAAAAATCGAATTTTTTCAGTTCTGGATTTTAACTTCTGTAGTGATGAGTGCATATTTTCAACACATTACATCCACACGTCTCCTTCAACTGTAGAGTAGGTCTCTCTCCCGCAAAAGTCAACCCCCTCAGTAAAATCATATGCTGGTAATTATGCTGAAGAGCTAAATATGAATTATTTCTTTGCAGCTAATACAGCTAAGTCTCTTAATGCATACTTCAAACTACAGCTGATAATTTATTGGGTAATTGTAAATCTGTTTGTGTTTATTAAACATAGAATCAAACAGCTTTGTTATAAACTGTATATATTATATGGCAGTGTTGTGACACATAGATCTCTGATCACCACATTGGTTCTGGGTCTTTTTTTAACAGTGACACATTTGTAATCTTTTCCTCTGTGTATCTAATTGTATCTTTTAAGGTAAATTGTACACAAATTTATAAATAAAGTTAATTGTAAAATAAGTTTTATAAATAAAAAAAAGTAACTCACTCAACTCTTGTCACTCAGTTGAAACTCCTAACACTGAAATCATGAGTGGACTCCTAGTTCTCTTCATCCCTTTGCCTCTCTTATCAGCATTAACAATGGTCATGGTTACAGGTGGCTCTTATCTTGGCAGCATTCGCCTTGTCAATGGCAGATCCTGCACCCGAGCCCGAGCCCCAGTACCATGGTGGGTATGGCGGACACGGAGGACACCATCACGGTCACGGTGGAGGTCATGGACACGGTCACGGTCACGGGGGTTACGGTCACGGTGGACACGGTCACGGTCACGGTGGACACCATGGTCACGGAGGTTACGGCCATGGTCACCACCACGGATAGAAAGAACTCACCCCTGTCTACAGCTGTTGTGATAACCCTCCTCTCACTCATCCAAACCTGTATACCAGTAAAATAGAAGTACCAAATGTCTGCCCATATCATCCATATATTGTTTATGTTAGTATTTATTATCATTATATTTTGTTGTGTAAATATTAGTAAATAAAGGTGATCTACTGTTATCGATTGTTTTTATTTCAAACTCAATATTTTTCAAAGAAACCATTTATCTCAATCTAAATTCCATTAAATATTTGTATTCATATTGTTCTAGTATTCTTGTATGAAATCCACTTTAATTCAATAACATCTTTGTTTAAAGTGTTGTGACTATGAAAGGTTTGTGAAAAAGAAAAAAAGTCCCCATCTAAATAATTACTTAAAGAAAGAATTGTGTTTCACCACGTGAAAGAAGAAAACGAGCATATAGAATATTATGGATATTACAATATATATCATAACACTACAATTCGAAATGTGCAATCTGGCCTGTTTCTCAGGTGAATACCTAACCTAACATAAAACTACAAAATACGTTAAAATAAATAAATCATGCAAGTTTTCACTCATTTATAAAATAAATTTATTTAATAGAGTATATTAAAAAAAATCATTAATAAGTTATAAAGATGTCTATTTTAAAAATTAATTAAGACGTGTACACAATATAGTAATTTACTTGGTCAATACACTACTTTGATTAAATGTTAACAGTAGATGTAAAACTCGTGCCATATGCAGTGTATTATATTAAAAAAATACAATGAAAACAGAATTGAATCAAACTTGTATAAAAAACTTTAAATATGTTGCTTATAAAATTACAAATAATAATAATGTCTATTTTCTCAAAAACACAATGATTATTATTGTAAAATTTTAAGTAATACACTAAACCTATTTGTAAATAATATATACGTAAAGAGGTAATAAATAGGACATCAAAGGCAAGCCTGATTTAAGACTCCATCATTTAAAACGGCTCTTGCTTTTGGCAACTTTGTTTATGTTATTTCCCCCAAGACAATTATAACATTGTCGTCATCAAAAATCTCATTTCTGGAATTTACATAAATGACAATTATATGTAAGTAACAAGAACAACAAGTAGTAAACTTGGCATCGAGCCATAATAAAATAAACAAAAATAAATAATAATTTAACAATAACAACCAAACCCGATCAAAATACAAATAGACAAAGGAATCAACATAATGCAAACGATAATATAAATATGGAATATTGTTACAACTCAATCGTGATGCCAACTTAACAACATGAAAATTTACTTATTTTAAAAAGTTATTGATGAGTTCACATAATAATAAAAAGAACACAATAATATAACAAGTAATTTGTAATCGCTGGAATTTCAAACGGCCTTAAAATATGTGTTATTCCTTAGAAAATTTACTCACTATAAATGTAAACAACTTGCAAATAATGAACACTGTTTATACAGAACAGTTGATTACATTACAGGGACATGCTCTGTATTTAATGTCATAGCTTGAGAGACTAAGATGGGATTTTTCGTTGCCATAATGACCAGTGGGTTGTAACCCTGAATGATTTTAGAAATAAGAATAAGCCTACATTCATCCTAGGGACCGTAAGAATGTCCATGTAAAATTTAAGTACAATCGGTAGAATAGTATGCGCTTGGGAGCAAAACAAACAAAGGCACTTTCGCATTTATAATATTATTACGTTTAGGATAGAATGTCTGTGACAAAGATTTTAGCTGTAAATACAGAGGCAAAGATCGATAAGTGAGTTTCTTTATAAAGTATTTTTGTTGTTTTATTAAGGGCAAAATAGTACTAGTATAAGTGTCTCCGCAACACACCAATCCATATTCCAACCTACTTTGTTCAAGTGAAAAATGTTATTGATCTTAAAGTCTTCACAAGACAATATTACCTTAAGACATATGTAATGCTTAATACATAATATAAGTTATTATTTAACGTATTTATATGGAATTTCTAATTTACTTTATTGTCTGTAAATAACCCCTAGCAGTTAATATTGTTACTACAACAATTTGACAGTGTTATTACAATACTCAACGTTATAGAGACGCTTTAAACAAGGATATACTCGTATATATATATATATATATAAATTAATGTTTATGTGTTTGTCCTTTATAGACTCAGAAACTATTTGACCGATCATTATGAAAATTTGTATGTATATGTATTTTTCCACGTAGAAGGTTTATATGCTATGCCCATTGATGTAACTCACCACCAGGAGGCGCTGCAAAATATATGTTATCAAAGCGCCTGCACATTGTAAACTACAATTACGAGATAGTTGTGTATAATAACCACACACTATGTGAAGGCGCCAAGTTTTTATGGACATTTGTCTTTCAAATGAATTTCTGTTTGGCCTTATAGCTTGAATGTTAGACAACTTTATTATTAAGTACATGTACGTGTACAATGGCTATAAACATACACTTTTGCCAGATTTTCCTGATAGTGTCAACAAGGTAAACTCTACATCGGCGTTAGCAATATATAATTCACTTGAACCAGAAGTGCTCATACACGAGCAAGCTTACAAAAAGCGTGCGAAGCCGCGGGGAACAGCTAGTATATATAAGGAAACTAGCAATCAAATATAAAATTCTAATTGCGCCAATTGCATAAGAATTGTGCTAATGCTTATTTTGAACATGGAAACTGGGTAAGATGTACAATACACATAATATAGTGCGGTTAGTGATATAAGGATGATGAATATTTCTACTCCTTCCTTTATCGTCATGCTCCTGTAAGAAGTCAGGGTTTCTCTGTTTGAACATGGAAACTGGGTAAGATGTACACATACACATAATATAGTGCGGTTTAGTGATATAAGGATGATGAATATTTCTACTCCTTCCTTTATCGTCATGCTCCTGTAAGAAAGTCAGGGTTCTCTGTTTGAACATGGAAATTTAAGATGTACAATACACACAACATAGTGCGGTTAGTGATATAGGATGATGAATATATCTACTCCTTCTTTCCTTTATCGTCATGCTCCTGTAAGAAGTCAGAGTTCTCTGTTTGAACATGGAAAACTGGGTAAGATGTACAATACACATAATATAGTGCAGTTAGTGATATAAGGATGATGAATATTTCTTCCTTCCTTTATCGTCATGCTCCTGTAAGAAGTCAGGGTTCTCAGTTTGAACATGGAAACCTTGTAAGATGTAACAATTACACATTATTATAGTGCAGTTAGTGATATAAGGATGATGAATATTTCTATCCTTCCTTTTATCGCATGCTCCTGTAAGAAGTCAGGGTTCTCTGTTTGGAACATGGAAACTGGGTAAGATGTACAATACACACAACATAGTGCGGTTAGTGATGTAAGGAAGATGAATATTTCTACTCTTCCTTTATCATCATGCTCCTGTAAGAAGTCAGGGTTCTCTGTTTGAACATGGAAACTGGGGTTAGATGTACAATACACATAATCATAGTGCGGTTAGTGATGTAAGGATGATGAATATTTCTACTCCTTCCTTTAATCGTCATGCTCCTGTAAGAAGTCAGGGTTCTCTGTTTGAACATGGAAACTGGTTAGATGTACAATACACATAATGATAGTGCGGTAGTTAGTGATTTAAGGATGATGAATATTTCTAACTCCTTCCTTTATCGTCATGCACCTGTAAAAAGTCAGAAGGTTTCTCTGTTTTGAACATGGAAACTGGGTTAGTATGTACAATACACATAATATAGTGCGGTTAGTGATGTAAGGATGATGAATTTTCTACTCCGTAATCCTTTTTCGTCATGCTCCTGTAAGAAGTCAGGGTTCTCTGTTTGAACATGGAAACTGGGTTAGATGTACAATACACATAATATACGTGCGGTTAGTGATGTAAGGATGATGAATATTTCTACACTCCTTCCTTTATCGTCATGCTCCTGTAAGAAGTCAGGGTTCTCTGTTTGAACATGGAAACTGGGTTAGATGTACAAATACACATAATATAGTGCGGTTAGTGATGTGAGGATGATGAATATTTCTACTCCTTCCTTTATCGTCATGCTCCTGTAAGAGTCAGGGTTCTCTGTTTGAACATGGAAACTGGGTAGATGTACAATACACATAATATAGTGCGGTTAGTGATGTAAGGATTGATGAATATTTCTACTCCTTCCTTTATCGTCATGCTCCTGTTAAGAAGTCAGGGTTCTCTGTTTGAACATGGAAACTGGGTTAGATGTACAATACACATAATATAGTGCGGTTAGTGATGTAAGGATGATGAATATTTCTACTCCTTTCCTTTATCGTCATGCTCCTGTAAGAAGTCAGGGTTCTCTGTTTGAACATGGAAAACTGGGTTAGATGTACAATACACATAATATAGTGCGGTTAGTGATGTAAGGATGATGAATATTTCTACTCCTTCCTTTATCGTCATGCTCCTGTAAGAAGTCAGGGTTCTCTGTTTGAACATGGAAACTGGGTTAGATGTACAATACACATAATATAGTGCGGTTAGTGATGTAAGGATGATGAATATTTCTACTCCTTCCTTTATCGTCATGCTCCTGTAAGAAGTCAGGGTTTCTCTGTTTGAACATGGAAACTGGGTAAGATGTAACAATACACATAATATAGTGCGGTTAGTGATGTAAGGATGATGAATATTTCTACTCCTTCCTTTATCGTCATGCTCTGTAAGAAGTCAGGGTTCTCTGTTTGAACATGGAAACTGGGTAAGATGTACAATACACACAACATAGTGCGGTTAGTGATGTAAGGATGATGAATATTTTCTACTCCTTCCTTTATCGTCATGCTCCTGTAAGAAGTCAGGGTTCTCTGTTTGAACATGGAAACCTGGGTAAGATGTACAATACACACAACATAGTGCGGTTTTAGTGATGTAAGGATGATGAATATTTCTACTCCTTCCTTTATCGTCATGCTCCTGTAAGAAGTCAGGGTTCTCTGTTTGAACATGGAAACTGGTAAGATGTACAATTACACACAACATAGTGCGGTTAGTGATGTAAGGATGATGAATATTCTACTCCTTCCTTTATCGTCATGCTCCCTGTAAGAAGTCAGGGTTCTCTGTTTGAACATGGAAACTGGGGTAAGATGTTACAATACACACAACATAGTGCGGTTAGTGATGTAAGGATGATGAATATTTCTACTCCTTCCTTTATCATCATGCTCCTGTAAGAAGTCAGGGTTCTCTGTTTGAACATGGAAACTGGGTTAGATGTACAATACACAACAATATAGTGCGGTTAGTGATATAAGGATGGTGAATATTTCTACTCCTTCCTTTATCGTCATGCTCCTGTAAGGTCAGGGTTCTCTGTTTCAATTCTTTGTTAAAGGACTCATTTCTCTTATCTAAAACCTGTTTAAACCTTTTATCTACGACTGGTTTCAGTAGAGTACGGGTGGAAGGGGTTGGTATTCATGTTTTGACAAACTCGCTATTAGTAGAATAAAGTTCACAGTCCGACATTCTTGCACAAGAGCAACGCAAGCAAAATCATGGCCAAGGCGTATGTTTTGGTATGTTTTTCAATGATTGTTTCATTTGCTTTATTACATTATTTTATAAAACATATATATCGTGTCTTATATGAAGGAAGAAACAGGCTACACATATCAGTTGTGAAAGTTATTTTAATTTTTTTTTCTTTGCTAATACGCCCCAACTTAGCTGTAAAAGATCAGAAACGTACTTCTTTGAAATTAAATAATACTTTGTCAGTTATATCATTAAAATATAGATTTTAATTGTCAAAATAATGCAAAGAAACAGTTATTTCCTATTAATTAAGTAAGACAAAATAAAAGATATTCCCAAATTCCAAACATTCAATACAAACAAAACATAATTTTTCAAATAAGAATGTGCACAGGTTCACCTGAAACGGTAGTTTTCAAGCGACGTACTAAAAAAATGTAAAATATGACTAAATCTTGCTTTAACTTTCATACTGAATGTGGTTGAAATAGCTACTACTTTAATAGATTATAGTAGAATCGTTTTAAAAATTAGTAAAGTGTGTTGGAACAACATAATATTTTAATAAACTGTAGTGGTTGTATAAATAACGGTAAAACATGAAAACATGTTTGATTTTTGCTACTTTTACATGTTTATTTAAATTCCTATATCTTTCAATTAATTAATCTAAACGATTTATTTTTAAAGAGATTGGTTGTGTTTAAATCTAACGTGCGATAAACAATAAACATTTTTAGCTTTAAATAATCGTTTCGCTGAAATGAATATATAATACGCAGGTGGGAGTTAAGTGCAAAGGTTCAATTGTATAAATGAAAAATTAGGGAGAGACAAACATTTTTTGAAGTTATTTTAAATTTCACCATTACTAACGTAATACTACTAACGTAATACTATGGACTGTCATTTTAAATAACGATTTGAAACTGAATGTGTTTCACATCCATATTTTTTATAAGGAAAATTAGGCTAGTCATTGGACACAATTAAAAATAATAAAATTCATATTTTTCTTCTTTCGTAAAACATTTGACTTATTTTTGATTTGTTTTAGATAAAGATTAATTCAGTACGTTTCCCACTGATAAAAACATATATAGAAGGTCGTGGTAAACCGAACCACAACATTGCACTATTTATATGGTGGTTTTATATAAAATTTATAAAATTATTATATAAAATTCTACATAATTATAGAAACAATGTCATATTCTTCATTATATTTCTTTGCAAGAAGTGAACACAATGTATTTATTACATCAACATAAAATTTAAAATTAATGTTATGGAATCAATTATTACTCCTAAATATATAAATAGTTTATACAGAATAAATTATTAATACACCTAGTATTTAAATGCAGCTATAAAAAGAAGTTTACATAATCACGAGTTTATTTATTATCAGGCACACAGATCAATAAAACAGGAATTGTGCAATGAACGTTTTATAACTGAGAATGTTAAGTATACAAATTAACTCTCATGTTAGGGAAACTAAAAATAAAAAAGGTCGGTAAAATCTAGTGGACATCTATTTTTGCTTTCTGATTTACAATATGACTTCTTTTTAAAATAAAGTAAAATAGGAAATTTCTGGATTAATGATGTACCGTACGGCCATTTTGCAATAGGGTCAATGTCACTAATTGAAACTTCAAATTAAAATTTTTATCTGCAGGCCTTTCCAAAGTCTATAAGTACTTTAAAGACAGCTTTCATATTGAATTAAATACTTAAAAATAACATTTGATTTTATATGTGATATGGATCAGAACAAAATACAGTGTTTGTTTAATTCAACCTTGAGCATAATGAGATGTTTTATAACATTTCGTTGGTACTATAATACTAAAATTAATAATTGCATATAAGTAGTAACACGCTTTTGTAAATTTACAAGTATTGTATCCTATGATTAAAACACATTGATACATGAGATAGCATTAATAATAACAATAATAAGTAACCGATTTAAGCTATATCTGTAATAATTCTATGGTATTTAGAAATTACTGCAAACGATTTGACTGTAACAGGTCATTAAAAATACTTGTTTGCATGGATTGGAATTACGTATTTCTTGAGCTAAATTCCACTAGTGAATGGCATATACGAATGAAGGAACTTTTTAGGTTAACTATCGTGTGAAACTTTGTATGGATACTATTGTATGAAACGTGTTTTTAAGATTATGGCAAAACGTTAATAGCAGATTCTTGAAATATCTAATTTATTCCAAAAGATAAATTGTAGTAGTACAATGATCACTAATAATTAATTGACTGGTTGAGCGTAATCGATTGATCGGAAGAGTTAGCATCGAAACGACTACGGACGAATTACAAAGCTACAGAATTGAAATTTATCACGAATGTCTCTCATTCCATAGAAAAAAGTCGTAAATTTTGGTGCCTAAAGATCAAGGGATGTGCATGGTTTAAGTAAAAATTCGCTTCAAAATTGAACGGAAATTCTTCGTACATGTGGATTTGCAAAATCAATTATTTGCATTTACGGTGTCCAAAATAGTAATATCAATTATTGTTTCCAATCTTTGTTTATTGATTAATGTTGGACGTGTAATGAAATAAAACACACAAATCTGAGGCTTTAGTACAAAATAGTAATATCAATTATTGTTTCCAATCTTTGTTTTTTTATTAATGTTGGACGTGTAATGAAATAAAGCACACAAATCTGAGGCTATGGTACAAAATAGTAATATCAATTATTATTTCCAATCTTTGTTTTTTGATTAATGTTAGACGTGTAATGAAATAAAGCACACAAATCTGAGGCTTTAGTACAAAATAGTAATATCAATTATTGTTTCCAATCTTTGTTTATTGATTAATGTTGGACGTGTCATGAAATAAAGCACACAAATCTGAGGCTTTAGTACAAAATAGTAATATCAATTATTGTTTCCAATCTTTGTTTATTGATTAATGTTGGACGTGTAATGAAATAAAGAACACAAATCTGAGGCTTTAGTACAAAATAGTAATATCAATTATTGTTTCCAATCTTTGTTTATTGATTAATGTTGGACGTGTAATGAAATAAAGCACACAAATCTGAGGCTTTAGTACAAAATAGTAATATCAATTATTGTTTCCAATCTTTGTTTATTGATTAATGTTGGACGTGTAATGAAATAAAGCACACAAATCTGAGGCTTTAGTACAAAATGAATTATTCATGGATTTCAAGGTTAATGAACGTCGTTAATGAGCGTGAATGTTTTTAATGAACGATGCTTTCAACATGTGTTAATAATGATCATCTATGAAATAGAAAGATGTATTGAGGCTTTATTTATATAAAATACTAGCTGTTACCCGGGGCTTCGCACGCAATCTTTAGAACCGAAGTCCTTATATTACTTAGTAAAAGCAATTATGATGTAATATGATGGGAGTCCTGTACAAATTTTAAAACGTAAGTAGGCATACATCAGGTAGATATTATTTAAGTTCATGGTAAATAGTATCAGAGTTTAACTTACTTATTATATCACGTTTGGCACGTGTAGGAGCATTTCTGGTTCTAATTAATTATATACATAACATCACAGCTGAATCTGCCTTGTCATCCCGATCAAGAAAACACAAATCTCGGATCACACAGATTTCGGAACCTTACTTCGGTCAAAAAGCGTATATTTCCAGTCCTTGGCATATATTTTAGGTCTAAGATATTTCCAGTACAATAATAGAGTTTGCCTTGTAGTTCTGACGAAGAAAATATATATATATATATATATATATATATATATATATATATATATATATATATATATATACTTACTTAGGACCGAGATGCCTACTTCGGTTAAAAAGTGCCTACTTAAGACCGTTTAAATTCACTTACCTACTATGCCACAGTTTAGCTTGCCATATTTCCTCGATTAAAATACTATACACGTTCGATTATCTAGTTCTCGGAAATCTGTTTTGGTCAAAATCGTGTTGACATAGTTGAGTTTGCCTTGTCCTGATGAAGAAAATATACACATAAGTAGGACTGAAAAGCCTATTACGACCTAGGGGGAAGTCCTACCTACTTCTTATGTACTTTCGGTAAAAGAGGAAAATCCGTATTACGGTTATGCAACATTCTAAAATAATCGCTACGTATTAAAGTTTTGCGTTATACTTCTTTTTTGGATTGTAGCCGGGGAAAGAATGAATCGTTGAGGCATGTTAGTATTCATTTCTCTGTTTTTCCATAAGCTATTGTTAAAATGTAACATCATAATTTCAAGGAAGCCCACCAGTTTAAAGTAACTTATATGAAAACATTCATAACTTTGTATATTAAGGTTAGTTTTATAACATTATTTTAATGCATTAGATAATTTTAATTCGTCACTGGCGCAATCTGGGAAAAAAATTATATATCAATGTTTCATTTACTATCTGCATTACACTACTGATCAATTACTGTTTACTTAATATTTCATCAAATTTAAATGTAAACAGATGTTTCATCCAATCTGTCGATATAAAACTGAAGGTTTTAACAGCTGTTTAGTGCCAGTTTAATTTGAATTATAAAACGTAAAAACTAAATTTTTTTCTGAATTCAAAATATTCCAGGCAAAATTTATAAACTTTGTCTTCATAAAAAACCTTCCTCGGATTTCAATGGACATTTTACAAAAAGAATTAACCAAATTGGTTCAGCCATTCTTGAGATTTGCGCTTACCAACACATTTTGCGATTCATTTTTATTTATAAGATGCATGTATAAGCTAATAAAATTCTATGCTGTGTAAGATTTTACATATAGGTATATAGATATACAAATATAGATATATATTTTCCAGTAACGCACTAAAATAAAATAAAATGGTATAATAAGCTAACTGCGAGGAGGAGGTAATCGAAGATTGGACGTTGGTAATGTTTAGGCATTTCTTAATAACCTCAGAACCAACGAAGACAACAAAAAAGTACAGTGTTGTGCCAGTTGGCGGCCAAAGTAGCAGCCAGGAGATAATCACATTCATTATACAACTTTTTTGAGCTCATTATTTGAGGACGGATTTTAACGAATTATTAGAAATTTGCTCTGCATTAATAATGTATATCATAATAGTATGCATTATTGTTTTAAGAACTTATAACAGTTTTTAAAACTTATATAACACTTAACAAAACACCCAAAACTTACACCTTTTTATAAATTTATATGAATGTGCCTATAAATGTGTTTTAAGTCATATAAATTGTATACTTGTGAAATTAGAACACCATCGGTAAAACACAATCGGTTGTGTCAGTATTATGTTGTGTAGTGAGCTAACTGAACAATTCAGTCTGTACAATACTACTCAGGATATCGTTATGGAGAATCATGATGTACATAATTTGTTGGCGGGAATTGAAAGGAGAACATCGTAGAGGTGAGATTTGTAATTTTCTCGTAACTATTACAAACAGTCACGAGTTTCACTTATAGTTTTATTAATCAACTCATTTCTTTACTAATTTCTGTTATATAATTATTATAAATACAGAACATAAATATTTTTACAAACAAATATTAGTGTATAGGAAACTTACCCTTTGTGGAACGACACTTTCCTCTATTGTTTGTCAGTTATTTTATCATTAGTGTATCGTTTTTATACTCATGTTGGTTGTTTATTAATTACTCGAAGGCTTTATTAATGATCTTGGACATTATACTAGTAGTTCACTTAACAATAGCGTCATTCTCGTTTTATTGCATTTTAGATTACTTACACAATGGTGCTCAAATATGGCAGACGTTTCATTTATAAATATAGCTCCTACGCGAGCAATTTAAAAATGAAATGTTTTAGAATGTTATTTTATGTTTAGAATTAAAGAAAATTAGGCAATATATGGTATATTATAAGAAATCGCAAAGTCTTTGGGAATTGGTAATGGTTAATGTTCTTAATCTCCAATTAAATCCAAATAATCCGTTACTAGTTTATTAAATAATAACTGTGATGATCGACTACTTCTCCATAAGCCAGAATGTCTCTCCTTATTTAAGAAACGCATTGATCAATTTAGCCACTAATAGCTCAAGAGGAAGTGTACGCTTCAGATTTAATAGAGTTGGAATGCTTAATATTTATTTTAAATATATAGTTAATCTATAATATAAAGTAGCGTAAAGTAAGATACGTAAAAACATCATCTATTTTCAAAGTAGATTAAACTTTTAAAACTTATGCGCGTTTTGAAGTCTTAACCCTAACTGCTCGCAGTTTAAAACTGTTAATATTGATATTACAAATACATATATATATATATTGTTAGATTAATCGAAGTTGTCTACGCTACAAAGGTAACGGCGACGACTCAGAACGTAACTCTGAAATTACGTTTGCTCTAAATTTTAAATGGAAAAGTACGCTTGCAATAGAAACCTGATATTAATTAGCAGATTATGTTTTACATTCCACTATCATAAATATTTGTTATGTGTTAAACATTGGACTAATAATTGTATCTTTCTGAACATTGCGACAGTGATTAACAAACTAATTTGATATTCCGAATCACTGAAATGCTTGACAGCATATTCCAATTTTCGAATCCTAAATAATTTCAGTGGTTTCTGATTACAGCTCGCCCTGGTCCTAGTAGCGATCATCTACTCCCGGGGCGAACCTTCTCCTATGGTCCAGGACGGAGAGTATGGCAGTCACGAGCATGAGCATCATCGCAGGCACGAGCGGGGTCCCCACGGCGAGCATGGTCACGGATCCCACAGCGGCGAGCATGGTCACGGGTCCCACCATTGCAAGCACGGTGATGGGTTCCACCAAGGCGAGCATATTAATGGATTCCACCACAGCGGGCACGAGCGTGTTTTTCCACACGGCAAGCATGGCCACGGCCCACACCACGCCGTTAGACATTATCGGCACAATCCTCACCACGGATACTAATTTCGTCATTGACAACTCCTGTTACTAATGTGATCATTGATCTCCTGGACTCCAACTGATACATTCTGATCCTTGTGATACCGCAAATTTGACTGAACTGATCACAGCGCTTCCTATTTTATTGTCATTTTAATTTCCCTTCCATTTAAACATGTTATGTAACAAGGAGTGAGATAATAAAGACGACAGATTTTATTTGGAGAGTCGTCATTTGAATACCCAATCTCTAACTGTGAAGGCCTATTCACCTGGATGATTTCGAAATTCAATACAATTGGGTTTTGATTAAGGAGTTTGCAGATATATTATAAATTGTGAAATCAGATAGCTAGAAGTGTTTTAAAAATGTGTTATAGGTATCGTTTTCTAGTTGGTCGAAGATAGAACTGATTTTGGAATCAAATCCCAAAGGGATAGTCCGACCGTCTGTCTGTCCGGACGTGTGCTATCTTTTACGTTACGGCCTGTCGGATTTTTGATACTCGGTTGCATAAGTTTATCGATTTACCATAATTCTGATTAATAAGGTCTTCCGACGTTAGGTAGATTTTAACATTAATTGTAGTAGTAGACCTTCACAGTGCGTCATGTATTTATGCACATGTATGGGGCTCATATTTTCATTCAAAATAAATCTCACGGAATCCTTTCCTCCCCCCCCCGCGTAAAAAACGGCGATAATAGTTTGTCTGCTTAATTATATTATTTTTACTAGGCGATAACAAGACACTAATCTGTACATGATCTGGTTTTATCTTAAAATTTTATTTGAAAGGAAACACATTGTTTTTAAATTTATTTATCATAGTGATATATCAGTTTAAAGTAAAATAACTAAAACCTCTATCCGAATGATCCATTATCCGATAAAATGTATAATGAAACTTTGGGAGTAACAGAACTGATATAAACGAATCCCTCAGCAAGATAATTAATTAAACAGGAAAACTACAAATAGTCTGTTCTTATCGCTAAATCAAGTTTTGAAAACGACTATACATCGTCGTGTGGAATTTAAGTCCAAGCTTGTCACATCGTGTACTGGCGCGGAATATATACGACATAGGAACGTAATTGTATGCAACTGTTTGCATGCAGTACACCGCCCCGTATTGATTTTGCCTGAAACTAAACATAAAATATTTTCACTTTGAAATTATTATTTAAAGATACGGTTATTATTTGAATCGGCCTAACTTAACTTACTCTTCATTAATGACTCAAAAATGATTTATTGATACCAGTTTTAACAAATTTTACTTCCTTGTTAGACAGCATTACATTTTATTTAACGTGACCACTCTATAAGAATTATCCTGAAGAGTTAAATATATATTTTACTAAACCAAAGTCATTGGTAAAAACTCTTAAAACCACATTAGAGATGCATTCTGAATTCTGTGCGGACATTAAAACATATACACAAATTGAACCCAGGAATTCTCCGACTATTTCACATTATTACAATACATTATTTATTAAGAAGCATAGTTTGATTGTAAATTAATATTATAATATAAGTAAACGTTCACTGTGTATGTGTTGTTATCACGCTTCCGCTTCAGCCTAAAACCGTGGAGCCCGGGGCATCTTTCGTCCATAGTCTTCCTCTTCGACTGGTCCTGAATTTATATACTTTTTCATATAGAACACCTGAAGTATTTTATTTGATCGCAAATAAAGTATAAAATCTATTCAGAACTTAAACTACTCGTATGTATAAATAATACACTCGTGTGTTTTAATTAAATGCAAATAAAACAGATTTTATGCATAAAGAGGTTTTCACCTATAAAACATGTTTTTGAAAAAGTTAGAGAAGCTATGAGATCCTTTATCACTTGGTCCTGAAGAGGATCCAGAGGATCCTGAAGGAGGACGACGATAAGCGCCCCAGTTTGGTGGGTCTCGACCGTACTTGTAGTCGTATCCTCCTCCTTCATGATGGAAGTAGTGGTGGTGATGATGGACCTCTCGAGGTGGTGGAGGGCGGTGGTTGTTGGGGAAGTGGGGGTGGAACAATAGACTCAGCAGAATGCCAAGTCCTCCTAACCCCACACCATAGCTGACGAACCCGGTGTTACCGTAGCCGGTGTTACCCAATCCGGTCCTGGACCGTCCACGAGGTCCGTAATCGTAATCGTCGTAGTAGGGACTCCCGTACCTCCAGACGCCGCCGACCATACAGGTCTTCCCTGTAGCCACCAGGCAGGCCAGGCATATCTGCACAGAGAATGTTGGTAACAGTCGTTTTGTAGCTGCACAGGGAATGTTGGTAACAGTCTTTTTGTAGCTGCACAGACAATGTTGGTAACAGTCGTTTTGTAGCTGCACAGACAATGTTGTTGGTAACAGTCGTTTTGTAGCTGCACAGACAATGTTGGTAACAGTCGGTTTGTAACTGGTAACAGTCGGTTTGTAGCTGGTAACAGTCGGTTTGTAGCTGGAAAGAGAATGTTGGTAATACAGTAGTTATATAACTGTACACGGAAGGTTGGTAACAGTTGTTTTGTAGCTGCACAGAAAATTTTGGAAACAGTCGTTTTGTAGCTGCACAGAAAATGTTGGTAACAGTCGTTTTGTAGCTGCACAGGGAATTTTGGTAACAGTCGTTTTGTAGCTGCACAGGGAATGTTGGTAACAGTCATTTTGTAGCTGAAATAAATACATGGGCGTTATAAAGTATTTGACCTTCCCAGTATTTTGTTTACGTTATTTAAAAACGAAATTGAACTTGTTTATTTGGGATTTAAACAGTGTTTACTACTACTGCTCATGAAAAGTCAATTTGGCATGTTAAAATAAGCAAAGTAGTTCAATGAAGTAGTTCTTGAAACAATGGAAAAAAGTTTTACTATCACTTATAAATAAATACAAATTTTCCACTATTTATTTTATTTTTAGCAATAAAGAAATAAATATTGGAAATTTTTTAATTATTTACCAATTATAGTAAAATTAGTTCTAGTTGAATATCTATTTAATGTGGAGCTATAGGTTTTTGGATATTTTAAAATTTAAAGTCATGACCCTTCAAGGTTTCCCAGAAGGCAAAAGGAATAGACAAATATTGTTTCATTACTCCACGTAGAATTACAGGGATTTAAGAAAGGAAATTATGACAATTATTTAATCAGGAACTCAGATAAAAATATATTACCTTTTTTCCAGTATGTAAAAGAGTAATATATTTTTAAGCATTTAAGACAAGAAAGTTATAGAAAGGAACTGATTTGTTCTTCCATAAAACATTTCTTAAGAAATTTATTTTTGTATGAATAAAAACATGCCATTCCATCAAAATCACCTTTCATCTACATAATGTAAAAATGAATATTCTTATCTTCAACAGTTTTTATGTGAGGCTGATTATAAGATGCACCCAAGTTCTGCCTAAAAGCCGACTATTGAAACGATCAATAAAACTTCTATTTTTCATTTTTATTAAAAAAGGGGATCGAAAATGGTTGTGATAAAATTTTGCTTAAGACTTAAAAACATTATTGTTTGTGTTATAACCAAAACCCGAATGCCCTACCTTAAACGTTTTGATGAAACAAAAGTATTCAAATACTCTATTTTAGAGAATGTATAAAACATAGCGGTTAATTTAGTTGTTGGACATGAGATTCTCAATATATAAACCGTATAATTTTATGATTTGTGTATATCAGGCCTTGGCTTATTTTTTTAGATTTATACTATATTAATCTACTTATGTACTACTTGGTTTGATGAATATCGAGTGAAAATATACAGTGACTGGCATATTGTTCATTCTTGTTGATTCATTGTTCTTATCTATCAATCTTATACAGCAATACTTAACTACACACAACGTAGCTATGGTGGGAAGGGTTGATTCAATGTGAAATCATTGCTTTTCAAAACTCTACATCAAATCTCAGAGAAAAACACTCACATGAAAATAAATAAATGCAACGCCTGCGATAAACTGTACATTTGCCGAACAAAACTTAACATACAAACACGTTTTAAAGAACATTGTGCACACATAAAATGAGGAAGGACAGAACAATATGCCATTGCAAAATACTGCATTGGATCTGGACCTAATAAAAATTTATGGTTACTAAAAGATGTTAAAAACACAACGCACTTAAATGTTTTTTTAACCATTTTACATTAACAATAATCAAGAAAACTTAAAAACAATAACGACGGACCTAATGAAAAATTGATTCCACTCTCACCTCAAGTTATAAGCAAAATAAACTGTAACTTTATACGTGTATTTTATTCTGGCTCCACTTTCCAACTCTATTTCCAAATACTTTACCATGTGTTATTATTTAACGTTTAAATATATTTGTAGATGCACTTGAATACGAAACCTTCATATTCAAGCGCATATTCATTATGTGCGTCGAAAGATCTTGCACAAAATACAAATTTACATTATAAAATGATATACTTATTATTACTACAATTACATTTCCTTATAAAATGATTTTCTTCATAACAATACTCGTTAGTTTTGGCATAATTAATTATTTTTTACGAAGATCACTATTTTTTAAATTCAATTTGTTTATGCTTTAGACACTTGCCAAATAAGAGTATTTTCTATTCCAACAATTCCTAGTAGGCCTTCGGATACTTGCTTTTAACGCGTTAATTTAGCATTGTATCAGAAGTATTGATTAAAATAGCAAATGTGATATCGCTATACCTTTACAGGTTTTATTTTGCTTATAGTTTACCACAACGTGATTAGCATTGATGAACAAAACACATGTGTGGTTGACATTTTACAACACTATAATGCTATTTGACTAGACAAATTTAAACCAATTTTAACAACTTACCACATATAGAAGAGATGTTCTCATAATTATTCACATTGCAATAAATAATTTAGCACCATTTTTTTCTTGAAAAAAGCTTGTTTTGGTATGGAAGTACTGACACTCACAAGAAATGCCTACGACTCAGTGATTCAGAGTTACACAACTTCGCTTATCAGATACGTGTTTGTGATTGTAACTAAACTGATAGTCAATAATAAAAGCATTAGTAATAGAGCAGACGTAAAATATTGTATTCCAAAATACGTAGTAATGTGGGAAAATAGGAATTTTACATGAGTTAGGACAAATTTAGTATTACAAGTTATACAGGGCGATCAAAAAGAAATCCATCTTTGTATTTTATTAACAATTTCAGGTTAATTCCTTAAAACTGAAGCATTATCTCTATGTGTAAGAGATTTATTTGTTAGCTTATTCAAAGTTTTGAAGATATTTTTCTCTGAAAGGTTGGCTTTTGGGTAAGTTCTCACTGATCACCTGTGAGGTACAGATGATTGTCAACTTAAAATTATCAAATGTTAACCCTAATTTTGAAAATGTTTAAAATACATTACCAAAAAGGAACAAAACAAAAAGAATTCAGAACAAAAAAATTGTACGTTTAAGATACAAATAAATCTGGATGATTCAAACACATTCACAAATCTCTTTAAATATTTAAAAAATGAAAACTACCAACTGAGTAAAAGCTCAGGATTGGTAGAATTTTAAGGAAAACATTCAGAATAAATTCCTGCTAAGAATCGTCTTCAAATAAACAAATCCATACTGAGATATCATTGCGGTAGGTTACAATTTATTAATAAGGGACTGTTCCTTTTTTACGTTTAAAATGCTCCCAACTTTCATTACTTTTTTACTAATAACTAGTTGATAAAAATGAAGCTACAGTTAGCTATACATCCCAAGATTCCTTTTTTAATACAATATTTTAAGTATTAATTAATAGGACCATTTTAAATTCATCTCTATAACGATTTGCTTAATAAAGCAATACAAAGTGTTATTAAACGTAGGTACATAATTTTATTTTCTTCACTAAGGATGTTTATTTGTTTATTTCAAGAGTATATAATAAAAACTATGTTTGTACAGGTATATATGTCACTAATAGACTCAGAAACTATTTGACCGATCATTATGAAAATTTGTATGCATATGCATTTTACTACGAAGACGGGATACATGCTATGCCCACCAGGCTCGCCGCAAAATATAAAAGTTTTCAAAGCGCTTTCACATTATAAACTGTATTTACGAGATAGTTACGTATATTAAATAGACAAACACTATTTGAAGGCAATATTGGAAGTTATGATGTATATTTGTCTTTAAAATAAAATTCTGGATGAACTTAAAGATTAATTAGTGTAGACCACTTTATAACAAAGTACATGTACGTACTTTAATTACTACATGTAAGTGTAGCATACACTTGTGATAGATTTTCTTGATCGTGACAACAAAGTAAACTCTTCATCGACGTTGGAAACATAATGCACTTGGACCAGACGTGCTCATACACGGGCAGACCTTACGAAAAGCTTGCGAAGCTGCGGGAAAAAGTTACTTATATTATAATCATACAGCGGTTCAGAAACTATACTGTACTGCTACGATCTACGTATTATACGATGTTAGGTTTAACACACATTTCAGACGACAATCAAAACCTTCAGCAATTTTTAACATAACTAAATTCTGCGAGTCACTGTAAAAAAAATGACCTAAATTTATATATGACCCAATTTGAAAATTTGCAACAGTACAATAGAAACAAGAATTTGCAGATTGATGGAGTTTCCAGAAGATAAGGGGGAACAAATGAAACCTATAGTTGGACAAATTGGCTGAAATAATTGGGGTAGAAATTGATTTCAAAAGTGACATTCAGGCTATGCACAGAATACCATCCAGGCGAGATGATAGGCCCAAACCCATAGTTGTGCAGTTTACTAACCGTCAATTAAGAGATTCTTTCTTAAAAAAGAGTAAAAATGCCTCTAAGTTAAAAGAAATTAAGTCTACTGATTTTGTGCCAAACGTTCCAAGAACTAATGTGTATGTCAATGAATACTTGACACCTTACTTCACAAAGACATACTGTTCCATTCTAAAAAGCTGAAAGAACTGGGATATAAATTTGTTTGGGTCTCTGAGGTAAAATTTTTGTGAAAAAATCCGAAAATGACAGAAAAATAAGGGTAACTACTATTGGTGATTTGAAGAAATTGGGTCTGGACATTAGGGAGTGAAACTGAGATGCATTCAGGTGTTAATTATATGTACTTTTTGTTAGTTCTTTTATGGTTAATCAAAATTTAAAAAAAGATAATTTAAATATATTTTGTATGAACATTAGGAGTGTGAGAAAACATTATAATGAACTTATTGCTTATTTAAATTGCCAAACTAAAACAATAACAGAATTATAGTATTGACCGAAGTGTGGATTAAGATTGGAGAAGAGGACAGGTATTCCATACCAGGTTACAACATGTTGGTTCCAGCCGAGGCCAGATAATCAAAGCAGGTGGAGTTCTTATCTACGTGGGACTCTGATATTCAATGTACCCACAGACTTATCTTGCTGCCGACTGCGGAGCTTGTCAACATCATCTTTCAGATAACTTACAACAATCTTACTTTTAATCTGTCATTGTTTGGAATATATAGGCAATGTAAATTTACTTATAGACAATTTAATTATGATTTCGAAAATATTTTAGCTTTAAAAAATGACCCCCACGATTATTGTAGGAGACATGAATATTTGTACTATAAAAAAAACATGGTTCTGGTGAGGAGTATTTAAACAAAGTATTTTCTTATGGTTTTGAAAATTGTATCAATATTCCTACTAGAGTTGTGCATAATTCCGCTTCATGTCTGGACCATGTACTGATTCGCAACTCCCGGGGTTTAAATGTAAAATGTACTGTTTTAGAATTAGATATAACTGATCATTATGGTATAGACATTGAGTTATCTGGAGTGTTAAGTAATAAAAACCGTCTATTATTTTGCAAAATATTAAATAAAAATATTGTTTTACTAGGCAACTAAGGTTAGCAGATTGGGGCTTTATTTTAAATGATGCAAACATTGATACTGATCAGGCTGTTTCTAAATTTTATGAAATTTACACCAGATGTTATAATGCTTCTTGTACATTGAAAAACCTGAGTAGTAAGAATAGAAAGCGAAATGAATGAGGTAAGCAACTATTTAATACAATTAATTAATCGTAAAGCTGAAGCTTTTAAAACCTATTTGAGAAATAAGGATGACACTATTTTAAAAAACTATTACACACAGTTAGCAAAACAAGTAAAGAGACAAATTAAACATGAAAAGTTGAATTATTATTCTAATTTGATTTATCATGTGAAGGCGACTCTAAACAGTACTGGAATGTGGTAAAGAAAGATGGTAAGGAAAAAAAGAAAGTGCTTAGAAAAGATTGAAGTTGAGGGTAGAGAAATGCATGTAAAAGGTAATGAATATGTAATTGCAAATTATTTCAATAAATACTACTACAGTAATGTTTATATCTGAGTTAAGATTTAATGAATTTGGTGAGGATTTGCTTTTTTGAAGAGCAATATCAATGTGAAGTATTTTTTGAGCGATTTGAATTGGAGTTTGCTGATGTAATAACCACAATTAATAAAATGAAAAACAAACGTAGTTGTGGTATTGACGGAATCAGTATTATAACGGTTAAGGAGAACTTAGATGTGCTTGCACCCAATATTTTATAGTATTTTATAAAAGGTCATTAAGTCAGGGCAAAATACCAGAACAGTTTAAAATAGCCACTGTAGTACCAGTGTATAAAGCGGGGGATGATAACGTCTTGGCGTCATATAGGCCAGTGTCATTGATAAGTACTGTTTGCCAAAATTTTTGAGACCTTAGTCAAAGATAAATTAATGAAATATTTGGATGAGAGGCTGATATTTTTCTCCTGATCAGTTTTGGTTTCCTGCCGGGTAGAGGTACCGATACAGCGATTGAGAAACATGTCAGCACTATTGTGAATGCTTCAGATAAGTATAATTATACATTATCTGTATACTTGATATGAGGAAAGCATTTGATGTTTTGGATATTGATATTCTTATTACAAAAATAAAAAAATGTGGAATAGGAGGTTCAGCTTTGTCCTGGTTGGAGTCTTTTTGTAGGGATAGAAAACAGACTGTAAAGATAAATGAAGTGTTTAGTGACATGGTTTGAACTAAAAATACGGGACAGCACATGGAGGTGTCCTAGGACCAGTTATGTTCTTGATATTTATAAATGACATGTTTACGTATTCAATTTGAATTCAAGGAATATTCGCATATGCCGATGACACTACTGCCTTGTATGTTCAGCGTACAGTAAGGAATCGCTAAAAAGAAAGATTGATAGTGATTTGAGTAAAATTTCGACATGGTTAATTGAAAACAGAATGTTAATAAATACAACAAAATCAAAATGTTTAATATTTTTTTTGACACTAACCAACCTAGGGAACAGCTGCAAAATGATTTTGAATTGTTTTTGTCACAGACATAGTTGTAAATATCAATGTACATGCTCCAGCATAGAGGTCCGTAGAAAAAGTGAAATATTTGGGACTTTTCATTGATCACAAACTTAAATGGACCATCATATTGATTATTTAGGAAAGAAGCTGAGAAGAATCAACTATGGTCTATACCACATGAGAAGTTGTCTTAAGGGCCAACACTTGATACAGCTTTACAGATCGTGGTTTGAAAGCGTGCTGAGGTATGGGATATTACATTTTGGGGGTACATATCCAGCGGTAAAAAAAGCTTGTAATTATGTGTCAAAGGCAAGCTTTACGTATAATTTTTCGAGTTAATAAGAGGGACAGACTAACCTACATTTTTTTCGGAGAATGGGCTGCTTACTTTTGAGCAAATACACAAGTTATGTTGTCTGATGTATGTACATGCAAGAATTGAAGCAGTTTCCAATGAGACAGTTTAATAGAGTAACGAGATTTGCACAATATATTACACTTGAATTGCCAAACTTGAACAAGGAACGCAGCAGAATGCAACTCTGTTATTTGGGTCCAAAATTTTATAATGAAATAAATTAGAAATTTTGGTAATAGCATCGTATATGAAAAAGAAACCTAAATTTAAAATGAAAATTATAGCTTTTTTAATAAGTTAACAAACATTTCATTCTGTGGTTTTATTTATGTATCTTTGGTGCTATTTATTTATTTATTTATGTAATATAATTCTTGATTGTATACTATTGTTGCTACGTAATTTATTTGTAAATATTACAATCTAGTATCTTGTTAAAACCAAATAGTGCTATTTGTTTTTTATTGCTGAAATATTTATTAGAGTAAATGAATTGAGTTGCTATTGCATTTTATTGTTCATTAATGGCATAGTTTATATTGTTATGTTCTTTCAGAGTTTATATTGTTGTTATGTTCTATCAGAGTTTATATTGTTGTTATGTTCTGTCAGAGTTTATATTGTTTTGTTATGTTCTGTCAGAGTTTATATTGTTGTTATGTTCTGTCAGAGTTATATATTGTTTGTTATGTTATTCAGAGTTTATATTTGTTTTACGGTTTTATAGTTTATTTATAGTTGTTATATATAATTTATTTGTGTATATTTGTTGCTTAATTAATTATGGAATTCTAAGTTTAGTAAAGTTTAGCCGAAAGTATTTCTGCTTCCAAACAGAAAGTAACGCTGGGGAAAAATCGGTACATGGTCCTTGACTGTGTGATAGGCATGAGAGCTGTTGTGTGCTCTGGTGGTAATATTCTTGTTTTATATTTATTTGTTAATTATAACATTCTTTTTGCATAATGAATTCGTCAGGCATTGTCACTGTTCTGTTTTCTTTATTGTTATTGTTATTTAGATGTAAGATTCTATTTATTGTTATTTGGGTATAATATTCTATTTATTGTTATTGCTGTTTATAAAGTATTTATTTTATAAACTATTTCTCTATAATATTTTAGTGATAGATGTAATATAGAGTACTGAGAATGTATAAATAGGTATATATTGGTTATAGTATTAGGCATGCAATTTGGAATATTAATATGTAAGTAGGCACATAGAATGAAAAATTAGTTTTAATTACTGAGTAGTTATAATGCCCACACACGCCATTTCTGGTGTCTGGGTTATCTTTGCATGTAATTATATTGTACATTACCGAATAAAGGATTTCTGACTTCTGACTGTAGTATGAAAGACCTTTACCACTACATACACGTATTCATATAATTGAAATATATTTATAAGTATATTATGCCCATAAAAAATAAAACCAAAAGCAATTAATTAGAGCATGTGGCATGATGAAGATGATTGATTCTCCACTCCAATATTTTTTTATTTTTATTTATTTATTTTTTATATTTTTTATTTGTGTAATTTAAACGAGTATACCAAAATATATCGTTTCATTAAAACAAACAGCTGAATATTTGTCTAAATTTGGATTGATATAAGCAACTCCGAAGCTTTATTGCATCAACTCACAATAAAATTGTACATTATTTTTGTTTTAAACGTAAGCGTTAATAAAAAGTAAATATGGTGGTAATTTGCCATCGTCAAATGATACAAAAATGTAACACTACATTTAATGAACAGAAATGTATCTTCCCCTCAGGTCTAAAATTGTATCAAGATCTCATGGCATCTGAAGAGTAGGATATATATATATATATATATATATATATATATATATATATATATATATATATATTAATCCTCGAAATGTAGTATTATATTTTTGTAACATATAAAGATGGCAAGTAGTCGTAATCCTAATATCCTTTCACATCATCTACCGTCAGTAACATCAAACTTAAATCACAGATCTGTAATAATTGTAAGATCTTAATATTACAAAGATAAATCAAAGTCGCTTTGTTGCAAATCAAATCACATTTACAATTTCAAATGTTTCAGGGTTTATTACGTTTGAGTAAAGCACGTTTTTGTAATATTCACATTTATTTATTTACTAGACAATCACAGTTCCCTCTTTAACAACTTTAACTATGAAGTGCTCAAGCATATATGAAGACTGAGCTGTCGGTTATGCCTTCTTTTGCGAAGGTCTAGAAAGTAGTCTTTGGCCGGTTTTCGATCCATGTTTTGATCTGTGGAATGGCCCGGACCTTCTCCGTAAGCGCGTGCAAGTGAGGGTAGTTTGCTGTGACGTCAGGAATTCCAAGGTGTTGGTTCAGGAATTCCACCAAAGTTGCGGTAAAAACAAAATCAACCCAAGACAACTGCAAAAGAATAATTATTTACAACGATTTATACAAAACACTAAAAACTATAGTTCACATACACGAATCCTTACATTTTAAAAGGTTAGTGCAGATGAATCGGTTAGTTTAGTTCTCAAACTTAGTTTAGTGAGGTTAGTTCACAACAAATCGCTGAGATTACTAGCAAAATTTCAAATAACACTAAAAATTTCAAATTCTCATTTCAGTACGCTACATGTGTCACTATACCACATGCTAAAATGCCATACGAGTCTATTCACTTTGTTTAAAAATCTATTTATTTCTCGATATTCTCGTTGCTATCATGGCTACAAATTAAAAATAACCACTATCGCTTAGACTAATCCCTTAGAGTTACGTACACAATCATCGAACTCAATAGAAATTAAGCTTCTTGCAAAGTCTCAAGTCTATAGGACAGTTTATTCTCAAGATAGTGGAGACTAACAGAAAGACAGACAGAAATTACATTTACAATTTATTTTTAGAGTTTCTGACACAAAAAACAACTTTTTGGAAAACATTACTGGTAATTTGTATTACACCTCTTCACTGTAATTAATGTATAGAAAAACAATTTATAAAACATACTGAATCAGTAATTATAGTGCATATTAGCATTAACGTTTTCTTGGTCACACCACATCGAAACATTGATTACACAATCAATATTTGAAAACATTTTCAACTAGCTGTGAGGCCATATTCAGTAAAAAACACTTAGTGACTAAAGATGGCTCCACATGAAGGCAAAACATTTCGAGAATTTAATTATGCAAAGAATATTATGACGTGGACTTAACCAGGAATTCAGCTGCGCATGTCCAAGAACTAAGAAAAGATAAAATGTTAAAGTTATGTTAAGTTTCTGACTCTTAGTTGCTTGATTCATAGTTTAACAAACATTCTTTCATTTACTTGGAAACACGTCACTAAACGTCATTGATAGGATTTGCCAGACCAAGATGGCCCAGCTTCAAATGTCTCACTAGCAGATGTATTAGGATGGCTATGCTCTGGATTAGCTCTACTAATATTTACATGTGCATATAATACATTTAATATTTACATATAAAATATTTATAATACCCTTACTTTTTTGTTTGCCAAGTACCCTCCGTTTTCTCCCACAATGGAGTCTAACTTTTTCATGTAGAAAGGCAGTGTTTCTTTGATGTAAGTTTCTTTTTTAGCTTTCTTCAAATCTTCATTGGTCTCTCTCACAAATGCTCCAGCGGCTGAGGACATAATGGACGAAATTCATAACGCCCGTTCTTGTTAGGCTCCATAAGCTTAATAGTAATTAACTAATTTATAATTTTAAAAAGTTATTGGGTATATAAAAGTGTTTCAGCAATTGCGTGACTGCTTATTGAATATACGTTAATAGTTTTAATTTATTTAATTTATACAAAGTTGCTGGCATGATGACTGTTTTAATAGCTGATATTTAAATATACTTATTTAAAAGGTTTAGAATTTTTAAGGTTATCGTCTTGAAACCTTACTCGGCATCTAAATATTGACAAGCACAGAATTGTTGCTGACAAATTGTAATGTTTAAAAAATGTGTTTATGTTTTACACCAATTAGCAAACATAATCTCAAGTTAAACAATGCATTATGAGGTTAAATATTTATCATTTCCAATACAGAAAACAATTTCCTGTCACAAATCACGTTTTACCTGCGATCTGTATTGCGTAATAATAGAAATAAAACTTGTCGATATGTGGACAACCAGCTCATCGACAAAATAGTTATCGCAGAGGCTTGCGTACGGACTTATTTATGCCATATTGAAGTACAATTCTTATACAAAGATTTGGTCCTAATTAGTTAGAAATTACAATAGCTATCGCGTTCACAAGCCCGCGTTATTTTTCACAAAATCATGTAATTACACACAATAGTTTTCTTGATGTTATAGTTATCGAACTTATGGACACGTTTTTCGCAAATTCTGTCATGGTATAATTGCAATAGATGGATTTCCATAAAGGTGTGTAAATACTCACGCGTGCGTAAATCCACCAGGGTGTCCGAGACGATGTCGAGTTGCAGGTCTTCCCAGTCGTTGTTTCCAGCAAGCCCGGCTTTCTTGGCAAGATAGCGGACGATGGCCAGAGACTGGCAAATCGGCTTACCGTCCTCCTCCAACAGCGGCAACTGGCCGAAGGGGGTAGCTGTACACGAAGAAAAGTGATTATGTAGAAGTATACCTATCACACACACTTATAAAACGTACTACGTATAATTTAATTCTTGTTTTGGTAGTTACATATATTTCACAACGCAATTAAAAAAAAAATTGTTGATTAACGTTATAACATGAACATTTCAAGAGCTGGTATTTGATCTCTTCTTCTTCTTCTTCTTCAGAACCGTGGCACGTTTGGAATCAAACAACAAAAGGGGTCTTAATAAACATAAATTAATGGGGTCCTACACAAAAAGCAAACTCTATGCTTATTTGAAATCCCCATTTCTTGTAATGAAGATATTTTGGATACCAATAGTTTAAGAGAATAACCAGAAAACTGACTACTAGTTGTAGATAGTAAAACTACTAGGGATAAGTCCCGGGTTCATGACGTGATCTTGAGATCAGGGAACTAGTTGTGGACGATAACAAGACTATATTATTTGTCTGAATGTATATTTTTAATATTTTTTATTTACTAGTTATCTCAATACTTTACGGCTATTGTATCACGTAGAGCACTCAATATAAACATTTCATTTGCTACCCGAGTGTCCATTTTTAATGTCAAACAACTGCTCTTGAGCTACAGTAAAAACAATACTAGATAAAGTAACAAACATCATAGTATGTACATATTATGAGATTTAATACGATCTTCATGAGTTCTTGACGATTCATATGGGAACCAATTTGAAACTGACCGGCACTGGGATTCTATGAGAAACATAGTTGATTCAGTAACATTCTGACTTATCCTAAATCAAAAGTTTTCGGTTGAACTTTGGATTGGTCTAGTCCAGCACTATCATTTCTCAATCAGCGGATTGAGAATATTCCATTCTCAATCCATTGAGAATATTCATAGCAATATTCCATTCCAAGCGTGGAATGGAATATTTCTGTGAACACCAGGGTCAAAAACTTGCGTACTTGCAGCCTACCAAGCACTAAACCAACGATGATGATAGCAAGAGAGGACGCACCTTATCCAATTCGCACATGATAGTGTGGTAAATACTTCTAAAGCACATACTTGGACAGCCACAACTGTCGCCGATTAGAAGTACTATACAATGACCAAGTGTTTTCTATTTCCCCAACTTCATTATACCGAAACAAAACCGTAACAATTAAAAAAGAATTTCAAGCTTGCTGAGGTTTTAAAGTCGCTTTTGTTGTTCTATATGGAGCTACAAGTAAATATTTCTATATACTAATACCTTCTTCAATCCCGATTTGGCCTTAAAGTATATACCGACGTAACGTCAGAGGCAGGCATATGTAAAAAACGCACATCTACCATGTTGGATCTGGAAGCAGTATCTATCTTGGTCTTAAACTTTACACATGAACAAATCATTGCACTTTCCTAAGTGGGGTTTCATTTTAAGAAGAGAGCGGATACAAAGTTATCAAAACCTCGTGTTCTATCTATTTCTTATTCATAATAATAGTTATTGTAGATAACATTTGGTGTTATTCTTCCATACATATATATATATATATATATATATATATATATATATATATATACACACACACACACACACACACACACACACACACACACACACACACACACACACACACACACAAAATAAATAAAGTTAAGTTTAGAAGACGTCATTGTTGAATCAATACAACAAATGAATATGGAAACTAAAAAGGTCCACTTACTTTGTTTCATTTTCAGCCAATCCTCAGAGTCTATCCTGACATCCTCAAACTCCTCATCCATATAAACCAGCAACCATCTGATGGCCTCTGCCCGCCCCCTGCCGTTGAAATATGTCAGCTTGTACTTCGTTGCCATGTTCTATCTGGTCACAGTGAACAATTTCAATATTAAAATTGCTTTGCAAAATGCGGAGAGTAGAATTATCTTATTAAATCTGTTTGCTGATTTTATTTGAAGGAATGCAAATCAAGGCAATAACTTGTTGACAAATAACACAGGTAAATGAATGATATAAATTTATTAGTAATAAATTAATTTGCTACTTCGGTATTTAGGCTGGAGGACGTTTTTGAAAAGATTAAAATTATAAGCGCGATGTATAAATTGGTGTGATAGTGGCACTATTACTTACTAAATTCAAGAGGGCATTACTTAACTTTCTTTAAAAATAAACGGGGTGGAGTGACAAAAATGAACAAATTATAACCATGCAACTTGATTTCTCAAAACAATGAGATGATTTATAAAGCATTTGATTCTTTTCCTGTGTGTGTGGTTGGTTCAATTTTGATGATTTTGTTTTAATTTTAATTGAATATTTGTCATAATGATTTATCACAAAACATGCATCTTTTCTATTGTAAAAATATGTTGTGGCTAGCTTTTAAATATAAATGGAACAAACAATAAGAAATAAATAGATTTACACGCGAAAAACATTGAAAACGAATGTATATCCCTCAGAAAAGGGAGCGCCTAAGATGTTTGTAATTAGTAATATTTTATCATTTCTTCGCTAAATTCTTTGTACATCTCACATAACATAGCTGTAATCGCATGTACATGTATGACTTGAAATGAGCTTTCCAAATTATTTAATGTAATAAACATAGTAATTCATCCTGCAATAGAAGTATAATATAAGCTCTTATTCCTATTACATATCTATGTAGGTATGATAGTTTGATTATCCTCGACTGTTATACTTATTATTTACTACAATTAATAGGATTATCTTACCCAGTGAGAGTAACAGCGAGACGTGAACTGCAACTACTAACAATACAGATGACTTTTTAAAGTACTGGTGGTGAAATCATCGCCTAGATTTTGATCTAGTGATAATAGTGATAACTTCAACCGCAAGTGTTGGTATATACGAACTGTCACGTTTCTAATTACACACAAGTGTTTTCACCATGGTTGTCTTATCTACTTTCCAGTAATCTATTACGCACGAGATAAAAGCGTTCAATGATTAAAATCCATTTTGATAGACTATTTTAAATCATGATAGTCTACTAGAATAAAACCATGCTAAATGCAAATATAACAAGTAGTGGTATACGTCTGAATTAAGGCAAACAAAAATGTTGTTTTACTGTTGCATGTTATAATAACGTGTTACGTGAATGGATCTTAAATTATTTTTAGACTTCTAATGATAAGAATAAATATTACGCTCGATACTTTTGAGTCATAAGAATAAATTTAATTTTAACCAGATACATTCGGTGGTAGTGAAAATCCCACAAATGAGTGCTAGACTGAAAGATACTTAGGCAGTTTGAGTAGGAAGATCTCTTTCACTATACATTCTTCTGCTAGTATGAAGGAACTAAGCACTTTTTGTGTGTACACAGTCAGTAATATATATTTCATACCAATTCTGTTGATGAGATTTTGGTTTCTGCAAATGACTCTAAACTGACAAGATTATGTATTTTACCAATGCAATATATTAGGATTGCGAAAGAATTTCGAGATTACACGTAAGATATTCGGATTGTGAAAGAATTTCGAGATTACACGTGTTAGGATCTCTGTGACATCTCATGTTTGACTTAGGTAAAGCTGATTGCATTCTTGGATTCCTCTTCTGTTCCTGTAGTTGGTAAATAATGTCTCAGACAAGACACCTCTCACGATATCCTAGTGACGATAGCAATAAATGTTCTCACACTTTCAGAGTTCTGTCATATTATAAGCCCTTCTCTATATATTTCCGATCGTCGCCACACTGAAAGAGGCGGTCATGATATGTCAAATAGAGAACTATTTTGAATTCAATAGTCTGTTGTATTAGCGAGTTCTCAAAAATCTGTACAAGAATGATCCTCAAAATTCTTAGGGAATCCACTCATAGAGACATGAGGTCCACAAACATTGCACTTTTTAACTCTATGCTATCGAAAGAGAGTTAGAGGTTTATAAATGCCTTAGATCCCGTCGAATCACAATTAAAAAAATTTAAGATCATTTCAAATGGATTACCAAAGGTATCTTGGCTTCGGGAGGAGAATTAATATTTCTCTCCGAAATTAATAAGTACTGAACAAATGAGGAAACACTTTAATAAAAAATATAAGTAAGTTTATAGAAAAGTGATCAGCGTCAAAAAAGTATCAAAAACTGCGTGGGCCATAATCAACAATAAAAATGATTAAATGACAAACATATTTGACTACACATTGATAGTGAACAAATCAGCGATAGCACTAGAATCGCTGATGAGTTCAACATATTTTTTTACCTCGGTTGGCAATCAGCGTCAGCCACTCCCCCGAACAATACGGAGTCCAGCTGCCTCCATGGTTCTCGCTACAGACACATATTATGAGGAGATCAGAGTGATAAATGAATTTCCAATAAAGAGTCATGTTTCAACGTGGTTTCTGAAGCAGTGTTCAAAACATCTATTGGGAACGCTTGAACACTTGATAAATATATCTTTTTTGCTCTGTAACATTTTTCTCCTCTCTCAAAATGGCCAATGTTACCCCAATTCCTAAATTTAGTTTAATATTTAGTTTGCATCAATAAGAATACAATTGTGTTATAATAACATTCGAACATTTTCACGAGTAATCCTATTAAAATAGTTGTCAACCTATCCACATCCTGGCTGGTTATTCATTGGTCTGAGATTATTCAGTTAAGCGGGGTAGAAAGGGTTGCAAAAGTGCTGAAGTGCTCATAAATAAATAGCATTTTGTATTTGCGCCAGGTGAAACGTAGAAGACATGTTAATAAGCATTTTCAGTATTTATTTAAATTTATTCAAACGTTCATCATTATTGACATTTCTTGTCGTGACTTTCATTTATATTTATTGAATTTGTTCTGCTTTAATTGTTGCCAAACAAAATACGATTAGGAGCATGGGACTACATTGTAAGTAATGTACCATCTTATTAATGACTTAATTTTCGAATCACGTTTAATTTGATTTGTGTGTCTGTTTGAGACCTTGGTGATAGTTTAAGTTAAGTCAAAGCTTGTAAGCAAGTTATGGAAGCACGTTTGTATTGTCAAACACGCTAGCTGCACTGAAAGCAATTATTTATCTTTTTAAGAAAAGGTGTAAGAATTTTTGAATGAAGTGCACAAGATACATAGGATGTATAAATGGGCCAGCTAGGACCAAATGAGTTTCTCAGTACTGGCGATTAAAGGTTTCAGTACTACTTGGGGATCGTACTTGTAGAAAGATTCGTGAGAGCCTGGTCGAAGGGTCACTGTATTGGTCACAGGAATTAGGTTCTGGATAATTTTTAATCTCGAAGTTTTAATCCGGTACTGTCTCCAAAGAAACAAATAAAATGCTTTTATTAAATCAAGCGTTTCTAAGAATAAGGATAATATACAAAATGTAAAACAGTATTGGATCGATACAGTGTTCTTTTAATATGATAAGTGAAATTGTAGATTATCGAAAATAGTTATGCACGATTGTAAAATTGCTGTTTTACTTAAATTTATTTCTTTGCGTTTATTAATGTGTAACACTGTTAATCGTTACCTAATCTTTAATGGCGAAAACATGTTGTTCTTAGTCTGTAAAAGTCAAATTTTGATAGTACGTGTTTAGGGAGGTTTGATTAAAGGGGAACAACCATTACCTGTTATTCTTGAATTAAATTACTTGATTTTATATACACCTATCATAGCATTTCACTTAAAAGTTTCATAAAATATAAAGGAAAATACCCAACACATTTGCATTTGCATTTGTTATAGTATATACATGGTTTATCGTAAGAGTTATCCAATACGATTGAGAAATTAGTACTTTTAACGAGTCTTTTTTGAACCGATACTACACATCGATGTTTTATTGCTGTCATATATAAACCTAACCTAAATTTATTGATATAAACAAAAACAGAACGCTGTGGCTATATGGCCGGTTACCGTCTGTAGATTAGACAGACGGGCGATGAGTGGTGACGTCGACCGTGACGTAACGAAAGGGCAGCCATAACTGACGAGCTCCTCCCGTTTGTTTTTCAATGGGGTTTGATCGTGACAGGCGGAGAGAAAGAGTGGGGGCAGAGCCCGAGCAGTACCGATAAATCCCGAACATTCCTGACAAACCCTGTACATGCGGCTGATAGCGACCTCAGTTCGGAACGGTTCTGATTTCTATTATCTTACAAATTAATGAGTCGTTTTATATCCGAATTAATGAGTCGTTTTATATCCGAATTAATGAGTCGTTTTATATCCGAACATATCTGCAAAACATAGAAATTATATCGAATTAATTATATTAATATTGAACTTTCTTTATAACCTAAAGATACTTTACAAAATGTGAGATGGTGCACAACGAATAAAATGTCATAATCTAGAATAGAATAGAAAAATTATTTATTTTCTTGAAAATATGTACAATAGTAAAATTATATAAACATCATTTATACCTTAAGCACAAACACAAACATTGCTCCTTAGTTGTAGACACAATTGACATGAGAATAAAAATAAAACAATGTTATACTTTTTATTAAAGAAATATGAACATGTCTTTTTTTATTTTAATACAGCTAGGGTACATCAATAAACAAAATTCCAAGAAAACAAAATAGGACCTCAAAAGGCAAGAAACTGCCTGTGTAGAGGCTCCAACTTTCTTAGAAAAACAAAGAAAACAACACTCAAGCAAATGAAATTAACAAATAAATTCAAATACGATAAATCTACCCATTTAAACTAAGCTTTAATAAAACACTTAAATTTGAATTAAAAACACATTATATAATTTTCAAAGTCTAAAGCTAATTCAGTATACATAAAATGCCATAAATATAAATTAATAACCATATCCAGTTATCTTTTTGTGATATTGGAATATATTCAAATTAATAGGACAAAAGCAACATATTATAATGTGGAGTCCTTAATTGGTAGTAAATAAATTAATAATTACTTAACCAAAACATAATTATAGAAATATGACAAAATCAATGACAACTACCTGACTTAAATACCTAACATAGCACGTGAGAAATAAGCTAGACTTGAAATTGTGCATGCAACTTCGACCAAGCCTGATAAGTGTCATTTTGTGTCGTCTGGGCGTACGCGATTATAATGCTGATCTGATCTATAGTACATGGAAATTATCGAATAATTTCTAACTAATAGTAATGTAACCTACAAATTATATTTATTTGATTAAGGCAGTTTGGAAAATGCAATGAACCAAATATAATGTTACGAAACAATTTTATTGGTTTACATTTTAATACGAAAGATGCAATTAAAAAACTCAACATAATTGTTGATTTTTGTGTTTGGAGGACCCTGAAGATAAATTCTTTAACTACTATGCTAAGTAGGGCTCTTTTTAATCCTCCTGGATGTTTTAATCCACCCTCGAATAGCTACGCCACTGAATGTAACGAAGTTACTTTGTTACATTAGACTTCCTTACGTCTTTTTTGGTATTTCGATACTCCGTTGTATTGGTTTATTTGTATGTAGACAAGAGTAATTGCCTGCCATTAATTACGTTGTAAAATCACGGTTCAATGAAATAAATTTAATTGCGCTGCATCCTGCAGCATCCAGCTTTGAAAATGTAATATATATATTACATTTTATACATATACATACATATACATATTACACCACCAGGCTCTATTAAATTCAGAGGAGTACAGAGAGCGAGAACGCGCGGACTGCTTATTCCACTATTCTAATACGCGGGCTATCTCTAGTTGGCAGGAGGGGCTCCTCCATCCCCACTTTTTCTCTCCGCCTGTCACGATCACCCCATTTGAAAACAAACGGGAGGAGCTTCGTGCCATAACTGTCACATTAACACCAGTGCCTTAGAAATATAAAAAAACACAATTTGTAGACTATTTTTATTAATTGCATATGCATTGCTAATTGTATTGAACGTTAATGTAATAAAAGTGTAACGCTTAAATAAATTAAAAAAGAATAAAAATATACAACTAAAAATTAACCATGTACCAGAATCTACACTTCGTAGTTTATTAAGATATAGTTTTGTTCTCGCAATTTTTACTGGAATGTTTCAATTAATAGTCATTAAGAGAAATCATAATTAATTTATAAATAAATTTTTGTCATATTAAATATGTATGTCGTTTAATAGCATAAAATAACTGGAACATTTGTTTTATTTACTAATAACACTCAAATGGTTTATGATTTCATTGTATATTGTACGTAAGTGGTAAGAGGAAATTAGTCTCTCGTCTTGAGATATTTGAAAATTAATTCTTTTCCATTTACCAATTAAAAATAGTTTTATTATTAATCACTTAAAGTATTATCGGACTTTATCAGGACAGTAGGTTCTTATAGAAGGGATATTGGTATAGTTTAAAAGTATATAGCAAACCTCGAATTCACTTATTCTTAATTGAATATGGTCCGTATTTTCTTTATTATTGATAAAAGTTGTCAACTGGTCAAAAGAACTAAACTTTTCTACAACCCGCCATTTTAATAACAATGCACAGTGCTAACGAGCTCCTTCCGTGTGTGTTCAATGGGGCGATCATGCCAGGTGGTGAGAAAGAGTGGGGATGGAGGGGCCCCTCCTGCCAACTAGAGATAGCCCGCGTATTAGAATAGTGGAATGAGCAGTCCGCGCGTTCTCGCTCTGTACTCCTCTGAATTTAATTTAGTTCAGTACCTGGCAAACCTATTAAAATGTATCACTGTATTTTCAAACCCCTTTCCGTAGTTGAGTACAGCATACATATATTTAAATTACATTTTCAAAGCTGGATGTTGCAGGATGTGCAGCACAATTAAATTGCAGGCAATCAATGTGACACAAGCCTTTTAAAATGTACCACTGTTGTTTTTAGCTTCTACTCTGAATTAAACACATTTCAGTAATTTGGTACAACAACATATATATATAATATATATATGTATATAATATATATATATATATATATATATATATATATATATATATATATATATATATTACATTTTCAAAGCTGGATGCTGCAGGATGCAGCGCAATTAAATTTATTTCATTGAACCGTGATTTTACAACGTAATATAATGGCAGGCCAATTACTCTTGTCTACATACAAATAAACCAATACAACGGAGTATCGAAATACCAAAAAAGACGTAAGGAAGTCTAATGTAACAAAGTAACTTCGTTACATTCAGTGGCGTAGCTATTCGAGGGTGGATTAAAACATCCAGGAGGATTAAAAAGAGCCCTACTTAGCATAGTAGTTAAAGAATTATCTTCAGGGTCTCCAAACACAAAATCAACAATTAAGTTGAGTTTTTTAATTGCATCTTTTGTATTAAACTGTAAACCAATAAAATTGTTTCGTAACATTATATTTGGTTCATTGCATTTTCCAACTGCTTAATCAAAATAAATATAATTTGTAGGTTACATTACTATTAGTTAGAAATTATTCGATAATTGCCATGTACTATAGATCAGATCAGCATTATAACCGCGTAACGCCAGACGACACATGACACTTATCAGGCTTGGTCGAAGTTGCATGCACAATTTCAAGTCTATAGCTTATTTCTCATTCTCGATATATCCAACAAACAGACAGAGAAATATATTGCTATTGCTATAAGTTAAAACTTGATCGTAATAATTTGAGGTTATTAAAATATGAATACTTAACAAAGTGTTTCAAATACTAAAGTTCTCAAAAGAAAATACGATAAGATATCATAGATATCATAAATCTGTACAGTAATATAATATAATTAGGACAATTTTGTATTTATTAATGATGTCACGTGCTATGTTAGGTATTTTAAGTCAGGTAGTTGTCATTGATTTTGTCATATTTCTATAATTATGTTTTTGGTTAAGTAATTATTAATTTATTTACTACAAATTAAGGACTCCACATTATAATATGTTTTGCTTTTGTCCTATTAATTTGAATATATTCCAATATCACAAAAAGATAACTGGATATGGTTATAAATTTATATTTTATGGCATTTTATGTACTGAATTAGCTTTAGACTTTGAAAATTATATAATGTGTTTTTTATTCAAATTTGTTTTATTAAAGCTTAGTTTAAATGGGAAGATTTATCGTATTTGAATTTATTTGTTAATTTCATTTGCTTGAAGTGTTTGTTTTCTTTTGTTTTTCTAAGAAATTTGGAGCCTCTACACAGGCAGTTTCTTGCCTTTTGAGGTCCTATTTTGTTTTCTTGAATTTTGTTTATTGATGTACCCTAGCTGTATTAAAATAAAAAAAGACATGTTCATATTTCTTTAACAAAAAGTAACATTGTTTTATTTTTATTCTCATGTCAATTGTGTCTACAACTAAGGAGCAATGTTTTGTGTTTGTGCTTAAGGTATAAATGATGTTTATATAATTTTACTGTTGTACATATTTTCAAGAAAAATAAATAATTTTTCTATTCTATTCTAGATTATGACATTTTATTCGTTGTGCACCATCTCACATTTTGTAAAGTATCTTTGGAGTTATAAAGAAAGTTCAATATTAATATAATTAATTCGATACAATTTCTATGTTTTTGCAGATATGTTCGGATATAAAACGACTCATTAATTCGGAATATAATAGAAATCAGAACCGTTCCGAACTGAGGTCGCTATCAGCCGCATGTACAGGGTTTGTCAGGAATGTTCGGGATTTATCGGTACTGCTCGGCTCTGCCCCCACTCTTTCTCACCACCTGGCATGATCGCCCCATTGAACACACACGAGAGGAGCTCGTCACAGTGCTAGAGCTACTTCAAAACCTTTGGCGTCAAGTCTGTGACGTCATAGTCGTTTCCCGTCCTTTGAAACTAAGACCGGTGACCGGGCATATAGCCACTCCGAAAACAGAAACGCTGAATTGAGTGTTGTTTATAATGGTGTTTTAGGAAGGCGAAAGTGTAGTGCTGTAAGAGTGATGCAGGATTTGAACTAATTGTTTTCTATTCTAAATTTATTATAATCGTATACCAACAAAAATGGCCCAAGATGCAAGTGTTAAAGTTGAATCTATTGAAGCATTAACAAAGGAAGCCAATTCTTTGAAAACCAAACTTGAAGATGAACGTCAAAAACTAAATGATGTTACACGTAAGTTCATTCATTTTGTCAAGAGAATCATGCAATTTTGAGGAAGCAACCCTATTTTTATAATGCAGATACCAAATGTTTCAGGATATTGATTTAGGCCTAGTGCTGATGAAGCCAACTGTGGTTTTTGGTCCATAAATTGATAATTATGTACATACAAAATAATTTTTCCACCTTTTAATGTCAATTAACACAAGTTTCTTAAAATTTAAATTACAATTTAACATATATTTGCAGAATAGACCTATGTGAATCCGTTGAATTAGATTGGTAAAGTTTTGCTGGATGTAGGACCTCAATATCCTATTATAATTTACCCCACTTAGTAAGCACTGAGGCCTATGGCCTGTGATACAGACAACAATATTGTGTTTCAATTTGGCTATTGTCATGACAACATTACGAACTCAAAATTTACTTTATAATTTAATAGACAACAAGTAAAAATTTGAAGTCTAAGGTAATAGTAAATGTAGAATTATTTCAATACTTTGGGGGTGTGTGGGTACAAGTAGGCGTGGCTGCAGTGTAATAAGCAGCCACCAACACACCGTATCATCAATATTTATGAGCATCTAAAAATACTGAAATCAAATTTTCGGACCAAATTAGGCTATGTATGTATGTAATAGGTATTTCAAATAACAATATAGTTCTGTTGATTTTAAATCTTAAAAATAAATATATTAACTATAGGCTAAATAAAAAATTATCTATATTTATAAAATGTTATGAACAAAACAGTAACATTTAGCTTACTTACCTTTTACTATTTTCAAGCATAAACGTGTTTGACTCCTTGTGAAACAAGGAACACATGTACATTATTGTTCTTGCCGCCAATAGTCTATAACCAAACACGATGTTCACTTTGAATTAATTTCCAAACACGATTTTACTTTGAATTAATTTTGAGTGATAATGTTAAGCTGAATTAGGATTTTAAAATCGTATTATACAGTATTGAACCTATACTTTTAAATGTAAAAGAAATGTATTTGTTTCAGATTACATAAAATTTAACTATGTTTTATTTCATCTTTGTTTGAGCAGCGTAGACTTATGATTACTTTAGCTAATCTGAAATGGTATTTCTGCAGGTACTGATGCTGTCACTATGTCTAAAAGGATCTCCTTTGGGAGGCTGGGATGGGGTTCCAAGACTCCATATTTTAAAAAGTTTTTTTATTTTGACCAAATTTTGTCTAATTTGTACATGATGGACATGTACTGAAATGTTCTTGTTGGGATTTACATCCTGTAAGAATAAAGATAAACTATAATCATATTTATTCCTTGATTTTGATCATGGTCTGCCTGGTGTCTTATTTTATAAACATAGTTTGTGTATTTGTTCAAATGATTTTTTTTTATAAAATGTGGATAATTTTTTCATAATCTAGTTTATAAGTTTTTAAAACTGGGATTTTTTGTTAACTTAAAATTAATGATATAGCCTATAAGAAACAAAATCTCATTTAAATGCATGTTTACAAGTAATACCTTAAAGTGAGATATCAAATGCTAAATTCTATAACAATAAATAAATGGGGGAAATGATTTATGATGTAATGTTTATCTTAACTTTGAAAGTTGTATTACAACAAATTTTCTTTCCCAAAGCTGGATATATTGAAAGTTACAATGTAGATATTTATTTTTCACTGTACATGACTAATAAATGTATTCTGACATAGAATGAATTATAGCAGTGCTACAGATTTATTGAGGTTATCTAAAATTATTGTCCTCTATTGTAGACAATTGACATCTCACAATTGTAATATGGTATGTCTTTGGCATCTTATTGAGGTTTATAATTTAGTGAACTGGTTTTAATTGTCATGCATATATGCTTAATATTCATAATGTCATAATAATTTTTGCTTATGCGATATTGTTTTCCTACCTGTTTTAACAGAAAAGTAACTGGAAGTTTCTTACTAAGCAATAGCAAAAACTTAAAAATTAGTTAGACATTTACGGTTTTGGTATACAACATGTTATTTTACAGTTAGGCTTACACCATGTAATATTTACAGAATGATTATCAAAATCACGAAAATTCTGGGCGATCAATGGATCAACTTTAACTCCGTTTATACTTTAAAATAAGCTTTCTAATCTTGTTATGTAGGAAATGAAACAAAACTAGATGCTGTGAAACATTAACTAATTATTTATTTCCCATTAAACAATAAAAGTTTCAAAATCCATAGCAGCAAGGTATTTTTACTATCTGAAAATAGGCTCATTAAAGATCACCTGTAGTTATTACTTGTGTATTATGTACCTGGAGTCAATTGATTGTTTAAGACGTTAGAGTGATTGAAAGATTTGGCAGTTTTTAAAATTTCCCAGATTGTCCAGCAATTGGGTTGTCAAGGTGACTCGAACTCAAAATAATGGATTGTACAGAGCAGATCACGTGGCTATGCAGCCTCTGCAGTGAGAAGTGGCAAGTGAACTTTAAATATCAAGCATTGTTTGCTGCAGCATAAATTCATGTTTGCGATGTCTAGTTACATTTCAATTTTTTGACCTTGATGTACTAGAAATTGTTATAAGACAAACCCAATTGAAGTTGATCCAAAAATAGCTGAGAATTACCATAATTACAAATACTTTACTGTATGTAAGGTGTGGCTGCAGCTTTATCTAATAGGGCTTAGAATTAACATAGGAGCAGTTCTTTGATAGTAATGAGGGAGACTTTAAAAGTGATGTTGCCCCTAAAAACTGCACTCTACTTTGAATTTGAAAAGTATGGTGATATGGCTAGTAATTGTGTCTTTCTGTCATGCACAATCATTCTGCAAGAGATCTGGTTGTCTCAAAATGATGAGTTGTTGGAGGAAATCAAATTTCTAGGGATGGCATAATTATACTTATTCGACTAAACTTACCATCAGTACTTCAAGTGCTCTATTGTTAAGCTAGTCTGCCTATCTAACCCACATGGGAGTTAGTTTCATTAAAATTGCATATTGTTGTGGATACTAGTGACCATGCTATAATTTTTCTCATCTTATATTTGTATCCTATGTTGAGTTATTATTTCCGCTTATGTATGGAACACCACCTCAGTTGAGACCTGAAAGTCAGGTTAAGAAACTGTTCATAAATAAATGACGGAACTGGGCTAGGGGTGTAAATGATTTTAAGTCATAATGTTGGCAACGAGAATTATATAATGACTAAGTGTAGCCACAGATACTAATCTAAACACAAAAGAGTGACAATAAACTTGTACTCGTACAAAGACGAACAGGAGGAAACTAATAAGATGGCATCTTTAGGAGTTATTTGGTCTTACCCAACTCTACCACATGTAGGTGTGTAATTTTACTATTAGCACCCTTCTTATCCTTCCTGTTACTACCTCTTTCTTTATTTCTTCTAGTCTTGGTAATGATATAAAATAATATTCAGTCTGTAATAGTAACAGAATGTGGTATGAGGTGGACTTGATAAAGAGGGAAATTGTGTGACACTATGATTCCTTGAATCAGGCACAGATGCAGAGTACATAGGCACTGAGAGTTTGTATATAGGCACTAACATGAAAAAAAATGTGCAGTTTTATGTGAAGCAATTGATTTTAGGCTTGAAAATTATGTTTTGTATGTTAAATTCATAGCTCTTTAAAATAACTTCTTTGAATAAAACAATTCTTTTGACCACTCCTTGTAAAATTACACACATCTAAAATAGGAAATTTTTAATCAGGCCCAAATACAATCGGCTGAAGATAAAAGTGTGAAATATTTACATTATGTACTGATGAATTTTGTTTCATAATACTTTTCATTACAATTATTTATAAAGAAAAAGCACATGTTACTACTGAAGCTATGTCATGTAGGCTACCTACTGTAAAATATTTAACATTTTTATCCTTAGCCATTTTTATATTAACTTAAACATATTACCGTCTAAATGTCGTACTTTATATGCCTATAATTTCACGTGGAATGACAACAAATTCTTTTCTTCTTTTTCTGTATTCAGGGAAGTTATCTTAAAGGACTATGAATTTAATATAAAAAAATATTTTCCAAACCTAAAATCGGTTGCCACCTTAGTTTTACATTTGTAATTGGCCCCCCATTACAGTAATCATTGGCGGTGTTGTAAATTACAAAGTGAAATACAATCGGCATCAATATTATGAGATATCAGTGTGTTAAATCACAAGAGTAACAGATAGTGACAATCTACCATACTGTTGAGTTTTCAAACAACGGTCACTGATTTAACAAATTCCCTGATAAGATTATATTTTAATTTCCTTTAACTGTTTGTAATTATTAATTTCACAAATGTCTCTGTATTATGAGGTATTTTGGTTTGTAACTTAGACAGAATAAATTTTTACTATTTGATTTGTATATTTCGGACCTCTATATTTTGAATATTTAATAAATAATGCTTCTTCGTAATAGATATAAACTCCAAGTAGTGAATGTCACACCCTTCCAATTCTATTGTAATACATTTCCTCAAAAACTCCAATAAAACTCCATGGATTGTAGTAGTTCAGAAGCACATCGCTTCATGAAAACAATAACACTTGCTTTTACTCCCCTACTCCCTACTTCCTCCAACCAGTCAACATATTGTCTCATACGTGTTTTTGGCTTTGTGCATTGTTCCAATTGACAAACGTGACTCCTTGATCACTGTTGTGTTTTCATTAACTGTCCAAGTATGCGATAACGGATTAAAACTTGGGGAACCCTAATACAATGGGAGATAAAGTTATGAGGTATTTAATAAGTAGGAGTTCTCATTCATAATTGAGAATTAAATATTTTAAAGAATTTTTGGATACTAAATTTTTAACACATGAGATTTTATATGTTAATTCCAATGTGTGTGTGTAGCCTAAAGACTGCTCCTTTGTATCTGACATTCTGATTCTATTTTCAGTGAGCACAGTTGCCGAGAGGCTTGATGTGATCAACTATCTCAACATCAAACCTCGTAGGGTGCTCAAGGGTCACCAGGCTAAAGTCTTGTGTTCAGATTGGTCGCCTGACAAGCGGCATATTGTCTCATCTTCTCAGGTAAATAGTTCCACAACACTGGTCTGCCTGTTTTTTCACATCTTTACTGTAATGTTCTACGGTTTACAGTTGGTTCTATACAGTTACTTACATGATATTTAAAATGAATGGGATTGTAAATGGGTTAGTTAATGTATAACAATAATATTTGTCATAAATATAGCAATGTCACAGTAGATTTTAGTCATAAAAATATCAATGACCGTATATTAAATTTATATGATGCTGTAAAACTAAGGAATGTTAAAATTTGCAGTGATACACCAAACAATGAATTATGAAACAGTGTAGTTGAGTGAAAGAGTTTGTTTGGTTAGATAGGCAACTACGGGTATGTGACATCAGACTTGTTCTTCACTGTACTTACAAGCTCAATTTTTCAATATTTACATTTCAACCAACTTTTCAGACCTACTTTGACTTGTATTATGAAATGGTACAAGACTCCATCTCTGCAGCTATTTACATGTCTAGATACATTAAAACTTCATTAAATTAGATTTTTAAGAAGGCAATGGCACAGTCCTCAGCTCATTACTTTTTTGAGTAAGTAACTTTTGAAACCGCTCCAAATAGCTTTATTATGTGCAATTTATTATTTATGACAAGGCAGTGAATCTTCCATTATGATTATAGTTTGATATGGAAATGTTTACTTGGGGCAGTACATTGATATGCAAGTTCATTTGATAATGTTTCATATTATTTTTAATTTTTACTTTAAAAAAGTGTGAACAATTTTTTATTGTGATGTAGCAACGCTGTGTGGATCTGTTCATTCTGTTGGTTGCTACCAAATGCACTCTTTCATTGTCAGTAGACTAGTTTTATTTAACAAGAAAGAAACGATACAAATCTGCACACCATTTAATTTGCACACTATTTAGTTTTATAGCCATGATGACAATAAAGAAAATTAGTGAAATTCTGACTAGTTTTAACCAAAGTGTATTCAGACCATTTGTCTACAATCTGTATCGTAGTGGATTTGTAGGAAGCTTTTAGTGGATCTTTGAAGCTAATTGTTGTAATGGTAACGGGTTTATAGAGCATGTAATGTTATTGTTGTACTTTAGGTCATACACGAATATTTGCTTCTAATTGCTATAGTAAATTTTACATAAAATGCATAAATCAGTACTAATTTTATTGATATTGATTAATAAATGGTTGTGTACTGCATGAAAGTGATGAGAGCTTAAATAAAGGCTCTTGGCGCTTGACGTCAGAACTTGTCCAAGCCTATATATAGGCTCTTGGCGTTTTATGAATTAACAGGTTGAGCCTATATACAGGCTCTTGGCGCTAAAAAGGTTAATGCAGTATTGTAAATTTAAGTTTAATCTGTTATAAATATAACAAGTTTTAAACTTTCGCCCCATGTTATAGCGAAGCCTCAGATCTGCAGTGGCAGTTACCTTTGTCCTAATAAACAGTCTTGATAATTATTAGTAATAAACAGTTATTACCTGGGTGTAAACTTATATTTAAGGTTTGTTTTTAAAGTTATATAGATATGCCAATTTTTTAAGCTTTGGTAGACGAATAACAAATATGTTAATAAAGTAGGTTTTTTAAGCTTCCTAAATCAAAATTTTTAGAATAAGTTATCTACAGACATAATTTTTAAGCCTATTAAAAAACAAATAATTAAACTCACCAATATGCAAATACGATTGTTCTTCGAATCAAATAAATACTCTAATTATACAATTTTCAAATATGCCACCATTTACAAAATAGCTGAACTTTATCGATCAACACCTTTTTACTATTTACAAACTTTTCGGTTGTATTACTTTTTGTCTTTATCAACAGTTCCATATCTGTAACTGGCAACAAGAAAATAATATATTTACTACAATTGTTAACAAATATATCTTTTGAAGAATGATTAAAGGATCCGATGGTATATAGCGTGCATGGACTTCAAAGGGTTAATGAAACACTTAAACTAGATAGCTGTTGTAATGCCGGGTCCCACACCAAACCAACAAAACAACATACTCCAACAAATTCAGCAACAACCAAACCTGCAAGTTTTCGAAAAACAGGAAAATTATTGTCAACTGCTGTCCCACATTATGAAAAACAAAAATCAGTCAACTTGTGTTCCCGATAAAGAAAATGAGTGTGGCGAGCTCGAAATTTGGACATTACAAGGAACAATGAATTATTTTTTATGGCAGCTGGTTTTCTATTCCCTAAACCAAAAAAGGAAAAAAACGTTTTTGGGTTAGGGACGAAGCTTGAAAGAACCGACAAAAAAAAACCTATGTTGAGCGAACTATGGAAGATTTAGAAAAGACGACTAGAGTATTAGTGGAGAATTCGCGATGCGCTTTTCAAAAAACTTTTTAAGAATGACAGTACTTGATCTTGAAAATCTAATAGAATTCATTGTGACCCTCGATCAGAAAAAAATTACAAATTTTGAAATTGCCATTAGTGTAACAGAAAGTTTAGTGATTACTTTAAGATTTTTGGCAACTGGGGCGTATTACCAGAGACTGATGTATCTTTTCTAAGTATCCAAACAGGCAATTTCAGTAATAATTCCAGAAACCTGCGATGCTCTCATAAGTGCACTAAATAACAGTATGTCAAGGTAAAATTTATACATTATTAATAGGTAGCGTTATAAAAATAAACTGATTTTTTAATAATAACTTTTATTTGGATGTATCTGAAAATTACAGTGTTGGACTGAGCTGATTCATTTGTTGTCTATCCTCGCGTAGCTGGCCAGGATTTCAGCAATCTGGGTGGTATGTTTTTCGCTTGAGGCATGACGGTACTAGTTCAGTATCTTCGTAGGTTTGAACGTGGGTGGGTTTGAAAATGTTGTATGCAGCCTGGATTGAGGAGGTTCCAACGCTACAGGGTACTTGCGCAAGACCGTATGCTATCTGGAACTCATATAATTGTGGTTGTCTGTTGTATCTGTTGAAACTTGGTGAACTGCAATTGGAAGATCGAAAATGAAGGAACGGACTTGTTCAATTGCTCTTGAGTTTCTGCTGTTTTTTGGGTGGTCATTATTCTCCTATTTCTGCTTTGTAGAGATGATCATTGATCAACTGCTGCATCAGGTAGCTGCGCATAAAGGAGTTACGAAAGTTTCTCGCACTTTTTCTAGCAAACTAGCTCACCAGATATATTCAAATTCAATTTCGGGTTGTACAGATGTTCCTTGCTGATTATTTTTTTATATACTTCTTGTTAGCATCCATTAAACTTCTGCATTTTGCGTCTCACTAGTTGGTTAGAAATCTTTTCTTTGGTGTGGTAGATTTTGCTTTTAAGCTTTTGGTGTTTTTTTCTGTAATTTCCTTTTGAGCATGCAAAACTTTCGTAGCTTTCTTGTAATTCTCCACATATTACTTGTACTCTGGCTGACGCTAGCGGTATCATCGTCAGTTGTTTCGGATTCTTTTGCCTCATTCATATACTGTACTGGATTCATCACTTTACTGTATAAGTAAAGATTGTTATGTTTTTAATATATAATGCATATAAATATTTTAAAAAAATGTATATTTATAAAAAAAGATGATATGAAGAAACTTTCAATTAAATTTAATTTGTATTTATTTCAGACTCTAAAAGTGAAGAGGAATGAGGTAAAAGTTAGCGATGATTTCAACAAGTTTTGCACGCTTTCCACATTGAATAGGCGCAAGGCGGAAAGCCCCTTGTTATCGAGGCAACCTACATTCAGTGCTGTGAATTTTTTAACTATAAAGGAACATTCAGTGTAGTTCTTTTTGCTGTTGTGACGCCGCAAATTATAAAGTTATCTGTATGACAAACGTTTGGTTGTCAAGGACGGAATCTCTGACGGAGGGTGGTTTTAAAAAATACGCAATTTTACAAACTATTGGTTGAAGGAGGAAAACGTAAATTTGCCACAAAACGTGTTCTTCTTGGAATGGGACAAAGAACAGTCCTTATGTTTTAGTCGCAGATGATGCTTTCCCCTTAAACCATGCATTATGAAACCAAGTTTATAGCGGGCCTTCAAGATAAGGGGTCAATAGAACGTGACTTCAATTACCGAATCTCACGTGCATCGAAGAATAGTTGAAAATTTGAGTTTGGCATTTTAGCGTCTGTGTTTCGGATGTCGTTTCGCAAACCATGCGGGTACAACCAGAAAAGGTAGAAAAAGTGGACTTTGGCATGCATTTGTTTGCATAACATTTTCTAAGGGTGTCTTGTCGGAAAAATAAAATATAATCCACCCAAACAGCTTTGATGTTGAACATATTGTTAGTGGTACAATAGAGAAGATGGCGATGGGAGAAAAGTTCAACAAACTTTCTAGTCGTTTTTTTAATCTACAACAGACTGCAAGAAAATCATCTGTAGTAGATTTGGAAATAAGAAAAGAATTTGCTGAATATTTTATGTCTGAGCAAGGTTCAAGTTCCTTGGCAGTTAAATTTTTGTAATCTATGAGCAAAAGTAGTTTGTTTAGGGGGTAAATGATTTTTTAATTGATTTAATGATTTATTATTCTAATTAGTAAGAACTAATAACAGTTCACATGGCAGTTAAAATTTTTGTTATTCTCATTGAGCAAAAGTACTGATTTTTTAAGGATAAAATGATAGAATGTTATAGGTATTAAACTATATGTAAATATATTTTGATATAATTATATGTAAATTTTATATCTATGAATATTAATTATTTTATTTATAAGTAATTTTTACTGTGTATTCGTTAATCGCCGTCCTATCATCCCACTTGGGCTTGGCTTGTTTTTATCTCTTTTTAAGAAACTTAATTGATGATATAACAAACCACATTCGAAACGAAAGTTTTAACCAGCTACGGTTGTTTTCAAGTACTGATAATTTCATGTATTCTTTTGGTTTGGGTTTTGATGTTTTTTGTATCTTTCTGTTACTTCCTCTGAAGAATCATTACATCAAAATTCCTATTTTCCTTTTAAGGCGTCTGCCGTTTTTTTAAAGATTTTTATAATCAGGGGTGACGACTGTAGGGATCTAATCATCCACAACAACTGACACAAATAATATAAAATCTATGAAAATCATCATGCTATGGTCAAGATCAAATTAACATCCTATACAACTTCTGCTGGACTGATCAATGGCCAGAACAAGAATGAGGACAAAATACATCACTAGTATATATGACTGTTACAATATTGATCCTCTCCGAAAAATATGAATGAACAAAACAAGCCTGATGCTGATCAACAGTGAACATGACCATGGGCCATGAATCACACAATCACAGCAAATGACTGATAATTAATGATATGATCACACACCAACAAAGCACCACGCAATCAATGATGATAATGCCTAAATAACATGATCTCATATATTGATAAACAATATGATGAAATACATAATATATGAACAATTATAAAAAATGTGAAATAGTTACTGGACAAAATACTTCATCACTGATGAATATATAATATAGCTGAAAAATAAAAATATAAAACCACTATTGCAATATGAAAAATATAATATACAGAAATTCTGATATACTAATATGATGCAATAATTACTGCAATGAAATATCAATAGATATGCATTATATATAAAATATGTGGGCGACATAAATCATAACATGACATGCATAATGAATCTACCAACCTGATAAAACTATGGATCAATACTCGATCTGCAACAAAATACTAATGCAGAACCCTGCCCCTACCCCACCCGCCACACCCCCCCCCATCATCACCACATCCCCCAACATCCACCCACACATCCCACCCCACACAACGCATTTCCTCACCCCATACCCACCTTCAGCCACCACCCCCACCATCACATCATCACCCACCCACATCCCAGCACCATCCACCCCCCCCCACCCCCCCCAACACCCAAACCACCATCTACCCACCCCCACACCCACATCCCCCATCACCCCCCATCATTCCCCACCACACCCCCCCCACCCCTCCACACCTACCACCATACCTTCCACCCCCCACCCCCCACACCCACAATTCCATCATCACACCCCCATCCACACACCACACCCGACATCACACCACCATCACCCCCCACCATCTCTTCCCTCTACCTCATTCCCCCCCTTCCACCCCCACCCCATCCATGCACACCATCCCTCCCCCCCCCACCATACACCCCCCACCATACCCCCCCCCCTTCCCTCCCCCGCCACCCATCCCATAACATTTATTTCTCTATATGGTTCGATATTAATTTTACATGTATTGTCAACACTCCATTTTAGTGCTTTCCCGATGAAGTCATTTTGCACACAGACGAGACAAAACTGACCACAAATTTTAAGTTTTGTTTTTCTTCCTGTGGGAAAGCGTACACATAGACCAACAAAGTTGCCAGATAACAAAACAAAACACGCAAACAAGTTTGATCTTTAACGCCAGGCGACGGGAAACAAAAAAGTTGTTGCTAAAACACGAACAAAACAAAATTGTTTGCCGGAAATGTTTCGCTTTTGTTTCAAAAATGTTGGGGAAACATGAGTTGCTGTTTGTTTTTCTTTGTTGGTTTGGTTGTGGACCCGGAATTAAGACTTTTTAACGTAAGTTGTGCTAGATATAAGCTGTAATGTAGCTTGGTAAAGGTGGTGGAATTGCTTGTTTAGGATGGTAAGATGATTATTTGGGACGCTTTTACCACTAACAAAGAGCATGCTGTCACCATGCCCACAACTTGGGTGATGGCTTGCGCTTATGCTCCTACTGGAGGCATGGTGGCTTGTGGGTAAGTTCAGTTTCATTCGTAAACTTTCAGTCGTATATTAGCTAAGCATGGTAAAATTTGTTACTACTTACTATTTAAGACATATTTATTGCAACTAATTATCATCAAGATAAAAACAGCCTTGATGATTAGAATAAAAAATAATTTGTAATAAGTTAATATGATTTTAACTAATTATTTAAAAAATAATAGTTTCCTATTTCTTAATTATTACTCTGTGTTAATCTACCAAGTAAACATAGGCCAAATTACACAGTCTTTGGAAAAGACTGCCATTCTAAATGTGACATATATTTAGAATGACATTATATTATATACAATTTTCAGTGACTAAAACTATTAAATACATGTGCAGGAAGGCTATTTGATTATATTTGTGTTTTTAGTTACTCTTTAGCATCATATATTTGAATAAGACATGCAACTTTGCTTGTGAAAGAAATTTTAAACGGCCAGAATGTCTAAATAAACATAGAAAAAGAACTAACCCCACTCCTTATGTAGTTATTTTTAGACAGCCTTTTGGTCATAGGTTAAGTAAAATGTCTCATTTTAAAGGTGTAATAAATACGCATTCAAACACTTTCAAGTTTTTTGTTATTATGTGTGTATGTTTTTAGTAACTAAAGAATAAAATAAAAAAGTTTGAGGTAAAAAATAAGTAACTAATAAAAATGTGTTTAGATGCTTTTAAATTAACGTATCTTTAAAATAAATATCTCCCATAATTTGATGATTAAGAATAAGGCTGTACAAGTGTTTGGAGTTAAACACGGCTCATATGGGACTAAAATCTAATCGCTAGTATACCCAGCTATTAAATCTCATTATAGGCATCTTTTAAGAAATAAATGATAACAGATCACTTGAAAATCGTCCAATGATGCTAATTAAAAAAAAAAATATGATCCTTAACTAACACGTTACTATCACCTGATTTCAATGTTATTACTTTCAAATAAAGCCTTTGAAAAAAATAAAACATTTTAAACACAAACATTAATAATTAGTTTGATTATAAATCTTCAAACCAGTTTGAATTTGTCAAATCAGCAAAAATATGTCAACGAATAGATACCATCCATTATAAACCTTGACACTGTCAAGGAAGATAATGAACGTACATTTGATGTTCCTGTCTAGAATTAATTATGTTTAATATGCTAATTTTCTGTTGTAAATAGAAATATGTGTGATATAATATGGTTTGCTACTTGACTAATATCCTATCTTAATGACAGAGGCCAATGTTTTGACATTGCCAGAGTTCCTTTGTATGGAGTTCAACAGGGATATATTTTTGGTTGTGTAAAAAGTATTGTTTATGGTCTAAGCAAAATATCTTGAAACTTTAATGCTTATTGTTAAGTACTGTAATACATGTAAAATTTGACTTATTCATTGAAAATCAAAGAAAATAAAAAATCAGAAAGGAAAGATAGTTCAGTATGCTAATGACATTAATTACTTATTGCATTAAAGCAAATTCAGAGATTGTGTGTCAAATAGACACTTTTATTGAACTGAGTCCTGGCATTCAGTTTTTCTCTGACGCAAATCTTAAAATATATACTATACAAAAACTAATTACATAAGTTTTTCAAGAAAAACCCTTTGATAACAATACAATATGGTTCAACATGCCACCAGGGCAAAAGGTACTCTCTTATACTAAATCACATTTATTTCAGTATTATACCTAATGGAAACTGGCTAAGTTTTTTCTTGAGATTGTTTCAAGATGGTGTATTTGCTCATGCATGTCATCAGACCTAAGAAATGAGACTTTATCAAGGTCTAATTTGGCGAGTTTTTAGATTTCAAAAGAAATCCATCAGAATAATGTCTCGATTAAAAGGAGAGATCTAAGAGGAGACGTATGATGCTTTCAGAAAGTTTCAGATTCAGATTCTTGATCAAGTTGAGATTGATGTTTCTTCCCTGTATCTATATCTTGAAGGTTTCCTTGTACCACCAATTACAATTGAAGTTGATGTAGGGCAGAGGTGACCAATGTTCCGGCACTAAAAGCAGAGATGATTATAGAGCAGACCAATTAGATCTCCAATGTTTGAATAACTTCCTGGACAAGTGTCTGTGGCAGTGTGATTAATCAATTGGGCTCTTTGACAGTGTCAAAACTAAACTATCCAAGGCAGTTTGAAGTTCAGTTACTAGATCTGTTAGTGACTGAAGTGTTCAATTTTGTTCATGAGTTTATGTTATGGTGATGAAACCACTATTATTCATGGAGACTTATAGTTTACAAAACATGATTGCGTATAGAGATCCTATCAATGTTTATAAGTGTGCAATGAAAAGTGTTAGATTAGTAAATCTATGAAAGTTACACTATACATTAAGTTACATTGCTTAAGAGTGTTTTGAAAAAGCAACTATTTTTTTCTATGAATGCAAACAATTTGGGTAAAAAATATTGTTTACGTAGAAAACCATACACGATTATCAACATTTTTGAGTAATTGAAATTTAAAGATCTTATATTCTAAATAAAAATTAAAACCAACAAACATGATAAAAAAATTAAAAATATACTTTTAAATTAAAACTTTTTTAGTGAGTACCATATATGATGTAATTTCCATTTTGTAGTGGCTTAGACAACAAAGTAACTGTGTACTCTTTGACTCTGGAAGAAGATGTAGCTGCAAAGAAGAAGACTGTTGGAACGCACACCAGTTATATGTCTTGTTGCACGTTTCCTAACTCAGATCAGCAGGTAGGTGTTTTATTATTAATGTACTTTATTTTATACTTGAACACTATAAGATAATTCCAATATAGTACACTAGCAGTTACCCGCGGCTTCAAACACAATTTGCTGCTTAACAAGCAGGGCGTCATATGCATACTCCATAGCATACTAAATACTCTTCACTTGTGTGATAAGTGATGGGCATTACATAAATACAATATCCTGATCCATTTTATAATAAATTATTGGACTTAAGTTCATTGACTTATGTTTTGTGGTCCTGATATCAGAGAATGAAATCATTTTTATAAGCACCACGGAAATAAATCATGTTTCTCTGCAAAATTCCATGATATTTGGTAGAAAAGCTCCAATGATTTAAGTAACACTTGAAATATTTAAGGTCAGAATGGAGGAATAATAAAATCCGTAGTCTTTTTAGTGAAAGATTAATAATATAATATGGAGCTCTATGATGATTTTAAAATTGAAGTGAGATTGTATCAGTTAGATATATTTCAGTTTTATGGGTAAGAGGATCAGAAGATATGTAAAATTGTGACTGGCTCTTTTTCAGGTTTTTTTCATGTAGGATCATTTCCAGTTTTAATGAATTATATGCTTTCCAATCTCTGTTCGCTATATCATACTATTTTCTCGGTTCAGTTTAGGAGTTATACAATATATTTAATCAGTATCTTATGTCTCTTTAGTGAAAAATGGACCTACTATGGGTTTTCTGCCATGAAAAATTACAGTACGTGTCTGGTGCATTCCTTTGTGATTCCATTTACAATGGTCATGAGTTCACTATGCTTGTTTGTTTCCACAAAGCGTAGTCTCAGAGAAAATGGTGTATTGAGTCATATTAGTGTCCACTCTCTCCGTTTTTGGTAGCTAAGCAACTGTAAATATGCCATCCCGCAATGCCAAAGGAAACTAATTTCGAGTATCCTTAGTAAACTAAATAGTTTGAATTTTTCACTGCTACCATCTTTAGTACATTTTAGATAGTACATATGTCTACTATTTGCAACTCACTATGACGGATGGTATTTTGTTTATCCAAATTCAAAATTTTGGATTAAGTATTTCATAATAAGCAGTATTTGAAATTAAAATATGGCTATATATTATTCTCATATCTAAGCAATGTACATGTCAAATTTTGTTTAAATCTGTTGACTAGATTTCATGTGATTGAGTATCAAACAACTAAACACCCAAACATACAAATGTTCAATCATCCAAATGTTGTTCTTCACAAACTTTTGCATTTATAATATCAATAGGATTTTACCTTGTATTTGTTAGAGTTCTGTCAAGGTTCTGAAGAAATATGGTCCTCAAAAGTCAGTATAAATGTAAGTAAATAAGTTAGGGATATATTACATGGTCATTAAATTGAAATTGATTGTGTGGGTATGTGTTATCTCTTCTAAAAATAACTGAAGGTTTTAAAATTGTGTTTTCCTTGTATATAACAAACAATGCCAGCTTTTATTACTTTTGTGAGTCTTTTGCTGCTCTCACAAGCTACTGACAGTTATTGGTAATGTTCTCAGATCCTGACAGGTAGTGGTGACTCTACTTGTGCACTGTGGGATGTGGAGTCAGGTCAGCTCCTCCAGACATTCCATGGTCATGCTATTGTGTTCTCACAAGCTAATGAAAGTTATTGGTAATGTTCTCAGATCCTGACAGGTAGTGGTGACTCTACTTGTGCACTGTGGGATGTGGAGTCAGGTCAGCTCCTCCAGACATTCCATGGTCATGCTATTGTGCTCTCACAAGCTAATGACAGTTATTGGTAATGTTCTCAGATCCTGACAGGTAGTGGTGACTCTACTTGTGCACTGTGGGATGTGGAGTCAGGTCAGCTCCTCCAGACATTCCATGGTCATGCTATTGTGTTCTCACAAGCTAATGAAAGTTATTGGTAATGTTCTCAGATCCTGACAGGTAGTGGTGACTCTACTTGTGCACTGTGGGATGTGGAGTCAGGTCAGCTCCTCCAGACATTCCATGGTCATGCTATTGTGCTCTCACAAGCTACTGACAGTTATTGGTAATGTTCTCAGATCCTGACAGGTAGCGGTGACTCTACTTGTGCACTGTGGGATGTGGAGTCAGGTCAGCTCCTCCAGACATTCCATGGTCATGCTATTGTGCTCTCACAAGCTACTGACAGTTATTGGTAATGTTCTCAGATCCTGACAGGTAGCGGTGACTCTACTTGTGCACTGTGGGATGTGGAGTCAGGTCAGCTCCTCCAGACATTCCATGGTCATGCTATTGTGTTCTCACAAGCTAATGAAAGTTATTGGTAATGTTCTCAGATCCTGACAGGTAGTGGTGACTCTACTTGTGCACTGTGGGATGTGGAGTCAGGTCAGCTCCTCCAGACATTCCATGGTCATGCTATTGTGTTCTCACAAGCTAATGAAAGTTATTGGTAATGTTCTCAGATCCTGACAGGTAGTGGTGACTCTACTTGTGCACTGTGGGATGTGGAGTCAGGTCAGCTCCTCCAGACATTCCATGGTCATGCTATTGTGTTCTCACAAGCTACTGACAGTTATTGGTAATGTTCTCAGATCCTGACAGGTAGTGGTGACTCTACTTGTGCACTGTGGGATGTGGAGTCAGGTCAGCTCCTCCAGACATTCCATGGTCATGCTATTGTGTTCTCACAAGCTAATGAAAGTTATTGGTAATGTTCTCAGATCCTGACAGGTAGTGGTGACTCTACTTGTGCACTGTGGGATGTGGAGTCAGGTGAGCTCCTCCAGACATTCCATGGTCATGCTATTGTGTTCTCACAAGCTAATGAAAGTTATTGGTAATGTTCTCAGATCCTGACAGGTAGTGGTGACTCTACTTGTGCACTGTGGGATGTGGAGTCAGGTCAGCTCCTCCAGACATTCCATGGTCATGCTATTGTGTTCTCACAAGCTAATGAAAGTTATTGGTAATGTTCTCAGATCCTGACAGGTAGTGGTGACTCTACTTGTGCACTGTGGGATGTGGAGTCAGGTCAGCTCCTCCAGACATTCCATGGTCATGCTATTGTGCTCTCACAAGCTAATGACAGTTATTGGTAATGTTCTCAGATCCTGACAGGTAGTGGTGACTCTACTTGTGCACTGTGGGATGTGGAGTCAGGTCAGCTCCTCCAGACATTCCATGGTCATGCTATTGTGCTCTCACAAGCTAATGCAAGTTATTGGTAATGTTCTCAGATCCTGACAGGTAGTGGTGACTCTACTTGTGCACTGTGGGATGTGGAGTCAGGTCAGCTCCTCCAGACATTCCATGGTCATGCTATTGTGTTCTCACAAGCTACTGACAGTTATTGGTAATGTTCTCAGATCCTGACAGGTAGTGGTGACTCTACTTGTGCACTGTGGGATGTGGAGTCAGGTCAGCTCCTCCAGACATTCCATGGTCATGCTATTGTGTTCTCACAAGCTAATGAAAGTTATTGGTAATGTTCTCAGATCCTGACAGGTAGTGGTGACTCTACTTGTGCACTGTGGGATGTGGAGTCAGGTCAGCTCCTCCAGACATTCCATGGTCATGCTATTGTGCTCTCACAAGCTAATGAAAGTTATTGGTAATGTTCTCAGATCCTGACAGGTAGTGGTGACTCTACTTGTGCACTGTGGGATGTGGAGTCAGGTCAGCTCCTCCAGACATTCCATGGTCATGCTATTGTGCTCTCACAAGCTAATGAAAGTTATTGGTAATGTTCTCAGATCCTGACAGGTAGTGGTGACTCTACTTGTGCACTGTGGGATGTGGAGTCAGGTCAGCTCCTCCAGACATTCCATGGTCATGCTATTGTGCTCTCACAAGCTAATGAAAGTTATTGGTAATGTTCTCAGATCCTGACAGGTAGTGGTGACTCTACTTGTGCACTGTGGGATGTGGAGTCAGGTCAGCTCCTCCAGACATTCCATGGTCATGCTATTGTGTTCTCACAAGCTAATGAAAGTTATTGGTAATGTTCTCAGATCCTGACAGGTAGTGGTGACTCTACTTGTGCACTGTGGGATGTGGAGTCAGGTCAGCTCCTCCAGACATTCCATGGTCATGCTATTGTGCTCTCACAAGCTAATGAAAGTTATTGGTAATGTTCTCAGATCCTGACAGGTAGTGGTGACTCTACTTGTGCACTGTGGGATGTGGAGTCAGGTCAGCTCCTCCAGACATTCCATGGTCATGCTATTGTGTTCTCACAAGCTAATGAAAGTTATTGGTAATGTTCTCAGATCCTGACAGGTAGTGGTGACTCTACTTGTGCACTGTGGGATGTGGAGTCAGGTCAGCTCCTCCAGACATTCCATGGTCATGCTATTGTGCTCTCACAAGCTAATGACAGTTATTGGTAATGTTCTCAGATCCTGACAGGTAGTGGTGACTCTACTTGTGCACTGTGGGATGTGGAGTCAGGTCAGCTCCTCCAGACATTCCATGGTCATGCTATTGTGTTCTCACAAGCTAATGAAAGTTATTGGTAATGTTCTCAGATCCTGACAGGTAGTGGTGACTCTACTTGTGCACTGTGGGATGTGGAGTCAGGTCAGCTCCTCCAGACATTCCATGGTCATGCTAGTGATGTGATGGCGATCGATCTTGCTCCATCGGAGACTGGCAACACTTTTGTCTCTGGGGTCAGTGTTACTACATAAGTGAAGTAGCATACAGTGAACAAATATTTCAGAGAGCAAGAGTTATTTTTGAATAAGATGTTTCAGTGATGGACAAAGCATTTTTGTTTTTCTACTCGGAATGAATTTTGAATTAATGTTTTTCTACAGATAAAATTGTTCTCAAGACATCCCCTGGACGGTTAGGCTATATATGGGCTCAGCTAAATCCCATAGAGGGATGTGCCCGTTATCAAACATTACATTGCCTTTGTAGAAATGAGGTAACATGCAAAATTTCTAAAAAAGTCCATAGCTCATTTCGTTGTGGAGATATCCAGTGGAAAACAGATACAAAGGCAGACCGTCAGACAAGAGGAGTTTTAGTAATTTATTGTAATGGGTTTTGAAATGAAGTAAAAGCTAAGTAAAATATACAAAATTTCAAGTTTATAGGTCAAATCATTTCCGAGATATCGTGCAGAGTTATATATAGGCTTTACTAATGCTTGGTGAAATTTAATGAAGGCACATGAACCATAATTGAACTCTCTCTGGTCTATTTACAAATAAACTGATACGACGAATTATTGAAGGACCAGATAGAATGTCAAACAGTAATAACCAACTAATCCACTAAATATCAAACACACGCGTCATATGATTGTAATTGTTTATATATTTGGTAATTCTATGATTTTTAGTACTGCCATCATGTTTGCTTGCAAGACCAATGTAAATATGTTTGCTAATACTCAGTCAAATCTAATAGAGTGACTTGCAGCATCATTGAACACGATCTTCATACACAATTTGAAGTCATGCAGGTTGCTAGGTCTGAGAGATACCCTATGGACAGACAGACATAGACAGGAATGAAAATTTTCAAGCCCCTCAAGTGAGCCCTTACACTACCACTCAGCCAATTACTGAAGTCCACCATGTTGATTGACAACAGGTGCGATTTATTGAGACATTAAATTTATATATCTGGGTGCAGTACTAAGTGGGAGGCCGGTTTTGAAAATAGCAGAAACAGTTTGCGAAGACTATAGTAAAAATTGATAGTGATTATTCATTTGAGTAATTAAAATTCAAAATAAGTCAATTTCAATCAGCGCTGACTAGCATTTAAGACTTGTAGTGTTTAAATTTGAGCTCGGTTTGTATTGGTACTGAAATGCCCCAATTCCTGTGGTTGTAGAGCTGTGACAAGATGGTCCTGATCTGGGACATGAGGACTGGTCAATGTGTCCAGTCATTTGAGGGCCATCTCTCCGACATTAACAGTGTCAAGTTCCACCCTAGCGGCGACGCTGTGGCCACCGGCTCTGACGATTCCACAGTGAGTATTCTACGGTTCGGAAAAATAGAGAATAACAAGAAATCGTTACAATTTCAAATTGCATTAAATTAAAAACTAATGGAGTGTTCCTGTGACAGTTTCTAAAAAGTTATAATTCTTGCATTTTTAATTGGTTGTATTTTGTATTTATTATTTAATTTAAAGATTGAACCAATTGAGATAAAAGTTAACATTTTTAGTGTGTCTCTCGAAAATACGCTTTATAAAATACTGCCCGTTTTTCCTAATTATAAAAAGATTATTGCTTATAAAGCTTCTTTAGTAAAAATTGTCTTTTTTCCTTTTAAATAGGAAGGCTTTTAATTTTATAAAATCTTCAATTAAAATATATGTTTTAAATCCTTCTATTCCAAAAAATATAAATCTTATCTTAATAAACTAAGTTGTACTAGCTTATTATATAACTTAGTTATATAGTTATTATATACTAGAGTAAACTGATAATAAAATATTTTGTATGTTCTCAGAAAATACATGTTTACATGTTTTAGCAAATACTTAACTAGACTCTGTAATTATTTTTGTAGTCTGCTGGAAGTAAATGGCTGATTGACAAAAACAGACAACGATGATGAAAATCAGTGAGCTTTTGCTTTCAAAACATCTGAATAATACAGCGTGCTCCTTCTAGCAGAGAACTTTGTCAATAAAATCAATATTGACATGAAATAGTACAGAGAATCTGAGCTAATTAAAGCAAAACATCGTATCATCTGTGTTCAAAATGATAACTTAAAAAAATACTGATTACAGTACAGTAGTCCCTCACTAATCGGACACAATTCAGACCAGACATGTGTCGGATTAGTCAAAAAGCCAGAGATCAATTGAAAAACAAGTTTAAATTACATAATGGAATGTATTGTTACTGAAAAAGTCAATTCTTACTATAAAGATGTACATAGTCTTAACATAAAAAAGTACAATGCAGCAGTTGAAGTACAGTATGTATTTGAATTATCGTACATTTGTATTGAGCTCATCAGCAGTACTGTACATTAAAAAGATTGTTTGATAATATTGAAATGGAAAACTAAAAAATAAATAGGCCCACTTCAGTGTCAAATTCTTAAGAATAGTTAGTTTTGTGAGACTCTTGTATATCTGACAAAAAACTGTTTGTAGTTGTTGCTTCTTAGTTATAAAGCATTTCTCAAAACATTGTCATAAAGCCTTTGTAAAACTAAGATGTGCTGCTTCTCCATTTTCCTCAGCCCACTTGGGATCGCCGACTTGAATTGACGGTTACAATAACAGATATTCCCCTCTCTCTCACACATGGACTTTAATGACGACAATGCAGGCATTCTCACACTGCCTTTTTCTAGTGGCCAGATTACTGGAGGGATTGGACTGGCACAGGACCAGACTATAGAGGGACTAATGTATAAGGTTGTAATTTATTAATAATAAAAATTTAAAGAGAACTTTATTACAAAAAAAGAAAGAAAAACAATCTTGCCTGACTTAAACAGTTTTCTATCAATCTTCAAAATTATTTTAAACAGTGATAAATTAGTACACATTTAAAGAGTGTAAAGTTTGAATTTAAAATTTGTAATGATAAGATAATTATTGTTTAATTTCAAATAAACATTTATGTACCAATAATGTTTTTGTAATAAATGATACAATTATACATTGATGAAGTTAATTCTGTATTTTTTTGCATTACAGTGTCGCCTCTTCGACCTGAGAGCAGACAAGGAAGTTGCAGTTTACAGTAAAGAGAGCATAATTTTTGGAGCAAATTCAGTAGATTTTTCAGTTAGTGGTAAGTGGAAATTATACAGATTATATATTTAGTAAAATACCATTTTATTTGTTTTTACTTCTTTTTGCTTGTTTAAAACAGGAAATATGTTTGTTACCCTATCCTCCTCCTTTTTCAATGTCCCAAGTCAGATAATGCTAATAATAATGCTAACATGTGCAGTGTGTTTCAAGGACATAGCCAACAAGGGGGTCCAAGGGGTCAGGACTCCCCAAATTTGCAATAAAAAAAAAAAAAAAAAAAAAAAAAAAAAAAAAAAAAATCACTTTATTGTCGTATAAATCTCATGATCATTGATAAAGTCATAAATACAGCACATTCTGGTAGCCAAGTCCAACATAGATAGTTAAAAGTTAAAAGTTTCAACACAGTTACATCAACAAATATCAGCATTAATGCACTTAATGTAATTTAATAATAATTTACATTATTTGGCAATGCAAAGAACTATACAGTAAATAACAATGGTACCACTGTAGTTACATCGATGGATCTGCATTGAAAACATAACATAATCTTATTAAAACAAAATAGACTTATTGGAGAAAAATTCCTCTACAGAGTAGAATGGGTTCTCCAAAAGCCATAAATAATATTTCTTTAAGAAAAGTGTTTTGTCAAACTTTGGGATTAAATGTGACAGATGGTTATATACCTTCAGGGAAAGTACCTGATGACTCTTTAAAGTTTTACTTAATCTATTGAATTTTATTTTTGATAAATTCTTGCATCTTGTATTGTGCGAATGGGTATCACCAATTGGTATCACCAACATTATTTCAATTACTTTTTTATTAATCTATTATTATTATTTAAATAATTCAGTATTACTGACATGTACTGCTGAAAGATCGTTCTCAACAGAGAAACGGGTAAAGAGCGTTTAAAGGAACAAAATGGTGCCTTACTCTCTGTCTACTATGGGGGAAGATAGCAGTTGTCCGGACCCTTCCCCCAAATGTTTTCCTGGCAACGATCTCGATGTGTTTCTATTTATTGCTAAAAGGTTGCAATGACTGTTAACTGCACAGGACGGCTGCTGTTTGCCGGTTACAATGACTACACGGTGAACGTCTGGGATACACTGAAGTGCGTACGGGTCAACCTCCTGTATGGCCATGAGAACAGGGTGTCGTGTCTCCAGGTGTCTCCGGATGGCACTGCCCTCTCCACTGGCTCCTGGGATTACACTCTCAGGGTGAGTAGGATTACATTCACAGACTTCTGCTTCTCTGGTGTCAAGTGGAAAAAAAGATTGAATTCTTCATCTTGCTTTGCTCATCATGTAGATCTAATGATGAAATAGAAATTAAAGAAGGAAATGATATTGAGGAAACGCTTCAAGAAAATTGTTTTTCTTTTAAATTTATCTGTTTTTTTGTTGTATTACATGATACTTCTAAACATATATAAAACCTTTGTAAGGGTGATACTACAGTTATACTATAATTTGTATTGTAAAAGTTTTGATAGGGTAGGCATATCTTTACCAGAATTTAACATTATTCTTTTTGTTATTAACATAGATATATTAAAATAAGGACAAAAATAAATCCCACACTGGGTGTGAGTGGTTAGCAAAATGCCCAGTAAGCATGATATGTCCCATACACGCATTTATTTATGTGTTTATTTTGATACCGCTATATATTAAGAAGAGAAAAAAAACTTCTCAACACAAAGCAAGGTTGAAACATTGAAGAAACCTTGTTTCAACATTGTTGTGGAAACATTTCAAGAATTTTTTATTGATGTTTTCACATTGTGTGAACTGATAAACCTAGATTATATTTCAGAGTTCATTTCTACTCCCAGCTCAAACATACCAAAGAACCTCCTCTGCATAAAATATATTGAATTTTCAGCTCATAAATTAAATAATGTTTTACTGTGTATAAACACTAAAAATCAAATTATTATTACAGGAAATTTATATTTCAATTACAAGAAAAGATTCCTCTTATTTGTTACAGGTGTGGGCCTAATGTTGTTGACCCACTCTCCAGCAACCGAATTTCACGAGGCTAGTCCGGCATTCAACCTTTACTTACTATTACCAATGTACCTCAGATAGCAATGCATTTAACCAAAATACTCGTACATTAGTGTATACCAAGTATTTGTTGTGTTTGTTCCAAAGCCAAACTCCAAAACAGTGTTAGAATAGGCTAATTTTATTAATTAGATAAATTATAATAGATTAGTTGTTGAACTATCCCTAATTAAAAAAAATAGTTTCGAGATTGTTAAGTTTTTAGGAATTTATCGAGGTTAAACTCCATGTCCATTAAGTTTTGTAAATTGTATGTTAATTTTATACATTAAGTATATCTACTAGTCATAGTGTAAGTCAAGTTATGTAGCCTATCTATCTTTCTCTATCTTTTAACCCTTTTATACTTTATCAATCGTTAAGCAGAATTATTTAAATGAAGGTATCAACAGCATATTTTTCTTTTAAATAATAAATCTGAAGGCAATGTCTACTTTAATGATTGTGTCGTTTTTTCTATTCCTTAATCTTGTGAGGTCTATTGTCATTATATTGACTGTGTGCTTCTATGTCATAACTAAGAATATGTAGAAATCAAATAAGCCTCCTTTCTCTGTGAAAAAATTTAACACTGAAAAAACTTTTTTAGAGCAGTGTTAAAACAAATGTTAAAAATATTTTTCATAATTTTTCATTGTGATTAACAACTGAAAATAACAACTATGTAAATCAGACAAATTTATCATAATAGAGTTTTATAGATTTCTAGCTGTGTATAATTAATTTGTGCTCATAAAAAAGGTCTGTGAAAAATGTAAAGGATATTTATAGAACGATTCTTTTTTACTAAAAAGGCAATGATAGCGTACCAAAACTAATTTTGGTAATTTATGAAATTTGGATATACAATTGAAATTGTAAATCTTTACTCTTTTTTTTAAAAAAAAAAACACTTCTTGTCAATGTGAAGCTTTCAGGATAGACCTTCATCCAACATTATCCAAGATGCCAAGTTTTCTTTAACCCTTTGTAGATTTTGAGGCTTGAATGTTTAACCTTTTAGTCTTTCTAATTCTAAAAGTTTTATCTTAAGAGTGTTAAAAACTAGATCATTGTGAATATTGGAAACAAAACTGGGCCCATACATAATCTTAAAGGACACCTATTTTGACAATATGTGGCTTTGATTCTACAATTCTTTCAGAACCATTCTGCACTTGCTTTACTTCAAGTATTTGCTCTCTCCCTGTACGATATATACCACAACAATATTCTTCCATCAAACCTAGGGATTTGATTTTCTCAAGTATTAAACTGTTATCCAACGAGTCAAATGCTTTGCTGAGGTCAGAACACTTTCTTTTTTCAAGGTTGTAAATTATTTGTCTAATTAGATCAATGAGTGCATCTGTGGTCGATTTTACAGATAAGAACCCATGTTGTCTTGCAGGTAAGATGTCGAAGTTTAAATGATGTGAGAGAGCCTAACCATTACTAATTTTTCAACCAGGTTTGGCATGAAAAAATGAAGTAATTTGGTATTTTAAAATTGTTGCCTAAAATATACTATTGTTACTAAAGTTTAATTGAAGTTGATAGCCCCTTGTTACCTACCAGGATCGGAAGATGAATGAATGTGTGAAGATTCTTGTGATTCTGCATCATTGTAACTCTAAGGAGATATGCAAAAACTCCTGCATTAGTAACATTCAATAAAATTCCTACCATATGGAACGTTGTGTTAAAGGTCTAAGCAATAAAAAGTCCCAACTGTTTTAGAAAAGGTCCATCAATAATGCATTCTATTTTGACTGAATATAATGGAAGTCTCTTTGTGTTATACTGAATTGTTTTTTATAATTATTAAAATATTCAAAAGGTCTGAATATGATTAACTTAAAAGTGAATTCATCCTATACTGGTGCTGTAGCAGGTGTTTGATCTGCTCAGCAAGTTTGTACCTCTAAACCGTTGCCAATTTTAAGTTTTGCATTTTAAAGAATAACATTAATGATTTTTATGACTTGGAAGAGTTATTAAAGGATTAATAAATATAAAACAATAATTTTCTCTAATTATATTTTCTTTAGGTGACGTACTTAATCGTCAGGTATTCAAGTAATAGTAGTTATTTTATCACCTTCAATCAATGAGTAGCCACTTTCAGCCAAGTAGCCAGTCTTCATATGATTGGGTGATGTTGATTTAACTTTCATTTAATTGTATAATAGTTAGTGTATAAATACTTTAATTTATAAAACTAAACTGTGAACTTCTACAATAAAAATTGGGTGACAGATTTTGGCTGGATTTTGGAAAGGAGTATATTAGACCATGTAGCTAAGGATAACATTACGGACATACACAAACTTCAAACTTGGTTTTGTATATGAAGAAATTAAGTTTAATGTAAAATTTAAAGCCTAGCTCAATTTGTTCACTAGTTATCTTGGGGAAAGATAAAGGAGAAATTTTACCCGCCACCTGACTGGTAAGCTTCGTTAACGCTCTGCCAATAAAGTTCTTTCAATGCTAAGATGGGTTGTAATCACATTTTCTTTCTCACTATCAACTAAATTTTTCAGTTCAAACCACATAGAAAAGACACAGCTGTTTATAAAAATATTGTTAACACATTTTGTCATCAAATTTCGATATCGTGCAAACTGGAAACTTATATTAGCCTAATAAATAAGATTACATTGTCTTTGTTTATACCATTCTCTTAAATATTATTTTAACTTGATTGTACTTTTTATATTTCCAGATTACGTATGTATGATTACAATAAGTAACTTGAAATTGTCAGTTCCAATCATTCATTATCAATAACAAATACTAAACAAAGTACAGTTACTAATTCACTTATAACTTGATTCATTAATAACTGTCTTCAAATTCCTAAAAAAGTGGGTTTGGTTCTCATGATTTGAATGCAGTTATAATTAAGTTACATATATTTATTTATACAACATTGATATTTGTAAAATGTGATATTTATTAGTATAGTTAGTATTTTTGAGATTTGATGCACACAGCATGCCGATTACTGTGAAAAGATAGGCGATCAAGTTAAAGATTCATCTTGGTGGCCTGTTTACATGTTTTTTTGGTAGTTTACATCTAACTTCAGTAGCTTATGCTGTTGCTGCGTTGTATGGTGGCATTTGTTGTACAGGTGGTATTTGTGGCATCTCTGGCAGCATTGAAATTATTATTGACGGCACAGATTGCATTGGCACCGCTGATGGATTTGACGGGTTTGATGGCATAGGTTGTATTGATGAAATCAATATTGACGGTATCCCCGCTGCTGATGGATCTGATGACATCGACTGGTATGATGGCATAGGTGGCATCGCTGGCACTGGTGAAGCTGATGATACTGATGGCATGGATGATATTCCTGGTACTGGCGGATTTGATGGAAACGACGAAGCTGAAGGCACTTGTGCGTATGTGTTGACCACTGCCACCAGGACACAGCTAACCACTGCTACAGACTGATTCAGAATGTGTTAGTTATCATCAGAATAAAATAAATTAACCCTTTTACTGTCAATGTCCGATTTTCAAGACAATTGTAAAAATAATTATAAAATACATTATAAACATCTAAAGTTGATGTTGGAAGGTAATTCATTTATGGAAAAAACTTTATACTATAACAAATTTATAGATATATGTATGTACCGGGTGTCTTAAAAGTCCCCTTCCATTAACTTTCTTATGAATAGAGATGGAGTGATTTACTTTGGGAGTTGTTTATATGACCAACTGAGGAGATTTTGATGTATACAAATTTTAAGCCTTTTCCCCAAGATGGGGTATTTTGGGGATGAGTACAGATTTTTAAATAGGAAGTCCTAACAAGTAACACCTTATTTTAAAGGTATTATAAAAAGAATAAGAATTGGAAAAACTAGAAGTATATAATGTTACTCTATCAAATTTGGTGGACAGTTAAAGTTTAAATTGTTTGATAAAAGCCCCACAATTTAAGTTACATTTAAAGTTATTTTAAGGCAGATAAAACATTCACTCGTTAGTTATTTTGGGAACTTACAACACCAAATAATAAAAGAAATTATTGCAAGAATTAACAAACATCATCAACCATGAATAACATAGCTTTTGTTTTGCCTGACCGAAATACAGTAGGAAGTCCTGGGAATACCAATAGTTTTCCATGTTATCTCTTATCGGTTACCAGATAGTATGTGAGATACATTTAGTCCAGTAACTGTCTCCTGGTAACTAAGAGATAACTTGGCAAAACCAGTTAATGGTATTCTCAGAACTCCTACTGGGCTTTGGTTAGTCAAAACAAAACCTAATAAATGCTATGTTATTCATGTTTGTTGATGTTTTGATTTTAGCCCATAAGAATAATTTTAAACACCTTTTCTGCCTTATTTTTGGTATTAAAATATCTTATTTTAAGGATACACACAGAAAATCTTTTTAGTCATATCAGTATTGTTATTTGTTATTTAGCAAAAAATCTCATACTTTTTCATAATTGTTTACATATTCACCACGATGTGTACCCGATTATACATGTGATCTTTCACAACTACCGTCAGGTACACACTGGGCTTTCGTAAAGCAGCACGTCATGCTCCCGATGGGGTACATTTGATGCATTACCTTATTGCGTTTTTAATGTTTGCCTGTCATGGTGGTTTGTTAAATTAGATCCTGCCTTTAAATAAATACCTCAAACTATTGTGTACTCTTATCAGGTGCACAATTGCTATTTCTTTAGGTAAATTAATTTTTAGGTATATATTATAACATTGTTTTTGTGTAAAATTTTGAAGTCTACATAAATTTCTCGTTTTACTTAAAAAATGATTACAGATTTTTGCCAAAAAAGTCTGGAAATTAGCCGTCGTCGTGAACGTGTTAATAAATTATAAACTTTATAAAAAAAAATTATTTTAGTTTACCATGCTCTACTCAATGTTGTACATAGTGCAAGTCCATATATTTGCAATTCGAATACTAACGATATCAAAATGTACATAAAAAGAGACAATGAAAATGTGATGCATATGATCACCATAAATACGTTCATTGAAAGCTGGAGTTAAAAAGTCTGATAAAAAATTTGCAAATTTGAGAAAATGTTCACAAAACTATGCACAATTAAGAGGCACATGTATAATTGTAGGTAGATTTTGTTTACAAAATAAGACTATTATTTGCAATTTTAAACTGAAAGTGCATTATATGTCGCACCAATTTGTCACATTACACTAATTACATAATTTGTAAATGAAAGATATCATTTGGTAGTGGTGGTGTCTTATTGGGAGGTAATAAATTAAACAAAACAACGGCTAATTATTTTTGAGTTTTTATTAGCAAAAAAATTAGCGATAAAAAGTGAGCAAATTGAGTGTGACTGCCTATTATGTAGATTCTTACCAGAACACTTGCTTATTCTCTTTTAGAAGATCTGTCTCACCATTCTAGTACTCTGACATAACCTCAATGAGAGACGATATACTCTATTTAAATAACGAACACATTCAGGGGCGGTTCCCCCTAAGCTGCCTGAGAAATATAAAATTCTCTAACAAGAGTAATAATTACATTGAAGGAAGAACTCTTCATTATTGGAAACACATATAAATCTTTAAATTATTGTATATCTTTTGGTGTTTATCTATCAGCAGTGTATATATATCTTTACTAAAAATTCAACAGTATTAAATCAATTTAGGAGTGATACATTTGCATTTGTTACTTCTTATCAACCCAGTCAGAACACCAATTGATTTAGCATTGTAGTTTGTGAGCTTGTACACGAAATTGTCATTTATGAGTCATTCAGTTATAATTCTCTTTATTTTTATTAAAAAAAAGAAATCCAAAGAGATAAAGTTTTATACCATTTTAAATCTAGAAATTTTTTCATTAGATACTTAGTTGATATAAATTGTATACATTACTCGTAGAGGTAGAATTACCACCAGATATTACTGTATTTTAATTATGAACATATAGTTCTGGTGAATTAATAAAAAAACTCAGCTTTTTAAATTTTGCAAAACAGCATGTTTCATAATAGGACCTGAACGTAATGGCATTTGCGGATGATGTAGTGATCTTGTCAGAAAGTTTGGATGACCTCTCCACACTAACAAAAAGTTTTATTAAAGAATGTCAAACAGTAGGCTTAGAGCTAAATGAAGATAAAACTAAAATTATTCATTTTGGAAGACATGCTGGAAATGTGAGAACAAACTTAAGCATTGACAACTACTCGATTGGCTGGGTAGAAAGTTTTAAATATTTGGGTATAACAATAAACAGCAAAAACGTGGAGGATATAGAGATACAAAGCAAATTAGCTAATGCAAATAGGTGTCTTGGGGCGTGTACAAAACTCTTTACGTCAAGATTGTTGTCACAATGCTCCAAAATAAGAATTTATAAAACAATCATTCAACCAGTCCTAATGTATGTACGAAAAATATTTGGACCAATATGTGATGAAGGGGTGTGGCGAATAAGAAAAAATAGAGAATTACGCAATGTATACCAAGATCCTGATATTGTGGCTTTGGTGAAGGCAAAGAGAATTAGCTGGCTGGGACATGTACATCGGAGACAGGAGGGCACAAGGTTAAAAGAGGTCTACCAGGCGGTACCGGCAGGAAGGCGCCCTTTGGGTAGGCCAAAGATAAGATGGTGCGATCAAGTGGTCGAAGATGTGACCCGGTGTGGAGGGTCTGTGGATCTGGCGGAAGACAGGGGGGCGTGGAAGAGGCTCATAGACGAGGCAAAGAATCGACTGAGATTTGTTACGCCCCGGCAGTAAGTAAGTAAGTAAGCATGTTTCATAAAGGAAATTTTGTTTGAATGTATATCTGTAGGCACAAACATTTCATTAGCTTTTATCTAAGTTGAACATTGACATGGTGTATGCTATACAGCATGAGTCATGCAACTGAACCAAAAACCAATCATGTAAACTGTGATCAGTTGTTTTACTGTTATAGTCTATTATAAAGTGAAGGATGCCATAACTGTCATCACATACATGAGAACTGACGTGAAGTTGTTTTCAATTGTAATTTAGCTTACTCCTACTCTGTAAGGGAGGTTTTTGCAGCATTACGCACCATTATGGAAGAGGGTTGAGGAAGTTTGACACAGCGTTATGTAGCGTACGTAGCAACTAAACCTCAACAGTTAATTGCTTAAATATATTCAGAAAATTGGCCTGGTTCCTCCCAAACATTTTAAAGTTAGTGTTATATTCCCCCTCCCCATAAAAGCAGATGGAAAGAAGTTTCAATTCATTAATAAGGTAAAATTTTGAAAAACTTTGTGAGTAAACACTGTCTCTATTATTAATTCAAATATGCAAGTTAGTAAAAAAGGATGACTGAGCAGTCTGTTATTTTAGGAGCGGCTGGTGTGACAAGCAAGTTGACACCAAATCATCTGTCAGTGCATGTACATTACAGTCATTGTAATGTTGCAGTGAGTACCTTGGTACGAGATAGTATAGTGATTGTTTTGTTACGTTATGGTTACATTTAGATCAGAGTTAAAATGTTTAAAAATATGCAGGGGAAACTGTTTCAATCATTGTTTTTAAATTACAAAAATTCACATTTCGAGAAGAAGCAGCAAACAGTGCAAACAATGTTCTACAGTTTTAAAGTGCTAATTTTATATCAATAAATCACAGTTTACTTTGGAGTTTAAATTTTCCTTATTATGTACAATTTTTAGAGTAATATAAATTAGGGGGGGAGGGATTTGGTGGTAGTGTTTGACATAATTATTGAGAGGGTTAGTGTTACCGTTACAAGTCGTTATGTGTGGGGGGTGGGGGAAGAGGTGGGTCTGAAGAGTTCGATTTTAGCTTTATGTGATTAAGGGATGGCTCATTAAAAGCTATGCATTTTTATTGCAAATATAATTTGATTTGGAGGTATTCCTTAAGATGATCATCATTCATATAAGACTAAAGAAAGTCACATGTAATACTATGTAACATCTATTTAAACATAGATAATGTTACATCTATCAATTTATAGAATATTATACATGGATGACTTTAAAACGTGGCACTTTAAAAACAAATGATTAGGACATTATAATATTAGAAAACAAATTTTCATCAAATCCTATAGTCCCTTCCACATTGACTCTGCAGCCCAAAATGGACAGACAACTACAATGCACTCCACTGGTAATATGTGTACTTTTATGTGTTCTTTCAAATCAGTGAACTCTAGAAGTTAGTTTTCAAGGTGAACCTGCTGATTTTCCTATCAATTAGCAAAAATCCCTGTTTATCAAAGATAAGAAAGAAAAGATTGCTCTCTTTTCTCAACCAACTTGTACTTTTAATACATAACATTAAAAAAAGAAAAGACCAATCTACTCATCCCCTCAAAAAATTAGTTGATTGGTTTTGCCCTAAATTTGTCACGAATTCATACTTACACAATGGATACACTGCTTTAATAAATTAAAAAAAAGAACTCTTATAAATTATAAATATATAGAACAGTAATTTAATCACAAGTGCAATTGTTTTAAATTTTAGTTAAGACCTAAAATTTTACTACTTAAAAATAATTGTACAAGCTACAAACCTACAATAGAAGTAAAACTGAAAGAGCTTGTTATTCATCTAGAGATCATTATGTTTACTACTTGCTTGAGTGCTTTATTGGATGCTTGAAAAACTTGAAAATTTGAGTTTGAAAAGATGCCTTTATAATGTACTCTGTTATTGCTCTAATAAAATAGTCCCTAACCAAACATTATGACATTATTAATAGTAACAAAACTTGTTTTTTCTTACCTTTGTAAACATGTTGGTGGATAGTTGTCAACAGAAGATGGCTGTACTCGTATGTGTGAATACAGGCTTATATACGCTTAAGTGGCTGGCATTAATGACTATGAAAACTTATCTTCCAAGAAACAATTCCAGCCAATGATGGTTCACTAGAGTCACTTACAGTTTGTGGTTCCAGTAGTTATTAAAGATAATTCCGGTGTTTTGTGTTTTTTCAATCTATGCAGTACATAATCTACCACAAATTCTGCAGAGGATGTAACAAGGAGAAACAACAATAAGAAATTACAGTTTGGAAAATGTTTTTGTTTTTCTAACATCATTTTCTATTTAGGGAATCGTAAAGTTAATGTGATCAATTTCCAGTTACATAAAAAAAAAAAAAACATTTATTGTTGCAGACATTTAAAATGCCTTGTCTGAAGACAGATGAATAGGAAACCATATTTTTTGTTTATTTCACATGGAATTAAAAGTGACTCAGTCAACAAATATTAAGAGAGAATATGGTATAGCGTTTGGTATTAACCTTAAATGTTCTAATGGTTTTGAGAAAGGTTATAGAAATTCAGTAATCAGTCATAGCTAATACTGTTTTGCTTTGACACTGTGTAATAAAAGTTAAATATTATATTTACAATTTTATTGCCTTAGGCAACATGAGTAAGATTGGTAATGGTGGACGATATCCTCTTGAAATCCACCAAGTTCCTTGGATTATGCCTTGATCGAGAGCTGACATGGGACTCATATCAAAGCATATGCTCATATCAATGGTCGGTTTGGGCATTTATGTCCTGTACAACCTTAAAAAATTCAAATCTCAATGAAACTACTTAGTGTTAAAGGCACTTTACTCTGTTGAAGAGTTAATGATGGGCTGTTGCAGTGAAATGACTTGAAAATTATCAGTGGTAGCTAAATGGAAAATCTAGTTCTGATATTAAAAACACTATACAAAACCATATTGTTACCTTCATACTCGTAATTAGCTTGAACAGTAACTATTAGATTAGATTGATGCATGCTATGCAATTGTATGATTGTTATGCAATAAAAATATTATTATTAAATTATCAATATTATATAGGCAAGGTAATTAGAATAGGTTTGGCTTAGAAATCTACAATTGCAGTTCAGTGTTATTTTTATATAGTAATTTGATGAGGCCGGTCAAATTAAAATTGTAGGAATCTGTTGCCATTGATGATAGGAACATTAAATATTAGTAATTGTTGCTGAGAATCATCCAATTGTGGTTAATATATATTATATATTACACACATGTTCGTTCATTCTCTATTTTGTTGAAATATGTATTTGGCATACCTAAATTCCATTCAAGAAACTTTTCACAACGATCCAATAAAGGAAAAAACTATAAAATTTAAAATTTAAAGTAAAAACATTTATTGAAGTTTACACTATTCTTTGTTCTACTTAAAAAGCATGAAGTATCTGTTAAAATACTACGAAAATACCAGACATCAGCCGAGGACACCGCCTCTTCTCTCGTAGTAACTTGTGCGTGAATAGCCACCGATGGGAGGAACGCCGTAGCCACCATAGGGGAGGGAGGATCCGATACCGTAACCATAGGGTTGTGGTACAGGTACTGGCACCGGAACCGGCACTGCCATGGGGTAGTATTGAGCCGGCACAGGAGGTGCAACTAACATACATCCCCACAGCATCAACAATATCTATGAAACAGATGGTTCATATTAATTCACATATTCATATTTTATTAGTTGCTGCAGAAATTATTTTCCCCCAAACTCAAGACATTAGATACAAAAACCCTAGAGAGTATGATAACAACTTTATATATTTCCAACAAGAAGGAGATCAAAAAGCTGTGAGTTTTTAAGCTAACAGTATGGGTTCATAGAGATGGGTTCTTAGAATAGGGAGAATCTAGGGACTTGCTCAATTTCCAGATCTTATACCAAAGGGTTTTGCTTATAGAAACATATGAAGTCAACAATTTACAAAACTCAAATGTTCTCAGAGAGAGAAGCACTGGTTGTTTCATACCAGGTATTCCTTATAATATCCTGGAAAATCTATTCAAATGCTGTACCACTGTCAAACAGAAAATTTGAGTCATTATCACAGAAAGTATGTGATTTTTGTTCTAAGTTAATGATAAGTTGAATACCTTATAGTATTTCTTTATTTATACTTAGGTCTAATATTTCATAATTAATTTCATTAAATAGTCTAATTTATATTGTTTGTTAATTAATGAATTAGTTTTTTGGCTGCTAATTGAATGACATATGATTTGTTTTCATCTTAATTAATTACCATTTTAAATTAAAAATGTTTATTTTGAAAGCCTTTTAAACTATCACACATGGTGCAATTAATAACAAACTAGTTTTATTCTAGTATTTATTAAAATACTGTCATCAGAATACTCTCATTAAAGAAATAAATCATCAGAAAATTGTTATTACAGTTTAAATACTTTAAGATTTATTTCTCGTAGTATTTATTAAAATACTGTCATCAGAATACTCTCATTAAAGTAATAAATCATCAGAAAATTGTTATTACAGTTTAAATACTTTAAGATTTATTTCTCGTAGTATTTATTAAAATACTGTCATCAGAATACTCTCATTAAAGTAATAAATCATCAGAAAATTGTTATTACAGTTTAAATACTTTGAGATTTATTTCTCGTAGTATTTATTAAAATACTGTCATCAGAATACTCTCATTAAAGTAATAAATCATCAGAAAATTGTTATTACAGTTTAAATACTTTGAGATTTATTTCTCGTAGTATTTATTAAAATACTGTCATCAGAATACTCTCATTAAAGTAATAAATCATCAGAAAATTGTTATTACAGTTTAAATACTTTGAGATTTATTTCTCGTAGTATTTATTAAAATACTGTCATCAGAATACTCTTATTAAAGAAATAAATCATCAGAAAATTGTTATTACAGTTTAAATACTTTAAGATTTATTTCTCGTAATATGAATATTGCTATTTTTTAGTTAGTTCTATTTTAGTTTAGTGGTACCATTAGGGTTTCCTTCTCAAAACTTTGAAATGGCCTATTTAAAGTTTTTTTTAGTTACCCCTTACCTTGATTTTGGGGATGGGGAGGTGATTTTTAAACCAGAAAAACCAATTTTGGTTATGTTTCCACTATTCTCTTACGATCATAATATTTAAATTTTAATATTCAAAATTTTAGAGGGTTTCTTTATTTACAGCCTGTACATTTATAGGCCACAAAATATTGAAAATATACTCATTAGTATAATAATACTGTATATTATAATGAAATAATAAATAGGAACGTTCAATTAAAAATGTAGACAATGCTTATTTTCTTGCGTATCATTATCTACCTGTTTCAAAATATTCTTGGAAGAAAATATGTGTTAGACTATCTACTAACGTGCTACCCTAAATAGATATATAGTTTAGTAAGTTAAGCTGATATAGTTCACTCAGAAAGTGCAGTCACTGAAATAAATAAAAAAAATTAAATATTTACTACAGCAAAATTTGATTTGTTACATAAATTACAATCAATCAATTACTACCAAAAACTATACACAATCACAATAAAACTACCAGTGTATTAGCCAATTTTAATGGTACTCACTTTTCCAACCACAGACATGGTGTGAAACAGTTCTTTCCTGCGTTGTTCAGAGTCTTATACATTGGGGACAGTTATTAAAAAGCCTCTTAGTGTTTTAATTAATATAATTAAAGTAACTTATCACAAAGCCATCTCTGTGTTGACAGTGACTGGTGTCTGAAGGACACATACAGCTCCTACTCAACACTTTAAACATATCACCTAGCAATTACCTAATTGATAAGAAAATGTCACTTATTTAAAGATGGATGTTTATAAAAAAATTAAATACTTTTATATATATATATATATATATATATATATATATATATATATATACCTTAAATTCATATATTAAATACATACATACATTATATATATCCTCTTTATATATATCCGATCCTCTTTTAAGCCTTATTCTGTCCGTCCTCATGGGCCACTGGCCTGTGCAAGGATCTTATCAAACAGAATAAGGGGGAGAGTCGATACAGTACGAGGTTGATGGTACTGATAAAAAGTGCAACGGTCACAGACAGGATCTGAACCTGCGCTATCTCTAACTCAGACCGAAAGTCCAACGACTTAGACTGCTCGTCCATCGGCACTGCAAAAGACATGGTAGAAGGATTCCATGAGTTCTTCTTATTAGTATAACAAAAGTGTGAATAGTTTTAAATTTTGAAAAAATATATACGATTAGAACACTAGAGGACGACATATGAAGGGTTCTGGAAAAAATATGCTAGAGCAGCTTATAAGTTTATGGTATTGCCAATGGAAATAGAAAAATAGGTACAGAGAAAATACACTTTATAAAAACAATGATTTCGGAAAAAAGTACTCATTTAAAACATTACTTAGGAATAAGGAGTTCATCATATATCGCTCGGGAAAAAAGTGCTCATTGCAACACTTGCCACTGGTCGAATTGCGGTAGAAAATTTATTTACTAGGGTTTTTGTTTGTTAATTACATTTGAGGTTATGTTCTGATTGTGCTGTGTTATAACAGGCAGTAGACAGTCTTTAATTATAGTTTTATAAATTGGTTCGGCAATTTTCAAAGATTTTATTCAATTGAATTTCAGAGAGGAGTGTAGTGTACAAATACAATGGAAGAAGGGCTGACAACTGATACCTCTGAACTGTGACATGTTTGACATTGGAGTTCTAATGACATTACAAAAATAATTGGTTTCTAGTATATGTTTTATAACTATACTGGTGTTTATGTTATTTGAATTTTAAACTTTTTAACACATGTCATTTTTAAATATTAAAGGAAATCACACAAATATTTAAAACAAATTTCCTTATATCTATTCACACTTATGTGCTAAATTTGGTTTCTGTAGCTTAACTAGTTTTAGAGATAATAATTGTTTATACAAAATGGCGGCTAGCGGCTAAAGAGACATTTCTCGACCTATGTTTACATGACATTTTTTGTTTGAAATGATGAGAATACTACTATTACCCACAGAAGTTTGTGACATTCATTTGTGAACACCCTGTATGTAGTTCTCATTCATTAATTAAGATTTTAATGATTAGGCTGCATTTTGATATAGTAGCCTAAATTGTTATGAGATATGAAGACATGCTAACTACTTTGCATTGTTTTATAGTGAATTAAGGCGACACTGTTAGATATTTGTTCATTATCACCATTCTTCATAGATTATTGAGATGAAAGTTAGGATACTTGACAGTGTTAGCCTACTTTATTCAATAGTAATTTTAAAATATCCAAATAATGAAACTATGTTTGTAAGTAAAATGTGCAATGATAATTATTTTATTAATACTTTTTATTTGAGATTTTATGTGAATGCACATAATATTGCGGAAAGCATGTGTTTTTATAATTTAAGAGTATCAATATAAAACACATAAAAAAATGCTAAATGTAGCTTTTAGGAATTACAACATTTCTTAGTAATAAATGTATCGTTATAAGAGGAATTTTCAAATTATATTTTAATTTCGTGAAGAAGTAGTGCCATTATAGACGGCTATGACATTTTGTAATAGTTTGGAACTAATAAAAACGTATCCATTACAGAGAAAAGCGACTTATTCAGCAATAAAGCAGGAGCAGGAACAATATTACAGTTCCAAACTTTGAAACGAGCTCATTAAAACTTGGCTCCGACAAACAGGGTCACATAGCCTTCAAAGTATATACCCTGGGTCTACTTGAATGTCTTTGCTTTGTGCCACCTAATTTAGAACTCACATAACCAAAGCGGGGAACACAAGGAACGTTCTTTTAATGTCGCTAGTTTTCCGACGGTAAATTATCGGCCCGTGAACACAAACAATGGGCTTTCCGCTGACAGCGCAGCCTCAGTTTGTGACTAATTGCACGCAATCACGAGCGTAGTCAAATTTTCTGTGGTCAACCGAGTGCAAACACGTAGGTCAGTATCATCAAGGTCAGATTTAACTATTGTTTATGTCTTCCGACCAAGGTCTGAAAGGAATATTAAACTTGCAAGTTTATCTTTATTGTTATTTTACTGAGATGTGCAAATTCCAATCATTGTTAAATCCAATCGTAAGGAGTGTTACACAATCGTGATGGAGTAGTTTAAAAGGACCATTAGAGAGGCCTATCACTAGATCTAATTGCATAATGAGTTAAGAATGAAAACAAATTGTATCGAAAGTTATCTTTCAATTGCGGTATTTATTTTTATTCAGTACGATGAAACTTTTAAGGAATCGTAAGAAATTTGTAAACATTCATGGAATGAATAGATTAATAAATTTGTAAACACTAATTTAGCTTTTTTTATTATTTCAAAATGTGATGACAGATTCAGAAAGTATTGTTGTATAAATTTAAAACACGACTAATGAATTTTGAACACTTTTTTAACAAAGAAATATAAATATAGGTCTAAATATATTCGGTCCAACAAAATTAACGAATTTATAAAAAATATTGTAAATTTTGTGCTATTTCTACAAACATTGTAATGACGAGATTTAAGATGGGCTGTTTCGTTTGATTCAGCTTCTAGAAGTACATTCCAGAAAACACTGTGATGTATTAAAATAATTGGTAATGAACTCTGAAATTTAAAACGAATTTGTATTCAGTTAACTTACGAATCGTACATCACGCGCTCTGAAAGGGTTCACGAATAAAATGTAGGTGTCTTGACTGCCTCACTGATAAGCTGGTGATAACAGTCACCCTGCATTCTCGGCTCTAAATATATTGTTCACCTACATAAATAACTACGCTTTTCGAGCGTAAGGCGCCCCTTTGGCAAGAAGATATGCAGACGTATATCAAGAGGTGTTTTATATTTAGAAAAAAATTGAAGCAACGCATAAAGAACGACTTATTCATTCATTTGGTGACACAAAATTAGCGAAGCTTATCGCTTGTGAGGCTGAAGAAACTTCATTTCTGTCTGTCGGTCTCTACTCGCGATATTATTTAGAAAATAAACTGATTTAAAATACTTGAAATTTTATATGAAGCTGCTTCATTTCTATATAAGAAAAACTGAGTTCGATGATTGTGCAAGTCCCTCCATGGATTTGGCTGAGCATTAGCACACATTTTTACACTGCTCTTATGGATAACATGGTAGAAACAAAATAGTAGAAAAAACATACTGAATCCAATCGTATAACATTTTAAAATATGACTTTTACTAGCTGTTATCCGCGGCTTCGCACGCGGTTTTTGAAATCAGAGTCTATAGCCTAATTTGTCAAAGCACTTAGCCTATAATGCAATATTATGGTCCTCTATGATATTTTTCAAACTTAAGTAGGTATACGATCAGGTTCATATTATTTCAGTGGAACTAACTCTTATATCAAATTTGGCGTGTACAGGAGCATTTACGGTTCAAATAAATTATATTTCCGATACAAAAACTGGGGTTGCCTCGTTGCCCACATCAAGAAAATATACACATAGGTCTCAAAAAATTACTTTGGTTAAAAAACCGCTCATTTCAAGCTATTTTGATTCCGATCTAATAATTTTCAGTGCCATAGATGAGTTTGCCTCGTTGTCCCGACGAAGGAAATATATTTACGTATCTAGGATTAAGAAGCCTACTAAAGTTGTGTGTAGATCTAAGAAACCTACTCCTGTCAAAAAACGTTGACTTCCAGTCTAAGATATTTCCAGTAGTATATTGAATTTTCATATGTTATCGTGATAAAAAGATTATATTTAAAGACGTAGAACTAAAAAGCCTACTTCGGCCAAAACCAAAAAGCGTCTACTTCAGGCCGTTTAAATTAATGGTCTAATGTATTTATGATGTCAATTTTGAGTTTACTTTACTGTCCCGATCAAGAAAATATATATCAAAAAGGGTCTACTTACGTATCTTGCATTCTTTTGTTCTAAGATATTCCCTGTGCCATAGTTGAGTTTGCCTTGTCACAATAAAGAATATTCCTTTTAGAACTGAGAACAAAAGTTTAGTGTCAGTTAAATTTTGATCATGAAATATAAATATTATAATTAAAATAAATAAACATATTGTCGTGTTGTTATAATGCAATGTTTACATAGAACAGTAGGTTAGATTTGACAGGCTCATTAAATTAATATTACACAACTTTAGAGACCAAGATGAGATTTTCCGCTGCTTTTAAGTGTGGTGTAGCTCGGAGGGATTTTCGAAATAAGAATAGACCTATATACATCCCAGGAACCGTAAAAATATCTATGTAAAATTTGAGTACAATCGGTTGAGTGGTTTACACGTGAAAACAAAACAAACAAACAAAGGCAATTTCGCATTTATAATATTATTATGATTCAGAGAAAAATAACAGAGTGGAAAGTTATATTAGAACACACTGTAGTAACCTACCCAGTTCATCGGAACATATGGTATTTAAACACTCTGTTACGAAACCTAACTTAAACAAAAATGTGAATGTATTATGTGGAAAGAAATATCGAGATACATTTCATCTTCAGACTGTACATTTTTTATGAAACTTCATTTCTAAAATAGAAAAGATGGAGTTCTATGATAGTGCATGCCGAACCATAGAATTTGGCTCAACCACTAAGTTGGCTGGCACAATTTATTTTTTTTCTGTCTGGTGACGTAAAATTTTTCTTTTTTGTATGATTTTGTCCGCAGGATATCTCGAAAATGAAATGAGCTATTTACATTTGGCATGCTACCTCAGCGAACCTTTTTACGCTACAAGTGGTATGGCGTACTCCTAAATTGTCATTAACTAATTTTGTTTAACGAATTGTAATAAAGCTGAAATTGAGTTCAATTGACCATTCGCGTATTAAATTGCTTGCAATCTACGGTAACGAAGGACGGAGAATATATATTCCTATCAGAAATATATTAATTAAAGAGAATGTTAACAGAATCACGATGTTGGGTTCAATCAATAAAAAATACTGGAACTCTGTAAGCATGTGTATTGTTGTTTACTCTGATCAACTCGTTCACTTATGATTTACTTATATGTTCTTGAGGCTAGAGCTCGAACCTGAATATTCTAATATATACATACAATTTCAATAAACATTGAATCACAAAAAGTACTTTCCAGTAGTAGTGTGGTAGGAGAACGGAGTCAGAACAAGGAAAAGACCCGTTACTGAATGATGTTGTAAAATTAATGACCTTATAACCAACCAAAGTAAGAGTGAGTTAAATACAAGGTAAATTTAAGAAAAGGAAATACATGTAAGAAAGCTAAACTCATTCAATGTAATCATTAAGTTTAGAAAAATTCTAAGAGCCTGTTTTTTTTTATTGCACAAGAAACATTTATCAAATGAAATATTTATTAAAATTATGTAATTTTACATTTCATATCATGGAAAAAGGTTTGATTACCATTTCTGTATTTGGATCTCAACAGTCTGAGGGTACAGGTAACCCTTAGATTTATCAATACAATATACCCTAAACACCAGTAATTATACACTAAACAACATTACCTTGGCCGGCCACTAGTACTTCTGGTATTTTACCCATAGATATCAATCAAACAATACTTACATAAACTAGACACATATTTACACAAAGCACATTAAACATCAATATGTATCCAATAAAGAAAGATATTTATAAGTAATTATTCAACTACGTAGATCACAACCATACGCCTCCGTAAGGGCTCACGGTCAGGGAGGAAGGCACAGTAGCAGGTATGGCACGGGCACTGGGTAGGTAGTGGTACGCAGACCTATGTGGAGGCACACAAACCGCTCCCGAACAAATCCCTGAGCACAATTCAGACAATAGAATCTACAAAAATATTTGACACTAAAAGATGTATAATAGTTGCTTCAGAATAACACGTAAAATTTTATGTTAACAATAATAACAATGAAACCTAAATATTCCGTGAAATAATCTTAACATGAAGTATTTTGAGAGATATATAATCGGTTTGTAATGTAAATAACCCCAAAAATTAACTATTAGTCAATTACTCAATCTACAGTAGTCAATATAATGAGATATAGTTAATTAAATTCCAAAAATAAATTATTAACTAAAATAAGCTTTAAATAGAATTCACTTGAAAACATCTTTTCATATTTGTTTCCTATTCTACAAATGCCTTTTCTTACTTACATTTTGACAAAGCACGTAGCATAAATTACCAACATTTATTATCCTGAATTTACAAACAACAGCAAAAATAAAACAGACTAACAGATAATTTTTTAACTTATTGGCCACACAACACTATTTATTACCTAAAGTACATTTTGTTGTTATTTCAAATGCATTATTTAAAATAAAAGTTCTAACCATTGCAACAACATATGTTTGGATCTAAGAAAATATGAACCATTAAAACACTATGATAATATTTACAATCTGAAAGGATTTATATTTATGAGTACAACTTACAAATTAATAAAGGCTCAAGTAATTTCTGCTTCTTAATTTCACTAATATATTTACTCTGGTTGGTTGAGAAAAGAAAAATTAATTCCAAGTATCTGTATTCAAAAGTATTTATAATTTCTTGGTAGCACACATTATTTGACTTAAAAGAATATTAAAATACCTCACCTTGGCAACAATCCAGTAATGGGCCAGGAAGGGAGCAATGTAGGTAAAGACATTATAGATAACCTCGTGGAGACTCAATTTCCAACTGAACAATCTTCAAACTATCGCCAAGAGAGAGAGAGAGGATAAGCCTCGTGAAGCCTAACAGTCAGTAACAAAGTCCAACAGGAAGTAGGAGTCAATTGTTGTTTGGCCAGCTGGAGCTGCAGCTGTTTAATAGCCAGCTGATATGGATTTTCCAGGTTGATCAGGCCTGTCTGCCAAAGTTAATAAAATCTAACTCTTACTCTCTGTTATAAAATTTAAGGTTCACAAAAAAATTGTTACACCACCCCCTCTCTCATGAGAAAATTTCCCAAATTTTCATCCGTTACTGAAGATAAGGTTTTAAGTCCGAGGTATGCCAGGTGCCCATGAATTGCCCATCTTCTGATTGGAGCTGATAGGTCACTGGAGATATTTTCTTCTTAATTCGGTAAGGCCCAACAAATTTTGGAAAGAGTTTGGATGACTTGTAGTTGACTGCATCCGCTTGGGTGAAGTTCCTCTTCCATACAAGTTGACCTTCTTTAAACTGCTGCTCTCTCCTCCGCAGGTTGTATCGTTTAGCATTAATCTCATGTGCCCTCTCCATCCTTTCTTTGATCTCCTTAAAAACTTCATTCAAGCGCGTCAGTTTCTGGAGGTGATCACCTGCACCGGAAAGCTGAGGCAAATCTTCTTCACCAAGATTCCCAGATCCCTCACCCGATAAGTTTATCTCATGTCCGAATACAAGAAAGGCTGGAGAATGACCAGTGGTCTCATGTACTGCCGTTCGTAGGGCACACCCAATCTGAGGTAACTTAATATCCCAATTGCGGTGATTATCCCCAACATAAGATCTCAACATGTTCCCTATAGTTCGGTTCACCCGCTCCGTTGGGTTTGCTTGAGGATGATGAATAGGAGTGTAGATAGTTTTCACTTTATATTCCTTGAGCAAATCTCGAAATGGTTGACCAATGAATTCAGATCCATTGTCGCAAATCACAATGTTAGGAACCCCATATACCAAGAATACATCTTCCTCCAAATGTTTAGCAACAAGTCTCGCAGTTGCTGCTCTTAATGGAAACAGAAGGGTATACCTGCTGAAGTAATCCACCACTACCATCAGGTACTTTTAACCTCTTGATGATCTTACAAAAGGTCCCATCAGATCCAGACTTATTGTCTGCCACGGTCGGTCCATTACTCTCTGAGACCCCATAAGTCCTGCTGGCTTTAAGGTAGCCGACTTAGCTTGCTGACACACCCTACAGCGAGAGACATATGTTGCGGTGTCCTTCCTCATCTTAGGCCAATAGTACTTCTGTAAGAGTCTGTGGTAGGTTTTATATGTGCCCAAGTGTCCAGATGTAGGAGCGTCATGAAATTGTTTGAAGAGTTTCCCACGCTGATCCTTGGGTACAACTAGCTTCCAATCTTCTTGCTCATCACCAACCGAAGTAGATGAAGGGACACACTCTCGCACTGATAATCGCAAGAATTCCTCAAATCATCAAGTTCATGCACTTAATAAACCTACGAGTTTTGCCCCAAGGAAGTCCAAATGTTGGAATTGTGGTGAGGAAGGCCACATGTACAGTAATTGTCCTAAAGAGAGGCAACTTTTCTGCTATGGCTGTGGGCATGCTGGTTATCACAAAACAACCTGTCCTAAGTGTATTCAAAAAAAAAAAACGGGGTACGAAGGGAGCCTCCTCGGGCATCTTAGGAGTACCTCCCTTATCTTATTTACCGTCAACCAATAAGTTGTCCAATTGTGATTTGGCTTCATTGCCTAAAGGTATAAATTTTCTGATTGAAACTTCCGCTAATGATCCGCGACCTTATCTACCAATTCGAATTTTTGGATTTAGTTGCAAAGCATTGTTAGATTCTGGAGCTTCAAATACAGTGATTGGAAGAGACCTGATGTGGATTTTTGATAAGTTCCCGGCAAAAATTCGGCCATTGTCCAACCAATTTGTAGAAACTGCTGACCACCAGAAACATAAGATTATTGGAAGAGCCAACATTCCTATTACTCTCGCTCATAAAACAAAACATTTATCTGTCATTGTTGTACCTTCTCTATCTCAAACAATTATTTTGGGGATAGATTTTTGGAATGCTATGCATATTGTTATGGACGCCTATGAGAAGTCCTGGGAATTTTCTGAGAACCCACCAACACGAGGCCAGATATGTGCAATTGGTCTACAAGACTCTACCGTATTGACTACGTCACAAGGGGAAGACTTAAATAATCTTTTGGAGAAGTACTTTTGCAATCAAGGAGAGAAATTAGGAAGAACCCATTTAGTGCAGCATAAAATTGACACTGGAGATGCTTCTCCCATAAAGCAACGCTACTATCCAATGTCTCCCGCTAGATTGCAGCTTGTGTATGCCGAACTTGATAAAATGATTGAACTGGGTGTTGTAGAACCTTCAAGAAGTGCTTGGTCCTCCCCAATCATACTTGTGGACAAAGGACAAAGGTTTTGCGTCGATTTCCGGAAAGTCAACTCAGTCACTTGCAGAGATGCTTACCCCTTACCTCATGTCACTTCGATTTTGGATCGCTTAAGGGATGCCCAATACTTGTCTGCGTTGGATATCAAAAGCGCTTACTGGCAGATTCCCCTTGAAGCTTCAAGTAAAGAGAAAACTGCCTTTACAATCCAAGGAAGAGGTCTTTTCCACTTTAATGTTCTCCCATTTGGACTCCACAATGCACCAGCCACCTGGCAACGATTGGTTGATAATATATTAGGGATGGACTTGGAACCTTTTGTCTTTATCTACCTTGATGACGTAATAATAGTCACACAGACCTTTGAGAAACATCTTGAAATTCTGGAAGAAGTCTTCAAGCGGCTAGCAGCAGCTAATCTAACCTTAAATCAAGACAAGTGCCGATTTTGCCAACCTGAACTTCGTTATTTGGGCTATATTGTCGATGCTAATGGCCTGAGAGTTGACCCTGAAAAGGTGAAAGCCATTTTGGAAATTCCTACCCCTCGCTCAGTGAAGGAAGTCCGTGCATTCTGCGGTACTGCAAGTTGGTATCGGAGGTTTATCCCAAATTTTGCCTCTCGTCTTTATCCTCTTACTTCAATGCTGAGGAAACATAACAACTTTAAGTGGACCATTGAAGCTCAGAATGCTTTTGAAGATATAAAGGGTAACCTTGTAAAATCTCCAATCCTTTCTTGCCCAGACTTTGGGAAGGAATTTACCATTTCTTGTGACGCTTCGGCTGTTGGTGTTGGAGCGTTACTCTCCCAAATGTCAGAGGAAGGAGAAAATGTGATTGCCTATGCAAGTCGGACGTTGAGCAAAACTGAGCAAAAGTTTTCTGCTACAGAGCGGGAGTGTTTGGCCGTGATTTGGTCAATTGAAAAGTTCCGCCCTTATATAGAAGGAGTTCACTTTGTTGTTGTAACTGACCATCACAGTTTGTTATGGCTTCATAATTTAAAAGATCCTCAAGGAAGATTGGCACGGTGGGCATTACGTCTTCAACCTTTTAACTTCACTTTGCTGCATCGCAAAGGTAAAGAACACGTCGTTCCGGATCTTTTATCTAGGAACCCATTAGAATCTGTACCTGCAGAATTTATCGTTGATTCCCTCACTAACTGTTTTCCGATTGGGGACAAGTGGTATCTGAAGATGATCGAAATGTTTATTGAAATTAAATAAGGCTATTGCCATTTATACAATTTAACGTAAATATATACATACAGTTATCTCATAGTTAGTTATTGATATTTCTACGGGACAATTCACTTTCATAGTTTCTTTTACGTTATGTTACTGTTAACACTACGTTTAGCTTCAAGCAAAATATATAAAAGTAAAGATTTCACAATAATAATTAATTGACGAGATGTTAGAAGGGTTGAGCAGGCAAGGCACGTGTAGGAAGGGACAGACACGTTGTGTTCTCTATTACGACCCTTCCCTGATAAGGGAGTTTGTAATAGCAGGGTGAGCAAAGGGCAAAGTTGGTACTATAATGTTGACCTGGGCAACCACTTTAGGCTACCTTAATTTAGTATTACAGACAACATGCTATGGTTCTGGAATATAAATTATTTGTTCAAGGATTTTAAATCCTTTACATTCTGCTTATTTTGATTACAAATTGAGTTGTATTAAATTGGACTCAATTTATTGCCGAGGATTCTAAATATCCCACGAAACTCATCGTACTAATATGTCTTTAAGGTTTATTTTAAATATAACATAATAAGATTGTAATCTGGTAAATGATTTTCCTTATAATGTGAGTGCTTATGGTAGAGGTAAAAATAATTTATCCATTGTTCACTGCAGATTAAGTAAATATTTGAAAAGCCATATGTTGTTTTGTCAAAACAGTTTATAATAAGGTTTAAGTCACTTCATTAAAATGTACAATACTAAAACGTTTAAAAAGAAGTTAGTGACATGGTTGTTGAAGAACCAATTATATTCTTTGAATGACTTGCTTGCATATATTTTTTACTCTTTTTACAGTAGGATAATTTTTAACTTATGGGCTAATCTTTAAATGCAAATATTTTAAATTAATGTATTTATTTATTTTTATGTTGTTATTTCTCTTCAAATTTAATGACACTGTTTTATTGTTATTTAATTTTTAGTATAGTAAAAATATATAACTTGTTTAATTTTCTGTTAGGCTTTTTAATATTACATGTTTATGTATTTTTTTTATAAAACTGTTAAAATAGGCCGATCTATAATTCTAATATATGTTTGTTACCAAACTAGACTTAGTACTAGTGTTAAGACCAAATTGATTTATGAATCTGACAATATCACTGGTAGCATTTTTGACGTCGCCATTGCATGTAACTGCCTTACGACAATAAAGAGATTTGATTGATTGATCTGGGGGCTTACGAGAATTCAAGTAGAAGGAATATTTAAAGAAATATCCTCGAAATTATGTTAATATTTGACGTCTAAGTTGAATCTCTCTTACAACTGCACAAATTATCAAAGTAATGTCACTAAAATAATTGTTTTAGTTAATATTTACACATAACATATTCTCAAAATTGCTATATACATGCTATATGCTATGTACTACTTTAGGGCTAAAGGGTCGTCGTTTACTAAAGGTGGATTTTACCCTATCTAACCATTTGAGTGGCTAAAAAGCTGAGGGTTGGCAAAAGCGTTTATCGGTCACAAGTGAGCTTTTGTGTCCACAAGAATGGAGAAATACCATTTATGTCGCAAATATATTATGACGATGTACAATGGTAGACTATATTGTCAGACGTTTACAGAGGAGATATAAGTATGAATCCTTTATATGCGGATAAAAGGATCCACTTTGAAATACTACATCAGTAAATTTTTGAGTCATATTGATATATATGAAACTGCATTATTAAGAATCTAAAACATTTCTATTGAGTTATTGTTGTAGCTACTCTTATGTGTAGATTTTGCTGGATAAGAGGCTTACTCAGGAGTGTCCATTCGTCTGGTAGCTCCATCGATGTATCGATAGGTATTATAGGTATTACATCGATGTATCGATATGTATTACATCGATGTATCGATATTTGATTGTATCTATGGAAGCTTCCTTTGATTCAGTCTAAATGTCTACATACTTATAGGATCAGGATGGTGATTGTCTGTAGAACTAGAATGCTTATACGTTGGATTCCTAAAATTATGAAAATATAAATGAATTAAAATTATTTTTAAAATTCAAAATTCATAACCCTTTTAGGTGATTTCCATGAGGACAGAAAGAGCAGAATTCACACCACGAGGAGTTGGAAGCATTTAAAGCAGAAAGTAAATACTTTTACCTATTTACCTAGGCATGTTTGTAGCAGGCCCAAATAAAAACAGTTTAAAATAAAAACGTAAAATCTTTACAGTATGTAGATTCTTATGTATTTTAAGCTTTAGGAAGCTTTAGGAAATCATGTTTCATAAATTAAATAAATTATAATAAATTTACATACATGTATTTCCAATGATATTTTTCTATAGGAAATTAGATATTTTTAACATGTCTTATGTACATACTTTATATTGTTATCTCACATGCAACAGTTTCTTGGGTGTGATTATGAAATATCCAAAATAATTCTGCTTCGAATTTTTTCCACTTCTCTTACTATAATAAATATATTTTTTTGTCTATTTTGAACGGTATCTTAAGCCAGAATCACGGTATAAAAGTTTTGTAAAAACAACTATTCTTTCTAAAAATCTATTGCCGTCCCTAAAATGAAATTTTATATAAATTGTAACATAGCGGTTTTATAATAAATCAAGTTAAATAATTTTATACTGCATTATGAACGAATTTAATAACGTTTGATGTGTTTATATACAGATACATTTTATATACAGATTTTAGTAGAAAAAGCTTTGTCGTGAATAGAATACAGTATTATAAAACAATTGAAACGTTACGTGTGGTTCTTGAACCGAAACAGAGCAAGTAGGACAGTGTGGAGTCAGCAGAGCGTAATGCCAGATCCCGGTACATCTTGGCAAGACACCATCGTTCCCCACCGCTGGTTGGCTTATACGAGCATTACGGTGTGGAGCAGGGCATTGTCAACATGAGCGTGTACGGTGGAGATTCCGTATCTGCACACGGTTAGTTGCAAACAGCTTTATTGGAGCGTTCTGACACGTTTGTATAACTGATCCATTTACCAAAAATATTTCATTTGAAAAATTTTAAGACAAGAGATAAATTTACCAAGTGCGTTACAAGAATACATAAATCTAAACTATTATTGTTATAAGCACAATATTCTACTATTATCAACTTTCGGGAGCAATTTTTAATCCACATTTCCCATGTTTCGTATCTGAAGAAATTAATTAACAAAATGTAACAAGAGCATACACAATGAAGTTTTTTCAGTTTTTGGTACTGAGATCAGCAAAATGTCCAGTATTTTGTTTTGGGAGCTATTAGGGATCTGGAGGATGTTATTGATTGAATGATGGAATAAAGTGGACACACGCACGCACGTACGCACGCACACTCACACACTGTGACATGTTTGTTGCTACATTAATGAACAATGTTGATAGTTCAACGAGCTTAAATTCCAATTAACCTTCATGTACTAGCGTCATAGCGTAGGCTGACAATAAGTTCACATATCTTTTAGGTAAATCCGAGTGGAAGCATGTTGTTGGTATTTGGTCTCCAAAGTCTCAGATACTGCACAATAATAACAGTGCATCGCATGTTACGTGAATTTTTAAATTTACTATTTCATTTAATGCTGGAGCAGTACGCGCAAGATACGGACCGTGTATGCGTGGAAGACAGCAGGTTTAAACCAAGTTTATCTAAACAACTAAATTTTTGAGTTATTGTTTTTATTATATTTGTTTTAAAGTATTTTCAATCCAAAGTTTTCGAAACAACTTGCTATTGAAATAAAAAAAGTAATTGGAAATTTACAAATTGAATTACATATTTTATAATATTTTCCCCTTACAAGTTTATACTATTGGAAAGTGTCTAGTACTATTGTATATTTAGTATTGAAACAATTTAAAAAAAATGGACGTAATATTTAAGTTCAATATTATTTTTAAAATAAAAAAAATTATGGTTGCCTGTAAAGTCGGTTTTACGGGCGAAGATTTTACGTGACAACGTCTTTTTCTCGGTAGAATATTTATTGATATGAATATTAATTGCACAATAGGAACAAGGAATTGAATGAAAATAAGAATTGCACACATTTTAACTATAGAAATATATTTTGTTTACTAAAACATTGTACATAATTTGAAATTAATTAAAATTTGTTTATTGTAAATGGTAAAGTTGAATAAAACATTTACTAAAATTGGAATTTGAAATTCTTGCTAAACACAGTTAAATTCTAACTCCGCGCGTGGTGATTGGTCGGTTTAGTTTCGTTTGTTTGGTCGCACTGTTATGACAGGTTAGAGGTTATAATTTGTTATTTTAAATGTTTGACTAGCAATACGCGCTGTTTCTTCTCAATCGACTGAATTACGATTGATTGCAGAGTGATTTAAACTAATAATTTACTTAACACTATCAACATTTGTCAATAGTATGACCTAACCTATAAACTCAGTTTTCTCAACTTTTGTGTCAATCTAACAATTAATCAATCAATCATAGTTTACGATAATGAAATATCAGTGTACAATTATTTACCTTTATTGTTGTAGTTGTTGTAAATGACGAATCTAAGCACTCCACATTTTCACGAATAAACATAGTTATCTGCTTTATTCCCGTGCGGCGGACCCACAGTTATCTGCTTTATCCCGTGCGGCGGACCCACAGTTATCTGCTTTATCCCGTGCGGATCCCGTGCGGCGCGGACCCACGGACGGGCATCGTAACGTTACCGGGCGTTACACTTTTTTCATGAGTGACTCCGAGCCGCAACCTAATTTAAGACGTTTGTCACGTCAATATGTTTAATGAAATGTTGTATTGTTAATATTATTTTATTATACTAGTTACTATAAGTGTTTTTAAACGGCTCTTCTATTGAGAATATTTCTATAATTATTCTGTATACAATATATGAAAGATTTATCAGCACACAAAGTCCAGAGAGGAAAGAGACTGGCTGAAACCATTGAGTTAACAACATAGCGGGAAACAGCTGTTATAGACAACACAGTTGACCTGTTTATCTCCAACACTGGTTTCTTTTGGTTCACAAAATTCAGCGTTTGTGCACTCAACTTCAAAACAACGTAACCAATCTCTTTGTGTTACTTTCCTACTAAAAATGATATAGTCTACTGAAGATTTATTTATAGTCTGAATCTTAGTGTGTAATATACAAATTAAATTCGTTATCTAAAAGAACATAAATTGACAATTTAAACAAATTGGTTTCACTTCATGAAAGGACTATAGCATACAAGACACGTTATAATGGCAGCTCGATTCTCAGAGATAACATACTCGTAATTCTGCTTGATTCACGTCCTTAAAAACACTGCAATGATTAAATGAGTGCAACTGTTAGAAGCTTTCTTAAAAAAATAGGCTAAAGACGCTTTATTTATAACAATAAAATGGATCTATCACTGTTTCATATCCAGCCTACATCTTTCAGTATCCAGAAAAGCGAGGTTCTATGTTTACTTCTAAAATTTGAAGCGATGAAGGTGAAAAGACTGAAAACACAAAACAATTTAACAATATTTAAAATGGAACCATACCTAATTATCATGGGATGTGGATGTTAAATATGCTGTATCTGGATATGGTAGTGTGGATAGTTACGATATTGGTTCAAGTCCTCTGACCCATAAGAGTAAGGTCTCTTGTAGTGAAATATTTAATTAAACTAAGTCATTTCTTGTGTATTTGCAGTTCCCTTTATCAAAGTAACTAGAATAATTCTTAATTAACGTAATGTTTTCCATTTGATTAGATCCTTAGATCTCCTGTAATTGTCTAAAATCCACTGCTCCATCGATTATTCTTGCTTATATATATGTTATATTCTTATTCTTGGATTTTATTTTTTTATTATTTGCTAAAATCTTCCGACCAAGGACCATTTACCTGAATTTTGGAACCTTTAATCTCAAGTACCTGTGTCTCTTCCGCAAATAAGGTATAAGATAGGCTAGTACCGACCACTACTAGTATTCTTGATCAGTTATCCCTGAACACGAAAAATCTATTCCGTACGTAACTTATAGAATCGACTAATCTCGCTTTTTACTGCTGAAACAATTTTTCACGTTAGCCAGACCTACTTATTACATTAGGTGCGTTGTTAGTATTGCACAGACAATTTGCTATATTCATTTCGGAGACACATAAATGAAATAAAAACAGGGAATTCCTTCAAAATCCCAATATGGCCCCTTTCATAGCTAGAAAATCAAATCGAATTTCGTTCCAAGGGGATGGGAAGGGAAGTATTTACGACTACTTCCTTTGGAGGTGTTTGCAAGGTGGAGAGAAAATATATAATTAATTTCTTTGGGAACAATTAGATTAAAAAAGTGAATACGTTCCAATATTGTTTATGCAGTACAATTTTGGTGCATATTGTTTTTTATATCCTTAATTTTTTGAGATATAAATGTTTGGGCACGACATTTGTATACACTGACAAATAATAATTCTCAACCTAGCTTGAGTAATATAATAAAAATTGTGGGCTAGAGCTTTTGATAAAAAAATATCTCATGTAGATTTATAGTGTTATATTGCAAGACCAATACAAAATAAAATTCAAACAATATTAAATTATGAGAAACAAATTTATTCCAGTGTTAGCGACTGACCACAATTTTCAAAGTTTCTCCGCTTTCATTAGTAGGGGGTGAGTTATGCTCGATAATACAGAGTTCTCATGCAAGGGCTTTAGAATAATGTTAATCAATTTCTAAGAACCAAAAAAGCTGATATTAATGTGATTGTAAAATCATTGGATTTTTACACCCGTTTTCCACATAAGAAGATAGTAACAGAAATGTATCGAATAAATATAATTCAAAACTAAAATTGGTATAAACACACATTATTGATTTTATTAAGCAATTAATAATTAAGTAATTCTATTCATCCTGAGGTTACAATGTTTGAAAGATATACGTCAAGATAATACAAACCACGACTTTTGAGTTATTACCACACAGTTCTATTTCAGGATTTGTTTATTACTTTTATCCCAGGATTTGCCTTACATGTTCAGGATTAACATCTTTAAGAAAAATTTAAAAATTGAAAATTCATACAACTTATTAATTGATAATTAAAAGTCTCAGCTATTTAAGGAATGCACAATACGTATGATCGACTGCACCGAAATACACGTTTTGCCTTGTAAGATAAATTGCATTGCTTTAATTTAAATTAAATTCTAACTAGCTCGGGATAACCTTTCTTGGTCGATAGATTTCTATCAATCACAGAGCTATCAATAAAAACGTAAATGTTATCTGTCTAATGAGAAGCGGAGTTGGTAACGGGATGCGCCGTGGAGGAAGTCTCATTAAACTGTGCCCTGGTCTGGAAAATAATCCGAATTCAGAAAGTAAATTAAGGTTACCGAAAGTCAGGAACCAATCGTGGTTGAGGATTTGTAACAAGTTTAAGTCATCATCCCACAAAATAATAACTTCAAATTCCTTAATAGCGATACAGCTTGCGTGTTACCTCGTTCGTATATATCGGTATAATCAATCATAATTAGCGACACCTTTTCGTTGTAATTGTAAAAGATAATGTGCTGCAAAGTACATGGGTTGGTATCATTACGTAAAAATCAAGCATTATCTCAAACTCTTATGACTTCACAGGTAAATTGGTGTGTGTTATTGAACCACTGAAATTATTCAGATTAGTATTCAGTTTCTAGTATTAACAATATTGTATATTATAATATAGGTACGTAAACGAAAACCACAATCTGACAAAGAGCATACGTTTACTGTCATCTCCTTAAATATTCAACAAAACTTCCCACCACCAGAGTCCAAATAAAATCAGTTTAGAATATCTTCTACGGAGTAAAAAACTTATGGAACAGCTATAGAATCTGAGATAACTCAATAATTATTTTAGATTTGATCAGTTACGCTGCTGTAAACCACTGGGCAAGTTTAAAATCGGAGATGAACTCAGGGCATACATTGTTGAGGTGATATATTTTCACAAAGGCAGTTTGTGAATTTCTCATCATCAATATAATTTGAAAAAAAGTAACTGAGAAAGTTATTTCCAGAGGCGGAAAACAGTACATCATTAAATTTTACATTGAAAATGATAACCTCAGTCTTTAGGATAGAGGATTAAATTGTTGAACACCAGTGGTCAAGATTTGTCACTGATGATTCAATAACGGCACAGAACACTTGACTCGATCTCTATTTTTCATTTCTTTATAATTGTTTAAATCCTTACAAGAACGTAAGATGTGTACGGCATCTACTGTAGTTTGCAATTCAAATTTATATGGAGTGTAGGAAACCGTGGCGATGTGCAGTTTTAATGTTCCATAATATCTATAATAATGATATTCGTAATAATAATATTCATTTTAATGTTACAAAAAAATAAATATTCAAAATAGTTAAGAAGAAAAACAGAGAGACACGAAATCTAGGATACAGGCCACAACTTTTAGGAAAGAAATTAACATTTGATCTCTTTACATTTAACTTATACACAAGGTAGGACTCCGCCACACTACGCGTCGTGTACAGGCTTCCTTGGAGTACAATGCACAATTTCAAGGTTATAGCTCTTTTCATTATGGGCAGATAGAATTACAGACAATCATACGGCGAATAAATGTTTTACATCTCCCGGCAAAGAAAAGAAAAATTGTGTCAGCCTACCGAGATATTCTCTTCAACGACGCTCAGCCAAATTCCATCAACATAGATCTCATTCTTATCTATGAAGAAATGAAGTTTGCTACAAAGTTTCAAGCCTACAAGTGAAATCTTTCTCGAGGTATCTTGCTTATGATACATTTACGTTTTTGTTAATTGAATTGGGTTTCATGTCAGTGTTGAAATTTTCCCAGACACACGAGTGCTAGGCTTCGCTAAGGCTCAGCCAATAAATTTAAGGGCACATATCATTGTATGCAAAATATTGAAACACTCTGATTGCCTATTAGTCACAAAAAATGTAAACACCCGTTAAAATGGCTTTACTACCGACGCCCTGTTGAAGCAAGTCAGTATAATACAAGATAATAAAAAAATTATGTAATAAAATATGATTGACATTATTAAAAGCACATACCATTTAAAATTTGGAATGATATGATCATTTTAATAATAGTTTGAGAATAAAAGGATTTGTTACTGCAATTGTTATCAAAGCTACTGTATTTGATGTTACGCCATTATTTAACGGTTAGTTTTATATACGAGTATATGTTGCACAATGTAGACCTGACAACACAACGTCACAGAACCGCTGTTGGTCACATGGACAGGCGGACAATATGTGAACATGAGCACATCGTCATGTTTTGTAACTGACCATTGTGTAACTGACATCTCGGTACAACTTCCATTCCTTTCTTACTGGTTTTGTTTGAGGTTCTGTTTTTATTCTTTTACTCTGAAGAACGTTTACAGAGACTATCTAAAAATACTAAAATGACAAGAAAAGTCTCAGTTTCTACGTTTTACATTGGATAAACTCGATTGAAACAGTATACGTTATGAAAGATTTATAATTTAAAATTAATTCCATACTCTATGCAAAATATTTTCTTCTGGTATTATCGATTTAAATATATGAAATAGAATAAAAATGACGTATAACCTAGTGTGTATGTTATTTTTGTTCTGTTAGATCGAGAAGCTTAGAAAATTGCACCTAGTCCTATAAGGACCTTTGCGCTGCTTCCGGAGTGACAGGAAATTCTGGATAGGTAAGGTAGGAGGGAGGGGCCGCCTCCTGTCGAGATTCACGAGGAAGAATTTAAGAAGTCATGTCCTTTTGGAAGGAGGGAATGCCAGCTCTGAACTAGCCTTTTCAGTCAAAGCAGGCAGGGGGTGGCACACCCTTATATTTTAGGCTGGCAAGATCCTTTGACATTTAGGGAACAAACCTTGCCAACTCCAATAGTCGGGGGGGGGGGGGGGGGGGGAGGGGGGGGGGGGGGGGGGGGAGGGGGGGGGGGGGGGGGGGGGGGGGGGGGGGGGGGTGGGGGGGGGGGTGGGGGGGGGGGGGGGCAACCACCAAGGAAAACTTGGATATTGTTCTCAAACTCCTAAAAGGAAAATTAGAATAATGAAAAAATTGAATACAAATTAGTGTTAAAGACCTTTTGAAAGAGCTCAAGATTTCTACAATATATGGATTATATATATGAAAGTATAAAATGTCTAAAAAATAACAGCCCTTCCAAGTTAAAGTGACTCATAGGTACAGTACAAGATGTGGTATTTACACTGGACCAATACAGACTGCAGTTTTATGAGAAAAAACACCAATTACATGGGGAAATGGTTTTTAAGAAAAAATTGAATTTCTTTTCTTTATATTTATTTGACGAGTTTTATAATTATGGGTTGAGCTGAGTTTTTTTATACAACTACAACGTATCAATTTGTGGTTTTGTATTATTTAAATTGTTTTGTGTATTTATTGAAATTATCGTTGCTAACTTATTGTTGATTACTGACATATATAGTTATTGTTTTTTTTCATAGTTTAAAATGTTTCTTTTAATTATTTATAATATTTTAAACTTTTTCTGCATTAAAAAAAATAATCTGTGTTATGGCTAAAGCTGCAATTATTGGGGCATTTGTGATTAGATTGACTATAGGATTAGGGTATTCTATCATATTATAACCTCATATTAGTTTATAAGTATATTAATTATTAATTTGTATGACGCTACTATTCAATGTATACAAAATGTACATTCAATGAATAAAGAGATTTTCAATTCAATTGAAGGCCTACTAATAGCCTTTTTTCCAATTAATTTTAGCAAATATACATAAAATAAAAGATAATATTGCTCAGTTCACTATAATCTGGCAGACACACTGAACAGTACACACAGCACTACTCACTTGTGGAAAAGATGAGTGCAGGGCAGTTTGCGAGCTGACTCCATTTTCTCCCAGCAGATGGCACAGTTGTCAGAGTTTTCAGCCAGCTCCGTATTGGAAGCCATCGGATAACTGTAAAAATTGCCATTGATTGATAGGTTGTTCTCAGGTTGGAAATTTTGACTTTACTGAGTAACGTGTAGTATATCTTTAGTTGGATAAACATATAATAAAATATAAATTTTAGAAGACGAGCTAGAGTTTTAAATTTGTTATGGTACTAGAACTTTAAAACATTTAATGATTTAGATTTTGTTTGATAGACTAGTTTATGGTCAACTTAAGTGTCATTCACTTTGTCTGACCAAATTGATCTATCTCTCTGAAAAGTAATGACCTTCCTCGGCTTCATCCTCAAAAATGTTACTGGAATGGCTAGTATAAGCAAGCTGCAAATAATCTGGATTTACTTAAAATATACTTTAGTTTGATAGTTAATTGCTGCTTGTATGATATGTTTGGGCATGCTATTTTTTTGTTAGTACATCACAACAAATGAACAAAAGTAAAATTCAAACTGTGCATAGAAACAGAAGTGTAGCTGAAGGACCAGTTATGTGGGATATATATATTTTTTTTTTACAGTTGATAAATTGTAAGTTACCCTTTTAAAATACTTACTAAGCGGCAATAAAATAAAAGTTTAATTTTAAGTACAGTAGTTGGATAAATATTATTTATATGATTTAAGTATGAGTTATTAAACTGTATATTACAGATAAACATATAGTCTACATGGGCAAACAGCCTGTGCATAGGCTAGACTCGTACTAAAAAGTTTAATGTAGTCTAGATATCGAAAAAAGTGATTCTGTCACGCGTTGGTGTTGTCCCCCCTCCCGTTAAAGATTCAAAGAGAGGCCTCAAAATATAAATCAAGAGAAAAAATGTATTAGAAAAATGATTACATTCTTTGGCAGTTTATAAAATTATACTAGACATAAATCACAATCAAGGGTTGCTTTCTACTAAGGGTTCTACAATTGTCCATGTATACAATTGGATATCTCACCTCTGCTCCATGTGATAGAGGACCCACAGGTAGTTGCGGTGTTTCTTGACCCGCCGCTGTATCTCGTGCAAGAGGTAGCGCAGATGCATGCAGATGACCAGAGATGCCATGGACAGAAAGATGTTGCTCCAGAGCAGCATGTGGACGTGGTGCAGCAGTTCTATGAAGAGCGCACCCAGCTCAAACACCAACTCAGTGTAGTATGCGAGAGCTCCGCGCTTTTCCCAGACACGGCCGCCGCCACCGCGCACATCGTACACATGCAGAGCGTAGCGCAGCAACGTGTGAAGCGTACGCACCGACAACAGGACACACTACAAAAGTGTATATTTGTAATCCATATGACAAACAAAGATTTTTTTTCATTATAATTTCATTAAAAAAGACTAAACTTTTAAGATGTGTTAACTGATTAACAAAATACATAGCAAAGTAACATAACTCTGATTGCCAGGACTGAGCAGATTTTTAACTCCTCATTGAAAACCCAATGAAACAAATCCGACAAAAACAGAAAACCTCAATATAAAATTCATCAGTTTATAGCATTATAATTTTAAAAATATTAGCTTTCCCGCATAGAATAGACTATTCGGTATAGCAGGTTGCATTTAGTCTCTATCCTGTTACAACTCCTCTGCTATAGTTTTTTTTTACAATTATCTTATAAGTTTTTGACTGATAAAATAATACAAATCTTGTATTATTTCAAAGCTTTCTGCCATTAAAGCAGAACATAAACATAGCATAGCATGGTCCATGGTGCATGGTGCATATAGATGGTGTTGTTATATTAGAACTGTGTGAGCAGCACATAATTAACTTATTTACTTCAACAATATAATACTATTAATACTAATTTTTCAACATAAATTGTATTCATCATGTAACTATGGTAGGAAAAGTTTATTCTATTTCAATTTACTTTACTTCAACTTTCTTTTATTTGAAGCGTCTGTTCAGACGCTCCCCCAGACTTGACTCCTGAAAACTAAAGTCATGTTTGTGTGAAGAGATCCAAAGAAAGTCAGTGACGTAGAAGCTCAAAATAAATCTTTACATCGTTTTAACATCAGAGACACCTAGACTACAAGATACAATATATAGTGTAATCTAGGTGAAGTGGCAATCTCATTGTCTTATCAGGTGCACAATTGAGTGCACTACGATGTTTCTGACACAATCTCTAAGCTTGGTGAAGATGGCAGCGTTTGGTGTCTATCTAATAAAAGGAAGGTAAACTGGAGTAAATTAAACATTTAAAATGAATTTTGTTGTATGACAAACAAAAACACGGATGACTTCTGATGAGTTATTTTTGTTTTCTAATGAATAATAACAGGTGGTTTAAATCATGTTTACAAAATTAAAATCTACTCTATAAATGTATCAGTAACTTTTTTTAACAGGGTTATGTACCTTGCTCTCCACCTCCCTAGGTGACTGAAATATGTCACCTGCGTAGCACAGTTGCTGAAATCAGAGTTTGAAAATTTATATATTTTGAGGTAGTATGAATAGTCTCATGAAATTTTGAAAATAGGGCACTCCAGACGGAAGGAGTATGTAAAAGCGAGTTGAACGCTCGTACCGCCTAATGCTACTGCAATAGCTGCTTATCAGTAATACCTACAATATGAACAATGCATTTTACTGAGGTGAATTACTTAGTTATTTGATTTTATTAAATGTATAATGACTCTAAAAGCAAAGAGCTCATCATAGTATTCAGGATCGAAAACAAGAGGAGTGGTGGTCCACGTACCTCAGCAGCCATGAAGGCGAAAGTGTTGAGGCCAGCGTAGAGTAAGCCGACTGCCACGCAGATGAGGAACATGATACCAGACAAGCAGAGGATGCAAGCCAGCAACACGACTAGTCGCAGGTGTGACCAGCCTGGGGTAGTCGGTGAGAACGACAACTGTTGGCAAGAAAGTTACAAGTCAATAATATGACATGTTATTCAGACATAACAAAACACTGAAAGTTAACTTGCTGTTAGAACTCATCCACTCAAATAATTTTTTTAAGAAGATTTATAAGAAATGTTACACTATAAGAAGCACACCTTACATTAGTTTAGTACTAGTAGTATATATAGTACTTCCAGAAGTAGATATTTGTAACATCTGCAGTAACTCTTCGTAACGAAATCAAATTTATAAAACATCAATCTTAAGAAAAGACAGTATGACAAAACCTATAAAGTTTTATTTAGTTGTGAGGTTAGTTTTAATTACTAAATACTCTCATTACAGTATAATTATTTTCAAGCCTAATAATAATAAAAAAATCTGTTTATTAAAGGGTTTACATCCAATCATAACGTAATCTTATTTGAAAAATATATTATTGATAAATGTGTTCAAAATTAAAGACTTGTTAATTTCTGAAAATATAAATTAATTTTAACTTTGATTTCATCTGTTTTAATTTTTTAATAATTGACCTAATCAGACAGTATACGTGTTGTTATTAGTTCTGAAAATAAGGGCGTTAAAAAGTTTAGTTATAATAATATAATATATATATAGTTAATGAATAAAGTTCTTGATAAGTAAGTATGAAAAACATGGAGGCTCTAATGCATATGTAAAATGTGTCTTGTGTTCCTTTGATTTACGTTAACTTAAAGGTAGAGCACAAAGCCGACTTTGAGCTTCAAAAGCCAAACAACAGGTCAAAGTTTGCAAGTTTCAACTCAATTTATGCTAAGGCCCTGACCTGAGACGCACTACTTTAATTTACTTTTGTGCTTGAGTATTTTACGGAATATAACAATAATCCCAAGTAGATAATTGCAGATAATTATCAGAGAGTAAAACTCAGTTCTAGCAAAGATTCAGTAAAAGAGTAATAGCATTCTTGGCAACACTATTAACAATAACACCACCAATAACATGTATATAAAATATTTTTGCAAATTTAAATAAAAGCACCTTGTTATACGCAGCAGTCTCTTTCAAGGGATATCTCAAATACTTCTGAGATATCTTATTCTTATTGGAAGATATTCTGAATTATTTTCAAATGTTATTAAATAAATTGGTTATTGAGTTTGAGCTGCCAATTCTGGAGAGCAAAATAATTAGACTTGCATAGTTGTTATTTAATTTTTTAACTTGCCATAGGGTCATTCCATGTGAAATCAACCAATTCTACACTATGATTTGAACCTTGACCTCTCAGATTTGTATGATTTTTTGTTTATGTGTTCCACCCACAAGAAATAGTTAAAATCCAAAATTTCAAATTTTTTGGGCTTTTCGTTTTTAAGTTACAGGCATTTAAAAAGCAACAAAAATACAGTTTTCAGTCAATTTACGATTATTTAAAAATGACCTAGTTCCAAAACTATAGCACCTAGAGAGCTAAAATTCGTAGCATTCTCTTCCTCTTGAAATTCCCTTCAATTAGATGTATCACATGACTATGTTACATACATTTACAAATTTTCAAAAATATTCAAAAAACATTTTTTGAAATTCCTAAAATACGTTCCCTTGGATTTGATCAGGAAAAATATATGTATTGCTCATTATCATTGACTACATACATGCAAAGTTTCAGGATGGGGTGTAAATGGGTTCATATTTAAAACAATTTTTTACTACTGGAATACCTGCCGGTTATGTGTGCGTGAGCTGCTTCTGGGCTACACATACTATTCTCGGGACATATGAAACTGATATGAACCTAAATTATTTAAATAGCATACCTTTTTAAGACTCTGTTTAGTTGAACTTTTTTAAAGTTATTTTGATAACTGCTAAAATCATTCCTTTAAAAAAATATTTTTAAAGGGTTTAAAACAAAAATAATAAAAAAATATATATATAAGGTAGTTCTCTAGGTTGGAGATCATATTTGTCTAACGTTTTATAACATTCGTTTTAGTGCTTTCTGAAATTTCAGTAGTTTCTTTTAAAGGATAGTGAACAGATGACTGAAGTAAGAGTGCACAGCCATTAATTTGTAGATTAGAACTATATGGAAATGACAAAAATGATTGAAAGTTTCATGGTTTTATTAGATGGTTTGATAGTTTTTGTGATTGTACAGTTTCTTTTGAAAATTTAAAGTTTATTGGGAAGGAGGTGTAAGCAGGAGACGGAAACACTCTTTTAGTGAGCAACTAAGTATATGATAACACTGATTGCTTATATAACAGTTAGAGATAGTTTGCAGAGTTTTTTCTGATATTTTAATAGTTTCTATTGGCAAAACCAATGCAGTGTAACAGAGCACCCAGTTCAGACAGTAAACCTGTTGTTTTTAGTATACATTTATTCTATGGTATTACGTTCTGTAGATTGTGTACTGTCAGTAATGAGTTATTGATATACTACTCTGTTAAACAAAGTATTCAGGCCAATTACTACAATTAATTGGTCATAAAATTAGGTAAGAAACATCATACTTCAAACACATAAGTATCTATACCAATATGGTATCCTAATGCTATTTTTAATGTATTGTGAAACACTCAATGTAACAAAATTACTATGAAAACTTGTGTCGTTTTCAACAACACTAAACTTAATTTTTTTTAAACTTGTGAATCAATATATTTATGTATATGTGTGTTTGTTCAAGTATCAATTCATTCATAATATCACAGCCATTAAAACTAATAGAGATTTCATAAGTGTGTGCTATAATTGTTATCATGAGTATTTATCTAGAATCCTAATGACTTTTCAATGTGCTAGGTGACATCAATATTAGTACTAAGCGTGCTTGTTGATTGAATATTTCTGTGCTCAGCTGTTCCGGTAAGACTTACGTATTCAAAGCGATCCTTGCACAGCTGTGCCAGCAGGTGTAGCGAGCCGAGCACACTGAACCAGGCACACCACATCACCACCTCGTCCATGTACTGAACGTTGATCACTCCGAACACAAAGATGAACTTGTAGAACACAAAGTTCCAGAATTTATCCTTGAGATGTTGTTGCTCGGAAACCCTGAGCTCTCCAAACACCAACCGCTGAATGAACTTGCCCAGCAGGATCAGTGTGCAGTACGCCGTGTTGATCAGTGTCTGAAACAATATTACCAGTGATGTAGTCTGAGGAATAATTTGAGGATAGTAGAATCCCTATTTAGTAGCAAGAGATAAATATGTACATTGATCTTAAATAGAAAATCTTGTGAACAAACAGCCTGATCATAACGAAATAAAGTTTAATACGACAATACATGATCAAACCATAGCTATATTATCACCCTAACCAGATTGGGTGAATTACTTTAAACTCCAGCATAACGTTAAATGTTATGATATAATGATGAATTACATGATTATTTCAAATTTTCTTATATTTTGCCCAAATAAACCAATCATATGGAATGATTTTTTTCAGTTCTTAAGAATAATGCATTTGATTAAAATAAATATAACGATTTCCTGATGTTTTGAAATAACTTATCCAGTGGTTAGATATTACCTACTATAACTATTATTTTGCTATTACCCTCATTCAAACAATAATTTATGTTTTTTATACAGTTTACTGTTAAGTTTAATACAGGCCTACCTATTACGAGGTCTAATGAAGATTTATGTTTTTGGCTAAAATCATATAAAACTAAAATGTAGACTTTTACTTATTTTCAGGATTATTTTGATATATGGTATTACAAAATTGAACACCATGGGCACAAACAATTGTTTTCAAAAATAATATTTCATTAACAAACAGGTTTATTACAACATATTTTGATTATTTACAAATGAATCATCAAACACTTTTGTTGCAGATTATATTAGTATATATTTTATGTTTTATGTTACATTTAAAAACAATATTTTACAATAAACAATGTTACAATAAAAAAAATTAAAATATATTTAAAAACCAAGCTATTTTTAGTACATTACAACTAAGTTTTATTTGAAATAATTAGTTACTAACAGTTTTTAACAATATAAGATTACATATTAAATGCAACATATGTTTCCAATTCAACCAATTCCACATAACCAAAGTAATAATGGTTTCATTTGATTATTTCAAATAATTGAACCACAATGTTCGATTATAAATTCGATTATCTCTCAACTAGCTTCAACACTATTTGGTTTAGAACGTATTAAACTTGTTAACACGAAACGAGTTAAAATGGCACCAATAAAAATACAAGGAAATACAGGATTTTTAATCCTTAATATTGATAAATCATGAAAACAAATTATAGAAAATTGAACTAAAGAGCACAAATGCAACAATAACGTGGAATAAACACTTTGTTGGTAATTGCCAAGAAATATAGAAAGATATTCATGTCACTATAAGATGTATATTAATAATTTAATAAAAATGGATGTTACTAAATTAGTGTATTAGTTATTTCCGGAGGGTATACAAGGGCCCTTTTAACATTGGTAATTATGAGTACTTCGATATTATCTAAAGGCCAATATTTTTGGAAGAGTTTTTCTTATGGAGACCTAAAAATACTTATATTAATACAAATAACAGACTTTATTTGATTCACTGTCAAAATTTACAGTCATTATGTCGGTTCTAGTTTTCTGCCTCCCCAAAAAAGCGATGTCGGCGAGAAGGAGAAAACTCCGTCCCTATCTACTATTCGTTATTAGACTATATAAGAGGGTAAACACATACGTACGTATCATAGATATAAAAAGGTAACGAGTGCTCACGTGATCTGGGCTTGAATTTGGGCACTATCTCGAGGAATGTTTTCCCTTATTTAGCCCGAAGTGCGGGGTGGCGCCGAAGGTGCAATCAAAGCCTGCGCTGATAGCCAGCGGAATTTCCGATCGGTACTTCCCCGACCTCAAATCACGTCCCAGATCGACCAACGGTGATCTGACGTAGGAAAAGTTACATAGATAGGAAGTAGCCTACGCAACTCAAGCTCATATCACGAGAGAGCTCGTAAAGGTTATCTTTAACTTTGGTAATCCTAGTCACATATTTATGATAACCTAATCTATAAACCGACTTATACCTAGCATAATAACAAATAATAGATAGGGATAGAGTGGCCTTCACGCCGACATCGCTTCCTTTTGTGAGGCAGAAAACAAGAAGGGATCGTCATAATGACATGTAATTTTCACAGTAAGTCAAGTAAAGTCTTTTCTTTCTAATAATGTAGTTTTTTAGGCCCCCGGTCACAAAAGACCTCTCAAAAATGGTCTCCGGATTGTACCAAACTACCCAATTATGGATACAACGTCATTGCATTTTTCCGAAAATTATCCGTAAATAAGCTTGAAAACATTGGAAGTACAAGGTTTAATTAATTAAGTAATTCTTAAGGCCTCGGAGATAACAATTAATTGCCCTAATTTGTGCAATAAGTCTCTTAAGAGCACTCAATGTACGAATGAATAGATTTACTACTACACAACACCACACCGGTAAACAATTATAACTGGAATTAACGAAGGATTTATTACATGATGGAAGGTGCAGCGGAGCCGCAGCTATACATCTTTCCAAGGGGGGGAGGGGGGGGGGCAAGTCCTAAAATTGCGGCATTTTCCACAAATCAACGCCGTCAATGTATAACTTAATTTTATGCTGCTTCTAAATAATCCGTAAGTAATTAATAGTTATTACTATTATTCGTGGTATTTTGTACCTGTGATAAAACTGAAGTTTTTAACTTTTTCCTTTAAAAGATAAGGATAAATCAAATAATTTTAATATTTGTAAATTTTATATTAACGCACATTGCGAAAGTTACAAAATGTTATTGTCACCATAATTGTATACTATGTCATTAATATTACTTACTACTTTAAAATTTTTCACAGCAGCACAGTCAACTAAACTAATATTTGACATTCTTTCAAGTCAAGAAAACCCACCAGCTGTTTCTATAAACAAAGACACGACTTTATAGAAAAGCACACCAAGCTCTGCATAACATCTTTGTAATAAATTACCACGTGATAAGAAAAGAATTAATATTATTAAGATATGTGGTTTTACGAACTGCATTTAACATACTCAATAGCAATTTTTTTAAACAGCTCAGTCAATATTAAAAGTTAAGGTGCTAATAAAATAACATTTTTTTTAATATACAATAATACTAAAATTACATATTAAAAACGAGTACACTTGTACTTGTATCTTGTACACAAACATTTTGTCTCAATCGGATCTTGAGTTTTCGAGTCTTAATTTTCAGTTGCAGTTTGGTTGTAATTTATAATTTGCTTTATATGTCTAGGTAACTTTTACTATAACTCCCGTTATTGCAGCTCTGCTAGTTAGTCTGTGGTTAAAGTTTATTTAATATGAATATCTATATCTTTTTATCATTCATAAAGCGATTCGCGTGGAGACTGACAAAACTACGCGTAATAAGTTGTGACGCAACGACTGAACTTTTATATTTTTTGCCGCCCCTACAATTTTGCCACCCGGGGCAAATGACCCCCCTCTAGCTGCGGCACTGAACACAACGAACACGGACAGCGGTCCAGGAAACGGAAACCATACCGGAGGTGGTCAGCTACAACTGTCATCACACGACAACATCGGAGCGCAGCGCTGAGGGTACTAGTGTAATGTCATCTGATGATTACACAGTGTTAGTCAGCTCGGCGCTTTATATGGGTGAGCGAGTGGGCCATTAACCGGTGAAAGTCAATTACAGCACACTACTGGGCAATAGTTACAAAAACAGCCCTTACAATTGGGTGGGAGCAATGAACGCATAAGCTACTGCTTGTACACTCATCCTCTTCCTCAGTATCCCTCTTCTTCAGGATCATAAACGAATTGACACTTCTAAATCTCCTTTTACAGACTGTTATTATCATCATCGACATTATAGCTTTCTGTGACACTTTCTCTGAGCGAACACGAAGACTAACAAAGCCCAATAATTTTAAATTAGAACATCTCTTGTGTTAATCTTTAAATTATATAGACTATTCTAAATAGAAAAATGAAGTCACCCAGTCAGTGGGTCGGAGATAGAGAGCAATTGTAAAACTTAGTCACTTTACAGCTCACTACAGCATATATTCCTTCACGTAGAGGCTTATCAATTTCATTTTGACGTCTACAGTAGCAATTGTTTTATTTAAAACAAGTAGCTAATGTGGCTACCTCCAACTGATCCTTTTGTTGTTGCTCAGTTGTTTCTGCAAAACATTGAATTTGACATCGGTAAATGTTTTCACTACAAGTTTATGTTTTTCCCACCGCGAAATGGTAGCGAAGAAGAGAATAGTATCATTGTTAAATCAGCCTAAAGCTATTTCGAGTGACGTTGTTACTATTTTTTGAGGGGCAATCGTAAATATTTCAAACTTCCATTCACTCAAATGTAGTTGGATGGGTTCTCCATCCATAAAATATCCCTCCCCCCATTCAGTGTGCAAATAAAGTACTGTACATCCGGTATTTTATTCCGTAATACAATTGTTTACAGTCTATTTTATATTTGTTTAAAATAAACACATAACACCAAAGTTATATTTAAAAGCTGCTAACGTTTGTTTTATTATCTGGAGTTAAAATCGGTTTCTACTACACATGTTTACTTGTACTTATACCGGAGTACATTATACAGTTTCTGTAACTAACATTACTTATGGTTGTTATAATGTAACAATGTCTAGTTTAAAATTCCTTATGCGATACAGACAGGTTATCGGTGACATCATGGGAGATATCTGAACTACGTTATAAATTACTCGTTAACTTTAACTTAGACTATTAATTCATCCAAAATATGCAACACAATGAATGATAACTCTGTTTAATGGTTCAGTTGCACCTTTATATTGGCATTGTTGTTGGTCCTAGTAGTACAACTCTCGAGTCCAATCGCGTGCATTTTGTTTTATTAAGACAGTAAACATGAAAAAAATAAACTAAGTGTGATTTTACATACGAAGTATGCCTAAACTTAACGAAACCAATTTCACCTACTCAAACTGACGACCGAACTGGTGTGAACTTCACTCTTGCTCAGCCATGTTGATCCGCGTGAGAACGTCTGCCACAGCTGTGTAGGCCAACCATTATGTCGGCAACACTAGCATATGTTACACCACACGATGTTTCCCGCCATTTCTCTCAACAGTTGGCGGCCATCACAGTCCACTGCTTTCTGGCGGTAGCATAATTGGAGTCAATTGAGCACGTGTGATCGTCTAGCGATCAAGAGAAAGATAATACAGACTGTGAGGCACTTAATGACGAAAGTTATTTATTTCCAACGGTGTACGTAGCCTAAAAACCAAAGACAAAGTATCCATCGTATATGCTAAATACTTATTTGTGAAACATATAAATACTTCTTAATTATTCCAAAAACGAGAGTTGGTGGAAATTTATCTTATTGGTGAATTCTCTTTACAAACGTATAAATCAAATAATGAATATAATTTTACGTGGAAAATCAATACAATACACTTAAAAAGTTACTCCGCGTTTTATATTTTAAAGTTAGCTGGTCAGAGAACATTTTAAAATTGTAAAAAAACACTGAGAACAAAGTACGTTATTCTTAAGAGTAAATGTATGATACTGGGGTGGATAAATGATTATAAATGCCAATTTCTTTTATTTTTCACGCCGACGAATTTGGAGAGTCAAAAAGTAAATAAAATCTAAAAGGCACAACTAAATATAACACTTGAGCACAAAATGTTATTCCTAATGGGATGCTCAGAATATAATTTCCAAACGTGAAATATCCATAAAGGGGAAAATAAGCCTACTTTTCTCTGAAATAGAGATCATTTCGCTGCCGAGTGGTTGCTCGGGGGATAGGAAAGCGGAAACAAGCAACATCTGCCCGAGGATAACACTTCAGTCCGGCTCAAGTTGAGATGTGTTGCGGCGTGAACGAAAGTAATCGCCGAGATTAAAGTTAACCCTGCCGGGATGAGAATCCTTCCGGGGATTATTTGTATCGGAGGCGCTCCTTCAGGGAGAAACTTCACGATCCACGTTTATTGTTATTTTACGAGTTGATTCTTAAGAATCCTTTAGTATTGAATTCAACTATTTATACGAAAACGGAATTAAATTAACACAACGACAAAGTCAATAATTAATCCACATTGACTTGTCAAGATATATCAATGGTTGCATGATGTAAAATACATTGATAGTCCAGATGACACCCCTGCACACTTCACAGGTCATCCGCTGCTAATTGTGCAAACTCGGTTCCCCTCGCCTTTGGAACACACATTCACAGACTTGAGACAAGGAGATTCAAGATCAAAGTACCCATCTCCGGATCACTAAGTCCACATAGTACTCAACTAAACTGTATCCTATGTTTACACCAAACTTTTATAGTTTTTCGATTCAATGTTTCGACACTTGAATACAATGGAGATGCAATAAAACATTTTCTTTTCTTCTACGCTTTGATTATATTTGGATATAAGCCGTAGTGATGCAATCAGCATTCCTTCTATTTTCGTTCATACAACACTTATTGACTCTAGCCCACAGAGTAATTTCAGTCTCTCGCCCTAGTGGTACATCACGGTCTATAATAAGTGTAACACGATGTAGCATTGAAACTCTTACATGTTCTCGTGCCTTATTGACTATCGATCTCGGAACTGTACACAAATAAATGTAAGCGATGCCTTGCCTGTCAGTCCGCCCCGCCCAGCCCGTGTTGTGTCGTCTGTTCCCGCTAAAAATATCCCACCGAAACACTCGACTCGAGTTCTATTGTCAGATCCCCTTTTCAACCCCTTAACTTCAGCAGGTGACTTTCAAATATGTTTTGAAAACACTGCTAGCCGGTGAAAATATACAAGCATTTTGTAAATCATGTACTTCGTCAGCATTGTATTTTGGTATATGAACCCAAGCACATAAAATTTCAGTAATGCCCACTTTGAGAAACGCCGTTCCTTACGTATCCATACTGTATTACTGATAATTGTGCAAACCCAAATTAAAGCTAGCATCCCGACCAAGGACTTATCAGTCTGTATATCTTAATCTTTCAACAAATTAAATTGTTAAATTTGATAATAAAATTTAAATTTTTATACGATTATGGGACATTTTTTTACAATACACTTGCAACGCTCAGCCTTCTTCGTTATTACATTAAGGAGATGTAGAATCTCGATTAGCGAGATATAATCGATTAGCGGCTAATCCTAGTCGATGAAATCTGCAATGTAAAAACATTCATGTATAGGGGATAAGAATTTAGTCTTCTCTTTACACTCCAAGATATCGATTTTCTTATCCCATCGATGCCACAGGCGGTGTTGGCGATAACGTTTAGCATTGTAACTAAACGCCACCAGAGCAAGGAAATAATACAAATTAATAACAAATATTTCAATAATAATATATATATTAACGCTTTTTATTTCAATTTAATTTAGTGTCACAATCGTCAAATGTATTAAAATTTTTAAAGCACCTAATCTACACGTACAAACTTCCACATGGGATTTAACCAGTCGAAAGCCAAAGACTTCACACAACTCATTATTCAGCACAAGTCACAACACCTAAGATTCAGCAACTTTCAGATACCCCACTGTATTATCAAGAGCACATCATTAGTGTTTCTAACATTCGCCAATTCTAACAATTCTATCTCACTAAACTATAAGTAGAAAGGATCGAGTACTTAACTTCGTACAACTATTTTGAGCCAACCAACTAACAAACGATTCACAAATGAGAATTATAGAATTCCAAGTGCAATCCGTATTATGGCTAACGTTTGCCACTGCTCTACAGGAACGCCAGTATCATGGCAAGTATGACATTAGCATGAGAACGGATGGAACAATGGACTGTAACTAGACGCCAAGAGCCACACAAACACACAATACTATGCATGCGCCTTGTTTCACTGTTATCCACAATAATATCATGTTTTACGGTGTTGATTCTTCGTGACGCATAAACCCTACACTTTTCATCTCTTGTTTTTTTCTACACATATTTCAAGAAACATCCTAAACGATAAATAAATTTAACTTTACTAAAAGGGAATTTTAAAATTTGTTGCTCAGGATAAAATTTTATTGTTTTAACAGTGAAAACAACATTCTAAAGGATAACAAAAACCTATACAACATTCTAAAACATAAGAAGACACTATACCAAGTCTTTGTGTACATAACTAATTCGTTTGCAGATTTTTAGAATTTGCACACAATACTGCACATGTTGCTTGTTACACTATTCCCCACAACAGTATAATGTTTACAATGTTGATTCTGCAAGTTGTAATGTTTGCCACTTCTCTCTCACAGCTACAGCCAGCAAACAATGAGTCACTACAGTAACGCCGGTAACATAACCAGTTGACACTGGCAGGAGTACGGACAAACAATAGACTGTAACTAGATACCATGCGCCATACTAACACACAATACTGCACATGTTGCTTGTTACACTATTCCCCACAACAGTATAATGTTTACGATGTTGATTCTACATGTTGTAATGTTTGCCACTTCTCTCTCACAGCTACAGCCAGCAAACAATGAGTCACTACAGTAACGCCGGTAACATAACCAGTTGACACTGGCAGGAGTACGGACAAAACAATAGACTGTAACTAGACACCATGCGCCACACTAACACACAATACTGCACATGTTGCTTGTTACACTATTCCCCACAACAGTATAATGTTTACAATGTTGATTCTGCAAGTTGTAATGTTTGCCACTTCTCTCTCACTGCTACAGCCAGCAAACAATGAGTCACTACAGGAACGCCGGTATCATAACCAGTTGACACTGGCAGGAGTACGGACAAAACAATAGACTGTAACTAGACACCATGCGCCACACTAACACACAATACTGCACATGTTGCTTGTTACACTATTCCCCACAACAGTATAATGTTTACAATGTTGATTCTGCAAGTTGTAATGTTTGCCACTTCTCTCTCACTGCTACAGCCAGCAAACAATGAGTCACTACAGGAACGCCGGTATCATAACCAGTTGACACTGGCAGGAGTACGGACAAAACAATAGACTGTAACTAGACACCATGCGCCACACTAACACACAATACTGCACATGTTGCTTGTTACACTATTCCCCACAACAGTATAATGTTTACAATGTTGATTCTGCAAGTTGTAATGTTTGCCACTTCTCTCTCACTGCTACAGCCAGCAAACAAAGAGTCACTCCAGTTGATTATGGGACATTTTTTTACAATACACTTGCAACGCTCAGCCTTCTTCGTTATTACATTAAGGAGATGTAGAATCTCGATTAGCGAGATATAATCGATTAGCGGCTAATCCTAGTCGATGAAATCTGCAATGTAAAAACATTCATGTATAGGGGATAAGAATTTAGTCTTCTCTTTACACTCCAAGATATCGATTTTCTTATCCCATCGATGCCACAGGCGGTGTTGGCGATAACGTTTAGCATTGTAACTAAACGCCACCAGAGCAAGGAAATAATACAAATTAATAACAAATATTTCAATAATAATATATATATTAACGCTTTTTATTTCAATTTAATTTAGTGTCACAATCGTCAAATGTATTAAAATTTTAAAGCACCTAATCTACACGTACAAACTTCCACATGGGATTTAACCAGTCGAAAGCCAAAGACTTCACACAACTCATTATTCAGCACAAGTCACAACACCTAAGATTCAGCAACTTTCAGATACCCCACTGTATTATCAAGAGCACATCATTAGTGTTTCTAACATTCGCCAATTCTAACAATTCTATCTCACTAAACTATAAGTAGAAAGGATCGAGTACTTAACTTCGTACAACTATTTTGAGCCAACCAACTAACAAACGATTCACAAATGAGAATTATAGAATTCCAAGTGCAATCCGTATTATGGCTAACGTTTGCCACTGCTCTACAGGAACGCCAGTATCATGGCAAGTATGACATTAGCATGAGAACGGATGGAACAATGGACTGTAACTAGACACCATGCGCCACACAAACACACAATACTATGCATGCGCCTTGTTTCACTGTTATCCACAATAATATCATGTTTTACGGTGTTGATTCTTCGTGACGCATAAACCCTACACTTTTCATCTCTTGTTTTTTTCTACACATATTTCAAGAAACATCCTAAACGATAAATAAATTTAACTTTACTAAAAGGGAATTTTAAAATTTGTTGCTCAGGATAAAAATTTTATTGTTTTAACAGTGAAAACAACATTCTAAAGGATAACAAAAACCTATACAACATTCTAAAACATAAGAAGACACTATACCAAGTCTTTGTGTACATAACTAATTCGTTTGCAGATTTTTAGAATTTGCACACAATACTGCACATGTTGCTTGTTACACTATTCCCCACAACAGTATAATGTTTACAATGTTGATTCTGCAAGTTGTAATGTTTGCCACTTCTCTCTCACTGCTACAGCCAGCAAACAATGAGTCACTACAGGAACGCCGGTATCATAACCAGTTGACACTGGCAGGAGTACGGACAAAACAATAGACTGTAACTAGACACCATGCGCCACACTAACACACAATACTGCACATGTTGCTTGTTACACTATTCCCCACAACAACAGTATAATGTTTACGATGTTGATTCTACAAGTTGTAATGTTTGCCACTTCTCTCTCACTGCTACAGCCAGCAAACAATGAGTCACTACAGGAACGCCGGTATCATAACCAGTTGACACTGGCAGGAGAACGGACAAAACAATAGACTGTAACTAGACACCATGCGCCACACTAACACACAATACTGCACATGTTGCTTGTTACACTATTCCCCACAACAGTATAATGTTTACGATGTTGATTCTGCAAGTTGTAATGTTTGCCACTTCTCTCTCACTGCTACAGCCAGCAAACAATGAGTCACTACAGGAACGCCGGTATCATAACCAGTTGACACTGGCAGGAGTACGGACAAAACAATAGACTGTAACTAGACACCATGCGCCACACTAACACACAATACTGCACATGTTGCTTGTTACACTATTCCCCACAACAGTATAATGTTTACAATGTTGATTCTGCAAGTTGTAATGTTTGCCACTTCTCTCTCACTGCTACAGCCAGCAAACAATGAGTCACTACAGGAACGCCGGTATCATAACCAGTTGACACTGGCAGGAGTACGGACAAAACAATAGACTGTAACTAGACACCATGCGCCACACTAACACACAATACTGCACATGTTGCTTGTTACACTATTCCCCACAACAGTATAATGTTTACAATGTTGATTCTGCAAGTTGTAATGTTTGCCACTTCTCTCTCACTGCTACAGCCAGCAAACAATGAGTCACTACAGGAACGCCGGTATCATAACCAGTTGACACTGGCAGGAGTACGGACAAAACAATAGACTGTAACTAGACACCATGCGCCACACTAACACACAATATTGCACATGTTGCTTGTTACACTATTCCCCACAACAGTATAATGTTTACAATGTTGATTCTGCAAGTTGTAATGTTTGCCACTTCTCTCTCACTGCTACAGCCAGCAAACAAAGAGTCACTCCAGTTGACACTGGCAGGAGTACGGACAAACAATAGACTGTAACTAGACACCATGCGCCACACTATCACACAATACTGCACATGTTGCTTGTTACACTATTCCCCACAACAGTATAATGTTTACAATGTTGATTCTGCAAGTTGTAATGTTTGCCACTTCTCTCTCACTGCTACAGCCAGCAAACAATGAGTCACTACAGGAACGCCGGTATCATAACCAGTTGACACTGGCAGGAGTACGGACAAAACAATAGACTGTAACTAGACACCATGCGCCACACTAACACACAATACTGCACATGTTGCTTGTTACACTATTCCCCACAACAGTATAATGTTTACAATGTTGATTCTGCAAGTTGTAATGTTTGCCACTTCTCTCTCACTGCTACAGCCAGCAAACAATGAGTCACTACAGGAACGCCGGTATCATAACCAGTTGACACTGGCAGGAGTACGGACAAAACAATAGACTGTAACTAGACACCATGCGCCACACTAACACACAATACTGCACATGTTGCTTGTTACACTATTCCCCACAACAACAGTATAATGTTTACGATGTTGATTCTGCAAGTTGTAATGTTTGCCAATTCTCTCTCACTGCTACAGCCAGCAAACAATGAGTCACTACAGGAACGCCGGTATCATAACCAGTTGACACTGGCAGGAGAACGGACAAAACAATAGACTGTAACTAGACACCATGCGCCACACTAACACACAATACTGCACAAGTTGCTTGTTACACTATTCCCCACAACAGTATAATGTTTACGATGTTGATTCTGTAAGTTGTAATGTTTGCCACTTCTCTCTCACAGCTACAGCCAGCAAACAATGAGTCACTACAGGAACGCCGGTATCATAACCAGTTGACACTGGCAGGAGAACGGACAAACAATAGACTGTAACTAGACGCCATGCGCCACACTATCACACAATACTGCACATGTTGCTTGTTACACTATTCCCCACAACAACAGTATAATGTTTACGATGTTGATTCTACATGATGTAATATTTGCCAATTCTCTCTCACTGCTACAGCCAGCAAACAATGAGTCACTACAGGAACGCCGGTATCATAACCAGTTGACACTGGCAGGAGAACGGACAAAACAATAGACTGTAACTAGACACCATGCGCCACACTAACACACAATACTGCACATGTTGCTTGTTACACTATTCCCCACAACAGTATAATGTTTACGATGTTGATTCTGCAAGTTGTAATGTTTGCCACTTCTCTCTCACTGCTACAGCCAGCAAACAAAGAGTCACTCCAGTTGACACTGGCAGGAGAACGGACAAAACAATAGACTGTAACTAGACACCATGCGCCACACTAACACACAATACTGCACATGTTGCTTGTTACACTAATCCCCACAACAGTATAATGTTTACGATGTTGATTCTGTAAGTTGTAATGTTTGCCACTTCTCTCTCACAGCTACAGCCAGCAAACAATGAGTCACTACAGGAACGCCGGTATCATAACCAGTTGACACTGGCAGGAGAACGGACAAACAATAGACTGTAACTAGACGCCATGCGCCACACTATCACACAATACTGCACATGTTGCTTGTTACACTATTCCCCACAACAACAGTATAATGTTTACGATGTTGATTCTACATGATGTAATATTTGCCAATTCTCTCTCACTGCTACAGCCAGCAAACAATGAGTCACTACAGGAACGCCGGTATCATAACCAGTTGACACTGGCAGGAGAACGGACAAAACAATAGACTGTAACTAGACACCATGCGCCACACTAACACACAATACTGCACATGTTGCTTGTTACACTATTCCCCACAACAGTATAATGTTTACGATGTTGATTCTGCAAGTTGTAATGTTTGCCACTTCTCTCTCACTGCTACAGCCAGCAAACAAAGAGTCACTCCAGTTGACACTGGCAGGAGTACGGACAAACAATAGACTGTAACTAGACGCCATGCGCCACACTAACACACAATACTGCACATGTTGCTTGTTACACTATTCCCCACAACAGTATAATGTTTACGATGTTGATTCTACATGATGTAATATTTGCCACTTCTCTCTCACTGCTACAGCCAGCAAACAATGAGTCACTACAGGAACGCCGGTATCATAACCAGTTGACACTGGCAGGAGAACGGACAAAACAATAGACTGTAACTAGACACCATGCGCCACACTAACACACAATACTGCACATGTTGCTTGTTACACTATTCCCCACAACAGTATAATGTTTACGATGTTGATTCTGCAAGTTGTAATGTTTGCCACTTCTCTCTCACTGCTACAGCCAGCAAACAAAGAGTCACTCCAGTTGACACTGGCAGGAGTACGGACAAACAATAGACTGTAACTAGACACCATGCGCCACACTATCACACAATACTGCACATGTTGCTTGTTACACTATTCCCCACAACAACAGTATAATGTTTACAATGTTGATTCTACATGATGTAATATTTGCCACTTCTCTCTCACTGCTACAGCCAGCAAACAATGAGTCACTACAGGAACGCCGGTATCATAACCAGTTGACACTGGCAGGAGTACGGACAAACAATAGACTGTAGCTAGACGCCATGCGCCACACTAACACACAATACTGCACATGTTGCTTGTTACACTATTCCCCACAACAACAGTATAATGTTTACAATGTTGATTCTACATGATGTAATATTTGCCACTTCTCTCTCACTGCTACAGCCAGCAAACAATGAGTCACTACAGGAACGCCGGTATCATAACCAGTTGACACTGGCAGGAGAACGGACAAAACAATAGACTGTAACTAGACACCATGCGCCTCACTAACACACAATACTGCACATGTTGCTTGTTACACTATTCCCCACAACAGTATAATGTTTACGATGTTGATTCTGCAAGTTGTAATGTTTGCCACTTCTCTCTCACTGCTACAGCCAGCAAACAATGAGTCACTACTGGAACGCCGGTATCATAACCAGTTGACACTGGCAGGAGTACGGACAAAACAATAGACTGTAACTAGACACCATGCGCCACACTAACACACAATACTGCACATGTTGCTTGTTACACTATTCCCCACAACAACAGTATAATGTTTACGATGTTGATTCTGCAAGTTGTAATGTTTGCCACTTCTCTCTCACTGCTACAGCCAGCAAACAAAGAGTCACTACAGGAACGCCGGTATCATAACCAGTTGACACTGGCAGGAGTACGGACAAAACAATAGACTGTAACTAGACACCATGCGCCACACTAACACACAATACTGCACGTGTTGCTTGTTACACTATTCCCTACAACAGTATAATGTTTACGATGTTGATTCTGCAAGTTGTAATACATCAATAGTAACAATTTTATCAAAAGAACGTTTTATTTTCCAGTTACATAAATAAATTATGTTAACCACTATAATATCAGAGTTAGAAATAAACAGAAACCTTAATAGGCTAACTTTGTATGCAAAATCTATCTAAGCTCGAGTAGAAAACAAATCATCTAAAAAATATAAATTTGAGTATGAAACTAATTTCGGTTTACAATAGAACTATTAAACAGTTTTTTTTCTATTACGGTTTGACTAGAACCCATACACACAGTGGATTTATATTCGGTCCAACCTGAAAAGAAAAATTAGTACAAAATTTAAGGTTTCACGTTTGATATGCGAGATAAATATATTTATATTTCAAACCAGTTTAGACATTTATAGCTAGTAACTGGTTAGAATCATAAAAACAGCTATAACTCACAGCTCGCAGATCAAACTTACTAAATCTTTATCCTTAATCTGGTATTTCTTCCACTTATATTGGCTAAAAAACAAAGCCACCACGTGGATTCGCGACAAGCATTGCACAAAGCTACACAAATAGCTATTTAAGTCTAGACACATCTACCTAGGGAACGCTACATGCAGAGTAAAAGGAATGAATAGTAAAACTATTGTTTTATAGATTGTAGTAATAAATTTCCTTGGTAGGAGCACTGACTGTACGTTACCAGGTAGACGTTCCGGCGCAATAAGATGAAAGCTAGACTCGTGACTGTCATCTTGAAATAAGAAACACTAAGATGCAGTAATACTCTGTAGGATCGATTTGTCCAAGTGGTTGCTATCACATCACATGGGTAGTCTTGGGTCACAGACACGCAACAATTACATCAGTTATCTGTATTCCAAGAAATCTATTCTAAGTTTCAAATAGCGACTACTAACAAAATTCAAAGTAAATACAGATCATTTTAAAAATATATAATGCCCACAAGAAAACACATGTATACATTTTATTCTACAATACCAAAATTAACTGGATCATGTTGTGTACAATTTAATTTGAATTTTGTAATGTAAATGCGTGTTAACACATCACATCATACAATACAACACATACCACATACACGGCGCGCTGCCGAGGGCAACAACCTCATTGTACACAAACAATCACTGATAAAGTTATAACAAAGTTATTGTCACTTGCACACATCGGACAGTAGCCACACAATGTTACAGTACTCATATAATATTATAAAGACACCCACACTCGTGGTGTTCCTGCATGAAGCGTTATCTAACTATATAGAAGCTGATGTGGAGGAATATATAGACTGTCAAACGCAATACAATACATACCACACGGCGCGCTTCCGTGGGCAATAAGCTCATCGTACACAAGACAATCAATGATAAAGCTATAACAAAGCCGGCTTTATAGTCATTTGCAGACATCGAACAGTAGCCACGTGTCGCTTCAGTACAGTTATAATAACCAAGTTTTACAGGATTGTTTGTACGGTATCTTACTCTTGTGAGGAAACTTGAGTAAACAAGATCGGCGCTACTAACATGGTAAAGCTGACGTTCACCTCCGGATCAAGGAAATTGAATACCTTATGAGACAGCTTACTGAGTAAAATGTCACACCAGCCTGTGTATCGAGTTTTATTATTCATATTGACTTTTAAATATACTAAATAATATTTAATTCCATAACCAAATTGGTCCCCTAGAAATTTCTCAAGGTCTAAAGAAAACAAGTTAGCTGTACGAGATTTATTTTAAAGTCTGAGCGCCAAGCAAGTATGGCGTGAAATGTAACAGGTATGACAAACATTATCCGGGCTCCGTCCCACTAGTTTCTAAAGTTTAAGAAATGTGGATAAGAAATTCATTTTTGGGAATAGTCAAAATTTTAATTAAACGTGAAAAGTATAATTTAAGTATATAAGTATATATATATATATATTTATTTATTTATTTATTATATTATATATATATATATATATATATATATATATATATATATAGTGGTTAACATAATTTATTTATGTAACTGGAAAATAAAACTTTCTTTTGATAAAATTGTTAATATTGCTGTATTACAACTTGCAGAATCGACATCGTAAACATTATACTGTTGTGGGGAATAGTGTAACAAGCAACATGTGCAGTATTTTATATATATATACATATGTATACATTATATATATATATATATGTATATATAATGTATGTATGTATATATGTTTAAATATACCAGCTGGTGTGAACAAACGCTAATGTAAACATTGCGTATATTTTTGTTTATTGATTTCTTCTTGACGCTTCCTGATGTTGAAAAAAGGAAAAAGTTGTTTAGCCTAAAATATTTATTGTGTTATTTCTGTTTTTATATCAAATATCTGTAGAAAATATAGCTTACTGTACAGTGAAATATGGCTCCCTAAATAAATAATGTAAACAAATAAAGAAAACCCAAAGATTCATTCACAATTAAATGTTGGCTATTATATAAATGTGCTTAAATGTATTCTAAAAAATAATCGTTACAAGAGGAAAACCTACCAGAAACAGCTCGATTTGATTGAATTTTAAGAGAAAAACAGTTGCTTGTTTCATTAGTACCGATGAAAACGTTCAAAACTCAATATTACTGCGTAAATAAACATTATTTTCAGACATGACATCGTGAGAGGGTGCTCACCCTCTTTAACCTCAAAAACTACCAATATTTACATGTTATTCTCTTTATTATAACAATAAAGCAGCTACTATATCTTAAAACTGTGGATAGTTCTAAATGTATTAGTATACAAAATTAAGACTGAACATAATATACCTGTACTAAAATGTCACTACAAAAAGTATGTTTACACGTTCAATGAATGAATGTTTGCTACTTTTAAGAGTTTTCTAACATTCATTACATTAATCTTTGTTAGATATGGGGTTAATAGCCGGCAATAGTGAAACGACCTTGAGTTATTTCCCATAACAATGTTAAATCCCAAGCACTTTTACGCCATTATTTCTGATCACAGCGTTATGGGAGATGTCTCATTTTAAAGGTATAGTAATACGCAATCAAACCCTTTTTAGTTTATTTGTAAAGTGAATAGTTTTCGAACATTTAAACAATAAAATACAAAAAGTGTTTGAGATTTTTTTTCGAATAACCCTATAATTGATTGAAAACCTAAAAAGAATTAGGATGCGTTTATTAATTAATACTGTATCTCTAAAATGAAACACTTCTACGGCGGAAATTAAAGCTGAAAAAGTGCATGAGTTTCAACATTGTTCTTATGGGACTAAAACAAGATGGCTTCCAGTACAACCGGTTGTTAACTCATGTTGCAACGATGGACCGGTATGGCTATCTCAGCCCAGAGCAAACCCACAATACAACACTTGAAGTTGAAAAGTAGAAATTCTGTTGATAAAATAATATAATAATGAAAATATAATAATGCCGTGACGTCTACACCACGTTCAGCATGTACGAAAGATATACTTGTTCGTTTTATAACAATAAAAAGCAGAAATTTTTGATACGAGCCACAATAAAAAATTAAACCGTTTACAAAAAGACACTGGGCTATTCTACTTCACGCAGGGTGGGATAAATATCCCCCTCCCGCCACTGTGATGCCACCCTCTCCGAATATCCCCACCACTGCTCGGCACTCGCCCGCTCGCTCTATCCCCTGACCAGACCACTGCTACTGCGCGGCTTACCGCATGACAACACGCAAACTCCCTGGAAACGTCTATAGCTACATTAGCATGTTCAATTAATATTTTACGCCAAGACTGCGAAACTTGTATTGGACTAAACACAAAAAACAATATAGTTATAGAACATGTAAGTAGCTGCAGGCTGCAGAGTAAACGAAGCGGTGCGAGCGAGACACTGAAGAGGATCCCTTCTGCGCGTGGCTGCTCATATGTTTGCTTCTGCGCAGATTCCTTTGCAAGCGGTTTATCTATAGTTTATTGTTAAAATTGTTTCGTCGCTTGAACTGTTCTTTCTCAAGATTATAAAATTATAAGCGCGCACAATACACTCGTAAACCTTTCATTTATTCCATAACATTCAAAGTCACAAGCCGATGTTTAAGAATCAGTTAATTACATCTCACAATGTATTTTTAACCATCCAATACAGCCCTACTCTTACAGGTGTCACTAGTATGTTGGTTACCAAATTTCTCTTCCAGGTTTGTCTATGGACCAACAGAATATGGATGGAAAATATATCTGTTTTTCCTTATGTGGTTCGCCACAAACAAGTAGTTGTCCGAATGAACATTTGTTGTTTCAACTATAACAAGTACATTGATTTCTAGTAAATATAGATATACGATAATGGAGTTTGCCTCACAATTATGCAACATTACATAACGATGAGCGCCACAACAATGCCGGACAGACAGCGCTGACGCGATGTGGGATTGGATAACATGAAGTCATATGTAAACCAGACTACTGTGCCTTCATCCAATCAGCCTAATCCAATACTTCTAGTCTATTCTCGAGACCCGACGAACAGTCTCTATTATTTGTAATATTGTCTTCTAAACTACGAATTCTAGTTACGTGCCATTACGTTATTGCAACCATTATTACTACTGTAGTTATTAATCCAATACTTCTAGTCTATTCTCGAGACCCGACGAACAGTCTCTATTATTTGTAATATTGTCTTCTAAACTACGAATTCTAGTTACATGCCATTAATTTATTGCAACCATTATTACTACTGTAGTTATTAATCCAATACTTCTAGTCTATTCTCGAGACCCGACGAACAGTCTCTAATATTTGTAATATTGTCTTCTAAACTACGAATTCTAGTTACGTGCCATTACGTTATTGCAACCATTATTACTACTGTAGTTATTAATCCAATACTTCTAGTCTATTCTCGAGACCCGACGAACAGTCTCTATTATTTGTAATATTGTCTTCTAAACTACGAATTCTAGTTACGTGCCATTACGTTATTGCAACCATTATTACTACTGTAGTTATTAACCCAATACTTCTAGTCTATTCTCGAGACCCGACGAACAGTCTCTATTATTTGTAATATTGTCTTCTAAACTACGAACTTTAGTTACATGTCATTACTTTATTGCAACCATTATTACTACTGTAGTTATTAATCCAATACTTCTAGTCTATTCTCGAGACCCGACGAACAGTCTCTATTATTTGTAATATTGTCTTCTAAACTACGAATTCTAGTTACGTGCCATTACGTTATTGCAACCATTATTACTACTGTAGTTATTAATCCAATACTTCTAGTCTATTCTCGAGACCCGACGAACAGTCTCTATTATTTGTAATATTGTCTTCTAAACTACGAACTCTAGTTACGTGCCATTACGTTATTGCAACCATTATTACTACTGTAGTTATTAATCCAATACTTCTAGTCTATTCTCGAGACCCGACGAACAGTCTCTATTATTTGTAATATTGTCTTCTAAACTACGAACTCTAGTTACGTGCCATTACTTTATTGCAACCATTATTACTACTGTAGTTATTAATCCAATACTTCTAGTCTATTCTCGAGACCCGACGAACAGTCTCTATTATTTGTAATATTGTCTTCTAAACTACGAACTCTAGTTACGTGCCATTACTTTATTGCAACCATTATTACTACTGTAGTTATTAACCCAATACTTCTAGTCTATTCTCGAGACCCGACGAACAGTCTCTATTATTTGTAATATTGTCTTCTAAACTACGAACTCTAGTTACGTGCCATTACTTTATTGCAACCATTATTACTACTGTAGTTATTAATCCAATACTTCTAGTCTATTCTCGAGACCCGACGAACAGTCTCTATTATTTGTAATATTGACTTCTAAACTACGAACTCTAGTTACGTGCCATTACTTTATTGCAACCATTATTACTACTGTAGTTATTAATCCAATACTTCTAGTCTATTCTCGAGACCCGACGAACAGTCTCTATTATTTGTAATATTGTCTTCTAAACTACGAACTCTAGTTACGTGCCATTACTTTATTGCAACCATTATTACTACTGTAGTTATTAATCCAATAAATCTTTTGTTATACCTTGAATAGAAAAACCATCAACGTCACCAAACTTGTTTAAACTACATTAGTATTAATTCCAATGCACTCTAACGAACCTAATTGCGCATACTAACTATTATTATTTTTTGAATACAGTTCCACTAAAATGTTTATACAAATATGTTTATAATTAAATTAAAGTACTTTTTATTATAAAATAAATGCCAATAAAGCTGTCTAAATTATTACTAGCTGAGCTTTAGCTAAGCTCATCACTCGAGTGGATAGAAAAATTTCATTTCTACCTATTCACACGATACGTCATGAACAAATTGACCTATTGACTCGAAATTTTGTATAAAGCCATTTATAAAACCATTATACGAGTACATAAACAAGAATGAATTCGATGATGATGAAATCGGATTTAACTGGGCGTCATTGAAGCGTATCACTCTGTAGGCTGACATAATTTTTATTATGTCTCCGGGAGGAGGTAAACAATTTTTTTCTGTATGACTGTCTGTCTGTCCGCAGGCATGTCAAAGAATGCAATGAGATACAGACTTGAAATTTTGCTTGCAACTTCAGAGAAGCCTGTAATGTGACACGTGATATGGCGTACTCCTACCTTGTAAAATACCACAATATTGCATCACATTCGTTCTACATATAACATAACTATTCAACACATTCAGACATACATAACTCCGTGTACACAAATTTTACACAGTTGCAAGTCCGACTCTGAATTCATGTCGTGAGTCGATTAGGGTTTCTAATTTTTTTATAATCCCAGCGACCCATCCATCACAAACTCGACAACCGAGCTTTGTATTTCCTCACATTAAGTTACTTTATACTTTTAGGGAGACTGTTGATTAATTTGACACCAACTTGAGAAGGCAGAGTTTTGAATGCCTAAGTTGGACAATAGGCGCGGACAGCAAAAATACCTCAGGCAATCCTAGCACAGACATGATCCATGTGACCATCCAGTTTAGCCCTCATTGTAGGTAAATACCTCGCAATAAAACCTGAACAATGAAATAGAACAAAAGCTTTATTGATATCCATTAGACTGGAGTATAATAACGATTATACACTTTGGTTACACCTTACCCTCTATAAATAGTTAAGAAATATAAATATGCATATAGTAACCATTACCTATGCCGTGGATTTCCAATCTTGTCCAGACCAAGGGTAGTCTAGAACTCTAATTTTAACCTATAATCGACAACTCTAACAATATTGTAACAACAATGGCCGTTTGTTACCGTTACCAAGCATGAGACTGGGTTGCGGTTTCCGAAGCCCGTCGCAAAAATACCACCACAAAGCCATAAATAATTGATTGCGGCAGAACGCGGTGGTCACGGCCACAAGGCTTCTACGTCTTGGCCACCAAGCCACCAGGACTGGCGCACGGCTTGAATACACAATCACGTTTTGACAATACTTCAGCCATCCTGCTCACTTTTCATCTACGTTTGGCCGAGTTGTAGTTTTACTACAGAAAATAACATTGCTGTGAGAAGTAAATATGATGTAAATTCGGAATGACTTTAATAATATTCTTGTTTTGCATCAACACAGTTAGATAACCGCAATAGAAAACTTTTATGACGTATCATTCTCAGCAACTGAAAACTCATAATTGCGGTAGTATATTTTTATGAATTACTAAACATCTTGAAGCTAAATTGTTGTCTGGAAATCGTATCTTGGTAATCGTGTGTTTTACCTGGCGTCGACTCCGGCATGACAAGTTTCACGACATATTCAGAGTAAAAACGTTATTTTGTTCTTTGGTATCATCCGGTGGCCACTATTTTTGGAACAATTTTCTTACCGAGGAACTAAACATCTACATTATTAAAAATGAATATAATTTACTCGATTTACTGTGAAAGTTATAAACATCATCTAGACGATTCTCGATATAGTACCCAAATTCCAGCTCAGATCACAAGAGCACTCATTAACATTTTATATTTATAATGCGCAAGTATGTATTTACCTAATTATATAATCTAACTAGCTGTTCCCCGCGGCTTTGCACGCTTTTTGTAAGCTTTGCTCGTGTATGAGCACTTCTGGTTCAAGTGAATTATATTGTCAACGCCGATGTAGAGTTTACCTTGTTGACACTATCAAGAAAATCTGCCAAAAGTGTATGTTTATAGCCATTACACACGTACATGTACTTAATAATAAAGTGGTATAACATTCAACCTATAAGGCCAAACAGAAATTCATTTGAAAGACAAATATCCATAAAAACTTAGCGCCTTCACATAGTGTGTGGTTATTATACACTACTATCTCGTAATTGTAGTTTACAGTGTGCAGGTGCTTTGATAACTTATATATTTTGCAGCGCCTCCTGGTGGTGAGTTACATGAATGGACATAGCATATAAACCTTCTACGTGGAAAAATACATATACATACAAATTTTCATAATTACCGGTCAAATAGTTTCTGTGTCTATAAAGAACAAACACACAAACATTCATTTATATATATATATATATATATATATATATATATATATATATATATATATATATAACAAATAGCGAATAGGGGCAGAGTGGCCTCCGGTTTTGTCTAATAATTTAGTTTTTAGTTTCCCGGGAAGAAAAACACTTCCAAAAATGTTTTGCGTTGGAAAATACCAAAGTACCGGCCATTTATTTGCAAGGAAAATCTATAACTAATCCTAACAGTTTTAAATTTCTAAAAAGGAAGAGTGACAGTTAAGCTTTTCGCCAGAACTTCATGAAGCAATAGTAAACACTTCAATATTAGTACAACTTCAGGAAACTATAGTAGACACAAACATATTAGAAAACTTAATGAAATTGTAGTAGACACAACAAGAATTATAGAACGATCATTTGAACATAATGTTCTATCTCTATTATATATTCATTTACTGTTAGTTCTGTCTATCCAGGTGTTTTTTCTTCAAAAAATGGCATTCAAGAATAGTTAAATCGAATAGCTTGCAACTAGGTTATTATACAAGTCAATTTAAAGGAATGAATAAAGTTAGATTAATAATATCACTTTCAATTTCTAAATGTCAACATAACTTTCAAGTTTCAAATTTCCCTGTTCCCTTGAACAGTTTCTGAGTTACACATGGACGCATAGACACTAAACAATGTTCGTAACAACATGTTTGTGTCTCTAGTAATATTTATGTTGCACAACCACTGCTGTGAGTTACACATGGACGCATAGACACTAAACATTGTTCGTAACAACATGTTTGTGTCTCTAGTTATATTTATGTTGTACAACCACTGCTGTGAGTTACACATGGACGCATAGACACTAAACATTGTTCGTAACAACATGTTTGTGTCTCTAGTTATATTTATGTTGCACAACCACTGCTGTGAAACATCTCATGTACACTGTGTGTACTTTCACATTCACATTCAAAGGTAGAAGAATTTACAATATAAAATTAAAATAAATACCAATTAATTAAACAGAAAGCAGGACCACCTCAATAAATTAATGATGGAGGCGTCACGAAATGCAAAGCGGTTTAACTGTAAAACCGATTTACTCTTGGTGCATAATTGGATTATTATCAGCAAAGGCCTCTTAATTGCACTCATCTGTCTTCTTGACGAAGTTAACAATAGCTTTGAGTAGCAGTGATGAATTCAGATGTGATAGCGTTAACAATAATGTTAAATATAATGAACAATTACTACACATATTTGACACGTCTTTTATTTTTAATTGTTCCCAGATTATTTATGTATTGAAAATTCCTCTTAATGTTTTGATTCGGGAATATTTCTACTCCTCAAATACGTCTTTGAACCGCTTTTGGGAAACATATTTTATCTCTCATTACACTCTATACCAATTCTGATAATCCAGTATTAAAAAAATATATAAACCTGCCATAATACATCTTGGCCTTTCTACATCATTGTGGCGTCTCATCAACAGCTTTTAGTATGCTATACGAATCTGGCCTTTGTTTGCATGTACGCTCTCCTACTACCCAGAATAGATGAAGTAGTTTTTTTTTTTTTAATATGAATACGTTTTTATATTATGTCGATTCATTTCTGCAAATGCATTGCGGGTGTTACACACATTAAGGCATGTAACTTAACTTTTAATTTGGTTCAGTGTGTGTCCACGATGTGGCTCTGCAGCCAGGGCGAGGTATAAGAGTAATGAAACTACTTTACAGTTTAATTACATAGGAGCGGTACATCAAAACGCATTCCTTTGACATAAATAATTATAACATGTTAAATCAGTTTTTTTTAACTCTTATTGTTTTAAAAATATAACTTATACACGCTCAACTCAATGTGCGTGTAAAGTGCATGGCATATATTTTCCACAAATTTTAACGAAATTACTTTTAATTTTTTTTATATTCAATAACAAATAAATATAAAACTCTTCATGGCAATGTTTTAAAGTTAAATAAGTAGATAGAACGGTTATCGCAAGATAACCAGATCAAGCAACGCCGAGCGTGGCTGCTGTTTGGATGGGAGACCGCTGAACGATCCTCGATTGGTGTTGGTTCGAAAGTCACCCTTAAGCCGTTGGTCCCCAGGTTAAGTGTTAGAGAGGGCTTCTTAGTCCTAACTTCGCCTGGTAAAATAAGACATCTTTACTTTACTTTAGATAGCAATACTGTACGAGAAGATTTAAGAGAGTATCAATGTTTATTATTTGTTATATATTAAGCATTTATCCTTACGAATGGGCACGCTTAAGGTGAGGTTTGATACTGGTCAATTTTAACTGAAATATTGCTGTTCTTTATTGTAAACTGTTACGTCATTTGTTACAGGTGCGCTGATCCAAAGTGGCGTGAACTCAGTTACCACACCAGCCATACAAATTTAGATCAAAGGACCCCATGGGTATTACCGTAGACTTGCCGCACCACCGTCACGCTCTCCACGGCCGAATGTAGACTGTAGACGCAATGTCGAGCCCAGCATGAATGGATCGGTTACCGGGTTGCGTAAGTGACTAACTGGCCGACAGCCGTGGTTGACACGCGTTGCACGCTCCCACTGTGTGACGCTCGGCGCTCGTGTGTGGGAGTCACGTCGTCGTCACCATGTGTCACGAATCTCAAGAATGACAACCACTGTATGTTGTACACTGAGCTAATTACATTGGCTTCAGCGCGAGATTAGATGAAGAATCTTGCTAGGCGTTCCAAGGATCAAATTTTAACACGGATGTGTTTGTAACAATGACAAACCATTTATAAATATCACATTATTTATCACCTCTAATGCTCTAATTGGCACACGCATATACTTTATCGTGATATTTAATTAGAACGATTGAAAAAAGTCCCTGAATTACTTCTCTCGTGCGCCTTAATTCAAGCTTAGTCTGTCCGGAGCGGACATGGATTAGAGACGAATAATTACCGAAGCAATAAATTGGTTCAGTGGAAAACTACAGAGAGGGAATCTTGTGTCACAGACTGGCAATTACTTGATTTAAAGGTACAAAAAAATCTTTGTATCGTTACTTGCAGATTTTTTGGCGTTAGTCAATTTTGATACCGAACACAAAATTTTAAAAAAAATTGTCTAAGCTTTTTAAAGTTTGAATTACTTGTTTACGCAGAGGACTATGCATTGTCAAAAGGTGCCTCTTACATAACCACGTCACAGATACTATTATATAACATTTATTTCGTGTTAACACTAACCACACAATGCTCAGCTTACCCATCGTCTGACCATTCAGAACTATAAAAGTTATTATAATAATTAAATATATTTGTATTAGAAATGCATTATGCACTACGTTAACTAGAGATAAATTTAAACTTTTAAACTTAATTACATAAATTAAATTCCGTCCTTCTGATCTCAGGAATAATTAACAGACGTGCATGTCTAAAATATCACCTATAATTAGTCAAAACTTTAAATTATTTTTTAATTATAGCAATGTTTTATTTTCTTTCAAAAGGAGATGAACTGTTGCTTAACTCAACATTCACATTGAATCAACTGAATCAACCCTTCCCACTGTAGCTACGTTATGTGTACATATTTTTGTTATTAGGATTGTTTAATCATTGCATGTCGATAGGATTGTTTAATCATTGCATGTCGATAGGATTGTAGCCCTCTAGAACTCTTGTGTACAGTTTTGATTGTTCAACTAATGACACAATTTTAAATGGAAATCTCACTGACAAATGTTTCTATGCTCGCAGATGGGAATTAAGGGGTGTAAGGGTGTTTGCTCACCTTTTTGTAAATTAATATTTCCTATGTAGATTTTGTTATTTTGCCTCGATTTTTTCTTTCTTTAAATACAAATTAAAAAATATTGTTGATTTTAATGGTACTGAATAAATTCATTTTTATTTACTTTTTACTGTTTATTTTTACCTTGCAGTATTGTATTTATTGAACCATTTTCCTCACAACATCATAATATTTAAAACCCAAAAATATAGTTCATGTCAAATGCTAAACAAAGTATACTATATATACACCTTTTAGAATAAAATATTCTCCCATTAAATATAAATTTATCAAACTGCAAGGTTACAGTTGTAAAGGAAATCCCATCCATAATATGATCTGTGACATTACCACTTCATAAAACATCTCCTTGTAAATAAATCCTAGTTATAGGTGAAGTAAGCTTTTCAATGACCTTCCACTATATCTGCAAGATGAATCATCAATATAAACGCAAAAAGGTTGTTCCGCGATTTTTTATGAACCCACTCTACTATTTTGTGAATGGGTTTCTTTAATGGTGCTGGGGTTCTGTTGCGTAGTGTTTTGGTTGATCACAATTAATTGTAAGGATGTCATTAAATACCAAGCAGGTTTTATTACTACTGTCATTCACCGACTTAATTGTATTGATTTAACCGTCTATTTTGGATTACAATTATTTATTTTTTATGTTGTAATTTATTATAAGTATCACTTATTAATTTAATTTTGTCGTTTTGAATTTTTCCACCTTATCGACATTGATTTGTTTAATTCTTTGGGAAATTAGCTATTCTACTTGATATATAATTTTAGTTTACTATTGTTTTATTATTATTATTTGTTTGAAGCATCTTTTAAAGAGCTACAATAAATTAAAAATTAAAATGAAATTAATTAACGTTATAACCTCTAGTTTAACACTGCTACAACTATGTACGGTTATGTGACAGTGAAAGGATTTTAATTTAATACATAAAAATAGAATATGACAGCAGTTTTAGTGGCCTTAAATTACCCACGTATTTTTGTATAGAGCGACTAGCAGTACATTTTCTTATATTTTCATACTACAAATAGAAACACGTTTTAAACAATAAAAGTGTGTGTGGCGATTGTTAATTAAGTCTAGCACGTACAAAATTAAATTTTTATTGCTTATAAATCAATTTTTAGAATTAGGACGCCAATATAAAATTATATCGCCAAGGTCCATTCACTGTTGACATAAAGAGTGCAGTATATTTAAGGACCTCGATGTTTATCCGTGTTGTAACTGAAGACAGCAAGCTTAAGAGTTCACCACACACAAAGTACAATCAATGTTCCCAGTTCGCAGCCTACTCCGATCAACGATTGTTATTATTGTTGATTATTTTGTCCAATGTGTAGTCGAAAAATAGAATACAGTTTCAGTATGCGTGTTCTTATTATAGTTATAAACATAGAATGCAATGCCAAAATACCAAGACAAGGATTCCGAACGAGTTTACAATCAATATGAAACGAGTTTTATCCCTAACGTCATACAATATTAACATTTTATTTTATTACTCTAGAGTGGTATATTGTATATAAGATTGTTTGAAGTTTGTTTTTAACGATGGAAGGATTGTGAAGGAAACAGGATTTGCCAACGGACATTTGCCATCGTTCAGTGAAACAAGAAATCAGTAACACTATTCGTCACAGTTGTAGGTGGTTGGTCGACGAATGCAAGAAGACCTATTGTGACCTGTATTCTGTAGTTAAGTTTTAATAATTAGTGCTGTGTTTAGTTTCTTTATTAAGTGCTGTTTTAGAGTTAGTAAATTTGACACACAACATGGTGGTTGTGATTCCTGACAGGCGTGTCACAACGCTCTGGTATGATTTATTTATTTTATCCTAGTTTGTAATTATGTCTAAGGTTGGTTATTTACCTGAAGAAGAGAGCAGATTGCAGATCTCGAAACGTGTTACCGATTTTTTTTATCACTGAACGATGGCAAATGTCCGGAAAATCCTGTTGCCTTCACATCGGTAGAGTGTTTGTTGTAGTGGTTATGCTACAGCATCAGACCTTTCTGGTCTCACAAACAATTCTAATTCACTTACGTTGGACCTAGTATCGAAAAACAGGCCTTAAAAACGAAAACATGTCAGAATCAAGTAAAGAATATACGGATTATTTAATAGAATATATAATCCAGATCTTCCGGTGAAACATTTACACAGTGCCAAGTGAGCAGTTTAACTAGATACAATAGATGTTGAAGTTTCAAGACTCCAGGTTGTGGAGCATTGAGTAGGATGATTTATGTAACAGCGATGACGGCTGGGACGATCAGGAAACAGTGTGGAAAGCAAGGAAATCGTTTTCTGTTTGCCAAGAGATATAAATGGTTCCAAGACCGACTCTGATGATTGGGGCTATTCAATCATTCTAAATGAGAGGCCGCTCCAGACAAGAGAGGTAACACGGACACCATGTCTACGGTACAGTGGATATTCGATCACATTCTGGCAAATAACATTTCAAACATAGCAAAACAATACCGTCAGGAAATACGAATACTCGTATTTTACATATCCTCATACTCGTACATCCGTACTTACTCACTGATATAAGCTAATCAACACGTATCAACATATTATGATGAGCGGTAAAACACGGAAGTATTGGTATTCGTGTTGTTCAACTAGTAGCTTATGTCAGCTTTTTAGTTTAAATATAGACCTAATTATTATTTGTTTTAATTACACAAAATATTGAAATTTTGTCACAGTAGTAATATTTCATAAATACATACAAATATGTATGTAGCTGTAAATCGCACATTATACAGATACTTATACAATACATAAAAAGAGAATAATAAGAGAAACGGACTATATATACATATATGAAGGAAACTGATTTTCCGGACATTTGTCATCGTTCTGTGATACAAAAAGAAATCAGTAACACTCAATGTGTTACAACACAAACAGTATTACTGATTTGTTGTATCACTGAACGATGACAAATGACCGGAAAACGGTTTCCTTCACAATCCTTCCATCGTCAAAAACAAACTTTATATATATATATATATATATAATATATATATATATATATATATATATATATATATATATATATATATACGTAAGGTTTTTATATATATATATATATATATAAAACCTGAATTTATCCTGAGCCGTGGTAATTTTGATTTTACTACGTGTCAATATAAAGAGGAAAGCGAAAGATTTAAACTATCAACAGTGTTTCGCTTAACACGTGGAAAAACAAACGTAAATATGTAAGTAACATCTACACGTTAGACAGCGAGGTAAAAAGTGTGGAATTCGATTTTTCTTTAAAAATTACAACACATTAACTTAATATGTTTATTACAAATAGTTTTTAAAGACACACTTAAGAGTTACACATTGTGTAGCAACACGATGTTAAGTTTGGAAATAGAAACGACACAATCTGGAGAAGTCAATGTGCTGGTCAATTTGGATTAAATCAGGTAGGGAATTTGAAAATTTACAACGCACACATAACTACTAGCGGCGTATACAGTACATATATTTTATACAAATAACTTATTTTAATAATATCAAACCAACATTTATACTTTCTCCGAATACAATAAGAATTAGATACACAAACGCTTGGACTATTTGAAGACGTTGATATGTTTCAGAAGTGGTCGTGGTGGTGATGGGCGGGAGGGGGGAGGTGGAGGAGATTATATCGTCTCAGGCGGTTCACACAGGCGGACAATCTCATTCAATTGCCTTAACGCAAATCCTTCTTGTCAGGCATCACTTGCCCGCTTTATGAACTGTCAACTACACGGACCCAGTTAGCAGCGCTGCTGACGTACTCCCTGTAACACTGGGTACTGCTAGCAGTCGCCAATACAGGAAACCTGCTTGTTGAGTTTAACAACGTACAGACAATCTGTGTACTCGTACACAAGCGTCTGTTAGTAATATCCATTCGGAGGCACAACACTTTTTGTAATACGATTACTGTATCATTCTTGGTTTTACATGTTAGTTTATGATTTAACAAGGATTACAAATTCAAGAGACCTTTACTTTACTACCTTACTTTATTTCTGACCCGCTATCAATTCAATTCTTTATTCACACACATGATTTGTACTATTTAACAAAAAATATCGTGTTTTGTCAATTAATATAATGGAGTAAAGTACAAACAATGCAAGAATGAGATATCTTAAATTTCCAAGTAAAAATTGAACGTAACTTTACAAGTAAAAAATTAAACTCGAAAAAATCCTTAAGATAATAAGATAAAGAACTCTTTAGGAGGTTCCTAAGCGATCTCTTAAACCCAGAAAAGGAGGTTTCTGCTGTTATTCGTTCCGATAACGTATTGAACAGCCTAATCCCAAATTAAAACGGACTCTTCTCAAACTTGGCCGTTCCGTGCTGTGGAAAGCATAGTTTAGTTTTATTTCTTGTATTAAAATCATGGAGGTCTGTTATTTTAGGAATTTCATCAAGATAAGCATAAGTAAGAATGAGAACTTCGTATATATATATATATATATATATATATATATATATATATATATTTCAATAAACGTTGAATCACAAAAAGTACTTGCTCCGCCGGGAGTCGAACCCGGATCTCTCACTTGCCGGGTGAATGTGCTACCATTACACCACAGAGCGCTTACTTTTTCTGATTCAATTATTTTGTATTTGGCCGTGTCTGTCACATATGTGTTTAAATAAGCAAACTAACATATGATCGGAAGACCAAATACCTGTCAAACGACTTTTATTTACATTAAATTGTATAAAATGGCAATAGCCTTATTTTAATTTCAATAAACGTTGAATCACAAAAAGAGCGCATTTATTGTATATATATATATATATATATATATATATATATATATATATATATATATATATATATATATACAATAAATGCGCTCTAAACACATTGAATTTTTTTTAATATTCATCGCAAGAGTCGGATTTACGTAGGTTAAAACTTATTCTCAGAACAGACTACCGGGATCTTAACAGCCTGTCTGAAGAAGGATTACCCCAAACCGCTATACCATAGCGTAGTAGACTTTCGCAATATCCTCGGTAAATGTCTATGAGAGCACCTACGCTACGAGAGGGCCTCAAAATTCGAATTGTAAAGCATGCGGAACTCAAGCGTTTCAACAGACCGATAATATCGATAGTACCGACCGGTAAAACGTGTTTATTTTGTACCATCAGCGCAGTATGAAACTGCAACGCTTGGTCATAATCTCAACGACTTTTCAGCCCAATGACAGTTGTAGCTTTGCATAATAACAACAGCGCGGCGGCAGTGGGCTATATATAGAAGGAATGCGGGCCCAGCGCAAACGTGGGCGTGTCGGCCGCAGTGGGAGGATTACACGAGTTGCATAATCGCTGCTCGCTGAGATGAGGTTGACGTTTACACACATAGCTGCTTCTGTCCACAGGTGGCCTTGAACCGACTGTTATCAGCTGTTAAACGTGGCCGCGGAAGCGGGGAAAAATACAGGAATAAAGCAGCTGAAACGATAAGGAAGTTATATGTGACACTGGGTGGATTGCTACAGAACTTGCTAGATTACTGTACGTTGAGATGCAGACTGAGGTTTACATCATCATGTTCACGAGTGACCTTGAACTGACTTATCAGCTGTTAAACCTCGCGGCGTAGGCGGGAAATAATACAAGACTAAAGCGGACAAAACGAGAAGGAGGTTATATGTGACACTGGGTGGATTGCTACAGAAGTTGCTCCATTACTGTACGTTGAGATGCAGACTGAGGTTTACATCATCATGTTCACGAGTGACCTTGAACTGACTTATCAGCTGTTAAACCTCGCGGCGTAGGCGGGAAATAATACAAGACTAAAGCGGACAAAACGAGAAGGAGGTTATATGTGACACTGGGTGGATTGCTACAGAACTTGCTAGATTACTGTACGTTGAGATGCAGACTGAGGTTTACATCATCATGTTCACGAGTGACCTTGAACTGACTTATCAGCTGTTAAACCTCGCGGCGTAGGCGGGAAATAATACAAGACTAAAGCGGACAAAACGAGAAGGAGGTTATATGTGACACTGGGTGGATTGCTACAGAAGTTGCTCCATTACTGTACGTTGAGATGCAGACTGAGGTTTACATCATCATGTTCACGAGTGACCTTGAACTGACTTATCAGCTGTTAAACCTCGCGGCGTAGGCGGGAAATAATAAAAGACTAAATCGGCCAAAACGAGAAGGAGGTCAATGTGACACTGGGTGGATTGCTACAGAAGTTGCTCCATTACTGTACGTTGAGATGCAGACTGAGGTTTAAACCAAACTGCTGTTACACATATTCACGAGTGACCTTGAACTGACTGTTATCTCAGCTTGTAATTAGTGTATCACACATACAGGCAGGCGTGTTTATCTGTATTTCAATATGCATATTTCTTTCACTACAATTAGTACCATCAAGAACTGTGAAATAGAAACTTCTTCTATCACTATACGTAATATAAATGTTTATGCAGAGATTGTATACTTAATGACTCCAACGTGACAACTCTGAATCATCAATCCCACTTGAAGCCGTGACTCATCACGTCATCATCAATAGAAGAGTGTCGTGTTAGTATAAATATTTGGTTCCTAACTGTAATTTTAAGATCCCTAACATACTCCATATCGACGTATTAATAACTTAAATGTGATTATAATGTAATTGTTATACAATGGTTTATGTACTATTATTATACGTGGTCCATATCCATAACATTTATTGAAGTATTAATATGTAATAACGAAGATTTTTTCGGAATAAATGGACAAATAACAGTTTTGGAGTTTAAGTAACATAATTTTGAAACTCATAAAAATATATTTACACTGCCACCAGAATTCAACTAGGCTTCAATTTTACTAATGATCAAAATACATGGAAACTATTTACCCTTCAGCCAATGCTTTACCAAACTAGTAACAACTGAAGTAGTTGTGGTTATGGTTGACTATTTCAATCTCCATTTTAATTTGCACCGAACCTATCTCCAACTAACAAGATTCTATGTAACAAACCATTAGAAAAAATCAATTTGTATGCGGACTGCTAGGAAACAACGTAATTTTCTTTTTCAATACTTTCGTTACCGTAATAACTGACTGGTATATATAACTGACAGGGTGTTCACAAAAGGGTGTCACAAACTTCTGTGGCTGATAGTATTCTACATTTCAACCAAAAAATATCCTATAAACATAGGTCGAGAAATGTGTCATAAAGCTACTAGCCGCCATTTTTAATTCTTGTACAAATATCTAGAACAAGTTAAGCTAAAGGAATCACATTTGGCACATCGCTCGGTTTGAATAGATAAGTGGAAAAAGTAAACAAAATAATTGTGTTATTTTCTGTAATATTAATAAAATGGCGTATGTTGAAAATGTCTTGTAACAAATAATTTTGGTAAAAAGTCAAGTAGCAAATGGCTAGGAGCAACAAACAATTATTGATACCTGTCAACTGTGACAAGTTGGGCGCTCCCGGCGTGTGCAAGCATATCTTTAAAGTGGTTGTACTCGCTCGCTTATGCATTGACGGATTTCGTTGAAAGAAGTATGGTTAGGGTTTGTAATAAAATTGCTTAAATAGTTGGTGTCATGTAAAGTTTTATAAATATTATGGTATTTTTGTTATTTGTAATTTTCAACAGACGCCATTTCGTTAATATTAAAGAAATTAACACAATTACTTTTTTTAACATCCCCTTACCTATTCAAACCTAAGTGCAAAATTTAGGTTCTTTCGCTTAACTAATTCTAGAGATATTCATTTTTTATAAAACAATACAAAATGGCGGCTAGTGGCTAAACGACAAATGTTTCAACCTATATTTACAGGACATTTCCTTGCTTGAAATGGTCAATACAGTATTATCACCCACAGAAGTTTTTGACACCCTATTGTAAACACCCTGTGGATATATCACAGGAGAACGAAAAACACTCACAAGACTAAGTGCCCCACCAACGAATCCATGGACTTATAGCTTCGTGACAACAGGAAATGGCATTTAAAGTATTGACAATGGTTCTTTCCAATGTACGAAAACGAATTACATAAATTTTAAACCTGGACTTGTCGCACTGTTTCATTTATGTATCTTAAAATGTCAGTACTGATGAAGACTCCCACATACATAAATACGGAATCGAAGAAGACTAAATAACACGAATGTTTATGCACGAACTCTTGTTAAAAAAGCAAAACGGTACTAACAGGTTATATTAATTTTATACGTATTCCAACAGAAACGTGTACCAAATTTAAAAAAAAAAAAACTGTTTTTCGAATGGCTGAATGCAGCCGCACATTCACGATTAAGCGAGAGTGGACACTTAACCCTTTAAGGGGGGAAAAGAGGAGGAGAGAGAGAGGGGGGAAGGAAATTTTATATTTACTAGCAAGGAGATACAGGGAAATAATACTCAGCTCTAGCTAAGCTCCAGTTGGTGGTGAGTAGGGAGCGCACTTGGAGCGTCTACTCAGTTGCTAGGTTACGCCAGATTCTGAGTAAACTTGCTACTTTCTGTACTGTGGTCTTTCAATTTATTATAAAAGCAGTTGTTTGTACAATTGTATTTACTGCTTTCCTTTGGCGATATCAACTCTGAACCAGGCTATACACTTTCAATTTTATTACTTACTGTTTCAACCAAACATTTAATATTTTCCTGTCGTTATAGTACCTAAAAACATAAAAATATATGACAACTCATAAGAATTACATTAAAAAGAACTCTTGAGTAATGTATTAATGAATCATAAACAGGTAATTTCAGCTCGAATAAACCATATTTTAATACATGTGCCATTATACCTTCAGGAGAGATTTAGTTAGATATCCCTTCCATTAGAAAGACAAAGGCCAAATTCAAATATAAAACACTAAATAAATGTATTAAAAACAAAAGTGTTTTAATAATAAAGTCTCTATAAAAAGTCATCAAAAGATTATGTATATTATGTTTGGATAATTAGGTACTCGTTTTAACATATACTATGGTAAACTCTCATATGATTGTACTCAGTTGGTTTAGAAATTTATTTATTTTCACAAACGCTCAGCCAAATCTCATGAAGTAACACGCACCATAATCGAACTCCGAGTTGCCTATATAGAAATGAAGATTCATCGAAAAATTCAAGCCTATAGGTCCGTTTTTTTTCGAGGTATCGTGCAATAATTTTATAAATGAGTGTACGAATAAAATTATTTTTTAATTGGAACTTATTCACAATCTTGTTACTCATTACTGGTTAGTATGATTTTTCTCCGATGTTATTTAAACTAAATTCTTGACGGAATAAAGTAATTGGCACGCGTAGTAATCTTTCTCTCTTAAACTTTGTAGCCGTTCGACAGCTCACCGGATACCACCTCGCGCGCCTTGTCCGTAAGTTACATTTACATTTTTCATATTATAAATAGCCCTTTTATGCGAGACTACTACTTTGAATGTAATATAAAGTGAACTTTTAACTAGTAGAGTAACTTACCTCTGATGATGTTTTATTTGACAGATTAATACAGATTTAAGTTGTGGTGATGTCCTTCTAACGTGACCACGTTGTCATGATTACAAGTTGTCTCGATAAATGGCTAATACCGTCGCGATTTTGTTTTAGGCGAGTTCTTGTTCAACTTCGAGTAGTTCCAGTATTCATGTACTAGTCTTCTGATCTTCTAATCTCCCTTTTTATGACTACATCTGAAATGTCGAGCCTTGATGTGTGTGAGTCGACATCAACGTAAAGGAACGTCATTTTAAAGTTTTATTAAGTGATTCATTTTGTGGGCAAGATTCCAAATAACATTGGAACCACCAGGCCCCCCCTTAAAATTTATTTTAGTTCATTATTATTCTATTTTGGCAGCAACGTGGCAAGGCATAATTTTATTTAACATATAAAAGTGGTGATTGTAAGTTTTTATTTTGCACAATTAAACTCATAAGTAAACTTTGCAATACCGAGTATTCATTACTACGACCTCACAGATCTCCAACCCCATGTGTTTCGCCCATTCGGATCAAACCTATAATGCATCCATTTAAAATCTAACAATATAGAGTATTAATGAGCTAAAATAGCAATGTAATGAATTAACAAGGCGTGTCAAATATCGAGGTCACGTAATATAATTATTGAATTGTTACGTCACATAACAAATCACTTCCTGTACAACCAGAGGAGAAGCAGATCTCTTAACGCATGAGCGGCAGCTTGTCACCTTGAAATACGATATAGAAAAAACACCGCCCTTTATAAGATCGTAAATAAACGAGGTTAATTTTCGTTCACTTTCGTGCGGTATCATATCATATCGAAATCTTATGCAATACATAATATTTTTAATTCCTTAACCATCTAAATTAATTTTACTTATGAATTTAAGCGACCTTTAATTTTAATTTTATGTTGTAATTTATCTGTGTTACAAAGAGATAAAAGTGTTGCATTCAATACACTGCGACTATCTTGAAAGATTAAGTTAACAGTGAACGAAGAAACACAAAAACCGAAGTTTGTGAACATACAACAACAAACCCAAGTTCTGGTGAGAATGGACGAGTGTGGGGGGGGGGGAGTTTGGTAGCTACAGAGGAAGATGTGCAGAGAATATAGTTAGTGGCAAGGCTAAATTTCAACTCAAATACAAAATGGCGCTCAATTTAATCGATCTGTCTATAATAACTCAGGATTGCACTGCAGATACCTTTCATTCATTTACAGGGCCTGCTTCAAATATAAAGTTCTAGACGAAAACAAAATATTAATAACGGGCGCTCTTATATATATCCCGAATTAGAATTTTCGATCAAAGAACCAAATTTTGCACGATAAAAATTAGCAAAGCACATAAAATAGTAATGCATACTAATTTACTTTTAAATTTTACTAAACTTAATACATTTGATAACTAGGCACATGCATTTTCTGTATTGTCAAAAGACGATGTTTAACCAATGTAATAATAATCATACTAACTCCAGTGCACGATTCAGATGGAAAACATTGCATAGCTTTGGTCGATGTAATATGGTAATATTCGACTCGAGTTGAGGTAATATTACCTGACCATAAATGTAGGGTTTTGTGGAGGTTAAAATTTAACGTTCAAGTGTTCCTGATAACTGAGTTAGTTCTGTATAAATCTACAACTCAATTGCCGAGTTTAACTCTGGCCCTTCTCTGTACAAACATAAAACGCTTGAGAGTCTGTCTTGTTAAGTAGAGTCCGCAACATAATTAATGTTAATATCGTTATTACTTTTTCTAAGTATTATTACTACAAGTATTATTTGACTCAATACTGTTTTTTTTACGACAGTATACTGTACGACATTTGCACACAGGCCCACATTAAACATAATCAAACAAAAAAATAGAACCATTGGAGATACAATGTTACCTTAATACGACGTATTGCTAAAACAATTCCAGAAACAGGTTCATTAATAACCAGTAACGCGATAAGTATTAAAGTAACATATATAAGTTGTACTAACTTAATAGAAATGAATTAAATATTCTAGATTCTAATCATACAACAACAATAATACAACATAAAACCTCAACTCGATTACACAGATTAAACCCTCCGTTATCCTGTTATACATGTGACTATACTTTATATACAGTTAAACGCGGATTATACAGGGAACGAGCAATACAACGCCATACTACAATGATACATACAACCTCAACTCGATTACACAGATTAAACCCTCCGTTATCCTGTTATACATGTGACTATACTTTATATACAGTTAAACGCGGATTATACAGGGAACGAGCAATACAACGCCATACTACAATGATACATACAACCTCAACTCGATTACACAGATTAAACCCTCCGTTATCCTGTTATACATGTGACTATACTTTATATACAGTTAAACGCGGATTATACAGGGAACGAGCAATACAACGCCATACTACAATGATACATACAACCTCAACTCGATTACACAGATTAAACCCTCCGTTATCCTGTTATACATGTGACTATACTTTATATACAGTTAAACGCGGATTATACAGGGAACGAGCAATACAACGCCATATTACAATGATACATACAACCTCAACTCGATTACACAGATTAAACCCTCCGTTATCCTGTTATACATGTGACTATACTTTATATACAGTTAAACGCGGATTATACAGGGAACGAGCAATACAACGCCATACTACAATGATACATACAACCTCAACTCGATTACACAGATTAAACCCTCCGTTATCCTGTTATACATGTGACTATACTTTATATACAGTTAAACGCGGATTATACAGGGAACGAGCAATACAACGCCATACTACAATGATACATACAACCTCAACTCGATTACACAGATTAAACCCTCCGTTATCCTGTTATACATGTGACTATACTTTATATACAGTTAAACGCGGATTATACAGGGAACGAGCAATACAACGCCATACTACAATGATACATACAACCTCAACTCGATTACACAGATTAAACCCTCCGTTATCCTGTTATACATGTGACTATACTTTATATACAGTTAAACGCGGATTATACAGGGAACGAGCAATACAACGCCATACTACAATGATACATACTCGATTTAACCGATTTAACCTTCCACTATTTTTTTTATTTAACATGTCTTGATCGGCAGGAAACGTTAAAGGGTAATATAATATACACAGACATGTATGTAAGTGATTGGCCAATATTAAAAAATGAAGTTGAATGAGTTGTTTCTTTTGGAGGTTTGTCATTATCGTAAATAGATTCTAGAAGTGACATTCAGTTACAGTACGAGAGTAGAAAGGCAATTTGCAATATATAACCGCATAACCTAGATGTTCCGCGAAATCGATAGGGAAAGTCGATCACTGATCGCACTAGTGTTGGTGTGCGTCGAATTGGAGGATACAAAAATGGTTTGAAATATTTAAAAAAATAATATTTGTTAGGCTAGGTAGGCTTAAGAACAAGCGCCAGAACGTAACCAGAGTAACCCAACGAGATAAGACCCCTTATTTGGTTAACGCTGATATATAACTGTTACTTAGATGCCTAGCGGTTTATTATAACTATCTAAGCTGACATACATTTTGTCATTTGGTATTTATAAACCATTTCGATGCCCTCCCAATTACGATCCCCACCTAAACTTACGCAGGGGTTATTCCGACTTACCGACCTCAATTAAAAGTAGGTCGTAGGTGCCAATCCCTGACGACTGTATTCATACAGCCCAGTGGCCAGGGTAACAAAGAGACCTAAAGGATAACAACGTGGTCTGCTCGTAACGACTGACATGCAAGGCTGGCAGTTCACCTCACGTAGCCAGAGGTCCATGACGTCCACTCCATGGTGAACGACACGTGAGCATAGTGACACGTGAGAATACACGTAATCAAACTTATTTTCCTCAAATCTCCCAAATACCCGCCTCCGAGCAGTCGTAGTACCAGCAGTTGTATGTGAGAAGTTGTTTGCTTTCCGCATGAGAAATAAATGCTGCAATCTTATACAGTGACCTTATTCAGGTTATCCAACCCCTTGTTAATTTAGTGTCACGAATTAATGTAAACATTTTAATTGGCCTCCTCAAGAACGTTTCGCTCTTTAAGTGTCAAGTTTAAATTGGCCTCCAAATTTCAATAGATGTGGAAAGGTAGACGGGTCTTCTCGGTAAATAAAAAAATCAAGTTAGAACGAGTAACCAACCTATTCAATAAAAGGATTCCGAACTTATGCGTTCGTTTCAAAGTTTAGGTTTGAGAGATGAGTGCGGGGGAAGCTAGAAACATCTGGGTGACCATATTGAACGCACTCGATGATGAAAGTGTTTTCCACGTGAACACCAGTTGCCATCTCCATTCATAGAGTAAAGGTATATTCATCATTGTAGTGTAAAATGAACTTTGAAATTAATTATGGTGCTTTATAAGACGGATGACACTTGGGGAAAATAACTGGAAAATGGATTGGTAAAATTCTACCAATTTCCTTTGATGCAATTGTAAAGTTTTTGACAAGTCTACAGATAAGGTTGACAAGTAGGCTTGTGACCTTGGACGGGGGCATGGACGACCGGTTTGTCAACGGCATCGGCATCGCGTTTGCCAAGGCGTTCTCCGCCTCGCTTGGGTAACATCACGTGATCTGTCCAGGCATAGGATTATATCAGACTTAACCTTGATCTTCACAGCAAGAAGCTTCCCTTTAGTTTGAAGGTTCCTGCGTCTACTGGTTTGTTATTCTTAATAATGAAAGATCTTTTGTAATTTTCTAGAACTGTGTACCAAATTATAAGTTATAGCCTGAGTTGCTGTATCGATTTCAGTAATAAATAATTGAATACAATCTTTATTGTTTCAGACTCAGTAAGCAACAAAACCTTATGATTTGTATCTATGATCTAGCTTGAACATCTGTTTGTGGTTCTTCAGACTTATCCTTGATTTTCACAGCAAGAAGCTTCCTCTTAGATTGAAGGTTCCTGCGTCTATAGGTTTGTTATTCTTAATAATGAAAGATCACTTAATATTTTCGAGAACTGTAACAAATTATATTTTATACCATGAGTTGCAGTATCGATTTCGGTAATAAATATTTAAATACGTCTTCATTGATTCAGACTCAGTAAGCAACACAACCTTATGATTTGTATCTATGATCTAGCTTGAAGATCTAGTTGACATGGTTATTCCACCTTATGTTTCGCGGTGAATTGCACAACAATCTCAACCAGATCTTCCGGAAAGATAAATAAAATAAACTAATAACGTGACATAGTTCTATATACCAAATCTTAGTGTATTAGTAATCGAATATTATATTCAAGAAAGTTCACGGTCTTTAGGTATTAGAGACAGTATTGTTATGCCACAATCCACAATCCATGACCTTTTGTGTTATCTCCAACTCAGACGCAAAGTCCGACGCCTCCTAGGATCCAATGTCTTTTTGGTTCTAAATGTTTACTAAAAATATACCCGCCGGGAGTATTCCTAGAGGGAGAGAAGATATGCAATGATAACAGTCCCGTGACATTTTCCAGATTTACACATTACAAATTACCAGTTTACGGAACGAATTAACATTTTGAACGCTTTTTGATCATTTAAGGATTTCAGTCCTTATCTTTTCATTGAAAGATTTATAGATTAAATAAAATGTGTCTTTATTTTTGAGGCGCAGTTAGGGCTGTTTAGCCCTCTTTTCCAACTAACGTCGAGATAATGTGAACAATACTATTAACTTTCTCTTAAAACTAAACTAAACAAATGTAAAGAATATTATAAACTAAGCTATTTGTACTGAACTAACATCAAAACAACACATTACAATAAGAGCTTAAATATATTCAGATTAGCTAATAAAATAAAGAACTAATAATGCAAAACCTCATTCGTTCAACCATTCATACCCCTCGCCCACATGCCCCCCACAGGTACCAACAACCACCCCCCTAAAGGCCCGCAACCAGTCCCCGGCCATCGCTTCGAAGCGAGGACGGCTCTCTATATTTCTGATATTTTCAGGAGGTGAGATCCATAAACGGCAAGCATGAACTGTGAACGACCTATTAAAAACTGATTATAGTTGGACATGAATAGCAAGTAGAGAAGCTCCCCTACGTGAGGGTCGTCCACTTATATCACACATGAAACTAACGTTGTCTGACAGATAGCTAGAAGACTTTAACTTGATGATTGATTGTTAAAGAGTGAGGATATGGTACCCACGAAGTTGTACAAGCTTCAATACAGATAATGGTTGGAAATAAGGAGAAATGTACTCAGAACATCCTAGATTGAAAACGAATCTGCTACGTTAGTTTTGGGCTCGCTGAAGTCTGTCCGACAGTTCAGTTATGTCTTTTGTCACTACGTCACCATAGTTGAAATGAGGAAACACAAGAGTCTTAAACAACACAACTTTGACGTTGAGTGACAGGTATAGAGCAAACCGTTTTAAACAGTGAATGCTGACAAATACTCCGTTACAAGATGCAGTTATTTTATCAGTCCATTTCAAATGTGTCCATAATTACTCCAAGATTTTCAGCCCTGTCTTGGTATTATTTTGAGTTCGTAATTGGTTAGTTTAAGTTTCGATACATTTCCAATACAGTTAATAAGTCTTGTGGTACCTACAACCATGGTTTATAGATCTAAGTAATTATTGTTTGTTTTTATAATTATACCTATTTGGAACGTTAAGTCTTTTCGTGGGGTAGATTCCTAAAGGAGCGTACCGAGGAGATTCGATGGTATAAGCTCCTTATTTTGTTTACAATCAACTAAACTGGTGAATAACAGTGTATTCAATCCTAAGACAGTTTCATTTATAGCTGGCAATGGCATATGCAACTATTTTCTTTTTCGTATTGATAACTAACACTAAATATTAATACAAACAAAAGCAGTTATGCTGGTATACAGTACCTCAGCCCTGAAAATAAAATTCTGGGTACGCTCATGCATTTCTTTTCCTTATTATTAAAAGATTAAAATGTTTCAAACAATACTATTTATAGTAAAAATTACAACCGTAATGCTTAGCATTACGTCTTAATAATAGTTTTGAAGTTAATGAATATGCTAGTTAAAGAATTGGATTATAGAATATGTTATTCGGCTTTATCCCGGGGTAATATAAAGAAAGATTTTACATTTCTAGAATTAACGCCAGGCTATTAATACAAATAAAGCCAAAGAGGAAACATTTTATAACACAATTGAACTGAAACTGGTGACAATTTAAAATTAAGAGAACCGGTTCAATCATGTTCAATATACACAGTTTTATATTTATTTCTTATTGTATTAAATACTATTTATAATGTAGCTCTAGCTGTATCGGGCTACAGTACAGAGGGCGAACATTAGTTAGACATGCCACACTACAATGTAACCGGAACACTCTGTCCCTGCTCTAGTAGTGGGGCACCGCTGACATAGTGACAAGACAGGACATTCTAGAACACTATCCTTCGCCAACTAATCTTTGTTAACTAATTAGGACGTCAAATTACAAAGATGCTAGCATCTACAACAATATTGAAATGACGATAAGATAAACTTGTACTTGTGTCTAACAACGTAAACGATTCAAGTGACAATCATCAATGTAGCACTTGGCATAACTTCAGGACTTAAACAACTTTGAGCCAGAGCGGAGAGTTTTGACGCCTTTGCCCTCCGCTAAAATGAAATTCCTCCCTTCTGTAACTAATTATGATCTTAAACTTTAATTAGTACGGCATAATAAATTAATATATGTTTACACCAATATTTATCAATTATAAATTTTATGTCAATATTTATCAATTAGCTATCAATATATTACTTGAACCATATCAAATAGCCCCCTAAAGAGAGGGAATACTCGTTTGACATCTAGAAGCATCGGTCCATCCATCAAGCACGTTGATGATAGTTATAGACAATGTTTTATGTAAGGTTTCTCAAATCAAATTGTATGAGAATATATATTGTAATATATTCAACGAAAACAGCATCAAAAGTTTTTTATAAATTTTTAAGCATAGGGTACCAAAATCCATAGGTTTTTGTTTCGATTCTCGAGTTTTCAATATATGAATAAGATCCAAACTTTCAAAATTCTAAATATTCCAATTTTCAAAACTATATGTACAATTTCGGTTTATCGCCGTTTATTTGACTATGAACTTACGAACCATTCAGTAATTTAGGATGATCTATTTTTGAAAATAATCTTGTCATGTAACTATTGATATTATTACTTACAAACGTATCAACCGTCGGCCGGGACTTACCTGAAACATAAATGAAACATGTCAGCAAATATACTGTAATAGACACAACAAAAACACACAGCTGGCAGCGCTTAATGATGATGTACACAGTATTGTGCGCGAAACACATCCCAACGACGCACACAATGCCGGCACAGATTTAATTAAAGTGGCGCCGGCAACAATTCCAGTTTGTAAATGGGCATTGTTACCCGAAAACACATTATTTACAATGCCACCACACATTCCTCGAATGCCTCTTCTCAGCATTCTTATAATCCGCAAACTGATCATGGTGGTAGAGAAATAAGATGCAATGGTGCAATGGTGGTTCACTTGCAATGATATCCCGCGTTTCCTTAAGTTTACGACAGTGCGTTTTTACGATTGGTTTTACACGGGACGAAAGCTGTATGGTGATGTGTGAAGCTGGTTAAAAAGGACCTCGACTGCCGTAGGGAGAGTAGTCGTAAACCGGACTGTGAGACCGAGTTTACTTATAATTTATTGCGAACTTTACAGCCCTGAAAACGCGCGGCGCGCGCGCACACACACACACACACAACGCGCGCTCTCAAGACTATGGTATTTGCTCGGCTACTAGTTTTAGTTTCAAAAATAGAACTGAAGGTGCAAAAAAGGTGTTTCTCTTAAATTTAGAGTCCTTTAGTTTGCTTAAGCACTCAAATGTTTACGAGTGTAGTGTATTATACCCGCGTGTATTATGTTAAGTGAATGGAGATGTGGAAGTGGTTAGAATTAATGTCCTGTCGTTATTTCAACGTTAATTCACATAGTATTCAATTGACATTCAAAGATTGTTCACTTTTGTATTTACTACTAAGTTCCATCACATTCCATTAGTGGTTTTATACACTAATTGGGAAAATGTAAACATACAACTTACTTGAAATGGGAGAAAGGAGATAAAGGGTGAACCTAAAACTTTTTCAGCAACTTCTAGGGCTAATCAAAATATGATATAAATAAAAGATGTAATTTTTCGGTTTAATGATATAAATTACAGCTTCAAAAGTTGTATTAAAGTAATGGTTATGTTAATAGTAGTTTTGTCTTTGTAAAAACCTTTTTAATGTAATTAGCATGTATTCGAAAATTAGCGAATGATAAACAATATTCAAGCACTATTAACATCTTATCTTATCTAACGAACCATAATTGCACTTGAGTACGACCCGCGAAGACAAGAAAAAGTCTCATTATTGGGTTATGATGCCAAGACATCGCATTACACACCCGTCTCCCACCATTACTCAGGGTTTCGCCACACCAAAGCCAAAGATCAGAATCTCATCCCAGTTTGGCCGCTGTCACAAGGAACCATTTGTCTACCCCGCAGCAATCCCCCGGGTCCCTCCTTCATCCATCAGTCATCCTCAGCCATCGGCTTACATCAGGAGGCCAGGGTCGGAGCTCGCGAACTCTACGTGGAAATGTCAATTCGTCCCGCCACCGCGCTAATTAATCGTGGAAATAATGGACTATCGCATGACACAATAACTACCAATGTATTAGGAAATCAATACTGAAACTATGCACGAGAAAATACGACTGTTTGATGTGACAGTTTTTTAAGGACCTTTTCCAAGTTCTTGACTCCAAAAAATAAAAAATTATAACTAGTATATAGCTGACAGCTTTTTTTTATGAATTTACCCTTAAAGTGAAATTAACCTAGACTGAAAGTTCAAACACTTTCTCATTGCACAAAGTTCTCTCACACAGTCAAGTTGATATTGATATCCTTAAAAATATCCTTGACTGGTTGTACCATCCCATCGCTACAATCAATCAGGAACGGAGAAAAGTTCATATACAAAGGAAGTACACATTTCCGCCCCCTTTCTCCCAGCCACCACCACCACGAAAGAGGATTAAAATATTTTTATAATACAATAATACTTCCAGGCCTATATCATAGTATATATGTACATGCATATACTTAGCATTTATATGTCAATTTAAACAGATGCCCTTTCCATCTGTGGCCGTGTACAATAATCAATCATCACGCAAGTTACGCCAGCACCTGTCCCAGGAACCCGGTGGACTGAACTGGCCTTGTTCAGTACAATACCGCCAGAGCTTTGCATAGACGTATATCGTTCTCTTTAACGGGAGCCAACCTATCCACACCGAGAAATTTAATTTGAGGGGGAAGGCAAACTCTTCATTTTGATTTTAAATTGAGGCTGGGGAGTAAACTCTATAACCGTTTTCAGCTATTATAAATAGTACAAGAATGTTATCTCTCTCTACAAGGGTAAGAATCATCTCCAAATATTAAGAATAAATCTTAAAAAAAATTCTTTAAAAATACGTAAATTCAAATAATAGTAAATATAACTACGTCTGTAGTATAAACAGTCAACAATTAAAATTTTCTTTGCTTGAAATTGTTTTTGACGATCGAAGGATTATGAAGGAAACAGGATTTTCCGGACTTTTTCCATCGTTCAGTGATACAAAAATTAATAATACTACGTTTCGAGATTTGCAATCTGATCTCTTCTTCAAGTAAGTCTGACAATAATTACAAACTAGGTTAAAATAAACAACGCATACCAAAGCGTTGTGACATGCTTATGTCAGGAATCAAAACCACCATGCTGTGTGTCAACTTCACTAACTCTAAACATTCACTCTTCATTAATAAAAAAACAAAACACAAATCTAATTATAAAAACAGAACTACAGAATACATGTCACAATCGATGTGCATTTACCGATCCACCAGTTCATTAAAATTACATTTAGAAAATCTTGCATTACTCTACTATATCTATATATTCTTTTTAGATTAACCTGTAGCATATTATAAATGTATCCTAATCATATCTGAAAATACACATTGCACGTTTCATTTCTTTTTATTACAATTTATACATAACCAATACTGTGCGCTTTAATCCTTCACCATGGACGGGGGAAGGGGGCTCGTGCCCCCCTTTAGCAGTACGGGTGGACGGCCCTGAGGCGCTGTGCTGTATCTTGTCATTACAACGCCGCGCCGCCGCAATCAGAGCGGGTTACTTCGCCAATTGTTTCTGGAAGGACAAACATTACGGAGGGAAAGTTTGCCAACGAAATCGGCCACGGATCATTAGCCCTCTTCATCCCAAATTTGGGACCGAACAGACTGTCCTTTAACTGAAACGAGAAAGAAACCCTGCCCCGAGCACCCACTGATATTTCATACTGCAAGGCCGTACACTGCTGGTCAAACACTCTATTATATTAGCGTTATTACTGAGAATGACGTGACATAAATATAACGCTCCCCAACACTTTATTTAAACACGCACTTGTTTAGAGGAACATCGCTATTACATCTGTTGTACTAATTCGCAATGGTACCAAAAGACGTGATTTGTCCAAATGTTTTAGGGCTTTTTACACTTATAAATTACAAACCAAACTAGACAACATTGCAGCAATTTTTGCTATAAACAATACCCTTGTTTGGAATAACAGACACTGCCAACGGCGCAGTGTAGCGGGTACATAGCAAGATAACCAGATCAAGCAACGTCGAACGTGGCTGCTGCTAGGGTGGGTGACCGCTGAGCGATCCTGTCCCTTGCAAGCAGTCCGCCTGCCCGCCGTTGGTGGTGGTTCGGAAGTCACATTTGAGCCATTGGTCCTCAGATTGTGTTAGAGAGAGCTTCTTAGCCCTAACTTGTGTGAAGAGAGATACCAACAAGGAACATATTGAAGTTCACACCGTGCGTATATGACAGCAAAAAAACAGGAAAACATGAGTCGATTTACCGACCAGCTTAACGTGACACAGTATACCTCTAGGGCAAATACTGATGCAAAACAGCAACATACAGACACGAGCTAAACGAAACAATTGAGGACTACGTTTTCTGAAAACATTTCTGTTCATTTACAAGCACCAATCCCCGTGAAGGAAACAGGATTTTTCCGGACATTTGCCATCGTTAAGTGAAACAAGAGAACAGTAACACTCTTGGACATCTTAACACCATTGGTAGGAAAAACTGACTCTTTCATCAAAAATTCCAGGGATTTCGTAGAGAAGTCAAAATCCCTAAAGTTGACTGAAACTGACAAACTGGTAAGTTTTGATGTCGAAAGTCTATTTACAAATGTACCAGTTCCAGAAACTCTCGGAATTATTAAATCACGTCTCAAAGAAGACCAAACATTAAAGGATAGAACTAAACTTCCCGTGCCAGTAATTATGGGAACTGTTAGAACTATGCACTCAATGCAATTATTTTGAGTTAGAGGGTAAAATTTACCGTCAAGATGAGGGGATGGCAATGGTGGTTCTCCACTGTCTCCTATTTTCGCCAATATCTTTATGGAGGAATTTGAGCGAAAAGCTTTGGCTTCAGCTCAGTTCAAACCGAAGATTTGGTGGAGGTATGTGGATGATACCTTTGTTATTTTTTCTCATGGAGACATTAAATTAAATAATTTTTTGAATCACATTAATAGTATTTCTCCTTCCATCCGCCTCACAATGGAAGTGGAAGTCCAAAACAAGCTTCCCTTTTTGGATGTGTGTGTATTAAGAGATAGGGATGTCCTTAAGACAATTGTTTTTCGAAAGATAACACACACAGGAAAATATTTAAATTATCAATCCAACCATCAAAAATCTGTCAAAGAAGGAGTAGCCTACTCGTTTGTTTGATAGAGCAAAGAGCTTGTGCTCAGATAAAGATGGACTAAAAGAAGAATTTAAGAAAATTGAATCGGATCTCAGAAGCAATGGATACCCTCAATTAGTAATTAATAAGTGCAAACGAACCAGAAGAATCATTCCTGAAGTCAGAAAAACAGAATTGTGATAAATTTGCGTTTATGTCAATCCCTTATGTGCCGGATTATCGGAGAAAATTAGAAGAGTAGGTAGAAAGTACAACATTAGAACCGCGTTTAAAAACACACAACACACTCTTAGACAAAAGTCTCGTAAAAACAAAACCAAAAAATGGCACACAGGATTCCAAAAACTGTGTTTACAGTATAAAATGTAGCTGCAATAGGGAATACATAGGCGAGACAAAAAAGACCACTAAACATAAGGATAAAAGAACACAAAGAAAACACGAGAAAGGGTTTCACACAGAAAAAGTCAAAAATTGCACACCATTGTTGGTCCGAAGACCATCATATGAATTGGGATGAAGCCCACATAATACATCGGGAACCACATTTCTTCAAAAGGAAATTAATTGAGGCAACATACATTAAATTGGCAGACCAACCAATCAGTCAACCATCAGTCGAGATTAGGCCGCTTTGGTTGCCAATTCTAAAAAATGAACTAAAGAGAAAACCAAAAGTAATCAAACGGATCGGATATTTGTAAATAAACCACTGCGGAGTCACAATATGGTTTTAAGAAGTTCATCTCGCATGAACCAATAATAACGAAAGGGCCCATTCCTGTTCCCCTTCCCTTGTATTTCCGCCATCTTGTTTTAGCCAGCCGTCACGAGTACCATTGGCTAGTCCCTCTGGTCAGTCGTAGATGGTTAGTAGACGAGTTGAAGACGTATTGTGACCTGTATTCCGTAGTTTAGTTTTAATGATTAGTGTTTTGTATAGTTTTGTATTAAGTGCATGTCTTTAGTGTTAGTGAAGTTGACATACAACATGTAGGTTGTGATTCCTGACTTAGGCGTGCCACAAACGCTTTAGTAAGATTTGTTTATTTTAACCTAGTTTGTAATTATGTATTAGGTTAGTTCTTTACCTGAAGAAGAGATCAGATTGCAGATCTCGAAACGTTAGTGTTACTGTTCTCTTGTTTCACTTAACGATGGCAAATGTCCGGAAAAATCCTGTTTCCTTGCACCAATCCCCGTTCCTTTCTTACCCGGATTGGTGCAATACAGTAAAAACGATGTGAGAAGACGGAGCTCGAATACATAAACACCGGGCGGTTGCGAGACTGTGGTGTTTCTTTCAAAGGAAAGTAATTAACTCTCGATGACTAACTAACTTTGCACTCAAAGGCTTTTCATTTGCCGACTAACTCACGAAACCAATTCACTCTAATCTTAAAACCGTACAAAGTTCTCTATTATCATTTAACTCCCACTTTTGAACAATGTTATATATCACAAATTCAAAAAATACAAATTCGTCATAAAGTTATACCAAAACAATGTAAACTCATAAATATTAAATCTTCTACGACAATTAGGGAAAAATATGAACTAAAGATATGCCCGTATAATTAATGCAAATTCCAAATGGATTCCAATACTGAATGAGATTGAATTAATTTTATATAGCCACATATTAATCACCAGGAATCCCCTGTACTTGTTGCATGATCGGGAAGCAATCATGCGGCAGAATTGAAACCTGCTTCTTATAATTCAATTAACCCCTATATCGCTAATTAGGTGTGAATGTTCAATTCAAGGCCATCTGCCGCGGAGCCGCGCACCGATCAATTAAAATGTGGCTTACGCTGCAATTAACTGGTGCACATTAATGAACCACCAATTATTATTATTCGAACCACCGTCACACTGTGGGCTTTATTTTTCAATACTCTTTGCAGGCTATGACGTGAAAAGTAACAAATGGATTGACGTGAAAAAGGCGGTAAATAAAAAAGTAGAATTGTAAATCAGTTTTTACCACAAGAGGACTAAAAGTAAAAATTCCAAGAACGCTTGAAATTGGGATTTTGAGAATGGTTTGAAGCGAGGTTTTGAAAGAATAATGGTCAATTTTCATCACCAAGAATAGAGACCATCTTTCATCACAAAGATAATGATCCAACTTTCACCACTAAGAATAATGATCAACGTTCATCATCAAGAATAATAATCAACTTCTATCACCAAGATGAATGATCATCTTTCATTTATCACAAAGAATAATGATCAAATTTCATCACCAAAGGTAAAGATTACCTTTTATCGTCAAAGGAAAAGATCACCTTCGATTGCTAAAGTAAGATTCAAATTATGATTGGAAACCGGGCATTGGCTTGAACCACTGCAGCTAACAAATTCCCAAGGCTAAGATTTCATATAACCCTCTTTGGTTGCCCCTACAGCATTGTTTATTTGGATATCGATAATTCACATTTTCATATGTTCAGTAAATTACATCTACTACTAAGCACGCTTTAAGTTGTACATTAGGTTCACCCTCCCATATCCTCATTAGACACTAATTTTCCCGATTCATGTTAGGCCAAGAATTTCCTTCTATGATGACTAGATTAGCTCAACCAACACGCAAGTATAATTTTATTCCAACGACCCATAATTCTATCACCAAATCTGTGGCTAAATTCCCATTATTTTCAGTTTCACTTTGTGTATTCAATATCTTCATTACGCGTCCATACTATGGCCTTCTAAAGTTGATTGACATTAGTGACTAGCACTAATTACTCCGGCATAAAGACAGTTACCACATACTCAATTGTTGATTGGTAGTAGTGGCTAGCACTAATTACTCCGGCATAAAGACAGTTACCACATACTCAATTGTTGATTGGTAGTAGTGACTAGCACTAATTACTCCGGCATAAATCTAGTGACCACATACTCAATTGTTGATTGGTAGTAGTGGCTAGCACTAATTACTCCGGCATAAAGACAGTTACCACATACTCAATTGTTGATTGGTAGTAGTGGCTAGCACTAATTACTCCGGCATAAATCTAGTGACCACATACTCAATTGTTGATTGGTAGTAGTGGCTAGCACTAATTACCCCGGCATAAAGCCAGCTACCACATACTCAACTGTTGATTGGTAGTAGTGGCTAGCACTAATTACCCCGGCATAAAGCCAGTTACCACGTACTCAACTGTTGATTGGTAGTAGTGGCTAGCACTAATTACCCCGGCATAAAGCCAGTTACCACGTACTCAACTGTTGATTGGTAGTAGTGGCTAGCACTAATTACCCCGGCATAAAGCCAGTTACCACGTACTCAACTGTTGATTGGTAGTAGTGGCTAGCACTAATTACCCCGGCATAAAGCCAGTTACCACATACTCAACTGTTGATTGGTAGTAGTGGCTAGCACTAATTACCCCGGCATAAAGCCAGTTACCACATACTCAACTGTTGATTGGTAGTAGTGGCTAGCACTAATTACCCCGGCATAAAGCCAGTTACCACATACTCAACTGTTGATTGGTAGTAGTGGCTAGCACTAATTACCCCGGCATAAAGCCAGTTACCACATACTCAACTATTGATTGGTAGTAGTGGCTAGCACTAATTACCCCGGCGTAAAGCCAGTTACCGATTGTAGGACTGTAGGTCCACGCCTAGTTTGACGAGGGTGGCTGACGTCACTTTTCTGCAGGATAGGACAGTTAGTCCACGCCGACACCTGTGGACTAACTGTCCTACTTTTCAAAACTGATCTGGCTGTGCATTAGTTTTTCTACTTGTACTTATTCTTTACTCTGGTCAGTGATGCTTCCACTACATTCGCACAGCGTACTGCTAAAGCAGCAAATATTAACAATAGTTTACTCAAGCTATCACATATGAAGTGGATTACTAATAGGGAATATATCTTAACGAATTCCATATAGCATTATATTACTATCTGATTAATTTGGCATTGTCCTAATGAATCATAAACATCTACAGTAAGTTTGTATTAGTTATTCCTTATATTGGACCATCGTTTGTATAATACTGTCTATACCAGTAGACACTATAATGGGTAGACATTCTTAAGTTAGAAATGGCGTAACTAACCTGACTTTATTTTATGTATATAATTTCGTTTCATTCTTTTTGCAGCTGTCTTATGTAGTGTACTGAAAATTATTTAGCAGATATAGAGTTTAGATTTCGAAACATCCATTCAAGTGCTGCAGTGTGAGTACGACGATCCCTTATCAACCCCTCGTCAAAAGAAACCCGTGAGTCGGACAGTGAGTCCCAGGCCGGTACCGTGGACCTACTGTCCACCCTTTAAGAAGTAGGTATGAAATGCTTCCGGCAGTGTTATGACGTGGACCTACAGTCCGTTTACCGGCCCTTTAACCCTCCAACTGATAATAAGAAACTCCCAGAATGATTCCATGGTTTTTGTCTTTGCGCAGTATATTTTACGGATATTTTTTTTTAATATCTGCTAAATGCTGAATAATATCATTTTTTTTGTTAGAAACCAGAAAGAAATTTGATAATAATTCAAATATTCATATACTGTATTGTTTTTTTTTAATTGTCCATAAATTGAAAAATTGATGAACGTCTGTGCCGACGGTCAATTGTAACTAAGGCTTTAATGAGTAATCCTCTCGGGTCGAAGAGACCGTAGTATGGCATGTTAGCAGACTCCATACTGGAAGAAGTCAATAATTCAAAATTCGTTGGAATACACATCGATCGAGGTTTGGCATGGAATCACGTTTGCTTATTTTTAGCCTCTGGCTTTTATGATTTAAAGTCGTTAGCCAAATAGTACAGTTGCTGGACTTTACCAGGCCTTTACATTTTGGGATCAACTTTGCATCAAATGTCTGAACTTCCTAATAGTGGTCGAGATATACATTGGTATACGTCTGGAGGCAGAGAACTTCCTGTGCGGAATAGGAGGTATAGGTGTATGAACACTTGCTCTCACAGGCAGGTGTTCATTTTATCAGGTTACCAAATTGGTAGAAATTCCACAAGTCACTTGACATTCGCCTAAAAAGCTTTTTATCGTCAGTATTTGATAACCTGAACGAGTTTTTGGCATACAACCGGATTGCACGTAGGCTAAATTGTATATTCAACTGTTCACTTTTATGTAATGCAAATGGAAAGGAACATAAATTTAAATTACACTCGATGTGTCTTTTTTAATACATAGTTTGACTGCCTAGCCTGCAAAGGAGACCAAACCATATGTTACGGGATTTAAAGTATTTCGGTTTAAAACAATTTGAAGATTTTTAGGATTCCTAATTAATTGCACTATAGGAAACAAAACAGAGCTGCACAAAATCGAATCGTTAGTGAATTTATATCTACTATTTTAACCGGCTTTCTGAAAATTTCTCAGAAATATTAATTAACAACATGGTTTGATATTTTCTCTCTTTGGCTAGCCACATTTAATTTACTTATTTTCTAACTTAAGAAACACATTGGTGTTTTTGTATTTAACATGTGCTGAAATGTCGTCTGTATGCCACTAGCGCGTATTGATTAAAAAGTATTTAGTGCTTTATAACTACCAACAATCATTAATAAACAATATGGCCACAATTTCCAACAGACAGCAGTGTAACCATGGAAATAAATGAATAAAGTATCATAAGTTATAGAAAATTAAACACGTCTTATAAATGTCATAAAATTTATTTAAATATACCTTTCCCAAATCAACTCCGATGTACAAAAATTGGTGAACTGTGACTAAGAAAATACTAGTAAGAACTTTACCAACACCTGCTGAAGAACACTAAGAGAGTGACTAAATTACCACAATACAGAGATCATGAAAATCAACACAACACTCGTGGACTGGAAGACACAGAGGTATGTCACGTAGATTAATGGCCGTTTACACTAAGTTCTACCGAGGACGCTGGTCACTTGGTACCAACATTTGTCGAAGTACATCCACACTGCTCGTCCCATTTCCAAGTTCTACCGAGGGCGCTGGTCACTTGGTACCAAAATTCGTCGAAGGACATCCACACTGTGCTCGTCCCATTTGCAAGTTCTACCGAGGGCGCTGGTCACTTGGTACATAAATTCGTCGAAGGACATCCACACTGTGCTCGTCCCATTTGCAAGTTCTACCGAGGGCGCTGGTCACTTGGTACCAAAATTTGTCGAAGTACATCCACACTGTGCTTGTCCCATTTGCCAAGTTCTACCGAGGGCGCTGGTCACTTGGTACATAAATTCGTCGAAGGACATCCACACTGTGCTCGTCCCATTTGCAAGTTTCTACCGAGGGCGCTGGTCACTTGGTACATAAATTCGTCGAAGGACATCCACACTGTGCTCGTCCCATTTGCAAGTTCTACCGAGGGCGCTGGTCACTTGGTACATAAATTCGTCGAAGGACATCCACACTGTGCTCGTCCCATTTCCAAGTTCTACCGAGGGCGCTGGTCACTTGGTACATAAATTCGTCGAAGGACATCCACACTGTGCTCGTCCCATTTGCAAGTTCTACCGAGGGCGCTGGTCACTTGGTACATAAATTCGTCGAAGGACATCCACACTGTGCTCGTCCCATTTGCAAGTTCTACCGAGGGCGCTGGTCACTTGGTACATAAATTCGTCGAAGGACATCCACACTGTGCTCGTCCCATTTGCAAGTTCTACCGAGGGCGCTGGTCACTTGGTACATAAATTCGTCGAAGGACATCCACACTGTGCTCGTCCCATTTGCAAGTTCTACCGAGGGCGCTGGTCACTTGGTACCAAAATTCGTCGAAGGACATCCACACTGTGCTCGTCCCATTTGCAAGTTCTACCGAGGGCGGTGGTCACTTGGTACCAAAATTCGTCGAAGGACATCCACACTGTGCTCGTCCCATTTTCAAGTTCTACCGAGGGCGCTGGTCACTTGGTACCAAAATTCGTCGAAGGACATCCACACTGTGCTCGTCCCATTTGCAAGTTCTACCGAGGGCGCTGGTCACTTGGTACAAAAATTTGTCGAAGTACATCCTCACTGCTCGTCCCATTTCCAAGTTCTACCGAGGGCGCTGGTCACTTGGTACATAAATTCGTCGAAGGACATCCACACTGTGCTCGTCCCATTTGCAAGTTCTACCGAGGGCGCTGGCCACTTGGTACATAAATTCGTCGAAGGACATCCACACTGTGCTCGTCCCATTTGCAAGTTCTACCGAGGACGCTGGTCACTTGGTTCCAAAATCCAAGTCGATGTCCACTTATACTGTATTCGGCCATTTCCAAGCATTTTTAAAAGCATACACTTAGTAATAACTGTGTCTTTCGCCCGATGTTTGATCACTGTAATCACTTGTATTTTCGTGCAAAAATAAAGACATCTAAAATCAGGAAATTACTTTTCTAACTTTATAAATAAAATTGAGTTATAGCTAAAATTATGAATAACAAATTTGGAGTGATACATCGAAAACAATTGTTCACAGGCCTAAAGCTCAAGATTACCGTAGTTTTCAAGATTATCATTTCAATTCATAAGTGAATGAAATGTTGGATGAATTATAATTAATTCTTTAATGTGTCACGCTTCATTTGAATTTGAGGCCAATCGCACCATCTATTTGTTTATTCCTTGTCAATCCTGAATGAGTGTAGGTGACCTGTGTAGTCTTGATACTTTATAAGGTTTACAGAGGATCATTAAATTAATAGCCCTGTAGTCAGAGTATTTAAGGACCATAAATTTGAATTGAACTTCTAACAAGCCAGGGATTGGTAAATTTGGTCTGATTGTGTTGGCCGAGAGACAAACCCGATTGTCAGTTCCTACGCTGACTCTGATTGAAATATCGCAGTCAATCTAGAGTTATTCCCTTATGTATACTGGCTGGAAAGTGGGCGCTTGGATGAATGAGCAAAGTCTGCACAGGGCAGTCTTAATGAAACTTAAAAATCTCATGCGATTCGACTCATACAATACATCAGCCATTCGACAGTGACTCAGTCTATGGACTATAAAACCCACATCTAGACGAGGAAGAGTGCTGCTCTATTAGCATCTCGATGCGAACATTTGCGCATGCCAGCAGCACCAAAAGGTCTTCCGGAAAGGTAAGGATAGCCGCAGGTCTAGTAAAGGGTCCGGTTCGATTACTCCACCGATCGTTGGCCCAACGACCCAAACATTACTTTAGTTTAAAATAAGAGGGTCGTTGGCCCAACGATCAGTGGTGTAATCGGACTGATTTGTTTCATAAAGTAAAACATAACTAAAATGGGTCGTTGGCCCAACGAACCGTATTTACAATTTAAACAGTAAATTTACAATCAAGGTTCGTTGGTCCAACGATCCAAAATTTACTTACAAATACTAATAACGTATATGGTTCGTTGGGCCAACGACCCTATTGCAGTAACAAGTTAAATTGTAGAAAGCAGGTTCGATTACACCACTGTTCGTTGGGCCAACGACCCGTTTTATAATTTATAGAGGTTCTATTAGTCCACTGGGTCGTTGGCCCAACGACCCGATCAAATAAAACATTGCATTTCAAATGAAAAGGGTCGATTACTCCACTGACCGATTAGTCCACTATGGACAAGGGCAGGCGGTACGGCAGCCGCTCTTCCTGCACTGTTGGAATTTTATCTTCATTATGAGCGTGAATACATTTGATGAAAATATAAATATATATAACTATAAATGTTATTATAAATTATATATTAATTAAATGCAGGTATGAGGTAACTTGTACATTATTAATATTTTTGTCGGTAAAGAAAAAATTACATTGGTTAATATAAACGTATATTTTTAGTTATAATTTCTTCTACATCATTGACGTGACTAAACAAATATATGTTTATATAAAAATTTGTATAAAAGGCAAAATCGTGATTTAATGTTTATTTAAACTACATTAGTATCGATTTTTTATCATATACATATACATGTACAAGTAAAAGAACTGGCCAATTCTCTTAAAAAAGCCAATGTATAATGTTCTGAAGCATTTAAACATTTTCGTGTATCTGGTACATTTCTTCAGATGGATATAAACTACATTTACAGTACATATTAGAGGTAACTATCAATCATTAAAGCTTAATTGAGAATATGTTGCCAACTTTAAAATAGAAGCCTCTGAAGAAGTAATGTTGATTGTTAATGGGATGTGAGAGAAGGCATTACATTATCCTATACCGGGTATTCTATATGAGATAATCTATAAACGTAATGCACCTGTTAGACTCTTAGTTATAAGTAGAATAGTGTAATTTGTGGTAATATATTAGAAATATAATTTTATTAGTGATGTCGCAAAAAGAATTCAAATTTCACATGCAACTGTGAAAGTACAGTACTACTAGAGCTTTAATTTCCCATAAGTTCAACATTATTCTTTTGATGGGGTCTTCTTCAGTTTATTTCCAAGTTGAAACATGCAAACTTGAATTGATGTATCCGTGACAAACCTTGTTATAATTATTAATAGTTTTAATGTGAAGTAAACGTTTTCTTTGGCGTCTTCATTGTAGCTTTGTACGCTGTGATGGCTGAGGAGAATAGTGATAACTATCGACCGTGACATGAAGTCGCAGTCATTTACATGATTTTATTAAGTTTTCATTGAGCCCTGTGGTTTACTTTTACAGTTAATTTACATAATAAAAGATGGTAAACGGATTAGGTCTTCGGTTTACACGGCCGGTGTCATAACCAACTGTTTTGGTCTAACCGTGGAAAGCTACCCTCCACCACAATATTTTTCCGGTTTAAGATCTGTTGTTTAAGATAGTTCCCCACATAAAAACCGATACATTGTAAGAATTTAAGTATCGTTTCGACGAGGTGTAAACTGCACAACACATCAAATATTATCAAATCATATAGCTCGTCTTTTAGTATTTAAGGTTATTTAACAACTATCGAGAAGTCTTCCATGAAATTTTTAAAACCTTCAAATTTGTGTACATTATTTACATTTACTCTATATCATTGTCCAGTATGACTTAGACAGTGAAGCAGTGGACCTGTACAGAAGGAGAATCAATCGTGGCCATTAGGCAAACTAGGCGGCTGCCGAGGACGACAGCTTTAAGGGGTGGCTAAAAGAAAACAATTACAAGAATGTGTATACATTACTTTACAGAAACCGAGCCAAAAAATACATAAAACAGGCTTGTGTCACTTTAAAATTCAACCTTTATCATATCAAACATTACTTAAAGTGTCAGCGTAAACCTTAGGTAAATTGAATATAGTACAATAAACCTTTGTAGTTACCCTCTGAATGTGAAATTGAAGACGGCAACAGTTTTAGTGTTGTGCTCGGAGTTGGGCGTGATGTGGCCTCGAAAAGCATATTGTCGCATCGCTTCTATAACCCCATTACTACTACTTGTCTAAACCTTTACTCAAGTCGGAGGATTGATCAGTCATTAGGCTAGTTTTGAGGGTTTTTTTATCGACTCTGTGTAATTTTTATTAGCGGTATCTAATGTTGCTTGATTATGCGAGCATCCCGTATGTAAGAGGACACGCTAGTGGATGCTGCCTGCTCTTCCGAGGCTCTATATTTAACATGGAGCAAAAATTCAATGGAAAATAGGCACTTGACTTGTCTCAAACTTGATTTCTCAATCTTTCATTCCACAAACAGACTTTATAGTTGAACGCCTGGGGGTTTTGACTTCGGATTACAACTACAGTGAATGCATTTATATGGTCGATGTGGTATTTTGTTTTTCAGACTATAAATTGCAATGTTTATCAAATTCTTTATCTAGGTTTTTTTCATTGTTTAAACAAATTACTATAAAAATTCATCTTTGAGCATCTAGTTTTGCTCTAAATGGTATTTTTCAAATTATATGTGAAATTTCACCTAAATAGATGTAGAGAAACATCTATTAAGAACACCACTACTCTTGGTGTGTTTTTGATTATATTTAGGGTTGTCGGGCTCTTGAAATGTAGTAAAACGTGGAGGGAAGAGCGGAGCTGCAGGTGCAAAGTACAATGGAAATATGTAATATAAAAGATAATATACATGTCGCCTTATTTTCATATTTTAGGACTGTACGTCCACGCCTAGTTTGACGAGAGTGGCTGACGTCACTTTTCTGCAGGGTAGGACAGTTAGTCCACGCTGATACCTGTGGACTAACTGTCCTTCTTTTCAAAACTGACCTGGCCGTGCATTAGTTTTTCTACCTGCACTTATTCTTTATTCTGGTCAGTGATGCTTCCACTACATTCGCACAGCGTACTGCTAAAGCAGTAAATATTAACAACAGTTTACTCAAGCTACCACATATCTTAACGGGATTATATCTTAACGAATATCCATATTTCCATTATATTACTCTCTGATTAATTTGGCATTGTCCTAATGAATCATAAACATCTACAGTAAGTTTGTATTAGTTATTCCTTATATTGGACCATCGTTTGTATAATACTGTATATACCAGTAGACACGTTACTCGTAGTACACGTTAATTGAAATGGATGGTTTATTGTTTTATTAACATTGTTAATAGTTAAAATAACAATTTAGTTCATATCTAATATATCATTTTTAAAATTGTACCAAATTAAGTTAAATAGATACGAAGACAAAATATTTTATTACCTTAAATAGTGGCTCTTGGCATATAATCCAAACAGTAAACAAAACATCTTCCTACACAGACATACTAACTTACATAATAGTGACCTGATGTCGCTAACGATTCGTTGTAAATATCACTCAAACAGGAATTCGATGAACGGCTAAAAAATGTGTCTAGTTTCATTCAAACTTCCATATTGCTATTCATCTCTATATCCCGCTGCGAAAAAATTTAACGTTATTTCAAATAGTGATCCCGGAACGACAGGAGATAACATGTTTAATTACTAGCAGTTATAAGAACTTCGAACGCACCAAATTCTTAAATTTATTCTTAAACCCTATTAGTTTTATTCTCCTTTAAAATAAACCGTTAAGCGTTAAAAGGTTTAAAATTTGGGGTTTAGTTAATAAAAAAAGCCCTAGTTAATGTTGCTTTATTTTCTCGAACAAGGTACAAACAAACTTCTGAGAAGCCTACTTCTGTCAAAAGTCAAATAAACTATGCGTTTTATAACTATATAACAGTTATATAGTACATTCCTTTGATGTCTGCATACAGTACTCAACATGCATACTCAATATTTACTAAAGTGTACAGTTAAAAGTAGATTTGTAATAAAACTTTTAGTTTTCTTATCTAAATATTTGTCTTACTTGTGCTCAACAGTGGTCGCAAAAAAATGTTTAAATAAGAAGTGTTGTTATTATCAAGCTTACTCTATGCTTTCACGACTAAATGTAAGGTAATTTATGATTGTGCTACTATAAAACAATGTTTACACAGGACAATTGACTAAAGTTAACAGGCTCTTATACTATTATATAAATGTCTTGTTCTCTTTACCTGATTTTTCTGTGCATTCTTACGATATTTTAATCGTTGTTCTCCTAGTCGGAGCGAAAACATATTCAATAAACCAAAGACCATTATAATCGTTACAGACATTCTTAAGTTAGAAATGGCGTAACTAACCTGACTTTATTTTATGTATATCATTTTGTTTCATTCTTTTTGCAGCTGTCTTATGTAGTGTACTGAAAACTATTTAGCAGATATAGAGTTTAGATCTCGAAACATCCATTCAAGTGCTGCAGTGTGAGTACGACGATCTTTTGTCAACCCCTCGTCAAAAGAATCCCGTGAGTCGGACAGTGGGTCCCAGGCCGGGACCGCGGACCCACTGTCCACCCCTTAAGAAGTAGGTAAGAAATGCTTCCGGCAGTTTTATGATGTGGACCTACAGTCCGTTTACCCCAGTTACCACATACTCAACTGTTGATTGGCATTAGTGGCCAAGAACAATTCTGAGGCAAATTAATTCAACTTTTATGGCTACACAAATAAAGAGTTTTTACCAATGCCAATAAAAATATGTGACTTGGGAGAAAAAAACTGAATTTTTAATATTGAATTGTTTTTTATTATTACCTTTCTATATGTTTATTTTAACAGTAAGAAATAAAAAGTAACACTTCTTTATATTTCGATTTAACCATTATCAGGATATTTAAAAAATTGGAAAAAAAATTAAATACAAAACAAACACCAACACAGAAAATATATAAGAATAGACATAATAATAATAAATAACTTAATAATATTAATAAATAGAAATTTAAATAGTGAGTTAGACCACGTTGCTACAGGTTGCCCTTTCTTTTGTATTGTTATGCATATCTGTACAAGGTCATAAGTGTTCTCAGTAAATTTAATGTGGAGCCAATGGTATACAATGTTTTATTAATCCCAAGTTTAAGACTTCATATATTCTGTATGATTGTTGATTACCATTACTCAGAATGCAATAACTCAGAAGTAGAGCACATGCTACATTCCAAACATGAATATTATTAATTTTATAAAAGCCTAGGTAGTATTTTGTTAAATTTGGAAATACTTCTTCCTACTGTTAGTGTGATTTAATATCCAATTAGTTATTGAGAATTTTCTTATAAAAAATTGTTATATATAAAATATACATATACAGTATGTAAGTATTCAATTGATGTTTTCTAAAAGAGGTTATCACTGCACACTTTGCAATAACAAATTGAATACTAAATCACTAATAGTAGGGACAAATAACTCTAAACTTGTCAACAATCAATGATGTAAAATGTTTAACAAAATACCACTCAGGCCTTTCTAGAATTGTCTATTTGGTATGCAACAGGTGCTCCACTATATGTGTCATTGCAGAGTTCATTAATGCGTAACAATTGGGGCGTTCGACAAAAATGACGATCTATATATGTGTTACCAAATTAATATAAGTTTTCTATACACCCTTAACAATTTTTACAGTGTCACTCAGATTTGTTATTTGCGTCATATTCAAGCAGCCGTAATATTGTGATTTGAGGCGTTCTAGATTATTTTATTGTGTTAACAATATTTATTATTTTTATTTCTTTATAAAATTATAGTCAGTTCACCTGGTGACCCCGATTATCATCACGCTTCTTTCTGTGCACGTATCTGATTTTCACAATCAACCTCAGTCTCAAGGACGAGCGCACAAATGCAACCAGCGCTACACACTGGTGTTCGCAATCTCCCGACCCTGAACTATGTTCGCTCGCTCACTTCAAGAATTAGGTCTCCTTGACAGAAATCACTGCTGACGAGACAATGTTACAGCTACGTCACTTTGACGTAATACACTTTGATGCCGAACACCTGTTAAGCAAATCTGTGCTTCCAGTCCAAGGATCAGAAGATTCGTGATAGCTGATGGATCACGTCATGTTAAAGGATCGGAAGGCCAAAACATTAGCTATGACAACTAAGGACTCTCGCCAGCACAGTCTTCTGACACGGTGATCATGGAACTGAGCCACCCCCTACCTCAAAACACGGACTATTTAAGTACTCCGGATAGACTTACGACATACTGGAAGGAGTCCCTGATCCCAAAAGATGGAAGTCCCGTCCCTATCTGCAATACAGAGGCTATTAGGAGCTTCTCTCTTCAAAGATCATATCGAATATCAGTAAGATAAATAAAAATTTACACGCCATGCCAGGTGGCGTGAAACGTCAGCGATTCTCGCAGGACTTCTATACAACTCTGCCAGGTGGCTTGAAAAGTTTACGATTCTCGCAGGACTTCTACACAGCCCTGCCAGGTGGCGCGAAACGTTAACGATTCTCGCAGAACTTCTACACAGCCCTACCAGGTGGCATGAAACGTTGACGATTCTCGCAGGACTTCTACACAGCCCTGCCAGGTGGCGTGAAAAGTTTACGATTCTCGCAGGACTTCTACACAGCCCTGCCAGGTGGCATGAAACGTTGACGATTCTCGCAGGACTTCTACACAGCCCTGCCAGGTGGCGTGAAACGTGGACGATTTTCGCAGGACTTCTACACAGCCCTGCCAGGTGGCTTGAAACGTGGACGATTCTCGCAGGACTTCTACACAGCCCTGCCAGGTGACGTGAAACGTGGACGATTTTCGCAGGACTTCTACACAGCCCTGCCAGGTGGCGCGAAACTTCTGAGATTTTAACTAAACGGGAGCTAATTCACAAACACATCCACCTCTGGCTGCCTTTCCTCAACTGACAGCAGCAGCGTTGTAGTTCCTTAACGATACTGGAGGTGTATTGTTACGTCTCTGTTAGGTGATGTAAGACCGATATTGAGACCACTATGCCCACGTACAATATGGACTTCTGGACTAGGACAGGATTTCACCCGGTGTTTTATCATTGCTAGCTTGGAAAATTACATCTTCTGAGTGGATTTATTCCATCACTTAAATCTCTTGAGAAACGTTCTCCGTCAGATTCTGATAAAGCAGAAGACGTCATTGGATCCCCAGGCCATTCCGTTTGGTGTAATGGAGGTGGAGAACATATGAGGAAGAAACAATCGGAAGTGTTCTCCGATAACATGGGTTTCTAAATTTGCCACCCTGAGAATCACAAAGCCCACAGAAGACAATTCAAGTCTTACTGTTCCGACACCTTCGGCGCCTCTGCGTCTGAGAACAGTATCAATAAATTAAAAAAAAATATTTAAGACGTATCGATTAAGCGAAACTCACAAAAAGAAAACCCAGGATAAAGCCAGGTTTCACACTACCTGAACCTTGCCCACGAATATTTTAACGACATTTAATCCACAGACATAACTTAACTTTCCTGATTGAAGTGAATGAGCTACACAATAAGTAATGTACAACCTTTAAAATTTAAAATGAGTTGCCAACGTTGCAACGCTACTGGTGTAAGGACGACCTTGCGGCAGCGCGGTGGCCTATGGTAATGATGTGGACAACGGATGCCATCGGCATGTCCACTGGTGGATGTTGCTCAACTGTCGATAGGGAGAGGTGAGCGACCGCGACTGTGAGAACTGCTGACTGAGGTGTTGTGCTTCTACGATACTGACACTGATAATGCACAAGTTAACCGGACTACTGAGAAGTGGTCTGCTGAGTAGTCGCCTGCTGACTGGTTATCTGCTAAGCTGTTTGCGCCGTTGAAAGTGTTGTTTCGATTCATCGTTTACGAGATAATTAACTTTTAAATTTTACACCCCTGTACACTTGTTAATGGCGCACTTTTATACAACGTTCATACTCTAAGTTAATATTCAAACAAATAAATATAGTCACGTGATTATTGATTAGCCTACTACTGTTTTCACGTTAAACATTACATAAATTAAAAAATATACACAAAAAGTTTATTTTACCAATTAGTCGTGTTATGAGGATTGTTTTACTAAGACGAGCTGAAATGTCGAGAGCTTGACCCTGCAATTTATATGGTACATGTAATTATGCAATATGGTACTTTATTAGATAGCATTAACATTACCAACGGAATGGAAGCAGTCTTTGTGATTATAATATGGAAATTATTACGTACCAAGCATACATACACACTTTGTGTACTTTTAAATGAGATCCTAGCATCTTAAAACTAATCTAAATATTTAAAAAAATCAATATATTTTTATGTATTATATTAAAATATCTTCACGAGGAATCAGCTTATGGCAGTGTGTGATGCACAACTGTACGCCATCTATTACCACAGAAAAATTGCAGTAAATACATTCGGACAGTTTTATTATTGAAGAATTATGTTGCTTTTTCCGATGTAACAAACTACAGACCAATCAACTACCAAAATATTGCACTTTAATTACATAGAACCCAAGTGATTAAAACAAGTAAAGAATAAATGAGTGCAAAACATAGGTACGTGTCAAAACATTTTTTGTCGACAATCACACACATTAGCGTTTTCTAATCCCAGCCTACCGGAAGGAGACGTTGCAGTTTCCGTATGTACTACGTGGAGTCAATTATTAATGTCTCAACACAAATTAGCCTATGAGGAACTAATCCTCGAGCCAACTTTCGTTTATACAGATATCACCGTCATATCTCAATTACTGTCTTACTTTGAAGTGTATTTGTGACGATGGAAGGTTTGTAAAGGAAACAGGATTTTTCCGGATATTTTGCATCGTTCAATGATACAAAAAAACGGTAACACTACGTTTCTAGATATGCAATCTGATCTCTTCTTCCGGTAAACAACTAACCTAACACATAATTACAAACTAGGTTAAAAAAGGCCCACTCCTGTTCATTTCCCTTTTTGTCGCCATCTTATTTCTGCCGTGACGATTGCCATTTTCTATTCGGCGCCATTTTCTAGTCGGCGAAACCGGACCTATTGTGACCTGTATTCTGTAGTTCAGTTTTATTAATTGGTGTTGTGTTTACTTTTTATTGCGTGTTTTAGAGTTATTGAAGTTGATACACAACATGATGGTTGTGATTCCTGGCGCGTGTCACAACGCTTTGGTATGATTGTTTATTTCAACCTAGTTTGAAATTGTGTGTAAGGTTAGTTATTTACATGAAGAAGAGATCAAATTGCATATCTCGAAACGTAGTGTTACTGATTTTTGTTTTTTGTATCACTTAACAATGGCAAATGTTCGGCAAAATCCTGTTTCCTGTACTGTCTTAAATTTTAAAATGGTAAGAGGCATAAGCGAAACCGTTAGTCCAACATAAAAACTATTTTATATGATAAACTGACAGTATCAAACCTTTCAGTGCGGTAGCTAACTAAGGCGAGTAGCCCACATGTAAACACCGGGTAAAATCAACACCGGATCTCGCTCGCGTGTCAGGGCGTGGCTCGAGTTACCACCGAAATTGACCAATTTCTCGCTAATTAATTAAAAACGCGTTATGGCCCATAGCGCTCACGTGTGCTACACAGTCCACATCTAATGGTTACCCTGGCTGGATAGTGGGTTCTAGTCCGGTCTCAGAAGATACACATCATTAGGTCCGAGTACACTATACAGGACAACCTCCGGCCCCTCATGGGAGCTATGACTCCACTCGCCCCCTCCCCCATCTAATGGTGACCCTGGCTGGATAGTGGGTTCTAGTCCGGTCTCAGAAGGTACATATCATTAGGTCCGAGTACACTATACAGGACAACCTCCGGCCCCTCATGGGAGCTATGACTCCACTCGCCCCCTCCCCCATCTAATGGTGACCCTGGCTGGATAGTGGGTTCTAGTCCGGTCTCAGAAGGTACACATCATTAGGTCCGAGTACACTATACAGGACAACCTCCGGCCCCTCATGGGAGCTATGACTCCACTCGCCCCCTCCCCCATCTAATGGTGACCCTGGCTGGATAGTGGGTTCTAGTCCGGTCTCAGAAGGTACACATCATTAGGTCCGAGTACACTATACAGGACAACCTCCGGCCCCTCATGGGAGCTATGACTCCACTCGCCCCCTCCCCCATCTAATGGTGACCCTGGCTGGATAGTGGGTTCTAGTCCGGTCTCAGAAGGTACACATCATTAGGTCCGAGTACACTATACAGGACAACCTCCGGCCCCTCATGGGAGCTATGACTCCACTCGCCCCCTCCCCCATCTAATGGTGACCCTGGCTGGATAGTGGGTTCTAGTCCGTTCTCAGAATGTACACATCATTAGGTCCGAGTACACTATACAGGACAACCTCCGGCCCCTCATGGGAGCTATGACTCCACTCGCCCCCTCCCCCATCTAATGGTGACCCTGGCTGGATAGTGGGTTCTAGTCCGTTCTCAGAATGTACACATCATTAGGTCCGAGTACACTATACAGGACAACCTCCGGCCCCTCATGGGAGCTATGACTCCACTCGCCCCCTCCCCCATCTAATGGTGACCCTGGCTGGATAGTGGGTTCTAGTCCGGTCTCAGAAGGTACACATCATTAGGTCCGAGTACACTATACAGGACAACCTCCGGCCCCTCATGGGAGCTATGACTCCACTCGCCCCCTCCCCCATCTAATGGTGACCCTGGCTGGATAGTGGGTTCTAGTCCGGTCTCAGAAGGTACACATCATTAGGTCCGAGTACACTATACAGGACAACCTCCGTCCCCTCATGGGAGCTATACTCCACTCGACCCCTCCCCCTCCCCCAACAACCAACACAGAAGACAAGAATAACGACAGAAATGGTGATAAAATACCGATTTAACCCTTCCTTGTGTTTGTTTACTCTCTTTCCAGATGGCAACAAGAATAACTGACAGATGTGTCCAGTCACATATTTAGTGCGATGTAGCATTCTACTTGAAGCTATTTCTGATCTTAATAATATTGTTCGTCATACGAGTTCTCTCCAAATTGTGCAGATTATTTGCAATACAGTTAAAAATGCAAACCTAGTTCAAAAGGAAAAAAAATGTTAATTTAGGCATAATTTAATCCGAAATCTTATGAGCAATAATAACATTGAGTATCCTTACTCTTAAAAAAATGCTCGAAAGATGGTTTAACGACCGTTAAATTTTCAAAACTACCAAAGGGATTGGGTAGGATTTGTAAGTTTTCGCAACTGAACAACAGTTATTTGAAATGCCTAGAGCGGAATTTTGATCCACATATATCTGACATATTTTATAGTATATTACACCAACTTAAGGTACGTACAATTATATAAATATATACAAATATATTTAAATTATATACATGTTCTACAATTGGCTGACAGTGTTATCTAAAAAATACAGGCACAATGAAAGCCACTCAGACAAAGTGAAAATATGTTAAAACTGTTCAAAACAGAATCTATATATATATATATTCCCTATCATGTACATAAAAAGAAGTCCTGAACGAATTAGTGGGTACATACATAATTAGTAAGTAAATCACTTACTAATCGCATACACTTAAATGTATATGAAATGTTTTTAAAAATCCATTGTTCGTTAAAAATAAACATAATACAAAGAACCTTTGTAAACATCCTACTCCAACGTTTTATAAGTATTGCAGCCTCAGTACTGATACTTTACCTGAAGTGTAGTCATACTTGGTTTCAATTCGGAGAGTGACAATGATATATTCATTGACTGGGAATTGAGTTTTTACAAAGCGACGCAACGCTACAGAAATTGCTTGGACCCTTCCTACACAGGTTTGTGTTTCAACCCTTCAGATTAATAATATATAGTAGAACAATATATAGGATAAACCACTATCAAAACGTTTTCAAGTTTTATACTAATTGTAAATCAGTAGAAAGTACCGTACATTATTTCAATCCAAGAATTGATATTCATAATCAAGTTTATAAAATATACACTTTGAACCAGTTAACACATGAACATTGTTGGAGCGACTGAACAACTTTCACTTCGATGCAACAAAAAACAAACACACATTTTAATGTAAATTTAAACAATGTGTGAGGCCTTTCAAGGTATTTTATACAAACAACATATGGAAGAACAGATAAACCAGCTACTCTGTAACAATGCATTGAATCCAGACATATAATCTATAAATGAATGTTTGTCTGTGTGTCCTTTATAGAATCGTAAACTATTGGACCGATCATTACGAAAACTTGAATGTATGTGTATTTTTCCACGTAGAAGGTTAATACGCTATGCCCAATGATGTAACTCGCCACCAGGCGGCGCTGCATCATGCAAAACATAACAGTTTTAAAAGCGCCTGCAAATTACAAACTGCAATTACGAGACAGTTACGTGTATTAAATAGCCAAACACTATTTGAAGGCGCTAAGTTATGATGTACATTTGTATTTAAAATAAATTTCTGGTTGAACTTAATAAATTGAGTGTTGGACCACTTTATAATAAAATACATGTACGTGTACAATGGCTATAAACATACACTTTTCACAGATTTGTCTTGATCGTGGCAAAAAGGTAAACTCTACATCGGCGTTTGAAATATAATTGACTTGAACCAGAAGTGCTCATATACGGACAAGGTTTAAGAAAAACGTGCGAGCGGCGGGAAACAGCGGATATATAATAAAAATTTCGATTACTAAAAAAAGAAGTTAAAAATAATGATAGGGATAAACAATATTAAGATAGCTTCTCAAATAAATTGTTCCATTTTATAAGGGGCTAAAACTGACGAACGTCCGTTCACAGAATATATTTATCAAATTTCTTATTCTTCGAGTTGCACCACGTATTTCTTTTATCCTTGTACATTAATAAACGGTGTCCGCTGTGCGTGACGCTTTGACAGGCCGATATCCGCTAATATTTAAACAGTATCGACGACTAAAGTCGGGGATAAATCACTTGCCTACTACTTTACTCGCCATGGCGTGACGTTACTCTACGGACACCGCCTCCACGAACCATGTATTGTTGATGACATTGTTCCTTGTCGCATATCGACCCTCTATAGAGATCAGGGAAGTTACAGTACTTCTTATTACCAACGAGTAAACTTTATGTAAAGAAATTAATCATACATGTTCAATAGAGAAATATTGTATGTTACTTTCACTGTTTTGGAAACAGTTCGGTGTCAGGGAACGTCAGGTATACTCTGTGGATAAAATATACTTCCGATATGTACATCAATATGGAAATGCATCGCAACGGAGTTATATTCCATCCAAAAAACATGTACGAAATAGTATTATCTTTCCCCTTATTATATTTGTGTATGATAACAGTTTACCCAACATTATCTGACTGGTGTGTGTGTATATATATAATTAATATAATTATCAAGCTTCCCGCACGAGCTTGATAATTCTCGAACGATGAAAGGATGGCCTACAAATTTAAGATAATGTACATCTTGGACTATGCTTACGTTAAATTTTTTGCTGAACTCCTTGTAGACCATTGAATGTGAAGAGGCAATAATTACCTAAAAAACTATTTCTTAAATTCAGTGTATTCATTTACTACATTTAACTTTCACAAGTTGAGCTAAGAAAAGAATATTAAACCATCTAGAACAGGATCTATATTGTAAATGTTTATAACCTTAAACCAGCGTATTTTTTTTTTTTTTTAGAGCGAACCCTTTCAGGTTGGATTTACGGCATTATACTCTACTAATAAAGACCTTTAATTTGATGTACCACTCGACCTATGCTCTAGTTTAAGATTTCCTTTTGACTCCTTGCGGGCTATTCTCCTGACATGACAAAAATATGACAGTTACTTTAAAAAGTACATTTATTGGTGCAGTAATGATGTAACAAGTTTTATTGCTTTACCTATAGTCGTTCAGGAATTATCAAACCCGTGCATGACTTTTTACATCCTGTATATATCGCCTTGGTACGGTGTCTTTAATCGTTAACGTAGCAATATTCTATAGATAGATGTGAGTTAATAGGCCAACATAAGTAAAAGAAGTATCGAAATACTAGCACTTTCCAAAGTCTCTTACTCGACCGCACCATCTCTCAGGCCGATCTGTCGTTGAGGTGCTTGCGGTGTGTTTGAGGTCAGGTGTGTTTGAAGCGGTTACATGTATTATTGTTCTTTTTTATTTTCCTCTTTTACATTATTAGCTTCTTGTCTGTATGTTTAATTTAGAATTATTAAGTTCATTATTTATTTTATATGAATTAAGCAATTTGTTTTACTTTCTATTAAAAAGTATAAGTATGCTAACAGTTTACATGTTTCTGTATTCAATGATTGTAAATTTACAGTATACAATATGAGATAGGTTGTTAGAGATGGCTTGACAGCCCTAACTCAGCCTCTTTAATAAGGAACTTTTCATTACATTTTTCATTTCATATTTTGGCTAGTTTAATACGATACGTTTTTACATTACGTGTCTAGGAAACACTGTACATCCCTAGTCGCATATTTCATTATTTATCAAACTGTTATTTTTGTTGATATTCAACATTTTACAAGCGAAAAATTTATATCTAAAAACTTGAATAGTTACACAACAATGTTATATGAGTGTGTACACATAACATATGCTTTTAAGGTAATAAGTATTACTATACCATTTCCAAGCCAAGGCTGGCCTGAATCAGTTTAAAGGTAAATAACTAGAACATTATAAAATTCTTTAAATACGTTGGTTAAAGGCAGAGACAAATATATTGCTTATGAATGGTCGCCGTCTTGAAAACGTAATAGTAAAACAATCTGTTGATTTGAATCGCTTGAGTCCTATTATTGCTTTACCTATAGTCGTTCAGGAATTATCAAAACCCGTGTATGACTTTTTACATCCTGTATATATCGCCTCAACAACAACCAGCGCTTTATCAATGAATCTACCCTGAGATCATGTGTAGGTATTATTGTATTCCTACACCAAGGTCTCGTATCATGTTGGATATTACTGCTAGTTATCATTTTCATATTACTGAACGTATTGTGTACTTATTTATGAAAAGATAATAACAGCACAACATATTTATTGGTAATGTACACATAATCATAATTCCACCAAACATGAGATGACAATCGACTAGTGTAATTACTCGCACCTGGATCTGAACTGTTGAGACATCGCGACGTAACGACTCACAAACCAATTAATCCGCCAGAGCGGTCGTGAGTCGCCGAGACACGTTCGGCTGGAACACTATCAGGTCGTTGCACAATTAACGGTGTTTGCATGGCGGCGTTGCGCTCAGCTTTGATGAAATGCGCGACGTCGACCGTGAACGGGCGTGATTCTCCTCCTGTCAGACTTGGCCGGGATTCTGTTATAATCACGAAAGCCAATCCATACCATTCAAAGTTTATCAACAAAATCAGCCTCTTGTTCTTAAATAAAATCTACTCATAACTTCACAGAACATCCCCCAGAGCCCAAAACCACCCCCACGATACAAAGTGTTAAATTTAAAGACCCGGGTTCGATTCCCGGCGAATCAAGTACCTTTTACCATTCAATGTTTGTTGAAAATTAAATCAGTCTATTGCCACTTACACAAATTAAATAAGTGTTATATGTCGATTGACAGGTATTTTGCCTTCCGATCAAATGTTAGTTTGCTCATTTAAAAACATATGTCACAGAAAACAAATGTATAATATATACATATATAATATACTAAATAATGGAATCGTAAAAGGAAAGGGCTCTGTGTTGTAATGGTAACATGCTCAGACCTGTATGCATATATATATATATATATATATATATATATATATATATATATATATATCATACGTACATGTGTATATAAGGTGGCTTGTGGAAACGATGACTACCCCCAAACCAAGCTGTAACTTGGTACAAAAGTTGGTATTATGATATCTCGGCTAAGTTCGTTAGCCATCTTCATGGGTACGCAATTCCCAATACAGGAGCCATATATACTTTAAAAGTTTTTACAATGCAGGAAAATTTACTATTTATAAAACTAGAGAAAAATAAAAAAGTTACCTAAAATGCTTATAACATTTCTATTTTATTTTTATAATTCTCTTTAAGATTTAGTATTGCCAACGGGTTTTTTTTATTATAACTTGTAATAATGTGTTTTAAAAATTTTATAATGTTTCTTATTGCTTAGCATCTTTTAGTTTTGATACAGGTTTTAGTGAAATTTGGCATTTAGTTTAATGAATTAAATTTTAAAATCGCAAGTGATTATTTTCTATTTTTAGGTACTGAATTTTATAATTTCAAACCTTAAGCACCTATAAAGATACATTTTTATTTATACTAAACAAAATGGGATAATACCTCAACATATGACAAGTTTGGATCCAATCAATCATGTATCAAAGTTTGGTTGAGCAATATTTGGACCCTGTAGGCTATACGCGTTAAGCAAAATTAAAATTTAGTATTTTGAAGTCTTTCGTGTAAACGCTTGAATTTTTGAGATAGCACGCCAACCTGCTGCAGATATGTAAGAAGAAATGTAAACCGACACAACCAATTTTTTGAATAAAACTATGCTACCCAATGTGCCAGACACCGGCGCTTTCCCTCTCATTATTTTCAAATATTATTTGTGTTGGCAGCAATGTACCGTGCGGCATAGTAACAATCCCGAGTCGTGAATAGTAAGAGTGGTGACGTCATCATAGCGGTCTCCTTTTCATTATGCCAGAATGACACTAACAATAGCGGCTCAGATACGTAGTTCATTCATAAAATAATTCGAAACAACTATAAATGGCCTGTTCATGACTGTAACTTTTCACTAATTACGTCACTCTTCCCGCCACTTCCATCATTGTCCCTAAAATACTTTCTTTATGATAAATTATGTTTTAAACTTTGATCTACCTACTAATTACAATGGTATATATATTATATTAATAAAATATTATACCATTTACAGTAATATATAATTAAAATTAATAGTTAATGTAAAATTGTAACTAAACTTATGTGCTTCTCAATACTTCACATAAATATACGTAAGCTCCAAGTCGAAAACCACCTCATCGCCCAGTAATTAGAGTCCCAAAATCTAAACATGAAGATTTTAAAGGAAATAAAGCAATCTATTGTGGAAAAAATACAAAAACATTGTCTATGAGTTTAATTTGCAACTAAATAACGATGTAGCGTCGGGTTCTCCACGAACGTGTTGGGAGAGCGTAGCGACTTCAAAGCACATCATCCGAGAAAGCGAACCAACCCAAAACTGATGCAACACCTCGGTAAAACGAACAATAGCTGGATGCACAGACAAATGCTTCGGGTTCTCCATGAACGTGTCGGGAGAGCGTTACAACTTCAAAGCACATCGTCCGAGAAAGCGAACCAACCCAAAACTGATGCAAAAGCTCGGTAAAACGAACAATAGCTGGGTGCACAGACAAATGCTTCGGGTTCTCCATGAACGTGTCGGGAGAGCGTTGCAACTTCAAAGAACATCATCCGAGAAAGCGAACCAATCCAACACTGATGCAACAGCTCGGTTAAACAAACAATAGCTGGCTATACAGATAAAAGCTTCGGGTTCTCCATGAACGTGTCAGGAGAGCGTTGCGTCTTCAAAGCATATCGTCCGAGAAAGCGAACCAACCTAACACTGATGCAACACCTTGGTAAAACAAACAATAGCTGGCTATACAGACAAAAGCTTCGGGTTCTCCGCGAACGTGTCAGGAGAGCGTTGCATCTTCAAAGCACATCGTCCGAGAAAGCGAACCAACCCAACACTGATGCAACAGTTCGGTTAAACAACCAATAGCTGGCTATACAGCTAAAGCTTCGGGTTCTCCATGAACGTGTCAGGAGAGCGTTGCATCTTCAAAGAATATCGTCCGAGAAAGCGAACCAACCTAACACTGATGCAACACCTCGGTAAAACAAACAATAGCTGGCTATACAGACAAAAGCTTCGGGTTCTCCGCGAACGTGTCAGGAGAGCGTTGCATCTTCAAAGCACATCATCCGAGAAAGCGAACCAACCCAACACTGATGCAACAGTTCGGTTAAACAAACAATAGCTGGCTATACAGACAAAAGCTTCGGGTTCTCCATGAACGTGTCAGGAGAGCGTTGCATCTTCAAAGCATATCGTCCGAGAAAGCGAACCAACCTAACACTGATGCAACAGCTCGGTTAAACAAACAATAGCTGGCTATACAGACAAAAGCTTCGGGTTCTCCGCGAACGTGTCAGGAGAGCGTTGCATCTTCAAAGCACATCGTCCGAGAAAGCGAACCAACCCAACACTGATGCAACACCTCGGTAAACAAACAATAGCTGGCTATACAGACAAAAGCTTCGGGTTCTCCGCGAACGTGTCAGGAGAGCGTTGCAACTTCAAAGCACATCCATCCGAGAAAGCGAACCAACCAACACTGATGCAACAGCTCGGTTAAACAAACAATAGCTGGCTATACAGACAAAAGCTTCGGGTTCTCCGAACGTGTCAGGAGAGCGTTGCAACTTCAAAGCACATCGTCCGAGAAAGCGAACCAACCTAACACTGATGCAACACCTCGGTAAAACAAACAATAGCTGGCTATACAGACAAAAGCTTCGGGTTCTCCGCGAACGTGTCAGGAGAGCGTTGCATCTTCAAAGCACATCATCCGAGAAAGCGAACCAACCCAACACTGATGCAACAGTTCGGTTAAACAAACAATAGCTGGCTATACAGACAAAAGCTTCGGGTTCTCCGAGAACGTGTCAGGAGAGCGTTGCATCTTCAAAGCATATCGTCCGAGAAAGCGAACCAACCTAACACTGATGCAACACCTCGGTTAAAACAAACAATAGCTGGCTATACAGACAAAAGCTTCGGGTTCTCCGCGAACGTGTCAGGAGAGCGTTGCATCTTCAAAGCACATCATCCGAGAAAGCGAACCAACCCAACACTGATGCAACAGTTCGGTTAAACAAACAATAGCTGGCTATACAGACAAAAGCTTCGGGTTCTCCGAGAACGTGTCAGGAGAGCGTTGCAACTTCAAAGCACATCATCCGAGAAAGCGAACCAACCCAACACTGATGCAACAGCTCGGTTAAACAAACAATAGCTGGCTATACAGACAAAAGCTTCGGGTTCTCCGAGAACGTGTCAGGAGAGCGTTGCAACTTCAAAGCACACCATCCGAGAAAGCGAACCAACCCAACACTGATGCAACAGCTCGGTTAAACAAACAATAGCTGGCTATACAGACAAAAGCTTCGGGTTCTCCGCGAACGTGTCAGGAGAGCGTTGCAACTTCAAAGCACATCATCCGAGAAAGCGAACCAACCCAACACTGATGCAACAGCTCAGTAAAGTAAACAATAGCTGGCTATACAGACAAAAGCTTCGGGTTCTCCGCGAACGTGTCAGGAGAGCGTTGCAACTTCAAAGCATATCATCCGAGAAAGCGAACCAACCCAACACTGATGCAACAGCTCGGTAAAGCAAACAATAGCTGGGTGCACAGACAAAAGCTTCGGGTTCGCGAACGTGTCGGGAGAGCGTTGCAACTTCAAAGCACACCATCCTAGAAAGCGAACCAACCCAACACTGATGCAACAGTTCGGTTAAACAAACAATAGCTGGCTATACAGACAAAAGCTTCGGGTTCTTCGCGAACGTGTCAGGAGAGCGTAGCGACTTCAAAGCACATCATCCGAGAAAGCGAACCAACCCAACACTGATGCAACAGCTCGGTTAAACAAACAATAGCTGGCTATACACAAAAATCAATGGTTGCAAAACAACACGGGCCCGCTCACCGACTACAAATAGGAACGACTGGCAGTTCATTGCTGGGTCGGGGGCTAATTAACTCCCCGTCTAAAACAGTTGACATTCACCAACTCTGTGCTAGAACTTGCCGACCTATAAATAGTCACGTGTGGAATGATTACGGCAAGGCAAACTGCATAGTTAATTATAACAAGTGTTTCCTGCAGGCTGATGTTACGACTTGATTGAGATAACTACTGTAGTAACTGTACCGATATGTCCAATCAATCACCAGACCAATTACGCCAAGTTCTTGTGTATATACTGCAGAAAACCTTTTTTAATAGTTGTCATTTAACTAGTTTATCACAGAACTCAGCAAATTCAGGAGAAAAAGAGACCTGAAGTGTGATAAATAGGAAAGTTTTAAAGTCTTTAAAAAGTAAATAGGGACTAAGAATAAGGTTTTAAAGGGTGTAATATAAATATATGAGCTTTTAAACCCCTACAAAATTGCAAAATTTTTTTGTTCTATTCTATATTTTATAATACAGTTATAATACTAATAATGGTCTTGTAAATAGAAAAAGTTTTAACAAAATCATAGTTACAACAACCATGTATGTTTTAGCTATTCTATAATTTAAGTTTTGAGTTAGTTGATAGTTTAGTACTGCAATCAATTTCAAACAAATGATTTGTGTTGAGTAACGAACGTGGAGATAAGATACTGACAGAAAGTCGATATAGTCGTGTTTATCGCATTATTAAAGTTATATTACACTGGGTATACGATATCCGTGTATAGTTGAATGTATAAAACTCCACATAAAAAACTTTTTAAATATGTACTTTCAAGGAGCTAATAAGCTATTTAACTATTTTACAAAATAAAGATAAAATGAGCTCCCTGTTGTCATGGCACTGAGATGTGAAAATACAATTCGTAATTGCTCTAAGAAAACAGTTATAAGTCTTCACGATGTTTCTGTGGCATCAAACGACACAAAGGAACACTGGGATGTCCGGTTTTAACATACTAGGATGAAGACATTATTACATTATAGAAACAGTACATAATTTTATAGGTTTTATAGTTATAGTTTAGGATAATAGTTTACAAATAACAAAAATAGTTTAATTCATGTTCAATACAGTATCTCAAACACAAACAAATTGCATGAACATTCAAATTACAAAACAAACTATGACTTGTCTTTCTCTTCTTCCATATTTACTTTGCAACCAAATAACGATTGGATAATTGTGATATAATGTTACAAGTATAATATAATCCCGGTGGAAAAAGGAAGCATTAGTGTAGAGTCTTCCAGCATAAGGTAAGGAAGGTATCCTTCGCCTTATCATTCATAGTGAGTTTAGAACGTTTACCAAAGGTCGAATTCACTTTTCGCTTAACGCCAACCTTGCTTGATTTAAATACTTTCTAACAACTACTATTAAAGCTGAACACTAGAACGATTGAGTAATCTTTTAAATAATCAACGGTACCTCAAGGTGAACAGAAAATTGCTATCGGCCACCTTGAGGGTCATATCTACCTAAAGATTGTGTCTACTAGTAAGCGAGCAGTAGTTGCTTAAGTAATCGCCACCCACAGTCACCTCTCGTATCTCAAGGTGAAGAGAACATTTCTGTCGGCCACCTTGAGGATCATATCTCTAGGGGCACCTAAAGCTTGTGCCTACAAGTAAGCTAGCAGTAGTTGCTTCAGTAATCGCCACCCACAGTCACCTCTCGTATCTCAAGGTGAATAGAACATTTCTGTCGGCCACCTTGAGGATCATATCTCTAGGGGCACCTAAAGCTTGTGCCTACAAGTAAGCGAGCAGTAGTTACTTAAGTAATCGCCACCCACAGTCACCTCTCGTATCTCAAGGTGAAGAGAACATTTCTGTCGGCCACCTTGAGAGTCATATATCTACCAGAAAATTGTCCCTACTAGTAAGCGAGCAGTAGTTGCTTAAGTAATCGCCACCCACAGAACAGTATCTCAAGGTGAACAGAACATTTCTGTCGGCCACCTTGAGGATCATATCTCTAGGAGCACCTAAAGCTTGTGCCTACTAGGAAGCGATCAGTAGTTGCCAAGTAACCGCCACCCACAGTCTACTCGTACGCACTGACTCACCTTCAATGGAACAACCATAACCCGCTACCCTAGTCCTCTTTTTGCCTTCCTTTCAGGCGAATCTCAAGGTGCTCCGGGATTGCGTCATCGGCTGAATCGGCACCTGACTTCGCGCAAACCGGTTCTACAATCTACTCACTAATGTTTCGTAGACTAAGTATACCACGTCATATTTTATTTCTGGACACCACGCACATATCTGGACTCATTTATTTCTTAAATACAAAATACACTAGGCTAATCAGATTTTAGAGAAGTTAACATAAGCCGTTGGAACTTTCTACGGAAGTCAGTAAAACACTTAGTGAACGTTGGCACTCAGCGGAAGATCGTCAATTTGTTACCGAGTTAGCACATAAATTCCGGCAGGCCGGTCGGAACCCATAACTGTAACTTCGGATAAAGGAGCTCAAGATTTATCGTTCAATAACTAAGAAGCAGTCTTTGTTTTCTCTATCGGGTTTTCAACCATTTCAGTTGTCTTGCTGTAAAACCCCTCAATCATCCATACTCAAGAGGAAAATGACATTCAATACAATACGAACAGTACTAAATTTTTTCCCCTAGGTATAGGCACAAAAAAACTATCATGTAAACTATAAAAACACTGCCCGAAGGTACATGTGGGATTGCGTTAAATAATTAAAACACAAGGAGAATATTGCTTAAATCAACGACAACAGAAAATCTTACACAAGTTATAAACATTGGAAGGAGAATATAAAAGTTGGGACAAAGATAGAATCAAATTAAGTTGAAATTTACTTGACAAACATCCTCTGCATAATGGTTGTTCAAGTTTTAATGTTAGGTTCCTCAGCAGCACCAGTGTCGTTCACAAAATCCTGTACAAATTACAACGAAATAATTTAACCAAATTTGAGACTCTTAAATGAGTTATCTTACCAAGGGTGAGACTTATTATCATCGGACTTCTAAACAAATTTTCGTATTTATATAAATTTTCGTCTCATAAAGAGGGACAATTACAAACAAATTTTAAATTAAATTGAAATGGGAACAATATAAAAATGGACTATTTACCAAGAAAGAACGTATTTAGATATGTCTTAACACTACATACTGAATGAATTAGGCGTAAATTTGTCCACTTAAGGGTTATAGAAACAATAAAAACAAACTTATGGGAGTGATAATTTAACATAAACATTGTCACCAGCAATGTCTAATATAAAATACAAGGTGTGTAGGAGAAGGATATAGAAAAATGACTAATAAACACTTGTATGATGTATTACGCCCTTCACGTTTGTTGTCCAAAATTTCTCAAGCCATTAATTACAAAATACAAAGGCGCTCAATACAATTTTACAAAGTAGTTCAATAAATTATTACTGACAGTTTCTTTTACTTCTTTCATTAATTTTTTTTTGTTCACATTAATGACTTGTTTAATCAAAGTGCTTATTTCTGTTGGACCGACCGTATAAATATATGAAAAATCCCTCTACCACAGCATATTACATGAAATGACATTCTTAAAGTCTACTTACTTTAAAACTGTACAAGTTACTTCTATGTGATATTTTATCACTAGTATCAAATTCCAGACTGCAAAAACGAACTCAATGATACTCTCATGGACTAAGCGCTTTATATTTCTTTGGTATGAAAGCAAAACCATAGTATGACGAGCTGCCGCCATTCAAATAATCCGTCTAAATAACGTAAATAAGTCGCGAAACCCAAAGTAAACCAAAACGGGAACTGTGGTTGGTGCAAAGTAAACAAAGTTAATCAATAGAGAAGCATAAGGTCTACGTATTTGGCAAGCGAAAGTGCACTTAGACAGAGCAAACAGAAATCTTCACGGCACGAACAGAATCCCAGACTTTTACTTTGCTTGCACAGTATTGCTCGAGTCTCGCCAAATCATGTCCTTAACTTTTCAACTTTATCTACGGAAACTTTGTACAGGGAAGTCCAAATTGGCAAATCTCGCAGCATTGTGATTTGTTAAGCTTTATGAATAAAAAGATCAGATTTGTTTGGAATTCACCAACACAGTAGTGAAAAACCAATTAATTGTGGTATATGATATGATTGATTTGTGACATTTGCTAATAATATTATTACTGAAAGAAATAATACCAAGATTCAATGTTTACGATTTACAGATATCATTACTAATGGAATAATGTACTAGTGCTACAATTGTACTGATTACATCATGAATGTATAAAAGTAAACAACTTGACCAATCATTATGAAAATTTGTATGTATATGTATTTTTTCACTGAGAAGTTTTATATGCAATGTCCCATTAGTGTAACTCGCCACCAGGCAGCGTTGCAAAAGATATAAGTTTAAAGTGCCTGCACATTATAAACTGCAAATACGAGACAGTCATGTATATTAAATAACCAAACATTATTTGAAGGCAATATTGGAAGTTATGATGCAAATATTTGTCTTTAAAATAAATTTCTGGTTGAACTTAAAGCTTGAGTGTTACACCACTATAACATAATATAGTACATGTAATATAATATAATAAAGTACATGTACGCCTACAAAGTAAATAAACATAGACTTTTTACAAATTTTCTTGATCGTGGCAACAAGGCAAACTCTACATCGGCGTTGGGTAAAGTCACTTAAACCAAAAGTGCTCATACACGGACGAATCTAATAAAAACCGTGCGAAGCCGTGAGAAACAGCTAGTATCGTATAAATACTATTTATTGCTTACAAAACAATCGTGTTTATATAACTGTGGACTCTAAACAAAGTTTGAAGGCACTAATAACAATTTTAAAATGCCATTCATTTCTTATGCACAAAAATTTGCTTTTCTCTTAATCGTACCGTGTCTTTTAGGTGGATTAAAACAAGGAAGATAAATTAACGAGTTACAGCAAAGCACAACTTACGTAAAACAATATAAATAAAGATAAAACAATCCTTATCTAATTTAGAAACAACAAAGATGATAACTGCAATTTAGAATAAAAATTTCAGACAAAAACGAGAAATTCTTACAATATTAACATTATATTACGTTTTAGACTATGAGAGACAAAAATAAACATTGTTGTTAGCGTAGTACAAGTAAAATAACAATAATCAATAAAGAGTTTAATGTTTAATCCTCGTAAATTTCTAAGCATTTACAGAATTATAGAAGCTCTAGAAATGAGGAATAAAACAAAAAGTTAAATAAGAGTTGAATCATCTTGTCAAACTGGTTTTTCTACATCTGTAGTAAGCTTGCAGCACATATTATGGGCATCTGGCATTGAGATATCTCGTCTTGTTAAAATACCTGTCGTGGCCTTCAGATAAACACCAATACAATCGCAACCCGTGTTGTATAGCACATAGTGATACTTAAAGAGCACTATACATGTGACATCGAGATATCTCGTTTTGTTATAAGTTAATACCTGTCGTGGCCTTCAGACAATCACCAATACAATCGCAACCCGTGTTGTATAGCATATAGTGATACTTAAAGAGCACTATACATGTGACATCGAGATATCTGTTATAATACCTGTCGTGGCCTTCAGACAATCACCAATACAATCGCAACCCGTGTTGTATAGCACATAGTGATACTTAAAGAGCACTATACATGTGACATCGAGATATCTCGTCTTGTTATAATACCTGTCGTGGCCTTCAGATAAACACCAATACAATCACAACCCGTGTTGTATAGCACATAGTGATACTTAAAGAGCACTATACATGTGACATCGAGATATCTCGTCTTGTTATAATACCTGTCGTGGCCTTCAGATAAACACCAATACAATCACAACCCGTGTTGTATAGCACATAGTGATACTTAAAGAGCACTATACATGTGACATCGAGATATCTCGTCTTGTTATAATACCTGTCGTGGCCTTCAGATAAACACCAATACAATCACAACCCGTGTTGTATAGCACATAGTGATACTTAAAGAGCACTATACATGTGACATCGAGATATCTCGTCTTGTTATAATACCTGTCGTGGCCTTCAGATAAACACCAATACAATCACAACCCGTGTTGTATAGCATATAGTGATACTTAAAGAGCACTATACATGTGACATCGAGATATCTCGTCTTGTTATAATACCTGTCGTGGCCTTCAGATAAACACCAATACAATCACAACCCGTGTTGTATAGCCTATAGTGATACTTAAAGAGCACTATACATGTGACATCGAGATATCTCGTCTTGTTATAATACCTGTCGTGGCCTTCAGATAAACACCAATACAATCACAACCCGTGTTGTATAGCACATAGTGATACTTAAAGAGCACTATACATGTGACATCGAGATATCTCGTCTTGTTATAATACCTGTCGTGGCCTTCAGATAAACACCAATACAATCACAACCCGTGTTGTATAGCCTATAGTGATACTTAAAGAGCACTATACATGTGACATCGAGATATCTCGTCTTGTTATAATACCTGTCGTGGCCTTCAGATAAACACCAATACAATCACAACCCGTGTTGTATAGCCTATAGTGATACTTAAAGAGCACTATACATGTGACATCGAGATATCTCGTCTTGTTATAATACCTGTCGTGGCCTTCAGATAAACACCAATACAATCACAACCCGTGTTGTATAGCCTATAGTGATACTTAAAGAGCACTATACATGTGACATCGAGATATCTCGTCTTGTTATAATACCTGTCGTGGCCTTCAGATAAACACCAATACAATCGCAACCCGTGTTGTATAGCACATAGTGATACTTAAAGAGCACTATACATGTGACATCGAGATATCTCGTCTTGTTATAATACCTGTCGTAGCCTTCAGATAAACACCAATACAATCGCAACCCGTGTTGTATAGCACATAGTGATACTTAAAGAGCACTATACATGTGACATCGAGATATCTTGTTATAATACCTGTCGTGGCCTTCAGATAAACACCAATACAATCGCAACCCGTGTTGTATAGCATATAGTGATACTTAAAGAGCACTATACATGTGACATCGAGATATCTCGTCTTGTTATAATACCTGTCGTGGCCTTCAGATAAACACCAATACAATCGCAACCCGTGTTGTATAGCATATAGTGATACTTAAAGAGCACTATACATGTGACATCGAGATATCTGTTAGAATACCTGTCGTGGCCTTCAGATAAACACCAATACAATCACAACCCGTGTTGTATAGCATATAGTGATACTTAAAGAGCACTATACATGTGACATCGAGATATCTCGTCTTGTTATAATACCTGTCGTGGCCTTCAGATAAACACCAATACAATCACAACCCGTGTTGTATAGCATATAGTGATACTTAAAGAGCACTATACATGTGACATCGAGATATCTGTTAGAATACCTGTCGTGGCCTTCAGACAATCACCAATACAATCGCAACCCGTGTTGTATAGCACATAGTGATACTTAAAGAGCACTATACATGTGACATCGAGATATCTCGTCTTGTTATAATACCTGTCGTGGCCTTCAGACAATCACCAATACAATCGCAACCCGTGTTGTATAGCACATAGTGATACTTAAAGAGCACTATACATGTGACATCGAGATATCTCGTCTTGTTATAATACCTTTCGGGGCTTCAGATAAACACCAATACAATCGCAACCCGTGTTGTATAGCATATAGTGATACTTAAAGAGCACTATACATGTGACATCGAGATATCTCGTCTTGTTATAATACCTGTCGTGGCCTTCAGACAATCACCAATACAATCGCAACCCGTGTTGTATAGCACATAGTGATACTTAAAGAGCACTATACATGTGACATCGAGATATCTCGTCTTGTTATAATACCTGTCGTGGCCTTCAGATAAACACCAATACAATCGCAACCCGTGTTGTATAGCATATAGTGATACTTAAAGAGCACTATACATGTGACATCGAGATATCTCGTCTTGTTATAATACCTGTCGTGGCCTTCAGATAAACACCAATACAATCGCAACCCGTGTTGTATAGCATATAGTGATACTTAAAGAGCACTATACATGTGACATCGAGATATCTCGTCTTGTTATAATACCTGTCGTGGGCTTCAGATAAACACCAATACAATCGCAACCCGTGTTGTATAGCATATAGTGATAATTAAAGAGCACTATACATGTGACATCGAGATATCTCGTCTTGTTATAATACCTGTCGTGGCCTTCAGATAAACACCAATACAATCGCAACCCGTGTTGTATAGCATATAGTGATAAATAAAGAGCACTATACATGTGACATCGAGATATCTCGTTTTGTTATAATACCTGTCGTGGGCTTCAGATAAACACCAATACAATCGCAACCCGTGTTTGTATAGCATATAGTGATACTTAAAGAGCACTATACATGTGACATCGAGATAAATGTGAAACTGAGATATCTCGTCTTGTTAAAATACCTGTCGTGGCCTTCAGATAAACACCAATACGATCGCAACCTTTGTTGTATATAGTGATAGCAATATATATGTGACATTATTTCTAGAAACATTTCAAATGAATAATCATAATAAAAACATGCAGTGTAAGTTATCGCGATTTATAAGGCATTCTAAACTCTAAATTCACTAAAAAAACTGTTAAAATGGAGCGGATAATCATTATGTGGTGTTGCCAACTGATAGAGTTGACAATCCATATTTGATATTGTAAAGTTATTCTACGCTGGTAAAATGAAGTGCATAATGGCAAGATTTAACTGAACAATACTTTGTAGAATAATCGATCCATAGCATCATCTGGTCTGATAATGATGTAGAGATGGAGCAGACAATTGATCGTGATTAGATCAAAATTATTATATGACAAAATTTACAACCAATATTAGACAATTTTTGAAAGCAACGCTGAGGAAATTGGGGCAGATAATCGGTCATTAATCAGATAAACAATGTTTAGGAGATGGAACATATAATCGATATGACACACATGTTGATAAATCTTTTGATACAGAGTAGGAATAAGACAAGTGAAAACATTTCAATTAATAACATGTTTAGGAGATGGAACATATAATCGATATGAGACACATGTTGATAAATCTTTTGATACAGAGAAGGAATAAGACGAGTGAAAACATTTCAATTAATAACGTGTTTAGGAGATGGAACATATAATCGATATGAGACACATGTTGATAAATCTTTTGATACAGAGTAGGAATAAGACGAGTGAAAACATTTCAATTAATAACGTGTTTAGGAGATGGAACATATAATCGATATGAGACACATGTTGATAAATCTTTTGATACAGAGAAGGAATAAGACGAGTGAAAACATTTCAATTAATAACGTGTTTAGGAGATGGAACATATAATCGATATGAGACACATGTTGATAAATCTTTTGATACAGAGTAGGAATAAGACAAGTGAAAACATTTCAATTAATAACGTGTTTAGGAGATGGAACATATAATCGATATGAGACACATGTTGATAAATCTTTTGATACAGAGTAAGAATAAGACGAGTGAAAACATTTCAATTAATAACGTGTTTAGGAGATGGAACATATAATCGATATGAGACACATGTTGATAAATCTTTTGATACAGAGTAGGAATAAGACGAGTGAAAACATTTCAATTAATAACGTGTTTAGGAGATGGAACATATAATCGATATGAGACACATGTTGATAAATCTTTTGATACAGAGTAGGAATAAGACGAGTGAAAACATTTCAATTAATAACGTGTTTAGAAAGAACAAGTAATCTACTTTATATGGCAGCCATTTAGATAAATAGTGCTTTTGAGATAAAGCAGATAACCCAGATATAACACAGTTAGCCTACATACAGCATTTATATGAAGCAGGTCAACTATTTCAAGTAGCTAACCATTTTTGTAAATAGACCTTTTAATGTGAGGCTCATACCCTTTAAGTGGAGCCACTTGCATAAATATTGTTTTTGATATAGAGCATATAATCTACAAGTAGTACCATAAAGGTGCATAAATGAAGATTATGAGATGAAGCAGTTGCCAATTTTATAAATTTAATAAATCATCAGATATGAACCATGTACTTGCTACGTGGAACCATTAGCAGAAATACGAGTGATATGTAAGAGAAAATCAAATAATCGATTTCTGCTGCTGCTTTGAAAACAACTCTTTTAGAAATTGACAAGTTGTGCCTCGAACACAACACATAACAATACAAATAGTGCATGGACAACACAAACACCCGCTGGCAAAACACGGGGATATCTGGCCAGCAGGCAACAGGCCAGACCCCACCAGGTCTATTTTCGAACAGCACATTACATTAGTACGTAAAACGGAACAATGTTTAAGAGTGTTACTGATTTCTAATTGAGAAGAAATATGAACACTATCTGACACCGAACTCGAGGCCTTTTCATGTTTTTTTTTCTAACTAGTTTTAGAACCTTTTCATATTGAACCCCCAAACGTAAAGAGGATGTCATATAATGAGAGTAGATTGATGATGCTATAATACACTGTTAATGTGATGCATAACATAAAACAAGTTCAGAAAACAGAATACGTCTCTCACACTACAGTAAAAAAAGTAGTAACTTGCTGTTAGTAACCTTGAAATTTAGTAGTCACGTAAGACAAGTAAGCCAAAATGTATTAAAGACGAAGCACCACAGGTCTTCTCAAATCAGAAATGTGTATAAAAATACATTTAATTCACCTGCAGCCACTTACAAATAAGAGTAATCATTGACAACAATTTGACAATTTCGCAAAATTTGATGCTGTGCTGTAAAACATATTTCCCAATCTTAACTTCCACAACTGGGTGCATTATAAAAAAGAAATGGTTTCAGACGAACACTCACCTCAACGCGCTGTGGTTAGTGAGAATTAAAATAGAAAGAAGATTCTGCAAGAGAGTTGGCCCTGAAGTTGTAATTGAATGTTGCAAGACAGATTATACAGATGCAGTGGCATTTCATAACAATGGAATGACCACTTCGTACTCGTCTTTACAGAATATATTTCAGAAGCAGTAAAGCTCTCTCTGACATTTCGTAAGATAAATCTAAATGTAACTGTTTCAGGAAAACAAAATTTTGAGTTCATTTTGGAAGTAATTTGTAACAGATTTATATATATTTAACTAGTAGTTACCCGCATCTTCACATGCAATTTCGTGCATTTGCATGAGCACTTCTGATTCGAGTGAATTATGTTTTCGACACCACTGTTGAGTTTGCCATGTTTCCCAGAACAAGAACACATATATACATAAGCAGGTCTGAGAAGCATGCTTCTGTCAAAAGACAACTAAGATGGGATTTATGACAACATATAGTAAATTTATAGTAAAAGCTATAAAGTAACTTTGTCTATGACATCTCCATTACAGCACTGACCAAGCATACGGGGTAAAAGTATATTTTTACTAAAACTTTGATTCTTTTATCTGGATATTTTCTTACTCTATGCATTATTCTCTAACACAATTAAATACGATAGTTGGAATAAAATAAAAATTTGAATCCTCTTTCAAAATAATCAGTACCGTAGATGAAATTATAAAAGAAAAAACGTTACCATAACAGTATCAAGAACATTTATACATTATTTCTCAAATCAAAAATGATAAAGCGATTCCATTAACTTATAGCAACTGAAGGTGCACTTGCGACTGTAGCACAGTTTACAGTTGTATTAAGTAAGTTATTTATATATAAACCTCTGTCTGACTTCCAAGTTCGACTTTTAGTAGAAGAAAAATCGTCATCAACTGACGGATAATGCCGGCATGTGGCTCTGTAAGGGGTAACGCAGTGTACAGTTGTAAAGAGTTATTGACAAATAATCGTGTGAGTGCCAAGGCCAACTATCTCGTAGAAGTACAAGGTATTTCACTGACAGAGAGCATAGGTATGTGGCTCTGTGACAGGTAACACAGTTTACTGTAGTAAATTAGGTGTTGACATATAAACCTCTAAGTGCCAAGGCCGATTATCTTGTAGATGTACAAGGTATTTCACTGACAGAGAGCATAGGTATGTGGCTCTGTGACAGGTAACACAGTTTACTGTAGTAAATTAGGTGTTGACATATAAACCTCTAAGTGCCAAGGCCGATTATCTTGTAGATGTACAAGGTATTTCACTGACAGAGAGCATAGGTATGTGGCTCTGTGACAGGTAACACAGTTTACTGTAGTAAATTAGGTGTTGACATATAAACCTCTAAGTGCCAAGGCCGATTATCTTGTAGATGTACAAGGTATTTCACTGACAGAGAGCATAGGTATGTGGCTCTGTGACAGGTAACACAGTTTACTGTAGTAAATTAGGTGTTGACATATAAACCTCTAAGTGCCAAGGCCGATTATCTTGTAGATGTACAAGGTATTTCACTGACAGAGAGCATAGGTATGTGGCTCTGTGACAGGTAACACAGTTTACTGTAGTAAATTAGGTGTTGACATATAAACCTCTAAGTGCCAAGGCCGATTATCTTGTAGATGTACAAGGTATTTCACTGACAGAGAGCATAGGTATGTGGCTCTGTGACAGGTAACACAGTTTACTGTAGTAAATTAGGTGTTGACATATAAACCTCTAAGTGCCAAGGCCGATTATCTTGTAGATGTACAAGGTATTTCACTGACAGAGAGCATAGGTATGTGGCTCTGTGACAGGTAACACAGTTTACTGTAGTAAATTAGGTGTTGACATATAAACCTCTAAGTGCCAAGGCCGATTATCTTGTAGATGTACAAGGTATTTCACTGACAGAGAGCATAGGTATGTGGCTCTGTGACAGGTAACACAGTTTACTGTAGTAAATTAGGTGTTGACATATAAACCTCTAAGTGCCAAGGCCGATTATCTTGTAGATGTACAAGGTATTTCACTGACAGAGAGCATAGGTATGTGGCTCTGTGAGAGGTAACACAGTTTACTGTAGTAAATTAGGTGTTGACATATAAACCTCTAAGTGCCAAGGCCGATTATCTTGTAGATGTACAAGGTATTTCACTGACAGAGAGCATAGGTATGTGGCTCTGTGAGGGTAACACAGTTTACTATATGAACTTCAATTCATTAGTAAGAATTAAACTGACGTAAACGTTATTTCACCATTCGTATCACAGTTCTAAAAACAGTTTTTGCCACCAAATAAACCAGGTTAACAAGGTGTTTCCTTTAAAAGCAGGAGTGTTGTAACGGCGGGCGGCTTTTTGTGGCGAGGACCTCGATGCGACCCTCCTTACTGAATACATTGATCCGTGTGCCACATTTACTTTTTATCCGACCCATTGATCTTTCGGTGAAATCACTGTCCCCACCTTCACTTTTACGTTAACCGTTTTTTGTGACGTTATGAAGGGTAAATAGTTTCAATTTCTATGTTAAAAGGACGTTTTAACCTCTAAAAAAGGGTGACGGAAAGCTGTAACGGGAGAAGAGTATGTAACAATATAATTGTACATATATGGAGGAACGTTAAAAACATATTTATATATTTATTCAAAACAAAGAGTTGCTTTCGAAATATTTTGTTATTCAGGACTCGGAGGAAGGCTATTGTTCAATTTTACAATGGTGTTGTTAACTCACATTGTCCAATGCTGTCAGGGACTTTCATAAAACTTGGCAGCTGTACTTTCAGCTAAGCCAAGGAAATGGATATGAATAAAGAACAAGAGTTTCGCTGGAACGACAGAAGCCGTAGAAACCCGCTCTTCTACACATACTGAGCCGCTCTCCGACAACCACAACCGACTCAACTACTCCTATTAAGTTCTACAGCGGCCCATATTAACTAAAAATTATTTCCAATTCATTTATCTACTGTAATTTACAGTGTTCTAGCGATCTAAATAGAAATCACCGCAACTATCACATTATGGTGTGTACATTAATGTCTGTAATAACAGAAATGTTCTAAACACAACTTTGAACACACTAATAACAAATATTTATAATTAACTGATATAAATAAAGTAACATTTTTGTTCGGATGCATAATAATAGTATGGAAATTATTTAGTGCAACGAACGTGTATATTTCACATATATGTGACACACCCAGAATATACATGACATATGTATAATTTAACATCCGGACACCGGACGGATAGTGAAATTTTTATGGCACCTTTGGACGCCTCCCATATCTGGTCCGATAACCTTTCCAGATCAGCAGTGACAGAGCAGAAAAGAAAGGACGGTCTACAAACGCAAATAAAATGTTAACAATGCAAGTTATTTCAAAATATGAACATAAAAATAAATTAAATACCTCTAAAATTAACCACTGCCTTAAGACTGAAGTTCAAATTTAATAAAAGCCCTATAACGGTAAATTCAAGAAAGTACTAATATTGTTTTCGAATTGAAAAACGCGTTCGTTACTTCATATTTCTGGTAAGGTAAAAATCAAATAATAAGAAAAATATAATGTAAGGTCGCGTTAAGCATATTTAAGTAAATGAATTTACATAGAGGGGTTTTATTTATTTGAAAAGCAGTAGTATATTATCAAATCATTTACCATCATACCACAACAAAAATTATACCAAACTAAAATTGTTCTTTTTTTTGTTTGTTTGTTTTATTGTATATATCATTTTTAATACGGTTAACAAAATATTTTTGTGGAAATATACTACATACCTTTTTTGCATTTTAGCTACAAGTTAGGTTTTTATAAGATCAATATTTCAGCACAATTATAATTTTTTTCTTCAAAAACAATGAGTTATACACATTTGTACGAACACGGCTCACCTTAACCACATCACTCATTTTTTGTTTACTTTTTAATTTTTCGCACTCATCTGTTGGAAAGGTGTTTGACTTGTTAGAATTCTCAAGGCTTGACCACCAAATTATTTGCTTTAATTGAACATAATATTTTTTTATACATTAAAACCGAAAATAAAAATGTTTTAAAATCCGAAAGAAGGCACTGCACCGTTTTGCAATATGTGAAATTATTTTAATACCCTACACGTTTGATATAATTTTTAAAAATTCCGATTTATTTCTAATCGAGATTTTTAAAATCGATACTACTCTTTATTGTAAACCGATTACTAAGAGTAATATCGGTTACAATAAAGGTGTCTCTGACAGACGAATGTGACCACAAAGTTTTTCGTCCAAATCGGTCAAATTCATTGGAAGTTTATCTTGTTCAACAGAGGGATGTGGTATTTCACTGACAGAGAGCATAGGTATGTGGCTCTGTGACAGGTAACACAGTTTACTGTAGTAAATTAGGTGTTGACATATAAACCTCTAAGTGCCAAGGCCGATTATCTTGTAGATGTACAAGGTATTTCACTGACAGAGAGCATAGGTATGTGGCTCTGTGACAGGTAACACAGTTTACTGTAGTAAATTAGGTGTTGACATATAAACCTCTAAGTGCCAAGGCCGATTATCTTGTAGATGTACAAGGTATTTCACTGACAGAGAGCATAGGTATGTGGCTCTGTGACAGGTAACACAGTTTACTGTAGTAAATTAGGTGTTGACATATAAACCTCTAAGTGCCAAGGCCGATTATCTTGTAGATGTACAAGGTATTTCACTGACAGAGAGCATAGGTATGTGGCTCTGTGACAGGTAACACAGTTTACTGTAGTAAATTAGGTGTTGACATATAAACCTCTAAGTGCCAAGGCCGATTATCTTGTAGATGTACAAGGTATTTCACTGACAGAGAGCATAGGTATGTGGCTCTGTGACAGGTAACACAGTTTACTGTAGTAAATTAGGTGTTGACATATAAACCTCTAAGTGCCAAGGCCGATTATCTTGTAGATGTACAAGGTATTTCACTGACAGAGAGCATAGGTATGTGGCTCTGTGACAGGTAACACAGTTTACTGTAGTAAATTAGGTGTTGACATATAAACCTCTAAGTGCCAAGGCCGATTATCTTGTAGATGTACAAGGTATTTCACTGACAGAGAGCATAGGTATGTGGCTCTGTGACAGGTAACACAGTTTACTGTAGTAAATTAGGTGTTGACATATAAACCTCTAAGTGCCAAGGCCGATTATCTTGTAGATGTACAAGGTATTTCACTGACATAGAGCATAGGTATGTGGCTCTGTGAGGGTAACACAGTTTACTATATGAACTTCAATTCATAAAATTAATGCACATTAGTAAGAATTAAACTGACGTAAACGTTATTTCACCATTCGTATCACAGTTCTAAAAACAGTTTTTGCCACCAAATAAACCAGGTTAACAAGGTGTTTTCCTTAAAAGCAGGAGTGTTGTAACGGCGGGCGGCTTTTTGTGGCGAGGACCTCGATGCGACCCTCCTTACTGAATACATTGATCCGTGTGCCACATTTACTTTTTATCCGACCCATTGATCTTTCGGTGAAATCACTGTCCCCACCTTCACTTTTACGTTAACCGTTTTGTGACATTATGAAGGGTAAATAGTTTCAATTTCTATGTTAAAAGGACGTTTTAACCTCTAAAAAAGGGTGACGGAAAGCTGTAACGGGAGAAGAGTATGTAACAATATAATTGTACATATATGGAGGAACGTTAAAACATATTATATATTTATTCAAAACAAAGAGTTGCTTTCGAAATATTTTGTTATTCAGGACTCGGAGCAAGGCTATTGTTCAATTTTACAATGGTGTTGTTAACTCACATTGTCCAATGCTGTCAGGGACTTTCATAAAACTTGGCAGCTGTACTTTCAGCTAAGCCAAGGAAATGGATATGAATAAAGAACAAGAGTTTCGCTGGAACGACAGAAGCCGTAGAAACCCGCTCTTCTACACGTACCGAGCCGCTCTCCGACAACCACAACCGACTCAACTACTCCTATTAAGTTCTACAGCGGCCCATATTAACTAAAAATTAATTCCAATTCATTTATCTACTGTAATTTACAGTGTTCTAGCGATCTAAATAGAAGTCACCGCAACTATCACATTATGGTGTGTACATTAATGTCTGTAATAACAGAAATGTTCTAAACACAACTTTGAACACACTAATAACAAATATTTATAATTAACTGATATAAATAAAGTAACATTTTTGTTCGGATGCATAATAATAGTATGGAAATTATTTAGTGCAACGAACGTGTATATTTCACATATATGTGACACACCCAGAATATACATGACATATGTATATTTAACATCCGGACACCGGACGGATAGTGAAATTTTTATGGCACCTTTGACGCCTCCCATATCTGGTCCGATAACCTTTCCAGATCAGCAGTGACAGAGCAGAAAAGAAAGGACGGTCTACAAACGCAAATAAAATGTTAACAATGCAAGTTATTTTCAAAATATGAACATAAAAATAAATTAAATACCTCTAAAATTAACCACTGCATTAAGACTGAAGTTCAAATTTAATAAAAGCCCTATAACGGTAAATTCAAGAAAGTACTAACATTGTTTTCGAATTGAAAAAAACGCGTTCGTTACTTATATTTCTGGTAAGGTAAAATTAACCACTGCCTTAAGACTGAAGTTCAAATTTAATTAAAAGCCCTATAACGGTAAATTCAAGAAAGTACTAACATTGTTTTAGAATTTAAAAAACGCGTTCGTTACTTCATATTTCTGGTAAGGTAAAATCAAATAATAAGAAAAATATAATTTAAGGTTGCGTTAACCATATTTAAGTAAATGAATTTACATAGAGGGGTTTTATTTATTTGAAAAGCAGTAGTATATTATCAAATCATTTACCATCATACCACAACAAAAATTATACCAAACTAAAATTGTTCTTTTTTTGTTTGTTTGTTTTATTGTATATCATTTTTAATACGGTTAACAAAATATTTTTGTGGAAATATACTACATACCTTTTTTGCATTTTAGCTACAAGTTAGGTTTTGATAAGATAAATATTTCAGCACAATTATAATTTTTTTCTTCAAAACAATGAGTTATACATTTGTACGAACACGGCTCACCTTAACCACATCACTAATTTTTTGTTTACTTTTTTAATTTTTCGCACTCATCTGTTGGAAAGGTGTTTGACTTGTTAGAATTCTCAAGGCTTGACCACCAAATTATTTGCTTTAATTGAACAAAATATTTTTTATACATTAAAACCGAAATAAAAATGTTTTAAAATCCGAAAGAAGGCACTGCACCGTTTTGCAATATGTGAAATTATTTTAATACCCTACACGTTTGATATAACTTTTAAAAATTCCGATTTATTTCTAATCGAGATTTTTAAAATCGATACTACTCTTTATTGTAAACCGATTACTAAGAGTAATATCGGTTACAATAAAGGTGTCTCTGACAGACGAATGTGACCACAAAGTTTTCGTCCAAATCGGTCAAATTCATTGGAAGTTATCTTGTTCAACAGAGGGATGTGGTCCAGCCCACCCACCCACGCACGCACGAATATACACGAATATACTCGTATTACCAAGCGAATGTTGTTTTGGGTTCACGAAGTGGGGGGGGGGGGGTAGAGTCACGAAGTGCGTAGTTGAATCAAATAAATTTATTCTAAAAATTGGACAGACGTAAAAATGTCTGGCATACTCAAAATGCTTTTCTTGCTACATGGTGATGGAATACAAGCTTATCTAAGAAAGCCATTTTAGCACCGCCATTATGATCCGTGACCATATTGTCTCTTTAAAACTTAGAAAGGTTACCACCTAAAAACATTTATAGATTCTATAACTTATGTGTGAACACGATATATCTTTACAACCATTAAACGTTTTCAGAACACGTTTCCTATCCGTGTTTGTTGTTCTGGTCTAATTTTTAATAACGTGTTTAAAGTGGAAGTTGACAAACTTGATGAAAGTAACTACCCATCGGATTTTTTTGTCAATTATTTTGAAAGCATTATTTTTCAGAAGAAGCGTTATTTATAGAATATGGTGGTTTTGAGTTTAGACAGGTAGAATGAATGCCGATTAACTAAAAATTCTTTGGCTACCCATAAGACATATAGCAATAGTGCGGTGTGTGTGTGTGTGTGTGTGTGTGTGTGTGTGCGTGTCATTGTGCGTGTGCGCGTGCGCGTGTGTGAAAATAACGTTCATATATGTGAAATAACCTAACAGATATTTACATTTGATATGACATAGTGTTAGTTCCTTTATCGCATCAGTGCCATGGAAATCAATGTCATAAATTATGACGTCATACGTGCAGGTGCCAGCGCAGTTAACCAAGTCGCAGTGCTGAATTTATACCAAGCGGCGCGCACTGATACAGGCTGGGCCTGGCAGGCGACCAAGAGCCGGGATCGCGACTGCGAGACGGATAACAACAAACAAGCTCCGTCGTACTCAAGGTCACCCTAGTACTACTGTAATTGCTACACTTTCGACCATTCTTCCTCATCAACCCACCCGGACTGCAGTCGTACAGCTTCAAGGTTACCTGCTACTCGACATTTGGGACAACCCAGAGGCGGAGGATGGTACAAACAAGCTCTGTCGTACTCAAGGTCACCCTAGTACTACTGTAATTGCTACACTTTCGACCATTCTTCCTCATCAACCCACCCGGACTGCAGTCGTACAGCTTCAAGGTTACCTGCTACTCGACATTTGGGACAACCCAGAGGCGGAGGATGGTACAAACAAGCTCCGTCGTACTCAAGGTCACCCTAGTACTACTGTAATTGCTACACTTTCGACCATTCTTCCTCATCAACCCACCCGGACTGCAGTCGTACAGCTTCAAGGTTACCTGCTACTCGACATTTGGGACAACCCAGAGGCGGAGGATGGTACAAACAAGCTCTGTCGTACTCAAGGTCACCCTAGTACTACTGTAATTGCTACACTTTCGACCATTCTTCCTCATCAACCCACCCGGACTGCAGTCGTACAGCTTCAAGGTTACCTGCTACTCGACATTTGGGACAACCCAGAGGCGGAGGATGGTACAAACAAGCTCTGTCGTACTCAAGGTCGTGGTAGTACTACTGTAATTGCTACACTTTCGACCATTCTTCCTCATCAACCCACCCGGACTGCAGTCGTACAGCTTCAAGATTACCTGCTACTCGACATTTGGGACAACCCAGAGGCGGAGGATGGTACAAACAAGCTCTGTCGTACTCAAGGTCACCCTAGTACTACTGTAATTGCTACACTTTCGACCATTCTTCCTCATCAACCCACCCGGACTGCAGTCGTACAGCTTCAAGATTACCTGCTACTCGACATTTGGGACAACCCAGAGGCGGAGGATGGTACAAACAAGCTCTGTCGTACTCAAGGTCGTGGTAGTACTACTGTAATTGCTACACTTTCGACCATTCTTCCTCATCAACCCACCCGGACTGCAGTCGTACAGCTTCAAGATTACCTGCTACTCGACATTTGGGACAACCCAGAGGCGGAGGATGGTACAAACAAGCTCCGTCGTACTCAAGGTCACCATAGTACTACTGTAATTGCTACACTTTCGACCATTCTTCCTCATCAACCCACCCGGACTGCAGTCGTACAGCTTCAAGGTTACCTGCTACTCGACATTTGGGACAACCCAGAGGCGGAGGATGGTACAAACAAGCTCTGTCGTACTCAAGGTCGTGGTAGTACTACTGTAATTGCTACACTTTCGACCATTCTTCCTCATCAACCCACCCGGACTGCAGTCGTACAGCTTCAAGATTACCTGCTACTCGACATTTGGGACAACCCAGAGGCGGAGGATGGTACAAACAAGCTCCGTCGTACTCAAGGTCACCATAGTACTACTGTAATTGCTACACTTTCGACCATTCTTCCTCATCAACCCACCCGTGTTGCAGTCGTATAGCTTCAAGATTACTTGCTACCCTACATTTGGGACAACCCAGAGGTAAAGGATGGTACAAACAAGCTCCGTCGTGCTAGTACTACTGTAATTGCTACACTTTCGACCATTCTTCCTTATCAACCCACCCGTGTTGCAGTCGTACAGCTTCAAGATTACTTGCTACCCTACATTTGGGACAACCCAGAGGTAAAGGATGGTACAAACAAGCTCCGTCGTGCTAGTACTACTGTAATTGCTACACTTTTAACTATCCTTCTTCATCAACCGAGCAGTACACTTCAAGAGTATCTGCTACCCTACATGTGAGACAGTTCAGATGTGATGGCACGGTATTATTATGCAGCAGAACATTTGACTTTTCTACACGCAGGAATACATAACAGTTAACAAGCTTGTGTGTAGCAATTTTACACACAACGGGCAATATGCAAATCTATATAATTTTACACGTGTTGCACATAATATAACGTAGACTGGCAGCGGTATACTGGTCGGCTATGCAAATGAATCCCTTTAACACTCGATATATATATACGCGTTTGTTCCAAAATTAATAAAGCCTTTCTGTTGCAATAATTTGTGTTTGTAATAAAACATTTAATAAAACGTTAATTTTAAACATTTGACATTTTACAATACACTACTCAATCAATATAGAATTTTAAAAAATAATATAATATTAAAATATGTAATATCTTCTTTGAAAATTTTCGTGTCTTTGTATTAAAAAGTAATTCCGTTTGTCGCGAGGTCCAGAAGCGTAAGGAATATCTATAGTTTTTTTAAATAATCACAATAATGGAAGGAAGTTTGTAAATCACCATCGTTCAATGAAGTGGAAAATCAGTACACGTAGTCAGCAAAGTGTGGAGGAAGTGGAGTACACCGTAATGATCAAAGATCACTTTTAAGAGGATCAAATATGTAAACAGGTTATTATTGAAATGTTCTATTCTGCTCGAGTGTTTAAAAGTGACTAAATAATTTAAGGCGATGCAGTCGATTTTTTGTTTGAAAATTTATATTACGTTAAATTCATAACTGTTTAAGGTAATTTCACTAAATAGAAAACACTTGTTATCACTTCAAGTGGTTACAGGCATTTAAAGTTGTACATTTTGGAATTTTGTAATTAGGTCCAAATAAAACCTGCTTTGGATAAACAATACAACGTATCTTTCTAAAACTGTATTTAAGTACTGTATTTTCGCCATATTTAAAAAAAACATGTCAATCCCTGAAGAAAAGTTATGTACATACTGTACTGTGAACAATACCAGTTTTATATTTAGAAGCTTTTATTTTATTTGGGATTACAAAATTCGTAAAATTCCATATTTGATAACGTGTAATTTCACGAGAAGGAATAACAACTGTGCAATATCTTTTCTGTATCCAGTATTATCTGAAAGAGCTCAGAATTTAACTTATACAAATCTTTTCCGAACCCAAAAACCAATGGGACCACCTTAACACTTTTTTTATCTCCACGGCAGGTGTCAGTTCGAAGTGACCATCACGTAAACGTACGAGTGTATCACACTGATATATATTTGTCCACAGTACATACGGGACGTGTAGAGGACGTACACAGAAAGTGAGTATTACACAGCCTCACCATGTGTCTGTGGGACGGGTACAAGAATAATCACAACCAAGGTCACAACCTTCACACTGTGCATGCCACAAAATTATCTTCTATACAGTGTAACAGCTGAGACGACTCTCGCGACCTAACCCAGGTTGTTAATTGCTCTCTCTGGATACTCTCACACTCATGGCTGGTTAACGTATGGAATGTGTGATATGTACAGTATTTGTCCACAGTACATACGGGACGTGTGGAGGACGTACACAGAAAGTGAGTATTACACAGCCTCACCATGTGTCTGTGGGACGGGTACAAGAATAATCACAACCAAGGTCACAACCTTCACACTGTGCATGCCACAAAATTATCTTCTATACAGTGTAACAGCTGAGACGACTCTCGCGACCTAACCCAGGTTCTTAATTGCTCTCTCTGGATACTCTCACACTCATGGCTGGTTAACGTATGGAATGTGTGATATGTACAGTATTTGTCCACAGTACATACGGGACGTGTGGAGGACGTACACAGAAAGTGAGTATTACACAGCCTCACCATGTGTCTGTGGGACGGGTACAAGAATAATCACAACCAAGGTCACAACCTTCACACTGTGCATGCCACAAAACTATCTTCTATACAGTGTAACAGCTGAGACGACTCTCGCGCCTTCACCCAGGTTGTTAATTGCTCTCTGGATACTCTCACACTCATGGCTGGTTAACGTATGGAATGTGTGATATGTACAGTATTTGTCCACAGTACATACGGGACGTGTGGAGGACGTACACAGAAAGTGAGTATTACACAGCCTCACCATGTGTCTGTGGGACGGGTACAAGAATAATCACAACCAAGGTCACAACCTTCACACTGTGCATGCCACAAAATTATCTTCTATACAGTGTAACAGCTGAGACGACTCTCGCGCCTTCACCCAGGTTGTTAATTGCTCGCTGGATACTCTCACACTCATGGTTGGTTAACGTATGGAATGTGTGATATGTACAGTATTTCCATTGTTCTGCATCGAATGTGTTTTCTATACGGTAACACAGCCGTACATAACGAGTACTTCCCGGGTCTATAACCGGGAAAAGTTTACTATAAGCAAATACTACAATTTTGTAACTAGAACCAGTGCATTAGTTTTTTACAGTATTATGTAAAACGTAGTATGCTAATCACCTAGGCTCGGAAGTGTGTCATTCTGTACATAACGCCGAGCTAGACTAGCCCGACTTTAAAAGTACCCTTGCATAAGCCGGGAGCTGCAAACATTTTGTCTTTTGATAGTCATCAGTCTATCATAGTTTTTATAAGTTTGTACAATTTTACAAGAATCCAATATTTTGCAATTTTTATAACAATGTCAACGGTACTTTTTCAACAAAATCCCTCAACGCATAAACGAGCACGAACACTAAAGATACGCTTGTACAAGCCGGGTGCGCCAAACATGTTACAGTTGAGAGGTATCAGTTGTTTGTTGCAAGTGTATCTTAAAATTTTAAACATACGCCATTTTGGCGTCTGTTTAAAAGAAATTAACATTATTATTTTTTCCTCTTATCTCTACTCAAACATATGTGCTAAAATTGGCAAAATGGCGGTTAGCGGCAAAAAGAGGCATTTCTTGACCTATGTTCATAGGAAATTTTTTTTGCTTGAAATTATGTATACAATCGCCCACAGGAGTCTGTGACACCGTGCGTGCGTACGTGTGTGTGCGTGCGCGCGTCTGTGTATCTTAAACTCTTAGCCCCAAATCTGGTCTTTCTCTAAAATCCTGTAAAGTAGCATTGTTAAAAATTAAATAAATTAAAAACACAATATTTTAATTGTAGAGTACTATTAATTTTTTTTAAATTAAGTGAAAACAGAAAAGGCCTTACCATACAAAACTACTGAGCTAAATATGACGTTCATCCCTTCTTACCTATATTCCCTTGTATCAGACAACCACTATAGCATCAAACAAATACATAAACATCCTAACATATCGTGACATTCACCACTAACTGTCTACCATCAGTGATCCATCTACTATATGAAATCATGTAGTTTCTATGTGACTTATAAGAAATGGAATACAATAACGAAGGCCTGCACATAAATAAACTGTCAATATGAAGTTGTAAAATTAATAAAAAAAAAATAGTGTCATCGATCATTTCACTGTTTCATCAGTACAGTACACTCGTATATCGAGGAACTTCTAACCAGCCAATCAATTTAATGTTCGAACTGTAGGAACTTCACCTCCAAGTCTGATAGAACTTCACCACCACTTCACAAGAAGTCAATGATCCTCCAACAACACGTGTTTTTGTTCGCCCAAGACACAAGAACACTTGTTCGTTCTTTTCATAGACGACTATAGGGATCCAGTGTTGTCGACCGATACTTCAAACATTCCTGAAGCAGCATTCTTCAACATTCCTGAATACAGCTTTACAACTTTAAATTCCTTACAATCAATCGATGGAGTGATTTTATCACGAAGCATTCCTTTAAAACGTGATAAAACTTAACGTGAGTTATTGTATTTTAAAATAAACGTTTTCATTCGACTAAAATTAGACATTTTGAAAACGATTTAGAAATGGATTTTTTATTATAAGAAGACATTTTCTTTTCATTGCAAAATATATCCACTAATATTATAAAACATTCAAAGATGAAAAAATGTCAAAACTTATTTCGTTAGTATTCCTATATCTACAATATCTTGCTTCATTAATAGCTGGCTCACATGATTAGATATTATGAAATAGTGTAGTTCATCCACGACTACTCATCATGCTTATGATGTACTCTTTGTATTTGCTGAATATAAAGGGGAAAATGTCTAATGCTGTAATATTACTTTTTAAATGCATACAAAGACCGATATAAAAAAATTTCCGAAGCGTTATACTGTAACAAAAAATACGTTCTTCTATTCGTTTCAGCCACGTACTGTTAATCTGTATTCTTCCATTTTGTGGTCACAATATGGTTACAGCGCGGTTACCATTCCTTGCCAAGCCCTTTGCTGAACAAGTAAAATTTCTAACCACAGTAGCTTAGTTCATGTTTGGTAAATGCATGTGCATTCACGGCAATGTATTCTACGGCTCGTATCCACTTACAGGCTTGTAATAATAGAACATTATAGTAGTGCACGTAGCTTGCGTAACGTTTACTAGAGTTCCGGTCTATAGTGTACAGTACCACAGTAGCTTAGTTCATGTTTGTAAATGCATGTGCAATTCACGGCAATGTATTCTACGGCTCGTATCCACTTACAGGCTTTGTAATAATAGAACATTATAGAAGTGCACGTAGCTTGCGTAACGTTTACTAGAGTTCCGTCTACAGTGTACAGTACCACAGTAGCTTAGTTCATGTTTGGTAAATGCATGTGCATTCACGGCAATGTATTCTAACGGCTCTTATCCACTTACAGGCTTGTAAAAATAGAACATTATAGAAGTGCACGTAGCTTGCGTAAACGTTTACTAGAGTTCCGTCTATAGTGTACAGTACCACAGTAGCTTAGTTTCATGTTTGGTAAATGCATGTGCATTCACGGCAATGTATTCTAAACGGCTCGTATCCAATTACAGGCTTGTAATAATAGAACATTATAGAAGTGCACGTAGCTTGCGTAACGTTTACTAGAGTTCCGTCTATAGTGGTAACAGTACCAACAGTAGCTTAGTTCATGTTTGGTAAATGCATGTGCATTCACGGCAATGTATTCTACGGCTCGTATCCACTTACAGGCTTGTAATAATAGAACATTATAGAAGTGCACGTAGCTTGCGTAACGTTTACTAGAGTTCCGTCTATAGTGTACAGTACCACAGTAAGCTTAGTTCATGTTTGGTAAATGCATGTGCATTCACGGCAATGTATTCTAACGCTCGTATCCACTTACAGGCTTGTAATAATAGAACATTATAGAAGTGCACGTAGCTTGAGTAACGTTTACTAGAGTTCCGTCTACAGTGTACAGTACCACAGTAGCTTAGTTCATGTTTGGTAAATGCATGTGCATTCACGGCAATGTATTCTACGGCTCGTATCCACTTACAGGCTTGTAATAATAGAACATTATAGAAGTGCACTTAGCTTGCGTAACGTTTACTAGAGTTCCGTCTATAGTGTACAGTACCACAGTAGCTTAGTTTCATGTTTGGTAAATGCATGTGCATTCACGGCAATGTATTCTACGGCTCGTATCCACTTACAGGCTTGTAATAATAGAACATTATAGAAGTGCACGTAGCTTGCGTAACGTTTACTAGAGTTTCCGTCTATAGTGTGTACAGTACCACAGTAGCTTAGTTCATGTTTTGGTAAATGCATGTGCATTCACGGCAATGTATTCTACGGCTCGTATCCACTTACAGGCTTGTAATAATAGAACATTATAGAAGTGCACGTAGCTTGCGTAACGTTTACTAGAGTTCCGTCTATAGTGTACAGTACCACAGTAGCTTAGTTCATGTTTGGTAAATGCATGTGCATTCACGGCAATGTATTCACGGCTCGTATCACACTTACATGCTTTGTAATAATAGAACATTATAGAAGTGCACGTAGCTTGCGTAACGTTTACTAGAGTTCCGTCTACAGTGTACAGTACCACAGTAGCTTAGTTCATGTTTGGTAAATGCATGTGCATTCACGGCAATGTATTCTACGGGCTCTTATCCACTTACAGGCTTGTAATAATAGAACATTATAGAAGTGCACGTAGCTTGCGTAAACGTTTTTACTAGAGTTTCCGTCTACAGTGTACAGTACCACAGTAGCTTAGTTCATGTTTGGTAAATGCATGTGCATTCACGGCAATGTATTCTACGGCCTCTTATCCACTTACAGGCTTGTAATAATAGAACATTATAGTAGTGCACGTAGCTTGCGTAACGTTTACTAGAGTTCCGTCCTACAGTGTACAGTACCACAGTAGCTTAGTTCATGTTTGGTAAATGCATGTGCATTCACGGCAATGTATTCTACGGCGCTCGTATCCACTTACAGGCTTGTAATAATAGAACATTATAGAAGTGTACGTAGCTTGCGTAACGTTTACTAGAGTTTCCGACTACAGTGTACAGTACCACAGTAGCTTAGTTCATGTTGGTAAATGCATGTGCATTCACGGCAATGTATTCTACGGCTCGTATCCACTTACAGGCTTGTAATAATAGAACATTATAGAAGTGCACGTAGCTTGTGTAACGTTTACTAGAGTTCCGTCTACAGTGTACAGTACCACAGTAGCTTAGTTCATGTTTGGTAAATGCATGTGCATTTCACGGGCAATGTATTCTACGGCTCGTATCCACTTACAGGCTTGTAATAATAGAACATTATAGAAGTGCACGTAGCTTGCGTAACGTTTACTAGAGTTCCGTGTCTACAGTGTACAGTACCACAGTAGCTTAGTTCATGTTTGGTAAATGCATGTGCATGTTCACGGCAATGTATTCTACGGCTCTTATCCACTTACAGGCTTGTAATAATAGAACATTATAGAAGTGTACGTAGCTTGCGTAACGTTACTAGAGTTCCGTCTACAGTGTACAGTACCACAGTAGCTTAGTTTCATGTTTGTAAATGCATGTGCATTCACGGCAATGTATTCTACGGCTCTTATCCACTTACAGGCTTGTAATAATAGAACATTATAGAAGTGTACGTAAGCTTGCGTAACGTTTACTAAGAGTTCCGTCTACAGTGTACAGTACCACAGTAGCTTAGTTCATGTTTGGTAAATGCATGTGCATTCACGGCAATGTAATTCTACGGGCTCGTATCCACTTACAGGCTTGTAATAATAGAACATTATAGAAGTTGCACGTAGCTTGTGTAACGTTTACTAGAGTTCCGTCTAACAGTGTAACAGTACCACAGTAGCTTAGTTCATGTATGGTAAATGCATGTGCATTCACGGCAATGTATTCTACGGCTCGTATCCACTTACAGGCTTGTAATAATAGAACATTTATAGAAGTGCACGTAGCTTGCGTAACGTTTACTACTAGAGTTTCCGTCTACAGTGTACAGTACCACAGTAGCTTAGTTCATGTTTGGTAAATGCATGTGCATTCACGGTAATGTATTCTACGGGCTCTTATCCACTTACAGGCTTGTAATAATAGAACATTATAGAAGTGCCACGTAGCTTGCGTAACGTTTACTAGAGTTCCGTCTACAGTGTACAGTACCACAGTAGCTTAGTTCATGTTTGGTAAATGCATGTGCATTCACGGCAATGTATTCTAAACTACGGCTCGTAATCCACTTACAGGCTTGTAATAATAGAACATTATAGAAGTGTACGTAGCTTGCGTAACGTTTACTAGGAGTTCCGTCTACAGTGTACAGTACCACAGTAGCTTAGTTCATGTTTGGTAAATGCATGTGCATTCACCGGCAATGTATTCTACGGCTCGTATCCACTTACAGGCTTGTAATAATAGAACATTATAGAAGTGTACGTAGCTTGCGTAACGTTTACTAGAGTTCCGTCTACAGTGTACAGTACCACAGTAGCTTAGTTCATGTTTGGTAAATGCATGTGCATTCACGGCAATGTAATTCTACGGCTCGTATCCACTTACAGGCTTGTAATAATAGAACATTATAGAAGTGCACGTAGCTTGCGTAACGTTTACTAGAGTTCGTCTACAGTGTACAGTACCACAGTAGCTTAGTTCATGTTTGGTAAATGCATGTGCATTCACGGCAATGTATTCTACGGCTCGTTATCCACTTACAGGCTTGTAATAATAGAACATTATAGAAGTGCACGTAACTTTGTGTAACGTTTACTAAGTTCCCGTCTATAGTGTACAGTACCACAGTAGCTTAGTTCATGTTTGGTAAAATGCATGTGCATTCACGGCAATGTATTCTACGGCTCGTATCCACTTACAGGCTTGTAATAATAGAACATTATAGAAGTGCACGTAGCTTGCGTAACGTTTACTAGAGTTCCGTCTACAGTGTACAGTACCACAGTAGCTTAGTTCATGTTTGGTAAACTGCCATGTGCATTCACGGTAATGTATTCTACGGCTCTTTATCCACTTACAGGCTTGTAATAATAGAACATTATAGAAGTGCACGTAGCTTGCGTAACGTTTACTAGAGTTTCCGTCTACAGTGTACAGTACCACAGTAGCTTAGTTCATGTTTTGGTAAATGCCTAATGTGCATTCACGGCAATGTATTCTACGGCTCGTATCCACTTACAGGCTTGTAATAATAGAACATTATAGAAGTGCACGTAGCTTGCGTAACGTTTACTAGAGTTTCCGTCTACAGTGTACAGTACCACAGTAGCTTAGTTTCATGTTTGGTAAATGCATGTGCATTCACGGGCAATGTATTCTACGGCTCGTATCCACTATACAGGCTTGTAATAATAGAACATTATAGAAGTGCACGTAGCTTGCGTAACGTTTACTGAGAGTTCCGTCTACAGTGTACAGTACCACAGTAGCTTAGTTCATGTTTGGTAAATTGCATGTGCATTCACGGCAATGTATTCTAGCTACGGCTCTTATTCCACTTACAGGCTTGTAATAATAGAACATTATAGAAGTGCACGTAACTTGTGTAACGTTTACTAGAGTTTCCGTCTATAGTGTACAGTACCACAGTAGCTTAGTTCATGTTTGGTAAATGCAATGTGCATTCACGGCAATGTATTCTACGGCTTCTTATCCACTTACAGGCTTGTAATAATAGAACATTATAGAAGTGTACGTAGCTTGCGTAACGTTTACTAGAGTTCCGTCTACAGTGTACAGTACCAGTCTACCTATACTACTGGAAGCAAGAAGCCACAGTGTGCCAGTAGGGGAATGTTGGCTTTGTGCTTATCGATGTTGCAGTTGAATCGTAAGTTTCGGTCCTATCATACTCTAAATAGGATTCGAAAAGATGTGCGGAAACTGATACGTGTGGAAAATTGCAATAGAGGTTGCAGACCAACTACTCTACAATAGGAATTGATATAAAATTCCTACTTTATTATCCTTCAGAGCACAATAAATTATAGCCACTCCACAGTACAGGATCGGATTTTACTGCAACCGAAGCACATTCTGTTTCTAGTACATATTTAACAATACAGACCTACAGGAAGTGTCGGAATATGGCACAACTCCAACGGTATATCCACACTGATAACACTCGAGGTTAAAGAGAATCACAATAAACTATTTAACCCCAGCTGAACATATGTTTGTAGTCCATCAGTTGAATGAAACCATTGTGCGAAGTGCTATTTGTTTCAGAGCGTGTTATATAACCATAATAAAACAATAGTGAAACTATTTTTGGCTGACATAAATAATATTGTAGTTATTTAAAATATCCTTTTTTTCTAACAATAAGACGTTGTTATTTTTTAATTGCTATTAAGGTAGATGTGGTTTAATTGCAAATACAAAAATAATAGCGAGTGAAGAGACCGCGTGATTATTACAATAATAATAATAACAGTTACTATCCTATATTGTTACGATACGACATTAACTCAATACATTGCTTCGAGTCAGTGAATAGCAATGATAATAACACCTTACATAACTTAAAAAGTTTAAAACTAACGCATACAATATTTACAGTATTTAGTGCTATTTTTATCACTGTAATTTTGTACCCTTACAAAACAGTTCGACTATGCTGGCGGTTATCTTGATCTTAGCCTCGTAAGATATTAAATTTCAGTCATATTTATTTGTTTGAAGTTATGATTGATGTCCCTTAAAGTCCTTACCGATATAACTAATAAGAACTCAGGTGCACTTTCATTTTTCTGACAAAGTTATCAATCGTATTAGATATTTTTTTCATCGTTATACATTCAGAAAGTATACCATTTATGAATAGACCTAAATTCACGAATTTGCATTAAAACACCTTACATAAGTGTACTGCCAAATATAAGGGAAGGTAGTAAAATCATCTGACCTTTACTAAGCTAAAGAGGGAAACGATGTTAAGCCTCTTTTTGCTAAGAGGTTTAACATTGTTCTTATTGGGTAAAACCCGAGGTAGTTTCATTAAGCAGGCTCTTAAAAAATAACTCCAGTCCTCGATGTGACGATAAAAAAACTGCAAACTCATTTCCTTTAAAACTGTGCTAAAAACTAACAATAACTGTATTGGTATTAGTAAAAAAAATATTACATACTATGGTAAACATTAAGTTGTTGTAAACTTACACATTTATTTGGAGCTCAAGAAACGTTATACAATAAGAATGTGAAATCGTATGTTACGACAAATAAAACGCTACAAAAGTTGAAGTAATAGAGCTGTTTTATAACCTTCTCTAATTTCCGATGAACGATATTTCCTGTTTAGTGGCTAGCAAACTGATATGATATCTGTAGAGCACTTTTTATCTCGGAGTGATACAGATAAAGCAGTGTGGAAGACTGTTTACCTTTGTCGATTGTAACCTTAACCATTAGTACTTCGTTCTACGAAAAAGCCGTACGTGGATATTTGCTTAGAAATAGCTATATAACACATATGATGAAAATATTTTAGTCCTACTGATCTCTAATGCCATTAATATTAATTACGTAGTAAAATCAAGGTTTAATTAAATAAATGTAATTGTGCTGGTGGGGCCCTCCATCCCCACTCTTTTCTTCTCCCAGGTGTATGATCAGTCCATGCAGGTGGCCCACGAGCAGCACGTTACGAGGATGAGTATAATTGAGAACCTATGCTAACCCGTAACAGGCAACGTTCGACAAGAAAACTCAACAATTTACAAGTTCCTTTAGTGTTACGCCTCCAGGCAATCGGTCTGACCTGAATCCTTTCACAACAGCTGTCTTCAACTCATGTTTATGTGTCTCATGCCATACCGGTTACAACAGTTATGGGTTAAACACGTTACCTTCGTCGATTTTAATTTTTATCATTACTATACTTATTCTACGAAAAAGCCGTACGAGGATCAGTATAATTGAGAATCTATGCAAACCCGTAACAGGCAACGTTCGACAAGAAAACTCAACAATTTACAGGTTCCTTTAGTGTTACGCCTCCAAGCAATCGGTCTGACCTGAATCCTTTCACAACTGTTTTCAACTCACTTTTATGTGTCTCGTGCCATACCGGTTACAACAGTTATGGGTTAAACACAAAAAAAACCGCAGTGCTCCCGGAAAGACATACCACCACCATTGCGACCGTAATACCGAAAGAGCAAAGCGAGTCGTTGCACAAGAGTAAAAGCATTGTCTCATGTTTTCACTTTCCTCGGCCAAATCTAGCGGACCGGGTGACTGGCGAGATGAGACATGATGAGACGGACGTCTGTGCCGCATCACCCAGAACAACACAGTCACCGTCACTCACTGGCAGAAATTACAGATGAGGCGCGGTTTGTCGACAATCAAAGTGGGTATTGGGTTTTCACTTTCGTGCTTGGGTGGCACACTAACCGGAACCATATCGGCGTGACAAACGGATATTCTCATTGGATTTGTCCTTACGAGAAGAATTCATTCGAAATATAAAGCAACATCTTTCACGAAGTGTCATTTTTTTGAGATACCATGGATCAGACAGAGCTTGTTGGTTGGTAATCAATGATCTCATTTGCACAAAACGACGTTTGTTGGCATTCTACAATGCGTAGCTTTTTAAGGTGCCAAGTATATAAAGAGATTTCACACAGAAACATTATTTTAGAAACAGTATAATAATTACAGACACCACAGTACGATTAGGTAACTTTCTGGACTTACGAACTTCACTGCAAATCGAAATTGGACACATACCTGAAACAAAAAAACAAATACAGTATTAACGTTTTTTTAAATTATTAGCCCTTATGATTATTATTTTCACAGAAAACCGACCTCGTACATATATAACGTTTAACTTAGTGTGAAACTGCATGTACGACGCGGCGTCTGGTTTTCTTTTTTACTGGAAAAACATGCAATCTACCAAAACACTAAAACTATTATGAATTGCAGATTATTAACAACACAAAAAAACTTGAGCCTAAATGAAGAATTATAAAATTATAAATTTACATAAAGTCTGCCAGTGTATCTATTTCTTCCTTGTGTTTTTACACGTATTGAATGTGAACTGGAATCCTGGACAAAGAATTCTGAGCTAATAACGTCCCACAAGCTCAAATCAAGAAAATGTTAATTAATGAACCCGTGTAACACGGCACCAGACCAATCGTAGTCGCAGATTGTCCTAATTGCCATCCCACACTGACCAGTTAACAAGTAGTGGCTAAGTGCTGACGTCATCAGACCCAAAAGCGGCATCTGGATCGCACGAGATCTTCTGACAAAAACACAAAGACATCTGCTTCAAATTATCCCCAACACGACGACAGTGGTGCGGGGAGCATACATGCTTTTGTCAATAAATGAAACCTACTAATTAACACTAAAATAATTAAATGATAAGTTTAAGTATGTATGACGCAGGCAGGATGGCAAAGACATTCTAGGGATTCCTTTACATAAGGTTGCCAATGTGTCTGGATCGATACATTTGACAGAGCTGGCCACGACATGGCAACATCTGTGGGGAAACTGCGCCACATAAGCGACCCGAGCACGAACCAGGTCGGTTTCAACCGTAACGATTTATCATAGAAATAAAAAAAAGACATCACCACTAATGTGATTGTGTCATGGGTGGTTAGGCGATCTAACATAAAACTTAATCGGCGTCATTAGTAACGATAGTTGACAACGACTGAAGTGATTGTGGAGCGGGTTAAGTCACTCAGGGGACACAAACACGATTAAGATAGTTATAATTGTGTCGACTGGCCGCCCCTGAGACATTTCACAGTGACTGACACATTGTGAAATTCGCTTCGTTTCGCGACCAAAGCTAGTTCTACCTAGTTTACAATTGTGTCGACTGGCCGCCCCTGAGACATTTCACAGTGACTGACACATTGTGAAATTCGCTTCGTTTCGCGACCAAAGTTAGTTCTACATAGTTTATAATTTATTGTGTCGACTGGCCGCCCCTGAGACATTTCACACTGACCGACACATTGTGAAATTCGCTTCGTTTCGCGACCAAAGCTAGTTCTACACAGTTTACAATTGTGTCGACTGGCCGCCCCTGAGACATTTCACACTGACCAACACATTGTGAAATTCGCTTCGTTTCGCGACCAAAGCTAGTTCTGCCAAGTTTATAATTGTGTCGACTGGCCGCCCCTGAGACATTTCACACTGACCGACACACTGTGAAATTTGCTTCATTTCGCGACCAAAGCTAGTTCTGCCTAGTTTACAATTGTGTCGACTGGCCGCCCTTGAGGCATTTCACACTGACCGACACATTGTGAAATTCGCTTCGTTTCGCGACCAAAGCTAGTTCTACCTAGTTTACAATTGTGTCGACTGGCCGCCCTTGAGACATTTCACACTGACCGACACATTGTGAAATTCGCTTCGTTTCGCGACCAAAGCTAGTTCTACCTAGTTTACAATTGTGTCGACTGGCCGCCCTTGAGACATTTCACACTGACCGACACATTGTGAAATTCGCTTCGTTTCGCGACCAAAGCTAGTTCTACCTAGTTTACAATTGTGTCGACTGGCCGCCCTTGAGACATTTCACACTGACCGACACATTGTGAAATTCGCTTCGTTTCGCGACCAAAGCTAGTTCTACCTAGTTTACAATTGTGTCGACTGGCCGCCCCTTGAGACATTTCACACTGACCGACACATTGTGAAATTCGCTTCGTTTCGCGACCAAAGCTAGTTCTACCTAGTTTACAATTAGTCACGGTCCCATTACGGCCGGCGGGTTGTGCTGGTGTATATTGAATCCTAACGTATAAGGGGAGACACATAAGATATATTATATATTCACGTTATACCGAAAAAATCAAACTTAAATCAACACCCTTTTCTGGTTAATACAGTCCAAAATACCTAAAAATCAACTTTGTACGGATCTCTACTTTAAAATTTGGCACATACAATGCTGTGATAATATTTAATAATGAAAACTTGGGTAGAACTGAAGTGCACAATGGACTCTGTGTAAAAGTTGGAAGTAAATGTGTAAATACTTGGCGAAACCTTGACAGCATGCAAATGGAGAAGGCGGAGTACACAGCTACTGGAAAAACCTTTTGGACACAGAAAAGGAACAGGAAAATGATTATGAAGTTGACATGTTTTGATTGTTCATAATCGTTTTTTTTTTTACTTCGCCTTTTCCTGAAAACCGTTTTTATGTGCATATCTACCCTTTATCTCAGAAAGCATATAAAACACTTTAAACATTTTTATCACATAAGTAGAATAGATTAATATATTTTCTCTACCAGAAATATGTTAGTTGCACTTACAGAAAAACAAACTATAATATACTTTTATGCAATTTAAATTAAAACATTTTCTTTTTAAACAATTATAAAAAGTAGAACATGTGATAAAAATTTCATATTCCTACTTTAGTAGTCCCTTAGAACAATGGACCTACTTTAACATATAACTCTTATGGGCTTACGTCATATCCCGTCAATACATTTAAATGAACAATTATATCTCCTGCAAGGGGAGACAATCCAGTTAGACACAGTTTTCGCTAGTAATGCAAGTAAGCCGGTAACTACTGGAGATACCGGTTTAGTCTCAACTCGCGCTACAATTAATTAATTACTTCACGGTGACCACCACGTCCTCGCGCACATCCTAATTCCCTTACGCTTAAATAAGGTACGAAATCCTTTTACACTTCTCAGCATGCACAATACTACTGTTCGCATTCATTAATAATCAAAATAATCGATGATTTGAATCTTATTAAAAAAACTATTATTAAATAAAGCAGAAGTTTACAAACAAACAGTGTAAAACACAAGGAAAATCAATGCTGCATAAGTTTCCGTACGGAACTCTGGGATTCCCCACGCCCACTTGTATAATTACCAACCTACAGGTGGGGAATTCACATTCGCTTTGAACGAATAAACTGACTTGTTCTAGATTCACAGAAGAAAGCATGAGTACTGTTTTAATTATCTTCAGATACGTGTGCGACCACCATACGATCCACGATTGCACCACGTTCATCAATACCGTTGTTCCACGTCAGTACAAACCTTGAACTGAGCCCCGGCAAACCACAATCTGATTAACAAAAATCCTCTCAAAATTCACAAAGGACTGCGTCACAGTTAAACATGAAAATCCTTTCTCGTACAATTCTCTATGACGTCATGCAAGTATCATACCCTGTAAAAAAAAAAAAAAAAAAAAAAATAAAAAAAATAAAAAAAAAATTAGAAAAAAAAACGCTGTCAATGATTATTGAGAAACATAAACAACGTAACGAAGTTCAGTTTATCGCACAGTTTGGCGCGCGAAATGTGTTTCAAGTTAAACACCAACGTGTGAATCATGTGATAAGGCTTACAAATTGGGAAGAGGTGATAAGATTATAGTCGATCGATGAACTAACGAGGTAATAAGTTAAATTGTTATCTTAACAATATTGTTACTATACATCCGCATACACATTTACTTCTACAATAATATGAACGGTTGAATACCAACTTTAAAAAAGGGTTAGATATATTATAAAAATCTACAAAAAAGTTTTAATTATACTTTGTAGTAATAATATATATAAAATCCTTCAAAAACCATATAATACAGTACTGCATGTACATACTGCCATGTAATATTAGATTTAATAAAAAAAATATCAAAAACGAATGAATTGTACGAAACAATTATGAATACATTTCGCAAGCCTACTATAGTGTCCAAGAACTATGCTGTTCACTCCTACAATGTAATGTGCGATCCAAAACCGTGATTTATCCTGTTGTCAACAATCTTACATCTAATAATATACACAATCTCCTCAGGTTTAATCACTTCTCTAGCGACACAATAGGCATTCTCATCATTGTGCAGCTCATCAGCATAGAGTGACAATTGTGAAACGTGTTTTCCAAATTTGCAGGTGGATCTTTTAAACGGGCTTGTAGACTTATTTACCGGTGTCCGTAGTATGACGGACTTTGTCGGTTTTCAGGGCAAATTCGGTAACCCTGAGAGATCTCGGGTTTCGCGTAAAAACAAACAACAGCGGTGTATTAATAGAGGAGGGTCGCGGTGAAAGCTAGTTAACCAGAAAAAACAACAATCAGCAGAGGAAATGTCCGGCGGCAGCATCCCAGTGTCAGAGTTCCCCAGCAGCTCATCTGTATGCGAGCTCTGTACCTGCTCGGCCCATTGTCACAGTGTCGCCTTCCAAAAACGTGACCATCGCAAACTCAAATATTGTACACCTTTCATTTATTTATATCCTTCTAAGAGCACACTGGGCTCCAAAAACCCCCACACCAATTTCGTTTTCATATTTCTCAGTTTAAGTTTATCATAGGAAATTTGGTTACCCATGTAATTTGATATGGCATCACTAGGCTCTAAGCTCTACTACTAGATTATGTACTTGCTTTACTTGCCAGCTGTCAGCTAAGTAATAATCAATTTTACTTGTCTTGGGGTCCAGTCTGCCTCTGTGTGCCTTTTAGGGTTGTGTTTTCCTCATTTATATTTGATTATATTGGTCATAATATCATTTTTGTGGCTACTTTTGGAATAATTTACATAATTTTACTTGCTTACCAAATACATTTCAACCTATAGCTAATAAAAAATACAATTTTATAAAACCAGTGTTTTAAATTATATAGCCTATATTTATATAGTCAAATTTTGCTTATCTTTGCGATTTCGTGACATAGATCATAATGACGATGGAATAATTAAATGCATATATTGTTTCTACATATATTAAAGTTTTAGCTACTATATAGTTTTGCATCTAACACTTTTTTAAACCCGTACACAGAGGTATATTCAAAGAGTTCATATTTCTCCCTCATAATTACAGAATTTTGCGAGAAAAAATAGTAATTGTAATATTTATTGTGTTTAATGAATATATTACAGCTCGTAAACACTAATAGCCTAAGGAAACAAGCAAAACATAATAATTCCATTTTATATGACATAATATACAAAATCGTTAACTGGCCAATTTGACCATAAAAATATAGGTTAAATTCAAAACATTGATTTTATAAAATTGTATATTTTTACTGATTGCCTATTGATTAAATAAAGTAAATTATTGCAAAAGTAACCACAAAAATGAAATTACAACTAATATAAACAAATATAGACATTGAGGAAAACCACGACCTTAATACGGTACACGGGGGTCCACTGGATCCCAAGACAACAGATAGAACACAGTAGAACCAATACATGCATTTATTTATTCCATTGTCATTATGACCTGGGTTGTCAAAATCGCAAACATAGGCAAAATTTGACCATAACAATTATGCTATAGAATTAAAAACTCTGGTTTTATAAAATTGTATTTTTTAAATTGGCTATTGATCAAGTGTTATGTAAATGTTATGCTTTAGAAATTATGTAAATTATTCCAAAAGTAACCACAAAAACGGCATTACAAACCAATATAATCAAATATAGGCACTGAGGAAAAACACAACCTGAAACGGCACACCGGAGCACAAGACAAACAAATTTGTTTATTACTCAGCTGACAGCTGCTGGCAAGTAAGGAGGCCAGTGGTGGGGCTTGAAGCCTAGTGATACCAAATAAAACTACATGGGTATAAAAGTGTCCCAAGACAAACTTAAACTGAGAAATATGAAAACAAATGTATGTAGGGACGACCTGTGTACCCCAGTGTGCTCTTTGAAGGTTAAAATTAATGAAGACGAGGCAATCAATGTCATCATTCCAGAGTTGGAGATTGTTCTAGCCTGGTCTTGAATAGTAATTGTACAAATTACAGCATGATTTAACATCCTTCACGCGATGTTATGCAGTTATTTATAAATTTAAAATTTATAAACACAGTAAAATAAATTTCAATTAATTTTTTGAATATTAATTATACGTACGGTAACTGAAACATTCACATAAATGTCATGTCTCATCATGTATAAATGTAAAATTGATTGTTATGAATTTATTTGTTCGTGATTATAATAAAATCTAGGCATACCCTACTTTCGAAATTAGATATTATTTCAAGAATTATATATTATAATTGAGGTTGAAATTTTGCGAGCGATGGTTCGAACCTGTCGTAATGGGTCTACGTTGAAATCGGTGTAGAATAATAGTTGTGATACATTAATAAATATTGTTAATTACGACGTTATTGTTTATAAAAGAAGTATCGCTTAGATATATTTCCAGTTTTTAATTTCAATATCAAGTTATTTTTACTTATATTTCTTAGGAAAAAAACGTAACAACGCATATTTTTGTCCCCACCAAATTTTTTGATGGGATTTATTTCAAGACATACAAATTACTAATTTAATTGCCTAAAAATCCTATTCGAATGATAATATCTTATTTTATATTTCCTGTCCTCAATAAAAGTATTCCGAAGGACTTTATCTATGAAGTAAAAATTAACCCAACCGAAACTAGCTTAAATTGCACCGGCTTAAAACAAGCCTAAAAACGTTTTCCGACACAAAAGACTAAAGGATTATGTAGTTTAATCTTCTTAGAATTTAATTGTTCCTGATACAACCTACTGTATTGTGTACCTCTATTATTACACAAAATAAATAGCAAGTTTTCTCTCCATCCTAAATAAGTAATCCTTTCCAATTTACTCTTTAAAACCCTGAATTCTTTTTTAAATATATCTCCACATTCATTTCTTACGATTCCGAACTAATTACCAGCTCTCGCTATATTTGCTTTAGAAACACAATTACGCATTCTGTAACAAAATTGGTTAAGCTTTACCAAAATCCATTACAATAAGTAGAACATGTAAAATTAAAATAAGATAAATCATTTACTAACGTAAAAACCATTACTTCGAAGACGTTGAAAGGGCTCAATTCTGACAAGAGAGTAGATTTGGATATTAATTTAACAACCACTTTTGATTGTAACGCTCGAGTTTCTAACATCTGAATTTAAATCAAAACATTATCGATGGATATTACAAACCAATGCACTGAACAAAGAACAATAAATAATCGAATTAATGCTTTACAACTAATAAATGCTCAACGATGACAAGCACAAGAGCATTAGCAGTTAAGTGAACGAGTTAAACGGAGCGAACGAGGCATGTTTACAATGGTTGCGCCAGATGTCACGTCTACGTATCAATAACTTCAGCAAATTCCATTTCCGTTGCTTGCTTCGCTTTACTCAGCATCTTTCATAAGCTTATCCGTTTATAACGCGATCTATCAGTAAAACTTTTAATGCTCTATAATTGTACTGCTCAAATAAAAAATGTTTTTATTTATTTGCAAGCGTACATAACTTTAATGTGTCAAGTAGGGGTTCGATTCCACATATCACATCCCGATTACTTGGAAAGCGAGTTTATACAAAAAAATTCTCGGAATTGCAAGAAACTAGGCTATAAAGAGTATGAATAAGATTCTTGTTACTCATTGACAAACGAAAGCTTCGAAAAAATGCATTGGAAGAAAACAAAGTCTTTGTTTGAAGTTTGTTTTTGACGGTGGAAGTATTGTGAAGGAAACAGGATTTTTCTGGACATTTGCCAGTGATACAAAAAGCAGTAAAAAATAGTGATACTGATTTTTTATATCACTGAACGATGGTAAATGTCCGGAAAATGATGTTTTCTTCAGAAAATAAATCATAGTAGAATGCAAATAAAAACATCAGCATTGGGCGCAAAAATAAGTGAATATTGAATTAAAAATTGTACACTAGCAATATAGCCAATATTTAATGTTCCTTAATGAATTATATATATATACTGTTACAACTATTAGGGCATGTCTCAAAAATCTTATCAGCGGAAAAAAACTCTTTTCTTACTGTAAGAACCAAACTTTTAAACAATTTCATTCATGGATTTTCCTAATTTATGCAAGAAGGATATTCCATATATACAAGATTCACGACTTGAAGCAGGCTTACGAAATAGATCACCCTTGCTTATGTATTGAGGTTGTTATGCCCATACCTATGGCCGAAATTAGCGAAGCAACACAGGAGTTTACGTCCCCATACTCTTAATTAAAATTGCGACGAAAAGAAAAAAAATGTTCTGGTTAAATAATGTACAGAACAAAAAATTAAGAAAAAACCGAATTCGACTTGATTCGACCAAAAACAAAAAGCCCCGCAAAAAGGATGCAAAAAATAGAATGTCCTGAAATTAAAAGTGAACCTGACAAGGAAGTCGGTCTTGCACAGATGACCTTGAGCTACTGCGAGGTCAACGCCACAAACCAGTTCCATTCTGGCCCACAAAAACGTGGCCGGGCTTCCCGCTCAAGGTCAACGTTCGCGTTCGCGCGTCACTTTCCATTTTTACGTCCCACAAAACGAAGGTTGACACTGACGCTCGAATACCAGTTTTTCGTGCGCCGCGCCATTATCAATACTTACGCAATCAACTGAGACACTGATCTCATCATATTCAGGATATGAAATGTGGCTAAAATCTGTTCTTACAAGTGTTGGAAGAATAGTTTATAAATAGAAAACAATACACATTTTACAATTTTGTATGCAAATAATATTTATACAAAAAGGTAGTATTAATGGTGAGAGGGAAGAATGAACATTACCAAACTGTATCAAAACACAAAATAAGAATAAGGATGATAACGTTATTTTAAAATGTATGCCCAATTTAACACTGAAAGTAGATATATACCCACACTTATTTGTAGGTGAACCCTAGAAATGGCAATGGGCATTATAAGATCGTCTTCATCTAGGCATTCTGAAAGTTAGTAATATATCAGTGGAGCTGTTTATAATGAAGGTTTATAGGGTGTTATACCTTTTTTAGGTTATACTATGCTAAATTGTTGTATACTTTGGAAATACTTAGTTTAAAAATTACGTTTTTGTTCATTTTCTTAAATAACCGAATCATTGATACAAATTTACAAATTTAGGTATGCCCCACCACTTTTCAATAATAAAGTTTTATAGATTGACTATTATATTTATTTTTTCGTAGTGCATTATAATTTTCTAAATTTCAGTATATTTTGAAAACATTTAGTGTAAGAATTATATTGTTTGTACTTTTTTTTAATAATCGTACCCATAGTAACAAAGTTAGCCTTTGAAGAATAAATTAGCTATCTCAGAGTCTAATATTTTTTTAATATACCAAGGGGAGAGTTCCACCACTTAAAAAAACCATTTAGAAGGTTTATGTATAATGCTTTATACCATAATATTATTTCCGTATTTTCCTGGGGAAAAAAATGTATTACACATATAGGTTTTTTAGTAAAAATGTATTTTTTACTAAATGTTTAAGTAAACCACTCAAAAATGGACACGCATCTGAGAAAAAAATGACTTCCAGTTCGAGGGTTAGCCTTTTATAGCGTCCAACGTAATATTATGTAAATGTGCTTAAGCATGCATCGGATTTAAGGTAAACATTTTCTGAAAAAAAAAAACCTTCATAACAGTTCTGTAATTGTAAAATTAATATTCCTCCCAGTTTCGCAAAAGAGCACCAAGGGGGAAAACCTTTGTTCGTGGTATCTCTAATCATCCCAAATACAAGTTTTAGTGAAAGACAAAATAAATTAAAAATAGTGTCACGTGGTCGAAAATACAAAAGCAAGGTAAATAGCTACAGTTTGTTACTTCACCTTGTTATAGTGAGATACAAAATGACCTGTAAGTGCCAACCACAAGTAGCGACAACTAGCAAATGATAAATACTAAAGTCTTCTAACCAAAGAACTGCGGTAGCAACCACCAACTCAAGACAAGAAACACCATTTTGTATTAACTTGATGTCGATAGCCTTAGACAGAAGGAAAGACGGTAAAGAAATTCCTAGTCACGATTTTTTCATCCCGTGGTTGCTATTGATTAAGATCTGCGGAGCAAAGGTTTTCCATTGGCTCAAAAAGATAAGCTTTTCCTTTTATTATAATCTATCTCAACTATAAAACATACTAGAGTGCTCTCAGAAGTTTTAACAGACAACATTTGATAGAATTCAATTTTGCAAAAATGTTCTACAGAGTCAACAAAGAGCAACATATGAATCAACTCGCTCTTTTCAAGCGAATTCCATAATATTGTAGTATTAATACATAACAGGCATCTGTAAACAGATGTATTTGCTATGTGACACCGCGTCATTCTCATTCAGATCACGCGTTCTCAACTTAGTTCCAAATAAGTGACACGCGAGAACGATCGCCGGTCATCTGGCAGAACGCCAGTTGGTAAAACAGACAGGAATAGCTCGGACAGTCATCAATAGACTCGAACACCACGTGTCACTCTACAACATTGCTGTGTCATCCTCGCCCATGACACGCGTTCTCAACGTGGTCCAAATACAGATGACACACGAGAACGACTGCCAGTTGGTAGACAGACAGGCATAGCTCATGCAATTGTCAATAGACTCGACCACCACGTGTCACTCTACAACACTGCCGTGTCATCCTCGCCAACAACACGCGTTCTCAACGTGGTTCCAAATACAGATGACACACGAGAACGACCGCCAGTTGGTAGACAGACAGGCATAGCTCGGGCAATCGTCAATAGACTCGACCACCACGTGTCACTCTACAACATTGCTGTGTCATCCCCGCCCATGACACACGTTCTCAACGTGGTCCAAATAAAGATGACACACGAGAACGACTGCCAGTTGGTAAACAGACAGGCATAGCTCGGGCAATCGTCAATAGACTCGACCACCACGTGTCACTCTACAACATTGGTGTGTCATCCTCGCCCATGACACCCGTTCTCAACGTGGTCCAAATACAGATGACACACGAGACGACTGCCAGTTGGTAAACAGACAGGCGTAGCTCGGGCAATCGTCAATAGACTCGACCACCACGTGTCACTCTACAACACTGCCGTGTCATCCTCGCCAACAACACGCGTTCTCAACGTGGTTCCAAATACAGATGACACGCCAGTTAGTAAACAGACAGAAATAACTCGAACAGTGAATATACTTGTACACTATGTGTCATTCTGCAGCAAAGGTGTGTTTGTATGTTTACCACACCTTTGGCAGTAGTTCAACTAAAGTGAAAATAAATTATCTAGTTATGTTATGCTACATCAACTGAATGTTTCTTCAAGGCAACAACCACACAAATGTATTTTAATTAATACTAGGCGATTTAATAACTTTCTCAATAATGTAGATGTTACTTATTGATGGCATTCATATTGACCCGAAGAGGTCCAAGTTTGTCTTTAAAGCAAGCTTTTGGTTGCTGTCATTATTGTTATATTACTTTACCTTATAAAGTAATATAAGATGCTCCTCAATTTGAAAACTATTTAATTCTTTACATTACCTCCCTAGACTTAAAACTATTCAGAATAAGGTATAGTAATGTGTTATGTATAATACATGAAATGCAGTATGATTATCGTTTCGCAAAAGTTAAAGCAAGCAGGCTGTTGCAGAAGAAAATTTAAAAGCAAATACTAAGAATTTGATCATCGCCAGGTAACACAACATATGCAATCTAGATATAGACTTAACGTAGTAATGATAATCGTATTACATTAAATGTTTTGCACGGATGTATTTAATATCAAATTACTCTAGCATGTATACTTTAGTCTCAAGTTACACCTCCTACTTGGATTACTCAATAAAAAATACATATTTTTATTAATATTACTTCCTGAAATACATAGAAGGAGGAGAATCGACCTTGAAAGTAGGACACTGTCTGCGTTTGTTACTGCGCCACATGTTTTTGCCTCTGCATATTCGACATCGACCACTCGACACCGCTATGGATGGAATTACAGTGGCAGTATTGAGATATAGTGTTACAACTGCAAAACGTGCACCCAGACTAGGATATCGCTTGACAGCGGCGTTTCAACCTTCTGGGAGCGTGGCGAGGAGTGTTCTTCAAAACACGCCTCAAGAAGACTCACAAGATAACAACACCGACAACAAGATTTGCTATTGAGCACTTTTCATAAACACCCCGAGTATTAACCGCGATTACGATTACGATAAACGTCCTTCAGTACGATAACAACAGTGATTACTATGAACTATCCTCAATCAGTTATAAATTCTAGGAATGTTCTATTTATCTTGAAAATACAATTGATGATGACCGCGACAATGAAGAGTGTTACTCAGTGTGTCGCATAAGATTACTACGCAACTTAGTGCTGCAATATTCATAGCTCGTATATTCATAAATGGCCTTTTACACGTCAACTATACAATTACTGTAATACGGTTTGTTCCATAAACACGCTAAGTATTAACCGCGATAACGATTACGATATACGTCCTTCAGTACGATCTGGAAAGGTACGATAATAGCGATCACTATGAACTACCCTCAATCAGTTATAAATCCTAGGAACATTCTATTTATCTTGAAAATACAATTGATAATGACCGCGACAATGAAGAGTGTTACTCAGTGTGTTGCATAGGATTACTAAGCAACTTAGTGCTGCATCATTCATAGCTCGGTAGACGGTCTTTTAAACGATACAATACAATTACTGTAATATGGTCTGTCCAGAGTGTAGATTAATCTCTATACTCAAAAATGGGACCAGAACAATTGTACCAATGCTAATCTAACCTGGCTAAGAAACATTGGAGATTGTTAAAATATCCGCACTCTTGTACATGATAATATCTGCAAAAAACAGTCCAATGCAAATGGTCCGGAAGTAACCATGGCCAGCTAGTAATAATCATAATGCTCTTTTTAGCTTATCTCTGCTTATCGCAAGGAAGGTTGTAGATAACACAAAACTGCGGTCTTTGCGAGGAGGCGTTTTCCACAGCGTAAATCGGGAAGGCTTTACCACAAGTTGCAATGTTCTGTAATGGCTGAATAAGGATAATACAAATATTAAGAATTTACACAGCCATTCTTTAGTGTTTCAAATAATAAGGATATCAATTCGGCGATTATCACCCAATACAAATCGTAAAAATACTATGGATGTCTCTCAACGGCAATAACGAAAAATTCTCTTAACACAATAAGTTTCATAAAAATATTACAGTAGTCAACGCAAGCCAAGGACGTAACCAGCGAGGGGTCCGTGGGGTCCGGACCCCCCCTCAATTTTTAATTGTTTTTTTAGCAAACTATTATTATTATTATTATTATTTAAATAGTGCAGTATTACTGACATGTAATGCTAAAAGGTCGTCCTCAACATTGAAACGGGTCAAACATTTTTAACTTTTTAATGGACAAAATTGGTAATAAGTGGTTGACTCCACTTGCCTTACTGTCTGTCCACTACGGGGAAAAAAATCAGTCGTTTCCACCTCCCCTCCCCCTCAAATTTTTACTGGCTACGTTCTTCAGGCAAGCTTCATTATTAAGGACTTGGCAGGAACCACATTAAATCGTCACGTCCGTCCGCTAGTCAGCTCGAATCTCTTGATAGAAAAGGACAGTCCATCCGCCGTCTGTGTGATAACATAGCGTTGTGTCGAGCAATTCAGTAGTCCGTTGTTTCGGTATATTACAGCTCAGCGACTGTTCTCACTATTGTAAATTAACCGTTGCTGAATCAGTTGAATCGCTTTATACCACCATTGTATTTATTTTATGAGCGGGTTAACTACCATGTAACTTACAGTTTCAAGGTTGTGACCATTACTTGGTGGATAAACACTATTAATATAATCAGTACGTCCATTACACTCCACGTGGTGTAGGATTTTTTATTTAGATTTCTTTAGTTTTATAATAGTCACAAACCGGCATGACTTTATTTTTCTTAAGACAGAAAAATCGAAAAAAGTATCATTCCATAAGGAAATTATGCGCAAAATAATGTATGAACTTGAGTTATCTTCAAAACAAGCTCATGGAACAGCTAAAGGATATTATTTTATAGTGTGTACCCATGTGAAATAAGGATAAAAATCTTACAAAACATGTACTGTCTTTGAGTTGGTAATTTTCTTAAATAATTTTTCATTTAAAAAATCACTTTCTGTACTAATACTGTATTACATAACATGTCTCTTTCTTCACAGCAATACTTCACAAAATGTCGGTACTAACAGTATCAGAGTCCTTGTATCTGGTTAGAAAATTTACCCGAATTTGCCACTTTATACAATTGTACATCGATATACGTACGTAATATTCATAAATCCCAGTTGAGAGATAAACATTTTAATTTTTCATGTATTTTGAGAAAGGTATCTTAAATTGCCTAGACTATAAGCTTTAATATATTTTTTTCAAATTTAAAGTCGATTGTACAAATTTAAAAGGGGTTATAGAGGTGGAAAAGTCTTTTCCCAGACGTTCCTTAAAACGAATACAGTCATAAATAGCAATATAATTAATATTTTCACCCCCATAGTACAGTAAACATTAAAGTATAGACTAAAATAAATTTTGTATACAACTTTTAAATGTTCAAAAATCCATAAACATATATTAAACGAAGGAGATAAATTACCATGACCGAGTGTTTTAAAACGATTAAAACTTAAAAAAGGTATTTTAAATAAAGGAGAGGGAAGAGTTATTTTTACAAGTGTATATCTTTGTATGAGCTACTACAGATGTCTTGAAAAGTAAAACTGAGATCTAAAGAGTTTTATTTAATACATTTAAAGTTTAATATTTAAAAAATAACATGCTATTTGGTAATATAACAGTGATGAATATGTTTAACAGCCGACATCAATCTGAAATTCTCTTCAGAGATGAGAGTGTGAGAAAATGTCTGTAACGACAGTGGCGGCATTTCTCCGGCCAAATACTGCAGTGGACCAACAAGTGGTTGTGGAATCGATAAAGGTGCCGATAAGCAGTAGTTAGCTGTGTACGTCTACTAACAGTCGACATCTCCATGAGATATCGTTCTTTATCTCTTCAGAGATGAGAGAGTGAGAAAATGCCTGCAACGACAGTGGCGGCATTTCTCCGGCCAAATACTGCAGTGGACCAACAAGTGGTTGTGGAATCGATAAAGGTGCCGATAAGCAGTAGTTAGCTGTGTACGTCTACTAACAGTCGACATCTCCATGAAATACCGTTCTTTATCTCTTCAGATAACTGCGAGACAAACGTCTAGCGGCATTTCTCCGGTCAAATACTGCAGTGGACCAACAAGTGGTTGTGGAATCGATAAAGGTGCCGATAAGCAGTAGTTAGCTGTGTACGTCTACTAACAGTCGACATCTCCATGAAATACCGTTCTTTATCTCTTCAGATAACTGCGAGACAAACGTCTAGCGGCATTTCTCCGGTCAAATACTGCAGTGGACCAACAAGTGGTTGTGGAATCGATAAAGGTGCCGATAAGCAGTAGTTAGCTGTGTACGTCTACTAACAGTCGACATCTCCATGAAATACCGTTCTTTATCTCTTCAGATAACTGCGAGACAAACGTCTAGTGGCGGCATTTCTCCGGTCAAATACAGCATTGGACCAACAAGTGGTTGTGGAATCGATAAAGGTGCCGATAAGCAGTAGTTAGCTGTGTACGTCTACTAACAGTCGACATCTCCATGAAATACCGTTCTTTATCTCTTCAGATAACTGCGAGACAAACGTCTAGCGGCATTTCTCCGGCCAAATACTGCAGTGGACCAACAAGTGGTTGTGGAATCGATAAAGGTGCCGATAAGCAGTAGTTAGCTGTGTACGTCTACTAACAGACGACATCTCCATGAAATACCGTTCTTTATCTCTTCAGATAACTGCGAGACAAACGTCTGTAACGACAGTGGCGGCATTTCTCCGGCCAAATACAGCAGTGGACCAACAAGTGGTTGTGGAATCGATAAAGGTGCCGATAAGCAGTAGTTAGCTGTGTACGTCTACTAACAGTCGACATCTCCATGAAATACCGTTCTTTATCTCTTCAGATAACTGCGAGACAAACGTCTGGCGGCATTTCTCCGGCCAAATACTGCAGTGGACCAACAAGTGGTTGTGGAATCGATAAAGGTGCCGATAAGCAGTAGTTAGCTGTGTACGTCTACTAACAGTCGACATCTCCATGAAATACCGTTCTTTATCTCTTCAGATAACTGCGAGACAAACGTCTGGCGGCATTTCTCCGGTCAAATACTGCAGTGGACCAACAAGTGTCATACAAAGCAACTGCACGTCGCGTCGTAAGAAACGCGACGAGGTTTAAAGTACGCTCCGTGGGAGACGTGGCCCCGTCCCTGACCTACGCGCCACGATGCGCGTAGATACATCATATTTCACAGTCTTGTACAATCTGACAGCGACTGGAACTTCTGAAGTGAAATGACTCAATTTTATAATAAATGTCGTTCAACTCAATACAGCAGTTATTGTGTTAGATGATCATACTTTATTACCAACAAATAGACTACAACGCCAACTTATCTTTGTTATTCACTGTAATCAGCACTCAGCTGCGGCTTCCTCATGCGAGAGGTGCATGTACGATTTTCGGAGACATCAGTACGAATTTGCCTATTGTCGTTCAAACATTCAACAAAAAGGTATATAGAAGAAATGGAAATTTGATATTGATACAAAATTATCACTTTTACAACGATAACTTGTCAACTTTTATGAACATGTCATTTTACGTACTCGTATTAAAATGAACAGTGTTTTACTTCTTTCGTACCACTTTCACCAGACTTACAACAGATGAGAGTAGAAGTTGGCATTTAAGGAATTAACAATTACTAAGTTCTTTAATCATAATAGCAGAAATTGCCTGTCGGCACCTTTTGTTGTGCTAGTAAGGACCGGCAGGGCCTACTTTGCCGTCTGTGATAACTCTTGATAGAAAGTCATAGGGGAATTGAAAATTGGTATATTGGTCCCTCTTGGTCCCATAAAGAACCCCATTAGTTTTGGGGAAAATAGGTCTTGCTAGAAAGATCCCAGAAACTACGAAATTGGAACATGTTGTAGATTACTCTTGTTCCAAGGAAGAACCCTATTAATTTTGGGACTTAAGTCGAAAGACAGTCCATCCGTATGTATGTCTCTCCGTCCGTGAAATAACTCTTGCTAAAAACTACGAAATTGGAACATGTTGTAGATTACTCTTGTTCCAAGGAAGAACCCTATTAATTTTGGGACTTAAGTCAAAAGACAGTCCATCCGTAGGTATGTCTCTCCGTCTGTGAAATAACTCTTGCTAAAAACTACGAAATTGGAACATGTTGTAGATTACTCTTGTTCCAAGGAAGAACCCTATTAATTTTGGGACTTAAGTCGAAAGACAGTCCATCCGTATGTATGTCTCTCCGTCTGTGAAATAACTCTTGCTAAAAACTACGAAATTGGAAACATGTTGTAGATTACTCTTGTTCCAAGGAAGAACCCTATTAATTTTGGGACTTAAGTCCATCCGTATGTATGTCTCTCCGTCTGTGAAATAACTCTTGCTAAAAAACTACGAAATTGGAACATGTTGTAGGTTACTCTTGTTCCAAGGAAGAACCCTATTAATTTTGGGACTTAAGACAGTCCATCCGTATGTATGTCTCTCCGTCTGTGAAATAACTCTTGCTAAAAACTACGAAATTGGAACATATTGTAGATTACTCTTGTTCCAAGGAAGAACCCTATTAATTTTGGGACTTAAGTCAAAAGACAGTCCATCCGTATGTATGTCTCTCCGTCTGTGAAATAACTCTTGCTAAAAACTACGAAATTGGAACATATTGTAGATTACTCTTGTTCCAAGGAAGAACCCTATTAATTTTGGGACTTAAGACAGTCCATCCGTATGTATGTCTCTCCATCTGTGAAATAACTCTTGCTAAAAACTACGAAATTGGAACATGTTGTAGGTTACTCTTGTTCCAAGGAAGAACCCTATTAATTTTGGGACTTAAGTCAAAAGACAGTCCATCCGTATGTATGTCTCTCCATCTGTGAAATAACTCTTGCTAATAAAACTACGAAATTGGAACATGTTGTAGGTTACTCTTGTTCCAAGGAAGAACCCTATTAATTTTGGGACTTAAGACAGTCCATCCGTATGTATGTCTCTCCATCTGTGAAATAACTCTTGCTAAAAAACTACGAAATTGGAACATATTGTAGATTACTCTTGTTCCAAGGAAGAACCCTATTAATTTTGGGACTTAAGTCAAAAGACAGTCCATCCGTATGTATGTCTCTCCGTCTGTGAAATAACTCTTGCTAAAAACTACGAAATTGGAACATGTTGTAGATTACTCTTGTTCCAAGGAAGAACCCTATTAATTTTGGGACTTAAGTCAAAAGACAGTCCATCCGTATGTATACCTCTCCGTCTGTGAAATAACTCTTGCTAAAAACTACGAAATTGGTACATGTTGTAGGTTACTATTGTAATGATTTTGTGCCCTAGATAATTTCAGATCAGATCGTCCTTCCATCTTGAGTTCGTGTTTGCGGTAACTCTTTATTTGCTCTGTCGGGTCCGTCAATACTGCGTTGTATCGGTCTAATTAAAAGTGCAACGTCATTAACTGATATGAAGCCATATAAAACTGATATGAATACAAAAGCTGATTGTATAAGCCGCTGCATAAATTTTACTGAGCGGCCATTACCAAGATAAGGCACACCCGCAGCTGTCGCTCATTCCATCTAATACTGTGATTCAGCTTACAAATATTTTAGCTAGCACATTCACGTTTATCTACAGCTTACAAATCGCTAGCGTATTCACGTTTTATTATTTCCCCTTTAGTTAAAGGGTACTCTAAACCCATTAGCTTTATTCGTGTTTACATACGATAACATATATTTTGTACTCTAAGAACATTGTTTAATACTACAAAGTACACTTTTCTATGGTTACTATATTTCTAACACAAGATCTCACCGTAAGTTCTTTTATTAAGTATTTCCTGGACATTTAACTTAAGTAACTGAAACTGTCTATGAGCAAGCTACCTCCAAGTATGCACAAAGTTAGCACCAAATACCCCTAATCAGCTTTTTTTTAAGTTTGTAATTGACGATGGAAGGTTTGAAAGGATTACAGGATTTCGGACATTTGGCATCGTTATAGGTTATAAAAGATATAACAACGTTTCGAGGATTGGAGTCTACCCTCTTCGTCAGGTGGGGCAGGCATTATAGTAAATCTAAAAATAAAGAACAGAAAGAAGTTAAGAAGGGAAAGAAAAGGGTTAAAACATACCGAAACGCTGCTTGCAGTCCAGTCCAGACGTTGTCACTGCATAGGGTGCAAGTCCCGAGCACAAATCACAAGTACAAGGATCACAATCTCACATTACACTAGCACAGACTACAGTGGGATAAAGTACGAACAGACTGGACTTAAGCAGCTTTTGGGTATGTTTGAAACCTTTTCTTTCCCTTATATACTTGTTTGTGCTCTTTATTTTTGTTTATGTTAATACCAATCCTCGAAACTTCGTGTTATACCTTTTATAACCCATAACGATGCCAAATGTTGGAAATCCTGTTATCATTTTCAATGCCGTACATCTAGTTGCTATATAAACTTATTTTAAAAATATTTAAAGGCTACTTTCAATATCGGGAGTGTAAAACGAATAGTACTATTTAGAAGAAACATGATCTATTTAGCTACCAAACAATTTATTTAAATTCATGAAGCTTTACATCAGTATGTGTATACATCTTATTTTGTTACAAGTTATTTTATTTTTTGTACCAAAATAAGTAAAATGAACTTCTCATAAATTTGTACTGTAAAGTACTTAGTTTTCCGTTTGAGCATTGTTAATTTGTATAATTATTTTACTTAATAAGATATGACTTGGAAGTTAAAATTAAAAAAATAGTAGAAATGGCAGCTTTTTGAAAACTCTTGAATCAAATCAAACAAAAACGGAAGTAGTGATTAAAAAGTTAGCTCACGAAATCTTCTAAAATATTAGCTGACTTTTCATAATCTGGTAATTAATCAAAACATAAGGAAAGGTAACACTACTAGACTTTATAATTCATTTTAGTGTAAAAATCAGCTGTTTCAACATAGTACTGTGAGAATATAAATAGAATCACACTGATGTTTATACAGGGAAAGAGATGTTTACATAGGGAAAATCAGCTTGACTTAGCAACCAGGGAAACGGTGATTTTCGCAGACTCAGCTGCATTGGAAAGCAACCCATTGCTACTTCGTGCTGCAGAGTAGTGGAAAATTTATTTGCTCGGTTAAATTTCTGTGTATTGCGTATTGCTGGTGCATTAGTTTTTGTGTGTAAAATAGCCGCCATTTGGAAACTAGTGACGCCATTTCCTTTACTTTTAGCTATAACTGAGAACTTATTAAGACAGATGGGTATGAGCCAACACATTGTAACTCCAAAACTTAATGTATGACAAGTATGTCATAAGCAAAAACAGAAACATACTTATAGACCTAGCACTGTATGGCACATGTTTATAGGAACATTACTTTGGTGTACGTTATTAACTCCTGCTCAAGTTCAATGTAACGTCAAGAAAACATCTGTAACGTCAAGAGACCTCGAACCTCAGGAGCTAAGACACTAAATACCACGAAACGTTGCACAAATAGTTGTGTAACATTAAAGACACGCCAGAAACAGGAACATTGGTCTAGCATACTCCTACTCCTAGGTGATCTAAATAAGAAAGCGAATACTTTGGATAGATCATCCTGCACGCTCATCTCCACAAGGACGTTGATGGTAAGTTATGATTAAATTTGTCACGGTCACGGACACTGGTTTGTGGATTTTCATCCAAAAGCAAATACGTATTAATTACTTAATTGAAAATGATTCCTCAGTGTAGTTTTAATGCTTTATTAATTTAACTATTAATATACTTGTTACGATTGTAGAAAATACTTAATGTTAAACATTAATGAGTTAATATACTTGGCTACGATTCTAGAAGATACGAAATGCTAAACATTAATGTGTTAATATACTTGTCTACGATTCTAGAAGATACGAAATGCTAAACATTAATGTGTTAATATACTTGGCTACGATTCTAGAAGATACGAAATGCTATACATTAATGTGTTAATATACTTGGCTACGATTCTAGAAGATACGAAATGCTATACATTAATGTGTTAATATACTTGGCTACGATTCTAGAAGATACGAAATGCTAAACATTAATGTGATAATATACTTGGATACGATTCTAGAAGATACGAAATGCTAAACATTAATGTGTTAATATACTTGGCTACGATTCTAGAAGATACGAAATGCTAAACATTAATGTGTTAATATACTTGGCTACGGTTCTAGAAGATACGAAATGCTAAACAGAAAAAAGGACATAGATTTCAGTGGCAAGAGAATATTTTCAAGAGATTATTGTGTGGACCATTAGAGATACAAGAACTGATAAAAAGAAAAAGGGAATGCAATTCTGGGATATACTTTTCAATGAAACCGAAACGTGGATTCTCAAGAAAGAAGACACAAGAAGTGGGGATTTGGAGAAGAGTGGGGGGCATAAGATGGAAAGCAAGGTTATAGATAATGATTGTGGAGGGAGTGTTGAGGGATTCCAGGAACAAGAATGTAGAAGGTGTTCTACAGTATCGATGATTCTGTACGGCACTAGGACTACTAGCAAACATTATGTATGGCACATAAGAGGTCGGCAGCAGCACGACGATAATACGTCTGCACATTACACAAAGAGACCTCTATCAGCAGCTCGGAACGTAACCGGAGAGATCAGGCGATCAGCGCGATGTGGCACGGCGGAAGCAATCGCACTGTTTGTTCAACAACAAGAGGAGTTCCATTGTTCGGTGGTTCCGCCTTCCCGTGACGGACGTCGTTTGTCTTGAAGGCGCGGCCCAGTCGCGTCACCGCCCCCGGCACCACCTATAGCACCCGGGTGTTATATAATACAACGGTCAGGATATTACTCGCGAGATACTATCTGGCGGTGGCGGTAAGGTCAACCGCTAGCGTTCACTGTGTTGAGGGAGGTTGTCGATTCGGACCTAAGGGCAGTATAACAATCTCAAGAGTTTAGCCTCCATCCATGAATACGCTGAGACGAAGCCTGTTGGGAGCATGTTGTCTACATTCAGTTTTTATAATGTTTAATTAAGTTGGTGCTATCAGGTTTTGCCCAAAACCCTTTAAAGTACCTTTTAAAAAAATCTACTAGAAATTTATAAAATCGGTTTTGTGTTTTTGCTAACTAAGTCTTTAATATAAAAATAAAGCCTTTTTGTTGAGACAAAAAAACTTTGTCTAAACTAGAAAACAGACACCACATCTTTATATTTTTACTGAAGTATATAAATATTTTAACTGTCTCAAAACAAAATTAAAGTTCATAATGTGAAAGTTATAAACGTTACATGCGGTTTTTCAGATAGATATTGGTACACGTAATTCCATCAAATTTACACAAATTTAGTTTAAAACTAAATCAGTGAACGACAAAAACCACAATTTTACTTTTTTACTGTAGAACAGCAATATTTAAATTATACCAAAACAAAATTCAAATTCATAATGTGAAATATACAAACGTTACACACAATTTCTCAAATATGCACAATTTCGAAAAGTTTAAAGATTGCATGACATTTCACCAAAGTTACACAAATAAAGCTTTAAAATAAATCGATGAACCCCTAACACAATTTTACTTGTTTACTGTAGAATAGCAATATTTAAATTATCCCAAAACAAAATTCAAGTTCATAATGTGAAAGTTACAAACGTTACATACAATTTCTCAAATTTATGCAATTTCGAAAAATTCAGATGTTACGTACACGTCATTCCACCAAATTTACACAAACTTAGTTTAAATCTAAATCATTGATTCAACCACCACAGTTTTACTGACGTATATAAATATTTTAACTATCGCTAAACAAAATTCAAGTTCATAATATGAAAGATATAATCGTTATATACAATTTCTCAAATGTGTGCAATTTCGAAAAATTCAAAGACTAACACGTAAATTCCACGAAATTTACACATATTGAGTTGAAAACTAAATCAGTGAAAGACCGCTACAAGTTTACTTTTTTACTGTAGAATAGCAATATTTCAATTGTCCCAAAGTAAATTCAAGTTCATAGAGTGAAAGATACAAACATTACATACAATTTCTCAATTTAGAAGATTGCAATTTAGAACATTCAAAGATTGCACTTCATTACATCAAATGTAAACGAAGAGTGTGTTCAACTATTTTTTCCATATTATATTTTTCGTACACCATGGAGTGGCACAGCTGCAATTCGGAGCATTTGGTTCAAATTTAAAAACAATAATAAAGCATCAAATAATCCTATTTTGGTCAGATTCCGTTATATGCCCCCAACGCATAAACTTTTTTTAATGAACTTAACACGTTATAAAACAATGTAGTTGAGTAACTAATTTTTCATTTACGGATGATTTTAATGAATTACAATTGGTTACTAGCTAAGAAAAAAGGGTTCTTGCGTATTATATCGACCACACCCCTACATTTCTCCAAACATAAAAATTCAACAAAAACAAACATTACCAAATAAAAACTAAACTCTTTATTAAAAAAAAAAACTCATGAAACTTGTTTTTATTCTTGATTACACTCCGCCACCCAAAATGCGAGTGCCTCCGGCCATCAGCGCGGGCTTCGGTAGCCGAAGCCCGCGCTGATGTCAACGAAAGAAAAACATCCCTCGAGATAGTACCTATCAATAAAATATCAAATTCTAGAGGGGCTGACCAGAAATATAAATTGAATTGTAATGGAAAGGCAATTATGTACCGTGCAAAAAACTTAAATAATCAAGTGATGCCGCGCGGCCTGCCGTAATCGGGATTCTCGAGAAAGATAACAGCGACAACAATACCGATCGCAATACCTGGAAATACTTGTTGATTGATGGAATGTAAGTTCTGTTACTCAACTACATCGTTTTATAACGTTCTAAGTTCATTGAAAAAAGTTTTAAGCGTTGGGGGCATATAACGGAATCTGACCCTTATTTTTTCTCCATCCGTTCTCGCTTTAATATTGTCCGGGATCTGCAACCATTAGCAACTACAAGCCTAATCTTGCAGGGTACAAGACGTTTGACAGCTAGCCAGTAGTAGTAGCAGTAGTAGGTGGCAGCAACGCGCATGGACGTGTGGGTATGTTTAGCACGTCCCGGGTCGCATAGTCTAGTAATTGCGGCCGGGGTGTGAAGGGCCTTGCGCTCGGACGATGAGACAAGGCCGTGCTGAGGTCACAGGCCCAGGCAGTGGGTCATGTGATGTGTGTGAGCTGCCTTCAGTGCTAGAAACAGCTGTACACGGTCTGACACTATTAGACCAATGTCACGAGACAAAACATCGTCCTCGCCCGATCTCCTGCCCTCAGTGCCCTAATTATCCTAATGCGAACAATGACAGCACACAACCGACATACCGGCAGAACAAAATAATATAATACTGCCTAGACACACCATATATGGTGAATTCTTTATTTACCGGAATAAATCCGAAGAATGTCACATTTAAGAAATCACATTTTGTGTGAGGATAAGAAGTCAAGAAAGAAGAAAGATTAAAAATAAAAACCAAACGTTTGAGAAAATAATTATTTTTCTGTAAGCGATGATTACAGTGTAAAGATATCATATTAATGCAGTGCAGATACCACAGTAGCGTATCCAAGATTTAAATTTGGGGGAGGGATGGGGGCAAACCTAAATCTTAAATTTTACCTGTGCAGGGTAGGTACATTATAAACCTCTTCTTTCTAATAGAATGTTTTAAAAATACTCAATGTTGACAATTTTAAATTAAAGCTTTAATAATTAGTTAGATACATAAAAACAAAACAAGTTTCTCTTACACAATATGATGACTAATTTAGCAAAGTGTGAACACTGAACCGGTACCATTTATATTGTTTATGACTGGCCAGCTCTGAGAATACCATCAGCGAGGTTCCACTGTAGTAAACATTCCTGCATTTATAGCTCGGGAGACATGAGTATATTAGCCAAGCCAGCAATAAAAATGTCAGATTGAAATTGATATACAATTCTACTTCTATGGTATTTGTGAACATGTTTGGTGAAAGATTCAACTGAATGATTAAGAATGATTAAATTTACGCCTCTATATTACGATTTTGACTATATAATCTAATCGGTAGCCTAATCAAACATGACACTTTTTGAATAGAAATTTCTCTACTGTTGCTCTGTTTGACTATTGATTGTTGCCATAATTACAAACAACTTATGCAGTTTCAGTAAACTTTGATCCCTATATAATGGGTGGTTTAATCAGACCTAAAACTTTTTAAATAGACATTTTTCAACTGTTGCTTTGTTTGACTATTGATTGTTGCCATAACTACTAACACAGCTTATGCAATTTCAGTAAACTTGGGTATCTATATAAATGGGAGGTCTAATCAAGTGACACTTTTTACATGTTTCTCAACTGTTGATTTGTTTAGACTATTGATTGTTGCCATAATTACAAAACACAACTTACGCAGTTTCAGTAAACTTGGAGGAGTAAATAGATCAGCACTGTTCTTTATTATTTAAGCTTTTTTAAGATAATTTCATTTGAAAATGAAAACGAGAAGAGTGGTAAGTGAAAATTATTCAGAACTTTCAGTCTAGAATACAAATGAACTCGTTATGGTATCAACAATTTAGAGGGACTTTGACGCCTCAGTGACTGTTTTACTATTGTATCTCGTATTTCATGTTTTGACAATGTCACATATTCTATCCGGTCTTCGGATCCGACTGTTAGTTGTGAGACTAACTAAAGAGCAAAGGTTTTGCTACAAATCCTCAAAAAATTGACAATTTAAACAATTGTGTAGGAAATAAGTTACTGCAATACCAGGTCTAGTATTGGAAAATTGTTATAAAATGCATATGGCATCTAAAAATCATGTACAAGCTGTTAAAAAGAAATATTGTTCCCCAGCAGTTACCCGTGGCTTTGCACGTAATTTCATAGCCTTTGCACATGTATGAGCACTACTGGTTCAAGAGAATTATATTTCCGACCACAATGCCATGTTGCCACAATAAAAAATATATCAAAAATGTATATTTATAGCCATTATAATTAACTCCAGCCTTAGAAATTTGTTGAGCCGTATTTGACTTGGCTTCTCTCTGATCAAGAAATTTACAAATTATTACAGCCTTAAAATTGAAACCCCACAACGATGTTAAAATCTTTTATTACTAATCTAAAAAATCTTTTTAATTTGTTCCTAGACAATATATAGCTGAGCTAGAAATGTGTATAAAAATACATTTGGTAAACCTACAGGCACTTAAAAACCAGAGTAAATTGTGACATCAATAATTAGGCAGTTTCACAAAATTGTTTGCTAAGGTGTTAAACACGCTTGTATTTCCCTTTATTTGGGTGTATTTAAAAAAGAAACAGTATCAGGCGAACACTCACCTCACTGCACTGTGGTTAGTGAGATTTAAAATAGAAAGAAGATTTTGTAAGAGAGTTGGCCCTGAAGTGTAATTGAATGTTGCAAGACAGATTATACAGATGCAGTGGCATTTCATAACAATGGAATGACCACTTTGCACTTGTCTGTCCAGTATATATTCAAGGAGTAGTAAAACTCTCTCTGACACTATGTAAAATAAATCCAAATATAACTGTTTGAGGAAAATAAAATTTTAAATCTGTTAATAGATTTATACACATAAAAGTAGAAGTCACCTGCAGCTTCACATGCAATTTCGTAGATTTGGCAAATGGATGACCAACTTCTGGTTTGAGCGAATTATATTTTTCGACACCAATGTTGAGTTTGCCTTATTTCCCCGAACAAGAAAACATACACAGGTCTGAGAAGCCTACTTTGGTCATAGAGCGTGTACGTTGGGCCATTGCAATTTACTTCCAGTCTAAGACTTTTCTACTGCCACAATTGAGTTTGCTTTGGTGTCCTGATCAAGAATGTATATTACATAAGCAGGTCTGAGAAGTCTACTTCTGTCAAAAGACAACTAAAATGGATTTCATAACAATCTTTAAATTTATACTAAAAAGTTAGATAAGTAACTTTATCTTTGATATTACCATTACATTACTGACCAAGCACTGCAGTCTTAATATTTGCTAAAACGTACAGTCAAAGGTACCTATATTTTTACTAAAACTGAATGTTTTCTTATTCTATGTTTAACAGCGGCTCCAGAAAATATTGAAATAAAGTGTTGCTATTATTAAGCGTACTCTGTTTCAAGGCTATAGATGTAAATAAATTGAAATTAAATGAATAAAACATATTATTGTGCTGCAATACAACAATGTTTATACAGAACAGTTGATTACACTTAACAGACTCTTTTGATTAAAATTACTTTAGAGACCAAGATGTGATTTTTGTAACTTTAGAGATCAGTGAGGCGTAGCCTGAAGGGATTTTCGAAATAGGAACCAGGGACTTTAATAATTTCGTTGTAAAAATTTCAGTACCAAATCATCCATTAGTTTTTACGTGATTAAATAACACACCCAGAAAGAGGGGGAGAGATATAAATATCATTATATTTTAATATAATAGTATAAATGGACGTTTTTGTCCATTACTTTTCTTAACATTCCTTTCGAGCGATGTATGCTGATTACACAACACTGTTAATGTCTCAATCATCTTCTGAAAACCTTGCTGTCAAATCCTACATTGAACTGCACATAGCTTACCAATATACTTGTAGTAATGAAAATTATCTAACAGTTAACATTAAAAAATTAAATTATTTATTATTTGAAGAAAAAGAAAGGAGTTCCCATGTTGCCAGACATAAAATTGGATAGTTGCACAAGGTTTCCTGAAGTGAAAATAGAAAGTAGTTGGCAATGCAACGATCATATTGAGATTCTCTCCAAGACACAGAATTTAGATTTTTATGTTTCAAAGAGAACCAAGTATATCATTGATGAATTCCCAGTTCATAAAAAATATGTTTAACAGAACCTGTTATCTTAAATGTTTCATGACTCCATTTTTTTTTTTATAGGACCAATAACCTATCTAAATTGCTTATCGTTGTTATTCCATTAATGCTTATTCCATAAGCTAAATGTGAGTGGATCAACGAAAATTTATTAATTTAAGTTTTTTTTAATTAATAATTTATGCCATTTTCAAAATGCATTTAGACCAGCAGAAATCTTATTAGTAACATGATCTACATGTTTATCCGAAGCTAAATTCTAATCATTGTAAGTCCTCCAAATATTTGTGCGGTCTACATGTTTGAGTCTGTCATTGTCTAGAAAAATGTCACAATTGAAATTTGATCTGGATTGAAAAAGAAATATAATTAGATTTTTCAGAATATAATAAAATATTATTTTTGTCAAAAACATAATTAATCCTACTTAGACCAATAAATGATGAATTTTAAATATTCTCAATTTATTAGATATATATTCAGAATATTATCGTATATCATTAGTCACAAGGATAAGATATACCTAGAGAATTATAATACTCTACTAAATCAAGCATAAGTTTACAGAGGTTTGTAAAGTCCTTTCGGCCCTGCATTACCTTCAAGACTGACAACCTGTGAATAACTTGGACCAAAAGCAGTTGTAATTAACAACTGAAAGAGTTGTATGTCAAAAAACTCAAGAATACTATGAAGGTCTAAGATGGCTGGAGGACCAACTGTGGAATTATACAGACAAAACACACTAAATACCATATCTGTAAAGTAACATGTCCGTAACCCACCAGCGACGGTGAAAAAACTGAGGAAAAATCTACATGGCATTTCCTGTGGCCTATGCGGCAAGTAATCTGGACCAAAAACGCACTGCAAGATTGCGATGATTGGAAAGAGGTAAAAGGCAACCTAAGTTTTTTATACTGAAGGCATATTTTGTGTTTGAATTGTTGTGGCTAACATTTCTTTGAATGTTACAATGTGTGTATATATATATATATATATATATATATATATATATATATATTCCTTAGGGTTTAATTAAACTTTTTTTTAATTAGTAACAAAAGTGGCCTAAATTTAACAGAGGCTTTAATGACTCTCATCTCATTAAATAAAGAATAAGTGGTTGTATCTTAAAATTTTTGAGGACTGGTATTTTATCACATATGATTTTTTAATCATAATAAACAACTGGGCAAGAGGATGGTCCCGATTATGAAATCCGGATAAGCGGCTTTTGACTAATATTAGATTTTAATGTATAGACCTTGACTATTGTCTAGGAGAATGCAAATTGTATCATGATTGAGGATGTATTTCTTGAATAACTTCCCAATGCGAGGAATGAATTTATACATCAACTCCCCCAAAAAAATTGCAAATTTCTATTGAGCAGAACATTTGTGTTACTACAAGTAATATGTGTGGTACTTACCACCCATACTTTTAAGAGAAGAAAACAAAAATGTAGCAGTCTCCTTGTCAAAATTATTTTATCATTTCCATAGATAAAGTTTCAGTATGTTTGGACTGTTACCTGAATCCTTGGAAAAGTTGTCTGTAATAAAAATCCATGTAATGACAGTAAAATCAACATCAATGTTGATTTGTCACTAAATATAAGAGAGCAATCAGAAGTAAGCAACTTTGATCTTGTAAAATTATATGATAAAGAATATATAGAGGGTATATCTTGAAATAAGTGATAAGAATATATGAGTAGATTAAGAATTGGTGGCATGGGACCAAGAAAAAAATTACCTAAATCACAAAGATATGCTACAGACGGGAAGGTTGACCAAAAGAGAATGTTTCTATGTTTGTACACTTTAAACACAAGTGTTTAAACTTGTAAAATAACCTGGTGTCTCTGTAATGTTTTTTTCAACTTTTATTTTCTTTAATAAGGATTTTAGAAGCCCTTGGAACTATTTCAGGTATAATATTTAAGACATATATTATTTCAGTGTTCATGCAAAATTTTAATACAATCGTACATAGTAGCTTTTGTGTAGCAGAAGTATATATTCACATGTACAATATTTACGATTAGGTTAAACCCCTAAAAAGGCACATCTGCTCAACATCCCTAAAGCTCATTTCCCTTGTCTGTACCCTCAGTTTATATGCAAATCTAATAAAAAAACAGTGTCTGTTTCCTTGCTTTCCAATCTATGTTCATTACATTATTCTACTATTTGGTTTGGTTTATGAATTAAACCAATTTTGTCATATACCTAATCAGTACCACATCCCTCACAGACTCACTGTCCCTTGATGGTTTTCCAAGCCCTCGAAGAATTGTACTCGGCATCGGGTGGATTACCTTGGTATGCAATTGTTCGAAATGGTTGTGGACTTGCTCCGATCATGTATTTCCTTATTTGTAGTCAGAAAGAGAATGGCATGCATTGAATCATGTTAGTGTCTATTCTCTCTGTTTTTATTCCTTCAGCACACATTATTTTATTGTACGTATTCTGGGCCACAAGTCAAAGGAATAAAAACTTTTAGAGTATTTTACATGGGAATATTCTCAATTTTGGAATATTGAATTTGATATCAACGCCATCATCTATAATAAAAGTGAATAGTAATTTTCATTTTTATTTCTATACACTTTTACACCCACACATACATATAAATGAGAATAAGTCTATTGAAGGATAACGTGAATAATTACATGACAAATTTGTTATTGAGGAATATTGCTTAAGTAAAGACCGACAGCTTATATTTAAATATAGGTCTGATATTAGACTCCCAAGAGAATGGGATAGTGAAGGGTAAAAAGAGATTTTACTTGGAAATGTTAAGACAATCGGCAATGCGATGTAGCAACCACATCTTACAGGTCTGACAAGTGAAGGATAACTTGCTCAGCTGTTTTGTCTGACTGTAAACAATAAATGTTCATTCCTGAACCTCAATTCTGTATTAAAACGAAACAGCCAATGTAATAGTACACAAAGAGAAGTTCTTCAAGTAATCTCCATTACTTATTTGGGTCGAAAAACAATGTCAGACCTAGTGTTTAAGCATGGGTCAAATATTACAGCTTATGTGTAGTGTGAAATATTTAAAACAAAGTGACACATGGGATAAAAAAACAACGCCATGGGTAACTGTCTCCTGGTATTAATCAAGAAGAGGTGCCTTAATAGACGACAGTTTAACAGCCACAAGAAACCCAAAAACAATGGGTTGATTTGCCGCTAATGTTCTAATTCCTAGGTGACAAATTTTTTTCCACTCAAATTTCCTGAACCCTGTAGTTTACTTGTACTTGTTTTCATTTTTAGAGAAAATCCAAGGCTTTAAATAAGTACTGTTTTAAGTACTTATTTTGACTACTACATGTGTTTTTTGGGAATGCTGTGTAACTACTGTGTTAACTTCAACTTCTTTCACATTTTAATGTAAGTATAAAGTGATCTATCCTTAGAAGCAAAAAAATGAAAATTAAGTGTTGGAATGCTATTGTTAACATTGCTCAGTAATAATAAGGTTCAGAGTACATGTATATGATACATATCCTCGCTCTGTGGGAAACAATCAAATCAATTCTGTGCATGACAGTGAGTTTAATACCTTCACATTATAGATAAAATTGTAATTTTATGCTTACTTTATTTAATTAATAGATGATATATTCTTCAGAGCTTTAGGCAGAAAAAGAAAAACATTCCTCACAATAGAATCTAAAAATTAAGCTGCGATCATGTTAAAATCTCAATACATCTTCAGGTGGCCAAGATAAGAAACAGAACAGCACATGGATCCTTCTTATCCCTCAGCAAGGTACAACTATCGCTCTGAAAAAATTTACTTTCCGTCACTTAATTTTCACGCTTCTTACTTTCTAAGTAGGCTACTGTCTGATCATCATACTAAAATTTAAATAAAATTGAAACTGACCAATTAAGTTAATTGATCAGAATTTCTTGTTTTGCTTACAGATTCTTGTTAAAAGTATTATATTATTTCAAACATGTAATAAATTTAACACGTTTCAAATTACTTAGATCGGGTCTGACTATTTTTTCTAACCCGGGTCAATGAATGATGAAAACCTGTTGACCAGGTACTAAATATTGAGATATATCAATGTAACTTTAAACAAATCTATATTACCTGGATTACCTACAATATGCATAAATTTGCAAGTCGGTCAGACGAAGTGCCTATTTATACAAATTACTAACCGTAATGATTGTTGACCCGCGTTTACAACTAAAAAAATCCTATTGTCTTCCATAATAATTTTACGTCCAAGTTTTTTTGACACATCTCGATTTTCAGTACGTAGCCAACAGCTTTTTGTTTCTTTTCCAATAGTTTAATCAACTAGATAAAAAAGAAAAGATCAAGAATATTTTGTATGTATTACTTTGAGTTTTAGTTTAATCCATCTAAGTTCAAAAATGTTTATTTTGTAAATATTTTAGAAAGTATAAAAAGGTCATCCAGTTAATCCAGTAAGGTAATTATCATAATCAAGCTACCCATACCAGGATGACTTAGAATGTCCAGTATCCTGTTCAGAGTATATTCTTACAAAAGATCCATCACCGATAATGCACAAGAATTTGACATAGGCCTATCCATTACATAGAGATAAGAGGATTAGAGCTGAATACATATGTACCAGATACGTATTACCTAGAATCAAACATAGGACCAAGTAAAATGAGAGATACAGTAGGCTACGATAAGCGGGTTCGGTTTTTTACATTGATGATAATAAACAAATAGAAAAATATTGGGTACGATAAGCGGACCTGGTTTTTTATTTTGATACCGTACTGACAAACAATATTACTTAATTATAACTTTCGATATAACTAACCGATACTGATTTTGAACAATAACTAAATTGTATCAACTATATTTTCATATAACAAATGCATTTTCTTTTGTTACACAGGAGAAAACATATAAATAAATACACATAGGCTATTTCGTATTTCCTGTTACAGGCCTAAATGTTTTTTATGTTGTTAACATTATTTATGAGTTTTTCCTATTTGCAATTTTAATGGTTTGTTTAATCGTTAGAGCTCATTAATTGTTTATAAGATTATCACTATGTACATTATATAAATTATTTTAATTTAAAATGATTGTGATTACGGCTACAGATATGTTGATATGATTTATAAACCCATACTCGATAAACAAATATTAAGTATCGATGATTGTACTGATAGATATAAAAAACCGGGTCCGCTTATCATACCGTACTCTACTCGTGTTTTCTCCTGGGTAGCAATAATGGACCACTTTCAAGAGTGTTTAAAGCATCCTCTCAAGAAAACCGCACTTCTCTTCTATACAAATACAGAGATGCAAGCAGGTCGGCTGATATGCCACTTTTTCAACTTTGTTTCACAGTCCTCCACAAGCTTTCGACCATCTGTTACTGTTCATAAAAGATACTTTATTATATGAAAAATTGTTTATACAACTTAGTTATTGTTTACAATCAGTATAAGTGGGTTAAATAGATAAGTAATATCATTTCTCAATATCAATATAAAAAGCTGGGTCCGCTTAACGTACTCGACCGAATTCTTTTATTTCAAGTGTTGAATTGTCATATGTTGATATCGATTGATAGTTCTGATAGGCGTATTCATTATACAAAATATCAATGATTATATTAAGCCATATAAAATTTGAGTCCGCTTATTATAAGAAATAAGAACTAACAAAGGACACTGGTTATAAAACCCTACACAAACCTAAGGAGATTGTATAGGCTATCTCTGAATTGCATAAACACTATGCAGTGAAAGGTCTATATAGGCTACTGATTAAATCGAGGCCTAGGAATAAAATATAATATGGACTCTCCAGTTTAGCTAACTCAAGTAGTCCAGAATACTTACCCAAATACATAACGGCTCTTGAATCATAAATGTCACAATGTCAGTAATAAAAACGCCAAGGGATGACAGTTTCTTAGATAACCCACCCACGACATCATAAGAATCATTTTTAACGGCTTCTAATGTTTCGATGTTAATAATTGATGTTGAATTGTTTTTCCAGCTTGGATCACTTGTCACATGAACAGCATAATATACGGAACAAGATAATAATACAGCACTGATAACTGTGTAAGCTTTGAGGCTAGGAAGTGGAAGCCTTTCCAGTAAGATAACAGGCATTGTTCAGAAAATTACACTTATTGGTGAATGTAAAAAATAAGTAACTTATGAGTCATAACAGGAAACGCCGGTGCCGATCTTAAAAATAACCAACCGAAATCGTACTTGCTCACACGGAAATTTGGAACACCTCGTCCTCCTCACGCACACAGCGACACAAGTGTGTTGCTTTTGCAGACCACTGATATCCAACCAAATCCAAGTCAACAACCGAACCAACCCTTCTTACCTGGCCAACATGCGCAGCCAGCTTGATTGCAGTTCTCACTATAACTAGGTCCTACGTTTTTGATCACAAAAAAAGTTGCAAGTATTATATATAAACATGCACATATATATATATATATATATATATATATATATATATATATATATATATATATATATATAAATTCTAATACATATATATATAAGTATGTATGTATGAACATACTACTAATGTAAGAATTTTGCGAACTGCCTAAGATAAACAATTTAAAAATAAAAATGCGTAGGGTATGGTGTATGCATGAGTTAATGACCACTTAAACCACTTGCATTAGGCTAAAGAAAAACATAACATAAAACTAAGAAGAGGAAGCAATCTCTGATTTCAAAAAATATGAAATTGTACTATGAAAACAAACTAAAAATGAAAGAATAAAAAGAGAGTGCTTTCAAAATGAAGAAGGAGGAAAGAAATGATAAAAACCAGATTCAAGATAAATAAAGAAATGATTGACAGAGAAAACAACACTTACTAGAGATATGGCTAATGAAACTAGGATGAAGTTATTAGTTTTTAATTTCAGATAAAACTAGAAGCCTACTTACTTTTTTAGTTAAAAAATATTAATTAAATGCGTTTGTAAACATAATTATAAAATTTATTGTTTAATGTTGGTCTATAAGATGTTTTACATTCGTCTGAACTACACATAAATACGTAGCCTAAGATAAAAAGGGACAGCCAAAATACTTACAACAATTATTGTATATTTAGTTACGAAAATTACAACACAATTGCCCTTAACTGGCCGCATACAAATGCGCTTACAAAACAAACAAAATTTAAATAAGGTGAAATAAAATAAGCTGGCTAAAGGAACTAAAAAAAGTTCATATTTATAAATGTATATAACTAATTATTATCGATAACCATTTCAGGATCTTTTAAACAAAGGTACTACAGAATGGCTATTGATGATCAAGTAAATGACTGATGATCCAATAAATGACTGTAAACTTTAACCCCCGGTCAAATTCTAATTGTGACGAAAAACGTCTTTCATTTATTATACCCATTACTACGTTCCAATAAGTGACCGACTGTACAATTCGATGTTGCTTAGGATTTCGATCTTAAAATGCGTACATAATTGTTCTTTAACTTATCTGATATTAGTTACATATAATATGGTGTAGTTTGAATCAATAATCAAAGAATATTGCAAAATGTAGCTAACATTACTAGTACAACAGTTGTAGTGAGAAACTATAAGGGTGGTCTGGGGTGAACACTTCATTTTGTTCGTGTCATAAACAAATATTTGGTACTGTTTTTTTTAACCAATTACAGAAAGGATTAAATAAGGAGGAATAAAGCAAGTCCCAAAGTCACATTTGTCACTGTTATCTCATAGTTTAGACATTGGGGGAATAACCATCCAAGGGCAGAATGGCTCTTTCAATATGTATATCTTTTAAATTGCAATTCTTGATGAATGTTAACCATTCGATTATGTTTGGCTCTATCAAATGAGATTACGCTTCTGGTGATGAACGAAAAAATCCCTCGAGGTGCGTACAGGTAATTGTTATTTGTTAGGTAAATAATTTTAGAGGATCTGATCACTAATGCCTCCGGCAATCGATGTTGACTATGAGGACAATGAGGTTTACTGCACCGTCAAATATATATTTTTTACTAAACATCAAACATACGCGATATTTCACTTTGGGAAATACAATTTAAATCATGGGACTGAATTGACTTACCAAGTTGAAATTAATTTTTCGCAATCGTGCCGTCGCGTCAGTATAGCAGAGTCTAAATCCATATCTTTTCTCATTCACTCATTTGTAAGTGTGAATAGTACATGCCTTTTATTTAGATTAGTAATCGCAAAGCACCGGTGTTTGACAACTTAACATCTGTAATGTTAAAGAACCGTCAAGAGGGGTTACTTTAGCCAGCTAGGGTAACTTTAGCCAATTTTTAGCAGAAATACATTTCCTTGTGTAAACGATAGGAAAATATACTTTTTTATATATTCACATTTTATATTGTACTTATAAAAAATATATTACGGGGGAAATTTAATTTTTAATTATTATAGGTTGGTCACCTGAATATTTTTGTTTTATTATGACTATGCAGATTCCTTACTCAAAAACTATCGTTCATACAGCTGACGGAAAAAAGTATTACAATTAGTTATAGTAAGTGCCTACACACTCTCTTACCTAACGTTCTAAAACAATAACGTATTATCACTTGCTCTTACAATGTTGTAACATAACAGAATTCGAAGTATTATTTTAGAAAATTAATGAGTTTTTGATATTAATTAATAGTTTGTTTGGTTAGTTCTGTTTGGCAGCTGAATCTAATATGCCAAGAAACTATGTTCGTAGGATTGGCAGCAGGAGGTATGGTGACTACTCAATCGAAACCTTACAAAAGTGTTGGTAACATTCAACCAGACAGGCATGCTCAGTCTAGTGCTTCACAGGCTTATAACATTCCTAGAAGTACAATCAAAAATAAGTTGAAAGGTGCATTTATTGAACATATTTTTAAGATGGCTGAGTAAGGGGTTTTCTTAATGGAAGTGAATCTAAGGTATATACTCGAAGCCTGATTGGATGGGTAGTGCCTCAGATCAAAAATAATCTGCCAGGAGATGATTGGGTAAAAGCAAAATCCAATATTAACTGTGCGAGATTGCAGCACATGCAGGAATTGAAGAAGATACATTTGTTAAGTATTTTCATTACCTATATGAATCCATAAAAAATGTCCCACCACAATAGCTTTGGAACTATGATGAAACAAACATTCGAGATCACCCAGGTTTGCAAAAGAGGAATAAAATAATTGGAACGTGTCATGAACTCAACAAAAACATGCACATCTATTATGATGTGTGGAAATGTAGTTGATGATAGATTCGATCAAACATAGAATGGCTGGTTTGACATGGCAACGTTTTTTCAAGACTGCTTTTTCAGCCGTCTGCTCCCCAAACCTAAAAAACTATAAAAAAACAGGAAAACTCCCTGTGCACAGACTGACAGCTACAGAAAAGAAACCTACACAGGAACTAAGTTATGGAATGCCTTTCCAGAGAACCGGAAGAAGACCAACAGGCTGCAGTTTGGACAACTGAAGTGCTGGCTACAAGAACATCTGGTAGAAAGACCAACTTAATAAATTTTATCAATATACTGACAATGCCTAGCTACTGAATTTTAACAATGTAACTCTATGTCCTTATCTCTATTATAGTATGCAAAATAATATCAATAAACAATTAGCTGAAGTATCATAAAGTATCTTGCATACATATCTTAAGTTGTACTTTCCCCCCTTTGGAACAACTAGAAGAGATGACATATCTAGGACTAGTCTTGGACACAAGAGTTACATGGAAAAACCATGTTAACTATGAAAAACAAAAAATTAATAAAATAAACAAGTATATTTTATTTGTTAAGGCCATTGTGCAATAATAATCTAATGAGATCAGTGTGTTATACATTAATAAATTCTAAACAAGAATATGGTCTGAGCTTATGCGTAAGTAGTGCCTATTCAATTTCATTCGATGATCACCATCCCCTTACGTTTTTACTGGCCTCATTCAGAGCATTTCGAAAGACAGAACAGGGCGTCGTGCCAGGAAGGTGTTTCAGTTTTGGGGGGAATACGTTTAGTCCCAAACAGAGACAACACGGAGCTTCCACCCTACGGTCGCTCCACCTATGGCTCGCCTCCCAACACTTAAAACCAATACATCGGATTCTTCTGTCGGGTCCTCTGAAGTCCGCCTTCAGGTGGCCGAAACCGAAGCACCGAAGCACTTAGTCACTTCCAACCCCTGGTGGATCAGGCAATTGACCCAACCGACTTTTATTCGGCCCGAAATTAGAAGCACGCTCCGTTAGGAGCACTATAGCAAGTCTCTATTCCCGCCTATTAAGTAAAGTCATGGAGATCTTCAGACTCCCCGTGTTAGTTCCCAGATCTCTGGTAATGACGGCCTTAACCTCTTTGGTGAGATTGTCGAGGTATCGGATTTCTAAAGCCGCCGTCGGCTTCGAACGGTTCCGCTCGCCCTGACAGCATCCTTCAAAGCAGCACTGAATGTGGTCATGGTTTGTGCTTTCTCCGCCAAGTTCCAACAAGACACCTCCAGTTCTTGTCTGACTGACGGCCTGAACCTAAGCGCCCGAGTCTTCAGGTTTTAATTTAAACTCTTATTTCGTTTAGCAGGTTCGCATAAGTCCTGCCAGCAGCCGATCTTATAAGGACGAGCCTTCTTTAGGACTTTTTGCCATGATTTTGTTGTCTTGGGCGATCTAGCAGCGAGCTTTCTCACATCAGCTCTCTCCACCTTACCCACACGCTTCACCTTTCTCCACGCTCTCCTGCGGTCTGCCGAAGTAAGCTGCCAAGGACTCTCCTTGCTAAGGTCTCTGACTGCCTTCAGCATCAACGTTGAGAGGCGTTGGGCAAGCTCTTCTTCCTCTTCCGGGACCTCTGCAAAACTTAAGGTTTTGAGCTACCATTCCCCTTTCCTGTCCCATCGCCTTCTGCCTGATGGACCGATATTTCTGGATCAATCGGACCCACTCAGTGATATAGTTCACTCCTGGCATACTATAATTCGTCTGGCAGACCACCCGCATCTCCTCAGTATTTTTGACGATCATAACGAGGTCCTCATTGGAGTCATCAATCTGTCGCCTAAAGAGCACCAGATCGGCGAGGTTCTTCTTAGGGCTAGGCCTTGTCAGACTGGAGTGCGTCGGTAACAGGGGGTTAGCAGAGTCGGTGGCCCCCCTGAACTCAAGGTCGTTTCACCCCCTTCCACCAGCGTCAAGTACTAGTTTCTTAGGGGCAACGTTGGCACTCCGCCCCTATGCTTCCGGTTTGACCACCAGTGGGTTGGTGACCCACTCTCAAGGGAGCGAGCAGTCAAGCCGCTCTTCCTGAAGGGGTTCGCCTTGTTTTCAGAATTTTTATGAGCAGTTTACAGAAGATTTTATCAGTGCTTCGTACGACAAGGGAAAGGCCGGAGTAACCAGGATCGGGTGTACCCTCGGACTCAAAATGTCCTACCCCAGTTCCCTGAGGCTTGGTCTCCATTTTCCCCTTCTGGGAATATACGGACGGACAGGGATTTGCTTGTGGTAACGCAGAGTCCGTACTTTACGTCCAAGTCACACTGTCCGTGAGCGACACATCGTTGGAATTAATTCCCACAGTCAAACCACCAGGAGAGTTCCGAGGTTTCCCCGTACACTGGTGACTCCCAAGACCATCCTCCACGGTGCCGAACAAACTTAAGACAACCTCTCATAGGAAGAAGAAGATAGGAAAAAGGGATTAGGAGGAGGAGTGCAAGTGTTACAGAGTGGTTGATAGACAGAAGAGAAATATTGAAAAACATAAGTGAAAATAGAACTGGAAATTCTAGTGTCGGAAATACAAGAGGTTAGCAAAGGATAACCAATAAAGTGCAAAGGTGTAGTATACCATTTGGAAAAGAAACAAAATAAGATCCCATGAAAAAAGCATGTCACAAGTAAGTAGAAGTAATTACATACTCAGCTCGTGTAACCTCATGGTCGCTCTGTAAGTTCTCTTAAAACATATGAGCCACTGGGAGAAAGGTCAACGGTACATAGTAAATATAAAATTAACCAAGTACACTTCCTCAAGGAACTCCGTATTCTATTGAACGTAGTGAATGTCAATTAGCAGGACTTTTTTAAATTGAGCGGGTATATGTTCCAGTCACAGTATGGTGATAAATAAGAATGTTAAGAATATAATCGCTTTTCCCATTATTATTCCGGCAATAGTTTTCCCAGGAGGATTATGTGAGGATTGAGATTGTTTGTAACTGAACAAACTCCAGGCGGTTTAATTTTTTTATCGGGAAATAGAGTTGAAGTCGAGAATCTAAATAGTCGTGTATTTCCTCTTCTTTGTTTACGAAGGTGTCATTTGGGTTGAACACATTTGAGAAATATTCTGCAAATGCCTCTGATTTCCAACGTTATTTTTCGCCCAGTTTCCATCAGTTATTAAAATATGGGAAATGGATATCTTAGGCTGCTTAATTCCTTTACTTACTTTCAATAAAGAATAATTTGTAGCTTCGGCTGCTGAGAGAGACCAGGTATACTCTTCAAACCATTGGTTTTAAAAATTAAACAATAACCTTTTCAGATGTTGAGCTGCCCTGATGAAGTTTGCTTATCATTTGGATTTCAACTGTTTTGCCACATTATTCTATATCTTCTTTTCGCAGCAATTTCTTTCTTAATGTATTTAGGGTAATATCACCCTATATTGTTAATTTTTAAAGAAAGGTGTAAAGGCGTAGTCTCTTTGGCAGAACATAGCAAACAAGGAATAAAGTAGTATGTAGCATTTTCTAAATCCTCAACACTTTTCAACTACATGTTTAAATTAAAATTTTCACTTAATGAATCACGAATTCGAACCCAGTCAGTAATTTTTTTATATAACATTTCACTTGACTATTTAAATACTTCTGTGCTTAAATAAAATATAATTGGCGAATGATCAGAAGACAGGTCAAGGCAGGATTTGATATCTGTGTAGTTTTCATTAATACCTTTTGTAACTAAAATTATTCAAAAAGTCTGGAATTTTTCGTCCTATATATTTGGTAGTATTTACGTTTCATAATCCAAATTTTAACTCATACTAAGCAGCTACTGACCATTTCAGTTCATGTTCGTGAAAGGGAAAAACGTTTGTTTACAATTTAAATTTTTAGACCAGTGCTTGATCAGTAGTGATGCAGAAAAATGAGACAAAGTTTTCCATTTTTAGTTTTTAAACTTTTTTCTTTCTAATTTTCTTTCCAAATCTTATCACTTAATTCAGTAAATTTATTAAACTTCATATCGGAACCAACATAATTACTATAAATTTTTCTTAAATAGTGATCATTCTGCTTAAAACACACAAAATAAACTAATTATTTATTATAATTTGTTTATTATCTTTACATAAACATTGTGAAAGACAAATACACGAAATATTTTTATATCTATACAAAACAAAATATTCTTTAATAACATCTTGATTTTCTAAAATACAAATATCAAAAGCGCTTGAAGAGTTTTGGTTTATAGGCGATTAATGAAACATCTTCTGAGGAAGTTGAAAAAATATAATATGTTATCGTTTAAATGTTTCTAGGTATTTTTAAATCTTTCCTGTAACTTTGATATGCAAATTGTTGTAAAGATTTATTGAAACATAAATTTGAAAAAGGAATCAGTATTTGTAGATAAAATGTTACAATACAATCCATAAATAATACAGTTGATTTTCCACATTCACTCGAACCAACAATTAGTAATCTTATTGGTTGACATCTCTCTTATTCTTCAAAAGTTTGCAGTTCTATTTTATCTTGTTGTTTTAAAAATGTCCCCATTTAAATGTCGAAAATGAAATTGTTCAAGTTAAACTTCTGAACAGTTTTAGATAAGTTCTAAATATTCAATTCACTTGAAAGAAAATTAAAATTTGTTTATCGGATTGACTAGTTTTTATTCTGATAATTTTGTAATGAATGTTGTTGAAGATGTAGTAGCCTAATTCAATTTTTAATGATAATAAAAAATATTGTAATTTTTATGAAATTAAGTAAGGATATTACACTGTTGATCAAATTAAAGATGTTATAAAAATTACTTCAAGATGTTCAAACAATGAGATAATACTTTAAAATTTAATAAAGAAGATTTTGAAATTTATTTAGTACTTAATAATGTTCAATTAACATCTCGTTACATCATTTTTTTATTGTTTCGAACGACTTGTTAGGAGTAGAAAGATAAATTTTAGGACAAAATCAAATGCATATAAGAAATTCAAAACAATTTTGTCATTTCCATGTTACAGAATTAGATTGTAATCTTGTAGAACCTAGTTTTGAAAATCATTCTGAACATTCTCGTTTATATAAAGAATCTAAAGTTTTATATACTATATATGCTTTGGTTCAAACATTAGTGAGAAACCAAATTACATCGGTTATATTAAAATTAGAAAAAATATTTTTATAACTGTTCAAGATTTTGAAGGAAATTTGTTAAAATCATAAAGTGTTACAAAGCAACTGTTTATAATATTAAAGGAAACATAAATTTCAATATTATAATAAAAATAAGTGTGGGTAGTTAGAGTGAACAACCAAAAGTATTCATTAAACATTGTAGTTATTAGCAATTCTTGATTTGATATTACAATGACCTCTTACTTTATAGTTGTTGTGTCCCAAACAGAGGATTCTTAGCAACTCAGGAGTTCTGGAACTGTGAGAACTCAGGGGGTTAGAGATTTTAGATAAAGCCGATCCCAGAGGCTGAGATTCCGCAATAACAAGAAGGTTCCAAGGCTGGGAACTAATAGGATTCTACACGCTGAAAGCTTCGTATAGCTTGCAATATCCAGAATTTTTGAGTATCTAAATCCTTACAAATACCAGGAGCACACGACCTTGACCGGAACTTTCCTGAGTTCGGAAACTTCTTTATGTTGGACTTTTATAGATGCAAGTAGCTTCGGAAGATCTTGAGCTCCGAAAGGCCGTGAGCAAGTAGAGTCTAATATGTTGAAGCCGCTGGCGTCTCATAATAGGCTTTGGCCTTTTTAAGGGGTGGGATCTCTCAAAACCATAGCCAGGATTTATCAGTGGCGGAATCCTCACATAGTCCAGGAGGTCACTTACATTTCCTATAACATCCATGTCCGAATCCTTTTTAGGCCGGGACCTTCTAGATTTAACAGGAAAATATTAACAAAGTAACTAAAAGTTTCAACACATAAACGTTATCTTTGTTTTAACTTGGTGTGTAGACTTTTATTATTTTCTGTAGACTTAAAAATTCGTGTGAGACATCATTTCTACATAGAAAAGAATGAATTCTATGATGGTGCATGCCCAACCATGGAATTTGGCTGAGCGTCTTCGAAGCCTATCACTAGTAGGCTGACGTAATTTCTTTTCTATATCATTGTCTATCGTTCCATCTGCCAATAATAAAATTAGCTATACTCTAGAAATTTTACATTAAATTTCAGCGAAGCCTGTTACTCGACACGTGACATGCCGTACTCCTTGTGCAAAATACAAGAATAGTAATTCTCATGGTTTAATCAAATTTGGCACATAATGCTTTCAAAATTAACAAACGTGTAAAACTGAATTACAATAACTATTTTGTAGATCTAAATTGCTTGTAACAATTCTCAGCCTTCAACCTAACTATGAATAAGATGCATTCTCGCAAGAAACTGTGAAAGCTTTCAAGTGTATCAAATCAACAAAGGAGGTTAACAATTACTCTTTTACGGTCTCTGAAACCCAATCTTCCACACGTCTGTAATAACTCTCATACCAGATCTTTATGGAACTACACCAGTTCCTAAGTAATCACAGAACCAGGTGTATCATAATGATTTTGTGTATTACGTTAAATATGAGCATCATACAAGCAATAATATTTGAAGGGGTTAAGTTGTACCTGGAGCAAAGGGGCAACAGTGTAGAGACTTAAAATTGTTAAATAACTCACCAATTCACTCTGAGGGATTTACAGGTTACAACAGAAGTGCTGCTGGAAATTACCTTGATTTGCATTAGAGTTCCAGATGATGCTCCAACAGGAGACCTTTAACATCTGATACTTGAGCATTGGGATAGAGTAAGTTTCTAAGATGTAGTCTAGTGTTCTTCCATTGCGGCCATGAGTGCACTTTTTAAACTTGCTACGTAAAGTTTTACTATGATTCACTCTATGGTTTCAAATTATATTCCCCATTGGAGACTCCGTAAAATATATTATAGAATAGCAAAGCAGGGCGAGTGCAATTTTTTTTAATAATATCTTATATCAAAGATATCATTTGAAATTTTCCTTACTTGTAGCAGCGTTCTAGTCGACCCTCTCCTAGGTTTCCATCAAACTATAACATTATGAAACTAGACAGAATGGTTTGGCTACTTTCGGATCAAGAGGTTTAGACACCAAGTTTGAAAGTCACAAAAAACCAGTAAAGTTACAATAACGAGTGTTGCATTAAATTGTAGAACGTTTAAATAAACTTTTTTATATCGTTCCGAAACGTTGAAGTTTACTTAATCTACTTAAAATCAGTACATCTTGTACCAAATTTTCGTCATAATCAAATCACAGGTTTCTGAGTATTTCATTTTTTAAGGGTTTTCAAATAAAATTTCAGTTTATTTGAAAACCCTTAAAAACCGATTCCTCCTTCGTCGTTATATCGCCACACAAACTTATTGTTATTGTTTGCTAATAATTTTATTTATACAGCTAAAGAAACCAAATTTTGAACATACGTATGGATAGACAAACAATTTTTTTTAAATACTTGTGTTATTTTCTTTAATATTAACAAAATTGGGGTCTGTTCAAAATTTGAAATGTCAAATAACAAAAAGAACTAGTGTTGTTATAAAAAATGTACTAGACACCAGCTATTTAAAAAAATTATGGTAATTCCAAAAGTAATTGTTTAATTACAAAATCCATCAATGTTTAAGCGAGCATAACCACTTTAAAGGTACGCTTGCTCAATCTGGGAATAGCAAACATGTTATCTTTTGATTGGCATCAGCTGTTTTACGTAGGTTATAAATATTTTACAGATACCATCTATTTTGAAGTTTTGATAACAATTCCAACGGTGCTTTTTCCAACGAAATCCGTCAATGCATAAGCAGCACAACCAAGATACGCTTGTACAAGCCGGTAGCGTTAAACATGTTACAGTTGAGAGGTATCAGTTGTTTGTTGCTCCTGTTTTCCTCTTATTTATTCAAACTTATGTGCCATATTTTGTTTATTTAGCTTAACTAGTTTTAGAAATAACATTTTTTAATTAAAAAAATACAAAATGGCGGCTAGAGATTAAACGAGGGATTTTTGACCTATGTTAATATGGCATTTTTGTTTGAAATGATAAGTACTATCAGCCATAGAAGTTTGTGACACTCTTTTGTGAACACCCTGTATATATCTAAATACAGAAATAAACAAACTAAATTTCAATGTAATCCTCTTTATTATTACTAAATTGGTTAGTTTGTGGAAACACTTGTATTTACACTTTTTATTCAAGAGTACATAATTTTTTTCCGATGACCATAACGTAGCTCACAGATACCTGGTAACTGTTGTTTTTCATGATACAGTTCTTAAGTGGGTTCGGACACTCCTTCCTATACTTGTAACGTTATATTTAGCAATTTCCGTCTCTTTTCTCAAAAATATTCATGATCTTGTAATGAAGTTTGATGAAAGTTTGAACACTTCATCACTGGGGTAAAATCGTAGTCAAAATATTGATTGTTAAAATTTGTACTTGTCAAAAGGAACTTAAAAAGCAGTAAATATTAATTTACCTAGGCGTGTAAACAATCATAAAATGTTTGTGTTATAATATTTATAGTATTAAATAAATGAACTTGACATCTAATGGCATTACTATTTATATTCATGTTTACCTTTTAATTCAATTGTTTTATAAATATTTGTAACAGGCATTTAAACTCACCATTTTAAATAGCGGTTTGTGCTACCTTTTAAATTAACAGTAATGTACTTGTCAATGTAGAGTTTGCCTTGTTTGCGAATATATAATAATAATATATATGTGTGGGTATATATATATATATATATATATATATATATATATATATATATATATATATATATATATATATATATATATATGTATATATATAAATACTAGATATAAAAGAATAAGTTACTATCTTACTCTTAGTATAAATTTAAAGACTATTATAAAACTCATCTTAGATATTATTTGGTAGAAGTAGGCTTTTCTGAACTTCTATATATACATATATACATACACAGTTCAGAAAAGCCTACTTCTGCCAAATAATAACTAAGACGAGTTTTATAATAGTCTTTAAATTTATACTAAGAGTAAGATAGTAACTTTTTCTTTTATATCTAGTACTTAATATTTGCTAAAAATTATACGGTTACAAGTACATTAACAATGAGACTATTTACGTTCTTTCTTTCTAAACTAAAAGAAATATATTAAAATATTTTAGAACATTTAGAGCTAGAATTGTTAAATTAGTTCAAAATCACAGTCCAGCGAACTATTATCTAGCACAGGTCGTGCCGACTCCTTCAAAGGGAGTCTTCGGTGTCAAATTCTGATGATCTTATGTTTTGGGACATTTTGTATGATATATGAGTACTTACCTAATCACTGAAATTTAAAACGGCGTTCAACACCTTTGTAATCACTATAAATGTAAACAAATGGAAAATAATAAACAATGTTTCCACAGAACAGTTGATTACATTAGAAATGGTCTTTAATTAATATTTCGCAACTTTAGAGACCAAGGGTGGATTTTATCACTACTTTAAAAAGCTAGTGGGGTGTAGCTTGAAAGGATATTCAAAATATGAATATGCCTATATTCACCCCAAGGACTCTAAGAATGTCCAAGTCAAATTTCAGCGCAATCGGTTTAATAGTTTATGCGTGGAAGAAAAACAAACACACACACACACACACACACACACACACACACACACACACACACACACACACACACACACACACACATTTTCCCATTTATAATATTATTAGGATTAGAATTTGTAGATACAGTACGGTATTGAGTAACTGTAACAAAAAAGAAATCATCTAATGCGACAGATCTAATATGTAAGGTATGACAAACAATCAAGTTAATTGTACAAACACACAATAATATAAGTAAAGTTTAATAAATAATAAAAATTTCTTCATAATGGTCATTACTCCTCATATTTAGAAATTACATTTTGGACGATTTAAAATTTTTTGTAGGCGGAGGTGTCCTGCGAACCACGAAAAATATAAGAAAGATGCGTGCCACACGTAAATGTACTTTATTATAAAGTGGTCTAACACTCAAGCTTTAAGTTCAACCAGAAATTTATTTTACAGACATAGTACGTACATCAAATGTGCTTAGCGCCTTCAAAGTGTTTAGCTATTTAATATACGTAACTGTCTCGTAATTGCAGTTTAAAATGTACAGGCGCTTTGAAAACTTTATCTATTATCTTCTAAATTTAATTTGTAACTTCTTAAATTTATAAATATAAACGAGTCTAGAATCCACCTGAAGACACACAAATAATTTCACTAAAACGGTTCAGCCGTTTAGGAGAAGATCAGTAACAGACACACGCACACAAAAATATGTATATAAAGATTGAATTAAATTGAATAATTTTTATTTCCGTACTTTATACAATAATTAAGCCTCGCGAAGAACAAAGCTTATCGGCGAGACCCTATTTAGCTATAATAATTAGTACTATATAATTTATTAGTATATATAAACGGTATGATAAAATATTTAATTTAAACGAGCTGAAAACTAAATACAATGCATTTATATATAAATCTAATCAAACAAAAATAGCTGAATTAAACAAACAAGATTAAAACATATCCACAGACAACCTATACACTATATATATACACATGGTCTACATGGAAAAATTCGGAAACTTAAATGCAATGATCAACGATAACCTATGATATTAATCACAAGACAACAAAAAACTGGTTTGCCACAGATTATACGACGATTTAATATTTTAGATGATGTTATTCTAAAAGTGATATGATGAATTACTTCTCAAACATGTTTCCGTATTTAGAATTATGAAAAATATGTAATCATTATTTCTTGAATACTGTTTATTTATGTCATTAATTATTATGAATAATAATGGGTAATTTTATTATTAACTAATGCTATATTTTCGTTACCTTACAACTTAATTTCCAGCCTCACATTATTTTATTATTTCTATACCCTTTACTAAAACACACAGGTATGAGAATAGTAACTCAATATTGTTGTGAAGGAAACATGATTTTTCCGGAAATTTGCCATCGTTCAGTGAAACAATAAATCAGTAACACTACGTTTCGAGATCTGCAATCTGATCTCTTCCTCAGGTGATAACTAACCTAATATATAATTACAAACTAGGTTAAAATAAACAAATCATACCAAAGCGTTATGGCACGCCTAAGTCAGGATTCCTGGATTAACTATAAGCGTGCCACAACGCTTTGTTATGATTTGTTTATTTTATCCTAGTTTGTAATTATGTATTAGGTTAGTTATCACCTGAAGAAGAGATCAGATTGCAGATCTCGAAACGTAGTGTTACTGATTTATTGTTTCACTGAACGATGGCAAATGTCCGGAAAAATCCTGTCCTTCACAATACTTCCATCGTCAAAAATAACTTTCAATCAATATTGTTATTGATTATTTCATCAATGTCGCATGGAAGGTTAGGTTCGTGCGGGGATTTGAAACGAATGCTCTCGTTTAAGTTGGAACAAAATACACAACAACGCAAAGTGGTATAATATTATTAAAATGGCGATAGTGTGATTATTGTTAATAACCGTACCATTGGAAAGGTGCGAATCTTTCTTCAGTTAGTATATCGATTCGTTCAGACATCGCAGCTGTACAAATTTGAATTCTTATTTATAAAAAGGTAAAAAATAGAATATCGCATACGGATTTAATTTTAATTGAAAATATCCGTATATTTCTAATGTTCAACTTTTAGTTTTTAGTTGTTACAATGATGCAAACATTTCCTGACAGTACAAAAATAACTTCTGAAGACATGCTTGTTACTCAATCGGAAAGTCTATTTATTCATTAGTTAGTAAATACGATAGCACGAACATGTGTGTACAATTCAGTAGATAAGAACCCCCCCCCCTCCAACAATGGAGAAATTGAAAAAAAAACTTTATATGTAATTTTTTTATCTTTAAATAAATAACCTGCCGTTGGCTATGTATTGTATATCCCTCAATTTTCTACTATGCTTTGTTATTAATTTGTCTACTAAAAGGTCGAGGATGAAGTGTGACTTCCAAGTTTGGTAGAGGATGATTCATTACTGTTTTCGAATTATTTTGTGCGAACTCGGTAACTAACTTGTCTAGCGTCTAGTTAACGTCGTGGTGTCTCGAAATATATTTTTGGACAATACATGGTGCTCCTCCACACAGTGGAGGACGCATTGGGCGAAAAATTCTAAGATCGATGGATAGGCCGGCAAGGACCTTTGCTGTGGCCTCTAAGGAGTCCAGACCTGACTCCATGTGATATTTCTTGTGGGGGTACATCACAAGGGTTGTTTATTCACAAATAAATCACAACCCGAACCACTTAAAACGCAGGATTAATGGAGCAATGACAACCATAACCGAAGAAGTGTTAACGAATGTTTGAAGAGAAGTAGAAGTAGTAATTTGAACATTTGTAGAGGACTAAGAGCACACATATTAAAATTTATTAAATATGTAAAAAAAAACTGTTTCAGAAGAATAAACAACATTAACTGTAAGTAATTAGGTTTTTCGTCAAACCATGTTCGAACCCGCACAATTCCTTTATGATAACCCTGTATAAGCATTTTAATAAGTTTCTCACACACACACACACACACACACACACACACACACACACACACACACACACACACACACACACACACACACACACACACACACACACACACACACACACACACACACACACACACACACACACACACACACACACACACACACACACACACACACACACACACACACACACACACACAAGATAATATATATCTTATATTATCTATTATTCATACCCCGGAGTGTTCAGGGTGGTCCACCAATTAAATTTGGAAGATCACAGTTTTTAAAGCGCCTGCATATTGGAAACTGCTAATACGAGACAGTTACGTTTATTATATAGCCAATCACTATTTGAAGGCGCTAGTTTAAGATGTATATTAATTGTGTTTAAAATAAATGATCTATGGTTGTACTTAAAGGTTGAATTTTAGACCACTTTATAATAAAGTACATGTACGCGTACCTTGCGTCTATTTTATTTTTTTGTTTTTCGTAGGACACCTCAGCGTACAAAAGAATTTAAATCTTCTATCATTTAATTTTTAAATATGAGTAGTAATTACCATCATTAAGTAATTTTAATCATTTATTAAACGTTACTTGAATTACTGTATGTCTGTTAAATTAACTGGTTTTTTTTTTATTCAACCATAAACTGTTCACACAACTGGGCTGACATTTGAAATGAAGATTCTTAGGATACCTGGGATGAATATATGCATATTCTTATTTCAAAACTTCCTCCGGGCTACGCCCCACTGGTCTTTAAAGTAGCAACATAATACCTCTAAAGTTCTGAAATATTAAGTAAAAGAGCATTTCTAATTCTATCAACTGTTCTGTGTAAACATTGTTTATTATTTTAAATTTGTTTACATTTATAGTGAGTAAAGTTATAGTAAATATTTTTTACGTCGTTTTAGATTTCAGTGATTACCTATTTTTTTGATCGTGGCAACAAGGCAAACTCATCATTGGCGTCGGAAATAAAATTCACTCAAACTAGTAGTGGTCATACACATGCAAAGCTTACTAAATTGCGTGCAAAGGAGCGGGTAACTGCTAGAAGTGCAGATATAAGAGACAATGCAGTCTGACATTTGCTTTACTTCTTACAAAAGTGGGGTTATCAGAGATGTGTGTGTGTGTGTGTGTGTGTGTGTGTGTGTGTGTGTGTGTGTGTGTGTGTGTGTGTGTGTGTGTGTGTGTGTGTGTGTGTGTGTGTGTGTGTGTGTGTGTTGTCTTGGGAAGAAGGGAAACTCAACATTAGCGTCGGAAATATAATTCACACGAACCAGAAGTCTTCATACAGGTTTGCACCGTAGGTTGTAGAAAATCATCCGTGTAGAAGTATTGCTTTTCACACGGGCAATTACATGTGGCATGCTCTCGAGTGTACACATAAGTCTCTTGCAGTAAATTTAAGAATAATTTCTTACATTGAAATTTATTTCAATTATATTTTTCAATAACGCCACACAGTCTTTCCCACCCCTACACAGTACTGCATCACTTTACGAAACTAGAACACAGACTATTTTACAGTTATTGGACTCATTGACAAATATAAGAACAGTGATAACTTAACAGTGTAATTTTAATTTCTTAATGGTTAAAATTATACAAAAAATACAAAAAAAACACAAAAAATATACAAAAATTATACAAAAGAATTAATCTTAACATGCCACAAACGCAAGAAAAGTTCCATTAGTAAATGTAAAACAGTTTCTTAAAAGGATTGTGTTTTTACTTCAAACAGAACAATTTTGTTTCGCTGGATTTTAATCGAGTCTATGTTTGTACATCGTTTGTTAATTTTTTATTATTAATTGTCTTTTATGAAGTGCTAATTACCTTCATGTGAACAATATTTCTGATTTTTCTATCCAGTTACAGGATACCTAGGCTATCTGGTAAACTATATACTACAAAAAATTGTTCCTTTTGAAATAAAAAAAAAATAATAAAATTAGGCATGTTTCCAACACTTCGTTGTAATTAAATTTAGTTTTTTTTTTAGGAAACACAAATATAAAATTTCATTTTCTCAGTGAACACACAATTTACAACATATAATTTAGGTTGTATATATCAACCTCAATATTTTTGGTCCCAAAAGTTACAAGTATTACATTTTGTGTTAATAAAGTGTTTTATTGTTATGAAACCATAAAAGTTAAATCAGATAAAAAATGTAAACAATGTATCTGCGATTACTTAATTAATTATTATAAAGTTATTTTTTTATTGTTTTTAAATTCGTATAAATGCCAATAAATATGTGTATGAGTATGTGTGTATATGAGTATGTTCACTTATTAGAGCCTACTAATATTTCAATCCGAAATTTATTATAAACATAATTTTTTAGTGATCACTTATGTTCCAGTTCCTTTTAAAATAAGTTTGCGGTTTGCAGATATGTTAGCTCTTAATGGTAATGAAGTTAATGTGAAGTAATCAATGGGTAATTCGGTTTGTTGCGTTCTCGCAATTCATTATGGAGATTTGACAAAAAAATCGTCGCAAGCGTAAATGTAATATTTAATTGTAATTCTCGTTCGACTTTCTGTTTAGAAACTTCTTGATGAGACAAAAATTGTCATTTACAGTATCGCAGTTCTTCGCAAATGTTCGCCATCAGGTTTGCGAAATGTTTGAAATAGTTTGTTATTGTGGAACTAAAACCCCAGTTTAAACAACTATTCATATTTCAAGCCTCAGAACCCAGTATACTCGTATATGAAGATTTCGTGATATGTTGAAACTTTAGTATTATCAAGTTCTCTTGATTGGTTATGAAAACACGTGAAAAATTCGTCTTGGGCGTATCCATGGAATTCATGTGAGATCCAAATGTTAATTTTAACAACTCCGAATGAGATGCATCTTCTCATTAACAAACTTCACGTTTTTTCACGGATTTACATGCGTCTCACAAAATGTACCGAAAACTTCATATAGAAGTTTTGGAGATTTCGTGATGAGACTGTCAGTGGTATTTATCATCTGTTATGTATATAGATAACATGAAAATGTACGAGGAAGCAGTGACACATTTGGACCGTTATAGGGCTTTTCGTTTAGGAAAAAATCATCATTTAATATCTGGGGCTAATAATATCTGTGTTTCTTTACACAACAATACAAATTGATAATCTTCATATTATTAGTTTGAATTAGATTCACAGGTAAAAAGCATGATCGTTGTGTAAAAAAGTTACTAATGAGGTGAATAATGTTTTAATAAATTATACTAAATTAAATTGAATAAACATGTTTAATGAAAGAATTACAGAGAAAAAGTTAAAAAAATCACATATGGATTGTTGTCATACCATTAACAAAATATTAATTTTGCAGCTGTTTGTAGAAAACTTTTTCAGCTCTGTAAAACGTTTTTAGAGACTCCCTTTTTTCCGGGGGTATTCCATAATCGATGGACACTCATACATATTTTTTTTATTTAAAATATTTTTTATACTTACAGATAAGTCCTACTGTTTCGACTTTCCTCAATTGCTGCTTTGATTGTTGATTGTTGTTCAATTGCGGGAAATATACAATCAGTATTCCGACCCGACATTTACGCTTCAAAAATATAACAGTAAATTATGTTTACGAATTGGAACTTCATTAGATCAACAAGGCAGCAAGTTTAATTTCTCCAATTCTTGTATAAGTTTCAGTCTATTACTCAATTTGAGCTTCATTATCCCATCACCCTTATAGTTAATTGGCATAGGTATTCTATGTAAATTAAATATTACTAACAAAATGTAATTATTGGATATAGTAATTATTAATATCTCTTTAAATGTTTAATTTGTTGACTTAATAAAACTGTTAGATCAGTCCCGTATTATGAACTACGGGATCAGAAGACTGTGTTTCTTGTGTTTGTTTTGTATTTTATGAACAGGCGAATAAAGTACATAATAATTTATCGATGGTCTGAGAACAGGTGGAACAAAGACATTTAAAACCATTCGTCTCATATGTTAGTAGTTAAGACCAAGGGAACAGAATTCGCTAGTGTCTGTAAATTGTAATACTAGGGCTATCCGTTGGATCGTGCTGCAAACAGTTAGTCCACTGAGATTTTTGTGGTTTTTTTGTCTGTTAGCTGGAGACATGTCAGGTCATTGCCCCTGGTGCATTCTGTAGGTAAGGCAACAGGTAGACAGATCAACATGCAGGTATTCTAAATATATCTGAGGGTTGCCGGGCTGTGATAATTACCGCCTCCGAGCTACCGCATCCACTGGCCACATAACAAGATTATACCTGAGTGACACACACGTTATAAACCACTCACTCCTCCAACCCTGCTGTCACACGACAATACCCCGCCTTCTGGTGTATTGTTGCGGTGTGACTTTGCTAATAATCACCGGCAACCCGCTTCACTAGTTTTTCGTCGAAACTGCTTTCTATTCTCTTCAGTGACTGCCAAAAACAAATTAAATTAGTTTATTGGCTCAAACTGACCACAAATGGCATAGGAAATTAACTGTACTTTTCGGTGGGCAAGAGAAGACGTAAATTTAAACCCATTCTAATATTTGAAATATATTTTTTGGACGATTATCCAAGTTCGTTTGAAAACAAACCAATAGTTTTGGATTACACAATTATACTAAAAAATAAATTGTTATGTTATTTCGTTTTTATTTATCAGCAGTAATTATTAATTCATTTGGTTTTAACTGTCTTCATATTGTCTGAATGTAACTTTTAAAAATGTTTTGTTTTGATGATTTAATAGTAGTTGTTATAGTAGTGATTTATAGTGACTGTTTAATAGTATTTTGGTCTTTATCTCGTAACGCTCAGCGTGTTTTTCATCCAGGAATACATACAATTACTAAGTGAAATTAAAGAACTGTAAAAATAAAAATACACCATTTTTATGTGTTATAGTAACATTATTGTTTCTGATAACAAAATGTTGTTCTTATTGATTGCTTTTATTGACGATGGATGATTTGAAAAGGTGGCTCAATTTTGGCCATACTCCATCATTATATATTTACAGAATAATTAATAAGTAGTAAATATGTAAGCGGAATACTACGTTTCGGTATTGGGGTCTTATCCTCTTCTATAGGCGTAACACCTAAGGTAGGTATAAGGTTGAACGAGCAGAAGCATTATTATAAAGAAAAGACAGTATACCTATGAAAAATTGCACGTCAAAAATACTTAAAATCCAGAACGGTTAGAATGAGGATGCACCATAACATTGCTCTAAAAAATTGAATTGCGTATTGTCACCGCGTACATCATTGTACGTAATACAGTGAATCCATTAAAGGATCGAATTGTTCTTTTTCTATCATGGTCTAATTTTATCAGTTATAAGATAGTATGTATAATTTCAATAAACATTTAACTACAAAATGTACTTGCACTGTCGGGCAAATGTGACCCAACTGAATGTTTTAATAAAGACATTCAGAATTTTCTGACAGGTGAGGGACCTATAGAATACGAGACATCAGTCAAGAAACGTTAGCTCCCCTAACTCCTGATATACGAAGAACCCCTGTTTTCTACATTTTACCTAAAATTCATAAGACAACAAGGCCACCAAAAGGATGACCGATAGTTTCGGGTAATGGTTCTCCAACAGAAAGAATCTCCAGCTTTATCGACGACATTTTGCAGCCAATGGTGAAAAATTTGAAGTCACACATAAAGAACACCGATCAGAACATCGCAAGACTGAGTGAAATGAAGTAACCCGTCCCAGCGATGCAATTATGGTCGCCATTGATGTCCAGTCTCTATACACAAACATTCCTCACAGTCCGGGCGAAGAAGCAATTCATATTTTTTTAACTACTAGACCTAAGTAAGTAAGTCCCAGTACAAAATTTATAATGACCTTACCTAATTTTATTTTAACTATGAACAACTTAAAAACAACAATCAAAATAAAATTACGTACAAATTAATGGAACAGCTATGGGCACCAAGATGGCACCTGCGTATGCCAAGTTATATATGGGAAAATTTAAAAAAAATTTAAATTCTCAATCCTACAAACCTCTTGTATGGTTGAGATTCATTGACGATATTTTTATGATTTGAATAATAGTTTTGAAAAATCTTTTTGGAAAATCTAAACTAATTCTAAAATTTGAAATTTACCTGGAAATTGTCTAAAGAAATCATAACATTCTTGGATGTAGATGTTTTTATTAAGTATGGAATTCTCAAAACAAAAATTCATATTAAAGATGCTAACACAATGGATTATCTACATTTAAAAGCTGCCATCCTGTGCATGTAAAATAATCAATACCAAAGAGTTTGTTAGTTAGGGCCCAAAAATTAGGTACCTACTGATTGTGAAGACTTTCAAAAATATCTAGAAAACTCGGAAATGCCTTTGTCAAAAGAGAATATTCTTCAAATTTCATAAACAATCAATTTAATCACTCTATTGTTCATAAAACCCAAAAAATGGTTATGTAAAACACAATATTTCCCTGGCTTATATAAAACGCATAATATTCTAACAGCAGTACACAATATTCTTGGATCTTCACGAATAACAAGAAATCTATTTTCAAAACCACCCAGTCTAGTGTTTAGTAGAAATAATAACCTGAAAAATCTTCTGGTACGGCCGAAATTGCCACATATTGAAATTCAAAATAGACAAACTTTAAGGGTCAACCCTGTAAAGACAAACGATGTAATACAAAATTGTAAAATCGTCCAATTCTTTTATTAGTAGTAAACAAATGAAAACGTATCCTATTAGAGGATAAATTAATTGTAAAACCAAAATTGTAATTTATCAATTAACATGTAATAATTGTGCAATGGATTATGTTGGACAGACAACAAACCCATTGCACTTATGAATGAATAATCATCGTTGTTCTTTTAAAAAAACAGGATGAAAAGTTAGTTTCCCAACACGCACTAGACCACCAACAAAATGTTTAACAATGTTATTCACTAATAGGTATTTGCAAAGAATCCGATATGGAAACTAAATTTACTTAGAAAATTAAGAACAGGCACATCTGCTAGTATTAAAATGAAAGGTACGATTTGGTCAACATTAGAGTGTTTTAGATTTAAAATAAAGCTAAAAACTATTTAAAAATCTAATTGTATCTGGATATTTGAAGCAATTTATGTTTTTACTAGATCAGGTTTTTGAGTTTAATTTTTTTAACAGTTTAAAAATTCTACATAACAAATGATAAAAATTAGTTAGCGTGGAGTTTGTTTACAAGCTTTATACCGGCTTCTCATTTATAATGTACCGATTTCACAAAAATCATGACATCAACTATGTTAGTCTTGTTCTTTGGAGTTTCACTACTTATTTCCTCAAAATTAAAAATAATCTCTATACAATTCAACCTCTGGCAATTTTGTACAGTATTTCTCGTGCATAAATATTTTGTGCATTTATCATCTTTATTGTTTAAAATGTTAACCTGTTTGGCAAAATCCTAAAATTAACACTTTACATAAAATATACTCAATCTGCTCCGAGCGCCTTCACTAATAACCATGCAATTCAAAGACAAGCCTTGAGGAGAATAATATATCTGTTATGAGAGAATTATTCTGTAAAATAGATCTCAAAGTCCAACAAAGGATTTTACCTCAAATTTTATGAAATGGATTTTGGAGTCAGAAATCACATGTCATGATCCTTTAAATCCTAATAAATAAATTAATTACTAAACATACAGAATTATGCATAATCAGAACGTTCATTTTTAACTTCACATATAAATGTAATGAGCTTCTTATTAATTCATTCATAATCATATATTGTTTACAAGCAGAAGCAATTTACGACCATATGTTATGAAGCTACTAGTTGGCTGATCAAGAACGAAGCCAAGAAAACATTTTGGGGAGGAGGGGTGGAGGCAAATGATATTTTTCCGCAGTGGACAGAGAGTAGGGCTCCAATTTGTTCCTTAATAACTACTTGACCCGTTTCATTGTTGAGAACGATCTTTCAGCAGTACATGTCCGTATTATTCAGCAGCAATACTGAATTATTTAAATAATAATAATCGTTTGCTAAAAAATTAATTGAAAATAACTTTGGGGGGAGGTCCGGACCCCTTGAACCCCTCGCTGGCTACGTTCTTGGGCTGAGTTTTAGCGAAGCCTACCACTCGTGGGGCTGGAAAAATGTCCTTTTCTGCTTCTCTGTCCGCGCGATATCTCGAAAACGAAACCTATAGTCTTAAAATCGGGCATTTATTTATATATGAGGAACACTTAGTAAGATGGTAATACATGTTACTTCATAGGATTTTGCTGAGTGTTAGCGAATATTTTTACGTTTCGCTTGTGGGTAACCATGATGACAACGAGAAAACGTTAGAAGAAATAAATGTTTAAACAAACTCAATACACCCGTAAGAGATTTAAACACGTGACACATAACAGATTTAGCTTATCCATCCCAACACATACATAATTTTATAGTGACTTAGTGTCTAGATATAAATATTTTACTTCGAAAATTAGAATACAAAATCCAGAAAGTAAATGGTAATTTGAGAAATCGTGGCGAAACTCTTTAATGAGTCATTCTTATTTTCCGAATATAGATATGTCAATACACCCAATACCAGAGGTACCTCTGTAAAATTGATCTCGAAACCCATTGAAGAATTTTTCCCAATGTTTTAGAAAGGCGTTTATTAAATAGGTTGCTTAGCTAGATACTTAGTAAGATAACACGCGCTTTGTGCTATATTTCACCATGTTATCAACGCATTACTTTATTCCTTATCTCCAATGTAACCCAAAACACGATATAAAATAAAATTCCTTATACAGCATTTCACGACTATAAATATTTTTTTTATTGGGGGAAAAGGATGTATGTAGAAGGGAAACTGGGGAAACTGAAAGTTACAGAGGATGTTGGTACCCACAGTACGTTGAAGGGATGTACAGACAGCTGATCAGACTATCAGACTCCAAACAGTACTTACAGCTCGGGTGGTGAGCTTGTATTATCTAGTAATCCTTGGACTACCCTAGAAGTATAATTGTCTTCCTCAATGTAAAAAGGATCAAAATCAGAATAAATCAGTTGCCGTCCAATTTCATCACAAAATACTGTATTAGCATACATTCTGACAAACCTTACGGGGTTTACACATTAGATTCCCTTTCTCGATATAAAAAAATCATACAAAATTTTTTATTTACTGTTCCGTTATACAAAATTAGCATTCACATGATTTCAGACACTAAATACAATATCCCTGATTGTAAGTTAAAATATTAGGTTTCGGCTCAAAACTGATTTTACAAAACATCGTTCATTTATTCTCGTTTGACTACAGATAATTACTGTTATGTGGATTTCAGTGATGGGTTTAACCCCTTTATACCTTAAATTTCCTAAAGAAAAGGACAAAGATATATTTAGTAGCTTATTTTGCCTTAAAAACCTCCAAAACTTCTTTGTAAAGCCTAATTTCTTGTTCTTTGGTAATCCGCTATGCTAATTCGTTCTTTTACAGTAAACCCTAAATTATCCGCTCAAAAAGATCCCCCCCTTGTGGATAACAGGGTCTGATGGCTTTTCCGTTTTACCTATTATCAGAGACTAAGAATTATTATTCTCTAAATTTATCCGTGGTGGTATCGGTAAAAAATTTTAAAAAACGACGTTATAAAACTTGACCGGAAATATTTAAGTGATTTAATAAAATTTACCTAAATATTCGCCAATATTTGGCTGTTTTGCATATAACTTCGCCAACCTTTCTGGTCATCCACTAAATTTACTTATCCGTCGATAATCAAGAGTTCATTGCATCTTAAAAAGGCGAAACACTTTAATTTGTTTTTGATTTCAGTAGTCAGTAGTCAATTAATTTAGTAGTTACAATGTAGGAGAACACCCCGTTGCTCATGTTGTATGTGACACTTCAAGTCTATAGCTATTATTGAGTTAAGCTTCATATCACCTTCAGATTAGTGCAGTGTCTGAAATCTGACACTTGTACAGATTATCGCCTGGAATCAGGAGTCAGTCTGTCTGAAGAGATTCACAAAAAGTGAACAACGAAGATGTCCAAAACTCCTTGCATGGTTTCAGAGAGTTTGTCACTAAGAAAGTATTATTCCTTTCCAGAATTTGTTATGTTTTAATGCATTTTTTGAGACTATGGTGTTTTTACCTAGTTTGATTATATGCTTTTAATGATTAATTATTATTTATTTTCTAAGAATTAACTGAGAAATTGGGGCATTGCCTAACAGTCTGCCTAAATTTGTTTTCTGTACACACTAAAACAATCAATATAGTACTTGGTTCTAACACAACAAATTCAAAAAATAATAATATGCAACGTTGAAGCCTCCAATTTATTGGAGGCTTCACTCGTGGGGATGATTATTTTCTACCATAAAATCATTTCTATAGATAATTCCGTAAAACATTGGATAAATACACAAAATATCTAGGTTACTTGGTAAAGCGTCAGCGAAAGCCTGGAAAATTTAATTTCTCTCTCTATCTATCTGTCCGCATGATATCTAGAAAACAAATTGACATAAAGACTTGAAAATTTTGTACGAACCTTCATTTCTATATAAGCAATATCTAGTTCGATGATGATACATGTCACTCCATGGGATTTGAATGAGCGTTAGTGAACCTGTTTACATTGGTCTTATGGGTAAACATGATGGAACGAGACAATCGCAGAGTAAATAAATTTATAAACAACCTGAGTAAAATCACATAACATTTTGTGACATAATAACACATATAGTAGCTAAACCTAAAGTAGCTATGGTGGGAAAGGATTGGTCAATGCAAATTTTGAGTTAAGCTCCATTGCAATCCTTCCCACCATTGCTATGTTAAAACTTTACCGTGCTTCGGGATCGTGTCTAAAGCATCGAACTTCACTCAATTAATTGTGCACCTGATGAGAGAATGAGATAACCTCTTCATCTAAACCACACTGGGAGGCAGCTGAGTAAATCAGACGGCTGTTTGTAACCTAGGCGTCTATGATGCACACTTCAATTGTGTGAAATTGATTTAAAATTTAATCTGAAGTGTTTTTTATAATCCTTAAAACTGCATATACTCCATGAGCCAAGATCTATCTAGCATTGATACGCACTCAACCTGATGTTTTTAATGTATAAAGAAATTTCCCCTAAAAAGAAATTTGACCGTCAACCGCGCTAGTTTTGGTGGAGGACGACATGGTACCAAAAGGGTTAAATATGAAATGGTAATATTTTTTGGATTTTCACACTTTAATACAACCGCCAGACACACACAAAAAATGTCAGCGACAGCTAACTACGAACAGAACCCTAAGGTGGTACTTTTAGCCATTTTTAATTTAGTTCTCTCTCGATGATACAACAATTATTTATGAGCTGACGATCTGTTTTAAGTGCATAAAGCTGAGAAAATACAATCATAGAAAAGTTATCAATTTATATTTTGTAATTCCTCTCATTTAACCTCCGCCAAAATTAGCGTTACAAACAATCAATGTTCATGAGAACACTCCTCTATGTATTTAAAGACAATTCAAGTTGTGTAGAGTTCAGATTGGCTCTTGGCTCCCAGACTAATGCATTAGTCTGCAACAGCATTAGATTTCAAGTGCTGCATGTAAGAGGAAAGTGAAATGGAGCTAAATTCAACATTCACATCGAAGTCCTTCATACCATAGCTGCTTTATGTGTAGAAGACTCGGGGTTGCTCCACCGTGTTTTGGGATCGTGTCAGTCAACATCGTAGTGAGCCCAGTTGTGCACCTGATGAGACAATGAGAATACCTCTTCACCTAACTGCACTACTTTTTCGTAGTCTGGGGGTTCTTTAATGTCAAAACGATGCCGGGAGTTCGTTTTGAGTGTCGTCGTTCATCGTCACCGACTATTTTTGGATCCCTTCAGACGAACATGACTCCAGATTTCAGGAGTTAAGTCTGCAACAGCATCAAACTTCAGATGCTGCAAGTAAGAGGAAGTCGAACTGGAGCTAAATTCAACGTTCACATCGAATCAGCCTTTCCCACCACAACTGCTTTATGTGTAATGCATTAGTTTTGGTAAAAACAGGATATTACGGTTATTACTTATTCAGTTTAAAATAAGTACGTAGGTTATAACCTATTCAGTTTAAAATAAGTACGTAGGTTATACAAGTTTTAAATGACGACATGTTAATTTGTGGATACTACCATTCATGCATGCTATTATTTCATTTCCATTCAAATTCTAACTTCTCTTTTATTACTGACAATGTGAAACATAAAGCAGAATATTTAAAATTAAGTATATGAGCATTGGTATGCGAGTAATTATTATTGCAGGCAAGCAATGAATTATTCGCCCTCGTAGTTTCTCCATTTATTGACATGGAAGGATGAAGGACTAATCCGTAAATACGTATTATTGATAGTTCTAGATAGAAAATATTTGTACAATGATTATTAACACAAATTTTACAAAATAACTTAGTAAATTCACTCAATACATTGAAAAAACAAGAACTAATATTTATAACTTTTTTATTTTGTGAGGCCTCCCAAAGCAAGCCTATCTTCTTCAGATTTATCACAAAAAACATAATTTACTATGCGATTTGTCTAAAGAAGATAGCCTTGCCAGTAGAAGCTGAATCTTCAACATTTCAGCAAGCTTTATAATGTTTGTGAAAACCAGTGGCCTACAAGATTATTTACCGAATTTTGAAAAAGGATATTGAACCTAATTCATTTTTGTTATGTAATTTTGGGAATTTATATGTTACAACCCAATAATAATAATAGTTCTAATGTTTTCAGATGATGAACTATATTGTTTTCAGGAGTTTTGATGAAATATATTGTTTTCAGGAGTTTTTTAGAGCGGAAGAAGAAAGAAAATATTCATTTTAACAACTACAAAAGACACATAGTATCGTCATGTCCCTGACCACATATTTGTCAATTTAAAATTTACATTAATTATGACATGGAAAATTTATAACTCTGTCTACTAAAATAGTGATGTAAAATTAAATCCTTCTTTCACGGATGGCCATAAAACTAAAATTATTGGGCCGGAAAATCCTTAACGCTGTAGTGATATTTCTTTTTATAAAAATTACAATTCACCTTGGAAAATTGGGAATCAATTTTGCTTTTCACCACTACATTCTATATAGTACAGGCAGGCCTATAAAACGCTGTCTACGAAAAATCGACTAATACCGTGATTCAAATCTGAATTGGATTGTATTCCGGTTTACTCAGTTTGCAGACCCTATTTTCTCTAATATTTATTGGTCACATAATTGTTATTTACAAGTACTATAACTCATCATAGTTGTTTATATCATAAATAAATGTAAGTGCTTTCACAGATTAGGAGTAAAAACCTATTATGTGTATACGAAAATATTATTTGAATATCAATGTGATTTCTCCTACGCTTAGGACGAATGGATATTCAACATCGACATTACAATAATATTTTCACATGCTCATAATAGGTTTTTGCTCTAAATGTGTGCAAGCACTTACATTTAATTATGATACAAACAACGTAATAAGTTACAGTGCGTGTAAAATTTAAGTAACCACAAAATATTAGACCAATAGGAAATTCATGAATAAAATAACATACCAAAATTAAATTCGGACATAACTTTTTTTGATATTAAAAATTTAATTTCTTTTCTTAATACTAAAATAAGCATTGTTTTTACTGTAATAGTATACATTTTTACGAGTTTAAAAAACGGTTAAAATATTTATTACAGTATCTACCATAAAATAAGTCACTATTACTTGTATCGTAACATACATTAAAATTCGTTTTTTTAATTTTTAGTTTTGCCTATTTACCTAAGATTACTTGTTACCATTGCGTTAATTGTAGTGTTATTGCTTGACAATAAATAATATTTGATTTTTGTGTAGAAAATATAGTTTTCGGGTAAAGTTACAAGGGGTAACTTAATAAACCCCTCCCCCCCCCGTGGGTGCAACCTTTTCAGCCTAATTTCTCTTTATAATGTTACGAAGAACTCCTACATAAACGGAATACGGAGAAATTTGGCACGGGAGAAATTAAATAGGAGAATTCACTAACAGACTCCTTCATCGAGGAGAGCTATTTTTATTCATAACATTCCAATCTCTGTTATCTACCATGTCTCACTGCTTTAAGATTTAAAAAACGTCAATGTCTGTCCTCTCTTCTACTTCACTGCACGAGGATGGTTTCTATACCTCCAACAGGAACATCACTCGGAACGAAAGCACGAAGGAGAAAATATTTCATAGAATTCGTGAGGGAACTGGTGGAAGATTTTGGAAGAAAACACATCCTTGCAACTAATTGCTCTTTGTAATGTTACTAAGAACTCTTACAAGAACGTTATATGAAAATTTGACACAAACAGCAGAATTCCCTAAGATCTCTTCGAGGAGAGCTGTTTTTATTCATAACATTTTCAATCTCTGTTATCTACCATGTCTCGCTGGTTTAGAGACGTCACACGAAACATTAGTATGAGCAACGTTATATTACCAAGCATCTGTGAGTTAAGCTATTTTTATTAAGAAAAACACATCTAGACATCTTATTCTGTTTAATTACTCCATGACATGGTTTTTGAACTCCTGCAGGAGCATTATCTGGAACCCTGGAATATATTAGGAAGCTTCTCACAGCAACTCCAAGGTAACTTATAGTGATTTGAAAAGTTCCATTCTCCGCACACAACCCTGTGCCTTTGCTCAAGGTTGGAGTTTTTAAAAGTCTTTATTAGTAGAGTATAGTAAAGTACAATGCCGCAGATCTAACCTGAAAATGTTCCTTTATTAAAATGTGCGCTGGTTTAAAGTTTGAAATATTTACAATGAAGGTCCTGTTTTAGAGGGTTTAATATGTTTGTCTTGGCTCAAGTTGCGAAAGTTAAACATAGTAAATGAATACAGGACTTAAGCTTTTAATTGAAAAAAATTGAGTAAAATTTAACGTAAGCATAGCTCAAAATGTATATCATTATAAAGAGGTTGTTTAGTAGTGATGGATAATAAAGGGAAAAATCTGGTTATTATCAGTTATTACAAAAGAAAGTTCTTATTTTTAGGTCGGCCTTTGGACTTAAGTTGATGAACATCTTACATTACACTTTAAAATTATGTACATCTTGAGCAATGTTTACGTTAATACGTTAATCTTTTTGCCGAACTCCTTATAGATAAACCCTCCATTGGATGTGAAAAGTCACTAACTACCTTAAAAACAATTTGTAAGTCCAGTATTCATTTACTAAGTTTAAATTTCGCAACTTGAGCCAAGACAAAAGTATTAAACCATCCAGAACAGAAGCTATATTGTAAATTTTTCAAACTATAAACCAGCATAATTTTTAGAGTGAACCTTTAGAGATCAGATTTGCTGCATTACACTCTGCCAATTACGGTCACACATTGCGGCATTGCGGTCTTTACCTTTAACTTGATGAGCTGCTCGACCAATGCCCTCATTTAAGATTTCCTTCTGACTCCTTGCTTAATGGTTTAAAAGCATATAACGACAGTCATAGGTAATTAAAGGAATGAGGAAGTTTTGCAAAAAAAAAAGGCAGAAATATGTTTGAGATATTTCTCTATAGTCTGCAGTTATAATTTACATAAAACATTCGTTATTATCCTTAGAAAACGACTTGATTTTTATCGCTCCAACGGTAACGACGCCCGCATGCGGCTGCAGGATTAAAAGCTACTTACCTTGCTCAGTCTTAGAAAATCTTTGAGGGCCACATTGTAAGAGAAAGTATAAATTTCTACTCCTCATCCCAAGTCTTGGGTTGCTAGTTGAAGCAAGTCTTTCAAAATAACTGATTGAAAGATAGTGGTTCATATAAGTTTACGTGGAAATGGGTAAATTTCTTTATCAGAGCACAGTTTTAAGTGTTCACTCATCCTTTTACGGGAAAACGAGCGTACTCATTATTTACACAAATATATTAGCAGTATTGTGTGTGTGTTTGAAATGACAAATAAACACTATCCAACTTCTATTAGAATGACGTGACGCTCGCCATTGTTGTTGATTCTGTCGATATGGGAGTAAGGAAATGGAAGATTTAACGGCCATGCAAACATACGAGGAGCCCAGTTCGGCAGTTGGTCAGTCGATGATTAATCCTAGTTATCGCCATGTACAGAAGATTGCCGGTTGTGTACAGTGTACAGTGTGAGTGTGAGATAAGGCGGTGCGCGCGCAGCGTCTAGAGTCCGAGGTGGACGAGAGAGTGCCGGGCTCTGGCCAGAGGCACGACGGACGCTAGGGTTGGATCGCTGGACCTTGGACTGGACGAGGAACGGGATGGACCAGGACGAAGTGGACATGATGAACGCGGCAGCAGCCGCAGCTACAGCCACGGCCTCCGTCATCGTGGAGAATGCCCAGGTGGTTGTCAGTGGCGCGCTCACAGGTACTATAAAAACGAGCATAATTATTATCGATAACAGCTGACTGCAATAAGCTCATAGTTTATAAACAGCTGATAAGTTATGTCTGCTCTTCAAGATGCAACTCGAATTATCTTGTCGGCCAATCTTCTACAAGTGCAGGATTACAAATTATTCAATGTGATGAATTGTTTTTAACGATAAATTAGGTTAAAATCGCCACAATAGTACACTCAAAGTATATTTCGTAGTTTTATAAATAACATTAATGATACAACAATTATTTTCAAGGCCCAATTATATTGAAACTAGGTAAATAATTAAGTTTATTTTCCACGTAGTAAATCTGTCTAAAACATTATTTAAACTACGGGCAATCTCCTAAAAATGCAGAATTACAAATTATTCAATGTGCTTAATTGTCTGTAACTATAAATTAGGTTAAAATTCCCATAGTATTACAGTCAAAGTATGTTTCGTAATTTTATAAATACTAATAATACTACGAAACTTATTTTCAAGTCACAATTAAACTGAAACTAGGTAAATAATTAGAAGTTTATTTTCCATGTAGTAAATCTGCCTAAAACATTATTTAAACTACGTCTTAAATCTAGATTGTCCCAATTACTAATCAATTACATGACGCTTGTATGATTGTCTATACGAACGTTTTGTGAGCTCTTTGTGAAATTTACGACGTGCGTAGTTAAATTAGTAATTGTGATTTGCGTTTAGACCACTAAAACATGCATCGTCATGACGCTAGTCAGTCACTGCGTTGCGTAAAGTAGAATAATATTTATGAATTCATATCAATCTGTCGCTTTGTTATTTTCAGTTTAATTAAAAAAAGGTTTCTTTGGGTTTCGTACCCGTTAAATTGGTTTATAAGTCTTCTTAGAACTGGCAGTCGATGGTTTTTTCTTCGTCTGTTTCCAACTAAAATATTGTCAGTGGAGATAGTTTTATCTGTTAATTTGTTTTAGACCTTAAAACGCTAATAGGACTAAATATCATTTAATACGCATGCTTTCGTGGCAAGTAGGTTACATGATAGAGACAACGACCTCAATAATGGCTTCACATCCGATAAACTTACATGGGTGATTTATTCCGTGTTTCCTTGGCGTTGTGAGACCGGCGGCTAGGGAGTTCGTGTCAAAACTTTGGCAGTGTTTTTAAAAGAGAATATTTTGATAAGTGCAGTGGAGACAAAATTACCGGTAACGGCCTCGGGGCGATTGTAGTTCTATGTTAGTATCTGCTTCCACGACGATAACGCAGGATTGCTGTTCCATACAGAAACATAACTATTCCGTACACAGTTAAAATAAACCTGTGATTACTTTTATCTTACTTTTATCTTTTTATCGTGGCTGCTGCAAAAGCGTTTAACAGATTGCTCGTATCTAAACGAGATTTAGTAATCTAGATCTTTTTTTAGGGCACGAATCATAACGAAATAGTTGTATATGAAAATAGTAACCAAAAATATTTTTTGTAAAGAGCATATACGACCAAATCTGCAATAAAAAGGTTTCAAAGAGACAGGCCGTAAGAAATTGGACATAACAATTTTAAATTAAATTATACATAATTTTAGAAGTCTTATTGAGATAAAACTATTCGTACAAATGTAGAAATTTACGGTGTTCTTTAAAAAATGGGACAATTTAAAGTAAGTGCAACGTTACACAAACCAAGAATATATTTTACTTTTGTTATTAATTTGTTAAACTAATCTAATCAATAATTGACACATATGGTGGTCTAAGAATTTTCTTGAACATTTTTTAATTACATAATATTTATATAATATACTGCCCTGAATTGTAACTTTTTAATAGACAGAGTCGCAATCGGATGGGGCAAGAGAATGTCAGAAAATAAAAAACATTTGTGTATTATAAATTAATTGTTTTAGGTAATGTATCGATAGATACAATAAATGACGAGGTGTGTGTTTGATTTATATTGTTTAAAAGATTTAAATGCTCGCAATTTGTATTCAAATTTATTTTATTTTATTTTTTGTATACAATTGTATTCTAGTTTACTCAGACCTCTAAATAGCATTAGGTACCCCATATTTATCTGCCCTTCTAAGTAGGTTATGGTTAACTATTAACATAAACGTTTTTGGAGTAATCCTCTACAGTGACAGGCTGAATTTATTTCATTCATTAATCTAATTCCAGTGTCACAATTTTGTAACGTTAATATAACTTTCAATAATTACCTCAATAATTAAATTCGATCGCACTTTTCTACGAATGCAACAGAAATTATGTAAATGACAAACAGAATTAACATATCAAAGTGGGGAGAAGTGCGCATGTCACTAAGAATTATTAAATGTTATCTTTACTGTACCTATAGTAAAATACTAGTACCAATACATTCAGAATAAACAACTGGGTACTACGATAAATCATATTAATAACAACCAACAAATATATTAAGCAAAAATAAACGACAAGAAATTACCCTATAATAACAGGAGATTAAAATTATATTTAGGGTTTGCATTTTAAAATCTTTAATTTTGTACTAACACATAAATAAAGGGTTATTGCTGTACTAATTAGTATAAATTTAACGTGTAGGATCATTGAAAATATTCAACGAAATTTTAATAGTACCTTTCTTGGCTAATACCCGGCCAATTCCAACATTCACCAATGGACCTATCATTAGATTTGGGTGCAGTGTCACCCAAAGGTGGCACGTTATTTTGAAAAAATACCTTGTTAACCCGATAATTAGGTAATAGGTCTAGATGTCACAAACCCCGACTAGTATAGAAAGAAGTGGCGTTCTAAGGCTAATGTTGGATAGCCAATTAGTGACATAAATGCTCCGACGTTAACCGAAGAAACTGACTTGGTCAATTTGTTACAAAATCTCGTCCGTTCTTTCTTTATGTAGTAGAGATAAGTTAATTTATCAGTTTTCTCATTACTGCTAAAAGTGCAGACTCAGTTGAAAGGGAACTTCCTTACCATACACTTACCATGAATGAGCCACGGGGGCGAAGTCCGAGGTCACGCGTCAATAACGTGTTCGATCTGACTGTATCGTGAAGATTATCATTGGTTATCGAAGTCATATTGTTGCAAGACCTCGCGTTTTCTCAATACATCTCTTGACGCAGTCATGGCGTAAAGGAGCGTCATCTGGTTTTTGTAATGTTATTTTTTGCGTTAAATAAAATTACCGATGAAGAACCGAAGAATTTAATGTTTGTTTCTGCACTACTATGTATTTGGATTCAAGCTCGAGTCCTTCTAGAAATACGTCTTGATAGAATTTTGTGTAATGCCAAAAAAGTGCATAGCACAAAACAAGATGGTGGTGGAATTATTGCTTAAGATAAACATAAGGTTAAATATTGAAAATAGTAGAATTCGATGCTTTTTATGGGTAGACAGACTTTAATGAGAGGCCAACACTCGTTATTCGGTTATTTTTATCGGATGTTTCGATGTTTTTATCCGAAGGAATAATTCAATATTACGATTTATTTAACTAAGCATATGATTTCAACTTATTAGTTATAGTAATTTTAATGTAAGCAATAAACAGCAAGAAGTAACTAATATTTTGAGACTTTGAAAATGGCGATAACTATGAAGAATATATGTGAGATAATTCTCACAAGTGACGAGATATGTTTAGGTGGCTTCAACATGTGGGTTTAGCTCATGCTAACTCATGGGGAGAATTCTTTCCTCCATTTCAAAAAAGCTGTTACGATTGATATCTAGCTGGGCAAGTTATTAATATTGTAAGGTTTCTTTGATATCTAGGTCTACGCCACAGTGGGTTTTGTTGTTTTGTAACGCTAGTGTTAAATTTGAGAACAATCAATAGGAATCTTGGTTGTTCTTAAGGGAATTTATGTATTAACAGTTGATTTCGCATGGAAAATTCGATGTAATGCTTGACCCGATATGTCTAGGTTACACAATCCAGCTGACTGAACGAACTAGGAATCACCTAGATTTGTTATTTAATCGCTGTATTAAAAAAAAAGCCAGGTCCTAACAACTGTTCCACTTAAATCAAATCAAGGAACCCAAGCGACACTAAACCATCGTTAGTAACTATTAGCTTTTTTAGTAACAGTCGTTAGTGTCTATTCAGATCAATTAGTAATATTACAGTCTCAATAACTGAATTGAAGCGGCCTGTTTCAAGTGAAGCATGAATAATCTGTGTATTGGTGTGATTCTTCTCGGTATCAAAGCTTGCCGAGCCCGTAGGGACATTTCAAAATTGTTTTCTTAAAATGAATTCAATAATACCCTAAGAAGACATTATGTTGTCCTCCTAGGATTCTAATGTGTTTTTGAACGTAAATACATCATTGTACTTGTAATATGTTTACTCATTAATCAAAATATTTTGTGAAATTGGGGTATCAGTTTTGGACACCAATGTTTTTCTTACCATCTCTATTTTTTCAAAGGTCTCATTTACAAAGGTGTACATGTAGTGGTATATATCTTGCGATAACAACGACTTATCTTGGGAATGTTCGGCATGCGATTTAAAATCATGCTTCATATAATTCCTCTTGGGTTGCGAAGCCGATTGTAACAGCTGATCTATCCTTCTGTATTTAGAGCTCCCTGTAGATGATGAACCATTTGAAAGTATAACAGGATTTTGTATATCCTACAAAAACAAACACGACGTTTCGAAAACTGATATCTGTTCTCTTCCTCACGTCTGAAACCTACATAAGATTACCCAGTAGCGTAACTAGAACTTGGCTTTGGGGTATGGACCTGATGTAGAGACCCGTATGATGACCCGTACATCTCACGGGGTCGAAAGGAATAAGCCTGAATAAATCTAATAAAGTTCATTGAAATTTAAACATTTTGCTACTGCATTTCAAACGAGTTGGATGGCTGTGATACGATTTTTTATTTTTAGGGTTCCCGGGGGGGGGGGAGGTTTCTATTCCTACATTATATTCACACTAAAGTCTTAATTGACAATATAAAAGTTGAACTTCATTCAGTGAAAATACCTGAGAAAAGTAAATGGAGACTACCAAATCATACAATAATGCCAAAATAATCGTCAATAAATGTCCACGATCTCTCGAAATAGTAGAATAATGTAATCTTAATTGTATACAGTACGACCAACGAATGGTTTATTATGATAAAATTATTTCCCAATCAGGAAATATATTTTAATGCCTTAATCAAAAATTACCTTTCAAATGTTATATTGGAGATATAACGAGTAGTAGTAGTATTTTTATTATATAGAACTTATACAAAAATTCATTACATATCTCATTAAACAGCATTTTTATAAGGACAATTAACACGATAGCATTAATGAATGTGTCACATATTTCTCTCGAAGATCAGACTGACAGACCAAAATTGTTATTAGATTAGCTTAGTATTATTTATTGGCTGTTCTTCAAGTGGCACAAAATAATAACTTATTTTAATATAAACTTAACGAATAAAAGGATGGATTTAAAGAAAATCGTCAGATTTTATACCAATAAAACTTATTTTTCATCAATGACCCATGTTATAACCGGGAAAAACGTCACCACACATGAGCTGTTCATTCTTAGAAATGTTTCTTCTACTTTTTCCATTGTTAGTTTAACTTATCTTGACTAACGGTCAGTGAGGAGGGAAGAACAGAAGTAACGATAAAAATGGTTTTTAAATAGGAAACGCTAGCAGAAATAACAGGGATCAAGTGTTTCATAAGTATATGTGTTGATTGTGATGAAACCTATAGGGTCATGGGCTGATAACCTATCAGGGCTCGGCACATGTCTGGTCTGGGAGTCGTATAGGCGACTTGGCAGCAAGCGATGGCATATCCCCACTCAGCAGTTTTTCAAGAAGTGCTGATGTAAATGAACACTGCTTCATCATCTGGAGCCTGTCTCAAGATGTGGTGTCCACAATTATAGAAACAAGGGGCTTAGTCTCTTCGGCATCCAGAAGCACGAAATCTCAAGTTGAAAGAAACATGCTATCAATTCCAAACAGTATTGCAATCTATTTCATCTGGTACTCAGTGGAATAGATTAAAATATTCAGAGAAAATGTGTTATAGACCGTTCGAACAAGATTCAGTGTTAACTTAAACATTGAAATTCTGTCTGGCTGAAATTAATGAGCAATGATTTACCATTATAGGCCATTTATATATTCGTAAAGCTATGTTCACAATATATAAATTGTTTATGCACCTTCTATTACCAAGATATATCAGTTATTGGTTGAGCTGTAGCAAATCCTATTACTTGTGGGGCTGGAAAATTTGCTTTTCTGTTTGTCTGTCATGTTTATCTGCCCGTCTATATATTTGGCCTATGGAAAATTCAAACCCGGGGATAGAGGTTTCAGAGGAGACAGATTCCAGAGGCTAGGACTTCACAGTTGCCAGAAGAACCCAAAGCTGGGAACTAATAAGAATTTTTAAAGCCGAAAGATTTGTTAGTGGGAACTTTGCAATGGCGAGGATTCCTGAGTATGAAAATCCGTGCAAAGACTAGGAGCACACGTCCTTTACCAAACTTCCCAGAGTTAGAAAACTTCTTTATGCTCAACTTCCAGATGCTTCTGAAGATACGGAGCTCCCAACGGCTGTGAACTAGCAGATCCCAATAGGTTTAAGACATCACATGTACGCTTCGGCCTTTTTGAAAGGATTTGTGCGCTATCCAGACTGTATCAGTATCCATTGATTTCAGTATCCAGGATTTCTCAGCGGTCGAATCCACACATAAACCAGGAGCTCTCTTACATTTCTGTAACATCCGTATTCGAATCCTTTTTAAGCCGGAGTCTTCAAGATTTAACATGTGATATATTAAAATGTAACCTAACTATCACAACACATGCAACATCATTTATGGTAAACTTATTGAAATCGGGATCACCTAAATGTAATTTTAACTATAAGGAACCGTAGGTTGCAGACGCTGATTAATAATTTACGTAAGAAATAATAGTTCCTGATCGCAAGGTATACAAAAGTCTCAACACTGTTTAAGATTATGAATAATTCTTAATACAAATCCCTTGTAAAAATAAAAATAGGATTATACAGTTTTATAATGGTTCTAAAATGCAACTGTCCTTGACATGCATATACATTAAATTATATCCAACTAATCCTTTAATGTAATTAATATTTTTATATGGCACCTCGTTGGGAAAAGTAAATAATTATTTTGTGTAAATAAAACTAGCAGTTACCCGCGGCTCCGCACGCAATGTCGCAGGTTTTGCAACTTTATGAGCACTTCTGGTTCGAGTAAAATATAATTCCAACGCTAATTTTGAATTTTCATTGCTCCCAAGAAAATGTGTTAAAAGTAGTATATGTTTATGGTCGATTTACTTTACTTCGGTCTTTGCAGTTTTTGTTCCAAAGCTGATTTTACCTCTCTCCTGATCAAGAAAATATATAACACAGATCAGAGAAGCCTACTTCTGTCAAAAGAAAACTAAGAAGGGTTTTATGTAAGCCTCTAAATCTGTAGTAAACGTTTTTAATATTTTAGAACATTAAATTTAGTGCTGGAATTGGTGCATACGTTCAAAAGAAAAGTCCCGTGAAATTTCATCTAGCATAGTTCTTGTCGATAGTTTCAAAAGGAGTCTTCGGAGTCAAGTTCTGACCTTCTTATACCAGTTTTAGGACATTTTTTAAGGTAGATTAGAACCTGCCTAATCGCTGAAATCTAAAATTATGCTTACTTAATAGAAAATGTAGGTACTTACTATAAATGTAAATAAATTGAAAATAATAAAAAAATTTTACACCGAACAGTTTATTACCATTTGACAGGCTCATTCAATAAATATTACACAACAATTAGAGACCAAGAAGAGGGTTCCGTTACTTCAACGACCAGCGGGGCGTAGCCCGGAGCGATATTCAAAAAAGAATAGGCCTATATTAATCCCAGGAAGTGCAAGAATGTCCATGTAAATTTTCAGTACAATAGGTTGAGTAGTTTACGCGTTAAAACAAAACAAACAAAGGCGCTTTCATATTTACAATATTATTAGGATACATTCTACCAGCTTCTTCTTATTGGAATATAATACTTAATTTATAAACAAACACTCTGATAATTATTGAATTTTGTTTTTGTGAGGCCTTTCGTGTTCAAGGAACACATCATCAGACTTTCTATGAAAGTTATGTAGGTCTAGGAACACATCATCAGACTTTCTATGAAAGTTATGTAGGTCTAGGAACACATCATCAGACTTTCTATGAAAGTTATGTAGGTCTGATGATGTGTTCCTAGAACACATCATCAGACTTTCTATGAAAGTTATGTAGGTCTGATGATGTGTTCCTTGAACACGAAAGGCCTAAAAAAAATCAATAATTGTTAATGTGTTTGTTTATAATATAGTAAGTATTATTAGGGCGTTTAGGTTCTTCTGGAGAGATAAGTGGAATTACATTTAAATTACCAAATTTTTATTTTTAAAAATATAATAAAATGTAAAACATCACTGTAACTTAGTTCGTGATACAGGTGACTTGTTGGCTATTAAATACGTTCTGCATTCTCAAAATTATTTGAAACACAAAAACATTCCTTGTATCTCAATGTTGCCTAGATTTCTAATCTACTGTACGCAGATCTCACTAATTTGACTGTACTCAGATACGTTTGTTACTGACACGTGCACACTGTAACAGATTCCCGGTCAAGCGAGACACTGACTACCATTTTATCACGAAACTTAATACAATATAAAACATCCCTGAAACTTAGTTCGTGATACAGGTGACTTGTTGCCTATTAAATACGTTCTGCATTCTCAAAATGTTTTGAAACACAAAAAAATTCCTTGTATCTCAATGTTGCCTAGATTTCTAATCTACTGTGCGCAGGACTCACTAATTTGACTATACTCAGATACATTTGTTACTGACACCTGCACACTGTAACAGATTCCCGGTCAAGCGAGACACTGACTACCATTTTATCACGAAACTTAATACAATATAAAACATCCCTGAAACTTAGTTCGTGATACAGGTGAAATCAGTTGATTATTAAATGGCCTATTAAATACGTTCTGCATTCTCAAAGTTATTTGAAACACAAAAAACCCATGTACCTCTTGGCTTAGGCTTGTAGGCTCTGCTGTGCGCAGGACTCACTAATTTGACTCAGATACATTGTTACTGACACGTGCAGTCTGTAACAGATTCCCGGTCAAGCGAGAAACTGACTACCCTTTTATCACGAAACTTTGTTCGCGACGCAGTGAATTCGTGTGGCGTAGGAGGCGAGCCCTCGTGTTTACAAGTCTTATCGTTTGATAGCGTAAAAGTTAATTGTCGGAATTTGTACTTCCTGCCGGACTAACTACAGAGTTTCCTGGTCGCGCCAAAACTTGAGTAGCATTCTTAGGGTTTAACTCTTGTTTTATACGTGCATTTTCGTGAATTGCAATTGTTGTTCTCAATTATTGAAAATTTCTTATTGTTGAATCAACTATGTGAATATTTTACATTTGATCGGTGTATTATTCGGTTGGAATTTGTGATTTACTTAAAATATAAATTTTGTTCTCCATTTTGATAGTGAATAGGCTAAAACAACCTTTCTTTGTTTGAAGTTTGTTTTTGACAATGGAAGGATTGTGAAGGAAAACAGGATTTTTCCGGACATTTGTCATCGTTCAGTGATACAAAAAAATCAGTAACACTACGTTTCGAGATCTGCAATCTGACCTCTTCTTCAGGTAAATAACTAACCTAATTTTTAACGGAGTGGAATAATCAATGTTCGGAATTCCTAAGGCAAAAAGAGTCTAATAAAATTTTAAGTGCCTTTTATTACAGAGGCGATAAGCTACGACCACAAATCCCCGCTTGTTTGCATTGGCATATTCAGAAGAGAGCCCCTCAATAGTTTGATCTGAGAATGTTCGTTTAACCAAAGTAGAGTTTAACTGAAGGAAATTTTCCGTACATTTTCCATCGTTCGGTGATATCAAAAATCAGTAACACTACGTTTCGAGATCTGCAATCTGACCTCTTCTTCAGGTAAATAACTAACCTAATTTTTAACGGAGTGGAATAATCAATGTTCGGAATTCCTAAGGCAAAAGAATCTGATAAAATTTTAAGTGCTTTTATTACAGAAACGATAAGCTACGACCGCAAATCCCCGCTTGTTTGCATTGGCATATTCAGCCCCTCAATAGTTTGATCTGAGAATGTTCGTTTAACCAAAGTAGAGTTTAACTGAAGGAAATTTTCCGTACATTTTCCATCGTTCGGTGATATCAAAAAATCAGTAACACTACGTTTCGAGATCTGCAATCTGACCTCTTCTTCAGGTAAATAACTAACCTAATTTTTAACGGAGTGGAATAATCATGTTCGGAATTCCTAAGGCAAAAGAGTCTGATAAAATTTTAAGTGCTTTTATTACAGAAACGATAAGCTACGACCGCAAATCCCCGCTTGTTTGCATTGGCATATTCAGAAGAGAGCCCCTCAATAGTTTTGATCTGAGAATGTTCGTTTAACCAAAGTAGAGTTTAACTGAAGGAAATTTTCCGTACATTTTCCATCGTTCGGTGATATCAAAAATCAGTAACACTACGTTTCAAGATCTGCAATCTGATCTCTTCTTCATGCTTAAAGAAGAGATCAGATTGAGATCTCAATTTTCAGTATGTCGTTCTTCAAGAGCCATGTAACAAATGCTATACAAGAATTTTATTACTGTCATTACTTTTGGAACAATGATCAGTTCAATTGGAGAAAACCGTGTTTTCGCCATATGTTTGGTTATCATATTTCACAATAACACACAAAATATATTTTTACTTGAATAGATGGGTTAATCAGTAAAAAAAATATTTCCAAGGTAATATAGGTGTATATTTTAATGTCGTATATGTTTGAATTGAGATGTGTGTGAGGTCGCCAGGATTAGGCTTCGTCAGAAATCATCTTTAGAAAAACTAATTATAACTACATTGAATTCAAATAGGTCGACCAACTGCCTCGCTCAATGGACCCTAATATTTTATTACCTTTTTAGAGAACCAGATAGGTGATTATTAAAATCGTGTCATTGTGTATGCGATAAACTCTTGACCAAAACGACCTAAAATGTTGAAACTTGTCTCGTTTCCCTTCGTCCAAGGAAGGATTTGATATTGATTTTGGGGTGAAAAGGAAAACATTTTCACTAAAATCAAATCACTATTTATAACCATGATGACAACACGAAAAACGCAGAATAAATAAAGTAGAAAACACAAGTGGGTATGATGTTAAAATTAATTTATTGTGTTCCGTTTCGGCTTGTATTATATTAAAGTTAAATATTTAGTTTATATTAATTATACACTGTTAAAGGTTGTGTAGAAGTTATATTTTTAAGAATCGTGTAATAAAGTTGGCTATTTCCTTCTAATACAGCAAATATTCGATTTGTACAAAGCAAACAAAGTGTAATATCTTGTTACTGTTAATTTGTAATTCGTTGGGACTAAGAATAAACCATTAGCATTGGAAAATAGATGACTCGTTATGCCTACATGTATTACTGATAAAATTAAAAAATACTATATCAATTACACTAAAGTTTAATTATCCGGGGCTGGAATTCCGTATCCCACAGGCCACAGCTTGTTTAAAACGTATTCACGCTACGTGTCGGCGGTGCACCGCTCACCATTGTGGGTTGGACGGGGTCCACCCAAGCGCCCTACCTTCGGACGCTTTAGCGCCTCCGGGTTGGACCTTCTGCCATTCACCTCCTAGCTACCGCCATAAATCTCGGAACCATACCAACAATGGTACTGAGTCGTCTGCAAACTGGAGGCGGGCTACAGTCAAGTCCCTCGCGTCCTTTTATTTCAGTCGCCAATTTTACGATTTATGGCAGGTGCGCAGGTGCGTCGGTATGTGTTGGGGAAAGTCGATAAAGTTGACAGGCAGCCCGGCAAGGGTGGGAAAGATGATGAGTCTAATAAGCGGTACGCGGAAATTCAGTTTAAACAGAGGAGGCCCCAGGAACTTCAAAAGAAGGTGGCTCCAGAAACTTCAAAGTAAGGTCTTCCGCCTTTGGCTTTCTCTTGCAATCACAAATTTCCGCCCAAAGATAGCTGAAGAACCAAAACTGTAAACGCAAAAGACAAACTACTCGGCTTTACATTTTATTTACTTTGTCTGCTCCAATTATAGAAAACAGTGTCAACTACTATTGTCTTATTAACTTTTTAAGCAAAAATAACCTATAATTTAATACTTATTACTTTATACGTGATAAATTATTGAGAAATTATATTACTTAACCCGTAACAAAGCTGGGAAGATGTATTTCTGGCAGTCCATGTCCTTGGTAGGTCTTGGGGTTATCAAAGCATTCCAATAATTTTAGTTTAAAACCAAGATATTGATTGACATTAAATCAGAATTAATTGGATCTTTTAAAGAAAATTCACATTTTAAATCATTTGTGTAAAATTGCGTCTTTTACTATTTTCAAAGATAGCTCATGTAATTTACTTTCTGTAATATTCTACTTTATATTCACTGCGTTTTCGTGCCGCCTCCCGCCTTTAGTCATAGTATAAATATTTTATGCCCTGAACCATTTTATTAATAAGTAACACAAATATAATCAGCGAAGTCGGAGGTCTATGTTAATATACAACTTTTAAACCGTATATTTCAACTATCGTTTTTCTGTCGATCTTCTAGATTTTTTTTCAAATTTAGTCCATAGTCTTCGGATTTTATATTGGATGTAGCCCCTTTTACGCAAGCAGTTTTGATAATAACATTATAATAGAACTGATTCAAAACATCTACATCCATGTTTTACGAGTATAAAGGCATTTTCAATGACAAATTTACCTGGATATAAATATATACGCCGTATGGTATCTCTCAGAAAATTCACTCGACATAAGATTATAATATAAGATTTATTTTTGAAACACACCACTTGGCGTTCACGTCAAATAAGAGTCATCCTTTGCGTATATGAAGTTGAATGTCACTAATTTCATGTAATAAACACGTTAAAAGTAACACAGCAACTGCCATACGCAATGTAATTAAAATTAGCTCTTTCCTAACAGAACGAATGTCTTTATTGACACTAAAACCACAACGAATGTTTAGCGGAGATTTTTATAACTCACTGGCTTCTTGTTGTAACAAAAGTTCTTAAACTCAGCACAAGTAGGAAGAGAACAAAGAGTAACTCTTAGTTGGTTTATGCTTTTGTACTTACCAGTTTGTAACTGAGAACTTGAATAATAGTTTATGTCATTGCGAGGTCAATTCGAGTTGGTAATGGTAGGATAACATCTGGCGTAATAATACCTAAACAAAGGTTTCGATTGTCCAGTTTTCAATGTTTCTGTCTTTAATTTGAAGTTGAAACTTGAACAGTGGTTTATGTCATTGTGAGGTCAATTCGAGTTGGCAATGGTAGGATAACATTTGACATAATAACAACCAACCAGAGACTTCGATTGTTGAGTTATCAATGTAATTTTTGCAAATTTGTTACAAAATATTGCAATTCAAGAGTCATTAATATTGTGTTTCTTAAAGTTATACGTTCTTGGAGAAAACCACCACTCTCCTTTTAATTAAGGCAGATTACAATGTATATTTTTCTACTCTTAGAATTTACCATAGAATATAACTAATCACCATTATATTTAAAACAAAAATTTTGTCAGTGATATATGATAAAACTTAAAGCTAAAGTTTCAGAATTTAAAAATTTCATAGTTTATTTTCATCAATAAATACAACGATGACAATTTAGTTTTTCTAGATTTTACTTCAATTGGTTATTAAAGGAAAAAGAAATTTATGAAATGTCTTAGCAGTTTTCGTATATCACATAAAATGTAGCTGACGGTAAAAAGGACTTAAATTTGTCGATAACGTCTAAAACACAAATACAGTAAAAGATTGCTGAATATATTTGCACTAACGAGTGACTCATAACTGCCTGTTTCTGGAAATAAGGATCCCAAAATCCTGACTCACCACATTTTGTTCTCCTATCTTGTGTACAAATGAGATAAACTGCTTAGACTTCCAAAAGGGTTGTAAATTCTGGTTGGAATCTTTTGTATCACAGCTAGGTAAAGGAAACCCGCCATGACAATTCTACGTACCTTATCTATCGGCCAGTCAACTGAGTCAACCCTCTGATTTGAAAGTGGTGTTTTGAAAGTCGTATAGGCAATTGTTCTGACAGATACAACAATTTTAACAAGTGTTATCCTGTAATCAATAACTGGGTCGCGGCGACTTCAGTTTACGAGCGTTGTAGTCTCCCGTATACGATGTTATTACAATAAGCTCTAATTGAAGATTGTAAACACATAAGGGAGTACTCAGTACTCGACCAATGTAAATTGGCATTTTTCCTACAATTTTATTAATATAAATTACGTGTAGGTGTAAAAAAGTGTTCATAGCAAATACTCGGGACAAACATTACGCCTATTCTGGCTTGCAACATTATCTTTTAATGTTTGCCTGATTCAAAATTAGCGTTTAAAATGTTAAGTAGAAATTTTATATCGTTTAGTTTTTAGTATGAAAAATACTTCGATTTATTTTTACTGACGACTCGAGTTTGTAATGAAGAAGTAGGTTTTCGGAAAGCCTACCTTTTCTATTGAGTGGTGATATTAATACGTGTTTCTTAGATATCTCGTTTTAACGCTAATTTCAAAGTGCCTCCGAAGGACGTGTGTGCATTCTATTGCTGTTACCCATATAAGTGTAATATAAATCAAATTCTTTTGTTAATTCGTGGTTCTTTTAAACATTAAATATATTATATAGTATTAAGAGATAAATAATAAAAATTAATTTTTAATTCTTTATGGTGCGAATATATAATTATTCGCCTTGTTATTACAAAGAATAAAATGGGTTTGCTGATGAACTCAATTATTGCGCACAGGTTTATTTTCTATGCTGGAATTATTTCTAATAATTAGATGATCACTATGTAAATACATCCTATTTCTGAAAATAAATTATGATGATGAAGACGACTTTTCATAATTCAGATTTTTGTGATTAGGAAGTAAAAAGTAAATTTCATTATAAACTAGTGATTGATTTATTTAATATTAAGTGGTTTTATTAGTAATAAAAGTAAAACAGTTTAAGTATTTAGTCGAATTGGCTCAGATACCCAGACGTTTTCGTATTTACTTTTATTCATAAATAAATGTATCACATGAATCACATTTTCAGAACTAACATCAAGTATCGCTATGATGTATACATTTATTTTTATCTTTCAAATTAAGTAATTCAAACTAACAAATCGACATAGTACAGTTTTTTCGTCTGACAAATGTGACTGTACAGTACTGATGTGTACTTTTCCCCCATAGCTCTCAGCCTCTCTTTTTTAACCACTCCCGAAGAAGTTGAAGCCAAGATTCCATAAAATGACTTGGCTTTAACGAATAGCCAGAAGTCCGGAAGCGGAGTTTCTGCCTCTTCCTGCCTATTGTGCAGTTACTAAATGTTACTTCCTGTCTCCTCTTCTTAGAACACTGGAGTAATACTGTCAAAGGACACCTGCTTCTATTTGTTACTTGGTAAAAATATGTAAAACATTCTTATGCGACTGTTGGGAACTTCTGATAGCAGTTTTGACGGTTTACATTCAAATCTTAACAGTTTTCTAATTAATAATCTGTATCAAAAGAAAATCAACTACGTTTTTAATTCTTTGTTTGAAGGTTATTTTTGACGATGGAAGGATTGTGAAGGAAACAGGATTTTCCTGAACCATAGCAAATGTCCGGAAAAAATCCTGTTTCCTTCACGTTTTTAATAATACATTGATAGTCGAGAGCAACAAACAGCATAAAACACATTTTTCAAAATAACATATCGTAAGATTCTAATTCCTAATCCTAAAAGATATCCGGACAATTATATAAGGATAGGAATCACAAATAATCTTACTTACAAAGTGTGCTAGGGTCTGCAGGACTCTAAGTGAATCAATAAACTAAATTAATGTAAATTATATAAACACCCTTCAGCAGTGCTTATTCTGTATAAATGTTAAAGCTTATAATATTTGGTATTAATGAGTTTTGAGAACTATTAACTCATTGTGAGGATAATATTAGTCTATGCCCAATCCAAACAGCCAAGGTGGTTTACAGGAATAGACTAGTCCTGAAATTGTTAGATTTTAAACATTGTTATAGTGCAAAATTGTCCAATGTGATCCTGTACATAACTGAGCTTAACTTTAAGTAGCTCCATTCACCGAGATACGTCCAAACCAAACACAAACAGCGGTATATCAAAAATGAATAAAGAGAATGACATGATTTTTATTTACAAAAAAATGTAAATTCCTTAAGTATTGTTTTATTAAAATCTTTTAAACGCCTTTTTTCTTATTTTACTGCGGGAAAAATAATATACATCCTGTAAAAGTTATCATTTTCAACTTTAGCAATTTTTTGTATTGAATCTAATTCGAATTTTTACAAAATCTGTCTAAAGTACCAAATTATAATACCTTTATTTCTTTATGGACAGATTAAATTCTTTATACTTTTTTATTTTCAAAGCAGTTCTGTTTGCGAAATAAGTACAAACTAGCTGGAATAGGTTTCCATACAGGCAAAAATGTACGTCGCTAAATTTGGTATATTATGTTAAATAAAGGTCGTCGTGTCCAATACATTTATAACTTTCAATGCGATATACTTAGAAGAACGAGTATAGCAAAGGTTTAACGCCGACTTGTATGCTTCATAATTGATTGAAAAGGTTTAGTTTTAAATTTCGGAAAACACAACTACTGTACGAACTTTAAAAATAGAATTAAATAGCTGGGTGCCTTACACGTTTTACCAAGTATTGTATTATGTCTACTAAAATGATTAATTCAGTGTTCTAAGTAAAGGGGAGCCGGACATTAGACAGGATGTAATATTTGGCGACTAGTAGAATGGACAGGAAGCGTCCACCACCGATTCCGAAATTTTTGGAAACCAAGAACCTAATTGATTTATTTAACAAACACCGGAAATCGATAAAAATAGTAGATGAAGAAATGACTTGCAAATCTGAAATGAAAAATGTACCGAATATTAACTGCACGACTTTAAACTACCGCCATCTTGAAAAAGTAGTAAATATTGAAAAATAAATAAATAAATATATACAGTAACATGCAATGTGACCTGATTGCCTTCTTGATTAGGATTTAACAATTGGTTTAATTCACAATCAGAGTCAGAAGGTAAGTTTAAAAGTAATCAAAACGAAATTGGCTAAGTAAAGTTTTAGCAACACATTTTCACTCCGTTGCCATTTTTTAAGGAGAGGCAGATACATACTTATTCCACCATCGTTTATAAACATCAACCTTAGTTTTGATTATTATATTCAACGTATGCAGCAAATACCAGCAGGAAAATATAATGTATCCTAAACACAATAAAACGCACTGAGTAAAAATAATATTTGAAAGAAATTACTGTTTAAAATTTCAGTATTTAAAAAACATATCTTGGTTAAGATTTACTCAAATATGTACACAGTAGTTACAGATATGAGTAGACCATACAAGCACAAACCCCTCTATCAAGGGACTGGCCCATTAATTCAAATTATAGGCCTATAGATAACATCTGATGCAATCAACCGTAACGTTTAATCTGTAGCTATGTTGTCATGTTTGGTATTTCATGTCAGATGCGTGTTACGATTACTAGTATGCTTCTCAGTAAGTTATAATTATTTGTATGAGTGTAAATGCTTAATTTGTTCAGTTAAAATAGGCTTCATCTTTTATGTGGGATGCGAAACACATTTTTCGGGATTTTCAGCGTGATGGACATTATTAAAATTGTAGGTTATGTTACTCTAGAAAGGCCGAGCTATTATTACATTAATACAGTAATCTATTATTTTCTGTTTCAAAATTGTTTTAATTGTAAATTTATTGTACTTATCGACCATAGTTTTTTAACATTTCAATTTAATTTACCACAAATTATTATGGCTATTTTCATTATTTCATCATAGAGTTTATAGCCTCATTTGATAGGTTCAAAGTAAATAAATTGGAAACTAGAGAAATTGTAAAATCAAATCTATCTATGTAACGTCTGCAATTTTTTACTGGTATGCTAATGATGAATAATTTAATAGTATAGTATAAGTATGCGCGGAGTGGATAGGATATATTCACCGTTATGCGTTGCAAAACCCGAAAAAGACTAAATAGGATTTTTAACTTTTGTATAAAACATATTGAGTGATTTATAACATGGTTTCCAGCTAAGAGTGGATTTCTGGGTACCTCAGAATTCGGTTAATTCAGATCCAGAGGGATTCAGAATTCAGAAGCATCGTAAGATTGACGATAAAAACTCTATTAACGGTATGATCTAGAATATTGGGAAAAATTCTGAGAAAGTCTTAACAAAATGTTGGGGATCTACGAGCTAGGTCAAGTTGTTCAATTGACCATGAGTTCCAAACACGAAAATACTTGGAGTTCTTATGAAATTAGTTATGGTCCTAAACCTGAAAATGTTTATATTTTATGGAAAAGCAAATTTCCAATTGTGGAAATCGGTACCCCTCTCTCCTAATTTATTAAAAGTAATTTTCAAAACAAAATTTATTTCCTCCTTACACATAATGTAATTGATTAATTGATTACCTTTCAGCCAACGCTAATATCGGTCAGCTGGGAAACGGTTATCTATAACTGTCTCAACAGCTGATTACAAATGCTCTTTTGATCCACTTGGCTTATCTCTGTTATCTTATAGTTATTAACTCAGTTGTTGACTTGAGCTCGTCGCCCCAGCATGAAACTAGAAGACAGCACCCCGTTCTACTACTTTATCGGTGAGAAAAAATTAACATGCTTTTTCTAAGTGCTGTTTAAATTTGTGCTCTACTTAAATATGTTCCGATTTATAGTGATTTTAAACAGTGCAAAAATAACACTGATAAATGTAATAGGCTATATATTCTGTACATCATTTAATCGGCGTAACGTTAAATTACTGATGATAATTATTTGTACAAGTATGAGACTACGGTATTTTATAAACGTGTATTCTGAATATATAAAACTTTAAAATTTGTATTGGGATTCTTAGCATGGAGAATTATTAGGTACTTTGCAACATCATATATACATACTTTTGTATAATACTCTATGCATATACTAGTTTAGTTTTAACTTTAATAAGAATATGACCAATCAACGTGTACCATACTAGATGTTATTTTGGTTGAAGACATATATAACAATGGCTTTACGCAAATACCTAATTAAACATTAAACTAGTCAGAATTCAGCATGTCAACGGGATTTTCCATTTACATTCTGAAATCAATGATTAACATTTGTCCCGCAACAATAAAGCCTTATCAATATTTAAAGAAGCTGCTCACTGATAACCGGGTATTTATTATCTTGATTGTTCAATGGCATGTCATCGCCGACTTCTTCTCCAACGCTTGTGTATATTTTCTTTAAACTCATTTCTGATATTCTTTTATAAATCATTTCCTGTATTTTGTATGACTCGTGTAATTTCTTTGAAAGGAAATCGTGAATGCGTCGTTAATGAGCGATTTAAGTCTAATAATATTATTTCCGGTTCTAATTACATTTACTTACTTTTGATTTACTGATTTGTTTACGTGGGTCACGTGAAATGTGGATTTGGTTCATAGGTTCTTGTAAGATACATTCTAAAATATCTGTATACTTGCAACTTGAAACTTTACTAAGGCAATAACAACACTTAAAAATAGCTTTATATTTAACAGAAGTGACTTCCCCTCCTCTACCACGTCTGAACTGTTTACTAATAATTTTAGCATATTTCTTGTATCTTCTGTTAAGAACTACAACAAAACAAGATTTAGGTGTTACTAATTTTCACTGCTTTTCTTCAACCAACTTTACTGGTAGAAAAACTTAAAGATGCAATGGCGCGCACGGCGCTGTGGACGTACGGATCTCTCTGACGGAGATTAGAAACTGTCGCAGTTCAATAGTGTTTTACTGTGTTCCGTAAATAGTAGTACTAGGTCTGGCCGCCAAATTGCGGTGTGAACAGTTGATTGTTCCAGTGGTACTTCTGTGTCTTACTTTTGTTGCCAGAGAAGCCTAATTTAGACTTGTGCGTTTAACTTTTAGTCGACACCCTGTTTATTTTTTATTATAACATGTTAATACGGATATCATGAGCATGAGTACATATATAATAAAAACTTGAATTTCAATCTGGTGTTATATAAATACACAAATTACGTCTTTTACCACTGTATGACCACACTCTTTTAGAGAATGTTTCATGCATTTAAGTGTTTATAAATATTAATTATTGTAGAACCCAATTTCGGAGAGTGAACAAAATACGCCATTTATAAATTATATGATTACGTGAAGTTATTATGCCCTAGTTATTTCTTATTCTCTAATTAGTAAATAGATACGCACTATGATTGTTCTAATTAGATAACGAAGTAGGCATATGATGGTAACTCGCATATTTGAGATCTAACTAATTGATTGAGAGCATGTAATTTGATAGAAAAAAATAAATGGTTCGTACAAGAGTAAACGTTACCCGAAGAAATTGCTCAAGAAGTTCAAGAGAGGTTGAAGACTCAAAAGCTAACTTGTGTTCAAAAAGATATGACAGTAGAATATTTCTATTATTTTTTCGATCCGAATTTATTTGATGAATTTTACGTTTAGAAAGTAAACCAATATACAGAACAAGTGATAATTCGCTTTTTGCCATAAGAGAGGCTTCATTATTTTATGAATGATAGATACATCATTTTATATGTACTGGTAATTGTGTAGATTTTGATCTACTTTACTACTATTTTTACAAGTAAAATAATTTTTTCGAAATTTAATTGTAATAAACTCTAGGAAAACCCTACAAAAAGAGGAAGCGGCTCTGTTTAGAGACTAGGTCGGGTAAACAATGTTCTAAAACAGAATTTATAACACTTTCAGACTATCTCTACTTGATAGAGCTTGTCCATTTATCAGCGCATAGATTATGATTACGTTATCTGTTTGCTAGCAGAAAATGACATTCCAAGTAAGGTAAGAACAAAAGCCCACAATCTGTTTCGGCGTCAGCAGGTTCGGGTGAGTCTGTGGGACTGGTTTGCCATGATTCACTATCCGTGTATGATGTCAGTGCGTTTGTGAATTATTCGCTAGTGATTCAATGATAACTTGCGAATGTCTTAGGTTTGATTGTTCAACACTTAATACACGGTTCAAATCTTTCTAGTTGTTTGCCTATTAACCAATACATATCAAAGTTAAATGTTCTGTGTAAAGTTAAACTCAACCGTTAATCAGACGTTTCTAAGGATAGTTATAGAAATTTCTAGTAATTAGTGGATTGAATTTATTTTTGATAGTTTCTCCTTAATTCGTTTAATAATGACGTATTTTTCTATTAATTTTAAAATAAACTTATGTTTCTAAATCTAAAAAAGGCAGATTCATCTTCATAATTATTTTTATGATCTGAATCTACACAATTTTAACAATAAAATGATCGATTTTATTGATAAATCGCACACGAATCGGTCACTTCTTGTATAATACACCATTGTATTACATAATAATGACTATAATATAGGAATTTTAATAAAATATACGCGAGTCGCGGTACAGCGCTAATGAAATCTTAGAATGTGTATTTAATTTAGGCAACAAAACAAATGTATGCGTTATCATTGAATCATCAACAAAATGTCACAAATGCACTGACAATAGGCTCGGAGAGTGACTCACGCCAACTACTGCTGAAGACTCGACCAAGTCTGCCTGACTCATCGCTCAGCGCCACAACAGATTGTGGCTTATTTGTTCCCCTTTCCTCAGTTTGACATTTTCTGCTAGCAAACAGATAACATAAGTCTACTCCTTCTGCTAATAGAAAGGCTAATTTTATCAACTAGAAAATCTGAGCATGTTGTAAATTAGTTTCAGAAGATTTACTCGACGGGGATTTCCTAAAAGATATCGCTTTCTCTACTTGTCTTTTGTGATGGGATTTCCCTAACAATCCGTTAACTGAGAAAATAAAGTTCTTATTTAAAGATTTTTTCAGTAGTAAACCACAAGCTAATTTTAGAAATATTTATTTTTCTTAAACATGAGGTCAGAATTTATTAAATTGGCAGCACTTATTTCAACAACATTCTTCAAATGAGGGAAAATTTTTTCGCTGGAAGTGTATTTTAGTTGTCCTACCTATTGAATTTGCTATCTAAATTTCCTATTCATTAAACATATCCTACTTGGAACATCTTCAAGTTCTTAGTCATTGGTTGTTCTTGATTTTTACTTTTCTTGAACTCTAGGCTTGCGTTTTCTCTTGTATGAAATGATTTTGCTCTTACTATCTCCTTAACGGATTAAATTAAACACAAATTATTCCTACTATTACACGCCTTACTTTAAACGCACATGCGCGCAAGTAGGTCCTCATGAACCACAGTTGACCCAATCTAGAGCTGATTCATAGATGAAGACCTCAGTGCCTCGAAATTATTAGGATCCTGTAATTATTTTTAGAGTTTATCATTTTCTGCTTGCAAACAGATAGGCTACATAACTCATCTACGTCGGCAAGTGTTATCAACTAGGTAGTCTGAAAGTGTTGTAAATCATGATTTGGAACTTTTGCTTGGCAGAGTTTTCCAAGGCGAGGCCACCATTGCCGTCTCTTGGTGGTTGTTGGGCAAAACTCAAAATGCCAACGAGGCTCTTCACGGGCTAATTTAGAGTAAATCCACAAAACTACCTTCATAGCTAAAATAACAGTTGGCGCAGCGTTCGGAGATAACATTTGTATTTATAATGAAGGCTAACTTATGACCCATGACAAGCCGGAGTCTCGCCAAGAAGTAACGCTTCACGCCAAACAGAGAGACACATCACCTAAGGTTGTGTTAGGCCAGGGCTATTTGCAAGTTAAACAAGTAAAAAAACTCAAGAAATCTCAGCTTTTAGAAGAAGAGAGGTGTAAAGCAAATGAAGGTCTAACATGGTAAATGATAGTTTTAGTCTTTATTTTTACTGATGATAATGCGTTTTTAAATCTGTTTCCCGTTAGTTTTTTCTTGTTTTGTAGGCTAATATATAAGTTTGAATAAAATTAAAAGTAGGTACTTGAACTAGAGCGCTGAAATTTTTAGCACATAACCATTATATTGTTACTAAGGTTTATTTGTATGATAAAAAAATATCTTTCATAAAATAACTTCTAAAAATCTGTTTATATCTGTGAGTTTTTTTTTCTTAAAATAAGGTATTTACAGGGGTTTTAAAGTTATTTGTAATGTACATTAAGTGTAGAGGATTTCCTTAATAAGAAGATTAGTTTTGCTATAAACAACTGTTAATATACAAAGAACTGTTATAATTGATCAATGAAAAATATATATCTCACTATCCTTAATGTTTCGAAGGATAATAAAAGAAAATTTTTTAATTATTTAAACCTTCTTTTGAGATATATATGTAAAAGTAAAGTTAAGATCTTAAGGACACACAGAAACCTTTAACGCCTTATTGAGTTGTTTAAAGTAAACGTTTCGTATTGGAAGGGGAAATAAAAATATTTTTACAAAAATAAAACATCTACTTAGTGATTAAATACTTTTAAGTCCAGAATCATTAGAATTACTGAAATATTCGCGTTTTCCTAGACCCGTTGCATACAAGTTTTATAGTCCTTGAAGTACCACACATCGTTTAATATTGTCGGCAAATCAACGACTGATAAGGCTTTCCCGTTTTTAGAAAAGGAAGCAATTAAAGCCTTTGATAGTGCTTAATTGGCAAGAAATCAAAATAAAATCGTGTTTGTTTTTGACCTTTTAGATAACTTAATTAAAAAAGCGTAGAGAAAATGTGCTCGTCGCGGCACGTGGCTAATCTGCGTCGGAAGATCCCACCCACACAACTGAAGGCTGGTTCAGCACGGATCTCTAGCTCTATTCGTGCCCAGAACCGTCAGTAGACTTAACTTTACAGTAAGCTTCACTCTTAGCTGCGACCGTCCATCTAATGAGGGCCGTCGCTTGATAACATAGGACGCCAGTTTGTCCATTAATTAACCTTATGTATTATGTAATCTGGCTCCGACTTTTTATGGATGGAAATGATGAAGAGCTTAATTAAGGGATTATGTTGTTAAAAATGACACGTGTTTTTCAAGAACTGTTTGCCTAAGGTTCTTGCTTGTTGTTAAAGACATATCTCAGGGTTTTTTGCGATGCCATGTTTTTTTAACTTCAGTACAATTTTAGCCTTATTAAGTAACAGTTTTATCAAATTAAATGCATTTCTACAAACCACTAAAACAATGTTGGGTAACCCCTACGACTGATTATTATTTGGTTAATAAAAGGCTTTCAACTGATGTAAACTTTGAACTGTATCAATCTCTAACACATTTTCAAAACCTTATTCCTGGAAAATGTACAGGACTCCTCTTTTATTCGTAATACAAGTTAATTCAAATGCATATAGATTTGTGTCAGGTTTTAGTTGTAGTTTTTTATTCATTATTAAACCAAGTAGAAGCACACCAAATAATTTGTCGCGCACAGACCTACTACTTCCTGAAAGGATGTGGTTCCTTCCATTGTCAGAAAAGCTGGCTTGATATAAATGCCACAAAAAAGTACCGACAGAGGTACCTGTAACCACGCCCGATGTACTGCTGTCCTCCGAACTCCTTATTGGGCAAATCCTTAATGCAATCCTGGTCAGATCCTATGGACGGATATGCACCATAATAAACCTTAATCTTTCCTACATAGAAGAGGCGACTTAGCCAAAATTTCGAGTATATAGCATTTCCTACTGGAAATACCTTGTTGAAGACCGATTGACAAGCAAGAACAAGAAGAGTATTGCTGCCACTGAATGGCAGTAACATTTGAAACTCACATATCATTTGCACATAGCAGAGTATCAATTCCCACTCAGAATCGTTATCAAGTGGTCGGCTAACATTATGTAAACAAAAGCCTCGCCTCTGTAGTGTTAGACTAGCTAGGTTAAGCCGTGTACAAAGTATAAAGATTTGCACATAGCAGAGTATCAATTCCCACTCAGAATCGTTATCAAGTGTTCGGCTAACATTATGTAAACAAAAGCCTCGCCTCTGAAGTGTTAGACTAGCTAGGTTAAGCCGTGTACAAAGTATAGAGATTTGCACATAGCAGAGTATCAATTCCCACTCAGAATCGTTATCAAGTGTTCGGCTAACATTATGTAAACAAAAGCCTCGCCTCTGAGGTGTTAGACTAGCTAGGTTAAGCCGTGTACAAAGTATAAAGATTTGCACATAGCAGAGTATCAATTCCCACTCAGAATCGTTATCAAGTGTTCGGCTAACATTATGTAAACAAAAGCCTCGCCTCTGAGGTGTTAGACTAGCTAGGTTAAGCCGTGTACAAAGTATAGAGATTTGCACATAGCAGAGTATCAATTCCCACTCAGAATCGTTATCAAGTGTTCGGCTAACATTATGTAAACAAAAGCCTCGCCTCTGAAGTGTTAGACTAGCTAGGTTAAGCCGTGTACAAAGTATAGAGATTTGCACATAGCAGAGTATCAATTCCCACTCAGAATCGTTATCAAGTGGTCGGCTAACATTATGTAAACAAAAGCCTCGCCTCTGAAGTGTTAGACTAGCTAGGTTAAGCCGTGTACAAAGTATAGAGATTTGCACATAGCAGAGTATCAATTCCCACTCAGAATCGTTATCAAGTGTTCGGCTAACATTATGTAAACAAAAGCCTCGCCTCTGAAGTGTTAGACTAGCTAGGTTAAGCCGTGTACAAAGTATAAAGATTTGCACATAGCAGAGTATCAATTCCCACTCAGAATCGTTATCAAGTGTTCGGCTAACATTATGTAAACAAAAGCCTCGCCTCTGAGGTGTTAGACTAGCTAGGTTAAGCCGTGTACAAAGTATAGAGATTTGCACATAGCAGAGTATCAATTCCCACTCAGAATCGTTATCAAGTGTTCGGCTAACATTATGTAAACAAAAGCCTCGCCTCTGAGGTGTTAGACTAGCTAGGTTAAGCCGTGTACAAAGTATAAAGATTTGCACATAGCAGAGTATCAATTCCCACTCAGAATCGTTATCAAGTGTTCGGCTAACATTATGTAAACAAAAGCCTCGCCTCTGAAGTGTTAGACTAGCTAGGTTAAGCCGTGTACAAAGTATAGAGATTTGCACATAGCAGAGTATCAATTCCCACTCAGAATCGTTATCAAGTGTTCGGCTAACATTATGTAAACAAAAGCCTCGCCTCTGAAGTGTTAGACTAGCTAGGTTAAGCCGTGTACAAAGTATAAAGATTTGCACATAGCAGAGTATCAATTCCCACTCAGAATCGTTATCAAGTGGTCGGCTAACATTATGTAAACAAAAGCCTCGCCTCTGAGGTGTTAGACTAGCTAGGTTAAGCCGTGTACAAAGTATAAAGATTTGCACATAGCAGAGTATCAATTCCCACTCAGAATCGTTATCAAGTGTTCGGCTAACATTATGTAAACAAAAGCCTCGCCTCTGAGGTGTTAGACTAGCTAGGTTAAGCCGTGTACAAAGTATAGAGATTTGCACATAGCAGAGTATCAATTCCCACTCAGAATCGTTATCAAGTGGTCGGCTAACATTATGTAAACAAAAGCCTCGCCTCTGAGGTGTTAGACTAGCTAGGTTAAGCCGTGTACAAAGTATAAAGATTTGCACATAGCAGAGTATCAATTCCCACTCAGAATCGTTATCAAGTGGTCGGCTAACATTATGTAAACAAAAGCCTCGCCTCTGAGGTGTTAGACTAGCTAGGTTAAGCCGTGTACAAAGTATAAAGATTTGCACATAGCAGAGTATCAATTCCCACTCAGAATCGTTATCAAGTGTTCGACTAACATTATGTAAACAAAAGCCTCGCCTCTGAGGTGTTAGACTAGCTAGGTTAAGCCGTGTACAAAGTATAAAGATTTGCACATAGCAGAGTATCAATTCCCACTCAGAATCGTTATCAAGTGTACGTTTAACCGTATGTAAACAAAAGCCTCGCCTCTGAAGTGTTAGACTAGGTTACGCTGTGTACAAAGTATCAAGATAAACGGCAATTTCGTTCGGCCAAACGTCACAGAGGAGTCTGAATTAACCATTACAGCTTGAATAGACTTTGGAACAAAGTCAACTAGATCGCTGTCATTTTCGGTTAGATGACTTGCTATAATTTCAAGGCAGACGTTAATGGATTATTCCATTCAAAGTGCAATGAAGTAAAATAAATGGAAAGATTAAAGCTGTATCTTCTTTTTAATTGTTATGGCGTTGTCATGGGACTAATACATACTTTTATCCCCACGATTCAAGTAATTAGAGCAATATATGTTATTATTTAAAAACGTTATTAAAATTCTAATGGAAAAATGATTTTGTGGAATAGAAGATTATATTAGAACACCAGGTTATGGAATAAAAATATATGATAGATTAACATTGATTATTATTTATTGATTAACATAGGAACAAATTGTAAAGGTAATTGAATTGAACAAAAAAAACAATAATTGTTTTTGTCTATTTAGTTTTGCTGTACGTTTTTATGTAGAAATTCATTATATATAAATTAGAAGCATCGTTAATTTGTATTTTATTGCATTAGTTACATGATCAAATTAAATATACTAATGAATAAATTGCCTCTGAGGTCAAAAGAGTCAATTTGAACGAACTTTTCATTTATATAAAATATTGCCTGTTTTCTCTAACTCCGGATGCAATCCTTTGAGATACAATGGTAGCTTCCTGACTAAACCCCGATTAAGTTCCGAGGGAAAGCTGATTGAAAAATCGAAGGCGCAAGAGGTGGTTTTAATATGAAATCAAAATATCTATAAATTTTTACGATTTGCAAAACTTCAAATTTCAATTTTAAATTTCCCAGTTACTGGTTTTATAGGTGAAAACAATTAAATTTCTCTTTCTTTAATCGGATTTCGTCAATTGTGTTCTACATTTATTCATGGTAGTAGCCATCAGGCCACCCAACGAAAGGGGTTGGAAAATAGAGAGTTATGCAAATAGGTGTGGTCAAATTCGATATTGTATGGCGTAGTAGTTTTTTACCACGTAAAGTTATGAAGTGGTAGAAGTTATGAATATTTTCGTAGAAGTATTTGCAATTCTTCTACTACTATTTTACGCAAATTGCCAGAGTTGAATGGTCTTTCAAATAGCCTGTAGCACTGTATATAAATATTAGACTAAGTATGTCAACTAAAGTTATTCAATAGTTCACTAAGTTATTTGTTATCTGTCAAATATCAAGGTTAATTCCCAACCACATCCGATTTAATCTCAAAAATGAATTATCGCTGTAATCAAACTATTCACAACCAATCTTTAAGTCCGATGGAGAACCAAACAACAATGGCGAGGGTCGACGTAAATCAGCTGATGAAGTAGGAGGCAGCGGTAGGAATGTGTCAGTGCTGATCGCGGAGGCAGTGAGTGAATGAGTAACGAACGCGTGAATGTGTTCGCCGATAGTTGTCGAGTTTCGCGGACCCATGGGCTTGCACGGTTCCACACAAGGTTGGTATATCATAAGCAATTACAGTTTATAGGTTATACTGCACTCAATATAATATGTCTTCTACTTTGTAAAAGTTGTAGAGGTTATGAATTTATTGCCTCATAAACACTATCGCGACTTATTTCAGATTTGCGCGTCGGTACTTTTTAAATCCACATTGTTTGTTTTGGAATAGATTTCGGCTTAAAATACATCCAATGTGTCATATGAATACACGTCACAACCGAAATACTTAATGAAACGAAATACAAACACTCGAGTATATTCCGGTTGTTTACACGAATTGTGTAAGTTAGAGGCATAACGCCTCGAAATCTGAAGAGCCGCTTTTCTTGCCTTAGTGATACTGAAAGAATATATAAAGTGATCAAACTAAAACAAATTACTCATTGTAGAAGTTTCTGACATATGTGCCCATTTTAGTGTGGCTATTGTGTTCGAGTTAGGTAGCCATACTGTTTTGTACAAAGGTGGGAAGGTAGATCTTCACAGTAGATTCAGGACCAGAACTGAAATTTATGAATTAAAAGAATTATTTCGAAAGTACGTTACGTAGATAATACGTTGAAAAGCCTGCCATTTTTGTGGTGGGGGAGGATGTGACTGTGGGGGGGGGGGTGCTCATATGATGACAATTTTGGACGCGATAAAAAAGAACACTACATCATTTATAGCGTGCAAAAATATTTACAACATTAAGTATAATTATTTGCATCTTTAAAAAGTATTATATTTGTACATACGATTTTTTACAACAAGAACTTTTTGTAATAAACTAAAGTTTGTTTCTTATAAAACCCATATTTTCAAAAAGCACTTAGACATTTTCGTTTAACTATCGGGGTGGTTTTCTTTAAACGATTTTATAACTCTTAAATTGTGTAAACGATTTTATATTTGTACGAAAATATTTTTTCATCAGAGTTATGATTCATTTTTTATTTGATTGATGTATTAGCAATTTATGCTAATTATGTCGTCCTCAGTTGTAATTATGGACTCTTTTTGTTTCCTAGAGAGCCCTATTTACTTGTAAGGATCTACATTTTCACTATAAACGTTAAAAATGCCTGTTTACTGCACTGTCGTAGTCAGGACCTACAAGGGGGGATTTGGTGAGTTTAAACATATTGCGTAATGAGACACCCCCCAAAACAACAATGATTGTAAGTTACGTGACCTAACTACTTGATAACTGTTTAATTACGTGGAACAATTGTTGTGATACAATTTTCTTTACATAACTTGGAATTTTCAATGTGACTCCTTCTTTTTTGTGGGGGGGGGGGTAAGCCCCCTTGCCTACGCCCCCGTATTCCGTCTGCTTTACGTAACAGTGCATCAGGTTAGGCCACCACTGGCTATTTCGTTAATAACCTGTCAACTCATGAACATTTCCATACATATTTTAAGTTCTATACAATTTTAGAAATTGGTACATATGTAAATGTATTATTATAATTATGAGACGTGTGTGTGTGTATAGTAAAATTTTAGTGTACAATTAATTATAATTAGCAGCCGCGGTGGTGTAATATAAATATTAGTTGTCAGGAATTTTTTTAATTCTCTGTATATACTATTAAGTAGACTTCATTTTGGAGTTGTATAGTTGATTTCATAGAGTTATCACGCTAGTCTGTACAGTGTACTAGGGGCTTTCTGTAAAATAATGATGCTGCAGATAAGCAGCGGGGTATTTTGTGCTGTGGGGGAGTGGGAGGGGGTGGGGGGAGGAGTCGGTGAGCCTGTCGTGGGTCTAATTGCGACACTCGCTATTTCAGGTTTGTCGTAATTTAAGACTCGTACAGACGAGTATAATAGAAAAATCTACGGGAATAAAATTAGACACCATCCAAATCTGACATTGTTTTATTTCATGGTTGAATGATATTTCTTGCACATTTTAAACCCAAGAATGTTAATTACTGCTGTAACCATATTCGGAGACAGTCCCAAGGATGACCAGCTCACATATAGGATTAGGGAAAATAAATAAGTCCGTTAGTTAAATCGCGTTTTCCATAAGAAAGTAGTAGATAATGATTTTGTAATCGGTGACGAGGACATAGTATAATAGCTGTAAATGTTTATTCAATCGTTTACCCATTTCTTAAAGCTTTATACAAATTTCCAAATTATTTTGTACATTTCTCTATTAAAGTTAAATTTAAGACGAGGCCAATCTACCCCCCCCCTTCACTCAAATCCTAGGTACGCTACTGTTGATGTTTATACATGAGTGTTTTTGTATCCCCTCCTCACACGGAGATTCAAAAATGTATTTGCTCCATAAACAATAAACTTTTGTAATTACAGATCCGGCCTTGAGTCAAACAAGTTTGACTATCAGTATGACGATGTTATGAGTGTGTTTCACATAGTTAAAACAAAATATGTACCTATGGCAAATCACCCTTTGGTCACTAAACTAAGTTTCAGCCATAGGCATGCGCAGGGTTCATGCTTAGGAGGTACCTGACATGCCGGTGGGGTTGTGGGAGGAGGTGTATTCCAACAAAAAGAGGGGTCCGAGCCCACCCCTGTAAAATGTTTGAAAATTGTACTCAAAATTATGAATTTTGAAGCTCTTTGACAATTGTTTTTAAACATAGAGCTCTTACAAACCACAATACTATCTAGCAGTGGGCTAAACACCATTCAAGTGGTGGCGAGGAGGGGCAGTAGGAAATAGGACAGAAAAGATACAACGTATTAAAAACACAACAATAGAAATAATACGTAAAACCGGCATCGGTGAAGCCCAATAACGTAGCTCTTGTACGTCAGTATTATTGTAATTTTCAGACCAAAGTAGACAACAAAAAATCAATTTATTAGTAACTGCCGTTGCACCTGTAGCACCCGCCGTGAGCAAATCAGTGGTTTCAGCATTGAAGAATTGAGGTATCAGTATTGCCAATGAGTATTATTAGGTTTTTATAATCGCCTATACTATAAGTAGGCGGTTAAACATTTGAGATAATACCTGGATTACTATCTTTGTACCCTCATAATGTGATAAAATAATAAAGGTTCAACTCTGTTCGAGACACCCTAATTATAGCAGAATTACGATTCTTACACAGTTTGTAGTGAAACCAACAATGTATTGGTTACATAGTGTGTATCAACAACACTGTTATCGTTGAAAAACGATGATGTTGGGAATCATTCTCGACTGGAGGGTATCACAAACTGAGCGGATTGTTTAAAACTCTAAATAGATTGTAATCCACACTTGGCAGTGGTTATATGGTAAACATAACTTCTATAGATAATCTTTTACCTCCAGTGTTTACTTTTTGGTCGCGGTCCTGAAGGACACAGTAACGAATCAGAGGGCTACTTCGGTCCTACCAATAACAGCCCTTCCTGCAACCCGCAAGGCCCCCCACCCTACCATCCCCAAATTAGCAACCGGTTCAGCACACCATCTACCTGTCGCGCTACCCCGGTTAGGTACTTCAGTCTACTAGGTGTAGTCTTAGAGTAAGTGTCAAGTGCTTAGCAGCTAAGATGCCGCCGCTTAACCTCAAGAACGTTACGCTAAGGGAGCTTTTGGAGATTGATATAAGATCTGTCTTTGCTCTCGCACCCGCACCCGCACCCGCACCCGCACCCGTACACGTACACGCACCCGCACCCGTACTCGAACACGCACCCGCACCCGTATTCGCACACGCACCCGCACACGCACCCGTACCCGTACCAGCACCAAGTAAGTACTAAATAAAAAAAACACATTTAAATTGATTTTCGTATTGTGTTTAATGAATGTTTTTATAGTTCTGAGAGTTTTATTGGGTGCAATGCTGCGTTCTGTGCATTATTTTAAAAACGTATCTATAAAGCATATAGATTAACTTATATTCTTAATCATAATTTGATAATTATGCATTAGAAACACCTTTAAAAATTATATTAAAACAAGTCAATTAATAAGAAGAACTCGACGTTTATTAAACATTATACATGAAAAAAACATAAAGATAAAGTATTAAACAATGATTTTGGATCGATTCAAAATTTACCCTTCCTTAAAAATATTACTAAACTATTATTCTTGATCCATATATATTTTATACATATGTTAATATTTATTTATTTTAATTTTACAAATCTTCTATTACGCTTTATTCAGCTGATAATTGTTTTAATTGTAAGATATTTATACTGTTTCAAATTGCTTATTCGCACCTGGCGATGGCATGTTTAATGTCGAAAGGCCTCGTGTGAAAAAAATTAATGATTGGTTAATTATGAGTTTTCTTGTTAAAAGCAATAGAAAATAATTTGAGAAGTTTTTTACGACATTTTCAAAATTGTATTTGGTGTTATCTTTTATAATGTTAACAAAACAGCATATGCGGTTCACCACTATCAACTGTAATTGCTTTAGCCTACTTTAAGACCAAGATACAATACATTATAATATTATAGATACCTTTAAGACTATTTATGAATCTTCATAAATAAAATAGAGATTTTTTTATGAAAGTACTGGTAGTTTGTTAATTGTATGTAAAGGGAACCAACATCCCCCGCTCACCAATATCCAAAACTTGTTCTTATTTTCAAAAAATCTGGTTTGCAAAAGGATGTGTTGTTGATTGGCAATTACAATTATAATTTTCTTTTGCAATAACATTAATTATAAATTTCTAACAGACCCAAAATAATATTTGTTTTATTGTTAATAATTTTTATCTATGGTGTAGTCTTTAACCAGTTACAAATAGACCTACAGTAATTCTGAGTGATATAAACGAAGCTGCTGTTTATGAGTACGGCTAATTGCGCAACAAATTAACGAATAATTGTGTCATAATTGAATGTTTTGAATTAGGCTATCGCGAGTTTACCTCTTGTGGCCAGAATGATAAGGGACAAGGCGCGACCCCACTAATGAACACTGGGGTCGGGGGTGGCTGATAGCAGTTAATTGCTGCTAACAAGTCATTCTCTCTCTTCATGTTTAGGTTGGTCTTCTGCTGCACTGGTCGTGCTTCTCTCGTGGGCGGGTCGGGACAATTAAAATACAAACATTATGAATCTGGTTCATGCAAATTAATTAATAGGCTGGTTTGGGAGGAGCGTTAGTGGATGAGCAGATTTCTGTCTATCCAAACAAAAGTGATCACTTCTCCATTTTTGTCATACCAGTATTCTCAACTGACAATATGTTTGTAGGTTTGACATACATTTTATTGTTTTATTGCTGCTCATCGATTATTTTGGAGTCTTCCAGAATCGGAAAAGATGCTTCGTACCCAGACCTATCTCTCAAATTCGTGTTGAAGTGTCAACCAAACCCTTAATTCATGCCCTTATTTGTATGGGCAATTATGTTATTAATTCTAGATAAAAAGAGCATCTTCAATTTTAGTGAGACTTAGAGTTTACAAACTATTTTGCTATATTTATATCTTTAACATAGAGAATTTTAACGGTCAATTTAAGTTAGTTATAATACTGTCACATAGGGTGCATGATACTTTTAAGTGATATATTGAATTTATAGCCTAAGCCTTGTTTATGTTGTTAGACTATTATCTGTTACTATTGACGTAAAATACTTAAGTTGCATTCAGTGATAAACCACAGACATAGAAATATGTATAGAATTATCAGTAGTCTGTGGTTAAACTGAGTCGCCTGTAAATAAAGTATTTATTTATTCAGGAAAATAAATATTGTGAACCTTTTTTATTTTGAGAAGTATTACAGGAATTGTAAAAGTATTTAGTGAAAAGTGTGCTAGTTTTATTGAAGACGATATACTCATTTTGCTGAAACAAGAGATATTCGTTAACTAAAAGTTGTTTATGATAGCATCCGCGATAAAAGCTTTTTTTGCGATTTAATTCGTTGTTTAATAGCTGGTAGGTTTTATTTTGCACAATTTAAAATATGTGCTTCTATGCAGACCTAAATTTGTGCACATTATTTATCGACGGTTTAATAAATACGTGTTAATTTAGTTTTGAAATACCCCCGGAACTACAGTAGGCTGAATAAATTCCACCCGTGATAGTACAGACCGCAGCGAGCGAACAGGAAACGGACTGATGTAAGCAGAAACATCGCCGTTGGCTCTAGTCAGCGGGTTAGGTTCGGCGGAAGTCTGTAGGCTTACTGACTATTGTTAGTTATACATGATCAGCTGTCTACAGTTCGTTGGTACTAGGCCTACAACCTCTTTTACCCCACGTGATGTTGGTAGTGAAAAATATCATAATTCACAGCTACAATAACTTGTGACAAGTGGAGCAATTTTTGCGATAGTATAGCCACGATGATTGTAAGAAATATTTGCCTGGTCCATGCCTTGCCTGGTGTTGATGATCATTGTGCTATTCATTTGGTGAATTTAATATTTCCAATATTATTACTAGGCGTTTAAATCTGCATTGGTTTACACTTGAGAAAGTTAAAGCCTGGTGATCTCTTGAACAATTTAGTAATTGTATATATGAATAGAACAGAAATTCGTATTAAGAAAAATTAATACAATGTTGATTTATTTGAAAATCGTTCAAAATGCAATAGGGTTTCATGTAGGGTGTAACCAAATTTGATTGGTTAAAAATATGCCTGAGTTTAATTTTATAAATAATGTAACTATCGATTTTTACATGGAACCCCACGGTATATTTCTAAGCGGTTATCGACAATTTGTAATAAAATCTAAATTTTTAATAAAACGAAGAGAATAAATAATGTGGACATATTACCTTGCTAGCAGCTAGGTTAAACCGTATATTTTAATATTCTTAAATATTTTTATTTGGCTTCTTTTAAATGTGGTATTTAATTATAGTCATACCATCAATATATAGAATTACAACAATATTAACAAGTAATAATGAATAGTTGACTAATCAAGTACCATGGTGGTATCCATCTCAACAACAGATTAAATGACAACAGACCTTTAAAACAGCTTTTTGCGTTTAACCAAATTTAAAAATGTATTTTCAATATGCAATTTAATCGTAATATTATAATAATTCTTGGGTATATATAGGGAGTTCATTTTAAAACAGCCACGTTTGATTTTTAACGCTTTGAAATATACATATCTTGTTTATTTAATAATTATCCAGGCAATGGGGAATTTTAAAGTCTCCAAAAGACATTTGATACATAATTGGAAGCAGCGTTTTAAACATTATGGTTAAGAAGTTAGTTTACATATCTGGTTTATTTAATAATTATCCAGGCAATGGGGAATTTTAAAGTCTCCAAAAGACATTTGATACATAATTGGAAGCAGCGTTTTAAACATTATGGTTAAGAAGTTAGTTTACATATCTTGTTTATTTAATAATTATCCAGGCAATGGGGAATTTTAAAGTCTCCAAAAGACATTTGATACATAATTGGAAGCAGCGTTTTAAACATTATGGTTAAGAAGTTAGTTTACATATCTTGTTTATTTAATAATTATCCAGGCAATGGGGAATTTTAAAGTCTCCAAAAGACATTTGATACATAATTGGAAGCAGCGTTTTAAACATTATGGTTAAGAAGTTAGTTTACATATCTTGTTTATTTAATAATTATCCAGGCAATGGGGAATTTTAAAGTCTCCAAAAGACATTTGATACATAATTGGAAGCAGCGTTTTAAACATTATGGTTAAGAAGTTAGTTTACATATCTTGTTTATTTAATAATTATCCAGGCAATGGGGAATTTTAAAGTCTCCAAAAGACATTTGATACATAATTGGAAGCAGCGTTTTAAACATTATGGTTAAGAAGTTAGTTTATCAATCTAGTCGTTAACAAAATAAATAAAATATAATAAAATAAAATAAATAAAAAACACATGAAATGATAAAACGTAAAGTAATGGATGTTTTCTAATAAATGTTATTTACAAAAATAATTTTTGGGCTAAATATTTAAAGCTACTTGTCCATATAATAGATAAGTATTTTGCCCTTTATCAGTGTCAGATATTTCTTATAATTTAATTTTCTTATAATGGTCGTGTCTTTCCAAGAGTCTTAATTGAAGCGCCATACCTATTTCGCGTTGGCTCAAAATGTACTAAAAAATGTACGTGTAGCACAAATAAAATAAGAAAACATTAATTTTAACTTGTAATTTTTAATTGCATTGTTAATTAACTGTTTTAACGGTGATGCGTTTGGCTCCTAAATTAATTCGTTTGAAATTTCTTCTCAGTGCGGATAAATTGTCCAATGAGCAAATTAATTTAACACGTTTCTGGCACCATACATAGACAGTATTGATACTATATATCCACACTTATAGAACAGTGTAAAAATTAGTGAACAAAAAGCTTATGACGGGTTGCCGAGTTGAGTTTACTCGGTGATTATTAGCAAAGTCAGACGGCAACAATACAGCAGAAGGCGGGGTATTGTCTTGTGACATCAGGGTTGGAGGAGTGAGTGGTTTATAACATGTGTGTGTCACTCAAGTATAATCGTGTTGTGGTGACCAGTGGATACTGTGGCTCGGACTCCGCTCATTATAATAGTCCGGCAACCCACAGATATATTTAGAATGTCTACCTGTTGTTAGTCGGTGATTATTAGCAAAGTCACACCGCAACAATACACCAGAAGGCGGGGTATTGTCTTGTGACAGCAGGGTTGGAGGAGTGAGTGGTTTATAACACGTGTGTGTCACTCAAGTATAATCGTGTTGTGGTGACCAGTGGATAGGATAGTTCGGACGCCGCTCATTATAATAGTCCGGCAACCCACAGATATATTTAGAATGTCTACCTGTTGTTAGTCGGTGATTATTAGCAAAGTCACACCGCAACAATACACCAGAAGGCGGGGTATTGTCTTGTGACAGCAGGGTTGGAGGAGTGAGTGGTTTATAACACGTGTGTGTCACTCAAGTATAATCGTGTTGTGGTGACCAGTGGATAGGATAGTTCGGACGCCGCTCATTATAATAGTCCGGCAACCCACAGATATATTTAGAATGTCTACCTGTTGTTAGTCGGTGATTATTAGCAAAGTCACACGACAACAATACACCAGAAGGCGGGGTATTGTCTTGTGACATCAGGGTTGGAGGAGTGAGTAGTTTATAATACGTGTGTGTCACTCAAGTATAATCGTGTTGTGGTGACCAGTGGATAGGATAGTTCGGACGCCGCTCATTATAATAGGCCGGCAACCCACAGATATATTTAGAATGTCTACCTGTTGACCGACAGAATGCACCAAGGGCAATGACCACGGCTGTAGTTGCATGGTACTTGACTTCCTGAACATGTATTCTTTAGCCGAGTTTAATTTATCTGGTCATTGCCATTAATAACCGTAGAGACATAATATTACATATGATTTGCTGCTCCTTATTTAGTTTTTGTGTTGTTGGTTATTCCCTGAGAAACTCAATGGGGGTCATGCCTTGTCACAGTAAATCTGCTCTAAATCAAATATTTATTATTCGATTTAAATAATTTTTGTGTAATTAGATTTATGATAATATTCTCTAAAAACTGTTATTCGTGTAATTCTTAAGAAAAATTGCTGGTTTTTTCAGATATTCAAGTTTTAATGGCCGCCATTTTGAAAACATTAAAGATAATTTCATGATAATGTTTTCGGCAATTGGTCTTGTTATAATAAACATTTGAATCGAGTTTGGTATATATAATTGAACTTATTAGTTTTTAAGATATTAATAAAAAAAAAAAAAAAAAAATACATATAGGGAGGATGGTAAACCAAGCATCAGAGATCCATGTTCATATGGTGAGATATGTTTGTCTTGAGCTGAGCAATAACGTCGTATACCTTTGTAAAGAGAGTTACAGGACACTCTATATATGTGTGTGCATTTGTTAGAGTAAATACCCAAATCAAAACATATTTTCGTTATTCGTAGTCTTAATTTTGAAACATTTCTAACGCTTTCTAATTGAAATTAACTAATCATTGTGTGTTCCGGACTGAAGTAATATTGTTTGGGTTCGTGCTGCGACATATGAGTATGCCGTGTCAGTTGTCACAAGTCAAGGTGCTGCTGTACGGGGGTGAACTTTGGAACAAAACAAATCTGACGTCAGAATTCGAATTGAGCAGTCGTAATGTTGTGACGTAACATCCCTGTAGGCGTGAATTCTACATTATCGGACTCCTAAATAAACCGGGATAAGCAAGCGACGTAAATAGAATTATAAAATGTAGGCCCTACTCTGTGATTGTTTTATCTACGCACCCAAATGACATAATGAAATGATGTAATACTATTATATAAAAATGAATTTTAAGAAACTGTTGTGCTAGGAAAATAATGTTTTGTATGAAAATAAAAAAAAGATTAAATTAGGACTTGTCTGAACATAAAAGAACATAGTTTCGAACCATATAATACGTTGGCTATATAACAATGCCTGAGTTGAAAATAAAAAAGTAGTCAAATTCAAAAATGTCAATATTAATTTTGGCTTAACACTTCGGTTAACAGAGTTCAATATGCTTTTTTGTAATCATGCTGAATTTAGCAGGTTTTTTCTAACCTATAACCACGAAAATTAGTTGTTATAATACCTAAGAAAAACATACAATTAGTTTACCGTCATGTTAGTATTAAGAAGCGAGAATAAATTTCAGTCAGAAGAATACTGAGAAGAAGGCCTGAAAGTTGATATTTTCCTTTCAACCAATTTAGCCTAACTACGTGTATCGCCTAACATATTCAACAATATACTATTAACGGCTGGAACATTATGTAATTAAAAAAAAACACAATTTACATTTGATTTCATGACTCACTTGCCATGTGGTTTTCATTGTAGATCTGGACTGAGAATTGATGCTGGCGTCTTTGAGATTGGGTTCCAGAGCCCTTAAAAGAGTAATTGTGCATCTCCTTTGTTGATTACATACACTTGAAAGTCTTCACAGTTTCTTGTCAGATGGCAATTTAGATTTTAGGTCGGTGCTGAAACTCCTTACATTCATGTGAGCCAAAGGGCATTCAATATCTAGATCTAGACAATATTTATTGTAACATCATTGTGTTGTATTTATTGATGTCTGTATCGAATAATATTATGTCAACAAGTTTTTTAAACTTTGATTCAGCCAATTAAATTTTAATGTTTAACAATACTTAAATAAAAACGAGCGTGTTTTAGACATATACGTTGGTCAGTGAATCTATTTTATCCTCTCCGCTTTAATTTTACCGGAAGTGAAACAAAGCCGAGTGATCTGTTCAAAGGGGCACACAGAAAATTAATACAAAAGGTCTAGTTTCTGATTTGAACCTCAAATTCAATTAGAATAAAATATGAAATCATAATAGTGTGGATTCTGTTATCTTATATGAAGGTCATCAATGAGACAAAAACACTTATCTATATATTGATAGCAACTAATTTATAAGCGTTTTATTTGACAGTAAAATAATATACGAGCTTTAGGCAAACAATGCAAAAAATCTTAAAACGCCATTGCCATTCTAGCTAAGTTTTCTTAAACTACTGTATACATAAATACATTTTCCTGAGTTATAAAAAAACATTGTAGAACACGTGAAAAACTAGGGGCTGTGTTTTAAGCTTCTCCCTGAATTTTGATACTCTCATGTTTTATAACTAAAATTACCTTACTTGTGTTTAGAAGCTTCAAGAAGAGTTTTTTCAACACAAAATACATGATAGTCATTTTAATCTTGCTAGATTTAATTACAAGTTTAATCTTTTTGATGTTACATAGTCAAGAGACATACTTTAGTCAGAAACAAATATGTAATTTTTGGGTTTAAATTTACTTCTACACTGTTGAAAGATATCTGTTGAAAGTCCTATTAAAATGTATTTTATAAACAACATTACCACTAATAGAAAATAGGATTGTCCAATCTTTGAGTTAATTGCAGTAATTTAATTGCACATAAATTAAAAAATTTACATTATATTTAAAGTAAATTAAATGTATAAAATCAGGCTTCCAGTGTTCTGTTTATATAAATATGCATCTCAATCGTACTAGTTTTTCAACTTTTTACAACATATTAGACACTGTAAGACTTACTTCTTTCTTTGGAACCTTAATTTAAAAATAAACAAAACTGTATTGCAGTCCCTTTAGTGAATTAATATGAAATCATTTGTGTACTAGATTGTGTTGGATATTCTCCACTGTTGTGCTAATTATATTAAATTATTCCAATGAATGACAATTATTTTCCTCTGTGCAAAAAAATGTCATTCAAAATTATATTTGGATTCAAGCACTTGGTGGAATATTAATCTTTGAAAGTATATGCATACAAAAAATAGGCATGGGTGTCTTGCCCAATCGAGATATACCAAACTGTATTGTCAATGTAAACACATTCTAGGCTTTAGTGGTTTCAACTGAATTGATGTAATTACTTTACTCTTATATCTAAAGTTTATCAGCCATGTCAATTCATCTGTCTTATCAATGGACCTTTGATCTAGAATCATGCTTTTAAAGCATGATGATCAAAGTCTTCACTTGGTGCAGCACATATAAGCTTTCTTCGTTAAAGCCTTTACTTGACCCATCATGGAGGATGAGAAAGACATTACTTCCTTGTAGTAGGTTCAAACTACATCAGGAACTCGCCAAAATATAACATTTATGAGTTGTTTATTTTATAAACAATTCTTACATAAATAAAACATGCAAAGACATTATGAATAAATAAACAAAATTTTGTCTTTTAAATGGTCAAAAATCCTTTTATGAAATATTTAAAAAATCCACCATGGCAGAAAGGGTTTTATTTGGGAAGTGAAGTCATGTCAAGTGACATTTTTGAGTTGTATTGAAATTAGTAACCCATAAGTATCTCTGTGGTTTAGATGACAGCAAATATTACTCACAAAAATTCACTGGAGAGAGTATGGTATTTTACTAAAAAAACTATAGAGTATTAAGTAAATATTATTTATTGCAATTATTCCTAATCAAATGAAAGGATTTCTGAGAACTTTTCTGGTAACGTAAAACATCCTTCGCTAATCATCCTAATTCGTTTGAATGAAAAACAATTGTACGTTTTGTGCCTTCTATAAATGTTTTGTTGTCAATGCTACTGTAATTTCTAGTTATCCAAACCCTTCTAGTCTTCCTCCATTTTCAATGAACATAGTTATTTTAATATACAAAATCCTTAAGATACCAGTAAAATGTCTTATTCCACAATTCACTAAACTGTTGGTTTTGTTGCAGGAGAGGCAGATCTACAGATGTGCCACACGGGGGTTGGTGGAATGCTGGCTCTCAATCAGTACTGTGCCATCTGCGGCGACCGAGCCACAGGGAAGCACTATGGTGCCGCCAGTTGTGATGGCTGCAAGGGCTTCTTCCGCAGGTCTGTCCGCAAGAACCACGTCTACACTTGCAGGTAAGTTGTTCAACACTAAGATTTATAGATATCTTGTGAAGCAAGGTGGTTGATGTATAAATCTTGCTTGAAAATCTCTCCAATCTTTTAAAAGGATTTTAGAAATCGCAAACAGTGAAATGCTAAGAAATAAACTAGGTGGACAAGGACAAAGCCAGCAAGGAGTTCAAGGGGTTCCAGACCCCTCCAAATTTTCAATTTTCTTAAATTACTTTTTTAGCAGATTATTTAAATAATTCACTATTGCAGACATGTACTGTTAAAAGATCGTTCTCAATATTGAAACGGGTCAAGAACTTTCTAAGAAACAAAATGGGGATTTAGCATTTGCCTTACTATGGAAAAATATCAGTTGCTTGACCCCCCCCCACCAAAAATCTTTCCTGGCTACGTTCTTGTAAGTGAATAAATTATTATAACATTTTTACTTATTGAGCATTAAAAATTAAAGAGAATAAAACTAACAAGTTCATATCATTTTTTACAGATTCAGCCGCAATTGCGTTGTGGATAAAGATAAACGAAACCAGTGTCGTTACTGTCGACTGAGAAAATGTTTCAAGGCTGGCATGAAAAAAGAAGGTAAGTTTGAACGTGGATTTTCAAATGAAGGCACTTATGCACTGTTTTCAAGGCAGAATTTAACTTATCTCGGAATTATCATTTGATTTACCTATTTATTTATTTGACTCTAATGTAAATTTCATTTTCCAGCTGTCCAGAATGAAAGAGATAGAATCAGTTGTCGTCGACCCAGCTACGAGGAGACCGTTTCAAGCAATGGTTTCTCCGTCTCAACGCTATTGAACGCAGAAATGTTGTCTCGTCAAGTTGGTGCAGCAATGGAGGTGAGTTAACGCTTTCTCTCAATATTTAGTTCTGACAAAACATTAGTTAAACCGTTAAAAACAGATAAACTTAATTGAAACATGGCAACAAATAGATATATTTGTGTTTGGTCATGAAATCCATTTATAACAGTGGAAGGAAATTAGTACACAAAAGTTGCCTTGCTCCATTTAATCAATTAGATTTGATACATCAATTGCCTATTGCGTTTATTTGTAAAATATAACATTATTTTCTGATTTTTTAAAAACTCCACGTTTATAAAAATTAGTTAATGTTACTTTCTTATTTATTTCTTTGTATGGAAAATGTACTAGTTTGATTTAACATATAACGATTTTTCAGATGCAGAATGATTATGATCTGAGCAATAAGTCAATAGCCAACATAAGTGATGTTTGTGATTCGATGAAGCAACAGCTGCTTTACCTCGTCGAATGGGCCAAATCCATTCCTGCTTTCACAAGACTGAATTTAGATGATCAGGTATGTGCTTTTCAAAGTTATACAAATTATCTTTCACTGAGTAAATTGAAATGTCCCTGTTTTCAAAGAGCAAACAATGTTTATTTCCATTATTTTATTTAAGTATGATTTTCTCTGTTAATAAATTTTATACTGAAAATAACTTTGGGTACCTCTGATAGTTGATCAAACATTCAATTTTATTTCAGTTCTGTTTGGTTTTATTACTTTCAATATATTTTGATTCATAAATTATACTGATGCAGTAAAGTTTACATGGACAAAGCCACTGAAATACTTTAGGCCGGGGTCCACAGATTAGCTTCAATCTTGGGACAACATTTACAAGTTTCAAGTCATATTGTATTTTTTTATTCTTATCAGTTTGTTGAGTTTCTCCTATGTCTAGAAAGTAATCACACATTTTATGTAAGTTTTTTAAATAAACTGTTTATTAGTTTTAAGGGAAAAAGAAGATAGGTTAGATTTCAAAATCAAATGTTGATTTATTGCTTAATACTTTTTAAAGTATAACAAACTAAAACTTCATCAGATTTAAATTAGCTGACTATTTTCATAAGTAAAGTAAGATTGAAACGTACAAAACTGTACATTTTAACTTGGTTGAGCTAATCTTAAAATTTGAAATAAATCAAAAGGATTAGTAATTTATCAGAATTGTTTAATTTTGTCAATGATGGCTATAGTATGGGTATGTTTTTATTTAGATTTAGCAGGTTTCACAGTTCTTTTATTTACATTTTTGTGTGTTCAGGTTGCGCTGCTGCGTGCCCATGCTGGTGAACATTTATTGTTGGGCCTTGCTCGTCGTTCTTTGCATCTGAAGGACGTTCTTCTTCTCGGGAACAACTGTGTCATAACTCGGTATTGCGCAGGTGAGCCGTACTATATTTAATATAACATAACTAGCGATTACTTATGATCAAACTTCAGTACAAGTGGCTGTTTGTCACAATGCTACACTTCCTGTGAAAATGTTTTAAATAGGTTGAATCTGACAAGAAATTGACTCCACCACTAAGTATGAAAATCACAAACTCACTTTAGAAATCCTATTTAATGGATGCACAGAAACCTCTTTGATACACATTACATTTTTAATGAGGTTATTTCACAAACGCTTTTACTATTTGCTTGAACAATAGTAAATATAATACAGTCAGAGATAATGTTGTGGATGAAACATTGCCCAAAATGTAATGTTAAACATACCAACTGACATTAATACAAGAAATTTACACCTTATGGCTGTCTTTACAAGCACAGTCAATTTTCCAGGTGTCAATGACAATATCACTATAGCATTCAAACACTGCCTTGCCTTACCTAACGTAAACCTTCTTACAGAAGCTGGAATAGCTCCCGACTTGGACATCACTAGAGTGGGTACCAGAGTGATGGATGAGCTCGTCCGTCCATTCATGGAAGTACAGATTGATGACACGGAGTTCGCTTGCTTGAAAGCTATTGTATTCTTCGATCCGAGTAAGTAAAAAGAGTCAAAACTATCATAACAAAGATATAAGATAAATATGTTCTAGTATTGTAACTAATTTTCATCCACAAGAAATAAATATTTTAAAATTTCGTAATTTGAAACTAATCTTTTGCCAAAATTAAATGGTAAATTCCAAATTGTGTATATCATCCATTATGGAAATTTTCTTACTGCCTTCAGTATATTACAGAATCTTAAAACCATTGTTACTGCTAAAAATTAAAATTATATTCAGTACTTTTATGTATTATACATGACTTAGCAACATATAATATATTCGATGCTTTTAAGTTTCATCAATTTCATTTGATTAACAGTATTTTTAATCTAGACCATGTAAAACTTGTAGACATTTTCATTTACCAATATAAAAACCTAATAATTTTTGCACTATTCCACCGCTTTGAACCCAAAAGTTTATATGTGTTGTATGTTCTAAAATTTAAGTTTTTAACTTGTTGGATTTCCAAACGATTTCTGTTAATTAGTGAAAAATTGCAGGTTAATAATATCACGAAGCTTTATAACACACGATTTGCTCCAAAATACAATCATGTTCAACCCTCAATTAAAGTAAATTCCTAGCTAAAAAATGATTTTTTCATAAACACGTTAACCTTTTACAGATGCAAAAGGACTAAGCGACCCAAGCCTCATCAAGGGTTTCCGCTATCAGATTCAGATCAACTTGGAGGATTACATTAGTGACCGACAGTATGATACTCGTGGCCGCTTCGGAGAGTTGCTACTGACATTGCCAGCGCTGCAGTCTATTTCCTGGCAGATGATTGAACAGATCCAGTTCGCCAAGTTGTTCGGCGTCGCTCGCATCGATAGTCTGCTGCAAGAGATGCTGCTCGGAGGTTAGTTTCATTTGAAAAATAAACATAATCTAGTTTTCTTTTCCAAAATACACTTTTTATGCTTTTTATGTTTTTTTCATTTCATAAAGAATGTTTCTAGATTTTTATGGAATTGAAAAATATGTATCATTTGAGCATTTTGTTTAAAGATGAAATGTTTGAAGTCAGTGGACACACTGAGTGAACTTTGGAACCAAACAATATGGTGGCTCTTGTTTTAAACTGGACAGCAAATGTTTTCCAACAAATATTGGATTTAGCATAACTAATACAAATACTAACTAATCCACTCCACTCTCCTTAACTTGTTTGTTAACAAAAATAACTTGGTTTGTTCAAAGCTTTCATATATTTTTTAATGTTATAATATTGTAAATAATTGTATCAAATGATATTAGACATTTAACATTATAATGATCAAGTTGATGTCAACATGTAAAAAAAAAATCACTAATAATACGAGTTAAAAAAGTAAACTATTAATAAACTTGTTACAATCTCGTCATATAAAGGTTCTTTGCTAAACAATTCGTTTTTCTGCCATAGTAGTTATTGATTTTTGAGGATATAAACTAATAAATGAAAAGATTCATATACTTTATGAATCTTTAAACCAATGACCATGTTGATAACAGCTTGAGTTGTTTATAGCAAATTAACACTCTCTATACAATAAACTGGGATGGACTAACTTAGAATTAAAAGCAACTTAACCACACTTATCACAAGCATGGTTGTCCTATATGAGCTTTTTAATATGTTTAATTGGGAAGTATATTCAATAGTTTTCTTGTTGTTAGGAGTGGACAAGACCATCTCCGTGTCAGCCATGCTTGTTGGTGAGTGTTCATAAACACATAGGAAACTAAATATATAAATTACAATTTTCTTATAGTTTGAAATGTAGAGAAATTAGTTTGGTTAGATTATCGTTTCAACATTAATAAATTAATTTGCCTGAGCGTGTCTGTAAAATTCAAAGTTTTCCTAACTTAGCAACAGTAAACTAACTATTTAAAATCCGTTGACCAGTAAATAATGATCACCTAATGTATGTTTGCAGATTAAAATAAATTTTATTTAAGTTGTTATGAATATTATTCAAATACTAAGTACCACAAGTTACTTAAATGACTAATTAATTGGTTCTCAACATTCGATTATCTAACATTGTAAGAAAATTCAAATAATTTACTTTACAAGGACGCCCTCAAAAATTGTAGTCTTAAAAATTTACAAACAAAATATAAAGAATAGGAATTAGTTGTGTGAACCACAAGTAACAATGTGATATTGTTGTAACCGTAGGAGCCACTGCAGAGAGCAACGGTCAGCAGACCAATGCACCAGTGACTGCTGCCAGTAGTGTCGGAAGCTACCAGAGCTCTGGAGGTTCACCGGAGAGTCACTCGGCACTGTCTCCCGTCCATAGCCCCAACCAGCACAACGGAATGTCTGACCCTCTGGGAAGTCCCTCTCAGCACGAACTCGAAAGCCCTATCTCCTCTTCTGTCATGCTGCGTGAACTCTCTGAGCCCGACTACCACATGGCCTTCAAGCAGGTGAGTTCCAAATCCTTCCATTTCTACCATAAGTAACATTACTGATCACTAACATCACATATTTTTAGCAAGTAACTTCAAACAAGAACAAATTTTTGAAGGATTATTACATTTCGTAGCACTTGTGAAGTATTGTAGCTGGATTTGCATGAGTTCATCTAGTAATCTCATTTTTATATTCTAATCCAAGTGTGGACAAATTAGGACAGAAAAGTGATGATTCTTTTTTTTGAAATTTTATTAAGTTTTTTACGATGTAAGAAACAGGATTTTTATGGACATTTGCCATAGTTTATTGATACAAAAAATCAGTAACACTACATTTCAAGGTCATCAATCCTTCTTCAGGCGAATAACTAACCTACACATAATTAAAATCTACATTAAAATAAACAAATCATACCAGAGCGTTATGACATGCATAAGTCAGGAATTATGACCACCACGTTGTGTGTCAACTTCACTGACTCTAAAACAATTAATATCTAAATATCTAATCTGTTTGACACTTAGGTTTTCATTTTAGTTCACTTTTCAGAATTTGCAACCATAGTAGCATAATTTCGACTGATGGTTGGGCTGCCAATTTAATGTATTAAGCCTCGATTAATTAAGGGATGATAGGTAATTAGTAATGAACAAGGAATATTTTTAACTCTTACATCCTCACTGTCTCTAGTTAAACATTTTAGTTTAGCACACGAGTGTTTTACAGATATCTAGCTTGCAGTGTAGATTACCGATGTCCAGCATCTGTTCTTATACTATGGTCCAACTGACATGAGATAAAGCCACAGCCATTATATATTAACTTTAAATCGCTTAGTTTTCTTATCACCGAGTACACAAGTACTAATAATACCTCCTTTTATGAAATACAATCTTGGTGACAAGACTGTATCACCACAGACCATTGATTGGAAAAATACCATTATTTTAGAAAAGAACCAAAATTACAAGTGCATAATGATAATAATAAAGGAAACGTTTGGAACTAACTGGCTGAATTTTAACACAAATAAATCACATATAATTTTGGAACTATATGATTCATATTAATTGGCTCCGAGTGCAGTGTACTAGTTCCTAATTTTTGTTTTATTTTGAGTAGAACTAGGATAATAATATTCACAGTGCAACTCTGATCGTTTTGGTCCTTACTTTATTCTGTGACATGCTTTTTACTTTTGAACGTAATAGAAACTACTGCATGGTTACTAACTGCTTGTATTCTTTCTGCAGAATTAATCAATAGTGTAAAAATCTAACCAATGCTACTTTTGATTCTCTCATTTTCTCTGTTTCCTCTTAATTTTTAGAAGGGTCTTTCATTTCCCCACTCCTCATACCATATCGTATCTTTGTTACAGGTTTTCCCAAACTCGTCCCAAAGCTCTCCCAACTTCTTCATAAGCAATGGACCCTTTGCACAATTTTAATTAATACTTACTAATTGGGCACTACCTGCTTTCAGCATTATATTTATTTTAACATCGCTATTTAACAAAAATACATGCTAAAGATCAAGGACATAGTGAGAGAATTATGTACAAAATTTAGTAAAACAATAGCTTTTATATTGAACATACTTAGACTTTTGCTGTAAGATCAATTATAAAATATAATAATATGCAAATATATTAGGAGATAAGCTTTGTCCATATAGTCAACAATATGGTTAATGAGTGTTAAGCCAGAATTTTTGTGCCTTGTGAGAGACAAGAAGAAAACACAACTGAAATAGTTCTTAGATCATTTAAATACATTAGAAACCAACAAGTGTCATTTTGACTTTCAAAGTGGTGAATAACTTAAACCTATTTTAGAGATCGTAACTTTTTTGACTATATATATAAACGATTTCAGACATAATAAACACTACTGTATGAAATGGCAGTCGATTTAAGTATATTTAAATTTTAATAATTTGAAATAATATTCTGTAAAATGACTGTCATTTTAGACACTTGGTGAAAACAATGTCTTTGCATTATACTACATTAATTTTGTTTTACCAGTAAATTCAGAAGTTTTTCAGTTTTTGTCTCTCCCAGTTTACAAATAAATTGGTTAATCACTCAGAAATGATACCGGTACAGTACAAAAGGTTGTCCTGAGACATCAGTATTATTAGTAATTAATTAGAATAGATTAATTGTTTAGTTTAACCCCTTGAGAAAAAGCTCAAAAAATGTTCTATATATTCTTATAACCTAATACCGTAGATTGAACAAATAACTGTGGAAAGCTAAACAACAAACATAATTTGATCCTTAGAACAGAAAGGGAATTTTCTAAATAGACACCACTCTATGTCTCTATGACAGCTTTAAATACATCAAGGGGTTAAATTAAATCCAAGGGTCCTTGCGGGATAAATGATGTTGATGCTGCTTGACAGGAGCCCAGTCTGGATGGGGATCCCACCTACTGAACTGGGACTGATCAAGACTGATTCCCATCACTCTCTTCACTTTGTATATAAGGGTTTAGTTATGTAAGTTTGAGGTTGATTTTCATTTTTTACCAAGAAAACTATTATTTATTTTGTTTTGTTAAAAGAAGTACCAAAGTTTTTTATTTTGTTACCACAAATAGCTTTGTATGCCTATCTCCGAAGAAAATGCCAAAGATTATATGAATGTTTTATGTACATTCAACATCTCACACTAAAAAGTTTCCAGTGAAATTGAATAGCATTTATAATTTTCTACAGGACTCATTTTGTAAATTTTATCAAAAATTAGTAATATATAAAAAAACTGTTTTTAAAAGGAATTACATTAAAATTATCGCTGGAAATTATATTTTAAAAATGTTTCGGTTTCAAAAAATGAATAAACAATTTCTTTACAAAAATTATGTATTTTACCCTACAGATTATGTTCCAACACTAAATAAGTTTTAACAGTAATTAATTGAGTTTAACTGTTTTAAATGTCAGCCACTTATAATCTCCTTTAGCAAACAGTTTTATTATATTTTTTAAGAGTATTAAGATTAATGGTGATTACATTTTTTGCAGTTAAACTTTACTTTTAAAAAGAATTTGAAACTGTTATTTGTATACACTACAAGACCAGTTTGATTCTTAAAAATACTGTAAAACTAATAAATTAATCAAAACAATTAAAAATTCTACATACATATTAAATATATTTCATTGTCCACAGACATTTAGGAGATAAGGCATAACTTTTTATAAATTATAAGTTTACTTTATTTTGATAATTTGATTTAAGATTTGTTTTGTAGCTTTTTTGTTTTTTAGTGAAAATACATTATTTTAGGTTGTGATTTTGAGTCATAGTTATTATTTTGTTTTGTTTTTTGGTTGTAAATAAGATTGTAGAAATCAATCTGCCATGTTTTCTTGTGTAATTGTGTGATAAAATTCACATATTTGGTATGTAAGTTATTTGTTTAAATTAATATTACATAATATTATTTTTGTATATTGCTATGTGTTATTTTGTAATTGTAACTGACTGTGTGCCTATTATATTTCATGTTAACTACATTATTGTGCTATTTTCTCAAATGTTTGAGTTTTTAAGTACATAAATAGTTCATGTATTGTTGTACTATGTAAGCTCATCTCACAGGGTATAGGGTCAGTTTTAGGCAGCAGTATAGATGTATATTATTTGTATGTTTCTGTACTCAGAACAATTATATATTTATGTTCTTGTACAAGAATTTCTTAGTTTTAATACTGCTCAAATAAATGTAGATATTTAATTTTTTATGTATTGTACTCCATGTTCTATAACAATATGAATATATATCATCATGCAAAAAAATTCTCGTATTTATCTTTTATCAAATGACCTTCTCCCCTTTTTCCTGAGTCAGTTTCAGTAGCAACTGAGATATCAAAACCAAGCACAATATTTATTGTAAATTTTGTTGTAAACTTCTGATAAACTTCAACAAAAAAAAATCACTCAATCATTGGTAAGTTTATGAAATATTCTTGAAACAGGTATTTTATGATTATATTAAAGTAACTGATTACCAGGTGATTAAAATATCTACAAATGAGTTTAATAACTTATAAAGTTAAGTTTTCTCACAATGAAACTTAACTTTAAAATGTCTCCCACCTTTTATGTGCTAGCAAAGAATCTGCAATACCTGAGCAAACTCAACATTACCGTCAGAAATATAATTCCCTCGAACCAGAAGTGCTTTGCAGATGCAAAACCTATGAATTTGTGTGCATAACCACGGGTAACTGCTAGTATATATAATTTTCAATAAACATTGAATCGCAAAAAATACTTTTTCTGGTTGGGATGATTATTGAAAATCACAACAGTCTTTTACCACTTATACAAATTTAATAAATGTAAAAGTCATTTCATTTGACAAGTATTTAACCTTCTGATCAGATGTTAGTTTACTTATTTAAAACACATATATGACGGAAACGGTCAAATACAAAATAATTGAATCGCAAAAAGTAAGAGCTCTATGGTGTAGTAGGTAACATTCTCGCCCAGTAAGTTAGAGACCCAAGTTCGAGTTCTGGCGGAGCAAGTACTTTTTGCAATTCAATATTTATTGAAAATTACATCAGACTACTGCCACTTATACAAATTTTATGTATATAAAATTTTGAATGTTGGTATTTAAGTTAAAAGGTCCTAAGCTTGATTTTTGGAGAAGAATACGAGTATTTGTACAAAGGTTGTTCTTCTAAAGTTAAATCTTAATCAATAAAAAATTCACTTCCAATATAATATTACAGTTTGCTTACTAATATTTGTTTAATTTAATTAAGATTCGTTTGGTTTATTTCACATCTTTCGTTTTTACTCAACATTATTTATCAAGTACTACCTATTTTTCCCACGCTTTTCGTAAGTTTTGCTCGTTTATGAATATTTCTGGCTCAAATGAATTATATTTTCAATGCCGATGTAGAGTTTGCTTTGATGTTATGATCAAGAAAATCTGTCAAAAGTGTGTTGTACATGTATATATATACTTTATTATAAAGTGGGTTAAAACTCAAGCTTTAAGTTCAACCAGAAATTTATTTTAAAGACAAATATACATCAAAACTTAGCGCCTTCAAATAAAAATGTTTGGCTGTTTAATACTATATGTAACTATCTTGTAATTGCAGTTTATAATGTGCAGGCACAAATTTTTACCTTTAGCAGAGCCGCCTGGTGGCGAGTTACATCAATGGGCATGCATATAAACCTTCTCCAGAGAAAAATTCATATAAATACAAATTTTTATAATAGTCGGTCACATTGTTTACGATTCTATAAAGAACATGAAATAGAGCCAAATATAATCATGTTAACAGAACATAACATGAAAAAGATGAGCTTGAAAGATTAAATGTAGGAAGCTAGTCAATAATTAGGCAGTATTCACAAAGTACTGTAATGGGAGAGGGAGTATTAAGAGTTTACAAGGGGAACAACTGATATTTCAAAGGTTGAAGAACTGTGTCATAACAAATTGTTAAATGTTGTATAACTAAATTATAAATAATAACGAGTTTCTTTTTATTGGGTTTATACAGAACTCTACAGTATGAAAACTCAAGAGTTTTTAAATCGTTTCAATATTCACATTGAATATTTAATGCTGAAAGAAAAATCTAGTTGTTGCTGAACATTTAAATATAGATCTTTTACAAAAATCCTCACAGTCGTTTTGAAATATTTCATTGATGTTCCAACTAGAATCACTTCAACTTTCAAAACAAGTACATATACTATTTTTACTAACATTCAGAACACTAACGCTGTGCTGTTGGTATTGCGACTGCTCTTTCAGATCATGATGGAGTTATTAAAATAGTACATAAAATAACAATTATCTGAAGTTTAAGGAAAGAAAATTTTCTTCTGATAGTATGTTATTATTCAAATCTTTATTAGAAAAGGAAAACTAGACAACTGTCTTCAACTCAACAATTGAGGAGAAATATAATTGTTTACATCATATTTTTAAGCATTACTTTCATTTATGTTTTGTAATTGTTCAGAAAGAAATTATTCCTAGTAAAAAAAGTTGGTTAAAAGAAGAACTAAAACAGGGGAAAAGTTAACTTATTAAACTAAGCACCATGGCAAAAAAGAGATGGATTCAGAATATTGCAAAAAGTATTATTACAATAAGAGTAAAAACTCAACATTTGTAAAACATCATGGCAAATTGTGAATAAAAAAATTAAGCAAAACTCTTGGAAACCTAGGAATAATTATGTCTTAGAATTAGGTGATGGGATTATCTCAGATTCGAATTAATTCCTTTTAATGATAATTTTGTTAACAAGATAGAACACATGTTACAAAATATGCCCCGCTCTAAGAATACATATGATGGTGAATCTCACTCCCAAATTCCTAATGTTAAGTGTATCTTGATCAATAAACAAGAATGAAGTAAAATTTTGTAATCATTGAAAAACAAATGGGCCAGTGGTTATGATGAAGTACCGACCACAGCTTTGAAGTTTGCTAAGGGATCATTACTCAAAACTATAGCACACTTAATCAATGTATTCTTTATATCTGGTATCTTTACGGAACAACTAAAGATCTCTGAAGTAATTCTGGTTTAAAAAAAGGAAAACAAACCAAACTTCAAAATTATTGACCAGTTTCAATTTTGCCTTCATTATCCAAGTTATTTTAGAAGATAATGTACCAAAGACTTGTAGATCACTTAGAAGAATACAATCAGTTTGATAACAAACAACACAAGTTTCTTACAGGTAAGTCAACTATATCTGGCTTGATAAGTTTCATAGAGTCTTTAATAGAGTCAATTCATGAAAAATATACAGTGGCTGGAATTTTCATGGATCCATCCAATGCTTTTGATAGCAATTCACATTCTAAAACAATTAAAAAAATTAAATAACTTAGGAATTAGAAACTGGAATTTGAAATGGGTTGATCTTATTAATCTTGCAGAAAGCAATATGTAAAAATATCTGATATAAAAAAATCATCACATCCTAAATTATTAATCAAATTCACAGATAGTGAAATAGTACCCTAAGGGTCTAATTTGTCTGTTGCTATTCATTCGCTACTTGAAAGATATGTCAAGATGTCCAACCAAACTAAGTCATATCAAAAACCAGCTGTGTCTATGTAAGTGATTCTAGTCTAATCATATCTTCAAAGACAGAGACATTAAATACACATTTTTTTATAGAATTGGTAAAAATTCCAGATTTTTTTCACCAATAATAAATTTTATTAATAAACAAGAAAAAACTAATTTTATATCATTCATATTACGAAAAACCAGTTTTCAAGTTTGTATTGATGATAGAGCAAACGGAACAGATAAAAACTGTTAGGTTTTTACATAGATAATAATTTGAGATAATAATAAATTCTTGGCCTATGGGTGGCTCCTACAAGTTCTAGGACTCAAATTCAGCATAACTATTTGTGATGCCATCATATTATGATGTTTGTATCGTGCTAATAGTTATTGGGTTCTAAGTATAATAAAATTATCCGATAAATGAGTATTATATAATGTTTATTTTATAGCAATACTATTTAACATCAGAAAATCCACAGAATGGTTATTGCTTCTTAAAAAACAAAAGGTTAAAAACATTCCAAATGGCATTTTAAAATTATCTCAACTGTTCTGTATATACAATATCTGATCAGAGTTATTGTAACAGATAACATTGAAATGTGGATAACTGACTGCATCCATGCTATCATTAGACTGACAAGTTCTTCTTTTGAGACTATCATCTCAAGTTGAGACTATCAACTGGGCAACACTGTTCGGAAGAAATTAGAAAAAAGGTAATACAGCTCCGGTGTTGCCCAACCGATGGCCTGATACTGTTGGGGCTCTCAGGTCGCTTAAGCACCCTCTTGAAGTAATGTGGAAAGTTGTCCCAAGAGGGAGTGATGTCTGGACCGGTGGGATTTTTAGTGAATACGAATCTCACTCATTATTGGAATGCACTGATGGATGCATTAGCATTTTCCTCATCACAAAAAATTCATTGGAGTGACAGTTTTCCCAATTTATTTTTTGATTACAGGTAGAACTAAGTGTGTAATAATAATAATAATAATATTCTTTATTGCAGGAAACAATTAACAATAATTGTATTGCAAGCGTCATATAGAAATAAAAGTCCTAATCTAATAACTAACACAATTAATTTTAATTCTGAGTAAAAAAATATTCGAGTAAATTTAAAATAAAAGTTACTTTTTGGGTATGTGCCACCTGCCGCCGTTTTCTCGATAGTGGCCAAATTTTCTTGGATATCAGAAGGGGAGTTGGAATTTTTTTAAATGTTAGTGAAGACTATCCCAGCGACCCATCGCAAACTCGTCAACTGAGTAAAATGCTTTGGACACTAAGAAGTGTTTTTAATCGAGATTTAAATTGTTTGTGGTTATTGACGCGTTTGATATCTTCAGGGAGCCTATTGATTAGCCTCACACCAACCTGAGATGGCAAGCGTTCAAAAACAGTAGTTCTGTGCTGTGCCATACGAAAGTTGTCCCGGCCTCTAGTTCCGTATTGGTGTACGTCGCTACCCCGAAGTGAGACGCACTTGAATCGGCAGTATAGCACGACGTCGAGAATGTAGAGGCTAGGCAAAGTGAGTAATCCAAGCTCCCCGAAGGCTAATTTACACGACTCTCTCTGATTTAATTTGTAAATGATTCTGACAGCTTTCTTTTGCATTCTAAACACTCTTTGTAAAAGACACACTTTGTGTAGTCTTTACATGCATCAGCTGAACTTCTGAAGTTTATTTGTTTTGTACTTTGAGAATAATATTCTTTTAGCTACTTGGTATACAAAATGTCTTAAAAACATGATAAACCCACAATAAGATTGACACATGAGTCAAATTGAGGCATTTTAGGGAAATTTAACCACTTACTCCAGTATAAAATGCACTCTGAGGCTACAGAGAGGACGATGATTTGTCACGGGCATACAGCAGAAAGAACTTACAGGTAAATCATCACTGTATAAACAAAGATATGGTCTGGTAAAACTGATTGGTTAGGATTTAAAAGCAAATCATGGCAAAGTGTAGGTCGGTTTTAAGCTTTTGGTCGTTTAGGTGTTGACTTCACTTACTAAATCACACAATTGTATAATATAATATTTATATGTTAGTACGTATGTATGACGGTACTATTTTTACTTATATGCTACTATTGTTAAGAAGTAAAAACTTGTAAGAAACACAAAAATTGAGTTCATTCTAATTTTGTTATTTTAAAACTATCAATCACTGCAGAGAAATCACACAGTTTGGGTACAAAGAACATAACATTTCATTTCACTAATTTAATTAAAAATGTATTCCAATAAAAATTAGCATTTGCGTCAATGTTATATGAAAATCACACGCGTCTTGAGATTACTTAGAAAGTCCGATTAAAAAGTTGTGATCTGTTACTTTAAGTCAAGAGATGAAAGTTTCCGTTTTTTGTGGTTGATGACCATTTCCGCAGCTACGATACGGCCAACACCCTGGGCCAGCCAGTTGTCCTGACGGGCTTGTGCTGCACGGCCGTTTGCCAACACCTGTCTCTCCAGGTCATCCAACCGTTCTGTCATCTGTTGATCCGCTGACATGTGCTGTGCCCAGTCCATCAGCTGACGGAACCTGTCTCGGAATGTCTAATAACAAAAAATAATGATCTTACTATAATTTCAAGCAATTAATTCTAATTACACATAAATATTGATTGGCAATGTGATAATTTAGACTTAAAATGTTTTATAAATCTCTGTTAAAAATGCAAAACACAGTGTTTAGTTTTTAGCATTTTCACTCGTAAATAATTATTGATATGTGAATGATACACATGTTGACCATATGTACTCTATTTATGAAGAGATAGACTAATTGTTAGTCTATCAGATCGTCTTAGCCAGGAAAGTTTAGAAGTCCAGTTTAGTCACACACACTGGCTAGAATGGTACTAGAAGAAAGTGCAAAATGCAACTTTAATTACAATCTGAAAACTTGGCTACTGAACAGAGAGCTATTTTAGATCTGTACTGTAATTACAATAAGTGTCATTACTGTCCATTACCTGTACTAGCATTTTTCGCATATCTCCACTGTTCCAAGTTTCAATATATGATAATAGTTTTCCAAACTGGTAAAAGAATTTGGACATTTTGTGTAAATCTACTACGTTGGCATCTGCTTTCAAAATGTCTCTGAAACATAAACATTTATATGTTTTCAAACACTATTTTATAAAGATTCAAGTACTTTTACAATGTACAACATTTGATCATTTACAAAATCATTACCGTAACTACCGTAATTTTGATTAAAAGTAGCTTAATATAGTATTTACAGTATGCACTCTCTTAAATGCATATTCTCAACACCCTCCACTTAATTGTCACCGGTCCAAGAAGTGAGTCACATCTACGAGGGTCGTCCATAAAGTAACCGCCGTTTGGGCGTGGCGCGATAAGTAGTGGGGGTAGCGTCGCCATTCTCACATCGGTGTGCGCAGCCGTTCAGTACGCTTCTAGCTGTGCAAGGGAGAGCATCGTGCGATCGCGCGTTCATTTGTTACAACGCAAAAACATGAGCGCCGTGATAGAAAATCCCGCCAAGTGTGAAGTTCGTGGTGTAATAAGATTTCTGTGATCGAAAAGTTACACAGCAGCTAAAATTCATCGTGAATTGAGTGCGGTGTATGGCCCAAAACACTATGAGTCCGTCAATGGGTTCGTTTTTTTAAAAATGGAAGAACGAACGTTCACAATGAAGACCGGAGTGGTAGGCCATTTCTCGTCAGTGATGACTTGGTGAACAAAGTGGATGAGAAAATTCGCAAGAACCGTCGCTTCACAATCTCGGAACTTTCGGATCATTTTCCTGAAACCTTTTACTGTGAAACCTTAAAATGGCTACGACGAGCGATTCAAAACAAGCGTCATGGTCTTCTGACATCTGGTGTTGTGTTTGTCCATGACAACCCCCTGTCTTCATACAGCTCAAAGAACAACAGAACTTTTGGAAAAGTTCAAATGGGACGTTTTTGACCCACCTCCCCTACAGCCCGGACCTAGCTCCCAGTGATTTCTATCTTTTCCCGTACATGAAGCGGTGGCTTGCATCTCAGAGGTTTGCGAGTGATGAAGAGCTTCAAAACGCTGTAACAGATTGGCTACGTTCTCAGGCGGCAGATTTTTTTAAAGACGGAATTTAAAAAACTGTTAAAAGATATGATAAGTGCTTGAATTTGTATGGTGAATATGTAGAAAAGTAGAGAAAAGCTGTAGTTTTAACATTTATAGAATAAACTTTTTGTATCTCAACTGGTTTATTTTTTATTTCAAAACGGAGGTTACTTTGTGGACGACCCTCGTATTTTTAATTTAACTCAGCAGTAACAATGAACAAGTCATTACGAGTTGATCTTTCTACGACCTCAGTTCTGAGTTATTTCTTGTGCAGTACTAAAGTATAGTTTATTGTGAATATATTTATTTACAAGGTACACCACACTATGTATAGCATCACAGGGTTTGCTGAGGTGGTTTGGAAACTTTTACATCTACAGTTTATTTCATTATCCAGGTGTTCTGCAGGCAGTTAGATATACAGACAATTATACAGAAAAGAAATGTTTACATCTCCAGCAGACACAGGTGAAATTGTTTAAGTCCCTCAGGGGACCTACTGTATTTATTACTTAGGTAATAGGCACAGAACTCATTCTTGTCTATGCAGAAATTCATGCGCAGTTAAAAGTTTACAGATAAAATCTTCCTCTAGATATTTTGGCACATGATGAATTCACATTTTTGTTCATTAAGTTAGGTTTCATAGCAGTATTCAAATAATAAAAGTTTCAATAAGCTAGAGAGAGTACTACAATGGAAGGGTGCATTGAAATCCAATCTTGTCATCAATTCTTAACACTGATTTACACTCTATTATTATTTTTGTATTTTAACTCAATGAATAAAAATATCACATGTTACAATCTTATATGATTATATTCAGTTTGTTTACACATTTATTTATCTGTTATTTTCTCATTGCAATCATGGTTACCCATAAGACCAATGTAAAAATATTCGTTCACGCTCAGGTAAATCTCATGGAATGACATGCACCATCATCGAACTCAGTGTTGCTTCTATATAAATGAAGTTTCATATACAAAATTTTCAAGTCAGTAGGTCGGTCTCACAAGTGATAGGCTTCTGTTAATATTCAGTGAACACATGTGAATACAAAATTCAGTTAATTCACACGTGCGATGAGTGGAATGAAATATAAAAATGTTTACGTTTTTAATGTCGTAGTTTTGAGTTATGTCTTGTGCAGTAAAATACGAGATGTGATAAAAAATAAACGGTGAATGAATTTTTATAACAGCAACTGCTGGCGCTACATCCATATCATGTAATTTGCCTAGTAGCATGAACTGTTGAGAAAGGCAGTGACAAGTTTCAACATGCTGGAGCCTGTCAGTTGACTGCCACTGCCGCTAGTGTTGTCGCGTATCAAGACTGATTTAAGTTGCAGAAGAATGTCAAAAAAGCTCACGAAATGTTAAAATCTGTGTATGGCGATAATGTTTTAACTCTGAAGACTGTATACAAGTGGTATGACCGATTTAAAATTGGAAATGAGTTGGTTGAAACTATCAGCATATGGGACATCCATTAACCTCAAAAACAGATGTCAGTGTGCAAACAGTGGTTCATTCAAAAAGGCAAATGACTATTCGAGGGCTATCGGAAGATCTTAACATCTCGTACGATTCCTTTCAAAGCATTTTAACCGATAATTTGCAAATGAGATGAGTGAGTACAACATTTGTTCCTAGACTTTTAAATGATGAAGAGAAGGAAAATCGTGCGTCAGTCTGCTCAGAGTCGAATTCTTGTCTCCAAGAGATCTGGACTTCATGGTCAAAATTGTAACTGGAGATGAAAGTTTGGTCCATGGATGACCCTGAGACTAAAATGCAGAATTCCCAATGGAAATCCACTGCATCTTCGTGCCCTAAAAAGGCACCTGTCAAAATCGAAAATCAAGGTCATGTTCATTGTTATATTTGATAGTGAGGGCATAGTGCGATTAATTTTATAAGAGCGTATTGAAACATTTGTGAAAAGACAACAACAAAAAATCAGAAAAATGGGTGAAGGCTTTCTTTTTTATTACGACAAACCGTGTCACACTTTGCTTCTCATTTGTGAGTTTCTGGACGAAAATAGCATGCCACTTTTTGTTTTAGAGCTTATTCAAGCTCCACTGGTGGAAGAGGTTTCTTTCCCTCTGACCAAGCCTCCCTGCAAAGTATAATAATGTCGAAGGAAAATCTTTATGGCATCTGATCAGAGATCAAGTGCAAAGCATTTCCCTGAATCAAAATGCGAATTCTGCAGTGCCCCCTGATACAGCCCAAAGTCCCACCTGCTGAAGATAAGTACTCCTCCTGGCCATAGCCCAAATAACAATGTCCAGGGAGGCAAGATTGAGGCAACACCCAGCGCAATTGGAAAAGCCTCAGTGATAGCAAGGTAAGCCAACCTTTGGATGCTAGCCAGACCAGCTATCTTGGCCTCCGTTTTTGGCCACCAGTCAACAGCCCAAAATATTAGTGCAGGTCTAACTACGGGAGTCATAAATCCAATACAAAAGCCTCGGCCAAAGTCCCCAGGACCCACCTATCACACATCTGCATTGCATTAAAGACCATTTCCCTCTGCGATAACCCTTTCCAGACAGGGTCCCCAGTTCAGGACCTTACTCAGGCCCTTTTATCCAGTCACATATTTTACCATCAGTACCACATCTTAAGACCGCACTGACAATCACCTGAGTCCCTGTATTGTCAAAAGCCCCTTCGATGTTCAGAAAGACACTTATGGCTACTTCTTTCGCTGACAGCACTTTCTCAATCCTGCATACCAGTTGATGCAGGGCTGAGTTGGCCTAAAGGCTTACGCCGATCCATGATAGACCTCCCTGCTTCGGTATAAACACTACCCTGGATACCCTCCAGGACAAAGGAATGTACCTGGGGGCAACAGAAAACCTGAAAAGCCTGCACAGCAGGAGAAGGAGAAAAACCAACACCCGCTGCAAGCAAACTCAGTTTGTCTCCCTCAGAAGCTCTATATGGGCTAAATGAATTCATTGCCCACTCAATCCTTCTGAAGGTTACCACAAGACATGTCAAATTGAATTGTGAATGAGTAGTTCGCCCTGCAGGTCTCCCTCCACTGAGTGGTTGATCCTCATCATAAATGATACAGTTCAGAAAGTGTGTTCCCATCATATTACATATACTGTTTCTTTTGTTACTTTAATATTAAAGAAAGTCACATTTTTATAAATAATTTTCCACTTAAATATTACTAACTATGTTCGAAGTTTGATTGCTCTATCTTTACTAGTTCTGAAAATATTAATGTTTTTATAAAAATACAAAATTGGCAGCTTGTGGCTAAATAAGACCTTTGTCGAGATATGTTTATATAATATTTTTTGTTTGAAATTATGTGTACTATCACCCACAGAAGTTTGTGATCCTTGTGTGAACACCCTGTATATATATATATATATATATATATATATATATATATATATATATATATATTACACATTTGTTACAAACTCATATAATATGCTTCTAACACACTATTACAATTAAGCTTCACTAAAATATTGAATACTACAACCCTTCTTACAAGAAAAGTAAGAATACTAAGGCACTAATATTTATAAATGCAACAATAATATATAACAAAGTTCAAATTACCTGTAATTTTCTTTATAAACCTTGGGCGGTTCGACTTCGACTACATTCACTTCCCTGTTTGACAATGTCTTTACTATCCAGTAGGGTAGCTCAAGCACAGTGCCTTGTTCCATATCCTTAGTTTCTGAGCTGGGATCAAGATGACCTAAACATAAATTAACACAATTTACTACAGGTGTCCAGACGAACTTCAAAAATTGTAAGCCTAATATAGACATAATATAAATTGTTAGATCAAAATGATATTAGAACTACTAAATTACAATTTACAAAATAATATTCAGTAATTTTATCAATAATATTCTACAGGTAAACATGTTATAATTAGAAACTGTATTATATCTAGACAAGAAATATTTAAATTAGGATAGGCTTAATTTTTAGTAAGACATATAACTATACTTCTGAAGTTAGATGATTTCTAAATTTCCACGGCTTTGTCTAATCTTATGGTTTTTAACAATTTCATGTTCCGTAAACATTTGAAAAATTACAGAATAAGAAGGTCTATCTATATGTGTCACCTCTGTGATCAAGATGTTGCCGACATAATAAACAATGACTAATGTCAAATTGATAAATATATGCACTGCTGAGTAACTTTATTGAGTAACTTACCTTAATAATAAAATGAATCACGCATAATAGAAATATCTTGACTGGAATTGCTTGTACTTCAAATTTTTGACACATTTTCTCTGTGTAAAATGAAAAAAACTTTGTATCATTGTCTGAATGTAAGCAAGGCCTATCACTCTAGGAGCTGGAAAAATTTCACTTATGACTATCTTTCCACAGATATCTCATAAACTAACTGACCTATAGACATGAAATTGTGTATGAAGGTTCATTTCTTTATGAGGAACACTGAGTTCGGAGATGGTGCGTGACACTTCATGGGATTTGGCTGGGCTTTAGCGTATATTTTTACATTAGTAATGATGATGGCAACAAGAATAAATAAATTTTAAAACAAATTCAGTGTACCCATGAGTGATTTTAACATGTAGCCAAAGTATCCCAACATATACAACATAATTTTATGGTGACTTAGTGAGTGATCTTTTATTATTTAAACACAACACTGATATGAAACCCAATTTAATGAACAGAAGTGTGAATGTATCATGTGGCAAGATATCTTGAGAAAGATCTCATTGTACACTTGAAGTGTTGCGTTACACTTCATTTCAACACATAGAAGTCTGGAGTAGATAAGCAGATAGCTAACATGTTATTGTAATAATAGAGGGTTGATAATAACCCTTATAAAGATTACAGTGACAGTGAACTAGCTCATTTACAGTGACAATGTACTAGCTCTAGCTCCTATAACCCATACATAACCAGCACCTGGAGTATGTATGTAGTTAGTTAACAGGTTCAATGCTCACGCCATATGGGGCTGACGCCTTACACCGTTTGGTGCACTCTCATTTCCCACCATTTAGCGATATTACCTATCCTTCTCTTGTCATTACAGGTCTGTTTTGGTTATCAAAGGAGGTTATTCTTCCGTTCTGATCAGTTCGTTTGTAGTTGACAAGTATTTTGTAAAGTAAAGAATGAGTTTAAATGATGATGAAAACTTTCACGATTGCAATAAACTGACAGTGAGTGAAATAGATCGGTACATTGCTTCTGATTCAGAATCAGAGGATTGTTATAGTAGTGGTGATAGCTGGAAACCTCCAAGTGATAATGGTAATGAGTCTGACCCCGCATTTGACTATGACGACCGAGAAAAAGATTGTAATTCACCTCAGCTCTCGACAAACCACAGCATAGTTTCTCTGTCTGACAATATTGACAGCAGTACGTCCACGTCTACGCAACTACTAATATCAGGTAACCTAATAGAACTATAAACCAGAGTATCTGAACCTCAAATACCTACATTAGATGAGACTAATACCCAGTTACAACTATCAACCTTAGGACCTCAGGCACCTGGTTCCCACCCACAACTACAAATGTTAGTAACAGAACCTTCACAATCACTCTGGTATTACTCATCCACAACCCTCGACAGCTGCTCCATCGCAACATTATCAGCCACAGCAAGTAAACCGTAGCTTCCTTCATTACTTCCTTGGTCTGAAAGACCTGAAATGAAAACCTTTTTGTTAGCTCAAAGTACCGGTTACGAGTTCCTTTGCCAGGTGATGAACCTATAGACTATTTTAATTTATCGTGGACCAAGTATTTTTGGAATCTATTGTTAGAGTGTTAGAGAAACCAATCTAAACGCTGAAAATATTTGTTTGTCAAACAATACTAAAGTCTCGCATCTTACGATGCCTTCACTTGACACAAGATCAAGACGATTCGCCTGAACGTTTAAATGTTACTTACTTCTGACTGCTTGCGACACAAAGAACACACATACATCGTCATTGTACTTACTGTCATTAGTCAAATACCAATACACATGATTTTACTTTGAATTAATTTGAAGCAATAATGTCCAACTGAATTACGTTTTGGCTTTTAAAATTTTATCATAATAAAGTTATATGTACAGTATGTATGTACAGCTTTTATATGTACAGTATTTGTATACTAAAAAGAAATGTATTTGTTTCAAATTATATATAAAAAAACTTTATTTTAACTACAATGGAGCAATGTAAAACTTACAATTACTTTACAAGATAAACATCTTTGTCAGCATTTAAAAAATTCTCGAATGGATCACCACCAGTAATCATTATATCGCACAGTTTTTTTTTATTCCAACTAAAATAGTACATATTTTTCTGTATATTCATAATACCAAATTAAAAATGTTAAAAAGCGTTCTCAAGTGCATTTTTTTGCAATGTTGTGTTTGATCATACTTTTCTTGTGGCGAAACACTATGATTTTCATCCCTAATTCTAGTTTTCATCTCCTCACAACAAACTGGACACTTCGGATTTAAAGGAGCAAGGTCCATTATTTTGTAACCATTTAAAACATTGTTCAATGTTCAAAAATACATTTTGAGACAGTAATTGTATACGTTCTTGCCGATGTCACTAGCCTACTCAATATGTAAATGAAATAAAAACATCTGGCAATGATTAATTAGGAATAACTATATGTCAAATTTTATATTCAATAATCATGATTCGATAGTGGTGGTGGCCGCTTATTATACTGCAGCCAGTTATAAGCTTCTAGCTCATATACAAATCCAGAACCTGGAGCAGATAAGCAGTCAGTGTAAATACTGTTGTACTAAGTAATTTGTTTTTATCTATAATGGTAATGAGATTGATATTATTAAACTATTGCAATTGTAAGTTTGAACGAAATAAAAGGTTTAAGGAAGTTTTAAATAGATGAATTTACTATATTTGCTTGCTTTGTCAAAATGCGTTTCCTAGCTCGCAGTAATAGGCAGAAGGAATCCATGCTCAGACCTCCTAGAATTTAATTTTTAGTACTAACTCAAGGGAATTTTTTTTGTTCATGTGCTGCTGCAGCAAAAGATGTTGGACGGAGGCACTCGTGTCAGTTCGATATAGGCTAATCTTATATTCTCAGAAGGTCTAAACTAGCAAGAACATTGTTTGTTTTGGTAAAAATCAGTATTATTGTTATATACACAAAGATGGAACATGGCTGACATCAGCAGCAAACTATGCGAGCTTAACTCATGGTCACAAGATCATGTGACGCCCAGCACAGATGAAGAACAAGGACTTATTGTTTCTCCACAAGAAAAGTGGGTAAATATTAAGATCAGCGACTACCGCTCCGATCGCCGTAAGGTTTTTCGTACTAACACAGGTTAACGTAATTTCACCGAAAAAAAATAGTCCCGATTATCGCTAACATATAAAAAACCAGTTTTACGGCAGTACAATGTTGGCAATACAAAACACGGTACTTTGGGATTATACCGACCACACCCAGACATGAATCGTTATTTCACATTTCGTTTCTACTGATTACTAGATTAGCGTAGAACAATATTTCGTCAATATAAAACAGGAATTGTCTTATCGCAAACACCTCCCCATCCTCAGACAGAGGTCAAAGTCGAGCGTCTAGTAGATAACGTGATTGCAGAGTCTCGCCGCCCGTTCAGCTGGTGCATCGCTTTGTTGTACTTCCGTGTTTTACCTCTACATTTCTCCAAACACAAAAATTCAACAAAAACAAACATTTACCAAACTAAACTTTTTATTAAAAAAACACTCAAAACTTGTTTTTATTCTTGATCACATTCCGCCACCCCAAAATGCGAGTGCCTCCGGCCATCAGCGCGGGCTTCGACAGCACCTTCGGTGCTGCCCCGCGCTGATGTCGACGAAAGAAAAACATCCCTCGAGATAGTACCTATCAGTAAAATATCAAATTCTAGAGGGGCTAATCAGAAATATAAATTGAATTGTAATGGAAAGGCAATGATGTACCGTGCAAATCACGTGATGCCGCGCGGCCTGCCGTAATCAGGATTCTCGAGAAAGATAAGATAACAGCGACAACAATACCGATCACAATACCTGGAAATGCTTGTAAGTTTGTAATTTTGTAATTGAAGAGTTGTTTTTTTTTCGTTCTATCATGTTTGTTTCTATAAATTTCTATTTTTGTGTTCTTCATACTGGTGTGGTCGGTATAATCCCAAAGTACCCAAAACACATAAATAACAAGATTTTCGACTATCAAACTAAAAACAATGGCCGACCATGGACGTTTTGATGAATTGACAGTAGCCACGTGACAAACAGGAAGGTTTCCGATTGGCCGGACGGATCACGTGACCTATAGGACGGCTCCGATTGACCGCCAGACGTACACAAACAAACCCACATGGACAAGGAATAATTAGTGAAGTTATTGACATGGCTTGCGATGGTTCTTGTCACTCGCTAAAAAGACCCTAGCTTGCCTATTCAAAATTCAGATCACGCGATGCTTGCCCGCTGCGCAGCGCTTCGCGCTGCTTGCTCTTTTAGAAAAAAAATTAACTCGAGCTTGCAAAGTCCAAGCCCAGATCACGCATGACTGCTTACACACACAACACTCAGACAGAACTAACGCAGGTTTCATTACATGCAAAGGATAAGCGGCGCGCGTTTATTACTGATAAGATAAGACGAGTTTATACTAGAATTAGTACATGGACTACTACCCTACGAACTAATAACACCAAAAAAACTAATAAATGCATTGTCAGTCAGGTTTTTCAAATTTTATTTTTTCCAAAATTTTTTTGGGGGGGGGGAGTAAACGGCTACGGCGATAATCGGGACTACTTTTTTCGGTGAAATTACGTGCCCTACGAACTAATAACACCAAAAAAAACGAATAAATGCACTGTCAGTCAGGTTTTTTAATTTTATTTTTTCCAAAAATTTTTTTTGGGGGGGGGAGTAAACGGCTACGGCGATAATCGGGACTAGCCTATTTTTTTCGGTGAAATTACGTTAACCTGTGTTAGAATGCAAAAAATTACGGCGATCGGAGCGGTAGTCGCTGAGCTTAAGATTTACCGAAAAGTGGTTCCACTTTTAATTTTCTATACCTTCATTATCTGTCATTTCCAACCCTTGAAAATCTAGGCTATATTGATTTGAGGATGATAGCAATGGATTAATTAATGCAAAACTTGTATTTTGCCACTCTCTCGCTTTGAATTTCACATTTACTAGGTTTAGCCTAGGCTATATTACACATTTTAGGCAATAAAACATTCAGCCAGTTTAAAAAAAAGAAACTAAGTCAAGGGTTAGCCTAATACTTTCTTCAAAATTCAAGCTATAGACAAGAATATATTTTTCAATTAAAAATTTCTTCAGTTTACTCTTGAACTTTTTGTCGCTTTTTATGGTTTTTCAAATTGAAAGTTAGGCCTAGTGCTTAAAATATTATTAAGCCAGGGAAATGTGTGTTTTTAAAGGGAAGCTTAAGTTAAATGGCAAATGTCTTTAAACCTTATGTGATGAATGAACTCTGTAAAAACATTCTAATTCAAATGTCTATATATTTCAGACAAACAAGTTAATAATTCTAGAAATACTTACCCATATTTAATACTTTCTTTGTAAATTTACATGGTACTCTCTCTTGAGAGGCTAAAATATTTTCTATAGAAAAATAATGACATCTGTATTTGTTGAGGTTAAGCATTGTTACACTGGCCACCCAATATTTATAATTTCAATACTTAATAATATATCGTGTTATAAATCTTTTTGTAATACTTTATTACAATTAAGTATAGTCTTAAGATAAAAACACTATGAGCAATACGTATATCTAATTAAATAACACAACGAAAGTTATTTCAGTCGACTTCAGAATCACATGTTCACGTCACATTTTCAAGTACAATCCTATCGTCTGTCTCAATCTCAATCATAACAGCACTGATTCCATTGATAAAACCGAAAGAAAGAAAATCGCAATATTATTTTTGAACGTTTTCCTTTCGTTTCCCGCCAAATAAACAGCAACTCTACTACTGAATTTGATAAACAGCTGATTGATAAATATTGATCATAGAGTAAAAAATAAATAATATAGTGAAAAGTATGTATTAAAGGTATTTACATAGATTTTATTTTAACGCACTCTTGCGATGTTGTCCTAAAACCTCAGCTCACTAGAAACTGAAAGCTCAACTTTCCGGCAACATAAATGTGCCACCAATTTTGAATTTTTTAATACTAAAAACTAGTAATTTTTTAAACTTCGGTTTACCCACAATCAGTTCCAATCGTACATTGTTTTAGATTAAAATACATTATAAAAATATGACATCAAATGGCATATAACATGAAAGGCGTTAACTAGTTAAAAGAACTAATCTGAATTTGTGAATATCATAAACAGTTTTCAATAAGTGAAATTAAATATGAATGAATATGGTAATCTGGTTGAATCATGTTAACAGTTCTAACTTAACAACAAGAGGTGTAAAGAACGCAAACACACATTAATTAACTATGCAAATGTAATCATTTCAACTTTAGATATCTAGTGCTTATGATAATATATCTATATCTATAGTGCTCAGAAAGTTTTTTTATTTCTGCAATTGCAACTAAATTTATTAACCTCTTCAGTAAATGGCTCATTTGAATAAGTGCCTGGATTTCATGCTTCCTCATAAAACAAACATCGGATTTGAATATAAGGGTTTGCTACAAGTAAGTTGACCAGAACTCTTCTTTTTATAATTTATATCTCAGATATAAAAAATAACATACCAAGAGAAATCCTTTCAATGCAGTTTGTGGATGATATATCTCTATATATATAAGTCATAAAAACTATGAAACACATACATACCATGCAAAACGCATTTGATCATGTAGTCCATTACTTTGATAAACTACATCTAGAACTGAGTGCTAACTAAATTCAAAGTACTGTATTCTCAAGGAAAAGGATTAACAATCAAACAGGAACATTCATATTCAAGCAATAATTCCATAAAATAGCATTAAACTCTTAGAAGTGACACTAGATTGTTGAATGTCATACACAAAACACGTATATAATATGTGTAACCAATGTGAAAAAGACATGAATATTCTTAAAATGTTAACGTGTGGTGGAAGAGATCCCATTCTGATTTACTTTTTAAAGTATATAAAGGTTTAATACTTTCGAAACTGAACTATATAAATCTTTTTATTTAGCCATATCTCTAAAACATTGCTACACAATTCAGCAATTCGTTAGAAGCAAGCAATGAAAATACCTCTGAATGGATTTAAAACGTATATTTCAGCTTTAAAAACAGAAACATCTATTTTACCACTACATATGAAGCGAGATACTATTGCGGAAAGAATAATTTGCAAAATAACTTGCGACTACGAACACCCAGAACATTATAAAATAACTTGCCATAATCTTCTAATAGGAGTGTCAAATTCCTAATAGATAAAGAAACCCCTATTATACATAAATCCATTAGAACAGAGTGAAATCTTCGAGCCCCACCACACTTCTCAAAAACAAATTTTCCCCAAGTGATTTAAAACTTAAATACCATTGGAATAGAGTAATCAAAATTTAGTATTTAAGTTGGAAAAGTCTTTAATGTATATAAGAAGAATAAAAGCAAAAGATATAACAATACTACAATCCAACAATAAGTTAATAGATTCTTCTATATATATATAATACAGATATGGTGGGAAGATTTGATTTAATGTGACTGTTGAGTTTAGCTCAATTTCACTTTCCTCTTACGTGCAGCATCTGAAATCTGATGCTGTTACAGACTTGACTCTGAAATTTGAAGACATGTTCGTCTGAAAGGATCCAAAAAACGGTCGGCAGCGAAGAAAAAAGAAGCTCAAAACGAACCCCCGCATCGTTTCGACATAAGAGACACCCAGACTACAAAAAGTAGTGCAATCTATTTGAAGAGGTATATATTTAGTTAATTTTCAATACAAATTGAGATACCCAACATTATTGACAGTATCACTATCGTAATACTTATTCTTACTATTAATAGGATATTAATAGTTATCAACAAATTAATTTTGTGCAACTTAAAAAAAATGTTGCAATAAACAAAGAATTGTTAAGACTTATGTATATGTTTTGTATTTAGCGAGACATGGATGAGAACGAATCAATCCAGAGATACATAGACCTAACACCACTGCATGGTAATTTATTTAAGACAATATATCTATTACACTGACGCACCTTTTCTTTTCTATCATAAAACGAATTATTGTAAATGTTATCACAAATCAGTCAACGAAAATGGCCTCTTTCGTTGAGGGTAAATTGATTTTGTTTATTCGCTTCCCCTTTATTGTAAATAAACTTTCCCTGTTGCACCCACTTAGTCATACCTAGAAAACTTAGAGTTGAATTCTCTTTGAATTTTATCTTCCACTATGGAAGGCATACTTTTAAGTAAATTATCTTTATTCTCCATCGTGAGCAAACTTTTAACTCGTACACTGTGTCATAGCACAAGTGTAAGATTTTACTCCTAATATTTGGAGAAGAAAGATGATGAAAAAAAACACTGTCAAAAAATTAAACATATAAATCTATAAAATAAATTAAACATAAACTCGTACTTTAAATATTTTTGTGGGACAGGACTACAATATAATTTATATTATTATCAGGTTATAGTTTTTTTTATTTAACTCAGCGTTTCCTTAAATTTGAAGCTACATACAGTATTGTAGTTACATTTCAGCGATAACTAGCTAATTTTTGTTAATACACAAGTAACTAGTAAAACACTAATAGGGTGTTGTATAACGTAGGATTTCTCAATTTAGATTCCAAATGAATTAAATATAAGGGCATTTTTGAGAACTTAATTTCAATATATATATATATATATATATATATATATATATATATATATATATATATATATATATATATATATATATATATATGCGCTTATTAACACATAAAATACGTTGCAGACGGGAATCTGCATAGAAAATTATTAAGTAAATTATACGTCATTTTATTTATGAATATGCTCATGAAAGCTCTCATATGCACTCCACCCAAGTAAAAGATCTTATATTCCGATTGGGGTTTTTTTTTTATTTTATACTCTCTGACTGAGTTATATTACTAAACTCGTTTGTGTTTGTAATCTCTAAGTGAGAGTGAGTCAGGAACAGCATCAGCTGTGAGTCACTCGTAATAGTCATAACATATGATTATGAATGAATGGGTTGTAAGTTATTGTTATGTGGTGTTAACTGTTAAGTAATTTATATTGTGTTAAAATTAAAACGTAACCTATGTTGAGTATATTCAAAGGAATTGTTGCATCAAAACTATTAATTTATTGTTTAGGAAAATCCCCTTTCTAATAATTACTCCTTTTATTACACTATGGTAAGTCATCTTATCAATATATTTTGTTTATAACTATAAAGGTTATAGGGCTAGCCTAAGAAAATGTATCTAAGTTATTCTATTACATTGGTCTTTTTTTCTATTTTAAAATTGTCCAACTACTGAACTGTGATAATTTTATTATTGTTAACTCTTGAAACAGTGCTGAAAATAGTTAGCCTGTCAGGTATTTATATATTTTTTTAAATAATTACTTTAGCCATGTTACCTAAAACGATCTAAAACCCACTTTTAACAATCTTATAATAGTATACTTTTGTTTCCAGATATAATTGTTAGGTACTGGCAAACCATATATTGCACGAAAATAATTACCTTGTTTTAATTTTGGGCTGCAGTATAATAAGCGGCCACCAACACAATCAGATTGTGTTTATCGAATGATTCAAATCATTGATATTCAGAATGACTATCCAAAGGACTAAAAGCAAAATGTTGGACAAAGTAACGCAATAGATATTTCAAAGAACAATATGGTTTTGCTTGTTTCCAATCTTAGAAATTAACGTATAAATATTAATATAATTTCCAAATTAAAATATATCCTAATTACAACAAAACAATAACATTGAATTTACCTGATGTATTTTCAAATATGCAATATCAAATATGCTGCTTATGCAATATCAAACCACAGAGAAAATATTATCTTCTCTATGATCGATAACAATAAATTCTCAATTTTTTATATTTATATTTATAAATAATTGAAAAGGTATTGTTCTTTTAAATTTTATGACATTGCTGTGTAGTTTGTATTCAGTTACGAAGCCGATGGGTTAAACTAAAGGTTTGCATAAATGTACTTGAAAAGAATGGATTTTGGCTATGAGAACCGTGAAATAAGATTCAGAGGCACACTGACAGGTTGTTGGTGATGCAGTGTTAGTGATACCCTTTATTGTATTCGGTCAGTAGCGTATATCCAACCACCTCTATAATGTAGTATAAAACTTGTCATTGCAGCATCACGGGGTCAGCTGTCACTCTTTCCTCTACATTATCTACTATTTATCTCACTATTATCTGACCGTTTGTTGCCCTTTACTCTTAAAGGTGATAGGAGGTGAATTGCAAGAACGTTTGATTCCGGTACCGTACAGCAAGAGCTCCACTGTAATGTAGTATAATGTAGTATAAAACTTGTCATTGCAGCATCATGGGGTCAGCTGTCACTCTTTCCTCTACATTATCTACTATTTATCTCACTATTATCTGACCGTTTGTTGCCCTTTACTCTTAAAGGTGATAGGAGGTGAATTGCAAGAACGTTTGATTCCGGTACCGTACAGCAAGAGCTCCACTGATCATAATGTAGTATAAAACTTGTCATTGCAGTATCACGGGGTCAGCTGTCACTCTTTCCTCTACATTATCTACTATTTATCTCACTATTATCTGACCGTTTGTTGCCCTTTACTCTTAAAGGTGATAGGAGGTGAATTGCAAGAACGTTTGATTCCGGTACCGTACAGCAAGAGCTCCACTGTAATGTAGTATAATGTAGTATAAAACTTGTCATTGCAGCATCACAGGGTCAGCTGTCACTCTTTCCTCTACATTATCTACTATTTATCTCACTATTATCTGACCGTTTGTTGCCCTTTACTCTTAAAGGTGATAGGAGGTGAATTGCAAGAACGTTTGATTCCGGTACCGTACAGCAAGAGCTCCACTGATCATAATGTAGTATAAAACTTGTCATTGCAGAATCACGGGGTCAGCTGTCACTCTTTCCTCTACATTATCTACTATTTATCTCACTATTATCTGACCGTTTGTTGCCCTTTACTCTTAAAGGTGATAGGAGGTGAATTGCAAGAACGTTTGATTCCGGTACCGTACAGCAAGAGCTCCACTGATCATAATGTAGTATAAAACTTGTCATTGCAGTATCACGGGGTCAGCTGTCACTCTTTCCTCTACATTATCTACTATTTATCTCACTATTATCTGACCGTTTGTTGCCCTTTACTCTTAAAGGTGATAGGAGGTGAATTGCAAGAACGTTTGATTCCGGTACCGTACAGCAAGAGCTCCACTGATCATAATGTAGTATAAAACTTGTCATTGCAGCATCACGGGGTCAGCTGTCACTCTTTCCTCTACATTATCTACTATTTATCTCACTATTATCTGACCGTTTGTTGCCCTTTACTCTTAAAGGTGATCGGAGGTGAATTGCAAGAATGTTTGATTCCGGTACCGTACAGCAAGAGCTCCACTGATCATAATGTAGTATAAAACTTGTCATTGCAGTATCACGGGGTCAGCTGTCACTCTTTCCTCTACATTATCTACTATTTATCTCACTATTATCTGACCGTTTGTTGCCCTTTACTCTTAAAGGTGATAGGAGGTGAATTGCAAGAACGTTTGATTCCGGTACCGTACAGCAAGAGCTCCACTGATCATAATGTAGTATAAAACTTGTCATTGCAGTATCACGGGGTCAGCTGTCACTCTTTCCTCTACATTATCTACTATTTATCTCACTATTATCTGACTGTTTGTTGCCCTTTACTCTTAAAGGTGATAGGAGGTGAATTGCAAGAACCTTTGATTCCGGTACCGTACAGCAAGAGCTCCACTGATCATAATGTAGTATAAAACTTGTCATTGCAGCATCACGGGGTCAGCTGTCACTCTTTCCTCTACATTATCTACTATTTATCTCACTATTATCTGACCGTTTGTTGCCCTTTACTCTTAAAGGTGATAGGAGGTGAATTGCAAGAACGTTTGATTCCGGTACCGTACAGCAAGAGCTCCACTGTAATGTAGTATAATGTAGTATAAAACTTGTCATTGCAGCATCATGGGGTCAGCTGTCACTCTTTCCTCTACATTATCTACTATTTATCTCACTATTATCTGACCGTTTGTTGCCCTTTACTCTTAAAGGTGATAGGAGGTGAATTGCAAGAACGTTTGATTCCGGTACCGTACAGCAAGAGCTCCACTGTAATGTAGTATAATGTAGTATAAAACTTGTCATTGCAGCATCACAGGGTCAGCTGTCACTCTTTCCTCTACATTATCTACTATTTATCTCACTATTATCTGACCGTTTGTTGCCCTTTACTCTTAAAGGTGATAGGAGGTGAATTGCAAGAACGTTTGATTCCGGTACCGTACAGCAAGAGCTCCACTGATCATAATGTAGTATAAAACTTGTCATTGCAGAATCACGGGGTCAGCTGTCACTCTTTCCTCTACATTATCTACTATTTATCTCACTATTATCTGACCGTTTGTTGCCCTTTACTCTTAAAGGTGATAGGAGGTGAATTGCAAGAACGTTTGATTCCGGTACCGTACAGCAAGAGCTCCACTGATCATAATGTAGTATAAAACTTGTCATTGCAGTATCACGGGGTCAGCTGTCACTCTTTCCTCTACATTATCTACTATTTATCTCACTATTATCTGACCGTTTGTTGCCCTTTACTCTTAAAGGTGATAGGAGGTGAATTGCAAGAACGTTTGATTCCGGTACCGTACAGCAAGAGCTCCACTGATCATAATGTAGTATAAAACTTGTCATTGCAGCATCACGGGGTCAGCTGTCACTCTTTCCTCTACATTATCTACTATTTATCTCACTATTATCTGACCGTTTGTTGCCCTTTACTCTTAAAGGTGATCGGAGGTGAATTGCAAGAATGTTTGATTCCGGTACCGTACAGCAAGAGCTCCACTGATCATAATGTAGTATAAAACTTGTCATTGCAGTATCACGGGGTCAGCTGTCACTCTTTCCTCTACATTATCTACTATTTATCTCACTATTATCTGACCGTTTGTTGCCCTTTACTCTTAAAGGTGATAGGAGGTGAATTGCAAGAACGTTTGATTCCGGTACCGTACAGCAAGAGCTCCACTGATCATAATGTAGTATAAAACTTGTCATTGCAGTATCACGGGGTCAGCTGTCACTCTTTCCTCTACATTATCTACTATTTATCTCACTATTATCTGACCGTTTGTTGCCCTTTACTCTTAAAGGTGATAGGAGGTGAATTGCAAGAACCTTTGATTCCGGTACCGTACAGCAAGAGCTCCACTGATCATAATGTAGTATAAAACTTGTCATTGCAGCATCACGGGGTCAGCTGTCACTCTTTCCTCTACATTATCTACTATTTATCTCACTATTATCTGACCGTTTGTTGCCCTTTACTCTTAAAGGTGATAGGAGGTGAATTGCAAGAACGTTTGATTCCGGTACCGTACAGCAAGAGCTCCACTGTAATGTAGTATAATGTAGTATAAAACTTGTCATTGCAGCATCATGGGGTCAGCTGTCACTCTTTCCTCTACATTATCTACTATTTATCTCACTATTATCTGACCGTTTGTTGCCCTTTACTCTTAAAGGTGATAGGAGGTGAATTGCAAGAACGTTTGATTCCGGTACCGTACAGCAAGAGCTCCACTGATCATAATGTAGTATAAAACTTGTCATTGCAGTATCACGGGGTCAGCTGTCACTCTTTCCTCTACATTATCTACTATTTATCTCACTATTATCTGACCGTTTGTTGCCCTTTACTCTTAAAGGTGATAGGAGGTGAATTGCAAGAACGTTTGATTCCGGTACCGTACAGCAAGAGCTCCACTGATCATAATGTAGTATAAAACTTGTCATTGCAGCATCACAGGGTCAGCTGTCACTCTTTCCTCTACATTATCTACTATTTATCTCACTATTATCTGACCGTTTGTTGCCCTTTACTCTTAAAGGTGATAGGAGGTGAATTGCAAGAACGTTTGATTCCGGTACCGTACAGCAAGAGCTCCACTGATCATAATGTAGTATAAAACTTGTCATTGCAGAATCACGGGGTCAGCTGTCACTCTTTCCTCTACATTATCTACTATTTATCTCACTATTATCTGACCGTTTGTTGCCCTTTACTCTTAAAGGTGATAGGAGGTGAATTGCAAGAACGTTTGATTCCGGTACCGTACAGCAAGAGCTCCACTGATCATAATGTAGTATAAAACTTGTCATTGCAGTAACACGGGGTCAGCTGTCACTCTTTCCTCTACATTATCTACTATTTATCTCACTATTATCTGACCGTTTGTTGCCCTTTACTCTTAAAGGTGATAGGAGGTGAATTGCAAGAACGTTTGATTCCGGTACCGTACAGCAAGAGCTCCACTGATCATAATGTAGTATAAAACTTGTCATTGCAGCATCACGGGGTCAGCTGTCACTCTTTCCTCTACATTATCTACTATTTATCTCACTATTATCTGACCGTTTGTTGCCCTTTACTCTTAAAGGTGATCGGAGGTGAATTGCAAGAATGTTTGATTCCGGTACCGTACAGCAAGAGCTCCACTGATCAAGCTGTAAGCCGCTTTCCTACCATCTCTTTTCATGTCCACTCGCTCGATTGCTCGTTTTTCATTTTATTTAAGGCTGTTCTAACTACAACATCAAGCCCTCAATTCTTGGTACTTGACTGCTTTAACAAAATTTTGATAACAAGTCAATGTTAATTTTATTTTTCCATAACCCTTTATAACATTCCCAAGATGTGGAATTCCACAGAGAAATTTTTTGGAAATGAACTGTGCTCAGTTTAAAATGACAAAAAGGGCACCCGACACACGGTCTCCGGGTCCCGTAACTGTAAACAACATTGGACTGAACAGCCTTAATGTTGCGATTGGCCAAGCCCATTCTCGTTTTTTTTTGGGTTTGTCCAATCTCGCTGTGTGCTGCGCTGCTTTTGTCTGGCAGTGTGAATATTTTAATCCAGTAAGGAATGGTATTGTAGGCACTAGGCCGCAGAAAGAGATATAGAATTAATGCAGTATATACAGTTTAGTAAAATAAAGGCAAATATAGAGTATAAATTGCACAAATAATATATACATAATTATTGTTCAATAAAAGTAGCCTTTTCATATTAGGCAATAAAAAACAAGTTATTTAACGCAATAATACTTAACATACTGGCCGCCTTGAATCACCTTGGGATTCAATGAGAGAAAGAGCAACATAGGCTCAAATTACAAAGGTTATAGGCGGTGGTAGAGAGACAGTTAATTAATTGTAGAGGTGAGGTAAGAGAAACACCTTCACTGCTGGACGAGTGAGAGTTTCCACATGAGGTCTTGAGATGTACCACTCGAACTGTACCATCTTGTCCTGGAGTGACATCAGTGACCCGTGCAAGGGGCCAAGAGAGAGCGGGAGTATCCTGATGCACCAGGACGAGGTCTCCAGGTTGGAGGTTGCGGGAAGGAATGCTCCACTTGAGGCGCTGCTGAAGAGTCTGGAGATATTCTCGCTGCCAACGCTTCCAGATACGTTGGTGCAGCGCTTGAACCAGCTGCCAGTGAGAAAGGCGGTTCGTGGGTATGTCCAGCAAGTTCTCTTCAGGCACGGAAACTAGAGGAGAGCCGATCAAGAAGTGTCCAGGCGTCAGTGGGAGAAGGTCACTGGGATCACTGGAGAGAGCGGTGAGCGGGCGGGAGTTGAGCATCGCTTCAACCTGACTTGTGAGCGTCATGAATTGAGACAAAGTTAGTATGTGGAGTCCCATGACACGTTTTAAATGGTGTTTAGCACTCTTGATGGCACTTTCCCAAATTCCACCTTGATGGGGAGCAGCAGGAGGGTTGAAGTGGAATCGAATTGAACGGTCAGCAGCAAAGTCTTGGACTTTGCGCTGGTCAGCCGTGAGGATTTTGTGTAGGGCATTTTTAGTACCTACGAAGTTTGTGCCACAGTCACTATAAAGGTCTGTGCACAGGCCACGTCGAGAAACGAAGCGAGTGAGAGCACCAAGGAAAGCTTCGGTGGACAGGTCCGTCACCACCTCAATGTGAACGGCCTTCGTAACCATACAAACAAAAATACAAATATAGGCCTTAATAATGCGGACAGAGGGTAAATTATGGACCTTGAGCGAAAAGGGGCCACCATAGTCCATGCCGGTGGAGAGAAAAGCTCGGGCTGGAGTAATGCGAGCTTTGGGGAGGTCGCCCATGAGAGGGGCGTTATTTTTATGCCGATTCTTAAAACATGTGAGGCATCTAAAAATGCGAGATCTCACCACGCTGCGTGCAGAGAGGATCCAGACTTGCTGGGAGAGCAGAGAGAGAGTAAGCTGCGCGCCAGCGTGAAGATGTTTGACATGGACATGGTCAATGAGGAGGTCCACGACAGGGTGCTTCTTGGGCAGGATGCACGGGTGAGACATGTTCGGCGGGAGGTCAGCGTGGCGCAGTCTGCCGCCGACCATCCGATTATCAATCTTGCGTAATAACAAGGCTGAGAGAAGTGGGTTGTTACTAGTGATATCATTGTTTAATGCTTTAAGTGATTGCGTATGTTCGTGAAAAAGATTAAGGAAAGCACGGATATTCTTCACAGATGTGCTGGAGATGACAGGAAGGTCTAGTATTTGATTTAAATGTAGTGTGAGTAGACGCTGGCAATGATTACTTTTGAATATCTATAGATCAAATATTGTATTCGATATTATCGATATTTAAGATCAATAATCATAATCCAATTGTGTTGGTGGCCACTTATTATACTGTAGCCAAATTTTGGATTAAATCTTAATTAGTCCATTGATCTAGTGGACCTGGGGAATTGGGGGTTTCTGGGTGGGGAAGGATAACATACGGACAGAATACGATAACTAGATCTGGTTTTTATTTCGCTTAGAATAATCTTCGATACCTCGTATACACCGAATAACAACTATTAATCAATTTTAATGTTGTATCTAAAATCTTAGCCTTTCCACGCCAGCCCATTTTCTAAAAGTATCAGCCAAAAAAAACCAAGAAATAGAAAGTTTCCTCTTGGCAAGTTTTCATACAAATTAGGCTCTCATAATTTTTTATTTTTCAGCATATCTCAGTAATTTTGTACTGTTCTTTTTCTTAATAAATGCTGTTTAAAAAGATAGAGGGTTTCTGTATTTTACATAATACAAAAATTACAACAAATGCAAATTTTTTTGACACACTTAAATGAAAGCACAAAGTATTTGGTGCTTTTCTGTTCCACAGGACTAAAGTATATTTAATTCTTAACCTAATTATAAAACTTCAAATGTTTACCTTATATACTATTGGTGTTTAATGGTTTTCCCAAAAGTTTGACATACAGTATGGGTAAATTTGGCTGCCAGCCTGTGTAACTACGGTTTCTTTTATTTGATAAAAAAATGTTCGAGCTTTCCAAAACTTAATTATATCTGTTGTTTTTTAATTAACTTCCAAACGTTTTCCTTTTAAAAAAACAATGGATAGAGTATGCTTAAGCAGATCAGGTTTCTTATATTAATATTAACAAAAATACAATTACTCACCCATCGATATAATCAACCAATACTGATTAATTTCAGAATCATTTAATTTAAGTCATCTTTATAAACATAACAATATTTTCAGAGTTTTTAGCATAATAAGCAACTTAATGCAGATAAACATAGTTAGGACTGAAACTTAAAAGATTAGCACTGATTATTGATTTCTTTCTGCACAAAACACATTCCAGTCTGTTTCCCAATGGTCTTAAATTCCTGACCTTCACATTCCTGAATATTTGCGACACTTTCATTAATTGGAAATTAAACAGTAAACTAAATAAGTTAATACTGATATTTCTATATGCCTAGATCAGAGTGATCTGACAGAACAACAAAAATATCCCTTTAGATAATTTCTTAATCTAAGCTCAGACCATGTTAGCACTGTTATCTTGGAAGTTTTGGAAGTGTTATCTACGAAGCAGACCTAGGCATGACTTCGGATCCAGTCTTGCAGCAAAAAAATGACCGAAATCAAAATGTTCAAAAACCTCAAAAAATTCAAAACTCAAATTCAACCAAAAAAATTAAATTGGTTCACCAAAACGCTCAGATTGCAACAAACAAAATTGATGAATTGGCTTTAATGTGCGAAGAGCAAACACCAGATGTGTTTATAGTCTCTGAGCACGGATTTTCCCCTGAAACAATCCACCTTTTCAAAATTCCAAAATTTTTTTTGGCAAAATATTTCTGTCGAACAAGCTTCAAAGGGGGTGGTGTGGCAATCTTTTTGGAAGAATTTTCCAAATTTGAACCTTTCAAAATTAACTGCAGTGCTGACATGGATTTTGAAGCCGATGGCATCAAAATCAATTCCAATTATTTCGGTAAAATAACAGTCATTGGGATGTACAGATCCCCCAATGGCTGTATTAACTCCTTTTTTGAAAAACTAGAACAGCTCTTGAATTTTATTTTTTCAAACTCAATGAAGTTTCTCATAATCGGCGACCTCAACATTAATGTAATGGACCTCACCGACCCCCTCACCCAGCGGCTGCGCGATATTCTGAACTCCTTCAACCTAAATTGGTCTGTGAATTCACCAACACGAGTGACCGCTACGACGAGCACAGCCATCGACAATGTGATCACCAACATTCATGGCACCACGGTCTCTGTTTTAAACACTGCGATCTCTGACCACTTTGCGCAGGAGGTCCTGGTTCATGGATGCAAGCTGGAAAATCAAAACCCAAAATATAAAATTGCAAGATCTGTCAATTGTCAAAACATTTGCCGACTGAATAAATTGCTGGAGCGCGAGTCTTGGGCATTTTTAAATGAGTTTGAGAATGTTGAGGACAGGTTTCAAGCTTTCAGTAATAGTTTCAATTATTATTTGGATGTTGCTTGTCCGTTTAAAAAAACTAAACAAAATCAAAAACCACGGAAAAATGGCTGGTTGACTAAAGGAATTCTTATATCTCGAGACAAGCTTAAATTCTACCACAACATTTTTATTCGAACCCAAAACGAAGATTTCAAAACTTTCTTTAGAACATACCGCAGGATCTATAGAAAAGTCATATAAGCCGCCAAAGCCTATGACGTCAATAGAGCCTTAGGTAATTGTGAAAATTTCTCAAAAACTGCTTGGAAAATTATTAACAACCTTTCTCGAGATACAAATTCAAAAAAGTCTTCCCAACCGATTGCAATCAAAATTGAAAACAAAATTTACGAAGATCAATTTCAAGTGGCTAACCAATTCAATAAATACTTCTCTACCGTGGCTACAATGAACTCGTCATTTAAAGAATCTCAGTCACACGGAAGAGAAGTCAGTGATCCGGTTGCATCCATGGCCCTGGCCCCTGTGTGGGAGGGGGAGGTAGCAAATGTCATACAGAGGCTGAACACAAAAAAAACCAGTGACGCCAATGGGATGTCAGTATGGCTACTCAAACGTTGCTATAAGCACATTTTGAGACCGCTCACAAAATTGATCAATTTCTCATTTGAAACTGGAAATTTTCCATCTTCTTTAAAGACTGCCAAAGTCATTCCGATTTTCAAAAAAGACGATCCTTGCCTCGCAAGCAACTATCGTCCAATCTCAATTCTTCCTGTGTTCAGCAAAATTTTTGAAAAATTATTCTATGAAAGACTGGAAAGCTTTCTAGAAAAAAACAAAATTCTGAATCCAGAACAATTTGGATTCCGAAAAAACAAATCCACAATTGACGCGGTGAATAGCCTTCTGGACCATGTTGTCGATGGACTGGAAGGTCGTGAACATGTGCTAAGCATATTCCTCGATCTTTCCAAAGCCTTTGACTGTGTGCATCACGGGACACTGCTGCAACAGTTAGAAAAATGTGGCGTCCGGGGTCTCCCACATTTATGGCTCACGTCTTATCTAAAAGATCGAGATCAGCGTGTGATGATCTCGAGCGTCGTTTCCAGCAAAATAAAAATGGCTCATGGTGTCCCTCAGGGATCTATCCTTGGACCTCTCCTTTTCCTGATTTATGTCTGTAGATTGAACTCAGTGATCCAACTTGGGGCACTGGTTCAATATGCTGACGACACGACTCTCTGTTTCAAAAGCAATTCAAAACAAGACCTGGAAATAAAATCTTTTGAGGGATTGAACGCATGCATTCAATATTTCACAGAATTGAACTTGACAACAAACCAGTCAAAATCAAGTGTCATCAATTTTTGTCTTCGTCAGCATGATCATGCGATGCGATCTTCTGTTTTTGCGGATGATGCCCTTTTAGAGGATACAGATTCCACAAAGTTTCTGGGGATGTTCCTTGACAGAGGACTGACCTGGAATGATCATGTTGATAGCATCTGTGCTAGAGTTACCACAGGCATATTTGCCCTACGGCACCTAGCAAAGTTCTGTACCCTAGAGGTTCTAAAAACGGCCTATTACGGCCTAATCCATCCACATCTTGTGTATGGATTAAGACTCTGGGGAGGATGTGCCAAAAACAAAATGGAGCGGGTTTTCAGGCTCCAAAAAAAAGCAGTCAGGATAATTTTAAAACTGAATTATAGAGAGTCGTGCAGGGCATCTTTCGGGGAGCTGGGATTGATGACATTGCCCTGCCTTTACGTTTTTGAGGTGATCGTGTACTGCAGATCGAGATGTGCCTTGATAAGTGGCAGGGACGTTCACCAATATGAAACTAGAGGCAGGGACAACTTGCGAACTCATCAACGCAGACTGACATTATCGCAACACCTCCCTCAGCAGGTGGGTGTCAGAATAATCAACAAGCTCCCTGAGGATATAAAAAACTCCAACAACCTCAATCAATTCAAAACTCGTCTCAGACGCCTGTTGGTGTCTAAAGCGTTTTACTTGATTGATGAATTCATGACGAGCCGTTGGGATGATTGAAAATCATGGATCCGAAGTCTGTGTGATTGTGTCGTGAGAATGCTGAGATGTAAGTATGACTGTGAGTGAATGTGTAGTTAGGATATATTTTATGATGCATTTGACTATTGCAATACAATGTTACATATTGTCAAACACGCAATAAAGAGATTATGAATATGAAGTTTATAAATTCACTTGAGGTAAATTATAAATGTACACTCTTATAAAATTTATAATGAATATTTAGCTAAGGCTATCACTTGTGAGGTTGGAAAAAATTAATGTATGCCTGTCAGTCTATCTCTTTACACGATATCCGCAGGATATCTCAAGAACAAACTGACCTTTAGACTTGAAATTGTGCATCAAGCTTCACTTATATATTATTAGGAACACTGAGTCAGACGATGGTATATGTCCCTCCATGGGATTTGGCTGAGAGTTAGCTAATATTTTTACATTGGTCTTATGGGTTACAACACTATTTTATGGTGACTTGATGTGCAGATTTTATTACTTAAACACTGATATGAAACCCAATTTAATGAAAAAAATGTGAATGTATTATGTGGTAAGATATGTAGAGAAATATATTGTTTCTGGACTTTAAATCTGTTTTCAGGACATCTTAAGAATGAAATGAGATGTAGATTTGAAATTTTGCTTGCAATGTCAGTGAAGCTTATAACAACATGTGGTGTGGCGTACTTCTACCTTTTATTGTATATATATACATAAAATGTATATATATATATATTATATATTATTTGTATTATAATTCAGGAAATATATATATATATATATATATATATATATATAAGTAGATAGTAATATGGCGGTTCTAGCTCACTTTCGGAGCCAACAGTAAATCAAGGGAAAATACTGTTTAAAGGACAATAAACGAATCTGTAAAATCAAACAGTAACTCACGAATGAAAAATTACCGAATCTATAGCTGTTTGCTTCTACTTTCTTGAGCTGTCAAATCAATCTATCGGAAATGTCTGCTACGACGAAAAATCTTCTACTCTACAAAATTGATAGTAACACAGTCTTTATCTTTAATAGTCTTCTTTCCAGTAACAACCAAGTGTAATTTATCATGTTTATTCAATTCTTTAATCTTTTTTTCATCCAAAACAGTCAAAAATCTGTTCGGTAAGTGTACTTTATAATCTTCCAACTCGGCAATTATTGTAAACCCGAATTTATCTTTCATTTTCTCCAGATTCAAAATTTTGTATTTCTTATTTTCTTCTAATTCCATTAATTTCTTATATTCTTTGATCTTTAAATCACCAACCTCATTTAATTCTTTTAGTAGCTCCATTTAAATAAGAAAAATTTCTTAACTAAGGTTTGTAAGAGGCAATTTAAATTCTCTATACTACTTTTTTCAATAATTTTAAGTCTTAGTTTACACATTTTTTAAATAATAAATAGAAGAATCTATCACTGTTTCACCAGAAATTGTGCTGATTTCTGTCAAATTCAAGTAAAAATCATTAATTTTTTAAATTCTAAAATTATTGAAAAAATAGTATAGAGAATTTAAATTGCCTCCTACAAACCTTAGTTAAGAAATTTTTCTTATATAAATGGAGGGTGAAAAAGTAACATGTCCGTTTTGCAAAAAAGAAATTTTAAGAAAAAACTATGATCGACATTATGGCTCCAAAATCCATGCCAAAAACAAAGAAATTTACGAGAAAGAACTGAATTTTTTAAGACAATGGGCTAAAGAAAATCAAATTGTCGATCATGAAAAGATGTACAATATAGAAAAATTGCGTGAATTAAAGAAAAACTTTAAGGAAGATAAAAAAGATCTCAATCTATTTAATGATGAAAAAATTCAATCAATCGCTGAAAAATTGTCCATTGAAACAAACGATAAAACTAAGTCTGAAATGATCGAAGAAATTGACAAAACTCTTAACGAAAAACCTGAAAATATCATAGATGTTGAAGTTTTATCCTCAATACACGGTCTTTTCAAGCAATACATTTTAACAAATTTAAACGATAATTCCATGTCAATTTACAAATATCTATCAATTATGAGGCCAGAAATTAAAAGTTTAATAGAAAAATTTCAAGAGAATGTTAAAAATATGAAAGGATATCTCTCTTTGGAATGTGAATATGAACGAACTTTAGTAAACGGTGAACCACAAACTTGCCCAATGTATTTTACTATAAAATCAGATGAAATATTTGACATAAACGACTTTATTACTAAGCAATTTAATAAATTAACACATCGAGAACAGACAAATCATCCAAATAGAGGTTCTGGATGGACATTTAAAAGTTGTAAACAATTAGTTTTGAGCCTTAATAAACACGAATTTATGAACGCAGGATCATATATCGATTTACCACAAGAGATCAAGGTAAAGAAAGCTTGTGTAAATATAAAAAATAAAGATGATTTCTGTTTTGTTTATTCTATCCGATGTGCTATTGGAAAACCCGAAAAGAATGCTGACAGAGTAAAGCAATACGAGAAATTTGTAAATGACGAGATATTTTCAGGTTTCGAGTATCCAATGTCCTTAAAAGATATACGATTATTTGAAAAACGAAGTCACAATTCCAATTACAAATATCCAAAAATGTCTATCAATGTCTATACTTATGATGAGAAACTCAATATTGTTCCATTACAAATTTCTGAAAAATACGACGCTGAGTTAAACATTGACTTATTGTATGTTAAACAAGAAGACAAATCTCATTATGTTTTGATAACCGATTTAAATAAGCTCGTGAGTTCTCAGTTATCTAAACACGAACATAAAAAATTTCTTTGTAGAAGATGTTTAAGCCATTTCTACAAATCTGGAGATTTAACAGATCATTTAGAAATTTGCAAACAACATGAAGTTTGTAAGCCAATTATGCCGTTTCCAGGTCAAACAACAACATTTACTAATTATCAAAAGAAGTTTAGCCATCCGCACGTTATTTATATGGATTTTGAGAGCATATTAGAAAAAATTCCGACATGCAAGAACAATCCACAAAGATCGACTACAACCAAGATTCAGAAGCATATTCCTTATGGTTTTACTCTATATTTGGTGTCGAATGTGACCAATCGTATGTACAAGCCGATATGTTATCGAGCAAAAAATGAAGAAGATTTGCCAAATGTTCCTGCAAAATTGTTTGAAGAACTCAATAAAATATCAAAATACATAGCGAAAAAATATAATTCTAAGAACAAAAAACCTATGAAATTGACTGAAGAAGAAGAAATTTCATACCAAAATGCAAACGTTTGTCATATTTGCGAATGGTCTGCTTATGATGTTGAGTCAATTCAGTATGGTTTTACTCCTGATAGTTGGAAAGATAAGAGTTATAATAAAGTAAGAGATCATTGTCATTTAACAGGTAAATTTCGAGGCGCAGCTCATTCATGTTGTAATCTGAATTTGAAATTTCCACAAAATATTCCAGTTTTCTGTCATAATATGTCAAATTACGATACTTATTTGTACATAAAAGAGATGGCTAAACAATATGGAAATGTTGATTTGATCGCAAACACAGATGAAAAATATATAAATTATTCTGTAAATTCTGGATATGGCTATGAGTTTGACAATGATAAGCCTAGAAAATTCATCAAGTTTTCGTTCGTAGATACGTTCAGATTCATGGCATCGTCTATTGAAAAGTTAGCTAAAAATCTAAAGAAAGAAGACTTCAAACATACAAATCATTTTATACAAGATGGACGAATATTGAACGCAATTCTAGAAAGACAACCAAATGACGAAGAAGAAATCTTTAAAATTCTATCTGGAAAAGGTATATTTCCTTACGAATTTATCGATAGTATTGAAAAACTTGATTACACAGAAGAGCTGAAAATTCAAGATTTCTATTCACTTTTGACAGACGAGAGCATATCTGAGAAAGATTATCAACACTACTTGAGCGTTTGGAACAAATTAAAAGAGAAAAATCTTGGAAATTACTCTGATTTGTACAATATCCAAGATGTTTTATTGCTCGCTGATATATTCGAAAACTTCAGAAACATTTGTCTAAATTGTTACAAACTTGATCCAGCACATTATCTAACAGCTCCAAGTCTCGCATGGGACGCTATGTTAAAATTAACGAAAATAGAATTACAATTGATTAGTGATTATAATATGTATTTAATGATTGAAAAAGGTATTCGCGGAGGCATTTCTCAATGTATTAAACGATATGTTAAAGCAAATAACAAATATTTGAAAGATTTTGATGAATCAAAGCCTGAAAACTATCTGTTGTACGTCGATGCCAATAACCTTTATGGTTACGGGCTTATGCAAAATTTACCATATAACGAAATCAAGTGGATGAATCCTAAAACATATACAAAAGAAGAGTGGCAAGAAACAATTTTAGAACTCACTGGCGACGAAGATTATGGCTATATTCTCGAAGTTGATCTAGGATATCCAACAAATTTACATGAACATCACAAGGATTTACCTCTTGCTCCCGAACATTATAAAAACAAACTTTGCACAACTTTACTGGATAAAACTGAATACGTTGTTCATTCAAGAAGTTTGAAATTTTACCTCGAACAAGGTATGATTTTGAAACATGTGAATAGAGTTATTGCATTTGATCAGAAGCCTTTTATGAAAAAGTACATTGATTTTAACACAAACATGAGAACCAAAGCTACAAGTGACTTTGAGAAAGATTTTTACAAGCTGATGAACAACTCAGTTTTTGGAAAATCTATGGAAAATGTGCGAAATAGATGTGATATCAAACTAGGAAATGAAGAATTTTCAATGAAACAGGCCAAGAAAACAAACTTCAAATGCTTTAATATCTTTGACGACAACTGTATAGCGAGTCACATGTACAAACAAAAGGTTAAATTTAACAAACCGATCTACATAGGATTTTCAGTTCTTGACCTATCAAAATTGTTAATGTATGAGTTTTATTACGATAAATTAAAGAAGTTTGACCCAGATTTGAATCTGTGTTACATGGATACAGACAGTTATTTCCTAGAATTGAAACGAGATCCTTTTAAAATTATTAAAGAAAATATAGATGACTTTGATACAAGTGATTATCCAAAAGATCACGAATGTTTCACTACTAAAAATAAGAAGGTAATAGGGAAATTCAAAGATGAGTTAAATAGCGAAGTTTTAGAAGAATTTTGTGGATTGAGATCGAAAATGTACTCGTACAAATATCTAGACAAAAATCCAGTAAGATGCAAAGGGATTAAGAGAAGCGTTGTAAATAAAACAATAAATATCGAAAACTTGAAGAAATGTTTGTTCGAAGATAAAGAAGAATTTAGAGAGATGACAGTAATCAAAAGCTACAAACATGAGTTGTACACAGTTACCATAAACAAGCTGGCACTGAACGCTAAAGATGATAAGAGAATTGTCCTAGAAAATAAGATCGATACAGTACCGTATGGATATAAAGGCGAAATTAAAACAGATATTTTAGAAGAGTTAAACAAAGTTGGAAACTTTGATATATAAATGGAAGATGATTTGATTCACTGCCACAAATGTAAGAAAAAAACGAAAAATATAGATTCTAAGATTGTTCAAACTCAAAACGGGTTGTATAGAATTGCAGCAAAATGTTCAAAATGTAAGACAAATAAGAGTAAATTTATAAAGAATCCTTATGAAAAACAAGTAAAGAAAGAATTGAAGAATAAAGAAGATATAGAAATTGAAGCTAGAGAAATTCATGCACCAGTACGAAAAAAGTTTAAAAAGAGAAAAATTATAACTTTAGGAATTGACGATTTATGGGCAGCAGATTTAGTTATAATGTCTAACTATTCAGATCAAAATGATGGATTTAAGTATATGTTAAATGTTATTGATACTTTCTCAAAATATGCTTGGTCAAGAGCTATCAAAAGAAAAAACGGCAAGGATGTTTCAAAAGCTTTCGAAGATATAGTAAAAGATGCTATAAAGATCGGGCATAAACCTCCGAATCTTCTTCATACAGATAAGGGTTTAGAGTTTAAAAATAAAGAATTTAACGATGTTTTGAGGAAATATAACATTAAGATTTATCATACTGAAAACGAAGAGAAATCAAGTATTGTAGAGAGATATAACAGAACTCAAAACGAAAGGATGAAAGTAATTTTTGAGATTAATAAAAACTTTAAATGGATCGATATTCTTCAAAAAATCGTAAACAATTATAACGATACAGTTCACAGCACAATCAAAATGAAGCCCAAAGTCGTAGATAAAGATGCAGAAAAGGAGTTATTAGAGACCGTTTTCAAGTATGTTCCACCAGAAATTCACACGAAAACTAAATTTAAAGTCAATGATCATGTAAGAATTGTTAGTAAAAAAACAACATTTTCGAACAAATATAAGAACAATTGGTCAAGAGAAATCTTTGTGATTTATCAAATTAATAACACAGATCCTGTAACTTATAGTATAAAAGATTTAAATAATGAAGAAATAACTGGAAGTTTTTACGAATATGAATTGAGAAAGTCAAAGCTATAATTTTTTGTATATAAATGGAGGCTCAAAAGAAATGTATAAAGTGTCAAGAATTTAAAGATTTTGAAGAATTTCATAAAAATAAGACTAAAAAATGAGGAATAGAGTCTATGTGTAAAGTTTGTCGTAGTAAATATGAGAGAGAATTATACGATAAAATAGAAAAATTAACGTTAGAAGAGAAAAAATGTTGCGTTTGTAAAGAAATTAAGGATATTTCCAAATTTTACGACTGGCATTATAGTAGAGATAAAAAACATACGCATTGTAAAGATTGTGCTATAAGAATTCAACGAAAAAGTCAAAAGAAACCGACTCTTTGCGAGTGTGGACGAATCATTCAATGGTTACCTTATCTTCAAAAACATTTACAGACAAAATATCATAATTCGAGAGTTTAATAAAATTTAGTAACATTTTCATCGTGTAATAATTTTTTCTATATAAATGGAATCTCAAAAGAAATGTACAAAGTGTCAAGAATTTTATAAGGAAAAGAATAGAAAAGACTGTTATTGTAAGGAATTATATGATAAAATGGACAAATTAACTTTAGAAGAAAAAAAGTGTTACTTTTGTAAAGAAATTAAAAATATTTCTGAATTTAATAACTGGCAGTATAGTAAAGATAGAAAAGATGCTTTTTGCAAAGATTGTGCTAAAAAAATTTTCAGCGAAAGTTATAAAAACGAAATGCCTTGTGAATATGAAAAAAAATTCTACAATGGTTACCTAGTTATGCTAAACATTTACAAACAAAATATAATAAATCGAGAGTTTTTAGTAAAATTTAGAAACATTTTCATCGTGTAATGTAGTTATTCTATAAATCAGTCGAGATTCTGCCATATTTGTAGTAAAATGATTTCCGTTGTATAAAATATTCAAAGATTCTTTCATTTGGTTATACTATTTGGATCTCCATATCTTAATAAAATTTCCATTTCTGGGTAATCAATTTCAAGTTCTTTCAATCTTTTCGGTATTTCTCTCTTTTGAGCTCTGATAACGTAATAAGGATATTCCCACATGTGATTCTTTTTAATTAATACAAAAACATGGTGTTTTTTCTTATCAAAATTTTTACAAACAAGGTCTGGTTTCATTAAGTCAATTTTTACACTTTGTTTTGCGATTATTTCCGTTTTGATTTCATCTTTAATTTGCAAGTGTTTTACTTCATCCTCTAAATATTTAATCTTGTTTTCAAGTTTGTACTCACCAAGTTTTCTAATAGAGGGCAAAACTTCTTTTGTAACCCAAGTTTTGAAGATTTTTGCCTCTTTTTTATGTGATCTCAAAATTAAAGAATAAAGTCCTGATTCATTGATGAAAATAGTATTTTTTTGAAAGTTAGAAGGTAGGGCAATCGAATGATCCACCTTATTTATTTCAGAATATGATAATTTATCATCATTATCAACATGCTCTCTAACTGCGTATTTCGTGTTTTCATATTCTAAAATTTCTGCAACATCTTTTGCTTTGAACCAAATTTTATTATTTTCGTCAACAATCGTAAAAATTTCTGTATTATTGAATTTGAGTTGATTATTTATTAGATCTACAACTGTCTCCATTTAGATAGAAACATTTTTATTTCGAGAATAAAGGCCAGATTCATTGATAAAAACGGTGTTTTTTTGAAAGTTTGAAGGTAAGAACGATTCGTTCCCCCTTGATTCATCATTCTTTCGACAATCTTAAATATATTGTTGTTTTACTCTCATTATTTAATAAATTTCCCTCAGAGTCTTGTATAGTTAGAACGATTTTTTGAATTCTTTTAATATTTTTTCTAATTGGAATATAATCGATTTCATTCGGTTTTTCACTGATTTTTGATCCATAAGCAACATTTGGGAAAAATGTGTACAAAATTTCAGATTCTTTGTGTAAATGTTCGGTATGATTTTCAAAACTAGGTTCAATGAGATTGCAGTGCACTTCAATTACATCAAACGGTCTAAATTTTGGCGTTTTATTTCCTAAATATACCTGATTTGGCTCAATAGTTTCTTGAACAAACCGTAATAAATCTACTATAATTGCTGAAAACATTATTCTTACTGGTGATTTTATTTGAATTTTATTAGAGAGATAATTTTTTTGCATTTCAAACTTGTTTTCGTCAAAGTTTAAAGATTTATCTGATTGTTTGAATGTTTTCAGATAATTTTTAAGGGAATTTTTTATTTGATCGAAAGTATAATATCCTTTGTTTAAACCATAATATTTTGTTATGTTCTTCTCACTAAATCCTATACAATAAGGAGAACTTTCACTAATATTTATTACAAAATTGTCAGAATAAAAACCGCTTAAACCGATGAAATAATTTGATTCTTCCTCTAAATGAATAGGATGTTCCAAGTTTAAAACTAATTTAGAGCTTTCTGAAGTCAACTTGAACAGCTTCATTTTCGCTATTTAAATGGAGAAATTTTTAAAGCAAAAAGATCAGATAAAACTTCAAACGTTTGAAGAAAGTAAGAAAAATCAACCAATCAGATTGTTAATTGTTGGTTCAAGTGGATGTGGAAAAACAACTTTATTATTGAATTTTATCTACAATAGGTTGATTCCTTATTCCAATTTGTATGTTTTTAGTAAATCTTTAGAACAAGACGCCTATAAAAAATTACAAGAAAGATTTGAAAATATTGAGAAAAACTTAAACAAAAAAATATCACATTTTTATAATGCTTCCATAGTTCCATTAAGCGAATGTAAACTCAATTCGTTAATCGTTTTTGATGATTGTATTTTGGAAAATCAGGACGTTATTAAAGAATATTTCGTAATGTCTCGTCACAAAAACATATCTTTTATCTATCTTTCTCAATGCTTTTCAAAGGTTGATAAACAAGTTATAAGAAATAATTTGAATATGTTGTGTGTTTTTAAACAAGATGATCATTATTCCAGAAAGATTTATAACAATTATGTGGGATCTGATATGAGTTTTAACCACTTTATTGAGTTGTGTGATAAAATTTGGAAAGAAGACTACGGTTTTTTAACTATTAATCTAACTTTGAAGCCTAAAAATGGAAAATATTTGAATAAATTTTCTAACATAAATGCTGCTCAGTGGTCTGACAAATCTACTTGATAAAATATTTGTTACAACTATTTTTATATTATCTTTAATTTTTATTTACATTATGAAAATAACAGAAAAACAGTAAATCTGTTCACGTTCATGTTTCACGTTCGTGTTTACGTTTCACGTTCATGTTTTACGGTCGTGTTTACGTTTCACGTTCGTGTTTCACGTTCATGTTTTACGTTTCGTGTTCACGTTTTTACGTTCCACGTTCACGTTATACGTTCCACGTTCACGTTTCAAAATTTTTCTAATTAAATGGTGAATGTAACTTCTGAAGAAGCGAAAAAACTTGATCAAATCGAAAAGAAATTAATCAAAGAATTTAAAGAACAAATTCGAATTGATGAAAAAGAACAAGAATTTATTCAAAAAATCAATCAACCTGTAACTTCTGCAATAAAAAACGTTGAGGGCAAAATTGAAAATGTTTTAAGTGATAATCAAAATTTGATGAATTTGGTTCCAGTTGTACGACAATTTGCCGATATTTCAATTCCAGAATCTGAAGAGTTTGAATTGCCAAAATTACCATCTTCAACACCATTTAGACCTCGAATCATTGAAGACTCAACCATAGTTGAACCAATAAGTCCTGGAACAACGGATATAATAATTGGTGAAATTGGTAAAAAGTTTCTTCCTAGAGCAAAGGATGATAAATTTGGTTTGTATTGGGACAGAAAAAAGAGAAGTTTTATGATTGGAAATTTACCCGTTAATTTTGAACATAATGATATCATTATTAATGAAAAAACATATGAAGGAACTCAAGGTTTATGGAGATTATTAACAGACTATGACGCTCCAAAAGATAATTTATATTCTGAAGAAGATTTGAAAAAGTATACAGAAATTTTATGGGAATCTGACTCAATTTACAAAAATAATGATCCATCTACTAAGAAGCCTAAGTCAAGTAGAGGTAAAAAATATATTAACTTAATTAAACCAATTTGGGAAAAAAGAATCGAAGGATCAGGTGTGAGAAAATACAGTGATAATAAGATTGAATACAGATATATCGACGATTTGACAAAACTCGATGGAATTATTAATTATATTTATGCTCAAGAGAAGGCTGGAAATAACAATTTTTTGAATGAAAAGAAAGCAATTAAAGATTTTATTTCGAACAAACTTGACGAAATGATTGAAAAACCTGATGGAATTAAATATTTAAAACGAATTTTGCCGACAATAAGTTCATCTATGATTGAGGGTAGTGGACTTTTGAATGATTTTATCAACAATTTACCTTTTGAATTACACGTACCAACTTATCAGTATCTGGGGCCTGGCACAAAACTCGAAAAAAGACTAAAAAGAGGAGATCCTGGTATAAATAAATTAGATCAAGCTGCTATGGAACACAATATTTTTTTATGCAAAACATAGAGACACAAATTCCAGACATATAGCAGATAAAGTTTTGCAAGATAAAGCAATGGATAGATTTTTATCAAAAGATGCTAGTTTAGGTGAAAGATTTGTTGCGCTTCCAACAGCTGGAGCAATGTTTTTGAAGAGAAAACTAGGAATGGGAATCGAAGAGAACTTGAAATTTTAACTATATAAATGGAGGTGAATGTAAATTTCAGCAAAAATCAGAAAGAAAAAATAAAATCCGCTTTTAAGAAGAAAATACCCGTTAGTATTCAATTTAAAATAGATCAACTAAAAAATGGCGAAGATAAGATATTTTTAACAAATAGACAATACAATAAACTCGAAAAACATAAGAAAAACAATAAAGGAACCAGAATAGAAGTTTCTTATAATCAGTTGAAAGAACTTAAAAATGGTGGACTTTTGAAAGATTTATTAGATTTTGGAGAAAATATTCCAGTTGTTAAAAATGTTGTTCCTTATGTTCGTAAAGCTGCTCCAATCGTTAAAAAGGATGTGATTCCTATTGTTCGAAACATTTTAAATTGGTTAGATAAAGAGTTGGAAGATGTTACAGGATCTGGATTAGATGAAAAAACTTTGAATTACGTGAAATCAAACATTGAAAAAAAAATTTAAACCTTTAACATTCGGGGAATTGGAAGAAATCTGCAAAAATATTAAACATTTTAGAGGAATCTTCATGAGAGATACATTACCTGAAAAAGTTAAGAAATTTGAATGTGGAATTGTGAATTTAGACTCGATTATGGGAAGTGGAACGCATTGGATTTGTTATTATAAAAATGATAAGAATGCATGTTATTTTGATTCGTATGGAAGAATTGAGGACAAACCACCTATAGAATTGATTAAATATTTGAAAAAATCAAGCGTCTACTACAATGATTCTCAGATTCAAGACTATAAAGATCCCCCAATTTGTGGTCATTTATGTGTTTTTGTGTTGAATGAACTGAGTGATGGTAAAGATTTTAAAGAAGTTGTTAACAAATTATTACTTAATAAATATGGATTCACAAAATATTTTTGACGTATTTGGAACACAAATTATTCAAAATGTAGATAATAGTTTGAATTTTGATAGTTTGAGAAATGAGTTTGATAACAAGTTAGAAAATTTATTACAAAACCTTCCAGATTCAGATATGTTTGCTGTCGAGATTGAAGATTTTAAAGCAGAATATGATAACAAACTTGCAAATTTCATGAGTTCAAATGAAGTTGCTGATAAAATAAAAACATTGAAAAAAGAATTTGAAGATGGTGCAAAAAAAATATTTACCAATTTAATGTCTCATATCGAAAAAGCTGATAAAATTACTGAAGCGATCAAAGTTGAAAAGAATTATGTTAGTTTGGCTAATAAAAAAAGAATTGTCGGTGTTCGACCTGGTATTGACAAACATGATGTTGTTGTTAAAGAACAAATTTTAAAACCTCTAAAATTATCAGAAAACATCGATATTGTTGATTTACATGATCCGAATGTTAAAAATGCCTTAGATTTTAAAGGAAAAAGAATTAGCAGTGTTAGTAAAGGAATTAATCCATTTGATGTTGTTGTAATGATTCAATTAGAAGATCCTATTAAAATGTTTAATGAACTAAAACAAAATTATGAGAATCATAAACAGCATGTTAAAGATTTTACAACAGAAGTCTATGAAAAACTTGATGAAAGAAGTAAAAGATCAGTAGACGATGTTGGTGAAATTAATGAAAAACTTACTAGATTTAAAGAGTCTTTTGATAAGTTTAGTTTAGATGCTACGAAAACTTTTGAGAATATTGGTCATAAATTTGTTGAATACAATGATTCTTATGCTGTCAAATTTCAAAAATTAGAAGAAAAAATTAATAAGTTCGAGGAAGATCTTACTGAAATAGGTATTCTCGCAGGGTTTTATGCATGATAAAATTTCCTTATATAAATGACGCTCATATATTGTGTGAGGTGTAAGGCAAAAACTGAAACAAATGATATAAAATACTATGCAAACATCAATGGACTTAAAAGAGTTTCTGGAAAATGTGCTGAATGTAACGCTAAAAAGAGCCAATTTATAAAAACTTGAAATTTTTTCTTAATAAATAGAGATGGCGGGACATTACAGTGCTTTCGATCTTTTTATAATGCAACACGAAAGAGATTTGAAAAAAGAACATTGGGATGATATTTCTCAAAAATATGAATTATCCGAAGATATGATGAGATTATACGTAAACAAATTGAATTGGTATAACATTGCTAAATATCAAAATCTGTCCCTAGAGTTCATTCAAGAAAATATACATTATCAATTAAAAGATCATATGTCTGTTCTTTGTCTCTATCAACACTTGAGTATAAAATTTTTGGATGAAAATAAAGATACAGTTGATTGGAACAATATTATAGATAGCGGTTACTATCCTGTGCAAATTTTATTGAAATATGTGACCGAGATCGCAAAATTTAAGGAAGAGAATCCCGAATATGACGAAGTAGATCATTAAAAATGACTAAAATTTATATCTTTTCTTATAAAAACGTACATTAGATCGATGAAAAAATGATATCTTTCTTATACATGATGTTTAAAATTTCTAAATTTTCTCTTATTAAATGGCGGACTACAGAAAATATGCTAGTGATATTGAAAGGGCGGAGTTTAAAAATTTCTATCCAATTAGTAAACAACATTTGAATGAACCGAATAAAAGAACTGAGTTTAATATTGATTTTGGAGATAACTTTTGCTCGTCTAACTTCCAGTTTTATATTTCTGGAACTTTAACAAAACAAGATGGTCAAGCATATCTTGGAACTGATAATGTTAGATTAATCGATAATTTTATACCGTTTTTATTTTCTAAGATTGAAGTAAGAAAACACAATAAATTGATAGAAGAAGTCGAAAACTGTGGCCAATTAAGCACTATTAAAGGAACCATTTGTTATTCCAAAAGTGATGTATTTTCAAACAGTTTTGAATCAACTTTTAAATTTGGACAATTTGAAGCGGTCGGTGATTTAGCACATTTCGGCTTAGGATTCTTTGAAAATGTAAATTTTCCAATCTATAAAGGTGGATTTTACATTAGTTTCATAAGAGCTGAAGACGATGATGTGATTCTGAAGACTGCAACTGGAAATGTTATGCCTGTTGATGGCAAAATTACAATTAACGAGTTTTTCATTAGAGTTCCGATGATTTATTACAAAACCACGAGTAAAATTCAGTTGATTGATGAAATTACAAAATCTCAAAACATTATGTTTAATTTTCTAGATTGGCAATGTATTGAGCAAAAAGGTATTTCCGGAACAACTTATTCGTTCGATATCACAAATATTTATAGAAATATCTTCAATCCCAAGTTCGTTATCATAGGTTTTCAAACAGATAGACAGAATAATCAAGAAAAAAATCCTTCAAAGTTTGATAGTTTGAATGTAAAAAATATCAGAGTAAAATTGAACGGTTCTTATTATCCAGATGAATTACAAAATTTAAACATTTCAGGAGGTCTTTTCAGAATCATGTATCAGATGTATCAAGATTTTAAGAAAGTTTACTACAAAAATATGGAAATGTATTACAACCCCAAAGAATTTATAGCAAATAGACCCATTTATGTCATTGATACAACAAAGAGTTTGACAAATATTTCTAGTTCAAAGAACGATATAATTATCAATATGGATTTTCAAAATGCTGTTACAAACGCGATTTGTTATGTGGTTGTGGTTTGTGAGAAATTTTTATCATATGACGTGATTAAGAACGATATTAGAGAAATCCAGTAAAATTTTAGATTTCTTGATTTTTAATTCCATTTCAGAGATTTTTTATTAATATTTTAATATATTTACAACAGAATTTTCGTAGATTAGAAGCAGATATGAGATCAATAGATTGATTCGAAGCATATTTCACTAAGTTTCAGCTTAAGAAAGTAGAAGCAAACAGCAATAGATTAGTTTATTTTTAGTTCGTGATTTACAGATTCGTTTATGGTTCAATGAACAGTATTTTACATTGATTTTCTGACTGTCCCAAAAGTGGTCTAGAACCGCCATGTTCATATCTACTTATATATATATATATATATATATATATATATTTGGTAATTAAACTGTCTTGGTATTATTTTATGTTAACTTACCAAATATTGTTCCAGGTTTACCACTGGCAATCTCACAATGTCAAACTCTCGGGGGTGGATGACATGGTTCTGCTGTCAACTGTTACTGACGTTAACTTAATATTGTTCCAGGTTTACCACTGGCAATCTCACAATGTCAAACTCTCGGGGGTGGATGACATGGTTCTACTGTCAACTGTTACTGACGTTAACTTAATATTGTTCCAGGTTTACCACTGGCAATCTCACAATGTCAAACTCTCGGGGGTGGATGACATGGTTCTATTGTCAACTGTTACTGAAGTTAACTTAATATTGTTCCAGGTTTACCACTGGCAATCTCACAATGTCAAACTCTCGGGGGTGGATGACATGGTTCTACTGTCAACTGTTACTGATGATGCTATCGTGGATAACCTCAAGAAACGATATATGGATGATTATATTTTTGTATCCTTGAATGTCACTTGCTAAACCTTAAAAATTAACTTAATCAAATTAAATTATTTAATCTAATGTTGATAAATTAGTATTATGTTGTAAAATACCTCCCCCACCCTTAGCGTATCCCATCTTCCAAAAATGTTTTAGGTTTTTACTGTGGGATCTTAGGTCATCTTGTGTTTCAATTTTCTAAACTTTGCAGATTATTTTGGTTAATAACCATTTGTTTTATCTGATATGAGTGGGAATCATTAGTATGTATACCATGCTCTTAACGTTTTTGTGGTTCCTAAGCCAAACAGTTATATAAAGTAGTTTGTACGGAATTAAAAATTTATATTAAAATAGTTTTTATTAATACCACTATATTTTAAAGTTACTTAAATTTGTTGTGACAATTTAATACATATTCTCGTAAATACAAGTTATCAGAGCTCTTGGAGCAGTCTTTAAAAAAATATCTTCTTATTGAAAACATACATTTGAATGAAAAATATAATTTTAAATATTAAATGGAGTGTGTTATACATTTATGTGAATTTTGTTAAAAAGTGAAGTGTTTATCACTTTATATTGTATATCCATTATTAGAAATGTACATTTACTCATTTTTAAAGTGTAAGCTTGGAAAAAATATCAAATTTAGAATATGAAGTACAGTAATATCTAATCTAAACCATTCAAAAATAATTTTGTTAATTTGAGTGAGACATTGTATACAGCCTGTTTTATGTTATTTGTATTTATTACAATCTTTGTTAGGATTCATTAATGTCCGAGAACTGTAGTGTGGAACTACACAGGATGTGTTGGTCAGTGCTGACCAACTCATTTTACATCTAATAACATTATCTGAATGTGTCATGTAGGCTTATCATCTACATTGTGTCAGGAGTGGAATATCACCATCTGGATGATTTATTACCTATTATATTGTAGTTTCCCAACAAGTTCTTTTCTTCTTTTTCATTGCCATTAAAATGTTTTTAGTGTATAATACCACTGGTACATTTTTGCAAGTAGCCTAAACATTTTATATTTAAATTTAATTTATGAATAAAATAATTGGGATTTATACAGTAAACTTTGTGATTAACTCAATATATAAGCACAGAGAGTTCCTTATTCTTTCTTGAAATACTGAATCGTGTTGTTAATCTCTTCTTAATTCCTGTAAATTTAGAAACAGTGTATTTATTTTGCTTCTTGCAAGTTGCTAACTCAGTAATGACATGAATAAATCTGTCTGCAGTTTAGTTTGTCAGTGGTTGGTGGCCAGATTGTAAATGAATAAAGGACACAGGCAAACAACTCATTGCAAATAAAGTTCAAAATTATTCTGTTCACATTATAATATAATACAATGAGTTCAAACTGTTACAAACTTTTTGTTTGTATATTATATCCAATAAGTGTATCAGTCATGCCAAGGACAAAATGAAAATATTGTAAGTTAATTAATTAATGTTAGAACAAAATAGAGACATAATATGGTACAAACTTTCTTCTTCGCATACAGGGTGGGGCAGGGAAGTATCCCTAACTTTGAAGGTAAATTAAAATAATAACAAAACATGTTTGAACAAACCTTTATTGTGGCATCAAAAGGGTACAGATGGAAGATTCAAGATTCAAACATTCTTTATTCATATTATGTACAAAGGTACAATAAATAGCGTCAAATTACAAATGGTCAAGACTTAATACTAGATAGGACTTTAATATAGATTTTATTTATATTAAAATATATTATGTTATACCAAACATAGAATGGCCCCTCCTAGATTCCTTACAACAGTTAGATCAGAATTGCTTACTTCTAGCTGAGAAAATATTCATCTAGCGAATAAAGAGATAAATTTATTAAATAATCTTTCGCTTTAGATTTGAATTTACATAAATTATTTCCCAGTAAAATATGCCTTGGTAGCATATACAAAAACTTTGTTCCCATATATTTAGTTTTTTTCTTAAAAAAATCTAAATGATGTGTTTCAACCTGTCTATTTAATCGAGTGTTGTGAATATGATTATTTACAGATAAAATCGGGTCAAAGTTCTGTTTTACGTAAGTCATAGTTTCTAAAATATAGAGCCCATATACAGTTAATATTTTTAGATTAGCAAAAAGATGTTTGACTGAGTCTTCTCTTTTTAATTTGCACATAATTCTTAATGATTTCTTTTGTTGTATTAAAATTCTATCTAAATTTCCCTTTTTTGTTGCTCCATATATGCTTATCCCATAAGGAAGATGTGAATGAACTAAAGAAAAATATATTATTTTTATGTTTCCAAGCTACAGTACTTTGCCAATTGTCTCAGAGCAAATAAGCCTGTTGACATTTTGCCTACCACATGATCAGTGTGCTTGTCCCAACTTAGGTTTTCGTCAATTAAAAGCCCTAAAAATTTTGTTACTTCAACTTGTTCTATTATTTCGTTATTTATAGCTACTTGTGGGTTTATTTTATTCCTTGTTTGTTTTGTACAAAATGATATAAAATTAGATTTACTTGAGTTTAGTAGAAGATTTTTATGATCCAAACATTCTTTGACAATTGACAAAGTAATAAATGATGAAACTTCAACATTTTCTTTAGTGTTTCCTGTTATTGTTATATTCGAATCGTCAGCAAACAAACAAATAGACAGTTTCAATATAATTTAAGAGTATATAAAGAGAAGATAATTTAAATAATAATTGTACAAACAACACATCATTTGAGTGATGTCCGTCAATGTCAATGCACTGCTGTAGTTTGGTTCTGAAGTTCTGCATAATTCCACAAAGCATTTTTTAGCTTCAAGACGAGTTGCATGCATCTAGGGTCCTGGGTCAATGTTTAAACATTTCCCTCTTGATGTAGCCCCATAAAAAGTATTCACGTGGAGTTAAAACCGGTGATCAATGGAATGTCACCATGTCGGAAGATCAATCACCCAGGGAACATTTCAGTTGAAACTGCCAGTGAATTTCTAACAGTTCGGGCTGTGGCACCATCCTGCTGGAACTACACTAGTCCCAAATTATTCTGTTGCAATTGTTGTTCAAGAAATCATAGGAGCATGTTTACATACAGCTCAGAATTGATAGTAACACGATTGGCCTCCTTGTGGCCAATTATGCCTTCACTGCTGATTACACACCAAACAGTCACTTTGTCACTGTGTAGAGGCCTCAATGAAAGTTTCACATGCCTGTAATTGTTTTTGCCAGTCCCATTGTGTGAGTTCTTGAACGATGACCATCTTGTGTATGGTTGGAAAAAAAAGGTTCCTCGTGGAGAATATAATGCACAGTACGATTAGACAACACCAGGGCGGATGCGTGCTTGTGGGCAGAACGCTTAGAAGACTGCAAGGTTGATCTTCCGACATGGCCAGTGTTTTTTGAAGTTCAAACAGTCCTCTGAGCCCCAATTCTCTTTCCTATTATAATACCACATGTACGGAAGTTTTTTACCCATAACAAAATGGATTTTTGGACAGGAACAGCATTGCAAAGGGAATCCAATAACGAGTTCACAATGCATGCTGCACTGCAACAATGGACTTATTTTGAGAAAGCTACATCTCTACTGCAAAAGTGCGTTGCTCATTCAACCAAGCTATGTCTACAACTGACGGCGGTACTAACAGGAAATTCCATGGCCACAGCGTCATTCAAGCTTACCCCCACTCCTCTAACACATCCTCGCTATTCACAAAGCCACCTCAAAAGTAGGGTATTTTCCTTCCTCACTCTGTATTAAACATTGTATTTCACTGTGTTCACTCTCCACCAGAGCTTTGAAAATTCAAGCTGAGATCTTGTTTCAAGTCTGGTGTGTTCAACCATATTTTCATATGTAACCAAATAACTTTTTGAGGGTAATTTTCACACAAATGGGGTTAGTGCAATTTTAAGTTTAATTGGTTATTGCCAAATTATGAAGATTTAATCATTAAAGGTTTTAACCAAGCTGGCGATCATCTAAACTAGTCGTTGTCAAATTTTCCTCCATTGGTAGGTGACTAGTTGCTTGCCGTTTTTTAAATAATTGTATTGGAATTTGGATAGCAGAATAATATTTAAGTAACAGCACAAAAATTGGTTTAATGCTTGTGCCAGCACGCTTCAAGATACAGTTGAGAAGGGAGTTGTACCCTACAATTTTTAAGTGTAGGAATGATGTTAGCAACATCACTGCATTCTAAAACATTACTGTGTGATGATTTCCTTTCTCAACAAGAACGTGTTTTAATAAATCCTTCCATACCATATGAATTTCTTTAAAATATACTATTTCTATTAAACACACAGTGGAAAATTTAAACAAACATTACAAATAAATCAGGAAAATTATTTGAGCAATGTTAAGGCTCATTTGTAGTATTTACATACATTGTAGTATTTTTAAAACTTTCAAATTTACGGCTTATATATTTTAGTAAATATTCTATACGTATTAAAATACAATAAATAAAGCTAGGTGTTAGTTTATTAAACAACAGTTCAGAGCTGTAACTAGTATTTTTGTTTAATACAAAAGTAGTACATCTCATAACAACCCTGTTGTTGTTCACATTGTTATTATCTTGTTACTGGTAATAATTGCCATTGAACACAGTTTTTCTCCTGAACTTTGCTAGACCTGTATTGGGCCAGTACTGGTGTCTGTCAACCCCTTCAAGCAGATGCCATATTTTGGGGACAAAGAGATCGAGATGTATCAAGGAGCAGTAAGTTTAAACATGATTAAATTTAGTAATTACATAGTTGTACAGTTGAGTATTGTTAGAGAAATACCAGGTGTAAACTTCTAATAGGAATATCTTTTATATTTTTCAGAGACTCTATTTGTAAATTCTCTATCAGTCATTTCATATATTTGAAACAAAAAGACTTAATTGTGAAAATGAATCAAACTGTATTCAGAAAGTTGCGTTATATATCTAACAAAATATATAACAGTATATATTTTACTAGAGCACATTGTATAGATTTTAAATGTATAATTTAAAGTATAGCAATAGAGTTCTTAACATTATACATTTTTTAAACTGCAAACTTATGATTATCCATATTGTTTTAGGCTCCATACGAGAATCCCCCTCACATTTATGCTTTGGCAGACAACATGTTCCGCAATCTCATCATTGACAGTGAGAACCAGTGTGTTATCATCAGGTTAGTGATTGATTTTAGTATTGTTGGAGGATTCACTGTAATTACTTGTTTTAAGTTTGTTTTGACGATGGAATATGAAGGAACAGGATTTTTCTGGACATTTGCCATTGTTCAGTGATACTAATACAGTGATTTTTGTTGTATCACTGAATGGTGGCAAATGTTCGGAAAAATCCTGTTTCCTTCACACTCACTGTAAAGTGGAAAATGTTACTATTACTAAAACACCAAATGTGACATGTTGTTCATACAAAATTGTACCTACAGCATTTTAAGCATGGTTGTGTGAAACTCAGATAATTCTGACGGCGTACCCCTAGTTTGTAAATATATAAAATTGGCATTTAATCCATACAAATAATCTCGCTAAACTGTTTATAGATACTATTGTAACAATTGTCGGATTTTGATGTAGAGATAAGATAATACATAAACATTTTGTCTGGATTTTCAACTAAATCATTTTGAGTAAATTCATATCAAAGGAGGAAGTACTATTAAAAAATATTCAGCTATTAAAGTTTGATAATATTAAAATAGGGAATAGTCTCTAGTTATCTCATTTTATTCTAGGAAATATGACATACTGATATTATCGGTGTGGTATTGTAGTGGTCAGTGGTTATGATGAACTCTATCAGATGATGCAGATCTTGCTTGTAGTCACAGAAGAGTGACACAATTATTATTTGACCTTATGAAGGTTTATCATGAGGGACAAAGAATTCAAATTCGTTAATGGAATCAACATGTTCTAGATCCTACCTGAATGTCAGATGAAGCTTGTTTTTATATGTTTGCAAATATACAGCAATGAATGTTTTGAGGAAAAAGCTATATATTTAAATACATTAAAGCCACTTGTTACGTGTGAAATTACTTCAAATAAAATGCCAAAAATATTCGGCTCAAAATTGCCCAAAATAACAATAATACAAGAATATTATGTAACATACTAAACAAACATCTTATCTCATGTTTAGTTTGTTAATATTATCAGTCTTCTAAGTCACTAGAGGAAATACATAAAAGAGCATCTTTTACCCTCAAACTGTTGGTGTTTTCTGCTTAATATTAAATTGTTATATACCTCTCAAAATTCTTCCAATATACAACTTATTTTATATAACTGTTTTTAGAATATTCCAAATAAAAATAATAAACTGTCTTCATTATTATAAAAAAAAAGGATTTTGGTGTTTGAATTTGTTTGTTTAATATGACCTTGTTTGGAATTGTTTATAACTTAACACTATTATATCATATACCTGAAAGATTTAGAGAAATTCCAAAATATACAAAAGAAGGAATTTTGTATATTTTTGCTTACCCAAAATGTATATAGTTTTATTGGCTTTATCACAAATTTCACTAACATTGTATTTTTAGTTTTTTTATACAATTGCTTTACAATACTGAAATTCAATGTATATATGACTTATAGCGCAGTCATTGAAGCGAAAAATACGGTCTTACCTCCGAATTTTTTTACTGTGAACTGATTTGCATGAAATTTTGGAATTAGGCTCATCTTACCCTTAACTTCAAAAGTGAAAATGATCTGAACTCCGCCTATTATTTTTAAGGGGTGTAAACAACCCCTTAGTGGGAAAATTGAATATGAGCCATTTTATCGCTAGAAAACATGTATAATAAGTAAGTGGTGAAATTGTAAAGTGTTTTCTAACACAATTACTTCATATTAAAATCATTTTCAACCCCTTGAAAATCTTACAACCTTTGCAAACAACCCCTAAATTGAAAAAATCACAAAAAAATACTTTGGTATGACATAAAAATATGTAAGTATAGAATAAGTAATATTTTATATTCTCTATAATAATTATCAAATTTTTAACCCCCTTTCAACCCTTGAAAACTACCCCTTGATAAAAAATTTAAAAAAATTTTTTGTAAAATAAAAAGGATTTAAATATTATTCCACACTATCAAAATGATTATCATATTCTTAAGCTTTTCTACCCTTAAAACTACCCCTAAATTAAAACAGTAAATATATATGATTATATATTTAAAAATAATTTCATTTAGAGTAAAAAATTACCATTTATTGAATAAATTATTTTCAAATTATATAAAATTCACTCAAATGTGTTATATATACATATAAGAATGTTGGTATGTATTCATGCCTACGTTTCAAAAATATGTGAGCCATATTATGTATATATGTACACATTACATTAGTTTTGGGTCTCTATTATACTGCGTACTTTCACATTGCTCCAGATATTCACACTCCGAAATTTTCAGTTACTAAGTAGAAAAAAAATGTGATAAGTTTTTGAACCATAACTCCTTCACTTTTCATGCTATCACAATTTATAAAAAACCATTGTAAAGGTAATTAAGAGCTACAACATCCTTCATTGCAATATGTAGTAAAAAACCTTTTTCTCAAACGGTAAAGGGTTAAAGGGCTTAAGAGAGGCTGTGATTGCGCTGCCACGCGCTCTGTAAACAATCATATCTCCGTCAATTTTTGTTTGACAGAAAAAACAAAAAACCCAAATTGTTTGTCAGAAAAATACCTAAATTTTTCATTCTTACACTTTTATACGTATATGTCGTCATTTTGGAGATATTATGAAAAAAGATGGTTTTCTTTTTAATTTGAATTTTTTTTAATCGTGACTTTTTTTGAAAAATATGTATCCTGAAGCACCCAAACTGATAAAATCTATCAAACTCTTCATAATAAAGTTAGTTCTAGGCGGAATACAATTAGTTTTAATTTTGGTGGAAATGGCACTTATGAAACCCATTGATTTAAAAGAAAAAAAATTAGATGCTCCTCTTATTTGCAATACAGCTCACTTATTTTACGTGCAAAAAGACTTTTAATAGTGCTCATTTTAAAGCTTATTTCAAGCACTACAAAATCCTTTTTTATTAGAATGCCTAAAATGCATCTGCTCGCCGCTAGATGGCATTGACCACATCGATTAAATTTCAGACACAATAAAAAACTGCTTTGATCTTTAATATCTAGCTTAATATTGCACTTAGAATACTTTATAAAATCCCAAATTGTTTATTTATTTACCTGCTACAATTTTGTTATTTATAATATTTTCAATAAAACGTATATTTTTGGAGATATTTGCAAAAAACCGATGAAAAACGTGAAAAAAATGCGAATTTTAAATTGCCAATAACTTGAAAATTATTGGATTTTTCAAAAAACTGTATAGATGATTTTTTGCTTAAAATTAGGCCTTCTATCGATATCCGAGGTTATTTAGAAGAAAAAACAATTCACTCTCGAGAAGTGGTGGCAACCACCCCAAGGGTGGTTGCGGGGTTCAAATCATTTTCACTTTTGAAGTTAAGGGTAAGATGGACCTAATTCCAAAATTGTATGCAATTCGGTTCACAGTAAAAAAATTCGGACCAATAATGCTTCAATGACTGCACTATTATTATGTATAATTGTTTTCAGGAATACTCAAGGAGTAATAAATACTCGCTTATTATCATCACTATAGTTGTTTTATTCACACAAAAATTGAACCTTGAACTAGCCTGATAAGGAAACTGGTTCTAGTTCAGCTAATAGTTCTCTCAAATCACTTGATTTTTCCCTAAAATTGAGTTTGTCTTCATCAGCCATACTACTAATAACCAAAACGAAACATAAACTCAAACTAAATGAATTAGGCAGACACCAAAACACAACGACAGCAGATGTAAACTAATAAGGACTACAGTGACGTAAGTGTAATATTCTTGTGATACACAGCGGAGAGTCAGGGGCAGGCAAGACTGTGGCAGCCAAGTACATCATGGCCTACATTGCTCGTGTGAGTGGTGGAGGTTCCCGAGTGCAGAGGGTCAAGGACGTCATCCTGCAGTCCAATCCACTTTTGGAAGCCTTCGGCAATGCCAAGACTGTACGGAACAACAACTCCAGCCGATTTGTAAGTCACCTCTTGCTAAATCCTGATACAAAGATTAATATAATAATCCTGGGAATGAATGAGAATGAGAATATCTTTATTTACAATCTTTGAGATTATAAACAGTGTCATTAAATACATTAAATGTATTAACATCAGGAAAAGGTTTTTTGAAGATACTCTTCCAGCGTGTAGAATGGCCGGTCTAGAAGCCATTGATGTAGTGCTATCTTGTGTTCCTTTCCTCTTTTGTAAAGCAGGTGGTAGGAGATTGTGGAGCTTCATTCCCATATATGATGGTTTTCGCTCATAAAGCCTCAGACGATTTACAGGAAGGTTTTAGAGGTGTACATTTCTGGTGTTGTAGTGGTGTACACCATTGGTCCTTGGAAGATTCTCCCCATCAGTGTACATTATTACTTCTTGAATGTAAAGCGAAATGACAGTGAGAATCCTCAGAGACTTGAATGCCTCTCTACAGCTCTCCAGAGGTTGTAGTCCCGCCAGTGTTCTAATACATTTCTTTTGTATGATAAGTATCCGTTGAAGATTTGAAGCAGTAGTTCCACCTCAGGCAGCAAGACCATAGCGCAGGTGAGACTCAAAAAGGGAAAAGTAAGTTATTTTTGCTGTTTCAAGGCTACTGAGAGAAAGAATTTGCTTGATGACAAAGTGACCAGTGTTGAGTTTTTTACTAAGATTGTCGACGTGATTAATCCAATTTAGTTCGGTATCCACTGTTACTCCAAGGAATTTTAAATGATCTTCAATATTGACATCTGGAATGGTTGGGACTTCTGATGCTCTCCTTCCAAAAGCGATCTGGTTAGTCTTTGATGGATTCACTACAAGGTCATTTCCATAGCAATATTGGATGGCCATGTTGAGAGCTGTATAAGATGAGACCGCAAGGCCATCTGCTGAACGTTGGGTCAGAAATAAGGTAGTGTCGTACCTAACATACATTAGAGGTGTGCAGTAGTTTCCTAGGTGTTGGGGTAGATCATTGGTAAAGAGAATGAAAATCACTGGTCCTAATACGGAACCTTGTGGCACACCTTTCAGCACTGGAAGGACTTTTGATCTGACTTCCTTTGTGATACCATTTGATGAGTGGTAGAGCTCCACTAGTTGGGTACGACCCTTTAAGTAGCTCTCAAACCAATTATTTGCTGTCCCCTTGATTCCAAGCAATTCCAATTTCTTCAGAATGATGTTGTGGCTGAGGCAATCAAACGCCTTACTTAAATCAAGAAACAAAGCTGTGGTCAATTTTCCCTCTTCAATGCTGTCTGTCACTGATTCAATTAGTTTGATCAATGCCGTTGTAGTTCACTTCCCTTTTGTAAATCCATGTTGGTTTTCATTTAAGAGATTGTGCTGAGCGCAATGGTCCATGAGTCTTTGAAGAATTCTTTCACATAATTTTGAAAATGTTGAAATCAGTGAAATTGGTCTGTAGTTGTTTGCATCATGTTTGCACCCACTTTTAAATTTAGGGAACACATTCGAAATTTTTAATTTTGGGGGGAATTGACCCTCTTTAAAAGATTTGTTGAATATGGCAACCAATGGGGGGGCTAGTTTGTCAGCACAAAATTTTAATACTTTGGAAGAAATTTCATCAATACTGGCTGAATTTTTGAATTTGAGGTTTTTAATTGTATCTTTAACCTCTTCGATGCTCGTTTTGGTCATTGTTCCCATTAATGCTGTTTCATGTGGTTCCACAGATTCCAATTCTTATAAATAATAATGTAATGAATAAATGTAACCTGAGAGTAATTTGCTGGCGAGGATTGTTAAAAGTCATCATAGATGTGGGCGTTGTCAGTTATAACAGAAAATTCTTAGCCACTAATAATAATTAACTCTTTTTTTGTATCAAGATTAGATAGATTTAAAAAATGTAGGTGTTTGTATAACAATTTTATTTTTGATTTAATTATGTGAAAAGTTGTTTCAGTGAGACGTCTCATGTTTTATTATCTATTCTGTGCTTCTGGCAACTTCCAATCATGTGTTTGTACAGAATATTAACATAGAATATCCATCACCTTTCTTTTACGAAATAACTGTTCTTTTTAACTCAGAAATCAGAATCAGAAATCAGAAATTCTTTATTATTCATATTCCTAGAGAACAGAGTAAAGGTCACGTGGTTATGTTACAATTATGTAGGAGTGTATGTTTGTTAGCTATGGGTTCCAGTCCTCCACTGCAGAAATTCTTGTATAGTGTAGAATGGACGTTGCAGAAGCCAGGTTTTTAGTGGGGGGACGAGTTCCTTTTCTGGAAGCCTTCTTAAGCTGTCGGGCAGTGTGTTGAAGAATAAAGCTCCTCTGTAGGATGGTTTTTTCTCAGTCAGACTCAGGTGGTGCTGGTCAAGTAGGAAGTTTCTTCCGTGTCTGGTGTGATAGGGGTGTCTGTCTCCTGTTCTTGTTTGGCCTGTCTTGATTGCGTATAGGATTGTTTCCTGAATGTAGAGTCCTATGAGGGTCAGGATTCCCAGTTCCTTGAAGGCTGCTCGGCATGTGTCCAGTGGTCCAAGGCCTTTCAAAGTTCTGACTGCTCTTTTCTGGATGACAAGCACTCTGTGAAGGTTTGTGGGTGTTGTCCCTCCCCAGGCTATCAGACCGTATCTCATGTGAGACTCAAATAGCGAGTAGTATGCTGTCATGGCTACTTGAGGGTTGGTAATTTGTTTAATTCTTCTTACTACATAGAGGCTACTACTTAGTTTATTGCAGAGTTTATTCACATGGGGTTCCCAGGATAGATTTTGGTCTATGATTATGCCGAGATATTTTCCTGAGTCTATTGTGTTTACTTCTGGAAGGCCTTCATGGTAGTTTTGCCTGGGCGTGTTGATTATCTGTTGTGTTTTGGAGGCATTTAGAACCAAGTCATTATAGAGGCAGTATTGTTTCGCCATATTAAAAGTGACGTACGAGTCAATGTCTAGCTGGTCTTTGTTCTTGCTTGCTACAATCAAGGCTGTATCATCAGCGTACATAACCATTTCACAGTAGTTTCCACTGTTTCCAATCAGATTTTTTCACCTGTTTTCCCTCTCAGCTTGTATTTATTTTAGTGTATTTTCAGTGAAAGACTAATTTTATCAAACTAATGATTACAAAAGTATAGAAATTATTATATTTAAAATTTATTTCATCAAGCTGTAAAAATTATACTTAAGACTAACAATTTTTGTATTTTGAAAGTGTATGATACCTTTAAAAATATTCTGCAGGTTTTCCAGTAGTACAATATTTCCCCTCAACTCGTATGTTGGAAATCGTCATACGTACTATTTACTTAATTTTCTACTGGTTTGCGATGGTTGTGATTGATCCCAGGAACACAGCTGGAGAATAATTGTCATCTATTGGGAGTTATTTGCTTTTGTTGTTTTAGCCAGTTCTTAACCTATTTTCAGACGAGTTCACATCAGTTACTTCATAACATTTTTTTCTGAATACCAAGTACGTCTTTTCATTCTGATTTCATGTTATTGCTGTTTTTTTCTCAAGGGAAAGAGATGGTTGCTTCCGCACGTAGTCCTAAAATGACGTTTGTGCCTCCCTTAATTTAGTTTGTGCCCTTAGAATCTTAGACTTTTACAGAAGCCATTCAAATTAGAGGGTTCCTATTCTCTGATGTCCTTAGGGGCTGAGAAGGTATCTGTGTTTTAGTTGACCTTTAACACAGTTTTTAACGATGTGTAAGGAAAATTGCTATACGATTGAATGCTATGCGATTATAGAAAACATTGCAAACCTGATGAAAACGAATTATAAGTGACATAATTACAATGCCGAATGCCATCCGACATGTAAGTGGATCAGCAAAATTGTGATGTATGACAATGTCTGACATACAACTTGTAAGGGGTAATGTCATCTTCAGTTTTGCAAATTAATGTGAAACATGGTATTTTTCAATATTGTCACCATAGAAATTTAGGCACTTTTCATAAATGGTTTTCAAGTTTTGAGCATTATAAAATTCTGCTGCCAGAGACTTCAACCAGGTAGTCACACACCCTCTCGCAGTTCCACTGAGTCATCAAAGTGGTTTTGCAATTCACTTGTTTTACCCAATTATCGTCTCCTGTAACGATTTGGTCGAGTACTGAGTCACTGTCTTTTTCATAAGTATCAAAAAATGTCAATGAAGCAGCCATACATTGATTTTTATGAGTTTATGTTTAAATTTTCAGTACTCATCTTGCTCAAAATTTATGGTAACAAACTCCTTAAAATTTGAGAAAAACTAAGTGAGAATTCTGTTATTGTGAATCAGGGGTTGTGTGGGTAGGAAATCAATAACTTATAAAATTATTTAATCTTCTCATCGACTTAAGAGACAATTTCATCGGCCACAATGCCTGGCCATTCACTTTGTTTGTTGTCATGCATATTAGTTTGGCCATTTGTAAACATAATGCACCACTGACACTATACCTTCAGTAATCATTTCGTTCCCATAAACTTCACTTCACAACTCGTGGGATTGTCATTGTGTCACACATTTAAAATGGCTATTTTAAAACAAGGAGCATCAGTAACCTTTCTCTCTGGATAGTTACTGAACGGAGAAACACCTTGACACAAAAATGGCCCCGATAACCCGTATCGGCTATAAAGCGAAACGTAATCTACTATCTGTATAGCCCTCGTAACATGTTTGCTATCAAAGGTTACACTTGTATCGTGTGGTGTATGTGCCAACATTAGATACTGTGTCCCTCGGTAGTCAAAGTGTTAAAACTTCAAGGTGTTTTAATTTGTGATTATTGTTTGCTGTAACCACTGTAATATAGCTTGCATTAAATTAAACAATAATTTTCTACCAAGTGTTCAGGTTTAAAAATAAAGTAGTTACTGAATATGTTTCAAACTATTTGTAATCTACTGCAGTCTTTGTGAATTGTATTCCTTTGTAAACATCCGCTAAATTCAATAAACTACTTATTTACCCTTCCCAAGCCGTAGACGGATATATTAGAATGGTAGACTGACCAAAACGCCAAATACAGGTGTATCTGATATTATGTCTAGATTATGTCTCTTGGAGAGTTTTTTAGTTCACAAAATGCCTTTGAAATGCCCGGTGCACGTTCCGTGCTTATCACGGTTGTCAAGTAAGTATTTATAAACGACATTGACTCTGCGGCTGGGGGAGGTGAGCGCCCTTTGTCTAATTCCGACCACCTCAGTTCTGCATCTCCTACAGAGCCATAATCAAACATATCCATGGCGTGTATTACTGCTTTCTTGGTTGTCACGAGCATGCGCGTCTACTACGTATCTCGTTATTATTCTTCATTGTGTGATAGTTTGAAATATTTATCTTGTTTTATAGTAAAATGTAATTAAACTTTTCAGTTTAAATTAAAAATAAACTTTTTTGTAAATAGTTCTTTTTTATTTTTATCAATAAATACGCTAGTTTTAAGTAAAATGCCCTGTTTTATACTTCTTTGCTTTTACCTTTTATAATTTAGTTATAATAAAAATTAGTTTTGAACTTAAAGAAACAAAATTTTTTTACTTGTCTTGGCGTTATAGAAAAGTTAATGTATTTTAGTGGTGAACAAAGGGTTAATTTGAAGTGTGTTTTTCAGGGCAAGTATGTTGAGATGCAGTTTGGTGCTGGAGGCCAGCCAGAGGGAGGGAAAGTGTCCAACTTCTTGCTGGAGAAATCAAGAGTGACATCGCAGAATCCTGGAGAACGATCCTTCCACATCTTCTATCAGCTGTGCTGTGGCACAGACCAGCAGACTAAACGTGAGAAAAGCATTAATTGTCACAAAACTGTAACTAACCTGTTAAATTAAATTTGTGTTAAAAATTAAACATTTTAAATAGTGGTTTACAAAATTACATGCCCAGGATAATGACTAAGAACTTCTGAATGTAAAAAACTTAAATAACTTTTGGACATAAAGCAACATCATCTACAATCTTAATTGATACGTCTAAAGCCTTTGACAGCATACCTCATGGGTTATAAGTAAACTTTGTTGCTGTGTTGTGCAAGGTAGTGAGTTAAATTTGTTGGTATCTTACTTGAAAAATAGAAAACAAATGGTTGTTCAGGGTTCTAATCCGTCTCTTATAAAAAACATTCAAATTGGTGTGCCACAAGGCTCGGTTTTAGGTACTTTTTTATTTATCATTGCAGTTAATGATTTTGCTTTCAATTTACCCTGTATATCAGTCTTGTTTGCTGATGATACTATTCTTCTAAATCACCATAGTACACTTAATGGTTTGATAAAACAAGAAAAAACAATGAAGGTAGCAACTGAGTGGTTTCAGGCTAACAGGCTTGTTGTAAACGATAGCAAAACAGAAAATATATTATTTTCAATGGACAACGCTATTAAAAAATGTTTTAAGTCTGTAAAACTACTAGAAATCTTCATATACGGTAGACTAAGTTGGGAAAGCCATATAGAAAGTCTTTGTAATAAATTTGCAAGAGTAATTTTCCTGTTGCGTAAATTAAAACTCTGTATCACTGAAGAAATGGTTATAACCTCCTACTATGACATTTAGTCTACTCCTACTTAGTCTATGGAATTACTTTATGGGGAAGTAGTTGCCATTTAAAAAGAGTGTTGTCTGGAAAAAAAGCAATAAGAATTATAAAAATCTAATGAAAGGGAATCTTGTCTGCAAGGTTTTAGGGACTTAAATATCAATCAATCAATCATATTTATATTGCTTTCAAACAATGTTACATTGTATTTGCAAACGTCAATAAATAAAGCTAAAAATCTTGCAATTTGCTATTCTAAGATTCATTCACTGCTCGCATATATACATTAAATTACATTCTCCCTCTCATTCATACATGGCTTCAGTATCGGTACTAAGTTACGAAAGTGTAGTGGTCCCAGCGGCGTAACATGAACTCATCTACAGAGTAAAACACTTCAAACACTAAAAGGTCCTTTAATCGAGCTTTATATAGGGTTGGGTTGTTGAGAAAATCCATGAGTCTTGCAAGAAAAAGTTTTTCAAATACTTTACTTAAAACTTGCAGAATTGAAATGGGACGATAGTTGCTTGCGAGGCAAGGATCGTCCTTCTTGAAAACTGGAATCACTTTGGCTGTTTTTAGCTGGGCTGGAAACACTCCTATTTCAAAGGACATGTTAACCAGTCTTGTCAGTGGTTTCAAAATGTGCTTTATGCAACGTTTGAGTAGCCACACTGACATGCCATTGATGTCACATGATTTTTTTGTGTTGAATCCCCGTATCACCCCCGCCACCTCGTCCTCGCTAGCAGGAGAAAGCACCATGGAAGATACCGGTCCCCTTATAGGTTCCAAACTAGACCGACTGCCGCTCAAAGGCAGGTTTGGCACCGCGGTTGCAAAAGAATTACTAAACTCCCTGGCCACTTCTTCAGGGGTCTGTAAAAGTTCATCCCCAACTTTAATTTTTATTGGTTTTGAAAATTTGGAAAAATCTGGTTTTAAATTTGAGTTAATAATTTCCCATGCTACTTTCGATATGTTATCTGCTCTCCTCAGTCTACTTTCAATGTCATATGCTTTAGCTGCTTTTATGACTTTCCTGTAAATTCTCTTATAGCTTTTGAAAAAGGTTTTAAACCACTCATCTTCAGACTCCCTAAATATGGAGTAGTAAAACTTTAATTTTTCTCTTGATTTGAGAATGCCCTGGGTACCCATTGTTTTTTTTTTTGAAATTTTATTTTATCCTTGAACATTTTGAATTGGCAAGTGGCGTCATGATATTACCCTGTCTGTATATATATTATTGTTTACTGGATGTGAAAGCGAATCTGTAAAATTATACTGTTAGAGAAACAATACACACTTATAAAACTGGAAAAAGTGCAACTTTTTGAGGCATAAAAATATTTTCCCCTCCTTTTTCAAAGAGGGTGCAGGGGGAGTCACAAGATGGGGTTGCAATTTGAAAATTCAAAGTGACCCCCCTTTTCAAAGGGGTGAAAAGGGGGGGAGGGGGGGAAATATTTGTATCCTTCAAAAAGTCCAAAAAAGTATTTTAATGGGTATGGTGAAAATTTTACATTGATAACTCAATCCATATCCAGGCGTATCAGAACTTAATTTACACCCTCTAAATGCAAAATTTAGTACTGCAGGATTTGCTTTTGGTTTTACAAAAGTTAATAGTTCTAGGAAGACTGTTGTTTTGGAAGAGTGTTCTTCGTACAATACTGGTGGTAAATATCCATTATGATGTACAGCAGTCATGTACATTCATTGATTTAAATATTTATCCATGTTTTGTGGCTTCATCTCTTCTATAAAGTTAAATTCATACATCCTAAACAGAGCATAGTTATGAAAAAGCAATGTACCATATAAATTTACTGAGTTGAATTTTACTTTTCAAGAGGAATCTCAGTTGCAATACTTTATTAAATAAATAATTTGATAAAGAAACATAATTCACTGATAGTCTTGTGTAAGCTAGTAACGGTAGTATGTATAACCGTTGTTAATCACAGTTTGTGTTGATTGTAGAGTATGTATAACCGTTGTTAATCACAGTTTGTGTTGATTGTAGAGTACGTATAACCGTTGTTAATCACAGTTTGTGTTGATTGTAGAGTACGTATAACCGTTGTTAATCACAGTTTGTGTTGATTGTAGAGTATGTATAACCGTTGTTAATCACAGTTTGTGTTGATTGTAGAGTACGTATAACCGTTGTTAATCACAGTTTGTGTTGATTGTAGAGTACGTATAACCGTTGTTAATCACAGTTTGTGTTGATTGTAGGAGAGTTGGGTTTGGTACAGATGGAGCTGTTCCTGTATCTCAGTGGAGGTGGCAGCCATAAGGTTGAAGGCACCAATGATGCACATGACTTCAACGAAACCTTAAAAGGTAATTTAGGGACAGAGTAGAGTTGGAGTTGATGAAAGGCTGAATCTTTTTATTATGATTAACATATGTAAAATGTACATCTCTGCAATATACATTGTAAATAAAATTTTTGTTATTATGCCGGCATAATTGAATAGAAACGATAAAAAAGCAACAGAAGTAGACTAAATATAAAATCCAGTCTCTAAAATAGACTTCTTATACCGGGTGGTACAAAATAACCGGAGAGTTTTCAATATGAAATAACGGTACACAAAATAATACTTAAGATTTATTAAAGTAATCAAAGCATGTTCAAAGTTATGTCATTTTCATTTATGGAATATTACACCACGTAAATGTTCCCCACCAACATCCACACATCTGTAATCTTTTCTGAAAATTTGTTATTAGTCGGCATACCATGGACACTGGTGTTGCAGCAACCTCATTGGCTCTGCAACCTTATACTGTATTTAGTTTTTGTATTACTGCTAATTTGTAGGGATGAAAATTCAAGTCACGAAGTAAAATTCCATGTAAACTTGTTCTTGAAACTTCTAATGCAGTACATTGCTTCCGGGTTGATCGATTTAGGCTGTTCTACAAGAACAGATACACCCACATTTTCAGCATTGTCTGGAGTACGTACAGATCTAGGCCTACCAGGTAGTTTTGATTTTAATGCAGATGAACAAGTACTGAAATTGTTCATCCTTCTTTTAATAGTATTCCCACATGGAGCAGTTCCATGACGAGGAATATGAAATTTGTTATGAAATAACCGTTGCGTAGCAGTCACAGATTCATTATTTGTAAGGAAAGCTTTAATAACAAAAGCACGATTTTGAATTATCCACGATTATTGAAATGGCATCAGCTGGGCTTTTCATTGTTGCTACAATCAAGACTCTAAACATAATAACAGCAAGAAACAGCTGTTTAAAAAGTATAGTTTTCTATTGGACCACCCATTATAACGCCATAACTGCGTGGTTAATAAAAAATGGTACCACTAATTAGAAAGCTTGTATTGTTAAGTGAAGCATTGTTATATAATTTATGTCATAAGTTTTATTGCTCTCCAGTTTTGTGTGTTGTATGAAGGAATGTTAAATTGAAGCCAATGCATGTCTAATTTACTTGTTATACCAGCTGTGTTTCAGTGTTAGTATATTTTATCTGACAAGTATTTTTATTTAAGAATGTTTATTCAGAAAGTGTTACAAGTTGATCCTGACATGGGTCTCTCTTCACGTGTTTATTAATTAATTTACTTTTCCATCACTGATCTTTTAATCCAGCATCCACGGGATGTGGTGTTATTAAAAATTTAATTATTAACATTGTGGTTTGTGCTCTGTGGCTTCTGGTAAAGTGAAAATGTACAGGATCTGGGAAAGATATTTAAAACTGGTGATATTAACTATTGTTTAATCTTACTGACAGTGTGAAATAGTATTTAAGTCCATAATATCATTTTCTAATTAGTTTACAAATAGTAGTTACATTCTGGAATGATGTATGTTTAATATTTCCTTAACAAGAGTTTTCTTTTTATAATTACTTTGTAGTTGAATTAGATATGAGATTTGTATAAGAATATTAACAGCAGAATATTGATAGCAAGAAACAAAGATGTATGTTTTTGCAGATTAATAATCTTTGTATTAATCTACTTTGCAGTTTAATTTGTAATGTCTAGTTCAAAATAGTTATTTTTATTTTGTATTGTTTAAAATGATGTTTATGGGATGATTTTCAAGGAGACATGTCAAGAATAATTTGGTTGGCACAATTTCTCTTTATCTTCCACGGAATGTAAAAATTTCCATTCTGTTTGATTGTTTTTCTGTCTGTTAGCAGGAGATCTCAAGAATCAAATTAGCTATAAAATTGTAATTTTGCATTTACCCTTAGCAAAAACTGTTACGCTACTATGAGTTCAATATTTATATATTAGTGTTACAAAATTCAATAGGAAATAGCACATAATAAACAAAATAATCTCTTAATAAATAAGAAATTTTGTTATTGGTTCTGTTTGTAATAAATATTGTGCAAAATAAAAAAAATCCTAATATAATATTATAGTTTTAAGGACTTGATAAAATTAATCAATCTTTTTCAAACTGAATAAAACTCATTTGCATACATGTTAAAGCAAATAATTCGATATTAGTGTTTAATTTCCAAACCCATGTTCACTTGATACATTTTATATTTTCTTGTAATCCCTCTTTCTCTTAAAAAATAAATATTATTATTTTAAAAATATATTTCAACATGTTACACCACTTACAACATTAGATTATAACTAAATAGTAAACTTGTTAATATCAGTTTCTATCGCTGGTACTATGGAATAATTAAAATGTGATCGGCCATACAACTTTTTTTATTATGTTTAGTTATGTAAGTGTAGTATGAAATTGGGAATGTTTATTAATCACATAGGACATGAAGAGAAACCGTGACAGCCAACACTGTTGCAGTCAGAGCATAATGGGACTGGGGGAGCAGCAGCAGACTGACATTCTGAAGTCTGTGTCCACGATACTTTTCTTGGGCAACGTCACCTTCATTGAGAAGGGAAATTTTAACGTGTTGAGTGTAAAATTCTAACAGATAACATATCACTCTTGCAGCCATGAGCGTGATGTGGTGTGGCACGAGAGGACAGTGTGATAACACTCTTGCAGCCATGGCGTGATGTGACTAGCAGCAGAGTGACATTCTGACTGTGGCTATTCTTCACCTTGGCAACGTCACCTTCACTGAGAAGGGAAATTTTAACGTGTTGAGTGTAAAATTCTAACAGATAACACTCTTGCAGCCATGGGCGTGATGTGACTGGGGGAGCAGCAGAGTGACATTCTGAGGACTTTCACTGCTATTCTTCACCTTGGCAACGTCACCTTCACTGAGAAGGGAAATTTTAACGTGTTGAGTGTAAAATTCTAACAGATAACACTCTTGCAGCCATGGGCGTGATGTGACTGGGGGAGCAGCAGCAGAGTGACATTCTGAGGACTTTCACTGCTATTCTTCACCTTGGCAACGTCACCTTCACTGAGAAGGGAAATTTTAACGTGTTGAGTGTAAAATTCTAACAGATAACACTCTTGCAGCCATGGGCGTGATGTGACTGGGGAAGCAGCAGTAGAGTGACATTCTGAAGTCTGTGTCCACGATACTTTTCTTGGGCAACGTCACCTTCATTGAGAAGGGAAATTGTGACGTGCTGAGTGTAAAATTCCAACAGATAACACTCTTGCAGCCATGGGCGTGATGTGACTGGGGGAGCAGCAGCAGAGTGACATTCTGAGGACTGTGGCTGCGATTCTTCACCTTGGCAACGTCACCTTCACTGAGAAGGGAAATTGTAACGTGTTGAGTGTAAAATTCTAACAGATAACACACTTGCAGCCATGGGCGTGATGGGACTGGGGAGCAGCAGCAGACTGACATTCTGAAGTCTGTGTCCACGATACTTTTCTTGGGCAACGTCACCTTCATTGAGAAGGGAAATTGTGACGTGCTGAGTGTAAAATTCCAACAGATAACACTCTTGCAGCCATGGGCGTGATGTGACTGGGGGAGCAGCAGAGTGACATTCTGAGGACTGTGGCTGCGATTCTTCACCTCGGCAACGTCACCTTCACTGAGAAGGGAAATTGTAACGTGTTGAGTGTAAAATTCTAACAGATAACACACTTGCAGCCATGAGCGTGATGGGACTAGGGGAGCAGCAGCAGACTGACATTCTGAAGTCTGTGTCCACGATACTTTTCTTGGGCAACGTCACCTTCATTGAGAAGGGAAATTGTGACGTGCTGAGTGTAAAATTCCAACAGATAACACTCTTGCAGCCATGGGCGTGATGTGACTGGGGGAGCAGCAGCAGACTGACATTCTGAGGATTGTGGCTGCGATTCTTCACCTCGGCAACGTCACCTTCACTGAGAAGGGAAATTGTGACGTGCTGAGTGTAAAATTCTAACAGAGAATACTGTTGCAGCCATGAGCGTGATGGGACTGGGTGAGCAGCAGCAGAGCGACATTCTGAGGACTGTGGCTGCGATTCTTCACCTTGGCAACGTCACCTTTACCGAGAAGGGAAACTACGCAGAGATCGCCACTCCACCAAGTAAGTTCAGTTTGGATAGATAATAAAGAGACATACTATACTTTGGCTATCCTTTCCTTGAATCTCTTTTATATTGGTGCTAAAATCCAATCGCCTCTGATTCCCACTAATAGCTTTGTTATTGCTCTCTGCTTTGTGCTGCCACCATATGGCTTTTTTGGACTTGCTAATGGAAATATCTATTGATAGTAGGAAATAAAAATTCCTGGACTCCTAGCTTGTGCATAGGTGACAGGGAGATGGATGTCACAAAATCAGCAGAACTGCTGGGGGTGATGTTGGATAATGGGTTAGACTGGAATGAACAGTTGGTCAAAATTGAAAGCAAATTAGCCAAAGGCGTTTTTGTCCTTCGAAACCTTTGCAAAACTCAAAAACAACCAATTGGAAAAATCTGTATACCACTGTTTGTTCGAGTCTCACATCTCTTACTCAATCATCCTGTGGGGGGGCTCAGCCTCAAATCTCAAACGAATTTTTACTTGGCAAAAAAAGGCCATCAGAGCCATGTTGGGCCTGCCTCCCCGCTCACATTGTAGTGATCACTTCAAAAACCTAAAAATATTAACAGTTCCATGTCTATATATTTATGAATGTGCCTGGTACATAAAATCTCAAAACTTAGAATTTATAAACAATAGTCATAATTACAATACTAGATTTAAGAACAATTTCTCAATGCAACATAGGCTTACTCTTTTTGAAAAAAAACCAAATTTCTCTGGACTAAAAATTTATCAAGTTTTACCACTAATAATAAGAACAATCAATTGTAACAAAAAATTCAAGAGTGAGCTAAAAAATTTCCTAATAGATCAATCCTTCTATAGCATGGAACAATTTTTTGATCATTGTAAAGGTCTGGAACACCCCACCCTACCCTAAACACTGTCCCTCCTATACAGGGCAGTTTTGGACCTGCAGAAGCCCTAAAATGGGCCAACTTCCTGCGGAAACAAAAGTATCAAGTAAGTAAGTAAGTAAGTATAGTACTGTTGCCCTTGTTAATTAAATGTTTATTAATTTTATTAAATGTTAATTAAATGTCTAGGGATGCTATCTAGAAGTAAGAAACAAAATGTTTTAGTGATGTTGATGATTTTCATCAAAATTCTGCCTGACTTATGCTGATATCTTACAGAATTATTGAATTATCTGCCTGTCTGCAATTACTATTTTACTGACATCATACTGATGTGTTATTTTCACAGTTTTCTGTAAGTTATTTGTGTTTTACTACTAAGTTGGCAGGTCCAAGTTTGTGTCCATGTCTGCATGATAGTGATTAAGCATAGTAATTTTTCAAATGCCACCATACTATAGAGAATATAATAATATTGACAACAATGTATGATATGCAACAGTTTTGTTTGATTAGAGCCTTTGAAATAATAAAAATGCACTTAGGTGTTCTCCCAGGGCAGAGCAGCCAAATGAATTCAGTACGGTAGCACAAGAAGCTCGCTGCGGTAATTCGACTGGGAGAGGTTTAATATTAGTAACATTTTAGTTAAAAGCTTGAGTGTAATGATTTTCTGTATCTTGTGTTAATTATGAAATAAAGTGAATATTACAATCTACATGTAAACATCATAATTATCACTGCTTGCAGCCTGTGTTACAGAGATTGATTGTTATGTGCAGGTCTACAGTTCACGGCACACCTGCTGCAAGTAGAGAAGGAACAGTTGAGTTCCAAGCTGCGTAGCCGCAAGTTCGACAGCAAGTGGGGCAGTGTGGCTGACTCTATAGATGTAACCCTGACCTTGGAGCAGGCCACATACACACGAGATGCCCTAGCCAAGGCTCTCTATGCCAGACTCTTTGACTTCCTAGTTAAGGTGGGTGTAGATTTCTTATACATATTTTGAGTATTATAAGTATTGAGGCTTCTTAGATGCCAGATGTGTGAGGTGTTGTTGACAGACTCCCTCAGGTTTCTAACAACTCAAAGAAGAAACTTGAAGAAATGTTAACCAGTCATAACATTGTAAGACTAGAACTTCCAGCAACAAGAGTTGTGCACAACTCTGCATCTTCAATCGATGTAGTGTGCACAAATCTTAACGAAGAGGACATCGGTGTTGAAGTCATCATAACAGGTCTGTCAGACCATACAGCACAATTATGCACTGTAAACCTGCAAATACAGAAAAAACCTATCCTAGCTCAACCTGTAGACATTTTACTAAAGACAATATGCATCATTTTAAAAACTTACTCAGCTTTGAATCTTTTGACTATGTATACAATACACATGACGCTGACAAAGCATATGAGTTCTTTAGTAATGTGTTGTGTAGAACACTCAATGCAGCTTGTCCATATAAAAAAACGAGGGCAAAGAAAAAACAAAAGTATAGAAAGGTGTATAACGAAGAATCTCATAGGTTAAAAACTGACTATCTGAAGGCCTTGGACAAACAAAATTTATATGGAAGAGATATAGACAAACTTGAAACTGTTGCAAAAAAAAGGGCGTATGATCTGCAGCTTAAGGAACTCAGAAAGCAGGCTACATCACATTTCATTAAGCAATCTAGTAACAAGCAAAAAGCCCTATGGCAAGTGATAAATTATGAAAGATGCCGGGACAACAGGACTTCAGACTCCATAGAACTAGAAATTGATGGGAAACTCCAATCAGACCCACTACTTGTTGCAAACCACCTTAATCTATATTTTACAACGGTAGCTGACAAAACATTAACAGAAATGGGACTCACACAAACAAGCAAACAACTCAACCAGCCACAGAATCAAATACCTGATATATCGTTATGGCCTTGTACCCTGAAAGAAACAGAAGAAGCCATTTCTAACCTCAAACAAAAGCCTTCGGCTGGGGTGGATGACATCTCATCAATCCTTTTGAAAGGCTGCTCAGAGGAACTTGTACCACCTCTGACATCTATTATCAACAAAACTTTCTCCCAAGGCATTTTCCCTAGAGCTCTAAAGTTGGCAAAAGTGTTTCCAAAACTAAAAAAAGGATCTCCAACTGACATCAACAACTACAGACCTATATCCCTCCTCTCTACAGTTTCAAAAGTGATTGAAAAAGTAATGTTAAACTGGCTTATAACACATTTGACCGACCACAATGTCCTAACCACCCAACAACATGGGTTTCTGAAAGGAAGATCAACAATTTCAGCACTGATAGAACTCACAGAATTCATTATAGATAAAGTGGAAGATGGAGCTGCTGTGACTAGCCTTTTTCTGGATTTTACTAAAGCATTTGACTGCCTGGACCATAATATCCTCCTTCAAAAGATGAATAATATGGGAGCCAGAGGAAATGCAGCCAGTTGGTTTGCAAGCTACCTGGAGGGAAGAACACAAATGGTAGAAATATCATATACCAAAAACAACACCTCATATCGTGTAACATCAACACCACTCCCTCTAAGTAGAGGCGTCCCTCAAGGATCTGTCTTGGGACCGGTACTTTTTATTCTGCTAACCAACGATCTCCCAAACTATCTCCAAGAGCTTAGCCAGGTACTCATGTATGCTGATGATACTGTCCTCCTCATAGCAAATAAACAAGTACAAGAACTAGAAATAGCATCCTTTATCGCTCTAAATACAGCAAAACAATATTGTAATCAGAATGACTTAGTATTAAACGACCATAAGACTCAACAACTAAACTTTGGAAGAAGAACAATTGAATTTACAGGACTCCCAGAAGTTGACCTAGATAATAAAGCGAAATACTTGGGAGTAACTATTGATGACAAACTCACCTGGACACCACATATTGATAAAATTTGTTCAAAACTTAACTCCTGCATCTATGTCCTTAAAAGACTAAAGGCTACCAATACTCAGGAGATAACTAGAATTGCCTATTTTGCACTTTTTGAGTTCATCTTCGATATGGCATAACAGTCTGGGGCAACTCCTCAGCAAAAAATGTGCAACGTATCCTGGTAATTCAAAAAAAAGCGATTAGGATCTTAGCCAACCTCAATCCACTTGACTCCTGCAGAAGTACATTTAAAGAACTAAAGATACTAACATCAGTATCCCTCTACATCCAGGAAGTTATTCTTTACACTACTAATCAAAATCTAACAAGAACAGGACAGCTCCATTATTACAACACCAGGCATGGAAACAATTTCATTTTGCCGAACCACCGTCTCAGCCTATATGAAGAGAAGCCAAGCTACATGGGACCAAAATTGTTTAACTGCCTTCCTGACTACCTGAAGAAGATCTCCAGACAAAAACATTTTAAGAGGAAACTTCAAGAATGGCTCCTGGAGTGGTCTTTTTACTCGATCAAAGAATTCACTGACTTAAAACAACAACATCAAAATTTGTACAATTAAAAACCACTTTTGTATATAAAATATGACTTTACTACCATGTGTTGTATTTCTCCATGAAATTACAAATAAAGAATTTTTGATTTGATTTGATTTGATTTTTTTGATTTGTAGGTGTAGAGGTCAATATTCTGTAAAATTGACAGTGATAGAATGACTTTAGTTGATAGAATCTCTGTTGTGACATATAAAATAGCAGGAAATTAGTATTCCTAATGCTCTCTGTCTGGTACGTAGACAGATCTAAGTCAAAAGAGGTGTGGCAGCTGGAATTTATGGAGTCCTATTGTAACAACTTTCAGTATGCCTATGGATAAGTTTCTATATGTCAGGCTGAAATTAATGCTATTATGGAATGTGCTTATTATGCTGATGAAGCCTAATAATAATTTTGAGAATTCATGCAACGATAAAGGTTAGAGTATCTGAAATTTCACAGACTACCATGCGGTCTAAGGTTAGAGTTTAGGTCTAAGATGGCTTTGTTGAGGCGTCTTTCCTGGGTTCTTGGGCATGGGTTGCTAGAAGTAACTTGGGTGGTGCTGAATTAGCAAATTGAGGGTCATCATATTATTAATTGGGTCAAAACTATTATGTGTTATTTCCAGGAGCCTTATATACCATACAGTTAATTCTTAAGCTGTAGATGAACATCAGATTAGGTGACCCCCAGTTATCAGTGTTCTTATGACTAGGCTGCCTTTCAAGGTAGTTTACATGTTTTGTCCTGTATCGTGGAAGGTTGGGCATTTTATCTAGGAGGAAGCACCAAAATGCAATGGCAATCTTTGTTGGTAACACAATTTGTTTGTGACAGCATGAAGTAACTTGGGAACTTATTCTATGCAATTGTGTTTGGTTGAAACAGGAGAGGGCAATTATTATACTCTTTGGCATTTGACTAAGGGATTACCACAGGAGGTTACAATAATGAGGATAAGGATCACAGGTCTTTAGAAATCTACCATACATAGGGTAACAAAAATATACTGCAGTGGTAATGGATTATTGAAATAAATTACTGGTACTTTATCAAACTTGATATGCATTGTGACACAGGTCTACCCATCTGGAATAGCATAGATGAGTTTTATTGTATATGACAGCAGTTTTATAGTAATTCTAATAATATTAAGTTTATAGCGAAGGATTCGAGAATAGAGTCAGTGGAGGTTAACTTAAAAACCTTGGGATTTCTGCCATAAGCCTCTAACACTGTTGCCTTTTAGTTTTATTTTGAATAGTGTACTTTTTAAATATTAAAATGATTAAGTACAAATAAGTAGGGAACCATTTCTGGATAACCAACAAAAGTGTCAAAAAAAACTATAAACCATCAGTACAGGCGGCTTCTAAACTCAAATATGTATGTATATATATACACACACACACACATACATACAAGAACATAGTAATAATATAATTAGCTAATTGAACTAATTAATTAATTTGTGCCACCATTGTTTCAATATTTAGGAGATTTATTTGTAATCAAAACAATGTCTGATTGTTTGCAGCAAGTGAATGAAGCCATGCAGACAAGAGTGGAGGGGAACAGTATCGGAATTCTGGACATCTATGGGTTTGAAATATTCAGCAGAAATGGTTTTGAGCAGTTCTGCATCAACTTTGTCAATGAAAAGTTACAGCAGATATTCATCCAACTGACACTCAAGGCTGAGCAGGTAAGTTACAATTTTATAGCATGGTTTATGTAGTACTTAGTACTTACCTTGGATTTCAGGGCTGTGTTAATCCCACAAGAAGAAATCACTGGACATTCTCATTTAAGGGCCATTACAGAAGGTAAAGCCGAACCATGCCCCCTTATTGGTGATTTTATTGAAGCAACGTCCAAATTTAGAGCTAAGTTTTAGTTTGCCATGTTTTATTAACAATGTCATAGAGCACAATACAATTCTGAAATTTTGGATTTGTGTGCAGTAGTATATTGGCATGATAATGTGGTTTTTAGAAAGTACAGTTTGTTTTTCATTTTTATTAGAATAAATTATAAACATTAGTAACAAAATTTGTCTTACCCACAAAACATCAAAAAGTCCTTCTGTTACAAAGTGTGCATTTCTTTGGTTAAGTTATTTTTATCAGAGGGAAATTGTTGGAAATTACCTGAATAGAGCAAATTTTATTCTTCATATGTTTTCATAAACTGTGCAATGGAATAATAATATGATTTGTTTTTCATGAGGATTAATTTACTTAAAGAGCACACAGTACTGAGTGTTATGGAATAAATCTGAATTTAAATAAATTATATAAGCCTAATTCAAGTAAAACATTCACCATTTTGTACTGTGTTGAGATAGTAAGCTTGAGTTTCACTGTTCTTCTTTTATCAAGACCTTTCAAATGAGGTGTCACTTAATGGGCTTTTACATCTAAAATTTTGAGCAACCCCACCCCCCAAATCCCATTTTGGGGAAATGGGCAAAGTTGTAACAGTGACTAAAATGTTTGCTTATATTTCCTAGAAAGGTATCCTAAGTTCCATCCCTCCACCTTTATCCATCAAAAACTAAACAGAAAGTGTCCATACTTTTAACTCACAATGTATATTCAGATTATGTCCAAGTAAAGATGATGGGCTTTAAAAAACCGAGGGTTTGCTAAAAATGGCGACTCCCATTTCTTTTTTCCGTTGGTCGATATTGATATAATTAATATTTAGATATCCAACGTTTGGTTCAAAGATTAAAACAAAAAAGGACCTTTTAAAAAAATGTATCACTGGGATATTTTTAACCCTTTATTTTGACCTCTATCAAAACTAGTGCACATGATGATCAATTTCGTTCTAGAGAAAAAATCCTCTATTGATTTCATTAAAAATTAGGTAGCTTTCTGAGGTCTCTATGGTCCCATTCACACTCTTACCTTAGGCAGATAAGAAAATAATTGTCCACAAAAATAAGAGCAGAAATATTGGTTGAGTCATTTAGGTAAAAATAAATTGATTCAACAAATATACTGCTGAGTTATTTCCATTTGTAGCTGCCACTTAAACAAAGATTGACATTACTTGCTACAGTAAACACAAGCTTGTCACAATAAAACATATAGTATATAACTAATGTGTCAGCTCCATATGTTATTATTAAATAAATTATTTGATTATGGTTTGGATTAGATGATTCAAATATTAAATTTTAACACTGGATATGATCTTAGAGTGTAAATTATCTATACAGGGTGTCAATTAAGTCTGGAACCTCTTTTTGTAATTTTTGAACCATAATAGAAAGAAATACCAAAGTTCACACGTGCTTACTGGTGATAGTAATGCACACATCTGCCCAATTGCCGACTGGATAATCCCTTTGGGGGACGGTCCACAAGGAGTCAGACAAAATTCTTAAATAGCAGCATAGGTCAAGTTTGGTATCAAATTAAAGTTCTTACTTAGCAGAGTACAATGCCGCAAACCGGACTTAAAAAGGTGGATTCATTCAGTAGTTATAGCTATTTGAATTTTAAAACAATTGAACAATGTAAATTATTAAGTATTACAAGTAAACACCAATTTTTAAGTACCTGTGATCAAAGTAAGTGTTCAAAATGTTCCCCTACCATCGTCTGGCAATGTCCTAGGCGGTTGTAAAAGCCATCCATTTTGAAGGTAGTCACGAGGAATATCTTGAGCTTCTTGGACTATGAGATTTCTTAGGTGCGCCAAATCTCGAGGCTTAGTACGATAAACTTTATCTTTGAGGTATCCCCAAAGAAAAAAATCCAGCGGAGATAAATCAGGGGAACGAGCAGGCCACTCTACTGCACCATGTCTTCCAATCCATCTGTGAAGGAATATTGTATCCAAGTATTCTCTAACAAGGAGAGCAAAGTGTGGTGGCGCGCCATCTTGTTGGAAATAAATTCTTTGAAATTGTCGACCAAGAGCAGCTTGTAGTGCAGGAATTATCTCATTTTGAAGCATTGTTAGATACGAGTCACCATTTAAATTACCATTAATAAATAATGGGCCCATAATTTGATTTCCTATAATACCTGCCCAAACGTTAAGTTTCTGTGGATGCTGTGTATGACTCAATCTGCCACTTTCACATTCTAACAGTAGTTGTGTTATTGGTAATAATTATTGATTCCTGGCTTCGATTACTACATTGTCAGATGATGGGAGGGGAACATTTTTAACACTTACTTTGATCACAGGTACTTAAAAATATTTTTTTATATTGTGGTTTAAAAATTAAAAAAGAGGTTCCAGACTTAATTGACACCCTGTATATTCTTGGTCATATTGGCTACACATGACAGTTCACTGATCCAGTTTGTGGATTAGCTTAAATAAACAAAGAAAATCCCTAAGAAAACATAGAAATTAGCTTTAAAAACACTGATGAATGAAATAATTAGTACGAGTAACTAATCCAACCATCAAAACAAAGTCACATTAATAATATAAAAAAAACAGTTTTTCTAAATGTATAAAAAACCTGTTGTGATTGTTAAAGCATCCCAATTTTTGATTAATTGGTTTGCAAAGCTCTGTCATAGAACTAAATTGCTAATACCTACACTGAAAAAAGTACTTTAGCCAGAAACTAATTTTTTCCAGCATAAATAATGTTGTTTTATAACCATTCATGTAGATGTTTACATTAAAAATTTATGGCTGGAGGCTATGAATGAGTATTTGGGAGTAGAGTACCATTTGGATTGGAAAATGTAATGTAAAAATTATAAATCTATTTATAAATTAATGCTTTTTGTTATTTTTACAAGTAACTGAAGTTCTTAAAACTGTAATTATGTCTATTGCATAACCCTTTGAGTGCCAACGTCCGATTTTACTGGACGACAAAAGGTGTCTGCAAAGTGCCAACGTCCGATTTTACCGGACGTTCGGGAAAAAGTCACTAAAAATTGTAACCTTTAATATTTTTAAATAATATCATATTGAAATGTTTGTGAAGAATCGTTCATTTCAAAATAAATTGTTATAGTACACTTCCGATGATCAAACTTTAAATTATGAAACTCACATATAAACACTTTTGGTTGCCATAGCTACCGGAAGCAATGTGACAATAGTTTCTTAAAAGTTGTATAACTTACTCATTATTGAAGATAATAATATAAATTTTGCAAGATTTACAAACAATTGCATACACTTTCCAGTGATATGGACTAAGAAAAGGATATGAATTTTTTATCATAATAATTTGGTTGAAAAATTAAATTTGAAACAATTTTTGAATTTTTTTTAGGTAAGTCCATTTTTGGTATTCCTAAATTTAGTGTTATGGTAACTTTGTTATTTTATGTTAATTAAACAGAGTTTTCAGAGAAAAATAAAAAAAAATCATGTTGATAGCTTATTAAATAATCGAACTGTGACCTTGCAAAATGCCTGCAAAAGGGCTGGCACTTTGAGGTACACCCACTAGAAAAACACCTGGCACTTTTCAGTATACCCACTCAATAAATACTTGGCACTCAAAGGGATAATTTAAAGATAATAAATCATTGGTATGGTAGTGTCATCTGGCATTCATTGTTCACAGCTTACTTCTGTTTTTACTAAATTTTATTTCTCTCGTTTCTAAACTAAATAGAGCTCCATCATTTATTACATCATAAGTACATTAACAGGAAAAATATTGGCTTTTACTTTAGAATTCCTCTATACTGGCCTGAAATAGTTCAATTGTTACTGAAAACTTCAGAGCTATTCAATGAAATGTCATGTTAAATTAGAATTAAATATGAGTAATTTCTCGGGTATGTATAAAAGCTTTTTCACCCTACGAATCAAAGGTCTTGGAACACTGCTCTTTAAACCTAAATCTAAAATGGAGCAGGAGATTGAAATGTCTTTCAGTGACTATCACTTATCTCAGGAGTGTTTAGAATGTCATTTCAATAGAACATGTCCGTAGTATTCCTGTGTTTCAACAGGTAATTGCTGTGGTTAACTGGTAGTAGTATATAAAAGAAGATATCCTGACTGATTGACTAATTCATCAATACCCAGGAATAATAGAGACATGAAATTCAGAACATAAGTTTCTTGTGGCCTGTAAATGCACTAAGAAAGGAAACTTCAGAGCTACTCCCCACTGGTCTAAAGTTTTGAAAATTCCCATGAAAAATGCATTGCAGCAAACACGTGTTAATAATAAAACATTTTCTTAGCTATTTTTTATGTAAGCTGACTTGAATACCCATTATTACATGAATATCTCTATAATTATATAGCTATTTCCCTTGATTTCAATAATAATATTTCAAAGTACTTTATTAACAAAGTAATAAATAAAATGTACTGAAATGCTTCAAATACGTTTGAAAAGGGACAATATTTTATTACATAGATTTTGTGTACAAAATCAGTCTATTGCAATGATGAGATGACCCTCACAGTTAAAACCATCCTCCATTCAAAATATTTTATATATGCTATATAAAAAGTAAAAAAGTAAAGAATGTCTTATTTTACCAGGCGAAGTTAGGGCTAAGAAGCCCTCTCTAACACTTAACCTGGCTATATAACATGATATTTGGAAATGATAATTGTCCCAATTAAAAAAATGATAATTGGGCCCAAACAAGTTGAAACAAGGTACAAAAATTGATCTTATAAATATTTTGGCAAAGTTTGTTGGCCATCTTGGTACACAATTTGAAACCAAATATGGTGGCCATTCCAACTTAAAAAAAATCACAACTCTGTTATTTAGGAACTCTCTAGGTGCTTTGTTTGTATCTCCCTTGTAACAATTTTTGAGATATTGAGTACATTTAGATCATATGAGAGTAAATTAATAATACTTCAGTTGTTAAAAAAGTAACCTATTTCTTATGACTTAGACGGAAGGAATATTTATATGTTTTATATATTGTAAATGAAAAAGGGAAGGTTGTTCATGTACATGTGAACGGCTGGACCTATTTGCTATGGTTTTTAAGATGATCATAGTAACCCAAATTTACAGTACCAACTAAAGTGAGCAAATAACCCAGCAGGGATCACTTCTGGCTGGTTTATACCTTCCAGTTGAACCTACCACTGGGCAGAGCAAAATTCGAAGTGTCACTTAAATCTGGGCAACCTTATGAATGTCCAGGAGCAGCACATCACTCACCGCAAATGTCGAGATTCTGGGGTTCAAGGGCAATTAGATAGGTCTAGTCTACTGCAGGAGATGACTGTTGAGTTGGTGGGGTTCTCGCTAACCTCAACAAGGGTATGCCACCCCCTGCCTACTTTGACTGGAGAGGCTGGTTCAGAGCTGGCCTCCCCTTCTTCCAGGGAGACATGACTTTAAGATGTAGTGCCCTAATTCTTCCTCAGGAGACAGCCCCTACTCCCTAACCTTATCCATCCTGAATATCCTGTCACTCCGGAAGCAGCGCTAAGGTTCTAATAGGACTAAGTGTAATTTATAAGCTTCTTGACCTGAGAGAACAAAAAAAGTGAGTAATTTCTAGTATTTCGAGAGTAACAGAATACTGCAAGCAGCAATGACAATAATATTATCTAACTATTATTATAGATCCCACCAATGACAAATCCACACTAGTGTATATATTCTGGATATTATTTTAACATAATAGTATAATGGGACGAGCAATAATATAACTGAATGAGCCATTCCCTCCATGACTATAATTTGAGGGAACAAGTGAGTGCAGTGAGCGCCTAACCGTTACAAATGGAATCACAAAGCAATGCACCAGACATGAAGTCCAATTATTCACGGATTAGAAAGCATTGAGGGAGTAGTGAGTCTATTTTGCACTTATGAGGGATAGGACACTGACTAGGTTTATAAAATTTGATATTACTGCCATACTGAACCAAGGATATAGGATTACAATAGTGATCAGAGATCAGAAAGTAAGGAATTGCACTGTACTGTAGAAGTACAGTAAGATAATGTATCTATTTAAGAGTCTAGAACCTTTCTGTTAAGAGCTATCGCACAAATGTACAGACAAACTTACTTTTAATCTTTTGACCCCAAAATCAAAAGCATCACAATAAATATAGTGAATTATATGAGCATGATGTTATGTACACTACAGTATGAGCTATCCAAATAAAGATTAATGAAACATTTTAATTGACTTTTTAAAAATTCATCTTTGAATGGCTTGTGTTGGAAAATTAACTTATTCACTGCTGATTTTAGTGAATAATATTGACAGATTATATTATTCCATATTTAATGAAATGCTTAGTTGTGTCATGATGAAGACACAAATTCTACAGATTATTTAATTCAAAGTTTGAGTGTCTGTAAATTGTTGAATATCAGGTTGTGTATTGATTGATTTGACATCAACATGTACTTAATTGTGCTGATACACACATCTGAGAATTGATTACTGTTCTCAGACTTAACAAGCACTCATTTACAATTTAAATGTGTATTGTTCTTACTTTTGTAAGGGAACAATATAATTAAAGTCTTTAACATATGTCCATTTAGATACATCTTCCTGACTGTGTCTATTTTTATTATACGAAACACACACTATATACTGCAAATAAAAGTAGTTAAATATATTAGGCTTCAATATTACAGAGTATACGCGTTGACATGTAATTGTAACATAAATCCACACATACGATAGAAAGGTCAATTAGACGCACAGTTCCCGACTGTGGGGACTGTGAAGCTGTTGGTAGGAAGGACTGACTGGTGACTGCTGAGTCATGCGCGATGCCCAGCTGTTGTGGTAAAGTGAGATACTATCAGCTGTTCACGGGCACTCACCTGATATGGCCGGCCAGAGACAGAGAGCACTTTCTCTGTTACACCGGACTGTGCGGCCGACATGCTGTGCGAGCTTGCGTGTGCTCGGCATCCCGGTCTTGGACGTCCTACAATGGGGTATATAAGAAATCTAGGCGGCTAAAATCCTATTTTTATTTTCTTTAAGAGTGCTTTGAATGAGATTGGTATTTATTGTCTGGAATAATTGGAGTGGAATTCGATAAAAGGCAATTCAGATAAGAGTGGTGAGCCGAGATCTAACGAGCACATTTTGTGACAACATCTTGTCTTTATTTTGCTCTACTTTTTAATACGGTCATTCATTGTCAACAAGAGATTTCTTAGGGAATTTCGACAATTGAGGTACATTTTTAAACGGGGTGAGGTACATTTTTTTAGTCTTGAGGAGGGTGCAACAGGTTAACAGCGTACGTTTTACACGGTTTTAAATTATGTTTCAATTCAATTATACAGAACTTTCATGTTCTAGTTGTGTACATACCTAAGATGGCATTTAAATTGTACATAAGAATCAAAATAGTAAATGTTCTACTTCCCCACGTTATTTTTAGAACTATACAAAACAACAACAAAATATTCCTCTTCCAGTACTTTTATAAATTTTGAGCCCCATTTTTCTTTTTTAAAATAATATATCACTTTAAAAAGTACTAGTTCCCAGATTTATTATACATATAATATTAGGTAGATTGCATTACAACTAAGTAATACATACAGCCTATTAGAATCGCTGTCACGATGGTATTTCCGACAGAGTTTTTGTATATCTCCTGTCACCATAACCCGAAAATTTAGATATCTAGTATGGGCTTATGTAGTATATCACTTTCATATATACTTTACGATATATCACTTTTGACTGTGTTCATCATGAAATATTGTTGCACCAGTTATGGTCTAGCGGTGTTCGTGGTTTGCCTCACAATTGGCTCTCGTCATACCTAAATGATAGAGAGCAGTGTGTGCAGATCGCGAATACCCTCTCAGGCAAAGTTAAAATGCCCTATGGAGTCCCACAGGGATCGATTCTAGGGCCTGTCCTATTTCTCGTCTACGTCAACAGATTGAGTTCATCAATCCATAATGGAAAGATGATTCAGTATGCTGACGATACGACTCTCTGCATTAGATCAAAAACCAAACCAGATTTTGAAATTAAAGCCTTTGAAGAACTCAACTCATGCATTGATAATTTTTTCAATATCATTTTGAAAACAAATTGTTCATAAACAAGCGTGATCAATTTCTGTTTTCGACAACATGAAAACGAAATCCGACCAATTGTGATGGTGGATGAAACCATAATAGAAGAAAAAGAATCCACCAACTTTCTTGGGATTCCAAGCTCGGGCTGACGTGGGAGACGATCACATTGAGAGTCCTTTGTTTTAAAGGTTATTTTTGACGATGGAAGGATTGTGAAGGGAAAACAGGATTTTTCCGGACATTTGCCATCGTTCAATGAAACAAGAAAACAGTAAACACTACGTTTCGAGATCTGCAATCTGATCTCTTCTTCAGGTAAAGAACTAAAACCTAATACATAATGAGCCCTGAACAGCATCTGTCTGCAATTACTAGGAAAGCCACTATTGCCCTCGGTCTTATATTTAGGACTTCTCGAGATGGGTTTTCACCATGGACACTTCGGGGCCCTGTACGTCCAGTTGGTTTCGACCAATATTGGAATACTGTTCGCCTGTATGGTCTCCCTACCTGTTGGGTCAGGTTGAACTCGTTTGAAAAGAATTCAGATAAGATTCATCAGGCTGATTGGGTTGAGACTTGGATTTGCCTACGACGGGGTTCCTGTTTGAAGATCTGCAACGCCACTTTGGGCTCCTACCCTTGAGCACCAGACGCCAAATTGCTGACCTGATGTTCTTGAAGAAGATTTTGTCGTCGTCTTGTGATTCCCCGAGACTTTTAGAGAGGATCAATCTTCGTTGTCCCCGACCATCTTCAAGATCTGTGCAGCTTTTCGAGAGGGAATTCCTCGCTACGAACTATGCGTACAACAGTACAATACCGAGAATTCACAGGTTGGGAAATGGTCTTCCTGCGCATATTGATTTGTTCAGCATGTCCGACACATCATTCAAGAGGGAGGTCACTAAATATCTCTCTGGCCACACGTGGAAACTCTGACACTGAACGTTATATTTTGCTTGCTGTTTTTTTTGTTTTTGTTTTTTTTTGTTAACACTTTTGTTTATATTTAATGGCATCAAACCCTGCATGTATTGTCGCATATTGTATATTTTCACTGAATAGAGATGGTTTCTTGTGAATGTTATATATTGCTTGCTATTTTCTTAACACTTGTGTTCATATATTATTATAATAGCATCAAAATTTGCATGTATTGCAGCATGTTTTTATATTTTGCTAAATGGAAATGGTTTCTTGTGATTTTTTTTATATATATATCAATGAACATAGGCTACGCTAATCTTTATTTTTTTTTTTTCTTTCGTATTGTATTTGTTCATATGCATATGTATGTCTCAGTAGTATATAAGTAACACTATATTTTATACGCTACCGGTACTTTAATTAAGTCTTTTTTTACGGTTTCCACCTTCAATGTTGCACTTGTTTATGAACTATATTGCTGTTGTAATTTTTCTTTTTATTCACGATGTTGATGTTATTTGGCCACTTGTTTTGCTTATTTTTTGCTTCTGTTTGCTTTAGCATGTATGCATGTAAACTATTTATGTAAGTTGTTTTATATCAAGCCTCTTGTATTTTCTCAATACCTATAACAAATGTGAAATGGTGTATACCGTATGTAAATAAATAAATAAATAAATTACAAAACTAGGTTAAAGTAAACAAATCTTACTAAAGCGTTGTGGCACGCCTAAGTCAGGAATCACAACCTACATGTTGTTGTCAACTTCACTAACACTAAAGACATGGCACTTAATACAAAACTATACAAAACACTAATCATTAAAACTAAACTACGGAAATACAGGTCACAATACGTCTTCACTCGTCTACTACCACCTACGACTGACCAGAGGGACTAGCCAATGGCAATCGTGACGGCTGGCTAAAACAAGATGGCGGAAAAACAAGGGAAGGGGAACAGGGAATGGGCCCTTTCGTTATTATTGGTTCATGCGAGATGAACTTCTTAAAACCATATTGTGACTCCGCATTGGTTTATTACAAATATCCGATCCGTTTGATACTTTTGGTTTTCTCTTTAGTTCATTTTTTAGAATTGGCAACCAAAGCGGCCTAATCTCGACTGATGGTTGACTGATTGGTTGGTCTGCCAATTTAATGTATGTTGCCTCAATTAATTTCCTTTTGAAAGAAATGTGGTTCCCGATGTATTATGTGGGCTTCATCCCAATTCATATGATGGTCTTCGGACCATGGTGTGCAATTTTTGACTTTTCTGTGAAACCCTTTCTCGTGTTTTCTTTGTGTTCTTTTATCCTTTACGTTTAGTGGTCTTTTTTGTCTCGCCTATGTATTCCCTATTGCAGCTACATTTTTATACTGTAAACACATTGTTGATTTGTTTACTTTAACCTAGTTTGTAATTATGTATTAGGTTAGTTCTTTACCTGAAGAAGAGATCAGATTGCAGATCTCGAAAACGTAGTGTTACTGTTTTCTTGTTTCACTGAACGATGGCAAATGTCCGGAAAAATCCTGTTTCCTTCACAATGAGAGTGTCTGTTCAAAGGTTGCTTCTGGCATTTATGTCTTACGCAATTTTTGGCAAAATTCTGTTCATTGGACATTCTGAAGACAGCTTACTTTGGCCTAATACATGCGTATTTAGCTTATGGTCTAAGATTGTGGGGTGGCTCTTCTAGATACAAATGTAATAGAGTGTTTAGAATGCAAAAGAAAGCTGTCAGAATCGTTTACAAATTAAATCAAAGAGAGTCGTGTAAAGTAGCCTTCGGGGAGCTTGGATTATCTGACTTTGCCTAGTCTCTACATTCTCGACGTCGTGCTATACTGCCGGATTCAAGTGCGTCTCACTTCGGGGTAGCGACGTACACCAATACGGAACTAGAGGGCGGGACAACTTTCGTATGACACAGCACAGAACTACTGTTTTTGAACGCTTGCCATCTCAGGTTGGTGTAAGGCTAATCAATTAGGCTCCCTGAAGAGAACAAAAGCGTCAATAACCACAAACAATTTAAATCTCGATTAAAACACTTCTTAGTGTCTAAAGCATTTTACTCAGTTGGACGAGTTTGCGATGGGTCGCTGGGATAGTCTTCACTAACGTTAAAAAAGAAATTCAACTCCCCTTCTGATATCCAAGAAAAAATTTGGCCACTATCGAGGAAACGGCAAACAGGTGGCACGCACCCAAAAAATTAATTTTAATTTTAAATTTACTTATCTATTATTTTTACTCAGAATTAAAATTGTATTAGTTATTAGATTAGGACTTTTATTTCTATATGACGCTTGCAATACAATTATTGTTAATTGTTTCTTGCATTAAAGAATATTATTATTACCAGCTGTTCCTACGAGCGCTCACCTGGTATGGCCGGTCAGAGAGCACTTTCACTGTTACACCGGATTGTGCGGTCGTGTTGTGGTAAAGAGGAGATACTATCAGCTGTTCACGGGCGCCCACCTGGTATGGCCGGTCTGAGAGCACTTTCACTGTTACACCGGATTGTACGGTCGTGTTGTGGTAAAGAGAGATACTAATCAGCTGTTCACGAGCGCTCACCTGGTATGGCCGGTCAGAGAGCACTTTCACTGTTACACCGGATTGTGCGGTTCGTGTTGTGGTATAAAGAGAGATACTATCAGCTGTTCACGGGCGGCCCACCTGGTATGGCCGGTCAGAGAGCACTTTCACTGTTACACCGGACTGTGAGGTCGTGTTGTGGTAAAGAGAGATACAATCAGCTGTTCACGGGCGCTCACCTGGTATGGCCGGTCAGAGAGCACTTTTCACTGTTACACCGGACTGTGCGGTCGTGTTGTGGTAAAGGTGAGATAATATCAGCTGTTCACGGGCGCCCACCTGGTATGGCCGGTCAGAGAGCACTTTCACTGTTACACCGGATTGTACGGTCGTGTTGTGGTAAAGAGAGATACTATCAGCCTGTTCACGAGCGCTCCACCTGGTATGGCCGGTCAGAGAGCACTTTCACTGTTACACCGGATTTTGCGGTCGTGTTGTGGTAAAGAGAGATACTATCAGCTGTTCACGGGCGCTCATCTGGTATGGCCGGTCAGAGAGCACTTTCACTGTTACACGGACTGTGAGTGTCGTGTTGTGGTAAAGTGAGATACTATCAGCTGTTCAGGGCGGGCGCCCACCTGGTATGGCCGGTCAGAGAGCACTTTCATTGTTACACCGGACTGTGAGGTCGTGTTGTGGTAAAGTGAGATACTATCAGCTGTTCACGGGCGCTTACCTGGTATGGCCGGTCAGAGAGCACTTTCACTGTTACACCGGACTGTGAGGTCGTGTTGTGGTAAAGAGAGATACTATCAGCTGTTCACGGGCGCTTCACCTGGTATGGCCGGTCAGAGAGCACTTTCACTGTTACACCGGACTGTGCGGTCGTGTTGTGGTAAAGTGAGATAATATCAGCTGTTCACGGGCGCCCACCTGGTTATGGCCGGTCAGAGAGCACTTTCACTGTTACACCGGATTGTACGGTCGTGTTGTGGTAAAGAGAGATAACTATCAAGCTGTTCACGGGCGCTCACCTGGTATGGCCGGTCAGAGAGGCACTTTCACTGTTACACCGGACTGTGCGGTCGTGTTGTGGTAAAGTGAGATAATATCAGCTGTTCACGGGCGCCCACCTGGTATGGCCGGTCAGAGAGCACTTTCACTGTTACACCGGACTGTGCGGTCGTGTTGTGGTAAAGTGAGATAATATCAGCTGTTCACGGGGCGCCCACCTGGTATGGCCGGTCAGAGAGCACTTTCACTGTTACACCGGACTGTGAGGTCGTGTTGTGGTAAAGTGAGATAATATCAGCTGTTCACGGGCGCCCACCTGGTATGGCCGGTCAGAGAGCACTTTCACTGTTACACCGGACTGTGCGGTCGTGGTTGTGGTAAAGTGAGATAATATCAGCTGTTCACGGGCGCCCACCTGGTATGGCCGGTCAGAGAGCACTTTCACTGTTACACCGGATTGTACGGTCGTGTTGTGGTAAAGAGAGATACTATCAGCTGTTCACGGGCGCTCACCTGTATGGCCGGTCAGAGAGCACTTTCACTGTTACACCGGACTGTGAGGTCGTGTTGTGGTAAAGAGAGATACTATCAGCTGTTCACGGGCGCTCACCTGGTATGGCCGGTCAGAGAGCACTTCCACTGTTACACCGGACTGTGCGGTCGTGTTGTGGTAAAGTGAGATACTATCAGCTGTTCACGGGCGCTCACCTGGTATGGCCGGTCAGAGAGCGCACTTTCACTGTTACACCGGATTGTTCGGCCGACATGGTAAGTTTGCAGTGCAAGGTTGTGTGGAGGATGCTAGAAGAAATGCTGTATGTAACTTGGCATCCTTGCTGTTCTCTTTTGCACGTTGATAATGGTAACTGCAATTTTTAATTACGTCTCATCACTTTAATCTTTTTTTTTGTCACTTTTTATTTATTCCAAGTTAAGTTGTAGGGTAATACTAATTACATGAAGTTTATAATGTAAATGTGGACACTAAAAAATATGTAATGTAAAACAAATTATAGAAGTTACGATTTTACACTTTTCTTCACTTAATTCTTTGTGCCAACAAGTTTTATTCCAAGTTCACAACTTTTGTGCATAAACATATTTTCAGCAGCATCTTCTGTTTTAAAATGTTTTTAGTTTTACCCAATATGTATCTAGAATGAATTCGGTCTGTATCGACCAGTGTATGTGTTCAATTGTTTTAAATAAATATAATTGTTATACATTACAATACAAAATTTTAAAAACAATATTATATACATATTGTGCAAATGTAAATAAATATTTTTAAGCACATCAAGTATGTAGGACATTATTATTTATGTTTTACTATCAGTGAACTCAAAATGCCAAAAGTAAAATTTACAACCAAATCTTTTCGACGAAACACATTATAAATCGGATATAAATTTGTAGATATACTACGCAATAAAGAGTAGTTTGTATTAATTTGCAGTAATGAATTCAACATAGGCTCATAAATTGTGTTTTAATTTATTTGGTACAATAATAAAAATACTATAAAAATAACTACAACAACACTTAAAGACATCTACAGACAAATATTTACAATTAAAAGGGTGATAATAATAAATAAAAGTAACTAGCTCTCTATTAATACCGAGTAAATGGTAAAATATTTAACACTACAATAGCTTGTAAAATTAATACAAATTGATGAAGACAGGTGGGGTTTAACATACAATTAAATGTGTCAATGAGGATTTAGAGATCTTACTGAATTCTCTGATCACTTCTTTCAATACATTGTGACTCATTAAGTAATGTTTATTAAATACAATGTAGAGTAAACCATAAGCAATTATGTTTTATTTAATAACTAATTCATTAGTTTTTAATTATTGTATTACATAACTTTATTAAAGTGTTAAACAAATTGTTTTTAAATTCACATAAAGCTTTAGAAGCATATGTAAAGTCATTTTGCTTAAAATAAACTCATAAATATGTTAAGTTGTAAACTGAAGTTATCAGAATTTTATTAATGAAAATTCTCTATTTGAGTCATAAAAAGATATTGTATTAAAACAAACACTGCATATAACAAAATTACAAGCACCAGTACATGACCAATAGCTAATCTAAAGTCAAAATCACCTCTAAAAGTGTGTTTTTTTTTAAGTTTGGGTGCATGATACGATTTTTGTAATGTTAATAATTTATTAGGTGTGCTCAAGTTGTAAAAATGTTTTGCGCCATCTTAAATTTAAATCTGAAATTGGATTGTAAGTGCTGTACTGTTTCATGATACAGTAGTGATTTTTAGTCAATGTTATTAACTTTTGGAAATAGCCGCACTAGTGAAATTGGTCCGTAATCGGCCAGATGATTATCACTTCCACTGCTGGTACACGGGGTAGGGCGTGTTGGTGACCCAGAGGAGCCTGGCCAGCTGCTGATCATAGTGGGGGGTGGAGGCGTGTGGTGGCGAGGGTGGCGCGGGAATCTGCTTGGGTAGGTCACTACTGGTCACCGGAGGCTCCCGGGTCAGCAGGTTGGCGGGGGGTCTCGGCAGCACGACACAACTGGCGGGGGGTGAGAATGTCATCAGCCATAACACCAGCGGGAGATTCCACGCACAAATCATCGCCTGTAAATACAAACATAGAGCAATAATTGTTTGAGGTCAATTCCAGTTAATGCACGAGAAAGAATCTTATATTTTCAACTATTGCAACAGCAAGCTAACTAACATTTCTTAGAATTATAACAATGGGGCTAAAATATAGGCTGTTGAAGCAACGAGAACACCTCTATAACTCAATAATGTCTTGGTGTAGAGTACATAATTGACAATGGATGGTGTTAGAAGGATAACATGATTATGGACATGCCATCGTTATATTATGTTATGACACAAAAGAAGCACGATTTTTTGTAAACTGATCTCTGCATTATTCTTCATTGTTAACAGGATTTCGGATATTTGCCATCGTTACGTGTTACAAGAATAGAACACTACGTTTTGGGGTTTGTAATATAGTATCTTCTTCAGGCGTTAAAAACGTTAAGCATAAAAAAAGTAATAAATTCAGACTATAATTTAAAAAGTCAAAACTATAAAAGTGTCTTGACATCCAGCTCCAAGTCAGGAGAAATGCAAACGAAAATCACAACACAACAGGTGTGATATACGCGCCCCAAACAGGTAAGATGAAATTGGAAAAGAAGTTGACTCTTGTCGTTAGCTCAGTGGCGCACCTGAAAAAAGCACAGAACGGTGTGGATTGGGAGGATGGATCGGTAGACTGTCACTTCCTCCACAATCCAGTTACTTTCCTGGATCTGAATATCATCACATGTGCTCTGAATTTGGACACGCATCATGACATAAAGATCCAGAAGAGTGACATGAGTAAACAGTAGGCCGAAGGCGACAGTCTACCGATTCATCGTGTCAATCCACGGCGACGTGAGCCAACTTCTTCTCCAGTCTCAACTGCACTTCTACAATCCGTACTTCTCTTGACTTGGAGCTATATGTCAGGATATCTTTATTGCCTTGCCAATTTTAGAAGTGTCGTGTTTTCAACCCTGTAATCCTTTGAAGTGAGCCACAAAGGCTAGTTTCTCAGCCTGCAGGTCCCCGTGTACTATGTTTATGCAACTGGTGCACCACCGCCGCCGCCCGCCCGCCACACCGCCACACAACTATAACTCGCAGCTATGGTATCTCGGACACAGTTTACGAGTGTAGTTGCCACTTGTGAACTGACGATACAATAGGGAAAGTGTGTAACCGACCACGGGCACGGCACATCTGGCGGCTTGACAGATGCATCGGCTGTGGTTATGCTTTCTTACTTTTTACGCTCAGGGCCTCAGGCCACTCTTCGTTATCGCTTCCACGTCTATTTCTGGTGCTAACGTGTTCACATGTGTGTCGTTTTCTACCTCCCCAGTTCAAGTTGTAATTGGTATTTCAGAGTTTGCAAAATATGGACCATTTACAGTGTTTGGATTACTGAATAGTGTGTTCAGATTTGAAATAGGAACATTACTTAGAGAGTTAATATTTAATGTTTTTGTGTAGGTTTTATCGTGTTTAGGTATCTATCTATTCTCTATTGTGCCAGAGGGTTCACTTCTGGCTTGTTTATGCCTTCCAGTTGACCCACACTGGGTACAGCAAAAACCTTATGGATGTTTGTTTTTGTTGTCTATAACATGTTTCATCATATTATAATCTTGGCACCCGTAATATGTTTAGTAATTTGATTTTGTCATTGATTAGTCAGATGGTTTTATTTCGTGCGCCTCTTACGTTCAGTACATACAGTAGTGTTGTCTGGATGTACGGATGTCGAGAGCCAAGATAGCCAGAGGTGAGGTTGGTGTGGCAGTCCCCATTCTCACAATTGTCGGGTATTTACCGCTGACTGAACAAGGAGGGTCACTGTCGTGAAAACTAGATCGGAGAAAGTCCGCTTTTTGTTTCCATTTTCCTACAGTTTTCTTTCTATCAACGTTTAGTGCCACAAAGAATTGATTCAACCAACAAAACTTGGTTCAAATTAAAAGTGTCACAAACATTTTCAGGAAACACTTTCTATTATACCGATTACTTACGTAGACTGTGGTATTATATCGGCAAAAACAGATCAGTATTTTAAACATACTCTAAAGGGATTGTAAAAATTGGCCCAAAATGAGTTTTCAATTTCTTACTTAATTTTATTTATAGTACATCAGAAAACGTTCAGGAACTTCATGTATGGAGTGAAACAAGCGTGAACAGAATCGCAGCCACACACTTGCGCTGGTCCACACAGTGAATGGCAGATATTTCATCGTTCACCGTCTGGTGTGTGGGCATTTGTTTTTGCCATGCGATCGAAACTTTTCCGTGGCCGAAGAGTCCGCTGGAAAGCGATATCGTGTTTATGTACCTAGCGAGTATCAAAATCTCATCAAAAGTGTTCTGAAGAGTTCCTGCCATTCGGAGTTAAGAGTGTACAAGATTTTGATGAGTAATGGCTTTAATAATTAAAATGCGCTAAACGACTTGAGGAGAAAAGGCGCTAGGTTCAATATTAGTCGATGCAGGCACTTATTATATACTAGGACGAGGTTCAAGGATGCGTTCATACTTCCTGGCACATCGGTTGTCTTCATAGTTGGCCATTAGATGCTCATTATAATCAAGCTGACCAAGAACCAGGATGGCGTGTTACTTCCTGTAGGCAAGCTGTGCAACGGAAAAGTTTAAGTGAGTGCGAAAAAACTATCACACGCTGGTAATTTTAAACATTATATTTCTCATGAAAATAAATGTTAAGGTGATAGTAGTGTGAAACAATGGGTTTAAAATATTTCTTCTGTTTACTTTTTTTATAGAATACCTGAAAACTATGTACAGTAGGTTGTCATTAGTTAAAAACAGGAACTTTAACAAAGGTTGAAATATCCTGTATGCTGTTGTAAAACTCCAGACGAACCTCTATAGCAGCACATTTCTCATAAATAGTGTAGCTATACGTTCAGGATAATTTATAAAAACAGTCTATTAAATTATTTTACATTTAAAGAAAAAAACAGCGTATTTTATTTGTGCTCTTTTCAATTAATAAAAAAAAAAACACTCCAACTACATCATATTCGTACTCTGACTTAAAGTAAATAACAATTAAACTACACATACAAATATATTAATACCATGGTAATAGCATTATAAAATCCACGATTACACTTAAATAGCTCGTACATGAATGTTTTTAATATTTAAAATTTAACAGAGGAAAAATTTTAACCGTTATTATTGAAGTTTTTTTCTAAAATACAGACCAATTGATTGGACAGATCGGACAAATGAAAGCAGTTTGATCTCGGTAAAATTGATAAACGGCCCATATTTTCGCCATTGTCCTACGGAATTGTTTTGTCTATTATGTAATAGACAATAGTAGTCTATTTTATCAGTTTGAAATTGTGTATTGGTCTACAGGGACACCTCGCACACAATATGGACGCAGACTTGTTCTCCAGTTGGTCTGTCGGAAACGAAATGCCTGTTAAATTTGATCGGCACATACACGTCGCGCCGCCTGGTATTAAACGGCACGACTTGTAACTTTAACTGTTGATTAAACACTTCTGAAATTAAAATAAAAGATCAATATTTTTCACTCAGTATCGAAACGTACTTGTAGGACACCCCAACAATATTATAAGTTTTTGCATGATAACTTACGTGTAATTGTTCAATTGAGATAGTTCATACACTACTAAACCAATTAGAATAATCTCTAGATTGTTTTGCACTACATCTCTCTGAAACGATAGTTCTGTCAACCCTGAACATTGAACCGGCGCGAAGATGAAAGGACATAAACTTAATGAGATGTTCCTACACTACAACACTGATGAGAGTAATCTCTAGACTGTTTTGCACTATAATCTCTCTGAAATGACAGTTCGCGACCATTGAACCATTGAACCGGCCACGAAAAAAGAAGGATAATTAATCCATTGGAGTAGTTCAATACACTACTTTAGACCTATGAGTTGGTAATCTATAGACTGTTTTGCATACTTCATCTTGTCTGTACACGATAGTTCTGCAACCCTTGAACGTTTTGAACCGGCACGATAGGAAGAAGGATAATAATCCATTGCGAGATGAGTCATTACCACTATTAGACCTATGAGTGTAATTCTATAGGACTGTTTTGCCACTACATCTGTCTGGACCACGATAGTACTGCAATGCCCTGAACACGGTTTGAACCGGCACGGACGAAGAAGGATAATAATCCATTGAGATTGTTCATACACTATTAGGACCTATGAGTGTAATCTATAGACTGTTTTGGCACTTACAATCTGGTCTGAACCACGATAGTTCTGCCAACCCTGAACGTTGAACCGGCACGAAGAAGGAAGGATAAATAATCCATTGAGATAGTTCATACACTATTAGACCTATGAGTGTAAATCTATAGGGGACTGTTTAGCAACTAACATTCTGTAATGACACGATAGTTCTGCAACCCTGAACGTTGAACCGGCACGATGAAGAAGGATAATAATTCCATTGAGATAGTTCATAACACTATTAAGACCTATGAGTGTAATCCTATAGACTGTTTTGCACTACATCTGTCTGGACAACCCCCCGACCCTCCTCCCCTACCCCCCCCCCCCCCCCCCCCCCCCCCCCCCCCCCCCTCCGTTCCCCCCCCTGCCCCCCCCCCCCCCCCCCCCCCCAACCCTGAACGTTGAAACCGGCACGAAGAAGAAGGATAATAATCCATTGAGATAGTTCATACTCTTATTAGACCTTGAGAGTGTAAATCTATAGATTGTTTTGCACTACTTCTCTCTGACACGATAGTTCTGCAACCACTGAACGCTTGAACCGGCACCGAGAAGAAGATAGGATTAATTAATCCATTGAGGATAGTTCAATACACTATTAGACATCGTAATGAGGTGTAATCTAACAGAATGTTTTGCACTACATCTCTCTGACACGATAGTTCTGCAAACCCTGAACGTTGAACCGGCACAAAGAAGAAGGATAATAATCCCATTGAGATAGTTTCATACACTATTAGAACCTAATGAGTTGTAATATCTATAGACTGTTTTGCATACATCTGTCTGGACACTGATAGTTCTGCAAACCTGATACGTTTGAACCGGCGACCGAAGAAGTACAGGATAATAATCCATTGTGATAGTTCATTACACTATTAGAACCCTATGAGTGTAATCATATAGACTGTTTTGCACCTACATCTGTCTGACACGATAGTTCTGCAACCCTGAACGTTTGAAACCGGCACGAAAGAAGAAGGATCAATAATCCATTGAGTTAGTTTCATAACACATTATTAGTCATCATGCAGTGTACAATCTATAGACCTGTTTTGCACTACATCTGTCTGACCACGATAGTTTTTCTGCATCCCTGAAAGTTGAACCGGCACGAGAAGAAGAAGGATAATAGAGCCATTGAGTGTAACACACACTATTAGGACCTTATTGAGTGTAATCTATAGATTGTTTTTGCACTACATCTCTCTGGACACGATAGTTCTTGCAACAACCTGAACGTTGAACCCGGCACGAAGAAGAAGAAGAAGGATAATTAAATCCATGAGGACAGGTTCATACAACTGATTAGACCTCATGAGTGTAATCTATAGATTGGTTTTGCACTTACATCTCTCTGACACTGAAGTAGTTCTGCAAACCCTGGAACGTTTGATCCGGTTACCGAAGAAGAAGGATAATAAATCCAATTGAGATAGTTCATACACTATCTAGACCTATGAGTGTATGTAATCTATAGGATAGTTGTTTTGCACTAACATCTCTCTGACACGATAGTTCTTGCAAACCCTGAACGTTTGAAACGGCTACGAAGAAGAAGGATAATAATCCCATTGAGATAGTTCATTACACTATTAGACCTATGGAGTGGTAATCTATAGAATGTGTTGCACTACATTTCTCTCTGACACGATAGTTCTGGCAACCCTGAACGTTGAACCGGGCACGAAGAAGAAGGATAATATATCCATTGAGATACCGTTCATACACTATTAGACCTATGAGTGTAATCTATAGAATGTTATTGTACTATAATCTCTCTGACTCACGATAATTCTCGCCAACCCTGAACGTTGAAACCAGCAACGAAGAAAAGAAGGATTAATAAATCCATTTGAGATAGTTCGTATTACACTATTAGGACCTATGGAGAGTAATCTGTAGATTGTTTTTGCACTTTATCTCTCTGATCACGATAGTTCTGCAACCATGAACGTTGATTGAAACCAGGCACGAAGAAGATGGATAATAATCCCATTGGAGATTGTGCATACACTATTAGAACCTCATGAGTGTAAACTCTATAGAATTGTTTTGCAACATTACATCTCTCGCTGACACGATAGTTCTGCAACCCTGGATACGTTGAACGGCCGAAGAAGGAAGAAGGATAATATCCATTGAGATAGTATCATACACTATTAAGAACCTGATGAAGGAGTAATCTGTAGATTGTTTTTGCACTCTTTTTCTCTATGACCACGATTGTTCTGCAACCCTGAACGTTGAACCGGCACGAAGAAGAAAGGATAATAAATCCATTGAGGATAGTTCATTACACAATATTAGACCTATGAGTGTAATAAGAGATTGTTTTTGCACTACTATCTCTCTGGACACTGATAGTTCTGCAACCCAGAACGTTAAACCGGCACGAAGAATGAAGGGATAATACATTTCCATTGAGATAGTTCATACACTATTAGGCCTATTGAGTTGTTAATCTATAGAATGTTTTGACACTATATCTCTATCTGGACACGGATAGTTCTGAATACCCTTGGGGAAAACGCTTTGAACGGGCACGAAGTAGAATGGATAATAATCTTTGAGTTATAGTTCATTACACTATTAGACCTATGAGTGTAATTCTATAGATTGTTTTGCAAATACTATCTCTCTCGACACGGATAGTTTCTGCAACCCTGAACGTTTGAAACCGGCACGAGAAGAAGAGGATAATTGACCATTGAGTGTAACCACCACACTATTAGGACATATGGAGTGTAATCTATTGAATTTGTTTTGCACTATATCTCCTTTGACACGATAGTTCTGCAAACCCTGAACGTTGAACGGCACGAAGAAGAAGGATAATAATCCATTGAGGATAGTTCATTACACTATTAGACCTTTGAGTGTAATCTATAGGATTGTTTTGCATCTACATTCTCTCTGACACGATAGTATCTGCAACACTGAACGCAGTTACGAAAAAACCGGCACGAAGAAGAAGGATAATAGGGACCATTGAGTTGTTGTAAACACACACTATTAGACCTATGAGTGTTAAATCTCATAGATTGTTTTGCACTATATCTCTCTGAACACGATAGGTTCTGCAACCCTGGAAACGTTTGAACCGGGCAAGAAGAAGAGAGGATAATAATCCACCATTGAGGTATAGTTCAATTACACTATCTAGACCTCATGAGTGTAAATTCTATAGATTGTTCTTGCAATATCATCTCTCTGACACGTTAGTTCTGCAACCTGAACCGTATGAAACCGGCACGAAGATGAAGGCTAATAGACACATTTGAAGTGTAACACACAAACTATTAGACCCTAATGAGTGATAAATCTATAGGATTGTTTAGCACTACCATCTCTCTTGACCACGTTAGTTCTCTGCAACCTGAACGTTGAACCGGGCCACGAAGAGAAGAAGGATAATAGACCATTGAGTTGTAAACACACACTATTAGAACCTATGATGAGCTGTCCAATCTAGTAGGATGTTTTGCCACTATATCTCTCTGACCAACGATAGTTTCAGCAACCCTGAACGTTGAAACCCGGCACGAGGAAGAAGGCTAATAATAATCCATTGAGATAGTTCATAACTATTAGAAACTCCTATTGAGTGTAATCTCATTAGCATTGTCTTTGCACTACATCTCTCTGACACGACTAGTTCTGCTAAACCCTGAACGTTTGAACCGGCTACGAAGAAGAAGGATAATTAGACCATTGTGTGTAAATCACACACTATTAGACCTATGAGTGTAATCTATTGATTGTTTTGAACTACATTTCTCTGACACGATAGTAATCTGCAACCCAGTAAACGTTGAATCCGGGTACGATAGAAGAAGGATATTAATATCCCATTGAGATAGGTTCATAAACTCTATTAGACCTCATTGAGTTGTAATCTATAGAAATTTTGGTTTTTTTTTTGCCACTACATCTCTCTGACACGAATAGTTCTGCAACCCTGGAGACGTTGTTGAACCGGCACGAAGAAAGAAGGAATTAATAATCCATTGAGATAGTTTCATACACTATTAGGGACCTATGAGTGTAATCTATAGAATGTTTTGCACTACATCTCTCTGACACGATAGTTCTGCAACCCTGAACGTTGAACCGGCACGAAGAAGAAGGATAATAATCCATTGAGATAGTTCATACACTATTAGACCTATGAGTGTAATCTATAGAATGTTTTGAACTATATCTCTCTGACACGATAGATAATTCTGCAACCCTGAACGTTGAACCAACACGAAGAAGAAGGATAATAATCCATTGAGATAGTTCATACACTATTAGACCTATGAGAGTAATCTGTAGATTGTTTTGCACTTTATCTCTCTGACACGATAGTTCTGCAACCCTGAACGTTGAACCGGCACGAAGAAGAAGGATAATAATCCATTGAGATAGTTCATACACTATTAGACCTATGAGTGTAATCTATAGATTGTTTTGCACTACATCTCTCTGACACGATAGTTCTGCAACCCTGAACGTTGAACCGGCACGAAGAAGAAGGATAATAATCCATTGAGATAGTTCATACACTATTAGACCTATGAGAGTAATCTGTAGATTGTTTTGCACTTTATCTCTCTGACACGATAGTTCTGCAACCCTGAACGTTGAACCGGCACGAAGAAGAAGGATAATAATCCATTGAGATAGTTCATACACTATTAGACCTATGAGTGTAATCTATAGATTGTTTTGCACTACATCTCTCTGACACGATAGTTCTGCAACCCTGAACGTTGAACCGGCACGAAGAAGAAGGATAATAATCCATTGAGATAGTTCATACACTATTAGACCTATGAGTGTAATCTATAGATTGTTTTGCACTACATCTCTCTGACACGATAGTTCTGCAACCCTGAACGTTGAACCGGCACGAAGAAGAAGGATAATAGACCATTGAGTGTAACACACACACACTATTAGACCTATGAGTGTAATCTATAGATTGTTTTGCACTACATCTCTCTGACACGATAGTTCTGCAACCCTGAACGTTGAACCGGCACGAAGAAGAAGGATAATAGACCATTGAGTGTAACACACACTATTAGACCTATGAGTGTAATCTATAGATTGTTTTGCACTATATCTCTCTGACACGATAGTTCTGCAACCCTGAACGTTGAACCGGCACGAAGAAGAAAGGACAATAGATCATTGAGAGAGGAAGGGAATGTCAAGTTCATTGTGTGCCGCTGACAGTGGGATAGAAGTGACAAATGAAATCACCGGTGTCAGTTCCGTCTAATTGGGGCACATAAGTCATTAGAGAGCCCCAGCTGATAATTACTGCCGACTGCAAGTCACTGACATTCGGCGCATGCGCACAGCCGGTGTATTGACCTTAACCCGGTATGGGATGTAGGCTTCGTTAAGCCCCCAATTAATTGGTTAGCGGGGATTGATAACAACGCTCGTCGAGTACAGTACAATTGGATGTTCTCTAATCACATATCAGCAACAACAGCAGTGGTTGATTTCTAATTGATCAAAGAGAACGTACTGTTACAATATAAACTTGATAACGTATGTGGCTTTATAACAGTACAACTGAGGTCACTACGTAATTCGATCATCGCGATCAATATTAGTTGAACAAGTAATAAGAACATATGCAACATCCTCATTAAGTAATTAATTATTTGGTGTTCTAATGAGTTCTCAATTCGAAATATAAAAATATATGTTTTAAATAGTTGTCACAACGTTTAAATCAGTCAGAAAATTAATATGAAAATTATTAATTATTAGTCTAATGTTTTATGCATGACGAAAGTAGATTTTTGAGTAAAGTGGCAGTTCTCAACGGCATTGACCGGCACATTTATGTGCTGCTGACATTAAATCGGATTGTACTCTATATGTTATGACAGATAGATGAATAAATTCTGAAATAATGTTCAAACTAAAAGTTTACCTTCGTAAGTTGCAATAAAAGTACAAACCCAAAAAAAGTGTGAATGGATAAAAAAACACTGAAAAACGACAAAGTCTCCAATGTAACACGATCTGAAAACAACATAGGATCGTATACTGCTAAATTAAATGTAAAATCAGTACGCCAGTAATGAAAATAACTGTTAGTAATGATTCTTAAAATAATCCCAAGTTCCAGGTCAGTATGTTTTTACAAGTTGAAGTTTTTTATAAATTAAACAAAGGCATTTGACCAAATACAAAATTCCAGGTAATCGTGTATTTGAATGTTTTACAAGGACTTATGAATAATAATCGAACTAAACCCAGATATTAGCACAGTAGTACTATGAACTTCTGTTAAGATTCAACAAACATGGTATTAAACTACAAATTTATCTAAGGCAGTTTGTGTGCAGTTTTAATTTATAAACGATAGTCTTTTTGCACAGCAGTCGAACATACGAGTACCTCTATTTTGTTTGATAGATTACATACAGTTCTGAATATTTGCAAGGAAAAGCTCAGGCTTTTGACTCTTCTCCGTGGTGTCATTGAAAGAGTTGATGTACTAATAATCGCGACAACATTAAACATCGTCCATGGTCCAACTGGTTCTCTAAATCAATTCAAATCAAATCTGTTTTATTGCTGAGACAATAATACATCGTATGGCAAACGTCAATTAATAATAATATTCTAAAATTTCAGTCATTCATACTATAATACACATACAGACATACAATGTTTACAATCACACCTCTTTCATTCATCGCCAATGCAACCCACTTCGAACAGTGGTGTCAGTCTTCTAATTGGGCGGCCTCCCAGTTGAAAGCCAAAAACTCAACTGCATTATAAAAAATGCTTGAGACACCTAGAAGCGTTTTAGGCGAGTCTTAAACGCCTTTGGCGTTGGAGCATCTTTGATTGAATTGGGCAGTCTGTTGAGGAATTGAACACCCGCTTGTGAAGGCAGGCGTTCATAAACAACCGTCTGTGTCTACCAGTTCGGTAGTTTCCTCTGCCACGTGTCTCATACATGTGTATGTCTTGTCCTCTGGTTAAGGTACATTTATTCATACAAAACATAGTTGTTTCCAATATGTAGAGACATGGCAGAGTCAACAGCTGCAATTTCTTGAAGACTTGCCTGCACGACTCTCTGAATTTGATTTTTGCGATGATTCGAATTGCTTTTTTTTTGGAGTCTGAAAACTCTTTGGAACTGAGTGTTAGCGCAAGCTAAACGATGCAAATGTCGGAGTCGTCCACGTGCCTGAAACTGTTTGGTAACAGACAATACCGCCATTGTCATTCCGAGTTTTCCTATCTCAGTTATTGTGTTCTGCAACTCTGCATCCATTCATAAGGTTGTCAGAACGTCCTGAAATCGGAATAAGTAACTATTGCGTTTCTTGTTTTAGTGTCATTACAATTATCATTGGTATATCAACAGACTAGAATTCTTCCTGTCCCAGGTATTGCGTTCTGCAACTCCGCATACAATCATAGGACTGTCAGAACGTCCTGAAATCGTTGTAGGTAACTATTGCGTTTCTTGTTCTAGTGTAAGTTCCATTATAATTGGTAGATTGACAGGGTAGAATTTTTCCTGTCCCAGGTATTGTGTTCTTCTGCAACTCCGCATACAATCATAGGGCTGTCAGAACGTCCTGAGATCGTTGTGGTATCTCTTGCGTTCCTTGTTCCAACGTCATTTCCATTGTATTTTATTTCTCAAAAGGATATAAGTTTTCTTTGATGACCGATCGCCAGTAAAGATCACGCTGGAGTTGTACTGAAAATATCCCCGGAGTTTATAGCTCTGACTTGTAACGTACCACATGATTTATTCTGGTCACGTTGCTTGTGTAAACGTTTCCGCGTTCACGTGCCGTACAACTGTCCTAAACTCGAGCGGAACGACGCGCAGTTGCGTAAGTTTTGCGAGCGAAGCAAAAGTAAATTGGGAGTAGATTTGGACGGAGAAAGTAGATGAAAATTGCCGTGTGTTGCCCCCTGGCTGCCAGAAACCTTCCCAGTCGGTAGTTATCAAGTGTGTAGCGTGGCGCAGGCCAGTTGGCTGTTCATGTGGCGTGGTTCACTGTCAAGCAGACACAAAAATGGCGATAGTTTCTCTTTTAAACAAATTTTTGTATATCAAGAATAAGGTTCGTTTCATCAGTAAATATAACCAAATGGAGAATGAACATCCAATTTTCATTTTGCATGACGACAGTTTTATAGAATCTATTTAAACGGTTTCAGTAAACATTTTATGAGATAAAATCTTTCTATATTTGCTTTTCGAGAGGAATGGGGGCTTTCTCAGACATCACTAATGTAAGAATGTTAAGTTCAGCTCCAGTTCACCTTTCAATTAGTGCATCATTTGAAGTCTAACGGTGTGACAGATTTGACTCCTGTAATCTGGAATCAACATCCATCTGAAGATATCCAAAACATTCGGCGACGAAGAAACTCAATACAAACTCTCTACATCGTTTCGACACCAGAGATACCTGAACTACAAACAAAGGTAATCAAGATGCAGTGGTGTTCTCATTGTCTCATCAGGTACACAATCGAGTGCACTATTCTGAGACGATCTCTAGAATGTTGCTCCCGTGATTTGAGATCGTCTCACAGCGTTAGACTTCAAATGCTGCCACTAAGTGGAAGGTGAAATGGAGATGAACTTAACATTCTTATTACTAATGTATTTACCTGTCCGAAAAAACGTGTTTTGTTTTAAATTTCCCATTATAATATAAAAATAATCAATTTCTTGTAGTGATCGTATCCCCAGATCGTGTCAAAGTGATATGGCACCAATGGTCTTGCTGTTGTGTTAGATTTTGAAAACATAGCAATCAATAATGCTAATTTTGAATTGTCAGTTCTCTCGTGCCTCCAGAATTTCAATGGGTATTCCATTTATAATTATTCAAGTAATTAACTTAATACTCCAAATCCAATGACGTACATACAGACAGATAATTTATCATCCAACAGAACTTGCAGAGAGTGCTATGGTACAGAAGAAAAATCATTCGCCCACGGACTAATGAACACCTGTCAAGCCCAAAAGAGAGTGGCCCTAAAGAGATAACCTACATATGCCAAATTTGTTGACAGACTTCATCTGTGTCTTAATCGATCGACTGGTGGCAGAACGTTCTGCACGACGTGACAGCGGTGTACGATGTACGATAGGAACAGAAGGTCAGGCTCTCCACCGCCACCGTCACCGCCACCGCAGCTGCCGCGGTTGTGATTGACATTGTGATTGTGTTGTGATTGGGCCTCCCACTCGCCTCACGACGCGATGTCGATTGCTCTGTTTGTGTTGCGGAAGCTCTGTTGCGCCACGACCAATATGTTTGTTTGGACGTCCATCATCCAACGACAGATGCTAATGGCGTAAGGTAGTCGCAGTCGTGAGACGGATCTGTTTCCCAACACGACTGTTCAACGTACAGACAATATAGAACCGCCTTTGACATGGTGCTGCTGCTCATTCCACCAGCATTTCCTTGTTTGCTAAGAGACGATGCTCAAAATGTGTACCGAATCAAATCAAATCAAATCAAATCAAATCAAATTCTTTACTGTTCATTGACATGATACATGCATGGAACATTGTCAGATTTTATAGAACCGATTAATACTAGACAGAACAAAATCACACATTTAAATATCAGTTAAAACAGTTTAAAATATAAAATAGTACAACTTAAAACTACAAACAATCTAATTTATATCGTCCACTAGGCTGGAGCACCGCTCACCAGTTCGTTAATGGAGTAGAATGCTTGTCTGATTAGGTATTTTTTTAAGTTGTTTTTAAAAGACGTCTCAGTCTCGCATGCTGTGATACTAGAAGGCAAAGCATTAAAGATTTTAGGGCCCATATATGACATTGATTTTTTTAAATGTGTTGTTATGGTGTTGCGGAATGATTAGAGCATCTCTGTTTCTTGTAGAATACACGTGGTTAAATGATGGGAAGGATTGAAGGTTCTTAAATGTAAATGTGGCAACCGAATATATATAAAGTGATGGCAATGTCATTAGGCGTTCCCTAGGGAAAACCTCCCGACAGCTCTCACGATGACCCAGACCACACATCAGTCGAACAGCCTTCTTCTGCAGTTTGAAAACCCTTAACTGATCAACCTACCTGAAGCCGTTTCCCCAGAAAATCAATCCATATGTTAAAATGGGCACAAAGTAACCAAAGTACACCAGCCTAACGGTATCTCTAGACAGAAAAAACTTGTTAGGTACCTTAAAGAGTAAATGCTGGCACCAAGTCTTTGACAGACATGACTGATGTGATTTTGACCAATCAAATCTGGAAATCAATGTGGAGTCCCAGGAAGCAGAGACCGTTTGAAGAATGCTCGATAGGTATATTGTCAAGGAGAGTAACTAACGCACTCTCATTCTTGTGGGGTCTAAAGTGGGACTATTGAGGTTTTTTTCAGGATTGAGAAATTAAATAGTTAGCAGAAAAACCAAGAACTAAGACTCTTGAGTGAAAAAAGCAAGCTCGGTGGAAAGAGATTGAGCTGTGTCAGCCTGAATAAGTACACTGGTGTCGTCCGCATATTGCACCAAGTGGCCCCTCACAGAGTTAAGGTCATTCACGTATATATTAAATAAAAGAGGGCCAAGAATTGAGCCTTGCGGCACACCAACCTTGACCGGTAAGAGAGCAGACCTACCCCTACCCCCTTTGTTGGTGATCTCAACAAACTGAGAGCGACCAGAAAGATAGGAACGAAAACCACTCTAGAGGGATGCCTCTAACACCGCACATTTTCCATCTTGTCCAGGGAGACGTTGGTGATTGACGGTGTCAAAGGCACGGGAAAGATCACAAAAAATGCCCGCAGTCTCATTGCCAGAGTCAACAGAAGAGAAGGCGGTATTAAGGAAATCATTTATCGCGTGAGTGGTTGATTTATCTTTAAGAAACCCGAATTGTGAAGGAGATAGTAAGGAATTTTTCGTTAAGAAAATTAAATCATTCTATTGTGAATTAATCGTTCAAATACTTTGCTCAAACGTGGGAAGAATTGAGATGGGGCGATATGGTTATCTGAGGTTCTATCTCCCTTCTTAAAGACAGGAATGACCTTGGCGGATTTTAACGCAGAAGGAAAGAGTCCTTGGTTTAATAGAATTATTAAACAGGACAGTTAAGGGACATGAGAGTGAATCTGCAACCCTCCTGACAATGGATGGAGACATATCAAATACATCAGAAGAGGAGCTGGCCTTGAGACCCTTAGTCACACTCAACACTTCACTGTACGAGGCAGGAGCAAAAAAAATGCTCGATGAACATGGAGAGCTGGGCAACCCCGAATCAGTTGATGTTATTTTGCTCTGAAGGTCCAACTGATTACAAGCGTTAACGAAATGAGAATTAAACCTTGCAGCTATCAAACTGCACGAATGGACGAAGTGCTTTGGATACCTCTGAGGTCGTAGTAATGAATACTCGATTTGCAAGGTTTACTTATATGTTTAATTGTGGCAAATAACATAAAATCACCACATCACATGTAAAATAATGTATTGCCACGTTTCTGTCAAATAGAGTGATAATGAACTAAATTATATCATGAAAGTGAACCTAGTGGTTCCGATGTTGTATGGGAATTTTGCATACGAACTTAATAATTATTAAAACTTTAAAATTTACTTCCATTCGCGTTGATGTCGATTCACAAGCGCGGGCGTCAGCAACTGACTCGACATTGCAGCTGACTCGGAGCACTCGCAGTTGTACTCATAGTTAAAATCAAACTCAGAGACTTGAAGTTAAACTCTCCTAAAACAAAATCACGACGGTATTAGCCATTAATCGAGACAACTTAAGATTTATGCCAGGTTGTCTCGTCAGAAGGACATCACCACACTTTTATCCATATTAATCTGCCAAATAAAACATCAACCAAGGTAAGTTACTTTACTATTTACAACTTTGTATTACATTCAAAATAGATGTCTCGCATGAAAGGGCTAATTTATAATAGAAAATATAAATTTTACTTACGGACAAGGCGCGCGAGATGTTGCTCGGCAGCTAAAGAGGTCACGAGAGAAAAACTGAATACGCGTGCCAATTAGATTATTAATCCGTCAAGAATTTCATTACAAGAACATCGGATGTAACTTATATTAACCGGTAAAAAGTAACATAGTTGCGAAAATATGGATTATATAAAATGCAACTAACGGTACAAATGCTGCATTTGAAAAATTGTTCAGATTATGCAATAGAGAAGTGCATGTTTTTGGTCAGTAAAGGACGCACTGATACGGTATAATTGGAGCACTTCAAGGAAGTATCTAAGGGCACAACGTTATGTCCAGTTATTACTCCGGGCTGCACGAGCGCAGTCTGCCGTGTCCGACAGTAAATGTGAAGGATACAGGGCGTGGCAGGTTGTCTAGTAAGTGTGGTCTATCGCTCTTGTTCCAATATCAGTTACCGTATCCTTCCTGGCAAGGCGCCTTACACTTGCATGATGTTGTCCGTGGTCTAGACTTATAAATAATTATTGCGTGGGAAAGGAATGTAAACCGTTATTATGCACTTCTAAACACATGTTTTCTCCTAGCAAAAACTACACGAGCACGTGCAGTCATGCATGCCTTTTTACTGCATCGTTGTGTTGGCTGTAGCGTCCATGACTGTAATAAAAGTAGTGTTATATCACGTTTACCCAAACATGACCGTTAACGTTGTGTGCCAAAATATGCTGAAATATGTTTCCGGAGTGTACTACGTGTCTGGCATGTTTACACTTCTTGAAATGTTCTTTTTATACGTTTGCATTCTGTCAAATATAACAAACGTGAACCTGGAAGTTCATTTTCAAACAAGGTTGGAAAGGAAAGGAAGTGCGATGTAATCCAGTCTGGTTTATCTCACGACAAATCGCCCATAGGTTTGGCGTGAACGTTTATCTTAATTCCAAGAAAATTAGTGTACAGAAAGTTTCTACATTCTTCATTTTAATACGTAAACGACAAATCTCTCATAGGTTTGGCGTTGCGTTTATCTTAATTCCAAGAAAATTAGTGTACAGAAAGTTTCTACATTCTTCATTTTAATACGTAAACGACAAATCTCTCATAGGTTTGGCGTTGCGTTTATCTTAATTCCAAGAAAATTAGTGTACAGAAAGTTTCTACATTCTTCATTTTAATACGTAAACGACAAATCTCTCATATGTTTGGCGTTGCGTTTATCTTAATTCCAAGAAAATTAGTGTACAGAAAGTTTCCACATTCTTCATTTTAATACGTAAACGACAAATCTCTCATAGGTTTGGCGTTGCGTTTATCTTAATTCCAAGGAAAATTAGTGTACAGAAAGTTTCCACATTCTTCATGTTAATATGTAAACGAATGACACCATAATTTTCTTTAGTCTAGGCGAATGACTCGAAAAGAAAATGTTTTTACCCGTATTTGAACGATGAAATGTACTTAACAGGAGCGTTATAAAAGCCGCGTTTACACCGGAGTTGCAAACCGAAAATTTCCGACCGTGATTGACGATGCTGGTTGTCGATAGAAGTTTGCAATTTAGTTGAACACAGTACAATTTTCCCTTTATTTTTGTCTGCAACCGAATCAGAACAAGCCAGATGACACGTCCAGTGTACAAAATGTCGAGTACGGAGGAGGAGTTTGTACTTGCTGCGGTAGTGTGTGTTATTTTGGCTAAGACCGAGAAGGTACTAAGGTAAGAGCAAGGAATAGTGGTTGCGATCTCGTAGTAATTTAAACAGTGATGATATAGATCCCCTTTTGGCGGAGTAATTGAGATGAGATGGTAGTACAATAAACTTTCTCTGAATGTCTAGCAAGATTGTGAAATTTTAATTGTTGGTTTTGGACTTATTATTTGCAATAAAGACACACACGTTGTATTTAGGGGAAGCAGGTCCTCTGGGTGCTGCAATAGCCTTTGATCTTTACCGACTTCCATCGAAAACCAAGTTTTTACACAATACGTAGCAATGTTAGGAAGGGTTTATTCAATTCGAATGTTGAATTCAGCTCCAGTTCGCCTTCTTTTTATTGAAGCGTCTGGTATCTGACGCTGTCTCAGACTTAACTGGAATCTAGAGCCGTGTTCGTCTGAAGAGACCCAAAGAAATTCGACAACGAATAAGCTCAAAACGAAACTTTACATCGTTTCGACGTCAGAGATACCCATAAAAAGGCAAGTGGCAGTCTTATTGTATCGTCATGTGCACAATTGAGTGCACTAATCCGAGACGTCCTCTGAGCACAGTAGAGCAACTGAGTTTGCCACACATAACGTAGCTATGGTAGAAGGGGTTGATTCAATTTGAATGTTGAATTTAGTTAATTTTCCTTTTATTTCAGTGTCTGGTATCTAACGCTGTCTCAGACTTGGAACTAAAGTCAACATCCATATTTTTAGTTACCAATTCATAAAATTGGTCGGCAACCATCAGAAGATGCGGTGGTTTTGAGGCGTTCTTTAAAAATTGCCGATAAAAGTTGGTAGTTAAGGTTTACAACACGGCAATTATGGTTACGGTCGGTGTAAACGCGGCTTTAAGGATCAAGGTTATTGTTTCGAACTCAGAAATATTCAAAGGACTTCCAGGGAGGAACTTAATGATGTGGTGTCAGCGTTGAAGTGTTATACAAGGAAAATCCATCAAACCTTCCATAACGTTAGATCTAGTGCAAGAGTGTACTTCGCCGTGTCGGCGTTGCTGAGAGTGGATTCGCTTGTTATACGAGAACTCGCTCATCACGCTAATGGCTCGCTTGTCTTGTCACGGCGCGTGTTTCTCCTGGTTGCGTGTTCATGGCGTCAGTGCACGCGTTTTTGAAGTAATCGTACTAGCCTTCTGTTTCATTCCGCAATGGGTTTTTGTGAGGTTTCTTTAGGTAGTGAAGGAAACCGGATTTTTCCGGAAATTTGCCATAGTTCAGTGATACAAAAAAATCATTGACACTACGTTTCGAGATCTGCAATCTGATCTCTTCTTCAGGCAAATAACAAACGTAGCACAAAATTACAGACTAGGTTAAAATAAACAAATCATACCAGAGCGTTGTGAAACGCGTAAGCTAGGAATCACAACCACCATGTTGTGTGTCAACTTTCCTAACTCTAAAACATGCACTAAATAAAAAACTAAACAGGACACTAATTATAATAATAATAATATTCTTTATTGCATCAACAATCAACAATTTCACAATTGCATTGCATGCGTCAACATTTGAGGTATTAAACACACAATACTTAAATGTGAGAGTCAATAAACAAGGCAGTTAACAAGTATTTGGAATTTCATGGTAACTGGACATCAGGACTGGGAAATTGTTTGTTGATAATTTCAAGGATTTTCATCCCAGCGGCCCATCATGAACTCTTCAACGGAGTAAAAATGCCTTTAACACCAAGAGGCGTTTTAGTCGAGATTTGAATGTTTTGGGATCGTCGAGATGTTTAATTTCCTCAGGGAGCCTGTTGATGATTGTGACACCAACCTGGCATTATAAAAACTGAACTACAGAATACAGGTCAAAATAGGTTTGCATTCATCGACCAACCACCTACGAGTCCGGAAAAGTCCTGTTTCCTTCACAATCCTTCCATTGTCAAAACAAACTTCAAACAAAAAATTCTTTGGGAAGATTTCATTGTAAGCCGACGCTACGGTTGTGCTATGAGAGTTGTAGTATTTGATTGCAAACTGTTGGTTTGTAGTGTGGTAGTTAAGCGTGTTGTACTTCTCTCAACTCAAGACCTGATTGTGCTGACCATTCTAATTGCTGTATCTCTATTATCATTCTATTGTATTTGATATCCGGTTCTAATGACCTACTCATTTCTGTCCGACCCCGACAGACCTTTGATAATGCCTAAATGAACTAAAAATAATACGTGAATTTGAAAACTTCGGCACTACAATATTTCTTAACTGCGGTATTGGTATAATAGCAAGAGTATCAGTTGATATGCAAATTAGCATTGACAGTGACTTTCAGATAACCTTGAACAGGCAACCCGTCAGTGGACGCCAAATGCTCTCCAAGGGAACAAAATTGGCGGGAGAAAGGAGGAACGCCTTGAGAGCCAATTGGAAGGTGTTGGTCAAACTGAGTCGTGACTTTGATCTGTCCACAACAGGATATGTTTTAAGTCCTCGGAGTTGCCCTGAAGTATACGTTGTTCCCTGCAATCTCATTTTTGACGTTATCCAACCGTGCAGGTTGCAGCTGCTTACATCACTATGATACAATGTGAGATAAACCCATGCTTCTGTGACACATTGACACAACAGGCATGCTGACCCTCGCCCCTGCATCGGATTGCCGACCTTGATCACAGTTCCCAGAGAGTCAACTTTCTTACGTTACTCCGACACAAACGGGTTTCAGTGTTGCGAATTTTCGCCTTTTTACTGTCTCCTTTTTTGTTTTCATTCTTGTATTTTGTCAAATCAATTCTATAATGTTGATCACAGATAGAAATTGTATCTAAATGTTGTTTTTTTGATCTTGATATTGAAAAGGAAAGGGACGGCTCAACTAAACATTCTTGAGTGAAACTCAATATCCTGCCTGGCCACTTCGGCTAGCTGCTCTCTGTCCTTGTGTCCAAAGACAGAATTGACATCGTGACAAATCCTTAAAGAAACATCCTTAAGGAAACAGGATTTTTCCACATTTGCCATCGTTCAGTGAGAAAACAATCAGTAACACTACGTTTCGAGATCTGCAATCTGAGCTCTTCTTCAGGTCTCACTGAACGATGGTAAATGTCCGGAAAATTCCTGTTTCCTTCACAATCCTTCCATCGTCAAAAATAAACTTCAAACCTTAAATCCTGATACAAGTCGTCCTTGAAGTGTGCGTAATGTATATGCATTTAAAAGATTACATTTGGAGAACACTGTGGAAGAAAAGAGCCATTGTGTAAGCGGTCGTCACGACACTGCACGCGTGTGTTGTCGGCACAAGTGGTGCTAGTTATAGTTGCAAAACGTATCAGAGACGGGCCGAGTGCGGCTAATCAGTCAGTTCCAGTGCAAGCCGCAGCCGCAGCCGCTCGGCTGTCACAGCTTGGGCAACTGCTAGCTGCTGGCTTAGCTTCGGTGTTACTCGAGTGAGGATATTGATTCATATTCTAGGATATTAGTTCACTACCAGTTTTGTCCCGACGGGATTTAAAAAAGGATTAAAAATAAGTTGAGTAGATCTTCTCTAGCTAACAAAGCCGTAGTGCAATTTAATCCTGGATGCAAATTTTGTCTTTCTGTTGGTTATAATTATAATGTTTACCCAATTGCATTCGGCCTTACATTTAAATCTCTTAAAAAATAAATTACGCAAAAACAGGTTTAATACAAATTTTGCTGAAGAAAGGCCTAAACCATTAATTGATGTTTTAAAAGATAAATTAAATTTGAACAATTCTTTCGATAAAAACAAGTACAAAGAGATATGGAACAAAATAGATATTGTGTTTATAGGATATCTAGCAAGACTTTATTCCTGAATTTTTATTTTTTATTTCAGTCATCACAAAACCAAAATTTCATTTTTAGAATATAATGACAATGAAAATGAAGTAATTTTATTAAGTATTTCGGAAATACGTTATTGTAGTGAAAATGATATTAACCAAACTATAGAAACGTATACAAACGATAATAAAGAAAATGCATAAATATATATAACTTTAATATTTAGAAGTCAGTGATCATTGTGATATATGAAAAGTAAAATATATTACTAAGATATATATATATATATATATATATAAATATATATATATGTTACCGGCAATGTGTACAATTCAGGTATTGTATGGAATACCTAGGCATTGTATACATTGCCGAATGAATTCAGGCAAAGTATGAAATAAACTCATTTCTTAACAATTGTACAAACTTTGCCTAGGCATTATATAGAATGTCGAAAGTTTTGCAGGCAAAGTATAAAATGAACAACATTGTTAAAAATTGTTTATTGCAAATTAACAAACATGAAAATGTAATTAAACATGTATTAAGCAGAACAGAAAATCCTCATATATTTTTACTAGAGTAAAATTAAAGTGAAATATTAATTAAGAAATTACTTGTTACAGCAGGAAAGAGAACTAATGGCACTTCGAGTTGCATTTTCGATTGTTTTTTAACACAAGCACATTGTTTTGGTTTGACATTTATTTTGTTTTGCAAGTGCACATCTCACAAATCCTTGGCCGGTCCTGTTGACTGAGCTTTGCAACGGTTACGAAGTCCTGTTTCTTGATCAGCACGTCTTCTACTCGAAACTAGGCTTTTTTGGCAAACTGTAAACTGTGACCTTGCGTACAGTTGTTTCAAAACTCCGTTGGCGGTCCCTAATTTGTAAAACCCATCTTCTGTCGTATCCATGACCAAGTCACCTCTTCCTTTGTCAACGTCAGGAATTGGAACACGAACAGTGACTCCTTTGGTGACAGGGGGAAACTTTTTATCGGAATTAGCTTTCATTTTCTTAGCTTGTTTTTCAAGACAAGCTTTTGACCTCTTCCTCTCTTTATCAATATTTTCAGAATTAAAACAAGGGACACACAACAGGGTTTTATCAGTATCATCACACCCTGAATTGAATGGCCACATGAAATATGTATGTCCGCTAACCATTTTGCAGTTTTGTTTCTCATTAGTTTGCTGCTGTTTACCTCATTTCTGAAGTTAACTTCTGAAGTGTTATTCGGTTTGGAGTGGAGGTTCTAGACTTGACATTGTTGTTTGTGTTTTGTTGTGTGCATGTTTATTAACCACTCTTTCCAATCTTCTTCGCTGTTTAATGGAATCCAAAATGTCTCGAGGCAGAGAAGATGTTGTAAGACCCGACCTTTACTTTACAGGCCGAAGAGAGCCTCATAGGGCGTTCTTTTGATTTCCTGAAGGTAAAGCTCTATTTTTCATAAGTTGCACACAAATCTCAATCCCTCACTCCAACGGTCAGTTTTTTCATCTTGCATCCAAGTCGAAATCATGTTTTTCAATATCTTGGTTTGCACGTTCTACACTACCCCTGACTTTGATAAATCTGAATCGTGGACATAAAATTTTACAACACTGTCTCCTTGTTTTAATTGGTGTGTATTAGTTTTTTACACATTTTCTACGATCATTACATCATACCTGTTGAGTAGCCAGTAGTGACGAGGCTCCCTTTCTGGCTTGGCCTTAGCATCTTCGACCTCCAACACCAGCTTCTTATAGTCGTCTTCAGTCAAAAAAACACTATTTTTAGCACTTGCATTCCGAATTTTTACAAGTCCGGCACTAAAACGAAGTTTCATTAGCGATAAAACGATCACTAGAACTACTGATACTACTGTTCACTTTGTGACATTTTCAAGCAACAATACAGTGGCACGACAGAACAGAACTGAAGCGTAGGCCTAGCACAATACTGTGGCGTGACGGAACAGAACTGAGAGCAGCGTTATAGCGGGGATTGGCGGGGGGAGTAGGTGAGGCAAGCACGTTGTAACTTGAAAAACAATGGAACAGACAGATTTTTAACTCTGCCTGAGCTCCAGCAGGCATTTTATAGAATGCCTAGGCAAAGTATGAAATGTTTAAAAATTTCACACTTTGCCTGCTTACTTTTGGCAATGTATAGAATGCCTAGGTATTCTATACAATGCCTGATTTTGCACTTTGCCGGTAACATATATATATATATATATATATATATAATATATATATATATATATATATATATATATATAATTAATAGAAAATTAAACACTTTTTTATGTTAAAGAATTTAGTGTCTCATATTATTTAAAAAATAACCATTTCATAATTAGCAAACTAACTTTTGCAAGATATATTATACAGGGTTGGGCAAAAGTGTGGAAACGGCTGTATATCCCTGGAACGGCATCTCTACAAATTAATACCAAATTCAGCACACTATAGCAACTAAAAAATGTGCTTTTTAATGACCTTTGGAACTTTGCCCCTTTTTCTAAAATGGGGGATATGGGGGGGGGGTAACCCCAAACTTTCATACGGCACACCCCATCACGCGATATCTCATTAGAAAGGTCTTGTTAAAAGAACACAAATGGTAAAGAAGAAGAAGACTTCTGTCAGTCAGGCCCGCGACTGCCTCTAGTTGACTATATACAGGGTGACAATTAAGTCTGGAACCTCCTTTTTAATTTTTGAACCACAATAGAAAGAAATACCAAAGTTCACACGTGCTTACTGGTGATAGTAACGCACACATCTGCCCAATTACCGACCAGATAATCCCTTTGGGGGACGGTCCATAAGGAGTCAGACAAAATTCTTAAATAGCAGCATAGGTCTTTAATGAAAAAATTAAAGGTCTTACTTAGCAGAGAGTACAAAGCCGCAAACCGGGCTTCAAAAGGTGGATTCATTTAGTAGTTATAGCTATTTGAATTTTAAAACAATTGAACAATGTAAATTATTAAGTATTACAAGTAAACACCAATTTTTAAGTACCTGTGATCAACGTAAGTGTTCAAAACGTTCCACTCCCATCGTCTGGCAATGTCCTAGGCGGTTGTAAAAGCCATCCACTGCATTTTAAAGGTAGTCACGAGGAATATGTTGAGCTTCTTGGACTATGAGATTTCTTAGGTGCGCCAAATCTCGAGGCTTAGTACGATAAACTTTATCTTTGAGGTATCCCCAAAGAAAAAAATCCAGCGGAGATAAATCAGGAGAACGAGCAGGCCACTCTACTGCACCACGTCTTCCAATCCATCTGTGAAGGAATATTGTATCCAAGTATTCTCTAACAAGGAGAGCAAAGTGTGGTGGGGCGCCATCTTGTTGGAAATAAATTCTTTGAAATTGTCGACCAAGAGCAGCTTGTAGTGCAGGAATTATCTCATTTTGGAGCATTGCTAGATACGGGTCACCATTTAAATTGCCATTGATAAATAATGGGCCCATAATTTGATTTCCTATAATACCTGCCCAAACGTTAAGTTTCTGTGGATGCTGTATGACTCAATCTGCCACTTTCACATTCTAACAGTAGTTATGTTATTGGTAATAATTATTGATTCCTGGCTTCGATTACTACATTGTCAGATGATGGGAGGGGAACATTTTGAACACTTACTTTGATCACAGGTACTTAAAAATTGGTGTTTACTTGTAATACTTAATAATTTACATTGTTCAATTGTTTTAAAATTCAAATAGCTATAACTACTGAATGAATCCACCTTTTGAAGTCCGGTTTGCGGCATTGTACTCTGCTAAGTAAGACCTTTAATTTGATACCAAACTTGACCTATGCTGCTATTTAAGAATTTTGTCTGACTCCTTGTGGACCGTCCCCCAAAGGGATTATCCGGTCGGTAATTGGGCAGATGTGTGCGTTACTATCACCAGTAAGCACGTGTGAACTTTGGTATTTCTTTCTATTGTGGTTCAAAAATTAAAAAGGAGGTTCCAGACTTAATTGTCACCCTGTATTTCAACTCAGTTGGTGTTGACTGTCTATAAGTACATAATGCTCTGGAAATTCCTGAACCAGAAACTGGAGCAAGATGACCGGCCATCTGCCGGATTTAGCAAGCGTGTACACGCGGCACGCACGCCTAAGCGGCCTTGGGCGGGAAAGTGGAGTCCGTCGTCCGTCACGATATTCGGGCCACTCTGTCCGTATCACCCTTTGTTTGCCGCCCGCCCACACTTTGCCAATACTTGTAATTACCCGGAGGCCTTGTACTTTCCCTTTCCCTGCCGCGCCGCTGCACCACCGCCACCGCTCCGTACCAATTAGTATCCGCTGCTTATTCCCGCGTCACAGCACCATAGAGTCTGCACGTGTACCTGTAGAACATGCAAATAGAAGTAGAATATCGCGGAACTGGCGGTCATCTAGAACGCGTTATACGTCAACAACAATGTGTTTCGTAGAATAATGGGAGATTTCTGATTATATATATTATAAAGCCAGGAGCATAAAAACACTAATACCTGTGGCATGTTTGGCGATTCCGGCTTATGGAAGCGTACCTTTAAAGTATTCATGCCCACTTATGCGTTGACTGATTTCGTTGAAAATAGTACCGTTGGAATTGTTATAAAAATTGAAAAAAGTTAATCTTTTTGTTGTTTTTACTTTCAAAATTTGCAACATACGTCATTTTGTTAATGTATTAAATAAAATAACACTATATTTTTAATTGTCCTCTTATTTATTCAAACCTATGTGCCAAATTTGGTTTCTTTATCCTGGTTTAAAAAAATTCAAAATGGTGGTTACCATCTAAACAGGACATTTCTCGATCTATGTTTTTAAAATATTTTTTGTTTGAAATGATAAGTACTATCAGCCTCAGAAGTTTGTGATACCTTTTTGTGTCATATATGTCATATATATATACACTCTACAAGAAAAACTAAAACGTGTTTGACTGCGTATTCATCACATCTTTAAAATTACACACCTTCTACAATTCTGCGACGAATAATAAGGGCTTAAAAGTATTTGAATTGGGTATAACTAAAAAACAAGGTCATTACAGTCTTATCATGAAACACGGGTCTCGTTGCATTTAAGAAACTTCCAGAAGGTCCAAAAGAAACTTCCTCGAAAAAGAATTCTTCGTAAATCGTTCAACGAGTTGGTTAAACGTTTTAAAACAAATGTCAAATTCGATTTATTTTTTATCGATTGCGGTCAACAGAAGTATTTTTATTGTGCATTGAAGAGATATAGAATCCAGTAAATGAGCCAGGAAAAGGAATAGCAACATTGGTAAAAGAGCTCGAAGTCTTTTAGTCTTTCCTTATTCAAAGTTCCCGATTCCATGAGGGTTAAGATGGACTAGATAACAAAAGAGGTAGTTCGAGAGCCAGGTCTAAAGTTCAAGGCCAAGACACGCTTCCGCACTCCGGTGGCAGTTCGTGTTTAATTTACCAAATAATGTGAGCACGGTGTCGTTGGCGCCCACTTCCGTGACCGCGACCGCAAATAAAGCGCCATCATCAGTCGTAACGAGGTCTGTCGTTGATCTCATCAGAGGACAAACTCGATCTCACTGATTGATGACTCGCGTGTCGGACTTGATGCTGCGAAGGACTGCAGATCTGTCCACCTCGGTCACACTTGGCAAACGCTCAGACATTGAACTCTGGAGTCGTGCCTTTCATTCCAGTCTGTATAACAACACAATGGGACGGTCGGAAACGGCAATTCCAGAACAAACAGCTGACGAAAGCTACAAATAACTGGGAGTGTTCTGGAGGAAAGAGCTGTCCTGTGGCCAACAGGTTAATGATATCTTAGCACTCACGAATTGTCTAATGTGTTTACAGAGGTAACATTCGTCTTGCCGCCTCGAACCCCTAATTATCGTCCTGTAACCGTCGGTTTCCGCCTGCAGTCCATGGGTACGTGCCGCGATTGCAAAGCGACTGCCAACTTCCCACCATGTTTTGCGGAGAATCTCGGTTCTCTGGCCTTTTTCAAGTTCACGGTCGTACGTTACGTGGGCGTGATGAATACATTTGCAGTGTTCCAGTGTATCAGGACTGTTTTCTCATCTTTAAAATCATCTTGCATCTTTCGATCCTATTGCGATGCTCCGGATCTGTAATTTCGCAGCACAAATTGCACAGTAGATACTTCATTAATATACATTACATGCAAATTTTTTGGTTATTTGAAAGTTCAGATTCAGACTACATAACACAGTCAGTGATATAGTGTGGTTTTACAGAGTCGTTCACGTTCGGAGTTTTGGTTTCTTATGGTAATAGGGTACAAACATTGTTTAATAATACTTAGGATTAAAATACTACCACATTAAATGTAGTGTTATATTAGTATCATTAGGTGCGTAAAGTAAAATAATTTGACATAAGTAGATTGAGATGTTTTGAGAACTGTGTATATTCGCCGCGCTAAGTTCCCAAGATGTGTAATTTCGTTTATATATATATATATATATATATATATATATATATATATATATATATATATATATATATATATATATAGTTCAGGCATTTCTTTGACCCATCGGTCATTTGCAAATTTAGCCAAAGTTGGTGGTGGACATACGCTTTTAGTCGCTGAAGGGGAATGAGTCATTGGGTTAGGTGTATACTAATTTTTCCAACAATATACTAAAATGAGTTGTAGGTCGAAAATATAGTACACACCCACCTCGATACTGGGAACTATGACTGGTAACAACTTAGCCAGGCCAAGTGAAACTCTTTTATAAAGAATAGTTTTTATACAACATTTTTAATTTATTGAGATGAAAATTACAAAGTAGGCCTACTTCATTATATTAGGTTTTAGTTATATTGTTATTGTAAGTACGAACAATAGATACCTTTTTAATAAAGAAAAATAGTTTAAATCGAATTTTTATTGTGTTATAACGGGTTTGAAACGATTTACTTCTTCACTTAGAACGCTGGTTAAAAACAAATTCCGGAACTTGGGTCATTTAAGGTTACTTATGTACACGTTAAACCTGTCCATACATTTTGAGCAGACCTACCATCATTCGTATTTCATAATGAATTTTTTTTCAGCTGTTGGGTAGTTTCCGTTTTTTCTAGATTCTTATTCGTCAGACAATATTACTCACCGTGCCGCAGACTGTCGTGGTCCCTGTAACCCAGAACCCGCAGGTGGATGCACATCTCAGATATGCGGTAACGGCGTCACTGGCACGTTACTGGTTACCTCCCTAATGGCACGAGAGACGAGCGGCATGTCTTCGTGCGGTCATTAACACTCGTCTACTCTGTGACACGTATATCTCTGTCACTACTGTACATTCGGCCAAGGAACGTTCTTTACCTAACGCCCATCTGTATCCTCCAAGATATCGAAGATTGTATAACAATTATTCTTAGTCTAATATCAGTTAAATTAAATTCAGTAAGTTGCAAGTTAACGAGATATATCTGAATTAAGGGGGGTCGGACATGAATTTTCGCAAAATAAATTTTTTTTTGTTTATGATGTAATTTTAAAGCTTGTGATTTTAGCTTTCTTTTCATACCACATTTATAGATTTTTGTCAATTAGTTTTTTTTCTATAAGCATATTAGTAGAGTGATGCAGCGCCAATTTTGACGGTTTATGTCCAAACGGTGACGAAAGTTGGTGTAAATACCAGCGAGCGATAGCTGAAAATACAATGTATGACCATGCTGCTCACACCCACTTACCTTTAGCAGTAATGGAGGAAATTAAACTCATTTTCAGAGATTTGTCAAACCGAGAATTGCTACGAAAATGCCTGCACAAAGGAACTCAAAATCCTAACGAGTCATTGAATAATATTATATGGACAAGGATCCCAAAGACAACATTCGTCATGAAGAAAACTCTTTTTAAATCATTTTTTCCATCGCATTTTTTTAAAAAAGTTTTAAAATCTGTAAAAAATATAAATTAATACTTTAATAAAAACCCTCCGTTCATACAACACTTAAATACATGTAATTTAAAATAAAAAAATTGCAGCATCCTAAGTCAGATAGTTTTGGATAAATGTGTCCCTAAAAATCAACAAAATAGCATGGGATAGATAGGCCTTTAAATCATTTGGAGCTAACACGAATAGCATTTAAAATATTCAACAATTCACGAACGAATCTTGGAGACTTTAACGGCAGAGTAGAACTATAGTACCTATGACTTTGCTAGAAGGCGGTCCAGTACAATGACATTGAACCGATTGTGGAATCCACAAGCTTCAAAATTATCTAGCCACCAACATTTTGTTGTGCCCGTATAATGTTAGCGCACAAAGAAGACCGCCGACCACTAAAACCTTGAGTCTGGTTTATAGTGCGTTTCTGTGTGAAAAATAACGATTTCGCGTGATGAACTGAAAGTACAGATACGTGGACTCGGGAACTAACCATTTGCTTTCTCTTCCCGACATTAACAGAGGCCAGTATAATGTACGCACTTAGTTTCTACAAGCACGTCCCGATACTGCTACAGTTTATCAGATGACCTCTCGGGGAAACGCGGGAAGCCGGGTTGTCAATGTGGGCCGGACAGCGAGTGGTGTGCGGTGTGCGGTGTGTCAAGTTCAGGGTGAGCTCATGGCACGTGAGGCCGCGAAGCGAGCTCGAACACCCGATGAAAGCGAGACGGAAGAGGTTCGGGTGAAACCTGACCTTTAGCTGTCACCACTGTCACAGCGTGGATGTGTGATTATGTGATTATCGTTGTTGGTGACACTTCCACTACACGTTCTTTACTTTTATACAGTCGCGAAACAACTCTGTATGGTTTAATTTACTGTCATAGAGTGAAACTGGTCACATCACCACAGGCCCGGATCTAAAAAAATATTCGTACTGAGCGAACCATTTCTTGTTTCAAAATGGAGACGTTTCTTGTGAAGTAGATGAACAGTTTGCTCATAAGATCTTTATTGAACTCTTTCTAACGAAATACAATTTTGAGACACCCTAAACATAACAGGTACATTGTTCGACGCTGAATACCAAGTAAAACTTCTCACGTTCAGAAAAATAATCTTTTTACTACTTTGAAATAAATATATGATTGTAGTAGTTAGAATTTAAAAGAATACTCCATTTGTTACAGAAACTTGGATCATTAAATCCTAAATAGGCTTGGTCACAAAATAGTATGACTTGTATGATATGTTGAAGCCTGACTTTTAGAAGAAATGTTTTTGTTCTAGTTTTACTTTTTTTCGCAGTATATCATCAAGATTTAATTATAATTAGTTATGAAGTTAATGACGCACTCATTTGAGGCTTTGTACACCAATGGCCTACCCTCCTGAAGAGATGTGCAATTTGTCATCAAACCAAATAACGTATAGCTCTTCAAAGTTCTTAATGATTTGCAGTCGTATAAGGTAGAACGATTCAAGGTGAGACTGAATTTGTATATTGTAAACGGACACTACCTAGTCTTTTGTTACTTTTCATGTTTGGAACCGTTACATGAATTTCTCCTCAGGTAGATTTATAATAATTTACAGCGTTAGCCAACCTGATTAGAGACTTTAAACATAATGGATTTCAGATAGTTTTCTGTCTGTTTATTGGCCTGACGACGGACGCTTGGATTTAAATGTGTGTCCAAGCATTTAACTTTCTTTTAAATCACAAGCACATATTGCGTTAATCAACAGATCACAGAGTTAATGTGTAAAACAATGTCCAACGATTTAGACAAGCACAGAATCACTCATGGCGACAAAATGTAAAGATTTGGTGTAATGATAAGTATACTTGTTGTTGTTTGGATTGATAAACCCAAGACAAGTCTAATACTTGTTATTTCGATAAGACAAAATGTAAGTTAAAAATAAGAAATTCGTAAAAAAACATGTAATTAATACATAGAAGTATAAATAAACAGAATCGCGTAGAAAACGCCTTGTAATTCTAGAGTCCAAAATTGTAGACCACAGTATACAAAAAATAAAATGTAATAGATACAAATAGTAAAAATGTGTTAAAAAGATCTTTAAAGGCAAAACTTCTGAATGTTTTTACAGAAACACTTTATAGCTCTTTACCAGAGGCTTTTAAATGTCCTTTTCACCTTTCACACAGGACCAAGTTATTACTTAGGCTACTATAACAAGAACATTAAAATAAAATGCAATAATCTAGTCGGTAAAAATGTTAAAAGCTATTTAATAGTGGTATTTTCTAAATGGTGTAAGAAAGTAGTACTTATTTTAACAATATACATTTTTGTTCTGACTATCTTTATTTACTTACCAGTTAGATAATAAAAGCGTCATAGATTTTGCAAGAAAATAATAATACGGTTGTATTAACGAAAGCAGTATTGCGGAGAAGATTAGTCGATTATGACACGTTGTTGAATAGTGAACAAGCAAATCTCTCCACATTTGTCAGCCAAAACCTAATTATTCTTCATTTTAATACAGTCATAGTTGGTTATAAAAAACATTTGTCATTACGATGGTTTATTCACCTTAATATAAATGTAATTGTAACAAGTAGTAATAATTATTAGATTCACAGTACAATTATTGCAACAGTTGTGAAACAGCAATAAGCGTTGTACAGTAATTACAGGTGAATCGCGCTAACTACGTGTCGTGGGTAGTAAACAGCTGTAGCAATTGCTACGCTTACTTGTAACTCGAGACGTCCTTAAACTACAGAGGGATTTTATTGCGTACTATGAAGAGATAAATTAGTTCTTTATCAGATTGTCCTAGACAGGAGAGTTTTAGTAGTTGAGTTTATCTTTTACACTATTCCATGAAGAGATAAATTAGTTGTTTATCAGATTGTCCTAGCCAGGAAAGTTTTAGTAGTAGAGTTTATCTCTTACACTATTCCATGAAGAGATGGACTAGTTGTAAGTCTTATCAGATTGTTTTAGCCAGGAAAGTTTTAGTAATAGAGTTTATCTTTTACACTATTCCATGAAGAGACTAATAGTAAGGCTATCAGATTGTCTTAGCCAGGAAGGTTTTAGCAGTAGGGTTTATCCTTACACTATTCCATGAAGAGATAAATTAGTTGTTTATCAGATTGTCTTAGCCAGGAAGGTTTTAGCAGTAGGGTTTATCTCTTACACTATTCCATGAAGAGATAGACTAGTTGTAAGGCTATCAGATTGTCTTAGCCAGGAAGGTTTTAGCAGTAGGGTTTACCCTACACTATTCCATGAAGAGAGACTAGTTGTAAGGCTATCAGATTGTCTTAGCCAGGAAGGTTTTAGCAGTAGGGTTTACCCTACACTATTCCATGAAGAGATAGACTAGTTGTAAGGCTATCAGATTGTCTTAGCCAGGAAGGTTTTAGCAGTAGGGTTTACCCTTACACTATTCCATGAAGAGATAAATTAGTTGTAAGTCTAACAAATTGTTTCTTAGCCAGGAAGGTTTTAGCAGTAGGGTTTACCCTACACTATTCCATGAAGAGACTAGTTGTAAGTCTAACAAATTGTTTTAGCCAGGAAGGTTTTAGCAGTAGGGTTTACCCTACACTATTCCATGAAGAGACTAGTAAGGCTATCAGATTGTCTTAGCCAGGAAGGTTTTAGTAGTAAAGTGTATCCCCTACACTGGCGTGGATGGTACTCGAAAAGAGACCAAAGGTTTCATTTTTGAATTGAGTATTCCATGGGTATTATGACAATTTGAGGATGGATTCCAAGTTATTTGCAGGTTAGCGTTGTTTTAGGAATAATATTGTTGTAATATTTTGCAACGTCTACTCACCAACCTTACTTTTTATAGCTATTTTAATTATTTATGTGTCTCTAATTCTCAACTAACTTCTCTTCTAAACCTAAATAAATTATAGCTTGGTCATAAATCACATATTTCTACAAATGTGTTTTACTATTCATCTGGCATGTTAAACATTAAAAATGTTACGTTGTTCGTTGAAATCTATTTTTGGCGAATTACTCTTTGTTGGTCTTTGACTTAAACATTGTATGTAAAAATGGTTGGGAGAAGAATAGAGGCTACTTGTCAGATATATTTGTATTTAGGCATGCCATTCGTAACGTTAGTTTCTTTGAACTGCTCTGTTATAAAATGTACTTAAGTGAACGATTCACATTTATTTATTGAGCTCTTCATATCATATTACTTCACAATTTCTTAGGGTTCGTTTAAAATGTCGTGTTATCTTGTTTTACACGACTTCAAGTATTCAAACATGAGAAGTTGTAATCGGCTGATTCAAAATCAATTTTACACAACTGATGAATATTGGAGAAGTCTCTGTAAGCATTCAATTCACAAAATGGAATGAAATGCTTCGATTAGTACTAAGCAAGTATGGTTATTCTATTTAAGCTAATCCATTTTTAAGCATTCTGTTGTACAGGACTTCAGTTACTTATTTATTTGTCGCCTATTTCAAAAAGTGTTCAATATGTGTTTTAAATCCTCTTAGTGCTATAATGAGATACACTCATTAATTGCCATTTGATATGTGGCTATATTTTCATTCATAAATACCACTGAACTCGATTGGATGTTGTGTTTGGAACTTTTAGCAAAATGATGTAAAGAAACAGATATTGAAGTGATACAGGACCTATTGTGTAAGTAAAAATACAGTAAAGGAAGGAAGTTCTACTCACTTTTCGTAAGTCTCTTGTTCAGGTAATGTATCACTGAACGGCACTGATAGTCCAGATCGTTGGCATATTTCCTCGTTGTTGTGTACGCGAACTCGCGGGCACGGTTGTGTACACGGCAGCACGTCCTCTCTGCACACAGTCGCAGCGCGCAATGTTGGTGAGCAGCAGGCGCGCGGCCAGTCTCTTGCTGATAACAAAACCGTGATCCCCACCCCCTCCCACCCACCCTCCACACTCCCTCCATTCACTGGCACACCGGCACGCGACTCGGAACTAGGAGTTCTCACCCGGAGTCAGCTGTCACTGGGTCGTTTGATAAAATGATAAAGGCCCACTGATCGCTGCGCCGTTTGTAAATGATGCAAATTAAAATTTTAAAATAATTATGTTGTTTACAATGCTGTCTATCACTAATTTACTCCAGGATTCATCAGTACTTAGAGAATGGGAATTCATCTGGAATCGAGCTGTTCGTAACTAGTTTTAGAAGTAATTCGCAATGAACTCCACCGTGCCGGTCATCACCAAGGTGAACAGTCAGTTAAAAAATAAATAACAATTACACACCTGCCAATAACCTATATAATGAACTTCACAATTGTTAGGATCAACTCTAGCGCTCTGCAACAGAACGATTTCTGCGGTTTTCCATCTAGTCTCTCTTGTAGTATATTGAAAGTATTGTCGGTACATTTTGTGAAATTTATACATATACATATACACTCACTTTTCTCCAGTAATAATTTGTTAGTGTGTTTTTATCTGTAGAATGTTAATAATTATTTTAATTCTTAGGCTGCCTAAAGAGGAAACTAAAACACGATCAAAACAAAAACAAAAAGATTTTAACTAAAAATTGTATAAATCTGAACAGATCAGTCTTTGAAAAGCTTACACATTTGATAATATCTGATACTTACATGAGTTGTTGGTTTTCAAGACAACTGTTAGACGCTGTAGTTTAGCGTATAATTGTGCACAATTGAACACAAGGATTCGCTATAACCAAGTTTACGCTGCTAAGATTTACTGTAAAATATCTATTTCGCGTACACAATTCTAATACCAACGTTTACCATTTATATTTTTCAATGATTTAATCTTTAGCTGATTTTCGAACAAAATGTGTATATTTAAAACATCTATCTATCTTGGCTTGCCCAGTCAATTGTCAAAGCTTTAAAATCTTTAATCAGTCTGAAGTTAGATGTTTAACCCTTTCCGGGCCAGGCGGCAATATATTGCCGCCATAGATCGTGTCTGAAAAGTGCCAGGCGGCAATATATTGCCGTCGGTGACATACGCGAAAAGCGCCAGGCGGCAATATATTGCCGCCTTGATATTCGTAATTTTCTTTAAAAAATACGACATCAAATGATTAAAGTTTTATGTTTTTTTATTCCCTGGTATATTTGTAGATATTTAATATGAATATAATTTTTATTTTGGAGGTCTATGCATTTTTATTTCGTAATTGTCACATGACATTATCAGGTGACTCGATCTATTGTTGTTAATTCTTTATGCTTTAGTGCAATCGTACCATTGTATGCTGGATTCTTCTTCATTATTTTATTTTGTGGTTGTAAATATTAGTAGTGTTACCTGCTTAGCTATTGTGTGTAGTAGTTACAATGACTGACAATTTGCGATCTCACGGGAGTGAAATTGTAAGTAGCATATTTGTAAATAGAAAAAGTGTAAATAAATTTCAAATAAAATTGTGTAAATATTTCTTGGTAAATAGTGTTTTTAACTGTATTGAAACTGCTTATGGATCCTACAATCATCTGTTTACCGGTACATCCGTAATGTGAATATTTATTTTAAGTTTCTTGCAGTTAAGAGTCAGTTGCTTTATCACTTGTTGCGAAGTACAATTATGCGTATTTATACAAAATGTGTCATAAAACATTTATTTATGAGAGAAATAACACAAAATTTTGTATGGTTGTTCCTTTATAAATGTACAATATAATAACATAGCTTTCTACAGTAAAATTATTTTTCCTTTTTTAGTTATTTACGAAAAAAATTAAAAAATTAAATTTTTTTTATGTAATCCATTAAAACATTATTTTTTTTTAATTTTAAATTACTTAAAACTACATCTTTATATTTTTTTGTTGATAGTATATATCTATACGAGTAATTTGGTGCAACTTTTAGGTCATTCTCTAATGTTTATGAAAAGTCATAAATTTTAATCTAAGAGACTGCAAAATCGCCAATTTTAGCCTGGCACTTTTGACTAGTCACAAGGGGATAGATATGTGAAAAAATTTTGCAACATCTCATATTTGGTCCTGGCCCTGAAAGGGTTAAAGTATTACGCCGCGATGAGATTAAGATAGTCTTTTGTATTTATTTGCAGTAATTATACTTTTTTTCGATGGATTCTCTTTCTTGAGAAATCCCTAACCCAATAAAGCAAGTAAATTTGAAACGTCCTAAACTTTTATGCCATTAAAACGTTATTTGTTTTTATTAATTTTTTTGTTATTCTAGCTATGCAGTGTTTTTTTTCAAACAGAAAAATGGTTGGAATGTATATTAAGCTTATACCTGTGATATTTAGGTACCGTAATCTTGAATTCGATTATAGTGTTAAGTAATGTCCTTAATATTCTTTTTTTTTAATTTTCAGGTAAGAAGAGCTTCTACCCATTTCCTAATGTAAGTAATTGTGATCACAGCACCAAGTAGGTTAAGTTAAATTTGTTGTTTTATAATAGTTGTTTATTTTGATTGAGCTTGGATTGTAATTTATTTTAGTAATAATCAGTTTCGTGGTTGTCAAAAGTAATATCGTAAAAGAAGGTTTAGGAAATTTGTTTTGGTTGCTACATATTTGGCCAGCACTGCATATTGTCCACTTTTAGTTACATAGTACGTACCAACCGACAGTTCGATGACTCTTACCGCGGTGTTAGACTATTGTCAGTTAAATCGGTAGATGAGGTAAATTTGATACTGTAGCAGTGACCATTTGTGAGGTATGTATGTTTGGCCTCGGCCTCAGACCTCGGTCTCAGCTGACCTGGCTCGCCATTGTGTCCGATGTCCGGCTTATCGCAAGACTCAGTACTCGGTACCATTGTGAGTCGTCACTCGAAGGTTTCGCGATATCGGTCTTCGCGGAGGGTTCTTGAAGGCTTCGCGATATCGCCAGTGTGTGTGTTTTTAGCGGCACTATTATGGTTCGTAATAACCTTAAAAAACATATTTTAAAATTTATTCAAGTAGGGCCAAACTCGTAGGCCAAAATGTAATGGCATCTCTTACAAACAGAGTGCTTAATTGAAATTCAATGTTATCGGCTATAGGACGCGTACCATACATAACGTAGGAATATCTATATTTGTGTGTGTGTGTGTGTGTGTGTGTGTGTGTGTGTGTGTGTGTGTGTGTGTGTGTGTGTGTTTTTACATTTTTATTTTCTTCATGGTTTTAAAACATTTTTCTTGCGCACTCTTTAAGCTCATCCCGTATTTGTTTACACATATAATAGCCATCTAATTTCATATTATAGATATTATTGCATCTTTGTTACGTAGTTCAGTATCGTATATAATTAATTATCATTGCCTCACTTAGATTATATTTGTAAAACAAGATGACCGTTTTACTCTGTTTGAATTTAGTTAATACGCATGCAAACAGAGCATTTTTGTTATTAGTTATTTTTAGTTTATTTACTATCATGCTAGTTTAATTTTGTTCTAAATCGATTAGTGTATATTCATAATAGTGTGATAGCAAACTGTTCTCACACACTGGATTTTATCCATGTGGGAACCTTATCTTATAATCTGTTGGAACTATATTCGTGTATATGTAAATGAGATAAATAAAACATGTAAATACGAGTATTTCATATTGGTCCGGCTGAAGATCCGGCCTTTAGATCAACCTGAACACGAATTATATGAACAATTTTAAAATTACAACATTAATCTTGTGTGGACACCCGCTATTTAAATAAATACATCATTGTAAATTTTAATATGAGATAATGTATTATCCTTCGTTACAAGTGGCTTTTGTCGTATTGACTTTAGGAGGAACTTTAAAATGATAAATGTTCCGCTATTTATACTGTCTTATTTGGAAATTTTAAAAAATCGAGCGATTTTTAGGGAATAAGACCGATTGCTCAAACCGCCGCGACGACTGACAAAACCGCGGGAAATACTGAAAGTTGTCGGATCAGTGACATTTCTTCCGCAGTGAAATGTAGAGCGACCGCCGCGGCGGCAAGCGATGCGTGCTATAATAATCATATATTATTTATATTCTACATTCTCGTTTTCCGTACGAGATATCTGTTGCGTCGGTCCAAGAGTTAACGATCTACACTCACGAACTGTGCCTGTCTTGTTGTGTAACCGTGACAGTGATACCTGACTGTCACTGCCATCATCATCGCTATCACCGCAATACTGTGTTGACACCACATCCGGTCAACTGTCATGGAAATGAGGTGGCAACTATCGCGTCACTTGCCAGATAACCTCCTGAGCGACTGTGTTTCCGTGTCCCAGTACTTGTCGGCGTTGTAGATACAGTAATGCGAAGTGGAAATGCAGGAAATTTACTAATTGCGTTCAGCACTATTTATATCAATAAACTGTGTGTAACTTCGGATGAAACCAGTTTATTCTCTGAATGGACTTAGTTTATACAAAGATCCGCAAACCATCTTAGGATAAGTTTTTAAACATCGGATATACTCAGTGTATTAGACGTGATTCGAACTTTCGTAAATTAACAATGTTTAAACTATTATACGGGTTGTTATAACCTGATTGTTGCCTGTTAAAAGAGCGCTTGGTATATAAATGTTCGTAAAATTAAGTTTTCTCTTGAATGAAATTATCCCCTCACACACCTGTCTGTCTATATCTTTTTCCATCATCCCCTACTCGCTTTTCTAATCGATAAGACTAACTATATATACATATACATTTATATATAAAATTTTCAATAAATATTAAATCATAAAAAGTACTTGCTCCGCCGGGACTCGAACCCGGGTCTCTCACTTGCCGGGCGAGCATGTTACCACTACACTACAGAGCTCTCACCTTTAACGATTCAATTATTTAGCATTTAACCGTTTCTGTTACATTGTGTTTAAATAGGCAAACTAACATATGATCGGAAGGCCAAGTACCTGTCAAACGACATTTAACATTTATTATTACATTTTTATACGCGGTAATTGCCTGATTTAACTTTTAATAAACATTGAATCACAAATAGTACTTGCTCCACCGAGACTGGAACCAATTATAAATGGTGTATGAAATATATATCTATCATATACATAAATGTTTATATACATGGTATATAATTTCAATCTGATGTAATCATTGATTCTGAAAGGCCTCGCAAGAATAAAATTAATATTGAAAAATGTGTATTCATTTACTAGTGATATTAAATTAACTTTTTATCCAATGCTCCAAGATTACATAGTTTGGTCTTTGTTGTACACCACGTGAGACGATTCAAGAGAGCGCGTAGCGCATTCAGTTGATTATTTAATAATTCATTAAAAAAAAAGAAAAAAAGAGGATCATCGTCGGCCAGCCACGGAGGGAAAGGATGATTGACCATATGATGTCCCCGCGTGTAGCATGAGCTGTAGGCGACAGAATGATGACCTGGTGTCGCGATGCCGCCGAGCCGCTTGCTGATAATGGTTATCACTACCACAAAGGAGGACACCGGCACCGTTATACCGCTCCATCGCTGGCATTTCACTAAACGGTTAAATGATAATGTCACCAACACCGCAGATTGGTTCTTTTAATTGAGTCGTCCCCCCGCCTGCGAGATTACCCGGGTTACCGACCGTGATCGTGCCATCGCCGCGCCGCGCCGCGCTGTACCACCGGCTCTTACTGACCCGTTTCGGGGGCTTTCACTTCATTGTTCCGTCTCGCAAATTCTGGATATCATTTGACATGATGACATTGACATCGCTTTTCATGTGATTCTTGCAGTAATGTACATTGATTACCAGTTTTAGAAACGTCTTGTTACTTCTTTGTTTAAAGTTTGTTATTGACGATGGAAGGGTTGAAAGGATAACAGGATTTCGGACATTTACCATCGTTATACGAGGGTTATAAAAGGTATAACACAACGTTTCGAGGTTTGAAATCTATCCTCTTCGTCAGGTGGGGGAGGTATTAATACATACAAAAATAAAGAACAGAAAGAAGTAAGGAAGGGAAAGAAAAGGGTTCAAACATACCAAAAAGCTGCTTGGAGTCCAGTCTAGGCGTTGTCACTGCACAGGATGCAAGTCACAAGCAATAATCACAAGTACGAGTAAAACAATCACTCATCACACTAGCACAGGCTACAGTGGGATGTTAAACTTAACGTTAGTAGCAACTTTTGAGTATGTTTGAATCCTTTTCTTTCCCTTCTTTACTCATTTTTGTTCGTTATTTTTGTATGTATTAATACATCCCCCACCTGAAAAAGAGGATAGATTACCACCCTCGAAACGTTGTGTTATACCTTTTATAACCTGTAACGATGGCAAATGTCCGAAATCCTGTTATACTTTCTTGTTACTTTTCGAGAAATACTGTTCAATCAATCAAACCATCAAATCAAATATTTTATTGCCAAAAAATAATATAAATAGCAATCGTCAATAAATTATAACCTCAAATTTCAAACAGTCACATTACATTGAAACCCCAGAAAACATACAAATTATCTATCATACATCTTTTATTCATGCCAATTGCTCCATTTCCAACGCTGTTGGTCAGTCTGCTAATTGTGCGGTCACCCAGTCGTATGTCATCTCGTCAGCACTGGAAATTGCTTGAGACACTAAAAAGCGTTTCAAACGAGATCTTAACGCCTTGGGCGTTGTAGCATTTTTTGAATCACGCCAATTGTTGATAAAGTGAACCCCTGCCTGTGAAGATAAGCGTTTGTAAACCTCTGTTCTGTGTCTTCCAGTCCGGTAGGTATCTCTACCTCGTGCTTCGTACGAAAAATGTCTCGACCGCTAGACATAGCACATTTAAACTTACAGGGTAATGTTGTCTCTAAAATGTAGATACTTAGTAGAATCAGTAGTTTCAGCATTTTGAAGGCTTCCTTGTATGACTCTCTGAACTTCAATTGTGCGATTATCCGCTTGGTTTTGGTTAAAAAAAACTCTGGAGGACTGGCCGTTTGTGATTGCTCCCTACAACACTAAACCGTAGTGAGGTGAGGGTAAATCAAGCCATAATACACAGTCACCAGAACCTGGATTGGGCAGTATTTGGCAAAATGCTCAATAAATGCCCGAGGACAGGTTGAAACAAGCATGTATTATTTGCCTATACATGGGCGACGATACCGAAAGAAAGACGTAAGAAGTCAAATAAGACATCACACAAAAAATGTAAAAATATAGGTGTAATCACATTTTATATACATCTAAACATCAAATATATGGCCCCGAACTTGATCTAGACAAGTCAGTAGTACTTTTTCAAAGAGCGATAAATGATACGAATTTCTTTTTTAATAAGCCAGCAGTTTTAAGACGATAGAAAGAATCATTATTGGATAAGAATAAACCGAACGCCAAAATATATTGTTTTGATTTTGATCTCTTATTGTTTTTCTTTATAAAATGCAGTCTGTTACAAATCTTAAACTACTCCTTGTTAAAATATTTTAAGAACTTAATAGCTTAGATCCAACTAGAGTAGGTTTCCAGCTGGTTTAACATTGATGTAGTGATATCATACTGTGAAAGATGATTGACAAGACACTACCAGGAAAAGCATCCACATTCATTCAGTATACCAGTGCTTGGAAAATGGTGTGTGATGAACTTCCAAATTAAAATTTATGTGGCAGTTAAAGAGAACGACGTAGACGTGATACGTTGGGTAGAAACATTGGAAATATGCTCCAGAAATCGCTATGAGTTGTAACTCAAGAGTAAAATAGTTACCCTTGATACTCTTGAGATCAATGATCAAACAATAAAGCAGTGACAATCTAGTAGCTTCTTCAGCACGAAGAATGACAAGTGCTGCGGTGACATCGTGCTGACGCAGTGTCCCCGCTTGTCATGCTATCAGCGCCTCTGGCCTAGCTCCAGTCCATCATCACGACTTCACTTTCCCCATCAAATCCGTATTTAACATTTCGCTTTCTAAGCTTCTTCTGCGCTATCAAAGCTGTTAAGGCGCTTTTCCAGTCTTCGTAGTCACACATTTCTGCTGGCAAAGTTTCTAATTTGTGTTTGATGGCAGTTTTTTTCTAAAAAAAGAGAAGATGCTCAGTAAGTTTCATAGTATGAGCATGTTTTCTTTCATATTTATCACTACTGTGTGTCAATTATTTTACTGTATGTTTGTATTTGATTTTTTGACATTAATCATTGTTTTGTGTTGTGAACTAAGATGTAAACAGTTTAAATTGTACACGATTCCCGTTAACAGTATGGGAACACAACACTACAGACTCGTTTAACTAAAGACAAAATATTGTCCTTTTATAACGAGAGTATACAGGATATTGCACTTGCATATCCACGATACTTCATTGGTAGTACACATCGAGCCGCACGTCGTTATTTATTTATGTAAGTGAAACATAAAACCATTGCTGATTAGAATTGATTCGATTGATTCGGCAAGTCATTTTGGTTTCGGTCAATCGAGACTCTAATGCTCTACATTACAGAATAGTGTACACTCTTGACAGAATATTTTTGCGTTGTTTTTAGTACTACTAGGAGCGATATGGGGTGACTGTGTAGTTCAGTTATGAAGTGAAGTAATCAGCTTCCTGTGGGGGGGGGGTGTCCTTTCCATTCCTTAGGGGTCTTATAAAGATGCCTGGGGCCTTGTGGAGTTGATAACGTGATGGAGCTTACCATTAGTAACTCCATGTAGTGAATTTCAGCTGCCTGTATTCGAGGATTCGAAATTGCAGAAGTTCGGAATATACTTAAAACTCTTAGATACCCGCGGCTAGATTTTTGGAAATTTAACGCCTTTGCTGACATTTTATCTGGACTAGCAACAAGTCTATATGTCGTACTCTTTCTTCATTTGTAATCCACTTCAAATAGGAGCTTGTGTTTTTCGAAGTTAAGCTCTAGACGTGTAATTGTGGATGAACCTTTTTTTCTACATAGGAAAGAACGACATTGATGATAGTGTATGTATCTCCATGAGATGACCTTTATATTCTTATGTACCTCCATTATATTCTTAGCGAAGCCTGCTACACGACGCGTGATCTGGTATTCTCCTATGCAGTATTAATGAATAATTGCAACACTTAAGCTGTCATATTATTGCAATCAAACAATAATCATATCCACTGATATTGTAGCAAATTAAGTTTCCCAACAGCCAGTAGGTGTATAATGTTATTTTCTGCTATTAATAATAAGTAATTGGCATTTAAATAATTAAATGGGGAAAGTATCTTCTTAAACAAGGAAGCGCGTAAGTCAATCCGTGTATGATTATTTGAATGAGAAAAGTTTCGATTGGACTGCGGCTAATGCAATAATAACACAACTCTTCTAAAAGGTAGACTAACGATAACAAACGGGTGGATTTTCATCCCCACCAGCAAAAACCAACGAGGTACTTTTGACATGTTTACTGTATTAAATATAAATAGTCTTATGCTATTCACATCCTGCACGTAAAGGTATATAAAAGCAAGGCTCGTGCTAAGTAAAGTATTTTTTATGCATATACGAAGATGTACCAAAAAGTCACACAGCATTAATTATAGTTAATTGACGTAAATTGGAAACATTGAAATTTGTTTGTGAGGTCATAGAGGTGAGAATTTCTTTAGTACATAACTAACCTTAATTTTTATCATTGAAGTTGTCAGAATGGTACTAATTTAGCGCAGAGGCACAGGACTTACCCGTGCCTTTCCGTGATGATGACAAATCATACGGACGAACCAAGCAAACGTAGTAGGGCCTACTCTGCGATCGAATACAACACCCTCCAATCCTTTACATGTTTTCTCTGCAAGAATCTGGAATATTGCTCCAGGAGTCTAACGATACTGGAAACTCGCCTAGCACATTTCGACACATGCTGAGGAGAATCAATCGACCGCCACATCCATCCGTGGCGTGGGTGGCGGTGGCTCTACACAACCAGAAAGGAGAAGTACGGAGTTGGCCGTGGGCGCTGGAGTCAAGGTCTTGTTTGTTGCCATCCCACGGCTCAGCGTGATTCTTGCTCATTTACTTTCAGCTGCTCTGCTTTAGTTGGACAGCTCTGCTAATCCGTGAGTTGAGAGCCGATTTGTGCGGTGTTCTTTTACATAGTTTTTTGTGAAATGTATAGGGAAATTTCTCTCAAGAAAGAAATCTATTGTCAGTAACGCTAGTTTCGATGGAGATCAGAGTGGGGGTGTAACGAAAGAATTAAATGGGTTTTATGCCAGTCTTTAAATTTATAATAAAATTTAGATAGTAACATTGTCTTTTAGATCTAATGATTAATATTTGATCAAATGTACAGTTAAAGTACATTGACAGTGACACTACGCGTTTGTTTCTTTATAAACTGAAAAATGTTGTTCATATTTTAGAAAGTTTAGAGCTGGAATTGGTACATTAGTTAAAAGCACTGTCCAGCAAACTTTTATCTAGAACTTTTATAGTTCTTGCCGGCTGCTTCAAAGAGAGTGAAAAAGAGAGTGAAGTTCTGACCATCGTATGTTTTACGACATTTTCTAAGGTAGATGAGTACTTAAATTCGCTGAAATCTAAAACGCCGTGAAAATTATTATTATTCCTTAGAGGTTTTACTCACTATAAATGTAAATAATTAAAATAATAAAAAATGTGTACACAGAACAGTGTATTACATGTCTAATATGCTCATTTAATTAATATTTCACAACGCTAGAGACCAAGATGGGATTTTTCGCTACCTTAAAGAGCAGTGGGGCGCAGCCCTTAGGAATTTTCGAAATAATAATTGTTTTCGGTGCCTATATTAATCACCGATACTGTAAGAATGTCCATGTAAAATTTCAGTACAATCGGTTGAATAGTTTAAGCGTGGCACTTTCGCATATAATCTTAAATATTAGGATTATAGATTGAAGATAAAGAATTTTTCGGAGTTGTGAACCAATACTTAGAGGAATATCTTTATGAATTTTTATGTATTCACCAAAATTTTTAGTAATTGCAAAAGGGAATTCTGAGAATACAGAAATGGTTGATTCTAAATAATAATTACTACAAAACAAGAATATGTTTCCACAACGTACAGCACTTTCTCAAACCAAATATGCAAAATTAAAAAAAAAACAAAAAAAAAAACAAATAAAACTGTCACTCACAGAACAAGCAACAAACTATCCCAAATTTTAGGAAACCCTAAAGACAAAATTTCAAATGACAATAAATCGGGAATTTATGAAATTGGATGCGATGACTGTGACACAATTTATATTGGACAGACAAAAAGAAAAATAAAGACACGATTTAAAGAGCATTTATCGCACACAAATTATGGAAGAGTTGAAAAATCGGCTGTAGCCAAGCACTGCTTCGAATCAGGACACAGAACATCAATTCAAAATCTAAAATTAATAAAAGAAGTAACAAACCCAATGAACTTAAATGCTTGGGAAACAATACACATAAACATAAATAAAAAAAAACTCATAAACAATGAAGAGGGTCCTATTGAAAATTCCAGTCTTCTTTCTTGTCAATTTATTCAAAAATTACACCGTAGCCATATCTAATTTTCATATTGGCGGAAATATTTCAAAAATCTTTCTATTTAAATATTTACACCATATGGTATTTTAATTGTAATAAAAATTATGTAAATCTTTATTTGTGGAGTCGCCTGATGAGGAAACCTTCGATTTTGAAAGGCCTCGCACAAAACAATAAATAAATTGTAAACTATATGTATTATTTACATTTATTAATATTTATAAGTTTTTCCAATTGCTCCAAGAGTCTTCAATTACTACGCTGATTAAGTTTCCAATAATCACAGTTCAAAACACGAGCTTGGTGCCGCTTCGCAGAGATCCGATTAGAACTATTCAGAGGATTTCGTCGCGGTCTGTTAAACTGAAAATCCATGAAGTATACAGTGTAATTTCTAAAATAATAAGTACTTAGTTAAAGTATAACCTTCTCGTAAGTAACCCCGAGTATCCCTCATTACGTGTTGCTTGCACCTGTAATTTTCGTAATCTCCCTCTTGAAAGTGAACCGTATACTGCGCTATTATCAACGGCACGGTGTCCAGAATCATTCGGTTTTAGTCTGGCAGGCATTCGATTTGTTCTTGCTCCATCTTCGGCAATCGAATGGCGAGTGCATAATTTTGAATTCCACCGTACATTATCACTCCTTTAATGTTCTCCATTTCTCGAAACTCCAATATCTGCTTCGGTGTCAAATGGAAGTTGAGATGCTCACAAAGTTATGTCTGCGGTATCTTACAATTGATGTCATGGATGGCATTTTCCCACCAGCCTCAATCAAGCCTAATCTGTCTTGATGGCTCTCTGTCTATACCACATTGAAGGACGCCAATTAGAATGTGCTAACACAAATTAACCGATTAACTTTGAGAACGACAGTTATTTTTATGCTTTTATACAGCTACCGCTGATATTTATTCTTGATGTAATTATTAATTAATTATGGAGGAGTAAAGTTTATTTCACTTTTACAGAAGGTTGGTGGTGAGTAGGTAGCTCTATTTCACATCAGCTGCAATCAGATCTCATAAAAATTAAAGAGAATTTTGCTCCACACTATATTCACAAATTCAAGAACTAAATTGAAGTTGGTATGATTTTAATTTTGCTAGAATAATGCATAATAATTTGTGTATAATGTTATTAATAAAGAATAAATGTCTCTTGTCATTGACATACTCTGTACCTAAAGTATTTTTTTTCTGGTAAACCTCAGATTTCGAAGTAAATGCGATTGATTGCAGCGGTTATCTCAAGATAACCGGATCAAGTAACGTCTAGCGTGACTGGTGCTTGGATTGGTGACCGCTGAGCCATCCTGTCCTTGCAGCAGTCCGCCTGCCCGGCCGTTTGTAGTGGTTCGGAACTCCGTAGACTAATGGATATAGTCTCGGCTCTCTAACTGAGAGATCACGGGTTCAAATCCCGGGGAGGTCCAATCAGGCATAGACACGATTGATAAAGTACTTTGCGAATAAATTACCAGTTTAATAAAAATTAATAAAGTACTTTGCAAATAAATTACAAAAAAAAGTAACCTTTAAGCCGTTGGTGCCCAGGTTAAGTATTAGAGAGGGCTTCTTAGCCCTAACTTCGCCTGATAAAATAAGGCATCTTTTTCTATTCATTTATTCTACTTATTAATCTCTAGAAGCTGAACGAAGGTTAGGTGGAAATGTGAGCTGCAAAACTAGAATTGTTGTAATTAAAGGAAGGTCGATCGCAAACTGCGTAAGGCAGGTTGTAAATAGGTTAGGAGCAGCAACTGGTCTTTGTCAAGACACAAACTAAACTTGGCTTTTACCTGAGACCTGTGATAGAATTTATTAAAGAAACACTTTCACCGTAAGTAAATTTTAATTTTTTTATTGTGAATTAAGCCAGCTTTCCAACTTTGACCTAAATTTACAAGTGACTCAAAAATCAAAAAATCAATTCCTTTTCTGCACTGTACAAGGTACTTAAAATCGCGTACAGCCGCCGCGCCGCTACCGTGTCTCGTAGAGCGTAATGATGACGTCTCATTATTGCGCCACCCGAAACGAAACAGTCGAATAACCGCGTCTCATAAGAGTCTCATCAGCTGTTAGTTATATTGCCCATTACACGGTTGTAAGAACTAACAGCTATGCAACAGGTGCGGGGATTTCAAACAGCCGTAAAGTTTGTGAGTCGTGAATAAATCACGTCATCATTTTATAAAGCAGTGAAACGAAATCCACTCTTCACAACGGATTTTCTTTTATTCGCAACGTTTTATTTTGTATTTTGTGCAATAGAATACTAGTATTTCTGTATTTGTAGGTAGGTGTTGTAGAAAGTTGAATAGTTTTGATTAATGCATAACCGGGGATTGGTTAGATCATAACTCGGAGGTGTTGAAGTAAGTACGTTCCACTTTGAAACCTCTAACTCTACAAATAATTATACTATATTTCCTTTCAGTAAAAGCTGCCTGGATATTATGCGCCCTTCGTTTATGATGTATGGTAACACTCAGTGTACATCAGACTAGGACTGGTCATGTATGTACCTACGCCTTTAACACACAGTCATACACCCTACTACGATGTATAAACATGTATCTTTCATATGAGGTTTTACGTATTCCTAATCATTAAGAGTTAGGATTTGTTTTGAGAATACCACTAACGGTAGATCTCATTGCAATAATAGGCAATATTGTTTTTACAATTCATGGTTCGTTTTAAACCGGTGCCGCGGGTATTGGTCGACTCCGGTCAATTGTAAATGGCCCGCGGATGTATGTTGTATGTGTTTATGTGTAGCAATACTGTACATAGAGCCTTTAGTCACAATCGAGCTTCACAACTGTGTGAAGTTACTTACTATTGCCTGTACGTTACGTTTTCCTCCAGCCTTGGCCAGGTTGCAAGTACGACCGCTTTCAACTGTAGTTGCACAATAGAAAAACAACTAGAGCCACCATATCTTAAGTGAAAACCCCTGGGAATTTTTCAAAATTTCGAATGTTGCGAAGTGCTGGTATTGCTGTTTTCCCGATATTTAGGTTTGGAGATAAATTTGTAACTGAAATATTAAGTTTATTAGTATTATATAAAATAGATACGAGTAATTTGATCAATATTATAATACGAGTGCATTATACTTTGTCCGGAGACTCAAGAGCACTAGAGGTTTAGGTAACCCTCGCGCCCCGACGCGCACACACCGTCACACGCGCAGCCCGGCCTACCTGCCGTCACTTTGGTTGCTATGACGCACATACCAGGCTTTAGTCCGCTAATTTTTAGGTATTTTTTTTAGGTTAATTTTCTAGTAATTTTTTTAATTCTTTATTTAATTTCGTGAAAATATAGCCCAACACGAAATGACTACGACATTCCGGACACTGTATGTTATAACGTTATCTCTATTTACCGCAAAACGAAGAAAACGAATTTCTCCGATAAAGAACACACACACACACACACACACACACACACACGCACACACACACACACACACACACACTTACACGCGCACGCGCACGCACACACACACACACACACGCCAATGGTGCAGTGCAGCGGATGCAACGGTTATCACAAGATAACCGGATCAAGCAACGTCGAGCGTGGCTACTACTTGGATGGGTGGCCGCTGAGCGATCCTGTCCTTAAATTTTAGAGAAGTCTTCTTAACCATAATTTCGCCTGGTAAAATAAGACATCTTTACTTTGCATACAGACATGTAGATGGAATGTATTAAAATTAATAAGTACAATGAAAATATCTTTTAGTATTTAATTGATAGTTTAATATTGTATAAATTGAACTATTACGTAGGAGATGAAAAAATAATACCACGTAAATATAAGTGTTTCAAGACACAAGTTGATAGTATAATTTTAAAGTAAATTATACCTTAAGTATTTGGTTTGAAGGTGGTAAATCTTAACCTGGCGTCAATTTTCTTCGCAAGTGTACAAGGGTTTGTTGTACATAAACACTTGGTAAAAATACTTGTTCATTCATCATCGATCAAACATTGACGAGTTTTCGTTCTAAAAGAATGCTAGCTGTCTACAAAATTCCATTTTCTCTCATCTCACAAGTTAGCAAGCATATATATTGATTAACATTTGGGCAACTTAAAAAGGACTGAAACTAAATTAAAACAAAACGTAAGCGATGATAATTGGTAACTCTAGAATGACAAAGAGAATTAATCTTGACATCACACCGAGGCTTAAACTTGACAGTTGTGAACTAAATTACCGAAACAAATTGAACATTCTCGGACTCACAATGAACACAAATCTCAAATGGACTGACCAAGTTACGATGACGTGCATAAGAGTCTTTGCTGGCATCCACGGTTTGAAGCGGTTTGCCTTGTACCAGCAATTCAATGTTAAGGTGATGCTCATTAGGACTAAATTATACTACCACACTTTTACTACTGTGACGTCGTGATGAATGGCATGAACGTTGAGCAATCGGACAGACTCCAGCGTGCTCAGAACTACTGTGTTAAATTTATTTTTAATCTCAGACGTCATGAGCATGTCACACAATATTTTTAGGTATTTGTCGCTCATTAAACTTTGTCAACTACGTAAATTACACATACTTTCTATTCTACATTCAATTATCATAACCAAATATTCTATTTATCTGTCCGATCATTCTAATTTTTTCTCTGATTTAGTGAACGACTTCTAAGAGGGGATGCCAAATTACTATCAATTCCAATTCATCGTTCAACGATTTAATAGGTTCTTTACTGTTCAAGCTTGTCGCCCTTGGAACGCTCTTCCCGATGATATGAGGTATATTGAGGACCATACTTGCTTCGAGGCGGAGGGTTAGAGTGCTGGGTCTGTGTGGGTGGCGGGTGGTACTGCTTGTTGCAGTCACGTGTCAATCGGTGTGTTAGTGTCTTTGCTTCTTGCTCTTTATTTTGAATTTTTGTTTTTATCATAAAAAGCATACAGTTTCCTTTTGTATTGTAAGTTTTAAATTCATTTCAATATGTAGATTTTTACTTTAATTTAATTTGTATAAATAAAGCATTTTTATTATTTTCCATTTAAAGATTAATTGAATGATTTACCGCAATTGTACCAAACTATTGTAAATTTATCGTATACGATATGAGGTTAAGTGGCAGAGAGGGTTTTATAGCCATAACTACGCCTCTTTAATAAAGGAATTTTTCGTTCATTCATTCAAGTTAAATACCTTGTCTAATATGTGGACCAGTCTAAGTGAATTCCTAACAGTTGATAGGTCTTTTGTGTCTTTATATAATGACGCTAAATTGCATGAGAAGTGTTTAGAGGCTACTTGGAAGTGAGCAGTATTGTGAACGATCGTTTCCCAACCGTATGGCCAATTAGTGTTTTCTTTACCATATCACCAACCTTACTTTTAACACTGAATCTGCAAAGGTCTATCTAATTTTCTTGTACAAATAAGCAAAGAAGGCTGCCATGCAAATGCAAAGTTATGAATGTCTGTGATCAAACCCATATCAGAAAACATATTCGGGCTGCATCATAGAAGAGTTTAAAATAATATCGTTTTCCCGTAGAAAAAGTATAAAACTCAAAATGCGTGTACTTAGATGTATACTGTATTTATTCTCTCTTTCAATGACAGGAAAAACATATTATACATAGAAAGCTTCCGCAATTAAAGTTCCTTCAATATTAATAGCCATAACAGTAACACTCTTTTTCCCGGTGCTGTTAGAAAGCGGAACATTAGTCATGATATTAGTGGTTGCATCACCCAACATTTTCTTACATTCCCTCATATCACATCTTCAACAAGCGTTGGATTTCTGACGTATTGGTTGTTCTTTGGACCAAAATCAATACCCCACATAATCAAATTAATAATTTTTAATTTCCACCCGCAGACCAAATGTAACACTTAGAATGTAGTACGCGTGACTTAAACTGAACTTTTACTGGACTTCAGCTTCTGTCTCCCTCCAATTGTCTGTAGACACCTTTTTAGATGTTGGGAAGAGGAGGATGTTGAGGTTAGGTAGACACTTGCCACGTCAACTGAACATTCCACTCATGCACGATTCATTATTTAACTAACAGTTATTAATTACTAAACCCGCGTAGAGCACTTACCTAGGTGTAACTCGGTGTTAACTCGAAGTCAGACCTGCAACTTAGTAATTCACTTTGTCGGGCAAAGCACGTTTTGGAACCTATTCGATTCTGGTTGCGTGCCAATGATTTCTCGGAATTGGAAATCTTAGCGCTAGGCACAGACATGTTAAGACGGTCAAAGTATAGTGACACGCACTCGTAAATTATTCTATTATAAAAAGTGTCTACGTCTAAAGTTACATTCAGATTTTTAACTTAATATTTTACCAATATGTACTTTGTTAATTTTCAGCTATAGCTGAAATGAGATTTTTATATTGTAAAGGAGTTTCGCTAGCCAGTTATTCTAACCATGTGCTATTAAGTGCTGTAAAGTTCTGTCGTGTGACACTTTCGCCTATCTCGTTTACCTGCACGCTTGTAGGGAAAGTCAAAGTTGATTTACACTTATGTTTGTTTGTAACGACAAAATGCCCCTCTGTCCAGACGAAACTTGGAGAACTGCACAAAGTAACATAATTTCTTATTCAGCCATAACTCTGCCGATAGCATAACCACCAAATTACCCAAATATACAGTAATTGTTCAAAAGTTTGTTTTTGACTTTTCTTTTTCTAAGTGGACTAGTTAATATAGACTTTTGAATACAGTTTTTAGAAACAAAAAAAGTTGAATTTACGTTCGTGGTATAATTTATTACACGTGTTTAGAATGACTGTGTTTTAAATGTCCCACAAGAGTACGCACAAATAATTGATTGCATGTCAATCATTATTATTATATGCACTATTGTAGTATTTTGCAATGAATAAAATTTAAAGATAAAAGCTGCACACAAAAATCTACTTTATTTCCGATTTATAAAGAAGTAAACATCACCTTATTTCGGCGAAGCTATACATGGTATAGAGTATAGGTCGTTTTAAATTGAAACAAAAATAATAATTAATCCATGTTAAGGAAAGCAATAGTTAAATTACCATCTGCTTAAATATGTTTATACTTGTACAATTTACACTACTTGTAATATAATACTAGTTGTACGTAGTAGTGGTCACGTAAATTCTCTCGAGTAAATTCTTCTATGATAAAAGAGTTAAGACCTCACCTGACCGAACTAAGCCTGGTGAGAAGCATGACGGATTTCAACAGCCTGGATCAAGGATATTGTGAAATAGCACTAATCCCACTGCTACTCTAGGAAAGCGTTATCTCTAGACTGGACAATTAGCGCACAGTAGTACGGCGTCGGTCTGACAGAAGCGTGATCGGTTTGTTAGAGGTGAGCCTCAGAGGAAACCCAGATGTCCAGTTGGGCCTGGTTAGAGACAGAGGTGTGCGTATGTGGTGGTACACTACCGGCACCACGCGGTAGGTCTGGGGTGTGACGTAATGGCGACTGCCCTTATTGCTACTACTGGTAGGATAGCGGCCGCCACACGCGAAATGTCAACCGATCACGTGGAGTAGTAGTAGGCTCTCTAGCCCCCGAGAAAGGCCGCTAAGACAGCGCCGCGGTCAATGAACTATTGACAATATTTATTTTGGCTGCTTGTTTATTGTTGTCAATCGTGAATTGTGCTCCAGTCCTAAGTTGGGCTGGCCTTAAATATTGGTATTCTTACAAAATTCATGTAAGTAAGATTCGTAGGTTTGTCCCTTTTGTTTTGGGATTTTACAAATTATAAAATGTTTGAACTGTTAACAGTATCTATAAATAATTTTTACCTATGTTTTTCTAGCCACTTGTGATTCACTTATAACCCATGTGAATTTTATGTACCGTTATATTTTTCAGTACATGTTTTTAATTTCATTATTAAGTATTCTCACATTAAATTAATACAGATAAACACATATTTACCGACTGCACACAAAAATCTACTTTCTTTGTGATTATAAAGGAGTACACATCACCTTGTTTCGGCGAAGCTGAAAATGATGTAGGTTGTTTCAAATTAAAACATACCTAATAATTAATCCACATTAAAGAAAGCAATAGTAAGATTACCAAAACCACCCCTGCACGTTTATCTGCTTAAATATGTTTACACTTGTACAATTTATGCTTGTAATATAATACTGGTATGTAGTATTAAATACAAGACTTGTGGTAATGGTCATGTAAATTCTCTCAAGTGAATTCTGTTATAATAAACGAGGTTTGATAAACCCATATTTACTGACTTTATCAAGGAGTTAATTAAAATTACCGTAATATATTAGTAAATATTTTTTATGACATACAACTCATTAGTTTCCCGTAAAATTTTAGTTTAAAATCGGTTTTATTCTTTAAGATATTTGTAAAATCTTATGTACACGCCTTATACAACGCCTTTATTTGTTATTCCATACACGTATACACGGTAGAATGGTTGGAGAACTCTTGGAACTCCGGAGAAGGTGGCAATGCCCACTTTATGTTGATCACTGTAAACACTGTGGGAAAGGCATTTTGCCATGGCGGAATGCAGTTTATAGCGCCACTCCGCTTATTGCGAGACCCCGGCCTGCAATGTTACTAAGGACAAGTAGTAACAAACAAGGTGTAGCTATCGAGATGTTTTAGTACACCATATTCTACATTATTTGAACTGGTTATTTAAGTTTTATACTACAGTAATGAATGAAATGTTTCACTTGTTACAAGGTACAAAAAAAGGAAATTGTAGAAACACAAATCCATGTATACTGTACATTCGAATACTGAACTACCCTTTCTCTGGGGCCACTTGCAGTGCGATATGCAGATTCCAAAAACACTTCGATACTGTAGAAAAACCATATAAAAATATATCGTGTATCAGTTTCGGTCTGGAAATATACCTGTAGTTCCGTCAGTTTCCAGGAATTACGTATGGATCTGTTCAGATCAGGAAGAAAGGTATTGTGGAGATCCGAGAAATAGCGAGTCATCGGACTATCTGGATGCAGTATAAAAGAGAGTGGGAAAGTGGAGTGACTGCAATTGCAGCGGTCAGACAGTACAGTAACTCGGGCGAGGTGATGTAAGCGGCGAGCGACCGGGCGTGTGCCTCGCGGTGACGTAACGCGGTGACCCTCACTAGCACTGACCTAGCTTAAGGTCTGGGAGAGTGTTGAATCTTATTGATTACCCCCAATACAATGGATGCGTGGTAAATAGTCGGTTACGTCGGATTATCAATTGTGGACAAATTATGGTAAACAAAACGGAAAGGCAGTCGCGGGACTGACCGACATAATTGACTACTTTTTGTAACGGGCTGTGAATATATATCTTGAAAAAGTACGTTTGCTAATTATGAAATTGTTATTTATATATATTTTTTTAATAATATGAGACATTAAATTCTTTTGCATAAAAAGTGTTCTATTTTCTATTAGCTTTATACATATTTTTTGTAATAAATTTTTACATTTCATATATTACAATGATGACTGACTTCTAAATATTAATGTACTAAATATTTAATACAATTTCATTATTTATTTGCTTATATTAATTAGTTTTCTATAATTTGGCCAGTATCATTTTCACTACAATCTTGTATTTACGACATAATTACTTAATTTTCCTTGTTATTATATTCTAAAAATGAAATTATGGTTTTGTGATGACTCAAATAAAAATTCTGGAATAAACTCTTGCTAAATGTGTTGTAAACACAGCATATATTTGTCTTCCCATACCTCGTTGTACTTATGTTTTTATCGTTTGACATTGTTAAATTTAATTTATATTCTAAAAAGGCCATTAATGGTTTTGACGTTTCTTCAGCAAAATTTGTATTAAAATCTGTTTTTACGTAATTTATTTTTAAGTGAATGTAAGGTAAGAAAGGCCCAATGTACTTGAGTAGAGAGAAGACTGATATTTTCACTACGGCTTTGTTAGCTAGAAAAGATCCATTAATTTATTTTTGATCCTTTTTTTAAATTCCGTCTGGGCGAAACTAGTAATGAACTGGGTTGGGAATTAATATTAACCGTGCTGAAATTTAATGTTTAATCCGATGAGCTTTACATACTGCTATGAAATGATATAGTAAGTTAGTCATTTTACGTTGTATTCATTAATAAATAAATCAGTAGTTCGTAGATTTATTCAAACCAGTATTTTATCATATATTTTACTGTGTCAATGAATGAAAAAATATCGATATCCACATAATTTTCATGAATGTATTACTCAAGAACTGCCGATCATCTTGAGACTACATCTGTTTGCAACACCCAAAAAGTTATATTTCAGTGCCGCAGTCCAAGTTTGAACTGCGTACGGGCAACATATCCATTTTAAATTTCAAAACTTAGAAGTTCAGAGAACTGTCATTAGTATTATAAAAGTATTTGAGATTTGAAATTTCCATGCTGCTCCCTTAATTTATTCATCTTAACGTAATAGCAGACGTTAACGATGGATCAGTATTTTCAGATGACGAAAAAGGTCTGGAGTGTTTTTTTTAAACTAATCAGATTTAAAACATATGCTCCAGTTAAACTACAGCTGTCAATATGCAGATTCACGTGACTTCTTGGTTGTGTGTAAGTTTTACCATTTAAGCAATGGTAAAACTTACCAATTAAAATTATTTTTGTTCAATAGAAAGCTTGTTTTAACCTTGCGTGGCTTACGGGGGAAATTGTTGTCGCTCTTTTCACTTCGTTGAAATACAATAGGATTCCTAGCAGTGGAACCGGCCTGGTGTGTCAATTAGGAAAAGAGATTGCACAGAGATGCATTTTTATATGGTAGAGCCGTACATCAAGTTATCACTTGTGTATCTGTTGCGTACAGAACTTGCGTGTTTTACGCTCCAGCGCTTGGTTTCTTTGTTCACAACACTGTGCACACAACGTTCAGGCTTCGTTGAGTTCTCAGATTGTTCGTGTATTTAGCCATAGTAGAAACCATTCGTTGGGGAGGAGAATCTGGGGAGGACATTCAGTCAAATAGGCGGTGCTTAAAAATGTCCTAGTGACTTTTCCAGAAAAGTCTTCATATCTTGGTTGTGATAATAGGTATGTTTAAAACGAAGTCGTCAACCCCAGTTCTGTGCAGAAGTTTCCTGCTCCAAGCACGTCGGGTGATACATGATAAAACAGTATCGATCACATCCCAACTGATGGAATACCAATCGGGATCAATTTTAGTCAGTTCATGCATGTTTGAGTCAATTGCTACACAAGAAGAATGCCAACTACCACACACGTTATGTCGAATACCGTGCTGGCTGCCATGCGCCGAAGACTGATGGTCTCGTAAAATAAATACAGGGTTTAGCAAAAAGGTTGGGCTGGCTATGTATTTTCAAATTCTGTGTGTGATTCTAAGCTAAAAATAAAGAATAACTTTTTTTAAATTTCCACCCTGTTTAGCCGCTAGCCGCCATTTTGTATTTTTATTAACAAAATATTATCTCTAAAACTAGTAAAGCTATAAAAACCAAATTTGGCATATAACTGTGTTATTTTCTTTAATATTAACAAACCAAATGACGTTTGTTGAAAATTGTTAAAGTTAAATAACAAAAAACCAGTATAGTTATAAAATATGTACTAGACGCCAACAATTTGAAGAACGTTATTGCAATTCCAGTGGTACTTATTTCAACGAAATCCGTCAACGCATAAGCGAGCACGACCACTTTAAAGATACTTTTGTAGAAGCCAGGAGTAAATTTTGTATAACTGATATAATGCAGCTGATGCCTATCAGAACACACAGTTTGCTACTTCTGGCTTCTACAAGCGCACCTTTAAAGCGTTTGTGCTCGCTTATGCGTTGCCGGATTTCGTTGAAATAAGTACCGTCCAAATTGCAAAAAAATTCTTCAAATAATCTAGTACATTTTTTATAACTATACTGGTGTTTTTTTTTCATTTGACTTAAACATTTTCAACAGATACAATTTTGTTAATATTAAAGAAAATAACACAATTATTTTTTATTTTCCTGCCTATTTTTTATATTCAAACACATGTGCCAAATTTGGTTTATTTGGATTTACTAGTTTTAAAGATAATAATTTGTTAATAAAAATATAAAATGGCGGCTAACGGCTAAACGAAGTGGAAATTGGGAAAAAAGTTATTTATCATTTTTAGCTTAGAATCACCCACATAATTTGAAAATACATAGCCAACCCAACCTTTTTATTACAACTGTATGTCTCACAGAACGTTTCGTGATGCATATGCTGGCTGAACTGTGGCACAAGAGGAGTTGTTCGACACTGTATACACTATGTGGTCTATAATAGACATGATTAGTTATTAATATGTGTATAGAACGAAAGTGGCAAAGCAACAGAAGTACACAATGTTGAATGTTGACCTAGAACGCACCACTTTGTATTCCACGTGTCATCTACAATGTGAATCAACTCTAGGGGGTTTCCGAACTATCCTCATCAATTTCTGTAGGTAGAACAAGATGGCCACCAGAGCTGCGAGGTCAGATATACGACTCTTCCCATATACGGGAGGTGGGTGAATTGATAAAGGTCAGTATTGTGGGTATCAACACCCACCCACAGTTTGATCTCCCATTTTAATATCTTTCACAGTGCATTACCGTTTATTTTGTTGATAACATTGAACAAATATTGGCCATAGTTTAACATCTGGGGTCATTGGCATTTATTTACGAGTAGTATCACTGCGGCCAGCGGCTTACATAATGTTTAAAATTAGCCACTTATACGGAGAGAAGTAGTATATTGTCGTCCTTGATGTCGAAGAGACAGTTATGACGTAATACCATCGTCTCTTTCAACGTCTGTGGCCAATTTACGTGGACTGATTGTTACAAATTGTTAGAGATTTGGTTGGTTTATTTTCCTTATTGGCCGCTTACAAGAATCTCGTTCAGAATGTCTGCAGCAGAGTGCGAAACGGATTCTGTGCTGCAACTGTGATGCCCGGGCACGACATACAATCACGATATATATTAGAAGTAATGGTGGACGTTTCATTACCAAATTAACGTACATTTAACTTAATACTATCGAGCTTTTTCAATCTCACGATTTTTGTATCTTAATGAACTAAACAAGTCTGCCAATAGTTCCGCTAATATCAAGATGGAGTGTAGTTTATTGGTATCGACTTCAGTTAAAGGCATGCAAGGTTGCGAAAATGCATTTGATGAATCAAGCTATTGGTTGTTTATGGATTTATAATGCTTTACAGTCCTGTGTAACACAAATTAATGTCCTTGAAATGCTGTAGAACAAATTTAATTATGGTACGGTGTTAACGTAACCTTATCAAATAAATTCTTCTGTCCATTCATACATTCTTTGATTACAGCCGTATACACTCAACTGACATCATGGCGAATCATAATATGCAGCTCTTGAAGATAATGCGTTCTCTTGAGACTGTGTGTGCATCATTATTGAACGATATGATTTTGAGTAGACGGGCTTGTAAATGGCAACGGATAGTTATATTACTAAAGCCTAAGAAATCCATTTTCATAAATGCCTTTCAGTATGTTGGGCCCAAAGGTTTTAATAAATTCCCCAGCATCTTAAAAGTATTCATAACTTAGCGAAGTTTTGCAAGAAGCATAAGATCTGGTTACTTGAGTATGACATTTTGGAATTCCTCAAAGAAGTGTGGCAATAGTTGCAAGTAACTAATCAATCAGTTAATAATCTGTTATAACCTTTGTAATATAGTCTGCTTATTACTATACTAATACTGCTCTTTATTACTTGATCATTTATATTTATCATTTATCCTTCAATATCATATATACACTAGTATATTTGTTAAAATTGTAGCTGACTCCATTGAGCTAAATATAAATACTTTAGTTATTATGTTACTGGACTTTTTCAGTTTGTTAACTATTTTGTTTTTGCGCATTTGTATGTGATTTTTTTTCTAAATAGCTGCCACATAACTTCATAACGTGGTAGTTTAATTTCTAAGTAATTATTACATGTACCTTGTCTGTATAAAGAAAGGAAAAATAAATAATTATTTTCATGTACTTAATCACGTATCAGAATCACTGGGAACATAAGTGTTCGTATCCGTCTCCGAACGGTTTACCAGTACGGGGAATAAATAGCAAATTTAATAGTGGAGACTGTAAGATTGGACCGACGGATTTGAGGTGTTTGCGCCCAATATTTGATATTGAAAGCAATATTATAGTCCTACCGTAACAGGCATGAGCGCAGTTAAGACTCGATTTTTCACTAGTGATGTACTTATTTCGGAGTTGCTATATTTATCTATATGTAGTTTTATTGTATCAGTACTTAATTAAATTTCTTCATTCATTTCTGCAGGTTACGCTGCGTGTTGAAATACCTACATAGATTGTTTCACTCTTTCAGCTATCGAAATTCTTTTTTTGGCCTGTTTCTACCCTTTTTCGAGAAATGGGATCCACCCACTCGGTTCATTAATTTGTATTTATCATAATATTTTCATTGCGGATTTCTCTAACGTTTCAGCAGCCATGATAAGAGGAGCTATCTGTACAAACGTACTGCATAGTGCTGCATTAGATCGAGCGATAAGTAAGCTGTTATCATTGTATGTGATGGAATAATATATATTATCTGTTGCGATGTTACAAGCACCTCCACCAATGATGGCTTTTGTGAGAATCCGGTGATTGGCGATGTATTATATAGTCGGCCCTCTCTCACCCCTATTATACTTATGCACATCGGTCCTTCCACTGGTCAGACCCGAACCTGTAGTATTTTTTTAAGGAGAAGCCTATCCCCTTTTTAAGCCTTATTCTGCCCGTCCTCATAGGGCCATTACCCTGTGCGAGGATTTTATCAAACACAAGAAGGGAGGGGTGAGTCGATTCAGTACAAGGTCGATGGTACTGATAAAAAGTGCAAGGGTTACAAACAGGATTCGAACTTGCGCTACCTCTAACCCAGACTTAAAGTCCATCGTCTTAGACCGCTCGGTCCATCGACTCTCCCCGACTCAAAAGTGAAAAGTTGCCCAAGAGCTTATCCGTCATGTTCACGCTCTGTAAAAACTTGCACAGTCGTTATTGCAAAATCTGAAACATTACGAATATTTGCAATGCCAATATATCTAGTTATTCTTTATTCACAAAACATCAAGCGTTTTAATGGCGTCACAACAATATTTACACAGTAACTCATAATCATTTTAGTTGTCTTCATGATCTAGAAGATACTCTTGAGTAGAAAGGCATCTGTGACCGGTCACCCCGAAAGAGACTCGAGAACTATTTACCACTCTTATGCAAAAGTTTACTTCGAGACTCATACAATTTAATTTCTTCTGATTGATCATTGTTACACAGTTCTCTAGAAAACCTGAAACAGCAAGGATACTAAACTCCTCCCCACATGTACTCCAACTAGCACAGGAAACTCAGAGACCATCCATAGCTTCGTGGATTACCTGTCCGGTTCCAGGAGTTTTTAATTTTAATCCAACCTTATTGGGACCAACGCCCTTTGTATAATTATCACTTCATCAAGACGTTACCCGTGGTATTATTTTGTTGAAGAACTTCCAAAAATGAATTACTGTTAATTCAGAGGTGAACTTTTGTGTTAGACACATTTTGAGAAGCGTCATGGTAAAGAGGTTTCGAGGCAGCGTCGATGAGCTGTGACGGGGTTTGGTTTGTAGACCGAGTCCCCCGGCAGGGGCGGTCGTAGCCCAATAAACGACAGGTTCCTCGGTCACCGCGTAGCGTACTCTCAGAGTGCCCGGAGCGTGTCGGTCAGGGTACGCAAACAGCGGGATGGTCCGACACACTTCCCACAGCCGCGGTGATTGGCCACGGTGATCATCTGCTGACAGTGATAGAGACGTGGACGACAAGTGATTCGGAAGAACAACAATGATCGATCTATGGTTTCGACCATGATTGCGGACAAAATTAGGGGAATTTTAACCGTCTGTAGCTGACCGCCTTGTAACTGTTTTACAGAGAAAGTACGCGTAACAGAACTCAGATTATCGGAGTTCTAGAATTTCTCCATTAGAAAAGTTTCAGAAGTCTGAAGTCGTTCTTGAGTAATATTTGAGTTGCTCTTCTACGAATCTCCTGTGTAATCAGCAAATCGTTAAGTCTAATCATGGCCATCTTCTTTAGCAGTTATTGAAACAATTACAATTCTATTTCTATACATTCTAATATATTGCGAATTTAAAGAAAACAGTACTTAACCGGGAGATTCGATAATTTTCTAAGTAATAGCTTATATTTCAATGTATTGACTTCTTTTGCAGACGGAATTGATTTGCCTGTATTTCGTTTATTTGTGTTATGAACCGGAATTACCACAAGAATTAAATTTTATGAGACTGATAGTCTGATATGGTAAGTGTGAATAAATATTTTAAATTCCTGTTTAAAGCCATAGCCGATGACCAAACTGTTATTTATTTCAACGAATATATCACGTATGGAATCCAAAACTTGTGTAACGCTCTAAAGGAGATCCCAGCTCTGCTTCATAACCTGACCTATGAGAGCCGCCACTCTGTGATACGTACCTCACCATAGTACCTGCGTAGAAACTGTTTTGGCCGTGGGCTTCCAAATATTTGATTGAAACAGGCGCTCAATAACTATACTCGGTTCAGATACATTTCATTCCAGTATTTGTGGTTCATGTATTCAAGGTAGTTTGTTACAGACGGTATCGCGTTTACGTTTACGACGACTATGATAAACATCGAGCAACTGCCGCTTTAGGCAACCAGCATCGCATGAGCTGTGACCGTCTTGTCACATGGCATATTACGACGTTACTACGCTCGTGGCATCTCCTTGAGTTCTGTTGGAGCTTTCTATAACCTGAGTGGTAGTCTTTGATATTCAAATGCGTGTTTGTTCTTGTTTGGTGATAGTTACTTACAACGTTAACCACCTGAACGATAACCTTGACCTGGAATCCCTAGCTAACAAAGGCTACCAGAAATGTTGGGTAAATAATATTTGTACTCCCCCGTAGACTGATTGCTTTTGGGGTGGTGAAGCGCTCCAGCCTACCACTTCTTCCGCAGGGACTTGTGGAAGAAGTGAAACAGAAACAGAAAGTCTTTATTTGTCAATCAATCACACATTACAAAATGAATAAAGAGCCACGTGGGACGAATCCTGTGCGTGGCTCTGAGTTCCATTAAAAAAAACTGTGCGCTTATTACATAATATATAAAAAGACAGAAAGAAAGATAAAAAAGAAACACATTACACTAAAGAACAAAATAAATTTAGAAATATATGTACAGTATACGTTAATAAAAATAAGTGCACACTAAGACTGCTACAGAATAGTTGTAACTACACTTAATGCATCAACCACCGTATTTGACTAGCACTACAGAAATACGAGTACTTTTCTTCCTCATGTAGGTTCAAAGATGTTTTTAACCATTTACTTTATGAAAAATATTTACGAAAAAAGTAATCATTAAAAACAGTTAATGAATTAAAACATAAAAACGAAGTATGAACTAATAATAAAACCCCGGATTTAAATTAATTCAAAATAGGATAAAAAGTTCAATTTAAAATAAATTCAATTAAAAATTGTGGGCTTTGCAAAAAATTTAGAACTTTAATATTTCAATACTCGCATGGACGAGGGAAGACCAGCTCAGACACAGTGCTTGTGTAGATGGTGTAAGTCAGCAATTTGACATATTCATGCATACTCAGGGCAGATTAGCAGCTCCGCGTAATCAGCCCCCACCTCCACCAGCCAGGCGGTGCGGTGATCAGTTTTTTGTATAAACTAAGTGAAACCTGCAGATTCCTTACATGGGCAGGTATTGTTCTGTAGAGAAAATTTGCGACATAGAAAGAATTTGTGCAATTAGCAGATGTTACTACTCTGGGGACCTGCATACCAACATGTTGTGCATGTCTGGTGAAATGTTGGTGTGTAACCTCAGTTATCACTGAGTCACGATGCGTGAAGGTGTAGACCAAAACCGATTTTATATACAGCTGCCTTACTGTAAGTATTTTTGTCTCCTGAAAAAGCTGAATTGAGGGGTAGCGTTTCGGTTTTCGGGGAAACAGCTGTGAAACTAGAATCAATTCCTTTAAGAACTCGCTTTAGGACTTTCTCCTTGACTCTTTCTTGCCAAAAAAATACGCACATGGATGGCATGCATGGACCGAAATCCTTAGCTATGTACCTTAATATCAATTACCTCAAGTCTTGTAGTAAGAAAACGTAGTAAACTGCTTGATTGAAATTAATACAAATATCATATGGTTGATGATTAAGATACAGTTAAGGTCCTGTCTTCCGCTTAATGGACTGTGACTGGAGCAGACAAGGAACCACTTAATCAGAAATTCAAATTATGGAGTGAGGGTTAACATTGTTGAAGAAAATAATAACCCTGTTGACGACGATACGTACAATAAAATTGTTGAAGGTTATCAAAATGGAACTGTATATCTCTTTATATAGTTTTAATTTACGTTTTGGTGTTAGTGCACAGAGTTCTTGTCATGATTTAACAGTGATAGTAACTGGAAAGCCCACTGAAAATATTTCTTACTTGTACATTATAGATAAGATTTTACTGACACGTTATTTTATTGTGTTGAAATATACACGTACAAGACGTATTTCTTGTATGTAGTGCAATAGAGCTTTCTCATCGATAGGATCTTATCAGATCCCCGATCCCCTGTGGGGCTGTTCCGCATTAGGATCACATTACGAGACAATGGTCGAGGCGCGTGCCGCGGTGCAGAGGCTGACTAGGCGTGACTGTAAACAGAGGTTAAGTAGAAAGTGTTATTGGCGGCCGGTGTGGGGTCAGCGTCAGCGCTTTGTTTTGGCAGCGATGGGATCGTTCTATGAGCGAGCACACAATGCCGGCACCCGTGTTCTGCCTCGGGCGAAAGTTGGCCTGGTTACGTGCTCGGTCTGCCCGCGACCCGCACTCGGTCACCCGGCTGAATGTCAACGAAAAGAGATCACACCTTGGCACAGGGGTCGCTGCGAGTCAGATTCACTGTCCGGTGTCCGGTGTCGGTAACCGAGAGAGAGCCGTAACTCGGGTCTGGTATTTCCAGATCTCACTGCAACGACGGCCGTAAGTTGGCTGTTATAAATAATAATGTGGATGGAAATAACTTTCGGCAACATCAGAATGGGGAGCACTGAATAACAATAGTTAAGGCAGATGAAATCGTTGAAGAAACGTCATGTCTTGAATTGCATGTTGATGATTCCTCGGGGTCAGTTGTCATTAAAAACTGTGTCCAATACTTCCAAGGCCTCAATCTTACAACAAACTCCTCAAAAGCCACCCTTTTGAATTTTGCCTTGCGCACTGCTGGCACCTTCCACCAGTGTGGGCTTGCCGTTTTGTTAGCTGACTCCATACTGGAAGAACTCAGCTCTTCAACATTCCTAGGAATGCACCTTGATCGAGGGCTGACTTGGAATGAGCATATTGACTATGTTTTCGCCAAAGTCAGGAATATTTGTTATGAGAACTTTATCCAAATACTGCCTGAGTCAGGTACTGATTACGGCGTATTATGGACTGATTTACCCCCGCCTGGATTGCGGAGTGGTTTCAAAGAGTATTCAGACTCAACAAACAGACTAAAAAAAAAAAAAAAAAAAAAAAAAAAAAACACACACACACAATTCGAATAATCGCAGAAATCAAATTTAGAGAGTTGTGCAGGAAAGCTTTCAAGAAATTGCAGCTGTTGGCTCTGCCGTGCCTCTACATTTTGGAAACAAATTTGTTTTGTATGAGTAAATGTGCATTAACCAGAGGCCGAGACGTACACATGTATGAGACATTTGGGAGAGCTAACTACAGAATTGGGAGACACAGAACGGTGGTGTATAAACCTGCACTCGAAGGAGGGTTTTAATTTCCTCAACAGACTCGCATAAACGCTTCATGGTGTCACAAGCATTCTATAATGCGGGTGAGTTTGAATAATTTGCATTCGACTGGGAGACCGCCATTAGAAGACTGACTCCCCTGTACTAAGTGGGTTGAATTGGCGATGAAAGAAAGAGGCGTAGTTGTATGTGTGAGTGTGTATTGTTGTATGAGTGTCAGAACATTTAAAAACCTATGACGTTTTCCAAACAATGTAAGTGTATTGTCGCTGCAATAAAACAAATTTGATTTGATGTGGGTCGATGGCTGTACCCTGTGGAACTCCGGCGGAAGTTTGCTCTCTCCGATATGACTGACTGACAGATGGCGCCGATTTCCGATTCCGACGAATTCGACGACACGCGCCGCCGCTCCACTTCCGAGCGTAATTTTCACTTTCTGCCGTATTAAAAATCAACAAACAACAGGAAGCTGTTATTAATAAAAGGAAGTGCTGCTGCACGGTCGGCTTGCCTGGCGCGGCGAGTGACTGATCATCAGTCTACTGAAGCTTGAATGAGTCGTGAGAGCGAAACCAAATTGATATTTTATTGTTTGTACTCATCTTGGCAATAGCCAAGATAAATATAGTAATATAAACGTACTATATTGACTTCAGATACTGAAGTTCAAGCTAAATACATTGGTGATAGGGATTTAAAAATCAAGAAAGTCACGTGTTCGAAAAATGTAAAAACTTGGCGTATTGTTGCGGGAGCGTGTCTTGTTGTAAAGTTCCGGAAATATACTGTACGCTACTATTGTTATTGACGATAAGTTGTTTCGATAAACGCTGTATTGAGAAAATATATTAGCTGAGTATACCATAGGTCAGACCAAAAGTTATTAATAGCCCTTGTGGGAGAATATACGAGTTGTTAATTTTTCGATTTAAAACTTTGCTGTGGTGGTATGCCAGCAAGTGTAATTAGTAGATGCAAAACGATGTTGGTGTAATTATTGACAGCCTACTGATATTTTGATTAGTAATCTTAAATAAAAATGACATTATTGTTCTCTACCTGAATAGAAAATCTTAAAATTTTGTAGAGAAACTTCAGAATTTGCTTATGAAAACAGGATTAACCAAAAAATTACTTTTGGAATAAATGTTCAATAAATTGTTTCTTGATCCTCCTGAACTCACTTATTGCCATTGGGTAAAATATATAATTACCATACGTGTCCTACTCACACGTGCCATCTTCAGTGGAGATGAAATCAAATCCTTACGTAGTTAACCTGTGCAAGGGACATTTAGAGGAACTAACACATCCAGACTTATTGTTCCCAGCATGAAGGCCAATGGCTAGTAAAGTTTATTAGGCCAATGATGTTACCCTTATCTGTGTGGTGATATATTAGACCAGTATTGTTAATTGGGCACCACTTCACTTCCACATCCAATTTTCCCTTTCTCTAGAGCCATTAAGTTTGTTCATGTAGGAGTTTAGATGGGCATCCTTGATTATCATCAATGTCTTGAGTACATCTGTGGTCCGTAGTGATCATGAAAACCTGCCACCTCTGTCCGAAATTCCCCCTTTCTTGCAACTGGTTCGAAAACTGGTGGCCCCAAACACAAGTACCATCGGTACTTTTATATTAATTATAGATTTATCCAGCATCCTTGAAGTCACTAAATCATAAATGACTCTTGCTACCCATCTAGATTTCGGTGCAGTAATAAATACCTAATATTATTTAATTTAATGTACTATGTGAAACTTACAAGTATGATCAACGTTTTCCTAAAATAACTCTCTCCAGTTTGTACATTTCTCAAACATGAATGGAAATTGCCGTTCACGTTTAATAATTGAACTGCATTACATTTGCACTGTGGGTAAATGAAAAAAAAATAATTAAGTAGCAAAATGTATTTATTCCTCTTGGATATAAAATTTTAATACAATTCATCAATACTTTTATTCGTGCTGGTGTGATGTGTGATTGTGTTTCTCGTACCCGTGACTTGTGCTCGGGACTTGCATTCTCTACAGTGACAACACTTAAGCTAGACTTCAAGCCGCTTTTGGATGTGTTTGAGCCATTTTCTATCCTTTCTTCTTTCTGTTCTTCATTTCAGTATGTGCTAATCACGTAACCTCCCCCACCTGACGAAGAGGATAGATTCCAATCCTCGAAACGTTGTGTTATACCTTACGTAACCTTCCATCGTCCTTAAGAATTTATCATTGTTTGAAGTTCCTGTTCAATCTATTTTAATCTGCTCTAAGTAGTATAGTCTAAGCAGGGGGGATATTAGGGATTGGGATTATCATACCCCATAAGAGACAAAAAATGTATCTATATGTATAGATTTTCTGCTTGCCAGTTAAGGTTCTTTTTTGTTGGCTACTCTGTAAAGACTAAAGGTATGAAGCGATCAAATACCTGAATTCTGACTGGGTTTTAGGAATATTTGATTCAATTTGGCTACCTCGCATTTTAGCTATTAACGACTTTCACTTATTTCAAGTGTTACTTAAGAAATGTTAAGAGTGTTACACAGTTTTTGCTTCAGAGGTTACGAATCTTGTTCGGAGAACAATATTGACAGGTATTTGCCGAACAATTACGTATTGTTAAGTACTTTCAGTGGTACTCCTTCACACAGTTGTGTCACTCACTGTTTCCTACAGCAGGAGTGAATGGTGTGCTTAATGCCAGCAATTATCTTGTCGGTCGTGGAACAGATCGATCTGCAATGTCACGGACAAGGGAATCTTGCCCGATCGGAAATGGAAGGAAAGCGTTCTCGCACGTGTCGGACGATCGGAATGGCGTGTTATTGATTTGCGTAATGGGTGGCGAGGAAGTGCATCAGTGGTGGTGGTGGTGGTGGTGAATTTCCTCGGTCGTTTCCCGGTTTCCCACGTGTGTCGCCGGCTTTCACACCGGATGTCGGGCTCACGGCGAGCGCACGAGCGCGCCACGGTCTGCTCAGTCATGCCGGAGTGCCGGAGTGTCCCCGGACCACTGTAATACACGCCAACTTCATTCTTTCACGGACCTATTCTCTTGTACGGATTGCTAAACGCTCGTGAATCGTAACGCAGTTAGATAATCGAGCACTGAGTGGTTTTTTTTTTTGTTGGCAGCGGGAAAACGTGATCGCCTTTTTTATTTTAAAAGCACTCGGTGTAGGAATTCGATCCCTAAGAGGACCTAGGGAACTGGTTGGTTACTTCTCATAACGTGTAACGTCTCATCTAAATTTTTCGGAGGGTACAAACAACGTTTACTTCTTTTAAGACTTCGAGAAGGATACATAGAGAAGAAACACTCTTTGAAGTGTTTTAGCTTAACATTTTTATTATCATGGAGTGTTAGGTGTCCTTGGAAAGACATCAATGAACACTGTGATTTTCGTTGATAAAATGTTTGATTCCAGGAACAGATAATGATTGGAGAGGGTGAATAAGTAAAGGGTTGGTTGGAGGAGGGCTCTTTATTTTCAAATATTCTATTGAAATGGTATGGATTATCGTGGGAACCATTACTTGGGTGATACAAAGGTTTTAAAATTGAGTACTTATTAACACAATCGAAATATAAATGTTCAGTATAATGACCTTTTTGTTATTATAAAGTGCGAAATGAGTACTAATAACCATCACCGATAGACATCCGGATTTATACACCACCCGTACAGTAATGAAAATACTGTAATGGCTGTTTTAGATGATCACAAACGATAAACTTAATCGATTTATACGAATAACACTGTACAGTTTCTTGTAAATATAAAAAACACAGTGCCTCTTATGTATTTACTAAGTTTTGTTGAAAATTAAGGATCTTTATTAAAATAAGCTATGGTAAGTTAGTCTGTGTACAGTAAAAGTGTTCCAATACTTTTGTTCTACGCATAAAAATTAGCAAAAACATTCATACGATGGTATGACCTAAAACCTTTAGTTTTACGTCTGTATGTGTGTATTTGTTTACTATCAAAAATTATATCTTATGAACCAGTTAAGATAAAGTTATGAAACTGAGAATTGTATAAACCTTTAGTAGACTTTTTTAAGATTAAATATTAACAATATCCTTTTAACCGTTTCAAAGTGGAGAACGTTTAAATTATCCCATCAAAATAACTCAAAACCGATTAACGTCCGTAATTTTAAAACGGGTAAAAGGATTTTGTTAATATTTTATTTTCAAATAGGTCTACCAAAGTTTAATACTACTCTTAGTTCATAACTTTATCTAAACTGGTTAAAAAAAATATATAATTATTTTTATAAAAAACTAGCGGACCCGGCGCGCTTCGCTGCGCATTTCAATAAGTTTCCCGCGGCTTCGCACGCAATTTCCCGTTGAAAACAGTACACTATATTCACTTATTCATTTTCTATCACATTCTAAACATTACTGAGATAATTGATAGTCGTTCCTTCGTGAGCTTCTTGGGCGTATTATGAAGGTATGTACCACATTCCTGATACTTCTGTCAAAAAAAAAAACAACTAAGGTTGATTTTATAACATTCTTTATATTTGTAGCCAACGTAAGATAGTAATTATGATATCTGCATTGCTCTTCTGATCAAGCATGAGCATGGTTTATATTAAATAAATATTGCAGTTAAAGGTGAATTTTTACGTCAAATTTGAATTGTATTATCTGGATAGTAAAGTCTATGTTTAACAGTGATTGCAGAAACAGTTTAAACAAAATTTGTCGTTTCTCTTAAGCTTACTCTATGCTTTAAAACTATAAGTGTAGTAATTAAATTATATATAAATATATTTTTTGTCGCATTATATATGTTTACAAAGAACAGCTGATTAAAAATTTGAAAAGACTCTTTCACTTAATAACATATGTTTGCTGCAATGCATTTCTTACGGGTATTTCTGTAACCAGTGGGGCGGAATCCTGAATCGGGAAAGGGATAAAAAGTATCCTATAACCTTCTACAGATCAAGACGAACAAATTAAAAAAAAAAATTAGGCGAATCCGTCCAGCCGTTTGTGAGTGATGCTGTTACACACGAACAGTTTCATTTTTATATAATAGATACAGATAGATAGATGGAAAACTAAAGGTTTTAGGACATGCTCATTTTTATATGTAAAATCTTCAAGTATTGGGAAACTTTTACTGAACACTCTGTACGCACAAAATTCAACAATGACCGTGCCTGTAACAGTAGGTTGTACTGCCGGCCGTGTGCTCTGGAGGGCAGTGCGAGGCTGCGGGGCTCAAGGTCGGCCGGTGAAACTGAAAGCGACTCCGCGGTCGTGCCAAACGTACCCTAATGACCAGCCGTTTTCCGTGATTTAACCGCCCCGTAACCCGGACCCGTTCACGACTCCGGGTTTGGAACAATGGCAGGGTGTGTTTATCTAATTAAGTCCTGTCATAATGGGAGTGCCACAACCCGGCCACAGCCACCGGGGAAAGGAAAGGGACAGAGCCGCGCGTGGCCCGGCCGAGTTGTTTGCGAAACCCGATACCTCTGTACACTCAGGTCATTACAGTCGCAGTTATGTTTGCTATTTACTGTCGCTCTCTGCAAGTACGGCTAGATCTAGGCTATCACAGCTCGGCCTCTGAGATTGACAGGGACAGAGCCGCGCGTGGCCCGGCCGAGTTGTTTGCGAAACCCAATACCTCTGTACACTCAGGTCATAACAGTGCAGTTATGTTTGCTATTTACTGTCGCTCTCTGCAAGTACGGCTAGATCTAGGCTATCACAGCTCGGCCTCTGAGATTGACAGGGACAGAGCCGCGCGTGGCCCGGCCGAGTTGTTTGCGAAACCCAATACCTCTGTACACTCAGGTCATAAAAGTGCAGTTATGTTTGCTATTTACTGTCGCTCTCTGCAAGTACGGCTAGATCTAGGCTATCACAGCTCGGCCTCTAAGATTGACAGGGACAGCAGCGCGTGGCCAGGCCGAGTTGTTTGCGAAACACGATACCTCTGTACACTCAGGTCATAACAATGCAGTTATGTTTGCTATTTACTGTCGCTCTCTGCAAGTACGGCTAGATCTAGGCTATCACAGCTCGGCCTCTGAGATTGACAGGGACAGAGCCGCGCGTGGCCCGGCCGAGTTGTTTGCGAAACACGATACCTCTGTACACTCAGGTCATAACAATGCAGTTATGTTTCCTATTTACTGTCGCTCTCTGCAAGTACGGCTAGATCTAGGCTATCACAGCTCGGCCTCTGAGATTGACAGGGACAGTCGCGCGTGGCCCGGCCGAGTTGTTTGCGAAACACGATACCTCTGTACACTCAGGTCATAACAATGCAGTTATGTTTCCTATTTACTGTCGCTCTCTGCAAGTACGGCTAGATCTAGGCTATCACAGCTCGGCCTCTGAGATTGACAGGGACAGTCGCGCGTGGCCCGGCCGAGTTGTTTGCGAAACACGATACCTCTGTACACTCAGGTCATAACAGTCGCAGTTATGTTTCCTATTTACTGTCGCTCTCTGCAAGTACGGCTAGATCTAGGCTATCACAGCTCGGCCTCTGAGATTGACAGGGACAGAGCCGCGCGTGGCCCGGCCGAGTTGTTTGCGAAACCCGATACCTCTGTACACTCAGGTCATTACAGCCGCAGTTATGTTTGCTATTTACTGTCGCTCTCTGCAAGTACGGCTAGATCTAGGCTATCACAGCTCGGCCTCTGAGATTGACAGGGACAGTCGCGCGTGGCCCGGCCGAGTTGTTTGCGAAACACGATACCTCTGTACACTCAGATCATTACAGCCGCAGTTATGTTTGCTATTTACTGTCGCTCTCTGCAAGTACGGCTAGATCTAGGCTATCACAGCTCGGCCTCTGAGATTGACAGGGACAGAGCCGCGCGTGGCCCGGCCGAGTTGTTTGCGAAACCCGATACCTCTGTACACTCAGATCATTACAGCCGCAGTTATGTTTTGCTATTTACTGTCGCTCTCTGCAAGTACGGCTAGATCTAGGCTATCACAGCTAGGCCTCTGAACAAGGATATTGTGCCTTGCTCTCCACCTCCCTAGGTAACTGTAATCTGTTACCTTGTGTAGCAGAGCTGCTGGAATCTGCAACTCCTCAGCTACTTATCAGAAAATCAAGTTTAAATTTATATACATTTGAGGTTTAAGTTCAGTCTCATTAAAATTTTTGAAAAAAGGGCACTCCAGAAAGAAGGAGTATGTAAAAGCGAGTCGAACGCTCGTACCGCCCAGTGGATTGTGATTATCATCAATGACATGACATCACTTTCTTTTTCCACTATAATGTTGTCTTGTAGTGGTCTTCGGACCTATCTACGACTGAAGAGACTAAACAAAGTCGAAACAACAGAAGCACACACCTCCATCCTGAAAGACGGAATGGTTGTAATTTATTGACGCAGCAGGCTCAATCAATTTAGAACATGCAAGCCACGCCGTAACGTAGATTCGGACACACACGAAACGTAACGTGCGCCGACATTAATGCTCGGAGAGGTTGATGTTTTGGTTTTGAATTCTAAAATGTAATTAAATACAATTGGCAAAGGGGTTTATCCCTTTCAAACCTTATAAAATGATAACCTGTAATGGCGTCAATAATTCCCCATCACTATTACGCGCAACCGGGTTAAAGACGTGGGGCACGCTGATTTTAATCGCAGCTATCAACCAGTAAAAGCCATCTTGGCTATGGGAACCCACAACGATCGCCGGATAAGCAGATGCTGACACGAATTGTGAAATAGAGCCTAAACGTGCAACTGTTTGATGGTACAAACGATCTTGAACGTCTGATTGAGAAGACGACCTCACATCACTGAGGATTTAAGAACTACCACACCCTACCGCAACACCTTATACCAATACAAATTTTGAGTGTTACACTAGTTAGGTGCAAGTATTCAACACTTCACTTCTATATTTAAAATTCTAAATTTTGAAGGTTTGTGGAAAGAAGCAAAGTGCTATGAATTTGGGGTTTACATCAGGTAAGAACGCCCTAGTGGCGGATCGTTTCATCCAATGTAACGATCCGCCACTAGGGCGTTCTTACCTGATGTAAACCCCAAATTCATAGCACTTTGCTTCTTTCCACAAACCTTCAAAATTTAGAATTTTAAATATAGAAGTGAAGTGTTGAATACTTGCACCTAACTAGTGTAACACTCAAAATTTGTATTGGTATAAGGTGTTGCGGTAGGGTAGGGTGTGTAGTTCTTAAATCCTCAGTGAAGTGAGGTCGTCTTCTCAATCAGACGTTCAAGATCGTTTGTACCATCAAACAGTTGCACGTTTAGGCTCTATTTCACAATTCGTGTCAGCATCTGCTTATCCGGCGATCGTGTGGGTTCCCATAGCCAAGATGGCTTTTACTGGTTGATAGCTGCGATTAAAATCAGCGTGCCCCACGTCTTTAACCCGGTTATGCGCGTAATAGTGATGGGGAATTATTGACGCCATTACAGGTTATCATTTTATAAGGTTGAAAGGGATAAACCCTTTGCCAATTGTTTTAATTACATTTAGAATTCAAAACCAAAACATCAACCTCTCCGAGCATTGATGTCGGCGCACGTTACGTTTCGTGTGTGTCCGAATCTACGTTACGGCGTGGCTTGCATGTTCTAAATTGATTGAGCCTGCGTCAATAAATTACAACCATTCCGTCTTTCAGGATGGAGGTGTGCTTCTGTTGTTTCGACTTTGTTTAGTCTCTTCAGTCGTAGATAGGTCCGAAGACCACTACAAGACAACATTATAGTGAAAAGAAAGTGATGTCATGTCATTGATGATAATCACAATCCACTGGGTGGTACGAGCGTTCGACTCGCTTTTACATACTCCTTCTTCTGGAGTGCCCTTTTTCAAAATTTAATGAGACTGAACTTAAACCTCAAATGTATATAAATTTAAACTTGATTTTCTGATAAGTAGCTGAGGAGTTGCAGATTCCAGCAGCTCTGCTACACAAGGTAACAGATTACAGTTACCTAGGGAGGTGGAGAGCAAGGCACAATATCCTTGTTTAGTAAAACATTCTCTCCTCAATAAATATCGAACACCGTTCTAAATAGGCCTCTGAGATTGACAGGGACAGAGCCGCGCGTGGCCCGGCCGAGTTGTTTGCGAAACCCGATACCTCTGTACACTCAGATCATTACAGCCGCAGTTATGTTTGCTATTTACTGTCGCTCTCTGCAAGTACGGCTAGATCTAGACTATCACAGCTAGGCCTCTGAGATTGACATATATAGACAGTTGTAGTTCTTGCTGCAATTCCCACCAGCTTTTCAAAGAAGTTCAAACTTCCACTACAAGATATTCTCTTTGATACTTTTTCCTATTTGTTCATTTCATGAAAGATACATTTAGAGTTGGTCTGGAGTTATAGAATAATCAAGCTGACACAGTGGCGTATCCAAAATTCGTGTTTGGGGGGAGGGGAGATCCATCAACTCATTTTTCATGATGATTAGGAGATAGATCGACTTCTTTTATATTTTTCGTATAGTAAATCCGTTCTATGTGGTTGGCCGGTGAATGCAGTCCTATTTTGACCTGTATTCTGTAGTTCAGTTTCAATAATTAGAGTTTAGTTTTTATTAAGTGCATGTTTCAGAGTTAGTGTGCATGAAATAGACACACAACATTGCTGTTGTGGCTCCTGACTTTGCGTGTCACAACGCTATGGAATGTTTCGTGTACTTTAACCTAGATCGTAGTCATGCATTAGTTTAGTCTTTTACCTGAAGGAGAGATCAGATTGCAGAACTCGAAACGTAGTGTTACTGTATTGTACCACTGAACGATGGCAAATGTCAGGAATATATCCTGTTTCCTTCACAATCCTTCCACCTTCAAAGACAAACATCTTATTTTATAATTATATGTCCGCATCACCTATTTTATAAAGTCGTGATTCGAAGATTGTGCCCACATGCTGACCCGCAGCTGTTAATTTGGAGTCCTGTTCGTCTTAAGGTTATCAAGACGGTTTGGGGCCCCGACCCTCAAGGCCCTTAACTGGATTCGCCGCTGAGCGGACAGGCAACACGAGCGAGCCGCAACTTATAACACCTTTTTGCACATCAGGGATACTAGTTGTCCGTGTTCAAACCGTATCATTTAAATGACTCCTATTAATTTTAAAACACTGATAAAATCTTTTGGAGACTGAGGCATTATTAAAACATAGTACCGGTAAGTAAAAATTTACATATTTAAACAGATGTTCAGAGCAACCCAAGTCAACTGATTGGTATTTATCATTAAATAATAGAAGTTAAAACAATGATATCTACATTCGAATTTGCATAATGAATGATACATAAGTTTACTCCATTGAAATCTAAGTTGAGTTTCCTTTAACCCTGAAGTACTGGATCAGGGTGTTTTCAGACCCCTACCTTGGTAAATCTAGACAACAAACGGAATGGGTGAGCCGCATAACTTGTGCGTGATCTGCGTCAGCAAGGTGATGTGTTTTCGTCAGTCCACATCACTCTGCTGCAGCGAAAAGAGGATTTGAAATGGCCTGGGGTGTAATTTCTCCATTTAATGAATTATCTTTGTAAAGTAGTGTTTGTGTTTTATTTACTACTAGCTGTTTCCCGCGGCTTCGCACGCTTTACCTAAACTTTGCCCGTGTATTTGCACTTCTGGTTCATGCACGTACATGTATTTTATTATAAAGCGGTCTAACAGTCAAGCTTTAAGTTCAACCATATATTTATCATAAAGACAAACATATATCCTAACTTAGTGCCTTCAAATAGTCTTTGACAAATTAATACACGTAACTCTCTCGTAATTGCAGTTTATAATGTGCTGGCGCTTTGAAAACTTTTATATTTAGCAGCGCCACCTCGTGGTGAGTTTTATAAATGAGTATAGCATATAAACCTTCTCCGTCGAAAAGTACACATACATTCAAATTTTCATAATGATCGGTCAAATAGTGTACGATTCCATAAAGGACAAACACACAAACATTCATTTATATATATATAGATTTTCTGTAGAGTTTTGATAATGGATTCAGAAAATAAAAGATGAAGCCAGAATCAGGCAATATCTCTAAAGATATAGAATGGAGTTGACAACTTTTTTTATTAAGCCGTAATCAATCATGATGAGGACCATTTCCGTGCTTCTGACAACGACATTATAATTCTAATGCTGATGACAATAAGGAAGGAAATTGGATTTGCAATGGTAAATCCATAAGCTGTAAGGCCGTGACCATTGTTCATATTCCGAATGATATACTATAGTGTGTGAAGAAGATTGCACGAGTTACATTGGAGGAAGAAAACACCAACAGAGCAAATGTGAAAAGAAGGAAAGTTCAATGCTTAGTGTGCCCATGGAACAGGGACATAAAAACAAGTGCTTCCTGTGCAAATTGTAATAAACCAATGAGGATAAAACACATTAAAACTGTTTAAGAAGAGTGCTTGAAACCCGAAGCTGAATCAGAACAAGGAATAATTTTTAACTTTCTGCATAAGTTATTATTCAATTTCCTCTGGTAATTTGATATACTTTTTTTATATTTTATGGTTAGCTCTTAAATATAACCAGTGAATAACTCTGAACATCAGTCTTTCGCTCATTTCTTAACGAAGTAATGAATGACTTTGAGAATTACGGTCACATTAACATCCAGTGGTTATCCAGCAAAGTAGTCAAGTTGATTCATGTTGAACATTTAACAAATTACATGTTTGTTTATTTACCCGGCCCAGTCACCAGGCAATATGTACGAGTGTAGTTGGCGTAAGAAAGACAACAGTAATATGTTGTTTAAAACTCAATCTATTGTATGAGCTGGATCTTATTGAATCTCTATTCAGACATACATACATTCCTAAAATAAAGTAAAGGCGTCTTATTTTACTAGGCGAAGTTAGGACTAAGAAGCCCTGTCTAACACTTAACCTGGGGACCAACGGCTTATGGGTGATTTCCGAACCACCACCAAAGGCCGGGCAGGCAGGCTCCTTGCAAAGACAGGATCGTTCAGCAGTCACCCATCCAAGCAGCAGCCACGCTCGACGTTGATTAATCCGGTTATCTTGCGATAACCGTTCTACCCGCTACACTGCGCCAGTATAAAGATTCTTCACTCTGTCAAGAACATGAGTGGCGTGGTACAGCACGTAAGGTCGGTATCTTGCAATCCGCCAAGAGTGTTAATGGAATCAGTCTTTGTCGGTAAAACTCACCTTCAAGAAACGAATCTCACACCCTATCAGGTCCTTGTACTAAAGTGTGTAGGGCCTGCTATGAGCTTTAAGTCGTTGTCAATAAACCGTTTACTGATGTGTGAAGTTCTGAATTTATACAGGTAATGTAAGAGAGGCTAGTAAGTCGTACTATAAGTGAAAGTAAGTCATCGGCGGCGGCGTACAGTTGACAATTGCACTATTTTATATAGGGATAGGAAAGTTAAAAATAAACAAATAGAACAGCTGCCCTGAGGTACACCTTATTATTTAATGAGACAGGCTTTTCATTCTCTGGCCGTTGATACCTGACTTCTTCCTCAAAGATAGGGCCAATTGGCTTAAAATAAACTTTTCATAAAAACCATTGAAGTGCATCTTAGCCATTGTGACCATTGTATATCATAGCGAATAAGGTTAGTCAACTTATGTCAGTCCCTTAGGTAATTATAGTGGAAATGTTGTTTTGTAACGGTATGGTCAGTTTAAAGCTGTTTTGTAATGCTGTATATGTATCTGTATTTATGTTAACAAAACACACACACTCTCATTCTGTTTAATCTTGTAGTATTAAAGTAGAGTTGTGATTCAGATAAAAAATCAGCAACAACGATTTCTTTTACCTTTTCATAAAATTAATACTAAAGTGTAATAAAACTTAACAAGGCAGGTATTAGTTAGTTTAGTTCAGCTAGATCAGATATAGTTTTTGTGGTGATTTAAATATGTGATATCACAATTTAAGGTAGACTGAAGCGACCATTAGGAACAAGACCTCGTTTCTCATTCACCTATTATGCATATCGGCTCCATTAAAGATAAACTGAATATTTATTCGACTGCCAAAAAAACTGTTCTTTTGGAAAAGAACTAATACAATGTTTGGATTAGTTGCGCTCATTTTCTATACGTATGTAATTAGTATTTAGTGTGTTTTACTGCTTTTCCCTTGAGATTGTCAAAACGGTTGTCGATTAATTATCGATTCGACCGAACTTTCATTTAAGCGTTTCGCGCCGGTTGTTTACTGATTGTTCCGCGAAAGCAGGAAGTCAAGTGGGCAAACAGGTTGCCCATTTCATCCCATTCCACCTTGAAATGAAATATGAACTAATTAAATCATAATGCGGTTTAGCCAATAGCAGACTGATGTGACCGTGACATATGGTTGGCGGGACAGGAAGACCGAGGCTAGTTTTTGACCAGATCCGTCTAAACTCACGTTTCGCGGCGCCTTTCTGCACTAGTGACTTCACTAGAAAAACCATTTGCGCAGTCATTTGTCCAAGGTCAAGTGTTTTTATGGCATCATTTTAATGTGGCGCGGTAAATATAATGTTACACAAGCCAGGGCTGACCTACACGCGGCTAGAGGCGGTAGACAGCTAGATCCTGTACGGTACAGATAATGCAGAAGTCTCACTGGAGCACAGTTCCCAGAGTGGTCTTACACCAGACCTTGTTCTAGAATGAGGTAGAGAACTATACTATCCAATGTTCATTTGGGTCTTTTTTAGAAGAGGACCGCAATTTCAAAATATATTTTCTACAGAAACAGGACAGTTATTTTTACGTGTATTGAACAGTTATTGGACAGTTACTATCTTAACGATGACTAAAACTTGTTTGAAGCCATGTGGCGAGACATACATTTGTATTGGCCTCCACAAGTTTAAAAACTTGTCTAACCTAACCTAACCTAACCTAACCTAACCTAACCTAACCTAACCTAACCAACCTAACCTAACCTAACCTAACCTAACCTTACCTAACCTAACCTTAACCTAACCTAACCTAACCTAACCTAATCTGACCTAACCTAACCTAACCTAACCTAACCTAACCTAACCTACCTAACCTAACCTAACCTAACCTAACCTAACCTAACCTAACCTAACCTAACCTAACCTAACCTAACCTAACCTAACCTAACCTAACCTTAACCTAACCTAACCTAATAACCTAACCTAACCTAATATGTATAACCTAACCTAACCTAACCTAACCTAACCTAACCTATAACCTAACCTAACCTAACCTAACCTAAACTTAACCTTATCTTTCTCTTCTAAAAAAAAATCCGTTCATTTTTATTCACACACACATTACTGTGTGATTTTTCTAGACCAAGCCATAAAAACTGTTGTGTAGAATATCCACATTTTGGCCTTACCGAGTATAATTATGCGTCTATCTTGTGTTAGCATTTATCTATCCTCGGCGTTTTTAATCGAATCATAGTATCTGTTAATAATTCTACGTCGAGACAAAATATCTAGTAGTCCATCAAAAAGCCTTAGTTATATAACCCTTCCCACGCCGTAGACAGATATATTCCAATGATAAACTTAGACCAAAAACGTCAAACACGATTATATCCGAAATTATACATTGTGTCACTCGGAGAGTTTTTTTTGAGTCCACAAAGAACCTTCAGAATGGCAATTGCGCACTCCGTGCTTATCGTGGTTGACTAGGAAGTATATTTAGATGACCTACATTCCACTGCAGGGGGACGGGTAGCCCTTTGACCAGCTCCGTCCACCTGTTCGTCTGTTTTGCACATTCTACAGAACCATAACCAAATATATCCGTTGTCTGCCCAGATAATAGACCTTATCTACAAAATCTCAAATAAGAAAATGCTCTAAAATTAGTAGTTTATATAATTTTTCAGTTTTATTAGATTGTACCATGAGTTTTAATTTAGATCAAATAAAGAGTAGGGCATATCGTTCGAAGGGTTAACAAAAATGCTAAAAATATATTTGATTTTTTTAAAATTTGCAGTGCTTTGTTGTTTGTGATAGTTTCGTTACTTTAATATGCAAAAGAATACTACAGTTTCTTACGAGAAATATTTTATAACCCGGGACATTTTTTAATCAATTGTTAATAATCTCCCAAACGTTAAGAACATCTGCTGAATGGGATTCATACGTAGCGTATAGTGCCGTCCAGAGATCCACGGATGACCTTTTCCTACATAGTCCAGAATTCTGTTCTAGCGAGAAATCCGACTGTAATGACGGTGGAGGCGGGCCTGACGCTGCCGGTGGTCCGAGTGTCGGACGGCTGGCATGAGCGCAGTGCGGTGCGAAACTTGCATAACTATAACGCCGAAGAGGCAGCAGCAGTATCTGGCGTTGTGCAACAATCGGCAGGGGAAGCGGCCAAGTGAAGCGGCAAACGATGCGCGAGCTCTGCAGACCGGCGAGCCGCGGCGAAGTGAAGCGACGAAATATGGACTAATTGGTAGTTTAGAAAGCCGGACTGCGCAAGAAGTGGACGAAGAACACTATAAAGGCGAAAAGAAACCATCGGTGACAGCGGGCGAACTGCGTTGTTACAAGAAGCTGTCGTAATTGTCGCCGTAGATGAATTTTACTGTGCTACCAAATAACAGAAAGAACAGATAAATTAACAAAATGTCACGAACTCACGTTAAAATTATTTGTCTAATTCTCCTACTAGAAGTTTCTGATAATACACACATTATTGTTCGGGATTTTCAAACAGAAAGACTGTTTAAACATAAAATACATGTGGTAGGCAAAAATAGAAAATACAGTATTGTTAACAATGTACGAGACAATATAGACGAGTGGAGTTTAATTACTAGCAATTAATAGATAGTCATTTGTATTTTAGTTCCTAATACAAGGTATAAGAATCCAATATCAAAGTACATGGGCTGTGATCATCGCAGAGTTTAGCAATTATTGTGCTTTGTTGTCAGAAAAAGAAAAATCGGTCGTTTCTGCGTTTGTTTCTTGATATCTACAAATCGATTAATTACAAGAAATCAATATTTTAGTTATTGTTTTTACTCACAAAAGACTAACGTATTTCAAACTGAAATAGTCCCTACTTATTTCAACATTACGCGTAATTAGCTCAGTGAATATACGACGAAGAGCCAATTGAATCTACGTGTTGGCATAAGACCCGTAAATGGTAGTTTCAGTCATTATCACACTACACTAATAGCCTTATCTTTTTTGAAATATCACATTAGTGAATATTGTGAATCGATGTGAAGGATATATTATAAGTGCAAGACATAATGTGTAGTGTGTACATATTTTTATTGGAAAGTCTGAAAGGGCGAATTGGCAGGAACCCACGCTAATTTATTAAAACATTGTACTATTAATTTTTGTTAGTCATGGTCTTTTCTGTTCCCGGCAATTTATTTAGGGCACTGTATTATAACTGTGGGCTATATTACGTTTAATATGTAATGTTGGATACTCAGCCAAGCCAGAGACCATTGGTTTATACAGATCGTAAATCAATACTAAATTTATAATAACAACTAGTATAGAAGGAAATAACTGTATTTTTCAAAATTATTTTTATGATAAAGGTTAAAAAAAAATCACTGATGTCTAAGCATAATCTTTTTGATGGCGCAGTGTAGCGGGTACAGCGGTTATCGCAAGATAACCGGATCAAGCAACGTCGAGCGTGGCTGCTGCTTGGATGGGTGACCGCTGAGCGATCCTGTCCTTGCAAGCAGTCCGCCTTCCCGGCCATTGGTGATGATTCGGAAGTCACATTTAAGCCGTTGGTCCCCAGGTTAAGTGTTAGAGAGGGCGTCTTAGCTCAACTTCGCCTGGTAAAAGAAGACATATTTACTTTACTTTAATTTTGTTTTCTGACAGTGTGCATACACCGATTAAACGTGGATCACGTGATCGCTTCAGTATACAAACGTTGTATTTTGAGTATCTATCGTGCTCCGGGTGTTATGCACAGTAGACAGGCGTCCGTGACGTAAACAGCTGGGCACGCGACTGTCTTCAGAGTCATTACGTGTCGATGATGGAATAACAAATAGTGATACAGTTAACAGTCACAGTCACGCCAAGCACATTCTTGGCCAACGTAATAAGGGGCTTACTTACATTTCAACTGCTATTGCGAAAAACATGGAATTTTGGAAACTGTGAAATATATTTGTTGCACACCGGAACTATTAAGTTTTTGTTCGATTTTTGCAAGGCCTAGAAAGACAATACAAATTCGTAACTATTTTTTTATTTTTATGTAATATTGTACCAGCCACTTCTATCTGCAATATCTAACACAACGAATATCAAAATAAAACATTTGGACATGGAAAATAAAATATGTTGTTAAAAAACGTTCAAACTCGTTCTTCTACTTTTTAGTCCTTAGTATAGAAAATAAAGCCAATTCCTAGGTGAATTCATTGGTAATAAACGAGTTAAACCTCGTATGAGAAATTCTAAACACAAAACAGACATATTGTATGTATTGCTTCTATAGCTGTACGTTTTCGATCGTAAACTATAGTTCTATTCTTGGAAAGGGTGCAAGATTATATCTGTCGAAATGTTCAACTACAGTACATAAACCCACTTAGTCAATTTCCTCCTTATAATTCAATTATACATATATTTAATTTATAGAGTTTACTTTTCTGAGTTCGATGAGTGAGACGGCTTTGTGTGGTATTTCTATTTTCTTCCTTTGTGTTTACATACACAATCACTGGTTGTTTCTATCTCTACAAGCAATTGCCTTGTAGAGCTAACAACAACCAGTAGGTTCAATTACAATATTGTTTAATTAATACAATATTGTTATATTGTTTAATGTTCTGATGCACACCAACTTTGATATCTTAATCTATTTTTATTGTGATCTTGATTAAAGAAAGATTCGCTCCATACACGATGGAGGTTCCCGAATATTGCTGCCAGAGTTGGCGGCGGCGGCCGGTGGTGCGGCTCAGATCTGGAGCGAGCCGAGGACGTGAGAATGTTTTGCATCTCGCCGCCCGCCCAGCTAAACACACAATGACGACCGTTAGTCCTACAAACACTGACACTGATCTCACTGATACAGATATAGGCCGCCGGCGCCTCCTCCCGGCCGGCTATGACACAGAATCGCGATGTGCAGTCAGTCCCGTGTTGTCTCTAGCTTGAATATACAGAATATCCAGGTGCTCAATCCAACAGTGTGAGACAGTTCGCGTAAATAGTAAATAGTAGTAAATAGTGTGATGTTGCAAAGAAAGGCATAGAATGGAATAGAAACACTTCTTTATTGAGGCGAAATTAGGACCGTATTGTTCTTTCTTACATTTAACCAGCGTACCAGCATTAACAATCTTTTTTGTTTAAAACAGTGTGCTGCCACCACGTTTAACTCCATCGAAGCGTTTTTATTAAAGGATTTTCGATGATAAAAGAGATTAAATGGGTTTTGATAGAAATCGTCGATTATGTCCTATAAATAGCATGGATATGGTGGGAAGGGTTGATTTAATGCCAGTCTTTAGTTTAGCTCCATTTCACCTGAGGCTTAGTGCAGCGTCTGTAATCTGACACTGTCACGGACTTGATTCTTGGAATCTCAAAGTTAAAGTCAAGTCAAAGTCATTGCTGTGGACAATATAACAATTTTGGTGCAAAAGTCATACCGGGTAAATCTATAATTTTTACATTCGTTCACAATCCTACATTCAGACATACAATATTTACATTCATGTATACCATTTATTCGTCAATTCTCTCCACCGCCAACTCCAGTGTCAAGTCTTCTAGATTGGAGGTCTCCCAACTATAATCCAAAAACTCGTTGACACTATAGAATGCCTTGGACGCTAAAAAGCGCTTCAAACAAGTTTTTAAAGTCTTGGGTGTTTGTTCTTTTTTTATCGAATCGGGCAATTTGTCGGATACGGACACCTGCTTGCGAGGGTAGGTGTTCATAAACTACCGTTCTGTCTCGCTCAGTACGATAGTTGTATCTGCCTCTTACAGAATAGCTTACAGAATAAAATTGCTTCCAAGATAATAGATACATGGCAGAGTCAACAGCTGCAATGTCTTGAACGCTGGTCGGTACAACTCTCTGAAGTTCATGTTGGCGATTGTTCTGGTCGTTTTCTTTTGAAGCTTGAAAACAATAAAAATTTGATTGTTTGAACAACCTGACTTGGGCAGTATTTGTCTAAAGACCTTAAAACAATCTGGAGTCCCTTCCCGTCTGGAGGGTAAAAAAAGACGTCCAAAACAAACTCTCTATCGGTTCAACATCAGAGACACATGGGCTACAAAAGAGCTCTGAATTATCCATCAACGAACACTCAGGTCTCTTGACGAACTTGGAATGCAGATTCCATGAGTCAAGTCCGTGAAAATGTCAAATTTAGGACGCTGCACTAAGCCAAAGTGAAATGGAACTAAACTCTGTGCCCCAGTCGAAACTGACAATGACAAATTATTTATTGTTAGAACGAAAGCGGAAACTGTAGCTTATGTTATTATGATCAGTGACGATCTTCGCTAGCGTGTCCAAAACGGCGGCATTTATGTGAATTACGATTTGACGTGGGAAAGGGTTTCTCTTGTTCGTGAAGATTGGAGATTGATCGAGAGAAAAGTAAAACAAACACGAACTGTACTGCGCAGGCGTAGTGCTGTGTTTCCACAGATCGGCGTCGCCACTGGAAACTCTTGTTTTCATTTCACGACGCTGTGCTCGCTCAGTTTCTTCTAGCTCGGTTATCCGTACGTCGTGCACACAGTTGGTATTGATTGGCCATAAACCGTTCTTGTGGCATTGTAATATCCGTGGACACTTTATAACCTGACCAGTAGTGTTCAAGGTCTCTCACCTTTCTCCTGGCTTTCATCTCCAGATATGCCATCCCAGTAATGGACGGCTATTCAGTTAGCATTCGCTGCTCCACTGTGGCTAGCCATAAACGTCTGATGATCGTTGTAAATGAGTCCGTCATAAAGGCAAATCGACGAGCCTTGTTTGACTGGTCACAAAGGATATGCGAAATACGTGCTTATTTGAACTACATAAATTTATGTTTATAAGGGATTGTGTTAATATATTGTACATTACACTCTGAGGTTCTTATTTCATGAAGAACTTTTGTAATTATGATTTACTCTTATTGGTCCGTGATTTTACTTAAAGGATGCAAATAAGGTACCAGTAAATATGGTCATTTTTTAGTTCGTTTCATCCTTTAATGTATAAACCCCTGATTGCCGTTTCAAATAATTTAATTATACCCCCTTATCAATAAGCTTGATTTTAATAAGTTAATCATTCCACCTGTGATGCTCTGTTGGTTTATAAATCTCGATTTGTGTGCTTGTGTTTATTGTTCTGTTTTTATAAACTTTTGTCGTAATACTACCCTTACTGCTTTTCTTGTGAAGAGGTATTGATCTATTTGCAAGGAGAACTCTTCTAATGAACGTTGACGCGGCTGCTCTAAATTTCTCAGTTGAAAATTTTGTAAAAAGGAGAGCCCTCTTTTTAAATGTACTATATCCATTTCTCAATGATTGCAGATTTTTGTGGGAAAAGTAACAGTAACGGTCGGCGAAGAGTCGATACAATACAAGCTCGCATGTAGTGACAATAAGTGCTCTGTTTCAATCAGGATTTGAAACTGCATTGTCTCCTGACCAAACTTAACTGTATTAAGTCCGTTTATCTCTGAAGCGATCGTTTTCGTGTTTTTTTTTAAAGGGTTTCAATGGTTCACTAACAAAGCGTTTCTAGGCATATGTTTATATGCATCTTCTTCATTATTTTGTTGAGAGGAAGCCATCTGGGTACTTTGCCGGGTTACTCGTGGGACACTCTGTAGGTATGTAAAAATTTAGCTATAAATGTTTTTCTAGAGTACCGTCATTGATCATGTAGGATCTTAAATGAAACTGGAATGTGTGTTTTCTATAGAATTATTACTACTAGTTGTAGAGTTGGTTATTTAGCCCTGTCGGACCCAAGGGATAGAGCAGCAGAGCCAAACGACATTCTACATAACTGGTATATTGTATATTATGGATGAAATAAGATCACGTCGCTAGAATATCTTTCCAGACAGTTGTTTGGTATTTATGGCATAATCTCTGTGTGAGAATCGTTAGACACAACTATGTGGAGAGATCACTAACCGTGTACTAATTCTACAACTGTCTAGTCCGGAGAAGCTCTAGGGGCACTCAGATCTCCATGAGAACCAGAAACCCTTGATGCCTTTTAGCAAGGGGATTGAGAAGAAAGTTGACAGAAGGCACTTAAGAAAACTTGTGTTTCAGAGACAAGGGACTGGGAAACCAATCCTAGATAGCCCTGTAGATTGATCCGAACATCGAAGGCAATTATTCGACTGAATGTTTTATAAATTAAAATTAAACTTGGGAGGGTTCAAGCTTATTTATGAAAAGGAAGGGATTAACTATGTAACTATGCATTACATATGTATAAAATTTTTATTCAATTAAAAAAAGCTCTATATATGTCTAATTTGATTGCAACTTTTGTAATGTACATAGTTAAAGAGATCACACCGAGCCGTTGGATTGGACGGTGACAGCCAATTCTGGAGACGAAGTGCTCAAGATCTGCCCTCTGTCCAAAACTTGTCCTCTGTCCAAGACTTGCCCTCTATCCAAGATCTGCCCTCTGTCCAAGATCTGTCCTCTGTTCAAGATCTGCCCTCTATCCAAGAGTTGATCTCTGTCCAAGACATGTCCTCTGTCAATAAGGTGTCCCCGGTCCAGAGGACGCGCCGTAGTGGCCAGACCGACGTTCGAATTGTAACGAAGATCTTCGGGATACTGGCGGTAGATGTCGTTGTACCGACGATCTAGTCCGACCGGATACCTTCGGTAGTCATCGTACTGACTCGGGTATCTTCGGTAGTCGTCGTACCTGGAATAGAAAATAAAACAACTCGTAGTAAAGACTATTTCAACTTTATTATCCTATATTTAAAGACCACCGGTAGTACACGCACCTGTTGTCCAGCTGCTGACGGCGGTAGTCATAGTCCTGATAGGCGCCTCCCCTGGAGAGATAGTAGCCGTTGTCGCGCTGATCGTTGTAGGGGTCGTACACGCGTCCTCGGCGGTAGTCTCCTCTCAGCCCACGGGGAAGAAATAGCGGGTTTATGTAGCCGTTGAATACCTGACAGTAGCTCAGCCCCACCAGGACCGCCAGCGCCAACGTCACCTGGAAGAGAATTACAGTTGGTTTAAACTTTCTCCCATGAAGGGCATACGAACTTTAACATTGATCAAAGCTGGAGCTCAAAACGCTAGCAAGTTCAAATAGACTACAAATTAAGTGGTTCGAATCTGGGTAACAGTAATTTAGTAGCTTATAAAATTACATTTTGTTTAGAAACTAAGAGATTAAAGCAAAACATGATTTTAGGTAATGCTATTGCAACAGGTCTGATGAATTTACTCCAGTTCACCTTCCTTTTATTTACAGCATCTGGTATCTGATACTGTCTCAGACTTGACTCCTGGAATCTGGAGTCATGTTTTTGAGCTTCTTCGTCGCCGACTTTCTTTGGCTCTCTTCAGACGAACATGACTCCTGATTCCAGGAGTCATGCCTGAGGCACCATCAGATATCAGACTCTTTAAATAAAAGGATGGTGAATTGGAGTATGTTCAAATTGAATAAATCCTTCCTATCGTTTTATGTTATGTGTAGATCGGATAAATGAAAGTTCTATTTATCGGGGTTGGTTTTTGCGCGTGAAAGGATAAGAATATTCCATTCAAAATGCACTAGCCAGCCCATCAGTTGTTGGTGTCAGAATTTTATTTTCCCATGAAACTGTCTATCATTAGAACTGGGCCGCAGAATATCGTTATTACAAGCCTAGGCAGCCGTGTGAAGCTGGCGGCACCCATTTCAAATATTACTTCGTAAACAAATATTGTAATCGTTTGTTTAGCTATTTTCAAGATTTGCTTGACATTCATATGTGAAATATTAAAAATCAACATAAAAATGGGTTCAGTTAACTTTAAACTAGCGACACCCATCTAATAAAATTCGCCAAGAACTATAGAAATTTGACGATATGAAAGAAACTTTACTAGTAACCATGGTACTCTTTGGCTACCTATCAGACTCATCTCCAACACATATTATCTGGAAATATGTATTACAATGTCCAGGCGTACCAATGTTTGTAGTGGTCTAATGTTACGTACGAGACATGTTCAGAAAGTAAGTACAGTTTTTTTTTTTTTTTTTTTTTTTTTTTTTTTTTTTTTTTTTTTTTTTTTTTATAAGTAAAACAATTCTTTTTTCAACACAATTTTATTTCTACATGAAAGCCCACAACCTAAACTGTTTTTCGACATAGTTTCCATCGATGTTCAACACTTGCCGCAGATTCCAGCCAACGAGTGTACTACAGCGCAGCGCTGGTGCGGTTGGCGAGACAGGTGGCTGGTGACCCGACCCCCAGTGCCGGCCCAGAACATCGTGACCCCAGCCCGACATTGCGACATTCCGCCTTATATAATTGTTGCACTGTCACAACAGCCTTTCGGAAATCCAAATATTTATTGCTCGGCACCGAACGAATCGCGCCGAGGTTGCGCAAGACCTCTCGCTGTACTGCGGTACACGGTCGAGTTTACAGTAACGTAACAGAACCTTGTCTGTGCGTTGCTCCAGCGTGCACGATATTCTGTGTGATCATTGAACTACAAGGCAGTGAATGATTGGCTGACAATTAGTCCTTCTCTTCAACTACACGAATTTTTATAGCCGTTCAACTAAAACAACGGTGAGAACATAATACAATTATAAGTGAATAACAATGTCACACCCACACACCCACAGCTCGTTTCTGCTAACAAACAAGCACAACCGTTATTCCACCACACAGAATTTTTTTACATTTATTTATTCAGTATTTAGTATAGTATTTAAATTGGTTGCGGTAAATAGTACAATTAATTAGAAGTAAAACAACGGCTCTTGAACGTATGTTTATATATTCACTCGCAGACCATATACAAGGCCAGGGACGTAGCCAGCGAGGGAGTCCGAGGGGTTCGGAACCCCCCGCCATAATATTATTTATTATTATTTTAGTAAACGATTGTTATTATTATTGAAATAATTCAGTGTCACCGACACTTACTTCTGAAAGATTGTTCTTAACAAATAAACGGGTTAAAAACTTTTTAAGGAACAAAATGGGGCCTTACTCTCTGTCCACTACCGAAAATATCCGTTTTTCTGGACCCCCCAATTTTTTCCTGTCTACGTTCTTGTACAAGGCTACTGCACTTGGAGCCAAATTGTTTAAACTCGATGTAACGGCATGTAAACAAGCGTTGTATTAAGCGCGTTGCTCTTTAGTCTAGTATTCTATACTTTATTATTGTTATCCTAAATAATGTTATAAATACGAAAGTTCCTTTGTTTTTTCGCTTTCAGGCGTAAACTATTCAACCAATTGTACTGAAATTTTACATGGTCTTTATTTACGGTCCCTGGGATAAATATAGGCCTATTCTGTTTTCGAAAATCCCTCCAGGCTACGCCCCACTGGTCTTTAAAATAGCGAAATTCTCATATGGTCTCTAAAGTTGTGAAATACTAGTTAAAAGAGCAAGTCTAATGGATTCAACTGTTCTGTGTAAACATTGTTTATACGAAAACCAGGAAAAGATGTTAATGAGTTATGAAATAAAAGAATCCAACCAAAATCCGATAGCACCGCTTTAAAAGTCCAACGACCCCAGTTGGAGGAGCGTCTTTCGATCCTCTATTTCCTGTTGGTTTAGATAAGGAACGGGTCTTTGTCTTATCAGCTATTGATAACACTTCAGTCGCCACAGGACAACGTCGTTTATTGGACATGTCTGTAAATATTAGAAATTGATAATGTGTCAAAAGATGACGACAGTGTCTCAAGGGTGCTTCAAAATAATGAGATTACGTTCAGTAGTTTTGATTGTATTATTGAGATGGAAACAAAAACATATTGAATTAAGAAAAACATTTAACGTATTTACTAAAATTATGTACATAAAACGAGAACAAGACATGTCAAGTAAATACTTCATTAAAATAAAAAATAATGTTAACCGTTACTTAGAAAATCTTTATCCACGAAATGCCTACAGTTTACTATAAAAACATTATTAGGCGAGTGACTAAATATATATTAGATATTATACGAACTATGTAAATCACTTGGTATACAGTCCAGTGGGTAACCCAGAAACTGTGGTTTACTTGACTGTGGTTTTAGTTCCGCCGAAACAAAAACAAACAGTCCTAACTGTTACGCCATTGCTAGCGGTTGTTCTGCTCTTTACGAATTCTTGTCGGGCGTTTCCACACTGTTAAGTGAAGCTATGTACAGTGCTGTATGGACTAATTGCGAGAAGTGAACGGCACGGCTAGTAAGCCTTGGGCGCTAAACACACTCTCGATATGTGAGAGGCGTGTTCCTGGCTGATTGAGATGTTTGCTCGTTTGGCGGGCTGCTCAATGGTACCACGTATGGCCCACACAAATTGTGCGAGAAAGTCCAGTTTGGATAAATGTTGTTTACATTTTTACTTTGTCGCCCAGGACTAGCTTGAATAATAAAAGCGTGGAAATAATCTAGAGGATGCAATTGTGCGAGGTGAAATAACATATAGCAATCTTTCACACCTTTTAACAAGAAACTTGCAAGTCTTTGCATTCAATACTGGATTATATAAAGTGTCAATACTACCTGCGAGAAGTGGCATGTACTGTACAACTAAGTGAATTGACAGTATTTGTATTTGATAATATATTTCACGTTGATTATATTTTGGAGAGATAATTTGAATGTCTTGTAATCCGCATATATTATATTCTCGATAGTTACGTAATTTTATCATTGTGCTTTAAAGTCAAAACGTAGTTTCATAAACATTGTTCATTTCAAAAAGATTTTATTTCACGGCACTAATTAAATTCACAAGAGATTAATACAAAACAAAAACATCAAACAATACAAAACCATCAATCATGAAATATTTACAAACTTAAAAATAAGTAAATAATAATATAATCTTCCAACAAACAAAACGTAAACTTAACAATAAAAAAGAACTTGCGACAACAACAAAACTCAATAATTGTGAAATAAATTGGAACGTCCAATAGGCCAAAGTCCGATGAAGGATGCACGTGAGATAAAACTAACATAGTAAAAGAAAACTCGAAGAATTGAACCGTTACATAAATAATTTATTAACAAGAACTCCATACAAAATCTATAAAACAAGTCAAGATTGTAAAAATAAAAATTTAATGGTGTTAGATAATCTATTTTAACGGAAATACGATTTAAAAAAGTTTTTAGAGGCGTTATTCAGTGTAGATAATATTTAATTTTCGAAATTCCATTTGCTAACGTAATTTCACTGTAAATTAATCTGATACATAGATAAGTGCGTATTTTATGGCAAATGCGCATGCATGATTATTGTAATAATAGGTGAATAAGCTTGTCTGAAGTTTTTGACAATGGAAGGATTGTGAAGGAAACAGGATATTTCCGGAAATTTGCCATCGTTCATTCATAAAAAATATCAGTAACACTACGTTTCGAGATCTCCAACCTTATCTCTTCTTCAGGTTGACCTAGAACCTAGAATGAGCTAGCTAAGATCGACCTGATCTCTTAGCAGTAACTATTTTCATTAATTGGTATCGCATAGTAAAGAATGGGGTTCTAAAACTTTTGGATTTTTTGGAAAACTTCTTTATGGATCTTCCTGGATTCTGAACCATGGAGATTCCGGTCGTTACGATATTGGTAGGTTGCAGAATCCAGTTTTAATTCCATCCAGAGTCAAACTCAACATTTTCACAAGTTTAAGCTCTATACCATTTAGAGCTTAAGGCGGACTTTATGTGACTGTAAATTCTAGTCTCAAACTGTCCTTACAGTCCAGAGACGTCCCTAGCGTTGGTGGCGCCAGGGGCAAAAGTATTCTGCGCCCCTGACTCTGAAGCGCAACGGGGCAGCTTACTCCACCATTTCGAACGGCCGTGTCAGTCCCAATTTTTCATTCTATCCTAGCCTATTACAACTCTGCTTTATGGGGAGAAGAAAATCCACGTCATAAGAATATATGACACTCCTTAATAGTAAGCTTCATTATCCATAACGCAGACTTGTATTTCGGTCATCGCTCTAAAGCTTCGCATGAACATTCAGTTTGAAAAAGTAGCACATGATGATAATGCAAATAAAAAATAACGCACCTTTTTTAGCAACTGCTCATTTTTTACGTAAATATGGGAATACATAAATAAGCCTAATGGACTTAAAAAAAACAGTAATAGTTAAACAAAATTTAGCTATTTAACATAAAATTATTTTCAAGAAATAAAAAATGTAATTTAAATAAGGCATTTAAGGCAATTAATGATGTTTTAGATCGCGAGTTGCCTGATTTAAACCCTATATGCCGATTGGATATAATAAGGGCTTAAAACGGGAAATTAGTTATAACCCCCTTTACCGATCCCCTTTTTTAAGCCGTATTCTGTCCGTCCTCATGGGCCACTGGCCTGTGCGAGGATCTTATCAAACATAATAATGGGGAGAGTCGATACAGTTCAAGGTCGATGGTACTGATAAAAAATGCAACGATCACAGACAGGATTTGAACTTGCGCTATCTCTAACTCAGACCAAAGTTCATCCTCTTAGACCACTCGGCCACCAGCATTCCCAATAATACTTATTGGGTTGAAGATATTTCTATGATTGTATTTACTCGCAAAAGTCACGTATTTGATAAAAATCCTCTGTTTTTGCGTATCCTAATGGATGTTGACAAATTCGCCTAAGTACGCCGATTTGGATAAGTACCTAATGACCGTGTATACCTGTAGCACATAGTTAGCTGCTGCTAGACACGACTATATATGGCGGGACGTGACGGGCTGACAGATCGAGTAATGTTTCATCTCCGGCCTGACCGAGTGAGCGGCAGGCCTTGGGCTAGCGAGCGAACAACGTGCTACAGTGTTTAGGCGTGATTGACTTGTGCTCCATTACTTCGCAGCTGTTTGCTAAGCCGCATTTACTCGTCGTACAGCTGTGAGCACCTAAAGTACTGCAGTACAGTAGTGTTGCAACAAGCTACACAGCAGATGTCTTACTTAAGTTTTCTGCAATACCTGTAGTTACCGATAACAGTGTTGTCACTTATCTATGGGCTTGATACGCAATTTATATACCTCACATGCTGAGGTACAATTATGAGGTACGGGGTCTATGACAGCCGGACTGTACTCTGCAGAGAATGATAGTTTGAGTGGGTGGTGTCCTTCAGTGTCCTAGACTGTCTAGTTTGAGCTCCTTCAGTGTCGTAAACTGTCTACCAAGCCTAGGTCTGAGGAGAATGAATGAAAATACTTCTTTATTGAGGCGAAAGTTTAGATCTCATAAGTGGTCCATTCTTATATATTGACCTCACCTTGTATATATTATATATATATATATATATATATATTATATATATATATATATATATGTATATATACAAGGTGAGGTTAATTATTGAGCTATTATTCTTTGTTGTAAATATTTACACAAAGAATAATAGCTTCTATTTAATTATAGTTACATTATCCAATAATAAAAAGAAATATTTACACGTTTCGGAGGAATATATAACAAAACAGTTTTAGATATATGTTGCTATGCAAAAATATGCATAAAAATACACACGCGCGCGCGCACGCACTCACAGATATTACTCCAGATCACGATTGCCGTCTTCCAGTAGGCCTACCTCCACGGCAGTCAACCGTTCCAATAAAAATGATCTTTCAGCGCCATCTCAAAACCTATGAGAGGTATTCGCGCTCTCACTGATCCGTATGGTTACTGTGTCAAGTTTATTTTCCATTGCATCTCGGCAGGAGACAGACTATCCCAACATGTTGTTTTCTCTCTACCATGAATAAACTATAAATCAATAAATAGCGCAAAATACTTATTATTTTCAAGGCGTGGCGAGAGGAGGAAGTACGGAATATTCCTTAAGTAAGAGAAGTTTAGGAGGACCTTCTCAAGGAAACGTTTTGAATCCAATTAAAGATATGGTAAAATCTGTGCTTTTTCAGTGAATACATAAAAGTTCAAGAGTATTCAAGTGGCATCTTGAAATATTAGATGAAAAAGAAGGAATTTATGCCATATTCGTAATTAATAATTTCGGCTCAAAAGTTTTGGGAAGTTTATAAATCTTCTTCCTCTTGGCTGTTTACTCCTTTGACAATCAATTGCATGGAGGTCTCCAGATTCTTGGCGTGCAAAACAAACACGATTAACAAAACTTTATATACACCTGACTGCATCTAATTGACTGAGAACCACTTTTACTCTGACTGCAATTCAACAGATTCTCTTTGTTGTAATTAAAAATAAATAGACACAGTTATACATATAGTACTGCATGGTACAAACAAATACTTATTAAATGTTAAATAGTTTTTAGAGTCCTATTGTCTCCGGTACAATGCGTTTCAAAAGGAAACTTTATTTTCGAGCGTTCAATGCCAAAGCGTAATCAAATAACATAAAGGTACACCGATACTTATGTACACGTAGCTTAGGTTTGTATTTCAATACTATTTTTTACTTCTTGTACATGACATTATATTGAAAATAGAGACATTTTTCAAGTTTTTTTTCGTATTTTAAGGTAGTGATAACGCTTAATATATTGAAGCTATACTTTATATAACGTTAGTTGTTTATTTTGATCCGATAAATCAAAACTGTTCGTGATTAGATACACAGCTCTTTGCACTTCTATCCAACTTAAAGATATAAAATAAAAAAGAAAAAAACACTGAAAGTAACCGAGCAAGGTAGGGCTAATATTTTTTTTATTTGTTATTTATTTCAACCCGATAAATTGTCTAACGAAGCCTGCAAGAGTAATTTGTGAACACTCAGAATGGTACCGTTACAATTTATTTGCGATTTCAGTTTTGATACAAGTTGTACAGTTAATTAATTATGCTTTGATCCTCTGTAAATGTAAGCCTATTTCTAAATGTTTTTCACTGAAAATTATGTGTATACAATGTTAATAGTTCAAAGAAGATATTAAATGTTTTTGTTTGAAGTGCTGATGTTCCGATAGTCTTTTTACGAGTAATTGGGGGAGAAATATATATTTTTGCGCTAATATTGGAATGTGACCTTGCCCCCAAGTATAACTCGCATTATGAATGATTTATCGTAGTTTTTTTCCTTACCTTGCACCTAATGAGTCTTAACTTGCTGAAAGTAAATAAAACAACCCATGTAATAACATTATTAGGGACGGATTTTCGAAAATGACCTTGCTTTGTAAAACATGTTGGAACACGTTGTTTATAAACTTCAGTTGTAATTACTCAACTCATGGAAAATTAATTACCTCCTTACGATAAAATAACTAAACTAATACAGTATTATAAGTACTGTCGGTGGGCCAGGAGAACAGTCCTAAGGTTTTTTCTCTGAATGTTTTCTATAATGGATTATAGTTTTATATCACGTTTTGTTTCGTTAATTTGTAATTTAATAATTTGCGAACGTAAAGTTTGTCGCACTGCTAGTGCCTGCAATACTCTAGACACCACAGGTAATACATTTGTGCATATTGGGCCCCGGCAAAGTTTCTTCTTCTTCTTCTTCAATGAAATGTCGATCATTAGTGTTGTCTTCATTAACACTTTCCCCCGTCTCCCAGACCTTTGCTATTATTATACTTAAGGTTTACTGGAACCAGAAAAATTATATATAATAGTGAAAGATATTTTTACAAACAATTTATTAAGGAAATAAAAGGTTTGTTCCTTTGTTGAGTAGTGAATTTTGACTATTACAAACCACCGACTTTTTGATTAGTTTTTCAAGATAAATTAGCGGTTTTATAGTTTGCGTACACTGCAACTAGTTTATTGACGACATAACGTTCTGGTTGAAGTCTATAGTAGTACCCTTCAATAAGTTGGCTGCTACTTCTAGACAGACGTGGTTTTATATTGCCTAGTGTGTAAGGCGTCAAGTGACTGGAGACAACTATGTTTGAGTAACCGTAGATTTTTGTCAAAATCTTTATTTTACTCTCGTGATACACAGTCAAATCTACAAAGCTGTATGGATTTAGACTTACTAGTTCAAAGGCGGTTTTAATCTTTGAAGTAAAATTTTCATAACAGTACGCATATTGGATATTAATATTATTTATGAAAGTATATGTTTATTTTATTGCAAAATGTAAAACATATTTCTTCACTGTGCTTACGTTAGTGACAAATGCTTCACATATTTTAAGTTGATTTTCAGTATGAGAAGGTAAAAATTTTTTTTACAAAAAACATCTATTTAGTAACAAAACTAAGTCTTCGTGTTTAATAATCTTTATTGTATTGTATATAATAATAAGGTTGTATTGGTTCTTGTAATAATGCTATCCTGTATGACCAGCTATTCTTATTAGTGTTAGTAATGGAGTGTACAAGTCCTGGAGTATTTGATTCAACCCTATGCCTATAACAGATGAGCTGTTATGAATATTTTTAAGATTAAGAAGTATATTATATCTTGTAATTATTGTTATAATGTTTATACTCGTACTAAATCATAAATATGTCTAAATTAATGGGATGTACTGAAGGGAATATTGCAAATCCTGATAGTACATTATTAAAGAGGAGGTACAGTACCTCCAAAATCTAAGTTTGTAACCAGTAACCTCTATATTTGTGGTATATAATTTAACAACGTATTAAGTAACTAAGCACTCTAGTGAAAATTATCCTTATTTATTTTTATAGCCAATATTCACGATCAGAAATTTTATTTTCTCTCTGAAAATGTGCCTAAGTCCAACTTATACATTCGAATATAGTAAAGTATGATAAAAAAGAGTAAAAGTTTCAGAAATATAAAAACAAGTGTTTGAAAATTTTAAAATTACCAACGGAAATGTGGAAATCCAGTTTTGGAGTGTCTTTTGGAATGCGAATATTGTAAATGGGGGTTGGAATTGTTCAGTATCAAAAACATATGTGAGTCATTTAAGGATTTCTCTGGTTTTGTATATGAAATCCAATATTTTCGTTTTTGATTTAAACATGTTTATGCATTACTGTGTTCTTAGATTTGAATCGGATGTTATTTTAACAATTATTAAGTAACAACAACATAATACAAACATAAAATTGATGTGCATACATAAAACTTACAGCATAAAAATACGAAAAAAGTGCACATTGTAAAATTAAATTAATTATTAACTATTAAATTTCAGTTCATTAAAAAAATTAATAACTTCTTTTAACAAAATGAGTTGTATTTGTTTAATTTTTAGTGTGTCTGTTTATTCAGATGTTTATAAAAAATTAAAGGTAGTAAAAATAAGTTTTTCTTAGAGAATATGATTGGTTATTAATGTATTTTGCCTGCCAAGAATTTCTGGTTTGTCGAAATGAACCAGCTGTTTGAAATCTAATGAAAATAATTTTTGATATTTTATATAGTAGCGTTTTGAATTAAAAGGAGGCAATGATCACAATGTCCAGCACAAAATAAAAACTTCTATTGACTATTTTAATTCTATTTAAAATCTTTTGAGAAGTATTCAAGCCACAAATACACTGAATTCGGAGATTTTTTTCTAATATAAGGCAACCAGGGAGTCCTTTCCAAATGAGCAAGATATTCTACATACTACAGTTTCTATTACTACAGTTCCTACATACTCCAGATCATATTACTACAGTTCTTTACATTTCTACAAAACTCTTTTCGCCTGGTTTGTGAAGCTGATTAAAAAACTAATCAACGATATAAAATAATTAAGAATAAATGGAATTCGTCAAATTTGAAGAACATCGGTAGGAAATGTGGCTGGTCTCTTGAGCATACGCATGCTTACAAGTGGTTACATCATACAAATATGACGTTTTGATAATAAAATACTCGTAAAACAAATTATGGTGCCTTGGATCGGTATATAGGCTATACTCCTAAGAAAGATGACTACAATAGCCATTCAATCTATAGAAATGTATAAGTAAAAATTCAAAATATATATAACTACACGATTTAATTTTTTGATTATAAAACAACGCACACAACAATAAGATCGAAGCTGTGATATCTTACCTGTAGAGTTGTCATGATCGATTGGATACAGAACGCACGGACAGGCGGACACAGTTTATATGTGAGGTCTGGGGACCTTGGAGAGCTATCATTATCAGGGGAGCTCACTGTATCCACCGGCCACTTGCGACACCTGACACGGCCAGTGTTGTGGTCAGTTCTCTGAGCAGTATTGGGCAGTTCCTATAACTTTGGTACACAATTTATATGTAAGGTCTGGGCACCATGGCGAACCATCATTATCTGGGGTTTTCATTGTGTCTGCCGGCCAATTTCGAATACTGATTTGTTCAATGTATCGGTCAGTCCTCTGGAAGAACTGAAGGTGAGTCACGAACACGAACAACAAACGCCAATCCCTACACAACGAGTTGGCCGTTGAGATAGGGTCAATTTGTTATGTTTTGACTTTAGACTATAACAAGTGTGAGATGTGTCATGCCGCTGCACACCTATTGGAAACATTGCTGACACAATTGAATTCTTGAAACATTTCGACCTTGCTGTCGAGTTTTCGGTGAACAGTTTTGGACTGAATATGGCTCGCCAATCGTCCTATGCATCATGTTTCAAGTCTATAGGATCTTTCTATCAGTTATCATCGCAATACGGGCAGACGGATAGACAGACGGACTGCCCCGTGACCTTTAGATCCCAAAATAAATGGAGTTCTTCCTTGAACCAAAAGAAACCGGTGTACCAACGTTTCAAGTCTATAGGATCTTTCCATCAATAACCATCGAACCATCGCAATACGGGCAGATGGATAGACAGACGGACTGCCCCATGACCTTTTGATCCCAAAATAAATGGAGTTCTTCCTTGAACCAAAAGAAACCGGTGTACCAACGTTTCAAGTCTATAGGATCTTTCCATCAATAACCATCGCAATACGGGCAGACGGATAGACAGACGGACTGCCCCATGACCTTTTGATCCCAAAATAAATGGAGTTCTTCCTTGAACCAAAAGAAACCGGTGTACCAACGTTTCAAGTCTATAGGATCTTTCCATCAATAACCATCGCAATACGGGCAGACGGATAGACAGACGGACTGCCCCATGACCTTTTGATCCCAAAATAAATGGAGTTCTTCCTTGAACCAAAAGAAAACCGGTGTACCAACGTTTCAAGTCTATAGGATCTTTCCATCAATAACCATCGCAATACGGGCAGACGGATAGACAGACGGACTGCCCCATGACCTTTTGATCCCAAAATAAATGGAGTTCTTCCTTGAACCAAAAGAAACCGGTGTGTACCAACGTTTCAAGTCTATAGGATCTTTCCATCAATAACCATCGCAATACGGGCAGACGGATAGACAGACGGACTGGCCCATGACCTTTTGATCCCAAAATAAATGGAGTTCTTCCTTGAACCAAAAGAAACCGGTGTACCAACGTTTCAAGTCTATAGGATCTTTCCATCAATAACCATCGCAATACGGGCAGATGGATAGACAGACGGACTGCCCCGTGACCTTTTGATCCCAAAATAAATAGAGTTCTTCCTTGAACCAAAAGAAACCGGTGTACCAACGTTTCAAGTCTATAGGATCTTTCCATCAATAACCATCGCAATACGGGCAGACGGATAGACAGACGGACTGCCCCATGACCTTTTGATCCCAAAATAAATGGAGTTCTTCCTTGAACCAAAAGAAACCGGTGTGTACCAACGTTTCAAGTCTATAGGATCTTTCCATCAATAACCATCGCAATACGGGCAGACGGATAGACAGACGGACTGCCCCATGACCTTTTGATCCCAAAATAAATGGAGTTCTTCCTTGAACCAAAAGAAACCGGTGTACCAACGTTTCAAGTCTATAGGATCTTTCCATCAATAACCATCGCAATACGGGCAGATGGATAGACAGACGGACTGCCCCGTGACCTTTTGATCCCAAAATAAATGGAGTTCTTCCTTGAACCAAAAGAAACCGGTGTACCAACGTTTCAAGTCTATAGGATCTTTCCATCAATAACCATCGAACCATCGCAATACGGGCAGATGGATAGACAGACGGACTGCCCCATGACCTTTTGATCCCAAAATAAATGGAGTTCTTCCTTGAACCAAAAGAAACCGGTGTACCAACGTTTCAAGTCTATAGGATCTTTCCATCAATAACCATCGCAATACGGGCAGATGGATAGACAGACGGACTGCCCCATGACCTTTTGATCCCAAAATAAATGGAGTTCTTCCTTGAACCAAAAGAAACCGGTGTACCAACGTTTCAAGTCTATAGGATCTTTCCATCAATAACCATCGAACCATCGCAATACGGGCAGATTGAAAAACAGACGGAATGCCCCACTACCTTTTTATCCCAAAATAAATTGTGTTCTTCCTTGAACCAAAAGAAACCGGTGTACCAACGTTTCAAGTATATAGGAGCTTTCTATCAGTTATCATCGCAATACGGGCAGATGGAAAAACAGACGGACTGCCCCACTACCTTTTTATCCCAAAATAAATTGTGTTCTTCTTTGAACCAAGTTTCAGTCTGTAGGTCTAGGATCTTTCAGTGAAGAGTGGATGCAGACGGACGGACAATCGGACCGACTGACGGACAAGGATAGTCCAGGAGGGAACGCCACCAGAACGCTCACTGGCGTGATTCATCCAGTAATTGGAACGCAATATGACTAAGGGCATTTATATTGGCTCTTTACAGTTTATTGTAAGCGAACCTGATAACCACGACGAGCCGAAGATATGTAGTAAAATGCTTGGACATACTGAAACCTACCAAGATCTTACTAAATAAAGTTGCACGCATCAATTCAACACCAGAAATGTAGGAAACTTTGTTCTGCCAGCTTACAGAACTATAGTTGAAAGTCACCCAACATATGAAGGGATGAGATACTCGTCATGCCACCGAACCTACACGCTCTAAGACCGTTAAATTATATCACGGAAATGCGCGCCAAACGAGGTTTGATACTCAAATAAGTTGTATTCTTAGAAAGACGTATAAGAATAACCAGTTTATTATCATTTTGATATTTTTGTGTGTTTTATAATCGAATTACCTGAAATGTAACATTTCAAATTATAATGTGATTCATGTAATATTTTATATTTTACAAAATAATGTTTCTACAGCGATTTTAAGTATCGAAAGCCATTATTTTGTATACATATTTAGAACAAAACGAAAGCTTTACACTTTTAGTGTGCATTTTGTGGATTTGAAATACATCCGACTATAACAGGGCTATACGCCGAGGGCCAAAATCTAAGTTAGTCTTATTAGGATAATTTTGTTAAGTTTAAAACAGACTGTTATAACAATGCACTGACTAACTTAATATCAGCTGATTGGTTATAACGGATGTATTTATAAAATATACTTGAATGATTTTACAGTAGTACAAACTTCAACGTTAATTTGAGTTTGATACTTGATGAGTTAATTTGGATTGTATGACACAACCCATTGATTGTCAACTGTTCATCCAGAGACATCTTACGTCTTACCTTCTACTCTACTTCGCGTCCGTGTGGATTTGTGTGAGGGGGGGGTGGTTCTCTCGTTCTTAATAAATTATAACTTTTTTATTATTGACTCAATAATACTCTTTCATTATGTAGGCATGTGCGAGTTCCTGGCCGATATTGACACCTCCCATGTATGATCAACGTTTTTTCGTGCTAGTTAATGCTACAAATAAATTTAGAGAAAGTAATACTAAAATTAATATAAAATGTAAGTACAGTAAAAATAAAAAATGTATATTATTTTAATAATTCAATAAACGACCAGACAAAGAATACGATTTAGGCTATTACACAATAACTGTTAAGGAATGGTAATGTGACATTTAAGAATAGTGGATATGCAGTTCTCATAATGATTGGTCTCAGTCGACCTTGTACTTGATGGTCGATCAGCGGAACTGGACAAAGATAATGACGTTCGCTAGTGAGTGGGCCATTAGGCAACTGTTGTGTGGCTGTGATATGGTTTCACTGTATCTGTTAGTCTTCACTCTGAACTGTATTTGGCATATGTCATTTGATATATCTAAGATAATGACGTTCACTAGTGAGTGGGTTATTAGGCAACTGTTGTGTGGCTGTGATATGGTTTCACTGTATCTGTTAGTCTTCACTCTGAACTGTATTTGGCATATGTCATTTGATATATCTAAGATAATGACGTTCACTAGTGAGTGGGTTATTAGGCAACTGTTGTGTGGCTGTGATATGGTTTCACTGTATCTGTTAGTCTTCACTCTGAACTGTATTTGGCATATGTCATTTGATATATCTAAGATAATGACGTTCACTAGTGAGTGGGTTATTAGGCAACTGTTGTGTGGCTGTGATATGGTTTCACTGTATCTGTTAGTCTTCACTCTGAACTGTATTTGGCATATGTCATTTGATATATCTAAGATAATGACGTTCACTAGTGAGTGGGTTATTAGGTAACTGTTGTGTGGCTGTGATATGGTTTCACTGTATCTGTTAGTCTTCACTCTGAACTGTATTTGGCATATGTCATTTGATATATCTAAGATAATGACGTTCACTAGTGAGTGGGTTATTAGGTAACTGTTGTGTGGCTGTGATATGGTTTCACTGTATCTGTTAGTCTTCACTCTGAACTGTATTTGGCATATGTCATTTGATATATCTAAGATAATGACGTTCACTAGTGAGTGGGTTATTAGGTAACTGTTGTGTGGCTGTGATATGGTTTCACTGTATCTGTTAGTCTTCACTCTGAACTGTATTTGGCATATGTCATTTGATATATCTAAGATAATGACGTTCACTAGTGAGTGGGTTATTAGGTAACTGTTGTGTGGCTGTGATATGGTTTCACTGTATCTGTTAGTCTTCACTCTGAACTGTATTTGGCATATGTCATTTGATATATCTAAGATAATGACGTTCACTAGTGAGTGGGTTATTAGGTAACTGTTGTGTGGCTGTGATATGGTTTCACTGTATCTGTTAGTCTTCACTCTGAACTGTATTTGGCATATGTCATTTGATATATCTAAGATAATGACGTTCACTAGTGAGTGGGTTATTAGGTAACTGTTGTGTGGCTGTGATATGGTCTCACTGTATCTGTTAGTCTTCACTCTGAACTGTATTTGGCATATGTCATTTGATATATCTAAGATAATGACGTTCACTAGTGAGTGGACCATTAGGTAACTGTTGTGTGACTGTGATATGGTTTCACTGTATCTGTTAGTCTTCACTCTGAACTGTATTTGGCATATGTCATTTGATATATCTAAGATAATGACGTTCACTAGTGAGTGGGTTATTAGGTAACTGTTGTGTGGCTGTGATATGGTTTCACTGTATCTGTTAGTCTTCACTCTGAACTGTATTTGGCATATGTCATTTGATATATCTAAGATAATGACGTTCACTAGTGAGTGGGTTATTAGGTAACTGTTGTGTGGCTGTGATATGGTTTCACTGTATCTGTTAGTCTTCACTCTGAACTGTATTTGGCATATGTCATTTGATATATCTAAGATAATGACGTTCACTAGTGAGTGGGTTATTAGGTAACTGTTGTGTGGCTGTGATATGGTTTCACTGTATCTGTTAGTCTTCACTCTGAACTGTATTTGGCATATGTCATTTGATATATCTAAGATAATGACGTTCACTAGTGAGTGGGTTATTAGGTAACTGTTGTGTGGCTGTGATATGGTTTCACTGTATCTGTTAGTCTTCACTCTGAACTGTATTTGGCATATGTCATTTGATATATCTAAGATAATGACGTTCACTAGTGAGTGGGTTATTAGGTAACTGTTGTGTGGCTGTGATATGGTTTCACTGTATCTGTTAGTCTTCACTCTGAACTGTATTTGGCATATGTCATTTGATATATCTAAGATAATGACGTTCACTAGTGAGTGGGTTATTAGGTAACTGTTGTGTGGCTGTGATATGGTTTCACTGTATCTGTTAGTCTTCACTCTGAACTGTATTTGGCATATGTCATTTGATATATCTAAGATAATGACGTTCACTAGTGAGTGGGTTATTAGGTAACTGTTGTGTGGCTGTGATATGGTTTCACTGTATCTGTTAGTCTTCACTCTGAACTGTATTTGGCATATGTCATTTGATATATCTAAGATAATGACGTTCACTAGTGAGTGGGTTATTAGGTAACTGTTGTGTGGCTGTGATATGGTTTCACTGTATCTGTTAGTCTTCACTCTGAACTGTATTTGGCATATGTCATTTGATATATCTAAGATAATGACGTTCACTAGTGAGTGGGTTATTAGGCAACTGTTGTGTGGCTGTGATATGGTTTCACTGTATCTGTTAGTCTTCACTCTGAACTGTATTTGGCATATGTCATTTGATATATCTAAGATAATGACGTTCACTAGTGAGTGGGTTATTAGGTAACTGTTGTGTGGCTGTGATATGGTTTCACTGTATCTGTTAGTCTTCACTCTGAACTGTATTTGGCATATGTCATTTGATATATCTAAGATAATGACGTTCACTAGTGAGTGGGTTATTAGGTAACTGTTGTGTGGCTGTGATATGGTTTCACTGTATCTGTTAGTCTTCACTCTGAACTGTATTTGGCATATGTCATTTGATATATCTAAGATAATGACGTTCACTAGTGAGTGGGTTATTAGGTAACTGTTGTGTGGCTGTGATATGGTTTCACTGTATCTGTTAGTCTTCACTCTGAACTGTATTTGGCATATGTCATTTGATATATCTAAGATAATGACGTTCACTAGTGAGTGGGTTATTAGGTAACTGTTGTGTGGCTGTGATATGGTTTCACTGTATCTGTTAGTCTTCACTCTGAACTGTATTTGGCATATGTCATTTGATATATCTAAGATAATGACGTTCACTAGTGAGTGGGTTATTAGGTAACTGTTGTGTGGCTGTGATATGGTTTCACTGTATCTGTTAGTCTTCACTCTGAACTGTATTTGGCATATGTCATTTGATATATCTAAGATAATGACGTTCACTAGTGAGTGGGTTATTAGGTAACTGTTGTGTGGCTGTGATATGGTTTCACTGTATCTGTTAGTCTTCACTCTGAACTGTATTTGGCATATGTCATTTGATATATCTAAGATAATGACGTTCACTAGTGAGTGGGTTATTAGGTAACTGTTGTGTGGCTGTGATATGGTTTCACTGTATCTGTTAGTCTTCACTCTGAACTGTATTTGGCATATGTCATTTGATATATCTAAGATAATGACGTTCACTAGTGAGTGGGTTATTAGGTAACTGTTGTGTGGCTGTGATATGGTTTCACTGTATCTGTTAGTCTTCACTCTGAACTGTATTTGGCATATGTCATTTGATATATCTAAGATAATGACGTTCACTAGTGAGTGGGTTATTAGGTAACTGTTGTGTGGCTGTGATATGGTTTCACTGTATCTGTTAGTCTTCACTCTGAACTGTATTTGGCATATGTCATTTGATATATCTAAGATAATGACGTTCACTAGTGAGTGGACCATTAGGTAACTGTTGTGTGGCTGTGATATGGTTTCACTGTATCTGTTAGTCTTCACTCTGAACTGTATTTGGCATATGTCATTTGATATATCTAAGATAATGACGTTCACTAGTGAGTGGGTTATTAGGTAACTGTTGTGTGGCTGTGATATGGTTTCACTGTATCTGTTAGTCTTCACTCTGAACTGTATTTGGCATATGTCATTTGATATATCTAAGATAATGACGTTCACTAGTGAGTGGGTTATTAGGTAACTGTTGTGTGGCTGTGATATGGTTTCACTGTATCTGTTAGTCTTCACTCTGAACTGTATTTGGCATATGTCATTTGATATATCTAAGATAATGACGTTCACTAGTGAGTGGGTTATTAGGTAACTGTTGTGTGGCTGTGATATGGTTTCACTGTATCTGTTAGTCTTCACTCTGAACTGTATTTGGCATATGTCATTTGATATATCTAAGATAATGACGTTCACTAGTGAGTGGGTTATTAGGTAACTGTTGTGTGGCTGTGATATGGTTTCACTGTATCTGTTAGTCTTCACTCTGAACTGTATTTGGCATATATCATTTGATATATCTAAGATAATGACGTTCACTAGTGAGTGGGTTATTAGGTAACTGTTGTGTGGCTGTGATATGGTTTCACTGTATCTGTTAGTCTTCACTCTGAACTGTATTTGGCATATATCATTTGATATATCTAAGATAATGACGTTCACTAGTGAGTGGGTTATTAGGCAACTGTTGTGTGGTTGTGATATGGTTTCACTGTATCTGTTAGTCTTCACTCTGAACTGTATTTGGCATATGTCATTTGATATATCTAAGATAATGACGTTCACTAGTGAGTGGACTATTAGTCAACGTAAATGGATAAGGTGATATAAAGAGACTTAGACACAAAAGCATTTTCAAAAAGAGTGAGATGTCTTGCACAACTCTGTAAATTTGGGATTTTGTCTGATAAAAAAAATGTTGTAAAAAACTTTATATCACCTATATATTATAACAGTTTGTAAACGGTACTTGGCGATTTGACATACGTTTTATAAAAATGTATGAACAAATATTTTAACAATTTCATTCCATAACAATTAACGTTAAATATATTTTTTGCACTAAATGAACATTTTAAATATTTAAAATGTAATCAAATATTATTATATATATATCATGTATGAACAGAGATATAAGAAAATATGAATTTGTTGTTCATATTTTTTAGATAACATTTGGAAAAATACGAGGAACGCTCTGAAAGATTTAGGTACTGGCTGACAGTGAATACTGCAATAATCTTGCATATTCATCTTCATTTTTATCTTATTGTCCAGCGCCTATCATTACCTGAAAACTTGTTGGGTTTATCACGGAGCAGTTGAGTGCATTTTCGGGCTATGAAAGTAGGTTAGTCTCAAGAGGAGTGAGTCAAACGTCTCTAAATTGGCTTTGGTTCTAAAGCACCATGCTGTGCTATTTTTTTAGGTGGTATCCAAAGGGGCCGTAATTTGCTTTTAGACGACGAAGGTCAGGAAGGTCGCATTCCGCTGTCACTCAAGAAAACGTTGATAGGTTGCGCGCTTTGATCCAAGAGTACAGAGTCTGACTTATTTAATGATAGAAGCTTCACTAGGAATTAGATTCGCATCAGTGTGAATAATGCACAAAGCTTTAAAAGCCAAAAAAAATGCACAGGATCCAATTATTTAGTAATTTGTATAAAAATCCATCAATGCATAAACATACATGATCACTTAATTGGTGTGCTTGCACAAGTCACGAGCAACAAACATGTTGAAAGTTATTAGCTATTTGAAATGGAGAAATGAATTAAAGTTAAATGAGTTAAAAATTACATTGAAGTAACTTTCAATGTTGTGTTCAGTAAAACTAAAGGTTACTCTATTTAAAAAGTTGAATATGGCACAACACATTGAAAATCATATTCTAAATGTTGACTAATGTAATGAAAAATTAATTTTAAAACATTGCCTAATCAGTTTAAATATATTTATTTATAATTTTGTTTTAGTTTAGAGGTGTTAGAAAATTATTTATTATAATTTAAACAAATCAGTTTAACTATAAAATAGTAATTAAAAACGTTGATTGCAGGAAGAGTATGTGGCAGAGAACATCAAGTGGACACCGATAGAGTACTTCAATAATCAAGTGGTGGTGGAACTGATGGAGGATCGCAACCCTCCGGGGGTGTTCTGTGTGCTGGACGATGTGTGCGCTACTCAGCACGCTGTCAACCGTGGTGTCGACATAGACTTCCAAAAGGTTGGTTACCTGTAACACAGGGCTTGGTCATGAAGGTCAATTATACAACTGTATATAGGTGACAATATGTAGGAGTGTTGCAATTTTCCCTACTATAATAAACCTGCAACAATTCTTGAAGTGTCCTTTTATCTTCAAAAAAATATACATATTCATATTGTAACTTTTCTTATTTAATACTACAAAATTCATAACAAAAATATTCATGTTGCTGAAAATACATTTATTCAAAAATATTTTACAAGTAGTGTAATACTTTTGTTATTAAAATACAATTTTTTTTGGTTATGCAAATATAAAAATATCATACAAGATCAAAATAACTCTTTAACTGGGTATCTTCCAGCTTTTGTTTCATGAATTTGTTCTGTACAAAGACTAAACCTCATCTAACATAAATCAAGATACGGGTTATTATGGGTGTATGGTAAAAATATACACTTAATTTTTAATTTATAAGGATTCATTTCCAAAAACATAATTTATTAAAAAGAATGAAAATTTTAAGCAGTTAACCCTTTGACTGATACGCAACAATATATCGTTGTGAGTGAATTTACCGAAAAGTGATACACAACGATATATCGTTGTTGATGTTTCGGGCGAAAATTGATGTGCAACGATATATCGTTGTTGCATCATAAATTTATTATAGTAAGTTTATAACTTATTATTAATAACTATACTATACTATAACTAACTTAATAACTTATTATTATAATATTTATAATAATAAATTAAATACAACACAAGGCCAACTGAAGAGGGCTGAGTTCATGAAAGAAGTGATAGGAGATCTTTCTTCGGAATGGCTTGCAAGTAAGCAAATCCCGCAAAATCTCCGGGGTGGTGGTGATGGTCCATCAGTTGGTTTCGGACTCAGGAAATTACCTGAGAAGAAGGAAAAACTGTGCCGAACCTGTTCAGGTGACAATCATGCTGAAGGAAAGAAGCGGAAGTCTCGGACAGTGTGTGTAAGGTGTGGTCTTGGTGTACATGCTGAATGCCTCGGCAAGCATTTTTTCCACTGAAATTATAAAAACTAAAAAACTGTAAATATTGTAAATAATAACTTTTTTTATTAGTGTTGTGTTTTGACAATAAAGTGTATTTTTAAGACAGGATTCACAAACAAATTTAATTAATATAGAACATTCAATGTGTTTGACTCCAGATTTCCAAACAGATTGCCTCAAATTCACGTAAGTAAATTTTTATTATTTTACCAATAAATCATGCATTTTTTAACTTATATGCTTCAAATTTTCTGAAATTGGTGACAATAATACGTACTTTTAGAATAAATTACTGTCAATAAGAAATTTCAAAAAATTATTTTAGTTTACTACTGACAAAGTAAGAAAAAAATTTTTTTTTTTAATAAATAAAAACAAAAAAAAATATTTTTAAGTAATTTTTTGGCTTTTTTATATTTTTTTCCTAATAGGACATTTAAATGTCTAAAGAACAAAACTACTTTCAAGTTTCTATTATATTACATAATAAAGCTACAAATTATCTAGTAAAACACTACAAAAAAGCTAATTTTAGCCTATCAATTAAGGGGATAACCCTGTTAAAAATCATATCAATTTTGGAAAAAAAATAAAAAAATTGTTGATCAGTCAAAGGGTTAAAGTGAGAATTGATTAAATCCTTTTGAAAGAAAAACCAAGTATATTGTATGATATTTAATATATATGACCAGAATATTTCTGGTTTACTGTAATTGTTTTTTTACTAAAAGGACATTTTCAATAATTGCCAACAAAACACTTTATAGTATAATTATGTGTTTACAAGTAATTGGGTATAAAATCTATGTAGGCATAAACAGTAAATGGCAAAACGGAGGTGAATGATGCAGTTCTTAAATATATTGTAAAATTCCTCAATTTTAAAATGTTAGAAATAAATAAGAAATATATTCAAACAACTGTGTTTCACTATTTACTTGAAACTTTGTTGCAGAAACTCAACAATGCAGTGAACACCCACGACCATTTTTCGCTAACGAGAGAAGGCTTTGTGATCCGCCACTATGCCGGCAATGTGTCGTACACTGTAGAGGGCTTCTGTGACCGCAATCGTGATGTGCTCTTTCTGGACCTCATTCAGCTCATGCAGTCAAGCAACAAGTGTGTACCCATCATACTTATTATACCTTAAATATTAATGGTACTCGGGAATTTTAATAATGGGTCTAAAAACAAATTTAACATATGGTGTAGAGAACTGGCTCACTGCCCACAACTTGATTCTATATTGATGATAAGTAATATTTAGCCTCAGAGAAGATCCTAATAGAACTCAAAAAGAAGACATATTTCCAAAATTTTTAGGTTTGACTTTTGATCCTTATTTAAATTGGTATCAGCAAATTGTAGGGGTTAAAGGTAAACAAAGTACTAGTGTGTTTGGAATTAAACGTTTATGTGGAGAAAGCTCTTGTACAATCTTATTTCAAGCTTTTTCACTGTCATTTAACTTATGTTTTGATTGTTTGGGGCTCTTCTTTCCTTACGCAAACGAAGTATTCATCACCCAAAAAAGCTGTCAGAGTATTAGCAGGAGTCATTAAATATCATAGTTGCAAAGAACTTTTAAAATGTTTTAAAATTTTGACATTATTCTCTTTATGTATAGAACAATGCCTACTTTACCTCCAAGCTAATTTAGATAAAGTAAACCTAAGGAAAAATGTTCACAGTTATGAAACAAGAAGTTGTAACAATATCAAACTACCTCAAACTAGACTAGCTAAACCGACCCAACGATGATGGTTATTAGACTATACAATAAGTTACCATTAGATATAAGGATGCTAAGTGATATTGAATTTAAAGCTAAACTAAATTATTTTCTTTGTAAAATATCGTTCTATTCAGTGGAAGAGTACCGAAGTTTAATTGTGAACGAAGCAAGACTTTTAGAATGTTCATTGTTTTACAAAAGTTGTAGCATTGTATTGACGTGCCAATGTCTTTGTGTGGAATATTTTATGGCCGAATAAAATTCATATTCTTATTCTTATTTTGGAGCTTTCATGTATCAGAAGTTTTACAGACCTTAAAAGTAAAATCAAGACCTTCAGGATAGTAAAATTAATTTTTTTGCAGTGCTTTCATGCGGAGCCTATTCCCAGACGAGTTTGCTGCAGCTGGCAAGACCAAATCTCGGCCGACCACCGCAGGCAGCAAGATCCGCAGTCAGGCCAACAAGTTGGTGGACAAGCTCATGGCTTGCAGTCCTCATTACATCAGGTGATGATCTCCTCTTGGTTTTGGAGGCTATGGTCAGTTGTATTGTATTGTAAGATACTAATGTCTCGCTGTGTGGCAGGTGTATTAAGCCCAATGAGAACAAAAGGCCGAAGGACTTTGACTCTGAGAGAGTACACCACCAAGTGGAATATCTGGGCTTGAGAGAGAACATTCGTGTGAGGCGTGCGGGATTCGCTTACAGACGAGCCTTCGCCAAATTTCTTCATAGGTAAGACGCTTGTACTTTTAATTATTTAATATTGCTTGATATTTAATTTTACCACAGTTAAATTTTGGAATAATAACCTTTTTAGGTTATAGCCTTTTAGAGACCTCTGATATTTTTTACTTATTTGTAAACGCAAATCATAAAATAAAAATATGACAAAAAACTCACATATTTTAAAACTGAAACGGGTTTTTGTTTTACTTGTATTACAAAATGTGCTTTTAAAAACCAATCGCGTAATTATATATATATATTTTTGATTTGTTTGTTTGTATGTATGTATGTATGTATATATATATATGAAAAAATATATATAATTTCAATAAACATTGAATCACAAAAAGTACTTGCTCCGCCGGGAGTCAAACCCGGATCTCTCACTTGCCGGGTGAATGTGCTACAGAGCGCTTACTTTTTCCAATTCAATTATTTTGTATTTGGCCGTATCTGTCACATATGCGTTTAATTAATTAAAAAATTAAATAAGGCTATTGCCATTTATACAGTTTAACAAAAATATATATGTATATATATATATATATATATATATATTTTTTTTTTTTTCTAGTTGGCTTATCTAAAAAAATATCAATTTAGCATTATAAAAGAATAAGAAAAAATATCAATGTCTGTCATATAACAACAAGCACTTTCCATAGCTTGCAGTATACCATCCAATTTATGCAACAAAACTAGCACTAACATACCTCAGAACATATTGCACTATGATAAACAAAAATAAATATTAATGATTAGATTTCTGTCAAACCCGCACTCTTCACACGGTTTTTAGTACTATCTTGAAGACAGGATCCGTAATAAGAAGAATTAAAAATTTTTTTTTGGATTTCAGTTCATTACATGTTTATCCTTTTATTGTTATAATTTTTAAAAGTCGTTTTGTTGATCCAGATACGCAGTTTTGACCAAAGAAACATGGCCCCGGTGGACCAAAGATGTCAGACAAGGGACAGAATGGATCCTGCGCAGTGTTGGGCTGGACGGTTCTCACTATCAGCTGGGCAAGACTAAAGTGTTTATTAAGGCTCCTGAAACGGTAATTTATATAATTTTACTTTAATTTCAATCTCAGACTTAAACATTCTTTCTTCATAAATTACTTTGTAGAATTAAAATATTTACAATATTTTTAGTGTGGTTTGTTAATTTATTATATGGTTATTGTTTGTATATTTTTGCCAGAAAATATGAAATTAAAAATGTATTTTATACCCCAATAAAATCAAATATAAAAGTATTTTAAATAATTCAATTCAAATTTAAAGAAATTTTCTCCCAAAATAATTATTAGATCTAAATTTTTTTTAAAGTAATTAAAGATTTGGAATGGTGTCAAAAGAGCAATAATTTAAAACAGAATAATCAGTGTCCATTGTTTGACTGACGTTTATAAATATGTAAAGATTTGTTTATAGCTTAAACCTATTTTACATTTTTAAGTATAAGTATTATTCAGCATTTTAAATTTCACTCTAAACAAAGTGCATAAGTAATTTAATAGTAGATCTTAAAACACTGTTTAAAATTTCAAATCAATGTAAATTCTTCCCATGTGTTAGGTGTGCTTTAATTGACTGTTTTAATAAAATTAAAACCATACAGTTCAATGTTAAAAGGTTAATTTATTTTTCTGATTTGTAATGTAAAGTACATAAACTTTCATGCAATCAACAATTAAAGCCAAAGTAATGGAGAATGTTTAGTACAGATTCAGTTTCTCAGGACTAATTTCCTCTTTATGTACATAACATTCTAAGGATTGTTAAATCTGACCATTAATTGTAATATATTTAAATATAGTTTAAAAAAAATTGAAGGTATTATACCATTCAGAAATCAGTAAAATTGATGAATATGCTGTGGTGCGTTTTTTTTAATGCCTGTGAGACAGAAACATTGAAAAGGATTTTATTGTACAAATTTTATACAGCTTTGTGTCTTTCAACTTATTAGTTTACCTTAAACAATCCAATTTCACATATTTTTTGATTTGGTAGTTCTGTAACAGTGCATTTTAAAATCTTTAATGAGTAATTTGAAACAAAGCTTTACATTAATTTGTTAATTGGTTTGTTTCTTCTATTTTCTTCTGTGTGTGAGTTGGTAGTTGTAGTGATTGCCTTGTTGTTGCATGCTGCATGAACTGTTGTCATTGTGTTGTCAGTTGTTTCTGCTGGAGGAGCAGAGAGAGCGCAGGTTCAACGTCTATGCTCGAGTCATCCAAAGAGCGTTCAAGAAATATTTTGCACAAAGGCAAAAGGAGCGTCAAAAAGCAGAGGCTGTCTGTAAGTTTTAAAGCAGTGTTTTTATTTTATATTCTTATAGAAGTATAAAACATCAACATAATATTAATAAAATATAATTTTTTTCTCTGTTGCATTTGGAATCTGTAGGATAGCTTAAAAAGTCTTAAAAGTAATACTAAAACTGAAAATGTGTGGTTATTTGAATTTTTCAGATAAGTTTAAATGTATTTGAAAGGTGACAGTACGTATTTACAATGCACAATAATCAATGATTCGGCAAGAGTTACATACAAGAATACAGAGTTTTGTAGCTCATCATAAAATGTCAGCTTTTTCAGAAAGTCTGTCATGCAGTGGCATAGCAAAAGGGGGGTGGCGGGGGTGGGCCGCACCTGGTGTCACCGGTCTCTCAACTTTAAGAACAATGTACAAACAAACAAAATCAATCTCTAGCACAAACATTTCTTTTTCGGGGATTTCACCACAAGCACTAGCTCAGCTCTATGTATAATTCGGGAATTCCCGCAAAAGAGCCTGACGCTGTCGTGGGGAATTCCCCGTCCCATACTCGCGATCTTTGACGTTTCAGTTGCAACATTTCTCATTGGTTACGTGAAGTGTGTTGTGTTTGGGTGGCGTGAATTGTTAAACGTGTAGTATTGTATAGTGATAGATAATTAAAAGAAAAAAATATGTTTTAGGAACTTAAATGCTGGTTTGTGAAGATTAAAAAGATTGACTTTTTGAGATACCAAGACTGCGAAGACACTTAAAAGCCGCTAATGTTACGGTTACTGATTGCGTGTCTCTAGATTTTTTAAAGTTTACTGTAGAATGGGATTTTACAGAATCTCTTCCAAATCTTATGATTACACTGAAATTGTTCATGACGGTTTGCGTGTCCGTAGCTTCATGTGAGAGGAGTTTCAGTAAATTAAAATTAACAAAAAACTATTTGCAGGGCAACATTGACCCAATCGCGGCTTAGCAATCTTGCTATATTAGCCATCGAACACGAGGCAATACAGAATATAAATTTTGATGAAGTTATTGCTGAGTTTGCAGTTGTCAAAGCTAAAGCTTTATTTTTATAAAAATTCCTTTTCTGTCTTAGTTATTATTGTTTTGATATTTCTTCAATATTATAAATAATAAATGATCCAAGACCTTTATCATATAAAACTTATTGCTTTTTACTTTTGATGGGGTGACACCACCAACTTCCGCACCGGGTGCCACCCAAGGCACAAATACCAAGGCCACTGCTGTCATGACCTCTTCTACAGATTGAAGTAGCATACCCTTAAATGTGCATTTCACTTTTTAGAGCTGGTAGAGGTTGAAAAAGTGAGATCTTTTGAGTAAGATGAATGTTACAGCACAGGAATCCCTTATTCACATTAGTAATTGACAGCTGAGTATTGAGGGCTGGTGCAGAAGCTATGGTAGCCTGTTTCATAAATTTGGTTTCATATTTTCTTCCTCTCTCTTTCACCCAGCTTCTCCAGGACTTCAATAAAAAGCCTCTTCCTGGTCCTGAGATTTCTTCCATGGTGCTATCCTCAATATTTAGAGATTTAGAAAAAAAAAACAAGTGTATATACATTAATTTTTTACAAAACAAAACAAGAAAAGAAAAAAAAGCAAATGATTTATGAATACGTTTATGTATTGTTCCACAAGGACTAGAACCCCATCACTGAGTAGAATGAGTGTTGCAGGAGCCTGTTGGTTATGGCAGTCTTTAGTATATTCACAGGTCTTTAGTCTGTTCAAGTGGTCAGATAGTTAGTTAAATAAACCTGCAACTTTGTATACAGGCTTTTTCTCATAAAGACAGATATGGTGAGGATCCAGGAGATAATAAGTTATGCCTGTTTCTAGTGCTGTATTGGTGCTGGTCTGCTAGTCTTGTTTAATTAGAACTGACAGCATACATGATGGTCCCGAGGATATACAACAATATTACTGTCAAGATTTTGTGCTCTCTGAAAGCTTTCTTGCAACTCTCACAATAGTCAGTCCTGTGAGGGCCCTAACAGCTTTTTTTCTATTTTTTGTAATCTATTGATCCACCCCAGGCCACTAAGCCATATCTTAAATGTGACTCAACCAGGGCAAAGTAAGTAATCTTTGTCTTTTGGAAATCACTTATTTGGTTCATTTGTCTGATGGTATGTATGTTGATGCTTAATTATTTAATGAATTGAGCTATATGTAGTGTCCATGAAAGATTATTGTTGATGGTTATGGCTAGGTATTTGGTTAAGTCAATAATGGAAAGCTGGAGGAGTGGGTCATGGTTGTTCTTAGCTGTAGTGCAAATTAATCATGTTTTCTTTTAATTTAGGGCCAGATCACTCATGCCACAGTATTGCTTTGTCATATTTCAAATGGTAATAAAACTGAGAATGTCAAGCTGAGCTTTGTTTCTGTTGTCAAGAATGAAAGCTGTGTCATCTGCATATAAAACTGTTTGACAATAGTTGAGCAGGAAGGCAGGGAGGTCATTTGTCAAAAGTATAAAAAAAGATTTGTCCAAGCATGGAACCTTGAGGTACACCTCTTTTCACTTCTAGTTGATTAGATTTTACTTTGATTTTTGTGCTTTTATTCTTGCAGATTAAATCAAACCAGTTGTTTTCAGCCAGATTAATAACTAATAAACCATGTAGCCTGTTTGTCTGTTATCTCAAGGTGTTGTAATTTATTTATTATGAAACTGCTGTAGGTAGTCAAAGGCCTTGTTTACTTCCAGTAGAATAGTTGTAGCTATAAATCCTTATTCAAGATAGTTTATCACAGTCTCCACAAGTTGGACAATGAATGAGGTTATTGATCTTCATTGGAGAAACCCTTGCTGCCTTGGTGTTAGAAGCCTGTCGCTTAGGACAATTTTCTCTAGAATTTTAGAGATGGTTGGTAACAGTGAAATGGGTCTATAGTTATTAGTTTCTGCGGTGTCTATTGTTGTAGTTTGGATAAACCTTTGATTTTTTTAGGTCTGTTGGGAATATCCCCTATTCTAAAGATTTGTTTATTATGCTCATTCACTATGGGTTCAATGATTTCTATTTTACAGAATTTAATAAGTTTGGCTGAGACTTCATCTATATATTACAACAATCAGAAACACAAAATATTTTGCTAACACCTGCCTTTGTCTTTGCTATCAAATCCTAAAACAATGTTAAAAACACAATAATTTAGTAAGTTCTTATTATGGATCTTTAAAATAAAGTTTAATTAATCTATTCTAAACAAAATAAAAATACTTCATAATAATCTTTCTTATTTGTCTAGTTTGTATTGTTTAAATTTTGAAGCGTACATTTAGCAGGATTTACTTATCATTAGGTTGTCAGTTTTGAATCAAACAATAGTTTGAGTGAACAACTCTTTAATTACTTTAAATTTTTTACGTTCATAACTCTAAAAAAGGAAATAATTTGTTTTATACTAGCTTGTATAATCTGAATTACTGGAACTAAGATATTTGTAATGTAATACCAGTATGATGAATTAAATATTTATTCTTGTTTGTTTTAGCATTGGTGCATGGAAAGAAGCAAAGGAGGAAATATTCCATCAACCGATATTTTACCTGTGATTATATTGGATTGGACTCAAAACCTGGTTTACAAAATTTAATAGGCAGAAGAGAAAAAGTTGTGTTTGCAGAAACTGTCAAGAAATACGATCGAAGGTTTAAGGTCTGTTATGAAGATAAGCTTGTTGTAGCTAGGGTGCAAATAAATAGAAATTTACATATTGCCTTATTTGATTTTTGTCCAATTTATATTATTTTATTCTTTTAATTAATTATTTCTTTATATGAAAAATAAATAGAAAAGGATTATTTTATGTGTTTTAGGTAATTATTTTAGAAAAATAAATGAAATAAATAACTCTTTAGATGTAGTTTATACTTTATTGGGCTAGCTGTTGCATGACTATAACCATCATGTTGTATTTCTATTATGAAACTTTTGTCAAAACATTGTCCATTATTTCTGGCATTAACAACTAACTGTGTTGTGGAATGTTATCAGTTTATAATAGCCAATGTATGAAATATCTGCAGGCAATTTCTTCAACATAACTTGTTACTATCTTTAACGCTTCTAGTACCAAACACCCTGTATGAATTAAGTGGAATGATTTACATTACAACTTTTCAAAGAGTGGTTTGAGACCCGGATATGCTGAAATAAATCAGACTCTTAAAATTTTGAGGTGGAAGCATTTTGTTAACAGTTATTTGTAAGACTGAATATAGTTATATAAACAGAGTTTAGATTTCTCCTAGATACATTTCTACTGTATTGGCAGTGTTTATCTCTTAACAAGGTGAGTGACAATAAAGTTCTTGTCCTTGGTGATACTGATTTGTATTAACAGAACAGTTTAAATAATACAACTTTTTTACTAACTGTACTGTATGCATCTTCACTATTCACTATTAAAGTTTAAAATGTGTTTAATACATCATTGCAACAAAGATACCAAATATTGTATGTATGGGAAACTCTACAGTACTTTTTAAAATATATTTACACCAACAAGTAATAAAATTTAAATTTAAATACATAATAAAAGTTGTATCAAAACAGCTGGTATATAACTTTTATTGTAGTTCTATTCTCAAGAGAGTTGAAAGACTCATTCAAAAATACTAATGTAACTTTTTTTACATAACAGATTTTGCTTTTAGTTTTCAATCACAAATAAGACATATAGAACTCCGAATATTGGAATTAATCAGGAATTGGGCTGACTTGGATAGTTGTAAATTTGAATAATTGAAGTTGCTCAGTCAAGCAAAAAGTACATATAAATTGGAAAATCTTAAATTATATTGACAAAGTTAATTTTAATGAACAGAAAGTAAGCAAATTATTGCAAAAAAATTATTGAAATACAAATTAAATGGTAATATTAATTTAAATAGTTTGTTTAGATAAAGTTATTTTTGTTATCTAAGAGAAGAGTCTAGGATCCTGCACTTAGTCCTAAAAGTATGTTTGCACACCTTTGCTTGCATTTACCAGTGAAATCTTTGGCTAAGGCAAATCTGGGTGTTCTTATTACCCAGCATGTCAACTGGACCATTCTGTTCTCTATCTGGGAACTTTCTACAATAGTCTTTTGCACAGCAATATTTAGGTGATGGATCTTTTCCACTTAGTCATTTACAGAAAATGGAATATCCACTTTAATAGGGGCTTAAGAATAAAATTATGTGTGTACATAGTTATATAATATATTCAAATTTTTTCTCATTTACAGGTTGCAAGAAGGGATCTAATATTAACGTCAAAAGCTCTTTATCTCATCGGCAGAGAAAGAGTAAAAAGATCAATTTGGTACTCATGGCAAGACCCCAATTATCAAGAAGTGGTTAAGAGAAAGATTGACTTTGACCAGATCGGAGATGTGACTCTCAGTCCACTGCAGGTTGGTTGTTGGGCTCCTGAAAAGTCACCAGTGTATTTGTGGCATAGCAAAGTAGAAATTCAATGAAGTGTGAATTCCATTTGGACTATTGTCCAATATTTAGCTTTAACATTTTTTTTATAAATTTGGAAAGATATTTGGTTCAATTAATAGGGCTTGGAGAAATATTAATATTGTATAGTACTTTTGCTCCTAGGATGATTTTGTGGTGATTCACCTGAAGAACGACTACGACAGCCTGCTGGAGATTGTGTTCAAGACTGAGTTCTTGTGTGCTTTGGCCAAACAGTACCGAGCCAATTCAAACCGAGACTTGCCCATCAGATTCCTTAACAGGTTAGAAGTTGATTTACTACTCTCTGAACTCTAGATTGGTTATTTTGTTATTTGTGTGATTAACCCTTTCCACTTGTATGTTGTTGATTTTCACTTCCACATAAATGTTCACACTCCGGTGACATTGTGCATCTCGGCCATCTTACAACAACACGTCTCTATCTTTATAATAAAATAAAGTTAGTACTCTGACTTGTTAATCTTTTGACTAGTAATCTGAAAACCAATTTTGTAGTGTATTATGTGCCGCTCGCAGAAATCCTGATAGACGTGCAGGAAGAGCTATAGCGGTAAACAGTTTTCAGAGTAATGCTTTGTTTTGAATAATCCTCGCCTGATTATTTATGCAATCTAGCAGAATTGATAAGAAACATGTTCAGTAGTTTTCGTTGTTCCTACTAGATTGCAGTTACGCTTTCGTTTATTTCTTTTTAGACCCAATTTACTGCCATATGGCGGTATTCAATCAATTGTACCAAGTAATCAGCTGATTCTATTTCTATTTGTGTACAACTCTAGATACATTTTGTAACCTCACTTTCATTAATGGTTTCCCATTAATGCTAGCTGTGTTGAAGATACATACAAATAGTAGCCAAGAGGGTAGATTGTTTGTAACCAATAATTTTGTTTTATATTTAGTAACTGATCATAATGGTTTGTAATTTAAATAATTCGTAACAAGCTGTATAAATGTTCCAGCTGTGAGTTTCGAGTCAAAAAACTTGCCTGGGGAGGAGGAGGGGTGCGAACTGTCAAGTTTGTGGAAGGTTCCATGACGAACCAGGCTGTGCTCACAACAAGTGGTAAAACACTGACAGTCACGATAGGCCCTGGCTTACCTGCAGACTCTAGTAAGTACTGATACATTTTAAGTAAATTGAAAATCTAATAACTGTTTTAATTATTACTCATTATTGTATTCTTTTCACTCAAGGGACACAGATTTTGTATCATTAATACATCATTCTGATGGTAAAAATTGTAAACAACAAAAAGTGTGATATTATTGTTTTATCCAAGGATGCCATCTTACTGACACTTTGTCCAAAAAATAATTGTTTTTAAGTATAACACTAATTTACATTCATGTACTTAAGAGTTACATCAAAACAATTATCCTTTTTTATAAATAAATTATTGGTGATTGTTCAAAATTGTGCCTTTTCACTGCCTCACCCTGTGATATTGTTAGCAGAACAAGTTGTAACTTTAGTGCAAGTAGTAATAGATATTAGGCGCTGGTAATCAGTAAAATTATAACTGCATAAAGGTACAGTACTTTTGCTAACTGTAAGATGTAAGATGGTTTAACTGTAACACTACCATTCAAAAGATTTGCAGATAGTGTATTGGGACATCACAAATCCGAGTTCACACTGAGGTTACGTGTCCAGGGTGATTCGTACTACAGTTGCATGAATACAGGTGGTGAGACTAGGCCATTGAGTTGTATTTTTTTTCATTTAAAACCAGTATGCTACATTATTCCACTATTTAAATTCCAAATATTACCAAACAAAACATTAACTCCTTAGTTTGCAATTAGGATCATAAACAGGTCACAACAACAGAATATAATAATAACTAACCAGTTTCATTATTAATTATAATGTATCTTTTAAAAACTGTATGCATTATACATTAAAAATTCAGTAGTAGAATGAGAGCATTAATAATATTAATCAATAACCATTTAAGGTCTTTCACCACAAGTTGTGTCAGTGTAATTTGTAGATTCGTGTGGGAGAAAGCTTTCTGCTTAACAATTCATATTCCTGTTTTGCCCCAGGGCCAGTGCAGAGGGTAATACCAACTATGACTCGAGCCCCCCACAGACCTGCTGCTGCGGTGAGACCACCTGCTCCAGCTAGAACAGCTCCTCCTCCACCACCAGTCACTACCATCTTCCACCCTCGTGGCAGTATCAGAGCACCACCCCCGCCCAGTGAGCCCGCACCACCCAACCAGCCTAAGCTGCAGAGGGTAACGCCTAGTCAGATGAACCAAGGTCAGTTGTAACTTCAGCATATATTTTTCAATTTCTAGGCTGAATGAAGACAAGTATTTCAACTTTGAATGTGTCTCATTTTTTTAAAACGTGTACTCAAATTTTGTAAACATATTATTGGTTGTCAAACAAAAAATTAAGCCTTGTTCAGAAGCAACACACTGAATTAGAAGAATAACTCAAGACATCACAATCCTGTGTAAAAATATACTGTAGTAAAAACTCAGAGAATTTGCATAATCATGAAGAATTATGCTTGAAACCTTTAATACCTTTGTCATTTAATAATTTGTTCAACCTCTGATTTTCATTCTGTATGTTTTATTTCTACCAAAGAAAAGTTGAGTAAAATATTGTTTATCCGAATTAACTGGGACTAGAAGTGATCCAGGTAAACAAAAATGTAAATAAACTGGGAATAAAGTAATAACATTCAGTTTGTATATACAGAGTCATGAAGGTCTATGCTTGAAACCTTTAATATTTTTGACATTGAATAAATTGTTCAAGCTCTAATTTTCATTCTGTTGTCTCCTATCTACCAAAGAAAAGTTAAGTGCAACTTCATTTATCCGGATTATTCGATACCAGAAGTGATCCAGATGAACAAAAAATTAAGTAAACTGGGAATACAGTAAAATAAACAACAAAAGTTACAGGTGCTAATGAGTGTATTTGTCAAAATTATGACAGTAAAAGAGGGCAAATATATTTTGTAATACAGACATTTCTTATTAAGAAAACTAAATAAAATAATTTTGTTTACTATTTTGTAAAAAAACTCAGACTCTATAGTTATTGTGTGTACTGATCACATGCATGTTCTGCTTTGTATCCTTGGTGGAAGTAAGTTGGTTTTAATGGAAAAGACATTTTTTGTATACTTCCACATTAAATTTATTAAAATAGCGCTTTCGCCGGTTAATGCATCATCAGTTTGACATTGTTTACAGAAAAAAACATATGTGTGAAATAGAATAAACATATGATAAAAATAGAATAAAATTTAAACTAACTGTAAAGACCAAAAAATTATAAAAGAATTATGTAGAAAAATATGGTTTGCAATTCATAATTTTGGAATGGATTTCTTTTTTCACTAATGGTATAAAAATATCACTGAAATTTACGGAAGGTTGGGAAATACAATTATCTTTTAAAACTGTCATACTATATTAATATCTACAGAGGTTAAGCAAATGCTTACTTAAGAATCTGTAGGCCTGCTAGTACTGGATTGGTCACGAGCCGATGAACAATACAGAGTTGGTGTAAACGTACTGCATTCTTCTTATAGAAATCGTGCCAACGGCGGTTTCTTCTATCAGTACAACAAAACTCGATTCCTTAAAAAAAAAAACAACGTTCATCCTGTTACTGTCACTACAAAGTATAAATTACCTGACGGTATGCAGAAGTCACTACCTCAACTACACACAAGCAAATCTTCAGCTGTAATTGTAATGGTGGACAGCGAACCGGCGTGCTTAACAGTTACGGGGGGAACAATGGATCTTCCACTAGTGCTGGGCAACGGGTCTTAGGCATGGCTGCCTTGCAAACTAGGTAGTAGATAGTCCACACTCGAAATTCGGCTAGGTATTTAGACACTGCCATTACACTACCTGGCCGGCAGAAGCTTAATGTATCGTTTAATAATTTATCGTTTGTTAAACTGATTAAAAAAAGAACACACCTATTTTTAACAGTGGTATGATTATTTAATATTTGTAGACAAGAGGAATAATAACTCTCCTTCCTTTCCCCTGCTCTGTACTTAATGCCTTAATATTTCGGGGAGGTCCGGACCCCCTGGACTTCACCTTGCTACACTACTGGCACAGAATGAACACATTCAGTAAGATTGATCAATATTTGGTTCCCATTGACTCTTGAATGCGTTTTAATATTTTACAACAATAAATAAACAACAATCTGTACAAAAATGGTTATATTTACAGTTTACTTTGATTTACAAAAAATAATATCTTTATGCCTTTGTTAGTTTACAACCATTCTAATTTATTGTGTAAGAAGATAACTTACCTGTTATAAATATAAAGTTCAATTCAGGTCGATATTATTTACAAAATTTATCTAAAACTGGTTTAATGCACAATATTGATCGACTGAACATAAAACAAGAAATTTTAGATTTAATTAAGACACATACATATATTATCATAATTAAGTTGAAATTTGTTTTTATTTTGTATTAAAGGTATCTTTAGTTAATATCTTAAATGTCTAAAGTTGAGTTAATATGAATAATGTATATAAATATGAGGACTAAAACGAGCCGATGAACTGGCTGAACTGGGCTGTAGCCTTTTTTTTTCATTAATTGTTGAGGTTAATCAATTAGCCTGTAGGTCCGAAAAAGAAAACGGTAACAGATTTCCCCATAGTCCTTTAAGGATTAATCTTATCACTCTTTATCATTTCTTGATAAATATCTTTTAATTATGTGTGATCACAGTATTTTGATGTATGGTGCAACATTATGATTTGTTTTTAGAAGTAATCTTATGACGTTTTAATCTTTGTACTCTTTTGGCCACGGTATGTTACCTGTTTCATAAACGTCATAAGCCATTTCCCTGAACGTGATGGGGTAATAAGCAATATTGTGTTGATTGAATTGTACTGGGAATGTTGCCTTCGCTGTCAAATTTGCCAATAAGTACTGGTGGTGTATCAGCAGATGGAGAGCATGGAGACGTCTCCATCCGGTCCATGACTCCTGGAACACTTGCTCTATCCAGTGTGTGTCTACACCGAACTGAACCTTCACCCTGTGGATGAGTTCTGGTCTCCGCCAGAGAATCTCCGTAGTGGGTCGTTCCCCTGCATTGTAGTACCATAGGTCTCCTCTGTACGCTCCCCTGTAGGAGTCCAGCCACATTTTCAGGAATCTCGCGTCTTTGTGGGCCAGAAGTACTTGTGTGCCTAGGTATTGGTCTTGATCCCAGTTCAGAGTCATTTCATACTTCCGGAAACTGTTTAGGTTTTTTATCACGTAACAGTCGTTGTCAAGAAATATCCCACCATACTTCATTAATATTCTTATTCTCGTTATATCTGAACCGTGGAACTTTCTCAAGGCAGGATCTATCGGTTGCCCGAATATCTCTTTCGGCTCTTCTTCATAGTTGAATTCTACGATATCTGTGAATGCCTTGAGTTTACTGAGAACTCTCCAATAGGGCCCTGTAAATGATCCATTGAAATTGTGATGAAAGGTTATTTTGTCTGGCTTTTGGTTCTTTAAAGCGGCCAACACGCATATCATTTCGGGATAAGTGAACCTCGGATTTCCGAACCGAATGAAGTGAATGTGATTAGGGACGAGGTAGCAGCCATCAGGAGTACCAGTGTCGTTTTTTATGTTAGCTGTTTCAAAGTTGATATCCTGGCTCCAAAGAGGTCTGTTGATGTTGGAAAGTGGCCTCTTCTGAGTTGGGTAGTTGATGAAGATGTACAAATTTATAACTGTTATGAGAACCAGTGCAGCCACCAACCGAGTAGTTGCAGTTTGTAGATGCTCTATCTGAAAATGCATATCTCACTATAGATGAAATTGGAGTATGATTCTTAAAACATATATATCTAACAATTCTAGTTTTCCTCTAACTTTAACTTCTCTGTTTACATGTATAGGGTGTAAAAAAGGTTGGGCTGACTATTCATTTTCAGATTTTATGTGTGATTCTAACCTACAAATGAAGAATAATGTTTTTCCAATTTCCACTTACTTTAGCCACTAGCCACTATTTTGTATTTTTTATTAACAAATTATTATCTCTAAAACTAGTAAAACTAAAGAAACCAAATTGACACATAGGTTTTAATAGGTAAGAGGAAAATAAAAGAAATAGTTGTATTATTTTCTTTAATATTAACAAAATGGCTTCTGTTGAAAATTTTTAAAGTGAAATAACAAAAAAAATAAACCAGTATAATTATGAAACATTTAATAGACACCTGCTATTTGGAGAATTTTATTGCAATTCCAAAGGTACTAGTTTCAACTGAATCCGTCAATGCATAAGCGAGCATGACCACTTTTAAGGTACACTGCTGTGCTGTTCTCTCCAGTCTCTGCTCAAATATCTTGCTGATCAAATATCTCTGAAGGAAGTTCTATCTGGTAAATATAAAGATGTTCATGTAATGTGAGTGTTGTATTAGGCCTTCCCAGTAGTTTCCGGTGAACGCTTTTTCATCATCATAGTGGAAAAAACAGTTTTTCAGGTTTTAATTTTTTAATGCTGCTGTAATACAAATTAGCTGGGTGTGTGTGTGGGGTTTTTGGGATGGCCTCCAAACACCACAAAATGGGTATAATTTGGAAAATGTAACCAGGGTTTCCTGTTCAATTGCTGAAATTCAGCTGGTCAAAATCTAATGTTTTATCCCACATATGAAGTACATATTGTGATTTGTAGCTTATTATTATTTGTCTTCTTGTCAATATGATGTAGACTGTGGGTAATGCAGTGCTTGCTGTTATTATGTGAAGAACAACAATACTTGTAATTTTCAGCATCTTTGTATTCAAACTGCAAGAAAGCATAAACATTAGTCATGACAGTAAATTTGCATTACTAATTGCTACTAAATTGCAACATAGTACTACAATTTTAGTACTAATGGTGCATTGGACGAGTGCACAACATGCGTTTGGTGTAAAGGCATATTACAAAATGTGGATAGAGTGGTTGGTACTCAGCGAGCTTTCTGTTGTGAATTTAATCTACCACTTCGTGCTCCCGTTCCATCAAGGAAAGCTGTTCTCCTTTGGGTGAATAACTTTGAAACCACTGTGCTAGCATGACAAAGAAAAGAGGTGGCAGTGAAAAATAATCTGGATTCCAGAGAACAGTGTGCATGAAGCACTAGGACGAAGTCCACGAAAATCAGCAAGACGGCACAGTGCAGAACTTGGTCTCAGCAATCGATCAGTGAGATGGATTTTAAAGTATGACCTACTCTATCATCCATACAAAATACAGATAGTGACTACCCTCACCCCTAATGACTACAATAATCGCATACAACATCACATGAACGTCCTGAACAAATTGAACATATTCCCACCTCTAAATTAAATGTATCTAAAAAATCTGAATGACTCCTCCACCAAGATAAAACTTTCATAAATCAAAAAATAGTCTTTTCATAATGCACCAAAATATTCAAAACTTTTTGTCTCGAAAACCATCATTAGAAATTGTATTACATGAAATAAAACCAGACATTTTAATTCTTTCAGAGCATAACCTTCAACCATTAGATATAAATAATACAAAAATAAATGACTACTGTACATACAATATATGTAATTGGTACTGTAGAAAGCAATTTAGAGGTGGCGGAGTCTTAATTATGTGTCAAACAAATTTTAATCTAAAAAAAGATTGAAATTCCTGAAATTAATGAATTGGTGACTGATAGAGAATTTGAATGCTGTTTGGCTCAATGTAAAATAGATGGATTATCTGTAGTTATAGTTGGTTTGTATAGAACACCTGGCTCAATTTATGATAATGTATTTTTGTACAAACTTAGTGTAGTTTTGGTTATTTTAAGTAAAAAATTTAAATACATAGTGTGTGCAGGGGACATAAATATTGACTGTTTGAAAAAATCTAGGGCTTCAGATATGTTTGGTAATGTGTTAACTCAACATAATATGTTTTCTATGGTTAATTTTGCCACAAGGGTTGCATTGATTGTGAAAAGCTCTATTGACCATATTTTTACTAATATACTAAAACACCAACTGTCAATCTCTGGCCTTGTCACCGAGCTTTCAGATCATGATGCCCAACTTTTAGAAATCTCATATCAAAATCATAGCAATAATAAAAAATTATTTTACTCAATTAAATAGACAGTTTTCAGATAAAAATAAAAAAATATTCCTAAAAAATTTAGCATCTGAGACATGGTTAAATCTTTATCAGGCACCAGTTGATAAGAAGTATAATACTTTTTATGACATTTTTTATGTACTCATGTTTCCCAAAAGTTAAAACTAGAATAAGGAATTGTAGCAGGATTAATTGGATAAGTGAGGATTTAAGAAAAGATAAAAGAGGACTTTAATTTGTTTAAGCCAAACTTTAAGGGTCACAAAAGATATTAATCTAAAGGATATGTTAAAGGAACAGAAAAAGCTGTATTATAAAAATATCATTGACACTAAAAGTAAATGTGTAATTAGTTCAATAACAAAGTCTGACAACCCCTGCAAAGCTGTTTGGAAAATTATTAATAATGAAATAAAACCACTTGTAAAAAAAAATAATGAAATTAAGTTATCTATTAATGGTAAGGAAGAGAGTGATCCAAGAACAATCTGCAATATATTTAATGAGCACTTTATAAATATGGTAGATGAATATGTAATTTCAAATATTGTCAGTAATTCAAATTTTGTATCCAATATCAATCATGGTAAAAATAATAATCAAAATGTTAGACCTACCCTCCAGAAATTTCTAGTCAAACCAATAACTGAATTAGAAATTGAAAAAAAATTGTTATGTCTTTTAAAAATAAATACTCGGCTGGTTTCGATAAGGTTCCAATGCCAATTAAACATGCAAAAAAATTTCTGATTAAGCCACTCACCCATCTGATTAACTCATCCTTTATAAGCGGTATATTCCCTGATAAGTTAAAAATCTCTAAGGTTAAAACTGTGTTTAAGAAAGGGAACACCACAGATCCTAATAACTACAGCCCTTGGCTATTCTGCCGAGTTTTTCTAAAATATATGAAAGAGCAATGTATAATGAGATTGATGGAGTTTCTTGAAACCAATGAGTTGTTTGACAGCGAACAGCATGGGTTCAGGCCAGGTAAATCGGTCACAACTGCTGGCATTGACTTTTATTGAGTCAATTACAGATGCAGTTGATAGAGGTGACTATGCTGCGGGAATATTTATGGATCTGTGCAAGGCTTTTGATAGTGTTTCACATAACAACCTAATAAGCACCCTTAGGGACTTGGGTATTATTGGAATGCCACTAAATTGGCTACAATCCTACCTTAAAGATAGAAAACAATATGTCGAAACATCATTTAAAAATAAACTTAATCAATTGATATGCATTAATTCCAAGTTAAAAAATATATTACATGGTGTGCCTCAAGGATCTATTCTTGGGCCAATCTTGTTCTTATGCTACCTTAACGGCTTGCCGCAGACTGTAAAAAATTCGGGAACTAAAATGTGCTTGTATGCTGATGATTCTAATCTCATTATATCAAACAAATCTTTGCAGGTAATTGAAGATCAAGCACAAAGTGATTTGATCTTAGTCAGAAACTATTTCTCCAACATAAATTTGTTACTTAATCTTTAAAAGACAAATTTTGTCTTATTCAGTACTCGCCAAAATAAATGTGTAGATAGTCCAAAGATCGAAATTGGACAAGTAAAACTTAATCAATTAGACAGTACTAAATTTTTAGGAATGGTTTTAGACAAAAACTTAACTTGGAATGAGCATACACATGCAGTTCTAAATAAATTAAATTCTGGGTTGTATGCTTTAAGGAGCATATCAAAATTCTGTAGGTTGGATGTTTTAAAATTGGTTTATTTTGCCCATATACACTCCCATATATCTTTTGGTATTGTGTTGTATGGTGCAACAAGTGATCAAAATTTGCAAAGTATTATTCACATTCAGAAACAAGCCATTCGTATAATGATTAATCTGGAGGATCGTGAATTGGCAAAGCAACATTTTCAAACTCTAGGTATTCTTACTGTGTATGGCTTGTACATATTAGACACTGTGGTGGCTGTTAGGAAAGCTAGGGATAGACTTCCTGTATTGGGATCATCACATGGCTACTTGACTAGAAATCGAAACCAGTTGGCAGTACCAAAATTAAAATTAGAATTTAAGAGGAAAAACCCATTAGTTGCTGGAGTAAAGTTTTACAATAGTATCCCCGAAAATATCAAAAGCATTCCTAATGTCAAATTGTTCAGATCAAAATTAAAAGAATATCTTGTTGACAAAACATTATACTCATTTAATGAGTTTTTTTTGAGAGTAGTGGTGGAATAAAACTATAGATTATTGGTTAAATATTAATTATACTTTTTGTTTTATAAACATACTGTTTTAGCAAATTAACTTATGTATTTAGTTCTTAAATCTAATTTCATACTATTGACACCGTTTATATTTGTATATTTATTCTTGTAATGTAATGTGCAAATGGTAAATAAAGATTGTTTTGAATTTGAATTTGAATGGGCGGACTACATATCAGACTGACAATGTGTGCAGAACCAAAGATGCCATCTTACTGACACTACATTAAAAAAATAATTGTTTTTAAGGTATAACATTAATTTACACTTGTGTATTTAATTCATTTTTTTATTAGACAATATTTTTTATGTATTACGTTATTAATTTTTTTAATTATTCAAACTTTTTTGCATTACTGGTCTTAAAGTATTTTATTTTTTGGTGCAACTGTGCACTTTTTATAGCATTACTAGTTAAGAACTCCCATGTGAAATAATTGTGGTTTTTTTCATAAAGCCTTGATGTTTTACAGTCCTTGCTGCTGCGGCCAATAAACAGATCCTTCTCAATGTGTCCTTGAGGCCAGCAAACAAGTGAGTACAATGTCATCAGCCATACAAATTCTGTGTTCTTCTTCAATGATTTATTCCTTAGTCAAGTATACTGTACAATACATTTTGGGTATTTGATTTGTTATTATTCATTGCTACATCCCCTGAGCTCTGGAAAACATATCATGTTACATTATTTACATGTAGTTTGTTTAGCTTAACCCTTTTAACCTGGAAGAAAAACTTTTGTCTCTTGAAACTGCTATGCTCATTTTTTGAAAGTGCTGTAAAACTGTCACATGCAAACTGCTTTATCTTATAATATAAAAAATGAAACTGTTCGTGTGTAACAGCATCACTCACAAACGGCTGGACGGATTCGCCTAATTTTTTTTAAAATTTGTTCGTCTTGATCTGTAGAAGGTTATAGGATACTTTTTATCCCTTTCCCGATTCAGGATTCCGCCCCACTGGTTACAGAAATACCCGTAAGAAATGCATTGCAGCAAACATATGTTATTAAGTGAAAGAGTCTTTTCAAATTTTTAATCAGCTGTTCTTTGTAAACATATATAATGCGACAAAAAAATATATTTATATATAAATTTCTTTACACTTGAATCCGGTAAATGTTTAAAAGGGCGGAAGTCAAATTTTTTTGACATATTCGTTTTATGACGGAATAATGTTGTGATTATATTGAGCCCGCACCAATTCGTGTTAAAAGGGCATCTGAAATAAATTTACTATAGTAACCATGGCAACATGAATTCTTTGTTTTTTGTTAAAAGGGCTGAAGTCCGGACTTCCGCCTTTTTAACAAAGATTGGTTGACTAGCAGCTGAGTGGACGAACAACATAACCTCAATTTGCTGCTATAGTTTCTGAATCAGTGGGTGTACCGTTTTGGCTATTACATAACTCATTAAAATATCAGTAGTATTAATTATAACTTAATGTTAATTTGATGGCGGGAAGTAGTGGTAGTGACGAGGATGTCAATGTAGGAAAGAAGAGAAAGCAAAATCCTCAGAACTACAAAAGAAATCAAATTAAAAAGTGCAAGGTTATCTGGCCAAGCCTATGAAAGTTTTAGTGGCAAGAAAGTAGAAGAAAAAAGGTTGGAAACCCTTGTAGGTAAGTAATGATATTAATTATTATTTACTGTATTCAATTGGCTAATAAGAACAGAATTAAGTTAGGCTAGGCTACTAACAATATTATATTGTATATAATTTGGAGGGTGGTTTATAAAGTTTAGGCCTAGGCATATTACTAAGCAGTGAAATCTAACCCCTCCATTGATTCAAGGTTTAAGTGACCAGTATTCCTGTTTTATATGGTTCTAACGTTAGCCTCTTGTGATATAAAAAAAAATTAAATTAAGGCCATTACTTTCTAGTAAAAAACCTGTTAAACTGTAAAAGCTTAACCTAGTAAATAGGCTGTTTATTAACAGAATCTACTCTAATGTAATGTGGGTTGATCTGAAAAGTTAATTTTGTTAGTTTTTATTTTCACACACATTTAGCTAATAATTTGGTTTTAAAAACAGTTAATTTTGGTGGTTGTTTTTTATGTTGCAGATGTTCAGCAAAATGTTTTGAGCGCATTGGGCCAGAAAACATCCAGGATACTTTTAACCGATTTACTCTGCCTACAAGACAAAAGATGAACAGGACCTTTTTTTTACATGGTCTGATTGATGTTGGAGACGTTGTAACCAGAAGACCTGGATCACGCGACATCAAAGGGAAGGAGCGCGAAGAAAATGCAAACATTCGCCCTAAAAAAAAGGCAGGTGGCAACAGCAACACCTTCCGTTACCATATTCTTGTTGGAGACAGGAGAGTAAAGGTATGCGTAGCAGCCTTTATTTCATTATTTGCCATTTCAGAAAAGAGAGTAAGACGAATAAGGCAGCTAAAGACCAGTAGTAAGCCAGTTAGGGACCTTAGAGGGGCACATACCAGTAATACTTTGGCTCCAGAAGTTTATCAAGAAATTGACAAGCACATAAGATCATACCCAACTAAGATAACCCATTATTCTGGGAAAGTGAAACAGTTTCTTAGTGAGAAACTGAATGTAAAACTAATGCACCAAATATTTTGGAAGAACACCCTGAAGTAAAGGTTTCGTACCAAGCATACTGGAACTATTTCAATACCAATTTTAACTTAAGTTTTGGCCAGCCTCAGGTTGACACTTGCTGTACGTGTGAGGAGTTGAGCATTAAAATAAAGTCACCCCCATTTAAATGACGTTGCCAAGCGAGTAGCTGTGGCTGAAAAAATTGTACATAAAAGGAGAGCAAACAAGTTCTACAACCGCATTGAACAAGATGTTACTGATGCAAAGAATAAAATGAACAGTAATGTATTATCATTGGCAATTGACTACATGCAAAAACATTTCATTACCCCCAAATACCGGTTCAAGAACTGTTTTATGCGACAACTTACCGTAAGTTTGTTCTGCGTCCATGATGTTAAGAAGAATGTTGCCACCATCTACCTGTACCATGAAGGAGAAGCACGAAAATCACCTAATGAAACGTGTTCATTCATTTTACACTACCTCTCCTCTGTGCCTGAAAGTGACTATGATGAGCTGAATCTGTATGCAGACAACTGCGGAGGACAAAACAAGAACCATTGTTTTTGCAAACTGTTTCTAGCACTCACCGACTTAAAACGATTTAAAAAAATAAATCAGTTCTTTCCTATTAGGGGCCATAGTTTCCTCCCATGTGATAGGGACTTCTCCATCATCAAACGGGAGCTAAAGAAACATGACAGAATCTATAGTGTTCATGAAATCACTGAGATAATCATCAAAAGCAGCAAAAGCCAGAAGTTCATAGTGTTGAAGTAGACAGCTCTAAAATGGTTTACAATGTTAAAGATTGGTGGCCAACCTTTTACAAACGTAACATTGCATCAGAAGAAACCAAAAGGAAGCGCAAAGAAGAAAGAATCTTTTTCGGAATAAGTAAGTTCCACCACTTTGAGTACAACTCCGATCAACAAGGCGTCTGTAGAGCAAGACAGGAAATCGATGGAATCCTTACTCATACATTCAAAATGAGTATGATCACATGTGGCAACAATGAGCTGCATCTTCCAGACCAAATAGCTTATCCAACAGGGAAGGTCTCTATTAAAAGTGCAAAACTAAATGACTTGAGGAGGTGTTTACAATACATTCCCAACGGAACACGCTCAGTTTTATAAAGAAATTCTCAAATGGCCTCAAGACAACATTCCTGGTGTAGTCGAAATAGTTGATGAGACAGACTAAGTATCTCTTGGATGTAAATATGTATAATATATTAATAAACTTGTTATTTTAATAATTTTTCTTTATTTCCCCCCGTCTAATCAATGCAAGGAGCAATAAAACTGAGGTTGGTTTTGAGATAAATGTTAAAAGGGCGGAAGTCTACCAGTTTTAAGTGCTTTTATCCATCACATAACATTTTATAATTCTTTTTATACATTAATTATGTGTTTCTACATACATGTATGACTAAAATAAAATACCACATGTATTATTAAATATGAATATATTAGAACCTACACAGTTTTTTTTTTATTTCCCGAAAGTTTACTCAAACTGACTTCCGCCCTTTTAACATTTACCGATTCACTTATAGTTTTTAAAGCATAGAGTAAGCTTAAGAGAAACGACAAATTTTGTTTAAACTGTTTCTGCAATCATAATATATAAAAATGAATGTTTGTGTGTTTGTCCTTTATAGACTCAGAAACTATTGGAACCGATCACTATGAAAAATTTGTATTTTTCTATGTAGAAGGTTTATACGCAATGCCCATTGATGTAACTAACCACCAGGCTGTACTGCAAGATATAAAAGTTATCAAAGCGCCTGCACATTATAAACTGCAATTACAACACAGTAGTTACGTATATTAAAATATCCAAACACTATTTGAAGGCAAAGAAATATACGGGCAAAGCTTAAGAGACGCGTGCGAAGCCGCGGGAAACAGCTAGTATCTTTACATTTTACACGAATAACTCGAGGTTAACATTCATTCAGTATCTATCAGAAGATGAGTGTAACAGAAGAGTCGAACTCCGAGAAATATAAATGAGTCGTTTGATTACGTGTATACAGGCACTAATCTTAACAAATGTTACATTCTCAGACAACCAAAACTGCAGTTAATAACTAACTCAATGCATCATTGCAGCACTTCGTAAAATATCTCCTGATATGTCATGAAACGTTGTCACTGGTTTTGCCACAGGGTGGGAAACTTTCAAGAGATACTAGGGGTAGCATTTTTATAATGTTATCTGCTAACTATGAATAATAGTATATAACTATCTATTTACGAATGATAGGTACGTATGTTTTTCATTGGTAGAATTGATACGTGATTGTATAATTGGTGTTTACCGTTAGTAGTAAAATAAATAATAGATGACAATACTTTGCGTAACTCAAAATTAACTGTCACCTTTCTCAATGTTGCAATTTTAGTTAGGAAAATATTGAGGCCTGGTTCGCTGCTTCGTTTCTTCAAATTGATACCTTGAATTTGTGGTTCTCGACCTATGCTATCATTTACGATTGATTTTTATTTTATCACTACTTCTTGTGGGTCATCCTCCTAATGTGACAGAACATTTTGTTGCTTAATAAGTGTTGATGTTTATGAATAGTATTGATATAAAGAGGATTATTAATTTGTTACGATCATTCCGGTTAAAGGGGCGCGATTCTTGGGCCCATAGCCCACATTCAAACCGCAACCCTGACTTTGGAATCTTATCCCGAGATATTGTTGACGTTTGAGACATTATAATGTGTTCTAGAACAGTGTTCATATGTAGGCCTACTCATATATTAATGTGTATATAAATACTGGTGCCTCGTTTTTGTATGTTTTTGTATAAAAAATTATTTTTCCTATTTGTACTCAGGGTATTGTAATGTTTCTGGTACCAAAATCTGCAGAATTAAGTTCTATAACTAAATAGAAAACTGTAAAGTTTATCAAAGCAATGTAATAATTTGCTATCATGTGTTTTTTGTGGTTGTAATTTTGTTAATGTTAAAAATAACTTTAAAGCCCTAAAACTACAAGAAATAATAAAAACTTTTACATGGTAACCCTAATATTCCATTTCTGCATTGAATCAGCTATAACATATCAAAATTTCATATCCTCAGGGGAAGAAATAATAATTGTATAATAAAACAAAACAATACTGTTATGTGCCAATTTTCAGAAAAATAAAAATAAATACAAATCATTCACCAATGGCATAAAATGAGATCCATTCATTAAGCATATGAAGTTTGTTTCACAAAATGTTACTAACACAGAGTCACAAAATCTATTTACTATACAAATTTTTGCTATCACGGTTTTATATATTAACAATAACGGTTGGCGTATAAAAAAGTTTGGTAGACCTAATTGCAAGTATATTTGGGCAAACACATTGGATGGCAGCCCTCTTGGAAAATATAACAGACAGTTCTTTTTCTATTACTCCTGTCACATTAGATCCCTTATTTTAACAAATCAAACAACTTTTCATATTGTTACCAAGTAATTTGATCAATGAAGAAGAACGTCCTGCCTTAGGCCTACCCAGTACACCACCATCACCTTAGTATTTTGAATAAAAAGAGTCAAATACTTTTAAATAGATGATTTATTCTAATTGTTACATTTCCAATAAACCACAAAATGCTATAAACACAATTAAGTGTATATTCCTTGAGCCCAACATACTTTATTTCAAAACATGGAATCGGCGTACATAAAATTGTCCGCCCGTACGTTCGGCGAGTAACTCGGTGGACTACGTACATTAAATTGTTCGCCTGTACACCTCACGTAGTTTTCGGTGGACGGGTTAAAAGGGTTAACATTGTGAGAAATACTTTTTTTATAGAAAATAAAAAGGCCTTCAGCCGTGAACCTCCAAACCCCCGAGCCTGCTTAAACTCTGCAAAGGAAGTGTCACAATCTGGCCACTTGTTAATTATTATCAATATTAATACATTGTCAATAATACACCAATCCTAATGTATAACATTGCTAAACATATATAATCCTTTTTATAGTCACACAATCCTGGAAATACAGTGATAATATTGAGTGTGGTAATAAAAACAGTTTCTAAGAAACACATCATTTAATAAACAAAATTAAAGATTTTGTTTTAAATAATACCAAACAATGACATTTTTATGTTGTGAATCTGTATACAAGTGTGCCTGTAATATTGAAACCCTGATGTATTTAATTGCCTGAATTCCTCAGACATCCTACCTGAATCTGGTGAGAAATCACTGATTTTAATGACTGAAGTATTAAAACAAATATTTTATTACTCTTAATGAATTTTATCAAAAAAGATAATTATGGCTATGCGTTCGTCCTTTCCAGAATTCCATCTCAACCATATTGAAACCAAGTACATAATTTCCTATGCTGGGTGAATATCGTATTTTACTATGTTAAGTAGACAATACAACAACAATAATAATAATATGTTTATTACAGATTATCAAGGTTGTCGATGAGGAATTTATTGATGCAGTAATAACATTTCTCAATTAATAAAATTTGTAACATTTTTTACACCATGTTCATCAAGAATAACGTCCACACTTAATAATGTTCATTGCACAGCGAACAAGTTATTCATTATGTTGAAGAAACAAACAGTATAAGTCTTGTTTCTTTGTGGTGGCTAGTCACAATATATCATAGAAGAACTATATGAAATGAAGAAATAGTTTAAATAAAGGAATATAATTTAAATTCTTGACTGAACTAGCAAAGTCTATCACTTGAGGGGCTGGGAAAATGTTATGTTATTTTTGTCTGCCTGTATTTCTGTCTGTATATTAATTACGAACTAATACATAGACTTGAAATTTCGCATGAACCTTTATTTCTATACAGAAAACATTGAGTTCAGCGATGGTGCATGTCACTCCATTGGATTTGGCTGAGCATTATGAACAAAGTCTCGATAGCCTGGAGTAAGATATGGATCAGTATGCCCCTGCCTGCACCATGATATTGTTTGTTTTAAGAAGCCTTTTGTTGTTTATTAATTGAGTGCTTTGTGTCATTGTATTATTACGTTTCGCATTAATGCATCTGAGGAAGCGTACTGATGACTCAACAACTTTTACTTGACGAACAAGCTGATGATGATAATGAGGCAAATTGAAACATGTCCTGAATCAACCCATTCTTACTGAGCTGAAGGAGGCACATAACTAATCACACTAGTTGTGTACATAATGATTAATCTTCAAGCAAAGATATCATCTAAGCACACATTGTACTGTTGCTGTTGCAGACCAAAGCCGGAGCTACCAGACAAGCCTCAGCTGCCGAGATGTCGTGCGCTCTACGATTACAGTGCTCAGGACCTGGACGAAATCTCGTTCAAGGAGGGAGACATTATTGACCTTATCAAAGAACGTGAGTTTGTGTAATTTTATATGTGATAGTGATATGGAAAGTTTAAGTCTTCATGTTTATTAATCCATGGTTCAGTGTTTCTGCATGAAATATTTGGATAATCTTATGGTACATTCACCACAACTTAAACGAATGGTGACATGATGCAGTAGAAATACGATAATATTACTGACATTATTATACTGCATAGTTTACTCTTGAGTGAAGTTAAAAATAAAACAATAGAACTTTTTTATTTGGGAGGTAGTTATAAAACATAGTCTATTTTATAGCTCAACAATACACAAGTTGTATGTTAGATTTCCAGTTTGGAACTGCCACTATTTTAATTTAATATTAGCCAACAAAGTCGTATGCTGGTATTTTAATTACAACTTGTTACCAAAACATGATTTTGGAGTAAATAAATTATTTCCTTCCACAATGACCTTACTGATTGTTTTAGTCATATATACTTAATTCATTTGCATGTAATACAATATTAAAAAAAATGATGTTAATTATAATCATCTTTGATACTTTATAACATTGTTGTGTATTACTGTGAACTGTTAATTAATAGAAATTACCATTTATAAAACAACTCAATTTATCCATTTTTCTAATTTTTGTTGCTTTCTTTCTTATAGGGATTCCCCATTATTAATGTCTAAATATATTAAAAGAACTCTGATAGTAAGTTTAACATGTACTCTACTATAAATAAATGTTCTTTTTTTAACAACTTCAGTTATTATTAGGTGTCAGTTCCCATCTTCAGAACATAATATTTCATAACCTATCATGCACTTATATTTCGTTTTAGTTGGTCAAATTTCAGTTCATTTCTGTTGTTTATCTTTGATTCATTGTTATTGGTCTCTTAAATAACTCTTGACTGTTATTTTAAGAATATAGCAATTTGCTTTGGTATATTTAAAATTTTATTTTTTAATTTTTTTCTTTAAAACTGAGACAGAGTTGATTGTAAGTTATGGACATGGACATCATTTTCCATTCTGTAATGTTATTAGTTTGTATTTAGAGAATGCTTCTACTAGATACTGTCAAGTACAGTAAGTAGAACAATTCTGACAGTAATCAATTAAAGCACTGCCTTTTCTCTTGCATGACTGGAAATATAAGAGTAATTTTAACTATAAATTTCTATATGTAAAATGAAAACCATTTTAGGAGTACCATAACCATAATCAGATATGTACGTAATTGCCACTGTCATATGTAACCTATTGTCATTTAAGCACTCAATATGCTGCCATGTATAAGTACAAATTAAAAACAAATAAACATAAAGAATGTGAATATTGTATCGGTTTTAGTTGTGGTATAGATAAAGATTATTCATCTATGCCTTTCACTAAGTCATTTTCAATCTGATGATTTCAGATGAAGGAGGATGGTGGACTGGACGCCTGCGAGGGAAGGAAGGACTGTTGCCTGCCAACTATGTACAAAAGCTTTAACCGTAACAAAAGTGATTTAGTCCTAACATGACAGTTATTATTGTTCATCTAAGCTTAGTCGTTTCAACAAATTGTGATACAAATAATCTAGCTAGTGCAGTAATTAATTAGGAGGCTTCAATCCACACAAGGAACTGTACAGCTTGGTGCAAGGACTTTCATGAACAGTTCAGTATTTAATATTTTAGAGATTAATGCCTACTAGGCTTTTATTAACCGTAAATTCAATATAAAACCTTAACATATGTCTGTGGTAAAGTGAGAGTAGCAGGTAGTCAGGATGTTATCCTGTGAGTATCACGTCACAGTCTATCCTGTAAGTATCACGTCACAATCTATCCTGTGAGTATCACGTCACAGTCTATCCTGTGAGTATCACGTCACAGTCTATCCTGTGAGTATCACGTCACAGTCTATCCTGTGAGTATCACGTCACAGTCTATCCTGTGAGTATCACGTCACAGTCTATCCTGTGAGTATCACGTCACAGTCTATCCTGTGAGTATCACGTCACAGTCTATCCTGTGAGTATCACGTCACAGTCTATCCTGTGAGTATCACGTCACAGTCTATCCTGTGAGTATCACGTCACAGTCTGTGTGTTAGGAGTTTTCGTGACATGAATTAGAAAATTAATTTTTTTGTTAATGAATCATTTTTTCAGTATTTTGTAAATGAGCTATTTACTATGTTTACGTACAACACGTTTAAATTCACCATTGCGGAAATTTAGTTTGGCCACAGAGTGTTTGTATACATAAAGATGAACGGAAAGATTTTATGTTTTTGAAATGTTAGTGTAATACAATGCTCTTTTTTATACCCATGAGTAATTAAACTTTTTAATTATCAATAATATTTTATTTCAGTTACATGTACTGCAATCGACAAATGCCAAAGATACTTTTAGCTGAAAATTAAATTAATGATTGTAAGTCACTGATGTTTATTAAAGGGCAGTGTTCAGTTATTTAAACAATTTGAAATATTAATGTTAAAATTTAAACTTTATTGTACTGAAAAAAATGTGTAAACAACTAAACAATAACAACATGGTACAAATTTTATAAATAGATATAGGTTCAGAAAGTGATCTCTATATGGTTATTAAAACTTGAAAAATAATATACAAATCTGGTGTATAGAAATTAAAGAAATGATTGATTGTTTTTTTACACAATTTGTATACACACTAAGACATAGAAATTACAAAAGCATTTGGATACAAAACAAATCCATAGAGAAAATTTCAATTGCTCCATCTATTTATTATTGGAGGAGTGGTTGATGACATACATTTTTTTGGTGAACATTGGTTTGTCCATTTGGAAAATAGTGGAACGTTGCAACAGCATTGATGATCATAAAAGTGCAATGTTAGAAGTTCAAAATGGCCTCCACATTTTCAGCCATCTGTTTTTTGCAAGTGATAAAAATATGATCCGTCCTCAGGATATGCATACTATTTTTACTGCCACAAAGTGTTAAATAAAATTAAATAAAAATTGTATAGATAGTTTTCTCATAAGGCAGTGTTACAATACATTAATAATAAAGAGGTTTTAAGAATATTTTAAAAGTGCATTTATAAAAGATCAAGATAATTCCTCAACAAGAAGTAAATTGGTACATAAAATTAAAATTACTTCTTCTGTATAACTAGAAATATTTATTTTTAGAAAACTACCAAATAATGGTGATACAGTAGAACCCCTCATATCCGGCCTCGGTTTTACCGCACCTCGGTTTATCCGGCCACTTCCCGGAAGCCAATATCGAAATTTATTTACCACGGCAAATTTATTTGCAGACGCGCAGTTGCACGCACTAGTCTCCCACGACTCTTGCGTTATTTTGGTGTATCTATTTGTTTACATTTTCCTGTGTTGTCCTCAGTTGAGCTAATAGGTTTAACCTGTAAACAGTTCGTTGATTATTTCCAGTGCGGTTAGTACAGTACAGTACAATTGTTTTGTTTCGTCAAGTGCTGTGAACTGTAGGTTGGTTTATCCGGCTGAATCGTTATCCGGCCAAGGGCTCGGTCCCGTGGTGGCCGGATATGAGGGGTTCTACTGTACTGGCAATTTAACTATTCCTGCAGTCCAACCAATAACAAAGTTACATTTTTTTTAAACATTTCGGGCTGGTGTTAAATATTTAATTTTGGAATCTTCCCTTTCCATTAAAAAAATATTGCATCATCCTTGTATAACATATTTTTTTACTGAAAGCATGTGGACCTCACTTTCTGGGCTAACTTGTAAAGTATTTACGATACTATATTTTGTAAAATGATACATTTGGAATGAATGAAAAATGTTACAACAGTACAAATTTTGCTCTTCTAGTATTTTTTTCAATTTACTGTCACGTTTGAAAGTAGTTTTCATATTACAGTGCCTGAACAGTAAATTTAAATGAGTATTATTAATTAAATGGGAATCTGAACTAATTTTTATTTCATAAAGGATATTTGTTTAGGTCAAGAAATATATAAAGTACCAAGACATTTGGCTAAGGAGTCAAATTATGTTGAAATTGTTACTAGTTCTGTATGGCATACACAGTTTTTATGATTCAGTATTTGTATATGTACTGTTCTCATATAACAGTAATATACTGTTAGTACTAGGGTTGTATGAATATTCAAAATGTGGATTAAAATAAAAATAACAGTTTAAATAATAATTTGAAACTTGTACAGTATAGCCAAATTATATAGAACACATTACCCACACACACGTTTTAAAGATAAACATCAAACCAAAATTATATAAACTGTTTTTATTTGAAAGCTACATTCTGTCTTTCTTTCTAGTTTTTATTTATACAACCATTACCATTATTCTGGATTAAGACAGAAAAGTACCTATTAAAATAATTTAATCATAGAGTAAACACTAATTTAATGATACTAATAATAACAATTTGTTTTATTATACTGGCATATTAACTCCTACTGTGAATTGTCTGTTTTATCTATTCTCTACGCTCCTTTCTTACATTCATCAACCAAGTTATGTTCTTGTTATCTACATAACAAAGGAGTATCTGAATGATATTATAATGAAGTAAAAGAAGTATACAAAATTAATTAAAAGATTTTTAATGTTGTTTGTCCCATGAAGGAATTAATTAAAAGTTTTGATATTTAAAATAATTGAAGGTAAGGTACATTTCCGTAATATTGTCACTAATTAGGCTTTTTCAGCTAGGCATGACTCTAGTAAGTATTAAGTAAAAGTCTGCTTAAAGATGCAAACACTCGTGTGGATTGAGGTAAATTAACAAACATGCAGAAGTTAAGAATTGAAAGTATAAGTACATTTCTTGTTGCCAGAAATTGAGTCTTATTCATTTTAAAATGTTGCTAGTTAAAAAAAGTTACATGCTTACATATGCAAGAGTAAGTACACAAGTTTTTTTATTTTAAGTAATTGGTGTAATCAACTTAGCACATATCATTACTAAAAATCATGGTTTGATATGACATGGTTGATATCAGCCGTACACAAATATATAAATGTAATAAACTGTCATGGCAATAAAAATTGTACAGTTCAACCAAACTATTAAGTTGTAAAGCCTGTTTTCATTTCTTTTCTCTGGGCTGAAAAAGTAAATTCCTGAAAACACGTTAAACAAATACTGACTACAAAATGGAAAATCTGTTCCATGCAAGTAACAGAAAACAATTGGTTTTCATGAGGCTCATCTCAAAATAATCCAAAAGTCAACAAAAATATATATCATCTTAGTGAAATTCTCATGATAAATGCATCCTAAAACCTAACTTATAAACAGTATAACTGTTCAAAGTTTTGTATAAACTGCTGAAATTTATGGAAGTCTTGTTCTTATTGCGTGTGTTATAGGTATGAATACTGTGATTATATGTTAAAATATCCACATTATTTAAAACGTACACAACTAAATCATATCAAATCAAAATCTTTATTGTCTTTAGGTACATAGCAATCGACATGGTCATCATTTTGTGTTACAAACCATAACTTGTCATAGTAATGTTTATGCTGCTTAAGTAGGGCTAGGCACATGTAAATTGGTAATCTAAACATTATTTTTACTATTTAAAACTTATTTTGCTACAAGAAATTTTGAAACAAAAACAACATTGATAAATATAAATATAAAATCTTAAGTTAAGTAAATAAACTACTATACGTCAAATAGATAAACTTTATGTATTTAACAGATTTACAAAACATTTATTAATGAATTTGGAATGTTTAAAAATGTATCAATTATATATATATATATATATATATATATATATATATATATATATATATAAATTTATTATTGTTTGTTGAAATTAAATTTCATAAAAACCATAGTTGAATATTTTTTTAAACAATAACATATGGAGCTCTTTTATTTAAATAAAAAGAATTTTATTGTTTGTAACAAAAGATTGTTGCAGTATTTTCTAACAAAATTTACCCAAATGGCTTGTATTGTATTTAATTATTGATATTAAAGAGGTTATCATGTTGTATTTAAAGGCTGATCATCAAATTTTATATTTCTTTATTCATACAACCCTAGTATTTACATAATCTGTAAACATGTAAGAAAGTGCTTATAATTTATGTACCACACCAACCCTATGTGGTTGTGGAAATTGCAACGGTTTAAATAAAACTGATTGCTTATTAAATAAATTTATAGAAGAAAAGTACTTTTGTTAAATGTTATTATTAAGTTGTTGTATGATAAAACATGTTTTATTTTATTAATACCTTTTATTATCTTATATTATTTTACCTAAATATTGGGAGTTACTATTGATATGTTCTCAAGTCTATTACTTGTTTGAATTGTTTTTAATTTCGAAGATTTTTAATTTTTTTAAGTTGACCATTTGTGATTGTGTTTTTAATTATAAGAAAGTTATTGAAAGATTTGTGAATAATGATTGCTTAGTATTATTGTTAAACTAATTATAATATTAAAATAATATTTTTGCTATTGAGGAATATATATTAAATGGTTTATTTATAATTGTTTATTATAGTTGACTCTTACTAAAAGGTGACTAGTTTTAAGTTTTGGTTATGTGGTACTGAACATAATATAAGTTTTTGAATTAGAGGTTGTGTATTAGTTGAACAAACAAAATTTTATAGATAATTGTGAGACAACATTAAATTTTTCTTTCATTACATGGTGCATATTGTGCTAATTATAAAACTTTAAAATTAAACACTATAGATATTGATGTTTATTATTGTGTTTAAAATTGTTTAGTTTAAATGGTGAACAAGAAATATAGTATTATTTTACATTGTTTGACTTATATGGGTTGATGTAAATAAACTCCACTCTTTACAGGGTAATTTTATCAAAGTGTACATTTTTTTAGGATAGAGGTTGTGGAAAGGAACATTTTTTGCTGATACTTTTGGTATCACCAATGAATTATATTGAGAACATAATGCTACTCAAGCAGGAAGGTAACTTATAATTGCTATACATAATTTTTTCATAATATTTGTATGTTTTCACTGGACAGTCCAATTTCGGCCCAGTCCATTTCCAATCTCTTTAATACTGTTCTCTTGTTTTCTGTTTCTGTTGTTTTGTCTGGTTTTTCTGTTATCTTTCTCTGAACATCTGATTACGTCTTTTCTTATGCTCTGAATTATGTTTATTGGTGTTTTAATAAATACACACTTTTTCTCTGTATCTATGCTGATGGATTGGGAGAACGGCCACGTACACAGGCCTGCAAGATTAATTGATTTCACTCTGCTTGACCTCTTCCTTGGGTGCTACAAAGATCCAGTGTACGAGACACCAGTAGACAAAGTAGAAATACTCGTAGCCCATATTGTTACTGCAGATTCCATATGTTTGTAAATGCCAGACAATCAACGTATGAATAGTTTGGCTCTGTATCAATGCAAACGGAAGGAATTTTCTGCACTCATAGCACCTTAATTTTATTATGATGTGTTTGTAAATGAACAAAACATTAAATTTTGGAGTTTAGATCTGCACTTTCTACCCAAATCTCTGAGTGGACACAAAAAATTGCAGGTCACATGCTTATAATAGATTTTCAGTTTACTAGAAAACAAAACATTGGTGACCCAAAATTTACTGGTGGAAAATTTTCACATTTACCATCTTAATTAGCCATGTAAAAATGTGCACTTTTATCAGATTAATCCTGTATAATATGATGAAGAACAAGTGGAATTTCTGTAAGGCATTATTTGTAATATGCAAGCTATTTTGGAAGTATTGTAAGAAAACAAAACCATCCAGTTTAGGCATAATTTAGGTCTAATTAAATTTAAATAAACCATTGAACATTTAAAAAACTTTTGTTTAGAAGTTGTGATATTTTAAGAACTGACTGTAGTGGCGGCCATTTTAATTTTAACCCCATAGAAACAGTATTTAAGCTTCAAATATTTTTATGACTATTTCAGTCTTAGGATCACGGAAAATATCTTATTTTTTAGATATAATTAAAATGCATTTTTCAGGTTTTTCCTATATTTTTATTGGTCATTCAGGAATAATCTAAAACTTTTATGCACTTCATCGCTTGAATATTCAATTTTTTACATTTTATAAGCACTAAAAAGAATTTTTATGGGGTAAAATTTAAGGCCATTTCGCTGGAAAACCAAGCAGTTTTATCATATGATATTTGACTTAAAATGGTATTTGTTATGTTAATCTGAAACGTAATGAGTTGTGTAACGTCCTCCAAGTATATTTACTTATCGTAAATTCTATCTTGAAGTATGAGGTCAAGGTAAGTTTTGAAAGGTGGTAGTTAATAGATTAGTGGAAATGGTAAACAGTAGCGTTAACACTTCTCAATCAAGTTTGACACTTGTTGTGAAAAGTGTGAGCATAAGAATATGATAGTGAATGTTAGTTTACGATGATTATTCTGTAGTGTTTGTGGTTTATATTCCCTTGCGTATTTTGTGTGTGAAATCATTAGTTACAGAAATAATATTTACAAATCTCCATATTAATACGTACTAATTTATTGTTAATACTATTTTTGTATTTTTATACATACTTTTATGGTACTAAAATTATGTTAATCTACTCACAAGTATTCAGATAAAAAATTGCTTGAACTATCGGATTGTGAGATCATAACAGTCTGGCATTATGAACATAATGAGCTTTATGAACCACTTGTTGACTTGTTTGTTTGAAGTTTTTTTTTACGCTCCGTCAAATAATGTATCACTGGAACAGCTTAGGGCTGCAGTGTAATAAGCAACCACCAACAATCTAATCATGATTATCGAATCATCAATATTCATGACCATCTAAAAATACTGAAAACAAAATGTCGGACCAAATTTTCTCAATATATATTTTAAATAACAATATAGTTTTGCTGGTTTTAAATCTTAAAAATTAATATATTAATGAAAAATAAAAATAAAAACTATAATTATAAATTTTTACAAACAAAACAATGTAACATTTACTTTCCTTTTACTATTTTCAAGAATAAACGTTTCTTGACACCTTGTGAAACAAAACAAATGTACATCGTCATTCTACTTGTCATGAAAAACTGAATTACATTTTAGGCTTTTAAAATTGTATTATAGTGAAGCTATACTTTTATATGTAAAAGAAATGTATTTGTTCTAAATTATATAAAATAACTAAACTTTATTTAAATAATGTTTGAGCAGTGTAGTACTTACAATTACTTTAGCGAATCTACATCATTAGGTACTGATGCTGTTAAAACTACATTAGTGAATTAAAAAGTCATAGTTTGTTTGATTCCAACTAAAATAGTACACGATTTTCAATATATTAATAATACCAAATTTATAATGTCCAAAAAAAAGTTATCTCAAGTGCTTTTTTTTGACACATTGTGTTTGTTCTGACTTTTCATGTAGCAAAACACAATTTAATTTCCACCTTTAATTCTAGTTTCCATCTCCTCACTACAAACTGTACACTTTGTAGCCAATGGCGCAGTGTAGTGGGTACGGCGGTTATCGCAAGATAACCAGATCAAGCAACGTCGAGCGTGGCCGCTGCTTGGATGGGTGACCGCTGAGCGATCCTGTCCTTGCAAGCGGCCCGCCTGCCCGGCCATTGGTGGTGGTTCGGAAGTCACCTTTAAGCCGTTGGTCCCCAGGTTAAGTGTTAGAGAGGGCTTCTTAGCCCTAACTTCGCCTGGTAAAATAAGACATTCTTTACTTTACTTTTTACTTTACTTTGAATTTAAAGGAGCAAGGTCATTATCTTTTAACGATTTAAAACATTGTTCAATGTTTAAAAATACATTTTGAGACAATAACTGCATGTATATTGCAACTGTTTCTTGCCGGTGTCACTAGCCTACTCTTTACATAAATGACATAAAAACAGCAGGCAATGATTAATTATGAAAATGTATAGGTCAATGTATTAAATAGTATCAATATTTATAATCGATAATCACGATTCGATTGTGTTGGTGGCCACTTATTATACTGCAGCCCAGCTTAGATCATGTAGTCAAGGCTGTTGCCTGAGTGAGAACAGATTTGGACTTTAGTTCACCCCAATTGGAGTTAACTAGAGCAAACTTTCTAACAAAAAATGCCCTAAAAATTTACAAAAGTTCTCAAGCAAAATTAAATAGTTTTATACCTCAAAGATATCGTCATTGTTATTATAAAGTACGATTATTTATGTTATTGAGTAACGTCCTATTCATAACTCTAAATCATTATTTTAAAATAATTTTTAAATTACAAGATATGTTTTACTCTGTTAAAAATTGTTTGCCAGAAGTAAAGTTCCGGGGCTTAAGAGTAGTAGAATAGTTCAGATCAGGTGCAGTTTTTGAGTAATTTGTACAAAGGTACAGGAACCATAATGTTTTTTTATTGACGATTGTTGTATTCAACTACGAGGTGTGCCAGTATACATTCTTCATGTGTGACAGCAAAACTAATTTAAAGCAGAGACTAAAGGAGGTATAAAGAACTGTGGATAGAGTTTTATATCTGAAATTTTAGTATAAATTACTATACAAATTTTAATAATATTTGAATTAGTATACATTTAAATTTATTAGATGAATAGCCACATTTTGCTATTTTATTTAACCTTTCATTGACTTCAGTTGGTTCATTACGTGCAATGCTATTATATCACGATTTCTCATATTGTCACAACCAGTTGATTTTATTGTATTTTATTTTAAATACCAAAGAGGTTAACACATTGGAGTCTGGCTCGCTATTTGCTGTTTTAATAGCCTGGTCTGCACAATTATTGGGTTTTCAGATTTTTTCTTTAGAAAACTGTTAAATATTATGTATATGATATTAATATTTTCTTGAAAGTTCTATCTTTCCTCTTTAAATTTTGATATGTAAAACTTTTATTCCTATAAAATGTAATAAATTTAAAAAAAAAATTTCAAAACTTACATTTTTTGAAGAAAAATAAAAACTCCCGCATGTCTTGTATTACTTGAAAATTAACTTTTGAATAAATAATATAAGTAATTTCAATTTTTTTAAAGGCATTTACTATATACATATTTACAAATAATTATTTTATTTGCCAAAAAAATTCCAAATGCTAAAAAAATTTATTGTTGTCGTAGACAGACTGACGACGCGCCAGGCCACGTCAGTCGATAAAACAAAAGCCTCAAGCGGGTATGACGTAGTAGCGCCTAGCGGAATTTTTCTGAACCAACCAACAAAGCTGGATTTTTAATGCAGCAGACGGCACTCGAATATCACTCGGGGCAACTCCGTATATCAATCGGCCAAAGCTGTGCTCGAGTCACGCTCGAGCGCCGGCCGGTGATTAAACAACAAGCGTAGACTCGAATGTGTTAAATAATCACAGATCTATACTGTATTGTACTTAAGGGTAAAATATTGTTGGCTGAGCGAGGGGAAGCTAGTACTTCAGGCTAATCTCATAATTTCTTGCTTGCATATTTTTGTGTTAATGTATGCAGGTATAATCTTGTGGTTTATTCACACATTATCTCAAGAACGGTTCAAAATACAGCAGAGAGATTTACAGTGGAGTCCCACTAATCCGAACACGTGTAATCCGAACGTCGGTTAATCCGAACAGGTCCAGGAGGAATTATTTATAACGATAATGAACAGTTATAGGAACTAATTACTTAAAAAATGAAAATGGGTGCATCATTTCGTACATAAACAAAGAAAACTTTAATTAAATAGACATACAGTATTTTATTAAGACAAATTGTGTACGGTACAGTACATAAATAATGAAGTTAAATACAGTACCAAATTGAAACTTATAGGTTAAGTATGAGTTAAATTACTGTATTAAGAAGGGAAATCAAACAAACATTGGACTTACAGTACTGATATTATTATTGAGTACAATATTAATTGTTAAAAAGACATAAATTCAGTTATTGTCTTCTGTCGCATTAAAGAGAGTCTATTGGATGACGCGTAGTTTCGTACAACTATTGAACGCGTGGACCCGTACAATATCCAGTACGCTCACATTGCTTAACAATAGAACTCTCACACTAAATACGGTAAATGTGTTTTAGTATTCGCAAACACGTTTATTTGTCAAGAAATACAATGCAACAGTCAGAAAACATATTTTAATAAACAATGTTGATAATTCTATAACAAAATAGACCCATTCTCAAGTTTAAAACCGTATTTTTCTGTAATTCTGGCTAATCCGAACAATCACATAATCCGAATAGGGCTCGGTCCCAATTAGGTCAGATTAACGGGACTCTACTGTAGTACCAACGGTGCTCTATTGAATAGTTGGCCACAGCCAGGCATTCATATTATTCACTCACCCCATATACCAGAAGTTGATTGCAAGGGGTGGAAGTAGACATTTTAACAAAGTAGGCATCTTGGATATACATATATTCTTGATCGAGGCAACAAAACAAACTCCAACTATGGCACCAGAACATTATTCATTTGAAACCAGAAATGTTGCTACATTAAAATCCGGAATAATTGGTGAAATTTAACAGTTGCGGTAGCTTTATGAAACCTGTTATCGACACTAAACATACTCATAGTATGTAACATATGTTGATCTCAACTTGTGCTGTGTGCTCAACTCCAAACTGGTGTATTAGCATAACGCTTACCAATTGTTAGTTGTAACAAAGAGGAAACATCCTTATAGATAATGGGATTCAGTTGACAAATCTTTGGAAGGGAACTCGGGTACATTTATAAAAATGATTGTATAAAGATGGGGTTATTATTAACTATTTGATATTCAGGATTTAAATAATGCAAACTTATTTCAATATGATTTTCAGGTATAGATTGTGATGACCATTAACTAAAACGTACCAACCTTACTATAACACTCTTTGTTTAATCAGTCCATGGCTAGGGGTAGATGAAAATTGTTTTATTTAGTCAGTCTTGGCTAGGGGTGGATTAGAGTGGTTTTGTGAAGTCCTAATTCGATTGGGCAAGAATAATATTTTAGCTTCAGAAATTCTGAAATAAAAACTGATCAGAATTTGTTTCTTTTTTTAAATTCTATTTAATACAACTTTTTAAAGACTAGTGCTTTTTAATTCTTAAGATTGTGTTGCCAGTGTCATGACAGTTTTCCAGTTCATACAGTTAAATTGTTGAAATATTTTGGGCTCAGTAAGTGTTGATGTGGTGAACCGGAAAAACTATTTTTTTTATTATTATTTTATTTTTTATTTAATTTTTCCTTTATTGAACATCATGGAGAAACACTATAAAAAATGTTTATTTTTGAATATTAATACAAATTTATGGGTAATAATGAATCTCATTTGTTATGAAATGATAAAAAAATACAGCAGCACAAATGGTGCAGTTCAACTAAAAACACAAAAAAATGAGCACTCTTTTTATAATTACAATATCAATCAGACTATTCAGGAAATAAAAAACGGGAACACTTAAAATTAACATTTTTGATCGACTTTTGTAATAAAATTATAACGAATAATAGTAGAGTAGGCTTCCCTGCATATACTGTCTTGTCTAATTATAATAAATTAATTTAGTTGGTTAATTTATTGACAAAATTCTAACACCACACCACCGAGAGTGAGCTTTCAACTTCAAATAAACATTTTTTCAAGAACAGTTATGCATTAAAAAAAAGTTGGTTTGTTGTAGACCAAATATTTATTTTATTTAAAACATTTTATTATCAGTGCAAGAAAGCTGCACGAGGTTAAATGATCACAGGGTCTGTACTGTCTTTTAAATTCCATCTGCATGATATGATTACCAAAACAATTAAGTAGCACTTGGATAAGATTAAGACTAAAAATAAGATCAAGTTCAGTCAAGTGTTGCCACTAGGATTATAGATCACGTCAGCTGTGATGAAAGCTTTCAGTTACATAAATATCAGTTCTCCCTTTATACCATTTTCTATACTGCAGGATTTATTTTCTGTCCCATCTCTTAGAGAAGACATCTTCCTTTGTATATTCAGCCGTAATCTTATGCCTATCTCTCAAAAGTGCATCACTGATTGCTAATAATAGGTTACTGTAAATTTTATTGTTGAATAATAAAATAACACTTTTGATTGATTCCTGTAATAAAATTGTTATTGGTAATGTACAAAGTCAGCCTGTCACATGTCCCTGTACTAGCCGTATAAAAAACATTATCCTGTCAGTTCCCTAGTTCACAACTCCTCTGCTCATCTTTGTATCATAACCAAGGCCACTACAACATAACAGTCCACTACTTGTTAGTCATCTCCAGTCTAATTTTGTAGAGCGAGATAAGGAGAGTGGATTTTCCTGCTTATACTGTCTTCTCTAATTATATAGGTTTGATAAATTTATATAGGTTGATTACGAGTTATTGGCAAATTACTAGCACCTCTCCACCAAGGGAAAGCTTTCAACTTCAAATGAAGCGTTCTCCAAAAGCAGTTTTGCATTACAAAATATAAGGGAACCAAGTTTGTAATTTTCAGTTCATTTGAAAAATTATTGTGTCAAAGTTGGATGTTTTCCTCTCAAAATGTATAGCAACATCAAAAATATCCTGGAAGGAATGGGACAGGATTCTCAGACATGGTTTTAACTGGCCACAATCTACTTTGCTCTTAAAATAAGTTAAGATACAAAGTTGACTTATATAACGAAAAACTCAATTTCTCAGGATCTTTAGTTCTGAAAAAAGGTGGTTGGGGACAAATGTAAGTGGAAGGAAATGTATGATTTTACTATTAAGAAAAAAAACCCCTGGGGGTCTTACAAGAGTTTATAGTAGATGCAGAAACACCCTTTATTGATGTATATACTTTAAATTTACAAATAAATGAATCCCTTAAATAGTGTTCAGATGAACCAGGTTTAGTTTTACTGTACAGTAGTATGAAAGTGATGTATTTTTGTGCTGAAAAACATGATTCGTTTTCTGTAAATTGAGAACTTATTGGTAAGAAAATATGATTATACTTTATTGAAAAATGTGTATTTTTTGCCTTGCCTTGTTGAGCTTTAATACTAAGCTAATTACAGAAACATGATTATTGCTGTTACAACTAGTTACCGTAGTAATGTTTGTAGAGGTTATTCCTATATTGTTATGTATTTTAATTTATAATATTTTATAATGTTGGTTTTAACTGCCTTAAATATTTAATAAACTGGTTTTGTATTGAAATTCTTGTTACGTCATTGTTCTTAGAACTTCCCTCTACATTTCTCAGAAATTTAAGGTAGAATGGTACCCTCTACATTTCTCAGAAATTTAAGGTAGAATGGTATTGTTGAATTCTTTATGGGTGTTAGTAGCAAATTCATTTTCGTTGTGATTACTTCATTAAAATTCGAGGGATGGTATCGTGGAAATATGCTTAGTTAGTTTTATGCAATTTTAGTTAAAAAATTTTTTTTTAGAAGTGAATGAATTATATAATTCTTTACCTAGAAATATATTATCATTCTCATTTGACAATTCTTTTATAGACAAATTTCAGATATTTCGTTTTGTCTTTTAAAATGCTAATTTTGAATCGCTTTCCTAAAGTAGTCTGATTTAATATGTGCTCTAAGAGTTGCCTTCAACTATAAAACCATGAAAGGAAAAGCATAAAAGATCCTGAAAAATTTTAAATCCATTATACAACTACATGAATGTAGGCAAATTTCCTGAAAATATTGTTGGACAATTAAAGCTGATATTTAAATTTTCTTTCTCTCTCCAAGCCAGTCTAAACCCAATGACTGAATTTATGGTATTTGATCCTTAACTAAGTCTAGATAGTCCTGTCCACTAAGGATACAATGATCAGAAAGAAAAGCCATTGTTAGTGGCTTAAGGAACATTCAACTTTTTATATTGGCTGGAAAATGGTTGTAAATACTAATATAAGCACAGAAAGGAAAATTTGCAATGAAAGTAGGTTTGTTTAGTGGACAGTGAATTATTAGAGAGTTTCAGATGAAATGAGAATGTTTATGATTTCCTCTGTAAACTCAGTCCAAGTTGCATTTAATAAAAAGCTTACACTAAACTATAAACATTGATGGAGTAGTAACATTTTAAGTAATTAAGGAATTTGCTTATAAGGCTCTCTAAAGCTAGCTCCAGCCATTATTCTTACCATTCATTTCTGCATAAGGAAGACTTGAAAGAATCACAGGAATTTCTTGACAACATAAATCCATAGGAAAATTAAGGAAATAAAATATGCTAAGTACACTTGTCTAAGAACATGATGATAATCGACTTATACTTAATGCAAGTTTAAGATTGGATAAAAAGCTTTGCTCAATTTGGGTGCATAAAGCCAATATTAGGATATAATCAATTACCAAGCCTAAGAAATTGGTACAAGTAACAGAATAAAAACCAGATGGGAGAAATTATGTTAGCTAAGTAATTTTGCAATGTTTTAGAAGGAAGTTGAAGTTTTAAACTTCACTCCTGGACAAAATTATCACATACCTCCTGATTTCTTACAATTTCAATAGTAAACCATTGTTAATTCAAAGCCTATGTATCAAAAGTTAAATATGATTAAGGAGGTTTAAAATATAGAGTATAGGAAAAAATTAATGTTGTATCATCATCGTATAGGATATATCATCAAACCAGGAATGCCACAGACTTTGCTCTGCCGATTCACCAGAGTAGTCGCTTTCAATCAAAGCCTTCATATGCTGGAGCCAAGTTTTTCAACATCCTTCCTGACACAATCAAGAGAGCTGACCCAATTATCTTAAAGAAAAAAATCTTCAAGCTTAGTTGCTCCAACGACCGTTCTACACCATAAGTGAATTTCTGGACTGGAAATTTTACTATGTAAAGCAAGTTCTGGACTGAAATTACTATTAAAAATGTATTGTATTAATAAGTGACACCGTTTTCAATCTTGAAGATTGTAAAATAAAGATATTCTCTCTCTCTCTATCTATCGAGTAAGAAAGATTAAAATACAAATCTAAAACCAAATTAATAATCATTAAAGCGCACCTTAGTACAATGATAATTGAAGGCCAGTTTTGTCATTATCTTGTGTTGCCTCCTCTTTGCCTCTTCCAATTCCTTTAACAAGATGTTGGAGGCGTTGTTGTTCCATTTTTTTTGCTACGGCAACTTCTAGCTTAGCGATGCTGCTAGGTGTTAGCTGTTTAGGTGCGAATACGCCTTTTGTGCTCGTCCCAAATGTTCTCTAGTGAATTAAGGCTGGGACTTCTGGCTGGTTATTCCATTGTACTATTCCGATCGTATGAAGGTTTGTTCATTACGATCTGAGCTCTGTGTGGACACACATTTTCATTCACAAAGATGAAATCAAACCAAAAAAAGGGATTTATAGCATCAATATGAGGTGGTGAGAGCCAAAGTGATATAAATCCATTTTTTCTAAATTTCACTTAACAGCTGTTTTCAACTCCAAAACATGTTTTCTGTTTAGTGTAAAAGTGGGATAAATTCTCGTTCATGATTTCTCCTAAAGACAGCAGCACTGTTTGTTTACACTTACAAAACCTAGTTTTAGTTAGAAACAAAAGTGGTATAACTCAGACTTATCCCACTCTGACTGTAACTTTTGGGCGGTTATATGGCAAATCCCATCAGCTTTAATGTCTTTTCTATCTTGATAAAAGTTTGAAAGATATTCTGGTAATGGAAGATACAAGTGAAGAAAAATATGATAGTGATAAGGATAAAGAATATCAACCAAACTACAGTGATAGCAGCTCTTATTCTGCAGGTAAATGAAATCCATTTGCGTAAAGCTGAAAAGGCTAGATCTGCAATGAAGAATGAAGGAGACACGGCCAAAGAAAAAAAAAGATGAACTGTTAGCATTAAGTATAGATCTCCAGAAAGCTCTTCCCTTTCCTAAGCTGACAGTGTTCTGATGCGTACTACAGGCGAATCATGTAGCCTATTGTTATAACTTAGGTGTGCATGACCTTGCCAACCAATAATGCTGCAATATATGTTTGGGATGAATGTAAAGCTTCTCGAGGATCTCAAGAAATCGCTTCTGCAATTTTAAAACACTTATCGTTGCATGTTAGCAACCAAAATCATATAATAATTTACAGTGACACTTGCACGGGATAGAACATAAAAGAACATAAAGGTTGCCCTAGCTCTGATGAAGTTTGTTCAAGACAGCCCCTCTGTTAATATAGTAGAACAAAAATTTCTTGTATCAGGACACTCCTATTTGCCCAATGATTCTAATTTTGGTCTCATTGAACAATGTGCAAAAATGAAATCCATCTACGTTCCTGATGGATTCCTTCGTACAGCGCAGTGGCTGTCAGCAAGAAAAAAAAATAGTTTTATAGTAGTTCAGATGGCAGCACCAGATTTCTTTCCACTGAAAAATTTAGAAAAGGGCCATTGTTAGGAGGACTAAAAACACAGCTGGAGATAAATTTAATTGGGCTATCGTTTCAGTGGATTCGGTATGACAAAAGTAAACCTTTTGAGATCTTGTACAAGACAAGACTAGATGATGACGAACCTTTTAGTACTTTAAACGTATGCCCTAATACATCAGCTAAGGGTCGCGTCCTAGGTCTCTCTTGCCCGATGAAGACCAACTTTACAAGGAACCCAGAATAATTAATGCTGTGAAAAAAAGAGACATGATCTTCCTCCTAAAGCATATTCCTCCAATCCACCATGGAACATTAAAAAGTTCGAACACAGCGGAAGACACCAATTTTCTGAATGTCGAAGAGAACACTCCAGAGGAGGAAGAAAGTTTGCAGTGAAGCCAATAAGTTTTCTTCTATTGTAAAATATTTTTCTGTAATTTTTGTTTTCAATTTTTCATGTAAATACAATCAGCTAAATACAAATTAAAACAGGTTTAGTAGTTAAAACTTATTTTTACCTGTTACATTTTGTGAGTTTTATTTAGAGTAAAAGTGGTATAACTAATTTGAACACTATCATTTCGGTTGTCTGTTAAAGAATTAACAATTTCAACTGTTCCATTAGTTAAAATATACTTTTGTTTAACATCATCCAGCAATTAAAAAATTTCTCAACATGAGAAACCTAATTTTTTTTGGATCCCTTGATGGGATAAAACGCTCTGTCCTGAAAAATGGGGGGGGGGGGGTGGGGGGGGGGGGGGGTGGGGGGGGGGGGGGGTGGGGGGGGGGGGGGGTGGGGGGGGGGGGGGGTGGGGGGGGGGGGGGGTGGGGGATTCTGCGGGTCTATACCTTCTATTTGAACCCACCACTGTGCACAGCAAAAACCGATATGTCACTTCAAATCTGGGCAACCTTATGGATGTCCCAGGAGCAGGCACATCACTAACCGCAAATGTCGAGATTCTGGAGTTCATGGGAAATTCGATAGGTCTAGTCTACTGTGGGAGATGACTGTTGGAGTTGGTGGGGTTTGTTCCCTAACATCAGAGGTTCTTACTTACCTCAACAAGGGTATTACACCCCCTGCCTACTTTTGACTGGAGAGGCTGGTTCAGAGCTGGCCTCCCCTTCTTCCGGGGGGACATGACTTTGAGATGTGTGCCTTAATTCTTCCTCATGGATCTCAATAGGAGGCGGCCCCTAACCTTACCCATCCTGAATATCCTGTCACTCCAGAAGCAGCGCAAAGGTTCTTACAGGACTAAGTGCAATTTATAAGCTTCTTGTCCTAAGAAAACAAAAAAAGCTTATAATTAATTAAAGAATTTGTAAAATGGCTTGTAAAGCAATAATCTGGTGAAACGACTAGACCAATCCGGCTCGTTGTTGAATAAGTCTAAAAAGTCCAAGGATACTTTTATAAGAAACATTGGAAAGGTTTACCAAATATAAAATAATATAATATATTATAGAAAATATTCAAATTCAAAATTCAAAATTCAAATTCCTTTAATGTCGTAAGACAACTTTTGTTGTATGACAGAGTCTCAAGTACATGCTGTATATACATAAGTTATAAAGTAAAACAATAAAAATACAATGGTTATACAACAGTAAATATTTATACTAAATATTTTTTTATTAGTCTACATAATTATAATTATTGTAAAAAAAAAAAAACTTAAAATTTAGAATTTTAAAACGTGTTACAACTTTACACTTGTTAGTTTATGCCCGATTTAAAATAAGTTTACAAATTCCAAACTAATAATGCAAGAAAAAACAAAACAAATAAAACAAAAATATCATTATACTAGAAACTCTCCCCACCGTGTAAAAACAACCCGCCACTAAATGCTCCTTTTAAATTTTTCTTTTAAATTCTTCCTTATTTTGGATGCACTTCAGCGGTTCAGGAAGTCTCCAAAAGCACCTGGCACCGACATTGTGCGGTAAACTCCGCTGCCCAAACTTGTCTGGTGTGGAGTTTGGCGGAGGTTTACTCGAGCCCGGGTGTTGTGCTCGTGTACTGCGGATCCATCAGTAACTGCTACAAACTGTTAAATTTTGCAAACATTATTGTTTCAAAAATATACAATGACGGTAGCGTTTAAGAGGTTCAATTCTTTAAAAGCAATTTTGCACGATTCTCGTTTTTTCAGTCCAGCAAGTACACGAACAGCACGCTTTTGCAACACAAACACTCTATTAATTTGTGCTAGTGTAGCTGAGCCCCAGACCAGCAGGCCATATCTCAAGCGAGACTCAACGAGAGGAGCAGTATACAAGTTTAAGAAGAAAACTTGTTACGGTATTTGGCAAGTTGGGACATGAGGAATACAGTCGAAGACAGCGACTGGCATACACAGTTGATATGAGTTCGCCAGCTGAGGTCATCATCTATTTGTACCCCCAAATATTTGACACACCTTCTTTGTTGTACTACTGAATTATTAATTAGAATAAAAGGTGAATTATCTTTCATTACGTTTTGAAAATTCCAAAAAAAAAAACTGTCTTTTTGAAGTTTAAATGCAAATTTAAATTATTTAAAAATTGGTACAGCTGTGTCAAAACTATATGACTATTAATTTCTAAGTCCTCGACTGTCCCGCTAGAAAACCCGAGGGCTATGTCATCAGCGTACATAACAAGCTGGTTATGTGGGATCGCTTGGGGTAAGTTGTTTACATACAGGTTGTAGAGTACTGGTCCCAAGATCGAACCCTGAGGGACACCAAAATTGACTGGAGCCCACGATGAACGACTACCCTCGACCTGCACACACTGCTCTCTCTGAGTTAGGTAAGAGTTCAACCACTGTAGAGCCAAGCGCCCCAGACCGAGACACCTTAGACACTCCAGAAGCTGTGGGTGACTGACACAGTCGAACGCTTTTGTCAAATCCATCATAACCCCCCACAGTCCGCCGATTTTGATCCAGCTCGGTCACAATATCCGACACGAAAAAACTTATTGCCTCTCCGGTACTTTTTACCCGTCGTGAATCCAAATTGTTTCTTATGTAGAAGTTCATTCGAACTCAAGAAAAAATTTTAAATCGGCCAGAAAAATTAGCTCGAAGACCTTACTAAAGGTAGAAATTTGAGAAATGGGACGATAAGAATCCAGAGTATTACAATGCCCCCCCTTGTGTATTGGAATCGCAACTGTGCTCTTCAGTGCCCGAGGGAACCGGCCCTGTCCGAAAGAAGCTGAAACTATGTTAGACAAAGGTTGGCTTATGGTTTCAATGCAAGATTTTATTACTTTACTTGGTATACCGTCAATACCAGAGGATGTTTTGTTTTTCAACCTCTTCACAGCAGAGACCACCTCCCCCGGGGTCACCGGGTGCATCGATACTGGATTATCATGCAGGTAGTTCTGCACCTGGAACTGTAAAGGAGGTTCGTGCCGATTTTTATTCAAATTTTTCACCCACTGTCGTGAAATGCCTATTGAATGAGTCACAAATTTCTTGCTTGTTCTTTACCATACGTCCCTCAATCTCAATTTCAAATTCAGAATTCGAACTCAAACCTTTTCTTACATTCGGCTTGATGAGTTTCCAAGCGTCTTTGCCTTTATTGGAAGATAATGAGAGTGTTTCAAACATATATTTGGACTTAGCATTTTTTATAACTTTAGAGTAAAGCTTCTTATAACATTTATAATGATTCTTTTTCTCTTGTGTTGGGCTTATTCTTAAATTGAAATGTAAAGATTTTAATGTTTTTGCTTGAAGTTACTATACCCTTTAGTAATCCACTTTTTATTATTGTGATTATGTTTTAATTTAACTAATTTCTTAGGACAAGCGACTTCAAAATTATAACTAAAAGTTTGTAAAAATCTATCAAATGTATTATCTGCTGGCAGGAACTGATTTTATGTCATTCCACGGCTCCCTGGATAACATGAGGTTCAACAAGCAAATGTTATTTGAGGTTAACTGACGGTTAGGACGTGTGTTGGCAACGACTGACCCGACGGTGCCAAATACCGAGACGAGCTGAGCAAAGTGGTCAGAAAGTCCTGTTCCGAACACTTCAACAGCCACCCTCCCCCTCCGGCATGTCAGTCACCCACCCAGTCCAGCAATGACTGCCTGCCAGAGACCAAGTCCTCACGAGTGGGAGAGCTAACTAGTTGTCTCAGACCGTAACAAGGTAAGAGGTCGTTCATGTCCTGGAGAGCTACTGAATGGTCCAACCAATCAATATTGAAGTCTCCAAGGATCATCAGATTGTTCTTTCTACTTAGTTGCTCAAAAAGTTCTACCGATTTGTTAAAAAAGACGTTTATGCTTCCGTTAGGGGAGCGATATAATCCAATAATATTGAAAAGTAAATGATTGTTTCAAAGTGAATTTAGCCCCACAAACTTCCATGTTCATGTCTTCTGAAAGATGAGAGAGATCGATTAACTTCAGAGGATATGTCACGTTTACAAAATATGACAACACCTCCTGATTTACGAACTCCTCTACAATATGAGCATACCAGCGTGTAATTATCAAAACTCACATTTTTTATTTCATCGGTTTTCAGACCATGTTCGGTAAATGAAACAATATCCGGATTTTTCGGTAGCCAATAATACCTCCACTTCATCGATTTTTTGACGTAAATATTGAATATTTAGGTGAAGAATTTTGAGTTTGTTGTTTTGAACATTTCTACGGACTGAGACATTAATACCAGAACATTCACAATCTAGAATCGGGACATTAACTAAACAAGGTTGGTTACCTCTACTTGCTGGCTTACATCTAAAAAACGTTCGTTAACGAGAACTGTATCCTCTTGTCAGAAACCATACTCCGAGTCAGCATCACCAAGGCTCCCTGTCCCCGACATCGATCTCCTACCGGGCTGCAGGGGAGGAAACTCCGACAAGGAATCCAGAGGCGGCGACGCTGTCGCAGTGGTTCGCTCAACTGGGGCTGGAGTGCGGCCGAAAGAGTCAACTGAAGGCATGATGTCCGTGACTCCCGATTTCACCGGCGAATTCCCAGTGTCTGGAAGCGCGACGCTTGTTGTTGGCTGTTGGCATTCCAACTGATCTTTGCGTTGAGGAAATGGTGAAGAAACACATTGTGCAATCAGTCCACACAAAACCTCCTTACCCGTGGCATCCAGATGAAGGCCATGTCGTGTAAAATGCTTTCGTTCCACCGACGAGAGTCGATAACTTTGATCCCCTCCTTAGTTAGGCTCTTAAGTCGGTGATTAACCTGGTTCACTAGTTTGTTGGTGTAGCATCTCGGAGGGAGGTCAAAACGGTGTGGTAAGGAGACGACGACCCAGTTGGTGTATTGGTTGGCCCTTATAAATCTCAATAGATGTCCTGGCAGAGTAACAGCTGGTCGGTCATCATGCCTGGGGGTACAGTTTGACACATCATTAGTGCCAACAATTAGAACTGCTGTATCGTTCTTTGTCAATGATTCTGCCATACTGTTAGCGTTCTTCAGTATGTAGTCAGAGGAAGCATTGGAACTGGCACAGACAAAAACACTATGCGACACCTTTCTTTGCAATATACCAGAGATGTTTTCTAGCGTGACTGTCTCCAAACACGTAAAGTTTCTTAGGTTGACTACACATCGTCACATCGCAAACCCCGTCGGTGGTGTTCATTGTAGTGTCAACAGCCGGGTCAAATATGTCTCTTTGAATTATATTTTGCTTAAATGAGACGGATGAGTATTTAGATGCTTCTTTTTTCTTTCGGTTGCGTTTCCGTTTAGGTTTCAGACGCTCCTCAGACCTATTCTGACCATCCTTCGAATGAGTGTCATGAATGTTCGGTTCCCTAAGTACATCGTACCTGTTTATAATCGGAATGTCGTCCGCTATTACCAACATTTTTGTCGATCAAACTGTCGTCATTTCTTTTCTCCCTCCCTTGTGCTTGTAAAAGTACCTCGTGCTGCTTGAGTAAGTCTTCATATTTACTTTTGAAAGCAGCAAGTTCTATCTGAAAGTGAAAATTAGAGTCCTCGTAGTACTTAACACGTTGTTTTTCTTTTTCGCATTGCTTACATTCAGAAGAAGGAACATTAAACGACAATTCAGTTTGCGAATCAGCGTCATGTTGATGTGGAATATCACACCCAATTGCTACGTCGACCTTGATAGAACTTGAGGATATTCTACCGTGTTCATTGGCTTCAAGCTCCAGTTGAAGGCTCTGGATTTTGTCTATAAGAGCTGACTGGCGGCTGGTTTAATTCAGTGATCCTATTCAGCAATTTCGTCTTTTGACTTTAAACACTCATCATCCGTCTGAATCGAGCGTTCCTCTGTTTTAACTTTTTTCACAACTTGTGAAACGAGAGGTGAAAGTGCCAACGACGAGAAAGAAGATCCGTAGTCCACTGAGTCATTATTTTGTAGCGGAGATGTCAGAGGAGTAACATTTCGAAACGTTTGTGGGTGCTTGCCCGAGTGGTTGTCTTTGTGGAGTAAAATTGTCGATCTTTCAGAGTCAGTCCTCACAGTTGCGGTGCAAAGTCGCCCGAGACACCTCCACGCAACATCCCCATTCGTAAGTGTGTGAGACTCACGGTATTTATAATTTCCCCCACTAAGCACGGCTTACCCGTTCCAGTTTTTTCAACTACCAATACCATGGTGGTATTTTGTGAGTCCTGCACTTTAGTATTTACTGCACTAGACTAGCATTGGCAAAAAAAAAAATAAATAAGTAAATAAAGCGCAGGATTTAATCTGTAAGAGGACAGACTGTAACACTCCAATGCTGAAATGTCCGTGATTTATTACCAATTATTGCATATAATTATAAATAGTAATAATTTATATAATTAAGTAATGAAGAAGTCTGTTGAATGTTAAACAAATGACTAAATCACTTTGTCAAGGTACTAAAAAGTTTCTCAATTGGGAAGCATCAATCGGCCAGAGACAATTAACTGGTTCACTGATAAGCGGACAGGTCTATAAACTGGATGGGCTGGGTGCGGGGGTGGAAGCGGTTATCAATGAGACAGGTTGGCCCAGTAGCTGGCGCTCTCAGTGTTCATTAATAAAACTTGATGAAGGCGTTACTAATAACCGAACATTGAGAAGTTTTATTCTGAGTTCGTGTGGAATCTCAATACATATGACATAACCTCACAATAACCAACAAATATTACATATGTTACGTTTCGTTAAATTATTAGACTTACATGAAACTAATTTATTTTCCTAAAATATAGCTATTTACAGTCAAACAAGAGGCTATGTGCGGCAAAACAAATCACTATTGCAGTTCCAATCAATAAAACATTAAGCACTCCTGTCGCGCAACAACCTGCTCTCACATGTGGCGATCATGACCATATATGTGAAATATAATCTAAATCTACCTAACATTAAACAGCGATTGAAAATTTAAGCAAAAGTTCGGTAAGTAGGCCGTAACAATTATTATTTAGGTTTAAATTTTTATAAAATGTTAAGGTTAAGTATACAGTGTTTACGACAGATTACACCAGTAACGAATTTAAAATAAATTGGAATTACTGTTTATACACTATTATAAAACTCGATAAATGGGGGAATGCTGGTATGTGAGGTACTTGAAACTGGTTGGCTTCCTTGAAATTATCATGTGGCATTTTTACATTGGCCCAATGAATAATACAATAACATTCTTCATCAGCCATTGTCATTCTGTCTCAGCCAAAAATTCCGAAAACAACAAGACGAGAAATCTATTATAAACGATTATTTTGAAAAAGTGCATGATTTTATCAAGGATTGTCCACTCTTCTCTTTATACCAAGTGTAGGTTTACAAGCAGTGTGGTGAAAATAGAGGCTTTCTCACCAAATGTGTATATATATATATATTATATACATTTATATAAATATATTTATTTATATAAAAGTAGACGGGGACTACAAAAAACAGGTGATTTGTACGGTTTTCACAATTCCACAGGGCTGACAAGCGCAACCATGTTATTCCTGGATATCATCTCGGTACAATTGATGGGTAAACCAGAAGAAATACGTTAGTTATGTATTACAATACAAATAATTAGTGGTGTGTAATTTGCAACATAAATAGTATTTATGTTGTAACTACACATTACCGGCAGCTCGCACGCAATTTCATGCTGAATATCAGGGTTTACGTCAACTTTCAAAACAATCGCAAATAGCTTCAGCATTAAAAGCACAAAAATCTAAACAGTAACATCCATAATAGTATATTGCCAAGAGTAACCTATGTACCAAGTAAAAATCTCTAAACCTTTATATCAGCAGTTATCGCATGGATGGTCAGACAGACGAATAGACGACACAATTTTAAAAAGGTCATGTCTGGCCCTTGATAATTTATATCCTGCTCAATAATTTCAGTGTCAGAATATACGCTATATCAGTATATAGAAATATATTGGTATTAGAAATTGTTTATAGACTAACATTGACAGCGTGTGAAAAGCATAGTTTAAAGTGCAAGAGATGGCTAAGTCCTGGGCCGTTTACATTATAGGGAGCAGAGGCCATGAACGTCATGGCTACCTGAGCACACTGTAACGGCTGATTTATGTCTTTTTACTTCAGTTACTTCTTATTTCCTTCTTACTATTACTTTAGCTGGGATTAGTGAATACATACAACATTAATCAGTATTTAAATGTAATTCCCAAGTACAATATATACAATATGGATACAAGAATTTTTATAACAGGAAGCTGTTTTATGAGGTTGATACAGCAGCCATAAAAAACATAAAATACTGTAAAACATACAATACATATGTATTGTCTAAAAATGGTTTTTGTCTATCAATCTGTATGTATAATACGGGGTGTATAAAAGTCTCGCGTGGGCTTGATAATTTCCGAACGATTACAGGTAAAGTAATAAAACTTGGTACATAATAAATAAACCAAGCGCACCTATAAAAATCCTTTTTGAAGTAAATGCCATTTTTTGCCGTGTCCAGAGGATTTCTCGCAAGGAGTCAGAAGATAATCTTTAATGAGAGCATAAGTTGAGTATATCATATTAAGGTTCTTATTGGTAGAGTACAATACCACAAATCTTACCTCAAAGGTTTCACTCTTCAAAAAAATAAGCTGGTTTAAAGTTTGAATCATTTTTAAATGTACGTTCTGTACTAAATGGTTTAATATTCTTCTCTTGGCTCAAGTTGTGTGAAAGTTCAACTTAATAAATGAATCCTGGACTTAAGAAATAGTTTTTTAAAAGGTAGTTAGTGACTCTTTACATCCAATGGAGGATGGTCTACAAGGAGTTTCGGCAAAATCATTGAACGCAAGCACAGCTCAAGATGTACGTCGTTTTAAGATGTAATGTAAGATGTACATGAAAGTAAAGTCCAAAGCCCAAAATAAAAATAAGAACTTTCTGTTATAATAAACTAATACCAGGGTTTCCCCTTAAACATTCATCTTTCCTAAACAACTCCTTTACAATGGTCGTAATATATCACTTCTTGAATCGTCCCAAGTACCGGCCGAGAGACTAGGAGGACTGAAGCTCGGTGAGTCACATACATAGTGCTGGACTGCAATAATACAACGTTGGATTTTTTTTATTCTAAAAGGTATAAGCAATATTTACTATTAATTAAAGAGCTCGCTCTCTAAACCTTGATGCAAAAGAGGTTAGAAGCGATTGAGATTTTTTAAGCAGCGGAGAGAGCAGTACATAAAGTACGTTTCGCCCTTGTGTTCAATAAGGTACAGAGTGCATTATGAGAAAGTTTAGAAGTAACTGCCCTGATTTAGCGAAAGTAAGTAGACTTTAGAGGAGCTGCCGAAAGCTGGTGTTATGACTTTTATCAAATTATGTAACCGCCAATATTATTGTAACACGTTGGTAGTAACGTTTATTGACAGAGGGATCACCATAGAGTATAAAATGAAAGGGATTGCACATCTATTATTTATTTTTTACTATACACCCAACGCTACTTATAACAAGTAAACAATTGTAATGACATGTAGGAATAAAACGTAAATTTAATTTAAAAGTTTATCACATATATAACACACTATTATAAAATAATAATACTAAACTAATACATAATTATTGAAATAATTCAAATGTATTCTACGAAAACACTCGTCTCACTAGAAGAATAGAGCATAATCTATCAAAAAATATGTTTTTTTTTAATGAAATATATTTTCCACAACAGCGTTTCGAGAAACAAGTGTCGAGAACAGTAGGCTGAACTAAAGGAGATAAGTGACTGCGAAGAAGTAAACAATTCTCGCCTCCCAATACTCGAATCTCAACACTTGAGAGAAAATGTACAGATCAAATATCTTAAGAAACTGTCTTTGGCACAGAAAGCAAGATGGCGTGGTTGACATTGCACCTTACGTCAGTTTTGTATACATTGAAACTAACTGGAATGAAGACAGATACATGCTCAGATGATAATCAAGTTTCAAACTGTAATGTATACTTATTGAATGGACCAAATAAACTGCATCTCGGACGAGTCTTTAAATTACGTTCTGAAAGACACATTCAGTTAGAGACACATTAAGAAATTGTTCTATTTTACTTGGTCATAGCATTCACTATGAACAAGCAGCATACTTGGTTTTATTCACCGCACTATTAGACGTGATCGTCGATGTAATGTCTATGGCACGAGGCTTAGATACAGTTATTAACAGAGTCTTTTATCAACTGATATTCTTTCTACTACTCTTTATCACAGTGGAGGTGTTTTATGTCTTGATTTGTTCTAAAGTATTTTTTGTTTCGAAATTTCAACGATCTCCTAACCGCGGTGGGTTAATAAGGAGGTTCATAACCCTATTTCTCTTTCTAAAGTTCATCCAGCACACCCACGAACTTGAACGTCAGCTGTCCCACCAATACTATGGTTACCACAGTTTCATAATTTCTGAAAAACTGTATGATCCATAATATACTAAGGTCTAGACTCGTGCGAAAGGCTGCGATTCTGACATAAGGTCTCTCAGTCTAGAACCACCACAATAAACAGCTTCACTTTTGAAAAGCTTCTCTTGTTTCAGTTCCACCAAGTACAATGGCCTCTTTGAAATTGTAAGGAATCTTTCTGGTTTGACTTTTAAGAGCCATTTAAAAGCATTGTATGTTTCTAGCTTATAGGGATTATTTATTTTATTTAGTTATGTAATTAGTCATACGTATGATGTTAGACATTGAATTGCTCTGTAAATCAGGAAACAAGTCTGAGAAACGTACGCATTTTTTTATTATTTTTATTTACAAATATCGAGATATGATCTCGCTACTCAACCAAGGGAGGAGCACAAAATCACTCTCTTTTGTGTGGAATTTCTGTCATACATGCGTGTCTTGCTTAACCCAAACTAGATGTTTGAGCGGTTTCTTGTTCTGAGGTGAAAAAGTCATAAAAAAACTCGGAACTAAAATATCCTGCGATGGAAGAGACTTATCAACGGAAGATTATTAATTTATTCCATTCATACATACAAAGCATGACATGCTAAGACAACTATATACATATATATATACATACATATATATATATATATATATATATATATTTAATGCATATTTATCATTTTCTAATTTTATATGTAGTTTAGAATTTTTTTGATTTATATAAATTCCATAAGATTTCTTAATTATTAGACTGATTTTTATGGTGTGATTGCATTATGTAACAAGTTATTATAGGTTCCAAATATCATGCCCTGAATATAAGTAAATGAACGTAAATATGGGAATAGAACTAATACTATAAGTTGTGTCACTTCCTTATAGTATTCGCTCTCTAATATATTATTAATATGATTGTGTTTATTGGGAACAGTTTTTCGTCCGTCTGTCTATGATTTTCATTGTCGGTAATTTTCAACCAATAGCAAACCGTATTCTACAACAAAAAAGTCGTCATATTAATATTTGGCTCCTACTTGAAACCTAACGAACATTTTGAAGCCCTGGTGGATTGAATATTATTTAAAAATCTAATTGTAAAGTATTTTGTAGATCATCTATCGTTAAATCTAATAATTTTATCATCCAAGAAGTCATCAAATAGTACGAATGGCTTTACGAGCTAGAAACACAAACGTGGTAAGTGGTTCTTAATTGTGTGTGTCAACGAAAGTTAGGCAAAATTTTAATAGAACCTTCTTGTAACATACTAATAATTGTTATAGTCACCTAGGCTACACGTTTTGTTTTGCTATTCTACTAATTTCTCTTTAATATCATTAGTTGAGCCCAAAGTACTCTAATAACCTAGCTCTAGTATGGACATAATTTGTCTTGTAAAGTTCATGATTTATCATGTCTATGCAGGCTGCGTATAAAATTAATAATAAATTGATTGATGATTTTAAATTGAAGTATCAGTAATAACAGTTATAAAATAACTGATTATTATTGACATTTATTTTTTCTACTGTCAAGCTCAAGTAAAGTTAAATAATAGGCTGTTATAAAGGAAGTATGAAAAAAGGTATCTGTTATAATTTAAAAATGCTATTATTCCAGATTTTTAACTGTGTTTCAATTCAATTCTAGTGTCCACCATTATTATCTTAATCCAATTATATCTTTCCTACTATATATATAATTACAAATAATTTTGATCCCTTTATTCATCTAAAAGGCAGCTAGCCTAGGTTTACGTCATATACTTATAAGGCCCATACTCAGACTGGTTTTCACAAACAATTTCACTTGGGTGGGCGGCTACAGCATAATAAGCGGCCACTAACACAATTGTATGATTATCGACTTTAAATGTTGATACTATCGAGTATGACATTTTACCTATAGGCTAGTTGGGTAGGGTACGATAAACGGACCCGGTTTTTTATATATCGAATAATGTAATCATCGATACCTAATATTCGCATATCAAGTCCTAGACTATCAATCGATATAAAATATCTATAGTCCTCAATAACAATCATATGAATTTAATATTTACAGGGGTAGGGTACGATAAGCGGATCCGGTTTTTTATATCAAAGAATGTAATCATCGATACCTAATATTCGCATCTCAAATCCTACACTATCAATCGATATAAAAGTATCCATAGTCCTCAATAACAATCATATGTTTTAAATTAAAATATGAATTTAATATTTACAGTGATCAAACAAATTATTATAACCAAAATTAGGTTCAACCATATTTGCTCCTCTAACAGTTGCAGTTGTTTCTTTCCCACAAATTTCACATAATGGGTTTTTCGGTACGAGTCCAACATGTTGAAGTAAAAAAAACATGTCTTATCATCTTTCAAAGCAATGCCGTTTAGTTTTCTAAAATTGACTGTCATTTTTAATAATAAAATGTTACTTATAAATAATTGAAATATTATTACGAGTATTATTTGAAAGTGTTTACAGCTGTTGGTGTAGATTATTTAAGTTAATGGTTCAAAATAATTAATCAGAATCGATTGATTATATATCGATGGTTGTGATTAAGTAATATCGTTTGCCAATTTCGATATAAAAAACCGGGTCCGCTTATCGTACCCTACCCATTTACAGTGATCAAACAAATTACTACAACCAAAATTAGGAAAACTGAAGACGACCATATTTGCTCCTCTCACAAATTACAGGCTGTTTCTTTCCCACAAATTTCACGTAGCCTAATGGGTTTTTTTCGGTATGATTCCAACATGTTGAAGCCACGAAAAACATGTCTTATCAACTTTCAAAGCAATGTGTAGTTTTCTAAAATTGACTGCCTTTTTGTAATCAAATGTTTACTTATGTAAAATTGAAATAGCTAGTACCCGTGTATTATTTAAAAGTGTTTACAGCTGTTAATATAGATTATTTAAGTTAATTATTCAAAATAATTAATCTGTATCGGTTGATTATATTGATGGTTATGATTAAGCAATATCATTTGCCAAATTTCGATATAAAAAACCGGGTCCGCTTATCGTACCCTACCCGGGTAGTTATTTATAATTAATCATTGCCAGCTTTCTTTATTTAGACTAATGATGTCATTACCAGCTGTTGTTATTTCGTTAATGTAGGAGAAGGTTAGTGACAATGACAAGAACAATGGTAATTAATACGCAAATATTGGCTCAAAATGTTTTTATAAACAAAGAAATCTTTAAAAGCTCGTCTCAGAAGTGAGTGCCTTGCTGATCATCTTGCATAATATATGTATCAACAAGAAATTATGATTATTGGTGCTGATCCATTCATGCATTTTTAAGTGCTATGAATGTCTACCCTGTGAAGTAATAGTACTACGTGGTTCAAAATTACTTTGCTAGTCCTGGTGGTAGCAATATAATAAGCGACCACCAACACAATCGGATGATGATTATCGAATGATATGGAATCCATAATATTCATGACCATCCCAAGGACTGAAAGCAAGTTGTCGTACAAAATAACGTAACAGATATTTAAAAGAACAATATGGTTTGGCTAGTTTTCAATCGTAGAAATAAATATATCATAATTTACAAATTAATATTTAAGAATATAATTACAATAACATTTACTTACCTTATTTATTTTTAAGGATAAATGTGACTGCTTATGAAACAAAGAAGACATGTACGTCACTGTTCTTGCCACCATTAGTCAATAACAAAACCCAATTTTAATTTTAAATTTATTTGCAAACACGTTTTTGTTTTGAATAAATTTTTGAATGATGATGTCAAGCTGAACAGCGTTTTAGGCTTTAAAAATGGGAGACTTTAATAAGCCGCCTACACGTTATTCGGTTGTTTTTATCGAACAATTTAATATATTATCCTACTTTGATATGTAAAACTCTTAAACAATAAGAGTAATAATAAATTACCGTAACAAGAAAAACCTCGTACATTACAATTTTAAAAACAAATTTAAACCTAACCTAACAAAACCAACTATATGGCCTAGAATTAGATATCAAAGAAACCTTACAATATTTGTGACTTGCCAAGCTTGATATCAATGAGTAACTGATTTTTGAAATAGAGAAAAGAATTCTCCTCATGGGTTACCAGGAGCCAAAGCCACGTAAACAAATCTCTTCAATTGTGAAAAATATCTCTCGTATTTTCCTCATGTTCATCGCCATTTACAAAGTCTCAAAATATTAGTTACTTCTTGATGTTTATTGTTTACATTAAACTTACTATAACTAATAAGTTAAAATCATATGCTAAGTTAAATAAAATTGTAATATATAATTATTCCTTCCGATAAAAACAACTGAATAACAAGTGTAGGCCGCTTATTAAAGTCTACCCTTTAAAAATGTTAATATAGATCAGTTATTCTTTTATATGTAAAAGAAATGTATTTGTTTCAGATCAAATAATTAAACTTTACTTAAAGTCTTTCTGGGCAGCGTAGTACTTACGATTACTCTAGCCAATCTGAAATATTATTCCTGCAGATACTGATGCCGTAAAAACTACATTAATTCATTAAAATTCGTAGTTTATTTTATTTTAAACTAAAATAGTATGTGATTTTCGGTATATTCGTAATACCCAATTCAGAATGTTCAAAAAAGTTTTCTCAAGTGAGTTTTTTGCAACATCGTATTTGTTCTGACTTCTTGTTATGAAACACTATTTTGATTTCCACCTTTAGTTCTAGTTTTTATCTTCACATTACAAACAGGATACAGTACTTTGTTTTTTTTTTTTTAGGAGCTAGCTTCTTTTTGCTACCATTTAAAAACATTGCTCAGAGTTAATAAAAACATTTTGAGCCAATATTTGCATATTCATCACCATTGTTCTTGTTGTAACTAGCCTCCTCTTACATAAACAAAATAGCAATAGCTTGTAATGACGTCACTAGCAACAGCTGGTAATAACATCACCAGTCTAAATAAGAAAGCTAGCAATGATTATTTGTGAATATCTAAAGGTCAAATGTCGTATTTGATAGTATCGATAATCATCATCTGATTGTGTTGGTGGCTGCTTATTATACTGTAGCTGTGTTTCCTAGCACATATAATACATCTCTTGGTATACACCTTTTTGATGTAAAATGTTTATACATGTTAGTTTTTGTCTCAATAAGCTATATCCCAGCCTCTAAGAATTTTCATTTGCTTACAGTTACAAAACCAGAAGTGATATATTCTAAACCAGTTGATGTTACTTGGTGAACTGACATACATTTAAGAGATTTATCCGGACTAAAATAAGATGTTTCAAATAATTGCCACTCGACTTCAATCCCAAAACTTCCTTTAAGCAAACATAATTAGAAACCTTTTTTAATCCTTGTACTGAGTGGTGAAGTCATCACAGAAGGGTGATCTTTTTAATAGGAAAAAGCATAGTCTACTTCAAAAATTTGCAAAGTCTTTTTTCTAGAAATTATAAAGGCAACTGAGTTTTGTTCCAGACAATCTGATATGAAATATATTCAAGATGTTTCAATTTTCCCATCAGTTTGTAATAAGTAATGAAGGGTTGTAGGGCAGCTTGGTTAGCTGTCCAGAGAAAGGATTTTATCTCAACTCGTATGATGAAGGAATAATCTTTTACCAAATCACAATTAATTAATACATGGCCTTCTGTTAAATTTTTGTTTATTTCACTGTAGTGTTCCTTTTGCTGATTAATTATAAATTTATGTATTTTAATAGCCTTAAATATGTTTCTAAAAATCACAATACAATTTCTGGTGCTTTTTTCTGATTTATTGTTTCTATTGAACACCTATCGATAGTTAACCACTTTTTATAAGTACCTTCATCTATTATTTCATTACTAAATTTGTTATACAGTAAGTCAATTCACTACCACAAAGGCATTCTTTACACACATTGATGTAACAGTGCTGAGAAGGTTGATATGATTGATAGACTTGTATTCGAAATTTGAATGTATAAATGATTATACTAATCAATATAAAAACGGCGTCCGTTTATTGTACTCTAACTTAATTATTATTTCAATGTTTTTTCATTGTTTCTCTGTGTACCTAAAAAAAAATTAATTTCCTTTAAACAAACGCGTCCGATGGGATACACGATAGTCTGAGGTATTTATTTAAGATAGGGATCAAATTTAACAAACCATCAAAACAGGCAAACAATAAAAACTCAATAAGGAAATACATTGCAACGTGTACTCCATTGGGTGCACAACACACTTTACAAAACCCCGATATTTATATGATCGGGTACACAAAGGCAGTTATGAAAGATCACATGTACCATTCGGGAACGTGTTAATGATATCTTCTGTGCTTACATATTTGTACGTTTTTAGTTTAACACGCTAGTCCTGTCATTTAGTGGGGGCTCTCTCCCAACTCCCCCCCCCTCCCAAGCAAGGAGGGTTGATAATAATTGTTTAGTGTGTTTTCTAGAATTATACCTACATTGGTTTGACGATTGTATGCAATTTTTATAATTGTTGACACAATAAAAAGTATTATTATTATTATTATTATTATTGGTAAACATGTTTCAGAAAAAACGTAAAAATCAGATAACTTTTATTAGTGTGGGTCATGCTATCCCGTGATGGGGTGCCTGTTGGGAATAGTCAACACCCTCTAAAAAGGGAAGAATTGGATAATAGAATATGCATTATATATCTACTATTGGGTATAGGAACACAGGTGTAAATTTTCAATAAAATGGGGAAATAACTAATCCCAAGAGCCGTGGGGTAACCATGTACTTCTTGAGGTCAATTCTATGAAATGATAAAAAATCATTTTCAGGCTGCTTGACTAGTTTTATTTTTAAACAAATTTTTATTTTATTCCCACATGAGTTATAGTTCAAAACGAGATTTTAATAAATTTTATCTTAAATTCTATTTTGGAGAGGTGGCCATTTCTTTTCAGGTGCATGAGCTAGTTGTAGAAAGTCATTAGGTCATCTCCAAAATGTGCAATACTACAGTAATGAATCTTGCACCATATCTTAAATCAAACTCTTTTCAACAAATTATATTTGTACAACTGAAAGCTTTCAACTAACTTTAATGGCTTACAAATGTGTACAAAGTTTTTAATGAGATTTGTGTAAAAAATGCACTTTTTAGGGTTAAAATTCCTGATAAAGGAATAAAGTAACTATGCTATTATTCCAATTAGAGTAAGATATGATAAAATACTTAACAAATTTACAGGAAAATGTCTAAATTATGTATCCTTCATTTTATTATACATTTATGAAAACTGGCATTTTGAGATTTTGAAGCAATAGGTATCTATCTCTCATGGTGCAATTTTTTAAAATCTGACTTGCGCATAAGATACATCTATGTTGTAGTAAATTAGCCTACAGTAAAGGTTTCAGTCATGGTTTTTTATTCTGAAACAAGGTATGAATCCTTAAATTTCAACAAATTCCTTGGGTAGATCAATAATAGATAAATTGTGGAATTCACTAAATTGTAATATTTTCAGACCAGAGCACTGGACCAAGAAAATGTCTCAAATGCTCTTAAAGGAAAAATAAACACTCTTGCCGGGCCTAGGCGAGCTGCCCTGGGTGACATCACCACAAATACCCAACCAAACACCAGAAACAGGGGTGCAGGTCTATTGAAGAAAGATCCCATCAAACCAGCTCCTCTAAAGGCCAAGTAAGTTTGTTTTTTCTATTTTTATATTGTTTTGTAAATTATTAAGGACCTGACAACACCTTATTAAAATCATATTGTCTGTAGGATAACACTGATAAGAGACTTCGAGCGTGGTACATGGTTTTCTCATGGATCTAGTAAGAACCCTATCGATTTTGATGTTTAATGGTTAAAAAGCTGTATGTCTGCTAGTCTGTGTATTGGACTTGTATAGTAAGAAATGTGTATTTAGTATACTGAAATCATTATAAACTGCCAAGAAATAATTTCAAATAAGTTTAAGTATGGTAGCCCACAAGTTGATTTTGTTAAATAGGTTTTATAACCAACATTGTAAAATTGTCCATAGATTCTATCCATAGAATGAACAAATCCTAAGACACTAATCTTAACGTAGTTCCTGAACCAATGCCGTTTAAAAAATTCATTAATTTTTTATAAATATAACAAATACAAAACAAACTCTATAGACTCTAACTAGAATTCTTATACAGATAAATAAAATCTACTTTATATTTTTATAACCACCATTTGATGCAGCTATCTCCTGGACTGTACTACTAAATCTTAAAGGTTAACGTAAGAAAAGCCTATGGATGGTCCCGTACCCCAAAAACTTACAAGCCAATTTTAATAAAACATTGTGTACACATTTTAGACGTAGTCTACTATTTTTTCTATTATTTTCTAAAAAAAAAAACTCGTAATTCTCTAATAATTTTTATATTTTAACACGAGGCCTTTCGACATCAAAGATGCCATCGTCAGGTGTCTACTGTACTATATTACAACTTTTATTCTTAGGCCACACCTATTTTTGGAGCTTTATCAATGTTACGGCTGAATTACAGAATCCACTAATTATAGGTGGGCTCATTAAAAAACGTATGTTACCTCAAAAAACGTGCAAGACGATTTTGATAAAAATTTGTGTAGTAAAACATTAAAGACATAGTCTCCTATATTATAGCATGCATTTCAGCAGGCTTTGCAGGTGTATGACCACTGCTTGTACAAGTGAATTATATTTCCGATACTAATGTCGAGTTTGCCTTATTGCCACAATCAAAAAAATACTGAAAAAGTTAATATACAGGGTGATTCATGAAGTTCTCCCCCCACTTCTACAGCACATTGTACTAGTAAAAATAATGAAAAAATGTTTATATAAACATAGGTCCGAAAACGCTTTGTTAGCGAGTTACAGCTAGCGAAAGATTTCGCCTGAATTCCTGGGTTAAAGAGTAAATAAAGCCATATGAACTTTTGGAAAGGTTAATTAAGTAAGAAATATTGTGGATTTCTTATGTATTTTTACCTGATAAAGCTAATAAAATAGGTTTCAGAACTGTACCTGTAGTAGTTTTTGAGGGGATTCAGGGTTTTAAATGCAAAAAATTTGGGGCACGAAACAATGTTTTTTTAAGTTTGATGTACAATAACTTTGTTAAATTGGTAATAAATACATAAAATCAACAAACATTAAATTGTAGAGAATTTAATTCTGAGAAAAATTGATATAATCAAACTCTAAATTAAATCAGAAATAAGTACCAAAAAATCGATTTTATTCAGTATAATACATTAATAGCTGTAAAGAAATACCGTTACGGTATTTAGTTAAAATAAAACAAAAACAAAATGTTTGGGTACTTTGGGATTATACCGACCACACCAGTATGAAGAACACGAAAATATAAATTTATAGAAACAAACATGATAGAATGAAAAAAAAACAACTCTTTAATTACAAAATTACAAGCATTTCCAGGTATTGTGATCGGTATTGTTGTCGCTGTTATCTTATCTTTCTCGAGAATCCCGATTACGGCAGGCCGCGCGGCATCACATGATTTACACGGTACATAATTTATTGCCTTTCCATTACAATTCAATTTATATTTCTGATCAGCCCCTCTAGAATTTGATATTTTACTGATAGGTACTATCTCGAGGGATGTTTTTTCTTTCGTCAACATCAGCGCGGGGCAGCACCGAAGGTGCTGCTTCGCGCTGATGGCCGGGGGCACTCGCATTTTGGGTGGCGGGAGTGTGATCAAGAATAAAAACAAGTTTTGAGTGTTTTTTCAATAAAGAGTTTAGTTTTAGTTTGGTAATGTTTGTTTTTTATTGAAGTTTTGTGTTTGGAGAAATGTAGAGCTAAAACACGGAAGTACAACAAAGCGACGCACCAGCTGAACGGGCGGCGAGACTCTGCAATCACGTTGCTCGACTTTGACCTCTGTCTGAAGATGGGGAGGGGGTTTTGCGATAAGACAATTCCTGTTTTATATTGAAGAAATATTGTTCTACGCTAATCTAGTAATCAGTAGAAGCAAAATGTCAAATAACGATTCATGTCTGGGTTGTGGTCGGGTATAATCCCAAAGTACCAATGTTTGTTCCTTAATGATGAGATAAATTGAGAAAACAAGATTAAACTGTTAAATAAATTTGTTTGTAAATAAAAATATCATGTTTTATTACGTTGTATTTTTTTTTGTTAAATAAAAATTTACATCAAATGTTCGAAAATAAATGAAGCAAACATTTTCCCATTATTTACTAATCATCGAAATGCAGTTTTTTGTTTCATTAATTTCTAAGTTGGTAACGCAAGAATAACAGCTGATCAAAATGGTATTCTGTACTGTTACGTTAGAACTGTGTATTAGTGGTGTTTTGCAAGCTACAAGCAGGAGGATCGGGTTCTGTGATCGTGTTATTAAATGCAATTTTTTCTGTGAGTTATAATTCGATTGTTTATTCAGCGAAAAAATGCCTTACTTATTTACATCAGAGGAATACGCTGATATGGTTTTTATTTTGGGTTGTTGTAATGGTAATGCTAGAGCTGCTGTAGAAGAATATGAACTACGTTACCCTAATAGGAGGATTCCAGATACCAAAACAATTTCAGGAACTTTTCGTACTCTTCGGGAAACAGGATCACTACCAAGTACTAGAACCAATTATGAACGAGCTGTCCAACTTGATGATGATATTGTTATTAATGCTGTTCATCGCAGTCCAGGTGTAAGTACAACGACGTATTTCTAGGCGGGATAGGAGTTTCGCAGTCAACGGTGTGGAGGTCACTTAATCGAAACAAATTTTATCCGTTTCATAAACAAAAGGTTCAACATCTACAGCTAGGGGATGGTCCGCTTCGCTTGGAGTTTTTGTAACTTTTTTGAATATTAATAATCAACTCTACAAGCGTATTTTGTTTACGGATGAGGCACAATTCACTCGGGATGGTGTCAATAACTTGCACAATGAACACTCATGGGCAGAATAAAATCCACATGAGGTAGTGGAACAGAACTTTCAACACCGATTTAGCGTCAATGTCTGGTGTGGCCTTTTGCACAATCGGCTGATTGGACCTTTCATATTACCTGGACGCCTAAATGCTGAGTTCTATTTACATTTCCTTCAAGAAGAGTTGCCGCAGCTGTTAGAGAATGTTCCTTTACATCTCAGACAAAATTTGTACTTCCAGCATGACAGAGCACCTCCCCCACTTTTTCACGTGCCGTTTCTGCTTACTTAAATCATCAATTTCCTGGACACTGGATTGGTCGTGGAGGGCCTCACCCTTGGCCACCAAGATCACCAGATCTATCTCCATTGGATTATTGCATCTGGGGATGGATGAAAGACATTGTATACAAGACAAAAGTGAATTCTCGTGATGAATTAATTGCCCGTATTATGGATTCGGCTGTGCAGATACAGGGAAGTCCTGAAAAATTAAGAAACGCAACAAAAGCAATACACAAACGTGCTGCAAAATGTATTGATAATGATGGCCTCATTTTCGAACATTATTATAAAAAGGTGCGTACGGTTGGCCCAACCTGATTAATTTTGCTTAAAACTAGTACTTATTTCTGTTTTATTTTTAGACTTTGATTATATCAATTTTCTCAGAATTAAATCTCTACAATTAATGTTTGTTGATTTTATGTATTTATTACCAAATTTAACAAAGTTATTGTACATCAAACTTAAAAAAACATTGTTTCGTTGCCCCAATTTTTTGCATTTAACCCTGAATCCCTCAAAAACTACTACAGGTACAGTTCTGAAAACCTATTTTATTAGCTTTATCAGGTAAAAATACATAAGAATCCACGATTATTTCTTACTTAATTAACCTTTCCAAAAAGTTCAGTATGGCTTTATTTTACTCTTTACCCAGGAATTCAGGCGAAATCTTTCGCTAGCTGTAAACTCGCTAACAAAGCGTTTTTGGACCTATGTTTATATAACATTTTTTTTCATTATTTTTACTAGTACAATGTGCTGTAGAAGTAGGGGGAGAACTTCATGAATCACCTGTGTATATGGCCATTGTAATTTATTTAATTTTTAAAATATTTTTGTTCCATAACATTTTGTCTTGTTTCCCGATCAAGAAAATATATATCACAGATCAGAGAAGTTTACTTCAATCAGAAGTCAACTGAAATAGAATTTATAACAGCCTTTGAATTTTTAGTAAAACTTAAATAGTAACTTTGCCATTCATGTCTATCTAATACTTAATATTTGCTAAAAAAAATGTACAGTTAAAAGTACGTTGAAAATAACACTATTTACGTGTTTACATCCTTATAAACTGAAAAATATTTTTAATCCTTTAGAACTTTTAAAGCTGGAATTGGTACTTTAGTTCAAAAGCACAGTCCAGTAAACTTTCATCTAGCATAGTTCTTGCCGACTGGTTCAAAGGAAGTCTGTAGTTAAATTCTAACAATCTTATGATTTAAGACATTTTATGAGGTAAATGAGTACTTACCTAATCATTGAAATGAAGAAAGGTATGAAAACTCCTTAGAGAATTTACATGCTATAAATATAAACAAATTGAGAATAGTGGTAAAATTAATTAAACATACGGTTGTGCTGTCATAAAACAATGTTTACACATTTGATTACATTTGACATGCACTTTCAATTAATTTCATAACTTTAGAGACCAAGATGGGATTTTTCGCTACTTTAAAGACCAGTGGGGCGTAGCTCAGAGGGATTTTATATAAGAATATGCCTACAATCATCCCAGGGACCATAAGAATGTCCATGTAAAATTTCAGTGCAGCCTGTTGAATAATTAACATATGAAAACAAAACAAACCGGTACTTTTGCATTTATAATATTATTAGGATTACAACCCTCATTCTTTGTCCGCACCTATTTTCAGAGCTATATTGATTTTACGGGCAAAAAAGCTCAAATCAGTAAGTTATCGATGGGCTCGTACCTCTAAAACGTACAAGTCAATTTTTATAAAACTTTGCATACAAATTCAGGACAGCCTCCAATATTATATTACAACCCTCATTCTTAGGCCAAGCCTATTTTCGGGCTATATTTTTTAAGAGCCAAATACGGAATCTGTAAGTAATGGATGGTCTTATACCTCAAAAACATAAAAGCCCATTCGGTAATATAATATAGTAGACTATGACTAGAATGGGTATGCAAAGTTTATTAAAATGGGCTCGTATGTTTTTAAGGTTGGAGGCCACCGATAGGATGTCTTCAGTACTTAAGAGTGAGGTTTGTAATATAGTGTAGGAGACTACTTTTAGAATATGTAGATAAGTTCTATTTGGTTGGTCGGTGAGTGGAGACCTATGACCTGTATTCTGTTGTTCAGTTTTTATTAAGTGCATGTTTAAGAGTTAGTATGTATGGACTACACTCACAACATGGCTGTTGTGATTCTTGACTTATGAGTGTCACAACGGTCTGGTATGTTTTGAAATTCTCCTGAGGAATAGATCAGATTGCAGATCTCGAAACACTGTGTTACTGATTGTATTGTATCACTAAACAATGGCAAATATCCGGAAAAATCCTGTTTTCTTCATGTATGCAAAGTTTTATCAAATGTTCTTGTACTTTGAATTTTGTTTTAATTCATCTTCCTTTTATTGCATTGTCTGGTACCTGACGCTGTCTCAGACTTGACTCCTGGAATCTGGAGTCATTTTAGTCTGAATAGATCCAAAGAAAGTCTGCAACGAAGAAGCTCAAATGAACCATTACACTTTTTTGACATCAGAGACACCTATAAATAGGTGAAGTGGCAGTATCATTGTCTCCCAATTGTGCCTGACATTTGTTTGGTTTTGGCAGAATGAGTAGAGTTAGTATGCTCTTACTTCGTTTTCCAAGTCATGACATCAGTGTCTCTGCTGCTGTAAATAAATTGTGTAGCCCATGATTTTTTAGTATCACTTTCATTGTTGTCCTCATCCGACTCTATGATTACGCAACAGGCTTTTAATGAAACAGTCTATGTAAACAAACATTGATATTTCCGTATTACTGCACTTCTGGCCACGTCTACCCAACAACATTTAGTGTGCAACTTATGTCTGTATAGCACTGTGATGAGTTGCTAATCAAATATAGTACAGTTCAAGGTAACAGGATTTTTCTGGACATTTGCCATCGTTCAGTGAAACAAAATATCAGTAACACTACGTTTCACATACACAGACACAGTACAGTGTCACGTTTCGGACAGTAGTTATTTTTCCAAAATCAAATCCAGACAGTCTGGATTTTCAATTTATTTATTTATGACACTTTTCTGTATTTATTTTGTACAATTAATTCACACAATGAACAGAGTGAAACTAAAGCAAAATGTAGTAACTATTAAATAAAATATTGGTGGATTTAAAATATCATAAGATTCATTATATTTTGTAGCCTAGTTGATATGAATTTTATCGATTCTTTCCCTATCTGACCAATATTATTCTGGTCCCTATCTGACGTCGATTCAGTAGGTGGATCAATTATGACACACACACACACACACACATGCACACAATATCTAATTTTATCTAAAGATAAGATATGTTTAAATATATTTCTTGAAATGATTTTCAGGCCAACTCAGTTGTACATTTTGCCAAAGGTTACTTTCTGTACAATTCAATAATAGAAATTATATGTAAAATGCATTGTATTAATACAATTCAAAATATTTTAATGTTGTAGAGAACCATTGAAACCATCCATTCCAAATCAAACTAGCAAACTACCTAGACCACAACAAAAACAAACTACTGTCAAACCTTTTCCTCCTGGACGCACCTTGGGCATCAAGAAGAATGAAAAAAATGTTTTTCCTGAAAAAACAATTCTTCCTGAGAAAAAAACTGTAGCAGAGAAGAATGTGGGTACTGAAAAGAGTGAAATCATTGCTATAAAACCAGTTGAAAAACCAGTTGCAGTTATTCATCCAGTACAGATTCCTGTTTTGGGAGATGTTTGCGATATTGACAAAGAAGATGCTGGAAAACCATTCTTAGTTTCAGAGTATGCAAATGAAATCTACACTTATCTCCGGAATCTGGAAGTAAGCATTTCTATTTTATCATAATTAGTTCATAAATTTTAGTTTTTAGTTTAAAGTAAAAATGCTTTTTCTAGTCAATATTAGTTCATGTATTGATCTGTCAGTACAAAAACTTAGTTTGATAACTTTGGTATTTCATATTCTATAGTACTTCCAGAAATGTTTCCTTAATTTTTTCATTGTTAATTTCTGAATTAATGATAAATGTGCTTTTTATCACAACTAGTACACAGACTGAACCGTTAGTTCTGTTAAGTACAAACTATTTTTGCCATACCTATGTTGTTTATTATTTAGTAGTATTCTTAATGTAAACGATAATCAACAAGAAATGTGTATTTTTGTTAGGCAGGATAGTAAGTTTATTCATCCAAATTTATTTATTAGCAGTAAATTGTAAAATGTGATCAAGTTGAACAATTTTTATGTTTTTAGATGAACTATCCGGTTGCAGAAAATTATTTATATGGACAACAGATTACTCCAAGAATGAGAAGCACTCTTATTGACTGGTTGGTTGATGTTTCAACAACAGTACCACCTGTTCCCTGAAACATTGCATATATGTGTTGCTATCCTGGACATGTTTCTGCAGGTATAATTTAAAGAGATATTTAATCATTGACAAATCAAATAAGAGAAAAGGTTGGTGTTTGTGTTGTGTTAACATCTTATAGTTAACGTATCAACAAATTATCCTAGTTTTGTAAATATTTACTTTTGCAGTTCTGTATATAAAAGGGCTATTCAGAAAGTATGGAATGTTTTGCAATTTAAAAAAAACCAAGTACAAAAAAAAATTGTTATTATATACATGTGAAAGAGGGACTAAAATGCTACCTTTCTAAATAATCACTATCAATTTAGGCAATTTTCATAATGGTGGACGAGCTTTGAAATTCTTGTCACAGAATTCTGCTGTCTGTGATCTCAGTCACTCAGTGGCATGTACCTGGAGTTCCTCATCATTGTCAAAACATTGTGTTGCTAGCCAGGTCTTCATTTTTGGGAACAAGTGAAAATCACTTGGAATAAGATCAGGTCTGTAAGGAGAATGATGAAATATTTTCCAGTTTAATGAGTTCAAGAGTTCTTATTTGCTGTATAAGGTCGGGCATTGTCTTGTCATGCAAAAGCAAAATTCCAAATGACAATTTTACTTGGTGCTTCTTTTGGAGAGCTCTCTTAATATTTCGCGATGTTTGGCGGCAGTACTGCTCAGGGTTTATTGTTTGCACCATGCTCTAAAAAATCAACAAGAATACCTTGCCTGCCGCAGAACACTGTTGCCATGATCTTTCTTCTTGACAAAGTTTGCAGAGATTTCCTTGTGTTTTTAGGGGAACTTATGTGTCCCCACTCCATGGACTGTAATTTTGTCTCACAATTCATATATTTCACCCAGGTTTTGTCTCATGTACTAATCTATCCATTAGTGCATCACCATGACTGTGGTAGGCCTCCAAAAACGTCAAAGCTGCCTCCATTCCTGTAAACATTTTTGGCACCAATCTAGCACAAAATTTGTGGTAGCCAAGCTCCGTGAAACTTGTGGGAAACATAGAGAAAGCTCAGTTATTGTGGTTTTCACGAATCTTTCGTCAACTTTGGCGACCAGAGCATCAGTCACAATGCTTGGACATCCTCTCTTTTGATCCTGAACATTTGTTCTGCAATTTTAAAACTGAATTCACCACTTCCTAACTGAACTTTGTCATTACGTTGTTGCCTTAAACTTCACATAGTTCCCGATGAATTCCTGTTGGTTTTAAGTTTTTTGCCAACAAAAACGAATCTCAGACTGCACTTCAACTGGTGGGATTGTCGATTGCAGCACATATTTCAAATTTGAATATTTAAAAAAATGGACAACACGAAGATGTTCGCATTGTCATGGCTAGAAGCTGACTGATGTGCTGAACACGAGCACATCAATATGTACACAACTGGCAGCGTAAGGTGAAAATGTTACTTTCTGAATAACTCGTGTATGACACGTTTGCAACGAGTCTTCTATGTATGTTCACAAACTGCAGCTGATCGGTTATAAACTGATTATTAAAACATGTACTATATGTGTAAAAAAGCATAGATAGATTAACAAATTATTATTCTTTTGTCAATAATATTTTGCTTTCAGTTTGCATTTGTCTTGATTTTGCCCGAAAAATTGTCTTGATTTTTTTTACAAGTATTACAATGGTATGTATTAAAATTGCTAGGGCTGCTGAACACACTACACACATGCAATAAAGTAAAATTATTGTTGTAAAAAGGGTTTCTTAAATCTATGGATATACAGTGGAGTCCCGCTAATCCGAACACGTGTAATCCGAACGTCGGTTAATCCGAACAGGTCCAGGAGGAATTATTTATAACGATAATGAACAGTTATAGGAACTAATTACTTAAAAAATGAAAATGGGTGCATCATTTCGTACATAAACAAAGAAAACTTTAATTAAATAGACATACAGTATTTTATTAAGACAAATTGTGTACGGTACAGTACATAAATAATGAAGTTAAATACAGTACCAAATTGAAACTTATAGGTTAAGTATGAGTTAAATTACTGTATTAAGAAGTGAAATCAAACAAAATTGGACGTACAGTACTGATATTATTATTGAGTACAATATTAATTGTTAAAAGACATAAATTCAGTTATTGTCTTCTGTCGCATTAAAGAGAGTCTATTGGATGACGCGTAGTTTCGTACAACTATTGAATGCGTGGACCTGTACAATATCCAGTACGCTCACATTGCTTAACAATAGAACTGTCACACTAAATACGGTAAATGTGCTTAGTATTCGCAAACACGTTTATTTGTCAAGAAATACAATGCAACAGTCAGAAAACATGTTTTAATAAACAATGTTGATAATTCTATAACAAAATAGACCCATTCTCAAGTTTAAAACCGTATTTTTCTGTAATCCTGGCTAATCCGAATAGGGCTCGGTCCCAATTAGGTCGGATTAACGGGACTCTACTGTATTTCCCAGTTTAATCAGCAAAATATGCCATAAGATATTTCTTTGTAAAGATGTTGCTTTTTGTTTATATCTCTGAAGTAATGGTTGTCAAAAAATGTCACCAAGTTTTTGCTTCAAAGGTCACTGAAAATTACCAAAAGTTGATGCAATACAAGTTTTTTTAGATCTTTTGGAACTTTCTGGGGTCGGGTTGTAAAATCACAGTAGATATAAAACACCAGTAGTTAACATTGTTACAAACTTGTAAAGTGGTATAGGATCTCTGCTTGAATCAGAATTATAACTTTTTTAAATTGTAGCAAAGTTATTCAAATGTAAGTTACATAATAGATAAAGTACGTTCATTTACTGTTACAGAAAGTGACCACTGTTACAAGAGAAAAGCTGCAGTTGGTTGGAGTTTCTGCTATGCTTGTTGCCTGCAAGTATGAAGAGACGTATTCGCCTGACATAACTGATTTTGTTTACATCACAGACTCCAGCTTTTCAAAGGAAGAAATCCTTGCCATGGAAAAGTATATTTGTCACAAACTGGACTTTGGATTTGGCCGGCCAATATCCTTGCAATTTTTACGCCGTTACAGCAAGGCTGCATGTGTAAGTACTAATTTGTATTTCATGAAGAAATGTTGTAGAATTTTTACAGTATAAATAAGATTTTATAGAACAAATCTATAAATGAGATAGGCTCAGCTGATTTTGAATAAATTTTTTTAATTCGTCATGTTGCAATGAGTCATGACACGATTCATATCTTTAATTCCAAGTAAAATAGTTTACATTCAGTACAGATATTTCTATAAGAAACTATTTTAGAAATAAATTAAAAAATTAATATTTATGACAGCATATTGTATTTTTAACAATTTATTATAATTGGGAAACTAAAATGTAAGTTTCCGAGGTGAAAAATTTATGAATTTAACACTTAACATCTTCACTGTAAAGGCGTCTGCTGCAGTCAACATGTTAAACTGTGCCCTGATCAATGAGTAAAATGAACTCAATGGTGGGGGGGGGAGGGGTTAATGTTCAAAAATGTATATTTTGATTTGAATGGACTAACATTTCAAAATTTCCATGAAAAGGCTAAAGCTATAACAAAGTATATAAAATAATCCATCATTCCAGGCTGATGAGCGTGGAAATTAAATAAAAGTTTTTAACACGTTCACAACTGTGTATTTTCAGATTTTTTTTTTTTATTTTGCATCGAATTTTTATAAGATAAAGGCAATATTTTTTACATTAAACGTCTAAGAATAACGAGAAATCAAAGTAGGCTTTGTAATTTTGCAAAAAAAATATTTCAGTATGTTTTAGCAATGTTTTTCCATGTACCTCAAGGGTTCCTAAGAAATTAATTTATTTTTAAAATCAAGCAATCATGCACAGGATCACATTTAACAAACTACCTAGTCAGGCTAACAATATAAAGGCAATAATGAAATTCATAGCAACATGTACGCCATCAGGCACACAACACTTGTGAAAGATCGCGTTTACCCGATGGGATACACGTCGTCGTGAACATGTTAAATCCATGGCATATATTGGGTATTATTAAAAAGGTCCGTATCAGCTCTTATTGATAATCTTTATTGATAAATTTTTGACAGTGTAGACTATTAAAAAATAACAAGGTTTGATACCTGAGAAGGAGTTAAAATATGTACATACAATTTTCATAGTTCTTAACCCTGGAACTGGCGGTCATATTTCTCTCAGTGGCAGAGTGTTTTAGTACTTCATACATTGCCTTATATTTATTTTATTATTACATGTTTACTATAAAGTACCTATAACTTATTATATATTTCTTTATTCAGCATTGTTCAAGGAACATTTTTCACATAATATAATTGAAACAAAAAAAATACCCTACCCTTACTCTACCTCTTCAGGAAAAAAATGTTTTTTAGAAAAAAGAAAAGTTAGTTCAAAGTTTTTGATTTGTAAAATTGTTGTTGTTAGTGATAAGCAAAATCCAAAATATTCAAAAGGAAGAGCATTTAATTCTGAGTAAAAATAAAACAACACATAGTTTATAAGGTATTTATTTTTACATGTGGTAAACGATACAAAAATCATATACTGACATTCTAAAGTGCTACTTACCAACAAAAGTAAGAACTTCAAAGCTCACTTGGACTTGTACAATCTTGTAACTATTAGTTTATATTAATTTTCTATTTTTTAATTTTTTATTATATATTTTTTTAATTATGTTCTGATTGAATGTCTAAATCGGAATCCTCATCGTTGCTTATTTCATGTACAACTAGTTCTCGAACGCCACTTGAACGATCGCGGAAATTACGATCCATTATGTAAACACGCACAAAACACTTACTATTGTTGTGTAATATACACAATCATCATTACAACGACCTCAAAAAAACAATAAACCAGACAGGACACCATGCAGCTGACGAAATACCAATAGCCGAATGAACCAGTTGACTCATCGCTGCGCGCACAACTAGCGCGGTACGCGGGAGAATGTAAACAAACAGTTTAGAGATTACAAAACGTATGGACATGTAACGAAAACGATAAAATTATTTATTAGTGTATTATTTACATAAATTGAACCTTCCTCTTTCGATTGGTATCAATGTACAACTAGTTCTCTAATGTCACTTGAACGATCGCGGAAATTACGATCCATTACGTAAACACGCACAAAAAAACTTACTATTATTGTGTAATATACACAACCATCATTAAAAAGAACTCAAACAAACAATAAACCAGACTGGACACCATGCAGCTGACGAAATAACAATAGCCGAATGAACCAGTTGACTCATCGCTGCGCGCGCGCAATTAGCGTGGTACGCGGGAGAATGTAAACAAACAGTCAAGAGATTATAAGACGTATGGACGTGTAACGAAACGATAAATTATTTATTAGTGTATTATTTACATAAATTGAACCTTCCTCTTTCGATTGGTATCAATACCGATACTCTTTGATCGTGTTTTAAGTACGTAATATTGAGAAATAAAAGACGTATTAAAACGCCCGATATCGGGCGCTGCCATCTAGGATGCGACTAAAACGCCCGATATCGGGCGTTTGCCAGTTCCAGGGTTAAAGAAAGGTACAGTAATTTGTAAAACAAAGTAAATAGCAAGTTAACCATGCCATTTGAATCAAAATGTTGTAGTTAAAACAAAACCACAAAGTGTTACTACAAATGCAACAATTCTTACCACACAATCCCCGCCCATGGCAATGTTATTCAGGTTACTTTTGGTTACTCTTTCTCTCTCTCTTACTTTGACACAGTCAGATATTTCTGGTTTTTCTAAATTCATTTTGTCGTTTAGTGGTTTACAAAATTTCCAAGAAACCTGAACATTGTATATACCATCACTAGTCAATTAACCACTTTTAAGATTATTAAAACATAAATTTCTGAGAAATCAATTATATATATATATATATATATATATATATATATACACAGGGTGAGTTTTTTAAAGTGATCCAATAGCTAACTTTTTAATTACACGACTTAGCACCACACTTTAAATTTGGAACTTGCCGCCATATTGGCAAAAATGATGAAAACTTCCAGTCCACGTAGCTCCTGAACCATTAGAGGTATTGAAAAACTCTCAAAAGCAAAAATGTATTATTTTGTTGAGTAGAATCTAAAAACAACATAAAATACAGGGTGTTCCATAAGAGATTTTAAAGTTGACCGCCATATTGGAAAATGGCGGCCATCTTCAAAAATTTGAAAGTGTATCCCTGAGTGAAACTTAAAATTGAGCAAGTTCCAAATTTAAAGTGTGGTGCTAAGTCTTGTAATTAAAAAGTTAGCTATTGGATCACTTTAAAAAACTCACCCTGTATATATTTATATATATATATATAAGGTATTCTAAGTTTCAGTTAACTAGTCTTAGCTGTTAAAATGTAAATAAACAATACTTGAAAATAAGCTTGTTATTATTGTATTGATATTTTTTAATAGTAACAATATTCTGTAGAAGTTCTGAATTAAATTATTCTTAATTATGAGGTGGTATGAAATAGTCCTTACATAATTCTAGTCTGTATTTTTGACTGCCATTTTGGTATGAATTAACTTTTTCAATTCAAAAATATGACTTTTTCAAATATTTTTGTAGGCAAAATAATTCTAAATCAGAGAATTTACAGTGGCAGAGGCTTAGGAGAAAAAATCAGTTTTTAGACATGTGATTGTGAAATAAGAATGAGTGTGAACATCAAATTACAGTATTTCCATTGTAACTTATGATCAATCATTGCTTTAGGCATTAGAAAATAGACATGTTTCCCAGGATTTAGATTATCAATATCTGTTTCATTTGTAGGTTTGTGCAAGTTTTAACAGTCAATAAGAACAGAATCTTCTATACCTACATTAATGTTACCTATCGAGCAATGATTAATTATAGACCAACTTCTCTCTTGGAAACTTTTCTACCTGTTCTTCCTATTTACCTCTGAGATATCTCAATACCTGAGATAACTATAAGATTTAGGGATTTATTAGACATCATCCATACTTATTTTTATCTATCTGCATATAACCATAGTGAAATAAATTGAATTACCACATGTTCCCATACTGTTCTAGGCGACTCCACTGCAACACTCAATTGCCAAGTATTTCTTGGAACTAGCCCTTGTAGATTACAGAATGGCACATGTGAAACCGTCTCTTGTTGCTGCAGTGTCCTCCTACATTTCACTGAGGTATTTATCTTGTAAACCTATATTAAATTTGAATGGTACATTATATTTAAGATAAAAACGTTGCTTGATTACTTTTTACTTACTTTAAAATAAACTGTGTTGACACTATTCATGCACAAAATTGCCATTGTATGATCAGACTTGACCTACAAATATTCGTTAGTGGTCATCATGAAAAACTGGATACTCTTTTTTATATTTTATCATTATTTTTTTAAACTTAGTTAATTAGTGAATAATATTTTGTATTTGGAGATTGGGTTGGCTCACTTAAAAGCTTTTAGGTAACAAACGCAGCTTTAATTCTAATATGAAAAAGATAACTTATACTGAATAATACATATAAATCTTGTGATCTAATTAGAAAAACTATTGAATTTTCAAACCAAATAAAGAAGACCGTGGTAATATACTATAATAATATAATTCATCACATAGTAATAATGTATTAATTAGTGAAGCAGAGGAGTGCTCAGTTTTTAACATTAACACTTACATAGAGTAGCCTATAGCTAGGGCAAGTTCGTTTAATTCTATTGTAATGAATAGTCAGCACATTTTTTTTTTTTTTGTTTCAGATGTTTTTTATCACTAGGTTCTTTGGAATAACATTTCATTGTTATCGTCTTGACTGTTTGAAATAAAATTTAAAAAAACTGCTTCTGTGTAGCAGGAGACGATTGCCGGACTGTCGACTGCTTCGACTCATGAATAGTTTTCTCTTGATTTTTGCTTGTGTGAGGTTATTGATTCTAGTGAATATTTGATAACATTTTGTAAGTTCTGTGATCGTATTTCATTCCAAAAAGTGTTATTGTTCAAAACAATTTTATCTCAAAAAGTTTTTAAAACTAATTGTTTTTTTAACCCAATTTAGTAGACTAAATCCTCTCTATTACTTTTTGTTTTCATTGCATAAACTGTGATCTCCTAATCCTTGTTTGGCCTTTTGATCTCTAAATCAAGAGGTCTTCCTTTGACTGAATAAATCCTATGTACCAAGTTTCAAGTCTATAAGACCTTTCTATCACTACCACACACAAATCCACAGTTGTAGACAAATGGACAGATATTTGACCTTTGGTGCCCAAAATCAATAGAGCTGCTCTTCCTGTAACAGGTGTCCAATTCCTTTAACAGCGATGGTCTAGCTAAAATGTATGTCCTTTATATCAGAGAAGCCTCCAGATTTTAATCTAACCAGCTTATAAATGTCCACCATTTACGTACAGGGATGGGTAAACAAACCTAGAATAGAAATAGAATAGAATAGAATATATTTTATATTGCGTTGACAATATATATTACATTGTATTGCAATAGTCAATAATACCAATTTTTTACGGTATTTATCTTAAAAACTAAATCCATTCACTCGACTTTCCATACAGTTGCACGCAGGCACACATTCATACACATACAAAATTCATAATTCGTGGGATCAACCCCCAGGATTGCAACACTGCCGCGAATATCAATCCCAAGTGTGCTCCATAAACTCGCCAACTGAGTAAAAAGCACAAGACACCAGGTAGTGTTTTAATTGGGTTTTAAATTTTTTATGGATTTGTTTCTAAATTTAGTGTTTCAGGGAGATTGTTAATGAATTTGATCCAGCTTGAGAAGGGAGGCGTTCAAATGCTGCTGTTCTATGCTGTCGGGCTCGAAAGCGCCCCCGAGCTCTTGTCTCGTATTTGTGTATATCACTGCCCTGCGTCAATATACACTGAAATCGACAGTAAAATGAAGTCTCTAAAATATACAAGCTGGGTAGAGTTAGCAAAGTTGAGCTCCCTGAAGGCACTTCGACATGACTCTCTGTTGTTCAATTTTGCGATGATTCGAACAGCTTTTTTCTGCAGTCTGAAGAATACTCTTTCCAAGTTTGATATGGCACAACTGCCCCACAGAGAAATTCCGTACGACAGGTATGGAAATATTAATCCATAGTAAGCCATCATTAAGACATCAGACGTACAAAACTTTGATAAATTGCGAAGGACAAAAATTCCAGTTGCCAATTTAGCACATACACTTTCAATGTGAACTTTCCAGGTTAACCCTTTATCTAGGTGTATTCCTAGAAATTTAGCAGAATCAGTTTCTTCCAGAACAATGTTATCCATCATTACTGTTGGGGTTTCATAAGTATTCAACCACGTAAACAGAAGTTGATGTAATTTGTCTTTTCATGATTAGTTTTGAGATTATTTACCCAGAAAATTTTGAATGCAGGAGTTAAGATCAATGAAGGTTTGAATCTCCAATGTAGTTAGAGAATCAGCCCGGAAACAGAGAGTCGTGTCATCTGCGTATTGAATGATTTTCCCATATAAGGCTGACGCATGGATATTATTCACATTAAATCAAGAAAAGGACAGGACCCTAAGATTGATCCCTGTGGGACTCCTTGGTATATTCTAATAGTACTTGATAACTGCATTCTGGACCTGAACACATTGACTTCTACTGCTCAAGTATGAGTGGAGCCACTGGTGTGCTGTCCCTCGTACACCACAGCCTTCCAGCTTGTGTAGCAATATACCATGATTAACAGTATCAAACGCTTTTGAGAGATCAAGAAAGACACTGAGCGTTCTTTGGTATGTCTCAAAGCCTCCACAATAAAGTCTACAAGTTGGGTGATTGCTCCAAAAGTTGATCTTCCTGGTCTGAAACCAAATTGTAGATCAGACAAAATTTTGTGTTTGTCAAGAAAATTAAGAAGTCGGTCCAGGAACAGTTTTTCAAAAATTTTGCTAAAAACAGGTAAAATTGAAATTGGTCGATAGTTATCCGCTAACTTTGGATCGCCTTTTTTTGAAAACAGGTACGACTTTTGCCAATTGGAGTGCGGATGGGAATGTGCCAGTTTCAAAAGAAACATTTATGATTTTTGTCAATGGGCTTAATATGTGCTGATAAACATTGTTTTTATAAGCCACATTGATATGCCATTTATGTCATTGGAAGTTTTAGCTGAAAAACTTCTTACAATACGTCGCACTTCGTCCTCACACACAGGAGTCAGAAACCATAGATGAAGCAGGGGTATGTGTGGTGACTGTATCCAGTTCCAATTCACGGTCAGCATCAAGAGAACCAGCCACTGAGGAGAAAAATTTATTAAATTCCAAAGCTATTGCATTTGGATCGGTTAATTTTTATCCCATCAGCATCAAGCTGAATGGATTTTGAAGATGCTTTATTTGTTGAGTTTTTTATAATGTTCCAAGCTGTCTTAGAAAAGTTAGATGACTGTTTTAGTTTATTGTTTATTTCGTATGATTTTGCAGCAGTTATTACTTTTTTATAAATTCTTTTGTAATTTCCTATAGAAGGATTTGAATCTATAATCATTAGTGTTCCTGAATATTTCATTATAGAATTTTTAATTTATTTCTAGAAATCAGAATTCCAGGTGTTATCCAAGAAATTCTTCTGAACTTTACCTTTTGTTTTTATTTTTCCTAAGGGGACAGCAAAACATTTAAGTGGAACATGAAACAACTGTTGAAGGAGTCGAATATTGTGTCTGCAGAAGTAAAAGAATCTAAAAAAAATCCAATTTTCATCTGCCAGACATTTATTTAAAAGATTTATATTATGTGGATGGAAAATTTCTCCTTAAAATAATGTTGTGGGATTCTTGGCTCACTGAACATCCACGGATCACCACCTCTGTGCGTAATGGTCGGATATAGCAGTGTTCAGCACTGACACAGAACTATTGAGTACGTTTGTTTATGACATTATCAATGGCAGTGGCTCGATGTCGCTGTCACACACGAGTTGGCGAGTTCACAGACCAGCTAAGACTAAAAGATTTGAGCAAGTCTCTAAGCTGTTGAGTTTGCTTATCATTCATATTTAAAACATTAATATTGATATCCCCCATTATAACAAAATATTTAAAATTATTGAGGAGATAGTTTAGAAGCCGCTCAAGTCTCTCGAAAAAAAAACACCAAATTGGCCATTTGGTGATCTGTACAAACCAACTACAGCAATTCTCCCGAGAGAACTCAAGCAGACCTCAACTCCAGCCATCTCAAAATCTAATTCAATTCCCTACATTAAACCTCAGTGGCTCAGACTTGATTCGATCTCGAACTAAAATTGCTACTCCACCTCCCTTATAAAATTGACGCTGAAAGGATTGGGCCAGATCAAAGTTAATAATTTTTGAAAAAATTTATTGTTTCGTTTGTAAATCCGTGTTCCGAAACTATGAAGATGTCTTGTTTTAGTTCCTCACATAGAAGAGAAAGTTCATCTAACTTATATTTGTTGCAGTTTGAGCATTTTGGTGGACTATGCTGAACGTAGAATTTGTTAAACAAAGTTTTATGTCTGTGTTTTACTTTTTGGAAGAGGTTTAAGTTCTGTGTTGCAACTCTGGGGTGGAACCTGTGTCCCCTAAAAAATCATCTGTACAAGTTTTGTTGTCAAGTTTTTGTTATAGTTGTGGTAAACACCGGCACTGGACTGTCTCTTTCCTCATGTGACTGCAGCACTTCTGATGTAGTTGAGGTGGTGAACTCTGCTTCTCCTCCAGGTATATCAGTGATCCCTTTGACAGCATCCAGTATGTCTCATGGGGAAGTGTAATTAGTTCCACTCTCAGTAGCTTGTGGAATGACGTAACCTCGTATATTTTTGGATATATGATTCTTAATTCCAAGACAAATTTGGTTTGAGAGTTTAATTTTACCGCTTGCATTAAAGTGCAGGCCATGTTTGGTATGATCATGCAAGGTATATTTAGTATTTGGAACAATGACAAAGTTGAGGTTATCAAGTTTTGAGACTCTTATGTATTCGATCAGTTTGATATTGGATCTTTTAATAGCATCATTGGTGTTGAACCCCAACTTATCAAATCTATGTGGAATTCCAGGTATAACTACATTGGTTTTACGGGCTACTTGTTTTATTAAATCAAACCGAAAATCTAAATCTGGTGTTCTATTGTTGAAATTGTTTGTTCCTGCTAAGACAATAACATAATCCCCATTCTGGTAGGATTCTGTTAGTTCTTCAATATTTTCAATTACATCATTAAAATTTGCATTGGGTTTGATTATTGAAGTAACCACAAACATTCTACCAAGCCTGGTCCCTGATGTGTTCACCACAGCCTCTCCCATGACTATCTGCCAGAATAAGGATTTTATTTTTGTTTATTGTTTCCAGACTCCATTGAAGGTCTATGCATATTTTGTTTAACGGTATGTGTAGCAGTATGACGTTGGTTTTTACTTTTTGTTTTATTTTGTCTTGTAGATTTAAAAAAAAATTGATTTATTTTTGTTAATTTGTTTCCTGCCTTCCTCTTTTGATTTTGTAGCTACTTCTGTGTCATCTCCAAATTCATCCTCATCAGTCTCCTCTCCTGACAATACTTCAAAGCGATTGTTCGTGTCAATCCAACTACTAGTGGTTTGGATTTTGGAGGTACAGATTTTTTATGTGCCACAGGAACTTTTTGCCACTTATTTTGGTCAGCAACTATGTTTTGCTTAGTCCCTGTGTTCAGTTTTAAAGGTGGAAAACACTGAATACATTGAGAATTGTGAAATTGTGAATACCTTGTAATGAGTCTCAATTTATTCTTTAGGATATATATTAACGTGTTTTATATCAAATTCAATATTATATTTCTTCACTATACATTTTATTAACCAATGGATCAGTATGAAGTTTAAACCTTTGGCTCAGAGCCTGTCATCTCAGGCATATCTTAAAACTTCCAACCTAGTTTTGCAGTTTCGTTTTACATTTAGGATCTTCCATTCTTTAGAGAATTAGATCAAAAACCATTTGTGAGTGAATATTTATGGCTCCCTACAATTTGTACGTTCTTGACATCTCCAATGTTCATCTTGAATGTTTTGGATTGATAGTGAAAATAATTGTTCAATAGTTCTTTTTTCCCAAATTCAATACCTTCTTTCAAAAGGAGAGTCAATACCTTCTTTTAAAAGTAAAACTGTAGAAATCTCTAACCAATACATTTGATTTTTGCGTGAACAAGTATGTTCTGTGTACACAAACAATTGTGCTAAATGCCTTTTCCATGTCACACAGTTCTGTAAGGAGTTTCTTTACCAAGGTGAGAGAACTCAAGGATATGTTTAATTCCTCTTGTCATAGTGCAATTACACACTAACATTTTACTTACACAGTTTTATTCATAAACAATAACACACTCATTCATCATGAGCCACTTTGTACGATAACAAGTGAATAACTGTATCATATCTATCAAATATCCTAATGCAGGTCTTATTTTATACCACAGCTGTATGAACCAGTAATAACATGACTACCAATTACAGCAGATGTAGACGGAATTAAGTACAATACGTTCATAAAAATTATGTCAAAATTGAGGGTTATGATAAATTTGAATTTTTCAGCATTACTGACAACGGTTTGGAGGCTACAAAAGAAGTCTGGACAAAAACTCTCACTCACTATTCTACATACACCTACAACCATTTGAAGCCATTAATTCCTGTCATGGCATCCATTATTATCAAAGCTCCATGTGCCAAACTTCAGGTATGTAGTTGTTTTCACTGTACAAAGGTATAAATAAAATCTATCTCCTTTTTAGAAAAAGTTTAACAATAACCTCTCTTAAGTAAATTATACATGGTTTAACTATTAACCCTATGCACTCGAAGGCAGTATTTATAATATTTGTTCTTGGAGCTCGTATGGCCTCCACCATTTTGTTGGAAGTTCGGATTAATTTTTGCCATAATGTTATTTCAGCTCATATGTCCTGCTGTACTGGCCAAGATATAATACATCCATAGCTCGTAAGGCCAGCACCACTGGCCACTAAATATAGCAGTTATATTTTATTGTTGTCTTTGTTTCATAATGAAAGGTAATTTTTAAGTAAAGCAGTAAATTTTAAATTAGTCTATAATTCTAGTTTTATTTAGTAAAAAAATGTAAAATAGTTTATGTCAGAGTAAAAAATAACTGTAAAAGTCTACTTTATAACATCTTATTACATATCTTTGTGAACAATATACGCATAAGAGATAAATTTTAAATTATTTTTCATTTCTTCTTTAAACTTTTAAATTACTATGCAAATAACGCAGAGGAACTTGAAAAATAATGCCGATCTGGGGAGGCAAACTACAAATATGGCCGCTGAGCTGCCAATGAAAGTGGTGCAGAGCAGCCATCTGTACTGGCCATACGAGTTGCGAGGACAAACTACGGCAAAACTAACGCAAGTTGTCTGTAACCTTGATGTGGTAAATGCTGCTGGCCTTTTGAGTGCAAAGGGTTAAGTATCCCCTACCATGTAGTCATGTGGTGTTGGCAATGTGATGGTGCATCCCCTACCATGTAGTCATGTGGTGTTGGCAATGTGATGGTGCATCCCCTACCATGTAGTCATGTGGTGTTGGCAATGTGATGGTGCATCCCCTACCATGTAGTCATGTGGTGTTGACAATGTGATGGTGCATCCCCTACCATGTAGTCATGTGGTGTTGACAATGTGATGGTGCATCCCCTACCATGTAGTCATGTGGTGTTGACAATGTGATGGTGCATCCCCTACCATGTAGTCATGTGGTGTTGACAATGTGATGGTGCATCCCCTACCATGTAGTCATGTGGTGTTGACAATGTGATGGTGCATCCCCTACCATGTAGTCATGTGGTGTTGACAATGTGATGGTGCATCCCCTACCATGTAGTCTTGTGGTGTTGACAATGTGATGGTGCATCCCCTACCATGTAGTCATGTGGTGTTGACCTACTTTCATGAGTAAAACCTGTTGTTTGGTCTATCTAATTGCTCTGTGACATCTACCTGTTCACCCACAAGTAAAAAGGTAGATTTGTTGAAGGTAGTGTACAATTTTTAATCACATTATGCATGTATAATGCAAGCTAATGATTCTGATTCACTGGATTTATTGTTTCCTGAACAATACCCAGGGGGATAAAGCACTGGAGCAGAGTTGCAGGGCCATATCTTGAGTCTGAGAAGTAATATGTTTGCTTCATTGTATTTAACAAAAGAGTTATTTTCTTCACAGAAAACATTTTAATTCTACAAGTGTTGTTTTACTGGTCTAAGTGATCATTGTTATATTTACAGGCTGTCCCAAAGAAATATGCGACTTCAAAGTTGCAGAAAGTCAGCTGTCTTCCAGTCCTTGTGTCGGAGGAAATGCAGAAATTGGCTGAAATGCAAGAATAAAAGACAATTATCTGTATGAAACCAAAATACTGAAGAATTCATAGACTTATCTTTAAATTATTATAGTATTCGTATTGTATATTTAAGAACTATTGTGCATTTACAGTTTGACAAGCTATAGTATTTAAGCTGGTGTTTTATTATATTTTATAAATTTAGAACTTTTACAGTTATTATTACTATTATTATACATATATAACTTTCCAAATTTCAGTCCTTTTATGGAAGTGCATTTATATAATTTTAATAAATGTCATTTTTTACATGAGTTGTTTTTTTATATTGTTGACTATTTATACTAAAAAGTACAATACTTTCTTTAATCATTTCACTCTTTATACAATTTCGCTACATTCACAATGGCCTTCATTCACAAGCCTTCAAAGGTTTCTTTTTTCTCTTATATGTTGGAGTACTTTTATCTTGTGCTTTTATTTGTTTATTGTATCTGTACATTATTATACATTTTGTTTTTATGTAATGAATTAGATAGATTTAGGATTAAGTTGACTGTTTCTTTAATGTGTTATGTCTGTCAGTAAACATTGACATAATATTGTAAATAAATGAACAATTGTTAGAATGTTTGTGTATGGTGTAGTGCACAATTCCAACTTATGAACTTTCTCAAAAATTAATCTTAAAATTAAAGTTTTTTTTTGTGGTATTTGGCTTTCATAAAGTTTTTTGTTTGTAAATATCTCATGTGCTCTTTTTTATTCTGAAAAGTATTATTTTGCTTGTATTCAATGTATAAGAAGTATTTACAGCTTGTAGTTTGATTTACTTTACATTACAATTGTGGTTTTAGTCCAAAGGTAATTTGAAACTTATGCAGTCGGATATTAAGTATGTATTGTAAAATGTGTGATGGTACAAAAAAGTAATATATAAACATTATAGTATAAACCTATTATTTAACCAGAACTATTCTTATCATTTTATGTAACAATACATTAACTTTACTACAAAGTATACTATTATTTCCTTCAACTTAGAAACTATATTTTTCTACTTTTGACTGTATTGCTGGAGAAAACTTCATGTTTACTTATATGAGTAATTTAAAGGTTTGCAGTTACCCCCAAGTTGTCTCAAAGTTTGAAAATAGTGTTGTTGTGGTCTCTTTGTTTTGTATTTTTATAACATAAAATTAAAAAATAAGAATTGTGTTTTTCTCCAAACCCGTTTATATAGCCTATTATATAAAATACGACAAACATTTCTTACGCCATAAGATTGAGTAGGTAAATTAACTTATAACACCAGTGCCTACAGATCATGAGTATCTGAGTAGAAGTCCAATACAACAAAAGTTGTGTTTTGATTAGAAATTTTAGATAGTATTGAAGAAGACATTTTTTTAATGTGGGTAATGTGGTAGAAACGGGACAAGGCGATGTAAGAAGAGTTAGGCCTAGGATACGAACTAGAAAGCTAAGACCCAAGTCTGATGTTACCCAAATAGTACAAAGACCTGGATCCAGGTAAAATAAACCCAAAACAGACCTCATATTACACGTCAAGTAACTAAAAACTTTGTGATGTCTTTGTATTTTGTGGTATCTTAGTGCTTTTTCCACCTGTATGTATGTAATTTTTGTATACTGCTTTTGTGTGTGAAATAAAACATCTGTCTTGTATCTTTTATTGTAATAGTTTACACCTATGAACAAAAATTAAAATATATTATAAAATAATGTATAGTATTAATTTATATAGTGTAAGCCTACATTTTATTGTTCTGAGAAAAATTTACAACATTAAAGAAAAGTCCATAAAATGTTATTTTTATTTTGAAAAAAAGGTGTAAAACAACAAAATGTATAAATACAGCCTTGGCATTGTTGAAATTATTTTTAATGAGGCTTGTAAATGTTAATTATTCTACAAATAACTATTATTATAAAATATTGTAACATTAACAGTTAATCTGTAGTGTCAGATTTCAGATGGTGCACTCAGCAAAATGTGAAATAGAACGATAATACATTAATTCCAGAAAATATTATTTTGTCAGTACACAAGTATAAGATGAATTTGTAAGATTGTAGTTTATTTACTTTACATTAGTACAATTTTGGTTTTAGCTCAACATGTTCGTCAAAGTGCAAGTTACACCAAGTTCTAGAAATACATTTCATGCCAAAAAACTACAAAAATATTTGCAATAATAGTAAATACTGAAAAAGGATAAAGTGTTTGTCATTTTTAATACATTGTACACATAAGTAACTCACTGCAATGATTTATCTGAATGTATTCATTTTTATGTCTGATAAACATCGAATTCTTACATACATTTCAATTTATTACTATAAATACTTTTATTTACGATTAAATTTATATTATTCAATTTAAGATTTCATACCATAACAAGCTAATAATATCAAAAACATGAGGTTTCTGAAGAACAAAATATGCAGATTTAGAATTTTAATACACTCACGAGCTAGTGTTAAATCTCCTCTGAACAGTCTCAAGTCTATTTATAGTACTCAACAGTGTGGGGAGACCAAATCATGGAGGCATATGCCAGGCCTTTGTGCTGTTTCCGAAGTAACAGGATGTGTAAGGTTGAGGTAGGGGCTGTCAAGGTCCATGAGGAAGGATTTTTTGAATTAATCACTGTCATACGTCCTTGAAAGGAGGGAAGACCTCTCCAGTCAAAGTAGACAGGAGATACCATGCCCTTATGTTAGGCTATCGCCTTTAACATTTAGGAAGCTCACCCTCTACAGTAAACTAGACCTATTGATCTACCCATGCAACCTAATATCTTTACATTGCAGTTAGTAATGTGTTGCTCCTGGACATCCATCAGGTTACCCACATTTTTAAGTGACACATTGGTTTAACTAATGGGGTTAAGTTAAGAAAGAATTGTTGCTAGAAAACCCATGCTTATTGGGGTTAGTTATCCTGCTAAAAAGCGGGTTTAGGGTTTAAACTCCAAAATTACGCTCTCAAAGATTTTACTGCCGGAGGAATAGTTATGAAACAATAATTTGTCGCTAAAATGGCCAAACTTGTGTATAGGAAAATGTGACAATTGTTGAGGATTTTTAGAAATATTCCATTATAAAGACTCCCAAGAGCTGCTTGTAAGGTTCAGCCAACAGGTGATTTCAGTAGTTTTAGAACAGGTGGTATTCCATCAGGACCAGTTGCCCTAGTGTTGAGTTCAGCCAATATCCACTTTACCTCATCCACATAACCTGAATCTATCTGACAAGTTTGGAAAGGTTGAGTATAGTGATGTGCGATTGTGAGATATTACAGTTAAAACAAGAGGATGTAAGACTTGATACTACACATGCCTTTACATTTTCCTATCTTTATCCTTTGTACATACTAAAATGACTCAAAAGATTTGGAAAAAAGTTTTTCATAATATGTTATGGGTTTTATGATGAACCTATTCCAAATTATGTTTGTGGTTTAGTTATGGAAAAAGAACTATTTAACAGGAGAGAAATAAATTATATTGAAGTGGTTATACTTTTTGAGGCTGCTAATATTTCTCCCTGCAACAAAGCATACACTTCATTTAACCCTCTCCCGGTCGAATTACCGCGACGTGCTTTTGGCGCTACTGGGCTGAATTAAATCGGGCGCTCTGATAGGAGGGGACACTTATTCGCGTTTTTACTAAGTTAAGAACTTTATTTTAATAAAACTATTATGTATTGTGCATCGTTACAAAGATAATTAAATCCTCTATAATAATGTTGTATTTATTTTAAAAAAATATATACTTATGAGGTAAATTAAAATCAAACAAAAAGTCAAACTTACATGAAAAATCTTGTTTTGATTGATTCTGAAAACAACTAACAAAATGATTTCAGTAAATGAGTGGTTATAAAAAGTCTCAAATAGTTCATCAAATTACGTAACATAGCAGCACAAGTCAGAAAGAATTACTACTAAACAACTAGATCACCGTCAATGAAGTAATCAATGAACCGTTTCAAATTATTAATCCTAGATAGCGTCCCTAGTCATAAAACTATGAATAAACAAGGCAACAATGACACTGCCAATAGATATTTCCAGTATTAGTTCCCTAAACAACCGTATGACAGCAGCACAAAGCAGAGGGCGTTGATAAAGCAGTTGGAGGCGTTTGGACTTTTGAGCCAGGCGCCCTGCCGAGGCGTTTGCCCGGGAGAGGGTTAAAATGTTCCCCCACCTATTAAGGATACTGTTTAAAGGTCTCAATGCTCTTTGTAGAATAAAGACCCAGCTAAATGCAACACGAGAAGAGAGACTCTTGAATTGTGTTTAATGATGACCGGAAATTATTCACAAAAACTAGAGTGATCTGAAACAAGATTAGAACAGGATTTCATCGAACTTAAGAAACATTACATCAGTACAAGTATACACAAACATTTGTGTAACTAAGGTAAGAGTCAAAATTATCTGCAGGCTATTATTTAGCTAATGATATATAATTTGGTTTCATTTAAAGCCTGAAACGAAGTTGGCACAGCCATAAGTAAGTCTTAATGTAAGGACAATCTTGGTATACTCCCGGGTCAGCTCGCATTTGAATTACAGTGCTAGCAATGCATAGCAGATGGAGAAAATTTATTAGAGTAGGCGATGGGGCAAAGTACTTCTCATGCTATCTTAGGGCTAAGCGGCAAGAAGTTTATGCTGGAAAGAAAGTTGCCAATATGGTCGTTATCGCATCTGCTAACAATCCCTGTAGAGAAGCATAGCAGATTGTCAATAATGCATACAAAAAATATACTTAAAATTTAAGACTGTTCTAAACGATTTTAATCACTTTCTGTTAGCTGAAGTAGACAGAATGTTTTAAATATAAATTGAGAAACAAATAACCACTCCCCTCCTTAAGGACTATGCTGAATAGAACGGCTGACCTTTGAAGTTGGATTCTTATCACACCTATTGAAGTTACAAAATGATCTCTTACTTTAAAAACGCAAGTTCCTTCTATATTTTTTTGTATGTCTATTGGTATTCTGAAACATTGTGGCGGACGTCATAGCCCACCCTTGGATCGAAATAATTCATGCATGTTTAAAGGCTGGAGTTTACCCAGACATCTTGTACAGTACAGGACAGTACCAACTTTTAAAAAGAGAGATCCTGAAGCGATGACAAACTACAGGCCATTCAATGTGCTTGAGACACACATGAAGCAAACGCTCGTAAACTAGTTGAAGTGAAATAGCTTTTTCTCTGAAGCCCAGCATGGATTTAGAAGTGGTAGGTCTGTGGCCCTGTTGGTATCGTAGGATGTGAAGTTTTTGAGGAGAAGGCATTGATGCTGGCTGATCTAAGTAAAGCCTTCGATTGTATCCCGCATAACATTCTTATCGACAAACTAGTGACCTATGGAGTTCGTGGTGAAGTTCTGGCTTCATTTCGTTCCTATTTACAAAAATAGAAAGCAAGTGATGTCTGTAAATGGAGCAAAGTCGCAGCCACGGCCTGTGAAACATTGAGTACAGCACGGCTCTATTTTGGGATTGAGTACTTTTCCTGATAAATAATTGTCTTCTTTTTGCAGACGATACTAAAACCTAGATTTATTCCAATGAAAATATACCTGAATTGGCACGATCATGTAAATTAATGATCAAAGAATGGTTCCTGTAAATAAACTTATCTTAAATAAAGGAAAAACACAGGTGATAATTTGCAGTCAGAAATCCAGGTAACTCGATGTTCTGGAGCAGGTCCATGTTTCACTTTGAATGGGAAGCTAACCTAAAAAGGCCACATTAAAAGTGTCTGTACAAAACTGGCAGGAGTCACTATTTTATTGCGTAGGCTGAACCCGATGCTACCAAAACAATATTTAATAACGGTGTACTACGCACCATTTCACAGCCACATAATGTATGGCCTGCAACTCGGAAACCATACCTGTAGTTTATTGATAACAGTTGTATCATTTTCATATAGAAAATGTGTAATGTTGGTACCACTGATTAGTAAATAAACCAGCCATGGCCAAACAACCACCTAGTTCCATTCATCCCTCTCATTGTCCATGACCAGATGCCATTACTGAACATATCCCTGGAAGGCTTCGGCATTAAATTAAAATAAAGTGTATCTATTAAACCTATCAATGTATGTATTTTGTGAATGCTATTTAAACGTGATTATTATAAAACATTACAATGCCCAAGGGTGGAAAGACGTAGTAGTCTTCCAGAAGAAGGCCCGGCGTATAACCAGCTTTGCAGGATTTTGTGACAGTTGTATGCATATGTTTGTGGAGCTAGGTACTCTTAAGATCATCGGGCAGTACATTAAAAAACCTGCATTGTGTTAAGGCAAATATGTCAAAAGACAACACCCGCAGAACGCATAATTTAAAGGTTCCGTTCTGTAAGCTAAGCTAAGGAAAGACTGCTTCCCGGCTCTCGCGATTAGGCTATATAATGCTCTTCCGGATGGGGTGAGTCAAGGAATTGGAATATTGCAAATTAATTTTTTTATTCACAGAATCACCATTTACAATACAGATCAATACAATGCAATTATGGCTATTGACCAGTAATTGTAAGCTAATATTGAGGTAAGCTAATACTAAAATTAATGCTAAGTAAACAATAACATTATCAGATATAACATGCAAATCAGTAATAACGGATAATAGTCTAAAAACAACTCAATAAAGCAAAAGATTATAAATAAACATTATAACAGACATTGTAATTGTGCTGTATGACTAGAATTAATATCAGATGATTACAAGCAATAAATTAAATGGAATAAACTAAGACTGTCATATTATTGGCACAACAAACAGACGAAGAATTACAAATTTAAATACATAACAACAGTAAACCATACTAGATTAGAGGCATTTATAAGGAAAAGAAGCAACAGTGAATCATATAATTCACTAGAACAATAACTAATCATATATATTCAAATTAAACTCAATAAAAGAAAGAAGAACTAAAATACTATTACTACTAATATAAATAATGACTGTTACTAAGTAATAAATATCAGTTGTGGTCAAGCACAAATCTATATTTCCTTGAGGTTTCGTTTAAAAGATGACGGGAATCCATGGAAAAAGTTCAAACCTGTTTCCCATCTCACTACCAGCCAGCAGAAGTCTCGAGATGCCACTGTGGTAAGAATATTGCGTTGGCATAAACCTCCTCTGGAATACTGATCTCGATATTGTGCCTCTAGGGACGATAAAAACAACATCGCAGAGCAACTCGGAGCAATCCAGGTAACCGTTTATCAACCTGCATAGGAACATGAGGCCCATAACCCTTCGTCTTGAGTGTGAATTCCAAATCTTTCTCCAATCACCTCAGAAGGTATACCACAGTATAGATAGCCCAATTTAAAGTAGAGACTAGAGTCCTGGATTAATAAGAATACGTTTTATTCCATCAAAGGAGTTTGTTTTTAATTTGTTTAGATTAGCCGGGCCACTATCTAATCCGCCACCATGACGACAAAAATTAAAGTCACCAGGTGTATATGGGTTGTAAAACTGAACAGCTTGTAAATATTTCTTAAAGTAAGTTAGTTTTGACCTAGCTAATACAGCAGTGATGGTCAAAGGCAATGAAAGAGGTATTCTAGGTAGAGGTATTCTAGGTAGGTTTCTGGACAATATGTGCCCCTTTTCACAATGTCTCCATGGGTGTGGTTATCTACACCTAACTCACAAACATTCTCTTTCCTCTTCCTTTACGTAAGTAAGGACAACTGTGGTGGTCCATAAACTACTAAATATGTCTTTAGAGAATCCATATAGTATGTTCTCGTTCAATTCGTACTTCTCTTATATTGTTGCGAAAATAACATTTTTCTAAGTAAAATAGCTGGCATAGTTGCTAATCATTAGGGTCTAGTATTATTCTTGACCCACTTCCACAGGAATCACAGAATATCTCCAAATGTTGAACATTTGATTTAGCAAATAATGTACTAGTGGTTCAACAAAATACCACTTTGTTCAGTTTTTCAGGTTTTTCCAGATACGCATAGTTATTTTCGAAGTTATTGTAAAAATATCTATGAACGTTAAATGAGCACGCTGATAGATGTTGTTTGCAGTAAATTATACTCGTAGTTATATTTTGTAGTATTTGAAATCCATTCTAAGGCTCAATATTTGAGTGCTTAGTTGGAGCAAAAGATTAAGGTTATTCTTTTGAGATCTAAAGTAAAACAGTGCGCTTTATAGTGCAATATTCTTTTATACAAAAACATTAACTTGTAATCTAGTATATTTATTAACTCTTTATAACGTGATTTCCAACACTCAATAAATGCTACTAATAAAATCAAAGTATTGATATTTCATGCAACTGAATAAATAAATTTTACTACATCACCATACAAATTGGCTTTTCTCTTTCGTTAAAACCCGCTCTTTTTCGTGTAGGATTAGAAAATAATAGTTATATCTGTTATAGTGTACTTTATTAAGTATCACAAATATTCTGTTGGTCTATGAATGTTAGTTTAATTTATGTAGACGTGAATAGAAAGGGAAACTAAAGGAGAAATTTAACAGCTGATTGTGTAAACATCGGATCATTGTAATTGACCACCTCTAATCTGTCTGTCAGTCAAGATATTTTGTTGTGATCTAGTGATAGAGTGTTTTCGAGTAATTTATTTAAGTGTTATACGTCGTCATTTGTTACAGTTTTTAGTTCGAGAACGATACTCTATGATTTGAATTTAATTTTTTAAAGTGTCGATACTATTATGTAGATGTGAATGTTTAATTCAAATATGTGAACGACAATCGTGTGTTCAATATGTGGATCAATTTGAAAAACCTAGACCCATGCAAATCGTGATATATCGTGTTTCATACAATTATTAGATTTTAATTAGTTGGAGTAAGTTAACTTTCAAATTGTTCCAATAGTAAAGTGTTAAGAACGAATAAATCATCATTCCAATTATGTTGGTCAATGTTTGAAAAATTGTCAGAAATATTAGGCTATTAAGTAGCATAAAGCATTTCTTCTCTTCTTTATTTAACTACTCTCCAACAACAGCACATTTAAATATTGTATATGACACATTACAATTTTTAATTACCGAGGTTCAATTTTAGGCTTACTTTGACTAAGTTAATGTAATGTTTTTTAAAAAGACTAGTCCTAACTCTGGGCCAATATTTTTAAAGCATCAGTTTCTTTTTTAAATTTTATTGAGCACAACTAATGCAGGATCATATTTTAATACTGTACAATAACAGCCTAAAGTTGCAGTATAATAAGAGGCCACCACCACAATAGAATCATATTTATGATTGTTTAAACTATAGAAACAAAAATGTTGACACAAATTACGTTAAATCAAAACTATCTATGTTCTATATCTATAAAATGCAACAAACAAAACAGTTTAACATTTAGTTACTTTTTACTGTTCTTAAAGATAGTATAATATGATTCTATTTTGGTGGTGGCCTCTTATTATACTAGAGCCTATCCTAATCTACTAAAATTAATTGTTCAATATAAAACATTGGTAGAGACATTCTGTAATATATAACAAATTCCAGTTGTAGAACCTGTACATTGAAATAGGCCTAAGTAACAAGCATGCTGACCATTTTCAGCAAACAAAGTGTAGTAAGGAATTGATTAAGTGTACTATTTTGTGTACTGATTTGATGTGACCTTTTACCAAAATTATCAGGGATCATACAACTTGATATTAATGATAACTAGGCAAATAGACAGTGTATTCTCGGGTTATGGGTCTGATTACGGGACATGGTCACCTAAGGAAGCATCAGAGTTGGCATTCTTTGGGAAATTTCCGCTCTGTAGAATGTGTGATGAGCAGGAGGAAACTGCTGAATATCTGCTCTTTGGCTGTCCTGCAATAGCAAAGGAGCACTACATCAAGTTTGTTAGTCTGGACAACGGTGGTGAATTTCCCCAGGACCTGATCGGTTATTTTCGGCTCTTAGTAGAACTGCTAAAATGTTACGATTTGATCAATTGATGTGACACATAATGTTATTGTAAACACAAATATTACTAATTAGCCTATATTTAAAGGAATATTCTGTACCGTATTTTTTATGTAAGGGTAGACTTTTATAAGTGGTGTCGGTACTTTGGGATTATACCGACCACACCCAGATATGAATCGTTATTTGACAGTTTGCTTCTACTGATTACTAGATTAGCGTAGAACAATATTTCGTCATGATAAAGCAGGAATTGTCTTATCGCAAACTCCTCCCCATCCTCAGACAGAGGTCAAAGTCGAGCGGTCTAGTAGATAACGTGATTGCAGAGTCTCACGGCCCGTTCAGCTGGTGAGTCGCTTTGTTGTACTTCCGTGTTTTACCCCTACATTTCTCCAAACACAAAAATTCAACAAAAACAAACATTACCATACAAAAACTAAACTCTTTATTGAAAAAAACACACAAAACTTCTTTTTATTCTTGATCACACTCCGCCACCCAAAATGCGAGTGCCTCCGGCCTTCGGTGCTGCCCTCCGCTGATGTCAACGAAAGAAAAACATCCCTCGAGATAGTACCTATCATTAAAATATCGAGAAAGATAAGATAATAGCGACAAAAATACCGATCACAATACCTAGAAATGCTTGTTGATTGATGGAATGTTAGTTCTGTTACTCAACTACATCGTTTTATAACGTTCTAAGTTCATTGAAAAAAGGTTTAAGCGTTGGGGGCATATAATGGAATCTGACCCCATTAACAATTGATAATTGTAAGTTTGTAATTTTGTAATTAAAGAGTTGTTTTTTTCGTTCTATCATGTTTGTTTCTATAAATTTATATTTTTGTGTTCTTCATACTGGTGTGGTCGGTATAATCCCAAAGTACCGTGGTGTCTCTATCAGTACAATGTACTTTGGTATTATCCAGAAACGACTATTTTCGGAATAACTTTTTTTTAAAAGAACCTAAAAGACTATATTAAGGAACATGCTTTATATGACTTACCGTGAAAATTACATATTGAATATTATAATGATTGGTTTGTTTTCTGCCTTCCAAAAGTAAATGATGTTGGCGAGGAGGAGGCCACTCTGTCTCTCTTACTTGTTTTTACGTGATATAAGTAGGTTTAGATTAGTTTATCATAAATATGTTACTAATTAAACCGAAGTTAAAGATAAATTTTACTAACGCTCATGACCTGGGGGGTACTATCTCGACGGACGTTTTTCTCTTTTCATAAAAAATGTGGGATGGCGCCACAAAGCCCACACTGATGACCAAGGACACTTTTAATCGGTACTTTCCCAACCTCAGATCACGTCTCAGATCATCCAATTTCTGGATGTCACATCCTTTGGTGCTACCCTGCACTGACGGCGGTGAACAAAAAACATCCCTCGTGATAGTACTGATCAGTAAAATATAAAATTCCAAAAGGCTGATCACTAATGCTTGAGAGCTACAAATATTATAAACTCATCCAACCATATTATTGTATAAATTATATTATTAGAAAGAACAAACTTTATTTGACATGCTGTGAAAATTACATGTCGTTATGATGATTATGTTTTCTGCCTCCCAAAAGGAGGCCACTCTGTCCCTATATGCAAAAACCATTTACCAGCACAAAAAAAAATGACCATTTCTGTAAATGAATATGCAACTAAATCCAACTCATCAGGAAAAGCAAAGTCGAGATACCCACAGGAGTTGCACAAATGCTAACAGGACCAAAATAACAATGGAAAAGCAATGAATAATCTTCACCATGGAGGCATAAACGATGAAAATAGTACAAAAAACTCTTAAATAATGTTCAAATGCAGTAGGTAGACCTAATATTTCTGCTCATATTTTCATGTGAATGTTGGCATCACTGTTATCCCCTCCTATGTAACCTATCCCTCCTTAGCTTTTTATCCTCCCGTACCCAGAAACCCCGATTCCCCTTGCTCCCCAAAATGTATGAACTAATTGAGATATAACCTAGTTATTAATATAAATATATACCACTTTAATAATTACTATGCAATATATGCGACCGCCTAAAAGTTCTTTCTGGAATTGAATGTATACTATTTAAAAAAATCATTAAAAATAGTTTTAGATCTTTTGGCAACGTGGCTAAAGTAAACATTATCCCCATATTTAGCTAAACAAACCTGTGTGGAAAAATATGACCTTTGTTTATTTGCAGACCACTGTTCTTTTAACCACTGCTCATAATAAATTGTACCTGGAATTGAAGATGTATTGAATCAAACTTTCTGTTTCAATGATTTACTGTAAATGGCGATGACATTTCTGGCCAAAAATCATATTAGTGGCCAACATATTGATGTTTGTATCAGAGGATGTGTTGTTAACTATTTGAGCTTTAGCAAAGCCTATCACTCGAGGCACTGGAAACATTTTATTTTTGTCTAACTGTCCGCACAATATCTAGAGAACAAATTGTTCTATAGACTAGAAATTTCTCATAAAGCTTCACATCTATATAGGCAATATTGAGTTCCGTAATGGTGCGTTTTACTCCATGGGATTCTGCTGAATATTAATGAACATATTTAAATTAGTCATATGGATAACCATGATGGTAACAAGAAAATTACAGAATAAATAGATAGTAACGTATCTTGAACATTCTCTCTGCTTTCACAGAGGTAATGATTTCAGTCATGGTAACCAGTAGCTATTACTCGTGGAATGAGTGGTTCTTGTTTCATGCCCATTAGGTCAATTTCTATTTGAACTTAGTAATGAAACCAAGTGTTTCATGTTCTGAGTATTGAGTATTGTTTTGAAGTTTAGAAATGTACTGTAGGCCAAACCAACTGTTAAACTACTGAAATTACAAGAAGTTTTTCTATTTTGAGGAACCATCACACTTCTATGTACAGCAGTGCTGTAGGATGAAATGTTATATCATATCAGGATTTCGGACATTTGCCATTATTATATGTTATAAAAGGTATAACACAATGTTTGTTTGTGAATCAATCCTCTTAGTCAGGTGGAGTGGCTAACCCCCCTCCCCCCACCTGATGAAGAGGTTATATTCCAATCCTCGAAACATTGCTTCGGACCATTTCTTAATGTCCGAAATATGACAGTAACGTGATAAAACTCTGTGGCAGTTAATCACCAAAGAATAAAAATCTAACTTTAATCAGTAGGATATTTGTTCTTGAGTTAAATTGTGCTCTTTTGTAAACAAAATATACAAAAATAACTACATTTTTTTACACTGTTTGTTCATACTGTATTACTAGTAGAGAATCGTCGTTTTACATAGATTGGATTTTATTTAAAGGATTAAAACTAAATATATGGCTGCTTGACTTCACTGCTCCTAAGAATTGCTATACTGTAAACACATCTTGTTTAGTTTAGAGTACACTTTTTAGGTTATCTAATGGTGCTTGCAATTTTGAGACAGTTCCTTCCTTTTGATTTAGGATTATTTATAAAGCTCCAAAATCCTCAAAATGTTCTCCGATAATATCCTGTTGTCTGGACTAAGAATATTGTCTATGATTGCTCGGTTACCATGACCATTGAATGAGAATATGGATCTGTCATTGTTCTATACGAGACCATAAAGTCAGAAATTTTTCAGGAAATGGTACTGTTTGTCACGGAATCAAACACTGAGAAAGGAGCAAGAATGATGGCACCCACAATGAGCTCTCTCATGGAACCAAACGTCACGCAACCCATCACTCCTGTAGAAGAAGAGCTTTTCTGCAAACTTATTCTCTATATTGAAATATCAAACTCGAGGTAAGATGCAGTTTTGTTGATGGCTTTGTTTGTTTATTTTTATTTCTTATTTTGTCTCTGTAGTTGGCTCTAGTAAAAAATAAAAAATGTTTACATGGGTTTTCATAATGAAGTAATAACTGATATTTTACATGTGGTACATTCAAAGTTCTCTGTCAGTCGATAACACACAAGAATCACCACCTGCATCATTTTGTGATTGGGTACATCATTATTGTAGTTGTGATATTTACAAATCTGAATATTGGATACAACTATTTTACTGTGATAATCGAAACTGAACTATGGCTTTTGTAGAAAATAATTTGGAAGTGATGACTTGAGAGCACTTATCAAACCATTTTGATCAAACATAGATGTGAATCAACATAACATGTGGTTTTACCCATTGTTTGAGAAGAAAATTGTGTAAATATCTAATCTAATGCAAACATATTTTTGTATTTTGACACTTCTATGTTTTATTTCAAGTTCCAACATTTACTTATCACAATAAATAAGTTTTAAAAATCAATTTGCAAGCTAGCATTATTGGCTATTTAGCAACTTAGTATTTTTTTTATATTAATATTTTTCTTTTATTATAAAAACAAAAGCTATAATTTCTTTTAAACATAAACTTGTATTCCTTGAATTTTTAAAAATCTATATTTTTTATTGTGAAATTTGAAGTACTGTAGTGCCAATTAAATTTTATTTAAAAATTTCACAAATATTGGCTTATTGTTAGAGCCATAATTACGAAGAAGTTTCAATGAAATTTTAACCTTTGTTACTCCAAGTTCATTGTTCTAATTGTCTTTTTCACTGTTTATGTATTAAAAGATATTTATTTTATAAATCTCAGAACCTATTTGGTAAATCATAAGTCATCAATGAATACATTCACAAATTGGTTTAAACGATAAAATTTACTGCAATTTAATTAAAAGTTCACAGACAAATTAAAACGTAAGTTACAAATTAAATCAATGTAGAAAAATGTTAATAGGAAGAAGTACTAATTACTGTTTATAAATAGTCTTTAGGATCGACACTGGTGTACGATCAATAAATGGAGTTTACAGTTCTTTAGAAATTTATGCTGACTTCATAAAAATTAAAGATGTTATGCAATGTAGATGAAGGTTGATTAAAATCGTGGTGTAGCCCTGACCCAGTCTAAGAGAAGACAAAACAATTTCTTTCAATGTATAACACTCCCAATCTGTAACAATCCAAATCATTGTAATGTACTTAGAATGTTATACTATTAATTCATTATTCTACTTTAGATTACTACAATATAATTCTTGTTCACTAAATTTCCTTCTTGAAAACATGGCATTTAGTTGCTTGTTTAGACGACTAGAACATTTAAGTTTCCAAATATATATTGTTCTTGAACTGCTGAAGTATGTAAATGGTTTGTGTCATAAATGTATTGATTTCAAAATAAATAATAATTTTAAACATTGTTTCCCCATAAATACTTTTGTAATATCTAATAAATTATGTTGTTTCTTGCTGATCTTAATACTTTTATAAATATATCCGTTCTATATTATTAACCAGTATCACAACATCTTAACTGCCTATGTCCACTCCCACACTTGATTTGAATGTGGTGGTCATACGTAATAGAACAATTCGCATTTACTATATTGATCTAATTTCAAATATAATATAACATATTTAATAATGATATTTCGTTCCCAGTAATACCTTACATGTAATGTGTATTACATTAGTTACTCAGGAGATAAATCATTTATATGGACTAGGTGTGCTAAGGTCCTGGGGATTATTTCAAATAGTTTTGAGGTCCGACGCTAGAGCTAGGGCACATAGCTTTGATTGTTACCGTTCAAATATCTACTACCTGAGCTACTTGAGCCTCTCACAGAACATAGTCCTAATGTTCAATTTTTCCGTGCCTCAATTTGTAGCATTAGATTAGTTATCTATTTTGTAACTAATACAATCAAAAGTTAACTCATACTTCTAATGATTCAATCATAGAACAATGTTGGCCCACCCAAGAGCCGACTGTAGGTTTTCAAAATATCAGCTGTATTACAGATATTTTTTCTCTAATTTTGCTAAGAAGAAAACATTTAAAAAATGGTTTGCTGTTTTAACTTAAATCTTTATTATTTTTAAGCTTTGTTTTGATTCTTTAAAAAGTAACATTTTTCTATCTGATGATTAGCCTGTAAACAATATAAATTAAGTATTGATAGAACAGTTTATATTGTTAGTATACATGTTTGCATTATTTTTTCAAACACATAAAAACTATAAATAATTGTTTGTGTTCAGAACTGTTATTTCTATTGTTGCAGAGTTCGAGTGTGGGATGTGATCATTCTAGTTCCAAATCTGTTGTTTCTACTCTTCCTCATCGTTCGGTTCAATCGAGCTAGACTTAAATTAAGAGCTACGAGCAGTCCTATATTCTTTGCTTTCTATGGACTAGTGAGTATAGTTGTTTAACGTTACTGTAGTAGTAAAAAAAACTTTTGGATTATCTTTAAATGAACAATAACATGTATGATAATTACATTTACGTTTTAGACAGTAATAAGTGGAACAATTTTTTCAATTTAACGAATTTATTGGAATTGTCAGAGCGTTATGGAGAAAGAAGTTGAACATTTTATGAAATATACAGATAAACGTAAATAGTAAAATCTGTCTTTACTGTTAAAAATTCACCAGTATGTCAGTGTTTCAATACAGATATATGGGTCATTGGCCACTAGATAGATTTTCTGCAAGCTCTAAAGATTTATTTCCATAACGACTTCTTATCGTGTAAGAAATTATACAACTCTTTATTTATTATTACATAACAAAATTGTGTCAATTTTAATAAACTAATGTCTCATAAGAAACAATATTTATATATTACAACTTACAAAATTGGATATTTTTTTTTTTGTAATTGTTGGTTTACTAATTTTTGTGTGAAATTAGTCTGATTCATTGATCATGGGCTCTTATGAGAACAACACTGTATCTGATACTATTGTTTTGTAATACAGGTCCTGGTTAATGTGGTGATAAGTGTGATCCGGTGTGTGGTGTCGATGAGTGTCAATGCTGCTGCGGTTGTGGGGGGCTATGTGGATACATTTCTGTGGATTACCGTCCGATTCTTCTTGCTATCAACAGAGATGAGTGTAGTCATATTTGGGCTTGCGTTTGGTGAGTCGAACTTTGATGCATTGACTTAGAGTATTTTAAATCTCTTTTCTTATAATCAGCAAATTTGAATTCAGATTTCCTAGTTTGTGTTTGATATGTGTCCTATTAATATATGCAATGCAATATATTAGCAATGCAATTATTTAGTTTGCAGTCACTGTAATTGTTCACAGTAGTGAGGGGCGAGTCCAGAATTTATTGAATATAATTCCAATTGTTAAAAATTGATTCACGGATTTTGAAACCTCATTGCTTTTTATAATTATTCTAAGTATGATTAAAAACAACACCATCACCAATCCAATTTCTACAATTTTTAAACTTTTGGAAAATGATAGTAAAACTAATCCCAGAATCTTCTATTATAAATGGATTTGTAAATGTTCAGAGAAATAGTTTAAGAACAGTCATATCCCCTATCTTCTACTTTCATTTGATGTATTACAATATGTTAATTGACGGATAATGAGGGCTTCCAGAATATATGCCTTTAATCTGCAAAATATATGAGAAAAATGTATCACTTATTAAATGTATTTGAAACAAAATGTTAGAAAAATTTTAACCACCCATAATCATGACAAAGATATTAAAATATAAATATAATATATTTTATAGAGGACATGTTTATACAACTACAATAATTGTAAAGTGAACATAAGTTTAGGATCGTCTGTTTACTTTTAGTCGAGTAGCTGACATCCACACTAACAGGGTAAATATTTTATTCACACTGTAGACACAGCGGATATATGGTATTGCACAAACTAACATAGAAAGTAGAAACAGAAAGCAAAATAATATTTACAAAATCTCAATAATTTGTTACTTAGGATATCTGTCTATAATTTTTCTTAAACAAAGTAAAACGAAAACGCATTTTAGCGATTAGTGATTTGCGTACTGCCTATCAGCTGCCGTCCACGAATATACACAGACTCGCGGTGATGCATGTACATAAATATAGACCTACAAGCAAAATCCTGTTTACTGTCCTTACTGTTTTTTAAATAAAATGTTTGAATGGTGTAAGTAACATTTGTTATTAGAGTTACTATTACTGGTAATTTATAGGCCTACCATTCAATTTGTGCATATTAATTAGTGTGAGCAACTGGTACTTTGTGTGTGTGTGTGTGTGTGTGTGTGTGTGTGTGTGTGTGTGTGTGTGTGTGTGTGTGTGTGTGTGTGTGTGTGTGTGTTTGCCTAGCATAAAATTTTATAATAAAATATAAGGAAGTGAAATTCAGCTCTGCTGCTTATTCAACATTATTCCTCATCATGTCATGGTAGTTATGATGTACTGAAACTACAATTTGAATTAGTTGCCTTTGTGGGTCTTTCAGTAGCTTATAATACTGTTTGGGGAAAAGACCTTGGAAAGCTTAATGACCTAATTCGTTGTTCTCTCCTTAATGACCTGTAATATCCAGTCTATACTAAGTGACTGTTTTGCTAAGATCAATTAGAATGTAAAGAGAGTTGTTTCAGACACTGTTTGTGATGGCCTGCCTGAAGACATGGCACTGGCTGATATTCTTTTTAATATTTAAAACGCAAACAATCACGAAATACAGTTTAGAAGTTTATCTACACCAATGATATTTATATTGTATAATAACACATGGATTATGGAAGCGACTTTAACATGCAACCTAACTACCCTTAGTTATTTCAGACGGAAAGCTGAGTAGTTGTTTTCAGCTCAGGTACTATGATCAGTGGTGTTCTTAGGGGTAGCTCTAGATTGATATCGTATCATCCCTGGAAGCTGAGTGGTTAGTGTCACAGCATCGGCCTAGGGACCCGGGTTCAAATCAGGTTTAAATTTTCACACGTGATAAAAATATCAGCTGAGCTTAGTTTGAAGTGATTTCATAAACAGTTCTGGAGTAGAGCTCAGATAAGCCACAAAAAAGATTTTGAAGGAATTTTGAAAAGATTTCTCAATTTAAGAAGGGATCTCCAAAAGACAGTAGAGAATACACCTTCCAGTATTATTATTTACAATAGTTTGCAGGATCAGTTTGTGAACAAGCTTACAGTCTTCTGAACATTAACTCTGTCATCAGCCTATAGTACAGTTGAATACTGTGATCCCAGTTTGTTTAACAGTGTTCACGTAAGACAATTTAATGTTTATAACTAATAGAATAAATATGGTGATAACTAGCAACCTCATAGTTATCTTTAATGGATTTGAAGTGAAATTATTCGTTTGAAGTCTGTAAACCATTTATAAATCAGCGTTTCAGGTACATGCTGATTGTTTTTTTATCAATTATTGTAGCATTAATTTTTTCAAACAATAACAAGATTTTAATATTTTATCCATTATTATATGTAAAAAGAAAACACTAAATTTTGAGAACTACAGGTGTGTCAAAACCCAAGAGAAGTTTAAGCACACCCACAAATTAACAAATAAAAAACCATGGTGATGAACCTGCCAAAGTTATATTGGTTTTTGAATATACACTTCTGTTTTAGTGTTGATCCATGCAACTATTAGACATTGAAATGTGAACTGGCTGAAGATCATCTGCAACCTTATTGTGGACAAATGAAATCTTCATTCATCTAGTCTTAATAAATAATTCTTCATAAACTTAAGGGACAGGATTTGGCTTGATGATTGATTGTTTTCTCAGTATCAATTTTCAACTTCTTTATGTGTATATAAATGTCAACGAATGATTTATAGATTTATTATTATAATTAAACACATTTTGTGTTTAATACAAAATGTTTTTCAATACTTCCCTTACTCAGAGCAAGTGCTGTCAGCTTAAATATTGTGATTCAACTAGTGTAAGAAGAAGTTGTAACGTAGTGTAATGAATTATGTACTTTTGATGTGTATAATTAAATTATTTTAAATATGCAATAATTGTCAGGACATAATTGGAGAGAACATCTGAGAACTGGACTTGCACTGGAAGTTGAGAAACTCCATATAAGTAGAAGACTTTATACGCAATTGATACAACCAGATTGCTATTAAGATTATGTCCACTCCAATTTATTGTACTGAATATTTATGAACCATTTACTCTATGACTAATGCATGACTGTGTATAATGGTCAGTTTTAACAATCACCATTTTCATTATTATCCTTATAAATCCTAAATGTTGTCAATATAAGCAGTATTTTTTAGTATTGTCTTTCGTTTATTGGATGAGTGTTAAGGGGAGCAGGTCGATGAAAATTAAAAAAAAAATTAGAAAAAATTTTTATTGCATTTTTTTAATAGTTTAAAGTGTGTATTTTAAAAATATGTAAGTATTAATGCTCAAATAAAATTTATAAATTACCAAAAAAAATTCACAAAACAAAAGATGTTCACTAGTTTTTTGCAGCAGTTAGTAAGATGTTGGCTGACACAATCATATATATCATGTGTGTTAGTTATAAGTATGTTATGGCTTTGCTCTGTTGGTCAACCTGGTACTGACAACTGGGAATACAGATGACAGAAAGAATATTGCTTTATTTGTTTTGATATGCTTAGGAGGTTATGTTATATGTGTTTGTGTCGGATAATTGTGTTTTACTAAAAGTGTTGCACTTTATTCATAGTTAGTGGTAGATTAGGAGTGTGTATTGTTTCTTGAAGTGTTTTACAACTTCTTATAACCATGCCAAGAGCAAAGGTTAGTTACAAAACTAAATCTAAACGTGAGTTTAGAGGAAACAAGTACCGTAAGTTGGACTCTAAATCTAGGCCTACCCAAACAGATTCTGCTAGCCCTAGCCCTAGGCCTACTACTAATGCAAACATTAGCTCTGCTTCTAAAAAACTGTCCTTTGATAAATATGACAATTATGAAGGAACTGGAATGGGTAGTGTTATTTTGGATCTTAGTTTATTTAGTGAGCAATTAAAAAAATTTGTAAAATGTAAATTCTGCGATAGCGAAGAGACTGCATAGAACTTTGTACTACGGTAAGAAAAGATTTGGAATTGGCTGTGAATATTGAACTGAAATGTTGTGTTTGTTTGGAATCAACTAATTTTTACAAACTCTAAAAAAAAATGAGAATGGAAAATATGAGGTAAACTTGAAATTTATTTACGGCATGAGAAACGATCGGAAAAGGTATCAGTGCAGGTAACATTCTGTGTTCATTATTAGACTTACCTTTACCACCTCAAAAAAATAGGACCTTGTAGTAACATAATATATCAGGCTGTTGAAAATTGTGCTAGTGAAAGTATGAAGCAGGCAATTGAGGAAGCTGTGTCTGTAAATGAGTGTGAAGAAACGTCAAAAAGAGATTTGACGGTTTTGTTTAGATGGGTCTTGGCAAAGGAGGGTGGACACAAGTCACTGAATGGGGTTGTCAGCGTAACATCATTAGATACTGGCAAGGTGTTGGATGTTTCCATAATGTCCAAATACTGTCAAATCTGCACTGTACATGAAAATAAAAAAAAATAGTACCTGATCATATATGTTCCAAAAACTACGAAGGGTCAAGTGGCGGCATGGAAGTTGCGGGTGCCCTAGATGTTTTCCGAAAGTCCAGAGATCGAAATGTACGGTATGTACGATACTTAGGAGATGGTGACAGCAATGGTTTTAAAAAGGTGGTTGACGATAAGCCATATGGAGATGAAGTAGAAGTAAGAAAACTGGAATGCGTCATCATGTCAAGAAGAGAATGGGGAGCAGACTAAGGGAATTGAAAGAAACGGTTGGGAAAAACAAAACTAAAAGATAATAGAGCAATAGGGGGCAAGAATAGGCTAACAAATAATGACATAGACAAGCTGCAAGAATATTATGGCCTAGCTATAAAAAGAGGTGGATCAGATCTTCAACAAATGGTTAAAAATGTGTGGGTCAACTTATTTCCACAAAATATCGAATGATGACACTCCGCAACATGGCCTATGTCCAAAGGGGCCGGAGTCGTGGTGCGGTTATAATAAAGCCGAAGCCCTACATCAGACTTTCAGCCATAAGTCACACAATTTGCCATATGAAGTGATGGTACAGATCAAAACCAAATTTATAGAGATTTAGCCAATCCGTATCTTCTAAAAAAATGCCTTGACCAAAAGACTCAAAACCAGAACGAAAGTTTCAACAATGCCGTCTGGTCTAAGGTGCCTAAAAATGTTTTTGTAAGGCTAAACACTCTAAAACTTGGCATATATGATGCAGTTTTAACTTTTAATAATGGATTCACCAGCAAATTGGATGTGTATAACAAGCTAGGAATCAAACTGAGCGAGAAGTCTGTTGCCGCATTGCGAAATTTTGAATACAATACGATTGAAAAAGGCAGAAAAATCTGCTTTAGACATGACCAAGGAGGCTAGAGTTGCTAGGAGGAAAAGAAAACTTGCATTAGAAGAGGAAAATGAAGACCCAGATGACCCTGAGTACGGAGCTGGGATGTTTTAGCAGCAAAAGGTTAGTTTAGCAGTCATTTTTGCCTTTACCGGACATTTCCCGGAAACTTGGTTTTTTTCATATAAAGGTACATGTATCTCAAAAACTATAAATGCTAGAGAATTGAAATTTGGTATGCATATAGAACAGTGCAATTCCAAATGGTGTTGCATCTTTTATCATTCTATCTAAAAAAACAAATGAGAAAAAAAAATTTTTGGTATAAAAAAATAATTTTTTTACACACAATATTTAAAAATTCCCAAAAAAAATTTTTTTTTAAAGATTTTTTTACTAAAGTTGCAAAAGATGTTTATAAAGGAGTAACTCTTTGCCTACAAAAAATTTGAAGGTTGTAACTTACTTAGTTTTGACAATACATGTACCTAAAGTTTGTAAATTTAACATGCGCGGGATAGGAACGACCCGGTCCCCTTAAAGAAGCATATCACTGGAGGGGCTGAACAAATCCTATTTCTGTCTCCCTGTCCGCATGATGTCTCGAAAACGAACTGACCAATAGACTTTAAAATTTGCGTGAAGTTTATTTTCTATATAAGCAACAGTGGGTTTGATGATGGTGCATGTCAGTCAATGGTATTTGGCTAAGCGTTAGCAAATATTTTTACGTTGGTTTTATAGGTAACCATGATGGCAACGAGAAAATCACAGAATAAATAAATTCACAAACAAACTTAGTACAATCATACAAGATTTTAACATTTGAGATATTAAAACATGTACCGTCCCAACATGTACAATATCTTTTGGTGACTTTTTGTTTGGACTTTAGTGATAGAGTAAAAAGAAAAAGTAATAAGAGTGGAAAGTCAATGTTAAAACTCTCTAACTCGCATGCACTTTTATTATTTAAACAATGTTATCAAGTCTAACTCTAACTTAATGAACAAAAATGTGAATGTGTCATGTGTACACATACTTTAAATTTTGTATTACGCTACTTCATTCGTACATAGACAAGAATGAGTTGTATGATTGTGTAAGTCCAACCACGGAATTTGGCTGAGCGTCATTGAAGACTATCACTCAGTAGGCTGACACAATTTCTCTTTTGTCTGCCTTTGGGGGATGTAAGAATTTCTTTTCTGTATTATTCTTTATCTGTCTGTCTACTGTCTGCAGGACATTACAATAATGAAATGAGCTATAGACTTGAAGTTTTTCATCTAACCTCAACAAAGCCTGATTCGTAACACATGGTTTGGCATACTACTACTTTGTAGTATAAAAGTGTGATTGAGAAAAATTAGGCTTTATCAATAAAAAGCTGCGTTTTAGAGTATTTCACACAGTTACTGCTCACATGTATTTTTTTTTATTTTCTGTAAAATTTTATCTACAGTAATAATTGGATAATTATTTCTTCCGAAATAGGGACTAACAAACTAATTTCTCTTGTGTAAAATATATCTTTGTATATATTTGTGTGTAATTCATATACTCATATTTTCCTCTAAGACGATGCATTTTCTACCTGACCATGCTGAACTAGATAGAAAAACAATTCTACCTCAGTGTCTACTCTAACAAGCTCGGGAAGATTTCAACTCCACAAAATAATTTTCTCTGCACAGCCGTATTAGTATAACATCCCAATCGTATGACTCAATTTTCTCCAAGCTTTGAAACTGCACTGCTTAATTTCCAAAAAATTTTAACATGGAATCTATAAAAACGCCAGGACCATGCATGATAATATGGATTTTTTTAAAGTAAAGTTAATTACCACCACTTTGTTGAAGTTCAGGGCATGTGATTGATTTCAGCCCATCATATATCAGAATTATTAACGCCTGATTGTAGAAATAAATGGTTTATCACTTCTATGATCGGTAGAGAGATCTAAGAGAGATGTAATCACAGTATAAAGTTGAACATCAATTTACGATAGTTAGACCATAATGTATTGAGATAGCAATTTTGATCATTAATTCCTGCTCCTGATCATTATTACATTTTCCGGGCCAACTAGAGAATAGTATTTGAAAAGTTCAGTGACTTTAAAATCCATCTACTTTATTTTTGTTTAATTTTTGAAAATTTGTTTTCCTAATAGTCACAAATTAATATTAGTGTTGTTAATTTCAACAATAATATTATCACAATCATCTGAGTGCAAGCTGAGTGAATTTACTTTTGTGCTTATTCCAGATATTTGATCTGCCAGAACAGTCAATTGGTTTATCACTTCTGTATCTTGGTTGATTTTTCATTGTGATTAATGCACGATAGTACATCCATTTAAGATTAACAACACATGTCAATCATGTAAAAAGGTCCATCAGATTAATATGTGGGGTATCAGCTAGAACACATTGTAAACCTCTCTTCATAAAATTTAATCAAGAATTCTTTCCCTGCCATATATTTATGTATTGTCTGTTTTAATGCATATAAGAAACAATTTGTCTACTCTTGAGGATTACACCTCAGTACATGAACACAACACAAGATACAGGCAACATTTGGTGACAAAGAGGTGTCTCACTCAAAATAGTTTTGTCTACCAAGGGATCAAAATGTACAATAGTTTACCAGTTTACAAATTTAAGAATTGTATTAAGCTTATTTTATTGGATGAATGTCTGTACAGTGTTTAAGAGTATTATGACATAAACTTTCTTAATTATTGACTGTTATTAATTGTTGTAACTTATTAATTTATTGTTGTTGTTGTTGACACTTGTCCTGCATTCTGTAATGTGTAATGACAAATAAAGGAATCTGAATCTGAATTTGTATTCAGCATCAGATAGGTTAGGGCAACCAACATAAAAACAAAAATTGTATTTCCCTCAGATTCTATGGACCTTTAATTGCTTGGCACTTTCTTTATTACAGACAGGATAGATGACCTTAGAGATGATACCAGGCAGTGTGATACATATTAAAGACCTTGTCGGAAGGCGAAATGATCTTGCAAAGAATATTCACAATGCAAATCAACGTTAGCTACTCTTTCCACCAATAGTTGATTGAATATACAACAGGCTTTTCATACAGTATAAAATGATGTTATATTAAGAAGGCCTAGAACCTTACTGCCAACAGATTTCTTGTTATTGATGAAATAATCGTTGACAATAGGAGTACAAGAAATGATTAAGCATATATTAATCCTCTTATTATACCAAAGATCAGTTAGTGTAATTCCCAAGTAGTAAGTTAATGGAGGAACAACATCCACTGACATTAATACAATATATTAAATTAATAACAACACATGTAATATAGACTTCGTTCACAGAATTGAACAAAATGTTTATTAGAGAGGACACAGAGTGAACTAAAACAAGTCAGTGTCTAAAACTAATTCTCAACAGGCTTTTACAAATTGAGACTGTCTATAAGTTGTAGGAAGTTGATTCATAACAATGCTGTTATAAGATCATTTCACTTTATTTATATATTACACATTGGTGGCAGCTCTATATGGTGATGTAATTTATTTTGATCTATGTTATAATGTGGGTTCTTGGTATAATATATTTAACTTGTACTATTAATAACAAGCTCTTAAATATCTTAAGACTAAATTATGAAACTAATCAGAGGTAGAATTCATGGGATTTTGTATTCAGAAATAAATACAAGATATCATGTAGGCAGATAATACTATTAGATAAGTATATATAAATAGTGGAAAAGAGGGAGTAAATAAATATTTTTTGTTACAGTAAAGAAATTATTTATTTATGAGTTGTTGCAAAGAATAACAGGTAATCAACTTGCAAATACTAAACAGCAGAAGAAACATCTGTTACATTATGTTACAACGCTGCTGTCTCTGGCATTCTCTACTAGTCAACAGGCTATCAAAGTCTTAGTTAAAATAACTGATAACCAATTTATGAATATTTTCAGGACACTTAGACAGTAGAAGCAGCATCCGTTATGTTCTGTTGGCTACGTCGCTATTTTCTCTGGCCTTCTCTACTAGTCAAGGGGCTCTTGAAGTCTTAGCTCCCGATGAAAGTTTCAGAATCCATTCCAAGGATTTCAACATCTTTGGTCATGGTGGAATGCTCTTCTGGTTCACCAGTTCTATAGTGTTTTCAATGGTATGTAACGTTTAACGTATTAAATTCATTTAAACCTTTCTGGACAGCCTTATACAATTTTAGAGATTTTATAAGGTTTGTCCAAAAAGAAACAGATATTTTTGTCTAACACGGCATTGTGAAGGAAACAGGATTTTTCCGGACATTTGCCATCGTTCAGTGAAACAAGAAATCAGTAACACTACGTTTCGAGATCTGCAATCTGATCTCTTCTTCAGGTAAAGAACTAACCTAATTCGAATTAGCAATGGCAAATGACCGGAAAAATCCTGTTTCCTTCACAATCCTTCCATCGTCAAAAATAACCTTCAAACAAAGAATTGATTCTCGGTACAGCATTGTTTTGGAGTAGGTGGGCCTACATTTTTATGCTAAAACGTACCTATACCAGAACTTACTTGTGATGGTACACATTCTCAGGTTATGTGTTTGATTATGAGATATGATCACCTGAGAAAACGTTTTCACAGCGTCAGTATCCTTTGGGAGGATCCGCTCTGTAAAATGTGTGATGAGCAGGAGGAAACTTCTGAGCACCTGCTCTTTGACTGTCCTGCAATAGTAAGATAATAGTAAGTGGAATGCCATCTTTGGTAGTTTGGACATGGCGAATTTCTCCAGGAGGACCTAATTGGTTGTTTTCGGTGGTTTGTAGAACTGCTGAAACCACAGATTGGTCAGCCTCATGGTGTGCTTCCAGAGTGCGCAAAAGACCCTTGAGGCTTAAGTGTATGACAATAGGCCGCCACATAAAAGAAGAAGATGAATAGGTGCGATCTTTTTGGAAACAACTACAGACCAATTGTTAATATTTATCACCAACTTTGTGATTTGTACAGAAAATGGATATTGAATGAAAGCTGTGTGAAGCAATGATGCATTGACTCAAAAAATGACTATATCAATGAGGACCTCATTGATAAGCCTAACCTTGTGGCTGATGAACTGGTAATGAAAATAAACAATAAAATTATTTCATAAATACAGAATGTACACAACGTTTTCCAAATTTTACGGATTTTAGTGTAAGGAAAGCTTGATTACCATGAATTTTGTACTGGGTAGATTGGAATGGAATGGAATGGACCACAAAAAACAATGGCTGCAACACTGACTTTTTCTGCTAATTAGTAATGGTAAAAAACGTATCAATCATCTTGTAACTTGTAACAAGACTTCAATAGACAATAGACAATATACTTTATTGACATGTTCTTTGAGAACAGTACATAGCGTCAGTTATACAGGTATAAGGTAACAATTTTTAGCTGTTTGTAAATTCTTCTTCTGTGTAAAAAGGTCTCTCTTGGAGCCACAGAGTCAGTTGTTTCTTGAAGCGGTGAGGTGGTTGGTTCTTTAAGTGCTCTGGAAGGTGGTTGAAGTAGGCGGCTCCTTTATAGGATGGTTTCCTCTTGTATAGGCTCAGATGGTGTGGGGGCAATGCGAAGTCCGAGGCATGTCTAGTGTTGTGCTGGTGCAGATCTGAGTGTCTTGGCTGTGATGTTTTTACAGTGTGGAAGATTACTTTTCTTATGTAGAGTGATACGACTGTCAATATTTTAAAATTTTTGAAGTGTTCTCGGCAGCTGTCACGGTAGTTAAGGCCTGCGAGGCATCTAATTGCCCTCTTCTGGTTGATCAGAACTCTCTCAAGGTTGGTTTTGGATGTTCCTCCCCAAGTGGCAATGCCATATCTCAGGTGTGTGATTCGAAGAGAGCAAAGTAAGCTACCTTGGCCGTGTCTGTGCCACTTATTTGTTTTATTCTACGTATAACATAGTTTCCTGCAGATAGTTTTTTGCACAGTTGATCTATTTGTGGCTTCCATGACAGTTTATCATCATTAAAGAACATCATTAATCAAATAAAAAGGCAGTCAATACAAGTGATGTCACTGAAAAACTTGTCCCACAGTATGATAAGTGGTTGAATTATAATGATGATTAGGTAGAAAATAGCTTAAGAATGTGTCTTACAAATTTAGTACTAAAATTTGTATTTTCATTTTTTCAAGTAATTTGATTCAGAACTTCTGTTACTTTGTATTATACAACAGTTCCTCGTATGTTTTTCTCTCTATTTTATTTAACTTCAGCTTTAGTTATGTCAGCTTTGAAGCTTTAGCTATGCCGTATCATGTTGGGACCTCCACAGGATTTGAACTCAAGATCTCTCAGTTAGAGAGCCGAGTCTATTTTATACAGAGGAAAACAACTCCTCTCGTTATTACAAAGTAAAAATATCCAATTTAATCAATTCTTTAAAATTTGTATAATACTTATTAGAAATTTATAAAAGTTTATTCTTAATATGATACTTACATTATAAAAATGAAGTATTGAAACTATGTAATTATTTATCTGTATTTTACTATGTAAAGGTGCATTAATCCTGGAGCTACTCTTGTAATTGTAGCTAACAAGGTCATTATCCCTGAAGCAATTGTTCTGGAGCAATTATCTTTATTTGTTTGTTGACTTACAAGTAAAGTGGTACCATGAAATTGAAACAGAATAAGTTGTTCAGATACGTTTTGTTTGAAAAAGTGTAAAAAAATCTCACCTGGATTTGGATACTCATAATGTATTCACAAAGTTACAGGCAGAAGGTTACTTTAGAAAACAAATAGTAACCATTTTCAAAGTAACGGCACGATATTCTCAGAATTGTTTAGATTCTCAAAGGATCAGTCTCGATTTGTGAAAATTTTAATGTGGTTCACTATGGTATTATCATAATAAAAATGATAGTTATATAATTTGCTTTTAATGACATGATATAATAGCAGTGTTAATATTTATAATTTATAAATAAATACTATCAAGTAAGTAGGAGGGTTAATTAGCTAAAAAGATCTAGTAAACATTGTTGTATTGAGCTTTATGATGTGGGGGGAGGTGTGTTAGTAAACATATAAGTAAACTTTGCAAATAGAGTATTCATTACTACGACCTCAGCGGTATGCAACCCCATGTGTTTCGACCATTCGGTACACAAGAATGCCACCTGGACATTTTGTTGTAAATTATTTAAACTGTAGTAAAGCAGCCCACAGGAAGGTAGTCCGGTGGTGAATGGTGTGTTTGTATCCTCCCTCTACATCTCACTCCGAACACCGTTGCCAGTTTTACGTGTATGGAAAATTACTGATCTGTTTCATTACCTGTTGCTATATATGGTCATTTTATTTTATTCACCTGTTTTGCAGACATCATGTAAATCAAACAAACAGTCCGTGACCATATCCATGTATAGAAACAGTTGATAGTCGGCAGCGATTTGGCAAGACTGCCTCAAATATCATTGGACTATTTTCGTGTGGGCTACATTAGTAAAAGTGCACACTCAACATAAAACACTAAGCGACCATGGCTGAAACTCCCCTCAGACCATGCATTTGCTTATTATAGTTACCACTGTCGCAAGAGTCACTCCAGGGATAATTAAATACTAACATTACTATCTTCTTCCTCATTCAAATTTAAATGGACTCTATACATGATTTGACCAATGTGTGCAAAGTACAGAATAATACTGAACAAAGTTACATTAGTGTTAATCAGGTCTGTAAACTTAAGTATGTAACCTAATATTTTCTTTCAGATTTATATAATCATCTTGATACTTCCTTGGACAAGACTACGGGAGAGATTGAATTTACCAAGTGAGTCAATTCATTAATATTGTTGTTATTATATGTCTGTCTACTGTATACAACACTAAATTTTCTTAGAAACTTTAGAATGTAGGCTTTAAAATAATTTTTAAATAACATTTGTTGATAACTTGTATTACAAATAAATCTACATACTGTCATGTAAAATTAACATTAATCATTCAAAACTAATTATAATAAATTGTTTTTTTTCTCGTGTTGCAGCCAAAAAGTCTTTCTATCTGTATGTGCTGTTCCTGGCATTACTCAACATCAGCCAGTCAGTGGGCAGTGGACTACTGCTCTATGGAGTGAGAGAGGGTCTGTGTGTCGTTGATGTCACCACTTGCATCTACTTCACTTTCTTCACTCCCCTCGTTTACCACACATTCCTCAGCGAGTTTTTTGGGTAAGTAGGATATCTGCCGGATTATTGACTTTTTTTCAGCTTAGACAACACTTCCGAAAGGGTATTAAACAAGAGACTCATTTCATAGTTTAACAGATCGACAAGTTTTTAAACATATTACATAAAGTTTCAATATCCTTAAGACCAGATTCATACTCAGAGAATATTATCCATTTTTCTGAATTAAATCATTTAAAAATGATTCAGTCAGATCTGTTTGTTTCCGAGAAGAGGTTTTATATTTTTTTGTCGTTAATTTGGACTTATTTGATACAATTTAAGCTTTAACAGGACAGGTTTGTGCTTTACCAGTCATCCTGATACAAGACTAATATACCATAGTATCAGGAACGTTAACAAATACATTATCAATACATGAGTAAGTTGTGTTTGAAAGCTATAAGTACAAGTCAACTTTAGACATTTTAAAAGATTTTAAAAATAAATACTAGCAAATCAATTACACAAGTGCGCGTACACATTTCAATATTAAAGTCAACTCTCACCTTTAAACTAGGTTTAATGATTTTTCTCACAGCCTTCTGAAACAATACAAACATTAATATTACTATTATGTGATCTCTAAACACTAACAACAATAGTATACTCCTTTAATTTACTACAGCTCAGTTGAAAATTTATTTCAAACCTAAATTCATTCATATTAATCTTTTCAAATTTAATTGGGCTGCTGACAAAAATTGTAGTTTCCTCATTTTTACAGGAATATCTCTACACATAACATCAGCAGTAGCAAGGTTATTTAGACAAATAACAGCAATTTGATCATCAGTAAGCCAATGCTCTGACACAATAGATCCAGTCTCTAAATATGAGTAAAGTATTCCAATCACAAAACTTTATTCCTAATACATTGGACATTGGCTTGTAGAATATTTATATTTGAATTCCGAATACTACTGTTCTTATCAGTAATATATTTCTTTATCTTTATGTCTTGTTTATGAGTACCAAGTTTCATTATCCTAATGGCTTGTTTGTTATCCTTATATAGTTGAGAGATTAAGCAAGCCTAGCACACAATCCTTTTCCTCCTTTCTTAGTTTAAGGAAAGAACTATTATCAGACTTAAAATTAGCAATACATTCAATAACTTTGTCCCCATTTAATTCAAATGTTGGCCATATGTTATAAGTAAATATGTTGATGTTTGCCGTACGAGTGAATAGCATATGTTTTAAATGGCAATATCATTACAGTCCCAATATCAAAAGTAGCCCATCCTTGAACAGGTACATGATTACATTTTCATTTCATTAATCATTTTATCAAAAACATCATACTTTCGAGGCAAAGTTGAAAAAATTACATTAGTCTTCTTCTTAAGTAGGCCAACTGTTTCTCATACAGATGGAGATGGAATAGATTTTAACTCCAGTCTAATGTCATTACTACCTCCAACTATAACTACATAGTACCATATCCTTAATTACATTGTTAAACCATACCTTAATGCATGAATACATTGTTTATAAAAGTTGTTCAAAATGGCCTCCGTTGTCATCAATACAGCATTGCACTTGTTTAATTTTATTTGCAGTTAAGTTCATCCATTGGGTGTTGTCTGTTCTGATACACTGTTTTGCTGCATCCCATAAAAAGAAATCAGGGATAGTCAGATCAGGAGATGTTGCAGCCCACAAATTCTTGTAAATGATTTGTTTACCAAACTACCAAACACATTGTGCAGGAAGCCATTGAGATGTTAGATGTGCTGTTGCCCCGTCTTATTGGAACTAACCATTATTCATTTCCACTTGTGTTAATTGATTCAAGAAGTTCTCTAAAATATCAGAACAATAACGATCACTATTGACAGTGTTTGAAAAAAGTTGGTCTTACAATGTGTGCTGTACTCACAGTAACTCAGACTCCAATTTTTGCTTCGTGTAAGGACTGTTTGTGTAAAGCGTGAGGGTTAGTTGCTGACCATAGTCAAGTATTTTGTGAATTTACATAACCTCAAAAGTGAAACCACATTCATCTGTATAAAAAGTTACATCAAGGATGTCTTCGGAATTTTTTTGAATGAACCGTTGAAACCAATGACAATAATTTAATCTCTTGTTGTCATCTGAAGGTTTCAGCTCTTGAACATACTTTACTTTGTATGGGAATAGGTTAAGTTCATGTCTGACAGCTTTATGTATGGTAGGCAATCGAATATCATGCTGTTGTGCTAACTTACAAATTGATTTTGTTGGACTTTGTGCCATATCCAGCAGCTTTTGTTCATCTAGCTTACGGGGCCTACCACTTCGTTCAGCGTCCTCAATAGAGCCAGTTGTCAGAAATTTGTCAATCGATGTTCTTACTGCATTACAGTGAGGAATAATTGAATCTGGAACTACAGAAAATTTACGCTTCACTAAATCACTGTACTTGTCCCTTCACGAAATACGTGTTCAACGAGGAAAATGTGTTCCTCTACTGAAAGAACCATTGCGTCCAACAACAAAAAACGTGCAACAGAACTTCAATAAATGAAAAACGTACAACCTCAACTCAACGACGGATAGCTTTTCGGTAACAGTACAAAGCTACCAACTTAACAGTGAAATTATTCCCTATCATGTCACTCGGTGCATAGCAACTTTCCGAATGCACAGTATAATGTTCTCGTACAAAGCCCAGGTGGATGACACTATGGTGGACATTTAAGCTTTTTCAGTTAATGCAGCATTCATGTATTGTTGCAGGGTATCTCAGCCAAGTATAATGTTCTCGTACAAAGCCCAGGTGGATGACACTATGGTGGACATGTAAGCTTTTTCAGTTAATGTAGCATTCATGTATTGTTGCAGGGTATCTCAGCCAAGTATAATGTTCTCGTACAAAGCCCAGATGGATGACACTATGGTGGACATGTAATCTTTTTCAGTTAATGTAGCATTCATGTATTGTTGCAGGGTATCTCAGCCAAGTATAATGTTCTCGTACAAAGCCCAGGTGGATGACACTATGGTGGACATGTAAGCTTTTTCAGTTAATGTAGCATGTACGAGTATGTATTGTTGCAGGGTATCTCAGCCAAGTATAATGTTCTCGTACAAAGCCCAGGTGGATGACACTATGGTGGACATGTAATCTTTTTCAGTTAATGTAGCATTCATGTATTGTTGCAGGGTATCTCAGCCAAGTATAATGTTCTCGTACATAGCCCAGGTGGATGACACTATGGAGGACATGTAATCTTTTTCAGTTAATGTAGCATTCATGTATTGTTGCAGGGTATCTCAGCCAAGTATAATGTTCTCGTACAAAGCCCAGGTGGATGACACTATGGTGGACATGTAATCTTTTTCAGTTAATGTAGCATTCATGTATTGTTGCAGGGTATCTCAGCCAAGTATAATGTTCTCGTACAAAGCCCAGGTGGATGACACTATGGTGGACATGTAATCTTTTTCAGTTAATGTAGCATGTACGAGTATGTATTGTTGCAGGGTATCTCAGCCAAGTATAATGTTCTCGTACAAAGCCCAGGTGGATGACACTATGGTGGACATGTAATCTTTTTCAGTTAATGTAGCATTCATGTATTGTTGCAGGGTATCTCAGCCAAGTATAATGTTCTCGTACATAGCCCAGGTGGATGACACTATGGAGGACATGTAATCTTTTTCAGTTAATGTAGCATTCATGTATTGTTGCAGGGTATCTCAGCCAAGTATAATGTTCTCGTACAAAGCCCAGGTGGATGACACTATGGTGGACATGTAATCTTTTTCAGTTAATGTAGCATTCATGTATTGTTGCAGGGTATCTCAGCCAAGTATAATGTTCTCGTACAAAGCCCAGGTGGATGACACTATGGTGGACATGTAATCTTTTTCAGTTAATGTAGCATTCATGTATTGTTGCAGGGTATCTCAGCCAAGTATAATGTTCTCGTACAAAGCCCAGGTGGATGACACTATGGTGGACATGTAATCTTTTTCAGTTAATGTAGCATTCATGTATTGTTGCAGGGTATCTCAGCCAAGTATAATGTTCTCGTACAAAGCCCAGGTGGATGACACTATGGTGGACATGTAATCTTTTTCAGTTAATGTAGCATTCATGTATTGTTGCAGGGTATCTCAGCCAAGTATAATGTTCTCGTACAAAGCCCAGGTGGATGACACTATGGTGGACATGTAATCTTTTTCAGTTAATGTAGCATGTATGTATTGTTGCAGGGTATCTCAGCCAAGTATAATGTTCTCGTACAAAGCCCAGGTGGATGACACTATGGAGGACGACGACACAGTGTCTTTACCTCATCAACAGTCATTCTCCTCTCTCAAAACTGATTCTGATTACATATACCAGGTAAATCAAATTATTTTATGAAGCCCTGGCTTTTGTTTAACTTCCCAATTAAAACTTATTACAAAGTTTAGTCTTTCAATGCTTGAGTTATAATTTGATACTTGGCCACTGTTGTTGATACCTTAATACAGTAGTCACCTTCATATAAATCGATGTGCTTCATTTATAGATTATTATTGGCGATGGATGTTTCATGCATTTGTGGACTAATTTGAGTTTTTTATTGTAATGAGAAATGTTCATATTAATACATTGCAAACAAAGAGATGTAGTCAATTTAAGCCTTATTAATCTTTAGAGACCAACGTTCAATCCGTCTAACAGTTAGAAAATTGATATTTAGATATGGATAAAATATATTCTTTTAGTTAAATATAGTATCTATGTGTTATTTTATGACCATTGTATGCTAATGTATGGATATCGGTAATTAATTTAAACTTGATTATGAAAGAGATATAAATAACTTCACTCGGCATCTGCTGCTGCCAACAAACACTAACTACGCATAATTTGTCCTGTTGCAGATAGTTTATGATGTTGATGGTTTTTTATGTCTAGTTACATTTGCTCCTTAGTTTGTGTGGCTATGTTCAGTGCTGATATTGATCCTTATACAAATGTATGTTCTACTTTATGAAATTTGAGTGATTTGACTTTGGCTTATGTCAGATGTCTTTTTTTTAACATTAACCTAAATGTTTTGTAGTAAACAATAAAGAGCACTACCTTCTTATCAAAACAAAATGTGAACTAAAAACAAACAAAAATAAAGGAAAAATATTAATTTAGGAAAAGTGGGTAGTTCTTACGAATCGCAAAACTTAATTTTATTGCATAGGTAAATTGTTTCGTTAACAATAGTAAATTATGCAAAAAATCAAATATTTGATTGAAATTGTGAAATATTATAGTCTATTAGAACAGAACAAAACCATAGAAGTTAACTATGAAAATAATTTTTCCTTGTAGTGAATTATGAATATTTATTTTTTATTAATTGGAATTCTATTGAAAATTGTAAAACATCGTCCATGTTTATTTTGCTATCCCGATCTGATATTTTTACAATTTATTACAGCTTTGTGATTACACTCCAGAATCTCAAACACTTTTAAGAACAGTCAATTTAACTGAATTAAAAACCAACAAATACATCCTGGTAAACAAGACTTCCCTCGTTTTATATTCACGTCTTGTTGCCGTAACTACAATCAGCTGACATATGTCTGTTGAATATGGTGAATATTCAGTCAAATAAAATAACTAGAACAAAAGATCCATGCTAACATGTATTTCTTATTTTTATGAAAATGTTTTTTTAATGGTTACTCAGACAAAATAATTCAATACAGAACCACGTTACGGATTGATAACACACTTTATATGGATATCAAACCATATGATGTGATTGTAAGTGGACGTGTCCTTAAACTTTTCAAAATGTCAAACATTTGAAATATAATTTCTGTGCGTCTAAAAATTAAAAACACGCTTACTCTATTAAAAGCGTGTATTTAACCAGTCTAGCAAATAATTTAGTTTTAAAAAGTCCAAAAATATTCCTAGGGTTGTCCATTGTGACAGTTTAATTGGTAAATAATGTACTTTTAAAGCAGTAAACAAATATTCCTAGGGTTGTCCAGTGTGACAGTTGAATTGGTAAATAATGTACTTTAAAAGCAGTAAACAAATATTCCTAGGGTTGTCCAGTGTGACAGTTGAATTGGTTAATAATGTACTTTAAAAGCAGTAAACAAATATTCCTAGGGTTTTCCAGTGTGACAGTTGAATTGGTTAATAATGTACTTTAAAAGCAGTAAACAAATATTCCTAGGGTTTTCCAGTGTGACAGTTGAATTGGTTAATAATGTACTTTAAAAGCAGCAAACAAATATTCCTAGGGTTGTCCAGTGTGACAGCTGTTGAGTGTGACAGTTGAATTGGTTAATAATGTACTTTTAAAGCAGCAAACAAATATTCCTAGGGTTTGTCCAGTGTGACAGTTGGTTGGTTAATAATGTACTTTAAAAGCAGCAAACAAATATTCCTAGGGTATTGTCCAGTGTGACAGTTGAATTGGTTAAATAATGTACTTTAAAAGCAGCAAACAAATATTCCTAGGGTTGTCCAGTGTGACAGTTGAATTGGTTAATAATGTACTTTTAAAGCAGCAAACAAATATTCCTAGGGTTGTCCAGTGTGACAGTTGAATTGGTTAATAATGTACTTTAAAAGCAGCAAACAAATATTCCTAGGGTTGTCCAGTGTGACAGTTGAATTGGTTAATAATGTACTTTAAAAGCAGTAAACAAATATTCCTAGGGTTGTCCAGTGTGACAGTTGAATTGGTTAATAATGTACTTTAAAAGCAGTAAACAAATATTCCTAGGGTTGTCCAGTGTGACAGTTGAATTGGTTAATAATGTACTTTTAAAAGCAGCAAACAAATATTCCTAGGGTTGTCCAGTGTGACAGTTGAATTAGCAAATAATGGACTTTTAAAACAGTCTAAAATATCCCTGTGTGACAGTTTATTTGAATTTAATTTTTTCTAATCCTTATTAATCTCATTAGTTTTCAATACCTATATTTAAAAGTTTCAGTTATTTATATTTCACTGTGTAGTATAATAATATGTGTTTTAAAATCTTTAATTTGTTATAATGAAACCTATATACATCAAAGTAGAAAATACAGAATGCCCTCGATTGTCTAGGACATGGAATGTGGTAGAGCTTTGCTTGACAGTTATTCTAACAGTGAAGAAAGCCTAATCAAGGTAAAATACTTTTGTTCCTAACGTTGCGTCAAGCTTTTGTGATTGTTAAATGTTTGCTATTGGTCTTTTCTTGCCAGTCTATGCTTTCAAACATTAACATTCTGTTCTTCTAATAATTTCATTTATACATTACAATGATTAATTTCCTGTCATGCTTTGTACTATGTTATTATGTTGTAAATATAATGTCAAATTAAATTATATGATTTAATGATGCAATTTTGTAGGCTCCAAATATCGTTGTGAATAAGTATAAAATGTTGAGTTTTCTACCTGATTTGCAAGTACTTTTGTTCTTTATTTATATTAGTTTTCGTGGCAAAGTAATGTTATCTAGGGCAGTAATCATAATTATTTATGTAAAAATGGGCTGGCTATGTGTTGTAATGGTTAACATTCTCAACATGCTCGGTAAGCAATAGACCCCAGGTTCACATTCCAGTGGAGCGAGTACAATTTTTGATAAATATTTATTAAAATTGAATTAGGCTTGTACACATTTTATATGTATGAAGAAAAGCAATGAAAGAAATGTAGAACCCTGTGTATAAAAAAAACCAAACTATTGTAAGTAAATACAAGAAATTATAGTAAAGACAAATTAAGATGTATATTATATGATACTGACTTGAAAAAAAACATGTATAAGAAACAATATAAGTAATGCAATAGCGACAGAGCTGTACATAATACAGTATAATCAGCAAACCTTGTAGCATATCATCTCAGAAAAGACATTTAAAATTATTTACCTTTTTTAAATAAACAACTGAACATTGTTGAATAACTTTTAAAGTCTGTTCAACACATTCATTGCGGCTTTATACCGAGTGATGTAATCTTAACATCACAGTATGTGAAATATGTGTCTTCTGCAGACAACGTGTTGCAACTTTAAATTTTACCATGTTTTAAATATAAATACATATATAACATTTCATGTTTTTAATATAAGTGCAGATATAACATTTAAGTAAAATATGCACTATCATTACTTTGGTATAAAAATTACAATTTTACGTATGCTAACATTATACATTAAGATTGAAATATAGTAAATGAGTATGGTTAGCTAACATATGTTGTATTTAGCCATATCTCACAGAGTGTCATTTATCAAGGACTAAACATTTAGGAAGGTTTAGTTTGTGCCATTATATTTTTTTGTTACATTTATGTAAAAAATCCAAATGTAATCTGGAATGTAAATTACGCTGTACATTTGTTAGCCTAAAAGGAAAATTAATTATAACTGACTTTATTCTGTCAGTAAGTTTTATTTGGTTATGTACTTGATGTGTAACTAAGATACAGTTCTTGTTTTATAATGGAATGACTGTGAAAGTAAAATGATTGGTATGGGACATTGCATTACTCAGTGATACAAAAAAATCGGTAAAACTTTGTTTAGAGACCTGCAGTCTGATCTCTTCCTCAGGTGGATGACTAACCTGATACACCATTACAATCTAGGATAAAGTAAATAAATCTTACCAAAGTGGCTGTCTAGAATCACAACAGACTACTCAATAATTATAAGATTTGCATTTAAAATGTGTGGATAATTAATGCATGTTTACCTCATAGAGGTACTAAACTGAAGAATTTTTTGGACCACAAATAGTATTTCAATTTGCCTGAGAATGGAAGTGAAAGTTTAGAACACGCTCCTTCTTTGGATGTGTGCGTATTTAGAGACAGGAAAAGAAAACGCACCGAAAAGTATTTTACTGAGTGAAACATCTAAAAAAATGTCAAAAGGAGATGAATACCTGTTATTTGCTAGAGAAAAGACTAAATTAAGAAAGTTGAATCGGATCTAACACAGAATGGATACTCTCAGTCAATTATTATATTAACAAGTGTGAACAATACAGAAGAATCATCCCAGAGTCAGTTAGAATAGAGATAAATTTTGGTTTATGTCAATCCCTTACGTTATGTTAGGATTATCACAGAAAATTAGAAGTGTAGCTATAAAATATAACATCTACAACACTTTGAAAAGCTTTGTAAAATATTTTTTAAAGGACACAGAGGAATCCAAAATCTGTGTTAACATTATAAAATGTAGGTGTAATATGGAATAAATAAGCAAGAAAACGGCCATTCAAAATTGTAATCAAAGAAAATTGGAGAAAGAGACTAACAGAGAAGTAAAAAATTGTTCATTGTTATTGATCCAAAGATCGTCAAATGTATAGGGATGAAGCTAACATAAATACATCAGGAACTTCATTTCTTTAAATAAAATCAATTTAGGCTTTGTACATTAAATTAGAGGACCAACCTGCTCAGTCAACCTTCAGTTGAAATTAGGGCACTTTGGTTGCCAATACTGCAACAAAAAAAACTAAAGAGGAAACATTACAGAATCAAGCAGAACAGGTATTTCCAATAACTCAATGTGGAGTCACAGTAAGGTCTTTAGAGTTATAAAGGTTAGTTATCCATCTGAGGAAGAGATCAGATTGCAAATCTCAAAATTAGTTTTACTTGTTTTTTTTCTGAACAACTGCAAGTGTTCGAAAAAAAGTCTTGTTTTCACATACAAAATTAGTTGTAATAGTAAAGGAGGATGAGTTTTTCTTACTCATTTAGATTGCAACTGTAGAGAGGATTAAAGGTCATTGTTATCAGTGTTTATTAAATATAATTAGAACAATATCTAATTTGTTCACATTCCAGAATAAACTGTGTTTTGTAGTCTCTTTGGTAACTGGAATGTAATTATTAACTATTTAAAGGTCAGTTGACTTGAGACTAAACAGGGAGACCTCACACTCAAAATTCTTAAAATACTACTGAAGTTTCAACAGCACATAAACAGTTTGTCGTATAGTAGAATATATTTTGTTCGTTTTGTAACTCTACAGGTTTTGTTATTCCCCGTTTTTCAGATAGAACAATGTATTCTCCAGTATCCAGTGCATATTTAAATTTAAATACACAGTTAAATTTGAGTGTTGACATTCTTTGTTGCTTGCTTCATATAATATGTGTACATTATGTTATGAACTCCACATTATTCTAATATGTGTATAATACAACAAGCTCCTCTAGCCTCTAGTATGTATAATAGTTTGAGTTGCCTGGATTGGATGATGACTGTGACGTGGTGTGTTGACAGAGCAACAGTGTCTACGACAGCACACAGTTTGACAGTGCGATACCAGCGCCTTTGTACAATACCTCACTGCAGAGTCCAGACAGCATCACTGGCTACAGTCTAGACAGCCAGACTATAGACTTGCCGTCGGGTAAGCAGTGACAACTAGGCCTCGTCTGTCGCATTGCAGTTTGAAACTTACCAAAGAGAATTGTAAATAGTTTTGGTTGTGTTATGCATTTACCGTCAAGTTGGTGTCAGTGATATGTGAAAATTTCAGGCTGCTATAGTACGTCAATTTAGGTCCTTAATCGGGCATGTTTGTTTGCTGTGGGAACTTTCCATTTCCCATTTAAATGATAATTGTTATGATTGATTGATTTCTCCTACTTTCCACACCCCCTCCCCCCACAAAAATTACATTAAAAAACATAATAAATTAAAAATAATTATCATTTGCTATGGCTTTAGTTATTTTCTGGCACTGTAAGAATTTAATTGTCCGTCTGAAAGGCAATTATTCATAGATGCATACCACTGTGAAGTGGTTATCTTCTAATTCTTTAATAATAGTATACATTTTTTATTCATAATTTTGTATTTATATCGATTGTTTGTATCTGCATAAAAATTTTTACTTTGTATCGGAAATATAAGAAGGTTTCACTGCCAATACAAGTTGGAAATGAGTATCTGATAGAAACCAGCAAAACCGAAATGTCAAAACGTGAATTCACACATTGTAGCTTGTAAATAGTTTTTAGTTGTTATAAAGTTGTAGTCATTAGTAGAAATCTAAGTAGGTAAATTAATATGGAGGTGAAAATGTTCACAAATTGGTTTTGGTTTTTTATATTTGAGAAGGATGAGAAGCGATCTCTCTATAGTAGGGTTGTATGTTGTAAACAACACATTTTATTTCTATAAATTATTAGATAATGATATTACAAATATTGTTATATATATCTTTAATTAATGTTGCAGATTTTCTAGAATGTAACTAGAAAATTGTAGATTGTGTGTAAAGTCCAGGCTTAGTGCCAAATTGGGTATTTAAGAAAAATAACAAACACTTACAAACTACCACTGTTATGAATGTTTTTCAAAACTAACTCATTAGGTGCGGAGCACTAGCTGTAAAAAAAGACAAAGGTCTTTTAATCTCTCCAAATTGAATTTTCTTTTTAGGAAAAACATGAGTATGTGAAAACATAAAACCAAACAACACAAATAGCAGTTGTATGTTTATGTTTTGGCTTCTCGTTTGTGTTGTTTAAAAAAAGGGCTAAGTCTGAGATAAACCACTGAACCTAAACTAAAACTCACAATTATTCTATTACGTGGTGCAAAGTCATCAAGTCAGAATTTCACTTCTCATGGGATGGCACTTAAGTCTACTGCACATACTTGTGGCAGTTGTTTGAACTGTTTCCATAATGAATATTAGATGGTTTGGTTTTTACTATATAGGCTACGTAGCCCACATTTTAGCATCAAACAGAAATCATTTTTGGCACTTAGCCTGAATTTAATTCCTAGTCTACAATTAATGATATTTTTAGCATAGCTTCTATACATATAGCATTTTTTGCAGAAGAAAAAATGTAGATCATCTTTGTTAAAAGATGCCTATTTGTTATAAATAGTAGAATGTATAGTTTCAATTATCTTAATGTAAACCACGAGTTTCCTCTAGAAAATGGTTATAAAAATAAATAGTTCAGTTTTAGATGTTGTAATATAAACAATTAGAATTGACAACAAATAGTGAGAAATGTTTGTAAAATATTAATTCCATTTTCAGGCATTATAATAACTCTGTTCTTTGATGTTTTCACACTCGAACCTTGTAACTGTCCCTCAGTAAGTTTCCAAACAATATAACAACAAATATCAAATCCCTTGGTTATCTATTCAGGAACTCATCAGTGCCAATACAATCCCCAAACATTTTTCTTTTCAAGGTCATCCAGCTCATCTGGCTGTTATGAATAAATAAAAAGGGTTTTTAGTGAGCAGTTGTCAATGATGTAACAAAATCTTCTCGTACTAGTTAGAAAAACAAATTCAGTCAATTTATTAAACAATTTCCAGATATGTAATCTTTATTGATTGAATTTTTTATATATTTCACCTGCCATATAAATAATATTTATTCTTCAGTAATAATGTTCAGTAATAATTACTCATTACATTAATTTAGGAGAATAATTGTGCTTATTATTTATAGTAGTTATTTAAGTCATGCTTGTTACTTATAAACAATATGAAACATATGTTGTATAAACATTTTTAACTTGAAGTATTAAATGCTTCATATTAATATCATAAATTAATGGATGTGCTATGCTAAATATGTTTTATGTTTATCCGAAAGGTTTTTGCGCACTGAAGTTTTGTTGCAATACTTGCAAGCAATTTGTGTGCAATACCATCCGTCCTAAATACTGGTTCTAAACATCTTTAGCCTTGTGTACACTCATATAGTCGTATGTTTGATTCTTTCCACACAATATATTGTAGAATTGATTAATATATACATATTTTTTAATAAGACTATTATGAGTTGATTTCATTTTGAAACTTCTGTATCCATACTGCTACAAACATTATTCTACCATTCAGTGTTAGTTTTTGTCTAAATAAATGTTATTTGAATAGATTTAAACATTAAAATTAAAGTTGAAAAACTTTTTTTTTATTAATGCACACTTAGAGATAATTTTGATGATTGACAAATAGAGAATAATATACTCATTATATCAAATAGGTTAAAAGAGTTTTCTCAATTCTATCATTATGTATAAATTTAATTTTACTGTATTCCACATTATTATGTTTTACACTTCATACCATTATTATTGTTTTTATTACCTTTTTATAGTACTTGCTTGTTATTTTATCCCCTTAATGATATTACTTAATACTACTTTGTATTAATTCGATACTGTAAATTTAAGCATTATTATCTAAATCTTTATGTGCATTTGGAGTTTTTATATACATATTTTATTTCTATTTGAACTATTCCTTTTAAATGGAATGTTCATTACTAATAAATCAATTTATGAAATTTATTTTTTATTTCATGTTGCCCATTATAATTATTATGTTTTCATCTAAAGCAATGCTAGAAATGTTATTTATTATCAGTATATTCTAATGATGACATTTTTCTTGTTTAACAAACATGAATAAGTTATAAAAAAACAAAGTCTAAGAAATTTTAATAAAATAAACAAAGTAGCATGAAACGATTAGCCCATATTATTCTAGTGTAACTATTGTAACAACTCAATACACCTCGTCTAACATTATTTATGCCATTATTCAAATTTTATTAAAAAATCTGAGTTACTATAAATTTAATTTTGTTAGTAGGCTTTTGAATTTTTGGTCCTTCGTGAACGTTGAGTATAAGCAATTTTGGTCACAAGAGATACATCGGTACTTTGGGATTATACCGACCACACCCAGACATGAATCGTTATTTCACATTTCGTTTCTACTGATTACTAGATTAGCGTAGAACAATATTTCGTCAATATAAAAACAGGAATTGTCTTATCGCAAACCCCTCCCCATCCTCAGACAGAGGTCAAAGTCGAGCGTCTAGTAGATAACGTGATTGCAGAGTTTCGCCGCCCGTTCAGCTGGTGCATCGCTTTGTTGTACTTCCGTGTTTTACCTCTACATTTCTCCAAACACAAAAATTCAACAAAAACAAACATTTACCAAACTAAACTCTTTATTAAAAAAACACTAAAAACTTGTTTTTATTCTTGATCACATTCCGCCACCCAAAATGCGAGTGCCTCCGGCCATCAGCGCGGGCTTTGGCAGCACCCTCGGTGCTGCCCCGCGCTGATGTCGACGAAAGAAAAACATCCCTCGAGATAGTACCTATCAGTAAAATATCAAATTCTAGAGGGGCTAATCAGAAATATAAATTGAATTGTAATGGAAAGGCAATTATGTACCGTGCAAATCACGTGATGCCGCGCGGCCTGCCGTAATCAGGATTCTCGAGAAAGATAAGATAACAACGACAACAATACCGATCACAATACCTGGAAATGCTTGTAAGTTTGTAATTTTGTAATTGAAGAGTTGTTTTTTCGTTCTATCATGTTTGTTTCTATAAATTTCTATTTTTGTGTTCTTCATACTAGTGTGGTCGGTATAATCCCAAAGTACCGATACATCATTTTTGGATGCAGTCAGTAAGAATGTTTGAATGGTGCTTGGGGTTTGAAATTATTCTGGGTTGGATAAGTTGAGGTTTGTTTTCTTTATTCATTGCATAATCATTTAAACTTGTAGATTTTATGTCAAGATATTTGAATTTTGTATTAATACAGGTTTTAGGTTGTATATATATTTATATTGGTTATGAAAATATCAAATTAATCAGTTTTCATCTTTAAATTTTTGTTGCCTGAGTTAGGTGTACAATTTTGTGAGATCCTGTCACCTGGTGACATTTTTTCTTTCAGATCTTCATACCATAGAATAGGTTTAGTTACTAGTTTCAAAATTTGTGGCTTACATGTGGCAATAACGGATTATTTTCGACAAACCATGCAGTTTTAATAGAATCACTTAAAATAAACTATTGTGGTTGTGATTTAGAATACCATACTATCGACTTTACTGTTTTGAACAGTTAAGAGTTTCTTATTCTGAATTAAACTACAGAGTATCTTGTAAGCAGGGTCATTCAATAACTTAATGTCTTTGTTAGTTGTTCAAACTAAATGAGACATTTTGCAAGATAAATCTGGATATTAGTGTAACATTACAATTAATGAAGTAAAGTAAAGTAAAGTTAAAGTAATGTCTTATTTACCAGGCGAAGTTAAGGCTAAGAAGCCCTCTCTAACACTTAACCTGGAGACCAACGGCTTAAAGGTGACTTCCGAACCACCACCAACGGCCGGGCAAGCAGGCTGCTTGACAGGATCGCTCAGCGGTCACCCATCCAAGCAGCAGCCACACTCAACGTTGCTTTCGGCAATAAAAGTGGTCTAGGAGAATAATAGGGAGAATAAGGAGGGGGGGCTGGCTGCCGCGATCTTAAATGCCAGTAGTTTGCTTAGTAAAAATTGTCAGCCCGATTCACAGCTTTGGTTTCGCAAAATGTAGTAGTGCATTTAATAACAATAAAAATGTTTCAAAAAGTGTAAAGCTTCGTTTTGAGAATTGAAATTTACCCTCTTCTTCTTCAGGTTTCTAAAAAAACATTAACAAACATGTATAAAAACATTACAAAAAAACTTAAAAAATAAATAAGTGCGGAAATGGACTGCTACTCAAAAATTCATATGATACCTGATTACACCAAGTCCAAATTGGAGAGAATGAACTGAAGCGATGTCACTTCATTGGTGGTCTTTTTACACCTGAAGAAGAGGCAGATTTCAATATTTTTTGTAACATAAACGATGGCACATGTTTAAACAAGCCAAATATAAACAAGGTGGGGCTATTATCCTTTCAAATTAGCCATCACCAATAACAAACTATAAACAAAGAAAAAATTTAATTTTTGGTCCAAATAATGTTTATTTATGAATGTGTTTTTAAACTTCTAGGATAATATGGGTTGTTAGGATGAAATGTATAAAATTTACGTTTCCAGATTCTTATGAAAAAATACCTTCTCGTATTAGAACAATTCAAATGAATCACTTAAATTACTATTCATATGTTTCTATTTATATCCTTTAACAGCAAATACAATACACCTAATAGTATCTGTTTATTTTCCTGTAAAGCATGCTCTTAGTACATTTTATATTAATTAGGATTAACGTTGTGTTCTTCAGTGCAGGACTCGACTCTTATTTTATATTTGAGATGTGTACATTTGTACAGTTCCCATTGTAATGTTGAATCTGATTAGTTTTATAATCTTGTGATCCTTGTAAATTCTGTAATGGTAACTTTAGTTCTCTAGGTGAAGTTTGCTGTAGTAGATTAGAAGACTTAGCTATTTTAATTCTTAATCTAGTCCATCTTGTACAGAAATATCTATATGTTGGCCCTCACACCCACAATGTCTTATTTTGTAGTATTGTATAGTGGATAGTGAAAGTTGATTATTTTACTAATGTTTTGTGGCATACAAATAAGATTTTTGTAAGGAAGTTAATAGATGAAAGGTTTATTAATATCGCTCTGGATGTTAAATCTAATCTCAATCAATTGTCCGTTACCAAATAGTATTTTTTATTTCAAATAATATTTTCTTCAATGCCTTGTTCAAATTGTGTATTTTGTAACCGAAAAAACTATGTTTTAATAAAAACAATACTTACTATTGCTTGTTTATTTCTCCAAACAGATTCCCATACTAGTATTGTAGTTTTATTGTTGTTAAAAAAAATATGTAGTCAGGTAGGTATTAAATAATAATTTGAGATTTTCAAGATAAGAGACAGTTAAATGGTTCCTCAGTCAAATTTCAAGAGAGCAACATGCAAGTCTATGAGTTATTTCGTTCTAGAGGGAATGTGCGGACAGACAGTTAGAAATGAAACAACACTGAGACAATAAATGATGAGTGTTTTGTATTATTTAAACCTCTATCTTTAACGTAACATAGTTTAAACCATAGTTATTATATTATGTATGAAAAATTAGCATGTTCAGTGTTAATTTGCAGTTGTTCAATTTATAGGATATGTTTTAATAATGTATTTTTTTAATAGATGTAGAGGAAACAATTTTCTGCTTTCATTAATAAATAATAGAAATGGAAAACACATCATGTTTTTTTCCTAACAGTATGAAGGACAGGTCACGCAGATTAACATCTAAAATGAGAGGTGATATTTCAGTTGGCGAAAGAAAACTCAATTCAGTGCTTTGAAAATGGGTGGTATGCCAGTTAAAAATTGTTATTTTTATTATTTTTCAATAAGTTTCAACATCCTCCAAATATAGTGATATAAACGGGTAAGAAATACTCATATACAGTACTATAGTAGAAACACATAGTCTGTGGCATACACTTTAAGGCGCAGAGGATGAGTGCTCTGTTCAAAGTGTAACATATACAGTACTATAGTAGAAACACATAGCCTGTGGCATACACTTTAAGGCGCAGAGGATGAGTGCTCTGTTCAAAGTGTAACATACACAGTACTATAGTAGAAACACATAGCCTGTGGCATACACTTTAAGGCGCAGAGGATGAGTGCTCTGTTCAAAGTGTAACATACACAGTACTATAGTAGAAACACATAGCCTGTGGCATACACTTCAGGGTGCAGAGGATGAGTGCTCTGTTCAAAGTGTAACATACACAGTACTATAGTAGAAACACATAGCCTGTGGCATACACTTTAAGGCGCAGAGGATGAGTGCTCTGTTCAAAGTGTAACATACACAGTACTATAGTAGAAACACATAGCCTGTGGCATACACTTTAAGGCGCAGAGGATGAGTGCTCTGTTCAAAGTGTAACATACACAGTACTATAGTAGAAACACATAGCCTGTGGCATACACTTCAAGGTGCAGAGGATGAGTGCTCTGTTCAAAGTGTAACATACACAGTACTATAGTAGAAACACATAGCCTGTGGCATACACTTTAAGGCGCAGAGGATGAGTGCTCTGTTCAAAGTGTAACATACACAGTACTATAGTAGAAACACATAGCCTGTGGCATACACTTTAAGGCGCAGAGGATGAGTGCTCTGTTCAAAGTGTAACATACACAGTACTATAGTAGAAACACATAGCCTGTGGCATACACTTTAAGGCGCAGAGGATGAGTGCTCTGTTCAAAGTGTAACATACACAGTACTATAGTAGAAACACATAGCCTGTGGCATACACTTCAGGGTGCAGAGGATGAGTGCTCTGTTCAAAGTGTAACATACACAGTACTATAGTAGAAACACATAGCCTGTGGCATACACTTTAAGGCGCAGAGGATGAGTGCTCTGTTCAAAGTGTAACATACACAGTACTATAGTAGAAACACATAGCCTGTGGCATACACTTTAAGGCGCAGAGGATGAGTGCTCTGTTCAAAGTGTAACATATACAGTACCTATTTTGCAAAAACTACAGAATAATACAATTAATTACTATTGCATGTTAAAAATTACTGATTTTTAAAAATCTTAGTAAAATTACCATTTCACTAAGCTTACTCAAAGAAAAATCCACAATGTAGAAAATAAAAACAAATATACCTATTCCAAATAAATAAATACATACAACTTGGACATTTATTCTTTAGAAAAAAAAAATTATGGTTGCCTGTAAAGTCGGTTTTACGGGCAAAGATTTTACGTGACAACGTCTTTTTCTCGGTAGAATATTTATTGATATGAATATTATTAAATTGCACAATAGGAACAAGGAATTGAATGAAAATAAGAATTGCACAAATTTTAACTATAGAAATATATTTTGTTTACTAAAACATTGTACATAATTTGAAATTAATTAAAATTTGTTATTGTAAATGGTAAAGTTGAATAAAACATTTACTAAAATTGGAATTTGAAATTATTGCTAAACACAGTTAAATTCTAACTCCGCGCGTGGTGATTGGTCGGTTTAGTTCGTTTGTTTGGTCGCACTGTTATGACAGGTTAGAGGTTATAATTTGTTATTTTAAATGTTTGACTAGCAATACGCGCTGTTTCTTCTCAATCGACTGAATTACGATTGATTGCAGAGTGATTTAAACTAATAATTTACTTAACACTATCAACATTTGTCAATAGTATGACATAACCTATAAACTCAGTTTTCTCAACTTTTGTGTCAATCTAACAATTAATCAATCAATCATAGTTTACGATAATGAAATATCAGTGTACAATTATTTACCTTTATTGTTGTAGTTGTTGTAAATGACGAATCTAAGCACTCCACATTTTCACGAATAAACATAGTTATCTGCTTTATCCCGTGCGGCGGACCCACAGTTATCTGCTTTATCCCGTGCGGCGGACCCACTGGACGGGCATCGTAACGTTACCGGGCGTTACACTTTTTCATGAGTGACTCCGAGCCGCAACCTAATTTAAGACGTTGTCACGTCAAAAGTACAAAAACAAAGAAATGTCCACTAAAAAACCTACAATCTGGCAAATTCAAAACATTACTTCACCATGTACACCCAAAATGAGACCTTGTTGGTATTTTACATAATTTTGACCTGTATCATGATTTTAAAGAAGCTAGCAAATCTAAAGTTAAGAAAGTCTAAACAAACTACTTCAGTTATCAACAACAAAATAACTCCCGTAAGCAACGATTCCAGCCCTGATATGCGTAGCTAAAATCATCTACTACTAAAAACAATTAGAAAAGAATGAAGACGTCATGTGGATAAATTTTTCTAGTTTATTACTACATCGCGAACTATCATCATTTATGAGTGTTATGTCATTTGGTGCAATGTTGGACTAGTCTCGTGTAGTGCAAGTTAGCGCTACTATGCAGCTCGCTGAAATCATGCGGTGCAAAATAATGTGTAATAAGTGTGCAGGGCTGGTACATGAGGGAGGCGACTGCTGGACCCAGGCCTGTTTTATTTTTTTTTTATTACTGTAATGGAAATTTGGGGTTAAAAGTACTTTAAAAAATTATAATAGCTATTATAACTGACAGTAATATGTCATATAAACTACAGGTATTGATTTATCTCAAAAGTGGTAAAAAAAGTTAGGTAGACCATTAGACTCCAATCACTGGCCACACACAAGTGACACCCAACAGGTTGTGGTAGTGGCATCACTGCTGTGCTAGGTCATTGGGACTGCCACTGTACACTCGCCTCCCTTCGGACACCACTTTTTAATTACAACCAGTCTATCAAATGTTTATTTTATATCATAATCTATTACACTGATGATACAGCTCCTGCTATCTGAGTTCTTTACATTTTGTAGCGTAAGTTGTGATAAGTTAAACATTGTTTATTGTAATATCTGATTTAATCATTTCCCCATTACACACCAGTATTATCTATCAGGATTATCCATCAAAATTTCAAACAGGAAATGATTCAAATAAAAGATACACGTAAAAAATTTAATTTTTTTTAACTAACAACTAACAATAATTTTTTTTAAAGTTTGGAGTTAACAATTAAGAAAATACAGATATCTTAATGAAGGACGAGAAAAAATTTATTAATTCTTATAAATATTACCTAGAGAAACTGTTAATAATAATTTGATGTACATAATTTCATAATATACTTGGTACATAAACGAGCACGGTGTCAGTAAAGTTCAGGGTCAATGTTGGGCATGGTTAGGTGGCGATAAGTTATGGGCCCTCGACCAATATGGAGTCCCAAACCTGACCAAAATATGTGGTGGCCCAGTGTGCCTGAAGGCCAAACCATGAATAAGTAAGACATGATCAGAGTTGTGAAAAACAAGTCATGGTTCCTTCACCAGGACAATATGGCCCAAACTCTATCGGTCATCCATTTATTGCTATGCATGACTTCTGTGTTGAAACGTCCAACTTACTCACCAGATCTTGTTCTCATCGTTCCACACTGAAGGAACAAGATTTGAAATGGTTGGGTTTGTGAAAGAAATGGAGACAATGAACATGCTCTAAGAAGAGTACTGAAAACATTGCTTAGACCAAACGAAAACTTGTTAAGGATTGTGGAGGGAAGTATATTTAAAGTTACAATGTTAGAACTGTGAAGAAATAAAAATAAATAATATTAAAGTCTAGATACAGCTATTTTTAAGTTGCTAACTACATATGTATGATTAATATTCATCCTGGGAATTTGCTATTATAGGTAATCCACTTACAAAGACACTGGGTGATTTTAATTTACGCAGGGTGTGAAAAGTTACCCCCCACCGCCCTCTCCAAGTATCTCCACCACTACTCGGCACTCGTCCGCTCTCTCTATCCCCTGACCTGGCCACTGCCACTGTGCAGCTTATATCAGACCAAAAAGCAAGCTCCCTGGATACGTCTATGGCTACATTAGTCTGTTAAATTAATATTTTACGCTTCAACGGCGACACATAGGCCTTGTGTGAAGGCCTACACACAAAAATACAATTTAGAATAGGTACTAGCTGCAATGTAAACAAAACGACGTGAGCAAGACACAATCCACACAGCTGATAAAACAGAGACGAGGAGATGCTTGTCCCATTCCCCACCACTGGAGGGGCCCCACCTGTGAGCACTGCTCAGAAATTTTCTTCTGCGTAGATTTTATTTGCGAACAGTTTATCTACAAGATAATGGTATAAATATTACTATTAAGAGAAGACAAGGATCACTGAACATTTACAACATGTAATAAACCGAATTTATTTTATTCAATAACTTAATTATTATTTGATAATTAGCTATTTAATATATAAAATATGGTTAAATATAAAACCATTACATAATATATTGCATATTTATTTATATAGTACATCTTTAAAAAATTTACAGAAATGATTTGTAAATTTAAATCAAAATAAATACTGTTGTTTTAAGTTATAGTTAAGTATACTTTCTTCTCTGTTAAGTAGTTTTACTACTTTATGATATTGAATACATAATTAATTATAATAATTCAGATAAATATCAATTAAACAAAAAAAAATATTAAAACAAGATTACAAAAATTTTATGCAATTTGCTATTACAAACTTATACTCATTAATACTAGTAAGTCTACATTTTATTTCAACTTTTAAAAATGAAATAGTCTGTATAGTTAAACACTTTTTGGAGCACTGCAATAGTAAAAACTTAGGGGACGTATCAATGAATTACGTCAGTAGTAATTTCAAATGATTTAAGAGAAACTTGATTTCTTTATTTGATTGCATGTTTGGTATTACAACTAACTTGAAAGAAATCAATAAGGCCAAATAGATTATTACTACATTAGACGCAGATTATATTAGAAATGTACATGTTTAGTCAAGTATTTTATAGTAAAAACGGAGGTTTGTGTCGCTAACAAAAAGGCCCTTAACAAAGATACAGGATGATATTAATTTTAAAAATTTACATTTACATTAACAAAAATAAACAAATTGGTTGCTATTAGGCTATAACAAGCAAAATTCTAGTACACTTCTTTTTGAATTATTATTACTTAACACACTTGGCTTACATCAAAAACTTAATTTCGTAGGTATAAAAACAGCTGATTTGTGAATATCACAGTATTTACACAAAATTAACATATTTATAGCTAGTTTATACATTTATATTACATGTAAAAAGACAGTAGACTGAAATAGAAGTCAAGTGGACAAGAGTGTCTTGCTACTATAACATCAGATAGTACTGGGCTGATTCAAAAAACCAATTCTGATTTTGACATTTTACATTTAATTTCTTAATTTGATTAAGGTTATTTGCTGTAAGTCAACATTCTTAACAATCAATACGTTTAATTTTCATTTATATATATATTATGTAAATTTCATCACAGTGATTAAATAAATAAGTTTTAAATCATTTACACAGTAAAAACTATTCAGGAAAAGTTTTATGATCAATAATCGTAAATTCATTGATAAGTATTTACAGAATCTCTATTTTATGTCAAACTTATAAACAATTTCTATTTACACACAAACTTATTCATTCATTCCGCAACTATCGGTGCCCAGATATACACTCACCACAGAGATGCACCCATCCATACAATGAATCCATGAAAGAAAGCTATAAAGAAACTTTGAATACTAACCGGGGCTAACCTAAAATCCTGTCAATTGTGCCTAAAAGTGTATAGAAACATTAAAAACTAATATTTATCTAAATGATAAAAAGAAGTGTTTTTTATAAATCATGCATTAATAATGACTAATGAAATACTAAAATCAGTTAACAAATATTTAGTGACATTTTCTTCATCTAAAAATAGGTTTTTGAGAGGAAATCCTAGGTTCAATACTGATATTCTAAAAACACCAAAAATCAAGCGACTCAGAACTGAAACTCAGAATCAACCCAATATTATTATGTGTGAAGCATTGGCAACATAGTTTAGTCCAATATCTGATGTTATACTCAAAATTTAATAAAACACACAGTCTCTACGCTATAAATTTAAACAATACATTTGTTCATTGTTGAGTGCACAAGTACGTTTATATCCCTAAACTTTTACTATAAGAGTAGTATAATTATAATTTAATTTAAACACTATAGGAGTCAATGTTAATCAAACTGAGTTATTGCTAAGTGAGACTCCAAGTGTACATGGGAGAATTTTCTTCTCCAAGTGACAATATATATATGGTTTAAGCCAACATTGTTTACAGGAAACATGTTAAAAATGACCGCCAATATAAGATGATCCCAATATCAACCTATTACTTTTGTTTATTCCTATCCTAATGGATGGATGGTAAATGTGATAACTAATCAACGAACAAGCAAATGTTGTCACACCAAAGTTAGGAAGCAGTTAACTATTCAGGAAGCAAAACAGGAATTCAGATGTAAAACTCAAGAGAAGTATACATTAAGTAGAACATTTTAACGCCTGTTTCAAGTCTTTCCTCTCAAGTCTACGAGCCAAAAAACAATTTGTACTGCATAAACCACATAACCTGATATTTTTTAAACTCAACAGAAGTATTTCTCTTGACAAAGAAATTGATCCCCCCAACCACGCCATTTTAAGTGGGGGATGACAGTTATGGCGTCATGGCTTTTTTATGCAATAATTGAGGATGAGAAATGCAAAAAAGACATTAGTTGTTAAAATGCAGCACCTACTCTGCATTTCACCACAGCTCAAGTCTCTTCCTTGTTTCAGTTTTACAAATGTTTCAAGATAGCAACAATAATTTTTCACCGTAAGCAAGAAAAGCGTGTGAGACAATACACCACTTGGCAAAGAATCCCTTGGGCATAAATTACTGGATTATACACTTTACTGGGTGTTGGGGAGAATATCTTTTCTTCCAATAATTGGAATATTGTTTTCACATTGCACTCATGAAAACATAATGTACCTTGGGAGTGCCGATGGCCGAGCGGTCTAAGACGTTGGACTTTGAGTCTGAGTTAGAGATAGCGCAGGTTCGAATCCTGTCTGTGAACGTTGCACTTTTTATCAGTACCATCGACCTTGTACTGTATCGACTCTCCCCTTATTCTGTTTGATAAGATACTCGCACAGGCCAGTGGCCCATGAGGACGGGCAGAATAAGGTATAAAAGGAGATCGGCTTCTCCTTTTTTATAAAAAAAAGCTATGGTGGGAAGGAATAGCATGACCTCATTTCTCGTTCTCAGTAATGACTCTTTTCAACGAGATTCATTGTCATTTGCAATTTGAAAAGATTCTAACTAACCTAAAATCTGTTGCATTTAGTTGTTAGGTAACATTTTTGTTGTCACTCTGCACATCATCATTAATATTTCTTGGCATGAGCCAAATGAATTGTTGCACTCCTTAGTCTTTCATCTTTGAATTATATCCGGCCTTACTTGAATATTTGATACCACTCATGGCAGTACCATCAACTCAGGCATTCACCCCTAAAACGCCTTGCAACATACTGTAAACGTGTCTCCTAACTTTACACAAAACTTTATATAAAAACACTATTGTCTTCTATTAAATTTATCACAAAACTACCAAACACGAAAATCCTGTTCTCTAAACCAACTGGAACACTAAAACATTGTACGATTAGACGCATTCTTTAAATATCACTTTACTTAGGAAATATCTTGAAACTTCTTGATCACCTCACACATTCTAAAATAAGTTCAATAAAATTTGAAAATCTTACTGTTTTCATTGAATTTTTAACACACTACCATAATTATTCTACTGTTTGTATATTATCGCAGGACACAGAATATTGGTTTATAACATTTTTACTGTGGTAAGTGGTGAAATGGTTATGATCCAAAATTAAAATAAGGTTTGCATATGTCAATCAAAATTGCAGTGCCTGGTTTGTTACATTTCAAAGTAAGTGTTATTAAATGTCTGAGCATCTAAAACCAATTCTTAAAAATCACAGAACTTGATATGAATCATATATCTTGATATGAATTAAATAGGACATTAAGTACTGATATTTTCAATCGTTTTATACACTTTTATGGTTTGACAGATTTATTTTTAGACATTTTGGTTCAATCATATCATGCAATAAAAAATTATACCAGGCATAAATAAATAAAAAATACATTTTCTATGTGTTTAACACAGAAAATGTATCCATCCTATTACATTGTCTAAAGTTTTGTATTGTTACTGAATCAGCAACACTTCTAATTTAACTTAACAACTCACCCTTTATGTAATAAAAAAAGTATTGTATTTTCCAGAGAGGTTTATTATTATTAATGCAACACTTGGCTTAAAATGAAAATAATGAATCTGTTTTTTTATAATTAATTGCTAATATTCCAAAACTTAAGTTGAGTTTGTTGATGAAATCATTTTTGAAAAGTACTATTCCAGTGTTTGAATTTCACTAACTATGTAATCATTCTTGAAGTTCTTTATTTTATATAATTTAAAACTAGGTGAATATATTGACTTTCTATCAATAAAATTGATTTTTGTTGTGAGGCTGTCCACCCAAATCGTTAACATCATCACCTGCTAAACAAATTTACAAAATAGCAAGAAAAAGAAAATTATTAAAAGGAACACTTCTAATCAATTCCTTAGAAGAATCACTTTTACAAAATATTATTGATATTGGTAATGAATAGGTTATATTTTCTCACTGCAGAATTTTTAATTAGTGAACTTCATTATTTACTCGCAACTTTTTAATATTCATCATACAAAAATATTAATACGCATAAAAAATCATATTAATCCACGCTGCTTTTAAAATTTTATGAAATTATGACCAATTTAGTATATATTTGAGGGCTGTTTGATAAGTCAGTGTCTTTTTTAATTCTCACGCAGTAACTTTAAATGCAACAGTGCTGCAGTCAACCATAGTCTATCAGTGAACAACATTCTAATTTTTAGCAAGTTACGTCATGCAATTGGAGTTTGATAGCCATTCAAAGCAGAATTTTCAGAGAAAAAAGTGAATTTTGTGTGCTGATTGAGCATTACTTTTTACGTAAAAAATTCATCACTAAGACTAAAGATAGACTTTATAAATACTAAGGGAACTCAGCACCTTCAATTTCAATGGTTAAGAAGTGGTTTAAAGAGTTCTATTGTGGTCGTACTACCACTAGTGATGCAGAATGTTCAGGTCACCCAAAAGAAGTGACCTCACCAGAAACTGTTGATAAAATCCATAGAATGATATTGGACGATCGGAGAATGAAAGTGCGTGAGTTGGCTCATGCTGTACGTATTTCAACCGAATGGGTACATCACATTTTACACAAATATTTGGACATGAAAAAACTCTCCTCGAGATGAGTGCCACTATTGTTTACATTCAACCATACGAGCAACCATGAGACCACTTCAAATGAGTATTTAGCGATGTTCAGCCGTAATCCGTACGATTTTTGGTACCGTTTTGTAACTGTGGACGAAACATGGGTCCATCACAACACGCCAGAGACCAAGTAGCAATGGAAACAGTGAACGTGGACCAAAGAAGGTCAAGGTGAGTCGTCAGCCAACAAGGTCATGGCTACAGGTTTTTGGGTTGCACGGGTTGTCATTCACATTTACCTTCAGAAAGATTAAATGAACACTAGTGAATATTATTTCGAGTTTTTGGAGAGATTCGATGTTGATTTGAAGCAAAAACGGCCGCATTTAGTGAAGAAGAAAGTGCTGTTCCATCAAGACAATGCACATGCACACTTGTCTATCACGATGGAAGAATTCCAAGAATTTGGACTACGAACTGCTACCCCATCCAACATATTCTCTCGATCTAGCTCCCTGCGACTATTTCCTGTTTTCAAACCTAAAGAAAAAGCTGGGTGGTTGGAGTTTTGGGTCGAATGAAGCAGTCATTACTGAAACAAATGCCTATTTTGAGAGCCTTGAGAAAACCTATTATTTGGAGCGAATAAAAAAGTTATAAAAAACCCACACTAATGTATCGAGTTAAAAGGTGATTATATTGAAAAATAAAATGTTTATTTGCCGAAAAAAATTTGTTCTATTCAAAAGTCACTGACTTATCAAACTACCCTCATAGTTAGCATATGTTTAGTGTAAGTCTTGAACAAATATTCTTTAAAACACTTATGAATGGTATTCTACAAATTCAAAATTCTCCATTTATATAATTTATTAATCTACAATATCGATAACATTTTGTAAAACTAACACTTCTAAGATACTGGTTCAACATGTTTCATTTGTTAATATTAGTTTAATTTTGAACTAGTTTTAAATATTATATTAGTTGGTGATAAGCGATGATGACGACCTTGTAGGTTATAGGACCCACTACAAACATACTTATAATAGTCAACATTTTTCCTCTCAGTTTTAAACCATTAAATCTAATGTGAAATTCTACAAATACATCAATGCTAACTGTATAAAACTGTAATTTGATTGTGAAGTCCAGCAGTTAATAGAAGTCGAAAGCTAGAGTCAGGCAGCTTAAGATATACCGCTCCAAAAATTGACACATACTTTTAAACAATACTAGTATTGTAGGGCAGCATCTTAAATTCTATAATAAGAGCACATACAACAATACTTATTCAAATCATCTGAGACAAAAACCATTGGACTACATACTGTACAACGAAATACGAAAAACAACATATACTGCTATTATACAAAATTAAATACACTTCTACGAAGTTACAATTTAAAACTCACTCTCATAGTAAAATAAGTGTCATAAAAACATTAACTACTTTGGAATGATTAAATCGAGTCATTCATACCAACCTGACCACATGTTGGTAGACTTCTTCTAGAGATATGCAATAAATAGAATAAGTATTTTAACATACTCCACAATAGCTGACTGGGAAAAAAACTTTTGAACACTGTTGCCCCCAGAGCATATCTGTACTGCAATACTGCTTGGGAGCCAAAGTGTTCACATTTTATACTATAGCTAGAATAGTGTTGAAGTATAAAGTTCATTACCTACAATTCATTATTTTAGCTGTTATTTTTCAAAAATGTTCTTCAGACTGCTATTTGAAAACCTCCACTTCAATTTTAAATAAGGTTCATGATAAATAACATTAACTGTTCAAGATAAGTTTCTTTTATCAGAGTTGAGGAATATGGTTTAATAAGTTCATGAACAACAACCAATTCAGAATTTTATAAGCTTGTGTCTTTTAACATAACTTTCAATATTGTGGGGTAGGCTTCTGTGTATAAGATAATTTAAAAGCTCTTTCAAGTTAGAAATATATATTCATTTAAATCAGTTTTAAAAGAATACTACAACTATTTATTGTACAATATGTCGTTATTATTACAACTTTCTCAATTATACTGAATAGACATACACTGAATAAAAACAAACAAACAAAAGAAGAAATACCTGTTGTTGATTTGAAAAAATAATATAATTCTGAATTTACGTAAATTTTGTAGATCAGAATCTAAGGATTCAAGTGGAAAACAATAATTATAAGAGCTTTTAAATGATCATATAGACAGAAATCTACCCTACAATATTGTCATATATATAAGTATCTTTTCAGTTCACAGAAAACAGTGTATGCTATGATTCTCACTGACTGATTATCAGTTACTAGATTTTAACTGCAAAGAGGACAAACCTGCAAGGTCATAACTTTGCATCTAAAAATAACAACATAATTTTATTTGATTTTGATTTCATTTATTTTATCTGTTTAGCCTTTGCCATAAAAATAACTTACAAAACAATTTTATCTCAAGTAAAAAATCGAGTAAACATTCTAAAAATAAATTAATAACGTACACACATATGTACTAGTTTTGATCACAAAATAGAAAAAAAACTTAAATTCATATATTTGCACAGAAATGTTAAAATTGAACCCTAAATCATAAGAAAATATGAAAACAATTTCTTTTGAATTTTAAAGGTACCATTAAAAAAATCTAATATATTACATAAAACAATATCATATAACTATGATCACTCTTGATATTCCACGAAGTACTGTTGTAAGACAACCTCACAAAGTATAACAACTACTTTAAAATTTTTACAATTAATTATCAATAATAATAATATACAATACAATTGATCACAATAAAGCAAATTATGTACAATTAATTATTATTGGTGTTGGATGAAAACGGTGATATTGAAACTTTAGCAGCAGGGGTTTGAAAGAAGATTTCTGAAAAAGACACATTAAATCATTTTTAGATACAATACTTACACATGACAGATTTAAATATTGATGATAGCTAAATTTAATGCATATTTTCTACATTTTCATTAACCGAAGGTTTAAGGGAAGGGTTTAATTCATGTTTTTTTGGCATTGTGCAGCAGGCAAATCCTAGTGGAAGCTAGGTTTTTAATGGAAGGCTGTGACTGTATAAGGATTCACATTCGGCTCGATGAGGCTACACACCTTAGCCACCAATGGGATGCTGACCAAACTCAGGGATAAGCCGAAGTAGGTGGTAAGCTGAAATATCAGATGAAGTGTACCAGTTAGTTATAAAGACTATAGCGAGTATTAACGTTTCTTAACATTTCCGTGAGTTCAACAAAAAATTCTTCAATTTTGCCAAATTTTACATTTCCACATTCCCTGGACCTCTGTTAGAATTTATGTACATCTTTAAGTTACAAAATAACCAAGGAGATAAGCTTACTGAGGAGTTATATATAACTGGGGAGTTTAGGTATAAAGGAGGGTTAAACTGGCCAGGTTATTACAAGATCAGAAGGTTTACTTTACTTAAGAGATATGTGTAAATCAAGGAGGAGATATATATCAGTAGAAAAATCTGTGGGTTAGTTCCGCAAAGAATTATATAACTGATATGTGAAATTACGAATAAGGGGGGACTTAACTTTCAGAGGTTTTGTGCATTAAACTGTTAAGAGATACGGCAAAAAGCATTAGACCTCTTATGTAGAATATATTCTATATTAGTGTTTGCACAAAAAAATCACGTGCAGTGTCTTTTGGGATCAGAAATGTGTTTTGCTGATTGATTTTCTCCCAAGAGGTGAAACCATTATTGCGGCAAGGTATTGTGAAACCTAAAGAAAACCAAGGCGGGCAATTCAAAACAAACACAGAGGAATGCTAAGTAACGAAATTGTGTTGCTCCATGACAATGCTCGGCCCCATCCCGCTGGTGACACTCAAACATTGGTTCAACAATTTCGTTAGAAGCAGTTCGATCACCCGCCCTACAGCCCGGACTTGGCACCGTCTGACTACCACTTGTTCCTGCACATGAAGCGTGAGCTAGGCAACCAACGCTTTGAAACCTACTATGAAGCGAAAACTGCCGTGGAGTTGTAGCTATATTCGTTGGTGTGAACCTTCTAAGAAGAGGGTACAGACAAATTGATTGTCCGCTACAAGTGTTTGAACATCGGTGGAAAGTGTAGAAAAATAGTTTAAAGTTTGGACTTTCATGTAGAAATAAAATTGTGTTGAAAAAACTGTGTGTGTGTTTTTTTTTTAAACTGTACTTACTTTCTGAAAACACCTCGTAATAGGATGAAGAAAGTCTTTTAAAACTAAATCTACATGAAATTTATAACTTATACTTACTCAATCTACTCCAGCAAAGCCTTGAGAACCTTCAATAGCCTTGATAAGTTTATCTCTCAGTTGCTGATAACTCTCATATGGAGGGAGGTCAAGTCTATTGAAACTGAAACAAAATGCATGTATTAACATTTTCTATTTTGGCTAACATAGCTAACATGCACACACTTGTACACATACAGAGAATTTTCAGTAATTGAAGCCTTGTTAACGCCTTGAAGTAGTTTACCTGTTATGTACGATGTATTTGTCACTACTAAGGTTTGCCAAAAATGTTAAATGCAGTGTTAGACTGATAGATGACGATTCTTAATGATTTAATTTATTTTAAACCTTTTTGGACTGTAAATTTTTAGAGTATTATTATGTAAATCAAACCAGAAATCCAAAAAATAAGTACTAGCTTTTATTTTATACATTTAGCAGATGAAAATTAATCGAGCACAGGTGGCTGATTACGGACAGCTGTTCGGACAGATAAGTGATTCAGTGTAACCCTGATAACAGTGTCCATGGGGAAAAGATTAAGATAATACTCTAAGGAAGTGCCTTGTGTAATTATGGCTTGACAAGCCATCCTCTATGCTGACTACTTGCCACCTTACCCTCTATTCTCGACCACACCCATAACCTATTTTTTATAGATTATTTAGTCATTGGTGACTTGGTTTGCTTCTCATGTCATGATAGTTAGATTGGCATAGAAATTATAAAACAACCTTACAGCATTGTTTGCCCAGAGGAAATCCCAAGCCTAGCAATCCAATAAAAAGTGACTGCATTTGTAAACATTCTGCAACGTTGCTGCTACCACCAAGAAAGAGTAGTTAACTCTCAATAATGAGTAAGTTTATTTATAATTTTTGTAAATATTTTTTATTTGTGAACAAACTAAGAATAAACTACACTATAAAAGTGTGTGTGAGAGCAAAGAGCAATCTTGCATCATGAGTTATGACTCGGTGAAACGAATTAATAGGGTCCATCCAGTAGTGCTGTTATTGCTTGGTGTAATGACTGGGAGACCAAATATCTCCAAATCAATCTCTTCAAAAAATATCTTATTCCTTGTGTTTTAGCTATGATCAACACAATCAGCAAAACTATGATCTTTGAGTATGTTACGGTTTCAAATACAATTACATTATTGATTGCAGGCCTATATTTGTAACACATTTTAATTTAGACATTACACTTTAGTGTCCTAGAGTGTTCTCTATAATATGTTGATTTGTTTTAGATGTTAGTAAAATCAATAAGTGCAAAAAAAGTAAAATCAGGATATCCTGAACATTCTAACCAACTTACCAAGTGTGAGCTCTGGGGTAGTTTTCAGGGGTACCCCATTTTTCTATTGTGAACATCTGGGGTCCATTGCTTCCATAGAGCTCTTTGAAACCATTCATCGGGACACGGGACGTTCCAGTCACAAACTGTAGGAGACGAGAGCGCATTTCGTTGCTGAAAGACAGGACCACCTAAAGCACAGAGAGGATCTTCTGTTGTGATAACTCTCATAATCCACAAATACATACCCATTACTCCTAAAATGTTTGGATGAGTTCAGATTTTTCTTAGACATTCTTGTTACAGTTCTGAAAAAAGCTTGATTATCGCATCAAATATAATAATGCCAAAATATTTAATTTACTAAATTGCAGTTATTTGATTGATTCTTAGAAGTAAAACTAGTATATCAATCTTTAAAGATGGGGTTTAATTGACTACTCTATAACATTTGTGTAAACTCTAATGTTGACATTCCTTCCATTTTTGTATGAGATATTTCTCAAATAAAAGAGAAAAGTTTTTCAAATTTTATTCAAAACTAATGAGCTTGCTATTGCAAAACTAATGTCTATCATGTAAACGCTGACTCGGACCTGCCATCTAAGTATTAAATAAACCAATGTCAAAAAATAACATAAAAATATGATGTAGTAAAACAGTAGTTGAAGGAAGTTACGAATGGTTCCAATAGCTCTGAAAGATAGTGGTACAAGTCAGAAGGAATTATGATAAAAACAAATAAATTACTATCAATGAATAGATTGAGGAACACATTTCATACATTTCTCCCAGATAGAATCTCTAGGCAGATAAATATATTGAATGAACAACAATACTACCAATACATATTTCCATTTGCAGTTCCAAAACTAACCGTATGATGGCAACAGAAGCCTCTGCTCTTACATTGGAGAACAATAGTGCCATTTGATTGAAGGCCATTGCCCAGTATAGTGTTGAGAATGAGAATGAGAATATCTTTATTTACAATCTTTGAGATTATAAACAGTGTCATTAAATACATTAACATCAGGAAAAGGTTTTTTGAAGATACTCTTCCAGCGTGTAGAATGGCCAGTCTAGAAGCCATTGATGTACTGATATCTTGAGGTCCTTTCCTCTTTTGGACAGCAGGTGAGGTGGTAGGAGATTGTGGAGCTTCATTCCCATATATGATGGTTTTTACTCATAAAGCCTCAGACGATGTACAGGAAGGTTGTAGAGGTGTACATTTCTGGTGTTGTAGTGGTGTACATCATTGGTCCTTGGAAGATTCTCCCCATCAGCGTACATTACTACTTTTTGAATGTAAAGCGAAATGACAGTGAGAATCCTCAGAGACTTGAATGCCTCTCTACAGCTCTCCAGAGGTTGTAGTCCCGCCAGTGTTCTAATACATTTCTTTTGTATGATAAGTATCCATTGGAGATTTGAAGCAGTAGTTCCACCCCAGGCAGCAAGACCATAGCGCAGGTGAGACTCAAAAAGGGAAAAGTAAGTTATTTTTGCTGTTTCAAGGCTACTGAGAGAAAGAATTTGCTTGATGACAAAGTGACCAGTGTTGAGTTTTTTACTAAGATTGTCGACGTGATTAATCCAATTTAGTTCGGTATCCACTGTTACTCCAAGGAATTTTAAATGATCTTCAATACTGACATCTGGAATGGTTGGGACTTCTGAAGCTCTCCTTCCAAAAGCGATCTGGTTAGTCTTTGATGGATTTACTACAAGGTCATTTCCATAGCAATATTGGATGGCCATGTTGAGAGCTGTATAAGATGAGACCGCAAGGCCATCTGCTGAATGTTGGGTCAGAAATAAGGTAGTGTCGTCCGCATACATTAGAGGTGTGCAGTAGTTTCCTAGGTGTTGGGGTAGATCGTTGGTAAAGAGAATGAAAATCACTGGTCCTAATACGGAACCTTATGGCACACCTCTCAGCACTGGAAGGACTTTTGATCTGACTGCCTTTGTGATACCATTTGATGAGTGGTACAGCTCTACTAGTTGGGTACGACCCTTTAAGTAGCTCTCAAACCAATTATTTGCTGTCCCTTTGATTCCAAGCAATTCCAATTTCTTCAGAATGATGTTGTGGCTAAGGCAATCAAACGCCTTACTTAAATCAAGAAAAATCAAAGCTGTGGTCAATTTTCCCTCTTCAATGCTGTCTGTCACTGATTCAATTAGTTTGATCAATGCCGTTGTAGTTGACTTCCCTTTTGTAAATCCATGTTGGTTTTCATTTAAGAGATTGTGCTGAGCGCAATGGTCCAGGAGTCTTTGAAGAACAATTCTTTCACATAATTTTGAAAATGTTGAAATCAGTGAAATTGGTCTGTAGTTATTTGCATCATGTTTGCACCCACTTTTAAATTTAGGGAATACTTTCGAAATTTTTAATTTTGAGGGGAATTGACCCTCTTTAAAAGATTTGTTGAATATGGCAACCAATGGGGGGGCTAGTTCGTCAGCACAAAATTTTAATACTTTGGAAGAAATTTCATCAATACAAGCTGAATTTTTGAATTTGAGGTTTTTAATTGTATCTTTAACCTCTTTGATGCTCGTTTTGGTCATTGTTTCCATTAATGATGTTTCATGTGGTTCCACAGATTCCAATTCCTTCTTCTCATCCGCTAGGATTTTTTGTAGTGTTGTTTCTGCCATATTAACAAAAAATAAATTCAGATGATTGGCGACTTCTTGAGGGTTATGTGAAAGTTGTCCATTTATTTTCAGTTTTATGTCATCTGTCTGTTAATAGAGCTGTGTGTGGAAAGCTGAATAAATCAATGCTACGCTTCTGAACTTGGATTTTAAATTGTCCACAGTATTATTTACATGGTTTGAACATGCATGATGAAGATTTGAACATGCATGGTTTCAAATAGGTTATCTCCTGAACAAAAATGTAAGAATAAATATTACTGGTCATGGAGATGAGACCAACATGACTCTTGAAGATGGCATCTTTGAAAGAAATCTTAAGTAGACACATGACAGTTTATTGTTTCAAACAAAAACCACTGGTCATCTGAATCAAAATCGAAACCAAAATTATATCAATAATTAACCCATTGTCAAATATGATCCACCACAACCATCATTGGTGGTTATGGGAAGAATGCCCATTTAATATTTTCACCAACAACTCTGGTCATTACAGAATTGTGCATTTTGAAATTCTAATAGAATTTACTATTTTTTATTAACAAACCTTGTTAGTTCCTCAATTACGCTATAAAAAGTCTTTGACAAACACAGTAACCGTGCTAAATCAGCCTAAAAATATAAAAATACATAAATGTAACAAAAAAGGAGGTGGTATAGAGCTAAATGCCTTGAACAAAATGATTCTAAAAATGAAAGCAAGAACTGGGAAGATTGTAGTATACTTACCCTCCAGAACCACTGGACGGTAATGTGGTTCGGATGATAGTCTCCTTTGTAGAGCGTGTTGTGTTTCCAGTCCTTAACATCGATGTTCTGAATGCCGCACATCAGGAGTTCTAACTCGTTTTCATCAAAGATCTTGATCAAGTTGAGAGGCACTAAGGCATTGAAGCCATCCAGGAATGCTGTCATCTGATCTTGGACTCTCGACACAAACCTCCATTCAATTACCAACCTGTTCAAATTACACATTCTGTATTGCAGCGGAAGATTCAAAAGGAACTGAATACTCATCATTAACCACTTCCTACCTCCAGATGGCTAAGACTGGATAATAATGTCATGCAGACTTTTGGAAAATACAATTTTATTATATATTTCATTTTTTTATGTGAACAAAATTTAATTGATGACAAATTCTTATTTTATTAACTTAAATGGTTTTTATTTTATTCTTTTGATGCAATAAAAAATTTTAATCTGGAGTTATGACAAACATCTGTATCAATGTATATGGCTTGTACTAATTCAGGCACACAAAAAATAGTTACTCAGAAATTTGTTTTTACATTTAAAATATTTGATTATTTGATTGAATATAAAAAATCATTTGAACCCTATAAGATTCTAATTTGTATATTTTATAACATCTATAAAGCTTTTACACACATCATAAACACTGTATGCATGTTATAGAACACTTCTATGGATAAGTAAAAATATTAAAATAATTTTACTTGAAGTTATGAGTTTTGATATATCAGGCTCAAACTAAAACCATTGAATAAACAAAGATTTTACAGTTTATTAAGTTACCTTAAGCAACTCCATTAAGGTCTGTTTGTTTAAAGTCATTATGTTTGGCTTCTCGGACAGAAAACATAGATTGTGGTATTTAAAGTTAAAAATTAAGCTCCAATAGAATATATAGTTCGATAGATTGAACATTATTACATACATATAAAATATTCTAATTGGATACCTGTCTTACGCATTCAATCAAATAAAAAAGTTGAGAAATGAATAAAGGCAAATTAAGCAACCAAGAGGCTTATAACTAATGTTGTCTGGTATATAATAAACAATTAAAAGTTACAAAAAATAATTGATTTGAAGTGTGGTAACTATTGTACATAATCTAAAATAAAGAAAAACATAAATAATAAAGACGGTTCTATTGAAAGTTTAATTCTATTATTGTTTTCTATATTTATAAAAATATTAAACTCAGTGCAATCTAAATTTGTACACTGGAAAAACTCTTCAAACATTGTATTACTTTCACCAACAGTGTCTTATCACTTTTAATACTGATTATGACATACAAATTATTATGTAAATATTGATTTGTAGAGCAAAATTATGATTAAATCATTGATTTTGAAAGGTCTTGTTAAAAAAAGTATTATTGGAAACTATATAGTGTGCTTATTACTACTGTATATAGGCATATAGTTCAACATTTCTGATTCTCATTCTAATAGTTTTAACAAGAGGAAAGATTTCTTCACATAAAATAATATTCTCTTTCAGCTCAACATTCTGGGCCATTTCGATGAGTTACTCCCCATCCGATCCTGTCCTCCGTAGTGGTAAAAATTATTTAGCACAATAAAATATCAGAGAAGCAGAACAATCAGAAAAATTGGGCTGAAAAGATATGTAAATATGAATTAGTAGAATATATTATGTGCCACTTCGCCCAATAAAAATTAACGAAATCTCCCTCAACAAGTGTTCTTCAATAACTTCATTAACATTACTAGTTTTGACAAACATATTTCTACCAAAAGACTAAACTGATCCCTTACTTGATGTACTCATCCTTATTCTCCTCAGTGAGTGTTCTTCAATAACTTCATTAACAATACTAGTTTTGACAAACATATTTCTACCAAAAGACTAAACTGATCCTTACTTGATGTACTCATCCTTATTCTCCTCAGTGAGTGTTCTTCAATAACTTCATTAACATTACTAGTTTTGACAAACATATTTCTACCAAAAGACTAAACTGATCCCTTACTTGATGTACTCATCCTTATTCTCCTCAGTGAGTGTTCTTCAATAACTTCATTAACATTACTAGTTTTGACAAACATATTTCTACCACAAAGACTAAACTGGTCCCTTACTTGATGTACTCATCCTTATTCTCCTCAGTGAGTGTTCTTCAATAACTTCATTAACAATACTAGTTTTGACAAACATATTTCTACCACAAAGACTAAACTGGTCCCTTACTTGATGTACTCATCCTTATTCTCCTCAGTGAGTGTTCTTCAATAACTTCATTAACAATACTAGTTTTGACAAACATATTTCTACCACAAAGACTAAACTGGTCCCTTACTTGATGTACTCATCCTTATTCTCCTCAGTGAGTGTTCTTCAATAACTTCATTAACATTACTAGTTTTGACAAACATATTTCTACCACAAAGACTAAACTGGTCCCTTACTTGATGTACTCATCCTTATTCTCCTCAGTGAGTGTTCTTCAATAACTTCATTAACAATACTAGTTTTGACAAACATATTTCTACCACAAAGACTAAACTGGTCCCTTACTTGATGTACTCATCCTTATTCTCCTCAGTGAGTGTTCTTCAATAACTTCATTAACAATACTAGTTTTGACAAACATATTTCTACCACAAAGACTAAACTGGTCCCTTACTTGATGTACTCATCCTTATTCTCCTCAGTGAGTGTTCTTCAATAACTTCATTAACAATACTAGTTTTGACAAACATATTTCTACCACAAAGACTAAACTGGTCCCTTACTTGATGTACTCATCCTTATTCTCCTCAGTGAGTGTTCTTCAATAACTTCATTAACATTACTAGTTTTTGACAAACATATTTCTACCACAAAGACTAAACTGGTCCCTTACTTGATGTACTCATCCTTATTCTCCTCAGTGAGTGGAATGTTGGCACCATTGGGCTTCAGTTCACGCTGGCTTGTGTGCCCCAAGCTGTCCTCATCCAGGGAGAAGGTCAGCTCTAACTCTGTCGGGTTGTTCTCCTTGATCCACAGCAACGAGTTGTAGTATTCCGAGTCCACGCTCTCCATGTCCTTCAAGTCTATTGGCTTCGATAGCATCATCTTGTAGAATGGACGAATGAAGAAGGCTGTACAGCAACCATAACAACCTCAGTACAACAACAAACTATGGTCCTATGCTGTACAATCTTAAATACACGTATTTAGCTCATATGTGCCCATAGTTCCATTATTGGGGTAGCAGAGAACTTCAGAAACTTGCCAACGGCTTATAATGTCTTTTAAGTCTTGGGATTATGTGAACTAATTTATAACAGATCTCTTATTATTATTTCCTGTTTTTCTATAATTTCATAACAAACTTATTCAAACGAATTGGAACCTAAGCACAATTTAAAGCTAAGCCAAAGAAAAAGCTTTCAAGTTAAACCTTTGTCTTGAGCACCAGGAACAGTGGCTATGGTTTCAGAGCAAACTGAGTGACGAAAATTAAAGAAATTGATTTAATAAATAGACAACAAGAAACTTTGTTTCCTTTTCCAAACAATGAAATTTTGTTGTAGATTTTTTATTTACAAATTTAATTACAATAAAGTTATAACTAGAAAAGATTTAAATTACAATCAGAAGCTATTATTGCACATTGTAAAATTATTTGAGACAAACATTCAATACTTAACTTTAAACACATTAATTGTTTTATTAATTATGTGAGTTTTAACTTGTGATGTGTCAATAATTATTTATAGAATTATTTATATTTAATGTCTGGTTTATTCAAATCTGTATTTACTTGATTACTTATGCGTTGTGTTAAAAAAAAGTTCCTAATAAGTGTTAAGAACTTTAGAAAAGTCGACATATTAAAACAAATTTAAATTCCTAAACTACTTCAATACGTGACTGTATCTCTCCAATGTGAAATTGTTTTCTTTTTACTACTTATTTTATAATTCGACCAAAGGACTATAAACAAGGAGTAAAATTTTAACAAAATATTTAGACTGATACAAATTACTCAAATTACTTGTGTTTGTGATCTTACAAACACAATTATACTTGCTTTGAATTTATTAAAAAGAGATTAAATTGATGAAAACTCGGTTATTTGTATCGGTGTGTATCTTCCAGTACACTGTATTGAACTTACCATCTAATAATTTCCCGTGATAAACAGCCATTCCTGCTATTCTACCAATAAATTTAAAATAATTGAGATGTTCCTCATTGCACAGCCCAGAAATAGGATTGATCTGTAGTGTATAGTTATCCCTGGAACACAATATAAAGAATACATTCAGAAAAATTATAAATAGATGGAAACTTCCTATAATAAATATTATTTGCTCTTAAACCTTAAAACGCTGCAGAAAGTGTGACCTGGCTTTCATTACTGTGCATTTACAGATTTTAAAAATTTTGTTTTGCAAAAGTTTCATTTATTTTCTGTTTCTTGAGAAAAGAAATGATAAACCAAAATGGCTAAAATAACTCTACCAGTAACAGCGGCCATGTTTTAAAGTATATGTAGTTGCACCCTATTTGCATACCGCACCACGAATCGTCAGACAAAACGATGGTAAACAAATAGCACTGGTTATTGATTTATTTGTGGCACTAACGTAATCCAGTTTCCTTCCTAAGAGTCATAAACCAATACACTTATGCATTCTTATACATTCACAGCACTTTGATGTATTATAATGAACATACTTACTTACTCTTACTCTTACTCCCAGGGCCATTTATATCGGAGGTGATATTTAGCCGCACCAACAAAGCTCCTCCATCTTGAACGGTCCTCTGCATCTTCCTCTGAAGCGCCCACCTTCTCCATATCAGCCTTCACCTGGTTCCACCATCTCACTTTCGGTCTCCCACGGGGTCGTCTTCCTTCTGGGTTACCGTACATTACCCTCCTCAGTTTGCATTCCTCTTCTCTTCTCAAAACATGGCCTGCCCAACGGAGTCTTCTGCACTTTATTTCTCCTATTACATCCGTACTATTGTAGAGCTCCCTGATTTCTCTATTATGTTTTCTTCTCCATACCCCTTTGTTCATATGATGGCCCATAAATTTTACGTAAAATTCTATTCTCGAAAACTAGAAGCTTTTTCTCATCCTTCTTATTTAGCCTCCACGTTTCGGATCCGTACAAAAGCACTGGACATATAATTGTTTTGTATATTCTAGTTTTAGTTTTGTGAGAGAGAGATTTGGTTGAAAGTATCCTATTGCATGCATATACACATCTATTTGCTGAGTTGATCCTATTTTGTATCTCTGGTTCATCTGTGTTTTTATTTGATATTGTGACCCCAAGGTACTTAAAGTTCTCCACTTGTTCGAAAACATGCCCATCAATTTGTAGGGGTCCTCCTCTTTGATTTTGATTCCTTTTAAAGTGCATATATTTAGTTTTTGCATCATTCGTCTTCAACCCCACTTTCTCTGCCTCACTCATAAATAGTCTAGTTAGTGACCTCAAATCATCTACATTTTCTGCAAATATGACAACATCATCTGCAAAAGCTAGGATGTTTAGTTTAGCTCCAACTTCCACCCCTAAATCCCTCTCTGCTACACTCTGAAGTGCTCCTTCTATGGCAATATTAAATAAGATTGGAGAAAGACCATCTCCTTGCCTGACTCCTGAGTTTATCCCAAAAGGTACACAGTCCCGACCATTAATTCTTACTGAGCCTCTTGACTCTGTGACACTCATCTTAACTAAATTTATTAATTTTCTCGGGATGCCAAATTTATCTAGTTGTGTCCACAACTCTTTTCTGATTATGCTATCGTATGCTTTTTGAAAGTCAATAAATATGGCAAAAAATTCTTTATTATATTCCCAGTATTTAGCTAATATTTCTTTGAAAATGAAAATCTGATTTGTGGTTGATCTGCCCTTTATGAACCCCGCCTGTTCTTCCCTGATTATTTCATTTGTATAATGTTCAAGTCGGTTTAAAACAATTTTGGATAAAACTTTATATGGGATGCTGAGTAGTGAGATGCCTCTGTAGTTACCACACTCTTCTTTTTCACCCTTCTTGTGTATAGGTATTATTATTGCTTCTTGCCAATCAGCTGGCATTTCTTCTTTCTCCCAAATACGAAGTATTAGTTTCCATAGATTTTCCACTATTATTTCTCCTCCTTTCTTCAGGAATTCTGCTGTTATTTCATCCTTCCCAGGAGCTTTGTTGGTCTTTAGCGCTTTGACTGCATCCTTTACTTCTTCTATGGTTGGTGGTTCTATATTTGGTTGAACATGATAGTATTCACCAACTTGCTCTTCGTCCCTAGTTTGGTCCTCTACATTTAGTAGCTCGCAAAAGTACTCTCTCCATCTTTCTATAACTTTTGTACTTTCTGTCACCAACTCTCCATTTCTGTTTTTTACCCCATATGGGTATGGGGTAAAACCTCTTTTGAAGAATCTTATTTTCCTGTAGAAGTCCTTTGCGTTATTTGCTGTATTATCTTCCTCAGCCTTGTACATAATGAACATAATAAACTTTAATAGGATAGTACGAATATTCCTGTATACTACGATTAGTGAAATTCCATTGGTATACACATATCTGTATGCTCCACTTTATGATTTAATTTGGATAGAAAAATGCATATTGGTTATATAAAAAGCAAGTTTTAAATGTTCACACCACCCCTCCTCTTTTTTAAACATATTCTCACATACTGGATATTGAATCATAGACTGGATACTGGATCATAGATCATTGTGGGGTTATTTAATTTAAATACAAAACTAACTCCAAGCATTAGATGGTATAAATATGCATTTTTTACCGTATAAAAACAGAAAATTAGAGACTATAATGAATCTATTATCTAATTTATTACAGTCTTACAAATACTTACATAGCCGAGTACTCAAATAAGCCGTAATATGGGTTGAACATTTCCTTAGACAAAAGGAAGAACCATTCACGAGCCAATCCTCCATAGTCCAATCCCACTTCACCTTCAAACTCTACCCAAAGTTTCGTCTTGAGCAAATCAGTACGAGGAGCATTGCTGATTATTCTGTACGAATCTTCTAGAATTGTTTGGCGACTAACTTTGATCTCAAATTTGTTTGGAACATTGTTCTGTAAAAGAAAGAATATGTGATGATTCGGCCATATCCATAGTCATATGTACATAATTTATTGATGTTGTGTTCTTTGTATATTTAAATTGTTAACTGAATAAAAAGTACAGTTAAAAATATTGGTAAAACTGTCGTTTGATTTTTTTTTTTAAATAAAACCCACACAGAGGTATTGCAACACGTCACAAAACATAGGACACTAAGGGGTTATTAACTGACATCCAACTTTATTAATAAAAATTATTATCACACATTTTGAATCTCAAATAAATTTCCCTAATTTTTTGGAGAGAACTAGGGATGGACCAATTCGGATACTCAACACTTAATGGTATCGAGAATTCTTGACACAGCTGTTCTTTTTCACTCAATTCCAATGCCAATATTTTATTACAAAAATGAATTAAAATATGCTTGGAAAATTTAAAATTACACAACATCGTAATTAGTGATGTGTCGTAGCTGAATCTTAATTCACCAAATCTTCAAGTAAGTTCATTCACAGAAAACAACTGATTATATTACTGACTGCTGAAACATGTTTTTGTTGTATTTAATTTATGAAAACACATAGATGACCAAATTAAAAAGGTACTGTAGTTTTGTAATTAACATTTAGCTTGCAGTTCTTATTTCCTATGTTTATCTATGTTCGTACAAAGCCGGGCATCTCCTGTGCCTACGAGTGGACATCCACTGCTCGGCAGTAAACAATAAATGTTTGCCAAGTATTTGTTATCTCATAATCTGTGTAATTGTATAAATATGTCTTCTATAAGAATATATCTATGTTTATAACTTAAAATGTTTCAACTGTGGATAAGGATGGTTTCAATTATTTGGCTAGCCGCTACTAAAGGACAGATTTGCTTTAAGTGTAAGGAAAAAAACAAAACCATTTATTGTATTACATTCTTACGTACAAATTATACAGGAATTAGCTACAAATTCAAAATTGAAATCACAATTTTAGTACAAAAATCAGATTTTTGTTGTATCAGTCCATTTCTAGCATATCAGGTAATCAAGATTCAAATATTGAAACAACTCGTACATTTTACATTTGGCTAAGTTAAATACGGAAAATATAAATATATACTTACTGGCTTTCTTAATTGTGACTTCATGTATTCATATTTCCTTTTATAATCTCGAGAGTATGGAACTGCCTAAAAATTAAAACATAAATATTACTATAACAATGTATGCAAGACAGCAATATAGACAAAACTAACTCTTGCAACAAGCCAAAAAGCAGTCTTTTGTTCATTTTTTAAAGATTATACTCGTAACATCTATTACAAGACATAAGTCTATGAAGGACATTTTTCTGAGTGGTCTTGGAGGTACAAAAAGTCCACTGGAAAATGAGGATCTGAAGATTTATATTTCAAAAGCACACCACTTACTCTTTGATGCAGAGCCAAAGGAACACTTTGTGAGGAGGAAATGTAATACAGGTACTAATTGTTTTATTTTAAAACATCTCCTTGCATCCTAAATTGCCGAAAGCCAACCTGACGGCATATGTCCTTTGTTGACTCAAATAATAAGAACTAAGCATTCTACAGTTTGCAGGTGCTTCCAGCCCATACACAATGTTTGTTACCATCTTATATAATAAAAGCAATTCTAATAAATGATTTAATTCAGAAAAACTGTATTTTAACTTCTTGAGATTAAAAATATCCCTTAAGGTACTGTCAAAATATTTCAATGCTACTACCTTCACGTATAAAAGTATATGAGTATAGGAGTATTAAGGAGCCATTTATAAGTGTTTTGCAGTTTTTAAGCCTCTGTGGTTTTAATGAAATTTATTAATTTAAAGTAAAAGTTGTTATGTGTTGTGATTTAATTTAAAAAAGTACAGTATTTTACTAGTGAAAAATCCATAAGTTAATGTTTTTAACAAATCTTTTCAGTGATTATTTACAATTAAAAGTGTACTTACATTCAGGCTCTGTAACATATGTTTTGTCTGAGCACATATATTGAACTTGCAGAGAGTAGATGTTTTGTATAGTGCTGCTGTTATTAAGAGTTATTCCTTTTGAGAACTGTTTACTCACTATAAAATAAATTAAATAAGTAGAATTGAATAAATAAAATAGAACTACTTTATTCAGCTATAACTGGTTATTCTGCCAACATCAAGCTAAAACTTGCCAAAACAGCTGATTGCCAATGTCATTCAGTTGGTGATTTAAACCATTGGACAACTATCACTCTGACTCATCTGGCCATAGACTGGGGACAACAATCAAACCCCATATGACATTGACCTTGAACATATAAACAGGTTCATGCTTAAACTACTTTCTGACAAGATTATCACCAGTTACATTTTTACTAATTGATATTTTTACTGATTAACTTTGCTTGTACATATATTTTATAAATTTGTAATTTTGTATATAATATCCTGTCTATATATTTAGTTTATATTTTATTGTTTGTAACTTGGCACAAATTAAGCTGGGTAAAGTATATATTGATTGATTTTAACTGTGAAATTTAACATCTACAATGGCTACTCCAATGAGAAATATATCTAAAACTGATATTAAAATCAATGACTTAATATTTGCCAAAGTGAAAGGGTTTCCCCATTGGCCTGCAAAAGTAACTGGCATTGATGATGAAACTTACAAAAATATAACCAAGTATGAAATTACCTTTTTTTCAACAAATGAAACTGCTTTCGTTAATAAAACGGATATTGTTAATTATAACGAATGTAAAATGAAATATACTCTCGACTCTATAGCAAAAAAACATAAAGAAAGTTACAAACTGGCTCTGTCTCAGATAGAAAAATTGGATAAAACACAAAGGTGTCAACCATCCTCGTCTCTACTTCATCAGAAAACCCCCTCAAATAAACAAAAAAAGAATGTTTCAGGAATTAATAAAACAACCTCTTCAAGTCCCTCATTACTCTATCAAAACCCATTAAATAAAACTCCAAATACTGAATCAGTGCAGACAGAGACTAATACGAGTAATATAGATGTGGACAAAGTAAAAAAACCTCAAAGTACAAAAAGCACCAATACCAATGAGAAAAGTTCTATTAGTCTCTCTTTATTAGAAAATAAGTGGGTAACTGATGATACTATCCAGCTGTATTATGATACGCTAACATCCTTAATCACAAAGTCGGATAAAACAATCTTACTTATGAATACCGTAGTAACCCATGCTATCAAATGCCTTCAAGACTATGACCATTTACTTGAGCCTTTACAATTATTTAATAAAAACTATGTTCTCTTCCCAATTCATGACTTGAAGCAAGATGTGCAAGACAATTATCCAGAGAACACTCAATGCTCATACAAAACAGAAGGATCTCATTGGAGCCTTATGTTGTTTGTAAGAAACCTGCAAAAATTTCTATACTTCGATTCATGTGGCACATACAACAGGGAACATGCACAGAAGGTGGCTGAGAAGGTCCATGAGCACTTGGGTGTGGAAGGTGATGTCCTTTTTCAAATTGTCGAAGTCCCTCAACAGCCTAATACTGTTGACTGTGGAATTTACTTAACAATTTTCACAGACATTCTTATACAACTGATAGGTTGTGGTTCTTTGGACCCACTGGGTAACATAGACAGCAGATTAGTATGCACAATTCGTCACTCTGACATCTTAACAAAACGCTCCCAACTGGCACTACTCTGGCACAACTATCCACATTTACTGCTGAATTGTCAGACTGTATCTGACATGATGTTTAAGCACTTTGTATCTACCTCTACTGGACCTCAAGCTCAAGTAGGCAATATTGTGGTAAGTGCAAACACAAAGCCTGTGACATTGATCTCTGAAAGTGACAGCAATATGACTACATATCAGGTGAAAGAAACACAACCAAAAAACCCATGGCAGTTTGAAAGACGGTCAAAGCGTTATAAATTAAAACCCAAACACAAAATATTTGCTGAAAGGGAAACTGCTATCTCAACATCAAATAGCTTCCATGTACTTACTGAAAAAAACAATTTACTACTGATAAAGGAGTCTAATAAAAATAAAAATTATGTATACAAAACTAACACAATAAGTAAAAAAAGGACAAATCATGTTCATGAGTATCGCCATGACAGCAACTATGAACTTTCAATTGACAAAATAAAAGTAGAATTGTACGCTGACAGCCAAGGTAAAGGACTACCAGAGATTATTGGTTCATGCAGTAAGGGAAAGATTTATGTGGATGGAGTAGTTAAATCTGGAGCCGATGTCCAACAGGTCTACAACCAAGCAGCTAAATCTCTACAACGTCCTATAATAATACTTGCAGGAACAAATGATATTTTAAAAGGATCTCCTCAAGTTATTTATAAAAAAATGGAAAATGAATTACAAATTCTGAGTAGGTCTAAGCCAGTGTGTGTAACAACAATCCCCCCTAGACATGATGTACACCATGACAACTCAATACACTATGATCTAGCCCTGACTAATAGTTACATAAGAGAAATTGTTTTAAGAATGGACAATGTTCACCTCATTGATTTGGATTCTTTCCAGCGTTATCACTTCACACGACAGGGTCTGCATTTAAACTATAAAGGAAAGAGAAAACTTGGTTTTATGATAGTTGATTTTGTGAACAGTGTTAATGGAAAAAAACATGAAGTAGACCAAGAAAACTGGGCAAATGGGCCAAGAAAAGTCTTCAGTCATCCACCAAATTCAAGCTCAGAAAGTAAAGGAGGTACTTGGACCAACTCTGTCACTGACGTCACAGACGAGAGCCCCGTACCTGAGGTCAACACTCCGTCATCTTCACAAGTGAAGTGCCGTGAGCAAAATGAGAGCATTGCAAGTGATCGAGTTTCTTTGGTGAATGTCACAAGTGATAATAATCAGTGTCCTTTGGAGCACTCTGTGGGTGTATCGGTCTCGAGTCATTTTTTGGAGGGGGAGAGGAGTCTAATTGTAGAAATTTAATTAGCTTAAGACCAGGTAATTTGCACTTTCGTCATTTTGAAAATTGTTCTAACACATCACGTTTACAAAATAATATTATAAATATAAAATTGCTATTTTTAAACATTCAAGGTCTTAATGGCAAAACCACTGTTCTAGAAACTTTCATACAAAATGAATTGAACCTATATGTCATTTGCTTATCAGAGCATTTTCTTAAACAATCAGTGGTAGCAACTTCATTTCCAAATGGTTTTTACTGTGCTTCTGCTTTCTGTAGAGCAAACCGGATTAGAGGAGGAACATTAATATTTGTCCACAATAATTTTCATGCAAGGCCTCTTGATGTTGCAGAATTTTGTATAGAACTTCATTTTGAAGTAACCGCTGTATTGTTGGATAAATTCAAGTTAATTATTGTGTCATTGTACCATTCAACTGATGGTGACCATAATATTTTTCTCAATAAACTTGAAAATCTTTTATTATATTTAACTCAATGGGCCAATTATACAATAGTTATTGGAGGCGATTTGAACATTAAATTTGATATTACAAAAAACAAACCATCTGTTAAATATTTTTTAAATTTATTAAGGGAGTACAATTTTTATTGTCTGAATCAATCTCCCACACGAGGTGCAAATTGCCTTGACAACATTTTTGTCAATTGTGGGCAGAATAGGGTTAACTCTTGTAATATTTTTCGTTTTCCCTTTTCTGATCATGATGGTGTAATGGCTGACCTTAATGTGCTAGATACTCAAGCTCTTTCTGCACCAAATGATAAAAATGGTTTTATTGGAAAAAACATGTACTTACAAATTGTCTTGCCTAAACAAGAAATATGCAACTTAATATCTAGTTTGAATGCTTATGACTGGGAACATTTAATTAATGAAATTAAGTTCACTGACGCTGAACAATCTTTTTGGTCCTTTTTTCAAATTCTTTTAAATAATATAAATTATTACTCAGTTATTAAGAAAAAATCATTTATAGCTAAAAGCAATTTTAAATATAAATGGTACACTAGTGAATTAAGGAATATGAAAGAAAAGTTGTTATGTTTTGACTCTTTAATCAGAAGTTCTAGGGAGCCTTCGAATGAACTTCTCCAACTTTTTAACCACCTAAAAAAAGAATATAAATTATCTATTAAAAACGCCAAACTTAATCACAACACCAATTATATTAAAACCAGCAACAATAAAAATAAAGCTGCATGGGAAATAATTAAAAGCAAGAGTAAAAGTACACCCCATAGGCTTCAAACTGATATTACTTCAGAAGATTTTAGTAATTTTTTATTGACTCAATAAAAAAAATTAAAGTGAAAACCGGTACATTTATTAATAGTAGTTTAAATTCATTAAAAGCTAATTGTATTAATTCATCATTTTTATCATTTAAATCAATCAAGCCATCTGACACAATTGATGCAGCTAAAAGACTAAACAATTCAGATAGTAATGACATCTACAATATATCCAATAATCTGTTAAAGAGATTGATTTATACTTTTGTTGAGCCACTAACACTTTGCTTCAATATGTGTATGAGTCAGGGTATTTTTCCGGAGCAACTGAAGGTGTCCAGAATTTGTCCAGTCTTTAAAAAAGGTCCCTATAATGATCCAAGTAGCTACCGCCCAATTTCGGTCATCCCAGTCTTGTCTAAATTACTAGAACTACTGGTCTATGACCAAATAAGTGACTATTTAGAAGAAAATAAAATTTTAAGTCCATCACAATTTGGTTTCAGAAGAGGTAAATCCACTATTGATGCCATTGACAAGCTAATACGAAATATACTGTCAACTTTTGAAAATAAGGCCTTTGCTCAGGCCACTTTATGTGACCTGAGTAAGGCCTTTGATTGTGTAGAACACAGTACTCTTTTAGCCAAATTAAAGCATTATGGAATTCATGGAAGTGCCCTTGATTTTATAAAATCATACCTCATCAATAGAACACAAAAAGTATACATCAAAGGAAGTTGGTCACAGGAAGTCAAAATAGAGTACGGTGTCCCTCAGGGATCTGTACTTGGACCCTTACTTTTTATCATATATATAAATGATATAACATTGGCTGTTGATGCTAATACGCTTCTCTACGCTGATGACACAACTTTTTTCAATAGTAGTAATAACCTGAATGAACTAAAGAAATTAACCGACACCACAATAAACAAGGCATCAATATGGTTTAAAGAAAACGGTTTTTTAATGAATGAAACTAAAACTCAAAACATTTTGTTTACTTTAAAATCAATTCCTGAAAATAGTTTTAATTTTGAATCAAGTAGTGTAATCAAAATTTTAGGAATTCATATTGATAATAATCTTTCATGGGGACCTCACATTGATTTTCTGTCTACTAAATTATCTAGAATTATTTTTTTATTGAGACGTCTATCTTGCTGCATAAGTGAAAATTATGTTCGGACTGCATATTTTGGATACTTTCAGTCAATTTTGAGATACGGATTAATACTGATTGCAGATGGCCATTACGGGACATTAGATTGATTGCAGATGGCCAAATGAGCTCCGATCCATACAAAGTTTGTGAAATATTTAATAGTCACTTCATAAATGTTGTAGATGGGACAGTATAGTTCAAAATTTCCCTATCTGTGTTAACCATAATAGTAATAATTTAAATACTCAAAATCCACCCATCAAACAGTTTCGTATAAAGCCTTTAAGCGAAAATCGAACTTGATAAGTCATATCATCTTTTAAAAATAAATTCTCTGCGGGGTATGACGATGTCAATATGCCTATTATAAAAAATGCAAAATATCTATTGATTAAACATTGATGCATGTTATTAACTCTTCTTTTGTGAGTGGAATATTTCCAAAAAAACTGAAAATTTCTAAAATAAAAACAGTTTTTAAGAAAGGTAGTACAACTGATCCTAATAATTATCGTCCATTGTCAATACTGCCAACCTTCTCCAAAATATTTGAGCGTTTTGTTAATGCATATTAGGTTAGTGGAATTCTTAGAAACTAATGGGTTATTTGAGGAGGAGCAGCATGGGTTTAGGTCGGGTAGATCTGTCATCACTGCTGGAATTGAGTTTGTGGAGTCAGTTCTGGATTCTATGGACTCGGGTAATCGTTGCTTTCGGTATATTTATGGACCTCAGCAAAGCATTTGACAGAGTCTGCCATAATACTCTTATTAGAACATTAGAAACATTTAGGAATTGTGGGTGTGTGCCGTTGAACTGGTTTATTTCCTATCTTAAAGAGAGAAAACAATACGTTGAACTTCCTCATATCAGAATGGGCAACTAACCTCTGTTAAATCAAAAATGAAAATAATTAAATATGGAGTCCCTCAAGGCTCTATACTTGGGCCCCTTATTATTTCTGTGCTATATTAAAGGTTTACCGAATACTGTATTAAATTTAAATAGTAAGAATGTGTTTGTATGCAGATGACTGTAACCTAGTTATATCTCATAAATCTCTAAACGAAAATAGAAAATATAGCAAACCAAAATATGACATCAATATATAATTATTTTTGTGAAAAAAATTTGTCAACTTAATGCAGATAAACTAAATATATTTCATTTTGTACACACAAAAATAAACTCAGTCCACAGCCAAAAAATTGAGGTTCAGAACACACAAATAGAAAGAGTAGATAAAATTAAATTTCTAGGTTTGACATTGGATGAATGCTTAACTTGGGATGGTCACATACAGGTAATTCAAAGGAAAAATATCTTCTGGTCTTTACGCATTAAAAATCAATTTCAAAATATTGTAATCTGGAAACTTTAAAAATGGTTTATTACTCACATATTCACTTGCATATTTCTTTTGGTGTTGCTTTGTACGGAGGCAACCAGTAATGCTAATTTGCAAAGTATTTTGCTGTTACAAAAAAAGGCTATTGAGGGTTATGTTAAATTTACAGAGAGACAGGAGTCAGTGAAACAAATATTTTCGGATTTAGGTATTTTAACTATTTATGGGCTTTACATTATGGACACGATATTAGAAGTAAGGAAAGCTAATTACAGCTTACCTAGATTAGGCACCTTAACTAACTATTTAACTAGACACCGTAATCAATTGGCAGCTCCACAGATTAATTTGCAGTTCACAAGGAAAAAACCACTAGTTGCAGGCATTAGATTTTACAATAATTTACCTAAAGATATTTTAGCAATTGACAATTTTCAAAACTTTAAAAATAAGCTAAAGCAGTATTTGATTAGTAGACCACTTTATTCATTTGATGAGTTTTTTGTCTTTAGTTAGTAGCCTTAAGGACTGAAATGTAAAATACACAAAGTAATCTTGTACATAATGATAACTGTTATAATGACCGATTTTTCATGGGCCTAGAATAAAAATTTTGTAGATTGAGTAGGCATTTATGCACCTTGTATTATCTTATGATACCATGGTTATTGTAATGTATGGTACATATTATAAAACTGACGCCATTTTATGTTTTGTTACATGTTATGTACAAATTATGAATAAAGTGAAATTTGTATTGTATTGTATTGTATTGTATTGTACTGTGGGGAAATAGTGCTAGAGTTCAGGAAATACTGGTGCTTCAAAAGAAAGCTGTTAGAATTGTTGGTAAAGCTGAATATCTTGATCATTGTAAACCTGTTTTCATTAACCAAGGAATACTTACAATAGTTAATTTATATTTGTTTGACTTATCTGTTTACATTTTAAATAATAAGGACTTAATAAACCATACACAAACACATAATTATAACACACGAAACAAAAATAACATTTTAATTGAATATTGTCGACTGAGCAAATCTTGTAATAGTCATGTTATAATTGGCTTGAAGGTGTATAACAAATTGAAACATTTGATAGAAAAATACCCTCTTAAAATTTATAAAAATAAACTTTATGAATGGCTATTAAAAAACCCTTTATATAATATTGATGAGTTTTTTTCTATTAACAAAATAGACTTTTAATGATTGTTTTAAGATAAACTCATAATATAACTAGTATAATTATCAACTAGACAATTAATGTCTTATATTGTTATATATATAATATTTATGTATTATACTTATTAAATATTATTTAGAGACAATGCTACTTAGTCTGTAGCTGAATTAGACTTTGTCAATGCATGTAACATGTTTTACGACAAATAAACGAATTTATTATTATTATTATTATTATTAATAAAAATTGATATAAATAAATAATAACCTATTCAAAATACTGTGTTTTTATTTTATAGCCATACTCACCGGTCCAGCAATATTAGGATTTGAAAGTCTGGGATCCTCCCACTGGGTTGTTCTCGTATCTGAAAACAAATTAAACCGTTCATTATTTACATTAAGGCTGGAAAAATATTTATACTTCTGAAACAAAACAAATCAGTATGTTAAAACGTTATATGTGTTTTTTTTCTGGCATTACAATAATTACTGACAACAATTAAATAACTTGGTTGAGCATTAGAAAAGCCTACACTCAGGGTGCGGGACAACATTTTATTTCTGCATGTCTGCACGAAATCTTGAGAACTGACATATAGTCTTGAAATTTTACATGAAGCTTCTATATAGAGAACATCAAATTCAATGATTGTGTATATTACTCCTTGGGATTTGGTTGATAGATGTGAACATGTTCACACTGATCTCATGGGTAACCATGACGATATCGAGAAAATCGCATAATAAATAAATTTGTACTCATAAATATGACATTTCAACTCGTAGCATAGTAAACATGTAGCTTAACAGTCTGTAAGATATATTGCAAAATATTACATTTGTAGAATTTAATTTTTTACATGAAACTTAATTTATAAATATACAATAATAGGTTCTATAATGGTGCATGTTAAACCATGGGATTTTACTAAGCATTAATGAAGCCTGCGACTCAGTGGGCAGACACTTTCATCTGCCGGGGATGTAAAAATCTCTTTTGTGTATAATTGTCTATTTGTTTATCAGTATGACATCCAAGAATGAAATTATCTATTTTGCAAGCAAACCTCAGTGAAGTCTGTTACGCGTTTAAAGGACTTAAATCACATCTATTAGATAGTAGTGATATTCTACTGTTATTTAACCCTTTGAACCACAGGCAACGAAATATCGTCGCCGAGAAAATATGCGAAGATCCCCGCGGCGACGATGTATTGTCACCAATGAAGATGCGAGAATCCCCGGGCGACGTAATATCGTCGCCATGGTATATGGGTTTAATACATATTTATTTGAAACCGTAAAATACTTATTTTACGAGTATTAATACATATTTATGAGTATTTTAGTAAAATACAAATTTTTTGTTAGTAATATAGTGTATTTAAAATAACATCTATTCTCAAAAAAATATATTACTCTTTGTTGCTACAGCTGTATTTGTTTACAAAGCGGTCTAATGTTACGTATATTGTCTTTGTGCGTGTGAATTGAGTTAAATGTTGTAATTGAGGACGGTTTTTAATCACTTTTTCTTTAGTTTTAATCTTATAGTAATAATCAGTTCGATGAACAATGAGTGACAACATTGTAAATCACCCGAGTGAATTGGACAGACAACTGGATGTTGACCTATCAGATGGCGATTGGTCTGACGTCTCATCAATTTTCAGTGATGACACTGATGTTGATCCTACCTATAGGCCAACTACCTCGGACTCAGATGACGAAGAAATGCCATTTAGTCAGCTATCTACTTCTCGCGGTAACGCCGCCGCTAGGCCTACTCCGGACAATGACCAACCGGCCTAAGTGAGATCGCGGTTGCAAAATCTTTATCTTTAGAGATATCAATATAATTGTTTTTGTACATACATAAAACTAAATTTAGAAAAATAAAATGTGGGTGCCCATGATAAAAATTTTTCTTATTTTTGAATTAAAAAATCTTAAAATCTATTTTTTTTACTTAAAAATCTATAAACATATATTTTAAAGTTATTTTAATGTTGTTAAACAATTTTTTATACTTCAGACTAAACTTTTTCTGTGTACACAATTTCATTTTGGACATTTTAGTGTATAATACAAGACAATAGCATAAAAAATAGCAAAAATATTAATTTTTTACGAACAGTATGTAATACAGCTGTTTCTGCTCCGGGGATTCTCTGTAGTTCTTAGGTCAAATGGTTTTGGTACGTTTTTCCCACCATCAATATTTTGGTCTGGGGTTCAAAGGGTTAATAGGATTGGATAGAAGACCAAACATCTGAATATATTCTTTTTACTTACTATTAACATAGTAAATTTTAAAAACTAAATTTAGCCTAAAACATTAGTTTCTTTGATATGAAATAGACTACAATACTGCTTTTCAATTTTAGAAGTATTTAAACTAATGTACTGTGTTGTTCTTACCTTTCTAATTAAACAAGGAAAGCAATCTCTTCTTATCAATTTATTTGATGAAATGTTCAACAAAACTGACAACAGCTATCCCAAATGTTTTGAGTTATACCCAATTATATGTAGATTACATTTAAACATCAGATACAAATCTTTGTTTGAAGTTGGTTTTTGAGGCTGGAAGGATTTTGGAGGAAACATGATTTTTCCAGATATTCTCTACTGTTCAGTGATAAAAAAAATCAGTAAGACTATGTTTCGAGATCTACAATGAGATCTCTTCTTCAGGTAGTGTTACTGAATAAGTATCACTGAATGATGGCGAAAAATCCTGTTTCCTTCACATCAGACACAAGCTGAGATATCAAACTGTGAGTTCAACTACTGTTACCACTCAACACAAACAATGTACTTACTATGATCGATAAAAAATATCCGCCCGTCTGAGTGCACCCTTTCTTCCCAGCCTTCGGGCAAAGGTCCCAGTTCATCATCAGGCCCGGCGACTCTTCTGGCGACGTTGGCTGCCTCCCTCTGGTTGGGCATGGGCGATGCCCGTCCTGCAAACCACACGACAATTGTTCAGATAGGTTCTCCAAATCGGTAAACACACTCATCAAGACTAACACAATATTGTTACCTGTTCTTGGATCCACCCACGTGGTGGCTCGACTGTTGTGGTCGATGAAAAACACGCGGCCGTTGGGTGCTACCTGAAGTGACCATCCCTGCGGCAGGCCCTCCCTTGAGGGGTCAGTCCTGACCGTGGGGGCTTCTTCTGCCTGTTAACAAATTTCTTTCATTGAATTTTGAGGAGTGGGATGGGTGGGTCACTCTCTCATTTGTAGTATTTGTAGTTCTTCAAAGTTACCTACATCTTGGCTAGAATTACAAGATGGAGCCAAACAGTTTCTAGATATAATTTTGTTATAGTACTAAACATGATGACTAGTAGGTGTTTCACTGCGTTTAAGTTGTCACAATTACTTGAAATAACATAGACTACAACTAAGTCACTATGGTGCACTTGTAGTTAATATAGCATGTCATTCTCAAATTTAAAAACTACTTTGATAAAAACAAGGATATTCTTAAATTTTTGTTTTTTGACAGATTATTATTTTAATTTGAGTTTGATTGCCAGTCACAATTTTTATACAGTACATTTTGCCACAATTCTATAGTTGTCATCCAAATTCATTTCTTTTCTAGGTGGAGCATTCACAGAGTGAGGAGGAAGGCATGATGTATGATTGTGGTTTTAACGCCCACAAAAATACTGTACTGTAGATTTCTGTAGCTCCAAACTTGGAAATTCAGCATAATTAAAATTAGGAAGTATACAGAGCAAATATTCTTTGTTAATCTCATATTTTGTAAGAAGGCAGTCTGTACTTGTGAGCTTCAATAACAGCAAACAACTGATGTGTAGAGGATTCTTAAGCAGTGGAAAATTTAAAGTCAATGTGTGCTTAATATTTATTACACTGAACTGATGTTGTGTACGATTGAACTTTCTCTCAATCATATGAGATGTAGTTTGCCTTCCTAGCAGCTTCTATTGTTTTAATTAACTTTTATTACTACAATTGTGTATACATCCCTGAAAATGTTAATCTAACTTCAAACATCATTGGAAGTTGTTTTTTTACTTTAAACTCTATTGCCCTGAATTTCTTTTAAGTGACTACTATTTGGCTTGATTAAATTACTTTATCAATAGAACTGACATTGATTTTATTTTACATATTTAATGATACAGATGTAAAAGCATCAAGTCAAATAAATGTGGCTCATTTTTAAGTTTGATAATTTGTAAGAAAATTATAAATAAAAAAGGTAGGAATGTTGTAGTAGAAGAAATTACACACATTTCCCAGTAAAGTTTAAATTATTCTAACATTTATGTATTTACTTCTACTACAATATTTAAAAAAAAAGAATAGCTTCTCTTCCGATGAAAGGTAGTGTATGTTTTGGATAGCAAAAGAACTAATGCATTTCTTCTAAATATAATACAAATTATAACATACTTTATATTAGAAGTATTGAAGTGGTCAGGTCACCTTCACACTGGCTTCAACGTCAAAAAAAGCTTACATTTTAAGAATGTTAAAAAAATATAAAAAGATATATTCAAATGTACTCAACTCCAATTATGCATTTTATAAAACAGGGAATAAAGGTGTTAACACTTGATTACAACAGATTTGGCACTTAAATTATTTAGTGTAAAATATTTTACAGAAGATAAATGACAAATTTGAATCCTGAAATTCCAAGTAAAAATGGTCATAATTTTTTAAAAGTAAGTACTCTTGGTAATTATTTATTTTCATTGTATACACATAAAAAGGACAATTTGAGAACCTTCAGTTGTTTCCTATTCATCAAACATTAAATACATCCATGTCACGTCTACAGCTTGTATTACCACCCTTTTTTATCTTCGAAAGGCCTGGCAATTTGCTACATCCTATCCTTGTCACATATGAGGTGTATTCATTCACTTGTATTTAAATATTGACTGTTCAGGACATATTTTCACACATAAAACACCACCAATAACGATTTACAAAAGTTGTTTAGGTTAAATATTCAAAACAAGCAGCGAATACAAACAAGGGCACGACAATTGTTTCTCTCATAAGTGAGCAAGCATTTCTAGACTGCTATCAACAAAATGAAGTTAATTTGTTTTCTCACATTGTTCCAAATGACAAGACTTGGATATTGTACACCAGATATTTGGATATTGCAGATTCAAAACAAGTTAATTCAACGGCGCCATTCCAGTTCACCTCAATCAAAAACGTTTAAGCAATTTCCTTGCTTAAGTAAAAATATGATGGTTTCCATTTTTAGGACAAAAAAGAGCCGTTACAGTTAAGGAAATGAAAGATGGGTCAAAAATTATACAACTGTTGTATACTGTAAAATGCTTATCAAACCGACATTTACAATCCAAAATCGATGAAGCAGTAAAGTGGTGTCCAGTGAAATCCTCCTTTGTGAGAACATATGTCCTCACCTCTGTCTTATGGTGGTGCAATCAATTTTGGTTTTGGAAAATATTATTTTACGTTTTGTAGTCCCTTAAGATCAATTTACCTGAATACAGAAAAAAGATAAACACTTTTATCACTCCCATGTGAAATTACAGCCATTTAAAGTAGCAACTTTATATAATGTTTTTAATCAGGTACAAATAAAAACGGCTGAAGATAAAAATGTGAAATTTTTACAGTATGTACTTCGAGTTATAGCATCATGGAGTGATACGTTTTTTATTCGTTTGTGAGTGTAATAAATTATATATTTTTGATTACTTATTATTTTTAAAATTACATGGTTTTAAATACTATTTTTCATAATAAAAGAAAAATTTTTTAATAACTAAAAACATTTCTTGAAGCTATAATTCATGTTCTTAGCTGTATTCAGGAAAGTTGTCTTAAAAGGGTATTAATTTAACATTTAAAAATTGTCTAGTTTTTGGTTTATTACTTCTAAAATAAGAATTATAACTGGAGCATTTTCCTTTAGTAAAATAGAGAGTGTAAAATGTTCTTCATTTTTTACTTTTACATTTTTTTTAAGACTTATATGGAATGCTTAGAGACACTTTAAATATAATGAAATCTGATGACTAAATGTAAAATTAAAACACGGGTTTTATTTGGTAAAATTTCTTAGGAGCATTAATTTAGGCATAACATTACATATGGTTTCTGGATGTATTGCTCTGGCGTTTTGAATTTGTTGTGTAGACGTACAAAGGTGGTGTGCGGAGAAGGGGGGTTTCATCATGCCAAATGGGTTCAATTTGTTTACTCAGTACAACGCTGGTATAGTGAGTACTAAGTTATGTACGTTCTCGCAGCCATATTACTGCCATAGGACGGTGAACAGATTGGCCACTCAAAATGTCTTTTAAAATTCCCGGTTTTCCCGATGGAAGTTTCACAACTCACAAGGCCATTTCCATACCTAACAGACAACTGTAATATTGCATTTAGACCTCATGCCAACTGCAATGGTGATGGTTTATCGTCACCAGCTGTATTTGCAAGAAATGCCATAAAGTTGCAGTTCCTTGCAACTTCCTTCGCTAGCAATCAGTGACGATTCATCATGACTACCTATTTTAAGCCCTTTAGTTTTTGTTTCTGTGCCTTTCAATGTGTCAAAATAACAACATGCATACTTAATTTCTGTGATGTTTGGAATTACAATTTCAATTTATTGATAAAAATTCTTCAACTTGAAATTAAACTTTTCTAACACAGCTAATACAAATTACAAATAAATAGACTCAGAAACTTTTAGATTTTGTTTATTCTGTCTTTATGTGATCACTTTCAGTTTTATTATTCACACTTGTTTTTATAGAAAGACATGTAATGGAATATTATGTAGACAACTGACTAATGCTTACAGGTTGAGGTTGGGATTCCGGTCTTGGTTGGGTTGGACTGTCAACCACTTCACTCGCCTGAAATCAATAAATACATGAATTAAAAAAAATCATTATTATCACTTATAATAAAAAAAGACATCACTGTTGAATAATGACTGTGTTTAAGATGATAAGGTGCCAAATAAAATAATAAACTAATGAAATAACTAATAAACTAACTTTAAGAATCACAAACCGAACACAAAACTATAACATGCCTACTGGGGTTAAGTATTTATTTTACAGTAACTAGACAATCTGTTGAGAAATCATGATTAATTTCAATCTACAAATATAAGTTACTTACAAAAATAAAGCATTACTAAACAGTATAATTGCTAAATGAACATAGACATTATTAACTTACTGAGATATGTTGAATTAGTTCTGTTCTGGGGTGGACAGTTATTTCATGGCTATATTTACCATATCAACAGAATGATGGCTATTGTTATGGTAGTGTATTTCTATACTAGTCATTTTCTGAAATAATATCTACCAGTAAAGATTTCTTTGTTTTATTAAATTAAAACCCACACAAAGTTTTCATTTTCATATCCATTTTTATTTATTTTCATTTGTCAATTTTACATTGCTACATTGCTATAGACAACGTCAAGAAATAAAATGTATAATACATTACACTATACAAAACATACATACTATACATTATGTTAATTTAAAATAACATACAAAGTTTATCTCTAATATTTTTCTGGTGAATCTATATAATGTAATCGATAAATAATGTTAACACATGATGTTTAACAATTTTGCTCAGACACGTACAGTGCAAATAATAACAATACATTTAAAATTTATGATTTTTACATACATTTGTCTAGTGTAGACAATATATGACGAGGTTACACAAAATATTTAAGGAATTTTTATGGACATTGGTTTTGTGCAAATGTTACATTATTAAACATGATATTAAGGATTTTCTCAAGACACCCGTACAGTGTAAATGCTATGTGTGAGACCATTATAACAGGAAATTTGGGAAACCTCATTTTCGTAAGAGAGAACAATAGAAATAATGACTCAACTACATATGCGTTTTTTCACCAAAGTACCACAATACAGCACTTGCAATACATGGATTATTGGGAAAAAAATTCACATCATATGTATGTTTTAACGTAACAATTAAAGCATTATTGAGTGATATTATAGAAGCTATTGCTACAAACATTAATCAACAATCAAATTAGCTGTTACGCTGCTGGTAAAGTAAATATAGCTATGAATTAATCTTCAAAAAGGATAAACTTAAATTTATTAGATGATGGTAAGCATGCATTCTCTTTACATATGGAATACAAAACTTCTCAATCTACTTATTCACTAAAGATTGTAAAATGACAAAAGCCCAATTGCTACAGACAATAAAACAGTAATAATATGCTTGAAAGGAGAAGCTATCAAATTGAGATAAGCGCAGTTATAAAAGCAGTACAATAAGTTCTATTCTTAGATTGATATCAACTTTTTTTATTCTTTTTAGTCACCATTAGTTCAATAATCCTTGATGGTACTAATGATAAAGAAGGGAAGTTGTACAAGAAACACACATTAAGTGAAAGACAGAAAATTAATTATTACTTTGTACTTTACATTCAAGAGTAATTAGTCCATATTGATTACAGGCAAACTTTTTTAAGTTTTTCAGTTTTTTGTAAGAATTCATGTAACTTGATGTTTGATTGTAAATAAATTGAATTGCCGCAGAAGTATGGAAAGTTCTAGGCAGGTACACAGTGTCTCCCTGACTCTCTGCTCTTCCAAAGATAACAAAATTTCAGTTAAATTTATTATTTTAAATTAAAATTTGTTTAAAAATAAAGAGGGGAGGAAGCTCAAAAAGCACATACACTTGTTTCAACAATCTCGATTCTCACATATTATTTTAAACTCTTACTATGCCAATATATATGTGTGGTTATTTTTTAAAAAGCTTATTTTATACCCAAATTTGTTATGGACAAAGAAAATTATCAAATACAATGTTAACCAAATAGTTAAGCTGCTATTTCAAGCAATTAACCATCTTGTCCATCACTGATGGTTCATAAACAAAATGAGATTCTGGGATAAAATGATAAAATAAAAAGCGTTTATACAATTTATGATCTGTTGAGAAATACATGGTTAGGATTTAACCACAATTAATTGTCCAATAATTAACTACAATAAAACAAAAATAAGGTGAATGAATAAATAAAAACCAAAATATAGTCTGAAAGTGATATACAGTAATAATTCTAAGTTCGATGACGAGAAATAAGATTTCATGGACAAAAAAGATTAATTCCAGTTGCAATTGGTATGTGATTCTACTCTATTAACTCTTTGAAATTTTGGTAATAAGCGTTATAAGGTTGGTATGACTTTGAAATTCAATAGCTCAATATTTTCATTTAGCAGTAATACCATTTTCTACACCTAGTTAACAATTTTGGCAGCTGTTCACAACTGTAAAGATTATGCAATGGAAAATATTAAGCAGTTTTGGCTAATTTCCTTTCCGATTTGATGCTTCAATTCTCCTACCTCCTTCCTACAATAAGCATTGCTGAATTTGCTTAGTTTAATCCTGTTTGTTTAATCATGCCAAGAATATTTTTCTACAACAACTGTGGTAAATTTATTAACACAACATGGACTTGCAATTATTTACACGAAGCTGACTACCGGCTGTGCAGAGAGACTTGTGCGGGAGATCTGTGTATTACCTACCTGTTCCACTCGGTTCCACCACGTCTCACTCAACTCCACTTCACTGTCCATGCTAACCTCATCCTCCTCCTCTATCCCTACTTCCCCCCACTCCTCCTCCACCTCCACATCCACTTCCGGTTCCATATCTGCTGTCACATCCTAGCCGCATGCAAGCAACGCCATGCAACATGCACTCACAGTCACTCGCAATAGTGTTAAAACAGTAACAAGCAAGACCACTAGACATAAATAATAGAATAACATACTTTTATTGTTTTAGAAAAATAATTCCAGTTTAGATCAAACGGACAACTAATTACTTAGTGTCAGTTCTAAGTTCTTAGCTTTGAGCTTTGAGCTAAAATAGTTATTCGGGCCTACAGTTCCAGTTTTTTAAATATTATTTTACAAATTTTAAATTGTTATAGATACAGTATATACCAAAAATATTCAGATCTTTTGTATATAAAGTTGAACCCACCAGAAAAATAAGTGACACATTGAAAATTATCACCCTAATAGATGGACTACAAATTTATATTTGTATCAAAACTTAAACATCATTATGAATAAATTCTAAACAAAACTTCAAATTTTGATACAAATCACTCTAATAATGACAGTAATGAGAGCATTTAAGAAGTCAAAAGTTTGTTATGGCGTATTTTATGTAAAAATAAGTAATTCTGTAGTTTTGTTTTATTCTGAAAATACTAAATTTAGTACTACTAATGTGGCACATACACAAAAAAATAAATTCAGTTGCCATGAAATTAGCTCAACACCACTCAGCTAACTAAAATTTCTAGGCAGTTAACAGTTTTTTAATTGTCTTAAACCAAAAGAACCAAAAAAGTTGTAAAACGCTTTTTTAATAAAACAAGTTGAAATGCTTAACATTTTTGTATTTTGATGTTTCTTTCAGGATACCACATTATTGATTGTGTGAATGCATATAAATATAATTTCAATTCCTGTATGAGTAAATAACTTGTAAAATAAATTATTTCAAATAAATGTACAGTCTAAAAACAACTGCAACTCTTACAGTCATAGGTCTGTTAAAACTAGTTGATGGCAAGTCACTATCTAAATTAGTGTTCTGAGGATCAGTAGTATCATCAGTTAAGTTTTCATTATCAAATAAAAGAACATATTCGACACCATAAAAATCACTAAAACTACTTAAACTGTCTCAGAATATTCATCTAAGATTGCACCTACTTCGTGCCGATCCAAATAATCCCGCTCCAAGGTAAAAACAACCGCTTACACATTAGTATATCACTTAAAGAAAAAACAAAAGAATCCCTGTTTATACAAAAATAAACAATAAATACATCACAGTCATAGAAGTGTTGAACAAAGTAAATACAAACAACAATCCACATGGCGATCGCGGCAATAAACTAAAACAGCTGATCCGGAAACTTAGTTTTTCAGTTTTTTGAATCAACCAGTTGTCAAATAAACCCCATTAGTTTTAATATATCATGTATTGAAATATATGTTAAGATCAAAGTCTATTTGGTTTTCAGTGAAATATTAGGTTTATAACGCAATAAGCGGCAGCTACGCAGTAGGCGGGGCAGCCTGAAACAATGCATGGGCTGACCCAAACTGCGAGCGCTAACAGTAAAATTATGATTTGATGAAACAAAGGTCTTTTTAGAATGCATTGACAAAACTAAAAGCATAAGTTATGACATAAAACACTGACCTGGCTGACATTACTCGTTACGCTGGCTCTACGGTTGGACTCGTTATCATCAGCACTGATGTGAAACCTACGTTGAAACTCAGTAGCTGCTGATTCTAGGTTTTGGTTGTTTACACTACTTTCATTCCTAATAACAAAAAGCAAAATGGAAATCATTGGCGTGTTTAAACGCAACTCTAAAATATTTCAAAACGTAGTGTGAACTAAATTGATTCAGTCTATTATCACAAATTTTATTTTTATTTCACCCATGTACAACAGCACATCGTTGACAACAGTGACATAAAGGTTCTATGGGACATTATTTACAGTTCGAGAACTCATTCATAGTGTAAAATGGTCTTTTTGGTAAATAAGTAATATCTCAAATTGAACTAGTTTTGAAATAAGTCAAATTTATGAGAAGACAACAAAAAGGTATTTGAACCAAAATGTGATCCAAATTACTTATACTCGTACAGTAATCATTTGCTCAGCTCTGACAAACTTAGTACAGATACTGTATTATATAATGAGATGGTTATAATTCACTAATAGGTCAATATCAGCCAATACTGATCACCCACCCATAATATGAGAAATTGCAATTTGAGGAAGTTTATTTTTACATATTTCAGATCACCCTAATTTTACATTTTTCAACAAATCTTTTTTTAAATATAACTGACTTTTTAGCTTCATACATTCTGTATTGTTCAGTTTACACTAAATATTTCTCAAAATTATTTTTATGTTGTCATAAGTACATTGCCATGTTTTAGATTATTTACCATAATGTTATTTTAAAATTCATAAAGGAAGATTATTTTGATTTATTAAATTTTCTTTTTCAAATTGAACTAGCAAAATACACAAAATTCCAGTTTACTGTTTTTGTTTGTTATGAAAATATTATTTAACAACATACACTTTGAGTACATATTATGAGAACATAGGAACACAGGATGAGAGCATAGGATATTTAGACCTAAAATTTCCTGAAATACTCGCCATGAAAATTAATTAGTATTAATTACTGATTGGTTGATTCACTAAGAGCACAGTTGTGTTATTACACTAACAACAGTAAATAGAACCAACCTACAACAGTGTTTATGTGTTTATGATACCCATATGATAAATCAAATATCACAAAATGAGAGCATGAGTAGCTAGCGATATTACAAGGGTTGTCTAGAAAATAACAGATATTTTAACTCATCGTGGTGGTGGCGGGATTCACCTAATTTGCTTTCTGTGATTTCTTTATTGATTGGTTTCTTTGCTGCAATATGAAATCCTGCCACTTATGAGAGGCAATTTGTATTTGATTTATGCAGGGAAATACCACTGACTAATTGAAATTTACCACAAACTAGTAAAGTGTATGGGAAAGAACAATGAGTGAAAGTTCAATGCAGCAATGGTGTACTGATTTCTAAAATGACTGTACCAATGTTCACAATGAGGACCACAGTGGTCAGCCTAGTCTTGTGACTGGTGAACTGTTGATTAAAATCCAGAGATAAAATGCATGGCAATTTTTATTTCACCATTATAGAACTTTTGGAACATTTTCCTCAAATTTTGAAATTGTGATAAAAAACTTGACTACCACAAATTTTCTAACTAGTGATTTCTGAAAATTCAAATGAAAAACCACGAAAAACAGAGAGTGGCTACAGCACTGGTCTCCTAAGAAGACCACGAAAAAAATGGTAACAAAGTTCCAACTGGGAACCAGACTTGGGTGAAACGTATTCATTGTGATATAATCAGTCAATACCGAAGCCAAAATGCATACCAGTGGTTGAAATAGCAAACAACAGATTACACACAGGAGAGTATTGGAACAACATATGCCACAATAAGATAAATTACTTTAACTTGAATGGTGATTATGTAGAATAGTTCCATAGCTTAAGAATCTACCTTTTCAATAGAATAAATCTTGATTTTAAATTTCTTAAACTTTTTATTTCAAAGTGTTGATGTTTTCTGGACAGCCATCGGTTACAGGTTAATAACGTACAATGGACTTGAAATTAAAATAAAATGTTCATAATTTGTTGAAATTCAGAATCCCATACATATTTTACAATCTTGATTGAATTAAAAGAAATCATTTGACAAAGTTGGTAGGGTTTAAATAATTAAATTAAAAATCTTGGATTACTTAATTAATTACATGTACTTACAGTAAAGTGGGTCTTTCCCATTGGGTAGTTCTAGCAACATGATTGACATAGTATGTTCTACCATTGGCATCTTGTCTCTCTTCCCAACCAGTCGGCAACGCACCAAAACTTTCATCACCATGGGAAACATACACAGCCTGTAAAAAAAAAAACAAGAAAATATTAATTTAGATGTTTTTAATATGTTGTTATGTCAATAAGTTTTATGCATATTACTGTGAGGTACACGGAAAATTAAATCCCACCGCTTCGCCAGAAGAGATTGGAGGTTTTGATGAAATAATAAATTAATATGTTGTTATGTCAATACGTTTTATGGATACTACTGTGAGGTACACTGAAAATTAAATCCCACCGCTTCGCCAGAAGAGATTGGAGGTTTTGATGAAATAGACAATAGACAATAGACAATTTTCTTTATTTCACATATTCATAGAGAACAGTACAATGCGTCAATACATGAGATAGTTAAAGAATGTTAATAGTTGAGAGTTACAGGATTTAAAAATTCTTGAATAGAGTAGAAAGGTCGCTCCTGGAGCCAGACTGTGAGATGTTTCTTGAGGTGGCGTTCTGGTTTTTCTCTGAGGTGGACTGGTAGTTGATTGTAGAGCAAGGCTCCCTTATAGGAAGGCTTGCTTGTAAATAGTGTTAGATGGTGAGGCGGCAGAGCAAAATCTGAAGCATGGCGTGTATTTTGGTTGTGTATGTCTCTTTGTCGGGTTTGATTGGTGAGAACAGCATGCATGATTGCCTCTTGCATGTAGAGCGCTGGGGCCGTCAGGATCTTGAGTTCCTTGAAGGCATCACGACAGCTTTCGAGGTAGGTTTAGGCCTGCTAGACATCTTATTGCCCTTTTTTGAAGTTTTAGGATTCTTTTGCAGGTTGGTAGCAGATGTTCCGCCCCAGGTCACAATTCCGTACCTGAGATGAGATTCAAATAGTGCATAATAGGCTATCTTTGCAGTTTCCAGATTGCTTGTGTGTTTTACCCTTCTTATTACATAAGTGCTTGAAGAGAGTTTTTTTACAAAGTAATTCTATGTGTGCTTTCCATGTGAGCTTTGAATCCATTGTAATGCCCAGGTATTTGACTGTATCCTGAGCTGCAGTTCCAGGGATTGGTAGAGGTAATTCTTTGTTTTTTGTGGTGAAAATTAGCTGTATTGTTTTTTCTCATTAAGGGCAAGGTCATTTCTTAGGCAATATTGTTTTGTGTAACTAAAAGCAGTGTCAGTAGTTCTTTTCAGGGTTTGAATGGATTTATTTGCTATGGTGAGGACTGTGTCATCTGCATACATTGTTGTTTCACAGTATTCCTTTAGGTAGTCTGGAAGATCGTCTTGTTAGGAGGAGAAACAGTACGGCCCCAGTACTGACCCTTGTGGTACTCCTCTGGCAATGCTTGTCATGTCAGAATAGATTTTTTTTCGCTTGTTTTGTTCTTCATGCTCAATTTCAACTATTTGCTTTCTGTCACTTAGGTAACTATGGAACCATTCTCCCGTCTTCCCATTTAATCCCTAAGGACTTCATTTTGTTAAGGAGATGGTCATGGTTAAGGCAGTCGAATGCCTTACTGAAAGTCACAGAGAAACAGGGCTAGTGACTGCATGTCCGTTGTCGAGTTGGTCAATGATGTACTCCGTTAACTGTATTAGAGCAGTAGTTGTTGACCGTCCCTTTAGGAATCCATGTTGCTGGTTGGTCATTAGATTGTTTTGTTCTAGGTAGGATAATAGCCTATCTAAGACAATTTTCTCGTAGATTTTTGAAAAGGTTGATATCAGGGAGATCGGTCTGTAGTTCATTAAGTCATTCGTTGATCCACTTTTATGTTTCGGGTAGACTTGGCTATTTTTTTAGCATAGTGGGGAATATTCCTTGTTGAAGCGATTTATTTATTAGAGCAGTCAAGGGTTTAGTGAGTTCATGTTTGCAGGTTTTGATGAGTTTAGCCGAGATCTCGTCTATACCCGAGGATTTTTTGGGTTTTAGGGAGGTTTATGGCTTTTATAACGTCAGTCTCTGTTGCTGGTCGTAGATTTAGGTTGCTATTTGTCATGTTGGGTGGATTGTAGATATTAAGTAGCCCATTGTTTAGGTTGTTTTGGTTTTAGTGTCCTTTCTGCAACTGTGGCAAAGAAGGAGTTGAAGGTGTTTGCTACTTTTTTGGGATCTTGCAGTACTTCCCCGTCTGTGACAATTTGCCATTTACTGAGATTTGGCCTGTTGTTTTTTCTTTCGTTGTTTATTATTTGCCAAAGTGCTTTTGATTTATTGTCGGCCTGAGAGATGTGGTCTGATGTTTGTTGTTTTTTTTAGCGTCTTGAGCTTCATGTCATATTCCTTTTTTCTCCGTGCTGATTCAGCTTTGTCTTCAGGTTTTCCAGTACAAAGTTCCTTGTTTTAAGGCTTCTATATACGAATTTTTTAAGGTGGTGCATTCATCGTCCCAGCAAGTTGTTTTCTTTCGGCGAGTGATTGCTACACTTTTGAATGGGCAGCTGCTGTTTAGGACGGTTTGTATGATGAGGTGGAAATTTGTATATGCTTGATTTGCATCTTCTGCATTGTAATATACTATTCCACTCGTGTGTTTTGAGCGTTATCCTTTATGAGAGTCATGGTTTTCTTGTTAAAAATGCGTTTTCTCTCAGTTACAGTTCTGCTATATTTTCCTGCTGTCAGATGTAGTGTGGCCAGTTGGGATGTATGGTCCGAAAGGCCAGAGAGAACGACTGAAGCTTGAATGGCTTGGGGGTCGATATTCGTGCATATCCAGTCAATAGAGGTCTCTGTGTCTTTAGTGAGTCTGGGTGGGGGGCAGGCTAAGTCTTTTGAGGTCAAATGATGTTAAAAAATTCGTTAAGCTTCATGTTGTTACTGTCGTTTGCTCGGTTCCCCAGATTTTCAAACATTTATATCCCCGACAATGACCATTGGTTTGGTTGTTTGCATGGCGCTTTCCAGCTGGTCCGTTAGAATGTCAATTGATTGCTCAATGTTTGATGTCGGGGGCCTATAAGTGCCAAGTACTTGGATTACTTCTTTGTTGATTTTTTATCTCGAAAAAAGCTGTTTCACACACTAGCTCTGACTCTTCATTACTAGTTCTTATTAGTTTGATGGTCTTTTCTAATTCGTTCTTTACATATCCTGCGACCCCTCCTTTCTTATGTAACTTCCTGCAGAAGCCTCCTATCAGAGTATAGCCATCAATCCGTGTATTTTCTAAGTTGTCTTGTGTGAGCCCGTGTTCTGTTAGTATTAAAAGGTCAGGTCTGTGATTGGCGAGGAAATGTGACAGTCTGTTTGTTTTACCAGCGAGCCAATTTATGTTTTGGTGGGCAATTTTTATTATATTTTGCTGAGATGGCTTGCTTTTTTTATTAGGTTTGAGTTCAGAAAAAATTCTGAACCTTTTCCTCTTCCGCTGAGTCATCTCTAAAAAAATGTAAATGTTGAGTCTCTGGAGAAATTTGTCTAGGGAGTGGTGATTTCATGGGTTGGTCAGATTGTGAGAATCAGTTCCAGATTGTCATTGAGTTGTCCAGTCAAGGTTTGGGGGGACTTCCCAGCAGTGTTTTGGTTCAGTTTTTAGGCAGGGTTTGGCTGGCTCCTCAGTAGTGTTTTGGTTCAGTTTTTTAGACAGGGTTTGGCTGGCTCCCTCAGTAGTGTTTTGGCTCAGTTTTTTAGACAGGGTTTGGCTGGCTCCCTCAGTAGTGTTTTGGTTCAGTTTTTTAGGACAGGGTTTGGCTGGCTCCCTCAGTAGTGTTTTGGTTCAGTTTTTTAGACAGGGTTTGGCTGGCTCCCTCAGTACAGTTAAAGTTAGTCATGCTCAAGCTATGTCCAGTGGTTAAAATATTACCTCTTTTACTACACTTGTCAAGATGTTTGGTGAGGAACTCCTCGTATGTTTCCCCTCACTAAGTACTTGTGCAGTACATGGAGGAGACATTTTTCCCATGCCCTGAGTTTTCGTTACAAGTGAGTGAGCGAGATTGTCGTTCACAGGAGTTGGGGATGGTTCTGGGAGGTGGCTATTCTGTTTAGAACGTTGGATGTTTTTAGGTAATTGAAATTCCTGGATGTTAGCTTTTTCAGTGGCTTTTGCCATTTGGAGGGAGACGCTAAACTTGTTTGTCTTCTTAATCCATTTTTGGCTCATTCCTGTTGTTGATTGAAGGGTTTTGTTTTTTCAGTGGTGTAGTCCGCATTATAAATTAAATAAATTGTCCGACATATAATAAATTAATTATATTGTTTATGTCAATAAGTTTTATGGATATTACTGTGAGGTACACTGAAAATTAAATCCCACCGCTTCGCCAGAAGAGATTGGAGGTTTTTGATGAAATAATAAATTAATATATTGTTATGTCAATAAGTTTTATGGATACTACTGTGAGGTACACTGAAAATTAAATCCCACCGCTTCGCCAGAAGAGATTGGAGGTTTTGATGAAATAATAAATTAATATGTTGTTATGTCAATAAGTTTTATGGATACTACTGTGAGGTACACTGAAAATTAAATCCCACCGCTTCGCTAGAAGAGATTGGAGGTTTTGATGAAATAATAAATTAATATGTTGTTATGTCAATACGTTTTATGGATACTACTGTGAGGTACACTGAAAATTAAATCCCACCGCTTCGCTAGAAGAGATTGGAGGTTTTGATGAAATAATAAATTAATATGTTGTTATGTCAATACGTTTTATGGATACTACTGTGAGGTACACTGAAAATTAAATCCCACCGCTTCGCTAGAAGAGATTGGAGGTTTTGATGAAATAATAAATTAAGTCAGGTCAATGAGTAAACTAGAACTTTTACCTTGAACTAAGAAAATATTCCGAATAATTTTAATCTCCCTACCTGAGCAGGTGTTTCTACAACATTGGCATTGGGTGGCACGTTGTTTTCCAACATTTCCCATCCTGGTTCCCCTTCTTCTAATCTTCTTGTTCTATCCTCATCTTCTTCAGTTCTTTGGCCGTCTTCACGAATATAGGCATGGTACAGTTCCAAATAGCCTTTAACTCGGGAACGAGCACTACAAGTAAGATAAACATTTTTTTTATCATTGGAACTTAAAACAATGTTTAAGCTTTACTCTTATAACTAAAGCAGCTATGTGATGAAATAAGTGTTGCCATAATCCTTTGTGCATATACAGAAACTAAACTTTTGTATTTAAGATTTCAAAGTTATATATTTCTTGTCAATACTAAAACTTTCGTGATAGTTCAGACTGAGTGCACAAGTTTTTCTAAAGACGTACTGCTTAAAAACTTTGGATTTAAAAGATCTGTTAATCCTGAATAATATTAAGCTGTTTGAGCACATAGTCATTCCAATATCTCTAGACTGTAAATTATTAAAGTTAAGTGTAAGTATTGTTCATAACTTTAATGTGAATATTTATTACAGTTGAATGAGTTCTTCGCTTGTCTTGTTTCTTGCATACAAACAATTTTTTATCTAAAAATTAATGTAAAAGTAAAGCCTTATAAAACAGAGAGGTTTCTTTGAACAAATCAAATGTGGAAACTGTGTTCTAAAAAAGCTATCTTTGATCAACAGTAAACTTTTCAAATTATACTTGTTAATGTTAGTAAAATGTTACTAAGTGGATCTCACTTAGTACTCGTGGATGGATCCCCCTTACTTATCGGGAAACAGTTTGTATATTTTAAAAAATAAACAACATTTTTTAATAGTTTTTATAAGGCTTTACATTGGAACTTAATGGTTTACTTTTCTTTTTTGATTTATAATGCCAAAATAATCCTAAATTGAAATACAAAAAGAGATCTAACTGTATATAAACGTCCCTTGCAATGTATTGAAAAAGAAAAAAGTGTAATAATATATCATTTAGTTCAATAGTAAACAGTCTACATAGATTTTACTGATGTTGTATACAAATAACAAAATAGTGCCTGACATTACAGGAATTTCAACAGCCAGATTCAAGGTTAAATAATGATTACCAGGAAACCACAAACCAGGAAGAATTTTAAGAAAATCTTTGATACAGTCTGAAACTATTTAATACGATATTCATTTTGAGAATAATATGTTTAATGGTATTTTAAATATAAATTTATAAATAATTTATGTTGATACAATTTAGAATTATTAATTCCAAGGACAACCTATTCCCTATAAGAATATTGTTAATATGTGACTTAGCCAAGTTCTTTCCAAGCCAAGTTAAACTGATTTCCATGTTTTATAACACACAGTTTTATATAACCTACATCTTCACAGCAATATTTGTGATGACTTGCAGTACTTTCCTTATCCAAGATCAAACCTACATCTAGAACATCCAACAGATACAGTAATGATATATAGAAAATATGAATTCGGTTTCTGAATATTAATTATTAGGATAAATACAAAGCGTGTATTTTTTTACTGGTTGAGGCAATATTTGATATACAGTAGAACCCCTCATATCCGGCCACCACGGGACCGAGCCCCTGGCCGGATAACGATTCGGCCGGATAAACCAACCTACAGTACACAGCACTTGACGAAACAAAACAATTGTACTGTACTGTACTAACCGCACTGGAAATAATCAACGAACTGTTTACAGGTTAAACCTATTAGCTCAACTGAGGACAACACAGGAAAATGTAAACAAATAGATACACCAAAATAACGCAAGAGTCGTGGAAGACTAGTGCGTGCAACTGCGCGTCTGCAAGCCGTGGTAAATAAATTTCGATATTGGCTTCCGGGAAGTGGCCGGATAAACCGAGGTGCGGTAAAACCGAGGCCGGATATGAGGGGTTCTACTGTATATATATAAAAAAAAGTACATGAAATGTAAATATCCAATATGTGAGGGTGCATACTAACCTTCGAGGCCTTAAAATGTATTGCTTAGTTTGAATAGTTCTTCCTTCAACTTCCTTGGGTAAATCGATTAATGTCAACTCTACCATTCCCAAGAAGTCGTCTCTGGTGAGCCGGTTCTCATCAAACACCTGAAGCACCAGCTTGTGATGTGTGGGTTTCACCTGAACATTCCATACGGCTTGGATTACCAATTAGATTTCAAAAGTTTAGCAAATAAATGGAAACAGAAAAGAAAAGGAGAACAACAATAGGAAAGGATTAATAGCAAAGAAACTGGTACCCATAGTCCCTTTAAATTCGAACCCAACTTAATCATGTGGGATGGTGGTGGATGTTTTAATCCTTTCGTAACCATGACCACAAAATTACTATGTTCCAAAATTACACACCACCATTTCAGGGATATGCCTAATAACTGCATATGCTTATTATCATGTGTTTTTTTACAGCTGTAAAAAACCCCTAGGTTAGAAGTTTAATAGAGACAGAAAACTGATTTCAGTGTCAAAATGTGCAGAAATGAATTGCCTTCAATGAAAAAAAAACAAGTTTTGCTTTGAAAGCGATTTACTATATTTTTTACTATGGGTATAGTTAAAATTATGTTCTGTATATTTTTTGTGTTCCAATTAACAATTAACAAAATAAAAAAAGTTTGTTAGTTTTTTTTTACTAACAAACATGCATCATAAGACACATTAATAGTGAAGACAATTATTAGAATATAAAGTAAATAAAACAAATAAAATTATTTATTGGAGGTTTTTGAGAAAATGAGCTATATGGAATAAATGACTCTTCTAAAAATGTCCTATACATATGTTGTATATATGTTTTCATTATGTACAAAAGTGAACAAGTTAACTGTCAGTGCTAGCATAATTTCTATTATGGTTGAATCCAAAGAAAGACAAAACTACATTTGTGTAGTTGTTGTGATGGTGAATTTATTTAACAATCATTTTTCAGTGATAAATGTCCCAAAACAGTTGTGGAGAACTAAAAATACTGAATTGGTGATATACTAACAACCGGTCCAGAGCAGAAAAGTTAAGCCATTGCGATGTTGCCAGCTATTCTACTTTTCTGTCAATATAACAACAACTGGTCCTAAAAGGGTTACTTGACTCACACTCTGCTCATAACCCCTGAAGCAGAAGTGGCCATAATTCCTCTAAGTAGCCAAGATATATAAGGCCTTAAGAATCCACTCTGAAATACCTGCATCATGCACTAAGTGATCGTACACAACAACAAGATATTACAAGTGTCAATATTAGATTCTTGAGACAGAGCTAGCCTTCACCCTTTCTTTGACTAGTAGCCTCGACCATTACACGAGTGCACCCTTTGTCTGCTGTGAATTATACAAAATTATACAATTACAAAATTCATTGTTGAATTTTGTAACAATTGTAGTGAAGAACCCACTGATTGTAATGAATTACAATCCTTAGGATTTAGGATGAATCCTTTTAAAATTCTATTTAACTGTTAGAAATTTGTACAAAAAAATAAACCAACAGAATTCATTAGTGGATAACTTATAAAGAAAACAAATTCTCTGTGTACTTATTTCCCTTAGCATTTAAGAACTATATAGCTTGAATACTATCATCTAAGTTTCCAGCTTAACACAACGTCAAATCACTACTTAGATAATTAATTTCTTGAAATATTTTACTATGATATTATATTATATTATTATTTACTATATCTTTATATTTTAAATTTTTTTATATTTTTTATATTTTTTTTATATTTTAATATTTAACCATCACCAAGTAACAGATGTTAAACCAAAACTTTGTGAAAGATGTTGTAGTTGATTCTCCACAGTGAAGCTGAAACATTTCAAAAATATAATTGTGTTGGCATTTCAACATGGTGTCAAAAAGAAAACGTACACAATAGTTATCACATTGGCCTTGTAAGAAAGGGACAATTTTGTTCAAGTTTACAATTTCTAATTTTTTTACAGTTTTATCAGTTTTAGCGTTTTAAATTTTTATGGTAATTGTGGCATTAGTAATAATGTCCTGTTTTATGAAATAACTTAGTTATTCTTTCAGATAAAAAAGTTTCAATTTTTTGTTCACTGTGTATCAGCATTGTACACAAAATTCTAAATTTTGTACACTACACTAGGAAAGTAAAATTTAAAAAATGCTTTTCATTGGATTATCATGTCATTAACCTTGGAAAAATTTAAAATTTTTAATTTGTTTTTTAAGCTATTGCGTTTTTATATTACAAAATACTGGATACTGCAGGACTATTAGGATCACTGTTTTGATAATTTAGAATCCTACATGTAAATATATTTGTTTATCTTGGCTTGGAATTAGTTTGAACTTATTCCCGTAAGTTTGTGGCTAAGATTATTTATTCATAAGTTGACCAAGCTACTTCAGCGTTCTTTATCAGGTTTGATAATCTAAAATGACATAATTGGTCGGTGCATGTTTACCTAATTGCCTGCACTGGTTGGTTTAAACAATCCTTATTTCCACTTCCATTACCTTGGTGATATATTCTCTTATAAAACAGTGTTTACCACTTACATGACATGGTTATCTAAAAGTCAGTGGCTACCTCTGTCATTTCTAGACTGTTTGATCATTTGAAATTAAAATTTGAGGACCTTTCTAGGTAAATGAGACCTACTTTTTGGTTTATCAAAACATGTTATATGTTAGAAGGATATATGTGGTGATGTCACAAGTGTTCCATCTGTTCTTATAACACATAACGTTGATAAATGTCTCAATCTGTTATTCTGTTCAATCAACTATTGTTAATAATAAACTTAAAACAGTAGTAAAGAATGTTGTAATTTTTAGTTTAAATAAATGTTTAATATGTTTGTTATATGATTTTTCATGCTTTTCTTGTCTACTGTATTCTAAAATGGAATAAAATCAGTTTACTTATTTATAAGGAATCATACAAAAGCCAACTCTGTAATTTCTAGACAATTTGACCAATTGTAGGGATTTTTGTAGGTTAATGACTTTTTAGAGTATCAAAAATCTTGGGGGTAGCCCCAACATTAAGTAAATAGTAAAAAAACCTATAGTGTCACTGGGATTGAACATTTTAATTACCCATCTATTTTTTGAGACCAGAACTTTCCGTATTGATGCCAATTTAAACAATATGAAATACTTAGACCTGTTACGAACAACATTGTACAAATAAACTAATATAAGATGTGCCTTAGTACGGTGTTCCACCACTTTACAATGTGCTTATTTAAACTTTCTTAGATCAGACGTTTCCTTGTGCTAGAGTGAGTTCATCAGAATGTTCAACCATTACATTTTTTATTTTGGGGTTTTCTTAAAAATAAAATGCATGATCCAAGACCTGGAAAAGCTTGACGAACTAAGGGCACAGACCAAAGAAAAACATATACTGGACATTTTCGTAAAAGGGTCATTCTAAAGCTGAAGCCGAACCACTCAGATTTTACCCTCAGTTTGAATTCAACTTGTTTCATTAAAGTAAAGCTTTAATTTTGATTTTTACTAGAATTATCAATAACAAAACTTTTCTTAACTACAAAACATTAAAACTTTTTTCTTTGAGACTAGGTTTGGTCAAGCAATTTTTGTTAAAAAAAAATCTGGGAATGAAAAAATTTGTATTCTTCGTATTTTGTGCAGTTTGGCTACAAATTGTCGTAAGTGGGCTGTTTCCATGCGTGAGTCAGCTACCCAGGTTATGCAGAGACACAGTATATTCAGTATTGCACATCTGTTGTTGTCATTTAATGCAGTGAATTTTTTTTCTTTCTTACATTTGTCAATTAAACAGATTAAATATTTTAATTCAATATAAGTGTTAATTTTGTAACTAGTTGTAGTGGATTTTTAAAATGAAATATCATTACCATGACAAACATATTACAGAGAAATAATATAGTTGTTTTTTTTATAATAATTGGGTGACATTATTGCAATAACGACAAAGTCATCATGGGAGCACATCCTTGCTCTGGATGACACACATTGTACCTACCCCACTGTTCAAATGAACCACTACTGTTAAAGTACATATAAAACATAAGTTCAATGAATGTTAGTGAAGCGTATCACTCGAGGCACTGGAAAACTTTCATTTCTATCTGTATGTCCGTCTGTCTACAATATGTCTTGAGAACTAACTAACTGACTATAAACTTGAAATGTTGCATGAAGGTTAAATTCTATTTAAGTAAAATCGAGTTTCATGATTGAGCATATCATTCCATGTGATTTAGCTTAGCACTTGTGAACATTTTTACATTGGTCTCTACCATGACGTCAATGAGAAAATTGCAGAATCAAAATTTGTAAAACAAATTGTGTAAAATCATATGACAGTTTAATATGTGATATAGTATGACATATAGTATATGTGACAGATGTAATCCGGATAACTATAGAGGTATATCACTCCTCGATTGTACTTATAAGATTTTTTCAAAGATTCTCTACAACAGGATTAAGGACCAACTAGATCAAGAACTTGGAGAATACCAAGGAGGATTCAGGCCTTGGAGAAGTTGTACAGAGCAAATAATTACACTAAAGTTAATTATGGCATATTATAAAAAACGAAATAAACAACTCTCGATAACATTTGTTGATTTCAAGAAAGCCTATGATTCCATTCATAGAATATCACTATTAAAAATACTGAGACATTTTGGACTTCACCCCAAATTAATTAAATTAATAGAACTAACATTAACTAGTACAAAGTCTAAAAATAAAGTTTAGAGGAGAACTTTCAGAACCATTTCAGATAAAGACTGGCTTAAGACAAGGTGATGGATTATCACCGCTTCTTTTTAACTGTGCATTAGAGTACGTCATGAGGGAATGGGAAAGAAATAACCAAAAAAACATAAAGATTGGATATCAAAGGGACAACATTAATCTGAACTGTTTGGGGTTTGCTGATGACTTAGCTCTTTTGGCCAATGACATTCAGGAAACAAAACAGAAAATTAAATCTTTACAAGATATAGCTCAGAAATTTGGTTTAAAGATATCGTTTGAAAAAACAGAAGTTTTATTAACGCAGCCTCCACTTGCAAATAAAATAAGGTTGGACAATCACAATGTAAAAATTGTGCAGAAATTTAAATACTTAGGAGAAGTAATCACTTATAACCTGAATGAAAAACCATCTTGGCAAAGTAAAATAGACAAACTAACTAAGATTAAACATGCTACTAAGAATACGTATAATAAAAGATGTCTTTCAATAAATACAAAATTAAGACACTACAAAACAGTTGCTCTGCCACAAATTACATACGCAAGTGAAACAATATTTAAAACAACAAATACTATTGCAATAGATAAGGTTCTTAAGATGGAGAGAAGAATAGTCAGAACTTGCTTAAACAAAAACTATCAAGTAGACAGAGTTTGGAGACTAGCTTCCAATGAAACAGTCTACAAAAATATAGAACCTATTACAAGTATAATTAAAAAGAAACGAATATCATTCCTGGGGCATTTGTTGAGAACACCTGAAAATAGAATTAGCACGAAAATAGTAGAAAAACTGTGGTATAGTAAAAGTGACATTAAATGGATCACAGAATTAAGGGAAGATATGAGAGAGTTACAAATTACAGTAGAGGATTTAAAACACAAGACAAACACATTAAAGATATTAAATGACAAACACTCTACACTACAGCTGAAAAGAAACAAACAACGAATAGGAAGAGTGGTTCCGGAGGAGGAAAGGAAATTACGCTCGGAAAGGATGAAGAAATATTGGGTGGATAAAAGAAGAAAGACTAGAAAATATAAAGTGACTAAAGTGGTCCAATGTAGGCCATAAAATTATAAATAAATAAATAAATGTGATATCGTAACATATGTAATTTAACGAAATGAAGAATAGACTTGAAATTTTACTAGTAACCTACATGAAGCTCGTTACTTGACACATGGTGTCAGCATTTTGAGTTCAGGCTTTATTTCTGTCAAGGAGCAAATAAACTATTTCCAACACATAATCTTAGTGAAATTAAGGTGAAGTTTCAACATTTTTACTTACATAATTAAAAGTGTCTTTTTGGGGTTCTGAGAGCCTGATAACATTTCTCATCTTTGATTTCTTCAAGGCAATCTATTTGTGGATCAAGCTTTTTTTGGACGTCCACCAAAAACAGGCTAAGGTGGCAACAAATGGTGCATACTGCTTTTTTATACTTAGGTCACTACAGTCAACAATAGAAAAAGTCTAACCCCACATGCACAACACGCATAGGCACTAGGGTTGATCTGACATACTGGATTTCTCAAAAACAAAAACAGCTAGAGATCGGCTTCTGGCAGCAATCCTAATCTTCATTATAGCACACCATCCCCACCTCCAACTGGTTTCAGCCCCATGTGCCATGTAGGGTCGCTTTATTCATGTCTCTATTAATCAAAGTTCAAATTTAGCTAGTCCCTAGAGGTGTGTAATCACTTTTGGTGATTTATAAGAAAGAAAGTACAGTAAGATAAGACAAAATAAGAAAGACAACAGAGTTGAGAATTGAAGTGTGCAAAATAGTTGAGGTTTAATGAAGTTGTGCCTGTCTAGCTGATAAGGATTATTTATTTTGCTTAGTGATAATATTAGTCATAAGTATGGTGTTTTCATATTATCAAACTAAGGGAAACATGTTTTTCTGACAAATTTTGATGTAAAACTTAGAGTATGTTAGTAAATTTTCACAGAATAATTTTTTACAGGTTTATTGCAATAAAAAGTATGCTAATAAATAAAACTGCAGTGTTCTCAACACACAAAACTAATTTTCCTTGCAAATAATAATTTAATCCATGTTTTGAGTTTTTATTTATATTTTTATATAGTGTTTTTATTTTTATATGTTTTAAACAGTTTAACATTAAAAATTAATTGGTATTGTTTGGCTCCCATTTTTCAGATATATCCGTCTGCAAAGGGTTGAAGAAGGCAAAGAAATAATAAAATCAGTAAGCTATGCAATGGCTACTGGCTGTTGGAATGCACAAGGAATAACCTACACAGATTTCTTGAAGGACAAATAAGTAAGGAGTATTATGTGTCGTTATTGCATCAATTATTGTTTATCCTGAGGAAAGAAATCAGGATAAACATCTTCATTTGAGAAATAAATAAAATTCTCTTCCCATCAAGACAATCCACAGGTGCATGTACAACTACCAGTTTCAATAGCCAGAATAACGGAACTAAAGTAAAAATTATTGCAAAGTCTACTGCAATCACTGGTTTGGATATAAGTGCTTTTTTATTTCAAAAATTGGAAAATGGTTCACTAGAAAACGTTTTACATCAAACAAGGATTGTATTATCAATACAGCCACTGATTGCTAGATAAATACAAAATTATACTTTATTCGATGACAAAAGTTGAGAAATTCTGTTCTGAAATTCTGGAAAAGTACAGACCTATAAAGAGATTACAAAATTTTGATCTTAATTCAACATAATTTTATTTTTATCTTATTCTAATAACTTACTATACAATGCTTGTATAATAATTAGATATGGAAACAAATTCAACATGTACACCTAGACTATATACAGTATAGTATTGGAAATATACTATAGTTGAAGTTATAATTTTTCCAACACAGTTTACTAAAAAAACAATTTGTAACTTTTTGTTTAAATGTTATACTTACCCTAAATATAAATTCTTCATTCCATGTTGGGTTTAGAGTCTGAAACATAATTAATTCATGTTTAGTCTATTTACAAAAATATATAAAAGGAAACAGAATTCTTACATAATTCATATATAAGTTGAGTCACTTTAACTTTTTCAAAATTTTTCTCAATTTCTGTTACGTATTATGCAATATCAGTTCATAAAATATATTGGTTGAGGGGATGTTTAAGTTTCAAAAGAAAGCTGTAAGATTCTTTAATTAAACTCAAAAACAAAAATTCAACCGTACCAAACATTGTAAAACACTTCTTAAAAATATAAACAATCATTAATCTTTATTTATATAATTAAGTCAAAAAACATTTAAATTTTGATAAAACAGCTAATTAACACCAGACAAATAATATCAAAGCAATTAATTATGTTACATTTTTACCAATGATAACTAGATATATTTCTTATAAAATTCATAAATGGTTTGTAGGAAAATCCTTTTTATTTCTTTGGTGAGATTTTACTTTGATAAAAATTGACTTTTTAATTTCTTTCAATTTTAAGACTTCATTTATGTTTAAATTGGTTCATCCTTTACTTCTAGCGTACCGTTTTACTGGCACATGAGGGGTTAGCTTTGAAATTTAAAACTTTTGTGAAGGTTCAAAATAAAAGATAATCTTCTGAAATAAATAAAGTTTCAAACTAAAAATAACACTTCTTCTTAAAATAATTACTGGAATTAAAATTTAAATAAAAACTTCTTGATGACTTTTAAATTCAAACTTGTAATATATTCTTCACTCCCAAAAATGTACAAAGTTTCTTACAGCTTTTACAGAGATTTTAAAATCATAAATCTCTCAGTGTTAGAGATTTCAAATCAAAAATATTGCTGAAAGCATCTGTAACAACCACAAAAACTTTTTTAGTATTTTTTACATAAAATTTTATATACATGTGCTCACTGCACCAACAAGTTTTATATTGCACAGATCAAAAGGACAAGTTCCTAAATTCCCATTAAATTTAATTTTTTACAATATTTCTTTCCCAAAAATTATTCAAAAATAACTTAGAATGAATATTGACTGGACTCCAGTTAACCCTCTAAGTGGCGGTCATTTGTGGTCTCAGTGGCAGGCCGTTTTTGGGTAAATTGCCGTGATCGTTAAACTTATTTTTAGAAAATATTGTCTAAGTGATAACCTAGCAACATTATATATTTTTGTTTTCCTTATGAACTATAGAATAAGAATAAATTAATATAATATTTGGTGCCTTACCTTTAGTTTCAGATGAATATCATTGTAGATGTGTAAAAAATTTTTTTTTAGAAAAAATAATTTTTAAGATTTACTGTCTGTCACTTTAAAAACTACTGGAGCTACAAAATAATGTCTAATTCATAGAATTATACACAATTTTATTCTAAACAAAATTACTTCTTATAAATTTTGTTCTATTTACAAGAACAAAAAAGTTAGATGGGAAAAACTAAAATCTATGTACAAAATGTTTTTTTTTACTCTGAGTCACTAGAAGGGGCTTGTCCTTTTCCTCCAGTAGTGTAGGGCCTATAATAGTGGCTTAGTTTAGTCATAGCACAGTATATTTCGTAAATATAAAACAGGAGTTGTCTTATCGCAAACCCCTCCCCATCCTCAGACAGAGGTCAAAGTCGAGCGGTCTAGTAGATAACATGACTACAGAATCTCGCCGCCCATTTAGCTGGTGCACCGCATTCTTGTACTTCGTGCCGAAGTGTCTGTCAAGTGCGTCGCTTTTGTTGTACTTCCGTGTTTTACTGTGTGTGTAATAGATTAGTGATGGGTGACACTGTGAGAATTTGGGATTTACCCAGGAGCGAAGAGGGGGGCCATTAGTTTTTTACAAGATCATGACTAGTTGCCTAAATCTAAAATATGCGTGGTGGTCGGCAGTTGCGGCTGAAGGCGAAAATCCACTACACTACACTCGCTCATCACCTTGATATTGCTGCATTCTGGGCGTCACAGGAAACCCATAAACAATTAATAATCGTTGTAATTTTGTAATTGAAGAGTTGCTTTTTCGTTCTATAATGTTTTTTTCTATAAATTTATATGTTTGTGTTCCTCATACTGGTGTTAGTCAGTATAATCCCAAAGTACCCCAACATTTTCCATGACGAACGAATAACCTAAACCTTTACCGGTAACACAAACAAACAACGCGATAAACATTAATATACTGACAATAACATACGCAAAGTCACCAAACAAAACAGTGACGAGACGAATAGACAGCTGTTCTCTCGTCTGCCGCTAGGTCAAACGAAAACTGTTGGATTCATTTAAGCCAGCAAACATTAGTAACATGAATACACATTATACTAAATATATATGTATAGAAAATGTCATGGAGAATACGATAGTTCAAACTAGGCTTAAAAATAATGGACGGTTTGCGGAGCAACAGCCTTAAATGTGAAGCGATGGCTGTGATGGCGCTTGCCACTTCGCGATGTCGTGGATCATACGTCTCAGACGGGGCTTGCCACTTATAGGGTTAAAAGGTTCACTTACCCGCAGGTTCGATGACGATTAGCAAAAAGATTTACTCTAAGCACTATTAACTCTACTCGTTACAATCACTTCCGATGAACTGAGATGGAGGTACGGCACATCTACCTCACTCCACCTCTCAATTTCGTTATCAAACACTGCCATCTGCGATGCGCGCCTCGCCGATAGCAGCTTCTTTTGTACAATCCAGCTCTTATCATTCATCTGGGCCTACTCCTTCCAACCGGTAATCCAGTTACCCCAGAATTATTATTTAATACAATCGGTACACTAGAAATGTACAGATTGGTGATAATCTTACCAATCTATGTTTTTTATTGGAATTATATATTGGCCCACTTGCTGTACATGATGTCCTCAAAACTATTCTTGTTAAAATGGCAATACATTGATTGATTGAACAATCAGTAAGCTAAGAGAAGTCATAACTAAACTGAATTCATATTTTCCAACAATTTTTCTTACAGTTTTCCTTTACATGCAAAGTGACATAGACCACTTCAGCAGTAGACAAATGTTCTAGTGGCACCAACATGCATGCTGTGAATTTATAAATATGTTTTTTTAAGAGCCAGCTATAGTGAAAAGACCTTGAGTTTTCCATATAAGAACAATGTTAAAACTTCATGCATTTTTAAGCCCCTATTTTTCGCGTTATGGTATATGTCTCAATTTAACACATCGCGAGCAGCATGGCCACCAAGCGACCACCACGGTACTGGTTTGCTGCACGCCATGTGTTAAAGATCTTATAAATACATGTCCAAATGCTTTTTTATTTTCTTGTAATGTTTATATTTTAGTAATATTTAAATGATGAAGTACAAAAATGTTTGAGATTCTTCTGAATAACCTATAAAAAGATTTTTTTTACTAAAAAGGATTTGGATGTGTATTAAATATTTCTTTAAATTATACATCCTCCCATAATTCTATGACTATAATTAAGGTCATAAAAAGTGCATGAGGTTTTAACATTATCCTTAAGAAATTAGCCATCATTGAAGTCGGCTCTTAATATTAGTACATGTCCATAGTAAAATTACATATAACATGTTTTATTTAGAGCATCGGTTGTAGCTGAAATAAGCTTTGGAAAATCCTAAAATGAATCACCTAAAATATGTTTTTTTAGGTGTTTTTTGTTGTTTGCCACTTCAATGATCAAATTTAAACTACAATTCTAAATCAACCCTAAAGGGTCAATTCACACATCTTATGTTTTATTATAATGAAGATAATTTTATGTAATATATTTACACATGCCAAATACTTAATAAGTTTATGCTGTAAAAATAAATATATTTTTACTTCAAAACTATGTAGCTTTATTCTGATTTTTAATATATATATATGTATATATAAACACATATATATAATATATATACATATATATATATATATATGTATATATAAACATATATATATACACATATATATATATATATATATGTACTATATATATTTATATATATATATACAAAATTGATAAAGAGACCCTGTAAAATCTACAAAAATTGGAGAACACTTTAAAATTTCTTACAGACAATTCCAGGCTTAAAGAAACACTGCACTATAAACAGGAACAAAGAACTTGATTTCCCCAAATTTTCGGGGCAATACTGATAAGTATACACTTGACTTGCAATAATGTTACAAAATAGCAAACTATTGAACAGACAAATTCATTGTAAATTTCACTCATCCATAACGTGTTAAGTTTGAATGACAACTTACCTTTTTCTTTGTTTTAGTAAGTACAGAATCAACCGTTTCGTCTCCGTTCACTGTGTTGAGATCAATCCTCACGTAAGGGTCACTGAAAACACAATTTAGATTTCAATTCAAGGGCTTTTTGTGGGTCAAGTGAGTTTATGCTGATAACTTCTAAAAAAAAGCAAACCAAGATAGATATACATAACTAATTTGCTAAAATCTAATGTACATAAGTTTTAATGTTATTACAAATATTTCTGTTGAGCGTTAAAGTATTATCGAAGCCTATCACACATGGGGTTGAACAAATTTTATTTTTGTATGTTTGTCTATTTGTCTGTCTGTTCGCACAAATCTTGAAAATGAACTGGCCTACAGACTTGAAATTGTGAATGAAGCTTCACTTTTATATGAGGAAGTTGCATTATGGTGCATGTCACTTTATGAGATTTGGCTTGGGTGCTATCGTATTTTTTACATAGATCTTATGGGTAACCATGATGGACAAATAACAATAAATAAATTTCTGTTGTAGAATAAATAAAACTGAATTCACATAAGCGATTTCAACATGTGACACATTAATCACTTACTAGGCTGATAAAATGTCTTTTGTTCACCAGAGATGTAAAAATTTCTTTGCCGTATGACTGACATTCTATCTGTCATCAATGAAATCAGCTACAAACTTTAAAAAATGTTGATTGGACCTCAGCGAAGCTTGTTATGCAACATATGGTCTGGATACCCCAATCTTGTTTTAAATAATAAAAAAAACTGAAACATCTATTTTTGGGGTATGTCAGTACCAGATGGTATTTCTTTATATTCAGCATGTTCAAAATTTTAATAAATTTGGAGTGGCAACTGTCCTGGGCCTTCCACATAAATCGACTGTTAATTCAACTGCCAAGAATTTTATTTTATTACAGACTTGTTTTTGTTCTATTGCATTATGTAAGAATTACTTTACTCTTTTCCAGTCTATTCCGACCTAGAGATTATTTGCCAGACAAGTTCTGCAAAAATGACTGTGATATTGCTGATAGAGAAAACACAGTGAGAATTATAAATGAAGATGATTATAACTCACATTTTAAGTCTTTGTAACTGCTGTTAATTTATAATTATTTATTTATAGTAAAACAGACCACCATAAGCACATATCCAATATCCACCCATTCAATACACCTAATTGTAACTTCTTAATATATCTTTCACAGATATGAAAAAAATCAAGCCCAGCTATGTCGTCATTGGTTTAAGACTGCACTTCCTGTAGTAATTTAAGAACTATTTAAAACACTTTAATAGTAAAATTTACATAAAGTAGCTACAATAAAAACTTACAATTGGCTTGTCACAAATATTTTTAGAATACCAATTAATATTTTAGAACGCCTGTATCACATATCTGTCTTAATGTTTGATTTTAAAAATTGTGTTATTAATTTAAAATATTACAATAACATTTATGTTTCCTGATTAAGTTTTTACTGTCTGCCAGTTATTTGGTTTGTCCGAGTTCTCATTAATTATCATTTATGAAACTATATAATCGAAAATTTGTACTAAATATCAGTAAATAATTTGCTTTAAAGTAACTATTATTACAATTACATAATATAACATATCCTATATGGGCTACATTTATTGCAGACAATTATGTTTTAAAATTAGGTAGATTTTAATTATGAAAATATTGTATTTTATTCCATTGATAAATTATTGTTTTACACTATAAGTCAATCAATGGTTCAGTAAGTATAAAACATGAACACAGAAAAAACTTGAGTATCAATTAAAGACAGTATAAAATGGCAAGCAGAGTGTTTTTTTTCACTCCTTTTAATCTTTTAGATTAATTAAGCTACAATAATCTCTTACACCACTATATAACAGAGAGTCTAGTGGTCTATGTTCATATACTACAGAACTAAAATGACTGAATGAATACTTGATAAATATAGCAACTTTGAGTAATGAAATTTGATTAAATGTGAAGCATCCACAAACATCGCCTTACTTGTTTGTTGAGTGACAAGTCTGTGAAAGTATTCGGCAATACATCACAAGATATAGTATACAATTTTAACCCTTGTATCACCATTGTTCAGTTCTCCATCTATCTATATGTTGTTACACCAGTCTATTAATATCACACTTAACAGTTTCAAGGGATTGGATTACAAAAATGATCAATACCAGCCTTATTGGTCTTAGAGATGACTTATATAGACAAAAAGCACTCTTAACTATTCTCTAAAAAAATGTAGGTAAGGGCAATTGTCTACAGAAGAACCAATTTTTGAATTGAGAATAGCATGTTTTATAATAACTGAATGTTTTATAATGACTGCTATTGAATATATTAGATTCTATTATTAACTCAGTTGATAAATGATAAGGTAATTGACATTTACATAAACCTAAGGAATGTGTCAGATAGCGTACTAATTGATAGATTCTTCATGTTTCATTCGGAGTAATAGAGAACAGTTCATAGAGCAGTATAGCCTATGCCAGTCTTTCAGTTAATCATTAACCGCTACTAAAGACCATTAAACATCAAATATGGTGTGTCACAAGAATAAATTTTAGCCTCCCTTTTATTTATGTTTTATATAAATTTTGTTTAAATTTTTCAAATGTCCTTTTTAATAGATTTTAATAAAGTTAATGTTTACTAGCTGATGGTTTAAATCTACAGATCAATAAAAAATATAAACAGTTCTCTGCATAAAAATGGTTTATTATAATTTAATACATTTTTCTAAAATAAGTGTTATTAAATATTTTTTAAACCAACTTCATGGGAATTTAATGAGAGATGATTTTTAGAATGTGTGCATAAAAGATGCATACACACAAAATAGAATTGGAAAAATTACAACAATGTAATTCTTTAATTTATTAATATACAATAATTTAAGTTATGATCACCTTGTTGGACGTGCAGGAAAAGTGAACAACAAGCATTAAGATTGTACAATTGACTACCAGTCACAATAACATTACTTTATTTAAACACTTAAACACTTCAACATTAATGTTACAGTTGACTTGTCTCAAAACCCTTTTAGAATATCAATGTATAATTGAAAAATAACTGTTTTAAGTGTGATTTTATATTTAGATTTTAGATTCACGTTTCTGTCACAGGGTTTTGGGATGTAAGCGCTTATACATTAGATAAAATATTGTTCACTGAAGGCTTTTAAGACAATCTAATTTCCCACATATACTCAGTTATGTTCTCTAGTGTAGGATCCAAGAGACTATTTACACTGTATGCACACAACCCTGTTTTTCTTGAAATCAATAGAGGAATTTTTGTAAGAAATACATTGATCACCAGTCGCATAATTTTGGTGAAGTTTAAAATTGGAGGGTAACAAAGGGTTAAAAATATCACATGTCAATTTTTCAGATTATTACATTTTTAAGCTTAATACATTAAAACCGACCATCAGACACATAAATAATATTTATACCATCATCAGACACATAAATAATAGTTATACCATCATCAGACACATAAATAATAGTTATACCATCATCAAACACATAAATAATATTTATACCATCATCAGACACATAAATAATAGTTATACCATCATCAGACACATAAATAATAGTTATACCATCATCAGACAACTAGATAAGGATCTGTGTATAGTTAAGCTAAGGAAAAAATGATCTGAAAGAAAAAATATTATTTTATATTTATAACCATTTTTTATACCCTACCACTTCGACCTCCACCAAAACTAGCACAGCTGGTGATCACCTTCTTTCCTGGAGGAATTTTCAATCGATTAAAAAAAAATCACATTGTGTCATTATACAGTGCAAATTGCTTCTCCGCTCCAGGACTATTAGTAGTGTATGGTTCTATATCTAAAGGACTTCTTACAAAATTTTAATTTTGCCAAAAATTTATATGAATTATAGAGGTCAAGCTGTTTTAGTCACAGAACCGCTCGAACAGGTTCGCGACAGCTATGTAGCGGTTCCAGAAAACATTTCAATTACAACGAAACACCATATTCATTTTACTACGTCTCATCGCGTATATATCAGATTTATTCATTGCAATGTGACTAAATTAAAGAGAATAACAATAAATAATAAGTGGTTGTAATTCTAATTCTAACAATTTTTACAAACACTTTAAATTTATTTAGTATTATTTCGGTTAAATATTACAAACTGTATCACATTAGGTATACTAAAAATATTAAGGTATAGTTTGTTTAAGATCAAAAATAAATTCTGATAACATAAAACTGGAAAAAAATATCAAAACATTTTTTAACATTCTAGATATTAAAATAATGGATAAATAAAACTATAAAAAACATGATCAATGTTGAGTTTAACTCCAGTTCACCTTTCTCTTAGTGTAGCATCAGGAATCTGATGCTCACAGACTTGACTCCTGGAATATGGAGTCATGTTCGTCAGAAGAGATCCAAAAAAGGTCAGTGACAAAGAAGTTCAAAATGAACTCTTTATATCGTTTCGACACCAGCAGAGACATCTAGACTACAAAATGTAGTGTAATCCAGGTGAAGAGGTATTCTCATTGTCTCATCAGATGCACAATTATCTCAATCATCATGCATCACAATACTGACTCATCAGGCAGGCAATGAGATGTAGTCTTCTGGTAAACAGAAAGGTTTATCCAGTAAACCAGTCTGTGAGTCTTTTACAGCAGCGGTTTGACAGTTTAGTTTCCAGCATAATGCTGGTTCCTATCTGAACTTGGTGGCCTACTAGAGAAAAGTTTTGAGCCGTTTTGAGGCATGTCTTGTGTTGTAATGATGAATATCTAAGTGTCTCATTTGAAAATGGAGACTACATGGATAACTAATTACAGTCTTCAATATAAATTGCCACAATTGGAGGAATTCTAAATTCAATCAAGTTTGCTTGGCAGCTCTCTTGATACCTGCGATGTGCAAGACATCTACGATTCTTTTTAAACCAGAAACTGTTCCTAGATCGTAGTAGATCCTCTTCAGGACATAATGCCATTCCTTAAATGGGATTCAACGAAGGAAAAGAATGCTGTTCTAGTTGTTTCTGAGTTATTAACTTACTACATGAATCTATGAATGAGAAAAGTTTCTCTATAGAGCTTTTTACGTAACTGGTCAACGTGTAGCTTCCATGTTAGGCTGGCTTCAATTAAAATATCAAGGTGGTTCCTAGAGGATTTGCAATTAAGATTAGCTATTTTTACGTTCTTGCCTATTTTTGTAGTTCGCAATATATAGTAACAAGTAATGGGCCATAATATATTATGTTTAGACATGTATTTCATAGAATATTACAGATCTTTCAATAGTGTTTAAGAAACTGAATTAGAGCTTTTATCCAAGATTTTATTCCTGTGCACTATTCTATGTTTAATTACATATTTTCATGAAATAAAGAATCCTGAATGGAACTGGACCAAATTGGATTGTCAACTCTGCACTATACATGTAGGTGTGACATATGCACTCTTCCTCTGCAGTGGTATTAAATAATATAAGTAGATAAAATTTTTGTCACATGTGTCTCAACTTGTTATTTGCAGTTTTACAATTGTCTGTGTAGAGATTTTCTATGATTAATATTAATACTTATATGTGGAATTACAGTGGATTACAGCTTTTAATTAGTAAATTGTGTTTAAAAATAAATATAATGTGTATTATTATCGGCTGATAAAATTATCGCAAATTAATGTTTGACTGTAACAATAACTGTTTAAAATTACCTAAAAAAACTTCATTTGATTTAATTTTTAGTGCATGTTGTATATTGAATCTCTTGTTACAATACATTTTCTACTAAACTGAAGAATACATAAACATTTTAATTACCATAATAAATCATAAAATGACATTTTGTGTTGAATGCTGGATTGGACATAGTAGGATTTATAATCAGAAGAAACTTTTTCCCTTTATCTTCAACCATTGATAGTACTCAACTGATGAAAGCTTTTGAATTAATAAAATTTGTGTAAGAAATAAAACTGTCTTAACATTTAGAAAATTATAGTATTACTTTTCAATTTTATATCACTTAAAAAAAACACGTTCAAAAATAATAAAAAACTATTACATTATTCAATCATTACAACACGCACAATTTTAGCTTCAAGATTAGTCCAGTTGTATAATGGTACTAACATTTCATTATTCCAAAAATTATTAAATTCATAATTCAAAATAAACTATAATATTGTGGAAAACACATATTTTTGAGATAATTTTGCAAAACAAAAACATTTTTTTATACTCTATAAATAATGAATTTCGACTTGAAAAATCTATATAATTATGCCTAAACACAAGGGAATGCAGTAATGCAAACTAATAGACTATAGGACCTGAAAATAAACTGTATAAAAAATAGTTAGGGATGTAGAAATTTGTATAACTGATATCAATAATAAGATTTATATTATTTAAAATCCAAAACTCTAGTCTACAGCAAAATTAATTAGAAGTATCTAGGAAGACATGCAATAGTAATGAGAGTGGAAAGAGTAAAATTTACTATTGCAAAGCAAATAAATTAATAAATACTCTTAATTCATATGACCAAGTGTTAATGGGCTATACTATATGTAGAGTATTATTAGTTGAAAAGTTTTATTTTATCAGTTGTCATGCAATTGAATTAAAATACCTGACTTTGATATCTTTTACTTTAAAAATGTATTTACATTTTGTAAAATAGACACATTAAAAAAAAATATTGATACTCAGTTTAAAATAGTTTATTGACCACAGCAAAAGTAACAGTGTTACTAATTATTTCTCCATTTACTCATTTTCAACCATCTACTTGAAAAGACTGCCCAAAAATGATTTGGTTTTATTTGTTTTATTTTGTTTGATCAATCATACTGTTTTGTTTATTTACCTGTTTCTTATTTCTTGAAAATACAAATAATTTATCTCATGTAGAAGGTAATTAATAAATAGAAAAATAATATAAATTATAGCTAAAATTGTTTTTAGTATAATTTAAAAAGATGTAGTAAAATACATGTAAGGAACTACTTGATACTGCCACACTAAGGAAAACAAGCTCTGACTAGACAGCCTTGTTACTACAAATGATTTGTTCAGATTGTTACTGTTGTAAATCCACTTAAAGAGTAGGCTACAATTGTTGCTTGCTCATACTTCAAGGAAAACACGTGTAACTGAGGAAAATTAATAGAGACACCATATTGTATAGAAAAATGTAAAAGTTTCATTCTTTCTTTTATTAAATCCCTACACTTTTATTAAAAAAAGATATATGTGCAGATATATACACATTGTCGCATACACAATAATTTTATACATATAGAAACCAGATACTCTAAATATTAGATGGAAAATCTACATCAATATTGGCCATATACTACCTGGTAGAATATTATGTTTCTAGGATAATGTTCTTTTAACTTGTCAAAAACCAGTCCAATTAAAATCATATTAAAAAGGAGATAAACAATTTTAACGGGTTTCATTTTGCTATTCCAGGTATTAGAATAAGACAAAAATTTTAATATTCAGCTCCAAGAAGGAAATGGCAGGAAAATGCATCACTAAACAAAATAGAAAAAATGGATATTTTAGTTAATCCAAATCTTTAAACAAATAAGTAAAAAGTCACAAATACGTAGTTGAAAAGAATATTTAGCAATATTGATCATCCCATCAGTGCACCAGGAGTTGTAAAGCTGAGTTATTATGCCTTATTTGAGTCACACATCAGGTACTGAATTATATTGTGGGGAGGATCTTCTCAGGAAACCTGTCAGAGAGTCTTTGAGAGTGTTAGCCAACCTCCAACCAAGGCAAAGCTGCAGGGATGCTTTCCGATCTCGTAGAATTTTAACAGCTGTATCATGGGTGGGGGGGGGGGGGGGTGGGGGGGGGGGGGGGTGGGGGGGGGGGGGGGTGGGGGGGGGGGGGGGTGGGGGGGGGGGGGGGTGGGGGGGGGGGGGGGAAAAACGCTGTTGACTAATATATTCACTTTTAAACATTGAGGTTATTATTGGGAGTAAGTAGTTCCCAGTTTTGCCGGTTTTGAGTGCAGCAACTGCTGGAGCATATATCCCTCAATAGAAAAGCACAGTAATAGTTGTCCCCGCCTCCCGGTTTTTCTCCAAGCTGCAAAATGGCGGCGCACTACCCATGCCACTGCGTGTTTTTGCCAGACAATAGCGCTACTGACGAAATAACTCGCCGGTTTAGTTCGTTCGCGGACTGCGAGTGGAACTGTTGTGTTTACGTTGTCAAATTGGTTTTTGACATATTGGGAAGATGCGTTGTGTGTACACGCAACGGTTTGCCCAAGGAGACCATTTACCTTGTGCGAGACATGCACCGCCCGGCCGAACCTGCACCCGGATACGGATTTTCAAGACGTACCACACGTTGACGTAATCTTGAACACCGTGATGGCTAATTTTAGATCTTTTTATACCCATTAATGTTTTATTTTAATTGTATTATATACATAGTATAACATATAATATACTATAATATAATATTATAACACGATAGTTAAATTTCGTTCAACATTTCGTTAAATTTGGTGTATTTATATTGTTTTATAATTTAAATAAACGTATTAAAAAAATTATACTTTTTTCGTTCCTAAAGACTTTTTATATGGTAACAAACTCAAATACAACATTAGCGTTGACTTTATTGAAAAAAAAAATTGAGGTATATGTAGCGTTTGGGTATTGTGCGTCCCAAATTGCCGTAGCGCGGGAAGGGTTAATATATCATGTACTGAAATATATGTTAAGATCAAAGTCTATTTGGTTTTCAGTGAAATATTAGGTTTATAACGCAATAAGCGGCAGGCGGGTCAGTCCTGTCCTGTGAGGCCTCCGTGAAACAATGCATGGGCCGACCCAAACTGCAAGCGCTAAGAGTAAAATTATGATTTGATGAAACAAAGGTCTTTTTAGAATGCATTGACAAAACTAAAAGCATAAGTTATGACATAAAACACTGACCTGGCTGACATTACTCGTTACGCTGGCTCTACGGTTGGACTCGTTATCATCAGCACTGATGTGAAACCTACGTTGAAACTCAGTAGCTGCTGATTCTAGGTTTTGGTTGTTTACACTACTTTCATTCCTAATAACAAAAAGCAAAATGGAAATCATTGGCAGTGTTTAAACGCAACTCTAAAATATTTCAAAACGTAGTGTGAACTAAAATGATTCAGTCTATTATCACAAATTTTATTTTTATTTCACCCATGCACAACACCACATCGTTAACAGTGACATAAAGGTTCTATGGGCCATTATTTACAGTTGAGGAACTCATTCATAGTGTAAAATGGTCTTTCTGGTAAATAAGTAATAGCTCAAAATGAACTAGTTTTGAAAAAAAGCAAAATTTATGAGAAGACAACAAAAAGGTATTTTAACAAAAATGTGATCCAAATTATTTATATAGTAATGCTCAGCTCTGACAAACTTAGTACAGATACTGTATTATATAATGAGATGTTTATCATTCACTAATAGGTAAATATCAGCCAATACTGATCACACAATATGAGAAGTTGCAATTTGAGGAAGTTTATTTTTACCCTAATTTTATATTTTTCAACAAATCTGTTTTTAAAATATAACTGACTTTTTAGCTTCATAAATTCTGTAATGTTCAATTTACACTAAATATTTCTCAAAAATTATTTTTATGTTGTCAAAATACATTGCCATGTTTTAGATTATTTACCATAATGTTTATTTTAAAATTCATAAAGGAAGATTATTTTGATTTATTAAATTTTCTTTTTCAAATTGAACTAGCAAAATACACAAAATTCCAGTTTTCTGTTTTTGTTTGTTATGAAAATATTATTTAACAACATACACTTTGAGTACATATTATGAGAACATAGGAACACAGGATGAGAGCATAGGAATATTTAGACCTAAAATTTCCTGAAATACTCACCATGAAAATTAATTAGTATTAATTACCGATTGGTTGATTCACTAAGAGCAGAGTTGTGTTTATTACACTAACAACAGTAAATAGAACCAACCTACAACAGTATTTATGTGTTTATGGGTCAAATTCACAAAATGGGACAATACATGTTACAATCATCTTTACAAATTAAACCCTAGGACTAAAAAAAAATAATTATGTACAATAAGTGTGACAGTATTTAAATTTAAATAAAGAAATATATATTTATTAAAATTTTTCCTTATTTGATTACAGTAACCGTTTTAGTTTGGCATATTCCCGTCCGGTCACGCGTTACCATCAAGTGTACGTAATTTGAGGGTTGAAACATTTCATATATTTTTATGACATAAAAAAGAATTAAAGGTAGTAAAAGTTAGTTTATACTAAGCGCTTGTGAGAACAAGTATAACACACGCATGACAGTAAAATAACAAACTGTTTTAATGCATAGAACGTCTGTTCCTTCACTTCCTTCTCAGTCAGCGTCATTTTTAAAAATAGCAATATAACCGACAACGGGCGGTTCGATCCACGACTTTCGTCTGCAGTCAGTAAGAAGTTGAGCGTACATGTTGTTTACGTTGTGATTTGTGTTTAGTTTGTTACAATCTTCTTTGGATTTCTACATAATTCCAGGTAAAAACTTGCCGTATGTTTAATTACCTTTCACTTCGGTCACTTATATAAAGCAATAACTTATAAACATATAATAAAACTAATTCGATTGCTCAATACTAGAGACTGCATTAAAACATAACCTCAAACTCAAATCGGTTTGGTTTTTGCTGTCTTGCGCAGTGGCGCTATCTGAACTACAAATATTCACATTCGGTCACGCTCTCTTCTCTCACGTGACCGGGCGTGAATGAGAGTGACCGATGTGAACGTGGTTGTGACTTGTAAGTAGAATGGAGTGACCGAAGTGAACTTATATTAATAGATATATCTATTATTCTATGTATACATTACTAGATACATTACAGGCCTTTTACGTTTAATGAAAATTATTATTTTGGCCTACAATTATGCCGATACAAATATGAAACGTTACAATGACCTACAAAAAAGAATTTACTTCTTGTTAATATGATTTAAATACTAAACTGCAATAATTAATACAAGACGCAATTCGTTATTGTTAAAGATATGTAAAATACAAAGTGTTTTATACATTTTAAATTATAAAATTATCAATTTTAATTTGTTTGTAAAAATTCTTCCTAACCTCACTTAGGGTTTCAAGGTAAAATCCAAATGAACTGCTATAATCATTGTTAGGCACATATTTTTTTTAAGATTTTAATAGCTACAAATGATTTATTTAAATAATAGCACTTAATATTTGAATATATTTATCCAATATGCTTTTGTGGCGCCAACATCGAGTAATATGCATGTTTTTCAGGCTGAACTCAATGAAGAAATGGCACGTGCAAAGAAAACATCAGATAGTGAAACGTTGAAGAGACATAGAGATTTAGCAAAAGAAAGACAACGTAAGCATAGGGCGAAAATGACTGAAGAAGAGTTGGAATTAAAGAGAAGTAAAGATAGAAAAACGATATGCTAAACTAAAAAGTGAAAATAAAATTAAAAAAGTTAAAGACATGACACCTCTGTGAACATCGCCGAATAAAAAAACAATGGCGTGATCGGAAAAAAATATCAAATTTAAACAAAAAGAGGAAATTACTAGCAGCAGTACCATGAAATGTTCCCCTCCTAAACTCGGAATCAAAAGAAAAGGGGACGTAAGATAGTAAGAAAAGATAGGAGCAAAGCGCATAGAAAAAAATAAAAATACAGGAGGAAGAAATTAAAAAACTAAAAAGCAAAGTTCAGAAGTATAAAAATGAGACTTGAGGAGGTGGGCAAAATCCAAACAGAAAGATATGCCTCAATTAGGTTCCCCCTCGCCAAACAAACAAGTGAACATGTTAATTGGTAAAGACAGGGTTTTCACAAAAAGTAAAGAAACAGTTGTTTTTAGGATATGCTTTAAGAAAACAATTAAAAAGTCAGGTATCTAGAGTAAATAACAAATCCAAAGAGCACCAGTTAGTTACTAAGATGATAGGGAATAAAATTTTAAAAAGGTATAGAGTTCAGAGCCATTTTAAGGATCTAGTATCGTATAAAATGAACAGAAGAATCGGAGGTGAGTTCAAGTACGAACGTAAGCGGAAAAAATGTATTTATGACCAACAAGCAAGAAATGTCATACAATTTTATGAAGACGATACGGTTAGCCGTATTTGTCCTGGCAAACGAGATTTTATTATAAAAAACAAAGAAAAAAAACAACGCAGAGTCTTGTTGGATTACAAGAAGAACTTGCATAAAAGATTTGTCATTGAAAGCAACATAAATATTTCATTATCAACATTTTCTAGACTATGCCCGTTCTGGACAACTTCCCCAAAAGCAGCCGACAGAGAAACTTGTGCTTGCATCAAACACCAAAATATAGACCTGAAAATAAATGCTTTAAGAAAATTAAAAGTTATAATCCCAAAAATAAATGCCAATGATGTAATTGACACCATTGCCTGTGATCCAAGAAATGAGTTCTGGTATGATGAACCTCTGTGAGAAATGTGAGAATGCGCACATATCTTACCAATATGACAATGACTTTAAAGTGAAGTTTTATCAATGGCAAACTGTTAAAGAAGAGAAAGTCATTAAGGGCGGAAAAGAAAGAAAATATAGTAAAAATTGTAAAGAAGAAAAATATACAGAATGTTTTCAGAACTACGTAATGAGCTCAATAATGAAGTAATAGCTTTCAAGAAGCATGTGTATTTTTTACATACAGCAATCTTCAAAATTAAAGCAACTTAAAGCTAATTTGACAAGAAGGAGAACTATTAGTGAGGATAGATTTTTTCTGAAAATTTATATTGCTAAGCACACACAGGAAATCCAATCGGCACATTTTGGGTGCCTCAAAACTACAGATAACTTTAAATACTGGACTGTATTATGTTAAGAATAATTCTGGGAAGTTGGTAGGAAAAAGCTTCTGTACAGTATCTGATCATTTAGACCACCAGGCCCATGCTACTTGGGCACACATGGGACCCTATCCTAAAACATATCAGAGACAAATAACCCAGCCACTAAGGTTATTCATTTTTTATTCTGACGGTCCTTCAAGCCAATATAAGAAATAGGTACAACATTTTTTCTCATGAAAACCAAAGTACCAACATATTTTAAGAATTTAAAATTTATGACTTGGAACTATACAGAGGCTGGCCATGGCAAAAGGCCCAATGGATGGTGTGGGAGGAGTATTGAAACGCATGGCAGACGAAGTTGTTAGACATGGAACCGATATTACCTGTGCTTCAGATTTTGTGAACACTTTAAAGAAGAGGACAAAAATTTACTTAATTGAAATAGACAGTTCAAACCGTTGATGAAATGAAAAAAGAAGTAAAAGCATCAGTGATCCCACCCATAAAAAATATCACGCTGGCTAGGCAGATAACATGGGGTTCGAATAGCATAATGTATTCAAGAAGTTTATCTTGCTTTTCTTGTAAGCCAGATACATACTGCGACCACTATACTATTGGTAAAGTTTTTGAAAATACAAAAAAAAGAAAGATTCCCTGCAAAGCTCATAGCGGAAACAATTATAGTAAAAAAACTGTGTACCACATGATTTATTCGACATCGTCTTCTGAAGGAGATGAAGATAATCCAGCTATTGCAAATGAAGAACAAAAAAATAAAGCCACCAAATTAAGAATAAAATATGAGGCTGAACCGGATAAAACAAAGAAAAGAAATATCCATAGAAAATAACACTTCATTTGTCTCATATTCCAGTCCAAAGAATAAGCTACTTGTGAAAGACAAGGTAACTAATCGTATATTTAGCCTTAGGTATAAATACTAAGTAAGCAATCTCTCTCTTCCTTACATTAAAATATTTGCCTTCATCTTCAGCTTTTCTACATTAGAAAACAAATGTAATTTTGATCATGATAGTATTTTGTCAAACTATAGATATTTTTTACAATATTATTGATTAAGACATGTAATGCTGATATTTTACAAATGTATTTAATAATTCTGAGGCTATTAATTTCATTTTATTATTAGGCTATCCATGAGGCTCACCATTCTTCCAAGAAAATCGGTAAAAATGACCGACTTTCTACAAAGGACATCGATAACCTGCTAGCTACTGAAGAAAGTCAAGACATGTAATTTTTGTACATTTGTTCTCAAATATTAATTTTAAGATGTTTGATTTGTCTTTATTTCAAAGTAACGTTGTTATTAAAATAATTTGTACTATTGAAGTTCTTTTTTTTTCAAAACGCATCTTCCTTCGTGTCCTAACTTAAAACGCATTATCCAAATAAAATCTTGTCACAATGGTTTTTTAATACTACATTAAATAAATCTTAAAATTGAATTTGAAGGAAGAAATCACTTCTGTCACGTAGGTTCACTTCTGTCACGTACAGTTCATTTCTGTCACGCTCGATTCACTTCGGTCACTTGCAGAAATGTATTAAAATCGTTTAATTCCTATGAAAAAATAATTCAATTTAACATTGTTTTCCTTGTTTAAATACTACTCTAATAGCACATGATAGGTAGTTAAGTGATGGCATTGATTTTAGCTTTTTATAAGTAACTTTAGCTAACTAAACATCGTAAACGCATATTTTCTTAGTTGTTTTTTAGGAAAAAATGAAACATTAATCTAATATAACAGTGTTGAATCCCATACATATACAGATAATACCGTAGTTATTTAATAAAAGTTAGTATTTTATGTTTCTTGGTTTTATTTTGGATAGTAATGATAAAAAAGGGAGCGTGACCGGAGTGAATATTTTACATGCTCTATCACACGAAAAAATGTATAAAAATAAAACTAACCTGAAATTGAGCTCTGCTGTGATGAAGGTAAGTAAGTACATTGTTTAAGGTTTATAAACAACAACGTTGAAAGTATTATCTTTAATTTTTTTATTTAACAAAGTTTTGTTAAAATTATCCCATTTTGTGATTTTGACCCTTATGATACCCATATGATAAATCAAATATCAAAACATGAGAGCATGATTAGCTAGCAATATTACAAGGGTTGTCTAAAAAATAACAGATGTTTTAACTCATCGTGGTGGTGGCGGGATTCACCTAATTTGCATTTTCTGTGATTTCTTTATTGATTGGTTTCTTTGCTTAATATGTGCTGCAATATGAAATCCTGCCACTTATGAGAGGCAATTTGTATTTGATTTATGCAGGGAAATACCACTGACTAATTGAAATTTACCACAAACTAGTAATGTGTATCGGAAAGAACAATGAGTGAAAGTTCAATACAGCAATGGTGTACTGATTTCTAAAATGGCTGTACCAGTGTTCACAATGAGGACCACAGTGGTCAGCCTAGTCTTGTGACTGGTGAACTGTTGATTAAATCCAGAGATAAAATGCATGGCAATTTTAATTTTCACCATTAATAGAACTTTTGGAACATTTTCCTCAAATTTTGAAATTGTGATAAAAAACTTGACTACCACAAATTTTCTAACTAGTGATTTCTGAAAATTCAAATGAAAAACCACGAAAAACAGAGAGTGGCTACAGCACTGGTCTCCTAAGAAGACCACGAAAAAAATGGTAACAAAGTTCCAACTGGGAACCAGACTTGGGTGAAACGTATTCATTGTGATATAATCAGTTAATACCGAAGCCAAAATGCATACCATGGTTGAAATTGCAAACAACAGATTTATACACAGGAAAGTATTGGAACAACATATGCCACAATAAGATAAATTACTTTAACTTGAATGGTGATTATGTAGAATGATAGCTTAAGAATCTACCTTTTCAATAGAATAAATCTTGATTTTAAATTTCTTAAACTTTTTATTTCAAAGTGTTGATGTTTTCTGGACAGCCATCGGTTACAGGTTAATAACGTACAATGGACTTGAAATTAAAATAAAATGTTCATAATTTGTTGAAAATTCAGAATCCCATACATATTTAACAATCTTGATTGAATTGAAAGAAATCATTTGACAAAATTGATAGGGTTTAAATAATTAAATTAAAAAACTTGGATTACTTAATTAATTACATGTACTTACAGTAAAGTGGGTCTTTCCCATTGGGTAGTTCTAGCAACATGATTGACATAGTATGTTCTACCATTGGCATCTTGTCTCTCTTCCCAACCAGTCGGCAACGCACCAAAACTTTCATCACCATGGGAAACATACACAGCCTGTAAAAAAACAAGAAAATATTTTGTAATTTAGATGTTTTTAATATGTTGTTTTGTCAATAAGTTTTATGGATACTACTGTGAGGTACACTGAAAATTAAATCCCACCGCTTCGCCAGAAGAGATTGGAGGTTTTGATGAAATAATAAATTAATATATTGTTATGTCAATAAGTTTTATGGATACTACTGTGAGGTACACTGAAAATTAAATCCCACCGCTTCGCCAGAAGAGATTGGAGGTTTTGATGAAATAATAAATTAATATGTTGTTATGTCAATAAGTTTTATGGATATTACTATGAGGTACACTGAAAATTAAATCCCACCGCTTCGCCAGAAGAGATTGGAGGTTTTGATGAAATAATAAATTAATATGTTGTTATGTCAATAAGTTTTATGGATATTACTGTGAGGTACACTGAAAATTAAATCCCACCGCTTCGCCACAAGAGATTGGAGGTTTTGATGAAATAATAAATTAAGTCAGGTCGATGAGTAAACTAGAACTTTTACCTTGAACTAAGAAAATATTCCGAATAATTTTAATCTCCCTACCTGAGCAGGTGTTTCTACAACATTGGCATTGGGTGGCACGTTGTTTTCCAACATTTCCCATCCTGGTTCCCCTTCTTCTAATCTTCTTGTTCTATCCTCATCTTCTTCAGTTCTTTGGCCGTCTTCACGAATATAGGCATGGTACAGTTCCAAATAGCCTTTAACTCGGGAACGAGCACTACAAGTAAGATAAACTTTTTTTTATCATTGGAACTTAAAACAATGTTTAAGCTTTAGTCTTATAACTAAAGCAGCTATGTGATGAAATAAGTGTTGCCATAATCCTTTGAGCATATTCAGAAACGAAACTTTTGTATTTCAGATTTCAAACATATATATTTCTTGTCAATACTAAAACTTTCGTGATAGTCTGGACTGAGTGCACAAGTGTTTCTAAAGCTGTACTGCTTAAAAACTTTGGATTTAAAAGATCTGTTAATCCTGAATAATATTAAGCTGTTTGAGCACATAGTCATTCCAATATCTCTAGACTGTCAATTATTAAAGTTAAGTGTAAGTATTGTTCATAACTTTAATGTGAATATTTATAACAGTTGAATGAGTTCTTCGCTTGTCTTGTTTCTTGCATACAAATAATTTTTTAATCTAAAAATTAATGTAAAAGTAAAGCCTTATAAAACAGAGAGGTTTCTTTGAACAAATCAAATGTGGAAACTGTGTTCTAAAGAAGGTATCTTTGATCAACAGTAAACTTTTCAAATTATACTTGTTAATGTTAGTAAAATGTTACTAAGTGGATCTCACTTAGTACTCGTGGATGGATCCCCTTACTTATCGGGAAACAGTTTGTATATTTTAAAAAATTTAAAAAATGCTAAATTTTAATAGTTTTTATAAGGCTTTACATTGGAACTTGTTTTGTTTACTTTTATTTTTTTATTTATAATGCCAAAATAATCCTAAATTGAAATACAAAAAGAGATCTAACTGTATATAAACGTTCCTTGCAATGTATTGAAAAAGAAAAAAGTGTAATAATATATCATTTAATTCAATAGTAAACAGTCTACATAGATTTTACCAATGTTGTACACAAATAACAAAATAGTGCCTGACATTACAGGAATTTCAACAGCCAGATTCAAGGTTAAATAATGATTACCAGGAAACCACAAACCAGGAAGAATTTTAAGAAAATCTTTGATACAGTCTGAAACTATTTAATACGATATTCATTTTGAAAATAATATGTTTAATGGTATTTTAAATATAAATTTATAAATAATTTATGTTGATAAAATTTAGAATTATTAATTCCAAGGACAACCTATTCCCTATAAGAATATTGTTAATATGTGACTTAGCCAAGTTCTTTCCAAGCCAAGTCTTAAACTGATTTCCATGTTTTATAACACACAGTTTTATATAACCTACATCTTCATAGCAATATTTGTGATGACTTGCAGTACTTTCCTTATCCAAGATCAAACCTACATCTAGAACATCCAACAGATACAGTAATGATATATAGAAAATATAAATTTGGTTTCTGAATATTAATTATTAGGATAAATACAAAGCGTGTATTTTTTTACTGGTTGAGGCAATATTTGATATACAGTAGAACCCCTCATATCCGGCCACCACGGGACCGAGCCCCTGGCCGGATAACGATTCGGCCGGATAAACCAACCTACAGTACACAGCACTTGACGAAACAAAACAATTGTACTGTACTGTACTAACCGCACTGGAAATAATCAACGAACTGTTTACAGGTTAAACCTATTAGCTCAACTGAGGACAACACAGGAAAATGTAAACAAATAGATACACCAAAATAACGCAAGAGTCGTGGAAGACTAGTGCGTGCAACTGCGCGTCTGCAAGCCGTGGTAAATAAATTTCGATATTGGCTTCCGGGAAGTGGCCGGATAAACCGAGGTGCGGTAAAACCGAGGCCGGATATGAGGGGTTTCTACTGTATATATATATATATAAAAGTACATGAAATGTAAATATCCAATATGTGAGGGTGCATACTAACCTTCGAGGCCTTAAAATGTATTGCTTAGTTTGAATAGTTCTTCCTTCAACTTCCTTGGGTAAATCGATTAATGTCAACTCTACCATTCCCAAGAAGTCGTCTCTGGTGAGCCGGTTCTCATCAAACACCTGAAGCACCAGCTTGTGATGTGTGGGTTTCACCTGAAAATTCCATACGGCTTGGATTACCAATTAGATTTCAAAAGTTTAGCAAATAAATGGAAACAGAAAAGAAAAGGAGAACAACAATAGAAAAGGATTAAGAGCAAAGAAGCTGGTACCCAGAGTCCCTTTAAATTCGAACCCAACTTAATCATGTGGGGTGGAGGTGGATGTTTTAATCCTTTCGTAACCATGACCACAAAATTACTATGTTCCAAAATTACACACCACCATTTCAGGGATATGCCTCATAACTGCATATGCTTAATATCATGTGTTTTTTTACAGCTGTAAAAAACCCCTAGGTTAGAAGTTTAATAGAGACAGAAAACTGATTTCAGTGTCAAAATGTGCAGAAATGAATTGCCTTCAATGAAAAAAAAACAAGTTTTGCTTTGAAAGCGATTTACTATATTTTTTACTATGGGTATAGTTAAAATTATGTTCTGTATATTTTTTGTGTTCCAATTAACAGTTAACAAAATAAAAAAAAGTTTGTTAGTTTTTTTTTTACTAACAAACATGCATCATAAGACACATTAATAGTGAAGACAATTATTAGAATATAAAGTAAATAAAACAAATAAAATTATTTATTGGAGGTTTTTGAGAAAATGAGCTATATGGAATAAATGACTCTTCTAAAAATGTCCTATACATATGTTGTATATATGTTTTCATTATGTACAAAAGTGAACAAGTTAACTGTCAGTGCTAGCATAATTTCTATTATGGTTGAATCCAAAGAAAGACAAAACTACATTTGTGTAGTTGTTGTGATGGTGAATTTATTTAACAATCATTTTTTAGTGATAAATGTCCCAAAACAGTTGTGGAGAACTAAAAATACTGAATTGGTGATATACTAACAACCGGTCCAGAGCAGAAAAGTTAAGCCATTGCGATGTTGCCAGCTATTCTACTTTTCTGTCAATATAACAACAACTGGTCCTAAAAGGGTTACTTGACTCACACTCTGCTCATAACCCCTGAAAGAGAAGTGGCCATAATTCCTCTAAGTAGCCAAGATATATAAGGCCTTAAGAATCCACTCTGAAATACCTGCATCATGCACTAAGTGATCGTACACAACAAGAAGATATTACAAGTGTCAATATTAGATTCTTGAGACAGAGCTAGCCTTTCACCCTTTCTTTGACTAGTAGCCTCGACCATTACACGAGTGCACCCTTTGTCTGCTAGGAATTATACAAAATTATACAATTACAAAATTCATTGTTGAATTTTGTAACAATTGTAGTGAAGAACCCACTGATTGTAATGAATTACAATCCTTAGGATTTAGGATGAATGCTTTTAAAATTCTATTTAACTGTTAGAAATGTGTACAAAAAAATAAACAAACAGAATTCATTAGTGGATAACTTATAAAGAAAACAAATTCTCTGTGTACATATTTCCCTTAGCATTTAAGAACTATATAGCTTGAATACTATCATCTAAGTTTCCAGCTTAACACAACGTCAAATCACTACTTAGATAATTAATTTCTTGAAATATTTTACTATGATATTATATTATATTATTATTTACTATATCTTTATATTTTAAATTTTTTTATATTTTAATATTTTTTTTATATTTTAATATTTAACCATCACCAATTAACAGATGATAAACCAAAACTTTGTGAAAGATTTTGAAGTTGATTCTCCACAGTGAAGCTGAAACATTTCAAGAATATAATTGTGTTGGCATTTCAACATGGTGTCAATAAGAAAACGTACACAATAGTTATCACATTGGCCTTGTAAGAAAGGGACAAATTTTTGTTCAAGTTTACAATTTCTAATTTTTTTACAGTTTTATCAGTTTTAGCGTTTTAAATTTTTATGGTAATTGTGGCATTAGTAATAATGTCCTGTTTTATGAAATAACTTAGTTATTCTTTCAGATAAAAAAGTTTCAATTTTTTGTTCACTGTGTATCAGCATTGTACACAAAATTCTAAATTTTATACACTACACTAGGAAAGTAAAATTTAAAAAATGCTTTTCATTGGATTATCATGTCATTAACCTTGGAAAAAATTTAAAATTTTTAATTTGTTTTTTAAGCTATTGCGTTTTTATATTACAAAATACTGGATACTGCAGGACTATTAGGATCACTGTTTTGATAATTTAGAATCCTACATGTAAATATATTTGTTTATCTTGGCTTGGAATTAGTTTGAACTTATTCCCGTAAGTTTGTGGCTAAGATTATTTATTCATAAGTTGACCAAGCTACTTCAGCGTTCTTTATCAGGTTTGATAATCTAAAATGACATAATTGGTCGGTGCATGTTTACCTAATTGCCTGCACTGGTTGGTTTAAACAATCCTTATTTCCACTTCCATTACCTTGGTGATATATTCTCTTATAAAACCGTGTTTACCACTTACATGACATGGTTATCTAAAAGTCAGTTGCTACCTCTGTCATTTCTAGACTGTTTGATCATTTGAAATTAAAATTTGAGGACCTTTCTAGGTAAATGAGACCTACTTTTTGGTTTATCAAAACATGTTATATGTTAGAAGGATATATGTGGTTATGTCACAAGTGTTTCATCTGTTCTTATAACATATAACGTTGATAAATGTCTCAATCTGTTATACTGTTCAATCAACTGTCGTTAATAATAAACTTACAACAGTAGTAAAGAATGTTGTAATTTTTAGTTTAAGGAAATGTTTAATATGTTTGTTATATGATTTTTCATGCTTTTCTTGTCTACTGTATTCTAAAATGGAATAAAATCGGTTTACTTATTTATAAGGAATTATACAAAAGCCAACTCTGTAATTTCTAGACAATTTGACCAATTGTAGGGATTTTTGTAGGTTAATGACTTTTTAGAGTATCAAAAATCTTGGGGGTAGCCCCAACATTAAGTAAATAGTAAAAAAACCTATAGTGTCACTGGGATTGAACATTTTAATTACCAATCTATTTTTTGAGACCAGAACTTTCCGTATTGATGCCAATTTAAACAATATGAAATACTTAGACCTGTTACGAACAACATTGTACAAATAAACTAATATAAGATGTGCCTTAGTACGGTGTTCCACCACTTTACAATGTGCTTATTTAAACTTTCTTAGATCAGACGTTTCCTTGTGCTAGAGTGAGTTCATCAGAATGTTCAACCATTACATTTTTTATTTTGGGGTTTTCTTAAAAATAAAATTCATGATCCAAGACCTGGAAAAGCTTGATGAACTAAGGGCATAGACCAAAGAAAAAAATATACTGGACATTCTCGTAAAAGGGCCATTCTAAAGCTGAAGCCGAACCACTCAGATTTTACCCTCAGTTTGATTTCAACTTGTTTCATTAAAGTAAAGCTTTAATTTTGATTTTTACTAGAATTATCAATAACAAAACTTTTCTTAACTACAAAACATTAAAACTTTTTTCTTTGAGACAAGGTTTGGTCAAGCAATTTTTGTTAAAAAAAAATCTGGGAATGAAAAAATTTGTATTCTTCGTATTTTGTGCAGTTTGGCTACAAATTGTCGTAAGTGGGGGCCGTTTCCATGCGTGAGTCAGCTACCCAGGCTATGCAGAGACACAGTATATTCAGTATTGCACATCTATTGTTGTCATTTAATGCAGTGAATTTTTTTCTTTCTTACATTTGTCAATTAAACAGATCAAATATTTTAATTCAATATAAGTGTTAATTTTGTAACTAGTTGTAGTGGATTTTTAAAATGAAATATCATTACCATGACAAACATATTACAGAGAAATAATATAGTTGTTTTTTTTATAATAATTGGGTGACATTATTGCAATAACGACAAAGTCATCATGGGAGCACATCCTTGCTCTGGATGACACACATTGTACCTACCCCACTGTTCAAATGAACCACTACTGTTAAAGTACATATAAAACATAAGTTCAATGAATGTTAGTGAAGCGTATCACTCGAGGCACTGGAAAACTTTCATTTCTATCTGTATGTCCGTCTGTCTACAATATGTCTTGAGAACTAACTAACTGACTATAAACTTGAAATGTTGCATGAAGGTTAAATTCTATTTAAGTAAAATCGAGTTTCATGATTGAGCATATCATTCCATGTGATTTAGCTTAGCACTTGTGAACATTTTTACATTAGTCTCTACCATGACGTCAATGAGAAAATTGCAGAATCAAAATTTGTAAAACAAATTGTGTAAAATCATATGACAGTTTAATATGTGATATAGTAACATGTGTAATTTAACGAAATGAAGAATAGACTTGAAATTTTACAAGTAACCTACGTGAAGCTCGTTACATGACACACGGTGTCAGCCATTTGAGTTCAGGCTTTATTTCTGTCAAGGAGCAAATAAACTATTTCCAACACATGAAATTAAGGTGAAGTTTCAACATTTTTACGTACATAATTAAAAGTGTCTTTTTGGGGTTCTGAGAGCCTGATAATATTTCTCATCTTTGATTTATTCAAGGCAATCTATTTGTGGATCAAGCTTTTTTTGGACGTCCACCAAAGACAGGCTAAGGTGGCAACAAATGGTGCATACTGCTTTTTATACTTAGGTCACTACAGTCAACAATAGAAAAAGTCTAACCCACATGCACAACACGCATAGGCACTAGGGTTGATCTGACATACTGGATTTCTCAAAAACAAAAACAGCTAGAGACCGGCTTCTGGCAGCAATCCTAATCTTCATTATAGCACACCATCTCCACCTCCAACTGGTTTCAGCTCCATGTGCCATGTAGGGTCGCTTTATTCATGTCTCTATTAGTCAAAGTTCAAATTTAGCTAGTCCCTAAAGGTGTGTAATCACTTTTGGTGATTTATAAGAAAGAAAGTAAGATAAGACAAAATAAGAAAGACAACAGAGTTGCGAATTGAAGTGTGCAAAATAGTTGAGGTTTAATGAAGTTGTGCCTGTCTAGCTGATAAGGATTATTTATTTTGCTTAGTGATAATATTAGTCATAAGTATGGCGTTTCATATTATCAAACCCAGGAAACATGTTTTTCTGACAAATTTTGATGTAAAACGTAGAGTATGTTAGTAAATTTTCACCGAATAATTTTTTACAGTTTTATTGCAATAAAAAGTATGCTAATAAATAAAACTGCAGTGTTCTCAACACACAAAACTAATTTTCCTTGCAAATAATAATTTAATTCATGTTTTGAGTTTTTATTTACATTTTTATAAAGTGTTTTTTTTTGTATGTTTTAAACAGTTTAACATTAAAAATTAATTGGTATTGTTTGGCTCCCATTTTTCAGATATATCCGTCTGCAAAGGGTTGAAGAAGGCAAAGAAATAATAAAATCAGTAAGCTATGCAATGGCTACTGGCTGTTGGAATGCACAAGGAATAACCTACACAGATTTCTTGAAGGACAAATAAGTAAGGAGTATTATGTGTCGTTATTGCATCAATTATTGTTTATCCTGAGGAAAGAAATCAGGATAAACATCTTCATTTGAGAAATAAATAAAATTCTCTTCCCATTAAGACAATGCACAGGTGCATGTACAGGGTGGAGCGCGGTAATTTGCTTTTTTGCACTGCAGGCTGTGGCGGCACTGTTGGTCGAAGAGAGGGGAGAGTGGACGTGGCTTATAGTGGCTGACGGGAGATTTGTATTCCTCCGCGTTCCAGTTGCCATCATGCAGTGGACACGAGAGGAGAGGCCGTTTTGTGTTGAAGCGTATTTTTCAAATGCCCACTCGATCATTACAGTGCAGCGTGCTTTTCGTTTACGATTCGCTGTTCCCCCACGCGGACGTGTTCCTGGTCGGCAATCAATTGTAAATTGGGTAACTGCATTCAGAACAGCAGGGAATGCTTCATGTGTACGAAGGGGACCTCAAAGAAGGATTACAACACCGGAAAACATCGATAGAGTTAGAGAAGGAGTACTGCAATCTCCAAAACGCTCTGCTCGGAAGCAATCACTTGCTCTTGGCATTTCAAGACGTTCTCTCCACCGGATTCTTCATGATGAACTGAGATTTCACCCGTATAAAATGTGCGTGGTCCATCAATTGTCAGCACGGGACTATTTGACACGGCGTACTTCTTGTGAAGACATGCTTGCAACTATACCGCGTGAAGCAATTGTGTTCTTTTCTGATGAGGCACATTTTCACCTCAGTGGGGTGTGTCAACAAGCAAAACATGCGCTACTGGAGTGAAACAAACCCCAGAGAAGTCCACCAGAGACCTCTGCATTCGGACCGCGTCACTGTGTGGTGCGCCATATCACGAGTAGGCATTATATTGGCCCTTACTTTTTTCAGGATAACCGTCGTGCCATAACTGTGAACTCCGAACGGTACATGACTATGATACAGGATTTTTTTCAGCCGGCTCTTGAGGCAATGCAATTAGAGGATACATGGTTCCAACAGGATAGTGCCACTGCACACACAGCGAGGGTTACCATGAATTGTTTGAGGCAAATGTTTCCTGGACGGCTTATCTCTTTGAGGGGTGATGTGAACTGGTCGGCACGCTCACCAGACTTAGCCCCATGCGATTTTTTCCTTTGGGGTTACCTGAAGTCGAAGGTGTATATCAACCGTCCCAACACCTTGGAAGACCTAAGGAACAATATTGAGGCTGAAATTGCCAGAATACCAGTCGACATGCTTGTTAGAGTTAATGAAAACTTCAGAAAACGTATGCAGCATTGTGTGGATGCCGAAGGTCGACATTTGCCAGATACATTATTTAAAACCATGTAATTTAAAAAATTCCCTTACTGTTCAATATAATTAAAAAAAAAATATATTTTTTTTCTAAGGTTCAAAATTTTTTTATTTCATTTCCAAATCAGCAAATTACCGCGCTCCACCCTGTACAACTACCAGTTTCAATAGCCAGAATAATGGAACTAAAGTGAAAATTATTTCAAAGTCCACTGTAATCACCGGTTTGGATATAAGTGCTTTTTTATTTCCAAAATTGGAAAATGGTTCACCAGAAGACGGTTTACATCGAACAAGGACTTTATTATCAATACAGTCACTTATTACAAGAAAAATCCAAAATTATACTTTATTCAATGAAAAAAGTTAGAAATTCTGTTCTGAAATTCTGGAAAAGTACAGAGCTATAAGGAGATTACAAAATTTTGTTCTTAATTCAAGATAATTTTATTTTTATTTTATTCTAATAACTTATTAAACAATGCTTGTATAATAATTAGATATGGAACAAATTCAACACATAAACCTGGGCTATATACAGTATAGTATTGGAAATATACTATAGTTGAAGTTATGATTTTTCCAACACAGTTTACTAAAAAAAATTTGTAACTTTTTGTTTAAATGATACACTTACCCTAAATATAAATTCTTCATTCCATGTTGGGTTTAGAGTCTGAAACATAATTAATTCATGTTTAGTCTATTTACAAAAATATATAAAAGGAACAGAATTCGTACATAATTCATATATAAGTTGAGTCACTTTAACTTTTTTCAAAATTTTTCTCAATTTCTGTTACGTATTATGCAATATCAGTTCATAAAATATATTGGTTGAGGGGGTGTTTAAGTTTCAAAAGAAAGCTGTAAGATTCTTTAATTAAACTCAAGAACAAAAATTCAACCGTACCAAACATTGTAAAAGACTTCTTAAAAATATAAACAATCATTAATCTTTATTTATCTGGTATAATTAAGTCAAACATTTAAATTTCAATAAAACAGCTAATTAACACCAGACAAATAATATCAATTAATTATGTTAGATTTTTACCAATGATAACTAGATTTATTTCTTATAAAATTCATAAATGGTTGTAGGAAAATCCTTTTTATTCCTTTGGTGGATTTTACTTTGATAAAAATTGACTTTTTAATTACTTTTAATTTTAAGACTTCATTTATGTTAAAATTTATTGGTACATCCTTTACTTCTAGAATGTATAGATTGGTGATAATCTTACCAGTCTATGTTTTTATTGCAATTATACATTTTTTTAATTTATTCAAACAAATGATAGATAATTTCAAATATGATTGAATTAATGTTATTGATGATAAAATAGTTGTTATCAATAATTGCAACTATAGAGTGAATGACCTGTTATTAATTTACAATATTTAATTACATTTTATACCTTTTAACTTGGCCCATTTGCTGTACATGACGTTCTCAAAACTATTCTTGTTACATGGCAATAAATTGATCATGTTTTCAACAATTTTTCTTACAGTTTTCCTTAACATGCAAAGTGACATAGACCACTTAAGCAGTAGACAAATGTTCTAGTGACACCTACATGCATGCTGTGAATTTACATATATGTTTTTTAAGAGCCAGCTATAGTGAAAAGACCTTGAGTTTTCCATATAAGAACAATGTTAAAAACCTCATGCATTTTTAAGCCCTTATTTTTCGCGTTATGGTATATGTCTCAATTTAACACATCGCGAGCGGCATGGCCACTAGCGACCACCACGGTACTGGTTGCCACACGCCATGTGTTAAAGATCTTATAAATACATGTCCAAATGCTTTTTTATTTTTCTTGTAATGTTTATATTTTAGTAATATTTAAATGATGAAGTACAAAAATGTTTGAGATTCTTCTGAATAACCAATAAAAAGATTTTTTTTACTAAAAAGGATTTGGATTTGTATTAAATATTTCTTTAACTTATACAGTGGTAATTCCCACTAATTCCCATAATTCTATGACTATAATTAAGTCATAAAAGTGCATGAGGTTTAACATTATCCTTAAGAAATTAGCCACCATTGAAGTCGACTCTTAATATTAGTACATGCCTATAGTAAAATTACAAATAACACGTTTTATTTGGAGAATTGATTGTAGCTAAAATAAGCTTTGGGAAATCCTAGAATGAATCACCTAAAACGTGTTTTTTTAGGTGTTTTTTGTTGTTTGTTTTGATAATTTAAATTACAATTCTAAATCAACCCTAACGGGTCAATTTACACATCTTATATTTTATTATAATGAAGATAATTTTATGTAATATTTTTACATGTGTCAAATATTTAATACAATTTATGCTGTAAAAATAAATATATTTTTACTTCAAAACTATGTAGCTTTATTCTGATTTTGAATAAGAATATATATATATATATATATATATATATATACAAAATTGATAAAGAGACCCTGTAAAATCTACAAAAATCAGAGCACACTTTAAAATGTCCTATAGACACTTCCAGGGTTAAAGAAACACAGCACCATAAACAGCAACAAAGAACTTGATTTCCCCAAATTTTTAGGGCAATACTGATAAGTATACTCTTGACTGGCAATAATGTTACAAAATAGCAAACTATTGAACAGACAAATTCATTGTAAATTTCACTCATCCATAACGTGTTAAGTTTGAATGACAACTTACCTTTTTCTTTGTTTTAGTAAGTACAGAATCAACCGTTTCGTCTCCGTTCACTGTGTTGAGATCAATCCTCACATAAGGGTCACTGAAAACACAATTTAGATTTCAATTCAAGGGCTTTTTGTGGGTCAAGTGAGTTTATGCTGATAACTTCTAAAAAAAGCAAACCAAGATAGATATACATAACTAATTTGCTAAAATCTAATGCACATAAGTTTTAATGTTATGAAAAATATTTCTGTTGAGCGTTAAAGTATTATCAAAGCCTATCACTCATGGGGTTGAACAAATTTTATTTTTGTATGTTTGTCTATTTGTCTGTCTGTTCTGTTTGCACAAATCTTGAGAATGAACTGGCCTAGAGACTTGAAATTGTGAATGAAGCTTCACTTTTATATGAGGAAGTTGCATTATGGTGTACGTCACTTTATGAGATTTGACTTGGTGTTATCGTATTTTTTACATAGATCTTATGGGTAACCATGATGGGCAAATAACAATAAATAAATTTCTGTTGTAGAATAAATAAAACTGAATTCACATAAGCGATTTCAACATGTGACACATTAATCACTTACTAGGCTAATAAAATGTCTTTTGTTCACCAGAGATGTAAAAATTTCTTTGCTGTATGACTGACGTTCTATCTGTCATCAATGAAATCAGCTACAAACTTTAAAATTTTGATTGTACCTCAGCGAAGCCTGTTATGTAACATATGGTATGGTATACTCCAATCTTGTTTTAAATAATAAAAAACTGAAACATCTATTTTTGGGGTATGTTAGTACCAGATGGTATTCTTTATGTTCGGCATGTTCAAAATTTTAATAAATTTTGAGTGGCAACTGTCCTGGGCCTTCCACATAAATCGACTGTTAATTCAACTGCCAAGAATTTTATTTTATTACAGACTTGTTTTTGTTCTATTGCATTATGTAAGAATTACTTTACTCTTTTCCAGTCTATTCCGACCTAGAGATTATTTGCCAGACAAGTTCTGCAAAAATGACTGTGATATTGCTGATAGAGAAAACACAGTGAGAATTATAACTGAAGATGATTAAGTCTTTATAACTGCTGTTAATTTATAATTATTTATTTATAGTAAAACAGACCACCATAAGCACATATCCAATAACCACCCACTCAATACACCTAATTGTAACTTCTTAATATATCTTTCACAGATATGAAAAAAATCAAGCCCAGCTATGTCGTCATTGGTTTAAGACTGCACTTCCTGTAGTAATTTAAGAACTATTTAAAACACTTTAATAGTAAAATTTACATAAAGTAGCTACAATAAAAACTTACAATTGGCTTGTCACAAATATTTTTAGAATACCAATTAATATTTTAGAACGCCTGTATCACATATCTGTCTTAATGTTTGATTTTAAAAATTGTGTTATTAATTTAAAATATTACAATAACATTTATGTTTCCTGATTAAGTTTTTACTGTCTGCCAGTTATTTGGTTTGTCCGAGTTCTCATTAATTATCATTTATGAAACTATATAATCGAAAATTTGTACTAAATATCAGTAAATAATTTGCTTTAAAGTAACTATTATTACAATTACATAATATAACATATCCTATATGGACTATATTTATTGCAGACAATTATGTTTTAAAATTAGGTAGATTTTAATTATGAAAATATTGTATTTTATTCCATTGATAAATTATTGTTTTACACTATAAGTCAATCAATGGTTCAGTAAGTATAAAACATGAACACAGAAAAAACTTGAGTATCAATTAAAGACAGTATAAAATGGCAAGCAGAGTGTTTTTTTTCACTCCTTTTAATCTTTTAGATTAATTAAGCTACAATAATCTCTTACACCACTATATAACAGAGAGTCTAGTGGTCTATGTTCATATACTACAGAACTAAAATGACTGAATGAATACTTGATAAATATAGCAACTTTGAGTAATGAAATTTGATTAAATGTGAAGCATCCACAAACATCGCCTTACTTGTTTGTTGAGTGACAAGTCTGTGAAAGTATTCGGCAATACATCACAAGATATAGTATACAATTTTAACCCTTGTATCACCATTGTTCAGTTCTCCATCTATCTATATGTTGTTACACCAGTCTATTAATATCACACTTAACAGTTCAAGGGATTGGATTACAAAAATGATCAATTCCAGCCTTATTGGTCTTAGAGATGACTTATATAGACAAAAAGCACTCTTAACTATTCTCTAAAAAAATGTAGGTAAGGGCAATTGTCTACAGAAGAACCAATTTTTGAATTAAGAATAGCATGTTTTATAATAACTGAATGTTTTATAATGACTGCTATTGAATATATTAGATTCTATTATTAACTCAGTTGATAAATGATAAGGTAATTGACATTTACATAAACCTAAGGAATGTGTCAGATAGCGTACTAATTGATAGATTCTTCATGTTTCATTCGGAGTAATAGAGAACAGTTCATAGAGCAGTATAGCCTATGCCAGTCTTTCAGTTAATCATTAACCGCTACTAAAGACCATTAAACATCAAATATGGTGTGTCACAAGAATAAATTTTAGCCTCCCTTTTATTTATGTTTTATATAAATTTTGTTTAAATTTTTCAAATGTCCTTTTTAATAGATTTTAATAAAGTTAATGTTTACTAGCTGATGGTTTAAATCTACAGATCAATAAAAAATATAAACAGTTCTCTGCATAAAAATGGTTTATTATAATTTAATACATTTTTCTAAAATAAGTGTTATTAAATATTTTTTAAACCAACTTCATGGGAATTTAATGAGAGATGATTTTTAGAATGTGTGCATAAAAGATGCATACACACAAAATAGAATTGGAAAAATTACAACAATGTAATTCTTTAATTTATTAATATACAATAATTTAAGTTATGATCACCTTGTTGGACGTGCAGGAAAAGTGAACAACAAGCATTAAGATTGTACAATTGACTACCAGTCACAATAACATTACTTTATTTAAACACTTCAACATTAATGTTACAGTTGACTTGTCTCAAAACCCTTTTAGAATATCAATGTATAATTGAAAAAGTATGTATTACATAACTGTTTTAAGTGTGATTTTATATTTAGATTTTAGATTCACGTTTCTGTCACAGGGTTTTGGGGTGTAAGCGCTTATACATTAGATAAATATTGTTCACTGAAGGCTTTTAAGACAATCTAATTTCCCACATATACTCAGTTATGTTCTCTAGTGTAGGATCCAAGAGACTATTTACACTGTATGCACACAACCCTGTTTTTCTTGAAATCAATAGAGGAATTTTTGTAAGAAATACATTGATCACCAGTCGCATAATTTTGGTGAAGTTTAAAATTGGAGGGTAACAAAGGGTTAAAAATATCACATGTCAATTTTTCAGATTACATTTTTAAGCTTAATACATTAAAACCGACCATCAGACACATAAATAATATTTATACCATCATCAGACACATAAAAAATAGTTATACCATCATCAGACACATAAATAATAGTTATACCATCATCAAACACATAAATAATAGTTTATACCATCATCAGACACATAAATAATAGTTATACCATCATCAGACACATAAATAATAGTTATACCATCATCAGACACATAAATAATAGTTATACCATCATCAGACACATAAATAATAGTTATACCATCATCAGACAACTAGATAAGGATCTGTGTATAGTTAAGCTAAGGAAAAAATGATCTGAAAGAAAAAATATTATTTTATATTTATAACCATTTTTTATACCCTACCACTTCGACCTCCACCAAAACTAGCACAGCTGGTGATCACCTTCTTTCCTGGAGGAATTTTCAATCGATTAAAAAAAAATCACATTGTGTCATTATACAGTGCAAATTGCTTCTCCGCTCCAGGACTATTAGTAGTGTATGGTTCTATATCTAAAGGACTTCTTACAAAATTTTAATTTTGCCAAAAATTTATATGAATTATAGAGGTCAAGCTGTTTTAGTCACAGAACCGCTCGAACAGGTTCGCGACAGCTATGTAGCGGTTCCAGAAACATTTCAATTACAACGAAACACCATATTCATTTTACTACGTCTCATCGCGTATATATCAGATTTATTCATTGCAATGTGACTAAATTAAAGAGAATAACAATAAATAATAAGTGGTTGTAATTCTAATTCTAACAATTTTTACAAACACTTTAAATTTATTTAGTATTATTTCGGTTAAATATTACAAACTGTATCACATTAGGTATACTAAAAATATTAAGGTATAGTTTGTTTAAGATCAAAAATAAATTCTGATAACATAAAACTGGAAAAAATATCAAAACATTTTTTAACATTCTAGATATTAAAATAATGGATAAATAAAACTATAAAAACATGATCAATGTTGAGTTTAACTCCAGTTCACCTTTCTCTTAGTGTAGCATCAGGAATCTGACGCTCACAGACTTGACTCCTGGAATATGGAGTCATGTTCGTCAGAAGAGATCCAAAAAAGGTCAGTGACAAAGAAGTTCAAAATGAACTCTTTATATCGTTTCGACACCAGCAGAGACATCTAGACTACAAAATGTAGTGTAATCCAGGTGAAGAGGTATTCTCATTGTCTCATCAGATGCACAATTATCTCAATCATCATGCATCACAATACTGACTCATCAGGCAGGCAATGAGATGTAGTCTTCTGGTAAACAGAAAGGTTTATCCAGTAAACCAGTCTGTGAGTCTTTTACAGCAGCGGTTTGACAGTTTAGTTCCAGCATAATGCTGGTTCCTATCTGAACTTGGTGGCCTACTAGAGAAAAGTTTGAGCTGTTTGAGGCATGTCTTGTGTTGTAATGATGAATATCTAAGTGTCTCATTTGAAAATGGAGACTACATGGATAACTAATTACAGTCTTCAATATAAATTGCCACAATTGGAGGAATTCTAAATTCAATCAAGTTTGCTTGGCAGCTCTCTTGATACCTGCGATGTGCAAGACATCTACGATTCTTTTTAAACCAGAACTGTTCCTAGATCGTAGTAGATCCTCTTCAGGACATAATGCCATTCCTTAAATGGGATTCAACGAAGGAAAAGAATGCTGTTCTAGTTGTTTCTGAGTTATTAACTTACTACATGAATCTATGAATGAGAAAAGTTTCTCTATAGAGCTTTTTACGTAACTGGTCAACGTGTAGCTTCCATGTTAGGCTGGCTTCAATTAAAATATCAAGGTGGTTCCTAGAGGATTTGCAATTAAGATTAGCTATTTTTACGTTCTTGCCTATTTTTGTAGTTCGCAATATATAGTAACAAGTAATGGGCCATAATATATTATGTTTAGACATGTATTTCATAGAATATTACAGATCTTTCAATAGTGTTTAAGAAACTGAATTAGAGCTTTTATCCAAGATTTTATTCCTGTGCACTATTCTATGTTTAATTACATATTTTCATGAAATAAAGAATCCTGAATGGAACTGGACCAAATTGGATTGTCAACTCTGCACTATACATGTAGGTGTGACATATGCACTCTTTCTCTGCAGTGGTATTAAATAATATAAGTAGATAAAATTTTTGTCACATGTGTCTCAACTTGTTATTTGCAGTTTTACAATTGTCTGTGTAGAGATTTTCTATGATTAATATTAATACTTATATGTGGAATTACAGTGGATTACAGCTTTTAATTAGTAAATTGTGTTTAAAAATAAATATACTGTGTATTAATTATGTAGGCTGATAAAATTATTGCAAATTAATGTTTGACTGTAACAATATTGTTTAAAATTGCCTACAAAAACTTCATTTGATTGAATTTTTAGTGCATGTTGTATATTGAATCTCTTGTTACAATACATTTTCTACTAAACTGAAGAATACATAAACATTTTAATTACCATAATAAATCATAAAATGACATTTCGTGTTGAATGCTGGATTGGACATAGTAGGATTTATAATCAGAAGAAACTTTTTCCCTTTATCTTCAACCATTGATAGTACTCAACTGATGAAAGCTTTTGAATTAATAAAATTTGTGTAAGAAATAAAACTGTCTTAACATTTAGAAAATTATAGTATTACTTTTCAATTTTATATCACTTAAAAAAAACACGTTCAAAAATAATAAAAAACTATTACATTATTCAATCATTACAACACGCACAATTTTAGCTTCAAGATTAGTCCAGTTGTATAATGGTACTAACATTTCATTATTCCAAAAATTATTAAATTCATAATTCAAAATAAACTATAATATTGTGGAAAACACATATTTTTGAGATAATTTTGCAAAACAAAAACATTTTTTTATACTCTATAAATAATGAATTTCGACTTGAAAAATCTATATAATTATGCCTAAACACAAGGGAATGCAGTAATGCAAACTAATAGACTATAGGACCTGAAATAAACTGTATAAAAAAATAGTTAGGGATGTAGAAATTTGTATAACTGATATCAATAATAAGATTTATATTATTTAAAATCCAAAACTCTAGTCTACAGCAAAATTAATTAGAAGTATCTAGGAAGACATGCAATAGTAATGAGAGTGGAAAGAGTAAAATTTACTATTGCAAAGCAAATAAATTAATAAATACTCTTAATTCATATGACCAAGTGTTAATGGGCTATACTATATGTAGAGTATTATTAGTTGAAAAGTTTTATTTTATCAGTTGTCATGCAATTGAATTAAAATACCTGACTTTGATATCTTTACTTTAAAAATGTATTTACATTTTGTAAAATAGACACATTAAAAAAAAAATTGATACTACTCAGTTTAAAATAGTTTATTGACCACAGCAAAAGTAACAGTGTTACTAATTATTTCTCCATTTACTCATTTTCAACCATCTACTTGAAAAGACTGCCCAAAAATGATTTGGTTTTATTTGTTTTATTTTGTTTGTTTGATCAATCATACTGTTTTGTTTATTTACCTGTTTCTTATTTCAAAACTTGAAAATACAAATAATTTATCTCATGTAGAAGGTAATTAATAAATAGAAAAATAATATAAATTATAGCTAAAATTGTTTTTAGTATAATTTAAAAAGATGTAGTAAAATACATGTAAGAAACTACTTGATACTGCCACACTAAGGAAAACAAGCTCTGACTAGACAGCCTTGTTACTACAAATGATTTGTTCAGATTGTTACTGTTGTAAATCCACTTAAGAGTAGGCTACAATTGTTGCTTGCTCATACTTCAAGGAAAACACGTGTAACTGAGGAAAATTAATAGAGACACCATATTGTATAGAAAAATGTAAAAGTTTCATTCTTTCTTTTATTAAATCCCTACACTTTTATTAAAAAAAGATATATGTGCAGATATATACACATTGTCGCATACACAATAATTTTATACATACATAAACCAGATACTCTAAATATTAGGTGGAAAATCTACATCAATATTGGCCATATACTACCTGGTAGAATATTATGTTTCTAGGATAATGTTCTTTTAACTTGTCAAAAACCAGTCCAATTAAAATCATATTAAAAAGGAGATAAACAATTTTAATGGGTTTCATTTTGCTATTCCAGGTATTAGAATAAGACAAAAATTTTAATATTTCAGCTCCAAGAAGGAAATGGCAGGAAAATGCATCACTAAACAAAATAGAAAAAATGGATATTTTAGTTAATCCAAATCTTTAAACAAATAAGTAAAAAGTCACAAATACGTAGTTGAAAAGAATATTTAGCAATATTGATCATCCCATCAGTGCACCAGGAGTTGTAAAGCTGAGTTATTATGCCTTATTTGAGTCACACATCAGGTACTGAATTATATTGTGGGGAGGATCTTCTCAGGAAACCTGTCAGAGAGTCTTTGAGAGTGTTAGCCAACCTCCAACCAAGGCAAAGCTGCAGGGAGGCTTTCCGATCTCGTAGAATTTTAACAGCTGTATCAATCCCTGAAGCTGTTTTACACACATGTAAGCCCCACATGTACTTTGGTCAATAACAGTGAAATCCCAAGGTACAAAACCAGGTCTGCAAACAACTTTAACCTGCTTCTTCAGAGAACCACACTATACTTAAGGCCGTGTTATGCAGGAGCCAAAGTTTTTAACCTCTTTCCTGCAAAAGTAAAGAATGGTTCTGCAGATGAATTTGGGGGAAATCTTCGGCAGTGACCAGCTGAGGATCCATTCTATAGTCTGGAAGAGTTTAAAACACATGCAAGAGACTCTAGTTAAACATTGAAATTTGTTGTAACTGACACCATTCTCATCTTAATGAAGTGTACTGAAAAACTAACAGTATTTAAGTGTTACAGCAGTAAAACATGATCTGTTATTGTCAAAGCATAAAAAAAATAAACCTATCTAACTCTATTAAATTCATCTCAGTTGAAAACTTAATCAAGAACACTTATTTAAATTGACAAAAAGAAAGTTAACAGGAGGAGGCAACCAAACCTCTAAAATAACTGCCAAAATTTTGTATTAGCAATAGAATTATTTTTGTAATAAAAACTGCTTCATCTCATTACATTACTTAGTATTACAGAAATAATCAAAGCAGCCCTCCATTTAAATTATAAATGGAATAATATTTAATCAAATTTATTTTAATCTTGGTTCCGAATAGGATTCATTCAGTTCCTGGTTCCATAGTAAATACTTTCTGCATCCAAAATGACCTCGATGGACTTTAAAGTAGGTGACAAGGTTTTTATTAAGCTGAAAGGCTATCCACACTGGCCAGGAATAGTAGAGAGAGTAATAAGCAATAATGGTACAGGGAAAAGCTTAAAATTACTATGTCCAATTTTTTGGCAGCCATGATCATGCCACAGTAAAGCACAGTGATTTATACTCGTACGAGGAAAATATATTAGTAATGGGCAACCAAAAGCAGATAACTACCGGAACAAAAAAAGTTTAATGCTGCCCTAAAGGAAGCTGAAGAAAAAGGAAATCAATCTCACACAGCCCTGTACCGAAGTAAATGAAATTAGCAAAAAGATTGACAACCTTGAGAAGACTGATGACCTTGACCTAGAAACATCCCTGACCCTAGCAGCCGAAGCAGGCAATGCACTGCTGACAGAGAATACCAAGCTTAGGCAAGACTTACAATTTCTACAAGATGAAAATGTAGAATTGATAAAAGAACTGGAAAAGAGAAGTAACGACATACAGTTTTTTTATGGAAGTAGAAGCTAGTTGTAAGGAAAAGGATGAAATAATCAAAGGGCTGACTGATAAGAAAAATGAGCTTCTGCAAGAGACCAGCTTTATAAGGAAAAGAGCAGATGAAGAACGGAACTTGAAAGGAGGAACTGATACAACAGTCAGAACTTGAAATCCAAAGCCTAACTAACAAAATTAAACAACTCCAGTGTAATCTAATTGAAACAAACTAATCTATCGGAACAATCTGAAAAAGCTTTGAAACAAGAACTTAATTCCCTGTCAAATCGTGAAGAAAGGCTAAAAAACAAGAAATTAATTGACAAAAACTCAACTATTGCAGCTATGAGGAAACGACACAGAAAAGCTTCTGCTTAAACTTACAGAACAAGAACAAATTACAAAATCCTACTTATCGCCTTTTTCAGCAGAATCAAAAGTCACACTAAACATTCTAACATAGTTCTAAACAATAGTCATCTAGACCAATTAACAACTCAAACTCTTTATACCAACTCACTGCCTCTTGACGTCTCCTTCAAGACAAACTGTCAATTTCATGTTTTGAAAACACAAGGATGAGTACCACAGCAAATAAGACAAAAAAACCTAACTGCAGTAGGTAACAATGCAAGCAACTTTTTGACATCAGGAATCAGACAAACCCTGCACCAAAAAACTGGAAAATCATTTGACAACTCCGACAAGCCAACCCACTCATTGACATCAGGAATCAGGCAAACCCGCAACCAAAAACTGGAAAATCATTTGACTACAACTCTGAACAAGCCAAGCCACTCTTTGACATCAGGAATCAGGCAAACCTGCAACCAAAAACTGGAAAATCTTTTGACTACAACTCCGACAAGCCCAAGCCACTTTTTGACATCAGGAATCAGGCAAACCTGCAACCAAAAACTGGAAAACATTTTTTGACTGTGTCCCCAACAAAACAGAACCACTCCCTGATATCAGAAATCACACATGCCATTGACCAGAAACTGACTGACTCCGTGATAGGCTCTAAACACATCAACACATCTGGCCGAGAAGACAGCCTGACTACTCACAGTACCCAGCACACATCTCTCCTAACCAAGAACACAAAAGGAAACTTCTACAGTGTTTTCTTTTCAAGTTGCAACCGCTAGAAAACATAAAACTCTACAAAACACAATGTCTGTCAACTCTAAAATAAAATTGAATGTGACAAGTCACCACCAATAAATGCAAAAATAAGACTAGCAGATGAAAAATATGAAGATTTTCTTTTTAAAACACATAGAGTTCTATAAAAACCTTTTGAGAATAGATAATACCTATGTCAGGACCAACCCGCCACTAGGCGACAATACTTCTGCAACTGCACCCTTGACTCAAGAGCTCTCTACACAACAGATTCACTCTTTTCCCAAGACCCAAAGTCAGAAACTACTGCAAGCTGATGTGCAACAACCTAATCATTTTTTATTACACAGCAACAAGACAAACAGCAAAATAAAAATACAATAATAAGCAAAGGAAAAAGACACTCTTCAAAAATTAGTATCCTCCACCAAAACATAAGGAACCTAGAGAACAAAAGAGAGCAACTCAACCACTTATTACATGACACCTCTCCAAACATATTAGTACTAAACAGAACATGGACTAAAGCAGAATGAATTGTTGAATACAATAATTCCTGGATACAAGCTAGTCACAAAATTTCTGCAGAACACAACATAAATATGGAGGAGTAGTTATTTTCACAAAAGATGACACAGTGATTGAGGCAGAATCTATGAGTGTGGGAGATCTTAGTGAGGAACTTACATGTGAAATAGCAGTAGCAGCCCTAAACATCAGTAAAACCAACATTACTATAATTGGAGTGTACAGACCCCCACAAGCAAATTTAGAAGAAGATGCACTCAGAATTTTGTCACAAGTTTTAGAGCAAACTGAACCAAATAAAAGTAGCGTTGTTTCTGGTAGGTGACATAAACATTGATTGTTTAAAGGTACACAAATCCAAAAACAGATTTGAAGAGACTCTAGCAGCTTATAACTTTAACAGACTAAACCTTCCGCCAACTAGAATTACTTATCACTCAGCTTCCTCGATTGATTGTGTTTGTACAAACTTCCCCATAGAGAGCCTCAAAATGCACATACTTGATACAGGTCTATCAGATCACAAAGGACAACTTTGTGTGCTAGATATTACCACCGAGCAACCAAAGACAGACATCCCAAATCAGAAGACAAATAAATGTTAATACACTTAACACCACCTTAAACTTGGCCTTGCACAACAAATGTGGACCGAAGTCTACTCAACGATATCAGCCGATGAAGCCTATAACCAATCTTCTAAATACTATGACTATGGAAATAAATGCTGCATGTCCACTAAAGAAACTTAGGCAGAGAAAAAGCAAAACCTATGTTAACTACAATGACATAGAAATTACCCAACTAAAGCAGGACTATCTTCAGTTGCTTCGTATGTATGAATTGACAGGGCTAGAGAGAAACAGATCTGCCATGGCTAGTAAAAAGAAGCAATATGACCTAAGACTGAGGAAATTAAGGCAAGAGAGTGCAGCAAACCATATACAGCAGTCCAGCAATAAATCCAAAGCAGCTTGGGAGATAGTGAACTCTGAGAGGGCTACAAAAAGAGGGGAGAAGAACAATCCACTCATCAAATTAATTACTGAAGGGAAAACCATAGAAAAACCTGAAGACATTGTAGAAGAACTCAACACCTATTTCTCAAACATCGCAGAGGACACATTAAGAGCAGCTAGCAACCTAAATCAACCATCTACTAGAGTCAACAACACCTAGGCCTAGGCTAACACAAACAAAGCTTATTCTAACAGACACAACTGTGAGGGGAAGTTGAAGAAATCATCTCCTCCCTGAAGAATAAAACCTCCAGTGGTCTAGATGAAATTCTCTGCTAAGCTAGTAAAACACTGTGCTGAAACAATCATTGCTCCTCTTGTTGATGTTATCAACAAATCCTTCAAAATAGCGGCATTTTCCCCTCGGCTCTCAAAGTATCAAAAGTGTACCCAAAACTGAAGAAAGGAGTCTCAACCAACCTCAGTAACTATCGCCCCATTTCAATAATTCCCACCTTTTCCAAAAATCTTTGAGAAAATCGTCCTGAAGAGACTCATAGACCATTTGACACAACTTGACCTCCTCACTAACTGCCAACATGGTTTTTTAAAGGGTAGATCTACAGCCACAGCCTTAACAGACCTAGTAGAATTTATTATTGATCACATTGACAAAGGCAAATACACCACTGCTGTTCTCCTTGACTACTCAAAAGCGTTCGACTGCCTTAGCCATGATATCATTCTTGATAAGTTAGAGGCACTAGGGGTCCAGGAAAACTGCTAAAACAACTGGTTTGAAAGCTATCTCAGAGGACGGAGTCAACTGGTAGAGCTCAGTTACATGGAAAATGGTGTTACTCGAACAGTAAAATCAAAGTTACGTTCGATTGAAAGAGGAGTACCACAAGGATCGGTGCTTGGGCCTGTACTTTTTATACTTTTGACAAATGACTTCCCTGATTACATCAAGGACTACAGTTCGGTGGTGATGTACGCAGATGACACAACCCTTTTACTGAAAGGAGACACACCAGAGGACATCAGCATCAGTGCATACATTGCCCTAAACATGACATACGACTACTGCCTTACAAATAACTTGGTAGCAAACCCTTCTAAAACAAAAACAGATCAATTTCAGCAGAAGAGGTGAACAAATCCCGGCCCTTCCTGATATTGACCTTGCAGACCAAACTGACCTTTTGGGTCTCACTCTAGACTCAAATTTGACATGGGGCCCACATGTTGACATCCTGTGCAAGAAACTCAACTCTGCTCTCTATGTAATAAGAAGAATTAAATGCATCAGCAACATAGAAGCAGCAAAGATGGCATACTTTGCTTTATTTGAGACATACTTGAGGTATGGTATAGTAGTATGGGGTGGCACATCAACTCTACCAACTTAAATCGTATACTCACCATCCAGAAGTCAGCTATAAGATCCATAGCAAACCTAAAAGCACGAGACAGTTGCCGAGAAGAATTTAAAAACCTCAAAATTAAAACAGTAATCTCAATTTACATACAGGCAGTCATACCACCATGTTGATAAATTAGGACTCCCAAAAGAAACAAGATTACATTTTCATGACACTAGACATTCATCAAGAATCCCCGTTGCGAGACATAGGACAGCTCTTTATGAAAGAAAACCATCATTCATCGGGCTAAACTCTACAACCATCTCCCTGCTGACTTCAAGCTACTGACAGGCGAAGCGCTGAAACACAGATTGAGCTCCTGGTTGACAGATAATCCAGTCTACTCAATCGAAGAGTTTCTTGACAAGACCAAAGACAGTGGACTTAACTAAGAACATGATAACATTGTATATTCATCCAATATTGAATTGTCTAACCTCAACATACTTGACACCATTCTCTGTACTTGATGTTCAGAAATAAAGCATTATTCTATTCTATTCTATTCTATTCTATTCTATAACTGTATAGTTTGGAAAGAAGACACCGTCACGTATTTAAGTGTTACAGCAGTAAAACATAACATATACATAACATAAAACAATACTAAAAACTTCTGGGATAAAACATTGCCATATATATTCATATGCGAGTTAAAACAGCAATACACAATTATTGTTCTTGTTAAGTTTTAAACTAATTAAAAATTCAAATTCAAATTACATGTTCTAGTTTGAGGAATTCATAGTTTGGGTGAAGAAAGTCAATTACTTAAAGAGTATTAATTGAGTTGTAAATTTAAGGGATGGATAGAACACTGCATAGAAGTAAATGAGTTACAAGTGGCAAGGTCAAGTATGACAGTAACAATGTATTTATATTTAGTCCGTTACCTAATTGAAGAATTCATAGTTTGGGTAATGATAGTCACTTATTTAAGAGTGTTAATTGGGTTGTAAATTTAAGGGACAAACAGAATACTGAATATAAGAAAATGAGTTAAAAGTGGCAAGGTCAAGTCTGACAGTAACAACGTATTCCTCTTTAGTCCGTTACCTAATTGAAAGTGATAAGCACTTTACAATTAATGAAATTGCTATGGTAGAACTACATAATGTTAGCATACCTTTCACACGGCTGCTTTACATTTTCCTGACTCCTTCTGTGTAATATCACTGTTTCTAAAATCTGATGCACCCCTAACACAAACAATGTCTGGCAGTATGTTTTTAAAGAATATAGTAAAAATGCATTGTTCTTAAATTTACCCATCTTACAAGATCTTCCACTGCAAACGAATCATTTACAGTCTCTGAAATCAATCTTGTAGTTAGCATTAATTTTGGGTTATGGCAATTTCTTGCCAGACTATCAGTTTAAAGTTCTCCTTTTGGTTGTGAGAAAAAAAAATTAGAGTCAGTAACCATTTTGCTGCCGAACAGGGCTGGTGTGTCTCAAGGGTAGATTTTGTCTGCTAATTTGTTTATCATTTATATTAATGATTTACTAAACAGTAATTTTTAAGGCAAGATGTTCACAGACGATATTTCGTTTCAATATTCTGAAATATACAAAGTCTGTTTCACAAAATGATAAATGACCTCTAATTATGAGATATTGGTGCGACGGAAATAAAATGGTTTTGAACACTTCAAAAAACAAATTTTATAAACTTTTATGATTGTAGTTTTGATTCTAATTTACCAGGAAATATCATAAATATGACTGCAATAACGATGATTTATGCCTATGTCCAACACTTACATAAAGTGAGTAATTATAAGTATTTAGGTATACACCTGGATGAATCTTTACTGTAGAAAAAACATGTGTGAGTATTACAGAATCAGATGAAATTCAATATTTGAAAGTTTTATTATTTAAGAAACTTCTGTGACAGTCAATTATTACAGATGTTGTATTCTGGGTTGATTCACTCGAGAATTCAATATATGGAATTGTGTGTTGGGGAGGTACCTTCAAAACATTGATTGGCGGTTTATATAATGGAAAAAGCATGTGTAAGTATTACAGAATCAGCTAAATCTTAATATTCTATAGTTTTATTATTTAAGAAACTTTAGTTTTTTAGGTTAATTCACTCGAGAATTCAATATGGTATGTATGTTGTTGAGTTATCTTCAAAACACTGATTGGCAGTTTAATAAAAGCTTAGAAAACATTTATACAAATTATCAGAAGAAAATTAGATGTGACCCATCATTTCCTTTATTAATATAAAACAAAACAAAGGTGTTATGTTTTTATGTTTTTATAAAATAAAACATATTTCCTATTCCACATCTAATTTTGCACCTGTTTTACATTATGAGTGGAAATAGAGATGATGTACAAGTAAACTATAATACACGTAATAATACAAATAAAATGTTTATTAAGGCAAAAGTTAATATATTCAAATTTAAACATTCGCTTTTCTATCTTGGACCATGCTTTTCAATATACTACCTCTAGAAATCAAGGAATGTTGCAATCTGATAAAATTCTTTAAGTTGTTACAAGTATGGGTTTTAAAGATTCATGCTGTGAGTATATGACAGTGGCTGAGGCTTCTGGTTAGACTGTGTCAGTTTTTTACACTGTTGATACCATAAGTTTGTCCACTGAATGTGACATTTGATACCATCATGCTGTCAGAGACTGATTTTTGACACTGAAAATGATACCATAAGATGTCACATTCTATATGTCCACGAATGTGACATTTGAACCTATGACAAGACTGTCACTCATGTGGTTGAGAGTTGCCAACAGACTCATGCTGTCAGTGTGTGACATGGCTGAGGCTTCTGGTTAGACTGTGTCACAGTCAGTTTTTTACACTGAAAATTGATACCATAAGTCAGATATGATTTGCAAAGATGTGACATTCTATATGTCCACGAATGTGACATTTGAACCTATGACAAGACTGTCACTCATGTGGTTGAGAGTTGCCAACAGACTCATGCTGTCAGTGTGTGACATGGTGGCTGTTGCTTCTGGTTAGACTGTGTCACAGTCAGTTTTTTACACTGAAAATTGATACCATAAGTCAGATATGATTTGCAAGGATGTGACATTCTATATGTCCACGAATGTGACATTTGAACCTATGACAAGACTGTCACTCATGTGGTTGAGAGTTGCCAACAGACTCATGCTGTCAGTGTGTGACATGGTGGCTGTGGCTTCTGGTTAGACTGTATCACAGAAGCAGTTTTTGACACTGAAGAATGATACCATAGGTTGGATATGGTTTATAAAGATGTCACATTCTATATGTCCACGAATGTGACATTTGAACCTATGACAAGACTGCCACTCATGTGGTTGAGAGTTGCCAACAGACTCATGCTGTCAGTGTGTGACATGGTGGCTGTTGCTTCTGGTTAGACTGTGTCACAGTCAGTTTTTTACACTGAAAATTGATACCATAAGTCAGATATGATTTGTAAAGATGTGACATTCTATATGTCCACGAATGTGACATTTGAACCTATGACAAGACTGTCACTCATGTGGTTGAGAGTTGCCAACAGACTCATGCTGTCAGTGTGTGACATGGTGGCTGTGGCTTCTCATTAGACTGTATCACAGAAGCAGTTTTTTACACTGAAAATGATACCATAGGTTGGATATGGTTTATAAAGATGTCACATTCTATATGTCCACGAATGTGACATTTGAACCTATGACAAGACTGCCACTCATGTGGTTGAGAGTTGCCAACAGACTCATGCTGTCAGTGTGTGACATGGTGGCTGTGGCTTCTCATTAGACTGTATCACAGTCAGTTTTTGACACTGAAGAATGATACCATAGGTTGGATATGGTTTATAAAGATGTCACATTCTATATGTCCACGAATGTGACATTTGAACCTATGACAAGACTGTCACTCATGTGGTTGAGAGTTGCCAACAGACTCATGCTGTCAGTGTGTGACATGGTGGCTGTGGCATCTCATTAGACTGTATCACAGTCAGTTTTTGACACTGAAGAATTGATACCATAAGGTTGGATATGGTTTATAAAGATGTGACATTCTATATGTCCACGAAATGTGACATTTGAACCTATGACAAGACTGTCACTCATGTGGTTGAGAGTTGCCAACAGACTCATGCTGTCAGTGTGTGACATGGTGGCTGTGGCTTCTCATTAGACTGTATCACAGAAGCAGTTTTTGACACTGAAGAATGATACAATAGGTCCGATATGGTTTGTAAAGAGGTGTGTCCGGCTGTTAAGGTTGGCTCTAGCTTCAAAGTACATTGTCGAAGGAAACAACATCATTGTGTTGTGCACAACCACATGATACAAGGTTCTCAGCTGCTAAGAGGAATCATGGCTAATGTTCTTCGAGGCAGTCATATGATCTCTAGTAAGTGAAACAAGATAACAACCATTGATCCAAGAACTGTGGGTGGATCAGATAACTTGTCCACCGGGGTCAGTTCTGTGCATTCCAATTCACACCTGTCACTCTTTTCCTATAATATCCATAATCACCTTAGACAATTTATTCATTATTGATGGCAAATTTTGTTCTATTAACACATAAATTTATACATTATTAACCACGTAAAATAACCATAAGACCTCATACCAATCGTTCAGAAACAGACAAATTTTCGACACAGACAAATCATATCCACACTAACTCCCACTATTACTACTTTAATATTTTAAGTAAATAGTACTAAATAGTTTAGTTGATATGTCAGGTAAATGTATGTCTAAACGGTTTTAAAACATGATTTGCTTTATAATAAATCACAATTATTGATATGACATGTAAATAACATTTATTGTTACGAACATCATCCATCAAAAATTTATTATATATAACACTTAGATATTATGTACTGTAAAATAATTTTAAGTTAAATATATAAATTCACAGACCTTGCACCAAATATGTCTTTTTTTGCCAACTGGTGTCCTCCGATGACCCGTAATCTCAAACGGTTGGTGACCTCTACAGGCTGAAACAGATAATATTTTGTCATCAAAGCAGTGGTCAAGGCTGACTGTGAATATTCAATTCACAGCCAAAGTTTGTTTTGAACTGTAAAGGTACTAAACGAACTCCAGCAAGGTCACTGCCAGTTAGTGGCATGTGAAACTTTCTCGTCATTACTTGCAGTTGTGCAAGAGTAGCTGGCTATATGCATATAGAACTCTCCTAACAAACTTTGAGGGATGAGATGACAACTACAAGCGTATTTCTATTATGTTTTTCAATTCAAAATTGTTAACTCATAAAACCGTCCTTATCAAGGACTGCTGTTTGTTTCTAACACTTTTTGTACAATAATAGTAATTTAGGGGTCATTTAATAATTAAGTATCTAAATAGCCACCATTTTAAAATCAGAAAACATATATTACTTCATAGTTAATTAGATAAACAAATCAAATTCAAATTATAATGGTCAAGCTTAAACCATTTATAAATTATTAATGTTTTATAAAAAATACAAATAAATAGATAATTATGTAAAGAGACAGGCACTTAATATAAATTTAACCACAACATTCAAGTGAATCTTTATTAGATAACAAATGCTTCATTAATACTCAAGCACTCACTTCTTATTCCTTGTCTTTGTCAGTGCTGTTTTTGATAAAGTATTGGTGGAAAAGGATGATTTATGGCTCAGAGGTACAATGCTAAGGGCAACAATATATTATTCATGTCTATGATCAAAGTGTGTCCAATTAGAATCATGTAGATTTCAACAGTCTACTCATAACATTCATAAACCGGTAACAATTCATTTATTTTGTTATTAGGTAGTATTCCTAAATATTATTTGACTCTGAAAACAGAGTTTGATTGACACATTGGTTGTGATTCCACACTCTGAAAGACTATTAACAAAGCAGCACCATGTCACCTTGGGGGGAGAGGAGAGGGGATCAATCATACAGTAGCAGTGGGTGTGTTAAATTGAATCTATTAGATTACATTTTAAATTGATTTTGGTACTGGCCCTCCACTATCTTCCTGTAAATTTAATAATTTATTTATTTTGTCTAATCTTATGTTCAAATCTATTTGATCTACACTAGAAAGCTCTATAAGTGAACTTTGAACTGTACAACTGGTTTCCATGCTGATTTTTTCATACAAGAGTTGTATATGAATTCACAAAAACCATTTCTTTACTTGAATTCGATACATTTAAGTTTACTGACTCAGAATGGACCTTTAAAGGACTCAATGTTTAAACATTTCTCACTTTGCCTAATAAGTGGTTTTGATCTGTACAACTTTTGTGATGATAAAATTGGTGGAGTAATAAAGAAGAGTAATGTTTCAGTGCAGTTTGATAAAAATGATACAAACCTCATTTTAGTTCACTAATAAACAGATCAAATTAATGCCTTTTAAATAAGTTAATGTTTTCGCTAAAGAAGATTTCATATTTCTCATTTATGTCTTTTATTTTTGAATGTCGGGAGTAAGCTTTTCTTGAAGTCTAACTGAAGATTTACTAGTTGTGCTTTTTGAACTTCCGGTACTGGGGTGGGGTGGGGGGTTCACTTACACTGTGTGCATTTGTGCTTTATTTTCTGCAACTTGCAGTGAAACACTAAACATACTGTCCATTTTCTTTTTATTGACATTGATTTTTGTGATTGAGGCATAGGGGTTTATTATTGTGTAATGTGCAGTTGAATTGATCAGTTTTTTAGAAGGATTTTGTCTGACTGCATTTTAGCCTTTCGTTCAGTTTTTTTAGACGGAGTTTGTCTGACTTTCTCGGTTTATGACGAGTTTAGCATTTTTTGTAAGAGTCTGACTGACTCTTCCGGTTAGGTTCTTAATCTAAGGAGTGTGTTTTTATTTCTCCAGCGCAATGGTCAATTTTTGCATTAATGTCAGATGTAAGTAAGAGTAATGGATGTGAGTGATCTTGATTTTGAAGTTGGTTTTATAGTAATCAAAAATTTGTCTCGCGTCTTGTCCAAACCTTTCTCACAACTAACTTACAACTCACAAATTACATATATCGTACAGTACTTTAATTTAAATGGAAACTAAACTGTTCGTATATATATATATATATATATATATATATATATATATATATATATATATATATATATATATATGTAAATTTCTGTATAACGACATAAACTTAGAAGATTTTTCTTTATTGATTTTAGTTTATTTCCATCAAAGTAATTTGGAAAAGGAAACATATAAATATTTTACAAATTTATATACCATACATTTGCAACAGCCTGTGGGTGGGAAAAAGAGTTCACCAGTCATGTGCTAGAGTTGTAATTAAAAATCTTTTATAATAAGAACGGAAATAAATCAAATACAAATTAAGTTTTCACAGGAACATTTAAAAATATATATTTTCCAGAAAATAAAGCACAAATGCACACAGTGTAAGTGAACCCCCCCCCCCCCCACGGAAGTTAAAAAAGCACAACTAGTAAATCTTCAGTTGGACTCCAAAAAAGTAAAAATTAAGTTTTCACAGGAACATTTAAAAATATCGATATTTTGGAGTTTCAGTGGAGATGAGAAATATCAAATTCTCGAGAGGTATTACTATACTACAAACAGCAATAACATACAGCCTAAATGTAAAGTTCCATATAAATGCTAGTAGCTGTTCATCATTGTCAAAAATTACAACAGTTAGTACACAGCACGACAGATTTGAACAAACATTTCCAAGATTTCTTTTATATGGCCAAACTATGGCTTTTTCCTTTTGGTATGAAACTGTCCACTGTCACATGTACACTTCCATCACTTTCCTCAGAGAAATAATAGTTTAACTGGTTCTATCACATCGTAGATATCATGGTTATAGAAACTAAGCTCACCTTCACTAATATGTGATATGAGATTAGTTTCTGTGAAAATTATTATGGGACAGAGTATGATAAGTGGACCCGGTTTTTATATTGCTTATTACAATCATTGATACTTTATATATTGAATAACAGAACTATCAATTGATATCAACATATCTAAAATACTAAAATAAAGTCATATGTTTCAAATTAATAGAAATAGTTTGAACAATTACATAATGTCATAAATAATACAGGCATCACAACCATTAATCAAATGATAAAATTTAGACAGGTGACAGGAAAAATGTCATTTAAATAATAAAGAAACGTAATAACAAAACAAACATCCTGAAATCGAGAAAGACACATTAAATTATCTTTTAGCGTTTTTTGTTTAGTTCTCTAAAGTTAACTATCTGTTTTTAATTAAATGAAGTAACTTATAGAACAAATTGTATTTAGAATATGAAAATTTTTATACTTTAGAAAACCAAATTAAAAACGAAATAGCTTTAAAAGATGAAAAACTTTGTTGTTACTGGATTCAATACAATACACCAAATCTAAAAACTGGTACGCTATATATAAAAGAAGGTTGTCTGGAGGGAGCCATTTAAAAATATTTTGAAAGCAGTTACACATTACTACTCAAGGGAGAGCTTTTAAAAGATATTATACAAAAAATGTAGTATTAACTTTTTTTTCTTTTTTTTACAAGATATGTACTATTAATGTTCTTTTTTTATGCAGTAGTTAAATACATAATTAAACCTACTTTGAGTTTAAGCTATTGTACATTAAATTAATACAGGCTACACTGGTATTGACTGATTATTTTGACAATTATTTTGTTATTTGATATAGTTATGTATCAATGGCTTCTAAGCTATATAAACATTGAATCCACGCATCGCACCCTGCCCATTGGATGCTGTAATTTAGATGCTTTTCCTGAACAGGAAAAAGTGATTAAATCATTTGAAGATTGGCCACTGGCTAAAAATATGAAATTAAATGTCTGAATATTTTTAATTGCTTTACAACTTGGGCAGATTTAACAGCTTTTATATATAGTATGATCATTACACTACAATACCTAGTATGATCTCTGACCGTAACTCCATGCTCTTTTACAATTAAGGCAGTGACCATTAAAACAATTTTTACACTCAGCAAAAGTGGAGTCTTAAATTTATTGTAAAAGAATACAAAAATGGATACAATAATTTCAACATTGAAGAGTACTAAGTTTCAATACAGTTAACTGGTTTATTTTCAGGCCTAGTGTTAAGCTATTGTTAACCTCGTTACGTAACATGAAAAATCAAGGGAAAAATAGTATTAAGTGTGCTCATTTTCTGGTTTAAAATAAGTCAAAGATGTCAACCATTTGCTTATGACCATGAATTCTCTCCCAGATCATGTCCTCTGAGGCATTAATCACCCCCAGGTGATTCATTAACTTATGGAAGCCTACATAGAATGTTCCACATCCAATGAATATTACTTCATGGTAATAGGCTAGGCCTACTTAGTTCCAAATTGACCTTTCATATACGTGAAAGACCAGCAACCAAATTACTTGTATAAAACACCCAAATCCTAGTTCCATAGTTAAATTAGTAAAAACAGTATTAAGCATCTAGGCTAGGTCAAATGGCATATAACTTACGTGGGATTACATAGGCTACAGAGGATAAAATAGATCACAAAAAAATCACACCTAGCCTGCATCTAAAATATAGTTTTAATTAAATCAATAAAGTAAGTTGTGAATTGATGAGCTAACCATTAATAATATCCTTCAGCCAGAATAGGGTCTAGGCCATCTTGACTTAAAAGACCATGCTGACTGTTTGTGCAACATAACTTATATATTCTGACCTTGAAACATCCAAATTCAGCATAAACAATGGAGTTTATTAAATAGGAATAAATGGCAATAATCTCTTGTAAAATGATTTTAGTCAAATGATAGATGTTTGTCAGTTATAACACTTAGAAACGGAAATTGACATCATCTTAGTAAATGGTTTAATACTTGTATGAAATACTTACGAGACCATTTAACCCAATGCTCGGGTTATATCCATACTCCATATCCCTCGCCATGACGAATTCTCTTCTTTCAACTACTGACATTTTAGAATTTATTTTTCATACCTAAATTTAATATGATAAAATGTGTGTCTATAGCAGACCTACAACACTACATCACAACAAGATCATATCAAACTTAATGCAGACAGCTGTTTGAAGGTGACGTAAGTGGCAGATTTTACTGCTTGCTTCTGCAGTATTTAGTGGTATGTTTTAAAAACAGACCTAAGGACTAAGAAGCAAGATAAGATCATAAAAATTCCTTACGATCGTTTTACGAGCAATAATAATGGTAAATATGTGTTAAAGCATCAAAATACAAAGTAATTTAATTATATGTTTTATTAATAATTTTGAATCAATAACTATACTTCTAAACTAAGATCTTAGGAATTTAAGAGAAGCTGAATGTTATAAGCTAAACTGAACAACTTTTTCTAGTTTAAATGTTAGAAGCTTGGAATCGGATAGGCTTTTGTTTACAACAAAACTGCACCAAATACCACGGCCTCAGAAAAAGAATCTATGTTTACGAACTCGATGATGTTCGAAGAATTTGTCAAGAATGTGGGTTTTATAAACACAACCAATTTTTCTAGTATATTATTGACGATAAATGATTTGAACAACATATTTTTTCGATATCCTGTCAACCTTTTATAACCAATTGAATTGAATTTATCTTGATTTCTCCAAAACATTTGAACAAGTTAACCACTCTGCTATTATTAGCTGGAGAGTTATGACATTCACAGTTATCTCCTTAATATGGTTAAACAGTTACTTTTAGGAACTTCAGGGTCGTCGCCTTAAATCAAATTAAGCATGTTTAGGTTTAAGACTATGGTCTTCTCTCAGGGATTGCACTAATTTCCACTCTTGTTCATATTTATTAAGAATGCGAGTGAATTTGCTGAGGAAACTTCCTCGTGTTTGCAGATGATAAGAACTCCTTCAGAAAGACTACAGCATTAGATGACCATAGTCAGCTCCGGAATGTCCATTGTAGGTGTAGTGACAAATATATGAACCTTATTGACGCAAAATGTGTTGTGGCTACGTTAAATAAAAACAAATAAGATACACTTTCATTTATACATTGGACAAAGTTCCATTCAATAGGATATCAAAATTTTAAAATCTTGGAGTTACATCATTCACTTTGACCTGCTATAAACTTATAGTTAATATATGCTTCTCAAATTCAAGATTTCTTTGTGCTTAATATTTAATAGAATACATTTTTATAATGTATCTTTTTAATTGACTCACATTGTATACACAAAATAAATAATAATTAATTAGTAAAAATTAGTATGTAAAACAAACGTAAGGTATAAATTTCCCGCCACGCGATTTTTCAAATTATGAATATAAACTACCCTCTAGAACTGGATTGGTGGCATTAGTGTCACCTCCCACAAAGCCTCAATGAATCAAGTGTTGCTGATCGCTTCCACTCTCATTCTCTTATTTTTATCAGTATAGTTCATTTTTCTATTTCTCTGTGTTGGAAGTGTTTATTACTACTGTAAATGAACCTACCGCGACGCAAAGAGAGCGAGTAATCTTGAAACTACACAGAAGTGAAACTTTTCTATAAAAAAACCAATTGACAAATTCTTAGACATTTATAACTAGAACTCTTCTAGTTTATTTTTTATTACTCAACAATCTTCAGCTGCTCTGACTCTCAGAGCAGATAGCCTTCCACTAGCAATCGACTTTACAGTAATAAAAAATTAGTTTGAACAGCCTAAATGTAAGCTTTATTCGTCTTATAGTTCAGCTACATCAATCACATATTAAATAACGTAAACAAGACAAATAGAAACAATAAAACATGCGAAAGATATTGTCACTTTTAAATGTGATTTTAGCACTATCTTCGCTCCTTCAGTTAAGTATGTAATCATTTAATTTTTGTGGGAGTTTCTTTACACTGTCAGAGCACTAAGGATCAGTTATCACGGCCTCTAGGTCCAGGGGAATCTCTTCCAGAACTTCAAAGATATTTTCTTCAAGTAGAAAGTGGTTATCTCGTTGCTCTGGACGACTGACTCCATTCTATAACACGGCGTTTTAATAACACAAGAACAGTATGTAATAGCCAAACAGAAAGCGTCTGGCCTTGAGTTAAACGCCTATTGTGGTTAGACACTTTCGTGAGGGTTCACATTTGTGGAGGTCCACAGGAGAAAACGAATTGAATATAACACAAAACGTAATACAGGTTAGGATATCCTATATCTTCTTGGCCTGAAGGCCAGATTTATTGTGTCCATATGATCCCATTGTATTGTAGTAATTCCCAATTGTAGTCCCCAAGTAATTCGTCGCTGGTTAAACCAGTTTGTGACACGGGAAGTGTGTAGTAAGGATATTCAACTGGCCGACCATAAACAAGTGATAACAAAATCGAAGAAATCCGACAATCTCAAAATTACGAAAAATCGATTCTCAAATGAAGTCTGTGTAGCCGTTGAAGGTTCCCATTGTCAACGCTAGTGATAATCGCCTTGTAGTACATCGTGTTGCTGTTAAGCTGCTACCTTTTTGGTAAGACAAACCGAACCTGTGGTTTGCCCAAGCCGACTCACAATTAACAATTTCCGACGTCACGAACCAGGTAACGAAGTTCCACCAGCTTGTTTCTCATTTGGGTGCACGTATTGCAGTAAAAAACGAGGATATTATAACGAACCATCATACACTTTTTGCGTACAAAACTAATCGAACGCTTAGCTGTATCTAAAGAACGTGTAAACCAATTAATCAGCGAGGAAGACCAATTTCTTCCCCATCTCCGTTCTCATGATGGTGCGACCGTCGTGCGTGATAACCTCTTACGACAGCTCTGGCTTCAACGGCTCCCATCCAAAGTTGCTATCCTCGCAACACAGATGGAATTTACACCCTAAAAACTTGCAGAACTCGCTATTAAGATCTTAGAAGTCACTCTGTGCACACCATCTATGTCTGTAAGTGCCGTGCAACGTGACAGAGATTCCGAAAACATAATTTTAAACGCAACTGCTAATTAACAAACGTAAATTTACGAGCTCTCGACTTCTCGCTCTCGCCCATGTTTTCGATATCGTAGCTCGAAGCGTAATTAAAAACCAAAGATTCCAGCTCCTACAAGAAACGCTGAATCGAGTTTGCTAGTATCATTCAAAATTCCAACAACAAAAAAGTGTGTTCTATATTACAGTTTTTCGGGCAACGATCAAAACAGTTCGTAAAGACAGCATCTGACTGTTTTTCATCTAAAAGCCGTCTTATTGTAGTTGATAAAGCATAAAAAAACAAAACTTTCTTGTTGATACTGGTTCTGATGTATGTTGTTTTTTCCTCGTCGTTTTCTTCATGAACGTCATTGTCCTGTGAACTACGAGCTGAGTGCCGCAAATGGAAACAGAATCGAGACCTACAGGTTTCTAACCTTGAATCTTTACTAGGGGCTCAGACGTAACTTCATATGGAGATTTATTGTAGTTTAATGTGCCTATAACTGGTTTTGATTTCCTTGCTTATCATCTCTTACCCCATTGATGTACAAAATCCATTATCAATGGAACCACTGGCCTTCGTGGTTCAGGTTTGTTACGAACATTTTCGAAAAGTAGCATCAAAATTGTGAGTAATTCTTTACATTTTCTACTTTCACTTCTTAAGTTTGCTGATATTATTCGACCGTCTGGCTTACAACGAAAAATCAATCACAAAACTGTTCATCATATTTGCACAACTCCTGGACAATCACTTAGATCAAATTTCGTCGCTTGAATCCTGAAAAAAAAAACAAAGTTGCTCCAAAAGAGTTCGGTGGTATGTTGTAAATTGGAACAACTCGTCCTTCCAAAATTGGGTGGTCGTTTCTTTTACATTTCGCACGTAAAAGTGATTCAAGCTGGCGTCCGCGCGGCTATTATCGTGCGTTAAACGCTCAAAATATTCCGGATTGTTATCTAGTTACCATATTCACGATGCTACTTATTTTATTGATGGCAGTAAATATTTTACAAAATCGATTTAGTGGAAGCCTATCAACTAATTCATATTGCTGAAAAAGATATTTGTATAACTGCTATAATTACCCCTTTTGGCCTCTTCGAATTTCCGTTCATGACTTTTCGCCGTCGAAATGCTGGTCAAACTATTCATAGACTTATAGATGAAGTTCTACTTGGCTTAGATTTTTGCTTCATTTATATAGTCGATATTATTGTTTTCTCGTATTCTAAAGAAGAGCATGAGCGTCATCTTAGAATAATTTTCGAACGTCTCTCAAAGTATGGAATGGTCATCAACGAACGTGCAAAAATTCGCCTTTGGAGTGCCAGAGGTTACTTTTCTTTGTTACAACATTTCTGCTAATGGTATTCGAGCTCCAGTCGCTTTGTTGTTGTTCAAACATGTCAAGCCGATTCAAGATTTTCTATTACCAAAACCGTTTAAGAACTTCGCGGTTTTCTTGGAATGGTCAATTTTTATCACAGATTCATTCCTCATTCCTCTAAATTTGAAGCCACATTGCATGATACTATTAGTAATCCGATCCTCAAAAAGTAATAATCGATCTAGTGGAGACCTGAATTGAGAGAAGCTTCTCAAGCATGCAAGAACTGCATTTCGTCTACTTCACTTCTCGTCAACCTAGTGTCAACGCACATCTTACATTATTCACAGATGCTTCAAATCACTCAGTAGGAGCATGTTTGCAACGACTTGTTGATGGTGTCTGGCAACCTCTTGCTTTCTATTTCAAGAAGAAAACTTATGGACTGCTTATTATCGCGAGCTTATGGCTATCTAAGCAGCCATTAAACACTTTGCTACTTCTTAAAAGGTCGTCCCTTCGAGATTTACACTGACCACAAACCTTTGATTTATGCTTTCAAGCCAAATCAAGAAATACTTCCACAAATCCAGCTAAACCACCCTTCTCTCATCTCTGAAGTTTCTACAGTTATTCGACATGTCAAAAGTGTTGATAATGTTGTAGCACCTCGATACTTCTTATCGAATAGAAGCTATTTATACGCCTCTTGATTAAACTTGTTGAATCTCAAGAAAAAAAGACAAACTCAAGAAAATCATTCGAGATGGTCCTTACCGCAAAATGGAACGTGTTTCTATTGTAGGTACATCATTATCTGTATTTTGTGATACATCAACTGGGCAACCTCGAACTTTCATCACGCACCAATTTCGTCGTTCTGTTTTCGAAAGCCTTCATAATCCTGTAGTCATCCAGATGCTAATAATTCTCTTACGCTAGACAGCGACCATTTTGTTTGGCCTTCTATTAAAAAGCATTATCGGAGTTGAGATCGTAGTTATAACGAATGTCAACGATCGAAAATCTTGCGTCACACTCATGCTTCTTTCGAAACTCCGACTCAGGAGTTCATGTTGATTGATTGGTGGTTCTCTTCCACCTGCTCATTCTTTAACTTTTAGTTATTGTTTAACTGTCATATACCGTTTCAATCGGTGATCCTAAGTTTATCCAATACTCTCATATCTGATCAATGAGCTCAATTCACCGCTCACCTTTTTAAGAGTTTTACGAAGAATTTCGGTCCCTGATCTGGATAAATTTTGATACAAAAACTCTGTACACTATTTCTACCCACAAAACTAGCAGAGCTACCAGTCTCTATTAATACGACTTCCTTCTTCCCATTCAAAGTATAATCATCTTTAACTCTAGATCAGCGATACCCAAACCGAGGTACGCGTACGCGACGGACTTGGTGGTACGCAAAAAATGAAGTGTAATGGCGGACGCTATGTTTCTGACGTAGGCCTGAGTGGAAGTCATATGTACTGGCGCCGGCACGAGCCTCAGGGTACAAGAACAAGAGCGCGCCCTCTACTCTGCCGGCTCACTCATTCACGTCAAGGTCAGACCAGTGCCCTCTACACCATCAGTCACTGTCATAGCTACACTGCTATTGTCTTGATTTATCTACTTTTGCCAAACGTGTCAGTGTCTGTCTTTAGCTGTCAGTTGTTGAGTCTGTGCTTGCGTCAAAACTGCCGCGACTATTACCGGTCGGTTATTGTACGTATTTTTAACTACTGAACTCAACAGCAGTAAATATTGGTGTTGTCGTGTTACTACGAGTGTTTGTTTGAGCGAGCTCTACAGTAAACAAATATAGTGCATAATTATGGATAACTGGTAGAAAACGTGATAAGTGAAAATCAAACAGCAAGTGAGATTCATAACAAACCCAGTTCATCCCTAGACATGGCAGCTAGTTCTACACTACACTCGTAACAATATTTATAAATCTCAGAAGTCAAATAATTGATATTTCCCAAAGAAGCTAAAATATGGGTTTTCATTTATGGAGAAGACGAAAATCTAAATCCCTTATGTGTTGTATGTGGAGAAGTTTTAAGCAATGGTAGATGAAACATTCCTTACTTATTGTAACCTTGAAACTGAAAACTTGCAGTAGATCAAAATTTAGCTATTTTGAAAGGTAAAAAAAATTATGGAATAAATGCTAGTATTTCATCTTACTTAGTGTCACGTAACAAAGACAATGGAAATGTTATGGAAGCCTGTTATAAAATTAGCTACTAGATTGCAAAGCGCAGTAAAAATCACACAATTGCTGAGGACTTTATAGCTCCTTGTAGACGAGGGTTGTTCAATGAATCCTTAGAAAATCGTAGAGATGGAGCTTGTAGGATTGAAAAACTTTTGTTTTTTTAAGCAGCATTATTTTTTTAAGACAGCTGTTAAGATTTTAGCCTGATCCATCACGTAATTCCGTTGCTATCGACAGTTGAAGTAAATAGCTCCTGTTTGTTTATAATAATGGGGAAAAGTGAGTTTCATTGATAAAACATTTTTATTTGAAACCCTGAAAGAAACCAAATTAGAGTTGAATGTAGTTCATGTCACATCTGCTCCTCTGTTTGCAACAGTTTATAATTGTGTAAATGAGTCAAAACGTGGCCGTTTATACATAAATGATGATCATCGATTGAGACAACCAGTGGAAGTGTTTACTCCCAAAATGATTGAAAATTCCAGGAAATGAGTTTGAATGATTAACGAATTAAAGTGCACAAAATAGTTGAAGCTACAGGGGAATATTATAAGGTGGTCGCTTTAATTTTGCATGAATAATTGTTAGTAAAAAGAATTTTCATGAGTTGGGTGCCGCATTTGCTAACCAAGGACAATAAGAACAACGTGTGGTTGACGACCAAAGTGGCTCATTAGAAGTTCGAAACGTTGCTACACCCACCGTATTCACCAGTGCTACAATCTCCTACAGATACAAAATAACCAGGGTCCACGTTTCTGACATATTTTCTCACTTTTAAAATTGTCACTATTACCTCACATAAGGTGCCTAATATTCTTCTTCTTCTTCTTCTTCAATCAAGAGAGACAGGTACAGAAAGAATGTTTGGTTCTTATTAGATGGAATTTTATAGTATTGATTTCAATATATTAGATGTTATTATAAAAGTCAATTATTAAGACCTTTAACTGTTAAGAGTGTGGTTTATTCTTCATTTTTATTAATATTTAAAAACTTTAAATATATATAAATAGGCATTGCATCTCAGCTGCCTCCTCACATAGTAATAAAATTGATTTTGTGTTAATTCAACTAAATTTATTTGTTCTTTATATCATAGACTTAGGTGTATTTGTAAAAACGTTATCCCTTTTTTGTGAACTCAATCATCAAGATAATTATTGTACAAAAATGTTATATGTATGTTCACAGTTCCATAAAGACATTACACTATTTAAACTTATGTATAATAAATAAATAAGGTCAGATGATCACGAAGCATCCTTCATAGCTAAATAATCAGTTATGTGAAATTTAATAGTTTTTACAAAGAATTTAAAAAGATATATAATAAGCAATCATTGGTTTTACCTGGAGTTGTTAGCATTGTTGTTGGAGCATTTGTATATGCACAAACTTCCAGTAAACACCTCTTTTTAAAACTCTAGCAATACCACTGACTGATGAAATAAATGATGACACATAAACTAAGAATGGGTCAAAACAAACCTGGCGGTTATTGAGGACCTGGGGTACACAGACCGAGACTCTCAGTGGGCGCTCGGGTTGTGGCCTCGACTCGACAGCTGACGTGGGTACTACAGGGTCGAGGGTAAAGAGATTGGTTCCGGTCGAATTACGACGGCTGGGCAGAACCCGAGCGAGTCTCCACGGATGCTGACGACTGGTCCGTTGTAGGTGAGAAGCCAGGGGAGGTAGTGGCCCCAGTGTATCCTGTCCACTTTCACTCTGTTCACTCTGCACCACCATTGTTGCTAGTATTAATTAAGTCGTACAAAGAGAACATAAACACTCCACTGAAGTTACATTATTCTCCGAGTCTCTTCATAATGACACACATTATGTTATGACAAATATATCTAAATTATTTAAACCATTTTAGTGGACTGTTTCACAACACTGCACTAAAGTTAAACCTCTCGAAATGATTATCTACAGTGTGTTATCTGGCTTTAGCGCAACTAATCCCCTTCAGCCTCTAATATAAGTCACCAATCTCTCTGATAAAAAGCCACTTGTTATGACCTTCTTATAGATCACAAAATAAATCACTAACATTGAAATATATACTTGGTATTATATCTGACGTAACATAAGAGCACCTATTACTTTGCTTAGCTATTATTATTGTTCACAAATATCTTTCAAAATAAATTTTTCTAAGATAAACTTATTATATAATATTGTTGCTAGTTGGCAGGGAAATGAGCACACTTACCTCGAAAGCTAACTTCTAGAATTCACTGATTTTAAAGAATATATATTTAGAAATATTCTATTACACTGTAATATTTCTCTACCTTTAGAGAGCATTCTTACCCTAAGGTTCATTTGCTAATGACTACACGCATTTTTCTCTACTGGTTGAAAAAGGTTGCAGTGCAATCAAAAGTTTTAAATAGAGTATGTGTACGTTTATGTGTCTTTCAAATCAGTTGATCTTAGAAGGTAGTTTTCAAGGTAAATTATTCTATCAACTAGCAACAAACCTTAGCTTTCAGCCCTATTAATTCAAACCTTAGTATCTAATATTACATTTCAGTTATATTATATTATATTTAGATACTTTTTTGTTTTTCTCCGCACTTTCCTATCTACATATATAACAGAGCTATAATAATCCAAAAAGAAAATAAAACTATGTTGACTAAGATTATTTTCTAAAGCATACAACAGTAATGGGACCACATCAAAATTGTTGAAATTTTACATTATATTATGTGATTATTTTGAACCAAACAAACTTTACTTACATCAATGTTGCTTCAAAGACAAACCTACACATTATTACTGTTCCATTCCGACATGATTGACCGGATAGCAAAAATGTAATAGTATAAATTTTGACAGTTTTATTGAAACAGCCAACTTTGAGAGACGGCATTTCACCAGACATGGCCAACACCTTAACAAGTATGGAAAACTAAAACTTGCAGGTGAAATTGTTAAACAAGTAAATTATTTGTGTAATTCAAGTGTGTAGAATCTTGGAGCATCGGAAAAAAGGTTTATTGTAATATCACTAGTATAAATGAATACAACATTTTCCAATATAACTTTTATTTTGTGCAAGGCCTTTCGGAATCAAAGATTCCATCATCAGGCACTTCACAAATAAGTCTGTTTAGCTCACTGGGCTTGAGTGCCATGTTGAATGTAGAATCTTGGAGCATTGGAAAAAAGGTTTATTGTACTATCACTAATATAAATGAATACAACATTTTCCAATATAACTTTGATTTTGTGCAAGGCCTTTCGGAATCAAAGATTCCATCATACAACTGCCTGCCTGCCTGTGTATTCGAAGACAGGAAGAAAAAAATTGTCTCTTTCATCAAAACAATCTTTTTTTAACAGATACATTGTACATGATCACAGGTTGTCAACAAAATTTATACCTGTATTTTGAATTACTCCTAGCCTAGCTTTAACACACTCAATAATCCACAGTCATAAATATGAAAATTATACAACAGTTAAATGGAAAAGTTTTAATCAAATTGATTTGAAGTACTTGTATTTCTTCATTGGTAAAATTATATTTTTTTAGTCAATAGAAAAACACTAGCTGATTTTGTTGTCAATAAATGAAGATAACTATTTTCTTTTCTTAAATTTACAGGGTCTAAAAGATGAAAAAGATTTAATATTGGGGATTTACTATGTTAGGCATAGCAAATCTGTGTAAAATTTCAATGTTCAATTAAAAGTTAATAGACTTATTATTTTTACTATATCTATTTTTGAGAATAATTAACAATATAAGAGTACTGTATACACAGTAAAGTGTACATTTTAGTCCCTAAATTTTTGAAGTACGGTTGTTGTGGAGAGATTTTCAGTTGTGCTATATTTTTAGTATGGTGTTATTTATAATAATAACACAAAAACAACTAAGAAATTTTCAGTAAGCATTCTAATTTTATAAGTATTCAGACTAAAACCAAAACCTAAGGTCAGACTTAAGGTCAAAAACCTCAACTCTAATGTTAGATACTCTAATGCCCCTCCAATTGATAGGCAGACATCACACTGATTCACAAACTTGACCGAGATAATCATGTAAGAATTAATCAACTCAATCTCACTAACTTGGAGTAGATGACATTGTCGTTGATAAGCACATTTTTTTACTGCCCAAAGCTAACACAATAAATAATGTGGTTCAGGTTTGAGTGAGAACATTTTAAAAAGTTGATACTTAGAAAGAGATAGATAGATACTTAGTGTTTTTGCTGCTAGATTATGAACCTGAACTTTATTTAGAAGACTATGTACTCTGGTTATCATACTAACCAACACAATACCTAATAATCCACTCTAAAAGTGTCAAGATATTGCAGAATCATGCAATAAGTACAAACCACACGGTTAATAATTTCTGTGAAATCATTCAGACCCCAGATAATTGACATACTTAGGTTTATTGGCACTTACTGATTTTTAATCTACTTACGACCTTAAAAAACTGAATAATTGCAAATGTCCAAAAAAATCCTGATACAAGTAGATGACGACATAACATTTCCGTTATTGTGTATGACTGTCTGTATGTACAATAACTTTGGTACAAGTTAACTTAGAGGGTTGAAATTGGGTGTATGCATCACAATGCATCGGAATTAGATGTTAACCATCGATCCATCGGGAGGTGCTTTCTCCAGGTCAAGATATTGTCCACTAAGGGCCAAACACAAAGCCTCCTCCCTCCCACACATATTTAACCTTGTAAATTACCCTGTTAATCAAATTATTATAAGTATGACATTATAGGACCTTGCTATTATTGGCTGACCGAAAATAAAGCTTATCTCTCAAGGGACTGGAAAAATTTAATTTCTGTCTGTCTGTTCGGAAAATATCTCGAAAACAAAATGACCTAGAGACTTGATATTTTCTACGAAGCTTCATTTGAAATTGAAATTCTATATAGGCAACACTGAGTAATGATGGTGGTGATTACCAAACAATTTTACATTGGTCTTATGGGTAACCATGATGGTAACGAGAAAACTGCAGAATAAATAAATTTGTAAGCAAAGTGAGTACAATATTTTTACATGTGACATAGCAACACATAAAGCCTACTCCAACAATTCATCATCACTTAATGACTTGGTTGTAGATTTTTATTATTTAAACACTGATATGGACAAAACCCACAAAAATCTTTAGACTTTGCATGTAAACTTTAACAAAGCCTGTTACATGATGGTGTGGTGTACTCCTCCCTTGTTCTTATGAGAGTTAAAAAATAACATTCTGTAACATTAATACTGTTTACTAAACATAAATCCACTTATGTAAGTATTAAGTATCATACCATTACTTTTCAAATCAGTATTAAAAAGTAATTTTTATCTCAATATCCAAAATGTTATTTTGTTTAATTTTAATCCTCTGGATACCTCTCCATACATGTTCCCACTTGGACTTAACGCCAGGTCTTGAGGACAAAACTGCACAGTTTGGCCTGAATCGTGGTCTCCTCACACATGTAATGTACAGACTACGCAGATGTGATAAGTAAAATTGTTAATTTGCTATAAGAATTCAGTACCATTCAGGATATTAAACTATTTAAGAGAGAACGAAACAACTTAATAAGAGAATCTATATAACACCTCATGAAAAATTAATGGCATCATTGTGGTTTTAGCTACTGACCGAATTAAAATAAAGATTTTATCGCCATATATGCTTGGATTTGTACTTGCTTCACTTAAGAGAGGGAAATGCCCCTACTGAAAATTGGCCAAAACCGCTTTGTGTAGAAGCACATAGTGGTGTTATTTTTTAGCACAATTTTAAATCTTTAACATAATTGAAAATGTTCTTCCCAACTCTTTCTTCAAATATCTTTTTCAATCTTCGATATCTTTAATGTTTTTGTCATAGTAGTTGATCAAAGTTACTGCATAATTGCGTGGTATAAAAAGTTAACTGTTGTACTTAAAAAAATTGTAAAAAGCAATTTTACCAATAAATTTAATAATTTCTACAACAGTATAACTACCAGTTCAATAGTCCTATTTTTAGAGCCGTGATATACTAACACACAAATACTTGTAAGTGAAAAATAAAACTATTTTAACAAACTTAGCAGGTGTAGTTAAAATCATGATGAAGTGGAAGATTAGGTGTGTTTTGACTCATTCAGAAATAAGCATAAAGGTTTTCAAACTTTATAACAAAATAGTAAAGTGTGTCTCGAGAAATTACCAAATTAGAAGAAAGTGTATAAAACGCAAACTACAGTTTGTTGAAGCACGTGCTAGGTGTAATAATTTAAATTACCACAATATATTATTCCTCCTTGTATATAATTGTAAATTAGCAGGGAAGTTAGCCTAAACGTTTGGTTCATAATATTTCAAAAACGTTTAGCCTAAACGTTTTGGTTGTGAACAATTACACCAGAAATTACTGTCAGCAGCATTTATAAAACCACAATAGTTTAGTGCGGTCCAATATAAAAAGAAAAGAATATGTTCCATATAGTTTTTTTTTTAATTAACAAATTCATTTCATAGTTGAAATATTTTTGTCTAGTCTAATGCTGAATATTGACATGACATGAATTTGTCTATAATATTGCCTTCTTATTGTCATTACTTATGATTTGAGCAACTTTTCTGAACACACCAGACTGATCTTTCTAGGCTACCTGCAATCGTCTGACAGTAAGGAAAATTTTGTAAAAATGGGCAGTTGTGCGAAGCTTGTAAACTGTAGCTGACGGAATTCTCCTCACACATTCAGCATTTCCTCAAGACAAACAATCTGAAGGCCAAGCTGCAACAGTTTTCCATTAGTCCATCCAGCCAATGATCTGTCTTAAGGAAACACCATAAATGATCAGTTCTACCTTCAGTCCAGGACTGTAGAGTTCAGGCTTTGAGGCCAATATTTATTGTCATGTTAGTGAAAATCTACAATAAGTTAGTAACCTTAAGAGCAAAATACCCTATCAATAATTTTAAAACTAAATTTTAGAACTGGCTTCTAGATACACCTTTTTATTCACTGCATGAGTTTTTCAATGTGTCTCACATAAATTTTTAGCAACTGTTAGACCATAATCTGTTTTGGTTTTAAAATTGTAAACATTTAACATATTAAGTAATATAATTAATACTATTTTTTATTCTTAAACTGAATATATTCTGTTTTCATATAAATAAAAGATTATTGAATAAAAAAACTGTTATTTTAATTCACAGTAAATATACTTTTATCAATGAACAAGTGTTTTAACTTTAAAATTACTTACAAATAATAATTCAATAATACTTAGTAATTTATGGTTTTTCCTAAACCTCTGCAAATTTGCTATTTTTGTCTGCAACATTTCAATGCAACCACAGACACAATTAGTGGCATTTGACAAGAGAAAGCCTGGATAAAATCACATTGCCTTTGTAGGGTAGGGTTAAGCATTTCAAGTCATTTTGCAAGAGATTCATCAAGACCTAACCCTTAATTTTTTTGAAGTCTAATTTAATCCACAACTTATAGAAATTGAATTCTTTTAATGCTTCAATTATAGAAATCAATTTAGTGATAACTATATTGCAATTAAAAATTAGTACAATTAACTGTGATGTGATACTTAGCACACAGAGTAATACCACTGTTACTCAATAATTATATAGACAAAATGAGGTGATAGTAGCATGAGATATAGAGACTTCTGAATGCTAAAACATATGTAGTCTACGAAAAGAACCTTTATACCATTGGCCTGATCCCTTGAATGTCACCACATCATGAGCTTTATTTTCTCTCAACACTTGTTTGTGGACTATGTAATACTTGATAACCAAAACTCAAATGGAAATAAATTACATTTCCACATGTATAAATAATTCCTTATATTTGGCCTATCTAATTTTCAAATTACTTACGTGCTCTAAATAATCTGTAGTAATTTGCAGCAACCATGTACATGTACTCACATCTTCTGTCACCCATGTGATATACTCTGGTTCATAACAAAAGTAATTGCAGCAATTACCCAAATCTTTATTACCGTAGCTTTGTTGATATGTAAACCGTACCAGCTAATAAACCAAGATTAATGAACTGGCCACATAAAAGTATCAATGAAACACTTAAACAACTTTCTATAATTTCATTTATTGTATTGTGTTAAGTAAAAAACATTGATAATAAAAATGATTTCACATTACAAATACAGACAACAAATACAATTCAATGAAAAGTTCAGAAGATTGTGTAAAAAGTCTGAAACACCTATAAACTCTATAAGATCGACACCTACTCTTATATACAAAATATGTTATAGTGTCTTTTAAATCTAATCCACAACAATTGTGTTGTCAACACAAAAACAAAAAGGAAAAATCACTATAATTGCTTCATTTCAACAACAAAAAAAAAAAACAATAAATAACTGTAACAAAATAATGAAAACAAAATCGTTCGCACAACGAACACTCTATAGAATATTAAAAGTGAAAAATATGGCACATGCACTCAGGGTAACTTGCTGTGCATGTCTAAAACTTCTAAGTACCGACCATAAAAACATCTATATATTTATATAATATATATTTAATATACTGTTAACAATAATTCATATAGAGAGTTTTGTTTATATACATTCATAGAATCACACCATTTCAACATAATTATTTTTAACTAAATAATTGAAGATTCTTTAGCTTAAGAAGTCAAGTAGGCTTCTCCCTATTTTGTGCGTTAGTTTCTGACCAAATCAATGGCGACACATTTATCATAGTAGTAATAATTATAAGCGTTTTAAGTATCCTATAGGAAATATATATTAGTGTGATGCAAGTATGGCATCACAAGCTGAACATTAATGCTTTGGCACTATCTTACTTACTTTAATTAAAACCCAAGAGATCAGCTTGGCTTTGAGTTACAATTTAAAATTGTATGAAAAACGTATATAACTAATTTTCTAAATAAGAACTTCTAAACCACACACTTCACAGTTGTTAAATTGACGCCTAAGACATATGAAACATACTTTAGTGCTCAAGAAAATGTGGGTTTTAACACTTGAATTTTAAAGTAGCAAATTAAAACTTCAAGAGATCACTTTCATTTTGAACACTACATAGAGCCACAATTTATAAAAAAAAAAAAACTGAACAAAACTTCTAATCACTCATTTAACTGACACGTAAGACCATACCAAATAGATTTGGAAGTGCTCAAGAAAATATGGTTTTTTATACCTGAACTTTTAGTTAATTATGTACAAGAAAACGAAACACTGATACAGTTGATATAAAAATTGGCATAATAATAAATCATTGCTAAATTAATTAATTTAAAAAGTAATTCTTTGAAAAAATGTACTGATAATATTATTTCTTATTTGGACTTCATTAAACACGAAAATTAAATTTTATTCGAAACAACCGACTACAACACAATTATCCAGAATATATTAGGTTCAAATCCAAAACTGTCCAAACACTATAAAGCATGCAAACCTAAACTAATTAAATCTAATGCTACACATCTTTTTCTCTTATCCACAGAGCGAAAATAGCTAAAATTGGTTTAACTAATGGTACTATATTACAACCCTACTGACCAAATTAACTTCAAACGAATTATATATTACATAATGTAAGAATTAGTATAATTCTCCTTTATTTAAAATTTTCATTCTTTAGGTACTCAAAGCATTCATAATCAAAGTACACAATATTCAATCTCAAATATTGTATGGTCCCTCCCACTATCCTTTAAAGCACAAATTAAACTATTTGTGTTCACATAATTTCGTATTTTAACCTTGACCACTGAAAAAATTAAATTAACATATTTAAAATAAACATATTTTCATAGAAATGTACCATATTCAGTGTCATATGGTGGGAGGGGTTCACTCAATGTGAACTGGAGCTAGACTTAACATTCCACATACTTATAACCAACAAGCCAAGATGAAAACTTCTATTGAAACGTTGTATACATATTATTATTATTAATAATAATATTACAGTTAATTTTTAACAGTTTCTTTTACATTCTAACAAAATAAAGCAGTTTCTGTTTGAAACAACATATTCAAATAAACATACAGTATTTAAATTTACAGTTAATGATAGATATATAATTTTACAAAACAGTCAACATACATTTTAAATATATGTGGGTAAACAATAAACTGAACACATATTTAAGTCAGTTTCCTGTCACTAAACTTTCAGACAAAACCCACTCTAAATTCCTTATTTTAGATTGTATTATTATTAACAAGCTTGTATATCAAACAATTCAGAACAAAGTAAGAACATTAAAAGCAACAATTTAGTTGATTCATTGGTAGGCTACTGGTAAAAATTTTAAAATGAATTACTTAAAAGAACTTGAATTTCTCTTCGAGTTGTAAATTGATGAAAGATTAACATGTAAACAAAATTCACTTAATTAGGGAAAAGTTATTTAACGTACGAGACAAAAATAGTTGGGATGGAGAAAATTTGTATTTCAAATGTATATAAAACATCCTTCTGTTTAATATATATGATCAAACACTCCAATAAATGACAAATTTTTATTTTTGTCATTCAACAAAAATAAAAATTTGTCATTTATTGGAGTCTTTTATCATACTATATTAAGCATTTAATTTCCAATAAGAGGAAGCTGGCAAAATGTATACAACCTTCTGTATTTATGTTAAATCTTTCCAAAGTATATTCTGAGGGTAGAAATAATACATTTTCTTATAAAGAAACATCTATTAAACGTTTGTTCTTGGAGCAACAGGCTTCAATAAAAAGCAACCCAAAAATCATACTGTCCCCTCCGTCTATCATACTCCCCCAAGAAATGGAGCTCTACTTAAAGTTTCAATAACATTTTACCGTAAAGAAAAATGGTACATAATTTTTTTACTTTAGAAATAAAACAGTAGGTTAATGTTTTCCACAATAAAGAATGACAAACCTCTCAGTCAGCTACCAAATGAGCTGGTTATTCTTGCTTAATAAATCCTCTAACTAATAACCACTGCATCTCACAATTACTGTAGTTAAATATAACTTATTTTTATAACGTTTTCAAAAATTAATAGAAATACATCAACTAATTAATTGTTTTTTCTCATATTGTGTTGGGTGGAAAATTAAAACACCCAAGCTACTAGAGTGATATTTAAAATGGAAGCCAAAACTTAGGCAAAAAGATGTGGAGTGCAAGCAAAGATATGAAGAGATGAATGTATAATGAATGCTATCAAGCATGGTACAATCTGCTTTCTGTAACTTCATTTAACCATTGCTCCGAATTAAGTTCCTTTAATTCATTACGGTAGAAGATTTCATAGTAATAATGCAAAACTATGACTTTTCTTGTGAAGATACTTACTTATAACAAGATAACTCATTCTTTCATGAGTTTTATATAAATTTATACTTCCACAAAATTCCTTCAATTGTTCTCGATATTTCTTCAAATATTAATTTACCCATTCATCACTAATTCCAGTATTTTGAACATGTGGTGAATACCCTGTTACAAGTTTTTGATTAACAGCAAGCTGGATTATTGGAGGACAGATTAACAGGAATGTACTGTTAATATCAAATACCAGTGTTGCTAATTCGGAAATTGCAAATCAGCACAAGCAACTGCAGAAAAGGTAACCTGTAAACTTGGAAACCAGTTCACAAGTTTTAAATACTGTAGTTACATTATATAGGCTAACTGGAAACTAACATTCTTACAGTATAAGACATTTAAGTTGTATGTACCACTTTTTGAGTCACAGATATCAAATGTGAAAGTAAATCAATAAAACTATCTTCTATAAAGGCTAAACAGTTGACAACACAATTTAATATAATTACTTCCTATAATCCCAGAAAAATTTAAGTAGTAGTCAAATTTATAAAGTCACAACTTAGTTCAAATTAAATTAGCGAAAACTTTTGATTTCTCAAAAACTTTATGCGAGGCATGTTTTTAAGTGAGTACCGTTTTTAATTTCCGCCTCTGCAGCATTGCGGTGGATGTCCTGCAGTTACACTCTCTGTTAGAAAACCATAGATGCAATTAGGCAAAAATCTATTGTTTCTACATCTGTTAATGCATACTTCAAATGCCCTTGTTAATTAAGAATCCCGCAGACTGTGAAGTACGTGCCGCTATTTTTTTTCTTGGTGCTTAAGGTGTGAAAGCAGTTGAAATTCACTGGTAGAATTGTGAAGTGTATGGAGAAAGTATTAATAGTGATGGAATGACATTCAAATGGGTAAGAGTTTTGATAGATGGCAAAAGAATGTTCAAGAGTGGACAATTATCACTAATGATTTGGTGCAGAAAGTGAATGATATAAAGAGAAAACAAACAGACATTTCACAATTTCATTGTTATCAGAAGTTTCCTCAAGTTTCAAAAAGTATTCTGTATGACATTTTTAGTGAATGTTTAAAATATCGAGAAACATGTTTTTCTGTATGACGATGTTGTCCACATGGGGTAAAACAAAAGCGAGGTCACACCACACCACTTTGCTGGGGACAATTCAATAATCCCCCTAGCAGCCCCACTTTAGCGCTCAGTGACTACAATTTGTTCTTTAATCAGAAGATCCACTGGCCCGACTACAATAATATCAAAATGATCACATTGCAGTCACCATTAAATCAAGTGGCAATCTTCTATAACAACAGTATACAAAAGGTTGTTTTTAGATATGATAAGTGCCTTAATATTGATGACAATTATAAATAAAAGTAGATTTAAGAGATAAAATCACTAATGAGATAAAAGACTTTTATATAAAAAAAAATAGTTAAAAAAAGTTTACATGATTTTTTTTATATCAAGACTGTAACTACTTAAAAAACATGCCTCGTATTATACAGAACAGCATGAACAAATTTCCAGACTGGTCTGAAAAAAGTAAAACATATAACTTATAACTGTCACATGAAGTTAAAAGTTTTTTTTTTGGCATAAATTTATTTTAGTATATACACAATACATTTGGTTCAAATTCTAAAAATCAAACAAAGCATAATCAACTTCTTTTTAGAATCTTTGTTTCCTTAATATATAATTTCTGCTTCTGGTTTGACTATAATTTATTACTAGTTAAATTTCTAAACGATAAATAAGCATTTATTTATCTTGAAATTGAGGAAAAAATATGTATAAACGCAATCAACTATTTATGTAATATACACAATACAGGTTTTCTTATTATACTTCAATAATAAAAAGTCACTAAAAAGCCAATCAATTAAGAGAAAAAATAAAAAAAACTTCACTTTTAATCACTGATATGGATGGCGACATTGTGCTTTTTTATTACAGTTAACAGTGATGTTTCAATGGAATGTGATATTAGGTTGTGGGGCAAGAACCAAAACATAAAATGAAAAATCATTATTTACACTAAGCCATCATTTTATGTACACATTATATACAATAACACTAAGTAATTGTTATTAAGCTAAAATATTGCACAATTCATGGTAAACAATACTTATTTCTAAGCAAACCTTTACTATCTTGGTATAAAATTGACTTCGTAAAGAGTGTACTTAATAGGCCTATTATGCATGCAGAAATGCTCAATTTATAATTATAAGTTTTCTGTTTGAAGCTGAGTAAAACTGTTGAGATAGAATGTAAAAAATAAAAAGCAAAAATAACTATCTTTATAAGAGCAGCATGTCACAGAAACTTCCACCATGTTCATTGTGTGGCTGTTCGAATAGAAATTCAAAGTATATAGATTTATTTTTTATCCGCTGATTTAGCAATTGTGAAAAAATAAATTCAAATCTGTTTTGTTAGTTAAATGTAATTTATTCATCTCACTCAATTATCAAATATCCAATAAATATAGCCAATTTTGGTCTAATCACGCTTGATTTAAATGATCAAAAATATTAAGTAAAATTTACTGTGAAGAAATATTTACTTGTTGTAAATCAAACTATATTTTAGAAAACATCAGTATGGGATCTACAATTATATAATTTGGCTTTATTATTCTAAAATGTTGACCATTGAATTACACATCATAAGGTTTTTTTTGTTTTGATCAGCTAAACATATTTTTTAAATTAAAATTAAAAATTAACTCCAATTCTAGAACAAACTTCTTGTGAGTGTTTTAACCCTGCAACTGGTAAATATCTGATATAATATTTTTTAACATTGCTTATATTTTTTTTTATAATTTCTTTCAAATATATTCAAAAAGTATCTGTACTGATACGAATTGAGAGAAGAACATTCAATGTATAAATAATACACTTTCTGAACATTTTAATATCCTGTTGCATGTCTACACTGCGATGAGCCTGTGCTTTGTTGACTCAGCTAGTTCACTGCGCTAACATTAGTCTACCAAACAGCTGTTGTTACTTTATTTACTAGTAGTGTTTGTTTATTTTTCTGTTGTTGTGAGCGTGTGTTTTAGCGAGCTGATACTGTTAAAATAATTAAGTGTATTACCAGTTCCAGGGTTAATGGAAATAATATTTACAATCTCGTCCCATACTTTACCAACAAGCTTTCTTAAGTCTCATAAAATCTATTGGTCACTAAATAATATTTCCTATAATAAATCTATTAATATTACAAACAATATACTTTGACAACCAGTAACGGTTTGCTTTGATCCTTTGTAAAAATCAAAACCCAATGATTAATACATGTTTCTACTCAGTGATGTTTTGTATGTTAAACGTTACAGAAAACGTTAACTAAACAAACTATTACATCAGATAATAATTATTGTTTATCACACAAGGTATATTCAGTAGATATTATATTTATTTTCCATAATCCTGTTTGTTTTGTAATTTATTGAAACAGTATTTTCATTTTATTATACCATTATTAGAGAAATATTCGAATTAATTTTTAAAATATATAGCATTTACAACATGTGTCTGGTAATTTATTTTCTGTATGAATTTGTTTTAAATTCAAGGAAACAAATGTCACTCATTTATTTTATGTAAATTTATTAATAAATAGTACATTTTTAATTGGAACATGGCTCAATATTTTGTACAAGAGATGGATCAGTTCCATTTAAAATAAAATACATTTAAACTTTTACTGCTGAAGTTAAAATTTGAAAATTTAAAATAAATTCCTCTCGCTTGGATACTCAAAGTTAATGTTATGCAATCCAGTATGATACAAACAATATATGCTATCTTACCAACCAAAAATACTTTTCAGTAAAGCCACATTAATGAAAAATGTTGGTACAAAATGGTGTCTTGAGATACTTAGTATTTTGTATAATACAATGTTTACACTACTGTAGTAATAGTGTAGCATGCAATGGATGAACAATCCAGGATCATTACAATTCCAATTCTCCACACTGAGATGGTCACATACTGGCATATTGTATTGAACTATTGAGTTTTAAATAATTATTTCTACAACAATTTTCTTTGTAAGTCGGATAAAAGATTAGACATTTTTGAAGTAACAAAACAAACACAATTTACTGGTCAGATAAAATTCAGAATTCCTTTTGAATGGCCGTTTCACAATGTAAAGTAGTTACTGATGGATCCAACAAACTACACATAGCAATGTGGCAAATACAACAAATTAACATAAGAATGGTTTAACTTTAAATTTAAAAATTAAAATGCACATCCAGGATAAAAACATTACAAATATTTTTTCATTATGCAATATATTATTCTCTTTCTCATGTCTACACTGATTCAAAGCTAGATTTCCTTTAAGATTGAAATATTACTCGGCTAAGTTCATAGGGAATCAACATTTTCAAAGAATTAGTGTTAGATTTTCTTCAACAAAAAAAAATTTAATATAAATAATTTGAGTTTGATATTTTTATTAAAATGTTTTTAATAAATTAATTTTAACAATCGACTGACATTAACCTAATTAAATTCATGTAACATATCTGATCTAAAGAACATTGAGCAAAATTTATACTTTTAATTAAGACTAGATACAAAGAAATTAAAAAAATAAACCCCTTAAACTCGTGTGAAAACTTAAATATTTGAGCAACATCAATTAAGAGAGAAAGGAATAATTACAAACAGAACTAATATTTACTTAAGCAAAAACTGATTTATTTAGGTCTAAGCAATCAATGAAATAATTATAGGTATATTGATATAATTATTTATGAAATATAGCAAAAAAGCTAAGTTTTAACATGAGGGATTAATAGGATAGAAAGAGCAGGCTTACCTTTGCCAGATTGGAAGGATATTCCTCTTTTTCTTTAACAGTCACACAAATGGGATATTTCTTGCCCACTTTATTTTGTCAATGTGTGGTTAACAAAATCCCCAGTGGGCATGAAATATCCCATATTTGTGTTCTTTTTAATACATCTATGTTTCCCTCCAAGTGCTGATTAAATTTTTACCAATGCTGAGCCACTTTGCTACCTCGTGCATACTTGCATATTTTTTCAGAAAATTAAGGAGAATAAAATAAAAATAAATTAAACCACCTATCTTTACTTAAAACTGTTGATATATGATCGATAAAATATATCGATTGTGTTATGTTTGATAGAGAATTGATTTCTGAGTAATATTGTAGAAAATATATCTTGATACGAAAAGAACGAGAAGAAAGATATGAAAGAACTAGTGAATCCATGTTTTAACTGTCCCGATCAAGACAGTAGCACTGAGAATGACACTCTAACCACCCTGATCAAGATGGTTAACGCTTGGAGGGATAAGAGGAAGAGGAATATCCATCTAATCTGGTAAAGGTAAGACTGCTCTGCATATTATATATAGATATCTGAGAGTTGGTGTGTTTCATGCACAATCCTCCTCTACTAGATATTCCAAGGGAATATAGATCACTCACAACCATCACCTAATTAAAACTAAGCAGTTAAAAAATTTCTCCTTGGTCTGAAGGTTGTTGTATTTAGGAAAAACTTCATTGGTAATTGGAGTACATATAAGAATATGCGTAAAAATATCTGAAATGTGTTTCTTAAAGAAGTCTACAATCAACGTAAAAACAAGAATGAATGTTCAACAGAACCTATTTTTAGAATTTAGCCGAATAGTAAACATAAAAAACTACGGGTTTAAAGCACTATAACACCTGGACAAAGTAGATGACATAGTTTCTTCTCTTTATTAAGAACCCAACAACATGGAGAGAAAAAAGCATATACCCTTTCTGATCCCAAGCATTTGAAAATTGTAGTTTAAAATTTCTTGCATGGCTTATTAAGAATCATTCAGCTGCAGATCCAAAAATTGAATTACAGAACGGGTTGAATATATAATACAAAAATATAAAATTCATCGTTCATAAAAAATCAGTACTGTAAATTCAACACTATGAACTGAATTTAAATAAATCTTAAAATAAAATAAAATCAATGTTTAGACCTAAATAAATATTTCAGTTTATAAGATTTCGCTACAACACTTCTGTTTATTTTGTCTACACGTGGGGGGCTTTTAAAAAGCCACGACTTTCTCCATACGTTTTAACATGTTTATGGCACTCTCCGACATACTGTCCATTACAATGAAATTCTCTTGATGTAAACGGAACAGACCAGAAAATAATAGTACTATAGATACACTCTTATCTTGTTGGAGTCCTCACGAGGTGAACCTCACTGGATCCTGTCCAGTCTGAAATGTTCCTCGGCATTGGGATCTGTGATGATCTCCGTCGGGTCGGTCAACATCTGCAGGCCATCCACATCGATCGGCACGAGGCCCTCACGCAGACAATCGTCCGAGAGGAACAGGTCGGAGTCGAAGCTGCCTGCCATCGCACAGCCCAGCTCCTTGGCCAGCTCTGCCTCAGCTCTACTGGCTAGCTCCTCCGCCGTACTCGAGAAGTCTGCCACAGAACGTGCACATATGAACCTTACTCGGTTTCTTCATCCAAATGTGGTCATGAAATCTGATCCCAGATCTATAGGCAATGATGGATTTAAACATTTTCTAATCAGTACAATTTTGCCAATTTAGTGAGAAAGTCACACCACACACAACATACATTACTTTGTTGTCTTAGATGCTATGAATTACTGAAAATAAATAATATTAAGTAGTAATTACTAAAAAAATAAGTATTTCAGAGATATTTCTTTAATTTGCCAAACCAAATGCAGGGTGGAAAAATTTGTCCACTGCCATTATTTACTTTTTCGTACTTATACTATTCCAACAAGTATAAAAGCGTACAATTTAAATAATTATTTATTTAGTTCTGAAAAAATTAACACAACCACCATGTGGTTGTTTTTCTCATGCAAAGAATCAAAATATACTATGGTATTGTAAGTAATACTAGATTACTAGCCTACTAAAAGAGAAATAAATGTATTCACTTTAAATTTACAAGTTTAGATTAAGAAGTTGGTGGATATGCAAATAGATTGTTATATCACTTTTACCACTAAAAAAAGTGAGTCTCTAACTTGATGAAATCAAAACACACTACTTAGCAACTTAATGATGGATCACAGAGTGGACCTAAAACACAAGTCTGTTGTACTTCCTGACATCTACTAATAACACTATTGAGTTTTTATTTGTTTACTTACATCTTTTGTAAACTTGTATTTTCAACTCTTTAAACTAAGTTCATAATATATTTGATAGTTGAGTCTTTGGCTCGTCAAATTAATGGCAAACAGGAGTTGGGGTCCTCTTCACAAATAAAAATTAGTTTTGGTGAAAAATTGGTTTTCTTTAAAATATAATAGTATTTCCATAATATTACTATTCATTCATACAAATGTTGAAATTGCCCATTAAACATTAACTCTTAGTGATGTAAAGAATAACATTGATCCAACAATGTTGAAGGACAAAAAATTTCAACATTGCATTGGTCTTTGATACTTTTCAAATGACGTAATTGTTTACAGAACTATAAATTAGGATGTACAGTAATTAACAGGTAGATGACAAGAGCTAAGGCCAGTTGTGACTTTCAAAATTAGAGTTAGAATCTTTATTTGTACAAACACATTACATCATTGCTGCAGAGCAGCTGTAACAAACATTAGGAATAATCTTAATCTAAAACTTTAAATTTTTTAAGTTACTAAAATGCATTATTGTTAATGCCTAAATATAACAAAAGGGGATAAAATAACATTTATATTAGTCTAAAATATTGTGTAATTAAAAAAATCTTGTATGTAGTATAATAGGCTTTCCAAATAACATATGTTTATTTTTCCATCAAAATGAATGCTATTTTTGTACGTTTCTGAAAATGTATTATAAAATATAATGCATAAATAAACTAGACTATTTTCAAACGTGATAGTCTATGATGAGGATATTGAAATGCCTCTTTGTCCTTCTCCTTTCTAGTACTATAATTATAAGAAAATGAAAATATGTTATAAATATACTCTATTTTTGACATACACTATAGTAGTGTTTCATAAATAAATACATATGTTATGGTTGATAAAATTAATTTTAAAAAGGGTTTTCCAAGTTGACAAGAAGAATATTTTGTTATAATTATTAAACATGTAATATTTTGTAATTTGAAAAGCCTGATTCCACCCTGATGCATTTCCCACATAATTAGTCTATACAGGAAAATTGATTGGATTAAAACATCTGCACATTAAAACCCTCTACTGAAGTACAATGTAATAAAACTGACAGGAAAAAACAGAAAGAAGAAAGAAAAACTTTTACAAACGGAAGCTATGTGAAATTACTAACTTAATTTTAAAGCATTTTTTGTAAAATCCAAAACAGGCGAGACTTTCAAAATACTATTTTATCATTGCCACAAACAAACTTTACTAAGTCATTTTTAGATTGCTCTGTACAAAAAGTTAATTAAACATTTTTTAGAGTAATTCACAACTGAATTATTCAGCACAACCCATTTTTATAGATTCAACAAAGAATTTGACACAGAAGATCTCTTTTCACTTAATGTATTTGATCTCTTTTCACTTAATGTATTTTTTGTAATTACACCAGTAATATCATCTGCACAAAGAGTTAATTTTGAATAGTAATGGCTTAATATGTAATTTGATATAAATAATACAAGGAATTGGTCCAAAAATGGAACCTTGTGGAACACAAAATTATACTTTTTACTCCAAAAAAAGTATTTTACACAAAATTTGAACTGATATATGTTCTATAATGCATGTTACTTAAATATGACTGAAACAATCTCAATATACTTTCCTCTACTTCTACATTTTAAAATAGTGGCCACCCCTCGTCCAATCTCTACTACAAAGACAACGACATTTATTATGGGTTGAGATTGCATTATTTACTGTCAGCTCTTTCCAGAGCCACAGTAAACTGGAGTGAGATTTCAAAACACAGAAGCAATAAAGCCTCTTAAGGCCAATAATCTTATCTGTCCATCACTCTACCTTCAAAATCTAGGTGATGTCTGGAGTCTAGATAATCCTCCAACTCCTCTACTATGAAGTTAGATCCCTCAAAGATTTGATGATAAAAGAGTAATGATTTATGGAACGACTACCTATAAAATTATAACATTTTTTAATGCTATGATTCCCTTAAACTCACTGACAACGATTTGAAAGTGATGGTTAAGTATAAAACTACCAAAAGAACCAATACTTCCATACTTGCACACGTACCAGTGAGAACTATATCTGGAATACTGGAGGGCGTATTGGGCGTTGTTTGTGCACTATGCCTGGAGTACTGCAGCTGCTGGGAGGGCGACGTGCTGAAGTAGCCAGGATCCGTTGTTAACTCTTGGGGACATGCGTCTTCTGTCTGTCAACAACCATAGCATTCTCAGCACGGTTTACAGTTACAATTGGAGTTCGATCTATGCTAGCCTAGAATTGGCAGACGAGTTAAAGGGATGAGTATGACTTATCTAGGAATGGGTACATTTTACTGAACTAAGGTTGTGCCATTGTGTCATTTTAAGTCGTGATACTAGAAATAGGATTTCTCTAGGCCCTATATGATCTGCAAAATAAATAAAGTAAAGTGAATTGCCTGTATTAAGAAGGTGCAATTGATTTTTATTGAGATCATTTTTTTTCAAGTCAGATAATTTAAATAAAGGCAGAAAAAGAACAAATGTTTTTGATCACTACACAAGGAATTTCAAGGAGGAAATTTAGCCAATTTTGTAACCACGTTCGAATAAAAGCTGCTAAAGATAAATATATAACGTTTTTCCAGTACATAAATGAATTACTGCTTCAGGGAGTAACATATTTTTAATGGTTTATGACGTAAGGTAATTAAAGGTTTATATTTTACTAGCTGTTACCCGCGGCTTCACACGCAATCTTTAGAACCGAAGTCTTTATATTACTTAGTAAAAGCAATTATGATTTAATGTGATGGGAGTCCTATAAAAGTTTTAAAACGTAAGTAGGCATACATCAGGTAGATATTATTTAAGTTCATGGTAAATAGTATCAGAGTTTAACTTAATTATTATATAATGTTGAGCATTTCTGGTTCTAATTAATTATATACATAACGTCACAGCTGAATCTGCCTTGTCATCCCGATCAAGAAAACACAAATCTCGGATCATACAGGCCTCAGAAACTTACTTCGGTCAAGCGTATATTTCCAGTCCTTGTCATATATTTCAGGTCCATATATATACTTACGTAGGACCAAGAAGCCTACTTCGGTTAAAAAGTGCCTACTTCAGATCGTTTAAATTCACTTACTATGTCACATTTCAGCTTGCAATATTTCCTCGATCAAATTTTAGATAAGTTCCATTATCTAGTTCTCGGAAATCTATTTTGGTCAAAATCGTGTTGACATAGTTGAGTTTGCCTTCTCCTGATGAAGAAAATACACACATACGTAGGACTGAAAAGCCTATTACGACCTAGGGGGAAATCCCAGCTACTTACTATGTACTTTCGGTATAAGAGGGAAATCCTTATTAAGGTTTTGCAACATTCCAAAATAATCGTTATTAAAGTATTGTGTTACATGTTACACTTGTTTTTTTGGACTGTAGTCAGGGAAAGAATGAATCGTTGAGGCATGTTGGTATTCATTTCTCTGTTTTTCCATAAGCCATTATTTTTTAGGATTTCTTACAAATGAATAACGGGTTCAAAGCAAACGGATCTTTTACTCAACATTGGAAAAACTCAGACAGTATTAATTTCCTAATTATAGCAATAGCTCTAGGCGTAATATCCCCTTCATTGATACAACTTTTAATATAACACAAACTACAACTTACTTACGATTTTACATTGATGGGAGTTTCACTTGGAGACAGCATGTTTATTTGCTATTGAATAAGCTCAATGGGAAGGGGCCGAACTTAAAGCTGTGGAAGAATGGGATATCCCTTAAGATAGCTTAGGTTGTCACAACCTACTTCCGAAACGGCAGAAAGTGTTTTACAAAGGACATTCTGGGCCTTCTAGTTGGTAGAACTCAGGTTTGTTTGTTGAAGTCCTGAACTGATTTGTAAAATACAAAGTTGTTCATATGGTGAACTCTATCGACTTCATCTCGGCAGAAAGATTAAAGAGAGGGACTGAAGGTAGAAAACCTCTTTAAATATATGTTAATCACGCTTACAAGCATACGACTAACAAGCTCTACAAGTTTCTGTGAGAAACAACATGGGGAGGAGGGGTAATAGCTCTTCAGGTCCCAAAGCCCTTAAAGACTCAAGGGGGGATTAGGTGATGAACTTAAACCCTTCATCTACACCCACCACACAAGATGTGGATGTCTTGTCCCCGTCCCCATACACACAGTCATCCAATGTATTTGTAGATGGTACTTCCACACTTCCCCCAAAAACAACCACTGGAAGAGGGTGCCTAAGCATTTAAAGTAATGGTGCTCTTCACAATCCATTACCCTCCGCTCCATCCTTTCATCACCACCAAGGTCTTCGCACGTTCTACCAGTTGAGGCGGAGGGGAAGTGTGTATGGTCAAATCCTGTTTGTTTTAGAACCAAGGTCTTGCATGAGAGTAAACATAGTTCCAAGACTGATTTAAATGCGGTCATTCCGTGAAGCCATTGAGGTAGATTTCAAACATTAATAAGTGGCTGTTCGGGGTACAGAGCGTTTTGAACAAAAGGTTGCCCACAGAAATAACAAGTGGACAGGTGATCATGGTGAAAACAGAAATAAAATGTGCTATGGTGGAACAGAAAATTCAATACTATGATGATAATAGTAGAAGGCTCTAACAGAGTCAAAAGACTGGGTCAAAGGACTGAATATAAAGCTGCCTTGACTGAATACAATAAGGAGTTCCGTGAGTCCAAGCACAGGAGATGGATATTTCTGCAGCAGGATAGAAGCGAGTACTGCAGAAGGTCCTTCAAAGGGACCATACCAATCCTATTGGTCTCTTGTGGAAGGTTGTAGAGTGGTGAGTCCATTTGCAGGTGAGGAGCATACCAGAGCAACAAGAATAGCAAGTGGCAGCACTCTTTTTGAGAAGGGAGGATAGATCTTGTACATAGATGGATCAAGGAGAGTTGAAGGGGTGGGTCTGAATGTCAAAGGACCAAACTTCTAGCCTCTAAGGCCCTGGCTTCTTTCCTATCTTTCAAGCAGAAATGCTTGCAATACATTTGTGTACTTGGATCACAACTTGTATAGAAAAGGGTGCTAAGATCTACTATCAGACCGTCACGCTGCACTGAGATCACTCCGCAGCTGTACTTTTGTGTCCAAATTGGTCTGGGACTGTCTATTATTAATCAAAACCCAGGCTAACAGTAACAAAATTACTCTGACGTAGTTACCACAGCATGAGGGGAATATGGGAAATGAAATGGGTGGTTGTGGAGACTTCTCTCCACTGGAAAAGCCACTCAAATTTGCGAAGCGATTGAACAGATTAGGTGGAGATACTTGAATAGGGTACTTCTAAAATCTGCTGAGCTGGTACTAATAGCTCCTAGTTTATCAAGAGCCTGGATATATATATATATATATATATATAAAAACATTCTTTCTGAAATTAAAAAAAGCTATATACGCTTCAAAAAGACGTGAAAGTCATTGACACCTTATATCTTTCTTTTCCAGATCAGGAGCGTTTCACAAATCTTTTCCAACCTAGTGAATACATGATGACTTGCCTTGCTAATCTACGAAAACAATAAACCTAGAAAAAGAAATCAGGCTTTTATTATCAATCCAATTTAATGTGAGGTGAGAATCACTAAATATTAATGAATTTTTATCACTTGTAGTAACTTACTGACCCTTAATCTTTAATCTCTTGAAGGTACAAGGAATGCCTCTTAATCAATTTAACATTTCTACTACTATCAAAACTACTCAGGTAACATATATCTTTAATGTTATTTTGAACATTCATTCAAACATCACTCCTTGATGTCACCTTGAAAAACCTGGTATACAAATGCTTGGATGCTCATACAGCCTTATGCCATAATTTACACCACTCATTTTTGTCACTTTTTTCTACAGCAGTGTAGTATAACTATATCTTTCTGACATCCTACGTTAGTAGTTTTGTGAACACATTCTGTTACAATCATACTCGTCCAACATTTATTGGCCAACAAATCATCACAATGTGGCTCTGCATTACGTTTTAGAAAGACAACCTAGATTTGGATAGAGGGGTGAAATAGATATACTCTGTCATACTCTCCTTATAGATATAACAGTAACACATATATACTATTACTTCTATTCTTTATTTAATAGTTAATAACTAACATTGATAGTCAAAAAAGTACTAAAGAAACAAAGGTAACTAAAAAGTCCAAACATTATACATATTGAACATTTTTAAAGGTACTAAAAAGTTTAAATCATTATATGTTAAATGATTGCCCAATATAAAGTAACCAAATCACAAATTTTTCATATTTAATTTTGACTAAAATTTGATGCTTTCTTGATATTGTTGTCTAAAGGGCATGCCAATATGTCTGAAGAAGACATTGAAACACAAAATGAAGCTAAGTTTGTAGATTTACATAACTATGAACTGCGAAACATAAATTTCTATAACATATAGTTTTTGTTAATTTTAAATAACACCATAACATTCAAAACAATTCTATATTTCAATGTATTACATATTTGGTAATTAAAGAATATTAGAATTACAAGTATTTTATTTTATGTTGATAAATACAAATACTTTCTAAAAGAGATACCAAGAATGTGAACGCTGTTAAGAAAAAATAACAACAAAAATACTACAATAGTAATTGTACAAAGCACAATAACAAATAGCACTGATCTACCTGCGAATAAGGTGAGGTGTTATTTGTTGACCCGATGTAGTCTAGTGACCCAGGACTGTCCATCTGTAAAACATTAGTGATTAGGATTACCAAAGTAGAGAAATCACTATTAGGACACAACTAACTACTAATGAGCAAATACGCTACCAAATTTTGAAATTTTCACAGTGAATAGTTACTATCTGCATTGAATAATTAGTACAATAGCAAGGCACCAAAGATCTCTTACTCACCTTCAAAGTGAGTTTTATTTTTGAGAGGAGTGTTTAAACTAGGAGTCAGCCAAAGGATTTGAACAACATGAAGTATAAATGAAAATAGCAGGCCGTAGATAACCAGCACTTGTTTTATCAGTAAAATCATCAGCATTATACCAGGGAAACATACCATAAGCACCTAGTTGGATCCATCCTGTCTATATGGTAATATATACAGGTATACGGTATATGGTAATAGTACTCCATGAAACTCTCCATCAATAAATACCCTTTTGCCCAAATTAACAGCATAGCTCTCAGTACTTTGTGCACTTTACACTATACTTAAAATCAACATCTTTCAACAGTAAAAATAAACTGCTGTAACTTCTAAACATAAAAAACGTCAAAGTGTCATTCTCCAAACGACAGAATTCGGAATTTTTACAACAGAAAACTAAAATTTATACACATGGTCTTTTCTATTATACAACCACATTTAAACCAATTTTCCATACAAACACAATGATATGAAAGTATATTCTGATACTTCACTGGAGGTGACTATCTCAGGGATGGTTTTCTAATAACAATACCTATGGCGGTTATAACAATAACAATAATGATGGTTTCCATTCATTGCCATAAGCAGAGCATCACCAAAGGTGTTAGGAAGCCCATGCCAATGGCCAGAGGCATTTCTGTTAAACGATCGCATTTTTTCTATTACATGACTGCATTGTTTGAACAGTTTTCTAATAGAGCAGTTCTGACAATAACATTCTATAATTCCATACCATGTTTGTATAGAACATTGTTTAAGAAATGGAGTTGTATGACATGAAAGACCCTTTACATAAAGTAAAAGAGAATAATACAGCGCCCTAATAAATAATGATCTAACAAACCATTCACATTGACCTTTGATGCAATTCAATAAACCTTTTTAAGCTGTATTGGTTTGCATGGAATTTTAATAAATGGTACTTTAATTTGTTAATTAAATTGTAATATTAACACTATTTTAAAATGTGTTTTATTAATGAATGTACTGCACCAACTTCCATTAATATTTGAAAGTCAACAGAACATAGGTTTAAAGAAATATTTGTAAATATATAGGATGCTTAGCCATTTTCAGATGTTTCAACATAACCACCAACCGCATTACTGTCGATCTTTAGCTGTTTTTTCTCTATATTCATAGAGAACATCAGGGCAATTGTTACATATAAAAATGACACTTTCCACTAACACAGAAAACTTGCTCGAACATGCAAATAAAAATGTCAGTACCAACAACATTATTAAAATAATGTTGGTGCTCAATGAAAAGGACTAATTGTACATTTACCAATGATAAGAATGAAACCATTTGTTTTAATTCATTAAAAGCAACTTTATACATCTGAATATATTACAATACCTAGGAAACATTAAGATTGAAGCATATTAAACAGTGGTTGCCAATCAATGCTTTGAGATTAAAGGTTTGATTTAAAGTTATTTTCAAAAAATAACAAAGATATTGATTCATAAAATACGTTACAGGCCATTGCTAAATGGCTGTTTTGCAGATGCATTGGTTGAAATGTTAGTTAATAGCTAATGGACATAACTTAAAATATATTCCATTAACCCTTTGAATTCCGCAGCGTCACTAACTTCGACAGTACAAAAAGTGCGTAAAGTGCCGGCTTCGCTAATTTCAACGTTTCGTATTTCAATAATTTTGTATGTAGTAAAATGTTATTTCGGCCAACTAACCGGATAGCTGTATTCGATAGGTTCCAAAATATCGATAGATATGAGTTCTACGTTGTTTTCTTTACTCTTTGATCTGTGAAACATTATGCTTTTTGCGATTATTTTGTCTTCCAGTCATATTACATACCACACGTGTATCGTGTTGCGTAACGGCCGTTTTTGTTGTTTAAGTGCCAGTAACCAAGAATTTAAGTAAATACAAACTTAGTAAAAATAGTTATTTATACAGTGTTTTACCATATTTGTTTTATAAAAGTAATGTAGTGATTTGAGTTGTGTCCAAGTGAAAAAAATTATTTTTCAGTGTAAATCTAATAGGGTTATTTTGGGTTTTACTAAGTTGCAGACACATATGCATAAGAATGTAAGTAACTTATTACTCTACATTTACTAATCATATTGATTTGTATTATTTTGGATGTTTTGTTTTCTGTATTGTGAAAACTACACCATTACTATGTCATTTCTAAACTTTGATAAATGAAGTTTAATTTATAAAATGTTGGTACCGGGCAGCATTTTGTTTACAAATATGATGCTTTATTGTTTTTTACTGTAGAATCATATATTATACATGAATTTTATTTAGAATTTCACAGAATTTCTCATGGTAAAAAATCTCAAAAATCCATGAAAATAATTGTATGCTATTCTTAATTTTATTTCTAACAATTTATTTTAAAAAATCATGACAATCAAATGATTAGCTTTTTTGCAATCATGTTTTTTGTAAATGCTTGTAATTTGAAGTAAAATGTTACCTTCGGTTGAGCTAACTTACGTCATGTTTTTTTTTTTGTCAGTAAAAGAATGTTATAATATACAAAATTTGTTCAGATTTTCATGGTCTTTTTGGTAAAAAACTGAAATTTGTAGAAAGAAAATTTTGTTTGTAGTGATATGTCACACATTCTTAATTTAATTAGAAAAAACAACAAAATTATGAAAATCTGTTGGATAGCTAATTTACAACAGCTTTGTTTTCCAAAAGCTTGCAAATATTAAAAAAATTAACCCGGCACTTTATGCATATGACTTGGGAAAATGCCAGTGGCACAAAAAGGGTTAAACTCCTAAGAAATAAACTGATACAACAGAGTATCAAAGGACAGAAAAGACGTCACATGATAAAATGTCATATTATTGTATTCAGATTGTTTACAAATTTGTTCATACTGTGATTTTTTCATTGCCATTATGGTTACCCATAATACTAATGTAAAAATCTTTGAATTTTATTTTTACCTTTAATTTTGACATTTTTATTTTACCATATATTTCTGCAAAATCAACAGAGTTCTTCCTTGGAGACAAAGCAAGTCCCAAGTTTCAAGTCTCTGGGATCTTTCTATCAAGAGTTATTGTACAGACAGACAGGAGATAGACAGACAACAACCCAATATTAAGAAGGCCGTGTTAGGTTCTTAATAAATATAGTTCAAGAAAAAATATTGTATACGATGTTTAAAATTATCCTGGTGACTTTACACTTAGTCACTTTTACTTGGAATATTTGTTAAAAAAACAAGAATCAATTAATATATTAAACCAATTCACTTTATTTGCAATCTTATATTGTATAAAAATGTAAAATTACATAAAGTTCGGTAAAAAAACAATAAATACTATAATGAGACTGTTAGCGATTTACGAATAATACTAGTTTCGTACTAACCTTTATTAATCCTGTAGCTTGATTAATAAGTTATCACTTGACATCTTGACATACATTTTAATTCTAATATCAATGTTTTGATAGTATTTACACTATTTAAAAATGGTATAAGGTTTAGTTGTTTAGTTTATTCTTAACACTTGTGGTAGATAAGCACAATTGGTGATAAACTTCTTTACACTTCCCAAATACACTTCTTAACCTTTTCCCATCACATCCTTGAGCATTTCCTTCTTGAACAAACCAAACTCGGCAACAACATCATTGAGTAACTATATTTTAAATTATCTGCAATCAGGAGTCATTGAACAGGACATCTTTTGAAAAAAGCCTTGATGAACTATGTTTTATTTTATCTGAAAAAGTTATAGATTTTTTTCATGTATTTCCTATGGGGATCTGTAAATAAAGTTTATAGCTTGAATTTTATTCAATACATGAAAGTTTGATAAATTTTAGGTCCTACTGGTTCACTACAATGTGTTGACACATATAATTAAAACCATTAACCCATTGCGGATCGTATTGTTTTGGCGCGCTGGCACCAGCGGGCGCGAATTAATTCACGGTCAGCAGCCGCACGAACAGCAATGGTGTGACACATCGTATCGCTCGCTATTGTATACTAGAAAATTCAGCTGTGAAAGTATTCGTTCAGATGGAACATGGGCCTGCTGGGGTTTCCGTGATGTAGGAACGATAACACGCGAGCAAGGTTACGGCGTGGCAGGGATGATGTCTGAATCATAGTCTAAATAAAGCAGATCGGGCGAATCGATTGCAACATCCGGGCCATTGTCTAGACTAAACCCACCAACATGTACGTCTGCGTCGTTTAGTTGTGTTACTAACCTCAAAAGTATTATAATAACAACTGAGGAAAACACCCAATCAGAAGCGCTAAAAAGCAGAGAGTAAACTCATATGAATGATTTTTCAACTTCGACATACAACTGCGATCTGTAGGATATTTATAAAACTTTTGAAAATTCTAAACATAGACCGTTGTTAAACACTCTTAGTAGACAAGTGAAGACGATCGCCCGATCTATCAGACATTAACAGAACTATTTGGAGGGAAATTTAAAAGCAGATCGCTTTTGCGACCTCAGCTCGTCACCGTGCCGTTAGGCCCAGCCGCTGCGTGACGAGCTCAGCTCGTCAGTGATCCGCAATGGGTTAAGGATGCTGGATCCTCCTTTGGTCCTTGGGTGTTAAATGATGTGAAGATCCTAAATACAATTAGCAATCAGTGATTTGCTTATGAGCTTTGTAGTTGATACAGTACATCTTTAACGATTAAGGTATAGTTACAAGTTATAACAAATTGCAGCCCAAGGATTTTGAGTAAAATAATAAACTAATGTATTACTAAACCAAGTAAGTGACTGTGATTAAGATGCTTTGTATAGAAACCTCCAAAAAGATCATTAAAGGACTGAGCAGAATAAATTCTCAATAACTGCACTTTGATGAAACCACAGCACACTTTTCATACCGCAATAAGCACATAGCATGCAGAAAAGAATTCATGCAATTCCAAGCCAAAAAGGGATAGTTTGGTGAAGAATTAGAAAAATGTATGTTTCTAAACATTAAAAGTACACAATAAATATGTATTAATTTACCTTTTGATATGAAATAAGTTGAACAGAAATAACTATTTGATTACTAACAAAGCCATAAAAAATAAGATTTTTATATCCTAAATTGTTACTGTTGAATGAAGATATATTTCACCAAATTCACTTAAAACATTCAGGTTCATGTACATATGCCTTTAGTATCTCAATTACATTTCTCTAAGCACTGTACTATCTCTCCACAACATCTGAATTCGGAAAATTGGTTGAGAAAATAATTACTAGGAAAATAAATGTTTATTAAACTATGTAAATGTACACTAACCGACCTGTTAAAATTATAACTCAGTTTGTTAGATCTTAGGCTTGACATTTTGTCACAACAAGCTAGTGACTGTAGAGCCAATACACTACCCATTCTGGCTAATTTATATAATGCCTCATTACAAATCTCGAAATTCCATTGTATGATAATCTTGATAGTGGGGTTTTTCATTTAGGGCAAGAGGATGATGAAATCTCTTACCCTTTGGTCTCAAATAGGATGGGGATATGGGCCGTCTCCTCTTAAGATCCTAAGTTATATTTACCATGAGAAGGGATAATGGTACTTCCTCATGGTTAGGCTTGGAGTAACCTTTACAACTAAGGGATCCCAACCACTCCAACAGTCATTCTCCATAGTAAACTCGACCTACTGATCACCCTACATGTGGTCAGTGATGTGCTGCTCTTAGACATCCATTTAGTTTCCCAGGTGTGACACACTGGATTTAGATGTACCCAGTAGAGATTCTACTGAAAAGTATAAACCAGCCAGACGTACTCCTCCAGGGGTCATAGTCAATATGCTGTGACCTAATAAGTATTCCCAGAACAGTGTTCTGAATTGATACAAGTTATTCAGCTAGTTCAACTAGTAACTGATAAATTGACACAGGACAGCAAAAAGCACACTTCTGGATTTCAAAAGTTATCATTTGACTGTCTAGATGACACTGCAATAGTGACAAAAACCTTATATTGCTGGAATTAACATGTAGTCACAATCAGACAACAAACAAAATTAAATATGCACAACCTGATAAACTAAGGCGTACCACCACAAAATTCTATCCTCAGATCTGTTCTCAACATCATTCTGATAAACGACTCACGTAAATTCCTTCGAGATTTCCGTGAGATAGATATGTTCACCATTACACAGCTTTAATTGTTCTAAACAAAAGTAAAGAACAGTTAGAAGTAAATTCTTATATAATATAAAATACAGCAAGACTCTGAACGTATAATGTATAATATGAAGTTATATTTACACAACGGCAAGAAAGCACCACGCTATTCTATTAGAAGTCAATACCACTGTAAGTCATTTAAATTACCTTGGCGTAACAGTGGATTACAACCTAAAAATATACCATATCAACTGACGGTAAAAACTGAACTTTAAGTTACGTGTGATCAGACAAATATAACAAATAAAGCAATCGTCAAGTATAAAAGAGAGCATATTCATACTTTTTGAAACACATCTCAGGTACTGGCTGCTCGTCTGGGGAACAAGTGCCACAAATGTTTCAGGGGTTTGGTGGTACAAAAAATAAATAAAACCAGTAAAAGCCTTAAGAGATACCTGGAGAGAGGCTATTAAAGTTTGGTACATACTGGACACAATCTTTCATGATATTGTCATAGTATAGTACATGACAATCATACAAAATAAAACAAATACCCAGAGATTATTTAACAAATATATAAAACTTTACACTGTAAAAACACGTCTTAAGGTTTCACAAAGTTTATGTAACAAGTACAATATTCCAGTTATTTTGATTACCTACGTTCACTGATAAGTATGTTTGCTATTGCGTCTGTTCTATAACCTCATATTGCTTTTTCTTCTTTACCACTATGAGCGTTAATCTGTATTTATAATTATTAAATAAATTATTTTTCAATATATTTTTTTTAGTAAACAACATTATTTAAACATCTTATTTCCCTAAGAAAATTATTTTTGAATTAATGGGACTCATTCTCTCACGCATAGGTGCTATGCACCTATGTGGGGAAATATTTCCACAATAATTAGAGCAGTCTATATATATAAGTATTTAATTTTTTTTTGCAATTTTATGTTTTGGTGTTAATTACTTCCACAATAATTAGAGCAGTCTATATATATAAGTATTTAATTTTTTTTTGCAATTTTATGTTTTGGTGTTAATTACTAAAGTAATTTTATATTATAAATGTATAATTGTGCTCCTATGATTTATAAACTTTTGTACCATAATGGAAATAAAGATGTTTTTGATTGATTGATTGATATAGACGTTCTCCAAAGTAATTGAGAAAGTAGTATTGTCCCGGTTCACGAACCATCTCTCTGAGCATGATATAATCACCAAGCATCAGCATGGCTTTATAAAAGGACGGTCTACAACCTCTGCTGTGATTAGCCTAGTGGAGTTTGTAATCGATAAGTTGGAGTTGGGCAACACAATTAGTTCCATCCTTCTAGATTTCAGCAAAGCATTCGATTGCCTTGACCATACTCAGCTGTTGAAGAAGTTAGAAGGCATTGGTATCAGAGATGTTGCAGGAAGATGGTTTGAGAGTTATCTGTCAGACAGACATCAGGTGGTTGAACTAACACACACACAGAGAAGAGATGTACTCAATCAGTGAGATCCAAACCGCTTCCAGTTTTAAGAGGTGTACCACAGGGATCTGTCCTGGGGCCAGTTCTTTTTATTTTATTTACAAATGACCTCCCCATTCATTTGGAAGAATGCACAACAACCATAATGTATGCAGATGATACAGTTCTCCTCCTCAGTGATAGCACACCTCAAACCCTGGAAGTCTCAGCTCACATTGCTACAGAGATGGCTGTTCAGTGCTGTTATAACAACAATCTCATTGTGAATGAGACTAATTCCAAGCAGCTAGTCATGGGACGGAAGAAAGATGAGGTGGGATTGCTGCCAAACATCGAAGCTGTGGATTAAGCCAGATACCTAGGTGTTACAATTGTCAATGGTCTAAAATGGACCACACATGTTGACAACCTCTTTAAGAAGCTGAAGAAGCTGGCTTTGGGAATCTATGTAGTCAAGAGGATTAAGGCCATTAGTGATAAACAAACTGCAATTATGGCTTACTATGCAGTCTTTGACTCTCATTTTAGATATTGTCCTCCAGTTTGGGGGTATTCCAGTATAATAAATCTACAAAGACCTCTTATTCTACAAAAAAAGTGCATCCGAATTCTTGCAGGTTTACAGCCCAGAGATACTTGTCGATAAGCTTTCATTGAGCTTAATATATTAACACTAGTTTCTCTGTACATACTACAAATAATAATGTATGCAAACAATAACAACTTGACAAGGGGAAGAGACCTGCACACATACAACACCCGCTGGACTGCAAATTTCACTTTACCAGCACATAGAACCACATTGTATTCGGAGAAGCCATCATACATGGGTGCCAAGCTCTTCAAAATCCTACCCGAATTCATCAAGCCAAAAGAAGAGAGCAATGCCATCAAGAGGGAGCTGAGAAGATGGTTACTGAACCACCCCTTTTATACAATTGACGAATTCTTAAACTGGAGAACCCAGTGGAAATTTGAAGCTTAAAAACCACATTTGAAAGATTGACTCACACTAAATAATTAAATTTAAACCATACTCACTATGTATTTTGTAAAATGTTGACGCTATTGTAATTCTTGAAGAATGTACAAATAAAGGTTATTGTCTATTGTCTCTTAAAGCAAGGTTAGAGAACATCCATTTTAAACGTTAAGTGCTACATGCACTTGAGTCTTGAACAATACCAACTAGTGTTCCGAGAAGCATTTTCTTAGTATATGTATATATACAGAATATGGACATCTTGTTATATAATCTTATAAGTGAGTATGGACTTTATAATTTATAAAAAACTTGAGATTAAAATGGGAGTGTATTGTTTCAAAAAAGGCTGTTTTTAACTTCTGTTATAGAGTATTTTTAGACCCAGCGGTTTGATATAAAAATATTGTTTGCAATTTTTAAATATCAATACTATTAATTTTCATTAATAATGATATTTTGTAATTTAATGGAGATATTATGCTCAGTATGTTATGAGTGTTGATAAATAAACAAGGCACTATGTCTATAACACAAAGTGCTTGATTATTATAAATTGTCCTGTTCAGAAATACAGTAGCGCCTTGATTATCAACTTCGGATCTTGACACCCTAGGTTATTCGACTATGTCTATTTGCGCTTCTAGTCGAGAAGCACGTCAGCGCTATCAGATGTTAGTTTGTTTTTTTGTCACAAAAAGCAGAAGTTTCTTTGTCAGGAGCCATAGCCATTTTATTGATTAGTTGAGAGATGTCTCTGCTGACCTGTTCATTTTAAGTGAGTGTAATTTTCATTTTAAAAATTACAATAGTGGAAGTAAATGTCACTTTGTAAGTGTAATAATGGTAACAAGTGTCATAAAGACAACAAATACAAATAGAAAACGTATTTTGTGTGTAATAGTACAGAAACTATGTGTTTTACAAGACTGGAAAAAGGTGATTCAATTGCTAAATTACATCTGAAATGGGTGTTGGTGTAACAACCATTAAAGACTGGAAAAAAGTGAAAAGATCTCAAAGCTTATGCAATAAAAGTAGAAAATGAACACGTTATAAAGACCATAACTGAACTGTTACTTACTGAAGATGTGTGGGTATGGTTTTGCCAAGAAAGACGTAAAGGCACTCCACTGTCAGGGCTCATTTTAAAAGATAATCCAGTTGCATAAAAAATTGGGCGGTGAAGAAACTAAGTTTACAGCAAGTGAGGGTTAGCTTTGGCAATAGAAAAATCGCCACGACGTTACATAAAACTTTCAGCCAATGATGATGCTACTTAACAGTTTTTTGAAGTTTTAAAAATGTATGTGAGAAAATAAGCGGTTGATTGTTTTTGAGAATAAAGTTCTCCGAAAAATATTTGGACCAATATGTGATGAAGGGGTGTGGCGAATAAGAAAAAATAGAGAATTACGCAATGTATACCAAGATCCTGATATTGTGGCTTTGGTGAAGGCAAAGAGAATTAGCTGGCTAGGACATGTACATCGGAGACAGGAGGGCACAAGGTTAAAAGAGGTCTACCAGGCGGTACCGGCAGGAAGGCGCCCTTTGGGTAGGCCAAAGATAAGGTGCGATCAAGTGGTCGAAGATGTGACCCGGTGTGGAGGGTCTGTGGATCTGGCGGAAGACGGGGGGCGTGGAAGAGGCTCATAGACGAGGCAAAGAATCGACTGAGATTTGTTACGCCCCGGCAGTAAGTAAGTAAGTAAGTAAGTATGTAAGAAAATAAACTTGTACCAGATCAACTCTAACATATATGTCATGTCTCAACTATAAAATGCAACCAAAAAACCTCTTGTTTCATTGAATGTCTCAATGTCTTGGGAACAAACGTAGTGAAAGACTGACTGATCTTTGATGAATTTTTGTACAGAAATTATGGAAATCTGTAAACATTTGACATTGTATTGTTTTACGTTAATATGACACACTTTCTAAACTTGATGTTTATGAAATAAAGATTCTGATTATCTGATATTTTTAGTGTTCCAGACAACCTCTGGCCCCGTAAGTAATGGATAATCGAGGCACTACTGTATTTTTAAACAATACCAATATAATCAACCAGTCATTTTAGAAAGCACACACAATCACACGAAAAAACAAAACAAAATTCACACACACTCAAAAGCAAAAAACTCTCAAACTAGTGGAAATACCAGGTTTGTTTATTTGATTCTGTTTCATCAGAATAACATTTTTTTTCGTGTTTGAGTATGTAGTTGACAATACTAAATTATCTTATTTCAAAATTGTATTGTCAGTTGAAAGCCAGTTTTGAAAAAAAGTAATTTAAAAACTGAAAAGCGAACAAGAATACAGCTCACTTGATCTTTAACACACAACCTTCTGCAACTGGAAAATATTGATGATACCAGTGCCTGACGACTTCTCGGAAAATCAAGCTGGCAAAGACTCATCAGTTCATCTGGCTGGACAAGAACATTTCTAATGTAGACAACATTTTTTAAATACTCAACACACAAATTTAATTAGGTGCATAGACACCATTAGGAAATATATTGAGTCGTTAAGAGGATTTGGTCAAAACTTCTTATTAAAATCACTTATTTCATATACATATGAAGTGCCAAACATGTCACAATTGAAAGGTTTGTTTTTTCTCCTGGCTTGTGCAAAATTATCTTTAAAGTGGTCGTGCTCATTTGTTGAAACAAGTACTGTTTGAATTGTAATGAAATTGCTCAGATAGTTTGTGTCCAATAAATATTTTATACTATACTGGTGTTTTTTACTAAGTTTTCAACAGAGGCCAATTTATTATTAAAGAAAACAACACAATTATTTAATTTTTATTTCCTTTTTATCTATTCAAACCTATTTGCCGAATTTGATTTCTTTAGCTTAACTAGTTTTAGAGATAATATTTTTATAAAAAATACAAAATGGCGGCTAGCGGCTAAAAAAGACATTTCTCAACCTATGTTTATATGACATTATTTGTTTGAAATGATGAGTACTATCAGTCACAGAAGTTTGTGACATCCTTTTTATAACACTCTGTATATGAAATAAGTGATTTCATACATACATACATATGTGTGATTTTTAAGTTAATTAAAAAATGTAAACAAAAAAGAATAATTCAATTAGATAAAGCATGACTATGAAAGATATGTTATAAATATTGTATTTTAAAGTGAATGAATACACAAAAAATATATTTTTTAAACATATCTTTAAAGTACATACATATTTTATAAATTATTACTATGATATAAAAATTTAATTATGAATATATCTGGTAAATGCTATCAAGGTTAGTGCCACATCAATGGTAGCGTTGCACAAGTATTTATTTTTAAACCGATTAGGTTGAATATTTGGATGTAGGATTATTATAGGTCAGGTTAAAATTGTATAAAACTGACTAAATAAAAAGTAAACAGTGATAAATGAGATGAAAAACTAAGAAAAAAAGACTAAAAGAAAGCAAGGAGAAAGTTAGGAAATATGAACACATACATTTTACTTTTCAATTGCAGCAGTTGTTCAACATAACGTTCTTTTAACTTTTCCTTAAGATATTTGTAGATCCTTCAATAAACTAATAGAAACTCTTATTTTAGGGATAAGTTTGTAGTTTATAGCTCATTAACTTTGCCACCACAATGTCCATTTTAAATGTAACATTATTAGCTAAACTGATCATAAACTATTTCTATAGACACCATTAAAAATCAAAATGCTTTTGAAATAAATTTATATAACACGTCTTGAGTTTTGAGTTTCAAGCATAAGTAAGTCAAGAAGAAGGGCCTTAGGCAAAAACACTGATCTACACAAATTGGAGTGGAAAAGATATCAAAAGACACAAGCACATGAATACATTCAGACTAAACCACCAAGATTTTATAAGAAAATAAAATTGAATCCATGCATAAATTAAATATATGATGTCTACAAGTGTTCACAATAAATAAAAAAAAAAAAAATAATAAATGTACAAAAATGCAGGATATAGAGAAGTGAACTTTGTAACTGTGGATGTAAGGAGGAAAGAGTACCTGTAAATGAGCGGTCCAGGAGGGGCTAGCTTCGACTAGGGTGTGAACGAGTTGGCACCAATCCTGGTGTAGCAGCAACACAACACGCAATAGCACACAGACACACGATAGCACACACAACTCAAGCACAGAGCACAGAGGCAAGCCTAGACCACACACAACTGTGTCACAGTGGCCTAACCCTAGATTATCTAAACTAAACTTTACCATGTTCAACCTCAAATTTTGTTTGGAAATGACAAAAACAATGAAGTAGTAAGTTCATATAAACAAACTGTTATCTTTAAATGTATGTAATCCACAAATTCTTCTATAACATGCTTTCAACTTATACACTTATCTTAATAATTTACAAATCAGCTCAGTTAATTCACTCCTTTTGCATGAATCTTTAATTCCTCAAAAAGGCAATTCTCACAATTACAATTGCGCTAACTAGAGAACGAGATCCCAAGTTTTACTCAATACAAATACTCAAAGAATAAAATATATAACTTATTTAAAATCAGAAACAAGCCACTGGTAAGAACACAATATTGAACAGTGTACAGGGATATTCAAATAATTTAACTAATGGATTGTTCATTGAATTTCATTGAACAGCGAGCAATTAATTAAGTTACTCAGCTGACTAATGACAAGGTTTAAATAATAACATCAGTTATCTGTTAAAAACAACAGATTCAAAAAAGAATCTGGGACATAAGGATTAAAGAGACAAGTTCTACAATATATACTTTTTACGTTTTACAATTTCCTCATAACACGAAAGTCTGTTTTCTTTTGAAAAAAAAAAAAAATATGTTAAATTTTTAGGGAGTTGATAACTGCATTGTGATGAAAAACTAAAAACGAGTGAAAAATATCATCATCTTTATGCACAACTAAAAAAAAGGGAAAATAAAATAATCTATGAAAAAATCATTTTTTTAAATCAATTCTGTTCCTAAATTTGATAAATTTGCTGTGTTGACAATGTTTTCTAAAGACTGAATATTTTATTACTAATGTAAATTTTTCTCAGAAAGTAACATACCTAAAGACCTAAAATTGTTGCTGTAGCTTTATATTATAAAATGAATTCTGATAAGAAAAATCATGTAATTGAATCCAGCAATAAGCACATGTTAGCAACATATATTTTTGTTACATGACCTTTAAAAATAATTTTTTGCCCAAACAATTTTATCTGACCATGATTATGGTTATCAGGGTTATTTGATATGCATGAAATGTTCAGAACAACTTCATATTACTACAGGGAGTACAATGATCCAGCAAGACTCATCTAAATAAGCATTTTAACAGTCTAAGAATCAATAAATAAAAGTGTCCGGTTTCCAATACCTATTTAGGTGAGACTTGCTTGTCGTTACCAGTCTTAAGACTTTTTACAAGTAGACTTTGTTGCAGGTATAACTTCACAATAAGCAAAAATTAAACAATACACGGTGTTTTCTTTAACAACACTTATCTATATATCAATAGTACATAGATATGATGTAATGTGTATATTCACTCTGATGATAATGTCCAATGTTTTCAGCTCACAACAACCAAAAGTCAAGAGTGTTTCAGGTCTTTCTGCCTCTGATATGATCCAGTTATGCTAAAAGATAACTGAGGCTCCCTCACAACAATGTTTGCCTGTTTTCCTAAATATGTGTTGTTGACACTCTTGTATGAATTAATGCGCAACCCGGATGTATCTCGTATGTATTCAACATGTCAATAACGATTTTTGTAAAATCACTTTACTCAATGAAAAGAGCATTTATTTTGACAGTGATTGAAGGACGAGATATTGTAACATAACATACTGTGATTTCATCCACTTGGATGCTTTACAACAATCAATTGTACAAGGGTTGTCCAGAAAGTAACAATGTTTAGGACTAGCTCATTAGTGAATGATGCTAGAACCGATATCTTAGTAAAAACATTACAGTATGCATCGAGCCGTGGTAGCAGGCAGCCTGCATATCTCCTACTTTTCTCACTGTAACTAGTAAAAATGTGCAATGCAACTGAAAATCCCGCCACTTCTGAAGTGCGTTCAGAGATTATGTTTTTGTTGGCAAAAAAAAAAAAAAAAACAAACTACAAACCGGTTGAAATCAATCGTGAACTTGCTGATGTTTATGGGAGTTAAACAGTTGTGTATTGCTTTTAGAAATGGCCACATTGTTCACGATGGACCACATGGTCAGTCTAGGGTGGTTAATGAAGACTTGTCGACAAAAATCAATGAAACAACTCATGAAAATCGCTGTTTAACGAAGTTTCATTCATAAAATTGTCGTGAAGCTTAGCCTCCACAATGTGTACCAAAAAATCCTTCCAGATAAACCCCCCTCAAAACAAAGGCTTCCTGCATTGTATTAGTTAGAAGTTATAGAAGATATTTTAGTTCATTGCTGAAATAGAGATGTAATGATGTTAGAATAAGTATAATAATGAACCAGAGCTGAAAAATATTAAGGTCGGGCTAAGATTTTGTTACACACTAAAAAAGGTTGAGGATGTTTGATATTTTTGTCACAAAATTAATTTATGTATATAGGTTCTAGAATTACTTAGAAAGTGGAATCTCTACTGGATTCTCAACTGTTACACGAGCTAATTAAAATTACAAGCTAAATTATATGGCAGAAATAATCAAGATCCTTCTGAGTTAGAGAAAGAGACAAAGTGCAAACCGTTATCTGCAGTACAATTATATATAAGCCTATAAATACTAATACAATCATAAATGTATTAACCCAATGTTTTGGTTTCTCATTTATTATCACTCATTTTAACCTCACTTCTCATTTCATGTTTCAAGTTTATTCATTAGCCATGTGCTATTTTTAACGTTTGTAGAAAGTTTACAATCAACTAATTCTATTACCTTAATTTAATGACAACCATTGTTATTTAAGTGATTTAATGTGGTTTGTTGTGCAAATTCCATATTAGGCAACTTATAACTAATACTATCAGAAAATACTTACCACGCCCTAAGAACAGACATAGAAGGAACAGTCAAAATAACAATTTATTTCTTCAAAATACCTCCACTTACTTTTAAATATTTGTTAACATGCTTCTATGATTTATTACTAACTTATTAGCAATTTTAAAAGTGTAAGCATATGATAAATTACTAACATGCATTTTAATTAAGAGATTCCTAAAAATTTAATAAACGTCAAACATGCAAATTTGCTTTTTAAAGGCATTGAAGAATATAAACTCATTATTTTGACTTTTTAACAATATATGAGAAGTAAAGACAAGCTGTGATACTCACCATACTGAACTGTTCAAAGTGTTGCTGAAGAGCATTGGCTTGTGCTTGGCTAATGTAGTAACTGTTGTGCTCAGAGAAGGGTATGGGCCCGGTACTGGATGGAGACGAGGGACTCTGCGGACTACTACTCAGCGGACTCGGGCTTCCATACTACAACAAAACGTGTACAAATGATACATAAAAAACAAGAATATGCTATTGGAACTATATTATGGTCCTGACAACATGTAACTTTCTCTCCTTTGCAGCCAATGACTGGATAGCTAAAGAGGATAAGGGGATAGAAAATAGAAGAGGGCAGGAATTATGAGTAGAAGGGTGCGTAATGCAAACAATACTAATCTCAATTAAACTAATCCATTTGAGGAATAGGTGGACAATTCTTTTGACTTTCTACAGCCCCTCAAATGATGATAGTAAGTTTGTCCCTCTAACGGTCATATGAAGGCTGTCCAGAAAGTAGATTATGTTTCGCTCTGTAGCCGCTAGGAGCGGGAACATTTTTATGTGAGGGTATTTCTCCATTCAGTGACTATCCAGCCGTGCTAGTGAGAGGTCACTGTCACTTCTTGTTGTTTTGCAATAGCAATTTAAAATGTGTGATGCAATCGAAAATCCTGTGAGTTATGAAAGGCGGTCGGTAATACGGTTTTTGTTGGCTAAGCACAAAAACCAATTGAAATTTATCGCCAACTCTGTGACGTTTACAGGAACGGAGTGATTGCTGAAGTTGGAGTGCATCAGTGGTGCATTATGACTGTGAATGAATCTGCATGATGACAAACAAAGTGGATGGCCAAGCATTGTCACCCAATGAAATTGTCTCTAATGTCGAGAAGATTAAAGATGACCGCCTATTGACAATAACAGAACTCTCGCTTAGTTTTCCTCAAATTTAAAGGAGTTTGTTACACAAAACTGTTATGAAGAAGTTTGGTTACCACACATTTTGTGCAAGATGGGTACCGAAAACCTAACAGAAACCCATAAAAATTAGAGTATGGCTGCTTCATTGACATTTTTGGACACTTACAAAAAATGTGGAGGATTGCTGCTCGATTGAATCCTTAAATATAAAAACGTACTCTACTTTCTAGATAGCCCTTGTAATAATAATTAAAATGTTCTAAAATAAAGAGAACCATACGGCTTCAATATTAAATCAGTTAAATTTTTTCTAGTTCTTCAGCAGCTGCTACAACTCAAATTTAAAATTATTATTTTTTTAATAGTTTGATGTTTATACTTTTTATAATTTTTACAATACTACTTCAGAAAGGTGTTAATATTACAGAAATATTGTAATTTAATAAATGTGTTAAAGGTATTAACAGATCCTTAATTATATATGTGCTTATACGTATATATCTTATATCGCTTGTTTTGAGGTGGAATATATAAGGCGGAATTTTTTTCCTAAATCTCAGAAATGCATAAAAGCACTGTTTTCAACCACATACTTTTCAAACTTTTGCGAGAGAAGGCAAAGACCTCCAAAAGTCCCCGTAATTCTAGAACGTATTTCATACACCTAGAAGAAACAATATATGAAACTACAATGAGAATCTTTATTTTATTTATCAGGGATAAATTACACTGGGTTCCTTTATCATGCATAAATTCCTAAATAGCATTAGTTTTGTATAGAATAAATTTGACGTTTGTTTCCAGGCAAATAACATATCATTATTTATATTCAATTCATATTTTTAAATATCCCTACATTTTTAGTACGAGATAAAATATTAGTCTATTACTTATAATATATGGGTGAAAATGCAACAACCAAAGGGAAAAAACAATATGTTGTTCTACAACTTTATTCATAATAGTTGTTTTCAGATACATATTACAATAAATATATTCATAGTTAAATTATTTTTCAATTTTGATATATAATTAGTCTTTAGGGATAGTGGCTATTTTCTAAAATAACATAATTATGCAACAGATTTGCATAATTCTTTAAAAATTTTTCACAATTAAAGTGATGAATATGACATGTCCTAATAATATTGAAACAAGAAGAAAAACATAAAAATTTGGATCTGTCTTAATTTAGCTAGAAGCAGCCAACATTGTTTGAGAGTCAGCTGGATTGTTATTGAGTTCTCCCGGTCATGTTTACATCGTCTTTGCATTGGTTTTAGTTTGTTTTAACACCTTTCAAGCTATTACAATAATTGTAATTATTATGTGATGATTAGTTTTGGATGTAAAGGCACAATTTTGAGTATGTTGTGAGCCATGTCTTCAGTCAATATTAAGTGTGGCCTATATTCATTGAACCTGCCTCTTAATTCAGTAATGGCAACCAATTTCATAAACGTTTTCAATTAGGTTTAGGCCTAGATTTTGAAATGCATCTTTTGCTAAGCCTTTTCAAATCACTGTCAATATTTTCAAAATTATTATAGTATAAAAGTCTATAAATTTCACTATCTTTAGTATTACTTGTTCTAGTCTCATCGGTAGATCAACGTAAAACAATTATGTTTAGTCTAGTCCAGAAATAATTTAAAAAATACAAACAATATGACCAGTGTGTAGACTTATAGACACACTCAGGAGGGGGGCAAATGAGGTAAAATAAGTAACACGTCAAGTGTTTAATAAATTATAAAATAGAAACTGTGATTTTTTTATGCAAAAATACGATGTTGACAGTCTTCCCTGATTAGAAGTAGGCTACCCTTGGGAAAATATGGTTCTAGCAAATAGGCCATAAATAAAAATGAGAATTCACTAGAAATTGACAGCATGAAAACCATTCTTAGAGTCCGAAATTTGATCAGTAATCCAAATAAAACTTATACACCAGTAATGAGTACTGTGGGTGTCAGACCTCTCCTTGCAAGACCTCTATATACTTTATCAGTTTGAGGAAGTCCAGTGTCATGTTCAGTTTCTGGTTGGAATTAACAAAGTTAAAACGTGTTTTTGTGATACTTTAAGTTGAAATGGAGTGAAGTGAACAAGAGCGTATTATGATTCTGATGATGCGAGGCTGCCAAGACCAGGTGAGATCTTATGATGAAGTAAGGAATTTATTTAATGACACTTATCCCAATCGAAATCCTGTACCTAACTCAGATGTTCAAAAAACAATCCAACGTTTCCAGGAAACAGTCAGCGTTACAGACCGCTCAAAACCTGAATGACCAAAATCGGCTTCAAAACGAAGCATTGTCACTTGACGTTTTACAGTCTGTTGTAGAAGATCCTCATGCCTCAACAAGAAATGTTTCTCAAATATTAGGTATATTTCAAACATCAGTTTGTAAAGTTTAACATGACAGTGGTTATAAAGCTTACAAAATTAGTTTAGCTCATGAGCTAAGTGAGGACGATTTTGAGTCAAGTACAATTTTGTGAAATAATGGTGCGCAAACTTGATAATAATACAATTCTATTAAACTACATTGCTTTCTCAGATGAAGCAACTTTCATGTTAAACAATAACATAATGCTCGTTATTGGACTGATGTTATTGGTTGGATAAGAGAGCAACACACCGAGCACCCTGAAAATTTTAAACATTTGGCTTGACATTGTGAGGGATCAGTTTGTTGGGCCCTGTTTTATTGATGGAAAACTTAATGCCAAGGTATACCAGGAAATGTTATAAAATGAGGTTTATCCAGCTGTCCAAGTAGCAACCAACAACTCTAATGAAGTTTGGTTCCAGCAGGATGGAACACCTCCACACTATGGCCAGCATGTCTGTGAGTATTTAAACAATATTTTTCCAAATTGCTGGATAGGCAGAAGAAGAAGTATCGAGTGGCCACCAAGATCGCCAGATCTATCTCCACTTGACTACTTTGTGAGGGGTCACATTAAAAACGAAATCCAGTGCATTCATGACCTTAGGGACAGAATAGTAGAGGAATTTCAAAAAAATCCTGCGGGAATCCATACAGCATGCTGTTTAAAAATTTCTACAACGGGCTTTGACATTGTTAACTGTCCTGGGACAGCAGTTTAAACATCAGTTAGTAAGTTTAAAAAAAACATAGGTTAGTAAGTTTTAGCTATTTTATTGCTTAATGTAATTGTAATTACTAGTGCTACTGTAACTGTACATTCAACAGTTTTTAACTGCCCCCCAAAAAGCCCATTTTGGGGAAACGGTTAGTTTTTGTCTCCAAGAGGAGTGTCCTGAGTGTTCTATCTTTGTTCAATGAAGGTTGAGCAGGATTCATTCATGCTTTTAACTTAATTAATTTCAATGAGCTGTTGTTTTGTACTGGGTTGAGATAGAAATCTCTAGTTTCCACTCTTCTTTTTTTTTATAAAGATCTTTCAAATGAGGTGTCACTTAATGGGTTTTTACGTTTAAAAATTCTGAGCCGCCCAAAATCCCATTTTGGGAAAATAGGCAAAGTTGTAACAATGTCTGGAAAGTTCACTTCTACTTGTATTTCCTAGAAAAATGACCCGAGTCCATCCTTCCATCTTTTATATGTTAAAAACAAGCAGAGAGTATCCATACTTTTGACTTACACCATTTTTATATATATATATATATACAGTAGAGTCCCGGTAATCCGAGGTGAATGGGACCGAATGTACCTCGAATTGTGAAGAACTCGAATTATACGGAACACTTTGAGAAAAATTGGGTTATAATTAGAACTGAAGGCAAACAAAAGAAATATGCTTTTATTACAAATACCAGCATTAAGAAATTACTTACAGAGGTCCAAAGATGCAATGTTTACTTAAAAAAACTGTCTAGAGTTTTTTGTTTCACCACACTGCAGCGTTTGCGGGCAGCCATGTCTCTCCACCGCCGAAGCAATAACGTGTCTGCCGCTGTCGTCTCTGCTTGCTGCTCTACGTAGCGCAGGGCCGCATCCAGTGCCGCGTAGCCGTCGCTGTGAGTCATTGCCGGGTCTGTCTCCTGCACACTTTCTTCTTCCTCACTCCCGTCAGCTGTCATGTCTGTGACCATCTCAACTATGGTGTCGTCTGTTGTCTCTAACTGTTCGTCCCTACTCATCCACTCTCCAATATCAGTTTGATTTGTCCCATTGCAACCAGGAAGTCTGTTTATTCAATTTATTAACGGTAGATCGTCATCTTCATCATCATTTTCAATTTTACACACTCCTATTTTCTTCCATGATTTATGGATTGTTTCTGGTTTAATTTCGCTCCAAGCTTCAGCGATCCAATAAATTACATCCTTGATTGTGACTTTTTTCAGGAAATCTTTTATGGTTGCCTCTCCTTCAATTGTTTGAAACATTGATTGCAACAAACGGCGTCTGTACTTTTTTTTCAAAGTTTCAAGTACGCCTTGGTCCATAGGTTGAATGAGGCTGGTCACGTTCGGTGGCAAACACATCGTGCGTATGCCATCGCATTGCAGTTCCCCTTCATCTGGGTGTGATCCTGCGTTATCAAGTGTTAAGATGGCTTTAGAGGGTAGGTTGCTTTTCTTCAAAAACTTTTTGGTTTCAGGAACAAATTCACTATAAAACCAGTTTTTAAAAATTTGTTTGTCCATCCATGCGGTTTTTTGGTTTGTATAAGTTGCTGGAAGCGTTGAAATAGACATGTTTTTAAACGCACGAGGCTTAGCAGACTTGCCAATGACAGTTAGTTTTAATTTATGGCTTCCCGACGCGTTTGAAGCGGCTAGCACAGTCAGTCTCTCTTTGCTTTTTTTGTGACCCGGAGCAGCTTTTTCCTCCCGTGAAGCTAGAGTTTTTGATGGCAAAGTTTTAAAATTCAAACCAGTTTTATCACAGTTGTAAATCTGATCAGGTGTTAAATTTTCACTTTTAATAAGATTTTTTAACTTTTCACAGAACTGAACAACTGCCTCGGAATCCGCCGAAAGTTTCTCCCCACACATTTCTAACTGCCTCACGCCATAACGTTTTTTTCCAACGGTCAAGCCATCCTAATAATAATAATAATGTTGTCTTTATTTTCATCAAGCGTTTCTTCAGTTACATACAGAACAACTGCTTTTCAGAACAACTATCGTCAAATACAACATATACATGAAAATTAAATACAAATAAATAAAGAAAATCTATACATTAAGCAAAATTCTGTCTCATCTTATTCTTAAATGTAGCTATTGAACATTGTTTCACGTTTGGTGGGAGGTCGTTGTACAATTTCGGGCCGAAAATAAGAGAAGCTCCTCCTTCCCAACTCCAGCCTAACTTTGGGAAAGTGAAGAAGATTCCCATGGTGGGTTCTGCGCTGAGAGAGACCTCATCCCGAAATGAGAGCTTCTCACTAAGGTACTGAGGCTCCTGATTAACAAGAGCCTTGTGGACCATGCAACACGTCATGACCCTGCAGACGGTCTCTAACCGACATCAATCCCAGCGGCATCTCTGTAAGGAGAGACATGCTCAAATCGTTTCAAATTAAAAATGAAACGGATAGCAGAATTTTGCAACTTTTGAATGCGATGCATGTCTTCTCCAGAAATGCTATTCCCGTAGGCTGGGAAACAGTAGGCGAAAACGGACAGGACTAGTGACTTGCATGATACGTAGTTTCGCAGACTCAGGTAAAAAAGATCTCTAAATCTGTAGAGTCCCCTCAGTCTACCGAGTGCTCGTTGACAGGCATGCGTGACATGGTCAGAGAACGTGAGGCCGCTGTCCAGCACAACGCCAAGAGTTCTCGCCCTATCAAATACAGCCAAACTCTGGCCATCAAGCCTCACCATCACTCCTCTTTCACTGAGGGACTGCACAATGTTGTGTGGCGCCGTATGCAACACAGTGCACTTGCCTATGTTTAGTTTCAGCCCATTCGCCATTGACCACCCCAATATTTTTTCAAGGTCGACATTGATCATATCAATGGCTGACACCATCTGCGATGGCTCATAAGACAAGTGCAGCTGCGAGTCGTCAGCATACAAATGAACTGTGCAATTTTTGCACACAGCTTGGCATATCGGCTGTGTACATATTGAACAGAATAGGCCCTAGGGCAACTACCTTGAGGAATGCCTCGATACTTCACAAGCGGGGTTGATGTTTCACTCCCTAAACGCGTCACCTGCAGCCTGGAGTCTAAGTATGACCTTATCCAATTGACTACGCTCAAGTCAAAGCCATAATAGCTCACCTTCGCTAAAAGCATCTCATGCTCCATTGAATCAAAGGCCTTAGAATAATCCAACATAACAATGGAGTTATATTTACCCCTGTCTTTGGCGTCAATCATATCACTGAAAAGATTTGTCAGGGCTGTACATGTACTATGATTGCGCCTGAAGCCCGATTGCAGCTTCGGTAAAATATCCGATGTTTTCATAAAACTGTCTATTTGTCTAATGGCAATCTTTTTCCAGTATCTTAGACATGGCTGGGAGTATTGAAATTGGCCTAAGCTGGTCTACCTGATTGGCAGCTTGCCCTTTCGGTATTGGCCCGAACAATACTTGTTTTCCATGACTTTGGAAACCCGCTGCCAACCAGGGAAACGTTTACCAGGTGTGTAATGGCTTTGACTGCGTAGGGGCTCACTGACTTGATCATGTCAATCGAAATTTCATCGCTGCCCACAGCTTTAGATTTTATTTCATTCATTGCCGAAATAACGTCTCTTTTACTGACAGCGTAAAACTTAAATTTATCTCTAATTTTCTTCTCGGCCCTTGGTTGCAAAAAATTCCCATAATCTCTTTTTTGCAATTCTGATCATATTATTCAGTCGGTTTCTTATTTCTTTGTACCTCTCCCAGTCATCTATATGCCCGTACTTCCAATATCTATTTCGCAACTTATTTTTAACCTTCGTCATCTTTCGGATGTCATCGTTTCGCCATGGGGCTTTTTTCTTGGACACTTTCTTACATACTACAGGGGCATTTTTTGTCATATACTTTCCTGATATTATTTGTTATCCATGCCTCCACAATATCAACGTCTTGTTCGTTCAATATACCATCCCAGTCACAAGCTGCTATCTCGATTACAACTTTTTCTGGGTCACAGCTGCTAAAATCTCTATATTTAATAAATTTGTGTTCTATTTTGTTCTTTGTAACCCCAACAATGCAATAGGTTAACTTGTGATCTGTAATGCTTACGCCCTATGATCCTTAATACTCGAGACATCCACGACGCCGTTCCTCTTGACCTCAACCGACCTGTCCACAATGATGTGGTCTAACAATGTGGCTGAGGTTGTTGTCACTCTGGTGGGCTCATTGACAATCTGTGACGTATTGGATTCTTTCAAGAGTCGGCAGTAATATCGAGATACGTTGCTTGTTTTTTTGACATGAGATCAACATTCATATCTCCTAAACATATCACACCCCTCACTTCGATTGCAAGATCCACGAACAGAGAGTGAAACAAAGAAGCGAGACAGGTATGCCTACCTTCCTACACTTGCTGTAAAATCTTCCTCACCTTCAATGATTTCATTGCGAAAGTACAATGCCTTTTCCTGTAAAGTAGATCCGGAAATAGGACAACCTTTGTTTCTTTGTTGACAAAACCATAAAAATAGGGCCTCGCTAGTTTTTTCATACTCTGCTTTCTTCATAGACTTCCGCTCATTAGTACACTTTTCCGAGCACTTTTCTGATGCAAACTTTTCAATTTTATCGCGATTCCTTCGCCAGTCACCAACTGTCACTTCACCAACTCCGTACTCGGCAGCTAATTTTTTTAACGTTTCACCTTTATCAAGTCTTTTAAGAGCTTCTAGTTTTGTTTTTATCGGTACAAACTTTCTTTTACTTTTTGAACTCATAGTTCACTGTACAATGAACACATAAACACTTCAGAAAATACTTTTGTACTAAAACTTAATATTTAGACAAGTATTGTACGTTGTAAATAACAGACGGGTAAGCGCACTGCGATCGTAATCTAGAATAACCGTACCGCAGTCGAACGTGATGAGCAACGGACTGATTTATTTTTAGACAATACGGGGCGCGATGTTCTGTGGCCTTGACAATAGGGTGGGGGTGGGGCGTTGCAAATAAAGTGGCACTGATGAGTCAGGCTGCCGGCTTCTCCAAGTAGCCTAGCACTCAGTTTACAGACATGCGCTCGAGTGTGTTGTACAAATATGTCAATATCACATTTATTTTTTTACGTGTGTTGGCTCGGATTTAACGGAACCTCGGACTACCGAGACTCGAACTATCGGGACTCTACTGTATATGTTTTTAATTTTGCCCGATTTTGAGCCAGTTTTAGAGTTAGTATCACATTAACTCTTTTAATGCCAAGAGGTCCTGCGAGAGAACGTTGCTGTTTACTTGAAAAATGTGGCACAAGCGCATGTTAACTCTGTACTAATCATGCTGATGTGTGCTCTAGGTTCACATCTGGTTTTTCCTATACTATGATTATAATTTTTGACCGAATGCAAACCCTGCATACTGTATCTAGACAACAAAGATTGACAAAAAAGTTGTTAATCTATGTTACCCACTGTCGTGACGTATTATTTGGCAGGTTTCTTCTGTGTTCTTCAGAGTTTGATTCTGGTTGCCATTTTTGACGAGCTGTATTTTATTGAATTTGTTGTATTAGGTTGTTACATGTACTTGAAGATCACTTAGCTACTCTGGGAGACCCATAATAATTTCTTTAAGCAGCCAAGACATATAATCAAAAATCCACACTCCAGGCTCTGTTATACTGTATTCTGAATGGAAATGATTAAACTAGATGAGTTGTATCTATATGATCGGTTTACCCACACTGGTTCAATACAGAGCCATTTTGGATCAAATAACACAACCATTTTCCTACGTTAACTGAAGAAGATCCAGTAGTTACAGTCTCAGGTGTCAGATTTAAGGATCTGAGATATGCTCTGTCTGTGATCAGAGCAGTATACTGTCAATAGAATACTATACCAAATCTCAACCTTATTCTTTTTCATAAGATCCTCCTAAAACTTGAACTCCTGCAAGGAGACTGACCTCGTCTTTTTTGATAAAAGAAGTACTAATGTTGTTAGTATGCACTAAAACTTGAGTCTCCATCTTCAAAAGACTAACCAGTCGGTGTAGATTGTACATGCAACTTGCTCAGCTTCAATTATGTACAGTCTACCATTTCAGTGTGTTAATTAAACATATTAAACATATTAAACATGCATCTGTGTTAATTTGGGATTCACCTGTAGCAAGGACGTACACTTTAGATGTATCATGCAACTTTAGTGCATAAAACATTTCAATTGATATAGTTTCACATTAATGTTCCAATTAAGAATTTGTTGCCAAGTAAGATTGTCAACTTGGGCTGAAATCTTCTACATAAGTCTAAAGATACAAATAAAAAAATTCGAATAAATGCCAGTATTTAATGTTTTTACTTCTGGCACTGATGGGATAATGTTTCAGGCTTTAAACATATTTCTACCTTTACCTCAGGCACACCCTTAAAAACGTTAATTTATTTAAACAGGGACAATTAGGAAATGTGTATTCTTTTTTTTGCATGCATGATCCAGCTGTCAAAAGCTCTGTGAATTGAAAATTGCATAAAGCACACTGTAAAAATTACAGTTTACAAAATATTTGGAAATACATTTTAAGCCGGAAAACTATAACCTATGAAATATATATTATATTACTGAATAACAAGTATTGAGTTAATTGTACAGAGTTGATGTAAAACGTAAGAATTGTCTGAACAAGCAGCTTTTCTGTAGAAATCTAGATTACCTTAACTGTAAGGCCCGGAGAATTCTGTGGACTTGGCCTATGAACTGGATGGGGTGATCTGTATGAGTTAAGTGAATTGACATAATCCTAAAACAAAACAAATGGCAATATTGCAAACAATGAAATAAAACCAACAAAAATAAATAAAAACGGACAATCAATTTAAAAGTAGTAAAATAAATGTTAAAATTAAACTATTTTCAGAAATAAAACAACACAATTGTGTAACTGATGATGGTGCTAACATCTATGCAATTTGTGTATGATAAGATAGTAAGGACTCTAGTTTCACATACAATTTTATACTGCAATATAATGGATTTGATATTTAATTACCTAATAGTTATTATTGTATTTTTTTCATTCCCTTATGTGTTTTAATGTGCCATGTTTATCTAACATGCATATGTAAAAATGAGAAAACTGCTAAAAAAAAACTTATTTATATCTGACTGGAAAGAACAATCAAGTAATTTGAGTTTGAAGAGTGAGGATAGCTTTTAATTACTTACTAAATATAAATACACTATTACTGGAATCAATAACAGTGTGAAGAAATCTGCTAACATTGAGTCATATTCATGTGCAAGCTATTATTCAGACATTTTAATGTCAAGTAGAGGTGGGCCAGTTGTACAGTCTAATTGGGAATCTCAACAATTAATCCGGTTCCAACTGATTAAAATAATTAAAAATTAATTACTTTTTTAAAGTCTGTTATTGACGTTGGTAGCTTTGAAAGGATAATCACATTGTGAACATTCGCCATCGTTATATGATACAAAATGTATAATTCTACGTTTAGAGGATTGAAATCTACAACCTTCTTCAAGTGTTAAAAAACTGAATAAATAAACAGGATGTAGATTTCCTTTCTTTTATTTTTAGTGACAGTCTACACATTGTAGGTTTTAAGGACATGTTCAAGTATTAAGTATTTTTACACCTGAATAAGAAGAGGATAGATTTCAATCCCCAAATGTAGTGTTATACATTTTGTAACATATAACAGTGGCAAATGTCCGAAATCCTAACAACGATGTATTTTTTATACGTGGTTCTACATACTGCGGATTTTCTACAAGTTATTCTAGTAATAATTATTCAACACAAAACAGCTAAAAACAAAGACAACCGTCAGAAACGTTAATGATAATCTGGCCCACCTCTTTGTGCAGACACAAATACCTAGTGTTTTTACAGAACTGACCACGACAGGTACTGGTGAAGAGGTTTGTGCGAGCGGACTGCAGGGCGATGGCTGTTGCTGCGGAGACGGCCCTCTCTGCTGCGGGTAGACTATCTGCGGATTGTACTGGTCTTTACCCCCTCCAACGCTGTTGTCTAGTGTGACGCTCTGCACAGACAGTTGTCATCATCAAACTCCTTATACTATATAAGGTATAAGCACCATTGCTAAACTATTAATGAGAGAGAAAGCTGTTATTTTAACTGTCATGTACTGCAATCTTCCGCAGATCACTGAAAATTTTCTGTATACAATATACTTACTTTCTGTAACTTCAGTCTCACATATCAGTTCAGAATACTGTCCGGAGTATCAGTGAAACATTTACACATACCCTTAAAACATTCTTTGTAAATGAACGTTTGTTATTTTTCATATTACAATAATTATTCAACAATATTTCTCTATGGATATTTGTGTGGAATAAACTTGTTACAGTATTGTGGCATGTCACACTTGTTATACACAATGTGCGGGAGTACTGTCCGGATAGTTAAGTTGCTTAGAGACAGAACCGTGTGAAAATCAAGGTCACCTGGAGCATTTCTGGTCCTTTTGGATATCACTCATCACAAGTCGTAAATTATTTCCATTTTATTCCTACTTTCAGAAAAATGCCTTTGCTTTAGTGTGAGTTGCTACTGTTGAGACAGTCCCACTCGTCACTTAAGCGTAAGAACGTAATATCTAAGATGATGATTATTACAAAATAATGAATCAAAACAAGCACCAACTAAACGAAAATCATGAGTTTGAGTTTTGCAACATATCGGGTACATAATGGGAGGTCTCCTGACACAAAATACTGTGTTGAGTGGTTTTTATTTCATTATTTATTGACGTGATGAGAACTTCTACAGGAACACAATAAATTTGATATTGAGGATTAAACAGAATAGACAAAAATGTCAAAACAAAACCAAATATTAAGAGTTATAAGAGAAAACAGCTTTTTACCAGAGCATCTAACAAGTTATATTTAAAATTACTCCAATTATTGTCTAATTGCACTATTTATGAGTGAGGAACACAATTTATTTATTTATGGATTTTATAAAAATGTTTTTGAGAACAAGAGTAATGCCAGGAGAAAGTTACTTATTTACATTTTGTCGTTGAATTATATTCTCTAAGATAAACATTTCAGCTTTATAAAAATCATTTAATAATTATTAAAAAACTTCATTCAAATACTTAAATTACATTTTTTAATTACAAAATCAAAACAACAAAACTTTGTTTGATTTATTATTACGTTTAACTTAGGAAATTCTGAAACAAGGCAAATATTAAACTGCAACATTTACAATTACACAATTCAAACTGAAAGAAAAATGTAACAAAACCACAAGCACAACAAAACTGCTACTTGACAACAAAACATCTGTGCATTATATAATTACTTTCACTTACCTTAATCCAAACAAATATATAAATTCCTCCATTCTGAACTGACTAGCAACATGTGCAACCTTGCCTCAACCATGCAGTATTCGACAGCTAAAAAAAGTTCAAGTCTACTTGGATTGTTTAACTTTTAAAAGGTCAAGGATAAAACAACAATAATCCAGAAAGTAAGTAAATTTCGTAAGTAACATACTGGTTGGATCTTTACAATAATTCCTTAGTAGCGGTTTTGAATTGTAAATAACTATATTTCGTACCACACAGTTAAAAATTACTGTACTCTCAGTGGATTGAATTTGGAAACTAAGAAAAGAAAAATTGTATCAATAACTTAATCCATTGATATTTTCTCCAAAATCAAATTGAAAAACTTTCAATCAAACTACCATGCAGAAGGTAGTTTTAAAAAAATCGCAGTCTCTGTTTTATCAGGGCTGTTTACATGGTTCAAGTTGGTATGGGAGAATTTTTTATGTAAACATGTGTAGTTTTTTAATAACTAAGCTAAGTAATAAAATGTTAATTTCAAGAAAAATAACACCTTATTTAGCATTTACTAAAATTATGTAAACATATGTATTCATTTTATGTAATAGTATAAAATACTTATAAATTAATAGTCATAAAAATTACTAATAACAAAAATAAATTTTGACTAAAGAAACAATGTAAGGTCAGTACACATAGCAAATTCAGTTGTATGCATGTGTGATTTTCCCTGCCGCATAGGTATGTGTCATTGTCACTTTGCAATGTGTCAGCAGTTGTATCGACATGCGGCAGTAGATGTTTTCATATAGGATTACACAAGCAAATGTATATTTGCCTATTTACTTGCATTTGGAAGATGTTACCAGAGAAAGAATTGGTGTTTTTCCTTATCCCGTTGAGGAGAAAACAACATAGAAGAAGAAGTGTGCACACTGATTTTTTATCGAACATGACTTCCGAGAGCAAAATAGATATCATAAGTTCGTGAACCAGGTTGACACGCCCATTAGTTTCAACATAACGGCTGTTTAAACATTTTGAAGTAACAATTTTTTATATCTCGAATGGTTTCCAAGATATCGATCATATATAGGAAATAAATTATTAATATTTCAGCAATAAAAAAATCCACCTACTTGTTCCAATTGAGTCGGTTTGGAACTATTCACAGTTCTGATGTGATCGATAACTTTTGTTACTAGTTTTGTCGAAACCTTCAAGGAGGTCGGTCAGTATTGAGGTTTAAATTAGAATTTTACATACAACCTAGCACAATATACATGGTAACTAAGCTTTTTACACTACAATTGGTAATCGTAAAATGACGATATTCGTGGCTTTTGTTGTCAACAGTCATTACCACTTCAATCAGTCACAAGGCTACCACTGCGTTATTCAGTATGCAAACTGGTAACGTAATTTAAAAAAATAAAACTCAATTGCTTCATTTACCATTTACTCATAATTCTTTTTCTATACACATTAAAAAATTGGCAATAAATTTCAGTTTGTGCTTTCCTAACCAACATAAATCTATTCACTGACTGTGCCAAATAAATAACAGAATTTTCTATGACAGTATACATTTTAACATGTTACAGAGAGCAAAGTAGAAGGGACAACAGTCCACAAGATATTACAGATGTGTTACGATTTTAACTGTCACGACTATTAAAAACATGTTTTCTGAAAATGTGTCAAGTATAAAAGTTGTTGTTATTGTTAATTGTTGTGATTGGGTAAATGTAATGAAAATATTGTATGTTATATTTTAATAGTTTACTTTTAGTATTATGAATTTGACAACCGGTCAGGCTTGTATTTTATTATGAAACAACAATAAGCTGGATTTGTACTGAGTGTAGAAACGTTTTGACGCCAAGGTGACTTTAGCTCTACCCAATAGGCCAAAACATATGTTACTTTCTGTTCAGCGTTTGAATATATACTTATTTTTATAATTGTCTAAAACTGCTTGGATATTTTTACAACTCCATTCCACTAAGGTTTTGGCTTTTAAACAGTGCAAGCTTCCATAAATCATGCAAAGAAGCCACCATAATAAAATATCAGATTTTTAATGTCATATGCAAATACAAAATTACTTGCTAATATACAAAGCTGAATGCAAAATATAATTAAATACAACTAATGTGTTTTTAGTGTTAATTTACTCTATCAATTTTACAGCACACCAATATGTTGGGTAAAAAACCCATTTTGTTCAAATATATATTGGTCTTCTTAAAGCAATGACTCTTCAGAAATATTTAATACATTTTTTCTTTAAATTTACTTTAAAATTCCATAAGAAATACATTTTATTTTCTACGAAATACAAATAGCAATTAGACCTTTGATCCAATTATAGCTTTGCTACAATAGCAATTAAAACTAGGATAATACAAATAACTGAAATTTTAATGTTTTCTTAAACTTGTTTGAAACTCTAATCTACCATAATCTAATATATATCTGAAATAAAAATGAATTTTTACTATTTAGTTTTTATTAATTTGACACTCAATGTTCATTTCAAGACCTACACTGACTAAGATAGTTTGATAAATCATTATTACATATTACTTCGTTGTAATAATAAACTTTTAATACAAAGGTAACTATATTTTTAGCAAAATACTTGTAAGGAATTTATTGGCCTTCAAGGAAAATTAACATGAAAAAGTTGGAAACTGTTTTTAAACTGTGAATTTACTTCCTCTTTAACCTATTGAATTAGTAATTATTTAGATTTTCGCAGACCTGGTGGCACCAATGGTGAAAGTTTACGAGTTAGGTTATACACTTTTTATTGTTTTTAGTAACCTACAAAACTTAAAATATTTAAAAAAAGTATAAGTAAATACATTATTTTTACCCTATAAAAATTATTTTAAATAAAAAATTTTTATTTTATCAACAGATAAAATGAATTATAAACAAAAATAAGTAATCACATTTTTTTACAGTTAATTTTTAAAGTTATTTCGGTACACTATATCTTTTTATAATAATTTAGAATGTTTTATGCAAAATAAAAAATTTGTTTCTTATCTACAAATGACTTAAAAATAATAATATAAAATAGTTGCTTTTGAGGTTTTTGACACAAAAATAAAAAATTAATTCTTCACAGTAAAATGTTTATGATTTACATTGAATAAAAGTACAGTACGCGCGCTGAAGGTTCGGCTCCGAGTCAACCGAGCGGACTACGGCAGGGGGGGGACGGGTGGATCGCCCGATATAACAACTGTTCTGCAGACATCCGCCAATGTTTGGCCCGCTGCAGTCTGAATATTTATTGTCCCTGGTCTCAGGATTCTTTATACATCAGTGTTTCGTATTCATTCATCTGTCATAAAATTAGTGTATAAACAATACACCCCAAAACACTTTCTATTCGAATATAATACAATGAAATTCAACATAATTTCATTAAAGTTTAAACTTTTAGTTTATCACAGATCACCAACTATGGCCTAAAGTGTTTTTTTTTTTTCAGAAATAAACTATTGCAAAGTGATTCAATGTTAAACTTTCAAATGGTATTGCCGTGTTGCATTTATGTGAATGGGCCATAAACTGTAGGGCAGCGGTGTCGGTGATACATTCCACTTCAGACTAAGTTACGGCTAACCTAAACTATGTATCTGAAAAAAGTTAAATCTAAAATTAACTTCAGTTCATTCAGAAAAACCTTTCCGCTGGTGAAAGTTTCCTGACCAAATAATAAAAAAATCCTCACATACAAACTTTTTTGTATCACAATTTTGGCACAGTTAATTTTAAAATATATCTTATTGAAGAAAAGTAATAAAACATTGAAACTTAATACATCCATTAGCATTGGCGTAAACAGGCAAATAGATCTGCTAAGTTTCAGAATTTTATTTGTACAGGAACTTGGTCTAACCATAAGTAGATTGTCGAGCGAGAATTAAACATTGCCGTCCGTGACGGATCATTGGAGAGTCAATGTTTTTATTTGGTTAGTAGGGCAACGACAGGGCCGAACCTTCAGCGCGCGTACTGTACATCACTAGGTCTAATGTAAAAGCCTTTACTGTATATGGGTGACGTATTTACAGGTTTGAAAAGGTTTATTTGTTCTGATACAGTAATTCACTAGCTTTAAAACTATTTCACAGTGATTAGTCTTAGCTGCAGCAGCAAGCACGACAATCTTAAACGCTTCCATCTAATCACTTGAGCAGTAGGATCCGATCATTTACGTTTCGACTATCCAAGCTGCTGGATTAACAGAGGCCATTAAAAAAAGATGAAAAGAAAAAAGAACGTTGTGACAGCAACACACTGATCTGTTTGTATAGTTCTACTGCCCACTGTCTGTTCGAGCAACAATGGTATCAGGTTAGAACACGTCTATTGGTTACAGCTGAGTAATAAGTCACGTAATTTATAGTATAAATAAGCTATTTTTATTTGTCAATTGCAATTTCTGTATTGTCTGAGTTTTCCCGTATCCAAAGTAGTACGATCCCAATTTGCTTGGTTAGTTGGACATCTACTCTGCTTAAGACCTCATCAATTTCAGAATCACTTAAATTTTCGTATTTCATCATTACATATAGTGTAAACAAAATGTTATATAATAAAACCAATGCTCCAAAAGCGAATGATGAATGAAACCAAAATCAAAAAGAATACTTAGGCAAGTCACCCATAATGGAATTATATGATTAGTTGTTGCATCTAAATACTTAGATAGGATATTTGTACAACATCTAGTGTAAATTTAGAAATCTAAATTGAACAATACAAGGTTTAACGCGGACCACTTAACTAGTGCATAATTGTGTTTTTGTTAACTGATTAATAATAGCAAATTGAAGAATCACATGAATTCATAACATAAAAATAATTTTTTACATGCAATACCTGTTTTAATTTCTCCTCAAATATTCACTACCAGACCTTACGAATACAGTTTAAGAGAAAGTCACGGTTTGCATATTTTTTGCCTTATGCCCACATGAATTTTGTATCAGCGCATCGTATCTACTTATTCGTACCATGCTACATCATGACTGACTGTCTCTTATACATACATTTCAATTATGTATTCAACAAATTTTAATTTGCAAAAAGTTGTGTCTTTCATTTGTATTGTACTTTGTGTTTTTCCTTGTGTGCTTTGTTTGTTTCTCTACTCGTTTCTTACCTATTGAAACTGAGTTTTATTTCAGAAAAGCAATAATCATACCGAACCAAAACTTGGCTGTGGCCGAGCGTCTACTCAATCACTGAACTTTAGACATTCAATAACGCAATCGATTCTAGTACATTCTCTTCCGCCATATCCGAGTGGTATTAACAAGAATAGGTACTCATAAGGTTTTATATTATAAGCTGAGCTTGCGAACCACCCAGATTTATTTAGAGTTAAACTAAGTTATTCTACAGTTATACATTTGTTGATCGTACCATATACAATTTGATTTACTAATGAAAAAAATTGTATAGCAATAAAGAAATGATTAAAGTAAAATTAATTGCAAGAACATTTCAAACAAGCTTGATTTTACAAAAGATTATACAAAGTAAAAGTAAAATAATTAGGTTAAAAATGATAAAACAAAGGGTTAATACACTAACCTTACATGTATGTAGAATATTGTTGAGCTGGGAAGGCACAGATAGATGGTTCTGTAAAACACCAAAGCTATCACACAACTACACACTAACCAAACACTGCAACTGCAATCTAACACTCAGTCTCTATTGTTTCTTAAAGAAGTCTTTTTATAATATATAAATATTAAATTAGTCTGATATTCAAATGTTACTATTAAACGTGATATCTCCAAAAAGCATCATGATTAACATTAATTTATGCTCGAATTAATACATGCTAGATCTATAGTGTTAAAAAAATTATCAATTTGCTAAATTGTTCAAATAAAAAATTTCCTGTTGAGGATACACTATTACACCCATTATCTTTACATTTTTATTGGTAATTCAAATATAATGGGATATTAGTAAGAAAAGAAAATATCACACAATGCATTATTAATTATAATATTTCAAATTGAAAAATTGTGAATTAAGGACAACTGACTTCTTTAGTAACAAAAGAGATGTTTACTTACCAGCAATCTGGTTTCCAATTCAACACAAAAGAGAAAAACAAAACTCAAATCATAAATAATAATAAAATATTCAGAACAGAAAAAAACAAGGAGAGGAAATATTTTAAATAATAGGTTTAGAAATATCCTCAATTTAAATGACGTAATTATACCTCACAACACAAAAGAGGAACCAATATGCACAAGTAGTGAGGATATGTATTAAATGAACGTGAAAGTGCATGGTAAATTTTATAACAACATTTTTTTGAAGTGTAGAGACTATGACAGTCTTGCAACCCCCCCTCCCCCACCACTTATAGAACAGAATGCTTTAATGTGTATGTTGTTTCAAACAATTACTAAATTATATATACATTTTTTTATAAGCTTTAATCAGCTCTATTTAGTAACTATTGTTCCTTATAAATCGATTGGCAGTTGTTAACAGTAATAGACAAAGTTCCTGAAGTTACATATGTTGTGTTTTTATCTTTTCCGTTCTGTACGGTCTTTTTAAAATAAGGAAATCGCCCAAAGAGCCTTCTGTACCTCAATGCTGATATTTACATATTACACTCTAGTATATTTTAAAGTACAGAACATCAGCACTGACGCGAGTGTGATGTATCTGTTCCCCAAACCACACATCTTAGGGAGTATTAGTCAAAATTTCCTAAGGGACCAATATTACAAATAATCCAAGTGCTACATTACCATCATTATACATACATAAGTGAACCATGTATGTAACCTAATTGTCAATGGTGCTACATTGCACATATACAACATACGAGCAGAGGAGAAGTTGTGAAAAATCTATTACCACCTCACACAATGTCTTCCTAAAAAATCGAGAGTAAGGTCTTTTTTTAGAATTCCTTAGGTGTGTTCGCTTCTAACGTTTATAGCTAGGTTAAAATAAACAAAACAGAATTCCTGAATTCCAGAACAAAACAACAACCTGAAGAAGAGATCAGATTGCAGATCTCGAAACGTAGTGTTACTGATTTCTTGTTTCACTGAACGATGGCAAATGTCCGGAAAAATCCTGTTTCCTTCACAATCCTTCCATCGTCAAAAATAACCTTCAAACAAAGAAGTTTATAGCTGTCCAATAGTATCTAAACTGGGGACAGAAAAATTGTTATCGCTCTTTTGGGTAATGCAACAAAAAAGAGTGGCATATCTCTAACCACAAATGTCAAGGCAAGATGAACACTCGGTAGATTGGTTTACTTCACTTATGGTTGGAGAGGTGGAGCTCCCTCGTCAGCGCTTAGATGCAACAAACAGATCTAAGGAAAAAATTATCTTCTCTCTCCGCTTTGACTGATATAAGTGTGATAAGGTTCCCTGAGCTTCTAGCCCTATTTAAACATGAAGAAAAGTCTTTTGGTGAATTCTTGTGAGAGCAGTCTAAAGTCAAATTTGAAGAAGAAACTTAAGAAATTCATACAGTCGGTTCATTTTATTCGATTGGAAGTTCATCAGCTCAATGACTGATTAAGTTCTAATGTTACACATTTAGTACAAGTCATAATATAGTTACGGTGGGAAGGGTTATTCGATACGGATGTTCTTCGATACTGAGCTTCGTGTCGTCCACTTTTTAGAATCTTTTCAGAGGGACAGTGACTCCAGATTCCAGGAGTTGTGAAAGCATCAGATTTAAGATGCTGCAGTAAGCGGAAGGTGAAACGGAGCTAACTCGACATTTGTATATTTAGTACTGTTTTAGTTTTAGTACAAACTGAATGATTTTTGTTTACTGTCTTTTTTTTTTTATATAATCGTATTATTTTAAAGTGTTTCATTTTAAGGACATTTGATCTGGTCTAAATTAATGGAATCAAGAGCCATCAGAATCTTAAGAAATAGTTTCAGAGAGTATGTTATGAATTAGTTTCTTCTCTGCAATCAATTTAAACACAGAGGACTTAACCTCGTTTAATGAGGTGGTAGCTAAAGAAAGTCTCTACCCTAGCAGTCTAATACAAATCCATTTTATTTTTCTGTAATAAAATGGGAGAGATGTGTTGAACGTGTATTATCTCAAGTTGCAATGTCCTCACAATGGTTTTAGTTTTAGTATGGTTTTAGTAAGTGCTATAAAAATATAGAGTATCAAGAAAAATACTTATGATATGACATATAATAGCAAGTTAACAGCCTGTACATCTTCTTCAATGATACTTCAACGACCTTGGTAAATTACTTCTGCTGTATTTCAAGGCCTTCACTGAAAACCCAAAACATTTAATCACATGCCTCATCACAGCATTGTCTGACAACATGACCATAGGCATAGTGAATTTTAAACCAGATTTGGCATTCCTGTTTTGTAAACTTAACAAGGTCACACAAATCTCCGAGCTGGATCTCACACACACAAAAGACAAATATCTTCTCCCTAAACAGTGCATACACTGTCTCAAACTAACTTTGTTATATTCAAATTGAAAACAACTCCACAGACTGCCAATTATTCTAAGGCAGAACTCACAACTACTTTGATTACGTTTAACTGATTCCAGTCGATTACTTGTTATTTATTTGTACGTTTAATGATATTCATGCTTTGATCAAATACTTTTCTAAATGGTTCTGTTATTTTTGAGCAGTCTATAAGTAATTAGAAAATTGAAACATTTTTGTTGGCCAAACAGATGAAATGCTTGGTACTTCAATGAAGCCATAATTTTAGAATAAATCAAAAGACGAAACACTTCAAGATAAGTTATCAGAGATAAAGACTCTTCAACACAAAACAGTACAAACTTGATAAAAATATAAATGGAAAGCATTTTTAACTGAAGTTTTATCTGACAGATATTAAGCGATAAAATATACTTCATAGCCATTCTTGGTTATAACTTAGTATTAGGTTTACACGACTGGTGCTATGATTACCATCTAACTTTCCCAGTTCACACCATGTCAAAAAATTGCCACATTTTGGCCACGTTAAGGAAAGCCATCTTTAGTCGACAGATGTATGTAAATCAAAACTGTTAAATATCAGTTTTAGTTTAAAATCTGTTGATTGAACATGATTCTTCACGGTAAGAACAAAATTCACAAAATTTACGGTTTTAATGCATATGTTTGAACACCATTCTCTCATATCTTGAGTGATCTAACATTAAATAATCAATTTGAAACCGACATCAACTAAACAATGATGATGGCTTGACATAATCTAACTGCTCAAACATAACAGGGCTAACACTGAGGGGTGGTTATTACACATGACAAACAGGCAACATGACATCCAGAGGCAAGTTTAGATGAGCTTACGCCAACATTGGCTCCCAAGTGGGGACTGGGGGGGCTAGGACCGGGAGACTCCTGGTTGGGGGGGGAGCCCCCGAACGAGAAGCGCCCCTGGGGTCGGGAAGTGGGGGAAAGCGTTGAAGGACTGGTTCCTTGTGGGCTCTGAAACACATTTTGTACAGTGTTATTCCTCCAGTGACCAATTAAAATCAAATAGTTCTTCTACACTGTTTCGCACCTCAATCGTGAGTTCACATGCTTTAACAACAAAAGCTTTTAACTTCATTTTGTATCAAAAATACAATACTATTTCTTTCATACAAATACCAATAAAACTCAATTTTTATAAATAAATTTATATTGTTGATTGTGCAATACAGAAATTAATAAGAATTGTAATTTTTACATTGACATTGTAGAAGATACAACACAGTCCGTCTTACTGACTTATTTCGAGAAGATTAAGAAATGAAGCAGACTACTTACCAGAATCAGATAGAGCGTACAAAGCGAAAAGTAACAGATTGGCTTACATTGCTATACGGTGAACTGTTGTGATCCTCCTGATCCAGAGGGGTGGGCAACGGAGAGGGGAAGTGGAAGCTGGTGAGATCGGGCAATGAACCGGTGTTGTTCCCTATTGGAATCTGAATGGTGCCAGGCTCCTGCGCTGATGGAAATATGCTGCAAAGAAATTTGCAATTGAAATATCATGATAACATTTTAATGTTTCTTCTGTGCATCACTTTTATAAATTAATTAGTACTTAAAACTATTCTTTTATCTCATACTCTATCGCTAAGAAAAACTGTTTTGCAAACAGCTCTTTAAAACTACATATCAGCTTCTTGGTTTGAAACTAAATGTTGAACATTGTGAAATTGAATGATATGAAAGAATAAAAGAAACGTTTGTCATTATCTGAAAATCTGTAATCAACTCCTTGTTAAAAGGACTGCAAAACATCTCAGGAACTGACTGGCAGGTACTTACTTGATGCCAGGGACCCTGGGAACGTCACAGCAGGACCTAGGTCTGCCATCAGGGCTGACAGAGAGGTGACGTCGGCTGGGCTCATAGCCGTCTACTAGCTGACCGTGGCTCTCCATCGCTAAACACACACATAGATCAATAAACTAGCTGGCAGATACTCACTTGATGCCAGGGACCCTAGGAATATCACGGCAGGACTTAGGTCTACCATCAGGGCTGACAGAGAGGTGACGTCGGCTGGGCTCATAGCCATCTACCAGCTGACAGTGACTCTCCATAGCTAAACACACACATTGATCAATACACATGAGACACTGGCAATACATTAAAAGTAATGTTTTAATATTTTGAAGAACAGTGAAGAGAATTCTTAGTTAACAAAAAATATGACACAGCAATATGTTAGCTAAGATTTCAAACGTTTTTCATACTTTATAGGAAAAAAACAGTGAACTGAAATAGAATTAATTAGAGGATTGTATTTGATTATTTTACAATGAAAAGATTTCATAGTATATTATAAAGCTTTACTATTCAACAAACCCATTTACTTAAGATATATTTTTGTACTTTTACGAAATTGGAGAGAAATTATGCATACAGATACCCAACCTAATAACAATTTAGACAAAAAAATGTCAATAATAATATTTTTACAATATCAAAATGTGAAATTGTCATTTAATATTTTCTCTGGCAGACATATGGCAGATTTCCGCTTTGAGTAATTTTTTGGTACACTCAATTGATTTCTACCCAGATATGCATTCACTATTGTATGTCGTAATACGTAGTATAAAAGTACACACTTAAGATTTCCTTAAGTTGGAAATGTTAGATTGTGAGCTTAAACAGATCTTAATCTTACTGTCCTCAATCACACAAAAACAAAGGGATTCATCATACAAGCAAAAGTAACCACATAAAAACAGCTAGGTGAACCTAATTTTGCTTTTGTATTTTATGTAACAATAAAGAAATTATTTCATTGAATCAATTCATAAACTGGATCACCAATCAAGATATTACATTTTGTTTAACGTTTCAAGACACATTTTGAGGACACTACGATGAACTGGAAAAGACAAGTACTTGCAACACTTCAAAAAGTTCTTATCTTCACGTACATGAATTTCAAAGCAAACCCCTTCATGGAAAACTTTTTCCATGAATATCAGACCTGAATAAACAAACACTTTTCGTAACAGTAAACAAGATGACTGAGGTGAAGTACACAACCAGGGGTTTAACACGCCAAACAACATCAGGGCTGCAAACCGTCACCCGAGGAGTGCCCCAGGGATCTGTGCTCGGGCCAGTCCTTTTCATTCTGTACACCAATGACTTCCCCCCGATACATGGAAAACTACAGCAGCACAGTAATGTATGCTGATGACACTGTGCTCCTACTGAGTAAAAAACAACAAGAAGACCTTGAAATAGCTGCTTATACTGCCGTCAACATGGCAGTGCAATACTGTCATGGTAATGACCTTGTCGTGAATGAGAAAAAGACGAAGCAGCTAGTTCTAGGAAGGCATAAAGACACAACTGGAAGACTGCCTGAAGTGGAGGAGAGCAGTACTTCAAAATATCTTGGGGTGGTAATTGATGACACACTGGCATGGACCCAACACATAGACTTTCTTTGCAAAAAGCTCAGTGCGGGACTATATGTAATACGCAGGATGAAACACATCAGTGACACCGTAACAGCTAAAACTGCCTACTATGCTCTCTATGAGACTCATCTCCGATATGGAATAGTAGTCTGGGGAGGCACCACAAGGGGCAATCTGCAGCGGGTACTTGTCCATCAAAAAAGAGTCATCCGCATCCTTGCAAATTTACAAGCAAGAGAATCCTGCAGGCAGGCTTTCCAGGACTTGAAGATTCTCACCATAGTTAATCTCTATATCCTGGAGACTGTCACGCAAATACACCCTCAAATTCCCTGAGTCTATTGCAACTGGAAGCAGACTATCACAACTACAACACAACACCCGCCACGCCTTGAATTATTGCCTCCCTGTACATCATCTCGCATCCACAGAGAAGAAGCCGACATATGCAGGGGCAAATCTCTGGAATGCCCTCCCAGAAGAACTGAAGAAGACAGAACGACAGCAGTTTGGACGGCAACTGAAGCACTGGCTCCGAGAACACCCTTACTACACCCTCAAGGAATACTTTGAAAGAACTGACGACTAACAGATTGCTTTTCTGTCTTGTTTTTGTCTTGTTTTCTTATTTATGTATTGACGCATGTACTATTCTCTAAGATTATGTAACAATAAAGAACAATTAATTAATACATTTAACAAGACACCACCCACCGTAATGTAGTTGGTATCAAATTTAAAGCTAGTTTTACAAACAATGAATTTATTTGGAATGACTGCCATGCTATCTGTAAAACATCAAAATATCTCACTGAATTAGGTATGTAGACCACAAACAATCTGGTATTGAACCCCTCACTGCTTACTCACTTTGTAGCCTTCTCTGATAATGCTACAGACACACATTAGTTGTTATTATGAAGCATACCTCTAAATGGACACATTAAAAGATCTCCTAGCCAAAACTCCATCTTCTGGAAGTCACACTCAGCAACAGAGAGTATAAAAAGATTGTGGGTGCTTGCCTTTGTCTTTAGTATAGTTCAAAAACATGTGACTTGATGGGTTTGTGGGTGAACCCATCGCTAACTAATAACAATACACTGACACTAAGCTTAGTTGTGGTTATAATCAAAGCCTTTTATTTTTTTACTAATCATTACCATAATGGAGGCATTTTGGTATCTTCAGTTGCTATTTGTACCTTGAGGTTCTAGACCTTGAGAAAAGTTGGGTTAATTTTTGACCCAAACAGTCATCTGTGCAATCAAAACCATAATAGCTTTTACTGAATTTTAAGACTTAAAATCAGAAAAAGGTTGGTAAAGTAAAGAAGATTACTTTTATTAACAAATCATTCTTTGTAGCAAGTATAGCTACATTCGATCTAATTTTCTTAAACTTGCCTTACCAAAGAACATAATATATAATAATAAAGTTTAATATCTAAATTTACACCCAAATACAAAGCTTATAAGTAAATTTTCCTTTTTCTGTAAGAATGCCATCTTAAATCTGTTTCTTTCTCACATAAGCCAAGCATAACATGCATCTTATCTTGTTAAAAATTGAACTTATTTTAAGTTTTTGTATGCTCAAATAGCATTTGGTCCTTGTAAAAATTTATTTTTGATATAAAATAAAAAATGTTATAAAAAAGTGTTTCTTGTTTTTACAAAATACTAAACTTGAAATATTAGTTCAGCCCCTAGTTTTTTTTTTGGTATTACACAAAACAATCCCACTAATGCTTTATATAACAGTATTAATTGTTCTTATTTGTAGTTATATCAACTTTTTTATTCATTATGAAGAATTCAATATAAAACAATATTGTCAAGTTTAAAAACTTTTGATTTTTTTTAATAATTCGTAAATCAGGAAAAATTGAAACGGAAGTGTGGTGTTCTAATCCTGAAATTAAGAGTAGATATTCAAGATTAAAGATAAATATGTCTATTGAGTATGTGGTCTAGCTCCAAGTGCCACTTATACAGCCCCTTTATGTTATACCTAACTGCACTAATCTGGTCAGGATCACGCATTATGTGACCTAAGATGCAGAAGCTGCATGGCCAATTCTGCGCTGTAGCTGCACACAACACAATACCAAAATTGTTATTAAGTATTTTGATGGGTTGTACCCTTGCATTGTGATCATTTGTACGTGTAATCCTCTCCTCTACACCATAGTATAGCCATGAAAACCAATTGAACATTTTGGTCAGATAAACAATAATCTGGCTCCGTAACCAACCAGCTGTTTCTTTTCTCAGAGTTATGGCCACACCTTGGTTCCTTTCATTTTATTTGTTTACTCAATACAGTTAATTTATCTTGCATAGAAGCATATCGTAATCAGCTTATTAACTTAGAATAAGCTCATATAGACATTATTTTATTGTTAGAGGGAGAACTGGTGCAGTCTTAAATATTACAGGTGATATCTATAATATTTATGACAGGGTAGCCTAGAGGTGGTAATTGCTACTTCCCAGAGCGTGGGAAGCGACAGAGCTTTTACTCCCTGACAAGAATAGAAGTAGGCCTTCCATGAACCAAAGGATGTCGCCCCCAAGTTTATGGTAGGGTAGCCTTGGAGTGTGAAAGGCTGGACCTCACGCCTCGTGGGAAGAGCAATATTTCCACCTCAGGACAAGGGCTCAGAGTCACTCTTCTCGAATTAGTCTAGTTTCACAACTCACTAGGGTAGGGAGAAACAGCTCTCCACATTGCAAATAATTAGGACAGATAGCATCAGATATCTGTATTACAATACAGTCCACTTATTATCATTGCGCTGGTAGTAGGTGTCGATTTCATATAAAATTCATTAAAGTTTCATTTAAAGACTATAAACAATATTCCAATAGTCCAGGCGTACCATGTGCCACAAATCTTCACACTAGACATCCTGACTACACTAGGGTGCGTTCAACCTCAACACATACTTATTAAAGAATTATTCCAATGTGCAGCACTTTGTGATAATAAAAAATTATATAGGACATTGTGTTACTAGAGCCTATGTTTCAAGAATAACTAATATAACGAGGTAATGATTCATAATGTAACATTTTAGGACAAGTTTTCCCTTTCATTAACTTGACCAAAATTTCATCTAGTAGTCTATGCTCTAAATATTTTTTCAAAACTCCACAGTATAAACTTTGATTAAAATTTCTATGATTTGAGCGATATACACATATTTAAGACATTAAGAATTATGAAAACACAAAAATTAAAGAGGTAAAAATTAAGGGCATACAACCAGCAACATTTAAAAAGTGTACAATGTATACCCTAAGGCCTCCAGAGCTTAATAATGACCCTGAAAAAATAGATAACAGCAACAACTGTTAATTTAAATTTTATGATTCTTTACTTAGCAGCAAAATACGCAGTAGTAGTACATTAACACAACTGTTTGCGAAACAACTAAGTGAAGAAAGAACTCAATTTCCTTATTGTGGTATTAAATACAGAAATTATATACGTATTTTATTAAATGTGATAACAGTGCATCACAACAAGAACAATTACTTTGCAATGTAAATTACAAATTGCAATAAATGTAATTCATACACATCATTAGCCTATTGACATTCTTTGCCTTGGAGCAATTTACTCAAATTATTTTTATTTTTAAGCTTTTAAGCAAAAATAATTTTAAAAATAAGGGAACAAGATTTAATTTCCTTATATTTTATTGTATAAGTCAATTTACAAGAATACGTTCTATATTAAACTTAAACCTTGAACTAATTTCTCTGTTACAAATTTTACATACAAACAACCACATGTGGTTATTAAATCTATCTTAATTTTGAGTACATTGCAGCATAAAACTACAATGGGCACTACGGTCATTAGTCTTTGTGTGATAAAAACTGAAGGACATTTTTGATCTCAAATGGGTTAAACTTACGAATTTTTGTTAACGGCTCAATTTTAACTTTGATCTAAAATATGTAAATAAAAAGATGAAGACAAAGTTTGTGCCAAAATCCTTGTCTTTATATTCCACTATCAAAATGCTTCTAAAAAGCAGATTACAATTTATAAATTTTCAGTTGATGGCAACCCCTCCCTGCAGGAGGCAACACCATAAATTTTTAATATGTAAAAAACTCACTATTGATTTAGATTTACCCTGTGAGTTTCAATTTTTTATCTCCAACTGTTTAAAAATTATACTATCCCATTTTAATAGCGATGGCATTAAATTATTTCTGATGGAAGAAATTATTGAAGTGAGAAATAATAGTAAAAGGATGATGATTTATTATAAGTCCTTAATTGTAAAATTTCCTTAACAAAATTACTTTCAAATTTATTTTTTGGGGATATTTCAACTCCCCAATCAAAACAATATTAATGTAGAACATATGAAAACTACTCATTTCCAAAATGGAGTATGGTTGAAAGTCAGTGCCCAAGTCAGACATCAATTTATACTGAAATATTGAAGCATTAATGTGTTAAAACTAGACTCACTTCTCCTCTGCGAGCCGGGACTGTGCAGGGAATCATTGGTCTGCGCGCTAGTATGTAGTGCTGAGTCCGAGTTGGTGCGCCGCCAGCTGGTGTCCGTGGGTGGGGGCGAGAGGTACGGTCCACTTGAGTAAGGAGACGTGTCGATCCGTTTCTCTACCGGACGAGACCGCATGGGCCCCCCCACCCCCATGGTGCGACCTCGCTCCCTATACACGATCTGGGGGTCCCCTCTCGTGCACTTCATCTCCTCTAGGTTGCTCAGTGCCGACTGAAACAGTTTTCTTTTGTTAGCACCATATGATTTCGTTTAGACAATGTGAGAACTGTAAGAATTTCAACAAGTTTTAAGAAAATTGATGTTCCATCATGAGCCTGAAAATCTTGAAAATAAGACTTGATAATGGAATAAAATCCTTGAAGTGGAATAAAAAAATAATGTTCTATTAGTGCACAACCAGTTTACAACACCAAGACATGCCCTGACTATGGAAGATAAAAAAAAGTTCACACTGAGAACTCCGCTATGACTGAAGGTGTTTTTCTACAGTCTATTATGATTGGCGAATCCAGCTATTGACTGCAATCTGTAGACCTTCTTGGTTGCATACTGACATAGGAAATACACATTTTATTGCTACCTACACTTTATTTACCATTTATCTTTTAGTACAGCTATAATACAGTGTATTCAGAAAGTAGTTTATCCACTAACATTGGTCAAACACATTGATTGTTCATCTAGTGATCTGCAACTACTTGAACACAAAATGAGGTGCTTGTTAAAAGATTTTGCTGATATCTTACAGATTGTTGAAGTTGTCTCGCATAGGATCTAAAATAGCAGTGGTATATGATATTCTATCTTAACTAGTTGTATAGGGTTTTCACAAAAGACCTCGGGAGTTTTAAGGTTACATATTTTCAAATCAGAAACTTAATTTAATATGTTATACCTCATTTTAAAGGTAATACAACCAAGTCATTTTTACAATTCAGTATATTTTAATTCGGGCCCCACTAGTGGCTCGGGACACATCAAAACGATATTCCAGTTCTTTCCATATCTTGGTTGCCACACAAGCATCTGTTGCCTGATCAATGGTTTGGGTGTTTCACCAACAGTAGTTGGCAGTAAAGCTGATTGTTTATTTTGATAATACCATAGCAGACACTCACTCAGTTAGTGTGGTGCAATGGCAACACCTCAACAAAAGGTGTAATGTGTTATTTGGCTTGTAGAAACTGGTTCAGTTGTTACAGTTCAGAGGAACTTTCGACACAATTATAATGATGTGCCTGCTGATAAAACCATTCAGTGGCTAACTGCATTTAGAGAAGCTGGAAGAGTGTTGAAATAAGTCGCCTGGTAGGCCTCGTGTATCAAAAGAGAATGTGACACAGCCTCGAGAGTTAGGAATTCCTAGATTAAATTTGGTGTAGCCTCATTCATGACAGTTATAGGGCCCCTCATTTTTGTTAAAAACACTATCAATGGTGATATCTATTGTGACATGCTGGAGGAGCATTTTTTCCTCAGTTAGAAAACATTGAGGCGGAGAAGAGCTAAATCCACTTTCAGCAAGATGGAGCACCGTCCCACTTTAGTTTGCATGTGAGGAAAACACTCGATACTCGGTTCGGCAACAGGTGGATTGGAAGGGACGGAACTACTCCTCGGACTCCAAGGAGTCTAGATATGACTTCTTTAGACTTTTACTTCTGGAGACATGTAAAGAACCTCGTATATACAGAGAAGATTCGAAATATAAAACCATCTCAGGCAACGGATACTTGCTTGCATAGCAACTGTCACCCCAAATATGCTGGCCAGGACATGGGGAAAGCTAGAATGTTGCTTTGATGTGTGCTGTGCCATTTTTAAATTTACTTAATTGTAAAAGAATCTTGGTTACATTACCTTTAAAATTATGTATAACATATCAAATTAAGTTTCTGATTTAATTAAAATATTAAATACCAAAACTCCGGAATTCTTTTATGGAAACCCTATATATCACATCCTTATTTACAATTCGTTATTTGCTTTTCCTAATAACAAGAGTGTTAATGTAAATAACATTGACAACTTCAGATGAACCAAGTAAATATAGGTAAGGAAGACCAGCCAACAATAGAACATGCATTAAGTGAAGCTTATAAGTAACAGACAAAATCATTGCCAAGTAACTACTGATAAAAATTGAAATGTTGGAAAATACCACTGCGTACTAGAGTTCATATTTTTTTGACATGTGGTATTGCTCCGATTTGAACACCAAATCCACTAGTTCTAATAAAACATAAAGAAGAACTGCAGACACATCTAATATTCTACACTAATAGCAGTTCAATCAAAAGCTGCATATGGTTTGGATCTTGTGTACAAAACTAAAAAAGGTCTTAAAACACAAAATTCATCCACACCATTCATGGTAAGTATATTTTTTCATTCATGAAATAAAATATTTGATTATAAATCATTTTAATTTGATTGTATACCTTGAAACCAATAAATGTCAATTTATTAGTACACAACAATCTTTTCAACAATTTATTAGTAAAAAGAAATGTTTTCAAGACTCCGGTGATTTTCATTAAAATTTTTATTATTTAGTCCATTAAATGGTTACATAAAATTACCAAGAGTCTTTAGATAATAAATAAAAAATAAGAAAAGTGTCCAGGAAATTACAATTATACCTCAAATACAGTTTAGTAAATATCTAACATTTTTTATCTCCAGAATTTTTTCTACAACTGATGGAACACACATACATAAAAACACTCACACATAAACATGAATACGGACTGGTTCACAAGACCCACTGAGGACATTTGATTAATGTTTCTACCAAATACATGAAAATAAGTACTCTGCCCATTATACAGTACAAATTTGTCCCATACTAAACAGTGAGGGAATTGAAATTTCTTTGCAGTAATGGATAAAAGATTTTTCACTGGGAAAACACTTAGGAAACCTCTAGAACAAATCTGTCAGGTCTTCTGCACAGCTTTTGTGCGCATCCATGATAGGATATTAAGGATGGGTGAGTGACAGATTGGACACAACCACCAAGAGGAGTTTCTTGCTTATTACCCGGGGGACCAGGGTTCAAAATCTGATTCAGGCATGATGACGTTTTCATACAATAACAAATTACTACCTAAGCCAAGTAAGTTAAGTAATGTGATAAGCTCAATATTAGTTTTACTGATGGATTAACTCAGTTGCCCAACTGACAGCAAAGAGATGTTTGATTTGCCATTAGATTAATGCTTGAGATATTTCACTCCTCAAAACATAAATGTTACAGAGCTGTCTAGTCCGACACATTGAAACTTATTTCATCAAGAAAATATTAATTAAAAGATAAGCCACCAGAAACTATCTCATATATCTGGCACATTTATTTATTTTATTTGCTTTGACAATACAAGTATTGTGTAGCAAAACGATAATATATTTTTACTGCCTGTCTGCATGATACATAAAAAACGAACTGACTATAGACTTTAAATTGTGCATGAATCTTCATTTGCATATTGAGCTCAATTATAGTGCATGTCACTCCATGGGATTTGGCTATCAAATTTTTAATCTCGTGACATATTAAAACATGTAGCTTAAGTATTCCAACACGTACAACTTCATTTTATGGTGATTTGGCGTGTAACCCAACTTAATAAAAAAAATGTGAATTTATCGTGTGTCAAAAATATCTCGAGAAAGGTTTCCTCTGTAGACTTCAAAATTTTCCATGAAACTTCATTTATACATAAAAAAATGAGTTCTATGATGGTACGTGTCCAACCATGGAATTTAGCTATGTCACTGAAGCCTATCTATTAGTAGGCTTTGTTTGCTGGGGAATGTACTAAGGTTTTTCCATATGATTGTCTGTCATTCTATCTGTCAATTGTGAAACGAGTTTTAGACTTCAGAAATTTTGTTTTGAACCTTAGAGAAGCCTGTTGCGCGACACATGGTGTGGCATACCTTGTACATCGGTTTAGGAAGTTTAATTAATAGTCCTATTACAGGTTGTGACCGACGATTTTAAAACCTGTTCAGTGTATGTTAAGAAGATTCATGAATATTTTGAGATCTGAAACCACGATCATAAACATTACTCCTTGAATTAGTTTCATCTATATGAATAATTTAAAACGACTTCATACACAAAAAACTTGAAAATGTTAATTACATTTGTGATTTATAAATTTTCAAACTGTTTATTTTCATTTATAGTCCTATTCAACTAGATATGTTAGCCAATTTACAATGATATCCTTACTAAAAGTTACTTTTTAACTCAATTATAAATTTGAATATATAATAATTAAATATATTTGATTCTTTGTAATTTAATACTGTTTTGGAGATCTTACAGTAATTATTAAAACAACGAACTGATCAAAAGTAAGATTAATATTAAATTTACTGTTCATGAAAGGACGACACTACAATAATTATAATTAAACCTAAAGTGAAAAAATATATATAATATAATAATTTTGAGAAGGTCTTACTAATAATGTTCAAAATCTACAATATTTCAATTTCGGCACAATAAGACTAATTGGTTAAATTAATATAACCTGCCTTGGAAAATTTTGTATTTGTAAAAATACAAAAAAAGATAGTATAAAATGTCTAGTATCTCCTTCATTCATTTATCAAGTAGATAAAATTCTGCAGTTTTAAACACTATTGCAGCAGTTAGAATTAGTTATAGATTATGTCACCACACCAACCTCAATGTAATGGTTAATTCTATGTTAACAGCAATTGTAACATTGACAAAATAAATGAAAGCAAATTGTTAAAACTTATATGACAGACAATTGAACGGGAGGATAGCAAAGCCAGGGATCGTGCGAGGAGAGGAGGCATACCTTAAGATCAACTGAGGAGGTAGTTGCTATGTTGTTCACATTTGGGAGTGAACCACCTCGAAACGACCCCAAATTTTGGTTAATACGCAGATGCTGCTTAGGCAAAGGATTTCCCTGTAAAATAAGAGTACCACAAACCATACTACAAAAGCCATAAAGAGAAAGAAGAAGTAGTAGCTTAAGCTGTTAGTTAATACGCTTGCATGCAATTCACAATACAAAACACTCCATATTCTCATGCAATGAGTACCAAAACCAACCAGCAAAATATACCTAAGTAACTTCACATTATTACTAAAATAAGTTATTTTACAGTACTTAAAATTTGAACAAATTAGAAATCATCTAACAATTATTAAACTTGGATTTTTAAAGAATGGAAGCACTCCTACTTTTACAAGTTTTTTGCATAAGAGTTCCGCTTTTAAATTAATTATATGGACCGGTTACGTCCTGGATCGTTACTAAAGTCAATTCATTTCAATAACTAACCTGTACAATTTTGTATCCTTTAAAGCCATTAGATTAGTGACAGAGTGCTTGGCCACATAGTTCACTCAGTATTAAAGATGCCATAGTTAAAACACCAGCAAACCCAGCCAATATAGCTCTGATTGGTAAAGGAATATAGTGTTATCATTTATGCATAATGACAATGTGTTTATCAAAAGATATCTGTAAAACTCCTATCTGAAATCTGATCTCTTCTTCAGGTAAATAAGTAACCTAACACATAATTACAAACTAGTTTAAAATAAACAAATTATACCCGAGCTTGTGATACGGAGCTTGTGAGTCAGGAATCACAACTACCATGTTGTGTGTCAACTTCACTAACTCTAAAACATGCACTTAATATAAAACACAACACTAATTATTCAAACTGAACATCTTGTGAAGAGGGTCAAGTATTGGAGCTACGTGAGGAAGAAAATGGTTGTAATAATTTGCCATGCCTAAGAAGGAGCTCCTTTATGTTCTGGGGTCGTTTATAATGAGTGATTGCATCAATCTTGTCTTTGATTTTGTGTAGACTATCTTCATCAATCAAATGTTCTATATATTTAATATTTCTTAGGCAAAATTTGCATTTATCTCTATTTAATCAAAATCTCTGTTACTACATAGCTTTTCAAACACTGCCTAATCTTTCTAGTAGTCCTTCTCGTGTCACTCCTTGAACAATGATATCGTCAAAAAGTAAATTCACACCATTTAACCCTTACAGGACCATCGTCAACTTAAGGTTCTAGACTGAGTGTGCAACACCGAACATTAGGTGATTAATACGATAAGGACCGTTATGTGTATTTAATATTTGCATTTCTGCACTCTGGTCAACCGCTTCCACTTGAAGGTAGGCATTGCTGATATCTAGTGAGCAGAAATACTTTCCAACGTTCATTTCTGTAAATATATCTTCGACTCTGGGTATCGATAATGATTATCTTTAATGAACTTTTTTGGGAAACCTTATAATCAGCACAAATACGTACATCTCCTGTCAGCTTTACAACTGGTACAATTGAGGTTCCCCATTCTGAATGTTCCACCTTAGTTACGATACCCGCTTCTTCCAACTGATCAAGTTATTTCTCACTTTCTCTCTGAGAATACAGTAAACTTGTCAATTTCTAATAAAAACTGGTTTCGCACCCTCTTTCAGTTTAAAATGTTCTTTTGCTGATTTAACAAGGCCATTGCCTTCTACGAATAAGTCATTATATTCACTTAGTAGTATATCTTTTAGTGCAAATGGTTTTGATGCTGGCTAAGTATGATCTAAGTATATTTTTTTAAACTATTCTCTTTCAAAATTAAATGGACCTTTGCTTGATAACCTAAACATAAAATCGATTACATTTCTGATCAACATGCTATAAGAGCTATTTATAATAAAAATTGTTCAAAGACAATACAGATCAAAGTGAATAAAAAGAAGTAGTCGCAGTAACTATTATGAATTAATAGCATTTTATTGAAACAAAGTGAGTAAACAAACACCTGCTATATGTAAGTAGTTGCTACTACAGGCTGTCTGACACAGATAGTAGTTGTTATTTCCTTACTATCTACTGCATCATAGTAATTGCCCTTCTTTTATCTATTGCATCATAGTAATTGCCCTTCTTTTATCTATTGCATCATAGTAATTGCCCTTCATTTGAGAACTCCTGACTCTCTTTTTCCTGAGGTGCACAACAAGATAAGCGTGTTAGGCTCAATTTCCCAATGAGATGCTCAAATTACCTTTTGTCGATTATGTTCATTAATAACGCAGAAAGTACTGATAGTACTCTGAAAAAAGCTGTGTGAACATAACGCTGCTTATTCTTCTTATAACAGTAAAGTAAAGATATCTTTTTTTATCAGGTGAAGTTAGGGCTAAGAAGCTCTCTCTAACACTTAACCTGGGGACCAACGGCTTAAAGGTGACTTCCGAACCACCACCAATGGCTGGGCCGGAGGGCTGCTTGTAAGGACAGGATCGCTTAGCGATCACCCATCCAAACAGCAGCCACGCTCAACGTTGCTTGATCTGGTTATCTTCCGATAACCATTGTACCCGCTACACTACGCCATTGGCATCGTTGAAAGTAAAAACTTGCATGTGTAATATAAATCTTGTGCTTCCAAAGACTCATCTTCAACCATTCCAACTTAGAATCCTGGATTGGTCATAACATGTGAAAATTTCTATATTTTGTCTCAAAGTTTCTTCTTTCGTCTCATCAATTTCACACACTCAGCAGTTAAAAAAAAAATTGAGACATTCTTTCTTAAACCCGCTTAATGCACAAAAACTTCAAGGGTGCAAGTGGGATGAGAATGGCTATACTGGCCTCCGTAGTCTGGCGATTTGCATGTTCCAACAAGCAGGTGCCGGCCGCAGTAAATTATCACAATTTGTTCAATTAAAGCAGTATTAGAATTAGTTTTAAACTATAGTTTACTAAACTACCCACCCAAAATAATGACTTTACACGCTCCATAATGTCACCAATAATGATTTAATTTTAAGCGCATGTGGTCAAGAATAAAAGTTAAAAAGGGTAATTTGATAACATCTTTTATGTACATTATTAAAAAATCCTAAAATTACATACTCAAAAACAGTACACTTGTACCTATCTTGCATAAGAATTGGTACTAATAGGATCAAAAATTTCTGAGTTATGAATGTTCAAAGTTGCAGCTTAGTTGAAAACCTCCAAAAACCGGCACCTTTTTTTGTTTTTATTGACTCATGTCAATACTTTAAAAAAACTTTAAAACTTAAAGTTATTATTTATAAATAATTTGGTTTATATGTAACAAAAATAAAATAAATGCAGAAAATAACAAGCCAAATTGTAATTTAACTCCTTTAACTTTAGCTCTACTAGTTAGTTTGTGTATCTATACTCTGTATCTATTATCGGGTACAGATATTCATACTCGGGTATCTATACATTTTAATCTAAGACTAACTATGCCACACTCTACGAATAAGAAGCAATTACTGGAGAAAGATAGTAGTTGTTAAATCTTATTCACATGAATCAGCAGCAAATATTACGGGGTTCGGTCAACGTAAACAAGTACTATCCTTTGGTAACACTTTCATTCACTGGAAACACGTAACTCCTTCAAAATCAGTGTTACAAAGCAAATACTACTTTTTATTCATTTCATCTAATGTTAACTGGTTTAGTTTTATACTTTCTTTTAAGGAACCATACCAAAAAATCACCCTTTAGGAGTGGTGAACTATCTGGGTACTCTACAATCATGTTACTAAACAAATGGGCAGTTTTTTCACCAGGATGCACTTGATCCATAGTTAGAACTATTCTCTTAAACTCCTTAACTTTCATTGAGGTTAAAATTGTAATAAAATTTAAAAACTAAAATCCTAAATCTATTACATACTAGTCATGTTCAGTTTAAACATACTACTGACAAATTGTTATTTGTCAATATATCAAAGTAGGTTTCACCTGTTAGGAGTGGTGAACTATCTGGGTACTCTACAATCATGTTACTAAACAAATGGGCAGTGTTTTCACCAGGATGCACTTCCATAATTAGAACTGTTCTCATAAACTCCTTAACTTTCATTGAGGTTAAAATTGTAATAAAATTTAAACACTAAAATCCTAAATCTATTACATACTAGTCATGTTCAGTTTAAACATACTACTGACAAATTGTTATTTGTCAATATATCAAAGTAGGTTTCACCTGTTAGGAGTGGTGAACTATCTGGGTACTCTACAATCACGTTACTAAACAAATGGGCAGTGTTTTCACCAGGATGCACTTGATCCATAATTAGAACTGTTCTCATAAACTCCTTAACTTTCATTGAGGTTAAAATTGTAATAAAATTTAAACACTAAAATCCTAAATCTATTACATACTAGTCATGTTCAGTTTAAACATACTACTGACAAATTGTTATTTGTTATATATCAAAGTAGGTTTCACCTGTTAGATTACTGTCTATCACAAACGGCCTGACAATAATGTTTTAAAACGGTACTTTGGTATTATACCGACCACACCCAGACATGAATCGTTATTTGACATTTTGCTTTTACTGATTACTAGATTAGCGTAGAACAATATTTCGTCAATGTAAAACAGGAATTGTCTTATCGCAAACCCCTCCCCATCCTCAGACAGAGGTCAAAGTCGAGCGGTCTAGTAGATAACGTGATTGCAGAGTCTCGCCGCCCTTTCAGCTGGTGCGTCGCTTTGTTGTACTTCCGTGTTTTACCCCTACATTTCTCCAAACAAAAATTCAACGAAAACAAACATTACCAAACAAAAACTAAATTCTTTATTGAAAAAACAACACAAAACTTGTTTTTATTCTTGATCACACTCCGCCACCCAAAATGGGAGTGCCTCTGCCATCCCGCTGAAGCCCGCGCTAATGTCAACGAAAGAAAAACATCCCTCGAGATAGTACCTGTCAGTAAAATATCAAATTCTAGAGGGGATGATCAGAAATATAAATTGAATTGTAATGGAAAGGCAATTATGTACCGTGCAAAAAACTCAAATAATCATGTGATGCCGCGCGCGCGGCCTGCAGTAATCGGGATTCTCGAGAAAGATAAGATAACAGCGACATTAATACCGATCACAATACCTGGAAATGCTTGTTGATTGATGGAATGTTAGTTCTGTTACTCAACTACATCGTTTTATAACGTTCTAAGTTCATTGAAAAAGGTTAAAGCGTTGGGGGCATATAATGGAATCTGACCCCATTGATAATCGTTGTAAGTTTGTAATTTTGTAATTAAAGAGTTATTTTTTTTTCGTTTTATCATGTTTGTTTCTATACATTTATATTTTTGTGTTCTTCATACTGGTGTGGTCGGTATAATCCCAAAGTACCTTTAAAACTATTCCAGTCCAGACATTCACTTTCTGAGACCTTTGTGTGTGTGGCCTTTAATGAACCAATGCGGATTATGGTTCCTCCAAAAACGACAATTATGTGTCCATTTAGTAAGAAAATTGTTGTATCAAAAAAAAAATATCAAGCCTATTGTTTAAAAATGATAGATTTCATCACACTTTTTCACCATTATTTTTCAAAACTGTGTTTGTCAGTCAAAATCATCCTTTGCATGTAAGCTTATAGGGGTAGAGTTATTTTATCGCACTGATGGCCAGAGGCATTTCTGATTTGTACTTATACGTCCTCAGACCAAGCGCCAGATTGTCCAATGTGATCTGAGGTTGGAAAAATTGGTTGATCCTGGCTTCAGTGGTGCTTTCCCACACTTCTGGTGAAAATAAAAACATCCCTCAAGATAGTACCCAATTCAAGTTCAGATCACGTGAATGCTTGTAGAGATTATCTTTAACTTTGATAATATTAGTAACATATGATAACATAATCTAAACCTACTTATATTGCGTGGTAGTAAGTAGTAGCCTATATAGGGACAGAGTACCATCCTTCTCGCCGACATTGCTTTCTTTTGGGAGGTAGAAATCAAGAACTGATCTTCATAATGACATGTAATCTTTACAATAAGTCAAATAAAGTCTGTTATTTCTAATAATTTGGTTTTTATACATTCTCAATAGTAAAATCTCATCCAAAAATAGTGGTTTCCAGCTGTAATACCAAAGTGCCAAATCTTTTAAGAGATCATACTATTTTAAAATATTATAGATTTGTTCTGTTTCAGGGGCTGAACCTTCCTTAAATTATTATATCAGAACTTGATTTATCTCTATAAGAACTAATTATCATTGGTTAAAATCACGCCACACAAGTCATAATTGTCTATAATATATTCAAATTATTTTTAATAACAACAAATCTAGTAAAATGCTTAAGAATGCCTGTTTTTAATTTCTGAAATTTCAAACTCAAAAGATTACAAGTTTACCCAGGAAATTCCTCATTGTAAACCTCGATTCGTCTTTTAAACATTGTAGCATATATCTCAGTTACTAAACAGTATGCTTCATTTTTCCTACACAAACAAGACTAAACTGTTCAATTCTAAAGAGACTAGGATGGATAAACTGACATTTTAGTACAAATATATGATAAATTGAACAATATAATTAGATTTCCCATCTAAAATGTTATTGATCTAGATTCCATTAAATAAAAATGATAGTGGGAACTGGTAAATATAAACTGAAAACAAATTTGCCTGCATTTATTGAATGCAATTTGAACTGCCCTTTGGAATAAAATAATTAGAAGACAAGTCTAAAACTGGCTATAAATGTGTGACTTTATAAATTTTAAAATAATAATTAATAATCCATGATAAGTTGTAACACAAAAATGTACCACAAAAAATTCAATGATACTATCTACTATGGTCATGATAAGCAAGACAAAAACAATTTGTTTACTAACAAGAGGGTCATATCTATCTGCAAGATGTAAAACATTAGAGATAACTTCTGTCAAACTAAAACTATGTGGAATTTCAACATTAAAATAATGGTAGAATTAGCTATAAAACATCCTATAGACATCTAAGATATACAGTATTAATCTAAAAAGCCCAAGTGAACATTACAATGTATTCTAGAACTAATAGGCCTATGATGTGCTTGAACTGATGATTCAATATTTATATAAAATAATAGAGAAAGCTCATAAAATTCTTTAGTACTTACTTTACTTGTTGCATCAGACACTTCCCGCATTATTTTCTCAAACGCTGCAGTTTCTTCTGCCTGTTTAGCCGTATGTAAAGCTATTTTCTCACTGAATTTTCTTGGGTTCGCCATGATGGCTGCTGAGCTTTTCAATTTTTGGCAGACCACGAACTGTTGTTGTTTTCTGCTATCAAAGAAGAATGCGGTGAAACTCATACGCAACCAGATATATACTTGTACTATATGTCTGTTTAAAAAAATGAGCAGTTAAAAAAAAATAAAAACAAACACTATTTTAATATAGTCTGGTGTGTTATACACATATTTTATTTCGGAATAAAATTTAGATATAAATCATTTCTACAGTGAAAAATGATAAGAGATTAAAAGTCAGTATGCTTTAATACTATAATAAAAACAACAAAAGGTTAAAATTTTCCGAATTGCTCTAGTTTTCTTTCATGTTGAAGTAAGGACATCAATAGAGAACTAGAAATTAAAGTAAAATCGATTTTTTTAAGATTAAGAAGAGTTGTGTATAACTTATTAATCGACTTGTGTAACTGTATGGATGTTTGGTAACGAAGCTATAAAGTAATTTCAATGTTAACTACAACCCCAAACATTTGTAAAATCAGTACTTACTATCTAAACAATAGATTGGTTTCCTAACGAGAAAAAATTAAAATTTTGGAAAAAATTTACTTTGCTGAACACAACTCCAATTTAATACATATTGACAAGTTTAAGAGACACGTATTTTTAAAGTGACTACTTCTTTTGGCGGGCTATAGATGTATTATTTTTCACATCTTTCAAAGTAGAATGACAGCTTTGCCGAAACAAACAAACCGTTATATAAACATCTTAACTGAACTAAAAAAAGTTGACGTTAATGAAAAATCTGCAAGGAAAGATTACAAGGGAATAGAAACCGTAATAACGTACAACATTATATATAATTAGGAGAATAACGAAACGCTTCTTTAATCTAGAAGTGTTTTACAATAACTTGTTTTCTAACGGTTCGATCAGTTTTCTAGTATTAATATTGACGTAAATGTTGTCCGAAATATCGCATCGTCTGGATCTAACACTGCTTAGATAGACTTTCTTTGGTTATGGAATATTTCAGGTTAGGTTACGTTCTAATTTAAAAGCTACCAAAATTTAAAAAATGAATTCATACCGGTATTCTGATATTAGCGGCTATGTTTACTTTAACTTAATAAAACACTTCCAAAGCCAAATAATGAGGCGCCATGGGATTTCCTGAAGCCTATTAGCCTAGAGCCAACAATTAGAGAAGGAAATAAAACGCCAAACAATCGTTGCAAAGAGACTAAAATATATTGTAAAGTACTGGGTCTACGAACTAATTATGAATCCAATGTAACATTGGCTAACTTACTGCATCGTTTAATAGCAGTATTCAAAGCTAATCGGATTCTAAATAGAATTTTAGCACGGATAATATTAGTTTCTATTCCAGTTTCGCCCTAACGAGATTTAAAGAAAGGATTTAAAATAACTGATTCAATCTTTTCTAGCTAACAATGCTTTTGGTAATTTAATACCGAAAGAAATTTAGTCTTTCAGTTGATTATAATATTATAACCTTTACTCAAATATACTGGGCCATACCTTACATTCACTACTTAAAACAGATTTTATTACAAATCTTTCTGAGGAAACGTCAAAACCACTCATGGACTTTTTAAACAATTAATTACAGCAACTATCTTAATTTTAAAAGTTCTTTAAGACTATCACTTATTCAATTTACTGTACACTCTTTTAAATACAATTTGCCCCAGTTATTTATCAAAAAAATTTCAGTTTGAAATAATTAAACAAAGGACAAGGTCCTTACTATATATTCCAGTTCATCGAACAACTACTTTTAGTAAATTGTTTACAGTTTCTGCCTGCCATTAGTGGAAAGCTCTTGCACTATACATAAGAGTGCTCGCTTCGGGGTGTAGACCCTTGATGCTGAGGGCTCTACGGGCAGTCTTGGCCAATTGAGGTGTGGCACTTGGAAGCAAGTTGAATAAAAACGAGTGTGCCTGGTAATAAGAGTTAAAATGTGTCTGTATTTAAATTAGATTATTGTTGTTTTAAGCTATGTTTATTATCATTTTTACTTAATTATTTTAAATAAAAGGCAATGGTATTATATTTAATTATTGTTTTTTGTTTTATTTCAACGGTTTTACAATTTCAGAAAAAGTTATGACAACAAAGAAATTAATTAAATCGAATTAAACAAGAAATTATAACAATGGAGCGCGTATGTGCGTGTTCCTCTGCTTTTGTGTTTACATTAGTGTGAAAAGAAACATTCAGTTATAACTTTAATGAAAGGAGAGATCTTCATGTTGACAGAGTCGACTGCTGTAAAGATTACACAGCCCACTCTCTGTATCCTGGACATCGTACTGTTCTGGCTGAAGAGGGTCCATTGCTGCAGTCTTACGAAAAGCTTCTAGGGTCTGATTCCAGTAGGCACTTGCAGGTTGATTCTCTCGAACAGTCGTAGATAGTTGATGAGGGTGTTCAAGATCTTTTACAATAAAATGTCATCTGAATCCTACTTTGAGCATCCAGCGGCAATAATTTCATGTCCACTGCCATCTCTTTGACCGGAACATACCTACTACCTGTTAGTAATAGGTACCTAACGTACCATAGATCCTGTTACCTGCCCACAAACCTCACGAATTTTTCCTATACATGTTGGAGGGTACTGATTTGATCAACGTGGAAGGGTGACGACGTAACTGTCGAGAACCCCAGTTTTTGCTTCATGAGGTAGAAGTATATAACTCTGAGGGCTCTGCTGCTGCATGTGACGCTTGTGGGTCTAGTTACAAACACCGGAAGATGGCTGACTCGGCTCACTACATCGATTTGTGCTCCTTGGGGAGATCAGACATGAGGAGCACACCAAGGTCAAGAATGGTGTTAACCCTTTTGATGGTGCTGTCCAGAAGCTTTTACTGGAAATCAAGGCCAATTTCCGTCCTCCCGAAAGAGACCATGAAACTCTTCTTGACATTGAAAGCCATGTAGTTCTTCAGACACCAAATCATGCTGTTCTCTTGAAGGGGAACACAGTTATCTTTATTGTCAACCTCCACAAAAATCTACATGTTGTCTGCAAAAAGTCCTTACTTACGTTGGCAGACAGGCAGGTCACCACATCAGATGTGTAGATGTTAAACAGATAGGGACTGAGAAGAGAACACTGTTGTACTGCTGCAGATGTTGACATTAACTTATTGGAAAGTGTTGATTCATACCCGACGAAGAGCCTTCAACTAGTATTGGTAAGGTATGACTCCAGTACCACTCCAGTAGAGATCCTTTGACTCTATATCCTCTTAGCTTGTTTAGGAGAACTGTATAGTCCACTTTGTTGAAGGCTTTCAAGAAGTCAATGTAATGTTCACCTGATTAGCTCTCCCAAAGGCTAATCATTAAATGTAAATATGTTAGTTAAATTATTTTTGAGTTTAAGTGATAGAGATAATTTTATAATCCCAAATTCCCTTCTTATTAAGGTTATTTTTGATTTAATTTCATTTATAATGAAATAATATCTTTTTAACCCATCCAAGTTTATTAAATGAACTCATCTATCTTTGCCAATATTTCATAATAATTATTCACTATAAAAATTACTTTTTTACAGAATCCCTAAACCCTTTATCACATCTAGTTAGTATTGTTGTTATAAAAACTCAAGTACATTGCTTTTTTTCAACTACTCATAGATTTCTCCAATCTGTGATTTATATTAGAGAGGTGCTTGTCTTGACATATCCGAAGGCTTTGATTTTTCCTTTGCTGAATTTATTATGAACTTGTTTACCTTGACTGAGCGATAGGTGTGACGTTTATATTTAATTAATTGTGAAACGTCTGTTTTTTGGTGTCCTTGACTTTGAGAATTATTTGTTTGTAGTATTAATTTCCACATTCTTTTTTTAGTGTTTGTTTTTAGGCTTATCTGCTCTATCAATAGATCATCCTTCACAATCACAATCTGCTAAACATGTAAACCTATTCTTTAGTGCCAAACCTGGATAAAGTTACAGTACAGGAGTTTTAATTTCATGCTTTTTTGTCAAATTTAAGTATTTTTGCTAAGCCATAAATTATTGTTCTAGATAGTGAGTATGAGACTTCACTGGTAAATAGCAATCTATTACTTTGGGTTCAGGCAGAGGCAACAAGCAAAATTAATTCTTTAAATAATTATTATCAGATTTAGTAAAATGCCAAATAAACTATAAAAAGAACCGTTTTTCAAACAGTTTACTGCCTAAAAACAATTCTTTATTAATCAAACATATATACCATACTAAAGATTTCGCATTTGTCATACATATTTGACTTCTACAAGATTAACACTCATTTTATGGTGAAATAAATAGAAAGCTCGTCTGCTAATATCTTGAGAGTTTGAGGCATACATAGTGTCAGTCTGGTAGAAATCAAGATAGGGAAATATCTAGTACTAAGTTCATTAAAACAAGTTCAGAATTTAGTATTAAGACACAGAACTACTACAGTATGCTTGAGGGAAAAGAGGCTGAAATTACAACTGAACGTGATTGTGAACTTTTAGATGAAAGCTTGCCTACACCAACATAACACAAAGTACTTTTTTGTGCAGACAGCCATGACCGTGATCTTGCTTGGCATTTGAACGGAGCTCAGGAAACATAATTATGAAGCTGTAAGGTTTATAAGACCAGATGGTTGAGCAAGGGATATACTGAACACAAAAAAATATAAAAACAGAAAACGTAAAGGAAAACAATGTACTGGTTTTAGTGTGTGGGACCAATGATGTTGCAAGGAAAGGGGTTGAAAACACTTTTTTAAACTTAACATCTATGTTACAAAACTAACATTATCATTGTGAATATACCAAAAAGATGTTTGGTTAATTGGTCATGTATAAATAGAGTAGTTTCTGAAACCAAATGGTGTATGAAAGACTTCTGCAACAAGTATACCAATGTTTCGTGTTTAGAAGCAAGTAAAGCGTGTAGGCACTTACATAAAACAGGGGCTTCAGGTAAACACTAAGGGAATAAGGTAGATTGCTGAACTCTTGATAAAGAAAATTATGGAAGTTGAAGCCAAAAAGTTAACAACTAAAGAAACAGTTAGACAAGCCGATATTTTGAAAAGTGTACAGAGTGTCAGTTCATCTCATACAGACAGGATTACTATGGCTTTCATAATTTGTTGTTAAAGAAATTATTGAAAAATTTTAGAACCCCTAAATTTCTTTTTTAATAATATATTAGAGCAAGGAATATATCCTAGGACTTTTAAATTAGAAGTGACTCCAATATTTAAAAAAGGAGACTAACATGATCTATCAAGCTATCGACCATTATCTCTGGTTCAAATGTTTAGTAAGGTATTAGAATTTTGAGTTAAACCAGTTAAATAGTTTTTTCTTTAAAATAATTGTTTTTTGCAATGAACAGTTTGGTTTCATGCAGGGGCGCAATACAACAAAAACAGTAGAAAAACTTGAAGAACAAACTATTCTGAAATTTGAAAAAAATTAATATCCTCTGCTACTTACTTTATAATTTAATACTTATAAAAAATATTTTGTTGTTTTTAAACCAAAATCCCTAGTATAATTAATATTTAAGGCTGTTGGTGCATTACATTATATTTCTTTTATTAAATATGTGTATCTTAACTTATTTCTTTTGTTTTTTAATATAATTTATACTCCAATAAACTGTAAAAAATTTAAACAAATCGCTATTGTTAGGGATATCTTGGTCTAGATCAGGTGGAGGAGGAAAATCAGTCTACTGAATGTTAAATCATCATCTAGTACATCCCTAATGCCAGTAATTTGTAATCCACTTGTACTTGCAGCCATTAGAAAAATAAATAGAACTAAATGAATAATTCACACATTGTTTCAACACTGTAGCATTCAATCCAAAGTAATAACAGTTACGTATTTCACATGAAAATGAGGCCTAAAACTGATTAAATTAATTAATTGCACTTTATCCTGATATTTACAATAGATTAAAAACAAAATTGACACTTTTAACTTTGTGATTAACATATTTACGGTTAATATTACCTAACAACTAGTAAGAATAGTTCACTGATGATTTAATACTGCTGAAAACATTAAAAATTATTGTACTAGCTTTTAAAGAACAAACTGGTAATCACTTACATTGTGTGTGTATTGGTTAGAGGAGAAATAACTACCCTTAGTACAGTATACGATACTAATACTTTATTTGATACTAGATTTTATGCATTAACTTTAATTCAGTACAAAAACCACAACTTTCTATTATAAACAAAATAACACAGTATTTAGACAAAACAAACATAGTAATACATACATGAATAAACAATCAAAATGTCAATTATTAAACAGTCAGTAGACGAGAAAAAAATCATAAGTCAAACAATAAGTACATAATACAAATGTAATTGTGACTAATAAAATCCACAAACACAATAAAACATTAAAAAAACTAATCAGATTTATTAGTATTCAAATAAAATAAAATGGCATTACATTATATATTGTACATGTAAGGCATATTGGAAGAGGTTTAATACAACAGAGAATGGTTCTAAAAATACATTTTATTAACCTAGGTAAGATAATAAATTCTCATCATATGGGAGGTCATGTCAAGAAGTATAAACTTAATATTTACCAAAGTAATGTTTCTGTCATTAATCGGAGTCAACTGTTCACAAACAACTTAAATTGGCCACAATTTTACTCATTACTTTCGCCTCCTTTATTAAAAGATTGAATATAAACATTTTACTTGTATATTTAGAAAATATTGTACTGAAGCTTATATGTTGGTTACTTAATGCCAAGAACTTTATTACAACTACAACTAGGCACAATACTACAAACAAGGATACTACAATGATTGTAGACAAGATTGGCTGTTTTATAAAAATATTATTTTATAGACACTGATTTTATAGAATGTCGTGTTTGCATATTTACAGTAATTATAAAACAACTCTATATTTTGAAAATATTGTTTTGATAAATATTTGAATATAAATTATAGAGAATTACTATTTTTAAATATTAGATTATTAATATAAGGGTGTATGAATTGTTCAGGTGATAAATACTACAATACAGAATAATATTATATAAATGGAACTTTCAGAATAAATACTTTACAATAAATAATGTTAACTTTTTAAGGCCAACATTGATGACACTGTAGGACTGCACAAGTGGCTAGAAGACATCCTGTAACATATATTACAGGGTGTTACGCAAGAGGTTGGTACAATTTCAGGATATGATAGTAGACACAAAAACAAGCAAAAAGTTCATATGAACACACGTCCTATCTCGCTTCGTTTAATGTCTGTCCATGTATGTTTTTTATGAAAAAATGTCATATCTCAGAACTCGTTTGAGTAAATAACACGCAACTAGACATTTATGTTATGGTAATAAAAGGAACAATAGAAACAATTTTAATACAGTACCAAATATCACTTTCAATTTCAAAATGGCGGCATGTTAACATTTTCAAACTTTAATATCCAAAACAATTTTAATCCTATATACAAATTTCAATGATTACTATTTTTTGAAAATTTAATTACAAAACTAATGATACCAAATTTGTTCAAATCAGTTGAGAAATAAAATAATTACATCAATTTCATTGGTCAGTGGTTTATGCTACCTTACTGGAATCCTTAGAACCAAGTCCTATTTTTTATGTATGGGTCATTGCATTTCAACAGCAGTTTTTAAATAAAATAAAACACGTATATGCACAAGAAAATTTATTTGTCGTGTATATTGAAAATTTTAACATGCTGCCAATTTGAAATGAAAAGTAATAATAGGTATTTAATTTTTTCATATTGTTCCTTTTATTAGAATAACTTAAACCCCAAGTTTCATGTTATTTGCTCTAACGAGTTCTGAGAGCAAACAAAGAGAGTTCTGTGTTTGTTAATTTTTTAATAAAAAACACATATGGATAGACAGACACTAAATGAAGCAAAATATATGTTCATATGAACTCTTTTGCTTGTTTTTGTGTCTACTATCATATCCTGAAGTTGTGTCAACTTATCGCGTAACACCCTGTATATATCAGTATCAGTTCTAGCCATGTAAGGTTGTGTTCTTGATATACTTTTGCATCCTCAGCAAAAACCTTATTGATATGTCAAGAAATCACAATTTTGTCAGCATCTTTCCACAGACTAAGACAAGGGTAGTGTGACAGCTTGCCAAAATATTGAATGTTGTTATTAAATTGATCCCTGATACAAAAAACACTATTGCAATAGTTTTTGTTTACAACAACTTTCTATATTAATGAAGGAAGGCGTTTCATTCCTGAATGCAATGGAATAATGTATACATCAAGATGACAATCCTGGTATACAATATATTGCTGTTTAATACAAGCAGCAATCCTAACTGGAAATTTCCTTAACTTTTGACAGAACAAGAAGGTTCCAGAATGGAGGAACATAAGGTCTGTAATTCTTAGCATGGGTTAAAAGCAAGGTTGAAAACTGGCAAGTGAGAAATTAATTAATTAATTACTTTAAAAGGCTAATGTATTTCTATTTATTTCTCCAGGTAACTTTGAGAAAGGTAAATCCAAACACTGGACGAATCATGGAGCATTAAAAGTAAGGAGAGTCTGTTAATCTGTTTAGTCTGAGAATGTTACAAGTTGAAGCAGTTTTGTTTAGATTACAACACAATCATGAACATAAATGTTATGGAAATACTTTACTTGGCGATAGATAAGTCTGATGTTATTGACTGATTATAGAAAGATAGCAAAATATCTGTTAGATAAAATGAAAATTATTTCAGTCATTCCAGTTTACCAAGAAATTATAAGTAATAATTACCAGACAAAACCATTGGTGCTGTAATCAAAGTTGAATTTTTCTTCGAACTAGGTGAGATGAACTGAAGGGCATTTTTTAATGTCATGATACTCAAGGCTATGTTCTACAAAAGAAGATCCGAGACCGAATCAAGATGAGTTCCTCCAACTATTTACTATCAGCTGGTTCACTTCTAGACATAATGTATCAATGTGCTACTGTTGACATTTTAAGAGAGATGGCAAAACGGCTCTGTACAAATGTTCAAGCTGGAAAAGAGTGCTTCCTGTATATTTACTGATACTTTCAGTCAGGAGTAGAGAGCAATATTAGCCTGACAATCTGATGTTACGTTACACTGATTCAAGTTTGCTTCACCACAGCTGATTCTTAAACTCAATTTTCAGCATTTACAAAGATTAAGCTTTAGTTTTACAAACCATCCCAAAGCATTAATGACAAGCATATAAAAAACATGTTTTTATATTTTAGTACAAATATGTATTTTTTTTGTACAGATGAAGAAATTGATGAAGTTGAAGTAGGAGAATACTCGTATGTAGCACATTTTGTTCTACTCAGATCTAATAAAATCTTAGATTAAATATCAAATTGTACCAGTGATTATTTTTCAGCCTTCTAAGACTCAACTTTACTTTTAACATGCTGCAACATCATATCATTCTTTGCAATTGCTAGAATGATTGAAGTAAACATGTTTTAATACACAATAAAAGCCAATATTCTGAAAATTCCCAAAAACAATTTGTGAAAATGTTAACAAGCAATTACCATGTATGCCTTGCAAATGAGTAATTTTATTTCTCACTAATCATCCTACTTTTTTAATTGTGCAATATTTTATGTATAAACTGTGATATTTATAGAATTGACAAGTACAGATTAGTAAAAGACCAGGAAGAAACATAAACACTGTAATACAAGTATATAAGTCAAACATACAGAAAATGCCAGTTTAAAGATGATGCCAAACTTAACGAACAGTTAAATTTAATTGTAGTAAAATAATCAATAATTAATGAGGTGTTTAGAGGCTAAAATGTATAAATGTACAGGTATCAATAATATAGTTAGCAATATCAGAAATGTTGCTACGCAAAGGGCTGTAGACTCGTTATCTCTTCCTCACTCTCCTCCGCCGTGCTCAGTTTCTCAAAGCCCTGATGTTGACCTAGAAGATGACCAATCATGAACCCTTCTGCTGGGCTCCGCCCCAACATCCATCGCCTTCCCCCGCAGTGGCCACACCCTACAAACCCACATTTATATTATTTATGAATGAGAAAAATAAACAACAAAATAAGGTAATAACTTCTGTACTTACATACACGCTATTATATATCTGTACTTCTGTAAATGATATATCCCATGGTTTAAAAATATTTTAGAGGCTGTAAATGGTGAAAATTTATTCTCAATTACGTTACACTATTTACTTTTACAACCCAAACATGAATATTTTAATATTAAGTGAGTACACAAACGATTTTAAATAATAAAATGGAAAAAGATTTCCAGAAATTTTTACAGGTAATAAATTTGATTTATGTGTGAATTTCATCAAACTCAGAACATCTGTTTGGTCTCCATAATGGGTTTAATTGTAATTTAATAAAAAAAGTTAACTCAATATCTTATAATTTTTTGAAAGGAATTTTGATAGAGAAGTGAACTATGCCACTTAAGCATATAGTGGGTATAAGTAATACAAATATGACCACAATTGTTATAATGAATTAAAAAAAAAATTATGTATATTTTACTAAATCCTTTTACAAAGTAAACGATCTAAAACTTGAAAATGTATAAACAGCACCAGAGATCGATCACATCTTCAAGACAACTTGGTCAAAAATGTCCTTTTATTGATTTTTATAAAGCTGATGACAACTGATGTGCATATATGTCCCTTTAAAGATGAAAATTGTGGGAAAAACAGAGTTTGACATAGTTTGTCTGAAAATCACACTGAAAATCAATATTGAACTATGTAATATACCGTTTGATAAAGTAAAATTATTACTGAATGGAATAAAGATAAAAGTTTGCAATTTCAGTCCATTTAAACTATATTTTTCATTCTGATTATGCATTATATTGCTTGAGTAAAATTTCTAAATAAATAAATTTAATTATTGACTGCGTTACTATAACATTTCAAGTGAATGGTAGTAAAGTGAGTGGTTTTCTACTTACTTGAGGCACACTTTCAAAAACAATACATGAGAAAGAAAACAAATGCAACTGAAACATAAAATACATAAATAAATCATACAAAACAAAATACACAACATTTATACCACAAGCAAAATAAAATATCAATGTTCAGCTTTAAGCTCTTTTTATTTATATAAAAACAGACTACAAAGAAATACAAAATGTAAAACTGTACAATCAATAAAACATACGAAAACATTACAATGAGTTCTAGATATTGATTGGTTTTTTTTAATTTTGTACACATTTATAAAAAAAGTTCATTATAGTATTTTCTAATAAATATTACAGTTATTTGACAAACTCTTTTGTAATAACAATTTTAAGCCTTTTATTTCAAAGAAAAATAGGTTAAACAAAAAACCAGTTCAAATAGACACATTGTCCGAAGATTGTTCAGAAAATTAGTTAATTTTCTGTTTTTTATTGGTTTGGTTCGGTGGATACTAAGTATTTGGCAGTGATATTGTGAAGATCGTTAGGGCATCCAAGAACTTGAGTTCAAAATTCACTCTCTTATTAATTGTATTAAAAAGTTTGTGCTGTTATATTATTTCTTTGAACTAAACAATTAAAAAAGTGGAAATTCATGATGGATGAATTGTTCTTTATATATTATGAGTGATACTTTAGTGAGAAAGTTGTGCTGTTTCTTTCAGAAACAACACACTAACGTTCATAATGAGCAAAGTAACCTATCTATAATTTTGATAACCTTGTCATGCAATAAAAATTGATAGGAAACTAGAATTTCACTACAGTAGAACCCCTCATATCCGGCCACCACGGGACCGAGCCCCTGGCCGGATAACGATTCGGCCGGATAAACCAACCTACAGTACACAGCACTTGACGAAACAAAACAATTGTACTGTACTGTACTAACCGCACTGGAAATAATCAACGAACTGTTTACAGGTTAAACCTATTAGCTCAACTAAAGTCAACACAGGAAAATGTAAACAAATAGATACACCAAAATAACGCAAGAGTCGTGGGAGACTAGTGCGTGCAACTGCGCGTCTGCAAGCCGTGGTAAATAAATTTCGATATTGGCTTGCGGGAAGTGGCCGGATAAACCGAGGTGCGGTAAAACCGAGGCCGGATATGAGGGGTTCTACTGTATTATAGATATTTTTACTCAATTTTGTTAGTTTTCTTTTCTATGCATATAAACATAACTGTTTCCAATTTCTTTTTGTTTCTAAAACTGTTCACCACAACCAGAATAAAATGCACAGGCAGAGACATTTAATAACTAGATACTGCAAAGCTTGTGACCATATGATAAATAGTTGCATATAAATTAGTACAATTCCAGTTTAAGAGTTGCATTTTCAAATGCAAATATTAAAAAATCTGTATGTTTAGTGTAATTATTTAAAAAATTAACTCACTTTCCATACAATCTTTGTAAATTTATAATAAATGAAAAAAGACATGCTAATTTTATTGTAGTTGTGATACAAAAGTTCAACTTCAATTACCACAATATTTATGGTACTACTGTTTTATCTTCAGATATTGTTTGTGTTATTTTGGAGATGGTCCACCCACAGAGGACATGAAAATTTTAAATCATAATCAGTAGTAATATTTTTTATAATTTACTACACGCAGGCAAATGTCACATAATAGGGAATACAACTAAAATCGCTATAAAGCAATATGTAATTATGTAAAATACACATGATCATATAATACAGACCACAATTAACATTATCCAGAATATATTTTGTTAGTAAATAATATATTTTAAAACAAATTATTTGAATCTGTAATGCTTAGGACATATTATTTTACATGATTTGTTTTTAAGTTCGCTATAACTTAAATTTTGCTACAGAAAAAGTGTGTTGTAAAAATTTGGACAGTATAAAATGAAGATTCTAAAAAAAACAACAAATTTATATCCTTGTAAAATATAAACAGTGAACATTAAAGGTCGAACAATGTGTACTGTACCTCATAGTTACTGCGTAATTAGTGATGTGCGATTGTACTTCATTACAGTCAGGACGTATTGATTGTTAAGACCATTTGAATGTTATTCAAATAGTTAACTTGCATTTCAAAATAACACTACAATTAATAAGATAGTTGATATGTTTTTGTCTGTAAAAAACAATAATTAACTGGTCCACAGTATCACATCTGGCATGGTCATTTGAATTTGTTTTATGAAAACAGACGCATATGTCAGGACAAGAAGACCCGACCCGTGGCTCCTGCGATGGTTTAACTAAAAATAAGATGCAGTGCCGTTTGGTGGCGATCTTGTGAAACCAAATTTAAATTGACTGCACTTGCATCGTCAAAGTAGAATGGTGCCGATTATAATTTTATTTTGCCTTAACACTTTTTTCCGTTACAATTTAATACAATTGTATAAAAATTTATAAAATGTTTATGACCTTGTCTATTAGTGACCCTAGCAGATTTAGATAAAAAATGGTAAAAACAAAACAAAAATTCAAACTATTCACAATGGAATTGGGTTACCATAAATATAGGTATTAAGTATAAAATGTTAACTACACTAAGATTGGTGATATACGTTAAAGACAAAGAAAATAAATTATCAAAAGCTTCCTAACACAATTAACACTAGGGCATGTAACTAAAACCAATAAATTAGTCGTTTAGGTTTCAATAAAAGTGCAATTGATTAATGCTTGGTGGCAAAATGGTATAAAATGACAGAAGCAAATCCACAAAAAAAAACACAAATTATTCTGGGAACAAAGAAAAACACCAAACAAAGAAAACAACTGAATTTAATAAATAAAAATTAAAAAAAAGTACAACCAAAATTCTGAACAATATAAACACAAACAATTATGTATAAGCAATTACAAACATCCAAGAAAACATAAACAAACAAACATTACAAATATAATCTATTTAAAGCTAATAACTATAAATAAAAAATTAAAATATACCCGAATGACAGTAAATTAATGTGATGATTGTATTTTGTATCAATTCTTTCGAGGAGGTAAAGAAAACCTCCTGTTGTACTATGTTAATACTATACATGTTTATTTATACAATTAATTAATAAGAACTGGATTGAAAATAATTCAATTCTTAAGACTGTATTTCCTAGAAATCTAGTCTTTACACAGAGATATTCAAAGGTAGGTGAGTCAAATACAAACTGAACTTTAGTAATACACTTTTCCGCATAATATAATATTTCTGTCTATCAAAAGTAACTCTAGTTACACTGGTCTTACAGGTAACCATGTTGCCAACACAGAATAAACAAATTAGTAAAAAAAACGGAGCATATTCTGAAGGTTTATACAAAGTTTATATATGACATTTTTCAGTAACTTGTGAACACATTTGATAAAGTAACAGTGATGAATTGATTGGTTTCAAACAAAGACTGAACATTTAGCTTAACCTGCAATGTTATCTTCATAACATGCTAAAGGGTAAAGGGCATTGTGTTGTTTTGTTTGACTGAAATAACTTAGGAAAAATAGGAGTGACAAAGCATGAATCTCATGTATGGCAGTTGAAAAGTTTCTAGTAACTCATTTTCTTGCCTGTATGTTAAGTACAAATACTTAATTGATTTTAAGACACCTTTGTGAAAACCTGGAGGGGGGAGGCCACATGTGCATGAAAGAGAACAAGTAGACCAATATTTACTAGCGTTGGTTTGAGAGAGTGGTCAAAGAATACCAACATAAGAGTTTTTATTTCTTGAACATTTTACTTTTTGGGCTGTTTCAATAACAAAATCCATGTTTTCGAAAAAAACGAATTTTTTATTCTTTTTTTAGTAGTTCTTATTAAACTTCTATCATTAATAGTGCATTAGATGTTTAATAAAATGTATTCAATTAAAACATCTTATATTCAAAAGTTTATTTTATTGTTTTAACACCCTATACATTTGATCAATGTTTACTAAAGTGTAAATCGGGATGTAAACACACAAGTGACAAGAGCTCTGACCCATTCATTATAAGGGCGGGAAAATTGTGGCTGGCTACTCATTCATTGTCTGCTACAGAATTACCTATGTATACTGTCAAGTCTGAGAATATTCCTTTCTTATATGTAAACATTTATTTATAATTGATAGAGTGGTTCTTAGCACTTTAATATTATCAATTAAACCTTATATTATGATTACACCGCTGTTTTTTACTAGTTCATACAGTCTTCTTAAAAATTAGATTTAAAAAAATCTTGAGTTGTCAATACCCAAAAACATTGTTAAATTAATATACTATATTTAATTATTTATTATGATATTAGAAACATTAAAAAAATGTTGTTTTACTAGCCCGGAACAAACTTTTTTTACATGTTACTCTGTGGGTAAGTCAAGCTCATTTTATAGCAATCATTAGGATTTTACTAAATCTGACACATAACTTTTGTGAAGTATATCTTCAGATAACACTTCTCTGTTTAAAATTAGTTAGTTTCTTTTCAAGTCTTTAATTTATGTTTCTGATAAATTTAATTCTTATAGAGAAAATAATGTTTGTCGCTCCAATTTTGAAGCTGTTTAAAGTTGAAAGTGGCGTGAGCAATACAAATTAATATTATCTTTAAAATGAGATTAGTATAAAAATACTATTAACACAAGGAAAGCCAATAACGGTCAAGCCAAGATTTTCCAGAAGTCTAGAACAGTGCTGAGATGGAGAAACAATGTATGTAAACTGATGTTTCTGTGGTGCAAAATAGGCTTTCCCTTATCCCTGCATGTGGCAGTAGAATAAATAACGTCCAATTGTCAAGTGTAAATTATATAAATAATGTTGATATGATGGGTACTCATCTAAAATCTCAACACTATCATTGTGATTCATATATATTACTGCAAGCAGAAAAAGATTATACTTTGTTTTGCTACATTTATAAGGAAGGATGTTTTAACAAAATAATCAATACCAGTTGAAGTGAAGCAGTCTTTACCATTCTTTGTTTCGATTGCACTTTGGTGTTTTGATTCAACTGTGAAGTTAGTTACTTCACGAAATAACAATTTTTTATTATCAGGGACTAAATTTTATTTGTAATTTTATAAAGAAATATTTCAGAATTTGTGAAGTTCAAAGGACTGTTTAATGTAGGCTGTTACTAGGGAGTTTTTATTATTGTACTTCATTTTAGCCAATAATTACAAAACGACTATTTTATAGTGCGTGTGTTCTACATATTTCAATAACCTAGACACACACAGGGTAAAAATAAATTGTTTGGTGAATTTTTGAAAACAACTGTATTTATGGTAACAGTTTAGTTTTTTTGTATTATTTGCAGTAAAGTTGTAAAGTAATATCAAATTTATCTTCCATAAAACTTACATGATGTACAACATTTTCTGAAACTATATAAAATTTATAATGTTTCGGCTCATATTTTAAATAGTATTATATTATCATTCTTTGTCACAGCAGTTTCTCAGTGTGCTTTTTGAAAACAAAATAAAAATATTTTACATATTTTGACAGATTAAAATTTTTTTGTTATGTGAATTGCTTTATTCACCATTATTATCTCGATTTTTCTGAAAAAATGACACATAATACATTTAGGTTTATATTACTTACATATTATTTAGAAACTCTTTTAAAGCTTTTACAGAAACCACCCACAAATTCTCTGCCAGTTAGGACAGTTTCAGTGGCTTGTTGGTGGGTTAAAATAATAAGAAAATAAAACGTGTTAATTGATCATTATATTTTAGTTTGTTCAAAACTTTATAACATACTAGAAAATCACTAATATTCCCTCTAAGATAGACGGTACAAAGAGCCATGGTTCTCTTTATTCCTCCCCTCTCCAGAAAACATTTTCTATATTATATTTAAGAATACAGTACTGTTTATATTTGACTCACCATATATCTATAACATAAACTGTTACCCAACACGCTGGTTCTAATTTTAATAACTCTATTAGACTTCTACATCCTTTTTACATGTATAAAAACTGTTTCTCTTAAGCTTAGGACATACATATTTTTGGTTTAAATGGCAACCTTGGATGTTGACCTCTTTTATTGTTACTTGCTCTATTTAGTTCAAATGCCTGAATATTAGGTATTTTGGCTGGTAAGAAATAAGGGATGGTGAGAAATGCAATTTGTAACACTTTTGATTTATATTTTTAAAGTATATGGCCATTCAATTAATGGAAATGTTCAGATCTTGGGATATTTGCGAATTGTAAAGTCATGAGAGAGTTATTTTCCAAGTTGAAACTTTTTTAATATTAAGTACATTATTGTACATTATAAAGTAGTTCAGTTTATAAATATACATAATATTATTGTATGTATTATTTTAATGTATATTATTTTATAATTACATAATATTATGTATTATTATTATTATTAATTTTAGAATATTTTATATAAATGATCACACCCAAACACATATTTGAGTTATTTTTGGCTTTTTTACATACACTAATTTTAAAATGCACTGAATTAAATTATGAATCTGTTCCAAATTAAAAGTTTTTACAAAAGTTTGGGTAAAACACATATCACTATGTGTAGACACATAATAAACTATTGAAAAATTAACAGTGCTATGTATTTTATTTAAAATAAATAGCACTAATACAACACATTAAAAAAAAACTTAAATTAGTATAACTTATTCTAAATTATTGAAAAACACATGTTACATTAGCCTTGTTAATTAACTTGACTAAGCATATATTTTACGTGGAACTGAATCACATTTAAGTTAAGTAAGAGTATTGAGATTAAAATATAGTAACAAAACTTTATCACAAAAAGTTCTCTCTAAATTGTAAAATCAGATCAAAGTTTCTCTAAGAAAGTAAGTACAAAGAAGGTGTGCAGGTGTTATTTTTTTGAGAAACCAAATTTTTCTCCAGATGTCTGTAAATAATATATTTGGTCCTTGAGCAAAGGAGGAAATCAAAATTTGAATCCCAATGGAACAAGTATTTCTTGTTCTATAAAAATTAATTCTGCCAGTCAGTAATAAATTTCAAATACTTATGATTATATTGCTTGATAAGATGTTACAATAGGGTTTGGAGGGATGAAAACCTCCTAGAAGCAGACAAAGAGTTATGGTACAGCCACTGGAAAGAGATTAGAGCAGGAAAATGTAGGGTAGTGAAAACACTAGGCTGGTTGTACAATTCAGATCATGTTAATGAAAGAGATGGCAAGAGTAATAAAATCATGGTATAAAAACCTGTGATGTTAGAGCTTTGGAAAAAGGAAGCTCGCATTTGCTTGTTCAGGAGAGAACGCAATCTTTCTAGACTGGAATACCTTCTGGTTTTACTTTTTTTTACAAAAATTCTTGAGAAGTTCAGACTTTCTTATCATCTGAAATTTGTTCTTTGATGTTCAGAAAGGGGATACTAAAACCTTCTAGCCTTATTCACCAGCTAATTACTATTAATTGTCAGGTACAATGATTGCTGTGTTACAATGAGTCATGTGCACAGCTGGAGCACAATTTGAAGCTTGGTTGAGACACACAAACTGTTGATATAAACAGCATTTTAACAGAGTGAGTATTCTATTAAGGATGTTTTATATGAATCTGATTGTTTCTTAGAGATAATTAGTGATGTATCCTAAGGATTTAAAAAACTTAAAATTATAACATTATTTTTTGTTCACAGAAAAGTGGAAAAAGTTTCGTAAACTAACTAGATTTTGAAGTCTGTAATCACATTTCATCCTCTACCAGTTTTGTGGTTTCCCGATAAAAGTTGTGTTCCGCAGTGGACATACCTCTCCGCCGGGCCCTAGAGTAGACAAGTGCCGCCGTCACAATTGCAGCACCAAACAAGATGGCAGCACATGTCACGAGGACGGCTGGCAGCACTGTGCCTTGTGGACTTCTCAAACCTGATGACAAACACATCCTCTATAAACCTATCAATAAACAAATCTGAGCAAGAATAAATTCTAATTGAGAAAAGTACAAAGCATGTTTTAAAATACGAATTGTACTATTATGATTAGTTTGACGTGAGTCGATTTGTAAAACAGATTGTAAACTGAAATCCGCTCAAGAATAAAGGCCTTATTTATTTATTTATTTAAATGTTAGAAAAACCTTGTTTAAAAGAAAATGTAATGATACACTTAACCTTTGAAGGGCACAGAAGCAATTTATTGTCACTCTCCATATTATACGAGGGCTGTTCAACTTCCGATCGTGCCGCTAGATGGCTGGGCGAGCGGTATCGGCCAGCAATGCGCGGCAGTCGACTGCGCACCTCTCCCACTACAACCTCACTCATTTTCGGACGGCCGACGCCATTTCCAATTTATCTAGCGACACATAAACATGGCTACCATGATAGAATCTCCCGCCAAGTGTGAGTTGAGAAGTGTCATTCGTTTCTTGCAAGCTGAAGGGTTATCTGCAGCAGAAATTCACCGTAGAATGGAACGAGTATACGGTGAAAGCTTTATGAGTGATAGTGCAGTGCGTGATTGGTGTAGGAAATTTAAAAATGGACGAGTTGACATTCATGATGAAGGGGACCAAGGACGAAAGTTGGTCGCAAACAAAGACCTCGTTGATCGAGTTGACCAAAGCGTAAGAAGCAATCGAAGGTTTACGATTACGGAGCTATCCAATCAGTTTCCTGAGATTTCAAGGTCAGCCCTATACTCTATCGTAACTGACAAGTTAGGCTACAAAAAAACTTTGTGCACGATGGGTGCCGAAGATGTTGTCTGATGACCACAAAGCTTGGTGAATGGCGTCAGCAATGTCTTTTCTGAACCGTTATGAAGCTGATGGCGAAGATTTTTTGATCAAAAATCGTGACAGGAGATGAGACATGGGTTCTGTACGACACCCCAGAAACGAAACAGCAGTCCCAACAATGGATGCATTCAAACTCTCCAAACAAACCCAAAAAATTCAAAAAAACTTTCAACAACAAAAAGATTATGGCCACCGTGTTTTGGGATCAAAAAGGTGTATTGCTTGTTGAGTTTTTAGAGCCAGGTACCACAATCAATGCGGAAGGATACTGCGGTACATTACAACGTTTGCGGAGAGCTATCCAGAACAAAAGGAAAGGAATGCTCACATTGGGAGTAGTCCTCATTCATGACAACGCCCGTCCTCACAGTGCTGCTTTGACAAAGCATCTTCTTGACGGTTTTAAATGGGATGTTTTTGACCATCTGGCGTATAGTCCTGACTTAGCGCCGAGTGACTATCACCTTTTCCCGGAACTGAAGAAGATGCTAGGAAGGCAGAGCTTCCGAACAGACGACACGCTGCAAGACGCCGTGAAAACCCATCTCAAATCACTGGCGGCAAACTTCTATGAAGAAGGTATTAAGAAGCTTGTACGCAGGTATGAAAAATGCCTCAATTTAAATGGCGATTATGTTCAAAAAGTAACTAATAATGTACCTAACTTTTGATAATAAATTTATTTAATTACTCTCCCCAGTTTTATTTTTATACCACATCGGAAGTTGAAAAAAAAACAGCCCTCGTACTTAAATTATAGGAGTTTAAAATAGAACTAAAAATTACGAAAACCACACATTGTGCTTCATTACAAAAACAGAACTCCAAATTTTTAAAAAGAATATAAGCTATGAAACACATATGTTATAAATTCTAAAAAAAAGAAAAGAAACCTCTGCAACTTAACAAAACCTTATTTAGTTAAGAATCACTACGCCATTTAAATAGTTAGTTAACATTAAAACTTTAGAATGGAACAAAACCAAACTTGTGTGCTACCATTTGGACTCAATTACTGGTACAATGTAGAATGCACAAAGAAAAATCCTAACAGCTCCAAAAAAAACCAAAGAGACCAAAAACGGCTTATTTTAGAGACTATTCCACAGAAGAGAACACGTCACAAAACTCAGGTATTAATGAATTCAATGTTACAGACATAAAGAAATACTCCCTTTTTCACCAACCCACCTAATTAATTAATTAGTTAATATTTGTAACTGAACATGACCAATATAAAGAAACACTCCTGAACACTAGGCTTATTGGGTACACACCTATTTCTGGGGTGGTGTAGCCATCTACAAACAAGGAATATCTTATAGAAAACAGTGAGGCTATCATCAACATTGAAGATCTCTCAATGAACTGGTGTGTAAAGTGGGATAAGCCAATTTACAGTGTATTAGGTATTTACAGACCAGAAAACAACCTCGAGTCTGGCCTACAGTCTCAGTAACATTCTAATGGGAGACATAAATATCGACTGCCTGAGGAATCAAAATGACACATCACTACTGATCGAGATCCTGGCAAGTTACAACCTCTATAGGAAAGACCTTCCTGCCACTTGTATAATAACAACATCAAGAAGATCCATTGACTGTGTATGCTGCAATTTCAGAGAAGATGAAATCGATGTAAAGGTAATAGAAACCAGCATCTCAGATCATACAGGACAACTATGTATCATTAGAGGAAGAAAAACTTAAATACCAACCACAACCTGTTGGAAGAAAAGAAAAATGAGTTGTAGGAATATACTGATGATGAAACATCTCCTTAGTGAAGAAAACTGGACAGAAGTATACAACTCCAATGAAGTTAATAAGGCATATGACAATTTCAGCCAAACTCTGCTTACAATACTCAATCAAGCATGTCCAGTGAAACAAATCAAGTGCAAAACAGAAACCAAAAGAAACACACTCTCTGCAATCATATTGCTCAACAACTGAAGCAAAAATTTCTTTCAGCTCAAAATACTTACAACTCCACTGGCAGTGAGGAGCATAAAAGACACGCTGCCCATCTCATACAAGAATATGACTTGCAGCTCCATCACCTAAGATAATAAGACACAACAGCTAAGATAACAGAAGCAGATAATAAAACAAAAACCATCTGGGATGTCATAAACTTAGGAAGGCATCCAGAAGGAAACAAAAACGCTCTCATCCAACTCGAAGTAAGCGGTCAGACTACATCCGACCCAGTGAAGATAAGCAGACTATCTTAAAAGCTATTTTGTCAACATTGCTGAAGAAACCATCATACGCAATGGGCAAAATAATAAACAACCGTTTACTCCGACCAAAAACAATAACATCCCTAATCTGACTTTGAAGCCAACTAATTCAGAAGAAACTGCTAAAATAATTAGTGGACTGAAGTCAAAGCCATTAGCAGGATACGATTACATATCTACCATAGTCCTGAAAGACTGCCAAGACAAACTCATTATACCACTGGTAACTAATCAACATTTCCTATCAGGATATTTCTTGTCTGCCCTGAAACTGACAAAAGTGTACCCCAAATTCAAACAAGGCAATGCCACACAAGCAGGCAACTACATGTCTATCTCACTAATCCCAACCATATCCAAAGGAATAGAAAAATTAGTGCTAATCAGACTTCTTGAACATCTTTCAGACAGAATCAAACAACAATCTTTTAACAGAATATCAGCATGGCTTCCTACTTGGTAAATCTACAACTACAGAACTGATTAATCTTGTGAAATTCTTATTAAACCAACACAAAGAAGGGAACACATCAACTGCCATCATACTAGACTAAAGTAAAGCCTTCGAAGTACAGTAAAGAATATCTGGAACCTCAAAAACATGGTTAACCAGCTACTTAACGGAACGAACACAAATGGTTGAGATAAGATATAACAATAATAGGGTAATTAAAATGTTCAGGTCAACCTCAAAGACGATCAGAAGAGGTGTGCTCCAGGGCTCTGTGTTGTGATCCATCATGTTTATTCTTTTCACAAATGACTTCCCTAATTACATACAGGAGTATAGCAAATGTATTATGTATGCTGACCACTCAGTGCTCTTGCTCGGTAGGAGGGCTTCTGATAAACTAGAAATAGATGCATACATGGTAGTAAATATTGGTATTCAATATTGTTATAACAGCAACCTAGTTGTATATGAGAAGAAGACAAAACAGCGATCAAGACCTCACCTGGACACCACATTATCAACAACCTCTGCAAAAAGCTTAGCTCCAGTCTGTTTATATTACAAGTCAAAAACATAGGCAACTCCTTGACCACTAGGATGGCTTACTTTTCCTTGTTTGAATCCTGTATCTGCTACAGGATATCAGCTTGGGGAGGGACAACCTCTGTCAACCTGCAATGCATTCTTTAAAAAGGCTATAAGATACTCAAAGATCTTCAACCACGAGAATTCTGAAGGGATACTTTCAAGTATGTCAAAATCCTAACAGTTATAGGCCTCTACATCTTGGAAATGGTAACGCATGTCCACATCAAGACTCCCAGGCATAGCTGAAAGAGGTGAACAATTCCACCACTACAACAATAGAAGTGCCACTGAGTACTGCTTTCCTGTGCACTGACTCTGCGGCACTAAAAATAAGCTAAGCTACACTGGGGCTGGCCAAACAAAAGCCCAACAAGTATGGAACTGTTAGCAAAGAAGCTGAAAAAGGTGGATCAACAACAATTCACACATCACTTGAAGACCTGGCTCCTCAATCAACCTTTCTACAGCATCGAAGAATTCAAGGAAAGGAGAACTCAACCGAACTCATGAAAACTTATTTAAAATTATACTTACTCTTTGATTGTATTTTTTATATCACTATACTTATGGCTAATTTGATTACACATTAAATACTAATAGATTGTTTATACAATTTTATTCTAATATTTTATGTTAAAAAAGTATTTTTCTAACTGCAAAAAAAGTGTTAGCGATTATTTTGGTACCATAAACACTAAAAATATATAGACATTGAGAAACAAAAATAATATTTATATTAAACCTGTAAACACACATATGGTTCACTATCCCAAGTAAGCAGCAATACTAGTTTTTTCTATACTTTAATAAAATAGTAACTTTATGCTTGCAATGTTTGTCCAGCCACAAATGGGTTAAATTTAACTAAATAGAAATATTTGTTTTATATTGTAGAATTTACTATTATATTAATAATGTATTATAACATTTTTTTCATAAAAGTACATTTTAAATCACAGCAGTATTTCAAACAAAATGTATGTATATATGAGAAAACATGTTTATGTATGCCTAAATAAAAAGATTAAAACAAAAATCTTACTTAAGTGTTACAATAAAAACAAGTTTAAAAAGTGTTTGTTTTGTTCTTAAAGGCAACTTATACATTGCTATAAAATCCCATTTTTTAAAGAAATAACACCTCCAGTTCTTTTTAATTACTAAAATTGAAATTATTTGAAAATAAACTATAATATATAGTTATTCTGAGTCAATATTAACTTCTGGACACAGGCTACAAATTAAAATGGTTGACATTACTCTAACGATACACCTTGGGTACGTAAAGGATACTGTGGACTTACTCAAAGATTGTGGTGAGATGGGTGCCAAGAGTTCTGGTGGAGACTGTGGATTGACAGTAGTGCCAACTGCTGGCCCCAGAGTACCATCTGATGGTAAGAAAGTTTAGAGAGAGAATATCAATAGTTTCAAGAACATATCATAGATAATCCTTACTTAACATTATCAAATATTTTAAATCTGCAGTAAAATAATCAAATGTTTTTAATACATCTTTTCCATCACCATTAAATTATCACTGGAATATTACTTTTATGACAAATTAATGTTCTAAAACTGAGGATTGCCAGTAGTGCCAACTGCTGGCTCCAGAGTACCGTTGATGGCAAGAAAGTTTAGATAGAGAATATCAATAGTTTTAGGAACATATCATAGATAATCCCTAACATTATTGTTTTATTAAATATTTTAAATCTGCAGTAAAATAAACAAAACGTTTGTAATAAATCTTTTCCATCATTATAAAATATCACTGGAATATTACTTTTATGACAAATTAATGTTCTAAAACTGAGGATTGCCAGTAGTGCCAACTGCTGGCTCCAGAGTACCGTTGATGGCAAGAAAGTTTAGGTAGAGAATATCAATAGTTTTAGGAACATATCATAGATAATCCCTAACATTATTGTTTTATTAAATATTTTAAATCTGCAGTAAAATAAACAAAACATTTGTAATAAATCTTTTCCATCATTATAAAATTATCACTGGAATATTACTTTTATGACAAATTAATATTCTAAAACACTCTGAAATTTACAGTTAACTGCGATCATGCTTTATTACATTTATAAAAGGTTGCACACAGTAGGATAGTTTCAACTCTTCTACGTAACCAACCACTTTTGTACAGATACAGTTGTAAAGACACAAAATCTTAACATAACATTGACACTCAAACTGTACAAGATAAAGTATTATTACAAAAATCTTACATACAATATCATTCTTGATGGGAATTTTGCACCAGACGCACATTTTGTTAATACAAATATAATAATAGGATTATATTATTATTATTATTATTATATTTGTTCATAGTCTGGCAATAAAGCCTTCTGATATCAGTTTCCTATAATAAAACCAAATGTAGTGTGCACTCATTTAGTTTTTCATTATGTATGATGAGTTTCCAGGCAATATTATGTTTCAAAATTGTACTTACTGTGCGAATATTTGTGAACCATGTTTGGTCCAATTTCAGCAACGTAAACAGATCTTCCGTCAGGTGAAACAGCCAGATCGTGAGGCATTTTCAGCCCATCTCCAAAATATGCTAGCAAGCGTTGGTTGGAAGCTGAAATCACATAGCCTCTAACAGGCACAGCATTGTACTTCCTTTCTTGCCCGTTCACAACAAAAAACAGTCCTCCTGAAAAAAAACATGGTTAGTTAGAGCATGTTTATGGACAAACAATCTTTACTCATCCACTGTAAACTCATTTGGCATGCTCTGACAAAAGCAATCAATCAGTAAAGTAGTAACACAATTGTGCTATGACGGAACTGTTCTGTGACATTGAATATGACTGACTAAAAATGTCTACTAGGTAGCATTGTACAGATCTAGAACTGCTTATAACCTGATATTTTAATTGTTTTAATATTGTATTTTGGGATGGGCATGACTTCATCAAATATTACTTTTGTTTACGAGAAGCCAATCAGTACAACCAAAAGGCAATATGTTTGTTATCTAGATCAAGTAAAATGACTAATAGTCATTGAGTAATAGTCAAATAGTAATAAACTAATAAATTAAGCATTTCAGCATGATACAAATTTTCCACTAACTAAATATACTCCTTCTCAAATTTAATATCCAAGACCAAAATAAAAAGACTAAGGCAAATTTGAGAAATTATAAATTGGAAACTTGTGATCCGATTATAAGACCAAATTCTTACACAAGTGTACTATTTTTAGTGTAAGAGTATGTGATTTTAGAATTGAAGAAGCTGTTATTAAACTACCATGTTATGCAGCTCTTAAGCCATTATTTTGGGTATGTAAATTTTGTAAAGCATCATTCAAAACATCCAATTTTTAATACTGATTAAATTGAGCAGGTTTTGCTAATCTACCAAGTTGTCATTAAAAAGCAGTAACATACCCTCAAGTGGGGAATATGTAACACTATAGATGAGGGATCCAATCTGAGGTGAAGAAATGCTGAATGCATAAGTTCCATTGATCCAATCAAAGCACAGAACTCTGCCATTCTCCCTGTCAGCGACACAGACTAGCTTACGGTCCTCCACCAACGTCAGGGCGTGAGGTAAATTGAAGGCATAAGGATCTGGCATTCTTATACCTGTAAAACGTTCAATAAAATAAAACTATTTAAAAATCATATTACTCCCAAAAAGAAAGTGTCACAGCTCTTGAGGAAAAAGAAACATTTTTATTTTTGTTTAATTATGTGAGTTATTTATAGGTCTAGTGGTATGTTTCATTACAATTATTCAAATAACACACAAAGGAATGTATAAAATTAATACACAATTTGCTACAATATTAAGATATTTGTTAGGTGAAGAATAACTCAATTTTTGTACAAAAATCACCAAAATGCAGTTTTCTATATCGAATTTGGTCAGTTGATGAATTCACCCGATAGCCTACATCAATACATATACAACATCTTAAGTGAAAACAAAATAACATTTTCTAGAGGTAAAGTTGGGCTATATTTCACCCTCCTGATTATGTATAGCAATGTGGTTGAAGCCTACAGTTAAAATCCACAGTTACATTATAACTCATAAATTAAGTGAAACACATTTAGTGGGATAAAAAGGTTTTCATAAATTTCATTGTTTTTGAAAAGTTTTTGGTAGGCTACAATCTCTAATTATTGGTAAGGAGGCTGCACTTTCACTTCAAAAAATACACAATTATCGATTTTGCCTATAAAGAAATTAAAAAAATGTATTAAAAATTTCAAGTCCATGACATAATTATTTCTTACGGTATTCTGGGAAAGAGAGACTGATAGACTATCAAACAAATGAAAACAGTTTGCCAGTGCAATGAGTTACATAATAAAAAAATATGCAAAATTCCAAGTCAGTTCAATCTGTTCTCTAGCTCAATTTAAGATTCACTAATGCCCTGCAAAATCCTATAGAGGGACATGAATTTTTACAATTTACAGAAATAACTGTTATAGCTTACCAAATGTAAATGTACCATGTCCTATTTCACTGATTTTTACACCAGACTTGTTAAATTTGATGAGACGAGAATTACAGTATCCATCAGCCACAAAGAAGTCCCCCCAGGGAGTGACTGCAACAGATGTTGGCTTGCAGAAACGCACTGCGCTATTTCCGGGAACAAATGGTTTTCCGAGGGCCAGCAGTGGGGAGCGCTCGTTTCTGCTGAGAGGTGGGAACTTGAATACCTGATGTAGAGCGACGTCTGTCAGCCAAACATTCTCTTCTTGATCCAATGATATTCCGTGAGGAAGATAGAACCTGTGGCAAAAGTATTTACGATATAACATACACGATAATTACTTACATATTGGTAATCTCTAAGCCTAAGCAAAATAACAAATTTCCATCATTACATGAAAATCAAGTTGTTTTAATGATTTGGACATATCTAGATATTTATCAGTATTTATGTATATGTACTAAGAACAAATTTAATAAACATTAGTTTTCATCTTCAAGAAGAGTTTCAAATTTTATTGAAAATAGTACTTTATAGAGAGACACTAAAGAAAACAAACTTTATTTCTTATTTTATCCCTTCGTACGCCACTAATAAATCCGTAAATAAACTTTCCTTTAGAGCCAAGACAAATGAAACAAATGTTGTTTTTAAAGGTAATTTTTATCATAACTAAATTATAAAAGGTAAAAGCAAAAAGTATAAAATCTGGCATTTTACGACTTCAAATTAGCGTATTTATTGATAAAAACAAAAGGAATTATTTACAAAACTGTTTATTTCAAATAAATTTCAATTTCATTTTAAAATGTAATTATACTGAAAAGTTTAGTTTTACATTTCACTATATAAAACAAGATAAATATTTAAAACAAATCACAACACTACCACATGATGAAGAATAACAACAAGATATGTAGTAGACGCACGCACTTGTGACGACCGAGAAAGCAGTAATACACTCCAGGGACATGTTTGGTTATGCCTCTGTAGGAGACGCAGAACGACGAGCAGGCGGTCGGAGTTAAGATGCTCCCATCCCCCTGCTGCTGAGTGAAGGTTATTTACAAATACGTCCTTGGCAACCGCAATAAGTACAGAGCGTGCACCGGGCATTTCAGAGGCCTTTTGTGATTTTAAAATTCTCCAAGAGACATAATCTATAATATCGGATATAACTGTATTTGGCGTTTTGGTTAAAGTCTACCATTCTAATATATCCCGTCTACGGCATGGGAAGGGTTAATAAAATGAAATTCACTCTTTCATAGATTTTGTCAACCAAGTGAAATCTAGTAGAAAAGTAGATTAATTACTTGTATTTCGTTTTCCCATGTATTGATATATAAACTGTCTTCTATCTCAGTTAAGACAAGAAAATGTATAGTTTGTTACAGCATTGTATTAGATAAAGTAGTGTATTCTGAGGCTCTGCAATGTTTAATAAACACTTAAAAGGTTTTAAATTGAAAAATATTGGAATTTATAAAATACTAAATAAAAAGTGTACTCATTATAAATGTACACTCTACTATAATTTATATATAAGACATACACAAATAAGGTAGCAAGAAGTGTTTTGTGTTATCTCATCTGCAAGATAAAAACGAGGTAAATAAAGAGTGTTACACAAAATACATGTAATTAAGGTTATATAAATAATTATAAAAGCAGACTGATAACATTATGAGTGCTCCTCAGTAATGTTTTTATAATAACATTGTTGAAAAGAAAATACTGTCAATTGTTCTATATGGGACTAAAATTATACTAGTAAATTTAAAAAAATATATTAATACAATTTTTAAACCTAATTTTAAGATAAATTTTCCACAAATAAATTTGAAGATAGAAATTAAAATATTTTACAGAACATATTTCTTTACAAAAAATCACTAATTTTTACATTAAGTACAGTACGTTAAGTTTTTACAATCTATTAATTATTACAATTTAAGTTGAATACAAGTCTCCTTACATATTTTCTCCCCATTTCTGTAAAACCGCACCAGTTTCCGGGTGAATGACTAGAACGGTTGGGCTGGAGATAGGTCCTTTGTCCTTCTCTAAATATTGGTTAAGAGGATCAAATGAGCCGGCACCCCACACATGGTCACCTCTGTGAAACACCACCACCTCTCCCTGCTTGTTCACAGTCACTCCGGCCACCTGGCCGAAATGTACACCATTCCTCCCTGGCCAGTCAGCATTTAAAGTCCAATCTGCACCAACATAACAAGTTTAGGTTATTTTTACTTTTTAAAACAACCAAACTTTCTTCTAACGGAATATTTGCCATAACTAGAGTGTTACAAAATCTACAATGTGTATTCATTGTTATTATTTAGCCTACCTTCACTCAATAAGGATGACGGGTTATTCAATACAGGTTGCTGGTAAGCAGATCGTTTCGCTTTATTGAAATTCTCTTCATTGGCCAGCAAGGACTGTTTTTTGTGAGAACCGTCATGATCGTCACTACTGGCATCTACCTAAAAAAAGTAAATGTCAAAGGCTATAAAGATACATATATAGTAAAAAACAGTTATTACTGATGACATAAAATATGTGTTAAAAAGATAACTTTTTAACATTTCCAGCAACATTAAAACCAACAGAAGAAGAATATACAGTACAGAGAGGTAAGATGAGTGCTGATACATACAATTTTCAATTCATTTGACTTCAACAAATGTGGTGAATGGAATCACCACACTGCTTCTGTTATCTACATTATAATTTATGTTCTCACACGTTATTTCCTTAATTACTAGGTCTTTTTTCAGAATCAACCTCTGTTACATTTCTTAAGCAATAAACAGCATCTGATCACAGGAAAGTACCAAATCCCCCTGGCAATAAAGAGTAAAATATTCCTCAAAACAGTATCTAAAATCAAGCACAAAATCACGTTAGTGCCTTGACCTCTGTTCATGTTGGTTGAGATAATCACGACGGGCGCATGAACGATGAACCTTCATATCACTTGGCAACATCAATCTACCCTTTAATTTACTTTGGGGAGAGGATCAGAAATATCTGCCAATTAATATGACAAGGAGTGTAGCGTACAAGTAGTGGTTTTATTGAAATGAAAATCTACAAATATGTAAGCATGAAAGCCAACATGAAACTGGTCATAAATTCCATCCATACAAAGAACAAGTACCCTGACCTAGTTCACACTGCTGCATAGAAGAGGTAATTAAAAGTGTTGACTACTCCTATAGAGTCCTCCTTTGGAAGGATACCACGACTTTCCATTTTTTATATTGACAAAATTGAATTTAAAAACATGTTCTGCAATGTTTGTTTTGTAGAAAACCCATAAAAAATTTTAATCCCCCAATTTTTTTCAGGCTCAGAAAACCTCACTAAACAACATGACAATGGATGTGGAGGTACTTGTGCTTAGTAGGATGAGAAAATCTTTGGTGTGTTTTTTAGAAAATAGATATTGCAAAATGTGTTTTAGAAAAAATACTGGACAAAATTGGACAACTTTTATAAAAGGGTATCATGGAGCACTTCAAAGGAGAGTTAGGAAAATGTGCATTGTATATTGGGCATCTAGGAACACACCTAGAAAATAAAAAAGGAAATTGAATCATGCGAAATGTGCTAATTCTCAGAGCATGTGGAGTAAATCTTTAATTTACATAGTTGACTTACGATCACAAGACCACGTGACACACATAGAACAATGAAATATTACTCAGCGCAATAAAAGTAGTTCCAATTTTAATGTTCTATAACTTCATTATTTGCAATTTCCACCCATTGAAATCATATATAGTTTTGTTCAGGAGGACAATATCAATAGGTTAATAACATGACAGTCATATTTCGCCACTCCAGCTGTTAAGTTCACAATTTCCTAATTATATTGTTATAACAAAATAATTCAAATGAAGTGAAAATCAATCGTTTGTATGGTATATAAGTAATGGCCACAACTAAAATGGCGATGCACATGTGTAATTTGTGTCAAAAGCTGTCAGACTGGTTTATACTTCAAAATAGTACAAAGTAAATAATTGTTACACTGCTTTGTTCAGTTTACAATATATAAGTAAATAAATCCACATCATCTACACAGTTTTAATTCATCATTAAATTATTAATTTTTTAGATATAAAAACAACTGAACTATACTATAATTCGAAATAACTATAACGTAATTCAGTTCAACATTATGGTTTCTGTAGGTTAAATAATCATAAATATTGATGATTAGATTGGGTGTTGTCTGCTTATTATACTACAGCCGAGAAAAGAAAACAAACTTAGGTCAAATTCCATCCATATTGTAAAATACAAATATTTTAAAGTGTTTTGTACTTACAGTACAGATTACTAGCCTATGTACAGTTTGTAAATATTTAAATATTACGATAAAGTTCGTAAAATACAATCTTATTGGATTTATGAAAATTCGTCTGCCTTAAACCTATAACCATATGTTAGGTAATAATTCCTCAATCACTCTTTGAAGAATTTTTAAATTTCCAACAATTATAAAATAATTGCATCATAGAGATCATAACTACATTATATAGTCCTTAGAAGTCGATGTTTAATTTGAAAAACTTACTTTAATTTCGGTGTTCAAATCTGCTGTCACATGAAAACATAAAAACGGACAAACAGCAATAACCATCAAATATGAGTTTTTGATAATCATATTGGTAATTTGTATCACACTTTGCTTAATACATATATTTACTCATTGTCACACAGTAAATTCTCAAACCGAAATTTTCATTTTCGAAATTTACAATTTAAAATACCCATGTAGTCTTTACTTGTCAAATTTTCAGTCACTTATCTCATGTTGACAGTTGTTGCTTTGCAGCCGACGATCAAACAAACAAAGAGTCTACAGGTTGTCGAGTTTTTTAATATAATATTGATAAGTAAGACATCATTACACCGAAATATTTATATGTATGTAATCCATATTGGGTTAAACTACAGAAAGAGTAGGTTTTGATAGATTAATATTACTAAAACAGTTTCCAAATAATATTCCTCTTATTTATTTTGTTGATAAAATGCTAGAAAATTTTAATGCGAATTTCATTCATTTTCTTAGCACAATTTGAATCAAATGCAATACGAGTTATTCATCCAAAATATTATACCCTTTAATTAGAAACTAAATCTACAAATGTTTTGATGAATTTAGCATTTTTACATAAATAATAAAGCATTTGTATTTGTAGTAGTAGAAAATAAAGGATATATGAGGATGTAGAATATGAATTATTATACAAAAAACTCACGATTAATAGCAAGCGATATAAATCACCTATTCTCCCAACAAAAAGCTGATTTTCCTGAAATTACTCTAGTGCTCTTTTACTCCTAAGGAAAGGGCAGTTGGTGATTGGCGTAGTTTTGGTTCTATTGTTGGATAGGCTGGTCGATGACTTCTGATGGTCGGCCTAATTGATTTCTAATAAGTTCTTCTCTTGAAGTAATGAATTCTTCGCCATGCCCTGGAATAGACATGTCTTGTGAGCCCTTTGATCAATCAGTCACCTGCAGGAGCTGAGTGTCTTTTCGATGTTGTAGTTTCTCGACCGTCAGGAAGACGAACATAAGCATAATCAGCATTTCATCTATCAACGTTACGTTTTCCACTGAAGGGTTATATTTAGAGTTACGAATATGGCTTCATCAAGATTGAGCTGGATTTCATACGCCAAGTTGGTATTGACACTCGGTTACCAGATCGCCAAACATTTTCTCATGAGGGGTGCAATTTGTGGAAGTACATAAAAAAGATCTCACTGCACTCACTAGGGCTTCAACCAAAACGAATCCCCATTTAGAAATATCTAAATTCTTATCTTTGAGAGCCAGCTGTACAGTTTTCTACGCAATCCCATTATAGCACTTTACCTGCTCATTTCCTTGAGGGCTGTAAGGAGTGGTGCGACTAATGACAATGCAGTTGCCGAATAAGTATTCCTTTCTTATGCCAAAATAAGGTTCTTCGATCAGAATGAATAAATGAGTGAAGGTGTGCAGAATACTATAAATAGTTGCTTGAATTTTGATATTACAGTTTCTGATGAAAGATCTAGGCAAGAAAATGCAAATCTTAAGACAAGAAACTGAGAATCCTCTAATTGCACTTAGTCCTGAAGTACCTTTGATCTTGCTTCTGGTGTGACAGGATATTCAGGATGGGTCGGATTGAGGGTAGTGGCTGACTCCTGTCCTGATCTATTAGAAGGGATAGCATAGGGATAGATAGGGTACTGTTCTCAGCTATGTCATCTTGGAAGAAGGGGAAGCAAGTTTTGTACTAGCGTCTCCAGTCAAAGCGGGTAGGAGTAGTACTACCTTATGTCCAGCCTAGTAACTGCCTTTAAAACTTAGTGAGCCTCACCAACTCTAACAATCTTTCTCCACAGTAAACTTTAGCCTACCCTTGCATCTCAATATCTCGACATTTGTGGTTAGTGATGTATTTATGGAAATAATTATTGAAACATGAAAAAAGCACTCGTAAAAAAGCATTAAAATAAACGTGGAGCCAATTTTTATACACTGTGCTAATAATACTGTTAGTATTCAAAACTTTTGGAAAACCGTTCTACATCTATAACTCCATTATTCAATACTTAGAATCAACATGCAAGAATATCAACAACATAAAAGCATTTAAAAATAATTGAAACATATTTGATTAGAAATAAATTTGATTAAGTTGTTCACAATATCGAAGAAATAATAACATAGATTAAGATAAGTAATAATAACAGAACATTATTTAGATGTTACATATTGTCCGTACATTATTAATTGTTTTATTTAAACGTTACTATTTCTGTATTATTAATTAATTATACAATATTGTACTGTACAAATAAAAAAGTGATTTTACACAACTTGTATAACACTAGAACTGATATACACGTCGCATGTTTCAGAATTCGCTTGACTATAGACGTGAATACAGTAGAATAATAATTTTCACGCTAAATATAAGTACCCTGTTTTATTAAATTTATTAATCTTTTGTGTGATTGCATCTTTTAGTTATACATTATGATATATATATTTTTCGACAAATTGAGTTGTCGTTGTAACGAATAGTCTAACTCTGAGCAGGATACTTTTTACTTTTCTCTTTCTACCGTTTTGCAGATCTGTGCTCAGAGCGGACAGATTTTTGTTATATAAAGTCATTTTTGTCAGCTGTAGGAACCGAGCTGTTTGTTTTGTTTTTAGCACGCGTGATTCACTGACGTTTTCACAGAAATTATAACCTCAAATATTTTTATTTTTGTTTTTATAAAATATTATTTATTTTAATTTGTTATTTTACAAAATATTAAAATGGTATTAGAAGGAAGACTTGAAGATAGTGGATCTCAGTCCCTTTACTATGGAAGTAATGTTTCTTCCCACAACCCTTGTTATTTTAGCAGTTATGGTGATTTAAAGGTAAGGTTATAATAATTTCCATCAATGTTTTTAGATTATAAAATTATTTTATCAATTACAGTTGTATATTTTGATATTATAATAATATATATAATATATTATTAATATATTATATATAAAATGTAATCTTTACCTGGATGAGTGTTATGGATTAGCTTAGTGTAGCCTTAGAAAGAGTCTAAGATGACTCTCATTTGATTGTCAAGAAATATACTATATTGATTTTCATCCATGTTTCTTTAGGATAGTATATTTATTGCCCTCCATATATATATAGTTATATTTTCTGGGATAAAGATGTGGCGGAGCAAGTACTTTTTGTGATTCAATGTTTATTGAAAAATTAAGTTAGGCTATTGACACAAATTTGATATATGCATATATATACATATATATATATATAATGCCAGAGGTATTTTTGTCAGGCTGATATGACTATTATTAGCAGATCTATCACAAGAAAGTATAAAATAATATACAGCCAAAGTCGGATAGAGCTGACCAATTATAAAATTTTGGTGGGATTTGGCTTTCGGTTAACCGACGTTTAGGATGACCGAATTTCGGATAATCAAAGCTCTACTGTTCTGTTATTAGAAGATGTTGCTACGGCTGACATCAGGAACTACCAATATATGTAATTCATCAGCACAGCCAAAACAAGATCATGAGATGCAGTCCTTAAAATATAACATAAAAAAACGTTTCTCACATGACGAAGGTGTGTTATTATACTTTTAATGTTATTCAACTTTTTTATTCGTAATTTTAATCCCCTTAAACCTTATATCATTTTGATTTTAGAAGGAGTGCAGTAAGGTAATAATTTCAAAATAATTACTTCGGCCAATAATGTATATTGACTGATGGCTCTCATGAAAATAAGCATTAAGTTAAAATCTCTTTGAACATAATATGTCCTAAAACACACAGTTTTCTGTATGTCTGTTTGTATGTATTGTTTTTTTAATCTGCCATATATTATTAATCTCTTGTGGTATCAAGTTCAAACTTGGTACTGTAGGCCTACTGGTATGATGACTAATAGGACCTATACAGGTGTGGGGTTTCAATTTTATAATTTGTGCCAATTCAAAATGGCAGTCTTTTTGGTTTTAGTGCTTGTAATATTTTTAAAACCATACAGTTTTCAATAAAATGTATAACAAATATGTGCAATTTCCTATAAAAGATATTGTACAAATTATCAAAACATGAGATAATAATTGTATGCTTGAAAACTTGAAGGTTTATCATAACTTAATTTGCAATATTTTAAAATGTTTACACCAAAATACCATACAAGTAGGTGGTTTTTTAATTAAATATACATAAATAATTTTTAAGAAACTGTTATTATATATTAGCGACACGGTTTGGATTTGCACAAACCCATACATTTTTAGTTTTTTTAAATATTTCTACATAAACAATTATTGATTGTTTAGATTCTGACTTTGATTAAAATCTTCCCATAAAACCTCAAAATAATATAATAATAACCAATTGTCTTATCAATCAAATGATATTATGAAATTAAATCAATTCATAATAATTAGTCCAACAGTAGACTATTATTACTAGTAATAAATTAACTACAAAATATCTTTATACACAATATTTACAGCAGCGTTGTCAATGGACAACACAGATAGGTTACTATTCTTGGAAATGCCATGAAAGAGCATCATATACTGTAGTTGTCTGTATGAAAAACACTTAACGCTTAAATCTAATCTTGTAACATTTAATGTGACTTATTAATAGTCATTGAAAAATACAATTTTACAGGAAATTGCAACCCGCTTAGATTGGAAAGGTAAGTCTGTAGGGATTAAAGGAACCCGAGGAATGAAAACAACTTCTCCAGTTCCACATCCAGTCAGTATTGTGCATTCTATTAAGTAGGTTTTTAAAAATGTTACCAGTAATGTACCATTGCATAATTTAGTATGATTAGGTTTCCATAGCAAAATGATGGGACACGCCGCTTTCAACACTATTTTATGCAGAAGTATTCCAGAGAGCTGCAAGGTATACAGTAATTCGGTAGGAACATTGACTGCCTCATCAAGATCTAACACAGCGTCTACAGAGTAGTATGTTTGCAACTGTGCACAAAGTTTGAAAGAATCAAAGTATTTACTTTGTCTACTTGTTCGTTTATAGGTGATATAATTGCTCTCTCCCTGAACCAAGCTGTAGTCTTACAACTTATTGATTTCAGGATATACTTTGTCAAGAAATTCTTGATCGTAATTTACCCCAACACAAATGATTCCATTGTTTAATTTATTCTACCATTGACTTGTGGTAAATTTCCATTACTTACCAAAATATTGTTAAAAATGGTTTGTTTAAAGAGTAATTTGACCTAATTTTTTACATATTTTAAAGCATTGATATGGATATTTTATTGATCTAAATAGCTTCGGAAATCCTAATAAAAATGTAAGCTTTAAAAGAGAAAATTGGTTATTGTGTGTTATTCTTTGGAGATAGATATATGGCACTGCAGACTTTTTTGCAGAGCACTCGAAAATATCAATGTTCCCAATGTACAAACATTTTTCTACTTTCTATGATTAAAATATTAATTCATAGAAAACTGAATTAAAGTTTCAACCTGTTCCAGTTTGTAACAAAGCTGACAGTGAAAACCATATCAAAATCCTTTGAGTGGTTTGGAAAATATTGATGCACAAACAGACCAACACAAAAAGCAGCTTTAATTTATACTATGTATTGATTTATTAATGTCTTCTTCAACAGCGTTAGAAAAGAAAGGTCTGAACTATTTATTAAACCAGACATAAAACAATGTGTACAGCTTTAAACTAGCAAGAAGAGATAAGAAACATTCAAGATGTTAGCAATTAGAAGAAAAACAGATGATTACAAGCTGATTAGCTCATTGTAGGTAATCAGCTATTTAGTAAAATTATTAGTTATTGTATGTATCCACTGTATTCTCTTTTACCAAAAATTAATATTTTTTTCAGGTTCATGAATTGATGTTGAAGGACAAAGTCAGGACAGAATTCTACAAAAATGTGATATTTTCAAATAAAGAAATATTTCAAGATAAAATTGTCATGGATGTTGGAACAGGAACAGGTATCAGGTTTTATAATTGTATTCTTAATAATAATTATTATTAAAATGAACAATGACTATGTAAATAACTATGAATGTATTGACATATTATAATAGAAATAAAATTTACAGATGATTGTTATGCTTCAAAAATGTATTACTTTATTAAAGTGAATTCCATATGCAATGTATACATACCTGTTAACACATGTATGTAGCTGGTTTACAAATTTTTGTAATTCAGTTTAGTAACCTCAAGTTTTTATAATGCTATTTTACACAGTATAAACTTGATTTTTTTAAACCTTAGAGCTGTTAAAGACTAATGAGTAGTCACTTAAAATTGTTTCTCCAATGTCAAACGATTAGGCACTGGTCGTTTACATATTCAACTTTTTAATAAAACTTGCATCAGTTGCAGTACAAAACGTTGGTTTGACGTATTTTCCCACCCACTTCAACGTAAAGTAACAGGATTTTGTCTTATACTTTTAACGAAGGAAATTTTGTTCAGGGGATAAAGTTTGGTTACATCACTGAATTCAGAATTTCTTCCTAAACAAGAGCATCTGCCTCAAACATCTGTTTATTATTCTCTGGTCCAAGAAGGATATCGATTGGAAACACATTAGTGACATTTCTATAATATCAAACGACTAGCCGCTAGTATTTTGTTATTTTTGATTTTATTATAGAGTTATGATTGTATAAAGTGACATCAAACTTTTCATCACGAAATTTGCCATCAAGTAGTGTATAATCTGGTGTATAAGTTCTAAAATGTAATAACTATATTGAAAATGTCAAATAATGTTTGAATATGATCATGTGGTTTTTTTACATAAAATCTTACTATTTTTATAAAAAAAATAAAATAGGCTAGTAATGTGAAAATTTGGGTTTTTTTGAATTGCATAAAAACCTTTTGGGAGACATTTTGTATACAGGGTATTCATTCGAAAACTTCAAACTCGTATTAAAAGACTTATAGCCCAAGTATCAAAATTCTGTAAATGGGAGTGTATACTTGTTAACCAAGTATTAACCTTTTGTTAGACTTGGAAAAAATCAATCTAGTCATAGGATAGTGGGTATAAAAATGTTAAATAAGCTGCCTAAAGAAGTGCTTAATCTTACTTTTAAACAATTTAAAATAAAACTCCAAAATTGGCTAATAAGTAATCCTTTTTATCATGTAAAAGAATTTTTTTGACTTTCCTGCTGGTGAAATCTGTAAGTAATTAACCTAAGGTGTTCACTTCTCTCACTGCCTGTACATTGTTATTTAGTTCTAATTTACCAAATAATTAAGGTTGTTTTCTTAAATTTCAACCACAAAACTTTCATATTTGTGTACTTTCGTCTCAATTTTATAGTTCCTTTTGACAATTGTGAACAACATGTTTCCTGTTTTTTGACTATACCTCATGCATGTAAATCTGTGCCTTATGGGTAATAAAGACTGATTATTGATTCTATAGTACTAATTGGGTAAGCACACCCATTTTGAAAATAATTTTATTTTTGTTCCCCCAATTAGTACTATACACTATTAATAAGTTTACAGAATTTTGATACTTGGGCTATAAGTCTTAATACGAGTTTGAAGTTTTCAAATGAATACCCTGTATTTTTAAAAATATACAAAGCAGTTGTTTTCATATTTTATAAGGCTTTAAATTTGAATTTGTTTTGTTTACTTTCCTTTTTTTTCATTTGTAATGCCAAAAAATCTTAAATTGAAATACAAAAATAGATTTGCATATACATTTTTCTTGCAATGTACTGTAGAGTAAAATATATGATAGTATATTACTTAAATAATAAATAATAAACATTCTATATAGGTTTTAATGATGATGTGTACAACTAGTAAAATAATCCCTTACAGTACAGGAATTTCAACAGCCAAATCCAGGGTTAAAATCAATACTGCAATGTAAAAATCACTGGTACAAATGTTTTTAACTATGTTATATTATATTATTTTGTCCCAGTTTTTAATAAAAAATATGTTTTGTATTATTTTCTTTTACAAAGAATAAATTGTATTAATATAGTATTTCATAAACTCTTTCTTGATATACCTTAGAATTTAATTTAGAAAACACTCCATATTTTTTTAGGAGAACAATATCATAACTTAAATCTTATATTATTTATATTCATACAATTTTTTATTTCCTTACTTTTAACTCAAACTGGCACTCAATGGATCTTCTGTCGTTTAACACTGTGTATCAACTGGCAGCAACAGATATTCTATTGATTATCATTAGTCCGCTTCTCTTCATTTATATGGTCCAAAAAACGATGGCCGAACTGACATACACGATGGAGGAGGTCATGGATAAAAGTTTGTTGCAGACGATCCTGTTGAACGAGTTTACAAAGTGCATAGAGAAAACCATATATTCACAATAAGTGCTTTGTCTTTGGAATTTCCAGAAGTGTCAAGATCTTCTCTTTACTCTATTGTTAGAGAACATTTAGGTAACAAAAAGATTTGTGCTCGCTGAGTGCCAAACATGTTGACTGACACCCATAAAATTTGCTGAATGGTTTCAGCTTTGATATTCATTGAACATTATCATGCTGAAGGAGAAGATTTAAAAAAATCAATTGTAACCAGAGATTAGACATGGATTCTTCATGACACCCCCAAAACAAAACAACAATCTCAACAATGGATGTACACACATTTGCTAAACAATCCTAAAAATTTAAGCAAACTTTCAATAACCAAATGGTTATGGCTACGTGATTTTGGGATCAATAAGGTTTGTTGCTTGTGGAGTTCCTGTAGCCAGGGGCCACGATTAATGCAGCTGTTTATTGGCAAACTTTACATTAAACCTAATATCAATTAATGTTTGCGGTGATCCATTCAGAACAAAAGAAGAGGCATACTGATGTCTGGAATTGATCTGCTGCATGACAACACCTGTCATCACAGTGCCGGTGTTTCCCAACAATTTCATTGGGAAATGTGACCACCCACCATACAGTCTCTACCTACCACCAAGCAACTTTTGTCTTTTTTCTGAACTGAACAAATGGCTGAAGGTTCATTTAAATAGCAACTCATTTAAATTCACTGGTGCCATTATTTTATGAAAGCATGCCTACATGTAAGACAAATGCTTCAATCTTCAAGGTGGTTGATTATGTTGAGAAGTAAGCATTTGTGTATGTAAATTTTGGTAATAAAATAATTATTTTATATTCACTTGGCACTTTTAGCACTTTATATTCTTGATCCAATAATATATTCCATTATCTTTGTATGTTATAATAGTAAATTTAGTTGTGTTATTAATGTTTGACAACTGAATTTTACAATTGGATTGTATCTTTGTTTCAGGAATACTATCAATATTTTGTGCACAAGCAGGAGCAAAAAAAGTGTACGCAATCGAGAAAAGTGAAATTGCCAAACTTGCAGCGGACATTGTTAAGGAAAACAACCTGACTGATATTATTGAGGTAAATTATTTATTTTGTATTTTTACTTTATTAAAAAAAAAAAATTAAATCTCATCGTGAATTAGTGAAAAATCCACCTAACGTCTACTAACCTGTTGAGGAGTAGCTGAAAGTTGTTCCAAAAGAGTACAGACGGTTATAGCCGTTTGATCCCAAAAGAGTATTGACGGTTATGACCGTCCATGACGGGGTTGCTAAAACAATCAATATTGCAAATGTTTATGCACTCTAGTGGCGTTCTTACATACTATTTCAACTGTGAAATGTTCAAAGTAATTATTGCTGTACGGTGCTGGCTCCTAGTGACGGAATACATAATCACAGATTTGCCGCCAAATGTTCTGTCATTTTCTCGCGCCACGTCCATTTATAGGCTATACATGGAATCAAAAAACCCAAATGCTAAGGTTCACATCATGGACTTCCGAATTAACGTTATCAGACAGATACTGGAAGCACATGTTGCACCAAGAGAAGAGGCCGCAGCTGTGACGCGTCCGTTGGGCGGAGCCCAGCAGCCGCTACGCTTGTCAGGTCGCCATTTCCCCCGCCCACTACCAGTAAGGGAAAATGGCCGAAGGAAGCTAAAACACTGCTTTGTGTGTTCAAATACAACACGGGGTGAGCGTAAAAGGAAAGAAACTGCTTATGAGTGCACAAAATGTGAAGTAGCACTTTGTGTGTACCCGTGTTTTGAACACTATCATACGTTTGTAAAATTCTAAAAAAAAACAAAATGTATGAATTTATCAAGTTGTAGATCCAAAAAATGCATTATTATGATATTTTGTAAGGTTTCAATACATTTTGAACGAAAACAACAAAAATTTTTTCTTTACTCCCTGGAGTTCATTAAGGATAATTTTGCTTACTCAAGTATACACTAGGTAGGATGACGGTTATAGCCTTCAGTACTCCCCAACAGGTTAATTTCCCTTGTCCAGACCTGGGAAGTTTTCCAGCAGAGAGTAGTCTCTTGCAGCCATCCATTTTGTGGTAGCATTTTTGGCTTGACACTTCGCCAAGCCACAAAATGGTTCAAGACCTACGAGTTACAACTCATGTAGCTGTGGCCAACCTGCCCACTGTCTCATTCCCCACAATGCCCTCATGTCCCAGTATCCATATCAGAGTAACAATGTAACAAATAGCCCTGTTCCAGACCATTTTGGACACTAAATTGCAGCTGATGAGGGATCTCTGTACAGCTTGAAAGTCCAATAGTGTATGTATGAAATGAAATGAAAAATAACTATTTTAAGGCTGAGTTAGGGCTGTTTTAGCCCTCTCTTCCACTCAACCACGAGATATTATACAACATTGTATAAACAAGACTAATACGTACAAAATAAAGAACTTAATAAACAAAATGAAAACAAATCAAACTGAGCTCTATATACTATTTATGAGAGAACATTAATATAAAAGAAATACATTAAAAATTGAAATATATTAAGTTACTCTCTTACAAACTAAACAATATACTGAACAAATGGGAAATTAATATGAGCTATCTGTAAAACAACATTAATATAAAATAAAACTTAAATATATTCAGTTGATCAATCCAAAAGTTGATACACTCAAAATGGTTAAATTACACTTTTATAGAAACCCACTCATTCAACTATCTGTGCCACTTGATCACACGCAACCCACTGGTACAACGGTAATTACAAGATGTGTGTTGCTTTTTTATACATCTAAATTCCTAAGCAGTATTTATAATAATAGAAGTGAATGTAAAAAACCCGATAATTTGATCTTGTCAAACCCAAGGAAAGAAAAAGAAGTGTGCAACTTATCGGAATGTAACAATTAACAGTTTTGACACATGGGTTATCAGAAATATCGTAAATTAAAAAAAAACTCATGCTCATGAGTTCTAATCTCTAATGTGAAGGACAAAACCACTATTCCTTGGAAGAAAGAAACTCTTTTTAAAATTCTACATAAAATTTGTTTTAAGTGTAAGAAATGTGCTAATAGATGCAAAATACTCATAGAACATCCAGACATTGTTAATTGGAGAGTTAAGTATCTAAAAAATATTGAGTAGTGACAACAGGAAAATATTTTATATAGACAAAAGTTGGGTAGACTGAAATCTAACTTTCCAGAAATGTTGACAAAGTGATGTAACTGGTGCCCTGACTACCAACAGAGGAGATAACATACTTATCATCGTACACATTGGCTCTAGTGATGGGTTTCTGTACAGAGGAGAACTTATATTTCAGTGGGCATATCAACAGGAGACTACCATGGGCAAAGAAATAAAACAAAAATATAAGAGAAAACTTCCTGCCCATGCTTTCTCCTGAAACAGTTATTGTAATGGATAACACTCCTTACCAAAATATACAAGTTGATAAACTTTAGTGAAAAGTTCAGTTAACTATGAGATAAAGTAGTTTCAGAGGCAGGAAGTTCAATGTGACGTATTTACGAAAAAGGCCAACTTGTTGAATCTAATTAATAAACACAAACCAGTTGCACGTGTGTATAAGGTGGACACTGCTAAAAGAACATGACCATAATGTTGTCAGGCTACCACCATGTGGGACATTAACCCCATAGAACTTCTGTGGAGTAAGATCAAAAGAAAAATTAGAGAAGAAAACGTTACGGGTTCCCTCAGTCCTAACTCAGTGTAAGGGACTTACCATTAAGCATCACTTTTTACGTAAAAAATCCATCACTGAGACTAAGGAAAGACATGATAAATACTACAGGTACTCAGCACCTTCAATTTCAATGGTTAAAAAGTGGTTTACAGAGTTTCATTGTGGTCGTACTAGCACTAGTGATGCAGAATGTTCAGGTCGCCCAAAGAAAGTGATCACACCAGAAAATCGTTGATAAAATCCATGGAATGATATTGGATGATCGGAGAATGAAAGTGTGTGAGTTGGCTCATGCTGTACGTATTTCAACCGAACTGGTACAACACATTTTACATGAATATTTGGTCACAAAAACACTCTTCACAAGATGGGTGCCACGATTGTTCACACTCAACTATAAACGCAACCGAGTGACCACTTCAAAAAAGTGTTTTGCGATGTTCAGCAGCCGTAATCCGGATGAGTTTTGGCGCCATTTCAGAACTGTGGAGGAAATGTGGTTCCATGACAACATGCGGGAAATCAAGGAACAATCAAAACAGTGGGTTGTTTGGGGTGAACGTGGACCAAAGAAGGCCAATGTGAGCCTTTCAGCCAACAAGGTCATGGTCACAGTTTTCGGTTTTTTGGGATGCACGGGGTGTCATTCAAATCAATTACCTTGAGAAGGGTAAAACAGTTACTGGTGAATATTATGCAGAGCTTTTGGCCAGATTCGATACTGATTTGAAGCAAAAATGGCCGCATTTAGAGAAGATGAAAGTGCTGCTCCATCAAGAGAATGCACATGTGCATACTTGTAGTCACGATGGCAAAAATCCAATGAATTGGACTACGAACTCCTTCCTCATTTAGCATATTTTCCAGATCTAGCCCCTTACGACTCCATATTTCCTGTTTCGGAACCTAAAGAAATGGCTGGGTGATAGGAGACTCGGGTTGAATGAAGAAGTCATTACTGAAACAAACGCCTTTGAAGCCTTGTGACAACCTATCATGTAGGGGGAATAAAAAGATTTCACCTGAACCTATACAAATTGATATATTGATGAACCAAATTTTAATTTTTTTTAAATAAAAATAAAACACTTGTTGCATAAACTGTAGTAAACTTGTGCAAACATCAAATTTAATTTTTATAAAAACAGTTTCTATCTGAAAGTAAATTTATAGGCAAACCATAAGTTACTTACTAATTAATGCAACTTAGATTATTATGGATGTAATCTACCATTTCCGTTTAAGAATTTGAGGGGTCCTTATCAGTAAAGTGACTGATGAGGGGGTCCTTGAAAACATTTTTTTGGAACCACTGCTGTACGGTATTAAAAACACATAAAATTAATATGTTTTCCAAAATTTTATATTCAAACACACATTAACTTGCAAGTTTTTGAATGGTTGAATTCCTTTTGTTCTTCTCTAAAATTATTTATTATAGATGGCGTGAGTTGTGTTTTTATGTTTAGCAGAGTTTAGTACAACATACCAGCGAAATAGATTCACCCCCACACATGAGCCGTCTCATATGAACCTATCCCAGTAGACCTTCCACTGCATTTCTGCCACCTTCTTTCTCTGGATGGTTGGACAGTTGCCTGATATATTGCAAGCATTAAAAAAAAAATATGATTGAGAAGGAACCTGGCCTTAGAAGACCAGAAATGAGGTCCTTTTGTTCATTGACTCACCCTTTCATCCCTCCTTGATCTATCTGTGTACCAGATATGTGCTCCCTCTCAAAAAAGGGGTCACATAGATGGCTGCCATAGATGACAAGATGTGAGTTGAGCAGTAGGCGAGGTAAGGAATCTGAGTATTGACACAGTGGCAGGTTCCACCTTGAGAAGGTGGAGTTATCTTACTTTGGTTATCCACCTGACGCACAAACCACTGAGCCATCTAAATGAAATGAAACGTTTATTCTCTCTTCACAATCAATTAATTGTAACAAAACAACAACAATATTATACTTCTATACCTAGTGTTCGATCAAATAACGTGTTAACTAATTAATTAAGATGTGTTTTACTATTATTGAAAACAAATGTTATAATAGAAATTATTAAACAAAACAGAAATATAAGTTGATGCAGAAGTGCTGAGAGAATAAATACACACGCAAGAGAAGATAAATTCTTCTGATTTTGCGTGGGAGTCACCAGTATTTTATAATTTCAATTTGGAATTTTACTGTTGTCTCCTGTTAACCACACACACCAACGCACACGCGCACGCACGCGCGTGCACACACACACACACACACACAACACAATATATCCACACATCCAATATGAAAACATATGCTATCACATGTAATATCATTACTGTATCTACTATCTCTCTCGAGGCAACTACATTTGAGGCGAAAATAATGTACGCAAAAGTAAATTTGTTTATAACTTTATTTTTTTAAATAGATTTTTTACTTATTCTTTAGAGGGACATATTATCTTACCTGTTTGGTTATTATATTATTGTTTAAGAAAAATGTAGTTATTAACTAGTTTAATACAGCAAACAATTGTTCCAATTGATTAGTATCATGATTCAAGAGCCAATCCTTGACACGGATTTTTAAGGTTTTCATTGTGGGTGAATTTTTAATGTAAAGTACAGGTAAACTATTGTAAAACTTGGGTCCGAGGTATATAAAAGACTTCTGTAGCAAAGAGCTATTAACTCTCAGCAGACAATGGTGATATTTACAAAATCTTTTGTTGAACTGTAAAACATGTAATGGAACTGAATTTAGATAAAGTAAGTAAGAAAGTAAATCATGAATAATGTGAACCATTTAACTACTGTTGTACAATTTAGTAAATTTTTGAGGTCCAAAGTGGTTGTATAACCAAAATTCATATTTTGCCATGCATTTCTATCTGGAGTTGTCTATGATTATGTGGTGCATCATCTCCTCCTTTGCACTAACCCTTTGCACAAGAAACATTTTTTATCTGTCTTCATTATTTCAGATAAAAGACAGAAATATAAATGTTGTCTTTGTTACAAAACATATTATGTTTTCATCAGTAAAACATCGCAATAAGAAGAGCTATGTTCTAGAAGAGAGGGAGAGAGTGAATTATTGTTTGTACAATAAACTGTTATCTATATTGAATGAGCTTCCTTTTATTTTCAGGGTATACCAAATTGCACAATCATTGTTTTGGCACTTTAGTTCAATTTTGTAATGTTTGTGAATATAGGAAATTGTTCAACTACTCTTATTTTATGCATAATATTTTTAAATTGTTGATGAGATATTACTATCATAAATGATATCAATATGATTCCATATTTTTTATGAATAGCAGGAGAGAAATAGTATAAAACATACTTTTCCTTCATGTTAGTAAAAAAGTAATAAATGCAGTTTAATTATTTATAAATTGTCAGCTATATTTAACATTGTTTAATTGTTTTGTGTGTTAATAACTGTAATATCTCCCCAGTTCTTGAACCTTCTTCTGATTAATTTGGTTATAGCATCTTGAAATTTGAATCATCATACCTGTGGCTTAAGAATTTGTATTTGTGGGTTGTGGGTTAACAGTAAAAGGATTTTGGCTTGATTTTTCAATCCTTATTATTGTGTTATTGCTCCCCTAGTTATCTAGCAAGTCTGTCTAAGTATTTTTAATAGCCAACAGGTTTAGGTAAAATAAATAAACTATTAATTGTGTCAGCTTATATGTTTAATAACTGTTCCATTTTACCATCCTCCTGTATTCAAGGAAAAACATTATATATTTAACTGTAATCTTGTGACAGGTGATTCAAGAGCAAGTGGAGAATGTGGTGTTACCGTGCAAAGTGGATGTGATGATATCTGAATGGATGGGGTTCTACCTGCTCCACGAAGGTATGCTGGACAGTATCTTGGCTGCTCGTGACAAACACCTGAAGGAGGGTGGCAAGATGTTTCCATACAAGTGTATCATATACTCAGCACCGTGTCAGTTGCCCGGGTACTTTCAGTTGTGGGATAACTTCAACGGAGTGAAGATGTCGACTCTGGGCCAGGCTCTGAGAAAGGGTTGCCAGGGGGAGCCTCAGATCACACGTATTGCCTCTTCTGACCTCTTGTCTGATGGGAAAGAAGTGGCCATCCTAGACCTGTACCGAACAACTTGTGATGAGTTGAATAAAATCTCAGTGAAGCAGTTTGTTGCGGTAAGCAAACGTGGGGATTATCAAGGCATATGCCTCTGGTTTACGGTGGAGTTTCCCTCCGTGGAGGGCAAAGAAAACATGGTCCTCTCGACATCACCTATGAGTCAGAAGACACACTGGAAGCAGACCGTGATAGTTCTGCCAGTCCATGTGGAAGTGGAAGAGAACGATCCAGTTGCCTGGGAGTTAATTTTGGAACGGAACAGCCTGAACCACCGGATGTACAATATACATTTGACAATGTTGGATCCTGAGACGGAGTCTCATCCAATGCCTTGTGATTGCAGCTTTATGAAGTGTAGAGTGATCAAGGCATTCCTTGCGCAGCAGGAGCAGGCTGAGATGATCGATGATATCATTGATTGTACGACTACTGATGACAATGATTAAATCTGTTAATTACTCAATTTTGTCAGTTTGTCTTTTCCTATTTTCTGCCATCTGCCACTTTGTTAATTTAGTTAGTTGAAGGTTATTATGGTACATTTATTGTAGAGAATTAAGATACAAATTGTAATCATAGGGAGAGCCATTAACTATATGGTCTGAGGCATTGGGCTTTAAATCTGAGTTAGAGATAGCACAGGTTCAAATCCTGGTGTTCTGTACTAATTCTCCTCCTGTTTGATAAGATCTTTGTACAGGCCAATTGCACAAGAGAACGGGCAGAGTAAGGCTGGAAAGGGGTTTGGCTTCTGAATTAAAAAAGAATAAATATACAAAAGAGTAATATAATGAATATTATACTAACATTTATTAACCACAGAACATCACGTTTTGTGATTAAAATATTTGTTGTATTTTGCCTTTTTTTGTCACACCTATTTAAATAAGTACATCATCAATTGATTGGAAGGCCAAATATATGTCAAACAACTAAGTTTGAATAAGTAGTCTAAAAGATACAAATTAAGATACAATTAAGATACAAATTGTAATCATAGGGAGAGCCATTAACTATATGGTCTGAGGCTTTGGAGACCATATTTGCAGTTTCAAGCCCTGGTGATTTTTATAAAACAATCTTAAGTCATTTAAAATTAGGCAATCACCCTTTATAAAAATTTAATGAAAATATTTAATAATTGTGCTATTTTGATTCTGGATGTAAAAAAGTATTTTCAAATAAATTGGTCTAATTTATTCTTCAGTTTCACTCTTATCAATTCTTGGATAGTTTGTCATTTGTTAAGAATACAAGTATCATAAGAAAAAATGACAAAATATAGCGAAATCTCCCACTAGCAAAAAATTATATAACATTTGTCCAAGGCATCTACCAAATAGTAATGTCTTTCAGTGAAAACACCATTGCTACAGCTTTTTAGTCTAGCTAGCTGTTACAGTCAGCATCAGTGAGAGACATGCGAAACAAAAATTATCCAATGGTCTTTGTTATTGCCTTTCACTGGTGGTAAAGAAGTATTTTTGGAAGGTGTGCATCAAGTTGATCTAATTGGTAGCTAAGAATTGAAGGACGGGATTACTACTAACTTGCTGTCAGTAAGCATTTTTAGCATTAGAGAAGTTGCTTTATATGATGGATTCTATAAAAATTGCTACTAAATCTTTTGGTAAATTTGAAAAGGTGTTAAAATGCAATTGGTGCGTATTTTCAGTAATCATTTGTCATTTCCAGAAATCAGTGTAGTTCCTGATGATCATTTGGTAAGTTTTGAAGTGTGTCTAAGACATATAAATGTTTATGACATGTATGAGAAATGATTTTATAAACAAATGAATTTTACTTCTGATCATTAGACAATAGACAGTATAACGACTTGGATTGTAGATTAATATTCAGAGTATTAATATTTAAATTATCAATGAGACATCGCAAGACGATATAAAATATTTTTTGATTAGTAAGCTCCTAGTGAATATTCAGTACAATTTATTACTAAATTGGTTAACTATTAAATATTATCTGGTTTGTCTAAAATAAAAATCACAGTTCTAAATAAAAGCAATGGATTTATTTTAAACTGGCAAATTAATAAGTTAAAACGTTTTCAGAATTTTTCATCACTCTATTTTCCACAAAGAATTGACAAACCGTATAGTAAATTTAAAAGTTCCTTTGGCAAGAAATAAAAATATTAATCAAATGTATCAAACTAAAAACAGAGCTCTCTTCTAAAATAAAATAATAAAGTTTTAAAATAAAAATCAAATACCACTTGGAAATAACTAAAATAAAAATGTTCACTTCTAAGTACACTCACAATTCAAGAAATAAAAATTTAAACTTCTCTTTACACTAGTTGAACCTTAACTTTCAAGTCTCAGCAATTCAGATTACAACTCTCTCAAACAATTAATGTTCAATTAATTTCCAATTAATAATTCACAATAAAAATAGTTCCAGTTAAATATTAATAAATTACTAAATTTCCAACTTTCAATTAAAGTTATTAACAAAGTTCAATTTTAACTGACTTTTCTTGCAAGCATGAACCAAATGTAACTTGTATGATTCTATTATGCTCTATTGTTCCTCAGAATAAGTTATTCAGATTGCTCTGTTATTTTATATGAATTTAATTTTTTTCCTATAAAAAAGACAACAAAATTAATTTAATATCAGATCTGGAAGACTATTTCAATAAAAAGTACAATAATTTGGTGCTTACCTCAAAATCCCTCACGGAAAAAAATTTAAGAAACACAGCGCACTTTAATCAACTTACTCACGAAAAATAACCAAAAGAAGGGCGAAAATTATGAGCGGGTGCTTAAATACTTCCCTTTCCAATCAACTTTGCAGGACATCCGTGGGTGCTCTCTCATTGGTCCAACTGTATCAAACAAGGAGAACAATAGTCGCAACAAGACAAGTTCTAATCAATTCAAGGCAGTCAACCTGCCTTCCTAACAATTTAAAACTACCAGTACTAACTTGCCAAAAGATTACATGTTCGTTTTTACCCTGACTTTTCACAATCTAATCTAAAATTTAAATCCCAATATTTCGATCCCAAAATTTTCATTTAATTTAAGTTTTAATTAGAAAAAATAAATCAATGTAGCTTTAAAAACCCTACAGACAGTTTCTTTATTCATGTACATAGAGTTACAGAATTGGCATCAAGTAGGTAAAGGTAATAATTTAGAATATTAGTCAGCAATGTAGAAAACAGTGGATAAACCATTTTAAGCACTATGATTAATGGTTCCTCCAGTTTATAAATTCTCCAAGGGAGTAAAATGTCCTCTGTAGAAACCATTCTTGGAGTTTTCTTCTTGAAGCATTTCTGTCCACTGTTTATTTTCAGATTTCTCCCAGCCTTGAATGTTCTGTGAGGCAGCATAGCAGATCACTTCTGTCACAAACAGAGATATCATAGTCAAAATTTTAAGATTTTGAAAAGCTTGCCGGCAAGTAGCCTTTGGGTCTAGTCCTGCCAATGTTTTTCACAGCTTTCTTTTGAAGTATTAGTACCCGTTGGAGATTCCCGATGGAAGAGTTTCTCCATACCACTAATCCATATCTTAGATGTGCATCAAAGAGTGAGAAATAAGCAGGTTTTGCTGTGTCCAGATTGCTCATTTTTGTTATTCTTTTTTAATACATATAGGCTACTGCTGAGCTTTCTGCAGAGTTTGGTCTACATGCGGAGTCCAGGTTAGATTGTTGTGAATGATGATTCCTAGGTAGTTAGCTTCATTTTTCAATTCAATATCTGGCAAGCCATGTATTACTGCACTTGCTCTTCCTAAGTTCAGTTGTTGGGTTTTGCGTTCATTTAATATAATATTGTTTTGGTGACAGATTGCTTTGCCATGTCCAGGGCTACGAAGGAAGATATTTCAAGTTCTGGTATATGTTTCTCGACCACCAGCAAGGCTGTGTCATCAGCATACATCATGGACTTGGCAGAACTCTTGTAGATATTTTGGGAGGTCATTGGTTAACAGAATAAAAAAAGCATTGGTCCAAGAACTGAGCCTTGGGGGACACCTCTGTCAATTAAAAGTGGTGGCGATCTAGTTTTTATAAATTGTATTGTTTAATGTATATGCTATCTCTATTGTTTGTGATGCCTTTTAGATAGCTCGACATCCAACTTTCCAGAGATCCCTCTTATCCCCATGTTCTTCATCATTTCTAATACAAGATCATGCTCCAAGCAATCAAACGCCCTACTAATATCCAGGAAAAATGCACTGATGGCAGTTCCTTCCTCTATTTCATTCAGTACAAGTACAAGCTTTCAAATATAGCTTATCAAAATATCTTCACAAACTAATTGGTCAACAAAATAAAATAAGCCGTTTGCCATCAAAGAAGTCAGTTATAGTTGGTATTAAGGAGAGCTTGGCAAATTATCAATATAATTAATTGTTCCTGAATGATTGTTAAGTGGTATGATATGATTCTTTGATTAAGTATCATATATGAAGGAACTGAAAGAAGTTTAAGCCAAGATTAAAAATAAATAATAAGGGGTTTGATGTATCCTGAATGCATTGGTGAATTTAATGACTGTCAGTTGTAAAAACTGAATGTCATTGTCTTTATAGTTGATTTTTCTATTCTAGGATGGAAGATATGCATAACAAAGGCAGGATCAGTATTAATGCTGATAAAACTGGCCTCTCCAAACATGAGAATCATATTTTGTATTAAGTTTGCAAGAATTCTGAAGCCATTCATTACTTCTATTATGAATCTGAATAAACAGATATTATATGAAGCGGACTACACACGCTTCTTCAGACACAATATTTAGTGATCTAAGGTTGATCTATGGTGTCTATGGGAATGGGGGGGTGTTGGGTTTCAGGTAATCCCCAATGGACTGGGAAAGGGGGAAGGGTGACACTACCTCCGGTGTCATTAAGACCAATGGTGAGATCCGAGTGAAGTAGATGATTGGCTCTGATTAATGCTTGCCATGCATCCAGCATCAGGTGGCCCTGCTTTCTATAAACTCTAGGATCTAGGCTAGTGCTCTGAAAGTGCACTCTGCGACAGTATAAGTCCTCAGCACCTCTCTGTAGTGGTGCCAGTTATGGCATGATTAGTCTTAACTGATCTGTCCAAAATCGTATCACACATATATAATTGTACACATTGGGGATCGCCAATCGGATGCATGATGCAGGAATAGTACATCGTGAATGGAGCCCTTGGTAGTTGGGTGCCTCACAAGTGTAAATAACCTTACCTGGTCATGTGGGGCTCTGACTAGTTGAACCTGTTATTTCCTCAGTACTCCTGGGACTGTTATGGAGTGTACAAACAACAAAATAAACTCCATCTGAGGATGTGGTCTGTGGCAGCTTATGATGGGGATTAAGGTCTTTCAGGTCAATTTGCAGCACAGAGAATCCGCTTCTGCTGTGTTCTGTAAATACTTTCTGGAGGAAGAATTTTATGTGGCTCCGATACAGGAACTCTGGATTTGTAAGTGAAAGGTACCGGGGTTTTCAAGATGGGTTAAAGTTGTTAGTACCCATGTCAATAATGCCAGAGCACGCATTGCTTTAAGAAATAAGGTGAGTAGCATTCCTGTTCTGGAAATTTACTCCAGGGATCTTCCCAACATCAGACTAATTGGGGCTGGCACTGGAGGAATCCTAATGCTTTCATCATCATCTCTTCCATATGATGATGTGGATTCCAGACTTTCCAGAGATATGGCTTCTTTGGTGACCGGGAAGAGTGGTGTGGAATTGGCTGTGATGCTGTAATGAGACATGGGGCAGCACCAACACAAATAGCAGAGGTTCTAGAATATATAATATTGCGTAGTGTAGTCATTGCAAATGTGGGTAATGCTCCTACATTTCACACGCTGACGCGAAAGGAGGTGATAGACATGACCATGAAACGATAGGTATGGTTAATTGGATAGACTGCAGGCATGTGTCTGGCTTTCCCTTTTTGATCATACTCACATCTGCATCAAAATCGGAGACCTTGAACTTGAAAAATTTTAGTATAGATATCCGAGAAACACAGACTAGGTGTCAAACAAGGAAAACCTATGGGCACAACTGGAATCTGATGGTAGCAACCGGAAACGGATTTACAATACAGTCCAGTTGGATAAATCCACTGACAGCCTGATTTCTGCAATTGTGGGTTTATTTGATCTCAGTTGTCCTGTCATTAACATTAAAAGTAGCCTGGTGGAGCTCTGAACTGACCTCATTGAGGAAGAGAATCAGGGCTTTATTCAGGATAGCAAACACTGGTTTGATTGCAGCAGGGGTTTTATCTTCTCCTTCCCCGATTATGATATGTTTGGATTATAGATATTCAGGGCCTTTGTAGCCCTCAGGTATGTTCCTCTATCCTGTAGAGCATCCAGAGTTGTGTTTATCTCGAAGCAGGGAAGGTGACTTGGATGTATTGCTTGAGTCATTTAGGTTGATATGTTTTGGAGCACCCGCTTCATCCAAATCAGCATACTTATATACTCCAGTAATGCAACTCAGCCCTGCACCAATTGGTATGTAAGATTGAGAAGGTGCTAGCAGCAAAGAAGTAGCTATAGGTGACTTTCTGGACATCAACATTCACATTAAATCAACCCTTTTCAGACGAACATGACAGGGAAGGTGAATTGGAGCCTAACTCAAAATTAAAACTGAATTAACCGTTCCCACCATAGCTAAGTAATGCACGGAAACTTAATTGCTTCACATTTTTAAAGATCAGATACAGTGTCAGAAACATTTTAGTACACTCAATTATGCATCTGTTGATACAATGAAAATACTTCTTCACTGGATTGCAGTATATTTTTATATTTTGCAGTCTATGTCTCTGTTGTCAAAACAATGTTAAGAGCTTGTTTTAATGTTTTTCGTCACCAACTTTTTTGGATCTCTTCATATGACCATGACTCCAGATTGCAGGAGTCAAGTCTGTGACAGAGTCAGATTCCAGACGCTGCAGTAAGAGGAAGGTAAACTAGAGCTAAACACAACACTCACTTTGGATCAACCCTTCCCGCCATAGCTACATTATGAGTAATCAACATTTAAGTAGCAATTTTTGTAGAACATCTTTGGATTTTTTTAATAACTTTAGACATGTTAAAAATGTAAAATGTGATAATTTAAGGATTTGGCACGCTAAAATCTGCATGTCAAAACCAAAACTATCACTTTATTCGGTCATGGTCTATGTAGGTGAATGTCAGCTTCAGTATGTCTAGTACTGAAGAAGGTACATTTTCCTTTAAATCCTTTATAAGAATCTTCAGAAAGAATCAATTATTGAGTGGCCGTCAGTTTAATTGGAAATTTTTATGTATGCACAGATATGAGGTATGAACAAGTTTAAATTCGAAAATTATTATCATCACTCGTTTCCCTCATATATATTATTGAGTGGTTAGCACTTCAGCTTATCAATTTAGCCCAAGGTTTCGATCAGTTTGGGCAAGTCATCTTCACATGCTAACAAATAGTCATTGAGCCAAGCCTGAAGTAATGTGGTAAACAGTTCAGATCATCCATCCAGAAAGCCTCGTATTCTCTTGAGTTGTCTTGATATCTGGAGTATTTTTGATGAGCCAGCTTACTTTACAAGAAGTTGGTCTTTCATTTAATTTCCGGAGCAACGTCAAAGAGACCCACAAATACAATTAAAATCACTAAGTTAGTTGGATTTGTAGATATGAAACTCAAATTGCCACTGATCTCCACAACCAACTTTTGTGACATATTTTTGAAGATTGGTTGGTGAAGGAAGTATATGTACTAACTTTTACAATAATAATCTCCTGATTATTATTGTATCCCCTGATTTAAACCCATATCGAAGTGATATTATTTAAGATGTTATAGGATTACTTTGCAGTGGTATATTTTGAATTTATTAGAGGTAGTTATCAGTAATTGAATAGATTACTACTAATTGAGTTAGTTAGTTTTTTCATAAATTTACATTTAATGTAATAAGAATTAATGAGTACTAAACGAAGAGCATTGTACTTACTGCTCTTGTAGTTAAAGATGTTTGGTTTATAAATACATTTTTTTTACCAAATCTCATTTTGACCTACTGATACTCAAAATAAATCTATAATAATAATTCATGGGTTTATGGTATCTGCACATATCTTAAATGATAAGCTATCTGATTTAAATTCACTGATTAGTGAAACGGTGTTAATGAAGAAATATAGTGAGTAGCCTTGTTAAAAAAAATATATATACACTACTGAACTTTTTGAATTAGTTGTATTTATTGTTTCTATATGTGTAAAAATAAAGTTTACTTAGTTTACTTCCTATTCAAGCTTAATATGCCAGCGGTAGGCTATATGCAGTAAGAAACAAAATCTCCCGTCGGGTAACGTTCTTGTCTAGAAGCTGTTATTAAAGATTCACGTGTTTCTCGGATGTTTCTAATCACAGTTCTCGGAAGCGGCCTGTCACTTGTTTTGTGATCTCCTAGTTATATTTGGTGCAATGCCCTGCCCATGAACTAATGTTGAGTTGGTGTTATACCGTAGTAAAAGGGTTGTTCATTAATAAATACTCTTAGCCTGCAGGGTTGGTAATAATAATCAAATGTAACGCACTGGTGTTGAGTAACCAGGGCCGTACTCAGCTTTGGCGGGCCCCGTCATGTCCCGGTAACGTGTCCGTGGCCTCCCTAAGGGCCCGGGATCCAGTAAAATTGCCCAAAAAAGTCGGTCTGAGTACGGGCCTGTTAGCAATGACTTTATGAGTAATACAAATCGCTGTCCTAATCCTGAACCTTACCTTTCTGAGCTGGGGAAAACCCCACTAATATTCCACACAAAAATACTTTCCAATAACTGGACGACCAAAAATCCTTGGCATCACGCGACATAAGCGAGTCGACATAAGCCTTGGGAAGGCGAGCATTGGTGCTCGAGCACCTTGTCCAAGTCTACGTTGTCCCAGGTCGCCTTGTAGGCCTATGTATCCTGGGCAAGGGTCGCGGTCACGGCCACCACGATAGTCACTGCCGCTGTCACCACTGCCTTCGTCATTTTATCGCCACCCGGCGATCTCTCCTTCCTTAATGACTTCCACAAGTTCTTTCGTCGATAGTAGATGCCAAAATGAGGAAATGACGATCTTCAAGGACCGATACGGATAGTTGCACAGCGTTGCGACATCTACTAAAGTGCAGAGGCTTTGTTTTCTCTGTACGAAGCAATTATAACTGTCTGAACACTGACAATCATTTATTTATTTAGCCTATGTTCAATTCATGATATTTGTTCTTTAATAGACCAGTATTTTTCTAGGTATATGAACAATTAGATTCCTAACATTGACAGTTATGAATTGTGTTCTTTAACGGATCAATATTTTTATAGATAGACTGTGCTTTTTAAAGTATGTTCTAAAAATAGTTTCCAGTACGATTTATTTAAGTTAAAGTCACTTTATTCTCAATTAGGTACACTAGGTAATAACAATGACAATGTTCTAGTTTATGAAATAGGCTACAATGAATGGTAGCAACTGAAAATATTTCAATTTAAACCAATGCCTTCGCTAAAAAGTTGGTGTTTGTCTATAACTTCTTGAATATTAGTAGCCAAGGTTTCTGTATACATGATAAGTACACTTGAATAAATTGTCAACATCTCTGATAAAACTATAATAATAATATAAATAGCAACATTTAAAACGCAATGTTTGTATTCGTGTAAGGCCAAAAATGATCATCGATGTGTACTAAAACCATATAATGGCAACAATGTACCCACACTATAGTTTGTGATGTAGTTCTATGGCAACAGTACAGACTGTATTGTGTCTAGGGCCGGCATAACTATCTGGCGCCCTGGCAAAAAAATACTCTTGCCGCCCCCACCACCACAATCGAGTGTCTCCTCTAGGCAGAAACTCTACAACAAAAACAGAACCTCTTTCACGGCAAGAAAGTGAAAATACAGCAATGCTTACTCTTTTTGTCGCCCCCTAAACTTCCGCACTAGGCGGCCACATAGTTTGCTTCTGCCGCCCCTCATTGTGTCTGATGTTCATGTCTAGTCCAAGATACATACATCTATAGCCACATATCAAGCCAGGCATTGTTGCATATAACATTTGCAAGTGGCGTGTATATGTATATGTCGCAATGGTGTAACACCCCCTTTCAGCACTGTACTAAAATAACTGACAAATAGTTTCAACCGGCGAAAGCGCTTTTAAAATAAATTTAATGAGGAAGAATGAAAAATGTCTTTTGAATTAAAACCTACTCACTTCCATCAAGAATACAAAGCAGGAATGAAAAATGTCTTTTGAATTAAAACCTACTCACTTCCATCAAGAATACAGAGCAGAAAATAGTTTCAGACGATAATAAAAATAGTATTAATAGAGTTTGAAACATAAATGTATTAATCTGCAAAAGTATTGCAAATAAGTTTTTAATCACTGTATGCGTAAATTAACAGGCAAAAGTTTAGTAAATCTCACAATCATCGAACAGCAGGATGAGCAGACCCATCTATTTACAATTGTTGTCAGGCCCGTGCTGGGTACGTCGAAAGGGCGGGGGACAGGGGTGGTGGTGAGGGCGCCAACCAACTGGGATACCGGGGGGTCTGGGGGGTATGGGATACCCCCCCGATGGCGGGGGGTCCGGGGGTTCCCCCAGGAATTTTGAAAAAATAAACACCTAAAAACGTGTTTTTAAGCTACATGAAGCACATTTTTTCTTCAAGCAGTAACGAAGAAAATTTTACACTTTAGCAAAGACCTGTTCATTGTAAAAATAATTACAAATAATGCACACAAATCAAAGATACAAAAAATTTAATAAACCACCTAAATCTGCGTTTTTTACCTTATTTGACACTTACAAATTGTAATGAACGAACATTGCTTTTTTATGTATTATCAATTTAAAAAATAAGAATGAAAATCAATAAATTTTGAACGAATATACCTCGAAAAAGGAAAAACAAATAAATGGTAGTTAGTTGCAAACACTTTGAAACTAATTAAGTTGTTAATTTTTTCGAGCATCTCCTCTTTCCTACCCTCCCCCCAACACGACTGCGTTATAGAATCGCCCACTGCCACTGCGCAAAATGTGTAGACCCGCTCAGTCAGCAATTCGGCAAGGCTTACATGTTACATTTTTAAACAACATTTTAACTCAAACGAGTTTCCATCGTTTGTATTATAGTGTCTACAACTCAGTTATAGACAGTTATCCTGAAAGAAGTATCTTCAGGAGAAGAGGCAACACTTTCATCACTACATTTTTCATCGGCCATTTTTTTACTATCCTTGACCTTGACTTTTTGAATGTAGTTTCCATCATCAAATCTTTCAGATCCTCAAATTCTGAGGGACGCCTCAATCTTCTTTCATTGAATTTCCTAACGAATGTGTGTGCTGCTTCTAGAGTTTCATAAAACCAATTTCGCAGGTCTTTCAGTCTTTTCAGTTTGCTGACTCTATTAGCCTCCAGGCTTGAGCAAAGTCAAGATTCTTCGTTTGGAGGTAGTCTGATAACGGTGTAGTAACTTTAAATATTTGCAGAAAGGTCATTGCAATAACTGTTGTTTCAAACTCTAGAAACTTACTAAGAAGTCCTGTTGCACTACTCCTGACTGTAGTGTTAAATTCAGGGGACAAGGAAATATTTTTGTAACGCTACGGTCAGTTCATGGAATACATGTTTGGCTTGATGTGAAGGGTCAAGTGGGGTGCTTGTTGTCCAATTATCAATCCTGCCAAATATCTTAGTGGTAGCATCACACTTACTCCGCCAACGTGTAGCACCAATAGCGCCGAGTTTAAAAACAGGATTTTCTGCTGAATAAAACTGTTGTCTCTTTAATGATTCCTTTAAAAATACTTGTGCCTCTTGGAGCAAACCAAAAAATGTGATCGTTGAAGGAAGTATTTGTGCTGTATCAGTAAGAACTAGGTTTAAAACATGAGCGTAGCACCAAGTGTGTATATGGTTCGGAATTCTCTCCGACAATTTCGCAGTTTAAGACCTGCATAGGGCTCCACTCATATTTGACGCCCCATCAAAGCATTAGCTATACAATTTTCCACTGGGGGATTCCGACATTTTTTCAATGTATTTTCTAAAGAATCCATCAGAGCATCGGCTTTAGTTGATGATACACATTGTAAAGCTATATCAGTCTTTTCCTGCACTTGGCCTCCGTTTACGAACCGAACAACGTCTGAACATTGATCATTTCCTGATATGTCTATTGTAGTGTCCATTAAAATGGAGAAGTTTACCGCTTCCTTCATTTGAGCTGATATATTACTTACAATTTCATCACGAAGAATTTTAACAATTTTAATCAATGTTGTATTGCTGAGAAATGTCACGTAGCTACCTCTTCCGACTACCCTTTTTCTTCTCTCTGTTTCCTTTTCATTTTTAGCTCTTTTCTCGAATGATTTTTGGCTTTTTCGTCTAGTTTCAAGAGGGCGCCGGTTTACCTTTAAGGCGAGGGCGCAGGGGGGACACGTCCCCCAGTCCCCCGGGCCAGCACGGGCCTGATTGTTGTTTAGTTGTATATTTTTTAAAGGTGTCTTCAGTAATAGTTAAAAAAACAACTTTGGGCAATAACAATACTAATCCCGAAATTAAACGTAATCTACATATGTTAGTTATTTTTTTTATTAATATTAGTCTATAATACATAACAAATGTAGACGTGTGGCGGGGCTCTTCTCAGGTCCTGATACAAGCGAATTTACAGTTAACCATTCACCACCTGAATATAATTATTACAACTTACATAACAAAGAACAAAAAGATAAACTTTGGAGATTACGAAGTCCGAAACCAGCGGATCCTTAGCGTGTTTTCCTTGACAGAACATATTGTTTATGCCCTTGGATATGTTTTGAAAACGTGTTTCATTTTGCGTTAACTTTAAAAAAACACGAGCTATAAAGTAACAACGAGTGCGTTTTTTTACTTGTTAACACAATAGTTTGATGACGCAAATTATTAATCTATACTACATAAGACACTTAAGTACATTGTTTCTCTGGTATATACATTTAATCGCTTAGTGCTATTACCTTGAAGGTTGCAAGTAAGAGAAATAACATTCCAAGTAGTGTGTTAATTGCAGACATCAGTCATATTAACGTGTTGGTAGGAAACTCGTACTGGATATGAAGGTACAGTAGGTAAGTTTTATCCTTCAGAATAAAAAGCACGATTCTTGTAAAATAACTATTTTAGTCCTTTACATACACAGCGTCGCTTGTTGTATATATTGCGTACATTTGTTTTATTTAGTCTGTTATTCTATATAAAGAAGATAATTACTTAAAGTTGTAAATGTAGACAATCGTTTGCAGCGTTTTATTGGCAATACAATTAAAAGTAAAGTACTTCTGCACAGGTGTGGGAGGCGAGTCTACTCGATGTTCGTATTTTCGCGCTTTATTCAAAATTCAAGAAAACTAAAAATATTAACTAAAGTAAAAGAAAGGTTTTTATTAGAATAATTTATTACAGCTACTTTATTTTGTTATTAAGTTTAGTTCGAATGCAATGGATCGCCTTAGGTATGAGTTTGGGCGTTGTAAAACTATCTGATTCCCGAATTCATCCTATTATGGTACGGTTCGATAATTTCACACTACCAAACACGAGTTAACTGTAAGTTAATGGCAAACATTGATTAGATTAATAGCGTTACAATTGTTTTAAGCTTTGTTGTTTGTTAATTGTATGATTTAAAACTAAATATTTTAGATTATTTTGTTGTCAAGCGGATTAGTATAAACCCATTACGTATATCCTAATCCTAATAATATTGTAAATGCGAAATTGCCTTTGTTTGTTTGTTTTACTTTCACGCATAAACTATTCAAACGATTGCACTGAAATTTTACATCGACATTCTTAGGGTCTCTGGAATGAATATAGACCTATTCTTATTCAGAAAATCCCTCCAGGGTACACCCCACTGCAAAGTAGCGAAAAATCCCACCTTTGTCTCTAAATTTGTGAAATATTAATTAAACGAGCATGTCTAATGTAATCAACTGTTCTGTATTAAAATTTTTTATTATTTTCAATTTGTTTACATTTATAGTGAGTACATTCTATAAGGAAGAATTATTTTTCATCAGTTTTAGATTTTAGCGATCAGTTAAGTATTCATCTATCTTAGAAAATTCCTAAAACATAAGATGATCAGAATTTCATTCCGGAAACTCCCTTTGAAGCAGTCAGCAAGATGGAAGATTGCTGGACTGTGTTTTTGTTCTAATGTACCAATTCCAGCTCTAAATGTTCTAAAATATTAAAATGATTTTTCAGTTTGTAAAGAAACAAATACGTATAAATTTTTATGTACTTTTAACTGTGAACTTTTTATAAAATATTAAGTATTACATATAAAAGAAGTTACTATATAATTTTAGCTATAAATTTCAAGACTGTTATAAAACCCATCTTAGTTTTCTTTTGACAGAAGTAGGCTTCTCTGATCTGTGATATATATATATATATATATATATATATATATATATATATATATATATATTATTTATCAGGAAAAAGGCAAAGTCAACTATGGAACAAAAAATAATTAGACCGGAGTAAATTACAATGGCCATAAATACACACTTCGTAAAATATTTTCTTGCTCCTGGCAAGAAGGAAATCTCAACCTGAAGTGCTCATATATGTGCAAAACTTAGGAAATTGCATGCGAAGCCACGGGTAACTGCTAGTATAAAATAATATAAGTGTAAAGTAATAATAACTACTCCGTGCAGAGTATCGTGAGTAGTAAATTTAGTTTTTTTATCGTATTTTCTGTCAACTAAAGAAGCTAAGTGATACCAAATTCATAAATTGGTAAATTAATATTTTAGAGAAATAATGACTTAAAACAATTCAAACACATTTGAAGACTCCCACAATTTAATTTGGTGCTTATATACCAGTAAAGTATAAAATATAACAGTTTTCCTAGATATGGTGAATGAGAGAAATGAAATGAAAAATGCCTTTATTAAAGAGGCGTTTTGGAAAAATTACAGATAAGCATATACGAAGTTTATCAATATTAGTCTATACTAAAAACTCCCACGTTTTCAAGCGACTTTCTAGTTTTCATCACATCAAGGGGACGTCATTAGAGGAAAATTTAAGTCTTGAGAATTTTAAATGCAACCACAGGTCTAGTTGTACATGATATGGCCTCTATTACGAGAACACAACGCCGCAAATCGGACCTCAATAGGCTCACTCTAGCCAAAATGGCGGCAGTTAAAATTTGTTAACATTTTAGTAAATTATGTTAAATTACAACAAATAAAAAAAGGAAACATTCATTATTTAGCATTACAAACACACATTTTACAACAGTAAAATAGTAACTTGATACACTCAGAATAGCTGGTGTTGTGATAGTTTATTAAAACAACGAAATTCTACCATAAACAATACCATAGGCACAAAATTCTAAATCAGCAATGTTCAAAAACTGCAGAAGTAGATTTTGATATTTCCATGAAATAGAGTTGAACCCCAGCAGCTATCATCTGTCTTACTACTCTTTAGCTCTTTCAGTGGTGGTATGACTCGTTTTACAAGATTTGACATTATTATTATGCGTTTTATTTGGATAGTATCGCTAAATGAGTGGGAAAGAATAACTCTTCTAATGATGAACGGTTTGAGGGAAAGAGGTTATTCGTGTATTTAACGATACTTCTGACAGGAATCTCATTCAAAGTCAACAGCAGCAAAAACATAAGCACTTATTTGTATTGGGAACGTAAAGGACGCTGCAGAAAACTACAGTGACCGATTAAAATCCTTTATTAGACGCTCTTCAGACATTTATTGATAATCCCCATGAATGATTTAGATCTGTGGCAGAAAACAATGCAATGCCTGATGATTCAGTCCTTAAAGGGTTTAAAACGGATGGTATAGGACTTATAAAGTACATTTATTAAAGGAAATGATTAAAGGCGATTTTGATAGACCGACATCTATTATTTGGCGAAATTGCCATTCAAAGAACCAACAAAAATCAAATAGTTTTAAATAGTATTGTTTTTTTTATGAAGCATCATTATTTCTAAGCGGAAGTTTTAATAGATATAATTGAAGTTACTGCGATAACACAAACTTACATTGGACATCCGAGAATCACAAAAGATTCCAAGAAAATTAGTTTGGGCGGGAACTACACGGAATAAAATTGTCGGACAGTTCTATAGGATGAAAATTTAAATGTACAATCTTGTCTAGCTCTACTCGAAAGTGTTTAGCCTTACCAAACCTTATTGAAAACGTTTTCGAACAATATGGAGCAATAATACAGTATGGTGTACAAGCAAGTCAATATTTAAATACTGTATTTCCAGGTGGGTTGGAAGAAGAGGGGCAATAGTGTGGCCTGCTCGATCACCTGACTTGTTTCTCTTAATTATTAAAGCCTGGGAATACTTCAAAGATAAAGTTTAGCAAACTAAGCCTACAGATTTGGCGCAACGGAGACGCTTCGAACAAAGCGAGAAGCGCGAAATATTCCTCGTCAATACACCACAAGCACAGTATCCAGATTGTACAAGTGTCCTGTTATGAGACCACCAATGGTGAACATTAATTTAAACCTAGGTCTGCAAATAACACAATACTTTTATTGTATAAAACAGAAAAAAAACTTTTACAACTCGACCTATGCTTATATTTAAGATTTAAGGACTTCTTCTGAGTAACGCGCCCTGATGTGATGAAAACCAGAAATTAGTTTCAAAATGTTGATTTTTAGCATAATTAATATTGATAAACATCAGATATTGATAAACATGAAAGGAGCCGTGGTTTTGTTTATTTTAAAAAGATTACTCGAATAAAAAATCTTATAATAGTTTTATTACGTCAAATAAATAACAATGATAATGAGAATAAATAGACATGGTGGGGTGGCGATGAGATGGCTGTAGGTTAAGCCTTGAGGAAAGCCTCCAGGTCTTTGGCATGGGTGTGCTTGGGGTCGAATTTGGCGACAACCTCAGCCCACTCGGTGGGATATTTCTCCCGCATGGCGACGATGGTCTTCTTGAGGTTGGTGCGCAACTGAGGCGAGCACTTCGCGCAAGAGGTGGCCAGAACTTCGGGTAGGATCTCTGCAACACAACAGACCGTCATCGATAACGTCATCACATATCGCTGGTTCGATTATCTCATAAAATCATGAAAAATAATTTATAAACCAAAGAATATATTTGAACATTTTGCACATAGTATTTTTGATTTCTTCGGCGATTGTTTCACTTGCAGTGTTATCAAATAGTCTATAATTTTATGTGTGTACTTCAGAAGATGATCAGATCAAATCAAATCGTTTAATTACAATTAACAATGTATATTGCATAGCAAACGTTAATTTTCATACCTAATTTGTTTTTTATTCATCCCACATCAAGACCAAATTCAAACTTACACCATTCAAACATTCCACTGTTCTATGGTTTAGGAATGAACAAATCCATAAACTCGGCACGCCTCGAATGTCATGGGATTCTAATTTTTCAAGCTGTGTTTTGTGGTCAACACAGTCAAATGCTTTAGACAAGACAAGGAATACACTTAATGTGTGATTATGACCTTAAATACCCTCTGCATCCATATCGACAAGATTCACTATAGCAATTGACGACTTTGTCTCTCTGAAACAAAATTGGTCGCGTTGGTTGTGCTTGTTAAAAAAATTTAGCATTCTTGACAAAAAGAGTTTTTTTGAATATTGTGCTCAGTACAATATGGTAGATAGTCCACCACCTATTGACTGATATATTAACAATCGAAAATGGATTTTGGAGTAATACGCAGATAACCTTTTAAAAAGTCTCACAAATATACTTAATTAGATTATTAAAGCAATTTTTAATTCATTAGCAAAAAGAGCATTTTCACCGTTGACGAAAAACTCAGTCAAATATGCAAATAGCCTACACTAACAAATTTACAATGTATTCCTATATCTGAGTCCATGTTTATACCATCTTAAATTCCTGGAAAAATAGAAAAATATCATATCATAGTAAATAATCAGTAACTGCATACACATTACAAATTATGTGTTGTATTAGCTATAAATTTCAATTTATAATGTTCAGAATCAGGCGAAAACAATCTACGTAATCGAACATTGTGTAAGGCCATTTAAATCAGTCAATGTTGTCGTGGGCGCCAAAGAAACCACAAGATTAGGCAACGCCACCGATTTACTGAAATTGTCTTCGTTGCGCTTATGGCCTATCAATCTTTGCCTAACAATCACAAAAGTCTAACAGATCATTTGTTGGTATGGCCACAAAAAAGGTACATAATTTACATGAAGCAACGAGTTAGTTTCTTATTGGGCATTTGAAAATGTATCTAGATACAACTCAGGTTCTGATGACGGCGTACTTTGGGTTGATTTACCCCCGGTTTACATACGTAAGTGGTATTGTGGAGTGCCAGTACAAACAACTAGTTGACGAGAGTTATCAAATTGCAGAAGCAAGCAAAATCGAATATTCGCTTATTTGACTTTCAGAGAGTCTTGTAGAGAAACCTTCAAAAAACTTCGCTGTTGACCCAAGTCTCTACATTTTCGAAACAACTCTGTTCTGTATGTCCAAATGTGCCATGACAACTGGCCAAGACATTCGTTCGCATGAGACCAGAGGCAAAGGAAACTACCGAACTGGTAAACACAGAACGGTAGTTTATGAAAATCTGCCCTCACAGGCAAGTGTTCACTTCATCAACAAGCTGCCCAATGGGGTAAAGAATGCCGCAAACACCCAATGCGCTAAGCGCTTTTTAGCGTCACAAACATTTTATAATGTTACTGAGTTTTTGGCACTTAAGTGGGAGATCACCCAATAAGGAGTTTGACTTCCGTGCTGTCGGTAAAAAATTGGCAAATGGCATGTTGAATTATATGTTTGAATGTGATCCTGATGGGGCGAGAATGTACAAACTTTTAGCTCTGAACTCTAATTGATGACATTTGCTATACATGTAGTTGACCTAAATGTTTTTAAAAGATGGATATTCGACTAATTTGTTTCGAAAACCTCTTTGGCCAATGGTGCGTGTAAGCATGTTTTACTAAGAACGTTAAAGAGTTTTAAAACCCAATGCTTCATTAAGATAATGTGAAAATATCCTTAATGTGCGCAGTTTAGCGTTTCCCAACCGCCCAAGGCCTTCTGTGTCACCCGGCGTTAAGTTCGCTCAACATGTCTGGAGAGACGGGCGACCACAGCTGGCGGCTCGCCTTGACTGACTGCACTTATTATGCATAACCAGTCGTGCCAACCTGCCGTCAACTGATATCTTTCGTGCCGTGTTATTCTAATATTAAACTCAGTCTCTTGTTTGTTTATAAAATTTCACGGTTGAAAACACCGGCTGTTGTGCGTGAGCCCCACGCAGAACAAAGAAGACGATTTCAACTGAAGAAGTGGTTCTCAGCAACGAATAGCAAAAAAGCACAAAAATATATTAAAACTCAATTCGGAATGAAATTAAATGAAAATGAAATAACAACTTATATCAGCGTAATGTAAACAAAATATAATTTTTAAATTTCAATTCAGTATTTTAAAGATCGGCGTGTAAAAATTACAAGAAAAAAGAATTATTGTATAGTTTATCAAACACATTTCTGTATTCAAATAAAGTATAGAAAAGTAAAAACAAAGCTTGTATTATTGTGAACCTTTTCTACAAGTCCGCAAATTCAACACAAGACTTGCCCAGCACATAGCAATGAACAACATTAATGAACAAAAACAACCTAAATTGTTAAGTAAACTCATGATATTCTACCTAAAAAATATAAAATTTCAATTGGTGAAGATTAATAAAATATATTATAATTGACTAATTACCAATTCATTGTACCAAATAGATGAATTTTACCAATGGAAAAACAATTTATAAATCTGGTACTTGTATTTTAATTTTAAATCCCAAGTTTATTTATACACTGAATTGTTTTCTAATTTATGTTTTTACGTATAAATTATATGCGGTTAAAATTAAGACTGAATAATCCATTAAAGTAAAACTCGTGAAATTACTTTTGATTAATGCTAATTACTATCTATAAAACGTAATGAGCGTCTTTTAAACTCCAATATGTCCCAAGGGCGATATTGCCTATTTTTTTGTCAAGTTTTCCATTAATGTCCAACGTTTATATGTTTTAGTAATCCTAGTGTATAAATTAGGATTATTCAATCACCATTTAGTCGAACGATTATCGATGTAGTTGTTAGTCAGAAATATGGAAAAAAGTTAAATCATTTAATATTTTCCTTGTCTCAAATGTCTACATATAAACACCTCATATAATTTTGTTTAACAATATTTAATTATAAAGCAAACTGTTTTATATCAATGTTGAACTAATAGTGAACTCATGCGGGATTGGTTCACAATTAATTCTTCAGATGCGTTATATAATAAACTGTCATAATTTACTAATGATTTTAATTTGTCCACGAAACTTGTTTTTGTGTTATCCTAATACAATGTCTAACCGTATTTATCTACTATTATGTAGATTCGCAATGGCCTTACAATAGAATCATAGCATTTTTTCCATGTCGATAGATTTGATGAAACGATACTCTAGTCAGCTCATTTAATAATACAATTAACCGTTTAAATGATAAAAAATGTCGATTGTAAAAATATTTGGATTTTGTATTGTAAAACATTTATATTGTCAAGACATTTGACTTAGCACGTTAGAATTGTGCAGTCATTTGGAAACTTAACACTAGTGATAGTAATTGGTTTGTCAAAACCAGGCTCAAAAAATACGGGAGTAAAAATATTTGGATTTTGTATTGTAAAACATTTATACTGTCAAGACATTTGACTTAGCACGTTAGAAATTGTGCAGTCATTTGGAAACTTAACACTAGTGATAGTAATTGGTTTGTCAAAACCAGGCTGAAAACATGCGGGAGTAAAAAAAAAAAAAAAAAAAAAAAAAACAGTGTACTTTGCAACAATAATATTATAGTGGTGGATTTATACTGTGATTTTGAATCATGTTGATTGTGTTGTTTATTTTGTCTTATAAATGTTTAAGACACACGAAAACCAAAACAGAGTTTATAAAAAAAACTGCATACTTACATTTCAAAACGAAAGGTTTATCTTTTTTTTAATGTTTGACAAATACATTGAAGACGATAATGACATTTTAAATTTTGTTATTAAAAAGCAAATACATTTTCTAAGAGGTCATTATCAAATTCAATACACAATTAACTATGATAAAAGCAAGGAAATTCATATCTAGCATTCGCATTACTAGTTATAAACAGACTGAACATCTTAAACGATACAAGATTGCAATCAGTTTGGAATTACACAAAAAAGGTTTCGGCGATGGTAACAAAAAATTCCACACATCAGATATACTGCAATGACATAGAATCTGAAAATGTTGAGCTGTTATGCTACGTATTTCTGAATGGAGACCTACTGTAAGTGGAAGAGATGCAGTCATTTTGAACAAACACACCGGGCTCCATAAATAACCATAGTGACCATACCTCGAGAATGGATGGTACAAGGAAAAACAAAGTAACGCGAAGATATTATAACGCGGTCCTGACCTCCCAGCCTCTGAAACCACAGGGAGACCTGCCTTAATGGCTCTCTGCTTATTAGAGGCTGGCTAATATGTTTTTAAACATAGATGACTGAGAATGAATACGGCAGCATCATTCTTCAAGAATACCACAAATAAGCGCGAAGTTGATACGAAAATAAAATTGAGTACACTTGTTCTGTAATCTTTTCGCAAACAAACCCTGGAATCGACCACCTAATAACAAGAGTAATTTTCTAAAGGTCACATCATCTTCGGAGTAACTTTAGATTTCGCTTCAACTAACTTGATGTCTATTCGTAGTCCTACATATACTCTTAGAACAGTCAGGAAGTCAAACAAAAGTTTTATTAACTTTATGTGTTATATTATAATTAAAATAAATGTATTTGTGAGACATATTATTCACAAACTCACAACATTTCTTGGTACTTAGTGAACATACAAAATTATCAAGTGAGATGTGAAACTGCGATGTAGTTGTGTAAGGTTTTATAACAATTTGCATTGATTAACAAATTTACCAAATAAAGAGCAATTGTTTTAATTTTGAATTTAATTGCTAGCAGAGATTTTATATTATTTATTACTACGTACATTCATTTTTATTTGGTTTTGTAAATGTAAGTGTGTATTTACAATTTTGTTAAATTAACTCTTAGTGATAACATTTTGTTGGAAGGTTGATTTATTTCATGGTTAACTATTTTAAATATCTACTGTGTTGCTAATTGCATGTATATAATGTGAGTGAGTAAAGAAATGCGCATTAAAGTCAGAGTATATGGCTGAAAGTACATTTTATTTATATGTCCAGAATGTAAAATACTTTTTAACCGGAGGAAGAATATAAACGTAAAAATTTGTAGTAGTAGTTTAATTGATATTGTATGATGTTGGACTCTGCACTGAGTGAACCATACAAATAAAATTATTTTTCCATAGACCATGTATTCTTTCGAAAAATTTTAAAGAACGAAGTAATAAATGATTCAGATGCATTACTGTGTTGTTATTTAATCCGTGTTTAACTTTTGTTACAAGCAAATTTTTCTATTGCATTCAAACTTCGTACTCAATGTAATGAAATCTGATGATGGTCTTTTTTGACAAAGCTGAAACAAATTTACAGAATTTTAGGAACTCCCGAGAGTATTAATTTTAAATTAGAATATTTCAAAATATTTTTCAACTGACATCATAGAGTAAGTTATCATTCTGAACATTTGGCTCAGTTCAGAAAATTTCAATCTATTATTTTTATAGAACAAATAACTCAAACATTGTTTATGGTGTTTAATAGAAAATTGTGGACACAATTGCATAACGACCTAGAGTAAAATATTAAAGTTCTAGGATTTTTAGCAAAGTTTGATTAAATCTTTGGTAAACGTGTTTTTTTCTGCATTTATTGTAATGGTTTACCTTCGTCATCGATGAATTTTCTATTTAATTAAGATTACAAAGATGTGTACTGTTAATATTGATCAAACTGTATGTCCACCAGGTAGGAATATGCCACAAAACGAATCCGCGTAAACTGGCTTCGCTGGAGCTGGATGCCAAATGGCAAATCTACAGCTCATTTCGTCGTCCTAAATGTGTCACTATATCACACGTTAAAACTTCACATGCTTGTATTCCGTTGTCTAAAACTTTACTTATTCCCATTGGGTTACCCATGAGACCAATGTAAAAACGAATGCTAACTCTCATCCAAATTCCAAAATTCAGCATGCACCAACACGTATGTCGCTTATATAGAATTGAAGCTTCATGCTAAATTTCAAGACTATAGGTAAGTTTGATCTTGAGATGTCGTGAAGGCAGATAGATAAACGGATAGGCAGATAGAAAAAAAGTCTTTCCAGCCCTTCGAGTGATAGATTTAGCCAAATTATGTGGTGATTGTAATTTTAAACTCTATGGACAATTGAACGTGTGGGATACTCACTCTTGATGTCCCTTCCCTCAGAAGTGCAGGGCCCCTTGTCAGTGACGCACTTGACGTAGTTTTCGAGCACTCGGGGGTTGGCTAGGATCTTGTCGACTTCCAGTGTATCGAAGCGGCTGTTGTACTGTCCGGTGGTCGCGGCGGAGCTGGTGGCCGCGAGGGCGAGCAGGCCGAGGAGTACCAGAACTGGGGTGGCTGACATGGTGACTGTGGTGGCTGTCCGGTCTGCTGGACCCTATATAGCGCTGGGGACTCGCCTTGGTGCCGATGCCGCCTTGACCCACTGCTGTTGTCCACCAGCTTCCTTGTAGTTGTCGTCTACTGGAAGTTGTATAATTGATTAGGCTGAAGTGTTTATCATATTCCATAAAGATGCTAAGCTATGATAATAGGGTGGCTTTGGACGAGGTTTTTGGGAAGATCCTTATACACTGTAGATCCTTGTACTGCAGGGAAGTTGTGTACTGATTACCTAAATAGTAGATTTTATCATTAAAAATTTTAACTGCCGTTTAAAAAATCTTTACTGTTGTGGCATTAGACTTTATAACATTGTAAATTGCATTTCACACTTTTTATTTTCACACACACACACACACACACACACACACACACACACACACACACACACACACACACACACACACACACAAATTTGAAACTTGCAACAATTGATCTGAAAATCAAATAGGGAATTGCATGAAATTGATTTCTTTTCTACAAACTTAACAAAGAGCACTATTTGAGAATTTTTACTGCATTAAGAACTTAAGGAAATGCATATAAAAATTGCACTCGAAAATTATAGGAAATGTAAGGGTATAAAGGTGGGTATAAAACTACGTTTGTAAATTTTAATTCTACAAATTTAGTTTTGAAATGTTGAATCTCTCTCTCTCTTTCTCTTCTCTTTGACATTTTTCTCTTTATTTTGTATTGCACCAAATAGTGGTCAAATTCATTGTTTTTAGTTTTGATTTTCGATTCCAAAAATAAAGTTACACTATATACTATTTACTGCATAAAAACAGATTTTTTAATATTTTGCAGATTTTGTTTGTTAGCAAAACCATTCAGATTTTGTGAACATTTGGATAAAAATGTATGTGTAGCTAGCTGCAACACAACAAGTAAAACGGCTTAATAATCCTACTTAGTGGAAGCAGGGTCTGACAGAATATACAGAATATTTCTCCCCTGGTCGTTATCTGCGAGCAGAGGTATTCCTCTGTATTCTGCTTTTTGTTGTACTTGAATTAACTCTTCACATTTCAATCAATAAGCCCTATATATTTTGGTAGCACCAAAATGTCACTGACATCGAACCTTTTTTTTGAAGATATTCAAGTGGCTGTCCTATTAAATTGAGTAGATAAGCGTAAGTGGTTGTTCTTCAAACGAACGTGGAGGCAGATTAACTCTGGATTTCATGGCACATGGTGTATTGAATTTGAATTCAATCGGTGATCTCTGTCACTTGTGGGATCCCTCGCATCTACGAGTAATTGTCTCAGAACTGTGTGTTTCCGTTTGTCCGGCGTTTTTTAAGCAGTAATGATTACATTCAGTTACCGGGAAGCTTAATGAGGACTGATTCTGGACGGATCTTATTTATAGTTCTTGTCTGTGGATGTATTCCCAATCTGTAATCTGTATCTGTACTCGATGATACCCAAGTCTGAAACAATATTTTTCCGAAGAGGACTATAGAGCCTCTGGAACTCATCATGTGTACCACTTTCTCAATCTGCTTGCCACATTTACCTTGATGTCTCAGTATTCCTAGATCCAACTGATTCGCTGATGTGCTTTGGGATTCGGTGGTTTATCTTGAAATATTCTAGATCCTTACTGACCAGGTAGAGATCAACATCATTGACATGACGCCGAAGCAGCTTCAGATTGGTCTTGATGTTTTCAATTCTGATGGCAACCCTGGAACGCTGTTCAGTTTGTGGCCTCAGGTTCACAAAACTATCCACTTTCCCATTAGCACTATAGACACCACTAGAGTTTTACCGACTTCTTTCTTATGATTTTATACACATCTAAACCCAACTTGCGCTGTTGCAAGATTATAAAATGTCCATGTTTCTTCAAACAAATTTAGTCAGTTTTTTTCACCAATTTCAGTATGCCAAGGTGAAGAGTTCTTGTAGGGCTAGGGAAGAGGCCAGAAAACAGAACGTCTTCAGTCTTTCACTGAAACTGATACTCAATGGGAATAGCACAGAGCGAGGCCCGTGGGATATATTTATAATGTATCCAATATATATGTCTAAGAGCAGTAAGTACAGTAACTTCTTTGGACGATATGGATTCTATAGAAATCCCGAAAATTAATACGATTAATCAAGTACCTGAGGAGAGGGCATATTATAGTAATTGTAAAGATAAAACTTTAGAAACCAACACTAGAATGTCTCTAGAATCTCAATACTAATCTATTGTCATCATAGTAAATAATTTCAGTTTTCCAGCCCCAGTAACTATATTGCTTTTAGGATAGTATAGTTTACGTTAATTCATAAAGATATTATTTGATTAAACTACGCACTAATAATAAAAATTTAAAATTCTTTGTTTAAAGGTTATTTTTGACGATGGAAGGATTGTGAAGGAAACAGGATTTTTCCGGACATTTGCCATCGTTCAGTGAAACAAGAAAACAGTAACACAGTCGTAGGTGGTCAGTAGACGAGTGAAGACGCATTGTGACCTGTATTCCGTAGTTTAGTTTTAATGATTAGTGTTTTGTATAGTTTTGTATTAAGTGCATGTCTTTAGTGTTAGTGAAGTTGACAACAACATGTAGGTTGTGATTCCTGACTTAGGCGTGCCACAACGCTTTAGTAAGATTTGTTTATTTTAACTTAGTTTGTAATTATGTATTAGGTTAGTTCTTTACCTGAAGAAGAGATCAGATTTCAGATCTCGAAACGTAGTGTTACTGTTTTCTTGTTTCACTGAACGATGGCAAATGTCCGGAAAAATCCTGTTTCCTTCAAAATTTAAAATGTTAGAAAAAGACTCACTAGTAGTATGTTGTTTGTTTTAAAAACTGCGAGCAAGCACCTACAATAATATTTGCAATGTAAAATAATTAGTTTTCAAAATATTTACATGGCGTTTGGAGATTTCTGCGCCAACATTCGAGCCAGTTTCGCAGGGTACTGGAACTCGAGGAGTTCCTTGCACCGCTCGAACACCTTTCGCAGAGTGACATCACACTTGGAACACTTGGAGATCATCAACTCTGGAAGCAGATCTGCGGAAAAACAGAATTCACATATATCACTTTTAAATATCACAATGGTTAATGCGATATTGAATCTTTGAATGCATGAATTAAATTGGTGTATGAACATACTGTAGTTATTTAAATGCAAAACCACAGTACTTTCGATTGCTTTAACAATGAAGGATTTCTGTATGCAGCTAAGGCCATGAGGAATAACATTTTTTTAATTTGGTGGGAATTTATTTCTTATAATTAATTATAGTGAAGCCCTTCTTTAACTTTTAATTTGCGTTAATCAAAAAATAATCCATAAAAATCCCTTACATATACTCTGAAATGAAAAATAAATTATAATAATTAAGTAAAAAAATGAAGCAAATAAAAATATCCTGTTTTTTTACATTCAATTCAAAGTATGTAATATATAAATGTACAATTTTGTTCAAATTTAATCACTTAATACTGAAATTAATAATTCAAAAATTCACAAAAAGTTTTTACAGTAGTATTTAGCAATACAAAACAATGTAGGACTACAACATTTTTATACCGATAGTTTTACAGTTTTTAGTAATTATCCTAAAAATCTCTTGATTATGGATCCATAAAAAATTAAAATGTCCATAATTAATGTTCCCGTTGGGTTTTTAGACTAAATGGACGAGGGAATTATATAACAAAGCGTGTATATCTAGATTCTTTTTTCTTTATTCTTACTTTGTGAGAAGGCTCACAGAGTTTAACACTAAGAAATATTAAACTCTTTTCTTGACAGTATATAGTGAGTGTGTGTCAATACCAAAAATAGTAACCATCAGAATGATTGATCAAAATTTATAGATGATAAGTAAGGAGTTAAAGACGAATGTATTAAGGTATAATGGTATACTTAATATAATTTATTACTCGTTTCTACTAGGAATTGAATATAAAGATATATAAAATTTAAAAAAATCTCGTATTATAACCATACGTATTGAATTTTATTGAATTCTTTCGAAAAAAATGCAGAAAGTTGGATTTGTTGGTGAGAGTCATTCTCAAGGGAATCAATCTTTAATTGATGTTAAATTCATTTTTTTAAATAGATTATCAGAGAGTAAACTTTGAATGAATATTCGAATATAAATATTGAAGAAGTAAGAAATTATAATATTTACATTTTGCATTTTTCAAGCTATTGTTCGAGTATGAAATAAGATAATTTCGTGAACGATATAAAAAGTGTCAGCATAATTCCTTTTTGGTCTTTAATAAATGTATTTTACTGAATGTAAATGTTACACTGTATTCATTTTGAACAACTTAAAAAAACGATTTTAACTTTTAGTATAAAAATTATTTGCCAATTGTATTCAATCTTAGCCCTCTGCACTAAAGAAAGTGGAAGTAAAAGTGGCGAGTATAGTTATTTAATGTGGTTTATAATTTAATAAATTTTATTTTATTTATTGCGAATAGCTTTGAAACTATAAATCAAGTCATCCATCTAGTAACTTAACCAGAAAAAAGTAAATAATTTGTAGTTTCAATTTTAATAACTAACTAGACTTTCAATGTATAATAGAAATATTCAGTTTTATACAATAATTAAGAAAAACAATCTGCAATTAACTATGAAACAAATTTACATATACAGTATTTATGGTCAATACTTAACCTACTTGAACATTCATGTTAGGTAAACGTATCAAAAGTAAGAAAAATAGAAAAATCAATGTGGTAAGAAACACAAGCAATTTCGATATGGAAAAATATATCAAAGCTAGTCGTTATTAGTTATTCCGACCCCACAGAAAAAAATCTCTCCATCTTTAAATTTTAATTTACAACTTATTAACTTTACGACCACGATTTTACTACAACTCATAATGTAAATTTTGTAAGTTTGATAGTCATCATAACCACCGTTATCTAAAAATTAAATTAATTTAGTTACTTGTTATGAAAGTATGCCAATTCAATAATATTACGAATTATAGAGACTGTAATTTGTTCGATAATTTATATAATAATATGTTAGTTTTTGTGTTATTTATTGGGAATAGCTTTGAAATCATAAATCAATTTTAATAACTAACTACAGATATTTAAGGTCAATACTTAACATACATGAAAAGTTATGTTAGGTAATGGAAAAAATATGCAAAACATAGTCGTTGTTAGTTATTGTGAATAAATAAATCTCTCATCTTGAAATGATAATGTACAACATAACTTTTTAATTTGGCGTCCACGATTTTACTACAACCTCATAATGAAGATTTTATAAGTTTAATAATAGTCATCATCACCACCGTTACCTAATATCAATTTAATTAAGTTGCGATAAGAAAGAATGCCAATTCAATAATATTACGAATTATTGAGACTGTAATTTGTACGAGAATTTATAATACAATGTTAGATTTTGTGTTTACTGTGATTTATTTAATATCAGTGTTTTACTGTTTCGCCCTTGCACGATTACGGAAGGACAAACAACTCGCAGAAACAAGAAGACAATACTCTTCCCTGTGAATTACGTTTGTAATCATGTCTGAGTCTGAGGTATCAAGTATTCACCAGCGGGACTCGGCTCAGGTCCGCCTTCCCTTCCTTCCCTTTCATTTTCCGCGATGAGTAGCAATCTCGCCGGTAATCATCCCTGGTTCAACCTCACCCCGCATCTCAGCCCTTCACAAGTATTCTTCAGATAAACAGCTAAGTAACAGCTATTGTTCCTCACTAGTATATTGTGTACTACATCGATAGTTGCTCGAAATAATATTATACATATACTAATTTTAAAATTATTTATAACATAAACACAAGTATTAGCGAGGGTTTTTAATTTTAATTGAAAAATTTAGTTTACAGTGGTATTTTGAACTAACAACACAGCGATCCTTACTTGACGTCGTTCATGTGCAGATAGCACACTTAGGACACCCGCTATTGCTGCTCTATACAGTTGGATTACATGGCTGGCATTATATCAACGTTACACCATCCGTGCAGTGCCCGCGTTTCGTCCGGTATTGCAGCTATAGCAGAACGGGCAGTGCCCGTGTTTCGTCCGCTAGTGGAGCTATAAAAGAACGGGCAGTGCCCGTGTTTCGTCCGCTAGTGGAGCTATAGCAGAACGGGCAGTGCCCGTGTTTCGTCCGCTATTGCAGCTATAGCAGAACGGGCAGTGCCCGTGTTTCGTCCACTAGTGGAGCTATAGCAGAACGGGCAGAACCCGTGTTTCGTCCGCTAGTGGAGCTATAAAAGAACGGGTAGTGCCCGTGTTTCATCCGCTAGTGGAGCTATAAAAGAACGGGTAGTAATAATAATAATAATTCTTTATTGCAGTAAAACAATTAACAAAATTGCATTGCAAGCGTCGATTCAACATTTTGATTTAAAAATCTATAAACTAAAACCTATCTTATCATAGGCACAGTTAATTCCACATACTCATGTGTGAACCTAACAAAATATTGTATTTTGCATGTTTTGGATATCAGAAAAGGATAAATAGAATAATAATAATAAAATATTAATTTTCATCCCAGCGGCCCATCGTAAACTCATCAACGGAGTAAAATGCCTTTGACAACAAAAAGTGTCTTAATCGAGATTTGAATTGTTTGGGTTCATTAATTCGTTTGAGATCTCCAGGGAGCTTATTGATTAACTTGACACCCATTTGAGATGGCAAGTGTTCGAACATAGCCGTTCTATGCTGTTCTGTCCTGAAATTGTTCCTGCCTCTGGTCTCGTACTGATGGACGTCCCTGCCCTGAACCAGTTCATATTTGAATCGGCAGTACAGGGTAACGTCGAGAATATAGAGCCTGGGTAAGGTTAGAAATCCAAGCTCCCTGGAGGCAATTTTACACGACTCTCTGGGTTTTAATTTCAAAATTATTCGAACAGCTTTCTTTTGTGTTCTAAATACCGTGTAAAATTTGTATTTCTAACAGCTGCCCCATAGTCTCAAACCGTAGGTCAAATGTGGATGTACTATTCCAAAGTAGGCAGTTTTTCAGTACATCAAACGAGCAGAATTTTGCTACATTGCGTAAGACATAAGTGCTTGAGGCAACCTTTGAGCAAACTCTGTCAATGTGATCGCTCCAGGTCAGTCCCCTGTCCAGGTACATCCCCAGAAACTTGGTGGATTCGGCTTCATCTAAGATAGCTTCATCCGCCATCAACAATTGGTCTGTGACGGAGACAAAATAGTGCCCGTGTTTCGTCCGCTAGTGGAGCTATAACAGAACGGGCAGTGCCCGTGTTTCGTCCGCTAGTGGAGCTATAGCAGAACGGGCAGTGCCCGTGTTTCGTCCGCTAGTGGAGCTATAACAGAACGGGCAGTAGCCCGTGTTTCGTCCGCTAGTGGAGCTATAACAGAACGGGCAGTGCCCGTGTTTCGTCCGCTAGTGGAGCTATAGCAGAACGGGCAGTGCCCGTGTTTCGTCCGCTAGTGGAGCTATAAAAGAACGGGCAGTGCCCGTGTTTCGTCCGCTATTGCAGCTTTAGCAGAACGGGCAGTGCCCGTGTTTCGTCCACTAGTGGAGCTATAGCAGAACGGGCAGTGCCCGTGTTTCGTCCGCTAGTGGAGCTATAGCAGAACGGGCAGAACCCGTGTTTCGTCCGCTAGTGGAGCTATAGCAGAACGGGCAGAACCCGTGTTTCGTCCGCTAGTGGAGCTATAAAAGATCGGGCAGTGCCGGTGTTTCGTCCGCTATTGCAGCTATAGCAGAACGGGCAGTGCCCGTGTTTCGTCCACTAGTGGAGCTATAGCAGAACGGGCAGTGCCCGTGTTTCGTCCGCTAGTGGAGCTATAGCAGAACGGGCAGAACCCGTGTTTCGTCCGGAAAGTTTTAATATTATATTTTTTGTTGGAAATTAAATATAATTATAGTAGCATACTTTACAGTATTGTGTTGTTCTAGTACAGACAAGTCAAAAGTGACTTTGAAATGAACACTAGTTCAGTGTAATAAGATAATTTGTTTAATATATAAATATATTTATATTAGTGCAAATGTCTGGATAGGTGCGATAGGCTTTTTTTCTTTTAATACTATTTTCTTTGCTTGATGTACACGGGTAGTTTATGGTATGCTCATGCAATGAAAGTATAAATATTAAAAATTTAGTAGGTATGAGCACATTAAAGTTAGGTAATTGGATAAAACAAATTAAAATCTGAATAACCTTAATACAAATAAATAAACAAATAAGTAAATATAAACCTATGGAGCTTTAAAACGGATGTTAAATTTGCAGTGGCAATTTTGATTAATTTCCTCTATTTAATATTGAATGTTTTCAAAAATTGGGTTTGTCTTGCTTTTCAGATTTATATTTAGAATATTTTGAAGATCTTTATTATAATTTATATAGATATGCACTTCTTCTTTTGTGTTTAATTTTTATCCTTTAACTTCAGTATCTAAAATTTCTATGTCATTTTCAGTATTTTTTGTAACTATCAGCGGAATTAGATTTTATTGTAAACATGTTATTTATTTTTAAAGTGTGCTTGTATATGTTCTTTAAACGTTATACTAAGGGTTCTGCCGGTTTGTCCTATATGATAGCCGCCATAGTTATTGCAATTTTGTATACTCCAGTGTGTGTAAATAAAATGCTAAATACTTTTAGTTTCCTACATTTGACATTTATAACTTATGTAATTTACATTTTTTATATCTCTTGAGGAATAACCATACCTTGAATTTTAAGCATCGGAGAGAGACGCCGTTAAATGTTTTAGAATTGCGAAATAATATCCAATCACTATTTTCCTTGTAAGTTTTCCGGCATCCCATAAGCTTTCCTGATGGCAACCGCACAGTTTTGAGAAGTATGTAATAGCGTATAAACTGTACGAGGAAACACGTATCTATTGTAATTTCAGACTGATTCAAACCAAGCCTGGCGTGTATACGGGCTTACATTAGTTTATGTATTAGTTTAATTGTTTATACATTTCAAAGTGGTGGGTTTTTGTAACATTATGTTTTGGATATCCAAAAAATGTCGTATTTTAGAAATCTTAAGGCTATTAAAAAAAATTCGGTTCTAATTTTTGATATTTTGGAGTAATTTGGTTGGCTTACATGAGGGTGGTTAAATTTTGATCTGGTTTGAACAGTGTTTGGTTAGGCCTGATTAAAGATTTTTACACGGGTAATGGAAGGAGAAGAGAGGAACAGAGTTTAAGCAACTTGTTAGGGTTGAATCTGTGATATGTTGCAAAGATGGCGTAGTAGTGAAACCCGGGCCATTAATATTTACATGCAAATTACGATATTTTGAGACATCTGACCTACTCTGAAGATGATAAAGAAGCCACCACGGAATTATGAGTAGTCGAGATGGATCACCGAGTAATGTTGTCTGGGACACTGACCACTTGGCCGTGACGACTGTCGCCAGGGAGCTACTGGCTGTCCTTACTCACTCTGGTCTTGGCAACTCTGTAGGTCAAACTACTCTGTGATTTATCTGTGCACCCTGAACACGGCTTTAATTTCTTCCGATAATTACACACTTTGCAGTGTTTGCAGTATACAATTTTTGATCACTTCGAACAACGGTAAGAGTTTTATGTAAAACTAGCTGTATTCCGCGGCTTCGCACGCTTTTTGTAAGCTTTGGTGGTTAGTTTCATCAATGGGCATAGCATATAAACCTTCTACGTGGCAAAATGCATATGCATACAAATTTTCATAAAGATCGGTCAAATAGTTTCTGAGTCAATAAAGGACATACAGACAAATATTCATGTATATATTTTTTTATTTTTGTTGTTATATTTACGATTGTCACAAAACTTGTTAAACGGGCTCATACAAAAAATAATAATATTTAGAAAAAATATTTTGAAATTAATTTTAATATTTTTAAATTGGCGGCCCTTTAATTTTTTTTTATAAAATATCTAATAAACCACTGTTTTTAACAAAATTTTACAAGATACAAACATATTTTAAAATAACTTTTCTTTTTTAAAAGATACGTTATATGTAGAAATATGTTTAGAAATAAAAAAATTATGGAACGTTTCGTATTATTCATGCGAACTAAATCGTTCATAATTTGAGAGTATTTAAACAGATGCTATGTAAATAACTTATTACTGTAAGTAAAAGGCAATACTGAAACTGACTAACCTGTGTGTGACTAATATTATATAGATTACTATTATATTATATAGATTATAACATTAATATATAGATTACTTGCATAATGCTGGATTGTATTTTAGGTATGAAGTCTTTTGCAAATAAAAAAACCCTACCGATTGCAAACTGATCTTAAAAACGTGTTAATTTGGTTATGTTGACATGTATTAGATGTTTAAGGATCAATAGTCATGTTCAGTGTTGCATTTTAATTACAGTAATCTGATTTACATAGCATCTGTTCAATATACTGTCAAATTATGACCCATTTCGTTCTGATGAATAATACAAAACCTTCCGTAAAAGTGTTATTTCTTAACAGATTTTTACAAATAACATATATTTGGAAAGGAAAAGTTATTTAAAAATCTTCTTGTTCCTTGTAAAATTTTAATCGAAACGGTGGTTTATTAGATATTAAAAAAGAAATAATTAAAGGACCACCATTTTTGTTAAAAATATTTTAAAATTAGTTTTAATCTTGTTAGATTAAAATTAATTTTAAAATATTTTTCTGATATAATTATTTTTTACATGAGCCCGTTTAACAAGTTTTGTAACAATCGTAATGATAAAAAACTCATTATTTTAATAAAAAAAAAAAAAAAAACTAAATGGCTTATACCTGCTAAACGAAGTGGAAATTGTATAAACATTTATTCTTCAATTTTAGCTTAGAATCACACATAGAATCTGAAAATGCATTATCAGCCCAATCTTTTTGTACACCCTGTATAAGATACTCGTAACCATGAAGTAGGTATTTGACTGATTGTATTGACTACTTAACAATAATAGCGACGTCCAGTTATAAGGCCGAGTCCGCCAAGGTTCTTATGTCAACGCACAACCAGACATATCGAGTCCATTATGTCTGGAGAGCGGCTCCTGGGCGTCTAGATAGCATAACACTTACCACCTTAGTGTTTGATTTTACCACTGGATTATAGGAATAGGTGCTATGAGGCATAAGATATGTATCTGGATCATGGTTTGTATTGCATCTGGATAGGGGACTTTTATGTAGGCAATGAGGCCATACGTGCCTGGAATAATATGTGTTTGTGGGGTGTATGAAACAAAAGGATACACATGCGTACGGATTTGAAATATATGTGATGGGCTCATCTGTGATTGGTGGTCGGAGGGGGAGGAGGATGGTTACATTCGGTCAGTTATCGATCAATTATAAAACTGCTATCCTCTCTTATGTAGGTACCAGAAAATCAGAAATATTTCTAATTGACTTACTGTGACGAAGGATGTGGATATATATATATATATATATATATATATATATATATATATATATATCCACGTATGTTAAAAATAATAACAATAATTTTCTTAAATATTAAAAAATTTCTGGAACAAATTAAATAAAAATGTAAGAAAATTTGTGCATATAAAAATTATTTCTACAATATTTGGAGTATTTTTGCATTATTGGGACCTAAAAATAAAATTTGTTTACTTTTAAAAATACAAAAGAAGTTTTTCGATTTAGGAAAATTTTCATAAATTTTTTCTGATTAATACTTTTGCCAACTCAATAGGTATTCTTAAAAGAAAGTAACTAATAAATCTCTCCAATTATATGAGGCTACTTTCCAAATTTTACGTTTATATATTTTACGAGTTATAAGGGCTCAATACCCTGCACTATAAGTTTGTCTTTGAATAAGAATTGCAAGAGCATTCAGCTTCACATTAAAATAAATTATTCGTGTCATTTAATACATTATAAAGTGATAGATGTAGAATAAAAATTGATTTGGCTATGTGGTACGACCAGTAAATGACATACATTACCTCTAACTAAAGCAGGAGATAATTTTGAGGTCATGAGGGCAAAGGGTCGTTCATAATATCTGGGTCATCTACCGATATGTATTGGGAGCAAACACATTTATCTGAGATGACAGGTTGATCTGTTTTTAGTTCACGTTTAAAATTTTTAGTTCTGTAGATTACAGGCAAGAATTGTCTAGACGGTTTGGTTAGTCAATTATCGAAAGTTGTTGTATTTATTCATGCAGATGAGCAATTGACACAGACTAACTACTTTCCATTTAACATTTGGAACCGTTTTAAATTTTGAGAATGTACGATTTTAGCTGTTAGGTTTAGAAAGGTAGATTTAAATTTGATTTGGTAAAAAAGGAACAAATTTTGAGCAAAAAGGAAAAGAAATAAATTTAATACTTATACACTTGAATAAACAAAATGTTCCTTTAAAATGTCTCAAAATAGTGTGAAAATGTGATCTTCTACTGGTGTGAAATTCGTGAAATAGTACGGAATGATATACCAGTTTGCAAAATTCTTTTACAAAACTTTTTTTTTAAAACCTTTTTACAAAATTGTTTACAAAATTTATTGTAAGATGTACAAATTATGAGGTACCTTCTTGACATTGAATTTTAATTTTACGTGTACTTTAAGTAATTCCACTTTGTCTCAGCTTTAGGTTAATATTTATAAATGTATCTTAGCAAAACACAAATTTTTGAATAGGATGGCTCAACGGTTCTTATTTAGGTAGAAAACCACAGAAGGGTTCTTACTTTTGATATCTCTGGCCTGTGGCGGACAGGGTCCATCTCCAGCAAAGCACTCGACATATTTCTGCATGAGCCGGCGGTTGTTGAGCAGAGCGTTAGCCGTGACATTCAGATACTTGACGAAGTACGCGTGCGTGAGTGTGAGTACGCAGAACAGCACGCAGCACGTCTCACATCCCGCACGTCCCAGCCGGAGTCGCATCTCTCTCACACACTGACACTGACACTGACACTAACACTGACCTCGACCTCACACTTGCTCTATATGCCGCTAACCACCGGAGTCCCCTCTACACTCACCCCACAACTACCAAACACCGCGGCGGGATACGCCTTATCTAATGTGTGTAATTACGCGGGGTCGTCGCCCGCTCACGTTTAGCGCTGCGTGAGTCTTGGACAACTGTACAGGTGTTTTTCCGCTATATCTGTAAAAGTGTGCAAGGCACGGTCGGGGTTCCTTCCTATCACATGCAACTGGGACGGGGATCGATTAAACCACAGGGGACTCGATATCGACGATTACTCCGGTATGTGGTAATCGGTCCACTCGGCACAATAACACGATCACGGAAATCTGAACAGTATCCAAAAACTGATGCTCTGAAAATCCGAGAGTCGAAAGTCCTCCGGCGAAGTCGCTGCGCGGAGGACGAAGGCTCTACTGCGGCACGTTCCTGCAAGAACCTTCGCATTACTGGTGAATTCCACGCGGTGCAAAGATTGGCCACGTTTTCCTCGCCTTAATCAAGCGGCGCGCGTAGTAGCGGCCTTGCCGCGACATCATTATGTCCATTATCAGGGATCCATTGTTGCGGCAAAACGTGCATGTGTGAAGTGTTACTAGGACTACGGTAGACCTTGCAGGTGCGAGCGTCCACCAGGAGTCATTCAGGAGTGAGCTGATGAGTGTGTCAGATACACACGCAGGTGTTGGGTTCAGGTGCCATTGTTGTAAGCAGACACCGGCATGATATTTAATTAATAGCTATGAGATAGTTTTGTGGGCGAGAAACTGAGCATACTGACTGTATAAAGTACGTGAATAAGATACGATTTATATGTTTTCGGTATCCTAACAAAATTTAGGGAGCATAATTATTACACAGGCCAACGAAAAATTTTTTTTTGTGAAAACTTTTTTTTAGTTTAATAGCTGATTTTTATAGATTTTTATGTGCTGAATCCAAATCTGGCCTTAGTTTTTTTTTATATCACCCATAGTTTTTCTGCAATTTGGGTTTTTATGTAGTATACATTTTATGTAGTTTCTTATGTAGTATAAATACGGTATATGGTGAAATTAATGAAAACACTATGTTACATCATAATTATGAATATATTAATACAATAGGTTACTTGAAAGAGTTATACATGTGGTATAATACAGGTTCCATTAGTCATCTGGGATTGATTTGTATTTTCTTTCCCTCTTTTCTTTGAAACTTCTTGTGTAGCTTTTTCTAACGATGAGTCGCCTGCTGAACTTCTCTGTGAAGTGACCAACAGTAGTCCCCCATCATGTTAGTTGTTCCAGCGGCCCTGATAGCGTTTTTCCATCAGTTTAATGTCCCTGGTGAAAACGCTCTCCTTGCTCCTCACTTACATCGCCCAAGTTTTTCCGGGAAGTAATCAAGATGACTGTTCAGGAAGTGAACTTTCAGGCTCATCAAACATCCTAACTTTTTAAAGTTCTTTAACATGTTAGCAACAATAGCAACATATTCTGGATCTTTTTTATTCCCCAAGAACTTGGTAACCACTTGCTTGAATGACACCCATGCTTCTTTTCTCATTTGAGGTCATTGTCGATTCAAAGTTAAGGTCTAACATCATTTTTCTAATGTCTGGACCGACAAAGACGCCTTCTTTCAGTTTAGCTTCTGAAAGGTGTGGAAACTTTAGGCAGAGATACATAAAACATGGCCCATCTTTAGGCAAAGCCTTGACAAACTGTTTCATGAGGCCTAACTTTATGTGAAGAGGTGGTAGGAGCACTTTTTTGGATCTACGAGGTTTTTGCGAAGAATGTTCTTTTCACCTGGTTTTTAAAGATTCCCTAGCAGGCCAGTTCTTTTTGTACCAATGTTGATCTCTAGCCCTACTGTCCCATTCACACAAGAAACATGGAAACTTGGTAAAACCACCTTGTTGACCAAGTAGCATACATGTTACTTTTAATCACCACATATCATCCAACCATGATCACAATAGCCTATTTTTATTCAGCACTATTTCTAGGTTTTCATAGCTTTCTTTCATGTGTACAGAATGACCAACAGGTATAGATGCGTACTGGTTTCCATTGTGTAAATAAAACAGCCTTTAAACTTCTTTTGGATGAGTCAATGAACAGCCTCCAGTCTTCTTTTTGTACTCAACACCAAATTCATTCATCAGACCTGGAATGTCTGTACAGTACAACCAAATCACCATCTTGTTTCAAAAAAACTTTGAAAATTGTTGCTCTCTCTTTCTATACACATAAATGCTGGTTCCAGCAACCAACAAGTTCTTTTTCTTTTAGTCTAGAGCCAAGCAATTCAGCTTTTTCTTTAGTTAAGCCTAGATCCCTAACCAAGTCATTAAGTTCAATCTGAGTAAACAATTTAGGCTCTACATTTTCTGTAATACATCGAAATTCTTCATCATCTTGTTCATCTAACTCAGATTCTACATCATAAGATGGTTCAGTTTGAATGGAATCCAAATCATCTGGAGGTTCAGGGACCGGCAAATCTTGACCGTGTTTTTCACTGGTCGGATGGCAGACATAAGGTTAGGGTAGCTTATTACCTTCTTATTTTTTGAGTTGTGACCAGTTACATCAACACTGCAAAAGTAACAATCATCAGAATGATTTCTTGGCTCTCTCCATATCATAGGAACAGCAAATTTTTTCCTCCTTTTTTGACCATTTTTCTTAGATCTTCAACACATACATAACATACCTTATGCGGCGCCCAATATTTATCCTGATCTCCAAGTAAAGTTCCAAAGTATGATCGATAAACCTTTTTCACAAAGTCCGTAATGTTTCTTTGGTGTGTTTTTAATCACAAACTCACCACAAATATAAACAAAAACTGTCCAACAGAGTTTTTACAACCGCGGTTAGACATTGTGTTGAGCACGTGTACAAAAACCGTGAAAGTGAGGTTAGATTGACAGTAAACAAACATCAGCTGTTAACGTTCAAATGGAATCTACCTTTTTTTGATCTTTTAGTGTGTTTCAGCAGTGCTACCAACACAATTTAAGTCCATTACCTCTACTTTTTTGATTATATTTAAACTCTGTAGAAATCGCTTAGTTAAAAAAATGTTACTTCAAAATGTGAAGAAATTGTGGGTGATACAGCTTTTTAAGCATCATATTTGGATTCAGCGACCTAAAAAACATTAGAATAAGGTATTTTTTAGTAAAAAAGTTTTTTCATCGTTGGCCTGTGTTATTTATTTTAATTACAAACAACATCGCAATTCCCAATTTTGTGAATACTATTCTGTTCTATTTCTAAAGCCGAGATTCTTGGTGGAATCATATTTATTTAAAAAAAATACTACTAAATAAGCATTAGCTTTTCAGTTAATAGTCACATGACATCTCAAAACACACATTTAAAACTTGTGTCTAACTAAGGTGTACTGTACTAAGGTAAACCACGTGTGATTTCTACCTGCTGTCACTAAACGCTTTGATATCTCTATTTACAATGGCCAAATGTTAAACATTTACATGTGTAACAATTTTTAATGTTTGGTCCTGAAGCCATTAAGAATTTGTGTTAGGAACTCCAAAAATCTGTGCACACTGTTTTTACTTTACCCGTGGAGTATAGAAAAGGACGAAATCCAATTTATATGAATCTACGTTAAAAATGTATGTATGTACGTCTGTACAAGATGAATGTACATTTCATTGTGCCATTCCCTTTGTGTCCTAAAAAATGTGTTATGACAAAAAACAAATTTAAAGTTAGACACGTAAAACTTGGAATGATTAATGGTTTGAAATTTGGATTAAAAAATGAAGAACCTTTTAAATATTTTGGTGCCATGCATCTCTACAGACTAATTTATTATTAATATTAGAAACAACAATAAAGCTCATTTTATGAGAAAGGAACTAATAATTTGTTGGAAGTATGATTTAATAAACATTAAATTTCAGTATGATTAACGTGTATGACCACTGCTCGTTTGAGTTAATTATATTTCCGACGCCAATGATGAGTCTGCCTTGTTGCCACGATCAAGAAAATACACCAAAAGTTGTATATTTATGGGCATAGTAATTTACTTGTTTCTTAGTATGTATGGAACAACCATACTCGATTTCGCCTTGTTTCCCTACAAGAATATACATATATATATATATATATATATAATTTCAATAAACATTGAATCACAAAAAGCACTTCCTCAGCCGGTATATATATATTATTAGTATAATAGAATATTTTTATTAATATTGATAATAAAATATTATTAGTACTAGGATGTTCAAAATGACTATTTTTGAACAAAATTATTTAGAATGCGTCCCGGCGTTTCCTAGTGAATTACCGGGCCCTTTAAAATTTTCCAGGACTTTGCTTAATATTTTTCATTCCACTGAAACAAACTTAGTCTTAGTTCGCCAAAGTTCCAATCGGAGAAGAGTATATTAAGATTTTTAAATCTCTAAAAATAAACAATCCAAAAGATCTAGGTCTGGTAATCTAGTTGGTCACGGAAATAAACACGAAGAGTAAACACTTAAGTGTGGAGTTGCCTCATTATGTATACTCTGAAGCAACTGAATAGATAAATCATCAAGCAATTTAAGAAGCACCTATCTCAAAAGTTTAGTAAAATTAAGCCTTCAACACAAATTTACGATCTTCTAAAATCATTAGGAAAACCAAATGTTTACTAAAATCTGATAAAAACGACTAATTTCAGGAATATGGAGGAGTCTCGTATGCCCAAGTCTATTGGAAATAATAAGCGTTAACGATGGCCGTTCTTGTAAAGTTAACTTCGTCAGTAAGTGCAACACTGTTTTAAACATTTCAGATCGATACATTTTCCAAAACCTATTGACAACCACCGACAACATGGAGGTTGTCATGTAATGTCGGTAATGGTGTGGTAATGATAAAGCATGGACTTACTGGACAAGGTGGGTGTAAATGCTACTCCTGTAATACCCTCCAAATAATAGATTGGTTGCAATTCAACTGAAGTGAACTTTTTCTCAGGCTCTGTCAGTAGTCTTATTAGATCAGGGTCTGTCTGGATTAGTGTGCTCGTTGGCCTGCAAAGAACCTGTTTCCGAGAGACGTTGAAGAATAATAGCAAAAAAACGTTGCGCTTGAACACATTCGGTTAGGAAAGTTCTCTTGATGCAGCCGTAACCACTGCAGTATGCATATGCCAGCTAGATCAGAGTAGAATAAATATGAAAGTTACCTATTATGTTTAAATTGGCTGAGCTTTAGCGAAGCCTATCACTCGTGGGACTGAAAAATGTAATTGTTGTCTGTCTTTCCAAACGATATCTCTAAAACGAACCTTTAGACTTAAATTTTGCATGAAGCTTCATTTATAAAGGAGGAACACTGAGTTTGATGATGGTGCATGTCATTCCATGGGATTTGGCTGAGCGTTAGCGAATAGTTTTACATTATTCTTATGTGTAACCATGATAAAAAATTGAAACAAGCAGAATAATTAAATGTATCAATTTCTCATACGTAACTTTAAAATTTTGCATGGAACTTTGTTTCTATAAGAATGAGCCCTATGATGCGACACAAATGGTTTATTTCTTGTATGACTGTCTGTCTGTCTATCCACAGGGCATTTCAAGAATGAAATACGTGTTGCCTAAAGAGGCGTTTCACAAATTATTAATTTTTTCGGAAACAGAACATTTGCGACCCCATGTGTATTGAACAAAAAAATGTTTGTATGCACATCCTCTACCAACCCTGAAAAATGCGCACTTTATCGAAATCAACCTGTATATTGATATCATTCTTTTTTATGGAGTTAGCTACGGCAAGTTCGGTATATGATACAGATTTGGGTTAACAGTTCATTAATTTCCAGGAATTCTTGGATAAATTGTATTTTTTAACAAATTTGAAAGTATTGAGATTATGGTTGTTGGTCTCTAGGGGTCAGAATCTATAGTTATTTCCGAATTTTCTGTAAAGATATCATTTTACTCATGTTTAGATCATAGGGAAATATCCCTACACTGCGTATCAAGATAGAGTTCAAAGACAAAGTCTTTTAGCAAATAACTATTTTTTTTAGCAAGCTTGTATTAAATTATTTTGGCTTATATTACAAAAAGAAATCTGGAAGATAAATGAAACTACCGAACGTTGATGTTTAGAGCCCCTGGGGGTAGTAACTGTGTCAATCTGTCAGCCACATTGGTGAAAGTATCGTTAAGAAATGAGGTAATCAGGAAAGCATCAGTGATTATCTCGATCTCGATTTCTAGTTTATACACCCCTTTTGAAGATTTCTCTTTAAGTTTGCAATTATTAATAACCTTTTAAGGCGTTCTTGTGAGCGTGGTCAATGTAAGAATTTTCAAGGTATTATAAACTAATGACCTCTCTATGTTCCGAATTTATATTTTCTACTTTCATGAGAGATTTTTAATTTTTGTAGTAGTGAGATATATAATTCCTTTAGTTTCATCGAAATATAGCCAATGTCATGCAATACAAAAGCTGGAAAATTGGCCAATAAAACAAAGTGGTCAGTGGTTTTATTGTTGTCCGTATTGTCTACAGCACGTTGTCATGGGAAAAATAAAATCTAAATAGTGGTTTGTAATAATAGTAATAATAATCATAATATTATCCACAGAATATATAGAAGTCTCACTGGAACACTACTAACAGCGCGATCTGACAGCCAGACCTAGCAACAACCATTGACGGGCCATAGAGAATCCCTATAGAATTCTGTTTATTTGTTCTAATTTTAATTAGACGTATGGATTTGGATCGTCTTTGATATAGCCTATGAAACGTGGAACACATTGATAGACAAATCAGATATCCATATTAAAAGAAATAATACTAGGAACAAAACTAATTATTAATATGGGACCATTGCAGACTTGGACCTACAAATATAATTTGTAGTTGTCATATAATTGAAAAAGTTTCACAAAATTTAAAATTTACTAAATAAAAACAGTTTATCTATCTGTTGTAAACATTTTCTAATTTGAGCATACATTGAAAATTTAGTTCTTGTAGTTGTAGGTATAGGCATTTATAAGTTTCTAATTTAGATACTAATTTCAGTTACTACGGAATGATAGTTTGAGTAAACGTAATCATCGTATTTATAGGTTTCTCGCTAGACGTAAAATTCAACATCCATTCTCTGGTAGTTATTTCGTTCTATTTTTCATTCATGTGTTTGATAGCTCAGAAATCCCACAAATGGACATAATTAAGACTTAAATTGTCTTTAGTGGTATGACCGTCAAGGGCAGACCGATTATTTCTCGTCGCCAGTAGCAATATAATTAGGATAGCTGCAGCGCGAGTAATGGCCTCAAGTGTTGGAGCGGTCAAGCGATTAGTCAATTAACAACAAACTACTTGCAGTAAAAAAACGCTTTCAACGCCAATGCCACCGCAACTCGCCGGGAATTAAGAGTATGAAATAAACAGTATAGACTGATGTTTTACAGTTTCAACCTTTGGGTTTGTCAGAATTTTCCCAATCACTGCAAAACACTGTTTTTCTAACTGAAGACTTCAAAGTTGTCATTTATATAGGAATTAATTTTGAAAACTTTCCAAAGAATCGATTAAATCGATAGTTATTTGTAAAATACAAGGTGATCTTCCCAAAATCCGATTATGTCCAAGTAATTAAGAAGTAAAATAATGTTTTAACAGAAAGTGAACTACTTGTTCACAATGGTGGTTTGTATTGTTCGAAATGATCTATTGAGTGATACAGAACGACATAGTCGAATATTATAGACGTCAAGTGGCCGAGTATCTGTGTAGCCAGCTGTCGAGGCTGGCTTTGTCTCGTATCATAGTCATCTTGGCTGCGTCGGACAATCTAGTAGTGATTTCTCCGAAGTGGACAAATGACATCATTACCGACAAGGCAGGTTGCAAACGATAACTGCTGGAGCTTCGAGAGCTGCGTGGAGTCAGCCAATCTGTCTTCATACGAAAAAAGTGGAAATTGGGTGAAATAAAGGATTAGTATTTTGGATACCAGAGCCATTTATGTCATGCCGTTTTCAATCCCCCACCCCTCTCTTGTCGTATGAGTTCAAAATTCCGGTCTATTCAATTAATAAAATAAAATAAACCAAAACAACGAGATATCAAAAGACTCGACAGACAGAAAATCCACCGAAGGGCAGCTTTGCTGCGCTTTAACCTTTTCATCCCATTCCTATATTCTCGTACATAAATTCCTACTATATTCATGAATGGAAACCAACATGGTACAGAATATCCATATGGCATTTTCAAAAGTGCATGTTTGCTGCCTTTTGACCTTTTCACCCAATTTCTGTATTCTCGTACATAAATTCCTACTATATTCATGAATAGAAACCAACATGGCACAGAATATCCATATGGCGTCATCAATAGTGCATCTATCAAGAGTTATCGCACAGCCGGAAGGACAGAGAAGCGACACAACGTTAAGAAGGACCTGTCAGGTTTTTAGTTATTAAACGTAATTCTATGATGTAAATTATAGTTTAATTATGTCCCATGCCATCGCAGAGAATTGTGTCACCTCACGTGGAATAAATGCTGGGATCGGTAAGATTGATTATATCGACCAACTTGGCCACTTTAGTAAAGGTTACGAAGTCGAAAAAGACGAAACTTTCTCCTGCCGTCAACATTTACTTGGCATCGACCAAAATGCAATACAATCCTAGTACCAACAAAATGTTATGAGATATTTGTACTAGAATTATTCCTTTAGACAGGCTAATCGTATTTGGATTATTGATGTGCTAACGGTAAACAGGGGCAGTTGTCGGTGCTCTACCTTCAAAAGTGGAGTTGGTAGAAATCTAAAAATTTAGCTATCATATGCGTAAAGTAACAGGAAAATTTTAATTTTAGAACAGTGACAGCCGGTTTGTCTTCCGAATTCGTCTTCATTGATACCCCAATACTTCTAGAAAAGTTAATTTTGACTTTTAGGATATTCGTAGTCATAGTCATAATTTCTTTATTTGTACAAGAGTGCAGAGGCGAAATTATGGTCACATGGCCCTACATTTAACTTCAACAAAATCAAACTATTAAACAAATAGATAACTCCAGTGAAAGAATTGTCAACTTAAATAAGTTTATAATGTTTTTAAATTAAGAATCAAGAATTAAGATAAAAATCAAGATTAAAGAATCAAGCGTCAAGATTACTTCAAAATAAAAATAAGAACTAAAACTAATATCACTCTGTATAATAAAATATATTACATTACAAAGGAAATATATTTTCAAACCCATTAATTCATTCAGCCCGCTTAATCACACGTCCACGCCATCGCTCTCGGCAGCAGCGGCCAAGAAGAGTTTTATCAAAGCTGAATTGAATCGTGCCCAGCTTTCCAGTTCTTTAATGATATCTGGGAGAGAATCCCAAACATGCGGTAACAATGTAGGGTTCATTAAGTATAGCTGTTCTATGACATGGAATCCGCAGCATATACGATCCAGTGCGGGTATTTCTTGCGTTCCCATTGTTACAGTTATAGAAAACGCCCGATAAATTTCTACAGAATTAGGTAACTTCTACTTCTAAGTATGAAGGAATTATACATCGTTAAGCTGAAGGACGCTGCTCAACCGTATGTTATGGCCGCGCCTACCAGAATATATTTAACGCTGTTAGAACATACAACGGAATAGCAATGAAAAACTGATGGCGAGATTTTATTGTTGCTACGATATGAACGAACGTTTACTGAATTAAGTTGTATCGAATTTCTTAAAAAGTGGGTAAAATTGGTTTGTCGATGCAACGTGTACGATTTTCGCTGTTTATGACAATGATGTAGCTTTTTGCAAAAAGCCTCTAAGCGGTGATTGTTCGTTTTTAATGCTAAGCACATGTTTTATTTAGGTATGAGATACGTGAGGGATATGACCATAGGCAAAATTCTTACCCTCCACGGTTCTTCAAACACGTCTCCTCTATATATGAGCACGAAAGGTACTGTAGTTTCTTATTCTGCAGTACTCTTGTTATGTTTTCAGATTGAACAATATTTCATATTATTTTGTATGATGATAAGACGTATTAAAGTACAATGTATTAATTTTAATATCATTGTACTTTAATTTTAATTTTCAAATATGTCTGTCTATGTGTCTGTTCGAAAATGTCACGAGATCGAACTTACTTACAGACTTGACATTTGTGCACGAAGCATCATTTCTGTAAATACAACATCGAGTTAAATTATGGTACATTCCATTCCGTGGAAATTGCTTGAGCATTACCAAACTTATAGTGGTTATATCCATATGTACATTTTTAGGACATTTGAAGTATTATATTTTATAATACGATAATTTATATTCAGGTAAAATTTTGAAAAACATTAAGATTTATTAGAACAAAATTGGAAAATTATGTTTTTTATCAGTTCTACTTTTGATTAGCTCCATAAATGCAATTTATGAGTAAATTAATTTAACTTAATGAAATGTAAAAGTGTGCTTGAAATAAAGCAAATGCGAAATAAATTTTTTGGATATATGCTTAAAAGTCCAGTTATTTCCATGGGGGCTGTAAGATGTTTTACTTCTGTAAATAGTTATTAATCATCCATTTTATAAAACATCAAGCTAGTAATACTTATTGTTGGCCGTCATCGTCGGAACAAACTGACACCGACTTTCCCGATTTCCCTCAGGGCAATTTTGCTTGAAGTTCTTTAAAAATATAAGAATAGTATTACCTAGTTGGAAGCGCTTAATGGGATTTTAATATACTCGTCATACTCATTCGTTTTAATCGGTGAAAAATAGTTAAATTCCTTTTTAACTCAATGAAAGACCCAATCGTAATAGAAACTTCGACTAGTAATTGGTCAAAGATTTTTCAATAATTTAGGTCCATTAACTAACGTCGTAAATGGTATCACCGTACACGTATATTAGCTTCAACTGTAAATGACTAAATGTTATTTTCATTCAGTTGCAATAACAGCGTAATTCAACACAACCAGTTGAAATTTGTTAATTTATTATTAACAATTAATTATTATTAATTTATTGTCGTTGTATTAATTATTGTTAATTTATTACTATTAATTTGTAAATTTGTTACTAACATAGGACAAATTTTCATTGCCTTCAAATTTAAATCTTATACGATCATTGTGTTTCGATGGAATAAAATTCTACCATAAATCATAATAAACCTTTCAATAACTTTGGTCATTTTAAAGTAGAGTCATAAATACTATAATTATACTTGTAAAATGAATTTCTATAATAGTAAATGACTAAATGTTATTTTCATTCAGTTGCAATAACAGCGTAATTCAACACAACCAGTTGAAATTTGTTAATTTATTATTAACAATTAATTATTATTAATTTATTGTCGTTGTATTAATTATTGTTAATTTATTACTATTAATTTGTAAATTTGTTACTAACATAGGACAAATTTTCATTGCCTTCAAATTTAAATCTTATCCGATCATTGTGTTTCGATGGAGTAGAATTCTACCATGAATCATAATAAACCTTTCAATAACTTTGGTCATTTTAAAGTAGAGTCATAAATACTATAATCATACTTGTAAAATGAATTTCTATAATAGTAAATGATTAAATGTTATTTTCAATCAGTTGAAATAACAGCAAATTCAAAAATCGATGCAACGAGTTGTATTAAACTAGGAAAAGTTTTTACTCTCTTCGAATTTTACGATCAAACTTTAGCATGAATCATAATAAACCTTTCTATAATTTAGACATCTTATAATTAGTGTTATAAATAGTATCATCGTTCTCGTACATTTAATTCAAAAAGAAACGAATAAATGTTATATTCGCTCAGTAACACTAACATCATAATTCAACATGTTTTATTAACTCAGGAAAAGTTTTTATGATCTTCGATTTCACAATTGGTATCAGAACTTTGCAATGAATTGCAATGAATGTTTCGTAGTTCAGACCATTTTATAAGTAGAATCGTAAATATCTTTATCGTACTGGTATATTTAAGTCAGTTGAATTTGAGTATTTTTAATGCTTTTATCATGTTATTATAGTTAATTAGAGCTTTAATTTTAATTTATACTATAAACTGAAGACCTACGCTGTTAAAAGTGAAAGTTGAATAATAAAATAATAAAAAGATATAAAGAAAACAGAATAAAGCATTTATAATTAAAACTCTGTAATAAGAAGCTTACAGTTTGTTTAGGTTATAAATCACATAAAAATAAAAAATATGTTATTTATTGACTGTTGAAAAGAAAGTTAAGGAATTGTATAAGTATTATTTATATTTTGTGTAATTTTATAGGAAATGTACTATACTAATCATATTTATGTTGTACTATAAACTTCTAACAATGGTCTTGACAATGGCATATTTTCAGCAACACTGTTAAATATAAATTTACTTCATACTTCAGAGTTACTTGAACTTTTACATCATATTTAATAAAAATCATTTAGTCATTACTTAATGTTTTTAAGCTAGTAAACCTAAACCAGTCTGAAATATGATTTGTGTATCATAGCAAAAATGCCTTCAATATTAGTAGTATGCTATTTACCCAGAGGAAGCCATTGCATGCTGCGTCTTTTAAAAACAGGCACCACAGTATAATCGCATAGAATTATTTTGAAAAGTAAAATACAATTTGGATATGAGTTAGTATGTAGGGTACAGTTCAGAAAACACTAGAATAAATACAATACTTCCTCTTTATTAAAGAACTGTTGCAGCTATAAACATATACTATAAATATAAAGACATATAATTTAAAACATATTTTTTTAATCTGTAAAAGGCCAAAATTGTAATCAGTTTTAAAATTTATATATTAAATTCCCCCAAAAATTAACTCTACTTAAAATATAAAAAATATAAAATAATGATAACCTTTTTAAATTTTATGCTAAAACCAATGTTATATAATTGACAATCGCATAAATAATGAAAAAAGTTACGACATTTCTTTGAGCGAGTTCAATCTAAAATATTAATAACTAAACTTAAACATGTTAATTGTTTTATAATCCTAAAGATGAAGTCCTTAGCTTTTTAGCTAACGCTCTTATTATGTAATGATAGGGCTCTGTGTAATTTTTGAAAAAGAAGTAGTCATATTTTAGGTACACATTATTACAATGTTCATGGTTAAGAGATTCAGATGTTAAGTGAAATGCCTTGTAGAGTTTCTTTTAACCTTCGCTCGTCTATAAACACTGCCGATTCGACTAAATTATATTTCCAACGCCATGTTTGAATTATCTTATTGTTCTGATCAAGAATATACGTAGGTCTGAAAACCTGCATTGGTCAAAAAGCGTATACTTATGGCCATTGTAATTTACTTCGGTCTAAGGTATTTCTGGTGCCATAGTCGAGTTTTCTTTATAGTCTCGATCAAGAAAATGTATACAGGATGTTCAAAAAAGGGTGTCACAAACTTCTATAGGTTGAGAAATGTCCCGTTTATCCTCTAGCAACCATTTTGTATTTTGTGTAAAAAATTATTTTCTGAAAATAATGTTTTACACAAAATACAAAATGGCGGCTATTTTCTTTAAAGAAATCAAATTTACACAAATGTATGACTAGATAAGAGGTAAAAAATCATGTTATTTTCTTTATATTAACAAAATGGTATCTGTCAAAAAACTCCATTTGAACCAAATTGATTTGCTTATTGCGCCTATAGGACACAAGATAAACGTATGTACCAAATTAGATGTAATTAGATGTTTTTATCTTTCATCGTTATTGCTGAGCGTTGAGCACTCATTAAGTCAGGCAAGACACAACTGTTCATGTATGTATGTATGTATGCTTGCATGTATGTATGTATGTACAAACAAAACAAAAATAGAGCTAAAATAAAAAATTATGGTTGCCTGTAAAGTCGGTTTTACGGGCGAAGATTTTACGTGACAACGTCTTTTTCTCGGTAGAATATTTATTGATATGAATATTATTAAATTGCACAATAGGAACAAGGAATTGAATGAAAATAAGAATTGCACAAATTTTAACTATAGAAATATATTTTGTTTACTAAAACATTGTACATAATTAATTTGAAATTAATTAAAATTTGTTATTGTAATAAATGGTAAAGTTGAATAAAACATTTACTAAAATTGGAATTTGAAATTCTTGCTAAACACAGTTAAATTCTAACTCCGCGCGTGGTGATTGGTCGGTTTAGTTCGTTTGTTTGGTCGCACTGTTATGACAGGTTAGAGGTTATAATTTGTTATTTTAAATGTTTGACTAGCAATACGCGCTGTTTCTTCTCAATCGACTGAATTACGATTGATTGCAGAGTGATTTAAACTAATAATTTACTTAACACTATCAACATTTGTCAATAGTATGACATAACCTATAAACTCAGTTTCTCAACTTTTGTGTCAATCTAACAATTAATCAATCAATCATAGTTTACGATAATGAAATATCAGTGTACAATCATTTACCTTTATTGTTGTAGTTGTTGTAAATGACGAATCTAAGCACTCCACATTTTCACGAATAAACATAGTTATCTGCTTTATCCCGTGCGGCGGACCCACAGTTATCTGCTTTATCCCGTGCGGATCCCGTGCGGCGGACCCACTGGACGGGCATCGTAACGTTACCGGGCGTTACACTTTTTCATGAGTGACTCCGAGCCGCAACCTAATTTAAGACGTTGTCACGTCAAAATCATTCTTCTTGTAATATAATATAATAATATTAATTAATTGTAATAGTATTGAATCGGACACTGTTAACAAGGTGATTTTTGTAAACAGCTGTAATGGCCAAATAAACAGTTGGGTGTGAATTGAAATTAAATATCATAAAATAAATTACCACAAAATATTAAAGCTAATTATTTCCACCAACATGCTGTGACAAACAGCTGATGAATTTAATTTCGTCACAACTAACTGTTGTTTTTTCATAACAGCTAACCGTTTTCAACAATTAGTGGTTTTATTTAATAACTGATTTTTTTCAACAATAAGTATATATTTATAGTTAAAGCTTTTGTTCGATACACCCATCGGCATTTAAAAGAGCAAAGAACCCAAAAACCATGCATTAGCTTTTTTTACCACAAACACGAAGGTTAACATCTTCATTTCGTCAGTCAATAGGTTTTTGTCGGTTACATAATGCGTGACCGGTCTTCAAAGGTTTCAAAGATATAATTGACGAATACTGAAACACACACACGGAAACGTTGTCAGTTGGAACACTTGCTGAGCATATTAGAATAATTTGTTTGCCACTTCAACACACAATTATGGCAATCTGAAAGTTGTAAGTCACATGTTGGCTGCCACAACAAGTAATTGCAGACTCTCGTCCACACAGCCAAAATTATTACAACCGAATTACAGGTTTTGCGGCTATATTAAAATAAACTCATTCAATATACTTTGACCACATTCGTAGTTGTGAGTTACTCTAAAAAGTAACATTGTATGTCCATCATAAAGTTCGTTTTTGAAGTGTGAGAATCATAAAATAAAAAGTCAAATATAGTATAAAACAAAAACTTGTTAACAATGTTATTGTTACTCATCGCAGAATGGATAATTATACAATGTTTGTTAGATGTTTCATCACTAGCCAAGCGTGCTATCTAACCGAACAATGTTTTAGTTTGGAAACAAGCTTTAACCTTCGAACTCATTAAACAGAATAATTGTATACATACAATATTAAATCTGTATTCTAGAGCAAATCTACTATAGTCAGGCATCTATAAAGTTAGAGAGTTTGCGATAGTAATGCGACCCAAATTTGACTGTGTAAATTGAAGTCTAATAAACATCATCAGCATTTGTATTTTTCACGACTATTGCTGGTTACCACAATTTTTGATATACTCGTTTATTATGAATAATTCGAACAATCTAATTACCCACTATGTCTCGCTGAAAAGTTCTCTGGGGCATGGAGATCATGTTTTAGTGAACCACACACAGATGGAGAGGAATCACTGTGGGTAAGGAGCGTATCTTTTAACTCTGGTTGTGATTCTGTTTCTTTTTAAATATGAGGAATCTAAGACGAGAAGTATGTTCTGAAATATGTGTATTATGGCAAATTTAGATATATAAAGCAACGTTTCTAAGATATACAGACTCGGCAGGGTTAGCAGTGTAGGCGTTCTGAAGATGTCCTTAAAAAACTCTCTATGTTTGAACTGTGAGGTTATGCGAATCGCTTGTTTTTGAAGCTGATGTTTGCTCTCATGAATTGATTGTTAGTAAACGCTTTTCATAACATCAGCCATCTTATTGTAGATGAGGTGGGGGGGGGGGGGGGTTAATCGATATATAATACACTGTAGTAAGAACCTGAATTGGAGAGTATTTGGCCAGGAATCTCTAAACATAACTGATTAAGGTTAATTTTGAAAAAAGGTATACGTCCAGGAATTTTAAGCAGTATACTTATTTCATTGTGGTATCTTATACCATTACAGCTGGACTATTATTGCTGTGTACTGGTCACAAAGCGAAATTTAAAAACTTTAAAATTTAGGATTTAGAAACATTTTATTAAGATTGAAGCTGTTGAAATGCTGGATGTTGTTGGTTAAAACGAAAGTCTGATGTTCCAGAGTAATCTTAATTTGCTAGTGAAAGAGAGAGTCGCCTCATCAGCGAATTGCTCAAGTTGTCTGTGCAGAGGTGACGACTTTATGTCATTAACATACTGTATATGAGGAAGGTAACTGAACTTAGAATTGCACCCTGGAGAATACCATATGTAAGTTGAATTGGTTCAGAGTGTTTTGTTGAAAGTTGTGTTTTGCGGTTAGGGAATGATCTAAACCACAAGAGTGGCACTCTTTGGATGTCATGGGATTCCAATTTATCAAGAAGTGCTTCGTGGGCAACATAGGCAAATGCTTTCTACTTCGAGAAACAGATTTAGAGTGTAATAACAACGTTCTAGTTTCTCTGCAACCTTATCGAATATACCAAAAACAATGTCTATCGTTGACTTACAATTTCTGAAACCAAATTGGTGTAACTTATTCTTATTTTTATTCTAGTTTTCAGAAAACCGGTTGAAATTTTTCAGAAGCTGAAGCATTCTCCCTATGACTAGTTAAAAACTACTATTTGTTGGTGGTAAAATAAGGAACTAATTTATGGCTTTAAATACTTTTTAATTTATGCGCATAAAATAGTTATTTGTGTATTAGCAAAGAAAATAATAACTTTGACATTCATTAGGGCTTTTGAACGCAGTATGAGGCCCAAGGGCAGCTCACTTTTAAAAGTAAAACTTATTTTACCAGACACAATCAAGAATAGCTCTCTAACAACCAGGGACTAATGGCTTCCAGGTAACCACGGAACCACTGCCGATGCTCTCACAAACGGCTATTTGCAGGAAAGGATCACTCCGCGGTCACGCCAATCCTGACGTTGCTTGACTTAGTTGTCTTAAGACGTCTATAGCAAGGATAAGGATTGTCAAATAAGACGTATTACTCTAATACTAGTAAGAATTCTAAGACGGAAGTTTCACTTATCGGGGCAGTTTTATTAACCATACAAGGTAAATTCCCTTACCTTAGTAAAAAATTATTCTTTTATTTTCTAATTTTACCTCACACGTATGTTTTCAATTAGTAATAACAATAACACAATAATGGTGATAACTCAAAGGTTAAGTGCAATTGAATTACTCAAACTCAACAACAAATAGTTAATAACAATCTTAAAACCAGTCTGCAAAATGATTGTTTTGTTTTAATGTTGATTGCCACCAGTTTGGAAGTCATTTGCTCGGTCTGTCCGAGACAAGCCCTATTATATACGTATCATCGAATTGCACGCAGATTTCAGTGAATTATTTTTAGTGACAACACTGACATAGCTATAGAGTAAACACAATTCGGCAAAGTAACAGTCCAAAGTTTACAAGCATTCCTGTTCGGGCGATTATCCTAAAACGGACTTACTTTCAAAACAAAGCAGTTCATATAAATCGATGATCGAAAATAGTGTGTATCCTAGATACAAGTAAAATAGAAATGTTTAAAAAAAGGAATGAAAACACCACTTTTTGTGCATATACGTTCCCAAATAGTTTAGATTGATGTTAAGATGAATACATATAATAAACATAATGTATCGTTATTAGTGACGAACGAAAGTATTATTTTTAGAGAACAGAAATATTTGAAAAATTGTGTACTGAAAAGTTTGTTTGGGAATAGGTTTCAAGTAGTCAAGTGGGAAATATGTGAAACAAATATTGAGGTTCTCAACTTCTTCATACAACGTCTTTCCAGAGAGAGCAGAGATATCAGGATTGAACTATCTCTACTTCCTGTCTTAGCATTGGGGTTATGAGCAAAAATATTTCTTGTAAAAATACCCTGGATTTTTTATTTCATGAGTTTTTCTAAAATAGAATGGACAATCTTATTTTATTACAATAAGAATGGACAATACTTTACAGTCAGACGAGAGTTAATCTTTTCGTTTGAAATGTGTATGCCACAAGAAAAAATGTCTATATTCTTTAAAGGCAATAGCAAAATTAGCAATGTGAAAGCTGACAAACAACGAGCCATAGCCAAGAGGAGGTGGTGCGCAAATTAGGTAGGTTTTTCCAATTATAAATAAAATAACTTTAGCTTACTTGCTTATTTAAAGTAACATCGTACTTAATTGTATTTTTATTTTGCTGTTGTAATACAAATATTCCAAGTTGTATTCAAATAAATAAATGTTTGGTTTATAAAGGAACTTGAATTTCAAAAATAAATAAAGTTGTTTTAAACTTTACGTATTTTTGGTCATACCAAAACGTGATATTAACACTGAAATGTCAAATGAAAAATGTTTACCTCTACATTTTTGATTTTAGAAATCAATAGGATTTCCTTTCATAAAACATTTCATAAACTTTTACTCGAGAACTCAGACTTTAGCCTTCTATGAACTTACGATTCTTGAACCTTCCTAAAGATGTTTTGAACTCCGTTGTGACAAACTTTCCAGATTTTGGTTATTACGTTAGATCGCATTTTGAAGTACAAAATCCCAAGGCGTAACTGTTAAAATAGGATTGTGGTATTATTTATTTGCTTAGAAATTCTACAAAGAGAAAATAAATAGTATCATGCCGTTGATTGGTATGCTGACCTTGGTTGTCATTGAAACTCGCGCCAGGTGCAGTGCGTCACCCTTCCGTGAAAGTGGTCCCTGCTGAGTTAGCTGCCGAGATATTAATGTAGGAAAGCAATATTTATAATTTATAAATGTTTCGTAAAAGATTCATAACCGGATTTTTTGATCACAAGAAAATTTCATTAATGATGAAGCTGCAGTTTTAACTGACTCTCAGGAAAATAAGGTTTTCGGAAATTTACGGTCATTATGTGTTATAAAAATACAACAATAATTTCAGTGATTGGATATATACTCTTCTTCAGAAGTCAAAATACCTTGAAGATAATTAAAAAGACAAAAAGTAATAAAATTAAAATGTCTGGCGCAGAACTTGCTAATATCTAAATTCCTATAGGATTAGTTTTTGACATAAATATTTTTTTCCGTAGCCAAAGTTAGTTTTTGGTGTATTCATTGTGATACGAATGTTTAATCTTTACTTCGAGTTTTTGACACCTGATGAAGTGGGTAGATTCCATTATTCAAAAAATTAGTGTTTATTTTTAACATACAGCGATGACAAATGTCCAAAATCTTTTCAAATAATTTATCGTCAATAAGAAACTTAAATCAAAAGAATTAATTTCTCAGTAAAACGAAATGGTAGAAAAAAAAAATGAGAAACTTTGTTTTCTTACAGCTGCATAATATAAAATTTGTCCCTTTATAAATGGCTGAGCATTATCAATGTTTATTCTAAGAATTCTATAAGGAGGACTGGGAAGTTTAAAATGCACTCGCACTGTAATAGGTAGATTTTGATTTTGTAAAACTACTTTTTCTCTTGCAATTATTTATCTGATTTATGCTGACCTTGATAAAATACAATTTTACTTCTGCTTAAATTAAAATTTTTCACTACGACCTCAAAATTCAAACCATTTTAGTAGTTGAGTTGGAATAGATAGAGTCAGCTGTCAGGAACTGTCGTAGCGCGGATTTGGCGCTTTAATACTGTGTGAAACTTTAACTATGTTACGTTTAAAATTTTCTACCGAACTCCTCTAATATTAAACAACTCTACGACTGTTATTCACGTTAGGCTCGTAAAAGTTTGAACGACCAATTCAAGTGGTTAACAGTTAGCACTGTAATGTATTGCCGGTTTGGCCTTGTTAGCATTGCAGATAATATTATTAACGTTTATTCAACCACATCCAATCCAATATTTTGTAAAGGATGTTTTAAACAGTTTCATTTAAATAAATATATTATTTAAAACAAGTTATCCTAGAATGATCCAAATCTGATTTTATTCTTTGTTATTGTACATATCTCGTCTAACTGTTATTCGATGTTTGGATTTTCCTTTATCCAAGCAAGGTACAGTGGAACCTCGTTAAACCGGACAATCCGGGACCGCGGCCGATCCGACATATCGAAAATCCGAGTTAACTGGAGAATGTTGAAAAAATAAAGAACAACATGTACAAACAGTACAATAATTTTGTATTGAGAAAAATACCTAAAATACACATCACGATAAAGTAAAATACGCTATACACAGTTTAATATTTAAGAAAGAATTTTGTTAAATTGCGTTGCGTCACTCATCTTTTTTAACATGAGAAGCTCAGCCGGTGTTGTCTCTTCTTGCTGTTAGAGATAAACCATTAACTCGCTCAAATGTGATGCTGTTATTTATGGTTTGTAACTGATCATCTCTGTTATCGGAACAAGTCGGAATACACGTAATTATTGAGTTCTAAGAACAGTCTACTGATAAACATCCTTCCCACGCTCAGCAGCCTGGTTGGACGGCAAAAAGCTAATTTTAAATGTTTCTAAACTGATCCGGATTACCCGGACATCAGACATAAAGGGGTCCGACTTAACGAGGTTGCACTGTACACTTATTTCTTAATAGTGTTGGCTTAGATTTTACAGTTATAAATTGTGCTATTCTAACAATGTTCTTATCATCAACATTAACAAACTACATTGATGCCTAGTAATTTTATCTTTTTAAAAGATTTAATTAGTTATCAGCACAACTATACATTCCATGTGTACCTGGCGTAACTAAATAAAATACACCATTAGTTTCTGATATGAATTTTGTGGGATTGGCTTTAAAAAACCTGACAATCTTTAGTTCCACCTTTGATGACCCCGTCCAACTAAAAGGTATTCTACATCACAAATTTCGAAGTTACGAATGTTCAAAGTTGCAGTTTGGTCGAGAAGTATAAAAATCCGGTAACTTTTCCAGTTGTTATCAAAATAAAACTAGATGTTATTATTTATTTTCTTTACGTGTATAAATGTAGAAGTAAAAAACTAAAATTTTAACGTTCCTTCAGTCAGTATAGCTCTACTGGTTAGTTTGGGAATAACTTTCAAACTCGGCTATAATACATTTTGATCCTTCAGTAGGTAGCTTGTCTGGGTTTCTATAAGATTTAAATATAGCTTATAAAATGAGGGGGTTGAGCGTCATAAAATAAATGCTCCACCATGCTTACAGATCGTATCAAAAGCATCATAGTGCACTCAATAGAACACCTGATGAGGCAATGAAACTGCCACTCCACCTATTTATAAGTGTCTCTGATGTCGATACGATGTAAAGGTTCGTTTTGAGCTACTTCGTCGCCGAATTTTTTTGGATTTCTTTAGACTAACATAACTCCAGATTCCAGGCGTTAAGTCTGAGAGCGTCTGATACCAGACGCTGCAATAAAAGGAAGGTTAACTAGAGCAAAATTTAACATTAAAACTGATAATACTCTTCCTACCATAGCTACGTTATTCATTACGTTACATTTTGTGGTGAAAATACACAAAAGTTCCTTTGCGCTTATATTTAATGTCACTTTGTTTCGCATCTCTCTGCTAGTATTGGAATCGATCTTGTATAGTACGATCTTTTCTTCTGGCCCCTTTACATCCATGTAAACTCCAATAATTATACAGTATCCATGATTCTAAATCTCGGTTGGTTCGATTTTTTTTATTGCTTCCTAGAGCTTGGAATTATTTAAGGTTCCAGAAACAAAAGGATCCCGAGTCAACTCATAATGCGCGACAACCAACGATGGTATCAGCGTTTCTATTGCACTTTCTAACGAGAGCTATCACCAGTGACCAGTGATTTAGATTCTAGGTCACCTTTAATGGCTTTCACTCAAGGCCAAACATCACTCATTCATTATCAAGAACACGTATTGGTCTCCTCTTTTGCAGAACATAACGGAATCACGGTTCTTTGTTTAAAGTTGGTTACTGACGATTGAAGGTTTGAAACATCTTTTGAGTTCATACTCTACAGTCTGGACTTGATGCAGTTCGACAGGTTTCTGTTCATTGTTTTAACTTGGAGTGGCAGTGAATGGTCACACATTTTTTATAGTATTTTAACACCTTAGGGATTTTCAAATGAAGAAGAGGGTAGATTTCAATCCTCGAAACTTAGAATTCATGGTGTTTGCCAGCAGTGTTGAACAAAAGCTCTTGTGTTGCATAATTGACATCTTGTAAACCTTATGCGTTCTGCAGCATTTTTCTATTACTTGCAGAGTTGCTTTCCATGTATCTGGAATATGTAAATGTCGCCTTCCTACTATAGCACACGATAAAAATCCCTTGTGGTTTCCAGGAAAGTAGAGTCAACGCAAGTACGTAGCTGTCTAAGCAGACACTTGGCTCTCTGAGGAAGCTAATAAATGTACAAAAATAAAATAATTTTAGATTTAAAAATTAGTTATATTATGAGCCATGATAGTGATCAAAGTATGAAACCTGCACTTTTATCTTTAAGTGAGTGGAGTGGAACAAAGAGTGATCATTTCTAGTTATACAAAAGTAAATATGGCAAGCCTTATTCAAACTGTCTTAGATGATGACTGGAAAACAATGGGCTATTTAAATTGATGTGTTATTGTTGTGTAAATTCAACAAGTTTATCTCAAGTATAATGGATTTTTTCAAGGTTTTTAGCTGTGTAATTTTTAAAGATAAGTATAAAAACATAGTTAAACAATTGACAAAGATCAATTTACCGATGAGATATGACGCAAGTAACCTTGAATGTGTAGGTCTGTAGCCACGGTCAGCGAGGCTGCAGATACAGTGTGCAAGGTCCAAAATATAAGATGGGCGTGTTCATATAATTGTCGATTTAACAGTGCGTACCAACGCTTTCTATATGATTATATACATTAAGTACACAGGCAGTGGCGTGAAGATAATTTGGCAAGATAAACCGCAGTTAATCGTTTTACAGCTTATCATGCAATCCATCCCTTAGCACAAAAAGCATTTGATTACCTTAAAACGTGCACAGAAACTTACATACTCCGAGTCAAATTCCATAATTACAGCTTTCATGATTTAAAAGATTAATGATTAGAGTGATAGATTAATGAATGTAACATTAATATTTATAGCGATATTCATTAGTTTTTTTCGACGGAAGTTTACAAAATTGTAAAACACCTTGTCTCCTTCAAGGACCATTACAATTGCCAGTTTGTTTCATATAGTGAGATTGAGTCTCAAATTTTATGGTGGTTTAATCAAGTATGAATGAACGTATGATTGAACTATTCTTATAAATAGGCTAACATTGTATTAGATTGTTTTTTGTGCCCTCTCCTGTATTAAAAAATACATTTATTTGATACTGCTAATACAATTAGATTAAATAATATTTAAATGTCGTGTTAACCACATATAAAAAATATTTGTTACAAATTTGTTTTCTCTGAAAAATGGATTTATAAAAAATGGAAAATATTCTTTAAAAATTACAATTAGTATAAATGCTTTTCTTTTACTGTGTGGTATTGAGTGTATCTGATGTTATGATACGTGTACTACAAATTATATGTACTAGTTAGATATTTAAGGCACTAGAAAAAGTTACTTTCAGCTTACAATTAGGAATTTTAACAGGAATATGTGGGGTAACCTCCTTTTTTTAAAGATAAAACCAGTTGTTTAGAACTATGTAAGTGATTTTATCCTTTAATGTTACAGGGCAGGAGTACGCCACACAGCGTGTCGTGTAATAAAACAGGCTTCGCAGAAGTTGCATGCAAAGTTTCAAATTTCGATATATTTATATATATCTCGAAATTTTACTCTCAAGATCTTGTAGGAAGATGGAGGGCGGTAAACCTTCATGCAGAAAACAATCACATAAAAACATTTACATTACGCTTAGTCCATTTCCGTGGGTTAACATGCACACTATCATAGAACACATTATTACCTATGTAGAAATGTATTTTTATGAAAATTTTAAAGTCAACGGATGAAATATTTCACGGAATATCTTGCCAAATGATAAATTCACATTTTTTTCATTAAGTTACGTTTGGTATCAGTGTTCAAATAATAAAATTTCGGATCAGCTGGGGGGGGGGGGGAGGAGGTTTGAGGTTTGCAAAAATAAAATCTTGTCACCAACTTTCAATATTGACTTTCTCCTTTATTATTTTTTCAGTTTTATCACTTGTAAAATCTCATATGATTGCACTCTGTTTCAAAATGTATTTATTCCAATTAGTCTTGGAATTTTCAGAAGTTAAATTCGTTAGTTATTTTGTGGAACGATGAGGTTCCGGCGCAAAGAACCACGCCGAATCGAGAACCAAAAGAACGGATCCGAGATGAGCAGTTTTTTTTGTATATGTTCTGTCACCTATATTGTAAAGGAAGGAATTGAAATCAAGCTTTCATTGTAAGGACGTTTAGTACCGTTCAAAGTTTAGCGTGAATTAATTGTTACGTAGATGGGGATATAAAGGAAAACGGCCCAATAAACAAATCTATCAAATACAGCTGTATTTTATAATAAGTTCTTTTGGAAAGATTTACAGATTTGAGTCTGTAGAGAAGGCTATTTCTCTTGTTATTCTAAGGAAAGGATAAGGAAGAGATAGACTAAGGAAGGGATAGACTTAGAGTCAGCTAAAGGCATTTTATGCGTCAAATGTAACCTCAAATTATATTATTGTCATGGGTTCTACAAAATATATAAGAAATTCAAAATTATTAAATAGACACGAGTATAATAAAACATGTCTTACGAAAAATTTTAGAACTATAGAAAAAATGTTTAAAATTATTTGACACTATGATTGACCGATTGACGCATTTTTTATTACTTAATTTTCCAAATACGAGTATTTCCGGAGGGTGACACCTGCCACAGATCAACACTACTAAAGCGTAATTAATTTCCAACACTGCAAACTGGATGTTGGTTATTTTTATACAGTGTAATTACTACTTCCTCCTTGCTTTGTCCAAGTTCAGCCTCGAGTAAAACGAAACGCCCCAATTCACCATTGCGTGCGGGACGACATTACAAAAGCAGACATTAGAAGGACTAGATAATATTGGGGTGGCTGACTGTCATTTTCCAGGTGTTTAGCGTGATTGTCGTTACACCATCAGATTCATCCTTGCGGTCTACCCAAGGCCACCGAGGCCGTTTCTGCTTCTGGAGACACTGTCACCGTTATACTTCCCCTCATCTAATCCCGAGGTGCAAAAACTTCATTTGTTTTCCTGTAACCAGTTAAAACAGGTTTCGTTTTTGTGGAATCCTATTTACAATTCAATCGTAAGATTTAAATTTTATTGTGCCGTCGGTTTAGAGGACAGAGAAGTAAACAATGCACGAGCCTAGGTGCTTTGATGTCTTCAATCGATATAATTCTGATTACGTATTTGATCCTAATTTATTATTTACTACAAGCTAATTTCAAATTCCTTATAATATTATTTAGTAAAAGCATTTATGATGTAACATGATGGAGTCTTATGAAATTTTCATACGTATATAGGCATACATCAACTTAATATTACTGAAGTGTTCATAGTTAAAATTATCAAAGTTCAATCTGACTGTTATATCACTGTTTTATATCAAATTAATTTTAATTTCCGACGCTACAGCTGAGTTTCCTTGTTGCCACGATCAAGAAAATACAAATACATTGCTCTCAGATACACATTTCGGCCAAAAAGCTTTCACGTCTATCCTTGTCATGTACGGTAAAAGTTAGATATTCCCGGTATCATAGTTGAATTTGTCTTGTAGTCCTGACGAAGAAATATCTCTCTCTCTCTCTCTCTCTCTCTCTCTCTCTCTCTCTCTCTCTCTCTCTATATATATATATATATATATATATATATATATATATATATATATATATATATATATACCGTAAACAAGGGCTACTTTGGCCCTAGGGTTCTTCTTTGGCCCAAAAGCAAAATAAAACGAAACACGTTTTTTTGAGCGATTTGTGGCAGTATCTGAATTAGTTTCGGTTGGTTCCGTTAGGTGGTAGTATCAATCAAACTGCCTGATAGTTTAACTGATTCCCCAGTTTGTTGCTGGGCAGCAACACCACAAGTTGTGTGTCTCGTGTAAGCAAGTGAAATTTTAACCTTCAAAACTTCTTCCTGCAGAAGACGCATTTCTTCAGGAACTACTAATGTAAGTATGTTTTTTAGAACACTTTTAAGTTACTAATGTTGTGCTGTAGTTAGACCTTCGTGAAACACAAAGTGACTTCCCATTTTCATGTATTTTTAAATCAGGTCTGGTAACCTACAAAGTACGACCTACTTTGGCCCAGCTTGTTTTTGGGCCAAAGTAGGTCGTACTGTTATAAACCTGTTTTTTTAGCGGTAAAGTTCTATAAATAGCTTGCAAAATGGTTAGGTAGTGAATATATTTCTATTGCATGTGTTTGGTTTCAGCTTTTTCAAGATGCCCTACAACTACAACTACAAACGTCTCCCCAGGAGCCGAAAATATGCTGACTACAGCAACGAACATCTTCAAACTTGTCTAGAAACCATCAGATCTGGTGAAATGACAGAGGCAAGCTGCAGAAAATTTCAGGATACCCAGAAGCACTATTAAAAACAAATTGAAGAACTCATTTTCAAGTTCCCCAGGCCATCCTAAAGTATTTTCTCAAGAAGAAGAATTAGCTTTTGCTAGTCATATCGCCAAAATGTGTTAATATGGTTTTCCACTGGATGAACTTGATTTGAGGTACGTCGAAAAGTCCTACCTAACTAGAAAATGAAAGACTGTACAATGTTTTTGTAACAATGTTCCGGGCCGTGACTGGGTTGTCATTTTTAAAGAGACACCCTCAGTCAAGTTTTCGTCTAACATCAAACGAAATCGAGGTCCCAACTACAAATGTTAAAGACCTAAAAGGAAGCAATGAAGACATGAAGGAACTTGTAGTAAAGGACAAATTTGTTGTTGTTCATTGGAATGGACTCCGATTCCCAGGGTTGGTGCTCTCTGTGGCGGAGGAGGAAGCGACAGTGGAGTGTATGGCGCCGACTAAGAAATTTTGGAAGTGGCCCCAAGAAAAGGATACGTTATTTTACAAATGGTGTGACATTTTAAAAGTTATTCAGCCACCAAAGCTTGTAAAAAGAGGCCTTTTTAAGGTTGATTTCATTTAAACATAAAACATTCCTTTTTTGAAAGAAATTTAACTTTTTTAAACGGTTTTTACATTTTTTACTCATTTATGTATTTTTAAATTGGTGTTAAATATTACTATTATCATTAAATAACATGTGTTTTCAAATACCCAGGTCCTTCTTTGTCCCATGCCTTTATATCACTATTTTTCTATTGAAAAAACTACCTTTACTTACTGCTCTTGTAAGTTAATTTCAGTTTAAACTATTTCCAGTGCCATAGTTGAGTTTTCCTTGTTATCCCGATGCAGAAAATACATAAGGAGAGATGAAGCCTATTGCGGTCTAGGGGAAAATCATATCATTTCCGGTATAAGGGGGAAATCCTTATTAAGTTCTGCAACATTACAACATACCCGTTTAAAAGGTTTTGCGTTATAGTCGTGCTGTTTTCCGGGCTGTAACGTGGGAAAGAATGGGTCGTTGAGGCATGCCAATAATTGTTTCTCTGTTTTTCCTTAAGCCACTGTTAACAGTGTGTACAGTGTGTATTTTAAAATGCCGTACCATAATGTCATGAAAGGCAAGCAGTTTCCAGTACCTTATGTGAAAACATGACGGCTTTATTCGTTACGGTTGGTTTTGTAACAGCGTTTAAACAGTATTTCCAATGCATTAAATGGTTTTAATTTGTCACTGACGCAATCGGGAGTAAAAATGTAATATGAATTTTGTCTTTGTCATCTGCACCACAACTGATAAAGCACTGCGTAAATTGTAAACAAATATTTCTTTGACAAACTTCAATTGAAAGCGTCAACAGCGGTTTAGTGTCAATTAAATTTCGGCTATAAATCGTAAATATTACCATTTTTATAAATTAAAAATCCCAATTAACTTTAGATCTATTTTTCATTATAAATCCGCTTTTTATTTCCTCGGATTTCGAAGAATAAAAAAAGAATTAGCCAAAATGGTGTAGCCGTTCTCAACATTAGCGCTAAGCAACACATTTAGCGATTTGTTTTTATTTATAAGACCATCTTGGTAACATATTGCAAGGATTCACTATAATTGAGTGTAGTCTAACATAATAGCACAACTTAACTGGAATTATTTGTTTGCAGTTTCTTTTTAACAATAGAAGGATTGTGAGGGAAACAGGATTTTCCGGACATTTGCCATCCCTAACTGGAATCTTTAATAGCGAATATATTCATTAAATAGTTTTCATGAGCGAAGCTGAATTTCCATTATTCAGTAACTAGCGTCAATTAAACTATAGCCTACATCTCTTATAATCATAGCTATCATCAAACTGTATCAAGAGAATTCGTGGAACACTTACAAGTTACACATTGTTGTTGTTATTTAACAAAGTGGTTTACTCAAACATATTGAGTTGAGCTTTAATAATATTTACAGTAAACAATGTTAAAAGTTAGTAGCTGTCACCCATATGTTGATTTTTAGATAATACACGTTAGTTAGACATCGTCATTAATGTCTAAGGGTTACCTTGGGAGTTGGAAAATTTCTGAGTGCCAGTCTGACCACACGATATCTCGAAAACGAACTGACCTATAGAATTACATTTTGCATTAAGCTTCATCTCTATATAGGAAACATAAAGTTCCATTAGTGGCACTCCACTCCATTAGATATGGCAGGAGAGATCACAAATCACCTCAGCAGAATTAAAATGTCGTAGTCCAACGAGGGCATCATTGGGAAATTCATACATGGATTACCAAACTGTTATATTGTAAGGATGCATGGTTTTTTTACCAGAGGGAAAAGGCAACATTATATGTTTTTATTATTGTTGGGTGTCTGCATATTTGTACGGTAATGTAGCACTAGTCAAGGTCACCGTCAGAGCTCATAACGCAGAGCCAGTTTAGATCAGATAACACCGATAACCCTCATAGTTGCCAGTAGTAGCCTGATTACGATATCGCTTCCCCTGAAGTCGAGTAACTTGCTGTAATTTATTTCTGAGTTCCCATTTCCGTTGGTTCCAGTAGTTTAGTACCTACTAATTTAACGTTTACGAGCGCTCACGTAATTTGACCTTGAATTGAGGTACTATCTCTAGAGATTAATTTTTTCGCCGGAAGTGTAAAATGTTGCCCTCAGCCTTCCAACGTGATTTTCTCTCACCCTAGATGTGACCTAGGATTAGGAAAAGACATGAATTCGTTATCAAAGAAATATGCGCATCGAGTCGCCTAGATTCCACACTAAATTGTAAATTGCAAACTGTAAATGGTATTATGGAATTAATATTGCATTTAAGAGACAGAGCTTCGATGATTGTTCTCTCCAATACTTGGGTAAACTTAAAAAAACAAAAAGAAAAAAACACAACCATTCACATGATGAAGTCTAATGAGGTCGATAGCGATCGTGGATTGCGAACGTTACTATCAGTACCCATAGAAGCTTAGATGTTGGGTCTAAATCCATTACAAAGTCCGATCCTTCAGAAATATAATTACCACTTCAAGAGATCGGGCATGAAATTAAGGTTACGTTCCTGATTTCGGCATTGTACTTTTGGTATACGATTAAAAGAAGTTTTAATTACTAGTGATATAAATTTAAACCAGTGAAAATCATGAAAAAGCTTGAACACACCATTACCGTCCCCTGTATGGAAACTTAATTATCTGATTCAGAGCCACAATCCTCAGAGCATAAAGCTGCAGCCACCATATCATACACATTAGGACGTTTAATTAAAACACCATGATTCGGTGACAACTCTGAAATACGTGGTGGCAAGTTGTTTAGCACTGTATTTCAAAATGTGGCCTTCTCCTTGTTGTGTGTATTCTTATCAGTAATCAATTGGTTTGAACGGGAACGAACTAACAATAGCTTCAGCACGAGATTCAGAAGAAAGCAGTTCCATGAAATAAAGGAAGTTTCCGTAAAGTCGAGGCAGTGGCATATGGATCCTTTCCAGTTCATCGAACATCTGTTGTCAAGATGACGACTCAATTGGACTATGTATGCTTCCAAGAATGGTGGGCCACAACACTGAAGTGACACTGATAGCTCAATTACGGCTAACAGAATAGAATTAGACTTTTTGAAATAAAATAGTTTTATTTATTGACAGATTGTGAGGAATGAAAAGAAGAAAACAATAGATTCACAGTTTTTGTACTCCCAAATAGAGACATAGGTAAGCCTAATAGGCCTGTTTTGGATGGTTGGCGTAAAAATGAACTAAAAAGTTCCGCCTTAGTTTTTACAGAGGAATTTCTCTGCCCTTGGTTACACCGTCAGTCATGTTTCTCGCTGATCTAACTATACTATCTTTTACATATAATATTTCTATGCTTCCTATTCTCTGACTCTTATTCTAGGAATTAGGAAGATACGTAAACCTGGACTACGCAACACGATTTGTGCAGTAGGAAGCACTAGCTTTGTTCCAGCAAAGCATTCGTATCCCTGTTCTTATCTTTCTCGCTCCACCAGATCATGAAACCACATAGAAATTGCTTAACTTGGACGTAAGGAATAAAAACAATAGTTTTCTAATAAATGGTGAGCGACAAAACTTCTAAGCTATTTACTGTACAGTTCAGTAACTGTAAAGTTTGAACTTATATATTTATCCAATAATATCAGAATTATTGTGCGTTGGATTTAAATGATGCTAAATATTATTCATGAAAAGAAAGATAAAGATATGAGTAACTATTGCCGAGCATTAAAATTAAGGTATACTTAAGTTTAGAATTATTTGTTATTATTTTGAAGCCAGCAGCTTAAGTTAAGCTAACATTAATTTAGCTCCCAATCGTGACTTATTACTTGTAGGATGCACACGGTTGTAAGAAGATTCTGTTGGACTTAGTGACTGACTCAAGATTTACTTAAGATTGTCCTTGCACAATTGGCACGCTTGCAGTCTGTGAGAACAGTGTCATCTGAAGAAGGCAGCGGACTGCAATTGAAACTGCAATTAACTGCCAATTAACTGCAGTTTTCCTCTCTGATGGGAGAGATTAACTTGATGATGAATTGGTGCAAGAGGTGGAAAGATATTCACCTCAGGCGGTGTAATGAAAGAGCTAGCTCACTCATTATTTAGGTTTCTACACCTAGAGGGTTTTGTACGGATTTATTCATAAACAAATGAAGGCTATAAATACCTAAAATTCCATTAAAGGTATTCATCAGTTTAAAGATTTGCTTGTCTGAAAGATTTTTAATGTAACGCACACACTCCACACCTGTTGACGAAAAACATACTTTTGAGTAAAACAGATGTAATTGACAAACTTACACTATTGAATTGAATTGAATTAAAACTGTAGAAAGATATCTTGAAATGAACCTGGGAATGGTACGAGAAAATATTGGCCAAGAATTGTGATAATCACAGACGACATTGATTGAATCGTTACTTTCACATTGCTAAAATTTCAAGGAGTTTATAAACTACTAGCAGTTACCCGCAGTTTCGCACGCAACTTCGCAGGCATTCCACGAGTATGAGCACTTTTGGTTCGAGTTATATATATATATATATATATATATATATATATATATATATATATATACATATATAATATGTACATAGTATTATATTTCCGACGCCAATGTTGAGATGTTGAGATTGCCTTCTTCCCATGATCTAGAAAATACGATAAAAATGTATATTTATGGTCATTGGAATTTACTTCGATGTATTTTTTGTTCTTTAGCTGATTTGCCCCTTTCCCGATCAAGTAAATATATACATACACAGCTCTGAGAACCCTCCTGTCTCAAAAGACAACTAATTTCAGTTTATAACAGTGTTTAAATGTAAAGTAAAAGTTAAACTACAATGTATCTCATATATACACTGCTAGCAGTTATCCGCTACTTTGCACGCAATTTAGTAGGCGTTGCACGTGTATGACCACTAAAGGTTGCAGTGAATTATATTTCCGACGGCAATTTTGAATTTGCCTTGTTGTCACGATCAAGAAGCCTACTTATATAAAAAGTGAACTAAGATGGGTTTTATATCAGTCTTTAAATTTATAGCAAGAGTGGATAGTAACATTGTATTTTAAATCTGATACCTTGATAACAATGTACAGTTAAAAATACATTAAGAATGACACTACGCTTTTGATTCCTTATAAAATGAAAAATATTGTTAATATTTTAGAACATTAAGAGCTGGAATATTGGTAAATTAGTTCAAAATCATAGTACAGCTAACTTTCATCTAGCTTAGTTTGCCGACTGTTTCAAAGGGATTCTTCGGTGTCAAATTCTGACCATCTTATCTCTTAGGGCATTTCGTAAGGTAGATGAGTACTTACCTAATCGCTGTAATGAAAAACGTCCGCTTTGCATCTTTTCGTTGTTGTGTCACAATTTACCCTTTGTCGGTTTTATCCATGATCATGTTTTGTACAATTGAATTTCTTGCAATCTTAACTTTATGATTTAAGATTTGATAATTAAAGAAGAATTAATACTTTTTCTTGAAGCACTGTTTCCGCAGGTGTAAAACAAATCGATGGGAATTGTCAGTAATTTGGGAATTGATCTTACAAATAATCCATCGTTGATAATTAACTAAACAGAGAGAAATTCTTTAGTTGAAACTCTTAGTTTGAACTATACTATATTTTGGTGTACGAGAATGTGTTGTAATTTTGACTATGTTTTAGTAACATACAACTCATATGTACTAATTTATAATTGAAATTGAAGAACTTTCTAGTAAAGTGCAAATATTTAAAAGATTTTCGGAAATTACACGCCTTTTATTATTATTATGCACGAATCGGTGCAGAAAAAACATTAAACTTGCGTTCGGTAAGAATGATCTTAATCTTTAATTACATTGTAAAATCACAATTTGAAATTATGCAAATAATTTTCTAAATAACCGAGTTTTACGCTATAAGTAAAATTGCATATGTTACAAAATAAATATTTTAAAGCATATGAAAAAAAATCTGTGTAGTTTCTTTCACTGATGTAAGATTTAATAATAAGCGATAAAAATCAAATTTGCATGAAACCAATAAATTGAATCAATATTACATTTTTAATTCAGACATTTTTTAAAATAATTTTTATGAAATCGTTGAAATTAACAATACGGGAGTAACGATTCAGTCAATGTGACGATTCTTGTCTGATTATCACAATATCTCTTGCTATAGGTCCCATATTTATTTCCGCATGAGCGCCATCTTTATTTTGAAGTCAGCGCTTAGAATAGTACATTTTATTACCAGTTCCGAAAGTGACCTTCTCTGGTATGCTGTATAAGGTGTTTTAAATGCAAGTTGGCTACGACGGATTTTACCTCCAGCATACTAAGTTCAGGACGAGAGTGTTGATAACGGCAAATTGTAATTTTATCACGTTTTGTTTTGTGTTGTTTGTTCTTTTTGCCAGGCTCATTTAACACACTGACTTACTGACCCAAAGTATTGGACACTCACCATTGTAGAGATGGCAGAGGTTTTGTTTCTATTTGTTTACTTCGTATGTTTAGTTCCATAGTTAGTTTTGCTTTGTTTCCCGATCAAAAAAATATAACACAGAAAAGAGAAGCCTACTTCTATCAAAAGACGACTAAGATGGGTAAATATCAGTCATTAAATCTATAGTAAATTTTTTTAAATATTTTAGAACATTTACTTCTGGAATTGGTAAATTTGCCCAAAAGAACAGACCAGCGAAATTGTATCTATCATATTTACTGTCAACTGCTTCAAAGGAGTCTTGGAGTCAAATTCGGACCTTCTTATGTTTTAGGAAATTTTCTAAGGTGGATTAGTACTTACATAATTGTTGAAATCGAACGGTGTTAAAAATATGGTTAATTATCAGAAAATTTTGTCACTATACATGTAAGCAAATTGAAAATAATAAATATTGTTTGCACAGAAAATTTGATAGCATTTAACAGGCTCATTCAATTAATATAATATAATTAACAACTTTATAGACCAAGATGAGATTTTTGCTACTTTAAAAACCAGTTAGGCGTAGCCCGGAGAGATTTTTGAAATACGAATAAGGCTATATTCATTCCATGAAGCGCAAGAATATCCATGTAATATTTTAGTACAATCGGTTGAGTAGTTTACAAAAACATACAAACAAAGTCAATTTTGGATTTATAATATCAATTTAGGATGACTAAGCATTGAGTATATTTACATACTTAGGAAACCATATGTAACAACTAAATAAAAAGGACAAAGTAAGATAACGAAGCTTTTTGTGGATGTAGCATTAATTAAATTTCTGACATTGATTTAGCCTAAGTGATGTGGATCAGAAAAACATGTGATTCTCAGAAGGTCAGGAAGAGAGTAAAGGATGGGTGACATCACAGTGACCTTCCCTCCTTTCTTGATTTAAGGTCACATCGTTATCTAAACATCGTGATGCAGATACCCTTGTGTACACGACACGATCTACAAGTACAGTATTTACAAATATGTAAATGAGAGTATGCGAATTAAATATAGGATATGAGTACTACCATGGGTCACGTTATTGTTGACAGTTTTGTGTGTTTAAATATTTTGTAAAACTGGAAATTTTCGCTCTTGTAGAGCGGATTGTAGTTTATACTTAACTATAATTGAATATTTAGAGTTGCAATTTATGTGCACAAATGAGGTAAAGAAAGAAATATAGGGAAAACGTGTTTTTCCTACAAATTATTTATTACCAATATTTGTTTTAATTTAAGATTTATGTGATAACAAAATGCTATGATTTAAAAAAAAAAAAAAAAAAAAACACTATTAATAATGTTTGGAAAATTTAAATTTTAGCCTTGAAACCAATAACTTGAAGGTCAATATTACGAAATATATGATTTTTCGTCATAGTTTTGAATAGGTAGTGGCATAAAAGCAGTTGTGCAACCTCGCACATTTTCTCTGTATAAACGTATAAATATTTTAGTTATATTGTTATGACGATGTGAATACTACATTCCTAAGTATCGGAGTAATGGAACAGACCGGTTTCCCTTCTCTTCTATCAAAGAGCAACATTGCGTTTTCCTTCATTCATCATTTTATGGTCACGAGTATTGCGTTATTGTGTATGCAATGCCGTTTCAAGGCTTTTATTAGATAGTTCTTTTCCTTGAGTGATATTTACAACTACCAAAGAAATGTTTGAAAACTTATTTTAAACCTCGTAAATTATGTGCACCCTACGAATTTGTAATAGGTAGTTAACAAATATTGATTCATTACTGGACTCACTAAAATATTTAATCAAGTGTAAGTGTAAAATATAAGTTTTAAAAAGACACCCTCATGTGAAGAGTTACTTGATTAGATTTGTATTCTACACAGAGTAGTAGATCTTTACGTAAAGTGACGTTTGAAGTGTAGTTGTCAGTAGGAATGTTGTAAAAACCTCGTATAACGTAATCAGCGAGATCGTAACTTAACGGACAACTAGGTTGAAAATCAGTTTGTTTTATTTATAAAAGATCTTTCTTTATGTTGATATCCTGTGTAAAACATGTATAAAACTGAATCTGCAATGAATTTAAAGAAATATATTATAAGAATTAATCAAGATATATATTAAAATTGATAATAATATAGACTATAACAAAGAAGCAAAATCTTAAGTGTTCCTTTAATATGACAGCGAAATTCGTGACATGGACAAACATTCCTGAGAACATATTCAATCTTAACTTTTCTAGTGTTTATTTATGTGTTATTTACTAATAATTTGAAGGCCATAAATGGTTTGAGTTAGGGCTTTGTAATTTTTTAGAGCTATTTATCTTACAAGGTAGCTGTACACCACTTACAAGGTAGAAGTACACCACTTACAAGGTACAGGTATACCACTTACAATGTTGAAGTATACCACTTACAAGGTAGAAGTACACCCCTTACACGGTAGAAGTATACCACTTATAGGGTAGAAGTACACCACTTACAAGGTACAGGTATACCCACTTACAATGTTGAAGTATACCACTTACAATGTTGAAGTATACCACTTACAAGGTAGAAGTAGACAACTTACAAGGTAGAAGTACACCACTTACAAGGAAGAAGTACACAATTTATAAGGTAGAAAGACACCACTTACAACGTAGAAGTATACCACTTACAAGGTACAGGTATACCACTTACAATGTTGAAGTATACCACTTACAAGGTAGAAGTAGACAACTTACAAGGTAGAAGTACACCACTTACAAGGAAGAAGTACACAATTTATAAGGTAGAAAGACACCACTTACAACGTAGAAGTATACCACTTACAAGGTACAGGTATACCACTTACAATGTTGAAGTATACCACTTACAATGTTGAAGTATACCACTTACAAGGTAGAAGTAGACAACTTACAAGGTAGAAGTACACCACTTACAAGGAAGAAGTACACAATTTATAAGGTAGAAAGACACCACTTACAACGTAGAAGTATACCACTTACAAGGTACAGGTATACCACTTACAATGTTGAAGTATACCACTTACAAGGTAGAAGTAGACAACTTACAAGGTAGAAGTACACCACTTACAAGGAAGAAGTACACCAATTTATAAGGTAGAAAGACACCACTTACAACGTAGAAGTATACCACTTACAAGGTAGAAGTAGACAACTTACAAGGTAGAAGTACACCACTTACAAGGAAGAAGTACAACAATTTATAAGGTAGAAAGACACCACTTACAAACGTAGAAGTATACCACTTACAAGGTACAGGTATACCACTTACAATGTTGAAGTATACCACTTACAAGGTAGAAGTAGACAACTTACAAGGTAGAAGTACACCACTTACAAGGAAGAAGTACACACAATTTATAAGGTAGAAAGGACACCACTTACAACGTAGAAGTATAACCACTTACAAGGTACAGGTATACCACTTACAATGTTGAAGTATACCACTTACAAGGTAGAAGTAGACAACTTACAAGGTAGAAGTACACCACTTACAAGGAAGAAGTACACAATTTATAAGGTAGAAAGACACCACTTACAACGTAGAAGTATACCACTTACAAGGTAGAAGTACACAAGGTAGAAGGAAACCACTCCACGAGTAGCGCTAAAAGCTTCGCTGAGGTTAAATTAAAAATCATGTCTTTAGCTCATTGAATTATCGAGATCTCTTGGAAGCAGACAATCAGAGAGAAAAGAAAGTTTTACAGTCTCCAGGCAGACAGAAGTAAAGATCTGCTAGTCTACTGAGTGACACTTCATTAACACTCTGTCAAATCACATGGATACACATGCACTTACATCGAACTCAATCTAGTATGTGTAGAAATTCTCATAAGAAAGTTATAATCTATAGATTAAATTATTCTCTCTATATCCTGAGGACAGCAAGGCTACAATAAGGCTCAGCCAAATTCTATAGAGGGACATGTCCATCATAAAACACGGCGTCGCTCAAGTAGAAATGACGTCACATATGAAACTTAACACAGCTTAATTTATTCTCTATATAAAACCTTTATATATTTATATATGGGTGACATATATACTTATAGGGTTTGCTAAAGTTCAGCCAAATCCTATGGGACGTGCACTAAGTCGAACTCTCTATTGCCTATTTAGAAATAAACTGATACAATAAGCCCGATATAATGTATCGAAAGATTTGACAAGTAAACCATTAAATACATATTTTAAAATGTCATACGATTGCACTCTATAAATTGTTGTTTATGCAGTGATTTTCTCGATATCACCATGGCTACACATAAGGCCAATATAAAAGTGTTAAATAGCAGTCAGCTAAATCACATGCTCGATCACTGAATTCAACATTCCTCACTTATAAATGAAGATTCATGGAATATTTCAAGTCAAGAGATCAGTTCGTTTTCTAGATATCGTGCGGAATTTTAAACAGAAATTGCACTTTTCTGCCCCTTGAGTATTAAAGATCTGTTGGAAGAAAAAAAAATATTAAAAGTGAGAGTGACTTTATATCATGTTTAAAACTATGAATAAAGTGTAAAGAAAACAGAAATAAATATTATAAACTCTATTGCCCAAAACAGAACTACTTTGGTGCCTTATTTATTCAGACCACATGAAAAAACTGAGAAAACCCATTTTTAGTTACTAAAAAGCACGGTTCGTATGGAAATCTGACGTCTGTTTGTGTGAAATCAGGTAAACTGCATTGAGATAATCACTTGCAATATCTCAATAAATCAATTACAACAGGTTTTTTATAATTCTACCAGTATTAATTCTTTAAGTGTATTTACTGTTGTTTGAAGGTTTTAAAATAACAGCCATTCTAAAAATACACTGAATATATATTTGGCCTTCAGTTAGGCCTTGATAAAAGAAATAAGTACGCAGTTTTACAACCACGCAACCTAAATCATTTAAGGTACGCAATCTGAAAGAAAAATAGTCTTCCGGCTTAAACGGAGGAAGTAATTAGATTTGTGAAAACCGAAATATTATTAATTTCTTCTCATGGGATTTACATTTACAATATCTCATTACATGTACTATATTCAAGATAAATAAACATGACAAAAAGTTTAGAAAAATCATAAAGCATGAGAACACTCTTTATGTTAATAAATAAACATTTTCCTAGTAATTATGAGCACTCTAACTTTATAAAAAACAGAGTTATAATGTTTTTACAGTTTTAATGGTCGCCATAATGGAATGCAATGACATACTAAGCTGGCTAACGAACTTATTCAAGAGAATAATAAAATCAATTTTTATACAAAATTTCAACTTGTTTGGGTTTTATTGGGACAATTATCGTTTTCACAAGCCACGTTAAGAACCGTGTGGTAGAAAAGTCCGGAATAGTTTATAGTCTATGTTAATACTCACTTTTTACTCTATTATGAGGACGGATGGCCAGCAAGGAATCGGAAAAAATATATTAAATGCAGATCGATATGTACATCAGATTAAAGATCTTAACTATAAAAAAATAAAGTCACAAGTCCAATTTCAAAAGATTTACCATAACCGAACAAATAGCGGTACTAGATAGTAAGTTATGTAATGGAATTTAGTACTTACAATTACAATGAGTGTTCAAAATGCGGTTCTAGTTTCTTTTTACAGTATCCCAAACGCTGGTAAAGATAAGATAAGATTGTTTTTTATCATTAGAACCTGCAATATAGCACGTCAGAATACTTATAATAACAGCAAAATAATATCAAAATAATGTAAATTATACAGTCATTGATAGAAGATGCAATAACCTACATGCAAAAGTATATTAGTACTTTGTGTATTTATTACAGGTATACGATCAACAATTTTCAAATTGTTTAGTGTAATTAAGACCTGTATTGAAACAATTTCAGAAAAATAGGATACTAGGTTTGAAAATGGTGGTAATACAAAATTTTGAAACCGCAACAACTTAAAAACGGAAGATTTCATGGAAAGTTTATAAGAATAATGAAATATGTGTTGCTTTTATATGAGCCTTTTTATACCAAATTTATTTCATTATCACAAATAATAACAAATAGTAATGGTTTTACAGAGCGCCACCCCTCATTATGTGTAAATACAAGGAGATGAAAGTGTATGTGGAAATATTTCTAGAAAATTTCCGAAAAGTTATTACACTTAGAATATTTTGTATGACCACCATTTTGCAACGTAATGTGATATTTTTTCGAAACCCTTTTAAAAAAATAGTTTCTAATTAGAATAAACAATTCAGAAAACAGTTTGAACTTTATGCCTTATTCAATCTAAAAATATATTATCTTCCTTAAAAAACATAGGCCCTACTCAGAAAGATGGGCTGTAAACTAAGCAAAGAAAAAAATAGGCTATATATAGATATATACCATTTCTTACTAGCTTTGACCCCAAAACTGACTAGTTAAGTTTGATAGAGTAATTTATTCACATCCTGTACATACCTTTGAACGGGGAGTGGTTTTGGCTTCTGTGAGTCATACTCGGTGAAATTATGCACGTGTTTAGAAAGTGCTTCTATGAGGACAATTTCAATAGGATGATTTTGTAAATTCATCCTATCTTTCTTTACCTAACATAAAGATATATAAAGCTAAACAAAGCATGAAAAACCATGCCAACAATAACATGCTTGTTTGTCTTAGTGTAGAAAACAAGCTCACGAAATATGGCGGTCATACTCATAACTTTTGCATGGACATTTTTAAATTACGTTTATATCAAATTATTCAGTAAAAGATTAAATAGTGTTAAATAAATATTAAATAATAAAAAATTATAGTTTAGAGATTGAAGGCAAATAAAATTGTAAACGAAATTTATTGATAACTAATTATATACAATAACAAAAGATACAGAGACAGTCTTCAAGGGTTTTTCTAATTTATAAATGAAATTATGGCTTCGTCTTCTCAACTCCCATGAAATCACAGATTTTCTTCTCAAACTTGTGTTTGGGATCAAACGTGTCTTGGAGCTGTTTCCAGTCATTGTTGCGCTGCGTGTACATGAACAGAAATATCTTCTTGATGATTCTTTGTTGGTTTGGGGTACAGTCACCACATGCAGTAGCTGTCAACTTCGGAATCAGTTCTGCAAGAAAAAACATCGGTTAGCTTGTGTTTGTCAAAACTGTCCAGCAGCCGTTTACAGTAATTTTATCAATGCGTGTTCTTAAACCTATATATATTCTTGATGATCATTTTATGGTTTGGAGTGCAGTACCACATGCTGTAGCTGTCAACTTCGGGATCAGTTCTGCAAAAAGACATCGGTTAGCTTGTGTATGGGATCAAACGTGTCTTGGAGCTGTTTCCAGTCATTGTTGCGCTGCGTGTACATACACTAAAATATCTTCTTGATGATCATTTTCTGGATTGGAGTGCAATCACCACATGCTCTAGCTCTCAACTTCGGATCAGTTCTGCAAATAAAGTATTGGTTAGCGACATGAACATATATAAACTCAGTTTGAACTGGTCCTAAATAGTCGTTACTTTAAAATTACTAGGACTTCGTACGCTTTTCGGTTATATTTTCACAATACTACAATATATATATATATATATATGTCAACAATACTGTCAATAGTAGATATGAATAAATTAGTTGGTTTGCAGATTAAAGTTTACTAAACAGTAGCGATTCTTAAGTTTTGCTGGTCTAACGGACAACGGTTTCGAATATAAAGTACCTGACTCTGTAATTCCATACAGCTACTTTTGTGTTTAAATTAAGAGATACAATAATATCGTAATAATATTATATACACACACTCACATAATATTAGAGCAGAGTTCTCATTTATATTTTTACCAGTTTTAAATTTATTTTTATTTTCGTCAAGAAACATTTAAGGTAAAAAATCTTTTCGTTAGTAAAAACTAAAAGAAACTATTAGTTTTAAATTGCAATTACTGTGCAATTAAAAAACACCTGTGAAGCTCTGATTAAAAAAAGCAAGTACATACTGAAAGAAGTCTTAAAACGTGTTGTAGATGTTATGATCTTTCTATACTCTAAACTCTCAGATTAGTGTGGTACTGAGAATGTAACCAGAGTAATACGTATTTATGTAGGAATTCACCGAAACAATCAGACGATGACGTAAATTATTGTAATTTGTGTGGTGTTGACATAATGCCAATCCGGTTCTAAAATATTATGGATAAGTTTGGTATAAATCTAATCATCCGTATTAAAATGGTGACTATGGTATCATCTATAATTTATTTTTAATGAGGTAATTCCACCTATCCATAAATATAACTACTAAGTAAGTTTACATTTCACATAAGATTTATTAAAATATTGGAATTATAATGTGTTTAAATTAAAATGTTTGGGAACATAATTATAAGGAAAACTAAGGCAAGAGAGATTTAACAAGCACTGTTATCGTTCAACTTTCTTGCCGATCAAATATGTAAAGAGATCGAACAGCTCATTACTCCAGGACTCGGCTCATCTTGACTGCGTAGTTGACTGACTGGACCTGGTCACCGGCGGCTGGTGTGATCACAGTAGCCCAAGGGCGTAGAACACGCGAACACCGTGGTTAGCAAGGATAAACAAGACCAAAATGTGCCAGCCTACTACATATTCAATCTGGGTAGATTGCGGCGGAGAACTCAATCTGCGATAAAAACTGTGTTTAGTTCCGTCCAGTTGAGTATTTCTTTTTATTTTGGAAAACATCACCACCTCAATTCCTACATAATTATTCCCTTCAACACACAGTTCCTTGATGAGTTTTAGCTCAATTCGCCGCAATTTAATACACAATTTTAAAATTCCCTGAAATGACACACAATCACAAAGGCTGCGTTTACACCAATAGTTGTCAAGAAATTGTTATTATTGTGCCATCATATAGGTACAATAGTTTACGGTAATTCGCCAATAAATTGTTATTATTGTGCCATCATATAGGTACAACAGTTTACGGTAATTCGCCAATAAATTGTTCATTACAATAGTGTGCCATCATATAGGTACAATAGTTTACGGTAATTCGCCAATAAATTGTTATTATTGTGCCATCATATAGGTACAATAGTTTACGGTAATTCGCCAATAAATTGTTATTATTGCGCCATCATATGGGTACAATAGTTTACGGTAATTCGCCAATAAATTGTTATTATTGTGCCATAATATAGGCCAAACCCTTTTACGGCAATTCGCAGCAAAACAGAAAAAGTCATTTCCATTGGATTCAATATTCGATTAACGAAAAACGATACACAATCATAAGGCTACGTTTACACTAATAGTTGATAAGGAATTGTTATTATTGTGCTATCATATAAGCCACAAAAGTGTTGGTGACTATCGAAAGACTGCGTCTGTTAGAAAAAATTGTAGACAATTTAGCTCACTTTGTTGCCACGCTTTGTCAGTTCTTTCCTAGGTGTCAATACTGGATTAATTTTCACTTTACTTACCACGTTGGCCCAATAGTGGCAGGTGAAGTGTTGTCAACATTGTTGCTCCTCATTAGAGCCCTGTCGGTATTGTTGCCAATTTCTTTTGCAAAAGTCGTCAACATTTGTTGACAGTGAGTTGGCAACATATTGTCCACTCTGTTGTAAATGCGGCGCGAGTAAGGTAACTTACTAGTAGTTTGCATTTGGAGCACGTAGAACGAATTAACGACTTAAACGCACCAATTTAGCTGTTGTGATGATTGATCGCACCTGAACGCCACCATTTGCCGATGATAATAGTTTAAATGCTCAGAGCAACAATGCAAGGTTGCTTATAAAAACGAATGAGGACAATAAAACTACTAAGAGTCGATACAATGGGATGTGTTACAAGGTAGAGAGAAGCTTGGTAGTCACGTGGGGAATAATTACTCTTACAATTACAAGTTCCGAGAAGGCAGTCAACTGGTGCCGCCTGTGACCTTGGCACATCCTGTATTTCTCTGGTTAGGTGAGGCGAGTTCCGCGCCGCCGCGTGCGCCGGTAAACCAGTCGCTGTTTTGAATTGTAAATCATCCCTTTATGCTCTTATTCAGCTAACTAGGCTCTAATTAGCTTCGTAAAAATGTCACAAAAATGCTTTTCGTGATTTGGGAGCTGATATTTTGGTTTTCAAATTTTAAAACAATATGCTGTCATAAAAACTGTCATATGCTGTTAAAGTCAATTTCAAATAAAGCAGCAGTATTTTAGTCTTGGTCTTGTTTCGTTTCGAGATCGCAATTGATGAATTTAATTTTTAGAAATAATAAAGATTGCCTTCTATAATTGTACAGTCATAGTTTTATTTTTTTAATACATAAAAGGCTGAAATATGGGGTCTGAGTATACCTATTATTTTAAAGTTTATTAAGCAAAATAGGTTTATTACTAAAACCTGTTGTTTCGTTTGATAAACGGTATAAAATGTCAATATTTGTATATCTTTAAAGACTAAAAAATTCAAATATTGAAGCAAAAGATTACTAAATGTCATCTGAAAAATAAATAAAAAAACATTTCTTTTTTTTGGTTTGACATTACCACGTTACGTTATTTGTAAAAACAGTTTTTAAGTAATTTTTTTATTGAAAGTCAATGTATTCCCACTGATTGCAATAATGTTGATTAATATATGAAAATCATGGTAGTTAGGAATAACAGCTACCTTCGTTTATTGTTATCTTACTTTTGGATTTGGCCGTAAAGGTTTGTGATTTTTTAGCCGTTGTACAACACTAGGAGTCATTCTACATGAAAGATTACGTGGACGTTCATCAACATTCATGAGGCTATAGCAAGTCCTAAGAAGTAACTTAATAATAATATATTTAAGCTAACATTTTACAGTGATTATACCGTAGAGATTTAAAGACAATTGAGGAAATTATATAATAGCTGCCTCTGTCACAATTACCCACTGGTTGTGAAACGAAAGGTTAAAACATTTATTTTTTATAACTACAGGTAAACAAATCTACTTACTTTAAGAATTATTTCCAGCTATTAATCCACCTTTGGCATAGCGGAACTTGTTACATACTTTGCTAGGTAATATTTGCTAATGTAGAGGTAAGTATAATGACTTCTAAGTATGCTTTGTTAATAAAAGTAACAGTTCAGTATTTTTCTAGTTTCGAGTTTTTTTTATTGTCGGAGGAAACATAAAATTGTAAATTTAAGTGATTTTTTTAAGTACCTCAAAATTATTGTACTAACAGTGGGTGTATGAAAGTGCGACTAATGCGAAGAACATATACAATGTTATCTTTGATAAATTGTTAATAATGTACAGGATGCCAGAAAAAATATTTCGCTTCGCGGCCGACCAAAATGGCCGACTATTTTAGCTACAACTATGACAAATAGTGTGATAAAATTTACAACGTATCTTGATGGTGGTACAAGAGTGAAACAAATGACATTGTCTTAACTTAATAAACGTTCCTCATTAGTGTAATTGTTAGTACACAAACTATTGTTGCATTTGGTGAAATTTAACTTACTATTATACAATAATAAACATAATATGGTTTATAGTTATACATTTTACATAGTAAGTATACATTCATTGTTTGAAATGAAAACAAATAAAACTGTTGTGGTTAATATGAGTAAAGATTAGGAGGTCGAGGTCGCTAACGATTCTTGTTTAATTGGCGTGTAGTGTGAACGAACCCAATTATCTCTTGACGTTTGTAGAAGATAGTACCAGATAAAGAGACTCCCTAATAGAAAGGTTTCTCGTTTGCGGCAATCTATCTCGTCTCTATTATGTGAGGATAAGTGGCGCCTGGACTTGTGGCACACAAGAAAATAACATTGTACTGGGTTTTCGTAACAAACTGGAATTTTGACAAACTAAAGTTTGTCATTACGTGATCGGGTGGGAAGGTATGTTTAGTGGTGACCTGACAGAAGAGTCCTAAATATGAACCTAGCAACATTGGTCCTAAAATGAGGCGTGTGAGGTAACGCAGCTATGGTGGGAAGGGCCGATTCAATTCAGATGTTGAGTTGAACTCCAGTTCACCTTCCTCTTACGTCCTCTTGACATCTGATGCTGTTGCAGACTTGACTCCTGAAATCTGAAGTCATGTTCGTCTGAAGGGATCCAAAAACAGTCGGCGACGAAGAAGGAAGGAGCTCAAAACGAAATTCCCCGCATCGTTTCGACATCAGAGACTCCCAGACAAAAAGTTTTGCAATCTAGGTGAAGAGGTATTCTCATTGTCTCATCAGGTGCACAATTTAGTACACAACGATGGTGACTGACACGATCCCAAAGCACAGTGGAGCAATCAATTCTTCTACACATAACACAGCTATGGTGGGAAGGGCTGATTCAATTCAAATGTTGAGTTAAGGTCAGTTCACCTTCCTCTTACGTGCAGCGTCTGAGATCTGATGCTGTTGCAGACTTGTCTTCTGAATTCTTAGAGCTACATTAATGTTATTGAAGAGAAAAAAATACAGCCTATTAGTTAAGCATATTAGGAAAGTATGGTCAAGTCTGCAACAGAATCAGATCTCAGATGCTACACATTAGAGGAAGGTGAACTGGAGCTAAACTCAACATTCAAGTGTGAGGTAAGTTATCACTATCGCATCCTATAGTTATGGTTATATTGTATGAATTCAAGCCATACTCTGAGGGATTCCATTGATGAAAACTACACTTCCACGTCACAACAACAGATAAAATAACCAAACCAACCAATCATACAGTATATTTAGATGATCAGACTGTGTTATGAAATTTTACCATATTGAGGTAATGTTATTATTGCTCTTCAGGCAGATGTGGACGCTGGTAATGAAGCTCTTTTGATCTGACCACGTCCTATATTGTCTAGCCACTATGTAGGATTAAAAAGCCTATAAGTTAGTAATAAGTTCCTTCATAACTTGAAGGAACTTATTAGACATGTAATAGCTTCGCCGGTCGTAAGCTCTTTTATAATTAGTAGGGTGATGGCCATAGAAGAACGAATGAGAGGCACTCTTCCACTACCTGGATCCAAACCGGTTCCGAACACCTGAAGACGTTTTTTACTAGCCAAGAATCTATTACAAGCAACTATGGGTGGCGAAAATGTTAATGAATTTATCCCGAACCCGTATAGACACAAGGCAAGGAGATAAGAATAAGATAAGCTACTTAACCAAAGCAACAAATAAATAACACTTTCTTTAGCATTTTATAATAAAGTTATTTATCCCAATTGTTACCATAACTACTGTTGACTTTTGAGACATTACATAATTTACGTAGGTTTTTCTCTCTTTTTATATAAGTGCTTGACGGAAATCAAAGTACATGACAGAATGAAACAATTCTTTTAGGCACTTTTGTTAATATATACAAATACTATTTTAATGTATATTCTACTTTCTACATTTGTATATTTTTGTGTACACTGCCAACCGTCTATAAAATAGCACCAACAATTAGCCATATTAGTTACGAAAAGGACGACTATGAAGAGCAATTTGAAATAAAAATGAAAGTATGAAAAAGTATGTAAAAATTCAAGTCCGACATATGGTTCAAACTATTTATATTTTGTAGTTAATTAGAGCCTGGATTGGATTGTAATGGGGTAAAAACACAAATTTATTCTTCTGTTATTTATTATCATACTTGAACAATTGAGGCATCAGTCTTTTTGAATTTTTACACCCTTTCTTTTATGTGTATTGACCATCTTTTCTCTTCTCATCGCTTTTCATAAAAGTTTATTTTACAAATTTGAAAAGGGAGCAATTTCAAAACTAAATAATAGTAGAATTTTACTTTCACCAGAGAGTAACATCGTAATAAGCCATGCAAACAATTAAAGTGCCGTAACCGTTTTAAATGAGGGGAAATATTTTTGAGACATGGTTAAAACAATAAAAATTGCTATAACATTATGGTCTATATAGCCTTCCGTCTATTTATCTATCTGTATTTTTTTATAAAGATCATAGGTCGTAAACTGCTTAAGATGCGGGGTTGTAATTATTTGTATGTCTTATTACGATGTTAAAATTAGCCCCTAGGCAATGTTATGTTAGGAAAATTACCCCCTAGGCAATGTAATTAGCTGAGCTTTAATCATCTCTCACCAGTTTATAAAGAAACAAGACTTGTCTATGTGAGGCCCGTTTGTATGCAAAATAACTTTGGAACGAGTTAACGGTTGAAATTGAAACTCCACTTATACTACTTTTATATCGAAATAGAAAATGTAAACACCTGTCCACTGGAAAATGTAAACACCTGTCCACTCCGAGCGATGTGGCGAACGCACTCTCAACGCTGATCCGAAGCCTGCTGCGCGTATATAAAGTGAGTGCTGGCGCTTCATTTTGTAATTCCTTTCCTACTAGAATCTTTATTTCGTTTCCATTTATATTTGTGACAAACAAAAGTTACCCTTCCTGTCTATTCTGCCTCAAAATTTCCCGTAAAAAGTCTATTATTGTATGTTTTACCGCATTCAGCAAAACTATATACTTATCTCAAGGTGGACAAGTCTTTCACCGGTATCAAAACTTCCCGTTCTACAGTACGACCGACAGGAAGCGGACACACCCACCGCAGCGACCGTGGCGCAACGCGAGAATAGAGTTACTACTTGCACAAACGATACAACGTTTAACCACACAAAAGTACTTTTTAAAATCTACTATATTTTTTTAAATTTAGGGTAAATATAATGAGTTCCGCCTCTCAAATTAAACGTCGGTCACTTCAAAAGTTGTAAAACAAATTCAAAATACGATTTTACGTTTAACTTTCCTGAATTTAGGACAGTTTTAAATGTTATATAGGACATATAGGACCATATATAGTATATACTATTATATACTATATGTCTTGTAGTTTTAAAAAACCATTCAACTTGACTTTCTTGATAAATCTAAAAAAGGCAAATTAAACTAACGTCGGATAAGTATAATTTATTGCGCAGTTTGCTATAAATATTTACTGTTAATTTGTTGACTAACAAAGTTTAACTACTAAACTATGTTTAAACGAAACTTGAGTAAAATTTTTCAAATCATAATGAATTATTATTTAGAGTAACGTCAATAAACATTTTTTAGTATATATTATTATATACTTGTATATACTATTATATACTTAGGACTATTATATACTTAGCATATACTATTATATACTTAGCATATACTATTATATACTTAGCATATACTATTATATACTTAGCATATACTAGTATATACTTAGTATATGCCAAGTATATATTAAATGTCTTGAAGGTTTTTTAAAACCTTAAAATCACTCAACTTGACTTTCTTGATAAATCTAAAAAAGGCTGGCGTGGATGGGGAAAACGCATATACTTAATTAATATAAGTAACGTCTATTTGATAAGTATAATTTATTGCGCAGTTTACTATAAATATTTACAGTTAATTTGTTGACTAACAAAGTTTAGCTACTAAACTATGTTCAAACGAGAACTTGAGTAAAATTGTTCAAATCATAATGAATTATTATTTAGAGTAACGTCAATTAACATTATTTTAGTATATACTATTATATACTTGTATATACTATTATATACTTAGCATATACTACTATATACTATAGTATACTTAGCATATACTATTATATACTTAGCATATACTATTATATACTTAGCATATACTATTATATACTAGAATATACTATTATATACTTAGTATATACTATTATATACGTAGTATATAATTAGTATTTACTATATGTCTTTTAGTTTTCTAAAAACGTTTCTAAAAATAATTCAACTTGATTTTGTTGATAAATCTAACAAAGGCTATCGTGAATGAGGAAAACGCAGATAATTAATTAATATGTGCAACGTGTATTGGATGAGTATACAGTTTACTATAAATATTTATAGTTAAATTGTTGACTAACAAAGTTTAGCTTATAACCTATGTTCAAACGAGAACTCAAGTAAGATTTTTTAAATACATTTATCTCCATACAATGAGCGCTTAGAACAAACAAAGAACACGTGATGAAATATCTGTTGAACAGAATTTCCCCAATGGTGTTACGACAATGTTTCAAGCCAGGAAAGTGTAGACTGATTACCATTATTAGCATTTCAGAGGTCTGAAGACGTACGCAGAAATCATAACGATGCGCAATTCCTCGAAAGAAGAAAAAGGCCTTCGAGGGATTTGACGAAAATGCCCAGAAATTATCAGGGGATAGTAATTTTGTTCCTTACTCTTGCAGCCACTATTTATTGTGGATAGTTAAATAATGGCACTCTAAGACTTACAGACAATTTTGATTCCAATTTCTACACTTATCATCATCATTATTATCGTTATCATTATTATGTTAAGTTACATAATTCTGATTGATCGGTATCATTTTTATCGAATAGCTCCAAGGCTAATTAGAATTGTGGTATAACCACACCTGTTGCAAGAGAAGTGGAGAGGTTTTGTTTTGGGAATTTTCATTTTTCGATTTGTTTTCTAAATATAAACGCCATAAAATTTATTATGAATTACAGTTGCTAGTACAGTAGAGTGAAACTGTTTTGAAGACACAGTTTTCAATACAATTTGTAATAAAATTCGCAATCGTAATCAAATTTGTAACAGACTATATTCTGAGCTTTGCAATGCAAGTTTTGTTTTTATTGGCTTTGACTCCAGCATAAATAAAACATATGTACGGCATACGCTGTGCATTTAAATTATCTTTCTTTTAATTGCAACATTGATTACTTTATACATTCTTTACATGAAACTTTTGAAATTAAATAAAAAATATAGTACTCTTTCTGAAAACGTAAACAAAAATATAGACTATAGAAGTATTTACTAAAGCATTGCATACAAAGCTGTTCACAATTAAGTGACGAATCTTTAACGGATCATCCAAGCTAATTTGATAGTGTTGTGTTTGACATTTTTGCTACCCATTCTCTCGTCTTTGTAACTACATAAAAAATCTAACAATGACTTTGTAAAGTTAAGATTAAGTGCTTTACTATTAAGGGACCCATTAACTCCAAGTTGGTGTGTGTTTTATATTCTCAATTTATTAAACATGTCATAATGTTCAATATTTTTCTTGCATTAGTGAGTAGTTAAATTGTCAGAAATAGTATGTTTATATCGATACTGGTTGTTAATCACGGCTACGTAGGCAATGTCTTGCTGATTAACAAAGACTTTTATAGGTACACATTTAATAAATAGTATTGAACTCTTGAGATAAGTAGTGGCCATCGGAAGATGTTCCCAATCGAATTGCCGTACAACACTCCATGTTTTGTTGGTCAGCTCAGAAGATTTCAGTAGTACTCGAACTATCTTAGGATAGGAAGGGGAATCCTAATGTTGGAGTGTAAGCTTTCTTAGTGAAAGCTCTTATGATGCAATATAATTTTTGATGAAACTATGATTTTGAAACGTAAATAGGCATATGGGAACATATATTTTATTGTTTATGTGAACTTTCAACAAAATCGTACATAGTAGCTGCTGTATAACAAGGGCATAAATCCAAACAAATACATCTATAATATTTACGAATACGTTAAACCTCTAAAATATTGCCTTGTATTGTGGAGCACCCGTATTTATCGTTTATATATGACGAAGGACTAAAAACCTATATCATTCGAAAAAATATATTTACGTCCCATGAAATGTAATGTGGTCTAAGACATTTCTGGTGCCTTAGTTGAATTTACACACATACATCTGCAGGTATGTATGAGAAGACTACTTCTGTCAAAAACAATCAAAGTGGGTTTTATAACAGTCTCAATCTTTATTAAAATATAGTATCTTGTCCCAGAACTTTGGATTAGACTGATGAATGATTGCATATTTGACAGTTTATAATATTTAACTTATCTTTAAATTAATACAGTTTATTTACCCAAACGCATTTCTTGTAGAAATTTACATTAACTTTAGAAGGCTGTGGGGTGGTGTCCTGAGGCTGGATAAAATATCCTTCCTTTATACGCCTCTAGGACACAAGATAAAACATATTTACCAAATTTAATGTCTATATATTTTATAACTTTTGCTAGGATTGATGAATCAGTAAGGACATCTCCTGATATATAGCTGAGAGTGGACATTGTTGTTCACGTTTCTCTGCCTGATTTCGTTATCCATAGCTATTCTTATAAATGAACCAGTCTATGCCAAAGTCGTGTAAGAATATTTGTATGATATTGAGCAAAATCACTATTTAAATTCTTTATAGTTTAATACCCTTTTTGGTAAAATAAACGAAGTCATAACTCAATTGTAGCGCCGATAGGAAACAGCATTTTACTGTAACTCATCATTGTAGTATGCATCTCTTGTAAAACAAAGTGGCCTAAGACTGACTTACATCACTTTATAGCAAATCACTTTGTTACCAACTTGGACTGCTCACATGACTTATGGAACAAGAATAAGAAAAAGCAAAGTAGCCCAAATCTGACTTTTTATCTGAATACTTATTAGTACAGCTGGTCTGGTCACATGACATTCACAACACAGGGCAGTTTAGATATTTTTATAAGGATGATTTGTGGTTAATCATTGAAGTTGCGGTATGAGTGATTCAGGACATAGCTGTTTAAGGAAGCCATGTGCAGGATCAGATGAATTTGAATCAAATCATGAGTACACCAGTGTCTATCGTGTGGTCCGAAAAAAAGAAGTGAAAATCAAAACTCCCTGAATAAGTCTGTCTCTCTTGGTTCAATCCAACAGGCATCTTAACAAGGCATCTATCTACCAGGCACTTCGTCCGGTAACAAAAGATAAGAAACGGGTCATGGTAAAACTGTTGCAATTCTTACCTCCTGTGAATGAATTTTATCTGTCTTTAATTACCACTGATAATGTTAACAACATTGGTCCTCTGGAAGAAGTATATTATGTCCAGGATAATAACGATTGAACTTGTTGCTTATGAAAATACTTAAGAAATTGAACAATTTTTTTACTAGAGTTTACTTACTTTTAAGCAAAATTTTACATTGTTAACATTGTTAATTGCTTATGTGAAGTGGTTTAAGTTTTTTAAAACTTAAATATTTCTTAATTTAAAATTTGTTAGCTTACCGATTATCCAGAAAGATTTACTAACGTGACACAGCATATCTGAAGTCATTAATTTCGAAATCCAAACTATGTTGATTTGACTAAAGGTTTTACAGTTACCTGATTATCTCAAAACTATGAATTTTGACTTTCAACAATTTGTTTTCAACAATTCCAAATGTTGACTTCAAGTATAAGAGATTATCTTTGCTAGTACAATAACCACGAAAGATAACCTGAAATATTTAGAAACTAAACTGTTTTAGATTTATTTGTGATTTAATAACTATAGGCCTACAATCAAAATTACTTATACCTGTTTGTCTACATTATATACAGTATAAGAGAAAGTACTTTATAATATCAAAACATTGATTTAGTAATTTTCGGATACCCTAAGTTTGTCATGCTGTATTTTGAGAAAGAATATACTTTAATGTGATAATTATAAAATATTATCATTCTAGATTTCAATTAAATTTTGTATTTAAGTGTAACTTGCAAGTATCTTCTAATTATTTTTACTTTAAAATATTTTCGAATTTTAATTACAATAATGTGAAGAAATTAACCTTTTATGTCCACCACTTTTATTTTGTTTTATGAAGTGAAATAAAAATAATAAGCAATCTACGACAGTTTCAAAAAAAGTTTTTGTTCTATAAATAGAATCCATTACGAAATTATGCTTTATTTTACTTACGTCTTACTTATTTAGTCTAATTCTTATATATTAGATGATGTTTAGACTATTAATTAAATTAAAAAATATTTTACGAAAGGAATTTCACCTGGCAACTTAACAATCTTTTGATTTCAGCTCTTTTCTTGTAACCCATTATTTTAAACATCAATAAAATAATAGTAATTTGAAAATGAATGGCTCTATAAATGTTTTACATTATTACAATAGATATTTGTCGGTTTTAAAAATGGCTGTCATTTGTGATGTGTTAAAAATGAAGTTTTTGGACATAGTGAAAATCAGTTCTATAGAAAACAATAATAATAACATTCTGAAAGATATAATTCATGAGAAAGGGAGAAACAAAATAGCATATTTATATTTTTGCAAAACTTCTGGTTCACTCTTTATTTTTTTGAGTGACTATTTTATTTCAACTATGTTTCATATTTTACTCTACAGTTAATATCAATTCATCATGGTCTACAAGATGGATACATTTTTACTCTTTGTAAAAGCAACATTCAACCTAGACACGAGAACTGTTTTTAGTTTACACAGTGTGAATAATACAACAAATACTTCTGATATTACGACCGTTAAAGTCACTCGCAACTTACATTCTTGAGCCAGCTTTAGTGTTATTAATATGTTTATTTATCAATGAGATACACCATTACTGTAATACTGTATGCTATAATATCTCACGATTTTTGAACTTATATATTTGAATTAATAATTCCGAAACTAAATAAAGTCTAAACTTCCACTGGTTTTAAATTGAATAATAAAGGACTTGATCCTGATAATAATGTTTATATTGCACATTAACTGTGAGAACTCTCAAACAAAGACTCTCCTTACAATGTTTAAAAGCCGGTTGTAATAAATGACCTTGAGTTTTTCCCCACGAAAACAACGTTAAACCGCAAAGACTTTTACACCACTATTTTTAATCGTATAATAAAGCGAGATGTATCATTTTAAATATATGGCTAATACGCATTCAAGAGCTTTTTAGCTTTTCTTCTAAAACTTATACTTAATGCGTATTTAGCAGATAAAGTTAAAACAAGTTTAAGAGATTTATCTGAATAGCTGTTAAAATATAGAAAAAGACGAGAAACAAGGAAGTTATTTCATTGAGAAACAATTATAAAATGTCTAGAACTTATTTCAATGCAATGGATGTAACAGAATAATATTTTATTTCAAATTTCTTTAGTCTATGTAAATGGCTTCAATTGATATATTAGAGAAACATAATCTTCATCTTTAATTTAGCTCAATCTTATTTTCTGTACGTACTTCTGAAATCACGGCCCTCAGGGGAGCACGCGCCCTTGCCGACGAAGCAGCGGACATAGTTGGTCATGATGCGATTATTGCTTAGCATCGTGTCCACATCTATCTTCTCCAGGCGGTAGAGGGCTCGTCTGGCGGGATCAGGGCGGCGTTGGGCCTCGGCCACCCCCATGAGCAGTGTGGCAAACACACACAACAGCAGGAACATCGCGACAGTTGACATACACTGACTGCAACAGCTGATCGCTGGGACACAGCTGAACAGCACTGCCTTCTAGAGCTCCCGCGCGACTGCAACTGCCTTCTGTGTCGTTCTCGCTCCACTGCCTCGCCGCACTGTCGCGCAGCTGACTGACACTGCAACAGCTGATCGCAACAACACGACACCACTGACCCGGCACTGCCCTCTGAATAGTTGCAGCCTGCAGTGCGTTCTACAATGTTCTGGAGCCACTGCCTCCGGGTAGCCACGACTGCAACACTCGCGCAGATAACAGACGGGTTGGCCCTGACCACCGCCAGACAGCCAACACTATCTCCTTATCTCCATACTAAAAATTAACTATTTCCGGCATGCAACACCTTCACCTACATTACAAGTTAGTTGGCTTGCTGCATTAATACGTTGTTTACTATGTTATCTCCATTACTGCCTCTAAGCAAAGCCAGCTAGATAACTATCCTGCTCCTAGTCCGAAGGAAATGGAAGTGTAATTTATTACTGGGTGGAGGTCTCTGGGTAGTATTATCATAGTTGAAGGCTTTGTCTAATTACTTGCTCAGCTAACGTTGTATATTTTAAAACCAAATTAACCTCTTGGTTATATATTTACATTTATTGCTTGCGTTTGTTGTTTTTATAGTTTTTTTTTCTCTGTTGGTACCTATATATATTTTACTCTTGTTGTTTATTTACAGTATTTTCCCCGTTGTTGTTTACTTTATAAAGTTTATTTGCACTGTTGTTATTTATCTCTTTATTTATTCATATGTCACGTCTTAGACAGTAATGTGCATGCATTTAAGTTAAATATGCATTTAAGTTAAATATTTTCTTTACCACTATCAGTCATTAATATTAATATTTTTTTACTCTTGTTATTCATTTAAAGTTTATCTTTCATTGTTGTTAATAATTTTATAGTTTATTTGCACTGTTATTATTTGTCTGTTTGTTTCTCCATATGGTATCACATCTTACAGTAGTGTATTTAAGTTAATATTATCTCTAATTTATTATATACTTTCACTAATTTTTAATATAATTTATACTTTCCTATTACATTAATTATACGTTAATTATGCCTAGATCTGATTTAGAGTCCAGTTGCATGTTTGGTTTGGCCCTTTTGTTTAAGTGTGATTTAATCATCTATTATAAGTTAATAAATGTAAATTGGTTTTTGATCGTTGGAAGGAAATAAATAAATAAATAAACCTCTATTAAAAGAATCTTTAGAAAAGGCAACTAAGGTAAGTTGACATGGTGTGATTTAGTTAAATTTTACTATTCCCAATTTTGTCCTAGGAGTAGTAGAAAATTCTAATTATTTTCCAAGAACTATGAAAGAATTAGCACATGAGTCATAAGGCTAGCTAAATTTATGATAAAAAAAAAACACGTAAACGTTGTAACAACTTTTGGAAAGAATTACCTATTAGAATATTTATGTTATAAATTCGTTACAAATATAATAAATTGAAATGTTCCACTTAAAAATTAAGCTGAGGGACAAGTTATTGTGATGGTACATTAGAAATCTCTCGAGGTCAACAGTTAATTTTCTGTCTACCTTTTCAAGAGCACATTTCCCAGTGATGAGTTTAGGAGACGTAGGTATCTATGAATTTTACCACTGTGGATTAAGCAGAGGTGGCCCTCCCTTCAAGAACCGTATGACACCTATTGTATTATTATTGATTATATTTTGAATGTGGGTTATGTGAGAGACTGCTGCTAGTCCGGTCAATTTAGCCCAACAATAGGGATAACATTGCATTAGTTCCCAGAAAGCTGAACATTTGCATAGATGTTAGGGACATCATTATTATGGAATCGTGAAAAGTCCCCATCGATCCCATGTCTGCTAAAATTTTTATTTAAGGTCAAATTTTGCAAAAATGAGTTTTTTTAATTTTTCAGCGAAACGGTCAATTTTGTGGTAAAATAGTTCCAGTTCTTTAGCAATTTAAAGACTTAAAGACGTAACAATATTCGAGGATGATGCTTCTGAGAGAGCTACTTTATGTTTGTCACTCTTAAGATGTTGTTTTATGCCATATTTTCCAACGTGAGAAACAGAAAAGTTTGAAAGTTTGAATTACAAGTTAGGCAACAAACATCAGATACACTTTGTCTTTTTAATAAACAAAAATTCCTTTTCCAGTTCATTATTGGATACTGCATTATTGGTCCACATTATTCGACACTTGCATGCTTGTACGTTTACGCATTTTAAATCTACAAAGGAACACTTTTCAACGTCAACCAACATACGAACTTCAGATTTTGTAGAGATGAACACGCGAAGCCAACAAAAGAAGATGGAGACTATGTAGAGGTCATTTTAGTGACGTAACCGAGTTACGCCAGAGTTACCTGATCGACGCCGTGCACTAGTAACACCGAAGTTAACCGATCATACACGAATAACGTCGGGAACGGCCGAAAATTGGAATTGGAAAGCCGACTTTACTCATTGCTGCCAATATGAGTTCGGCCTCTCATACTTGTAGAAAGCGAAAGTCTAAGTAAAGGATTTTAAACGTAGTAGAACACTATTATAAATAATGAATAAAGCTATTTATGAAAGAACATACAAGTCCAAATATTACTAAAACGGAACAAATGGATATTCCGAGAAGTTTGGTCGGAACATCTCTCCGAAAAACGGGACCCATAACAGATTAAATATACAAGTCAATGGATACATCCAGATTAAGGTATTTAATTCCTCTCTGCAGCACATTAGGTTTATTTGAAACTGCAGGTATGGCTGTTAAGCTATGAAATGTGTCAAACTGTGCACAAAAATAGGGGATAAGGATTATAAAATTCATATGAAAACCAATATTCCTTATTAGGCAAAAGATTTGTTAAAGAATTTAAAAATGTAAGTTATTTATCAAACAACCCCCAGATATATTTTTAATGGTTTTAAATATTAAATTTATAGTTGCGATTGATTAATAGAAATCCATCCGAATTATTATGCCTCCACGATGGTTTCCATAATTGCCATTAAAGTTTTCTGTTTACACGTGTCGAATATTACTTAAACAATTAATTCTTGAAAAACTTCGGAGATCCGTCTTCAACTGATAGATCAGTAGTTTTGATTTAATTAATACTGGATGACTAAAAATGGCACTTATAGGCAGAAATATTCCAAGAATTTACTTAATTGTGTAAGCAATAATTTTCGTAGTGGTGTGAACTCTAAAATTTGCTCGTTAATAGAAATGAATCATAAAAAGTCATGAAGCATTGATTTGTATAGACTTTTTGTAACCACCATATTAACTATGTTTAAGTATTATAACCATATTTTCTTAGAAAAAAAAGACTTATCTTACAATTTTTATTAATTTGTAAAATTAAAGACTAAACAAAGTGAATCGAACCCTATCCAAAGAGCATAATGTTATGAAGTAAAATTAATAGATTAAAAGATATTTAAAGACGCAGTTATCCGTGGCTTCTTACGAAATTTCCTTTTGAAAAAAAAAAAAAAACAGAAGTACCGTGGACATACTATTTTTAAATAAAAATACTCGTAAGGTAAGCTACTTCATTAAAAGTTATTCCAATTTCCTGACCCGTTTTAAATTAAGTTTAAAGAACAGTTTTTTCGGACCCTGAAGTTGGAGAGTTAAACGTGTTTTATTAGTACCAGTGAGATAACTTGAATTTCTCTCGAACATTCCATGAGTTTTGATAGAATAGCTCCAAGGATTTAAGTAACAATAACATTTTACTATTTTAGGTTATTATGGAGGAATCCTAATGTCGAAGCTTTTGAGTAATACATGATGGGATCTATATTGATTAGAAACCGAAGTAGACAAACATTAGGAACAAATTATGTCAGTGTTCACAATTAACACCTTCAGTAGTTAAGCGAAATTACTAATGACTCTTATTTTAGTCTTTGTGCGTTTGAGAGCACTTCTGTAAAAGAGTTATATTTCGCTGCTTATATTAAGTTTCTCTTGTTCCAATCAAGAACATATGTTAAAACGTGTATATTTATAGCAATGTAATCCATTCTAATATTTTATGTTACCATAGTTCATTTCCAGATCAAGAAAATATGAAGTAATATGCAGATCTAAAAAGCCTAACTACATCAAAAAACAAGCCTTCAGTCGGCATTAAAAGTTATACATTGATTTTTCGATATCTAAATTCACTACTGATCAAGCATTGCTTATTTCATGTTTGGTAAAATGTAAACTTCTAACTTTGTTACCTGCATAAACTCTATGTTTAATAGGGATTGCAGAAAAGGCTAAAATACATAGTGTCAAGCTATGTATTAATGTATATTATGCTATAAACTTTAAATGCAAACCTATTTTAAATGTTACTTAAATTAATTGAACATTGTCAAATTATTATGTTTACAAGACAAAGTTGATTAAATTTTAATATGCTCTTTTAATTAATAACATGTGTTTGCTGTAATGCATTTCTAATGAGAATTTTCAAGATCAACGTTGCGGAGTCCCAAGGTCAGAGAGAAAAATCCTGCCATAATGGGCGCAAGATACGTATATACCATCATTCCAAGTCTCTATCTTTATGAATATTGTTGAGCGTTAATGAATCAGTCAGTCAGTTAGGACATCTCTTTACATAGATTATAATCAGGAGTGGGATTGAAAAATTTCGGTAATCACAGAAGTAAGTTATTCAGTAGATTTAAGGTGTTACAAAAATATGTTGAACTTTTTGTTACATCGGAGCAAGATAAATGGGCAACATAAATGGTAACAAAACCGGGAAAATGAGTGTGGATAGAATAGGAAAAGTATGAGGAAAGTTAAGGTGCTTGTACACACAAGATTGATATCTTATAAATTATTATGCATGTGGGAAAACTAACTGACCTCATCCACGTATGCAATAGGTGGCAGGAAATTCTTATTCATACAAGGAAGTTCATACAACTGACTTAAAAACTCTAGTGGTCTAGTGATTCCTCAAAGTGGGATGAGAAATCGAAACTTACCAACTCCGTGTTCTGAGGTAGCCAGATTCCATGCAAAGAAATCGAGTTCGATAAAACATACCACGCAGTTTTGAAACTGATAGAATTATTCGTTTACTCAAATACAGGGTGTAAAAAAGTCCCGCACGGGCTTGAAAATTCCCGAACGATTACAGGTAAAGCAATAAAACTTGGTACACTATTACTGCACCTATAAATTAACTTTTTGAAGGAAATCCTAAATTATACCATAGGTTGAATAGTACATCAAATGAAAGGTCTCTATTAGTAGAGTACGATGCTGCAAGTCCGACCTGAAAATTCTCTCTTAAAGAACATTTTTACGCTGGTTTAAAGTTTCAAAAATGTACAATGTAGCTCCTGTTCTCGGTGGTTTAATATTCTTGTCTTGCCTTAAGTTGTGAAAGTTAAACTTAGTAAATGAATACTGGACCTAAGCAATTTTTAAAGTAGTTATTGACTCTTCAAATCCTCTCCTCTCCTGCTCTACGAGTCCGGAATTTTTTTTAACATAAGCATAGCCCAAGATATACAATATTTTAAATGAACAATTTTTGTTTATTTACACCTTGGGATGTAAGGTGTTATTTGTTCATATCTTTAGCTATGAAAGTCATAGTGATGTTTTATTAGCGCCATTGTGACATATGATAAGATAGAGTTAGCAATATGAAAATGTACAGCTTACAAACATTATTGTAAAAAGACTAGTAGCTTCTAAAACCCCTTGAAAAGGGAGGGGGGGCAATTTATTAACTCCCAAAAAATCCAAAAAGTATTTTAATAAGTATGGTGAAGATTGTACATCGATATGCCAATCCGTTTGGAATATTTCTAAGCGTACCAGGACTTAATTTATACCCCGTATACCGTTTTCATGCAAAGTTTCAAGAATACAGCAAATTTAATTAGGCCACACGTGTTACTATGTAACATGTTATAATGACATATGAGTGTACACAGTTTGTTTTCAACTTTATTCGTTCTGAAATTTTCTCGTTACCAGCAAAATAAAGATATAAACACATAATCGAATTTGATATTGGTTGTATGGAAATGCAGCTCTAAAATCGTGTCTATTGATCAATTTGTTATTGACAACATGTATGTACAGACAAACAGAAATTACATTCTTCTAGTTTCTCGAGTGATAGGCTTCTCTAACGTTCAGACAAGAGTCTCTTCAGTAATTTTAAGATTAGTTCCTTTGGAGCCTTCAGAAACTTTAGCAATCGGAAGATAAATATTTTAGTTTTTACTACATAACAACGTTTCACGTTCTTCAGTTTGTAACTCAAAAATCTTCGATTTGGTTTACAATGTACCTTTTGTTACAGCTATTTCAGTATAGCAGAGTCGGACACACTCTCAGTTGATTTAGAAACAAGTAATAACACCAATGCATATAAAAAAATTGGTTTTCACTGCACCATTAGTGGATATTACTAGCTCTCGCTTCAGAAATGATGTCTTATAGGAACAACTAATCATTGAAAAGATTTTAAAATTTGCATTCATAATAAGAAAGGTAGTAAACTGTAAAGTTTGATAAATAGTCAACATAAAATTGACAACCAACATATACGAGTATTACACAAATAACTACATGGAATTTCCAGATGCATTTCTTAATTGGCATTAAACCGTTGGTTATTTTACCACGAAGAATCCAATAAGGAAAACTGTTGCATCTTTCTTTGACATTACTTATCTACTGTACACTATGTACGGTAATTATGGAATTTTATATTTATTTTGGCAGCAAAATCTCGGAAATGTCTTCTTGAACTGTTATAAATAAAAGTTCATTTAATAAAACATTAGCTATTCGCTTTTTGTATACTTTATTTCCACTATTTTGTTCAGAATAAAATTGTCTACAAGTTTTGTTAAAGATTTTGATATGTTTGTTGATAAAATAACAAACTTACTGTTGCCCAAAGATGAAAAACGTGTTTCCACTCAAGTTTTTGAATTTGGTACAGGTTTTCTCAAAAGCTAATTAACTTACATTTCTGGGACCTAAATTAAACAATGTATCAGATAAAAACCATAAGAAATCATTCGCCCTTTAAGCTACCTCTCTAGAACTTCCGAGACACCCCTTACTTTACTTTTACTTACTGTTAACACCTCGTTTTACATGGTGAACTGAAATCCGGGCGAAGTGTTTTGCTAGCCAACTCGCTGAAGCATTTCCGGACCAATGTTTATATAAAACTTTTTCATTATTTTTACATATAAAGTGAGCTCAGTTTCTGTACATTTTTGTGGATCATCCTGCATATAATAATCCTATATTATAATCCATATAATATAGTCCATATAATATGGATCGGCGGCAGGGGACATATTAGACCGATTTCAAGACCAACTTGTTCTTAAATTTTCAGACATGTTCATTCATCAGATGCCGTCTGCTATGGTTAATTCATACAAATCACTGGTTTTGAAAAGTTCTTAGTTGATCGATGGATCTGACTAATGTTTTAGTGACGGTTGTGTAAAGTCCGAACTATTGAAGGGATAAACAAATTTAATTAATTCGTCTCTGATTGATCTAAGTGGATAAAATAATAAGTTAAATTTAAGGGTTTATCCTGGCAGTGTAAACTGTTAGTATTCTTTATAAGAAAGTTGTGAAACAAAAATTATATTTTTTGTGTACATTAATTTTATAAACATGTACGAGAATCAAGATTACATGTAATACGATTATACGAATGAATTATAGTACGTAGTATATAATATATATTTATATAATATAATTATATATATATATATATATTATATATATATATATATATATATATTATATATATATAGACAAATAAGTTAATATAGATATAGCGACCTGTCTCTCTTCTGAAATTTGGATAATCTGTATATATTTTTTCCACCCTCTGAAACTAAAACAACATGTCATTCAAAAGTGTTTTAAATATATATTTTCGGTGTATATTTTCCCCCAGACGTGATAATTTTAATAATATGTGTTCGATTTACATTAAACTAACCAAGCAATTTATACAGGAGAAACACTATTCTAATTTGTTACCCAAAATCGTACCCGTTTTAAATGTCGATGGTTAACAACTCTATGAATGTTATATACAATAATAAACCTCTTTAACAATTTTGATATAGTTTTTTATGTCGTACGATGTACGTTTCAAATTCTAAGAATTCATCATCAGGTACATTTCTACTCGTATGATCAGTATATAATTTATTATTGTATATAATTTTATCAAACACTTTTTGAGGCTATAACAAACTGTAATCTAAGAATGTCATATCCACAGTACAAATAAAAGAAGATAAATTAAAGTTTGTAAACCATACATGACAGATAGATGCGTTTTTTTTTGAATTTATCGCAAACCTTTTACCTTAAATGCACCAGGCAAAACACATCACTTTCCATCATCAACAGATTATGGTTTCTACAGTTAACCCTGCAATAAACAATCAAAAGATGTTTGGAATCTTTTGACCAATGTAACTTACTTAGGAGAGTTAGTGTAATTTAAAATACTTTATATTTGTGTACTTTTTGGAATTAAAATGCTGTAATTTTTTGTTTCAGCAACAAAAATGGAACAATATTCACGCACTGACAAATTGGCTATAAAATATTTACACTTTTTAAATCTAAAATAAAAAACAAGTCTAACATGTATGATTCATATTTGAATTATGCCACAAATATAATTAACTTTTTGAATACCTTAATATCAGATCGTCTCTAAGAAAATAATGTTATACCGTGTCTCTAGAATTCTGTCATAGGACTATAACCTTCTCGTCACTTACTCGTTCAAATACATCCAGATACACAATTAAAGCTACTTCATGGTGTGGGTTTTACTTAATAACAAAAGTGTTCTAGCAGTGGGAGTTTCCAAAGATTATGTAGAGTTATCTTACTTTCCTTCCCATAGTCTTTTGCCGGAATTGATACCTTAATTAACTATTCAACTGCTTTTAATTAATCTTTTTAATACAAATAATTTGATTGCAATAATTAATACTAAGTAATGAAATTATGTAAATATTCTACTTTTATAAACATTATTAAGTAAATATTTTTAGTTTTTTTTACATGTTTGGCAATGCATTGATCATTTAGTTATCTAACTGAAGGTTGGTTAATGTATAATTCAAATCGAACTAAATATTTGCTAATAAGATTCACAATAATATAACCAATATTTGAAGCTTCATGACAGTGTATTTCACTTGTAATGGTCAAACCGCATGAAACTTCTTCGGTACTGGATATACGTAGGCAAGGTCAGTAGAGTCGCGTTGACCTTGAACTAGTTGCAGTTGCAGCGTTGTCTGGCCATACGCAGGCGTGCGTGACTAGGCTACTGGGCTGCCAGTAAATATAGATGCAACACGTGAACAATAATTGGACACTATCTTTTCTTTTAATTGAATCTCTTCTTCTTCAAGTGTAGCTCATTAATAGAGTAAACCTGATAATTCCAACAGATGAAGACTTAATAATGTGTATTTAGAAAATTATAGAACGTACGTATTAGTTGGTATATTAATTGTTTTAATAATGGGGATTTGTTTTAATAATAATGGGATTGCTTTCGAACATTTCAGGCGTTTGTATATTTTCATCTTTTGTCGTGATTTTCATACAGCTGTGGTGTGTTTTACGGGTATGACCAAAGTTGTATGATAGGTACGTTTGTTGATTAAAGGTGGGATCTGAACATATTTGGAACACCTTTTAGAGGCCCGCTACAGCTTTAGCGTTGCGGTGCCAACTCCAAGACTAGGAGGACTCTTTGCTGTTAAAAAAATGCTCTTTTGTTTACTTTATTTTAGAGGTTGCAAACATTGTTTATTAAACATTTCACTTTTGTTTGTAGATTATTTAAAACATGAAGTTATTTGAGCATTTGCAAATATTGACTCTTTTCTCCTCTAACACCAATTTCAACTACCCTTTATTTGCTGATTCATATCCTTTAGTCATAACTCCAAGACCTATTCTTCTTTTTTTTTAAATTAGAGTATATAATTTTTCTAAAGTCAGCGGAGATTTAAAACCTCATCAGATTTGAATTGCAGTTCGATACCTGCATTGTTTTCACCTTATGTAATTCAACTCTCCATTGAGTAAGACACATGCATTGATACCCAACAAAACAAAAGTATGGAAATCAGTCATTAAAAAACAGCTCCTTCGTAGACTAGTGAATATAGTCACGGCTCTGTAATTGAGAGATCACGAGTTCAAATCCCGGGGAGGTCCAATCAGACAGGAATAGCAGCGAAAGTGACTTAGACAAGCTAGCATAGCCAAGAGCAGAGGCTTAAAAAAGATAAAGCAGAGAGCACACAGTATAAAATCACGATACATGCAGATGAAAATGCAGATAGTTCAAACGGCAGTTATAAAAGAGCTGCCAGCTGATTTTGTATAAATAGTACTGTTTACTGTTGTTCCTTTCTTGAAGGGTATTATTTGAAGTACAAGATAAATATAATAAATACAGCAGTAAGGTAAAACATATACTATTACTTTGTACTTTAAAGTAAAACCTTATACTACTGCATTTCACTTGTCAGGATTTCCTTCAGTTCTATAAATACGACCCACTGTCTCAGGCATTACTGTGACCCATATATGTAGTCTTAAGTCTTTGCATTTTTATTAAATTTGTGCATTCACACATATATCTGTTACGTGCGGTATGTTAGCGTTTGTAATAATATATATATATGCTATTTAACGAAAACCATGATTTTCAAGCAAACGAAGCTGCCTAATTAATTTCAACAATTTAAAATATAATAACATGATAGTTTTCAAATAAATAGTTTTGGGGAAAAAACGTATTTAGTGCTACTTTTAAATACTGAGAACATTGATAACCACTGTGTTATTTATTCAACAACTTTATAAACGTGTTGAATATAATACGATATCATTAGTAATCACTTCAGGAATCATGAAATAATATGTCTTAGTTGTAGGACATCTTCTTCATGTTGTTTCTTAATGAATGAATGATAAAATAAAATATTAATTTTACGAGGCTAAATTAAGACCTCTGGGTCATTTCTTACACTTGTTTACCATGGCCTGTTGATCAGTTGTGAATAAAAATAGAAATACTTAATGTATTTTTAACTTATCAATTTAGAGTTCCATTTGATTACTCGATCGAGCTGAAATCTCGTATATAAACTCTAATACCAAGCTGTGTTATAATAATAATAATAGTTAAAAAAGAGGACGATAACTCAGTTAAACACACCAGCTATCTACTGTTGTTATTATTATTAGATGGATAGAGGTAATTAAATTTTTAATGTGAGAAGCTCACTGTAAAACCTTCTTGCAATAATGAAGCGTTATAAGAAATCAGTAAAATAAGAAACTACAGACCACCATAAGCTTCATAAATCATAAAAAGCGAAATAGTAATAATATATTAATAACAGTCATATCTAGGAAGAATAACTATAATTGTAACGGAAATATAATAAATAAAATATAGATATTACTCTAGTAATTGAACACAGAGTAGGCAATAATTACAAAATGCTATATTACTTTGGATTTATAATATCAAAACAGAAAATAAATGTTTTTGGCAAAAAAATGGTGACAAGACACACAATGGAAATAGAACTGTCAGATCCATAGCTGAAGTATCGGCAACATGCTGGAGAATTTCTGATTCAGACACCTTCTTTAATGAAAAGGGGTCAATGAAGTAGGATGAAGCCCACGCTGTGTCTAAGTAAAACGCCTCTCAGCCAGCCAGGCCATTCACTGAAGTCAAGTACGACTGGATACACCATTTCCCTCAATATGACAAGGATAAAGAACCAGAACCGTTTCAATAATAGAGTAAAAACAATGAAAATCGCTCATATTTTGTTTTCATTAATTGTAAACGTAAATTGCGTCCTTGGCATTTCACGTGAAGAAACTAATCTTAAGCTTTCACACGAAGTAAATTTATGTACGAAAGATATGAATTTGTGTAGTAAAATCCTCCAAAACTCATATATTTTTTAAGTTTTAATATGTATTTATTTTAAACTCACCATAACAGTTTTTATGTAAACTAATCAATAGTAAATTTTCATTAGGGTCTTTAAAAATACCACTTATATTAATATCATATAAATATAAAAAATCATTTAATTAAACATGTATTATGTGTCATATAAAGGTCATCAGAAATCTTGTGTGTCCAGTATATCAGATATATGCTAAGAAATTCCACTGACAAAAATATTAGAAGAAAAATACAGATAGAAACGGGCGGGGACTCAAGATGTTTATGACAGTATCAGATCTCTGCCACTGCACTAAGCGGAATGTGAAGTGCTACCATCTAAGCATTCAAATTGAATAAAACATTTCCACCATAAAAAATCCTTTGTAATGTGAAAACTGAACGGTTTAATTGATCGCAGAACATATTTCAGCAATTCAAGAAAACAAACTTAAAGGGTTCTTTAAAGTTCTATACCTTCGTGTCTAAATTTCAACGCCTTTTTCGTCCTTCTAACAATGCCGTAATATTTAATCTGTAAAACTAATCATCAGTTGTTTAATTTACTTTATAACAAACATAATAGATAACCAAAGTACTGTAGTATTTCTACAACAGCAACAAAATTAAACAAAACGTATCGTATATCCTTCAAATACAATTAATTGTAATTTAACATCTGTAATGAAAACAGTTTAATTGAAATTATCACTTCTCACGAAAAGATGCAAATAAATAATTGCAGATTGATAAAATTATTTGATCATAGAATTTAAAAATCTCGTTGCCTCTCTCTCTCAGAAATTATGTCATGTCCTTAAACAAGGTATTTTACAACACAAATTATATTCTACAGGTTAACAGTGAAGTGAATATAATTGCACTTGATAAGAGAATAAGCAGAGTTTTACTGTCCGTGATGCAGGCGACCTCTGCTGAAGGTCAGATTAAAATTATTGTCTTGCTTTCTACCGTTACAGAATATTTTCTTTTTCTCTTAAACCTGTTTATTTTATATTTTCGCTATGTGCATACTTGTAGGTACAATAAACATAAATTACCATGATGGGAAGAGTTGGTTCAATGTGAATGTTTAGTTTAGCTCTAGTTCACATTCCTTTTAGCGCAGCGTCTGGAATCTTACGCTGTCACAGACTTTAATCATGAAATCTGGAGTCACATTTGTTGGAAGCTCAAATGAATCTTTAACCGTTTTGTCACCGGAGACACCTAGATTACAAGATATAGTGTAATTTAGGTGAAGAGGTATTCTCATTCATCAGGCCCACAATTGATAAGGTTCCAGACGTTGATTCCAGAAGCAGATTCCTGACGCTGCACTAAGACGAAGGTGAACTGGAGTTAAACTCAACATTGCTAAGTATGATATGCTATTGTAGACAGTGAAGGTATCTAGGAAATGGACCTTAACACTCGTTAATGTACGTCAACAAATATGTAGCAGACACGAGAGCATCAGTATACCTTCGAATAATCAGTACACAATATTCATTGCTTATTTGTTTAATTAAGAGTTAGTTATTTTATGGCACATAAACGTCATCAGCATTTAAGGCTATAGTTATATTATACTGAGTGAAATATGAAACGAGCCGATCAAATTTATCTCACTATTATCTATGTCTTATCTTAGTCTTATCCTTATCTAAGATCTATGTCTCATCCTGTCTTATCTATTATTAGTGTATTTAATAAAATCTTACTCGTTTAATAATGATGAACATTGTAACCTTATTGTAACGTGTTTCGTATCATAAATCACGTACCATGAGATACATTTTGAGCAAAGGATTTCAAAGTGGTGAAATGTGCTATTTTGTTATTCGCCTTCTAGAGGTCTTAAGAACAATGTTAAACTTTAAACACGCTAACTGTCTTGTTTTTAGACGTAAAATTATGATTTGTCTTATCTGAAATATGTATCCAAAGCGTTTAAATACCTAATTATCGCATATTACAATGAGACAGCTCCCATAGTTGTATAACAAAGAGTAAGGTTGTAAATGTACATGAAATTTAACATTTTTTCTTATTTTGTTAAACCCAATTTCGTGTCACTATAGTCAACTCTTAAATTGTTGACATGGATTGCTTTCAGCACGTATACAAAAATTACCGAAGAATTTGCAAGTTTGTAATATAATTTCTATAAGTAAGATGACGTTAAAAGTATATAATTTATGAAACTATATTTAAAAGTCTCATTTCCTTAAGTTATTAATGATAAAAAAACTTTCCGAAGAAATAATTTATATAGATAAGAAAATACGAAAATACATTTTTGCTTTTTTGTGAAGTTATTTTGAAGGGATGTGACTGAAATTAAATAAATGTGAAACGCCATGATTACACTAATTTAAGTTCATAATTACAAATACAACATTAACAAATGTCTTATTTTTATAAATTATTTATGTTTAATATAGAGTTAAAGAGGAGCCAAAGTATATAACCGTAGAAGTCATAATAATGAGAGGTAAGTAGCACAAGGTCTAACTCGTGACTGTAACTGTGACGTCATTTGAGACTAGCAAGTAACCATTCTTTACTGTAACAGCAGAGTTATATACAGCAGAGATTTCGAACAGAACAAAACTCAAATTATAACTCATATTAACAGTAGAGCTAGTTTAATAATCGAACGTATTCTGTTCCTAATACATCAGGGACAATAATAATAGAAAATAACACAGTACTTGTAATACTGAGGAATTGACTTTACAGTTGACTAAATATTATTTATAATTAAAATAAAATTAAAGAGCCACTCAAAGTAAATCACTGGTGTTATGATTTAATTTGAACGCATTGTAACACTACTATTTTTTGTTTGAATTTTATTTTTGACGATAAAAGGTTTGAAATAATAACAAGATTTAGGATATTTGCCATAGTGATTGGTTAAAAAATTGTATAACAGAACGTTTCGAGGATTGGAATCTAACTTCTTCGTCAGGTGGAGGAGGTATTAATACATATAAAAATAAAGAACAGAAAGACCTTGAACCCTTTTCCCCTTTTTTCTTCATTCTATACTTTATTTTTGTATGCATTAATACCTCCCACCCCCTGACGAAGAGGACAGATTCAATTCCTCGAAACGTTGTATTTACGTTTTGTAACGTATAACGATGGTAAATGTTCGAAATCCTGATACTACTATTCTGTAATAATCTTAAATTTTAAACATAATTATTTTCATCAGTGACAATTTATAGTCACAATGAAAGTCCAATCATTACAATACACTGTGCGAGTATCAATGGCTTTCTCTCAGTCGTGTTTGCTATGATATTGATTGAAACCAAGTTATAATGTCTTGACAATCACTATTTAATCTGTATAAAATATTACAATAGAGAGAATAATACATATTAGAGTGATTTACTAGAAATTTTCAAAACACAAGAAATCGCAAACAAAGGATCCAGTCTACAAGTCCACAGTTGTAACTGGTTGACATTTGTTCTACGACACTCAAAGGTTGACAACAGTTTGCCGGTTCAGAGTTGGAAGTTTATGTTGTTTACCGAAGGCTACCATGATATATTCTTGACATCAAAACATCCAAACGGTGGTTCATGTTTATGTAATAACGTATTTTACATAGCCTATAAGCTGAAAAGCAGTAAGCAAGGAAGTAAATTAAGATAATTTTAAAGAGTTATGACCTTATTTAAAGCAATAATTAGAGGAAATCTTCACTATTTGTCTGAAATACTTCTATTGTCCTACCTACTTCTTGTTATAATTACTACTTCTTATATCTTATCCAATGTAACTTAACCTAGCGTAACCTAACCTAACCTAACCTAACCTAACCTAACCACCACGAATGGTGGTGGAATTACGTCAAATGGTGAACGAACTTCAAACTTTCAAAACGGTCATTAGTATAGATATAATATAATTATTTAAAGTTAACTCCAGTTCTTCAAAGTTAACCAGGTAAAGGCGTGAACATAGAAATCTCATTTGGAAACCCTTTTCTCTATGTGGTTCAATGTCACGGAATTATAGAAAAGGATGCGACTTCTACTCGTAGCAAAGTGGACAGACTACTGTAGTCACTAGAGCGCAGAGCAACAAGTTCCACAAACAGGCTCTGTTTGCTTCCAGGAATTCTAACCGTGATTCCTCTAGGTAACGAAGATATTAGGCCCAAAATCACCAAGAGTTCCGCATCTCTAGATGAGAAAGGATCCTACGTGCAGACGAGAAGAGGAAGTTGATGGCCTTAACATTTCACTTATCAGGGAACGTGAGCCAACAGTGAGTGGTTATTTCGCTATTGCCTTTCCCTGCAGTGTATAAACCAATCAACATGTACACTCATCACCTTAGCTGAAGTTACTATGAAGAGCAATTAAAATGCAAAATGCAACAGTGAGATAACCTTTCCGGTTTAGCCGGAAGGTAGCTAGATTACATGTAGATGTACGTGTGCTAGATGTGTGTAGATTATGAATGTTGATAAGAGTTATTGTAATGAATGAACCTAAACAACACCAATAAAGATTTGCTGGTATTTTAACATAATATTAATAAATACTGAAAGTTACTGCTTTAACTACTAAACTACTTTATATACACTACATTATATTATGTTCTCTCTAAAAATTAGGAGTTTCTGAAAATCTATGTTTACTTATTATGGTCTTAACTTAACTAATATTATGCTATAAAAGAAAGAGGAAAACATGTAAATGATTGATCTTTAGTGCATAATAACTATGAGTAAGTTGTATAAATCCAAATAGTTGATTAATTTCATTTTTTTAGAAGTAGGAATCGTGCTTTCAAGTGATAATTAATAAAATCAAGGCATCAGGTTTGGTTAAATTTGAATAACATTACTAAAGTTATCGAGTTCACTTGTTTTGCTGGTTTGTGTATACCTCTCAAAATTGTATACAGCTCTTCAAACCTAATGAGTTATTAAGGTATTTATAAGAACAATACCTCAATCGCATTTTATTCTTAAATTTTTGGAAAATAAACATACAGTTAGCAATTCATAGGATATGAATAATGATTAAAAGCATATTAAGGTTTAATATTCGAGATCTCAATATTTTGTGTATTGTAACTTAAATATAACTAGAATACTAATAATTGTTTTATGCATTGTAGTTTTTAACACGTTATGTGATATAATGGTATAGATTACAAATTTACAATCACGGGTATATTTAAAATTTATATATTAACTTTCTATATCTGAAAAATGTTCTAACCAAAACCATCATGCCACTATACTCATAGTTTTTTTAATTTAACGTGCATTGGCACACACGCGTAGTAGCGTTGTTTATGGGTAATTAAATACAAGATGCCTTGTTTGTAGTATATTTTATCATTAAATATACTTAAATTACATCAAGTTAAAACTACTTTGTTTCAATTTTATGTTTGCCGATGGAAGGATTGTGAAGGAAACAGGATTTTCCGGACATTTGGCATTGTTCAGTGATAAAATACAATCAGTAACACTACGTTTCGAGATCTGCAATCTGATCTCTTCATCATATGAATGACCAACCTGATACATGTTAATACAATTTAAATTTGCTTACTAGTACAAGTGAATGTTATGATCCAAGATGGTCAGTTGCTACCAAACTTAGTTATAACCTATTGTAGACAAAACTAATCAACATTGGTCATTGATATATAGATAAGATATTACAATACTCGTGTATATATATATATATATATATATATATATATATATATATATGAACATACAGTAACAGTGTTTATAAAAAAGTTCTGATTTAATAATTCACATTTTCATTTTAATAAGAGCATGTTTGAGAGGTAGTGCGCATGGAGGTAACACATAACATGGTTTTTATGCGTGTTACAACACTCTGGTATAACTTTTTATTTTATACTAGCTTGTAGTTATTTGTTTGGTAGTTACTCATCTGAGGAAGAGATCAGATTGCAGATATCGAAGTATAGTGTTACAGATTTTCTTGTATCACTGAACAATGGCAAATATCCGGAAAAAGTAACGTTTCCTTCACAATGCTTCCATGGTTAAAAAAATTGTGGTTGCCTGTAAAGTCGGTTTTACGGGCGAAGATTTTACGTGACAACGTCTTTTTCTCGGTAGAATATTTATTGATATGAATATACATACAATACATTTTGATCCTTCAGTAGGTAGCTTGTCTGGGTTTCTATAAGATTTAAATATAGCTTATAAAATTAGGGGGTTGAGCGTCATAAAATAAATGCTCCACCATGCTTACAGATCGCATCAAAAGCATCATAGTGCACTCCATACAACACCTGATGAGGCAATGAAACTGCCACTCCACCTATTTATAAGTGTCTCTGATGTCGATACGATGTAAAGGTTCGTTTTGAGCTACTTCGTCGCCGAATTGTTTTGGATTTCTTTAGACTAACATAACTCCAGATTCCAGGCGTTAAGTCTGAGAGCGTCTGATACCAGACGTTGCAATAAAAGGAAGGTTAACTAGAGAAAAATTTAACATTAAAACTGATAATACTCTTTATACCATAGCTACGTATTCATTACGTTACATTTTGTGGTGAAATACACAAAAGTTCCTTTGCGCTTATATTTAATGTCACTTTGTTTAGTATTTCTCTGCTAGTGTTGGAATCGATCTTGTATAGTACGATCTTTTCTTCTGGCCCCTTTACATCCGTGTAAACTCCAATAATTATATGGTATCCATGATTCTAAATCTCGGTTGGTTCGATTTTTTTATTGTTTCCTAGAGCTTGGAATTATTTAAGGTTCCAGAAACAAAAAAAAATTATGGTTGCCTGTAAAGTCGGTTTTACGGGCGAAGATTTTACGTGACAACGTCTTTTTCTCGGTAGAATATTTATTGATATGAATATTATTAAATTGCACAATAGGAACAAGGAATTGAATGAAAATAAGAATTGCACAAATTTTAACTATAGAAATATATTTTGTTTACTAAAACATTGTACATAATTTGAAATTAATTAAAATTTGTTATTGTAAATGGTAAAGTTGAATAAAACATTTACTAAAATTGGAATTTGAAATTCTTGCTAAACACAGTTAAATTCTAACTCCGCGCGTGGTGATTGGTCGGTTTAGTTCGTTTGTTTGGTCGCACTGTTATGACAGGTTAGAGGTTATAATTTGTTATTTTAAATGTTTGACTAGCAATACGCGCTGTTTCTTCTCAATCGACTGAATTACGATTGATTGCAGAGTGATTTAAACTAATAATTTACTTAACACTATCAACATTTGTCAATAGTATGACATAACCTATAAACTCAGTTTCTCAACTTTTGTGTCAATCTAACAATTAATCAATCAATCATAGTTTACGATAATGAAACATCAGTGTACAATTATTTACCTTTATTGTTGTAGTTGTTGTAAATGACGAATCTAAGCACTCCACATTTTCACGAATAAACATAGTTATCTGCTTTATCCCGTGCGGCGGACCCACAGTTATCTGCTTTATCCCGTGCGGATCCCGTGCGGCGGACCCACTGGACGGGCATCGTAACGTTACCGGGCGTTACACTTTTTCATGAGTGACTCCGAGCCGCAACCTAATTTAAGACGTTGTCACGTCAAAAACACTTTTAATTGAAGAATTACATCACTGAGTAAACCAAGCAGATAAAGTATTGTACCATAACACCTAATTTTAGTAAATTTGTTAGTTTATCCTATTGGTCCTTAATAATAATTTAAGTTAAAATATTTGTATCTTATCACTTCGTTATAAAATGCTGCTTATCATTATCAAAAAATCTTTTTTTATTATTCTTCACTAACTTTTATTAGATTAGTCATTTTCAAATTGATTTCAGTATGCATGAATAAAGACTTCCAAAAGACAAACAGAGTATTTGGCAAATAAGCTTGAAAAAACTTGTATTATCTTCAAAAACTTATTTGCCAAGTTTGTTATTGATTTGGTGGTAGTAACTTGGTTTATTATATATGACTATATAAATGAAACATACAAATCGGTGACTAGTGGCTATACTGAGTGAAATTTCAAAACAATGTTAAAAAAATTGAATGTTATTCAAATTAGGAGGAACAATTTTGAAAATTCTATTATGGTGCAGAAAGTTTAAAATTATATCCCTTTAAAAATTTTTAAATAAAACGAAAAAATAAAATTTCTTTACTTGGTTCTTATTTATTTGACAAATCTTAATTTTTGCTCGAACTCACACATAGTTTTAGTAACTTAAGTTTGACGGCGCCCTTTTTCCAATTTAAACATGAAAATTTTTTCTTTTTGCTTTGACAATGTAAAAAAGTAAAATTTCATGAATAAAATATCCATTTAGCATTGTTATAGTAAAAACTCTAAACTTATATAGCTTTGAATAAGCTATAACCTTTGACTATATTTAAGTCGGGTTCACTAATATGAAGATATCTCTCTGGTGATGAAAGAAACGTACGAAGCGGTCGTCAACCCAAGACCTGGGACCCGGACACAAACTTTCGCCTTCAGCAAGGACAGTAGCTGCAATGACAAGGTGTGAATGGCAAGTGTCAATGTGAGAAGGTGACGAAAACCACTCTTTCTCTACTTTCTCATACATCATTGAACTTGCAAGATTCTTCTGGTTATAACAACAGGTCAGGAAGTCACTGTTAAATAAATTAACAGAAAGATACACGAACAGAATTGAATTATTGGCTGAGCTTTGTCGAAGCAAATCTCTTATGGGAATGCAACAATTTTCGTTTCTGTCTGTCCATCTGTTTGTCCACACGATATCTCGAAAACAAACTGGATTATAGACTAGAAATATTGCAGGAAGCTACGCTAAAATATAAAAGGAACGATGAGTTAGATGATTGTGTTTTTCACTACATGGGATTTGGCTGAGCGTTAGCGAATATTTTTATATTGTTTTTATGGATAACCATGATGGCAACAGAAAATGCTGGATAAATACATTTTACATGTGACAATCAAATGGAAATTCATAGAATTAAAAAAAAATAGATTGGATATCAATGTTAAAATACGGTGAGAATTGAAATTGAATTCTATTGCTGAGCGTTATTTTGTCTATCATTCAGTGGGCTAACTCAATATCTTTTGTCCGCCGCGGCCGGGGAGATGTAAACGTTTCTTTTCAGTACGATTGAAGTACGACCGCAGGACATGTTAAAACCAGATGACCTATAAAGATTTGAAATTTTGCATGCAACTTTGGCAAAACACGTGGTGTGGCGTAGCCTACTCTTACACTGTTTACTATTTTTAATATAAGAGATTGACGAGTTTACCTAATATTTAATGGCATATCAGTAAAGAAATGTTGTAACGGTTAAGACCCTATATTTTGGTCCTACTTGAAGATGAAGTAAATTATAAATAATTTTATTTCCAATTATGACAAACTTTTACAATATAGTGCAATTTACATGGAAGTTTACTGGCCACTTTTGAAAATAATGTGATTAGGTTAAAGAAAATAGCATTGTGCGACCAAAGTAAAAATTATGAGTCTAACATTAACGGAAAAACCATGAACTTATATATACCGCGTTCCGCAGTAGCTGTATGTTAAAAAATAAAATCTTATGATGAACACCTTGCAAGTTATAACTAAATCTAAATAGGCTCTAGATACTACTGTCAACTGAAATTTAACAGTATGGCAATAATAAACAATATGACTGTAAAAATAATCATGAGAGAACATGAAATAAAAAACTTAACATCCTGCTTAGACAAAACCCAAGTAAAAGCGATTTTACAAAATGTTTTCGAAGAAACACTATTCTTTATTTCAGTTGGCAGTTGAATGTAAAATTTAGAACCCAAGTAGTTAATAAATTAATGAAATATTGACTTATTTACTTTGGGGAGCCGAAAGTTTTTTCTGAGAACGTCGCGTATTATAATACAAGTTATTGTTTCCCCTGTTTCCATTTCTGTTAAAAAAGAGCATAAGTACCTTAAAGATAAAGAGATTCTAATTGGTAAAATACGCATTTCTTAAAAAAAGAGGGAAAGAGCTTTCTTTTTTTAGTTTGTTTAAATTATACGCAAATAATAGTTTTGTGTTACCAATTTTTCTATCAAATAATTATATGTAACACTCCATCAAGCCAATCCGAGCTGTTGGAATGAAGCGTATGAATTACGATGGTTTTAGGAAAAAAACAATCATAATTTCCTCTTTCGGAGATTAGTTCTGGAACCATCAAATACAATGCACTAGTGTTGAGCTACATGATGTAAATGTTAGTTTATAGGATGTTACTGTGACCTGTATTTCAATAAGACATTTGTTTTCTGTGAGTTTTGAGTCGTAAATCTAGATACATTTTATGATGCTCTTTGATTCTGGAAATTCATATTATAATGAGTAAATTAACTATGCTTTAAAGAATATAATTTAAAATAATTACTTATTATTTGGATATATTTACTTATATATTTAGTGATTATTATAACCTCAATTGTGACTCCCGAATTGAAAATGATATAGACAGAACAACCATAGGGAGGCTGAACGAATAGTCGAAAAAAAGTAATATACTAACAGGGTTTAGACAAGCAACTCGATAGATTTTTGAGATGGCCTTCAGATCATGATTAAATGAAAAAAGTGCTTGTGATCGTAAAATGATTAGAAATACGTTCTCCATGTAGATCACTACCATAAGGTTTAAATGTGGCAACCAAAGATAGTACCAACAAGAGCATATTTGTAGTTTACCTTTGAAGCGTAAATTGATTTAAAAGTCATAAATTATATTTAAAGCTTAATGTAACTTTTTTGGATTGCAGATATTAATTTTCATCACACCGTGGGTTTTTTTTAAGTTTTCGTACGTTTAAACGTTATATTGTAATCGATTTTGATTTAAGTTTAAGAAACTTCTACAATTAACTTTTTATGTTACGTAAACAGGTTTAAGGTGATCAATTTTAGTTAATACTCGGTTTTACGTATAAAAGATTGAGTAATTTGAGTCACACTACCTAACAAACTTATCATATAATTAAATAACTAACAATAATTATCATATAATTAAATAACTAACAATTCATTAGTATATGTTATATATAATACATATATACTAATATTTATTTTATTTTATTTTACTTTTAACCATATACATTTTGTATTAAGTTTTGCTCAGCTGATATTTGTTTTAAATTGTCGATTCACACTTGATGATGGCATCTTCGATGTCGAAAGGCCTCGTATTAAAATATAAAAAATTGTTGGAGAATTGTGAGTTTTCTTTTATAAAATAATAGAAAATTGATATTTCCAATAAGAAGAGCTCCTCCTCCGTCACAGAATTGTGAAGTATAACATAATTGAAACGCAAAAATAAAAATAATCTTAAAATAAATGTCTCTCCTGTAAGCTGTAGTCTCGTTCCATCAATATATTGTACTTGCAAAACTTTTATTTAGATGAGTCCGCAACGTGACTTCAGCATCAACTTTTTGTGTAAAATCCTCACAGACCATCACTCAGAGGAAACAGTAAAGTTATAGGTTTCGTGTTGAGAGATTTACAGACGGATACACAGACAGATACATATTTCCGGTTAACTAAAATTCTCACAGATCATCACTCAGAGGAAACAGTAAAGTTATAGGTTTCGTGTTGATAGATCAAGAGGAAACAGTAAAGTTATAGGTTTCGTGTTGAGAGATTTACGGACGGATACACAGACAGATACATATTTCCGGTTAACTAAAATTCTCACAGATCATCACTCAGAGGAAACAGTAAAGTTATAGGTTTCGTGTTGAGAGATTTACGGACGGATAAACAGACAGATACATATTTCCTGTTAACTAAAATTCTCACAGACCATCACTCAGAGGAAACAGTAAAGTTATAGGTTTCGTGTTGAGAGATTTACGGACGGATAAACAGACAGATACATATTTCCGGTTAACTAAAATTCTCACAGATCATCACTCAGAGGAAACAGTAAAGTTATAGGTTTCGTGTTGAGAGATTTACGGACGGATAAACAGACAGATACATATTTCCGGTTAACTAAAATTCTCACAGATCATCACTCACAGAAAACAGTAAAGTTATAGGTTTCGTGTTGAGAGATTTACGGACGGATACACAGACAGATACATATTTCCGGTTAACTAAAATTCTCACAGATCATCACTCAGAGGAAACAGTAAAGTTATAGGTTTCGTGTTGAGAGATTTACAGACAGATACATATTTCCGGTTAACTAAAATAAAAGATTCGTTCACACTCAGCTTTATTAATAACTTGTAATTTTAACCAAAAAATAACCTGAGCATATGTTATAAAACATGAAGTAATTAAAATAAAAAGTAAAAGGATAAAACTCCTGAAAAGAAAGAGGAGCATAATCATCTACCAGTCGGTGGCGTAAAGCCGATTTAAAAAGTGATGTTTGACGTGGAAAAAACAATTGCGAAAATTACAAATGGAAATAACAATTCAAAAGCTGCAGCTGCACGAAAAGTGCAAAATGTTTTGTTTGCGATCTACAATACCGATGACATTTTAATTAGTATTTTGATCACACTGCACACACAATTTATCCATTTTGAGCAACGCCGTGAATTTTATGAACGCTCTATACACACTGATCTGTTAATGATTTGCTTTGATATAATTTCAGGCGTCAGCTCCAACACGTCGCGTAGCGTCGTCGTCTATAAACAAAATGTTGCACACAATGTTTTAATGAGCATCAGTTTGAACGGTAACACGAAGGTAGGTTATTCCACATATTTCACCTTTATTATCATGCCTAAATTTGACGAATTGTTTCACAGCCGAAGGAAACATAATTGAATTGGTTTTACAAATCAGATTTAAAAATCTAATCCAGTCATTCTAAGAAGCTCTACTCATATATGTGAGATATGTTATAATCGAGTCTCTTAATAACAACATTATTTAATAGACAAATGTTCATTCAAATTAATTATCCCAGGAGTAGAAAAATAGCATATTGTCGCACAATGGATTTAAGGTTTTTCAAAATAAATGGAAACAGTTTAATGCCTCCACTGAACAATTTTTATTAGAACTATAATAAAAATATCCAGCAATAGATGTTCAGAAGTTTCAAAAAACCCCAATTGATATTTGTATTTTTTGTCCATCAATAAAAATTACAAAATAATTAAATTTTATTATTTTTATTAATGAAATGAGCTATAACTCTACAGTATAGGCTGTTTCGATCACCACAGGATTGTTGTTATTATATCCAAGTAACCCAATTCTCGCTGGCTGACCGGGAACCCTTGAGTGGTTTATGTAAATAATTCTCTAACCGAGTCCGAAACGCATAACGAAATGTTTAATAATTAGGAACGTGGCGCATCAGGAATAAAAACTCTTCTGTTCTGTAAATTTATTCTCAAAATTTTATACAAAATCTATACTCGGTAAAGAACCGCTTTTTGTGTAGTACAATCATGAAACTCATTTCGCTGAATCGCTAGTCTGCATTATTTATGTTTTGTACTGCCGACCGAAACAGTTTCATTCTGCATTGATATGATTAACGGACATTTTTCAAATTTGTGGTCGAAAACGTAGCCTTATTACACATCTATGGGATCTATTCCCAGACAGTCAGTTTGCAGTCCATCCCCTCCTCTTCCATGAAATTTGAAAATCTCTTAGTACCTCTTAAAACCTATCCCGACCTCTTTAGTGTAGGGACCTCCGTTTGGGTTCATCCACCCGAAAATTCTCTCTTGATCTGGTTCAGTCTGATGGACGTGATCACCGTGGCACCATCATCCACATAACCATGGTTTCTTATTACGTCAAAGAAACCATAGATTGTAATAAGTTATAATATGCAACGGTACGATAAAACAATGTAATAAACGCTTCTTGTATTTTTACATGGATGAGTTATACATCCGTTTCCGGTACAAGTGTCGTAACTAAATTGGCATGTCTCAGACCCGGAGTCAAATCTTTCAAGATATGTTCGTATTTGATTTTACGCATTAAAATAGTTATTCAGCCAAAAAATTCTTTGTAACATATGGGTATAATATATAATTAAATATTAACACAGTTAACTTATTACCTTTTCTTTAATTTTGTTATTAAAGCCTTATGTGTGCACGTGCCTGATCCAGCAGTATTTCTTGCATTTAGTATGAGTTAATATCTTGGTTTAAAGCTAATTAGGTTTGAGTTGTTTTAGGCAGGTTCATGCGTGATTTCTTCTGCTAGAAGGCGAGGGACGATAGGACTCCCAGTAGTAAGAATTCCAATTATTATGTAAAAAAATCAGTATTTATATTTCGAAATTATTGGGGAGCTTAATGCTATTAGAAAGGATATGAAAGAATTCCTCTATTTAAGAATAAAATTAAGGTTGGGACTATCTTTGAAGAATGAAATTTAAACGATTAAGTCAACCTGCAATTCGTCTGAAACACCTTCTGTATAATCAGTGCAGTATAGTACACGAATTATTATTACAAGCTCCAAGAGGCTAAATTGTTCTTTTATTAATGAATACCCTCGACTTCGGTAGACAGCATCATCCGTCATCAATCTCCGGAGAAATCTCTATTCTAGGCCATTCTAGAGGCCAGCGTCCAGAATCGACCCTGGAATAGAATCTGCACTCTTATACTCTGAAGGCTAACAAGGAAATCTGACTAATGCGTATTAAATTAGCAAGCATTGAATAATGAAGGCGTCTGGTAGTTCTTGATTTGTAAAGACACACAAGTATTACAGGTAGTCAGTATCTTATCACTATGTTTACTATGCCCTTGGACAGTGCAAGATCTGTGCAATTGGTACCGTGATCGTTAGGCAAGGATAAGTAAGATCTAGTTGTGTTGTACAATTCGTTGCCAGACTTTCACTACTTAAGTGGAGAATAGGATTATGGGCTCTCGCCATTGTTACAAATTCAACGTAAATAAGATTCAGCAGTAGGATTTCGCTACCTTGAGGTGATCCTTCACGAAATGGAGTATAATCAAGGTTATCTAGCCTTATCAGATCGTAGAAGATTGGCATATCTTCTGTTCCTTCATAGAATCGTGAATAGCCAGATTGACTGCCCAGAATTCCTAGAATGTTTCCATTGCTAGGACATAATTTCTATACTCTTAATTTCTTTCTCGTTAATTATAAACCTGCCATCATATGTATTTACAATTTAAAATGCTGTATTAGCTTGTATAAATAAATAAATAAGACGTTTCGATAATTTGTATCTGTCCTCTTCTACAGGTGTTAAATACTAAATTATATGAGTAATCATGCTTGTTTTTATAACGCATCATTGTTAATTTCACGCTTGAAGGGGACGACAAATAGTAGTTCCTTAAATGTAAATGCCATGATTCAATTTTTGTAACATAACCATGGCTAATATCCCTAATCCTGTTGTCTCGCATAACTCTTGTAACCGTAGAGTTTGTTTCCTTTTTCGCTCTTTGTAAATCAGTAAAAATAGTTTGATTTTACAGAATTAAGTATCCTTGATATTATTTTGCAATCAGTGTTACGTATTAGGTACGGTATATTGAAACATCCCTACATACCACGATATATTTGTAGTAATGATTGGCAAGAGCTATATGAGTAGCCAAGATACTGAACATATATAAAAATGAAGTGAGCAAAAAATCTCTACTCGAATTTAAACAACGCAGAAAATATTGATCAGATTTTTTTTGATATGCTACTAATGTACGTTTACGAGTTTTCAGGCGCTATTGAATTACAGAATTATTGCTATATTTTATCAGAGACTAGTTCCATTATTATTAATGTTAGTTTTTATTATATAAAAGGTTGCTATTAGCGAAATAAACAAAATTGAAAATGAATTATATTCTGGGTACAGTAAATTTTAATAAATCAGTACCGGAATCGGGTAACGTATTCAATCTCGGTAGGTCAATAATATATTCTTTACATTAGTTTCCGCTTTTTCATTTTTGTTTGTTTGTAAGACTTACCTCACAAATTCATTAAAAGAAAACTAGAAACATTTAATATAAATTTGGTTGATCTAGTATAGTGGAAAAAGATAAAAATAAATAAGATGTAATAATTAATAAACTAAAAAAATTTTAGTAAAGTAAATTTCTATTGACGTGGTTTTTTAAGTAAAGATGTATACTAAATAAAACAAGGAAACCCCTCTCTCGCTACGATTGTAAATCATACACGATGTACTAATTGATAAAATACTAAGAAATATAATTGTTAAAACCCTAGTTTCCTATATCAATTACAACAGCTCATTTAAGATTTGCTTTTAGTGGATGTGTACAGACTGACCTAAATTGGGAGGAGATTTAATTAGGCGGTAAGTTTGTATCGATACGGGCTTCCATCAGTGGCTAGGGTTACAATCAATCTAGGGACATAAAGCTATCCATATACTCCATTAATAGTTGACAGATTGTCAAGAATTGTTTATGAAAATATCCATCAATTATTGAATCAGTTCTTTTTTATATGAAATGTGTTTTAATTTAAAAAACATTCTTTTATTATTGTAAGCTATTCTCATCACTAAGTAAAGCTGTAAGGCTCTCAAAGCTCTAAGAAGCAATAACATTTGAGTGAAAACCCGTTTCTAATTGACCACTATTAAGAAACACGTATTATCGTGTTCGTACATTGATAAATATTTAAGAACTCAGTACGTTCTATAACAAAGTTGAATGATTTGAGAGCACGTCTATTTCTAATCGATCACTATTAATAAACACGTATTATAACATTGATACATATTTGAGAACTCAGTACGTTCTATAACAAAGTTGAATGGCAATGGTGTGAAGCAATAGCATTCTTGAAGCTTATGCTTCATACATTAATGCTCTCATACATTATTGAGAGCACGTATTTCTAATCGATCACTATTAATAAACACCTATTATAACATTGATACATATTTGAGAACTCAGTACGTTCTATAACAAAGTTGAATGACATTGGTGTGAAGCAATAACATTCTTGAAGCTTATGCTTCATACATTAATGCTTTCATACATTATTTGAGAGCACGTCTATTTCTAATCGATCACTATTAATAAACACGTATTATAACATTGATACATATTTGAGAACTCAGTACGTTCTATAACAAAGTTGAATGACATTGGTGTGAAGCAATAACATTCTTGAAGCTTATGCTTCATACATTAATGCTCTCATACATTATTTGAGAGCACGTCTATTTCTAATCGATCACTATCAAGAAACACGAATTATAACATTGACGGATTTCTAAGAACTCAATTCACAGACGTAGATCTATCAAGTCAGGCAATAAAAATATTATACGTCTGAATTCCATGCACACAAGTGTTTGATGGAAAATAAGAATGTATCTCTTACTTTTAAATATTTTAAAAACACGATATATAAATAGACAAATCACACAAAATATAATAAACTAGAAGAGAAACACCAACATTAAACGGGTTGTACTATATAATTTAAACAGGCTTCCGTGGAGCATGCTAATTATTTGCAACGCGACTCATTCCAGTTTGAAGGTCTAGCATTCAAGATTTATCTTCTAATGGGAATGACGTTTCCAAACGCATTCCGAGAACCAGTTTAAATTATATATTACTGGTCGTATGTTTTGTTTGCTAATTTACTCATGATGAATTTTAAGTTGAATAAAAAGTTCCTCTGTATTTTTCTGTAAACCATTGTGTTTGGGCAGTGTAAAAACAAAACTACATTTGTTAAAGGAAAAGCACAACAATGAAACGTTTCACTTACAATTCATGTTGTGTCATTGATAATGATACCTCATATTTCATGTCAACTTTGTGTGTGTTGTATAATTTGACATGTTGAGTTGAATTGTTTTGTGATTTTCCTTACAAGAAAGTTATTTGTAAGTACCATATAACAGATTATATTATTGTATCACTATTTAATATAGCCTAATATACCAATCCAGTAATTAAATTTATTTGCATAAATAAAATTTTGCTCGTCAATGCATCCTTAAAGACTGTTATTAAAAGAATTTGCGTACTCCTAATGCTACAGTGTGCGTGCTCTTTCTTTTTATTTGAAATATTTACCATTTTTAATAGGATTGATATTAGCAACACCGCAAATAGTAATTTTAGTTAAAGGTAAAGAAAAAATTCAGCAAATCCGACCTCAAAAGGTTAAAAAATTACGCTGGTTTAAAGTTTTAAACATTCACAATGTAGGTTGAATATTTTTATATTGGCTAAAGTTGTGAAAGTTTAGCTTAGTAAACGAATTCTGGAATAGTTTTTAAGGTAGTTAGTGACTCTTCACATCCTATGGAGAATGGTCTACAAGGAGTTCGAAATACAAATAGACGTAAGCATAACTTAAGATATACATAATTTTACAGTGTAATGTAAATATCAACTAAAGTGAAAGCCCAACCTAAAAAGAAAAGCTTTTTATTATAATAACCGATCAGAGTTTTCTCATTATCATTAATCTCGAATTTAAAACCCCTTTCAAATCAAATCATACAACATAGAAAGTTATGAAACAAGTAAGAATTCGTAATTTAGGAAAAATATTTCTCAAAATATTGTTGAAACGTTCGGTCTTTATGAAGAAGAGGTTCGGTAATTTCACTATTGTGGCTGGAAATAATAGAAATTGATATAAAAACCGCCAAATATGACAACGCTTCACATAAAGTACGCCTGGCCATGACAAAGCGCTCCCTCACCGAGTGTGTATTGATGTTCACAAAGGTAAATGAATTAGAGACAGAACAGGCCTCTCTATTTTATGCTCAAAATAAATTACTTTCACTTTTTGTGATCTATAACCAACTACGTTACCCTTTTCCGAGTTTAAAAGTATATTTAACAACATATGAGTGTTGGACTGATATACAACTAAAGCCATGCATTTCATTTTGTAAATCTTCATAAGTAATATCATTAATCTTATTAAGTAAAATGAATTGAAGAATGTGTTGCTAAGCGCTAATATTGAAAACGGCTGGATGAATTGGGCTATTTATTTTTTAATATTCGTTGAAAACTGAAGAATATTTATAAGAAGAGAAATATTAAAAAAACATGGAAAATTTTGATATTCTGAAAAATTGTAGTACCTATTTTCATAATCCAAATTCAACTAGTTGTTGACACTTGTCTCACACACTGTTGTCTCTTGGGAAATACATGAGTTTTTCAGTAAACTTTTATCCAAGTTTTGAAGTCCAGAATGTCAGATGATAAAATTGTATTAATTTCAAATTTATCAAACCTTAATTACTGGTTTTAACGAGTTCTGGATTTCTTTTATTGTGTATATACGGGTGAAAATATTCAAACAAACGATAGCACTAGAAATTTGATGGACTGGAAGTCGACCGTTTTAAATGGTTTCTTTCCGAAAACCACGTATTTATTTATTACATTGATCGGGGAACAAAACATTTTCTTTATCGGAACATAAAATGAACTGTAACTACGGCACTAAAGATATCTCATACCGGAAGTACATACCAGTGCTAGTAATATTCTCTTTTTGATCCAATTAGTTCTTGTAAACCAATATATTTATATATGTAATTTCTTGATGATGGCAATATAAACTGTAGGACCATGAATGAATTAGACCGGAAGTGGATTTAAACAGCTAGAACTGACTCTTTTTGACCGAAGTAACTTTTTAGTTCTATGTAAGTATATATATTTTCTTCGTCGTGACAAAATGGCAAAGTATAATTATGTTAAGTTAATTAAAATAGACGAAATTAGATAATTTTTGAGCGGATTTGATTGTCGTTGGTATATATTTTCATGATCGGGGCACAAGGCAAACCCAAGTAAAGCTCTGGACATAACACCTTAGACAGAAAGGGAATTTATACAGACGGAAGTTGATACTTTTAGCCCGAATTAGGTTTTTAAGATGTATGTATATATTATTTCATGCAAAAAACATAAAATAGACCCACCTAAACCTGAATTTAACTTTTGAATCTCTTCAGGTAAATAATATGTACCTCATATATTTATACTGTCCACTTCTGTGTGAATTATATGTTTTTGCAGATCATATAATACTTTATAAATGCTTTCACTGAGAAGGCAACGCCCTTTGATTTTCATAATGACGTGTGAAGCCACGAGTACTGCTAGTTAAACATAATGGTTTAAATTCAAACGATATTTGAAAAGTTCAGTTTGATATAAGGCTATACATGGGACAGATTTTCGGTGTTGCTCAAACAGTGGGATCTATATAAAAAGATTAAATAAAGAACTCTATCTAAACATCACGTAAATAAGAATCAAAATCTCGGACAGGACAGTTCTTTAAGCACCTAATGTTGAATTTAAATATTAGAAGCAGTATTAGAAATTAGTAATTGGCTGAGCCTTAACGAACTGTATCACTCGAACTGATCTATGGAATTTCATTTCTTCATGAAGTTTCATTTCCATATGAGAAACACCGAGTTGATAGTGCATGTCACTCAGTGGTAACTAGAGGTGCCTTAGCAAATAGTATTCATTGGTATTATTATTTGGTAACCATGATGGCAACGAGAAAATATCTGAATGAATAAATAGGTATACAAAACTCAGTATAGCCATAGGAGATGTGAGATATTAACAAATGTAGCATAATTATCCCAACACATAATCACACTATTTTGTACCATGTATACTTTTATTATTAAGGCACTGATGTGAAACCTAATTTTATCAAAAGAAGTCAGTGTATCATGTCGCAAGATATCTGGAGAAAGGTTTCATCTGCATGCTTGAAATTTCAATTAAACTTCATTTCTACAGAAAGAATGAGTTATATGATGGTGAATGTCCGATCATTGTATTTGGCAGAGGGCCACTGAAGCCTGTAGATAAGTAGGCTGACAAAATGTTTCTTTTGGCTGGCTCGGATGTAAAAAATTCTGTTCTTTATAATTTTCTGTCTGTTTACCTGTCCACAAGGTATCTACAAAATGTAGTCGTGTTTATTCTCCTACACTAGCTGGGAGGGTACTTGAAGAAAGCGTGAAACAAAACATTTCATAATTTTGAACTGAGTACGCTGTAAATCCTAGCCAGAATAAGAATATATACCATTTAAAGTGCATAGTTAATTTCAGTTACTTCACGAGAAATCACCCTGAGTTACACTTTTACTCAGCAATATTCCAATGAGAGACAAGCAGCGTAGTCGAAATCTTCTCTATATACAAATAAAAAATACAGCGGAATTTATCGAAGGACTCGGCACATAGATAAAGTATACACTGAATACAGTTTATACTTTATGAAATACAGTTTATACAGGATCCACAAAGTAACCTCTTTATATGTGTTACTATGTTTTATGTTATAAATGCCAAATGACTGGATTCAAAATTTGTTTATCCTACAATTTTCTCGTTTCCATCATATTTAACCATAAGTACATTGTAAAATGTCAGCTAACGCTCAGACAAATCCCATGGAGAGACACGCCTCATAATCGAGCTCAATTGCATATGAAACATTTAAAAAAAAGTTCAACCTTTTGAGTAATTAGTTATCTAGATATCTTGCGGACAGAAAGAAATGAAATTTTGTGATTGGATTCGCTAACGCTCTGCCAATATCTTCATTTCATTTTAATAACCTTCTGACGCTCAGTTGCATTGCTTATATTATTTGTTGTCTCATTTACTAACAACACCGAATGTGTGGAAACTAACACCTGTACCGCTTGTCACATTGAGAGATGTGTGTCATATGACAGTTCATGTCTGTCTCTCTCTCTCCTTTGATGGCTAACGGTGATCTTAGTGTAACATTTTCATAAACTGTTTAGCAACAACGAGAGAAATATACAAAATACTCGTACATTCTTTAAGCCTTAGTAGTTGGTGTACGTTCTTACGTAAGTTCTTTAGTAGTTAGTGTTCTTTAAAGTTAAGTAATGTAGTGGTGGAAAGATGATTAATTTAACTGTAAATACTTTGATGAAATTTGACTTGTGTTAATTTATGAATCCTAATCCTAATAATATTAAACATTTGAATGTGCTTTTATTTTTTTGTTTTGGTTTCAAGCGTAAACTATTCAACTGATTGTACTGAAATTTTACATGAGAAATTCATACGGATGAGTCTATTCTTATTTCGAAAATCCCTCCGGCCTACGCCCCACTAATCTTTAAAGTAGCAAAGAATCCCATCATGGTCTCTAAAATTGTGAAATATAAATTAAATATCATGTCTAATATAATAAACTGTAATGTGTAAACATTCTTTATTATTTTAAGTTTGTTTATATTTTTTGCGAGTAAATTTAATGAGGAATAACAAAAGTTGTTTACGTATTTTTAGATATCAGCGATTAGTTAAGCACTCATCTATCTTGAGAAAATGTCCTAAAACAATACATGGTCACAAATTTGACTCCAAAAACTCCCTTTGAAGCAGCTGACAAGAACTGTGCTAGTTGAAAGTTCACTGGACTGTGCTTTTGATCTAATGTACCAATTCCAGCTCTAAATTTTCTAAAATATCAACAATATGCAGTTTATAAAGAAAAATCTAAAAGACAATGTTACTATTTAATTTTTACTATAAATGTAAAGACTAATATAAATATGTATAACACAATATGTATAACTTTTTAACACTTTTTTAAATCTTTTATTTTCACACTATGTACATTTGGAAATCTGTGATTTCATCTTCAGGTACTCTATAATATAAAACCCATCTTAGTTCACTTTTGACAGAAGTAAGCTTCTCTGATCTGTGATATATATTTTTTTGATCAGGAAGCAAGACAAAATCAAGTATGGAATGAAACACACTTCGAACAAAGTAGATTACAATGACCATAAATATTAATTTGTTGATGTATTTTTTTGATCGTGGAAACAAGGCAAACCCAAAATTGGCGTTGGGATTCACTCTAAACAGCAGTGACCATACACGAGCAACACTTGCTAAATTGCGTGCAAATCATCGGGTAACTGCTAGCAGTGCAGATATAATAGACAATGCGATCTAAAGTTTACTTTAAATTTAAAGACTGTTACGAAACATAATATAGATGTCTCAGATCTGTCTATGTATGTATATATACATTATTTACTCTAATCTTAGTATTTTTTTTGTTCCATATGGGATTTGGCCTCTTTTCCGATCAAGAATAATATATATATATATATATATATATAATATATATATATAAATGCGAATATATAAAATACTAAGGCTACATAAAAAACAAAATTGCATGTTAAAACAACAAACACAATGAACTATCTAAATTTTTCAAGTTGCCATCCAATATATATAAAAAAAGTCTATTCCAAAAAGTTTATCTATACGAGCCAAGACGCTATGCAGCAATGATATAGACTTCCTAAATTACATTGAAAAATTAAGTAACACTTTTAAACATTTAAATTACCCAGACAAAATTTAAAAAAATCAAATAAACAAACCAAAACATCCAGCAAGCTTCAATTATAAAACACAACCAAAGTTTATTACACAGTTTTTTCCTGGACTACACAAAATTAACTGTATTATGAAAATTGCCCATAATGTCCTACTTTCCTCTCCAGATACCCAAACTTTTATGGCTAAAGCACCTAGAGTAATATTTCGAAAACCTCCAAATTTGAAAAACAAACTTGTCCAACCTAAACTACCTAAATTACACCAACCCGTTACTAATGGATTTGAACCGTGCAACAAACCACGTTGAACCGTGCAACAAACCACGTTCTTGCAAAATTATGAAGAACTCTAGGGAATTCAAAAGTAACGTAACAGGTTTAACTTATCCCATCATTGGCAAAGTAAACTGTGACTCTAAGAATGTAATTTACCAAATTAATTGTAAATTTTGTAACAAACAGTACATTGGACAAACATCTAACCACCTTAGAGTCAGAATAACAGGGCACAGATTTGGTATTTTCCATAAAGACAAGGAGAAGCCATTGGCCAAACATGCTGCTAAGCACAAAAAAGACAAAATTGAAGAATGTTATAACCTTAAAGGAATTAATAAGGTCTTCCCTTGTCATGAAGAAAATTTAAATAGATTAAAATTAAAAAATCTGGAACAAGCACATCAATTACTTTTAAAATCAAAATACCCAAATCGTCTAAATTTAAGATAATTTTAACTTTTCCAAATTCCATCTGTGCCATTAATGATATATCAGCTGGGTTTTTGAATGTTTTAGTTGCGTATTTACATTTTTGGTTATTTTATTTGTTGTGTTTCTTGTTTCTTGTTTTCTTCATTTATATTATCCTTCCTGAAGATGTGGGTATTAAATCCCACGAAATATATAGAAGCCTTATAATCTTTGTTTTTTCATTTTAATAAGTGAATTAGTAAGATTAGAGTAAATAATGTATATATATACATAGACAGATCTGAGACATATATATATATATATATATATATATATATTCTATATAAAATACTATGATTATAGTAAATAACAATGACAATAAATATAAACTTTCATTGTATTGACCGTGGGAAGAAGGTAAACTCAATATTGGCGTCGGAAATATAATTCACTTAAACCAGAAGTGCTTAAGCAGGTGCAAAACATACATAAATAAGAAAATATTTTCAGTTACTAATGTGATTAACTGTGAGTAACTTTCCTAAAAATACCATTAGTTTCGGATATGGCTTGCCATTTTAATAAATGATGCATTATGTTTATAAGTTTAACGTCAAACATGATTTTATACAAATCACTCTGTTAATGATTGTTGTCGGACAATTAGCAGATCCTCTGTTGCCTTTTTCATAGTAGTTACGGTTTGATGACGTCACAAGACGGCAAACTGGTCATGTGATTTACAGGTTATGTGCCATAAAGTCTGGCCGGGTGTGTTGTCACGCCTCAGTAATTAACAGCGCTCCGTACATTAATGCCTGCGGTGCAAAGGTACTCGTGCATTCTACTAACTCATTTTATGTTAGGCGTCTGTTTTACTTATTGAGAGCTATAGATTTTTCCAATTTCCTTCAAATCATCTCAAGAAACAGAATAAATTATGTAGTGCATATTGTTACGCATAAATACAAACAGTTGGTCCACAAGTTCTTATAGCAATTGAGTGCTGTATTGACAACTGAATTATTTAGGTGTTGTATAATCCAATTGAATCTTCTTTATATCTCGTAATTCCTGAGAAGACGATCAGAGGACTGACATTTCACATAAAGGTGATTTGAGCAATAAACAAAACAGTAGAGCGATTACCATCTTGAACAGGGGAGCCAAAAGTTCAAAAAATATTGTAGGGACTGTTATAAAATTGTATGCTACAAATGTTGTTTGTTTGTGAATGAAATACCCCTGATTTTAATAAATAAATAATTTTGTATACGGTGTGTCCAAAAAAGTTGTCACAAATTTCTGTGGCTAATAGTACTCATTATCTAACACAAAATATGTCATATAAATATATATTTAGAATTATGTCGTTAAACTGCTACCCACCATTTTTTTTTGATAAATAGTTATTACATCTAAAACTAGCTAAGCTAATGAAACCAAATTTGGCACATAGGTAGAATCTTGAATAGAAAAATTTGAAAAATGTATTATTTTATTTAAATAAAAAGAATAACCACCATGTTGTGTGTCAATTTCACTAACTCTAAAACATGTACTTTATAAAAAAACTAAAAACAACACTAATTATTAAAGCTGAACTCCTGTATTAAGCTCTCCACCTTTAAATAATTTGATAGTTGGAAGATATTACCAATTTGTGGAGGACCCTTTAAATATTTTACTATTTATTTATCTTGCTAGTGAATATTTCAACGATAAAGAATAGTTAATAGTCCTAAATATTAAACCGACATGGAACAGTAGCTAAAAGTCAGGAAATATTTACAAACTGCCCTGTCGAATTACTTATTTTCAGAAGCAGTGACAGTAGCAGCGTTTACTCCATAGTTGACATGCTTCGATCCAATGTTACTGGATTTTACTGCATCTAATCACAATGCACCGCAAACTAAATAAGTAATATATATTTAAAAACATGGGAAAGGAAACGCCAAAGTTATTTTAAAACTGCTTGCATGGCCAAGAGAAAATATTTCATATTTTTGTCTCTCTCAGGCAAAGATATACAATATTTATCATTAATAAATGTTTTATCAAATACATATTTTTTACCTGAGATCAATTACGTTAATGTTAAGGGATTTTGTACCTAAGAGGAGATAGTAGAGAGAAGTAGGAATAATCTAGCAACCTTGCTCATACCCGAATTCGTGACACATTAAAAAAAAAACACATTTGGAACCGTTGATGTAAATTTGCATCATCATCCAACGATGTAGAAGTTGAGTAGTACAAAAATAAAGAATAGTAATCCTGTTTCATTTAGTTAACGATTAGGAATTAATAATCTTTCTGATACGCCACAGAGCTTAAATTTGTCACGCAATCTAGTTAGAAATAATCATTTCGGCAACACATACACGCGCGCGCGCGCGCACACACACACACACACACACACACACACACACACACACACACACACACACACACACACACACACACACACACACACACACACACATCTATATATCTATCCATCTATATATAGTTATATATTTTATACACCAAATCACCCCCATTCAAACTACATATATATATAAATAGTTTGAATGGGGGTGATTTGGTCTCTGTGGGTTACGTTTGGTGAAATCATGGAGACATGTTCCTTAAGTGCAGCCGGTATCGTAATTGGCTGATTTTATATACTAAAAGAACTAAAAGTAAATCCCCGCATTTTGATACGCTTAAAACCCTAGTCTGAATGAGATAAGGATTCAGACGGGTCAACATCTTTATTAATGTTTTGAGAGAAGACGTTTACTAGTCCAGACTTTTCAGTATGACATCATATGGAAAGTGACAGGTGACAAAACAAATAAACAGCTCTATTTGTGCAACGCCACAAATATTGTCAAGGCGTTTTACACACCGATGTGCCACATTTCTGCGTTTGGAGATCTTTAAGGCGTTACTGAATAACGCCAAAGCGTTATACATTTTGTCTGAGAATATGAACGTTATCTCTGAGATTATGACAGGAATTTTCTAGCTATATATACATATATAGGTGTCAGACTCGCAAATTGATCAAGATCTTAGCTTATGATGCCGTATTATTTATTCACAAAACACCCCCTAAGCTATCTATACATGAATCATTACTATAGAAGAGTATAAAACTGTTAAACGAGTATGGTTGGGCAAGAGCCAAACATTAACATACAGTATAAACGCGTTTCGTAGTTTCAATAATTATAAATAAATCAATAAAATGATTCTGACTAGTGGTGTAAATACATTCAAGGTAGAGAACGTTAGATCATGTTCCGCGTAACAATCTACATTGAGGTTCAAAGCAAAACTTTAAGTCTAGAGCTAATTTTATTATTTAATGAATTGCAGACATCATACAGTAAATATATATTTACATCCTCGGGAAGACAAAAGGGAAAGTTTGTCAGCCGTCTGAATAGTAGACTTCAATGACTCTCAGCCAAATCGGTATAGGAATGCATGAATTTGAATAGAAATTATTCTTATCTACATAGATTTTAAAGCCTACAAATGATCAGTATTTAGATATCTTGCCACATGATACATTTCATGTTCGTTGAGTTAGGTTCATTGCAGTGTTTAAAATTAAAAAAAAAAAATCGTACCATTATTGTAGGGACTGTACTACAATGAAAGTGTAGCCTGAAATAAAATTTGGCCTCCGACTGTAAACATTAACATCTCTTTTTTTACTTGTATGTTTATTGTATGAATAAGCTTCATAAATCACATTTAAAATCTCTTATACTCTTCTCTCTTATTAAAGTTGTATTCAGCTTGCTTACAACTTTATTTATCCTGCTATATCCTCGTTGTCCTTATGGATATCTATAACATTAATTTGAAAATATTTGATAAGGCTCAGCCAATTAAATGAAGTGACATGGACCACAATCGAAACCAGTGTTGCCTACATTGAAATGAAGCTCGTTTCTGAGATATCGTGTGGACAGCAGAAATTACATTTGTCTAGTCCTACGAGTAATGATCCCCAATAAGATGGAAGCTGTGTTATTTACGCTGTGCTGTCCTTTAGTACGAAATTATTAAATACAGTAACATAACAGTGTTTAGAAATAAAACACGTTAAGCATTAGTGTAACTGTATACACTAGAGTACGCTTTTTCCTTCAGATAAAAGTGACGGCCCACTTAAAACACAAACCTGAAAGAATTTGTTGAAGGTAATATTGTATTCTTGCAAATGTAAATATTTAATTCATGTTTGACGCAAATAAAATATTTTTTAATAAATGCTTAACAGTCGTTTCAATTTAAAACCAAATTAATGTTTTTTTTTAAATACCGGAATAAAAACAAAACAACCACATGCACTCACAAACAAACATACTTAGCCCTACAAGTAAACTTTGTACCTAGTGAAGTTAAAGGTTTCTCTCTCCTCCCCTCACATCATTCTTCTTACTCAAATGAACCTTATTAATCTTAAAAAAAATTTAGTTTTATTTTTGGTTTTAACCTAAACATCGATCTTGATATATTTAATTAGTTACGTTTGTGGAAGAACACATCTATTTCGTTATCTCTTGTATTCTTGATACTTACTTCCCATAAACATAGCATCTTGATGTAGGTTTTCGCACTTCAAGTTTAGATTTAGCTAAATTAATGAATGGTTCTGGGTATGAATTGCGTACGAGAATTCGTTGGAATTTGTAATGTATATTCAAAATTGCGTTTATTAAATGCCTAAACAGATTTGTGTGTGTCAAGCTTGTAAGTTCCTACCAAAAACATGAAGAGAGATTTGTGGATTAAATAGAACGCATATATTAATTTTACCAGTTTCTTATACGTACTGGCAGTGCAAATTTGTATCATGTTATTTTCATCTGCTTTGGAAATGCGTGGTTAAAATAAAAAGCAGATGGAGAAGAATGTTTAATTTAATACATTTTGATATAACAAATACTTTACTGCATATGTCTTTACATTATAGAAAGTATTGGTTAACCCCACAAAACAATATTTCGTTCTATTTGGAGGTGGTGAACTAAGTTGAGGAGTTTGTTTTTATTGTGCAAGTAAGTACTTATCCAGTTTTACCCCAAGTTTTGATAATGCTGTCTGGATCTTTCTGATATTCAGTGATGCAGTTCCAAAGAATAAACCAGAACTTCATCTATATAATAAGGTTTAATTATATTTAAGTATTTTTGATTATGTAAGATTAATCAATAAACCGTAAACAAATCGTTGAAAACGGTGAATATGCAAGCAGACCAACGGATTTGTGTTTAGATGTGCCAAGTAGAACAGCACCCGAGCACACTTTTGGCCTAGTTAAGTTACCAGGCGTAATGAATTAAATTAGTAAACCTGAGACCGGGTTAAAATCTTGCTGACAAAGCCGGTACATTTATCTGAAGCAGAGGGATGGTAATGTGCAGAGAGGTGTAAGAGAGGCAAGTCTCACTTGGTCACATGAATGTGAGAACAGATAATGTGACAGCTCAGCGCACTCTACAGCCCACATTCAGAACTCACCAGTGGCTCGGTTGAAATTGTGAGTCATTGTCCACTCTGAAACTTTGTTTACAAGTATATTCGACAGCGGACAGACCGCTAAACCTATACTCTCTTTTCTGATCATCCAAAACATTATAAATTGTATTAAACGGTATAGGCATGTTTATTTCAATATGTTTGTAACAGTGTTATTTAAGAAATACCTTTAGTCTCAAATAATGAACACAAAACTCGTTGTTAAACGTGTTCATTATTGGGTCATATCATTTGTAAAACGAGCTCATCCAGATTGTTGGCAACTCGAAAAACAATTTACAATAATCAAAATTGATATCTAGATGCCAAATTTAATGAAAACGAATAATACATTTTTCGTTTTTCTCACGCTGTAATTGATCAAAATATAACATTTGTTTCTTTATTCAGATGTTTACTCTGATTTCAGAAAAAAATTAAAGCTTTATTTTAGTTATTCTAATGAGTTTTCATAAAATATTTTCAAACACATGTCCAATAAAATATTACTAATAACATATCATTGATAAAACTCATTCAAAAATTATAACATATTAAAAAGCACCTTACATCCACGTAAATTGAATGGAGGGTGATATAATACCAACTCCAACGTGAAGATGATTTGAAGATGGCATGAGGTAGTGGACCATAGGATAAAATTTATTAGTTATTTAGCAAAGGACTCAATACTTCTTACACTATTTTGTGTAGTTAGGAAGAGAGTTTGTGTGAGTTAATTGATACTACTTATTTCCTTATCGATTTACTTACATTTTGTATTTTAAAAAGGCAACTACTTGACGATTATAGATTAGAATAGTTTATTGAGATAAGACTTTGAATTATTAAAACAAAACTGGAAATACCCTGAAAAAGGGCATCTGTTTCACTTGTCACAATGTGAGATGTATAGAGTACCACGTGGCGGTATTCCGTCTGTCTGTCTGTCTGTTTGATGGATAACGTTGATCCTACCCTCGTCACATTTATATGAGTTATTTAACAAAAATGATGAGGAAGGGAGAGATAGGGAGAGAAAAGAAAAGAACTTGCATTGAACCTTTTGTATTAATATTGGAAGTGCTACTTAAGTGCACAGGCTCTCAATGATTTAATGACTAAAATTTCATACTACTTATACTGTATTAATTCAGAATATATTCTAATAAAAATTAGTATGTACATCTGTAAATGTTACATTTGAGATTAGAAACTTTGAGCAAATCAACCAATTTATAAGGTTACGATAAGGTGATGATAAGTTAAAGTAATTGAAGCTAATATATCATGTTGCATTAGAGTTATAAAATAATCTAAACTCATCCTACTCCGTAATCCCTCACTCTTTCACTACACCAGATCCAAATCAGAGGCTTGCCACACTCCAAGACCACCATCGGAAACATTTTATTGGATGGTGAGCTGACGTCATGCATCCTTATAAGGTTAAAGTTAAAGTTCACAAGGAAAAATCATCATCCCTGCTCCATTTTTTTGTCTCAAGGAACCTTTGAAGACGGTGTTGTTGGCGTATTATTAGGAATATTTATTCTATCCTATCTGAATGGACAGGGCTCGAGTTCATAACCCTTTCAAAGGGGCGTATTATGAATGTTACCTTAGTTGTGAAAGTTCCGTATAGATCCTAGATGTCGTTAATGAATGGAATCTTCTAAGGCCATTTCCTAACAATACCGATCCCTTGCTATAACCAACAGCCACACTAGTTTTGGTAGTGGATGAAAGGTCAGAGTAAATTATGGGGTTAGGATGAGGAATTATGAGATGAAAAGGATTATAAATATGAAACAATAATTTTTCTCAAGTTAGGTTTTTTTGCTTGACTCACTTAAAACCAATCTTTAGGCATAAAATTAGTTTACTGAAAATTGTATTATATAGTTTATAGTTTTAAGTTAAGGAAATACTAATGCCCCCTTCCCCCTAATGTCATAAGCATGGTGTAACCAATAAGGAGATTTATCAAGAAAAATGCTTTTTTTAATCCCCTGCAGGTATCCCAAGGTTAGTGATTAAACTATTAAAAGTCTTCTTAGCCGTAAATTTCCACCTCCAATGGAAATAGTTCGGCTTGTAAAAGTATACACCATTTATAGGGCAGTAACCTGCACCCGGGAATTTTCAATATCAGTATTAACCATTCGATCTTTAAAAAACCTTTATCTTTACGTAGACTCTGGAAGTTTAGGGCTTGAAACTGGGATTTTTTGGGAAGCCTTATTTGGATACTATGGTAAGGCCAAGATTTTTTTAGTTTACTTCAAATATTGAGGAAAACAATAGTGAGGATTATTGTATCTCTTGCTTTAACGACTTAATTAGGGCTTGTAACCTCAAGACAACTCCATTAATATAAATAGTGAACACATTAAAGTTAAATAGTGCAAAATACCTCTTTTTATTCGTTAATCCAAACTTTAGATTTTGCTTTTTATTGACAGCACAACTACAACAACAGTCACCATAGTGTCGTTAATTATAAACCATACACTCCCCATTTTCAACCTTGATTTTTCCAAATATCTCGTAAGTCCTGTTTTTTACTCTAGAAAGAGTGCTTGAATGGCATAAAATGTTTACTTCAAAAACAAAGAACCCGGAAAGAGTTAATTAAAATCTAAAAATTAAATTATGAATTTTTAATGGGCAGATCACTAATGTTGGGATGTAATTATACACTAGTATCATATTTATTCTAATTCAGCAGCACACGAAGAAATCGACAAATGAATCACTGATCTAGATTCAATTTGGCCGTATGAATAAATAAAGATTGACGATTTTATATCAATCAATTCCATTTCTACAGTTGGAAATCTGTACTCCATTTCGGGCGACGCTCTCTCCTTGGACAAGTGTCGGGAACTTGTGACCTTTATCTAGAGTGTCATATACAATCTTTATTAAGACTGCTAGATTTTGTCTAACATCCCAGCGTCCATTCATATTATTGTGAGACACCCCTGCTGTTACTGCACATGTATCATTACTTTATAAGGATAAATCATTGTTGATAAGGATGGAATAGAAACCCAACGTATTCGTAAAGTAAAATTACTACCATTACAATTCATGCTGATTAATAACATACAAGTTTATATTATAATTAATTTTAATTAATTTTGCTGTACGCCAATTTATTATTGGATCAGAAGTAGTTTTGGAATTCGGTACTAGATATTATTAATGAACCTGTAAAACAAACTGGAAAACATTCTGAAGCTCACAGCTGTTGTTCTTGTCACGACGAGAAATGTGCAGCTTGTCACGTGGCAGGTTCTTTGTCTATCTGTCTTTCTGGTGATGGATAATGTGGATCTTTCTGTCACATTTTATGAGTAAAACAATAATATAAACTAGACGGAATGTAGGCAGATAATTTGGCAAAGATACTTATGAAAATAATGTATTGCTGAATATTACTGATTTTTAAACTGCTTGATGCTCAAAATGCCTGAGTTACAGATATTTTACGTCCAATTGAATGGAACAACGCTTGTCATGAATAAATTAGTGAACATTGTAATTAAAATATAGTCAATCCTGAGGAGCTACATCTCCGTATTATTTTGTCTAGTCAAAAATATGTTTACTTTACTATTTCCCGTTTAGAATGAATAGTAAAGGAATATTTTTTATGTTATGTAAAGTAGCACTTGTTGTGTACTCTCGTAAATATTTAGAATTCGCAGGTAAAATCAAATTTAATACCCCTGTACCATAAGGACCTATTTTATCTGTAATATGTTTCACTGATTAGCTAGAAGTTATTTTAAAGGTAAATTTGAAAGAATTAATTTTAAAATTTATAAACTAAAATATTCATATAACTCTTTATTATATTCTTATAGAAAACCCTGAAGGTCAGGTAGCACGTGATATACTAAGGAAATGTGCAATTAAAAAAATATCAAGTCGGATTTTCACTAAAAATAATTCTCTTACACGTGTTAACTAAGTTCGTGAAGTAAATGATATGCTATCAAATAAATCTCATCACTTCTTAATACACTATATCTGCAATTAAGTAAACCGTCCGAGAAAAACTCGTTCTGCCGTTGAATGAATTTCTACAATATTTAAAGGCAAACAAACAATTCGATATATCTGTAGGAGTTAAAATAAAAAAGTGTTCTTAAAATGTAATGACACTTATCTGTGTCCATTCAAAGATTTATTTAAAACTGAAAACCTAAGATTGGAGGTATTGAATAATGGCTACAACAATTATTGAAAATCGGATCTAAGAGATGTGAACTAGAGATTAAAACATTTCCAAATATAGCAACTATAAGGTAACACGAGTTTAAGCAATCTTGCTGTAGTTTAGTGTTTATGCATCTAGTAGGACGGGTCACTGAGGCCAGGATCTTTGGCAAAATCATTTAGTGTCCATTTACAAAGTAACATTTCATGTTATTAATTTCAGCAGCTTCTGTAGGACCAGTAGATTATACCGTATATGGTAAATATTGACTTATATCGCGCTTAATCTAAGTGTTATTATTTATCATTATAATAGTTTTAATTCAGCTTTAATTTATAAATATTATAAAGTACTTTATGTATATTGATTAAGATACAGTTACTTTGAACTAACCGAAAATTAAGTGGAAAATCACAATTTTTGTTTAAGGTAAACATTATTTTAATAAGATTAAAAAGTGATTACCTATAATAACAACTTGATGCACACAAACATGCGTTTTTAAACACTCACACATTTTCAGGTTTGTTTGTCTGAGCAACAATAAGAATAATAAAAATAATAACCTAATAATAATAATAATAATACCTCACTATTACCGACTTTATTGGGATACTAAAAGGGAATTCAGGGAAATTTATTTTTACACTATTACTGAATGTTATCCTAGCGGTCCATATTAAACTCGTCAAAAGAGTGAAATGCCCTTGAGTTACGGCCATTATGATTAAGACTCATCACATACAAGTGACCTTCACTTTCTTAAACGAGGAATGAAGTACTACTGGTACTCGAAACATAGCCTCTAAACAAGAATCAATCTGCATAACTATTAAACAGTGAGCAGACGGTAATGACTCAGCGTGGCTACGGTTTGATGGTGTCACAAGATGGGCCGTTCAGGCGATTTCCAGCTTAAGTACCATAAAGTCGAGCCGGCAGTGTAGACACACTTCTGTAATCAACAGTACTCAGTATAGTAAAGAGTTTTTATATAATTACCGAATTTATCAACACGATTTCCAGCTTAAGTACCATAAAGTCGAGGCGGCAGTGCTGATACACTTATGTAATCAACAGTATTCAGTATAGTAAAGAGTTTTTATATAATTAACCGAATTTATCAACACGATTTCCAGCTTAAGTACCATAAAGTCGAGCCGGCAGTGTAGACACACTTCTGTAATCAACAGTACTCAGTATAGTAAATCGTTTTTTTATATAATTACCGAATTTATCAACACGATTTCCAGCTTAAGTACCATAAAGTCGAGCCGGCAGTGTAGACACATTTTATGCAATCAACAGTAACTCAGTATAGTAAAGCGTTTTTATATAATTACCGAATTTATCAACACGATTTCCAGCTTAAGTACCATAAAGTCGATGCGGCAGTGTTGACACACTTCTGTAATCAACAGTACTCAGTATAGTAAAGTGTTTTTATATAATTATCGAATTTATCAACACGATTTCCAGCTTAAGTACCATAAAGTCGAGCCGGCAGTGTTGACACACTTCTGTAATCAACAGTACTCAGTATAGTAAAGTGTTTTTATATAATTATCGAATTTATCAACACGATTTCCAGCTTAAGTACCATAAAGTCGAGCCGGCAGTGTTGACACACTTCTGTAATCAACAGTATTCAGTATAGTAAAGCGTGTTTTATATAATTACCGAATTTATCAACACGATTTTCAGCTTAAGTAACCATAAAGTCGAGGCGGCAGTGCTGATACACTTCTGTAATCAACAGTATTCAGTATAGTAAAAGCGTTTTTTATATAATTACCGAATTTATCAACACGATTTCCAGCTTAAGTACCATAAAGTCGAGGCGGCAGTGCTGATACACTTATGTAATCAACAGTATTCAGTTTATAGTAAAGAGTTTTTTATATAATTACCGAATTTATCAACACGATTTCCAGCTTAAGTACCATAAAGTCGAGGCGGGCAGTGCTGACACACTTCTGTAATCAACAGTATTCAGTATAGTAAAGCGTTTTTATATAATTACCGAATTTATCAACACGATTTCCAGCTTAAGTACCATAAAGTCGAGGCGGCAGTGCTGATACACTTCTGTAATCAACAGTATTCAGTATAGTAAAGCGTTTTTTATATAATTACCGAATTTATCAACACGATTTCCAGCTTAAGTACCATAAAGTCGATGCGGCAGTGTTGACACACTTCTGTAATCAACAGTACTCCAGTATAGTAAAGCGTTTTTATATAATTACCGAATTTATCAACACGATTTCCAGCTTAAGTACCATAAAGTCGATGCGGCAGTGTTTGACACACTTCTGTAATCAACAGTACTCAGTATAGTAAAGTGTTTTTATATAATTATCGAATTTATCAACACGATTTCCAGCTTAAGTACCATAAAGTCGAGCCGGCAGTGTTGACACACTTCTGTAATCAACAGTACTCAGTATAGTAAAGTGTTTTTATATAATTATCGAATTTATCAACACGATTTCCAGCTTAAGTACCATAAAGTCGAGCCGGCAGTGTAGACACACTTATGTAATCAACAGTATTCAGTATAGTAAAGCGTTTTTTATATAATTAAACCGAATTTATCAACACGATTTTCCAGCTTAAGTTCCATAAAGTCGAGGCGGCAGTGCTGATACACTTCTGTAATCAACAGTATTCAGTATAGTAAAGCGTTTTTTATATAATTACCGAATTTATCAACACGATTTCCAGGCTTAAGTACCATAAAGTCGAGGCGGCAGTGCTGATACACTTATGTAATCAACAGTATTCAGTATAGTAAAGAGTTTTTATATATAATTACCGAATTTATCAACACGATTTCCAGCTTAAGTACCATAAAGTCGAGGCGGCAGTGCTGACACACTTCTGTAATCAACAGTATTCAGTATAGTAAAGCGTTTTTATATAAGTACCGAATTTATCAACACGATTTCCAGCTTAAGTACCATAAAGTCGAGGCGGCAGTGTTGACACACTTCTGTAATCAACAGTATTCAGTATAGTAAAGCGTTTTTATATAAGTACGAATTTATCAACACGATTTCCAGCTTAAGTACCATAAAGTCGAGCCGGCAGTGTTGACACACTTCTGTAATCAACAGTATTCAGTATAGTAAAGCGTTTTTATATAAGTACCGAATTTATCAACACGATTTCTAGGTTCCTTAATGATAATTGATGTTTTTGCCCAATAACGATTGCTTTGGAGGTTGGCATAGGAAACACTTAAGTTCATTGCAGAATTTTAATACTATATTTAGAACATAAAGAAACGGTTAAAGAATTTGTAATGGTTTTTTTGAGGACTCGCATAGAAAATCTTATAGGAGTTCACTTTCAAGTAATGCATCAAAAGTTTTTTTTATGTTGGAAAAAGTTTTAAGTGCACTTTATTAGTTCACTTATTTTGTGATGCGATTTGTATAATTGGTGTATGGGTGATAAAAATGTGAAATTTCTTAGAGAACTGATAACGATCTTCAACAAGCGTAGGTGCCAACTCATGAAGCATCATTATTAGTCTATAGTAATAAAAGGTTCTTTTAACTATGCCATTATAGCAACATATGAACAAATTCTCAGGATTGACTTTCTTGTTGTATTGAGAGATATCTTCACTGTCGTTAGTTTTCTATTCTTCGAGTTTATATTTAAAATTCTATTTAATATAAGCAAATATACAATATGAGGATGCTATATCAGTATACGTAAAATAATATGCTCCGAAATTTCATAGCTTTGCATTAGATTTCACTCTTGTAAATGTAAGCTTATAAAACTTTCTTTTTTTTTGAAAAGTATCATCGTTATATGTTATAAAATGAGAACATGATGCTATATCAAATTCTATTTTCTTTTTCGTCAAGCGAAAAACCTATATAATAGGTTAATCTTGTATAAAATTAAAAAGAATCAAGAAAGCCATATGTTACAACTGATCAGCTATGAAAGTTCAAGTAATAATACATTAGTTAAAACCAATCGCTACGATAAAGTGGACTATAAAAAACAGAAAAGTCAACTCATAAGTACAGATATACTGGAATAGTAATTGGCAGACTTAATTTTACAAAATGTTGTAAGGAACACTGTTTTCAACAAAAATTGGGTATTCAAAATTTAAAATATATAAAAATGAAAACTGATTGACATTTTATAGGAATCCCGCACACATTACATGGTATTCTCTGTTCATTCAAAGACACATTATTGCAGAGGGAAAATCAAACTAACTTAAGAGTGATGATAAGTTCTTAGATATTCGTTGAAAAGTAATTGAAAGTAATATTTTTTGTATGTGTTTAATAAAATGTGTTTATGTACTTTTGTGTGTTTTATTAAAAAATAGCGGCGGTTACTGTCTGAATGACCTTTATAAAAAATAGTCTATTTTTTAATTTAGAAGCAAACGTATACGATGTATACACTGTCGTAGTGCTTGACTACGTCACTCAATAATAATACTGTAGCTTACGATGTTTTACGATGATCCCAGACGTCGTATCGTGAAGTGGAATGTTGTTCTTGAGTAACTTTACGCCCCCATAACATTGCTATAAACCAAGCCTCTGATGGAGACCTAGGTTACACTTGACTGTTAATTAATTGTACTTTTACAACAAGTCGTAGCTGATGTAGTAACAGTAATGAGGATTATAACTAATATAAAAGAAAAACATTTATGAGCAGAATTAAAATAGTCTTAATGGTGATGTATGGTTCCATCAAATGTTTTTATTTATAAGCAATTCAATATACTATTTTGTCCCGTAACTTTATGGACAATAGTATATCATGCTACTGCTCAGGTCAAGACAAAACACATTTCACCATATAAACAAGGTCTCTGGTGCTAAATTTCACATCTGTCTGTCAGTATGTGGTTTTTATAAAAAATAAGTATTAATACTCGTATTTTAAAGAATAATCAATTAAATACTACCAAATTTGGGTTACATGTTTATGCTAGCATAGAAAATAAATATAACAAGTATTATGATAATATATTTAATACTTTCAAAATTGTTGGTATAAAAACTTTTAATATATTAAAAATCAGAATTATACTTAAAAATGAAAAAAGAGCATTTTTAGTGGACTTATCAGAAATATAATGACAAAAAGTTATTTACATAGAATATTAAATAACTTTATTTAGAGCAAATTTACTGGTAAAAGACACACGCTGAGATTTACAAAGAATAGCCAACAATAAAAAAATGAATGAACAGCAATGAACAAAATATCCTTTGCCTATTATTGGTGTTTGCGCTTTATGATACAAAGGATTTAAATACGTGTTACAGGCCTTCATAAGGATAATTTAGAGACAAATATTTTACTTTTAATCAATTATTTTAAGATCTGTTGTTATTTATTTACTAAAATTACGTTACAATCGTTTGACCTTCCTATAATAAAGCTGATATATTGTGTAAATTATCAAAGCACTGTTGTGTGAACTGTGTGTGAGCATTACTGTTAGATTGTGCTAGTTGTTTATACGTTAGCCTAGTTAAAGTCTCTTTAATTTAATTTAATTTAATTTTGTGTGTGTTTTCTAAACAGATATGAATAATCAAAGCCTTATTGTAAATAAAGCAAATTGCCATTGTTAATTAAGAGGTTTGTTTTGTTTGTTGTTATTCATTAAGACGTTTATTGTTGTTATAATTGTTTTATAATAGCTCTATTATTATTGATTTAGATGAAAAAGAGTTAATTAGCAACAGATTTCAATGTAAGTCATTGAATTAAATAAAAGTAATCGTGTTTGGGCGCAATAGACTCACCTACCTTGATATATCTTTGTACAGAGAGTTACAAGACATTAGGTGTGTCAATTTCTTTCTGATCTACTATATATATTTTCCAAGTATTTTGTATTAATTAAGTTCTAGTTGATTGGATCATTTGATCACAGTAATCATTGAAGATATAAAAGATCCAAAGGGTTCTGTGTATGGATATTTTGAAATACCAAGCTATTTATGAACACTAAGGTAGGAATTAATTTTAATTTTATGACTGGTGGATTAAAGTTCGTGATGTTATTTTCATTCATATATATTTAAGTGGATATAGACATTCAATAAATGATTTCTTTCCCTTGGTGTGATGTTTTATGAACGTTCATTTCAGTGCCAGTTTCATTATATTTCATAATTCAGGAGTTCCAATCTAGAGATATATATATTTATTTTTAGAATCAGTTTATTGTAACTTATATACTCATCGTGCACAGGATGGTTTAAAAGTCAAACTTATGCTAGTTTTTTAAGATTACAGATAATATATGGACACTTTAGGAATACTTTCTAGAAAATTAAAATGTATTTTTGATACATCCCAAAATATATCTTGAAAATGTTATCTCTTACCTGAATTCTAAGACGCCCGTTAAAAAACAACATGCAAGCTTTTTGGGGAACAGATTAGGTAGATTACATAGGTCTTGACTGTAATTTATAAACAAAATTAAGAATAATATATCCATTTAACACATGGGGAAAACATAAGTTCATTAAAATATTCAAGGCAAGAAAAAAAAGATGAGTGTGCAATATTAAATAAACAAGATATTTAGGATACAACAAACTTCCATTAAGACAGGTCCCCCCCTAAAGAAAAATAACCCTGATGTTCTTGTTGTATTAGGAAAAAACTATTATTATTATTATTATTTCTGTAATATCATATATTTTTAACATTTTGAATTAGAAATATGATGTTTTGACTTAAATGCCTAAAAAATTATCAGTTAGAATTAAAATGTTCGGTTTTTCATACCTTTTCCAATAATGTATAACTCCTCCATCCCCCTCGACATAAGAACATTTTTGAGTACATAAAAATAGTTTCAGTGCTCCTCTATACCTAGAGTGTACCTATTTACTATAATTAAAAAAAGATTACAGGTGAACTTCGTCATTCTGCAACATATTTGATATTCCTTTACAATCTATTTTAAATGTTCATACTTTAAATTTTGATTGTGCAAATTAGAAGATTGGTAGTGTAAAATTATTATTCTTATACCGGTCTCAAGAGGCTGCCACTACGAGAGGATGCCATCCCTCACAATGACAGGCGTTTCTCACACTGTCACGTGATATTACATTTTTCATCCCTCACTCGGTTTTATCGCAACAACCTGTACCTGGAGTAAATGATTTACTGAGCACAATTGTTTTAACCCTCAACAAAACCCTTTGCTCAAATTTACCACAAAATCTTTATAAACACAGAATGAGTTTAGATGACATTTGTGTATACAACTCCTTTCCTCATTGTATAAGTGTTTCCTAAGAAAAGATTTAGATTCCATAGCCAAACTCTGGATATATTTAAAAAATCTTTACGGCCACGAGCATTTGCTTAGAGGTAGTTTAATTGTTTTAAATCTGAATACGGACACCTGGTATTTACGAACATTTTCAGTCTTACAGTCCGTATTTAAAAAGATTAACTTTAGTTATAAGTGCTTTAATCCAACAATTTTGAAATATTTCGCATTTTATTTGTGGAAGCTACAAGAATCAGTGCCGTTTTAATATTTACCTAATCAATTTCAGAAAGGAAAGATTGATACCACTTCCATCAAAAATGAAAATTTAAACAATTTTGACTATTTGTTTCATGTTGACTCTTTTTCATGAGGAAACTTCTAAACGACTTTGCTTTCAAACCTAAGAGTTCCATCCTACTGGATTTATCACAAATGAATAACCTATTTTGGGATTTTTTTAATGGAAAGATAATATGAAGTTCGTTCATACACGGTGTTACATATTTTACAAACTTTGAAACATCCTTACTAACCCTGATATCTAGTATTTCCAGAACATTTGTTCTAATTTATCAAAATGGTGGTCACTAAAACATTTTCAAATACATTTATATTAAAAGTAGTGGTTTCAAGAAACATTGGTAAGAAAAAAGTTTAAATCTTTTATTGCATACGTGCCATTAAAATGTCATTTGATTACCAGAGCAGTATATTTTTGTTTAACGGGGGATATAAAATAAAATAAATTAATCTATAAATAAAAAAATAAACACATTTGACTATAATTTTCATTTTTATTAAGTACTATTAATAGATCATAAACTTTTGCATCATTATCTGTTTTTTGATTCTCTGCCCATAGATTAAATTGTATGCTAATGTGAAATTTATATGATCTCGATAAATCATCGTAAATAATTTTAATGCTCTAGCTTATAAATAGGATCGATATATTTTTACACCTTTGCATTTTATTCGAGACCTTAAATAGTTTCTAATGTTTATTATTTATTATTATTTAAATTTACCATATACAGATACGTCAGCTCTATTTCCAGGAGCTCATCCTTCTAAACAAAACATCAAGACTACACTTGCTCTAGGTTGTTTGGATTCTAAGGGAATACAGGTATTCTTCTCTTTAGATCTGTATCCATAATTTAGATCTGTATGTTGATAATTGAGGACTGTTTCTGGTTTAGATACCGTTTATGGGTGAGTCATTCAGAACTCAGTAGTTTCAACCATATTTAAACCGTTATAATTTTGAGTACAGTAAATTTTATTATACGAAATATATTATATGACAGTTATTTAAAGTTTTGTGTAAAATTTAATTACACCGTCTGAACTTTTTAATGGTTAAATGGTTAAAAAAGTTAAAAATGGTTATATCTCACGGTAATGTTACGTTTTAGAAGGGTCTTAGGAACGTTTTTATTTTGTTTGCATTTTAATTCCATGCTATTTACACGAGACGGACTTAACTTACTCAAATGGATTGCTACTCCCCAATATTAGAATGCGAAATTTTCAGTTTTTCGCACGTGTTTGGCCTGCAGTTGAGTGGAATCAAATTATAAAATAACTAAAACCTGTTTTGTATCATTATTGATACCTAACTTTAACTGGCTGTTATATAAAAAACGTACTATATTTTTGAATTTGAAAACAACATATTTCTTATTTGAAGTTTGTTAATGGTGATGGAAGGTTTGAAACAATAACAGTATTTGGGAATTTTGCCATAGTTATATGTTGCAAAAGATGTAACACAACGTTTCGGAGATTGGAATTTATTCTCTTCGTCAGGTGGGAGAGGTAATTATACATACAAAAATAAAACAGAAGGAAGAAAATAGGTGAAAGAAAGGGGTTCAAACATCCTCGAAAGCTGCTTGGAGTCTAGTCCACGCGTTGTCACTGCACAGAATGCAAGTCCCGAGCACAAGTCAAGAGTACGAGAATCACAATCACACATCATACCAGCATAGGCGTAATATACAGGCACATATAATAGAAGGACAAAAACATATTTTTCTCTTTATCATAATATAAATTTTGTTGGGAGTAATGAAGCTAAACTGTCAGTAAATCCTCTCGTTTATTCGTTATGTTTATTTTCACCACTGGATTATAAACACGTTTTTATTATATAGATAACTCGGTCGTAAAAATGGCTGGTGGCGTCCATTTAATTTACAGGTTAACCGTCGTAAAGAAGCGTCCGCGGCGGTGGTGATGTCGACAGGACGAGTAATTAAAGTGTTCGGTGCTGTATATTAAAGGTACATAACAACCAGACCATGCCTTGGTACAAAACATCATCTACTTTAATGAACCTAGACACAAGGTCACTCACTCACTTACTCACTGACTTCTCCCTCACGTAAAATATTTGTTACTTCAAGATGGGCTACTGGCCAAACAATCTGTACTTGTAGTGTAGCACAGTTTAGGGTGTATAGAATAAAGTTCACATGGAATTAAAATATTTTTAATATTCTACTAAATTTCAAGGAAAATTAAACTAAAACATTTTCTTAAGACACTAGGAAACTAATTCTTAGAACTGATATATCGAGCGGAAGAACTAAATACTCAGCAAGTGTGTATGACTCGGTTTATAAATTTGAGAAAAAACATCTCTCTCAATTTTATTTTTAGCTCATATGCTGAGGGGAGAGGAATTGAAAATCGATATGTTTTCTGTAAAAATACAGAGAACGTTAAACATAAACCAAATTCTAGGAAAAATAACTATCAAAATGGGAGATACTCCAAACATACATTAATTATTAGTAAGTGTTTGGATAAGGTAGGTAAATAAAAATAAACCCCAAAATATTTACCCTTTATAAAGCGCCTTATATTTGTACAAAACCGCACTTAGTTCATTTCACATTTTGGAAATAAAAAAAGTTTTTGATCCTATGAAATTAGAACCCGATTCTAATGAAACTAGAACCTATTCTTTGTAAAACGTTATATTACAAAAGGATTAAAATTTGTTTAGGATCAATAAAGATATACTAGAAAAATAAAATCACTGTGTACTGTACTGTGTAAAGATATACTGTGTATTGTTGAAAGTCAGATGTGTAGATCCTTGGCAGAATAGATTACACGCCACGAAAGTGGCTAAAAGAGGCTGAGGCTGAATAGTAGTTGAGATTACGCTGTTAACTCCAATGCTGATGCAAAAGAGGCAACCAACTGTGTATTGTTGGCAGTCAGATGTGTAGATCCTGGAATCAGTAGGTTACACGCCACGAAAGTGGCTAAAAGAGGCTATTAAAGAGGCTGAATAGTAGTTGAGATTATGTTGTTAACTCCAATGCTGATGCAAAAGAGGCAACCAACTGTGTATTGTTGGCAGTCAGATGTGTAGATCCTGGAATCAGTAGGTTACACGCCACGGAAGTGGCTAAAAGAGGCTATTAAAGAGGCTGAATAGTAGTTGAGATTATGTTGTTAACTCCAATGCTGATGCTGAAAGATGTGTAGATCAATCAGTAGGTTACACGCCACGAAAGTGGCTAAAAGAGGCTATTGAGGCTGAATAGTAGTTGCTCCAATGCTGATGCAAAAGGCAACCAACTGTGTATTGTTGGCAGTCAGATGTGTAGATCCTGGAATCAGTAGGTTACACGCCACGAAAGTGGCTAAAAGAGGCTATTAAAGAGGCTGAATAGTAGTTGAGATTATGTTGTTAACTCCAATGCTGATGCAAAAGAGGCAACCAACTGTGTATTGTTGGCAGTCAGATGTGTAGATCCTGGAATCAGTAGGTTACACGCCACGAAAGTGGCTAAAAGAGGCTATTAAAGAGGCTGAATAGTAGTTGAGATTATGTTGTTAACTCCAATGCTGATGCAAAAGAGGCAACCAACTGTGTATTGTTGACAGTCAGATGTGTAGATCCTGGAATCAGTAGGTTACACGCCACGAAAGTGGCTAAAAGAGGCTATTAAAGAGGCTGAATAGTAGTTGAGATTATGTTGTTAACTCCAATGCTGATGCAAAAGAGGCAACCGAACTGTGTATTGTTGACAGTCAGATGTGTAGATCCTGGAATCAGTAGGTTACACGCCACGGAAAGTGGCTAAAAGAGGCTATTAAAGAGGCTGAATAGTAGTTGAGATTATGTTGTTAACTCCAATGCTGATGCAAAAGAGGCAACCAACTGTGTATTGTTGACAGTCAGATGTGTAGATCCTGGAATCAGTAGGTTACACGCCACGAAAGTGGCTAAAAGAGGCTATTAAAGAGGCTGAATAGTAGTTGAGATTATGTTGTTAACTCCAATGCTGATGCAAAAGAGGCAACCAACTGTGTATTGTTGGCAGACAGATGTGTAGATCCTGGAATCAGTAGGTTACACGCCACGAAAGTGGCTAAAAGAGGCTATTAAAGAGGCTGAATAGTAGTTGAGATTATGTTGTTAACTCCAATGCTGATGCAAAAGAGGCAACCAACTGTGTATTGTTGACAGTCAGATGTGTAGATCCTGGAATCAGTAGGTTACACGCCACGAAAGTGGCTAAAAGAGGCTATTAAAGAGGCTGAATAGTAGTTGAGATTATGTTGTTAACTCCAATGCTGATGCAAAAGAGGCAACCGACTGTGTATTGTTGACAGTCAGATGTGTAGATCCTGGAATCAGTAGGTTACACGCCACGAAAGTGGCTAAAAGAGGCTATTAAAGAGGCTGAATAGTAGTTGAGATTATGTTGTTAACTCCAATGCTGATGCAAAAGAGGCAACCGACTGTGTATTGTTGACAGTCAGATGTGTAGATCCTGGAATCAGTAGGTTACACGCCACGAAAGTGGCTAAAAGAGGCTATTAAAGAGGCTGAATAGTAGTTGAGATTATGTTGTTAACTCCAATGCTGATGCAAAAGAGGCAACCAACTGTGTATTGTTGACAGTCAGATGTGTAGATCCTGGAATCAGTAGGTTACACGCCACGAAAGTGGCTAAAAGAGGCTATTAAAGAGGCTGAATAGTAGTTGAGATTATGTTGTTAACTCCAATGCTGATGCAAAAGAGGCAACCAACTGTGTATTGTTGACAGTCAGATGTGTAGATCCTGGAATCAGTAGGTTACACGCCACGAAAGTGGCTAAAAGAGGCTATTAAAGAGGCTGAATAGTAGTTGAGATTATGTTGTTAACTCCAATGCTGATGCAAAAGAGGCAACCGACTGTGTATTGTTGACAGTCAGATGTGTAGATCCTGGAATCAGTAGGTTACACGCCACGAAAGTGGCTAAAAGAGGCTATTAAAGAGGCTGAATAGTAGTTGAGATTATGTTGTTAACTCCAATGCTGATGCAAAAGAGGCAACCGACTGTGTATTGTTGACAGTCAGATGTGTAGATCCTGGAATCAGTAGGTTACACGCCACGAAAGTGGCTAAAAGAGGCTATTAAAGAGGCTGAATAGTAGTTGAGATTATGTTGTTAACTCCAATGCTGATGCAAAAGAGGCAACCAACTGTGTATTGTTGACAGTCAGATGTGTAGATCCTGGAATCAGTAGGTTACACGCCACGAAAGTGGCTAAAAGAGGCTATTAAAGAGGCTGAATAGTAGTTGAGATTATGTTGTTAACTCCAATGCTGATGCAAAAGAGGCAACCGACTGTGTATTGTTGACAGTCAGATGTGTAGATCCTGGAATCAGTAGGTTACACGCCACGGAAAGTGGCTAAAAGAGGCTATTAAAGAGGCTGAATAGTAGTTGAGATTATGTTGTTAACTCCAATGCTGATGCAAAAGAGGCAACCGACTGTGTATTGTTGACAGTCAGATGTGTAGATCCTGGAATCAGTAGGTTACACGCCACGAAAGTGGCTAAAAGAGGCTATTAAAGAGGCTGAATAGTAGTTGAGATTATGTTGTTAACTCCAATGCTGATGCAAAAGAGGCAACCGACTGTGTATTGTTGACAGTCAGATGTGTAGATCCTGGAATCAGTAGGTTACACGCCACGAAAGTGGCTAAAAGAGGCTATTAAAGAGGCTGAATAGTAGTTGAGATTATGTTGTTAACTCCAATGCTGATGCAAAAGAGGCAACCGACTGTGTATTGTTGACAGTCAGATGTGTAGATCCTGGAATCAGTAGGTTACACGCCACGAAAGTGGCTAAAAGAGGCTATTAAAGAGGCTGAATAGTAGTTGAGATTATGTTGTTAACTCCAATGCTGATGCAAAAGAGGCAACCGACTGTGTATTGTTGACAGTCAGATGTGTAGATCCTGGAATCAGTTGGTTACACGCCACGAAAGTGGCTAAAAGAGGCTATTAAAGAGGCTGAATAGTAGTTGAGATTATGTTGTTAACTCCAATGCTGATGCAAAAGAGGCAACCGAACTGTGTATTGTTGACAGTCAGATGTGTAGATCCTGGAATCAGTAGGTTACACGCCACGAAAGTGGCTAAAAGAGGCTATTAAAGAGGCTGAATAGTAGTTGAGATTATGTTGTTAACTCCAATGCTGATGCAAAAGAGGCAACCGACTGTGTATTGTTGACAGTCAGATGTGTAGATCCTGGAATCAGTAGGTTACACGCCACGAAAGTGGCTAAAAGAGGCTATTAAAGAGGCTGAATAGTAGTTGAGATTATGTTGTTAACTCCAATGCTGATGCAAAAGAGGCAACCAACTGTGTATTGTTGACAGTCAGATGTGTAGATCCTGGAATCAGTAGGTTACACGCCACGAAAGTGGCTAAAAGAGGCTATTAAAGAGGCTGAATAGTAGTTGAGATTATGTTGTTAACTCCAATGCTGATGCAAAAGAGGCAACCAACTGTGTATTGTTGACAGTCAGATGTGTAGATCCTGGAATCAGTAGGTTACACGCCACGAAAGTGGCTAAAAGAGGCTATTAAAGAGGCTGAATAGTAGTTGAGATTATGTTGTTAACTCCAATGCTGATGCAAAAGAGGCAACCGACTGTGTATTGTTGACAGTCAGATGTGTAGATCCTGGAATCAGTAGGTTACACGCCACGAAAGTGGCTAAAAGAGGCTATTAAAGAGGCTGAATAGTAGTTGAGATTATGTTGTTAACTCCAATGCTGATGCAAAAGAGGCAACCGACTGTGTATTGTTGACAGTCAGATGTGTAGATCCTGGAATCAGTAGGTTACACGCCACGAAAGTGGCTAAAAGAGGCTATTAAAGAGGCTGAATAGTAGTTGAGATTATGTTGTTAACTCCAATGCTGATGCAAAAGAGGCAACCGACTGTGTATTGTTGACAGTCAGATGTGTAGATCCTGGAATCAGTAGGTTACACGCCACGAAAGTGGCTAAAAGAGGCTATTAAAGAGGCTGAATAGTAGTTGAGATTATGTTGTTAACTCCAATGCTGATGCAAAAGAGGCAACCAACTGTGTATTGTTGACAGTCCAGATGTGTAGATCCTGGAATCAGTAGGTTACACGCCACGAAAGTGGCTAAAAGAGGCTATTAAAGAGGCTGAATAGTAGTTGAGATTATGTTGTTAACTCTAATGCTGATGCAAAAGAGGCAACCAACTGTGTATTGTTGACAGTCAGATGTGTAGATCCTGGAATCAGTAGGTTACACGCCACGAAAGTGGCTAAAAGAGGCTATTAAAGAGGCTGAATAGTAGTTGAGATTATGTTGTTAACTCTAATGCTGATGCAAAAGAGGCAACCAACTGTGTATTGTTGACAGTCAGATGTGTAGATCCTGGAATCAGTAGGTTACACGCCACGAAAGTGGCTAAAAGAGGCTATTAAAGAGGCTGAATAGTAGTTGAGATTATGTTGTTAACTCCAATGCTGATGCAAAAGAGGCAACCAACTGTGTATTGTTGACAGCCAGATATGTATATCCTGGGATCAGTAGGTTACACGCCACGAAAGTGGCTAAAAGAGGCTATTAAAGAGGCTGAATAGTAGTTGAGATTATGTTGTTAACTCCAATGCTGATGCAAAAGAGGCAACCAACTGTGTATTGTTGACAGCCAGATGTGTATATCCTGGAATCAGTAGGTTACACGCCACGAAAGTGGCTAAAAGAGGCTATTAAAGAGGCTGAATAGTAGTTGAGATTATGTTGTTAACTCCAATGCTGATGCAAAAGAGGCAACCAACTGTGTATTGTTGACAGTCAGATGTGTATATCCTGGAATCAGTAGGTTACACGCCACGAAAGTGGCTAAAAGAGGCTATTAAAGAGGCTGAATAGTAGTTGAGATTATGTTGTTAACTCCAATGCTGATGCAAAAGAGGCAACCAACTGTGTATTGTTGACAGTCAGATGTGTAGATCCTGGAATCAGTAGGTTACACGCCACGAAAGTGGCTAAAAGAGGCTATTAAAGAGGCTGAATAGTAGTTGAGATTACGCTGTTAACTCTAATGCTGATGCAAAAGAGGCAACCAACTGTGTATTGTTGACAGCCAGATGTGTAGATCCTGGGATCAGTAGGTTACACGCCACGAAAGTGGCTAAAAGAGGCTATTAAAGAGGCTGAATAGTAGTTGAGATTATGTTGTTAACTCTAATGCTGATGCAAAAGAGGCAACCAACTGTGTATTGTTGACAGCCAGATGTGTAGATCCTGGGATCAGTAGGTTACACGCCACGAAAGTGGCTAAAAGAGGCTATTAAAGAGGCTGAATAGTAGTTGAGATTATGTTGTTAACTCTAATGCTGATGCAAAAGAGGCAACCAACTGTGTATTGTTGACAGCCAGATATGTATATCCTGGGATCAGTAGGTTACACGCCACGAAAGTGGCTAAAAGAGGCTATTAAAGAGGCTGAATAGTAGTTGAGATTATGTTGTTAACTCCAATGCTGATGCAAAAGAGGCAACCAACTGTGTATTGTTGACAGTCAGATGTGTATATCCTGGAATCAGTAGGTTACACGCCACGAAAGTGGCTAAAAGAGGCTATTAAAGAGGCTGAATAGTAGTTGAGATTATGTTGTTAACTCTAATGCTGATGCAAAAGAGGCAACCAACTGTGTATTGTTGACAGCCAGATGTGTAGATCCTGGGATCAGTAGGTTACACGCCACGGAAGTGGCTAAAGAAGCTATTAAAGAGGCTGAGTAGTAGTTGAAATAGTAGTTCCAATTTATGTTTAATTGAAAAGGAGAAGTTAGGTTAGTCAGGATATGCAATCACAACTGTCTGGCAGCCTTGTAGTTTATATGTTATGAAGAAAATTAACGTTTTCCACAATTAATAAGCATGACAAAGGAACACAACTTCAGTTCCTTTCTCTCAAGTACTTAAGCACTCTATTGTATGACTTGTTCTTACTTACCAATAATTTAATATTGGAAATTATTGTCCAAATCAAAGATCAGAGAAAACTTACAGTCAGTGCGGTAATAACATCTAACGCGTTCTGTCAAGTATATAGGCACTTTATTGTATAATTGATCTTACTTACCAACAATTTAATATTGGAAATTATTGTTCGAATCATAGATGGGTTTTTTTATTAATTCCATTAAAATATATGGTTAAGAGACCGGAGGTTTTACTATTAGCCAAACATACCGCTTTAAATGGAACCATTGCGGACATTTATTTTCGCTAGAAAATATAATGGCAAATTAAGCAGTAGTAAATTTATCAAGGCGCGTAATTCCAAGAATATTTTTATGTGGTTCAACCAGTATTATAGAAATAAATTGTTCAAAGAGTCATTAATTTTTACAGTTATTTATATACGAGTTTTATAACGTATACATTTTCTCTAAGAAATGGTAGAGAGTTTGCTATAAGCACTTTAAGTAGAAAGGATCAAGAATATTATAATACGCTTTACGTACATAATTTGGTTAAACGTTAGCGAAGACTATCACTCGAAGGGTTGGCAAAAGTCTTCACTGACTGTCTGAGTGGTGTTACTCCACCACGAAATGTTTATGAACGTTAGACCATAAGATTTTTAACTCTGTCTTATGGGTAACCTGATGGCGTTGGGGAAATAGAAAAATAAATGCATTTGTAAAAAGACTGATTAAACAATGACATTTAAAAATATGGAATCGCTATATAACACATGAAGTCTTATGAAGAGAGGTATCGACTTCATTTTTTTTCATTTTTGCATGGAACCTCAGCGATACCTTTTAAGCGACAGGTTGTGTGCCATACTTCTACCTTGAAATCGTGGAATGTTCGAGGTATAGTAGTCTTGCTGAAATATATTTGTATATTTCTGATATATGGAGAGAGATCATTGTGAAGCAAAGATATAAACTAAACTCAAAACATGTATATTGCGAGGTGTTGTTTATACTAACTGAGCGACACTGTGACAACATTCCGATCTGTCCGGACCGGACGGGAGGGAAGACGGAATAGGAGGCGATCGCTAATAAGACCTGGGTAACAGTCCGAGGACCGGAGTATGAATGAACTTCATTAGACAGCATGAAAGGTAGGAGAGAAGGATACTCGAGGAAGAAGCTAATTAAGGAAGAACAAATGTTTGTAGTGAGTTGCGCTGTGTAGGGGTCGGTGCGGAGGTGGCGGCGTGTCGGGGGCGGAAGGTGGAGGGTGGACGCTCCACACAAGGAGGGAGGCGGAATAGTAGCGCGCGAACATTTAGCGCGAGTGGTCAAGAGACGATATGGCACGTCGCACCAGGTACCACCATGTGACTCTTCACCTGCTCACTATTCTCTGTCAAGGTACAATGGTCACATATGTAGAGGAAATAAAACTTCTAGTTACAGGTCCAAATCGATTTTAGACCGAAGTTACAAAACTAGGAATTATTGAAAACATCAAACCTCCAAACAAAAACAACTTTCTTGATTTAGCTATATAGAGGGTGTTCAGTAAAAGCGTTTCAATCCTGTAAGATTTTTTCTACACATAAAAATGAGCAAAAAAGTTTATGTGAAGGTATGTTCTCAAACGTTTAGTTTTCCGTCTATCGTTTGGACCAGTTAAGATAAAGTTATCAAACTTGATAATTGTACTAACCTTTGGTAGACGTTTTCGAAAATAAAATATTAACAATATCCTTTTACCCGTTCCAAAATGGCGGACTTTAGCCGGTTTGAAGTTATTTCATGGAATAATTTAAACGCTCGCTGGTTAAAATGTATAATTATTTTATAAATTACTCATAGAGACCGATAGACGGTAAAACTAAAGGTTTTAGGACATACCTACATATAAAATGTGTTGCTAATTTTTATGTGTAGAACAAAATTCCCAAAGTAATGGAACACTGTTGCTGAACACTCTGTATTTATATACAGGGAATAATTCTATTATCATAACATCATTTAGTAGAAGTGGATTATTTCTATGTATCAACTTTCATTGCACTTTTCATTAAAATTATATTTTAATTAATTAACAATAGTGAGAAATAATTAAAAGTGTAGATAAAAATGTAATACTTTGACATTATAATGACTCAATAAAAATTGCATAAATTGAAATTAGCTGCTGTTGGATTTCTGAGTTAAAGTTTGAGGAAAACTGTCAAGCATAAAAAATTAATATAGAAAATATTACCTTCTTCAGGGTCAATTTGACTGCAGACTGTTATTTTTTAAAGCATATTAAAATATAATACGTGTCTAATTGTGGATTATGTAGATTCAATATCTCAATCATATTATTATGGAACTTTATTAAACAAGTACCACTTAGAACGAACATATACAAGTTTTTGCTTTGTCGATGAACAATGCACTTGTTTTGTTGGCTACAAAAGTGGTTTTTTTTTTTTTTTTTTTTTTTTTTTTTTTTTTTTACTGTTAAATATTAAAAAACTGTATCACTATATAATGGCAATAAATATTTAATCCATTTTATCTTTTAAATTATTGTTTTAGGCAAGAAAAAAGTGATACATACTAGGGTGCTAATACATACAGTGTATAAACAATTAGATTTGTAGTATTTGTATGTATTTAAGAGAGAATGGGGAGAGGAAGTTATCATAAACCCGAAAGCACACACACTAAAGATAGATGACAAAGTTATGAAGAATACATCCAGCGAGAATTAATGTAATTATTAAATCAGTATGGACTCCAATTACTTAATAAATTAACATTCGAACATGATTGAAATACTTCTCAGTTGCAACTTTAACAATCGACAGGACAATTGTATTAATATTAAAGTTTATTTATTTACATTTTACAACTAATAATACATTAATACTTACATAATTACATTCATCAAATAATCAAGATTTGTATATTTAAATACTAACATTTATTTTACGATAATTTCAAATAAAGATTTTGCACTATAAAATGTGTTTCTGAATGGAAATTATTTTTGTTTTCCCACTAAACTACAATAAAACTTAAAATTATTAGGCAAAATATAAAAAGTAACAATATTTATTTCAGCGAGCCAATTTTGTGTTTAATTTTCCCTATTAAGAAGTTTTACAGAGAATGGAGATGCACCATGCTGTTAACATACGTACACAATACATGTGAGGCATAGCCTTGCAATAGAAATGCAACGAACAGCCGAGAGATAATGGTTCTCTGTATACAGAGTGTTATGTATACTATACCAGGATACTTGAACTATTCCGTTTATAATGAGCTCTAAGCTGGAAATATCAGATCAAAGCAAATATTTCAAAGAATGATTTCAAAAGGGGTTTAATTAAATTTGTCTTTAGAAAACATAAGCTAAAGTTCTTCATTGTAATACATATTCAAAGAAAAATATATGCATTCAAGTAAGTTGATGACATAGATAAGTTTAGTTTAAATGCACTTGTAGAACTTTTTTCTTTTATACTACGTCTTTTGAAATTCTTAATCTATTTAAAACATCATAGAATCTTTCATTTTTGGATTGTACATAAAAAAGTGATTTATTTAGAAAAATGGTTTTATGTTATTTGCTGTGTGTGCTAGGTACACAAGCAAATAACCAGTTTGCTTTCCAGTTTCTTATATGGAAAGCATTTCTTTAGATCGAAGTGCTGGCATTTTTCAGTTACATATATTTGTTTTATTAACAGCTGTTTTATAATTCATAGTTAAAAAATGATTAACCGATACAACCAGGATTTAAGTTCATTGCTAAACAGGTTAAAACGTGATATAAACGTGTTGTTAGTATCCATTTTGAATTTGCATTTGATTGTAGACCACGGAATCTATTTCTTCCACGGTAAACACTGTAATAAACATTTCGATTTAATGTTGAGCGACGGAGTAAACCCAAACTCCCCTTAATGTATCAAAACTCGGAGGTTGGTAGGTACGAGAATTGCCAAACATTAAGTTTTCAGTTTTAGCTTCACTAAAGTTTAGTGGCATATTTATTTGTTTCTTGAAAGTTATATATTAATCTCTATAAATTTGTATCGTAATAAAAGTAAGTGCCAACCGGTCAGCAGTACTTAATAAATAGGTTTAGAAAATCGAAATAAGCGATAATTTTTCAGTGAGTTATGTGTATAAATAGCATTAGACCCGAAATGTGATTTTATGATGTTGCCTTGCAATATTTGTTTATAAAGGTCAGATTTGTTTACATTTACTAATGTTAGTCGTTAGAGTCGTAATGCTATGCATGCAGTTGCAAGTTAATTCAACGCGCTGAAACAACTATTCTTGTAAAGTAATTAAAATGAAATAGACAAATTCTTTCTTTAATATATAAAATAGTAATAAAAAATATATCAGAGATACATTACAACGGGTATAATAAAATTTCTACTATATTAAATCTACTGCAAAAAACCAGAAAAAGAATCACTTTGTTAAAACAGTGGTTTCATACATATTTAATTACAAGCTTGATCGCTAGTTGATTTTCTAATTAGTTTGATTGCATTAGTAGTATAGGAGATAAATCATTCATACGAGAGAGGAGTGTTGAGGTCTGGAGCATTATTTCAGTTAGTTCTGAGGTCCGACGCCAGGGCTGCGCTGTGTAACTTTGATTGTTATAGTTTAAATATTTCCTGAGCTTGCACAACCCGAGCGTTCACTTGTTCTGTAAGTCAGTTTATAGCAATTGATAAGTTACCTCTTTATTAAATAATTCAATCAAAGCTAATGCACAATTTTACTAGCAGTTATCTGCAGCACGCAATTTTCAAAATTAGGGGGCGTAATAAAGGTCTAGGATAGCTATTTCGACAAAAAATGTTAGCTTCCGGCCGTTTAATTTAAATTTTAGTGTAAATTATTTTGAGTGACATAGCTGACTGGGCCTTTCTACCCTCAAGATTAAGAAAATATACAACAAGTTATACAATTTTTGTCTTGCATCTGCATGATTACTGTACTGCCCAAGCATTGCATTGTTAATACTTGCTAAAATGTACAGTTAAAAGTATATTTTAGTAAAACTTTAAACTGTTTTATTTGGATATTTTCTTACTTTGTGTTCAGCAGCGATTTCAGAAAAGGATGAAATAACATATGATGTTACTTTCAAGCTTAATCTATGCTGTCACACTATAAATGCAAAGAAATTGAAAATAGTGATGAAATTGATATGGTTGTGCTGTCATAAAAAAAATGTTTAAACAGACCAGTTGATTACATTTTACACGGTCTTTTAATTGATATTTCACAACTTTACGCATAAATATGGGATCTTTGGCCATTGTAGAGACCATTTGGCGTAGCCCGGAGGTATTTTCGAAATAAGAATATGCCTATATTCGTGGCAGAGACCTTAAGAAGTTACAGTCGGTTAAATAATTTACACGTGAAAGTGAAACAGTAGAATAACTTTCGCATTTATAATATTATTAGAATGTTGAAAAAACGATGACTGACAGGCTATAAATCAATTTCGTGATAAGACCTTGTTGAAAATTTTAGCTGTGGCATGTTAAACATTTTTGTGTGTAAGTACGAGTATATTTAACATATACATTTCAATATAAAGAGGGTTCACAAAAGAGTATCACAAACTTATGTGCTTAATAGTACTCAAAACTTCAAACAAATTATGTTCCATGTTTTGTATTTTTTATTAAAACATTTATTATATTTAAAAATAGTAAATCTTAATATACAAATCCACTAATAAATAAGAAGAACCCTAAACATGTTGGTGTGATTTTTTTAATTTTAACGAACTGGCGCCTGTTAAAACGATTTTGTCAAGCAACAAAAACCAGCACAGTTATAGAAATAAAAATTACTAACTACTGTATAAAATTAATGAAATCCGTCAACTCATAAGCGAGCACAATAACTTTTGATGCTTACTTGCACAAACCAGGAGCAACAAGGTATCAGCTGTTTTGCATCAGTAATACAAAAGTTACAACATGCGAACTAGTTTTCAATATTAATTTATAAAAACTCCAACGGTACTTTTTTTAATGAAATCCATCGACGAATAATCGAGCATGACCACTTTAAATGTACTCTCTCACAAGCTGGGAGCAACAAAATGTTATACTTGAGAGGTGTCAGCTGATTGTTGCTCACATTTTTCGAACTATGTTTACAGAACATTTTTTGTTTGAAATGATCAGTACTATAAGCCAGAGAAGTTTGTGACACCCTTTTGTGAACAATCTGTATATATTCAACGGGTTTGTAAATAGCCGTGAAAAGACTAGAACATGAATATTACATTTGTGACCTTTCAATTGTTAAGGTCCTAATGAAATCAGTTTTCTAAATTTCTCAAAACAAAACATTTTGTAGAGATAAGGAATCTAACTATACTGTGTTTAAAACTGTTTCAGTTTCACCTCTCAACAGTACGTATGACTTATTATGATACGATTATATTCGTCTCAACTACTGAATGGAGTGTGAATAATTTTGTACTAGATTTAATGAATTAATCTCCTCGCACTCACTAAAATAACTTTATACGTAACAGTAACTTCTGACTGACAGTTGATGATTAAATGAACTCTCCTCCTACGGACAAACCCAGCTTACGTCAGTTAATGTAATTCAACGTAATGTAACGTCATATTGCGCAATTTATAGTAAGAGAGGTAAGTTGATGCAATGGTTGAGTGATAATACATTCCAACAAAGTTTACAATTTTCCATACCTAGTTAAAGTACTACTAGTAATCACCAAGTTAAAGTACTCTCATTAATATCGTATAACATGTTTCAGCTAACCAAATATGTAATCTTGTGTTCGTACTGAAATCATTATAGGTACGATTTAATATCTTAATACGAGTTGTGACTAGAAAATAACCGGATTAGTATTGGGGGACCCACAGAACAAACGCAATAAGGCTGAGTATCGTACGGCATGTCACGTGACTCTCTTTCTCGAATTTCGTCTGGCTCCCGTACTTATTCCGCCTTGAGCGCGTTCTAGGTAGTTAAAATATTAAATCTGCCTCGAAAGGATGTTGAATATCCAGTAAGAACAGTGTGTGAACATCAAATTCCTTTCCAAACTTTGAAAATCTGCAAGTGAAACTCTTGTAATATACGGCGAGGACTTCAATTGATGCATTGGAAATCATCTGCTTCTCCAAAGCAAAGAAGCACGAATGACAAAATAAAAGTTTAAGGCCATGATGGTCGTGTTTTTCGATATTAAAGGGATAGTGCACATTCATTGGGTATCAGAGGGGCAGGCAGTGAATCAGAAATACAAATTTAGCGTCCTGACTACAGGACTGTTTAAGGAGAAAACAGGATGATTTGTGGAAAAAAAGTCATGGATCATCCAACAGGACATTGTTCCAGCTCAAAAAGCTTTGTCAGTGAAAAAGTTTCTGGTCAAACACAACATCCCCGTCTTAGATCATCCACCCTAATCACTCCACTTGACTTAATGTGACGATTTTTGTTCCCTAAAGTCAGGTCAGGTTTTAAAGGAACGAGATTTGAGACCATTGAATCAGTAAAAGAAAAGCGACGGAAGTCATAAAGATGGTTATGGAAAATGATCTGCAGTATTATTACACACAGTATAAATTCGCATGGAGCGGTTTAGAGATCAAGAAGGGGAGTACATTGAGGGCGATCAAAATGTAAATATCTGTAAGTAAATTTATTTTTCATCCAGTCCAGTTATATTTTTTAGCCATTCCACGTAATGACTAGAACTTAATAATACACACCTAAGAGCATTATTTATGTGTATATGTTTTTCGCTGATAGTATATTTGTTATTTACTTACAAGAACTTACTCGTGGCTTCATCCGCAATTTCTTGCCGGATAATTGGGATGTCATATTCTGGGGCCTTGAAATCAGTTATTTTATGAATAATATCAAAATAATAAATAGAAATTCTCTGCAACTTGAACTTTTATTTATCAATTTTTAGCCAACTTGAAGGAACCAAAAAGTCTAATTACGTAGTTTTTTTATTAAAAAAAACTTATGATGTAATACGATGGAGTCTTATGATATTTTTGAAACGGAAGTAAGCAAATATCGCATAAATCAGATATATTTTTCAGTTTTCATCGTTGAAAAGATGACAGATTAAGCGGAATGGTGAGAGGATGTTATTTCAGGGTTATCGCGTGTATGAACACTTCTGGTTTAAATTAATTATATTTCTGATTAAAGATTTTAATTTGGTTCCCACTCCCTAATAAGATATAAATGGCGTAAAAAAGTTCCGCACGGTTTTGATAATTCCCGAAAGAATAAGGTAAGGCAATAACACTTGTTACATCATTATTACACCTATAAATCTACTTTTTTAAGTAACTACCATTTGTTTGTCATGTCAGGGGGATGGTCCGCATAGTCAGAAGGAAATCTCAAATGAGAGGATAGGTAGAGTAGTTACAACTTGAGCCAAGGCGAGAATATTAAACTATCTACAACAGGACCTACATTGTAAAGGTTTCACCTTTTGTGGCCGTATTTTCTGGGTTGTACTTTATTAATAAAAGACATATAACTTCTTAGACCTATACTTCTATTAAAGAGGAAATCTTTGCTCTAAATTCCCCATGTTAATTAGACATCCTGTACCCGTTTACCTTTACCCTTATTATAAATTAGTATAATTTAAAAGCGTTCAATGTTATTATTTCTTAACACCAGCACTTGTCTGGACTGTGATAGAAATTACTTATTCTATGATTAAGAAATGGAAATAAATTGTATCATAATGGAAAGTTTAAAATATAAAAATATCATACAAGTTGGAAAATTAAATAGTTTTATAGGTTCCAGACATTGGAAGCTGTCAAATGCTGTGATAATCATATCAGAGTAATGCGATTTGGCAATTTAGAAGAGAAGGTCTAAGACACCGGACTTTGGATACGAATTAGAGTTGGTGCAGTTTAAATCTTGTCTGTGACCGTATCACTTTTTATCAGTCCCATCTTCTTGTACTATATCACCTCTTCTCCTTCTTCTGTTTGATAAGATCCTTGCACAGTCCAGTGGCCCATGAGGACGGGCAGAATAATACTTGAAGGGGATTGGTCTCTCTTGATAAAAGTATTGAAATATTCAAGAAAAATCTCATATTTTGGATAGTCTTTAAAGGAATAAACACTTTTATATAAACTCTCAGATTTTTCCTTACATAGAAAGATTTTAGAAAATCGGAGCTCCAAGAGGCCAGGGTCTTCCAAAGTCTGGGGCCACAAAGGCAGTGGTGCTTGGAACATTCTAGGAACTCTTGCAGGTGCCAGGAGTTTCTAATTGTTGAGAGTTTACAGAGACTGGACGCTTCTACAGGTATAAAACTATTAGAGAGAATGTTTGCAGTGCCAGTGGATTTTCGGTAGCCAACATGCAGCTGAAGGGACAAAAAAGGCTTCATAAGGTTAAAAGAAATATTTGTAATAAGATTTGCTAAAGCCAACAAAAGTACTACAAACTGGACATTTTATGCGGCAGCGATCCTAACATGAAACATACTTAGATTTCTATACAGATAACCATAGATTGTAAATACCTAGAATCATATGGATTCAGTGGCTTAATTGTTCAGTTGCCTCAGTTTTTGAAACACCAGGCCACTTATGGAATATGAAATAAATCTTAAACTTTGGGTTAATAAGATTTTTTTGTTATTTGAAGTACAATTTCAGCAGTACATTTGGAAGAATACAGTTGTATCTGAACAAACCTGAGTTTAATAAGCATTTCAATTCAATACTCACGGAAACGTTTCGATTTTTTCTTTGAACTACAGTTATCAACATTGCGTAGATTTTTGTTTCGCAAATAGCAATATTCACACCAAAAGTTCTTCTCATGTAAAAAATAGGACACATACGCTGAAATGTTTCTATCAACTTCATGGAAAAGTGGACAATAAACGAAGCAATGAAAAACAGTAAAACAAATCAATAAAGTTTAAATTAGCCAACCACACGAGGAAAACTTTGCTAGCCAATTGGTGTGTTATTTTATGCATACGCAATTCTGAATGGCAAAACTGCATAAATGATACATACGGTATTGTTTCGTATATTTATTAGTTAGTTATTTGTTAAAGCTTTAAGTTCGTAGCAACGATACTAGGTTAGATATTTCTCGCAATATTCCCTATTGAAATATAAATTATGAATGTAGTTTTAGCTATCATACACGTATGGAATATACACATATGCATGGATGAATACAAATATATTTTTATTTAAAAATTCACAACCAGTTGTAAGTAATGGAGTTTATGCGGTTTCCTGGACTCTGGAATCATTCCTTAGGAACATATCATGTTAGGTATAAAAATAATATGTGGGATATTTACTATTAACAATAATACATTAAATATACACAAACTATAATTATCAATGATAAAATGTTTATAGCAAAACAAATAAATATTTATAAAATATTGTGCAGTAACATCAGATTTACAATAACTAATTATACCAGTAATTGTTCAACACTATTAATTACTATATGTTATTGTGGTTTGATATAGTTAATTAATTTTATTAATATAGGCATCAGTTATTATTTAGTTGTCGATTAATTAACAATATAAATCCATCAGCTATTACAAGAGGTAGTTTGAAGAAGTTCGATAAAAAAAGAAAAGATTTTCACGATGTAATGAAACCAAAATGTAAAGGTAGTACACGCTTATAAGGTTGAATAAACCATTGGCAGTACCAAGTCATGTGGAATGTGCCTTCCAATTTTATTCATGTTTATTATTAAATGAAACTTTAGTTTATTTGTAATTTATAATTGTTTATAAAACCACACCGCTCAGCAAATAAGACCTTTTTACTCACCTGCCACAAAATCAAGGAACAAGCTAGCAGTTACCGACGTTTTCAAGTCTCTGGTATTTGAAAGATTTTTTCTGAATGAGCTACCGGAATAATTTGGGTGCTCCTGGTCTCATAAGGCTATTGACACTGGTTAGGAGTTTTGGCCTCTAAAACATCCCCGCTTCAGATGGAACTCGACCTTAGGATCCTATAGGGCGTTTCGCCTTTAGAAATTTCAATTCCTGGAGGTTCAGATAGCTGAAAGATTCTGGCGAGTGGAAGATTCAAGCTTTTATCAGTTTATGGATGCTGAAGTTACCCTTTACTGTATACGGAAGGCACTCAATCTTTAGATAATCTCTTGAATTTAGAAGCCAGTGAACTAATCGAGCATTTGCACCTGAAAAAACCCTTATCTATTGATGATTTTGAACTGACTTCTCCTCTTTACTGACCTCTTTGCTTTAGAAGTATCAGTATTTAGAGATTCTCTATCTCTAGAAACTACCGGAATTTGGCAGTGTCTAGCATGTATACACATTAGTAGTTACATATGATGCAAATTGACCGATATATTTTAACTTGTCTATATAATATTCTGATTTTTAGCATTTTATACTTATAATTAATTTGAAGTATTAGTAAATTTCGCGCAGTCTCATAAATTAGATAGAATTAAAATTATTTGTAAAAATTTTAAAACATTGGTTCATAAGCAATATATACTTTATATTCAATATAATATTATAATAAAACACGTACACACGTAGATAGTGTTGCTCATGAACCCCAAATATGTAAATAGAAGTAAGTAATAACATAAAGTTGAAATAGAAGGACTAATTGAGAAGTTTCATAGGAAAAAAGAGTCATGTAGTTTTATCTAGAATAATAAAGAATTTAATAAAAAATAATTTAAATACGATCTGTTTGCATAGCAATGGTGTACAGTACAGTTGAAATATTACAAGCTGAAACAAAATGGAATGCTTTTGTAAACAGTTGAAACGCTGTTCACTCCAGCATTCAGATCTATTATTGTTTTTGTGTGCTTAACGCAAAATTAAGTTGCTCAATAACAATAAAAAATATAGAAGTTTAAAACATTTTCATGTTTTCTTTAGTGTGGTATATAAGTGGTTTATATTTTAATTTTTTTTTTATTTTAATAATTATATTGGTTTTTTTGTTGTTATTTGACTTTAAAAATTTTCATCAGGCACCATTTTGTAAATATTAAATATTCAAGAAAATTCAAATGTTTTTCTCTTATTTGTCACATCCTATGTGCAAAGTTTAATATCTATAGCTTTACTAGTTCTAGAGATAATAATTGTTTATACAAATTTGAAAAAGTACTGTTTAATATCAATATTCTTCAAATAATCTAAATAAAACGAATTCCTAATTTGGCAGAAAAATTAATTAGTACGATTCTACATGTAGAGTGTGTATTGGATTGAATTGAATTGAATTGCATTTATTCAAGAAATTATACATTTCTGAGGCCCCGCTAAGTACAATACTTGTCAGCGGGAACCTATATAACTGTATTTTACTACAGTTGAGATACATAATTACATTCAATTATCTTTCAGGTCCTTAACGTAGTATTTTTAATTTAATTGAGGTGAACATTAGTATATAATATACATACAACAGTGAAATTATTAATTTGGAGTGATTAAAAAATATTGTCTGATTATTACTATAAGTTAATACAATACATTATTCCCATAACACTATTCAAATATTTAGAACATTCTGTTGATTAAGATTTTAGATAACCTGAAAATTTGAAGAAAAGTAAATTAATTGGGTGAATAGGTCAATGGTATTGACCGTGGCGAATAGTCAAAAGACTCGGTCAACTAAGTAACTCAGTTATTACCCATTCCTATCCATTTGTGTAATAAACATTAAAGATGTTGGGTTATCGTAAGAGGTAGACAAACATTACGTACAGTTCAAACAAGTTTTCAAAAACGATTAATTTCCGTGCATTGGGCAACAACCAACAGTCATGTCGTGTACATACAGATGGATCGAGGATATATATATATATATATATATAGGATAGACGGATATATATATATATATATATATATATATAAGTCAGGAATATTGCATTATTAAGTATGTGTATATATATATATATATATATATATATATATATATATACACATACTTAATAATGTAATATTCCTGACTTATTCATCCTCTACTCTACGTGTAGAATCATACTAAATAATTTTGTATATATATATATTATAAAGCAAAGTGTCTTCAAGTCTTCAAAGTATATTAGGAGAACGATTAATATAACAAAGAAACGGGTTTGAATGCCAATGTATTCAAATGTAAACCTATTACGACATAGGACACATTGCTTTAAAGTTCTATTTGACAGTAACATTTTAGTGAATTTTACCCTTTTAAAGTAACGGACCAATTTTTAACAAAATTAGGGATTTCATATAAAATCCTGCAATTTCTATTAAATTTCAAACAAAAGAGTGCGAATATAAATTTGAAAAAGAGATTAAAGATATGTGCAAGATTATATAGAATAAATATTTAAATATTTTAAAAATTTTTTTTAAAATTAATGTGGGCATTCTTTGAATAAATTTCATTACACACAACATGATCTTAATATAAAGCACAGTTTTGGATGACTTTAGCATGAGGTATATTAAAGGGTTTTTAAATTTTAGTTTTTGACACTTTTATAAAAATTTTTGCAATTTTTAATCACAAATTACCATCCATATAACATTTTAGTCATACATTTGTTTGAACCTCTATGTGTAGTAGTACTCTTGTTTCACTAATATATTTTAGTAAATTACACCGATCAGTTATGTGTTTCATAGAATTCCTAAATAAACCTGAAGCTTTTAAACGTTCACTTAAATGTTCGTTTATATCAAATAGAGGATAATGAAAAACCTTTTACCAGGGTATTTTTTTACCTTCTAAATTCGGAATTCTTCTAGAAGTTCATAATTAGTAAATGTTTTTTATTGCTGGTACATAAATATACTTCAAAGTAAAAGAAGAACTACGAAGACCCAAAGGAGTAAGAAGGTTAATGTTTGTTGAAGCGTATTAACTCATGACAAAATTACAAAAAACGGCACAGAAGTGAGTAAACACGCTGTTAATTGCCTTGGATCCGGAGGTTTACCTTCGTATATATTTCTTGTATGTACATTTATTTTTATTCGTGTTATCAAATAATGTTGCATTTCTTGAATTAAATATTTAACTCCAATTTTAAGAATATAATTTTATGTAAAAACACTAAAGAATAAAATAAATATGTGTACATTATTGTGGTATATTATGCCAAGTTGTGCAAAAAACATGTATATTTATATACAGTAATTATAATAACAGTGTATGTTTAAAAAAGATTTTTTTTTATTTTTGGACAATATTTTCTGAGATACTGGGTAGGAGATATTGAAATGTCCTCAATACTAAAATAGTATTATCTGAATATTTTAAAAACAGAGGAGTTCATAATATGTATGCGTTGAATAGGGTGGTTTGACTGGTGGTAGATTTATATAAATGATAAAAACCGGTGTATTCCATCAGAGTTGCTCGAAATCAAATCACAAGTAGAGATTGCAATATTACTAGGCAAATGGAAAACACTTTTGTCAGTTTTGAAATATTTCGCAACTAGTTCAACAACGGAAAAGCACCACATTTTTTAAAACTTCAGGCTTGTCCTTCCAGCCTTTGAGTATAATAAATAAAAAAAGTGTTTTTCTTAAGAGGAAAAATCCTAGTGCTGACTTGGTAAGAGAAATTGGTTGGGGAACATGGGAATATCAATGTAGGAAGCCTTTCATGGAATTCCATAAATGCATGTTAATTCTTTTCTTTTTAGAATAGAATAGAATTAATTTATTCACAAATCATACACGCATTTGGCCCCGCTAAGTTAGAAATTGTCAGCGGGGTCCACTAATACTAGATTGTGATATGATATAGGAAAAATAAATAAGATTATTATATAACATGAGTGCTAGAAAAGTACAATCTATGCAGTCTACCAGTGGCACAAGTGGGAAAATCCATGACGAAGATAAAAAGCTGGCTACTTATGTATACATCATTACTGCTGTCACCATTGAAATTAATCTAAGAAGATTATCGGCACACCACCTGCAAATCATAGCAACGTTAATTTGCAGTTCTAAATAATTGTTATGGCTACATTTACTATACTTATAATGATTTGATATAAGAATCATGTGAGGGTATACCGTATGTAGTCTTCATTGAAGGGTATGAATTCCTAACGACCTACCTAATATTTGATGTGCAGTTAATATATGTAAGTGCAGTGGAAAATGATCATAATAACCATAAATATTCAAGGGTCGTTTGGCCTGATTGGGAAGATTTGCATATTTTGAATTTTAGAGTCAATAAGGTGGGTTTACGATAGGTCTCAAAAAGACGAATAATTGAGGCTAAATTACGAATTGATGGGCTGCCGAATTAAAAAAATGTATACTGTTACTATAGACTGTAACAAGTACTTGTACGTCATGCTTTATCTCTTGTATTCTAGATGATGACGATGATGATGCAAGCGAAGGATATTGTGTACTTTCCATCGGCGTCTAGAATAACATTCTGGAAAATTGTGTATAAATTATTAGTATCTTGGATATGTCAACCGTCATGTTTACTTAAAGAGACCACAGTAAAACCTTGCAATAACAGTGACATATGAAAAATACGTCCACACGAATGGTGTAAAACAATCCAGAGTGAGAAGAGTTTATTGAAAAAATGGGGATTATGGTACGCAAACCTCAAATTTCCAAACTATACCCGATCATGTCAGGCAAGAGGACTAAAATCTTCTTAGCTACCCAAAATTCTGGGTAACACGAAAACTCGCACTAATTAAGTATGCTGATCTTTAAAGATAAATAAACTCGAGCCAGAGATGTGTCACGGACATTAGAAGCACCGCGACTACGTATTGAAGCACTCCAATCCTGCAAAATGATTAGAACTCATTGTGAAAGACAAGTGAGATCTCACGTTACTTAATGTCATCATTCTCTCCTGCCAGTGGGAGTTCCGAGTTCGAAACCCGTTACTTATACGATTGAAATATATATATATATATATATATATATATATATATATATATATATATATATATATATATATATATATATATATATATATAAGCATAGCGTGTGTATGTACATAGTGATCTGTGTTCTGAGGGCCTTAATCGGTGAAAGCACACATTATTTCTGATAAACTCAGTAAATACGTATATTTAAAAGTCTTTTTGCAAGTTTATCAAGGATAATTAATCGACTTTGTAAAGAGCTAAATATACACAGAAAGCAAGAGTTTCTTATTAATGTTTTAGTTTTAATTTCCAGCAGAAGCGTGAATGCATAGCTGCCGAGGAAGGGAAGTATTAATTTTTAAGGAGGACATAAACTCGAATCCCCACACCTAAGGCAATGCATTAATATACCCCTCTAAAAGTATCATTATTTGCATTTATAGGTGGGCGTAATTAGAAGCCACACGTTGATCGAACAATTTAATTATTTTTCTATTTTTGTTCAGAGGATAACGACTGATTTTATAGAGAAAATAAGTGGTTTCACTTATTGTATCCTACGATTTTTCAAAGAGAAGAAGACGTGAAGTGACGCGAAGAAGTCGTCAAACTAAAAGTATCTTGAAGAACAATGGTAAAAAATAAAATGGTTCATAATTATAGATTATTCTATAAGAAAAGAATAGGAATGCAAAATTTTCAATACTTGTTCGCATTAAAATATTAAAAAGTGTAAATATGCATTCTTACTTGTTTAATAATAATTTAATGTCGAACATAGAGATAGTTAAAATTTTAAAACATTAGTAGACTTATATATTTGTATGCTGGGAGCTAGGCAAAGACACTACTGGTATCTGGATGTGATTCACAGTACATAACATTTCCGGGTGAGCTGGTCTGATATCATGCAGCTTTTTATGCATGCTTCAACATTATATGACAGCTTAGGTAATTGGAAAACCTAATGTGGAATTAAACTTGAATAAAGTAGATTGTTATTATAAAATGAGAAAATAGTATTATTGCCCATTTTATGTACAGGGTGTGCAAATCTGGAGATTCTGTGTTTTTATCACAACATTTTCAAATGTACAACATTAACAAATGGTACACGGTTTTAAAGCTCTGTTCAAAAAAAATATTTTGCTTCAATTATTATTTTCTCCGTTGCAACATGGCGAACCAAAAAGATATAAAATTGTGGGTTTACATAAATGCAATATTAAAAAAAATTAATGCTTAAAAATAAATGAGTAAAACCATATATTTATTGCATTTGTGCAATTATTTTTAATTTAAAACTAAACATTCAATGAACGTACTCACCAAAATTTGCCTATCCCTCTATGGATAATTGAAATGGTTACAATAGGTAGCCTATATCTACAACTTTTAAATTAAAAGTTAAACAATGTGGTACCTCATTATCATTGTATTTTAAAAGCAACGCCTTTGCATTCATACCATTTATCAATATCTAGCAGCATTTTTCTGATAGCTTTTACACTGTTTCTGTCTATTGAAAATAAAGACAATTTTAGAGTAGTACAATTTATATTACAGACGATATTATAATTACGTGTATAGAATACTACACATTATCTAGTACATATATCTAGTATATATATATATATATATATATATATATATATATATATATAAATACATATACATATATATATATAATTTCAATACATATACAATAAATAAATATATATATATATATATATATATATATATATATATATATATATATATATATATATAGTTCTTAGTACAAGTAAAGGGAATAGTAGTACGGTTATAGTCATGGCCAAGATTAAAAATTACACAAAGTTAGTCACAAATATTCTATTAAATTAAAAATTTTGCAGGTAAGCAAATTTGTTGATTGAGATATTTACATCAATCTTTATTAAGGCACGGTTTAATTGTAATGCCTGTAAAGCAATGTATCAACACCAATAATTTTATAACTATCATTCTTAGATAATGACTGTGATACATATCGTAGAGGCTATGATATCAAAACAAAAACGCCTTTACGTTATATGAGTTATTAGCAGTGGGGAGGGAAAGTAGTAACCTTGAGGTGGGGTCGGGGTGGGGACATGTCACATACATCTTAATTATCACAAAGTTGGTTTACCAGTAAAACAACTTTATGTAGCAGTATTACTTACTGTCACGCTTCGTCATTGTAAGGTATGACAAAACTAACTCACCTCACCAAGTTACACGAGTAAAAATAATGTTAATATCGTCTTTCTATACGTTATAAGGGATCATTTTTGTTGAAAACAGGATGGATTTTGTTGAAATACTTTTTTAGATAAAAAAAATAGTTGTTAGCGAAGACTGTGACTTAAGGCTAGGAACATTGAATTTATGACATTCTGCTTGTCTATCTGTATGTTTGTCCACACGATATCTCAGAAATAAACTGAAATATTGACTTGAATTTTTGCATTTAGCTTCATTTCTATACATGCAACATCAAGTTTGATGATTTTACATGCCAATCTTTGGAATTTCTTTTAGTGCTAGTGACCATTTTGACATTGACCTTTTGGGTAACCGTGACGAGAAAATTGGAGGATGAATAAATGTGATTACCGTAGTTATGGTGGGAAGGGTAGATTCAAGATGAATGATAAATTATTCACCTCCATTTCACAGTCGTCCTCACAGACTTGACTCCTGAAAGTTGGAGTCCATGGCCTTCCGAAGAGATCCAAAAAATTCGATGACGAAGCAGCTCGAAATAATACCCATGCATCGTTTCAACACCAGAAACGCATAGTTTTATGTAAAACTTTGTTGCTCCACTACCATGCTTTGGGATTGTGTTTAAAACATCGCAGTCCACATCTTCATCTATATTCCAATTGATTTTTTAATTTAGTATCCTGTGATGAAACAGGGTCTGATATCAGATGCTGCAATAAGCGGAAGGAGAAATGGAGCTGAAATCAACATTCGTAAAGACAGTATATTCAGTTGACATTTAAAAATATGAAATAAAATGAAATGAAGCCTAATAAAATCAGTTATAGGATTGAAGTTTAGCATGAAACCTCACCTAAACCTTTACGTGTCTGTTAGACCACATAAAGTGTGACGTACCCCTACTTTGTTATTTAAATGAACATTATAATTCCGCTCAGGGAAGCAGGAAATAGTAACAATTCCAAGAGTAAAACGGGTTTTCAGCATCCAAACAATATAATAACTCAATAACGTAAAAAAGTAACAATATAATTGAAACCACTGAATGTAGAATAATTAGGTAATAAAATATTGATAGGTACATAATAATATTAAGAACACTCTCGACTCGGTGTGAATGTACTAATTAAGCCCTTTAAACGGGCCAGTTAGCACAGTTATGTAGTGGTTACATACACCTTCATAACTCTAATTAATTCTTCATCAAACACGCTGAGTTTGCACTGTCCTGATTGCTCTCATATTGTAAATATCAGCAGGACAATGTGTGTCAACTCTATTACATGTGTCCAAAAGCCAGTTTTGGTTATAATTATATAATTATTTTATGATTCTGTTCTGCAGCTTTACCTGGTACACTAGTAATGTTTCAAGAAAAAAAAATAAACTCAATATGTGATTTAAATTAGCGCCATTAATAACTGATGTAGTAATTTTTTTACAAAACAATATATTGTCACATATAAGTTCAGAGTTAAAGCTCAGTGTTTAAGTAAGTTTTTTAATATAAGAAAATATTATTCCAGCAAAAATTGTGATATATAGGTTTCGTGTATTTAATCCGATATGATTGTACATGAATATGCATTTTTATTTTAATATTTACAGTATAGAAACGCAATAAATCTGACGAAGAACGCTATAACCTTAAATATATAGATGATACCTAGTTTTTAAATATAAAATATAATGTATATTTATTGAATTTATTTATTCCCAAATTTAAACAGTGCTTGGTATCCGCTATGTACATAATTTTCAGTGGAATCCTATTTGAAAATCATAATTGTAAACAAATATAAAAGAAATCTTAACAGTATTATTGGTGGCACAGTGGTGGCCTGGTTTCGTTTTAAGAATACTTTAGTGGGAATTTGTAGACTACAATAAAATATTTAATAGGTACAACCTTACAACTTATTTTAAATATTTATTTTTAGCTCAATGACTGTATAATACTCAGAAGAAACATGTTCTATATCACGTAATTATAAGTTGTGACGATAATACTAAATTCTTCATGGTTCAGAAGTAAAATATTACGCTTGATGCTCACTTCGAAAAAAGACCCAGCTGGCACTGCTCCTCCTGCTAAACATTCCAATTCGACCAGAATAGCCTTACGTGGACACGGGCTTCGTGGCTTGGTTGTACAGCCACAGCTGTTAGTGCAAAGAATAAACCAGATATTATTAAATTAAAATAAACGCCAATTTCTGTGATTTTATCCTGTATGAATGGGATGTAGGGGAAAAATAATATTGTTTTCTCTACTTTCCTGTTATACAGTATTGCGCCCTAATAAGTGTACATTGTCATTGCACATTCTGTTGCACTATCCTTATTGTCGCGCATTTGCTTCCCCATATAACCTGTGGGTAAATAATATTTCTGCTCTATGTTACTGTAGTTGTTGTAAACCCCTTTTCAAGCCAACGGTGAGTGTTAATTTTTATTCTATTACCCACTGTGATAGCGCTTACCTATGTGTTTGGTGTCAGTTCTCTAACCTCCCCTTCTCTCTCTCTCTCTCTCTCTCTCTCTCTCTCTCTCTCTCTCTCTCTATACATACACACACATATATATTTTATATATATATATATATATATATATATATATAATTTTTTGATTTTTAAAGTGATCTTTCTAATCAATATGAGGTATTCGGCACAATTTAGTAAATTTAGGATGCAATCACTATTACTACTTTGAACATAACAAACTTTTAATTCTTTATAAGGACGCATAGACGTCTAAAAGTCTCATTCGGAAAAGCATACAGACTAGTATGAATTTCATTCTTTTTAAATGTGACACACTTCAATGAGCAACATTTGAAAACAATTCAACTCAGTCCAATTTCTAGAACTGTTTGGAATGAGTTTAAACGACTTTGAACAACCTTAAAACAAAACTCATCCAGACATACAGCTACCGCGTAGTAGCTCCCAGTCAATTATAGACGGGATGGCTATTGCTGGTTGGTGATTATAGACAAGCATTGTAGTAAATCGAGGAACTTGCACTGATAAAAGTAAAGCCTGTATTAAGTAATTCTATCATGGCCCATTTTTATGGTTTTATCATTGCGCGTAAACGAGAGAGTAGATCCCTAATAACTGATCAATTCTCAAAATTGCTTTCAGATACAAGAGATGGGAAATTACAGGAGTTGGAGGCTGGCACTTTAAGTATTCTGGCATGTCTTTGTGAGGTCATTCAAGATCTAAACTTAGAAAAGTTTGCCGGACATACACATTTGAGTTCTAAAGAAACATCTGGCACAGTGAACGGTCGATGCAACATTACCCCTAAAAACAGCTCTGCAGCAGCTTAACACTGAGATTGTGAAGAATCAATTTATCAGTTTAGTAGTAGAACCATAAAACGCTATTAACAATTCTGTTAAGTTTCTACAATATCTTAATTAATCCTCCAGGAATTTAACCTCGCAATCTGTGTTTGAAAGCTAGATCTCTATTATTGTTGCTATTGAAAATCATCCCCCCTAAACTATGCATTGGCACTAGACTGCAAGTTAACTCTTTGCATCAAAATATTATAAAGGCTATCATGTTTACTAGCTGTGGAACATGAGTTATCACACTCTTTAAGCCTATTATTCCTTCAGACTATCAGTTCAAATTTAAAGAATTCAGTGCCCAGTCCAATTATATTTTCTTGTGGTAACATATATTGTTCAAAGGCAATCGTTAAAAAGAGCTGCAGTGGGTTTAAAGATTCAGTGTTTCTGAAACCAGTTGTACGTGGCCTGTGCTAGACTCTTGGCAGTCTGATGATTCTGCAAGGCGAGGTTCGCACAACAATATTTGTCTGCAGAAAAGTTTTAAGATTTAATAGTTACGGTATATTAACTGACTCATTTTTTACAGTATTCAATAAACAGAGTATTTAAATTTTATATTCATATTCACAATAGAAAAACACCTTTAGCACATTATCGCACCTTAAAATGAGGGTCCATGAGCAGTAAAATTCTCCCCACAAAAAATTGGAAAAGGGCATGAAAATAGACAGCCTAAAATTGTTAAATAATAAGCCCAATGGAACTGAAATATTTTTAAAAATTTGCAAGAAATCGTACATCAAGGATTGAGCCTAAATTAAGTTCGTCAAGTATTAATATTGATGTACACAAATATAAAATTACGAAATTTATATTTACGCTTATTTAAATTTGGCAGATCAGTCTTATATATCTTAATCAGTGTCCTTGTTAAATGAGTTAACCTTTAACTAAGAACATTAGGTATCAAGACAGCACAGAAGAAAATTATTATTCAGCACTTCACCTAAACTAAATGGTAAGTTTTTAGATTTTTACAAACTTTAATGTATTGAAAATTAAAACGTAAAACGTAAGCACGAGTCAAATCTTTAACACACTTTGCACTAAAAGTGACAATACACGTATTGTACAGGTAATAGGAAAATAGCGAGGTATTAAAAATATGTACACGATGCTACTTAAACGTGTAAAAACTATAAAAAGTAAAGTTCAATGATAAAAAAATGTGCTTAAATTTTACTAAGCCAAAACAATAAATATAAAATTTCTCGTTTTTAAACCATTTTTCCCGAATGAGTTAAAAAGTTCTCTTTATTAATCACTATAAACTTCTTGGATTAGCGCCTTTATTTTTATTTTGTTTCCATTTAGTTTTTAATAAATTATTACTTAAAGAAAGTTGTAAAAGTCAACATTTTTCTTTGCTTGTTTTCCTAGAGTACTGGTACGGGTATGTTATAGTACATTATTATTACTATTGTTATGAGGGGATGCAGTGCTCAAGAGAGTCATTAGTATTATGTGTTTATGATTCATTATTTGTTTACAGTATGTCCGTGATTTGCCGTGATTTTATAGATTTATAAACCACTTTAAAACCACTCCAAATTGGCCACATCATGTTTTGTTTTACTGTCCGACGGGGTTGAGACAAAGACTGCAACGGACAACTCATTTTTACTAAACTTGTAAGAATAAAACTATCTTAACTAGTAAAATTTAAATTTTAGATTGCAATAGTCTATACCATAGATTTAGAGCTTAGTTTGACATTTTAAGCAATAATTAATTAATAAATTAAAAAACTATTGTACGTTGTTAGATGTCTTAAAGTCCTTGAGAGATAACGTCCCTATCTACAGATTGTAGTTTACTTGCTTATTTTGTGCTATAAATAATGTCAAAAGCTACATATGACATTTCGTCTCGTTTATTTAAGATAAGTGATAAGTATTTTTTAAATAAATAAAACCACAGTAATTTACAAAACAATGAAAATTAATTAGCATAAAGCAATAACATAAATTAGCATAAACATATTAATGGATATGCCAACTTATTGGCAAAGTAATGGAATGCAACGTTTTCCATATTTAATAAACGGCTTGTTAAATTACCACCAAAGGGTGGTTTAATTACAGCTCTCATAATGAAAATCAATCAGTTTGCTTTACCAGTTTAAACGGCCGTAATAACCCAGTGGATTAGATGGCAAATGGGGAGATTACGAGTCATGTTTGTAACCCGGCGCCATATATCAAATGCCACTGTACACGGGTATGTGTACTTGCTAATTTCAAATCTTTAAAATGTAGCACTGAATATTTACAGGAATGTTGTAAGAAATGTTTGTGCAGAGGTTTGACGCAGGTTAAAATATTTAAGCACAACTGTAATGCAAAATAGGATTCAAGACCGGTAACGTGGATGAATGAGTGATGAAATACTTTCTGATGAATATAACCTTAGCTAGAACTCATGCAGCATAAAAATGCTGGATACCAGTATTTTTGCTTGAGGGCGAGGAAACTACAAGTCAAAGATAAATACACATTTTACAGTACAATATCACCTTAAAAACGTGACAAACGATTCTCTCACAACGATTTTCTTTTATCGATCGTTCTTATATGCACTAAAAAAGATGTATCTATATTATTATATGCTTTATAAAAATATTAAAAAATACATTTATTAAAATTTTTTAAATCACATTAAATACTAAATTCAAATCTGCGTAATATATATATTTCGCATTATATATAATTTCAAATTTTAAGGTACATATATTTGGTTTTTTTAATTAGTAAACTAGTCGTAGTGCACGCTTAAAACGCAAAATTTAATAGGAAAAATGTGAAATAATACTATAAAAAATATAGGTATACCTAATCGATATTTTGAAAAAATTGCGTGTGTTGTGGCTACGATCGATAACGATAAAATTACGAAAAAGTGAAAACGATTCGTGTTGAGATCTGATTCCGTCATTGAAAGTTCATGTTTGCAGTGAAACAAGGGGCAAAGATATGTTTGAATAAAAGATGGCTGTTTTCGTTCTTTTGCTTCCACTCACACAAGGAGTGTCTTCCACTTTATCCTGCAGCGTGTAATACCTAGTCCCATCTTTTCTGGGAGACGATGAGATCTCAGAAGCAAATTTTTCGGTTTGAGAGTAAACTTTCATATAATTCGTAAATTAATTACAGTTTGAAAAGATGTTTTGAGAATTTAGAATTGGTTTGATTCAACTTATATCTTGCTATATTCTATAAATCCAGGTCTAGTTTTTTTTAAAAATTATTTTTGTTCTGTGATTAATATTGAAAATAATTAATGATTTTTTAATGATAGATATCAGTTATAATTTTATATTGACAAAAAAGCATGGATAGCAGTATGGATAGTGGTATCCAGACTCCAGTGCAATGTAATTAACTGAGCATTGGTGGGCACACCGCCTGTATCAGACCTGACACATCCTATGTATCTCTGATTTGCATCTATTGAAGTTTGTATCACTGTCACCTAGATCTCTAGTAGGTTTTAACTATATTGGTACAGTCAGTAGTCAGTGTTTGGTTGGAACATTTAAAAATAATTTTTAAACAGGATTCCGGTCACAGTCCTTTCTGAAGATAGGAAACATAGAAAACATACTTTTAGTGCCCTACGAGGAATGGTAGCCATTATAAGGTTGAATATACGGGTAGCCATTGAATATAAGGTTGAATATATGGGTAGCCATTTAATATAAGGTTGAATATACGGGTAGCCATTGAATATAAGGTTGAATATACGGGTAGCCATTGAATATAAGGTTGAATATACGGGTAGCCATTGAATATAAGGTTGAATATACGGGTAGCCATTGAATATAAGGTTGAATATACGGGTAGCCATTGAATATAAGGTTGAATATACGGATATGTATATTTTACAGTGCGTAACAACACTGCAAGGTGACTGGAAGGGATTACGTTAATACAGAAATTACATAAGAAACATGGTATCTTCTTAAATTATATTGCATTCAATAATAATTAAAATAAATTATTTAATTAAACACTAGGTCATAAACCAGAAAAATATCTCACTATATTCATATTGTTACTATAAAAAGATGCATATTTTATATTTAACGGTTTTTTTACCTAGGCCTGGTTAAGAAACTACCTGTATTTTATATTTAAAACGCATGTAATTGCTGGAGTTATAAATGTTTTATAAATGTTTATCTTTAATGATTATACAATGGAGAATTATTACTTACCAGGTATTAAAATCGGCACACCATCGTAAGCGTTCAAGATGGATATCATATCTCGGACCACCAAGAAGTCCTTCTTCAGGGATGATCAGACCCGTATTAAGAGCTGGTTCGTATTGGTGGAAATCTTGATCTTATCCTCATAAGACCAATGTTAAAGTTCAAACAATTTTATGGTCACAATTATATTTGCAGGATTAGTGTAAGTTTTTCATTACAAACATATGATCATTAAGCATTAAAATACTATTTAGTTTTTTTCCCGATATGTGTATTGGTTACAGAGAAAACAAGCGAAACTTTTTTGTACTTTTATGCACCAGTTAAATATATATATATATATATATATATATATATATATATAAAGTATAAACTTTACAAGAAAACTAACTAAAAAGAGTTTGGATAAATTTGATTATGTTATTAAAATTAGCCATCTTCCATAATTTTACGATTAAAAAGGTAGGCGTGAAAGTGTTTCAAGTTTAACTTTTTTATGGGGAAATCAAGGTAATTTTGATACAACTGGCTATTGCACTATGCAAGGTAATGTTAATAGCTTTAGTACCGTATCTTTGAGAAAGATCCAATTTAATCTTAATATTTGGATAATTTTGTAGTAAGCTGGCTTGTGAACAAAGAAATTCCATATACCCTTTGAGAGCAACGATATCCAGGTCAACATATCCTTTCACACACCACATTGGACTTTCAGCATCTTTTTGTAGCGTTAAAATTGCTTATAATCCCACCTAGCATAATTATTTTTCACATGCAACAAAATATAGGGGGGAAATGGAAATTGATAAAAAAAGGCAGGGAAAGAATAATATGAAGAAATGATGCTAGTAAATGGCTACCTGGCCATAGCTTTATCAGTTCTAATAATTATCTTCCTCTAGCTGTAGTTGAATCTAAAAACACTATGGTTGATTCCCCGGACAGGTGAACCGTTAAACCCAACGTAGTAAAGACTCTAATACCCAAATTGGACGAATCCACATCTAGCGACCGTACAGGAAAATATGATGTTAATGGACAAAACTGACTTTTAAGACCGAGTCATCCTCCATGTCATTTATGTAACGTGCAGACTACTATATGCGCAAGAACAGCTCTTACAAACCTAATGTCAATAAACATACATTTGCTCTTTTAAATTCTGCTGAATTCGATGGGTTGGGCCACTAAAAAAATAGTTCTTGTTCATAATCCATTGAGCAACGAATAATGCCTACGCTATCGTATAACATACAGCGTCTTGAAGTTTAACACAACTGCCTTGCACTTTATGGCACTTTGTGGAATACATGCAGCAATATCAAATACACAGCGACCTAGTTAGTCATAAAATACTATTTTCCTTTTTATGAGTAGCATGTATTCTTGTAAGTATTTAGTATTGACAGTGTGATTCAAATATAAACGAAGAAAACATACTCCCTACCTGAGAAGCCTTAAGAAGCATTTTCCAACAAGGCAGGCAGTTGAGGCTGGGACTTTTGCCGAATGTGAGGTGTCTGCCTCACTACTTCTCTTGCAGGTACTTGGTAAATAGTTGCTTTCCTTCGCCACAGATAAAGGCATCCAGAGTCCAAATGACTCGTTTCTCAACCCATTCGACACGGAGAACTGCCGAAATGACCGGTGATTACTTGTTATATAAGCTTACAGCCTGCCAAGCATCAAACCAGAGATTGTGAAAGGCCGAGAGGAAACGTCTATTTCACCGCTGTGCACTGGAGCGTAGAGAACGCCAGTTGCCACATTCGAGCACTTGCATCCATCGCCGCTCTGGACCGAAGCATAAATAAAGTGATCTAATGATCCCAACTTACCCAATGCTGCTTTATCAAGTATAAAACAAAAGTTGATAGACGTTTTTAAGCACTACTAGCTTTCCCAAGTAACGTTATTGTCCTGTCAAGACACATCTTCACGTCATACATATAATGTTATTTGGTCTCTATCCAACCATGAAATATCCACTCCTCTGAAGCAGTTACCCCAGGAACAAAAATACTTACCATACGTAAGGTTTTGAAAGTACCTGATAAGAATCTATGAGTGAAGATTTACAGTGTTTGAAATATAAAGGCAAGATATCACAGGTTTATCTAATAGAACTTGGCATGAGGCAGGCCAAACATTTTCATAAGTTTGTTTTAATTCTGTACGATATTTTTTTTAAAACCATGCTGCAATATTTTATCTTTGGGATCAGGTGCCGGCTGGCAATCCAAAGTTGTTTAGATTTTGCTGCCAATGTTAAAATTGTTTTGATAATTTAAAAAGAATTTTTTTTAGATAATTCTATGTAACAGTTTAACGCTTTTAATATTAATGAAATAATAATTATAAGTCGTATTGAGTGGTTGGACTGCAGAATGAACAAATACATCAGTTCAAGAAAATAGCATTTTAATGCCATGAAGGATAACACTGTTTAAGGTAATAGGTTATATGCTCATAGATTTTGAATTAGAAAAATTTGGAAAAAAGATTGGCAAGGATTGAATTTGGAAAGATATCCGAAGTATTGAGAAGTTTCTTTAAAGCAGACGGATTAACCGAGGATTAATTGGAGATTCCCAGATTCTGATTAGTGGTTGTAGACTAAGAGATAGTGTACAGTAAATATCAGTTGCCGGGATTGATAAGGAAAGTCGAAAATTCTTTGTATGTTATATATGTGAGAGAGATCATTCAGTAGTGAAAATAATATTATTTTCATGCTTTTATTAGAGAAAGTTATATCATTTCATTCATAAAATATGTTCTAAGGAAATTATATCCTTTTATATTTATTTTACATAACCGCGTTCTACCTTTTTGTAACTTTTATTTTAGCATCTGTGAGTCAAGTTATGGTCATTAAAAGAAATATACACCACAGCCTTATATACACCTTATTCAATCTCGTTTCTCCGTTCCATCATTGAAAGGATTCCTAGAGAATCGTCATTGCAACTTCTTTATAACCTGAGGAGCTTCTTGCAGAGAAACTCTGAGGTATAAAATAGTGATTTGAAAAGTTCAAATCTCAATTCTCCTTCATATAGCTCCAGATGGATTCGACATTGCCTCTTACAAGAACGTGACTCAAACTATTACTCTGTATTACATATACAGGTAAACAGGTTACCTAGCTTTGTAATGTAGGTTATGGTCATCGGAAGAAAAGTACACCTTGGCATGATATTCTACTTCGTTACTCCATGTCACGTTTCAGTTAAAGGACTCCTACATGAGTATTATACATGAGTATTATATGGAAACCTAATGTAGAATAAGAAGCTATCCCCAGCAATTCTGTTGTCCCTTATAATGATTGGAAAAATCGCAATATCTGCACTCAATCCACTCATTACTTTAGAGTGGACTTTTTATGTTACCTCCATCGTGACGCCATTGAAACCATAAAAGACAATACGTTTAAAATCATCTGTCAGGTAATTTATTATAATTTTAAGAAAATAATTCTCAGCATCTATTCCATATTGTAATTCAAAGGACTCCTACAGGGATGTTTTGGACTCCGATGTAAACTAAGAAACTTCCCACAGCATTTCCGAGGTAAATTATAGTAATTTGGAAAATCCCAATTTTCGCACTCAATCCAACCACATTTACTCCAACAGGGATATGACTCGGACTATTATCTTGAACAATGGTGTGTTCTCTAGCAAATGTAATTTAAGGTGCGGGGATTGGAAGAAAACTAAATTTAGGAATCTTATTCCATCTCGTTGCTATATGTCATGTATCCAATTACTCCTATAGGAGTTCAAATTTTTTGGACCCTTATATAGACTTCAATACTTCCAACAGTAACTGTGAGGTGACTTATAGTGATTTGGAAAATTTCAAACTCCGTCATCAATCCCGTTTCTTTAGAATGAATTTTAAATACTGCCTCTAATAGCGATGCAATTTCGTGCCAAAGACGAAAAGTGATGTTTCCAAGTGATCTTTGAGGCAAGTCTGAGTAACTGTAGATAAAACGCATCCCTGAAAATTTTGATTTGGTTTCTCCATATGGTTTTATATGTAAAAAATTCATAACGGTGTCCCGGTAAGATAATTGTCCAATCCATAAAAACTTAAAAGGGATCAATATGGCAGTGCCCTCTTTTGTTTCAAAAAGGACACGCATAAAAGAGATCATACAAATAGTTAGAAATGTATAACCTCCTTCTTTTCAAGTCGGTTAAAAAAGGTTTTCAAATCGAACAGTTGTGTAAAATTTTATACTTAATTTTTGATTTAATTATACCTAAATGAGAGGTTTCTGAGTACATCACCATCGGCATAAAGTTTTTTAGAAATTTTAAAGATCTTGTAATAGCTTTGTAAAATATTGAGTTCAAGAATATGAACAATTATTGATATACAAATTTAAATACAAAAAATACTACCGACCATGTAGTATATTCTTTAAATATTGTATCTCAACGTTCAGCAGCAATACAACCACATAAGATATAACGAAATCAGTAGTAACGAAAACAAGAAACACAAATCAAAGCTCAATACACTAGGGAACTGTCCTAGTTTAAGATTGATACGGAAGGTAAAGGAGGGGGTGGATAAAGGAAGGTGTTAATGTTCTCTACTGAAACATTGATATGTGCTCTACAGTAGACGCTCTTTCTACAGCGACTCAGCTGTGACCAACGTTCAAGTTCAAAATCACTAGGGGACTGTCCTAGTGTAAGACTTTGATAAGGAATGTAAAGAAGAGGTTGGAGAAAGGGAGGTGTTGATGTTCTCTACTGAAACATTGATGTGTGCTCTACAGCAGACGTTCTTTCTACAGCGACTCAGCTGTGACCAACGTTCAAGTTCAAAATCACTAGAGGACTGTCCTAGTGTAAGACTTTGATAAGGAATGTCAAAGAAGAGGGTGGAGAAAGGGAGGTGTTGATGTTCTCTACTGAAACATTGATGTGTGCTCTACAGCAGACGCTCTTTCTACCACGAATCAGCTGTGACCAACGTTCAAGTTCAAAATCACTAGGGGAGTGTCCTAGTGTAAGACTTTGGTAAGGAATGTAAAGAAGAGGGTGGAGAAAGGGAGGTGTTGATGTTCTCTACTTGAAACATTGATGTGTACTCTACAGCAGACGCTCTTTCTACAGCGACTCACTGTGACCAACGTTCAAGTTCAAAAATCACTAGGGGAGTGTCCTAGTGTAAGACTTTGATAAGGAATGTAAAGAAGAGGGTGGAGAAAGGGAGGTGTTGATGTTCTCTACTGAAACATTGATGTGTGCTCTACAGCAGACGCTCTTTCTACAGCGACTCAGCTGTGACCAACGTTCAAGTTCAAAATCACTAGAGGACTGTCCTAGTGTAAGACTTTGATAAGGAATGTAAAGAAGAGGTTGGAGAAAGGGAGGTGTTGATGTTCTCTACTGAAACATTGATGTGTGCTCTACAGCAGACGCTCTTTCTACAGCGACTCAGCTGTGACCAACGTTCAAGTTCAAAATCACTAGAGGACTGTCCTAGTGTAAGACTTTGATAAGGAATGTCAAAGAAGAGGGTGGAGAAAGGGAGGTGTTGATGTTCTCTACTGAAACATTGATGTGTGCTCTACAGCAGACGCTCTTTCTACAGCGACTCAGCTGTGACCAACGTTCAAGTTCAAAATCACTAGAGGACTGTCCTAGTGTAATACTTTGATAAGGAATGTCAAAGAAGAGGGTGGAGAAAGGGAGGTGTTGATGTTCTCTACTGAAACATTGATGTGTGCTCTACAGCAGACGCTCTTTCTACAGCGACTCAGCTGTGACCAACGTTCAAGTTCAAAATCACTAGGGGACTGTCCTAGTGTAAGACTTTGATAAGGAATGTAAAGAAGAGGGTGGAGAAAGGGAGGTGTTGATGTTCTCTACTGAAACATTGATGTGTACTCTACAGCAGACGCTCTTTCTACAGCGACTCAGCTGTGACCAACGTTCAAGTTCAAAATCACTAGGGGAGTGTCCTAGTGTAAGACTTTGATAAGGAATGTAAAGAAGAGGGTGGAGAAAGGGAGGTGTTGATGTTCTCTACTGAAACATTGATGTGTGCTCTACAGCAGACGCTCTTTCTACAGCGACTCAGCTGTGACCAACGTTCAAGTTCAAAATCACTAGGGGAGTGTCCTAGTGTAAGACTTTGATAAGGAATGCTCTAGTTGATGTGTACTCTACAGCAGATGTGACCAAACGTTCAAGTTCACTAGGGAGTGTCCTAGTGTAAGACTTGATAAGGAATGTAAAGAAGAGGGTGGAGAAAGGGAGGTGTTGATGTTCTCTACTGAAACATTGATGTGTGCTCTACAGCAGACGTTCTTTCTACGGCGACTCAGCTGTGGCCAACGTTAAAGTTCAAAATCACTAGAGGACTGTCCTAGTGTAAGACTTTGATAAGGAATGTAAAGAAGAGGGTGGAGAAAGGGAGGTGTTGATGTTCTCTACTGAAACATTGATGTGTGCTCTACAGCAGACGCTCTTTCTACAACGACTCAGCCGTGACCAATGTTCAAGTTGTGTAAATCCTACTGGAAAATACTTAACTACAAATTACTACGATACTATAAGGATTAGTAAATGTAATACAAGTTATTTAAACGACAGTATTCTATTATTGTAGTGTATAATATATTTCAGACGGTTTTTATTATTTCAAACTTCGAATATAAAGTTTGTAATGCAGATACTTTTTCAGTCTAAGTGAAACTGTGTATGTTTTTTTCTTGTCTTTAAGCACATATTCAGACGTTCAACAATCAAAGGGAACTAATATTTACTCTACTTATTATATTATTATTTGTGAAATATGATAAAAACAATAGAACGTAATCGTCATTTCAGTTAGCCTATTCGTGATTTCACTTGATGTAGATTACGCAACGTAACGGTTTGTAACTTATAAACTATGTTTTTTATATGTATTTGAAACTATTATTAAGTATTACTTTCATTACAATCTGCATTGTGTGAATAATTCTTGGATCACTAAATATACTGAAATCACATACTTTATATTTATTTGTAACGAAACATGATTGTAACGGATACAATTAGTTTGAACAATTCAAGAATAAATCTATTGTGTCTATACGAATTTGGAAGACCATTAGATGAATCTCAAAAAGTGCATAACAAATTATGCTATTTCTCAGTAATGGTACACAACGCAAACCATGTAACGAGATTGGAACAATTGTATTGGAAATTAGAGTGCAGATTGTTTGGCAATTATAATTCCCAAAACATGTATTCTGCCATAAACGGTATCATAGTTACAATGAAATAACTGAAATTAATACCTTACTATTCCAAGATGTTTATAATCACTGAGGTAAAGTAAATAACTGCATAATATGTAATATGAAGAATACGTCCAATATCATCCTATTGTTTTCCCTCCTATAAATTTCAGGATTGTTAACATGGAATTTTTATGGAAAAATTAAGTAATTTTATGCTGGGAATCAATAAAGAAGATTCCCACCCTTTTTTGTCGGTGGAGAAAGTATTTAACAAGGTAGGAAGGATTACGTTACACCACGTGCCGTGTAGCACGCTTCTCTGAATTTGAATGCAAAATATCAAGTTTATAGCTCAATTCATTGTTGAGATATCGCACTAAGCAATAGGCTTTGCTAACGTTCAACCAAATCCCATGGAGGTACATGCACTATATTGTCTATGTAAATATGAATTAATACAATATAGCGTCAAAGGATTCAATGAAATATAATGAAAGTCTTACAAACTGATCCACTAAATAACACATGTTTAAATACCATATGATTGTACTCCAGTCTTGTTTTTCAAATTGGTTTATTCTATGATTTCCTCATTAGCATCGTAATTAGGTATCAGAAAAAAGAAGAATGTTTACTAACGCTCAGCCACATAGGGTAGCATGAATCTTCATCGAACTCAATATTTTTCTAAAATAAACGAGGCTTCGTGCAAAATTTCAAGTCTATACAAATCAGTTAGTTCTTGATATATCGTGAGTACATAAATACCAAAATGCAATTTTAACTCTTCGAGTGATATAGTTAGGAGACGCTTACACAATATGTGTAATTATAGACTTAACTGTAATTACGAAAACTAGTTTAAGTAATTGACGGACAGTTTTAATCCTGTGGATGACCCAGCCTACAACGGACTGGGTATTTCCATTAGTGAGGCCAAAGGTAAAAAAGAATAAAATAAGAAGGAATGGGTACAAAGAGATTTGAAATTTTTATTTTTAGTTTGAGCCTCTCCTATTTTGTTGTTCTGTTTGTGTCACCTTAAGCTAAAATCACTACCACTCGGAAATATAATCACTGCCACAATCTAAAGGGGAATGTGGGGGTGTTGCAGGAAGAGATCAACAGGCGCGCCTCATCTAACCATGCAGTTCTGATGTTACTCGTAGATTAAGTTTGTTTACATGCATTTATTGACAGGTTAGATTATGATTAGAATTTTTTTTAAATATTCTAGCAGTATTTTGCTGACAAATCTGGGAATGAAAAATATTACTCGTAACTATAATCATTGTTAACACTGTAGATTAAACATTTCCATATAGATATACTTGAAAACTAGTTGTTTCTAGTTGAAAAACGATAATTAACTGTAAAATCACTAAAGCAAGACGAAAAAAATCGATTTAACGTCATTCAGATGGATATGGATTGTCAGTACTTAAGAATATGTGAACACTGCCATTATCTGTAACTAGTAATACCTTGTTAATTGGTAGTAAAAGTGTTTTTTATAATAAATTTCACATTTAATTCATTCAGTTGATTAAATCTCTATAAAATAAAAGGCAAAGTCCTCACTCACTCACTCACCCAATCACTCATCACTGATTCCCCATCTTCAAACGCCAAACAATTCAAGTGTTACTGAAATTGTTGGTGCATTCCATATTCATTCAATTAATATGGAATGTTTTGCATAAATTGCGTAATTCATAGGTTCTCATAAACAATATTTCACTCTCCGACTTCTGAGCTTCAAAATATTTTGCTATTTAAACTTAAATATTTGTTATTTTGAAATGTATCTATTAATTAGAATATCTTCCAGTGACGTAATCCATTTTCAGTTATTTTATATGCCATTATAAAGTATATGTATATGAATTTATATAGGAATCGCTTGCAAAGCCGCGGGTAACTGCTAGTTAAACGTATAAAGCTTTTTAGGCCATGTCACAATATACTTTAAAGGTAAGAGAGTTTACTTTTTATTTGTATAAATGCATTCATAGACTTGTCCATAGACTTCAAGGACCATAAATATAAGTACACAAATAGTAAGAGAGCATGTTGGTCCAATATCGTATCGTAATAACGAGAAGATAACATTTAGAATTTAATATTCTTTGCATTGGACTAACCTAGAATATATTATCTTATATCTTATAGTATAACCACAAGACAGACGTCAAAGAAGCAGAATGTTCGAGAAGATGAAGGTTAGATGATTCAGGTCAAATTACTTTTAATATCAGGTTAATACATCTCCACCAATGTAGGGTATTTTATATAAATGAATAAAGCCACAACAAGGGTTAAAAAGTTATGTTTTCTTAAATATCGTAATTATATTTTTTTCACAGGTAAGGGTTGCCTGCCTTTTTGGCCGCTCAGCCAAGCCCTAAAGAATACTGTTCATTTTTGTCAGTCTTGTATGCATGAAAGATAAAATACGATGGCATATAAAATATGCAGCATACATGTACTGGCTGTATGATAAGGTGTAGGACCAGGACGCTATTGCAGTTATGTATATCGGGCCATTCCGATGATGATGTGATACAGTAACGGCCATTCTGCACCTTAACACCTCGTGGTTGTGATACACGGCGGGCACGCGGGCCCTGGGACGTGCCTCAGGCTGTAATGACTTGACGTTAAATATTGACATCCTCCTATGCTGTTTTAGTTTCATATCATAGCGTCGGTGTTACCCGTAGCTTTACTGTAATGTATACTTGAGTTCCCTTCTTATTGTTTAGGAGCTTCACATGGAAATAAGTTTATATTAAATATTAAAGAAATATGTTTAGTTTAAATATTTCAGAGAGTGCTATATGTCAACATACTTATTATTTAAGTTTAAAATAGTTTTTTACATATATTTAAAAAATTCAAAATTAATTTGAGTTTGATTTAATTTTGATAGATTCATTGGTAGAACTTTAGATTCTAGAACTTTAGGATGTTCTATTGAGTTTATCTCCAGTCCATCTCATTCTTAGTGCAGCGTTTGGAATCTGTCACAGACTTGACTTCTAAACTCTGAATATTCATCTGAAGAGATATAAAAGTTAGCGGCGAAAAAATCTATTTCAATCGCTACAGATTTTAATTTATAAAAACTTTCTGTCTTTTTGGAACATAATTCTACCTGCTCGGGCAAATAGAAAAAAACTTACAAATTTAAGCCATCAAGCGATTTTTGGTCTAAGGCAATATTATAATTAAACTGATACAAATAGAATTGGTTTTAATAAGATCACGAAATAAATGTTTAAACTTCCAAATCTAACTGAAACAGCTTATTATTAATTTAACCTACATAACCTTATTGGTATTGAATTATTAAGACCCCAACAGGACCTTTTTTAAATTGCGTCGATGTGTATCTGCAAGTCTGCTATAATTCCTGTTAGAAAGGTCCTAGAGACTTGAAATGTCGTGTATAGACCAAGAGCCCCCCTGGTCCCAGGAGGAATCCAACTGATTATTGGCTCATAATGCTAGACGGCAGCAAAGGTACATTAATCTAGGGAAAAAGTACAATAAGTTTGGTTTATAAAAAACTATAATGTTTTCTATTAAAAAAAATGTTTAGCTGTAAATTATAAATATGTATTTTCAATACACTTCAGTTATGAGGACGCACACATGCACAACGTGGCCATTTCTAGATGGATACACTTCCGTATATTTGAGGTACAAATACGGACTTTTATGCTTAAGGACATGTGACAGAAGAATGTTTCTTTCGTATCTTCATGCCTTTGAAATTAGCTTTAAAATATATTTTGTTTATTATAAAAGCAAAGATTCTTCAAATACATTCTGTATCTAGGCACTTTTTGTACCTTTTTGATACTTAAATACTAGTTCCTAGTCTGCATAGAAAAAAAACAGAAAACATTTATTAAAATAAAGCATATCTCGCGTTATCTTCTATGTTTTTGAACATTAATTCTTATCAAAGTTTCGTACTGTTTTACTGCTTTTCACAATAACGCAATAGGTTTTAAACCTTCATAGTATCCAAATTTATGTATCCATAAATATAATCTGCTTAAAGTTCCATGTCACAGATGTTTTTGTAAAGGTTTTACATAAATATTAGAACAATTTTATCGTAAGACAATTTATATTTCAATAAGTTGAGTATTCAACGTTGTAAATTTTAATCGTATTTAAATATTTTTCTTTCGATTTTTTTCTGAATAATAGTACTGTGATTAGTGGAAGGATTGATGGAATGAAATATAAAAAATGATTGAACACAAAATATTTTACTATACAATCGTTTCAAGCGATGGTTATAAAAGATATTGCATTTTATAGTACAAAAACAATAATTTTTCTAAAAAATAAAACTTGTGGTTTGTAACTATTTATTTTCAGAATCATAAACTATTGTTAGCAATGCAATAACACGTACTGTATACCACTGTGCACAAATATACAGTAGTGTATATCCAAAGTAGAACCAGTATACAGAAGTTTGGAAGTGCCAAACCGTTTGTCGCAAGTGTCAATGTTTTAGTAAACAAGATCACCCTCCCCCTCCCACTCCCCCTACCATGTTCTCACTCTCCCACCGTTTCATGATAAATCTTGTGTTGTATTTTGGTTTGTCTGATCTAGTATTTTGTACTAGACTAGACAATGTTTGTGTAAATTTCTCCAATTAGTCATTGAAAAATGTTTCCAACTCGAAAGAACCAGCCAACGCGCCAAATTCATTATTTATTTGAAAAATAAGAGAGTTAGTCCAATTTGGTGACATTTTGAGACTAGATTATGTAATCGGGCCAAAACAAGCGGTGTTCCATGGCAAGGATTGCTATTGTATTAATGTACATAGAACAGTTTCAGAGTGTAAGTGATCATTTTATAATAAATTAAAATTGTTTAGGTTTCTTAGCCACCATTTGATGTGCAATTTACATAGATTTTTATGAGGTAATGATTCCTTTTCATAGAAACCCATTTTGATTATATTCAAGGTATTTTATCAATCCTACTCTACATCAGAGTTGTAAAACATAATCTAAGTTGCAAAATATAGAAGAGTTGTATAAAATGTGATTGAGCACTTTTGCCACTTAAGACAAGAACACGAGGAAACCTATAATTGCACTTAGTCCTAATAGGGCCTTCGCACTGTTTCTGGAGGAACAGGATATTCCGGATGGGCAATATTGCGGGTAGAGGTTACCTCCTGGCGATATCCCATGAGGAGGGATTACGTGCACTACATGTCATGTGACCTTGAAAGAAAAGGAGTTTAACTCTCAGCCTTTCCCAGTCACATTGGCCAGAGAAAGCCAGACTCCCTCATTATTAACAAATGATAAAAATTGAGGAAACCTCACCCACTATAATAGTTATATTCTGCAGTCAACTGGACCTATGACCTAATCTTGGCATTTGAAATTTAGTGACGTGCCGCTCTTGGACATCCGTAGAGTTGTCCAGATGTAAATGATACAACGGTTTTGCTGTAATTTGTATAACTCCTACTGACATTTATAAACCACTCAAAAGGGAATCCTACTCGGGTTAGGCTTATGTGGCTGTATGAATACTGTCAGTTCTGTTCAAAACTTTAATAGGACTTTTGTTATTGATTACTAAACATGATCATGGTCTGTGCAATCAGGTTGCTTAAAATCTGTGTGATTGTCCTGACGTTTAATTTATGTAATTAAACCTTTATGCAGTATTTGAAACCCGTGATGATTCAATAACAAATTATGTAATTTTTCTATAAGTGTATAATCCGTATTACTTATGCCATACTATTGATTCAATTAAATAATGTGATAAATGCAATACACATTTTAAATATTCGTGTCATAGCTATGTAACAGATGAACGATAAATCGCTAAAAATACAGTTCTTTTAGTTATAATGGACTAGTGTGAGAAGCAAACAGAAACCAATTAACGAAAGGTTAATTATTTTGCTAAACTGAATTGCAGGCTACTTGTTCTATATATTGATAAAAATGTTTAATGATGTTTATAACTTCGGGAAAGAAATAAGTGTTTTGTTATACTAATATCAAGGTATACATTTATCAACATCGGTAGTCTTCCAAAATCATTTACTTATATCTCATTAATATTTAGTTTTTGTTCAAAACCTAAGTAAATAAATACAGAAGGAGTTAAAGTTTATTAAAAATATTATATTAAATGCCTTTTATAAACTAATTTACAATATTTCAGGCATATTATATATGTTGATATATGATTGAGGTTACCTGTGATAGCGGTAACGATCAAAATAAAAAATTCTGTAATTTAACGATTATTATTTTACAAATTACAATCTAAACAGGATTTTACATGTTTTTATAAAAGTATATTTAGCATAAATATATCTAGAACATACATTTTCTCGTAGGTTATTTGTTACAAGGACATTATAAAATATTACGAAACTAGCGAGGAAAGCGGCCGGAATGGTGGTCATATTCCGACATTATCACATGGAAATTTGCATCTATTTCAGTGTGTAGAATTTACATACCATTATTGTAACATACACGAATAGCAGCAAGTTTACAGAGGAAATTTGTTTTATGAGATAGCAAAATATCCATAATTAGGTTATGAACAAAGAGAAATTATAAAAAATAAACATTTTGAGGAAAGTGTAAGATTTATTACCGTACTAATATATTTTTGGTTTATAAAATTCCTTTACAGAAATATAACTTCTCAGAAAAACATTAGTTAGGTAGTTAGTTCGCCCTAAAGACGGTGAGAGGAAGGATATCGCCGGCAGCCACTTAGGCGATGACGAGCGGCACAAATCTGCCGGAAAAGAGAATCAGCGCTCTAACTTCATGGCCTATTCATAAGAGGCCATAGAGAATATTGTGAGAGCTGTAGTATAATAAGGTACATTCATATCCTTATCGTAAAAATTATGCTAAAAATTCCTTAAACAGCTGTAAAAAAATGCAAAAATATTATTCTAACCGAAAACCGATTGCTCTGCCTTGTTATGACGTCATTCGGAAAGCTTATTAGAAAATCTGTTAAGTTTAACGATTTAACTGCAGACGTTTACTCGACTTCTTATTCTTGATATAACATAAAATAAACACACTTTAAAGTCCATTTACTTTGATCAAAAGACAACTAAACTATAGTTAAATTAGTAAAAAATAAATGAAAAGTGTCACACAGCCGATAAAGGATTAATACCGAATTAAAAACGTGTAACATATATTATATCTTTTAATTTTAAATTAAAAATTGACAATGGACTGTAATAAATAAACCCAATAATAACTTCTGTACACTTCTATTGATAAGAATATCACAGCAAATGACATGACATTGTAATGAAGTAATCACATGAGAGGCCTCACCTCCAGTTTGCATTATGCATACGAATAAATATTCAAAAACGAGTTTAAATGTCCTGATCAATCAATGTAATTAGTTCCGAGAACCGCGATGAGGGGGTGGGGTGGCGTGTTTAATGAAATATATCGGAATCATTACTCAAATACGGTTATAACAGGCATATTCACTTTGTAACTGTAAACGTATGGATATTTCGTTTCCATATTAAAGTGGATGTGACCGATAGACGAACCTGACAGCAGTATAGTACACGTACATTTATTATTTCCGTAACATAAATTAGTTTTAAAATTTAAATGAAAAAATGAAAGGTACTAGGTTGACTAACTGACAGAAGTGGCTACTTCTAATAAAGCGCTGTAAATATATATCTTGATAAGTAAGTTAGCTAATTTTTAATACAACTACAAGGCGAATATGCGTGATGCGTGACGTTCCGTGACGCGAAGTGAAAGTTTCCACCCGGTGCAAAACATACATCCATAGTCCACTCAGAGAGTTAGTCACTTATAAAATATGCTTCAAATCCATTTTATGGGTTACAGTGTTGTATTATATTCTCATTCTTGTTATGGGTCCATAGTTTTAATCATAGAGATGCAGTATATTAACCAATGATAATATTGTATGTGTCATTAATTTAGCATGTCATCAAGCTTCTAAAACTTCAAGTCTTCCGCCTGTATACTACTTAAGAGATATATAATAGAGTAGGTTTTGGTTTTTAATATTCTGCATAAGACTCCTTACTACTACTGGTGAGCTTATCCAGTGACTTTTGAAACTATCGCCATATTTTACGGCCACCTCACATTGGTGAAGACGGCGCGTGGGCCTGTCTGTCTGTCCACTGTCTAGGAGTGCCCCTTGGGCGCTGGAACAGTTAGTGTATCGTGTACAATTGGAGAAGATATGGTCCTGTCGCGGTCACTCCAAAGTCTCGCAATTTGCCTTTTCTAGGCAAAGTAGTGTCGTATTGTCTTTCGATGCCCTGTTTCTCGTACTCGTTAATGTATATCGTAGCTTCTATCGGAGGTGACCTGGTTCGGCCACGGTCGCTTACCCCTTTGTTCTCGTGATGGTTCCTGTCTAAACGTTTTTATAACCCCAGGCCAGCCATTGACGATTCTCAGTGAAAATAAATAACCCGACTTCCGTGGATTCCGATGCAGCCCAGGAAGCCCTGAAAAAGCTGGAAGTCCCCCCCCTCTCGAATGAAGCGAGGGAAGAACCAAGATCAAAATCGGTGAGTTGGCATCTATCCTCAAATGCACTCTTTATACCTCATGTCTCACCCGTCCTTGTATCTCCTTGTTCTTAATTTTTAATTTTATTTGTACCTCTTTCATCACGTAACACTGCTTAATGCCAAGTAAGGAATCTCTGATACGGAATTCGTATTAATCCTTCTGATTCGTATCACCTTGTCCGTAAGACTAAAGGTCATTTCTATTTTCGTTCAAATCCTCCTGTTCTTGATAATTTTGATCTTTGTTTTTTATACACTACCTGCGAGTTTTTGACATACGTCTACGAATATGCAGTAGTTACCAAGGTCTCTGGAAATGAACATTTCGCTCTACTTCCACGTGTATGTCTGTATACGCCTACCACAAGCAGACTACATACATGGTAAGTCTTCATACTGAGGCTCTGCATTCAGTTTCCCAATTTCCAATATTAGTTTTAGCTTTCAATATGTATCGATTTTAATAAAATTTAATGACTGAAACCTACATTTTATAAGGCAATAACTTAAAAATAGACTGCAGGTTTGTAAACTAATACAATTGAATAATCAATTAAAGTTAATCTTGATTAAAATATTATCATACATTCATGCAAAGCCAGCTTGGTTTAATTGAAATTAACTGTGTTTACTACAGAATACCTTTCTGTATGATATCTTGGCTCAGTGTACCTCAGTGTTTTGCAAATTTTTGGCCTATATGTAAGAAAATTATTACAAAAACCTTTAAAATAATCATTAAACATTGACAAATTGATTCTGCCTACATGTATATCGTGAAAGCTTTCAACTAATTTTAAATATGCAGTATTGAAACACATAAACGTTTAATTAACAGAAAGTAAATTAGAAAATATTTTCCCCTCTCATATTATTTTCCAAACAATATTTTCAAATGCAATTGGAATCTTACAGGACGTTCGTTCCTATTTCACAGGGTTTAATCAACTCAAACAGGCAATAAAGAAATTCGGTCACCCGTATCTCAATAATGACGTCTACGTTCTAGTCTAGCAACCGAGAGGTAATTTGCATTACACGGGCATAAACACACAATCTAGTTTCTTCTGAAGACGATGGAGGAATTTCTCCAAAGAATGAAATCTATCACCAGTTGCACTAGTTTTAGTGGAGATCGAAATTGAAGTGTACAAAAACGAAATTATCATACGAACATATTTTCGTCAGATCTATTTTCAGGTCACTTATAAGCTTGACACGGATAAAACCGCCCCTGAGACGCAACATAATAGTTGTATTACTGCCAGATAGATGGATAAAGAATAGCAACTTTTGGCAAAAAAATTGGTTGGTAACAAAATACGATTAGTCTAAGCTGTTTTAAAATTTATTTCCGTGCATATGGTTAGTTTTGGGTGTTGTTTAGCGAAAATCAGTGAGTATTGTTTCAAATGTTTGACCTTTTTCGAATCCATCCATTTTGAAAACTGTAAGTGGCTGACGGTTGATATTTTCTTAGCAGAAATTTTTCTATTCATTTTAAGAATAACCAGATTGTGGTACAAGACTATTATTCGTTATGTAATTGTTATGTATAAATCTTGCATAACTAATGGTGTAGTTATTTACTACTTTGATTTATAATAATACATTGAAGTAAAACACTACTTTCATCAAATATAATTAAAAATTACAATTTAGTCGAAAGAATAGAAGCTATTAACTAAGGAAATGGAATCCGTGTTTATTTTATTTGATATAAATATACGTTAAAATTTCAGTGGAAATCGATGTAGCAAAATTAGTAAGTATGTCTACCACCCACTCCTCTCAATTTCAGAGCTCCTGGGGAATATTGAGGAAATCCAGTTCCATTTCTTAATTAAACAATCCTTAGCCCTGGCTTCGTTCAAGTGTTCTAATCTCCACGGTTATTCTCGAAACTTTAGTATTTCGAACTCTTTTTAATAATCCTACTAAACTTCGGTGTTCTATTGGTTTGATACAATCAAGCGTGTATAGCTTCTCCAGTAAAGATACTGAACTAAAAACAGAAATGGTATTTTATGATTTATATAATGCATATGGCATTGCATGCAATTTCAAACTGATCCCAGGAGTTATCCAGTTTGATTCTCGTTTTAAATTCACTTAATTTTAACGTATGACATAGCACATTTTTGAAGGCTTAGTTGGGAGAAACATTTTATTTAAGTTTGTTTTAAGATCATTTTTTCACTATTTCATAAAAAACATAAAACATTAGGTTTATTAAGACTATCCTTATATAATTTACTAATAAATTAGGATTTCGTATTTCATCAAAAAATTAAAATATTAGGATTTTAAATATTATCATGATATAATGAATCAATATATAAAGATTTTGTATTTCATAAAAACATAACGTTTCACAAATTAAAAAATAAAATAGCAAGTTATATGTCTGAATCTTAATTGTAAATTCCTTTAAAAAGACATATTACATTAACACAGTTACTAAAACTTACTCGTCCCCAAAATACGTTCTAAAAATGTTAAAACTTTTAAAGCTAAATAAATTTAAATTGAAGATTGCATAATGTTTTACTTAATATTAAACGTATATGTTTATTTCTAAACGGTTTTGGGTGAGCATCTTTCTCATTGCTGACAATTAAAGCAATGTGCCACATTATTACACTTAAAAATTGAGATTCGAACCTGAGACTTTGTGTACCTTAACTTTTATGAAAATATTTTAAATAGATTCCCCGTATGTAATTTAGAGGTGTTGAATTTTGTTTCTTTGTCGTAACTTTAATCATTTACTTTTAAGACACCAAATCTTTACTAAGCCTGTAAGATATTGATAATTTATCAAACAGACTTACTAATTAGGAGTGAAGTACGAATAAATATTCAATTATCAATATTGTAAAATATTAGAAAATTTAATTAAATCAGGTTAGTCACTATATAAATTAAAGATTCACAATTTCTTAGTAACCAGACCACAAAACATTATAACCTAAGAAATAAACAATAAGCTAAAGTATCTCGAGGTCAAGTCAAAGAAATAAAGGGAATGACAGTGTAAGGAGAATGTGACATTTCTGAATGTCTAACAGAACAAACACAGTGCAAGGCTTACACTTGGGAGGTGTCGCAATTAACTTCTCACCCACTGCGTGTCATCTTCCTAGCGTATTGCTGTTGTCATATTTTCACTACACCTTCCAGCTAGAACAAGAGAATATTAACTCGAAGCAATTACATTTGGGACCTGAGTTATAGTTTTCACTATCTTGTGACTTGTAATAAGAGAAACTGTCTCGCTAATATCATTTAATACTCGACTCATGAATTATCATCTAGTTAATGTTCAAAACCATGTAGCGTTAGAGAAAACTGTGCTTTTTTCGGCGAATAGTAGATTTATTTACTCAATAGGGTAATTTTTCAACGTATTTAAATAGAAATCTAGGTCATTTAGGTTTGTATAAGTTTGTTTACTTAAACTGGGAGTGAATTCATAAGTAAGTAATATGTCGTTATTTTTATCATTGCTTACAGGATGGACATTTCTTTAATAGATAAAAACTATTAAATTTAGTAATATTTAATAAATAAACAATAAATGGTACTATACACAGTGCAGTAACGTGTTATTTCTTACTTATATTCTTGCCTCATTCGGTAATATTGTTTAATAGATATCCGAGAACATTTTGTTTAAAGTGTATTTAAACTAATAAATTTTCTTACGAAAAGTTGAGATGTATGATCAATACCGTCTTCTAATGATTTGAAATCGAAATCATTTATGTATAATCCAAACGATCACGGGAAACTGCAGTTTTCGAAATCTTTGGTACCTCGATCTGTCATCATTTATGAATGATATCCATAGAACTGTCAAAATTTAAGAACGACAAACTGGGAGTAGGACAATGCAATAGTTTACCGATAAGTATTTCAGCACATTGACAGATCTCAATCTCCAGGATTTCAAGTATTTCTAGATTCATAAGATCACCGATCACTTGTTTTAGTAGATATCCTTGTCTCTTACACCATTCTATGTAAAGTAATTTTAATGATATCCCTCGATCATGACAGTTGGAGCTGGGATTACATTGGACATGGTAAACTAAATAGTGAAATAATAAATTATCAAAACTAAACTGTAAATTTACAAATTAAGTTACTCCAAATGCGTTAATTAATTGACATCTCTGTCGGATAATTCACTAAGATCACCGATCACTGGTTTTAGTAGATTTTCTTGCCTCTTACACCATTGTATGTAAAGTAATTTTAATGATATCCCTCGATCATGATAGTTGGAGCTGGGATTACATTGAGCATGGTGAACGACATAGTGAAATAATAAATTATCAAAACTAAACTGTAAATTTACAAATTAAGTTACCCCAAATGCGTTAATTAATTGACATCTCTGTCAGATAATTCACTAAGATCACCGATCACTGGTTTTAGTAGATTTCCTTGTCTCTTACACCATTCTATGTAAAGTAATTTTAATGATATCCCTCGATCATGATAGTTGGAGCTGGGATTGCATTGGGAACCATGGTGAACTACATAGTGAAATAATAAATTATCAAAACCAAACTATAAATTTACAAATTAAGTTACACCAAATGCGTTAATTAATTGACATCTCTGTCAGATAATTCACTAAGGGATTTGATCACATGGTGAAGAGGAAGTTCCTTGATTTTATTGTCACAAGCTGGTTCTATCAAAGGAGATTCCTCGAGAGAGCCAATAGATGCACTAATAGCGTGTGGAACTATGAACCTCCACAAAATCAACAGGGACTATAATTAACAGCCAGCTTTTAATGAACCCTGTTCATATCTAACCAGTTACTATTTTTGAGTTATATACAGTTTTTTCATTAATAGATGCATGGTCAAAATGTATACCGTACAAAAGTAAAGAAATCGGATATGTACAAATGGTGTACACACAGTGTAAATAAGCTACTGTACTGCTTGATGCAAGTGTAGATATTTTAGTGAACAAGATCTTCCCTTTCATGTATCCAACCACCAATGGTATTCTCCACACACTTATTTTTGTATAAACACAGTCACATTGTCTTTTGATTGCTTTAGTTACCTTTTTAATAGACGAAAATTTAAGTGTGAAATAATTTAATTTTTGTTACTTTTAATAAATTTTCACTAAAAACATGTCCAAAATATGTCCAAATTAATGATTTTAAAGCGATAAGATAACTGAATAATCAAAAATAATTATAACGAAATAATTAATGAATCCGTAGAAATATTAGCAATGTTTCACAAGTATACACAATTTCCAATTCAGCATTACAATATCAGTAATTATTGGTCGATTAAGAAGTAATAAAAAAGAGTAACTTCATTTATTGATATCAGGAGTGACATGGACGTTTATGTCGTAAATGAGGACCTATTTGTTTTTAGAGAGCCATTGTAATAGTGAGTGTAAAATGCTCTTTTAGAATAGAATAGAATATAATAGAAAACTCTCTTTATTGCAGGAATATACAAACTCAATTTCAAATGAAATCAAACAAATAACACATGATTAAAACAGTTCATAAATAAACAATAATTACTTACAATTAACAATAATTACTACTAAAATATATACTATAAAATATGTAAATTCCCGCAAAAGGTAGCTCTTACAGGCATAAAGCCCAATCATAAGGGAACCCTATGCTAAGGTTTACCTCCCCGGTAAAACGAAAATTAAATAAAATCCTTATATCAAATTGAAGAAACAACAACTTTCATAATAAATTTAATATCTATGTAAAAGAGTCTGCCAAAATAATAGTGGTAAAATTAACACAAACTTATTACTTTTATCATACAAAAATTATATACATATATTATAATATAGTACTTAATTTTATAATAACAATTTATATAAATGTACCATTATATTGTATTTTAAATATACTAGAGCTACATAAAAAAATAATACTACATTTATAAGGTTTGCGAAATAATATTAAAACATTTTCTCTTAAAAATCTATAGTTTTTAAAGATATATCTAAACTATTGGCAACATTGTTTAGCAAATTAAATGCCGTCAACATTGGTGAAGTGGCATAGCCCTTAAAGTCAAGTCAAAATGAAATTTCTGCTTGGGTGCAGCATACAGTTGAAGCTGGAAAAACTTTGAGCCCCTGTCTTGGTAAAAATATTAATTTAAAATATTTAACTGGGTTTAACTGTGTTTAACATGCTCATCTAATGTTTCTAATTAAGTACGAAACACTATATTACGTAGCAAACTTTAAAGTTTAAAATACGAACTTTCATATTACATAGTTTACAAAGGTATACAATTACTATTCTATGCTATAATATGCATTGCTATAAAATACATAGTATAGTATTCCGACGGGTACTCTTGTTTTATAGGCATCCCACCATGCTACTCTTGTTAACAATAATATCTAATCTCTTAGTCTAGTTAGTTGCCTTGTTTTTCTCTCATGCCATGAGTTGATCTCCTCTTTCTAAATACCTATTCATCGATCTGTACTTTAACTTGTTTGTATTATGTCCTATCTCAGTTCCCTTATCATCTTATGGTTCTGTGTACCACGTTAACAAATGATCATTCTTTAAAAATTGTATTCTCTCCATTACGGTGTAAGTTTAATAATAGTTTTTTTATTAAATATTGTTTTCCTTCCCTCAAAATTGTACGTGGTTAGTGTGATAACTACAAACTATGCGATATAATGCCAAAATTCACATTAGTTAGATTTAATTAAATCAAAATTATATTAATTGTATTGTAAATGTACAAAACTTTATAAACCGATATTGAATTGAAAAATTAAAATATATACAGAAAAAAACTAAGACCAGAAAAAATAAACCTTGTTTTTCCAAATTACATCATTGGTCGATATCCTTTGAGTGATGTGTGGGGGTGGAAATGCCTCATTCATCTTAATTAAAACTTCACGGACAAGTTTGTTTGAGAGAATTCATTTTCTATTTACTATCACAAGCTTAATGTGCTTCCATGATCAAGTACCACGTACATTTAATCGCTTTGTGAAATATTTCTTGATCTATGCAAAGTCTTAAGACGATAAAGTCTTATGTTATGATATTTAGTAACTTCAGTTGTTATTTGGTTCCGACCAAGGCAATTAGGAATGGAAAATAATAATTGATCTTTCGGTTATTAATTAAGTTTAAGTAACAGACAATAAGTAATTATCTTAATCTGGCATGACATAGAAAGGTGCAGGTTGATATCTAGTTATAGTTGTTATTCAACAGCTCTCAAATTGCCGATGTATTACTGCTATAGTACCAACTGTACTGTGTGTGAATTTTGAGTTTTATTACCATTTAAATTTTTAGTTTGTTGATTGAACATTGAAAGTTTTACTAAATATTGAAGATAGTATCGAATTAGTTCATGTTATTTCAAAAAAATTGTGGATCAAAGGAACTTGAAAAAATATATTGGTTTGTTAATATGCAGTTTGAAATGTAACATTAACATGTTATTAATAACCCGAGTTATTAACAGTTAGATCAGCTCTGTTAATTGCTAACCTCGCAATTGTTCAGTTAGTATTGTTTGTCTACATTACTACTATCATTTCGCAACACGTAATTGAGTATGTTAACTTATATGACTAATTACTATTCCATTCAAGACATACTCCATTTTTGGATACTACTTGAAATAACTAACTGTGAGAATATGTTTAACAATGTTTCTCATATTACACATCAAGCCCAATTATAGCCAATAAAATAGTCATTGGGCATTTAAAGTAAATCTGCATTGTGTTTTGCCTGAATCCAATAAAAACGTAAACTTTACCTTATACACAATACCTTTATAGTTCATCCCTTTGGTAGTAAATAGAATAGGATATCCCTATAACAATCTACCCAAAATGTTGTATATTGTATATATATATATATATATATATATATATATATATATATATATATATATATATATATCCTAATCAATCCAAAAATATTTAATTGTTTGAGATAGCTACCGTACTAACATATCGATGTCTGCCAGTGTTATGTATCTGGTTACATTTTCAGTTTATTTTGTCGTTGAAATTCCTCTTCAACGCCCACAGACTGTATTTCTGCATGGACGTAACAATACTGCAAACCCCTCACCAACTACACTTTTAAATGCCACTCCCCACTGCCTGTTTAATATGTATTTCAGTTACATAGAAAACAATTTAATTCTGGATTCAACACAGCCAAACAATTTGTTTTCTTCTCATGTAATGGCTAGTGTATTTTCTCACAGAACCATGGCAATCATCAAGTATAAAGTTGTTTATCAATCACTTAATTTGCAACATGCTTTAAGCTCTCAGCAAGATAATAAAGCCACGACTGACGAATCTAGTGTTCTTAGAGAAAAGTAGTAAAATTGCTACATTAATCTGCTGCAATGTTATATCTAAAATGCTGATTAAAATAATTAAATTAGTGCATATCATATAGGTAAATATAACTATGAAACTATTGTACATTTAATGGAGTCGAACCGTAAACAAGAAGCAGATCATTCAATATAATTGTGTTCGTGGTTTAGTTTAAGTCAGGCGCATCATTAGACGAGAACACAAATAACAATAATACTTTTATATTTTTATTTCTCGTAAGAAACCCATAGAATTAACAATTACCATACAATTAGTATTGCTTATATTTAGACGTGTTTCTAAAATATGAACTTATGAGAAAGCGAGTATTATGAATATATTTTGTTATAGAAAATAAAATCTCTATTAATTAAAACATCCTTAAAATAGTAATACTTTCGTAAGGGCAAGTTCGATTTAAAACATTTTGGATACTGTAGTAAAATTGTATGTTGATACGACAACCAAACATTTGCTGCACCTGTATAAAAAATTAGTTCCGCGTTTGAACGAGCGTAATGCTTGAGGTGTGCTATGTATTGTTTGCCATTGAGTTTTGAATCCATATTAACATTACAAGAGGCGTAAAAAGTACACTTTTTATATTATTTAAAAATTGTGCTCTTATGTCATGAAAAGTTTTACCTGATTTACCTGAAATACTAAACAAAATTATTTAAATATAAGTTTTGGCATGTTTAGAACTGCAGTAACAACACTGCAATCCAGTACAGTTGTTCATAGTAAAGTAATAACACTGGCTTACACAAAAAATTATATAAGAATTTATAGACCAGATGGAAAATAAAGCAATTTATATAAGATGTATTGCAGTTTTAAACGCTAAAGAGTTGAATAACACAATTCCACGGACAGCAAACTATACGTTTTAGAACTATAGGTACGCTTGGTTATTCTGGTTAATATCTATTTTTACCTTGAAGTAAATTGAGTAAGATCATTTTTCAGCCCGTACACTTATAAGTAGTTATTCATTCTTACAAGTTACGTACTTAATACTACGTACAGACTAACTGCATGATGACTCAGTGCAGTCTACGTCACAAACATTCTCATGGTCTTTATGAATGACATTTTGATACGAAATATTTCTGTTATCTGAAAAGACAAAACACTTAGCTCTACTAAGGTTTTTAGTTGCATTTTTATTTGATCTAATGAAATTGAGTATTTTCAGCAATGGTCTGTTCTGCAAATAAAACAAACTTGCAGAGATATATGTTGAGAACTAGGTGTCTCTATTAGACTTATCTGAATAGCTTAAGTCGGTATGACTTAATTTAAAATGTTTGAAATCTTTTCAAATCACGACATGATAACCCTAGTTTTTAAAATGGATACTTATTTGCAAACATAACTCAGGAACGTGTATCATATTGCTAAGGATTACTAAGTAGAGGGAAAGATTTACTTACATATTGAATCAAAACCTCGATGGATTAACAGTTACAACGTTAATACAACTGATGTTAATCGCGTTTAAGTAATAATACCAATACATTACCTCTGATCCCAGCTCGCGAATACCAATTACATAAATTGATAGGAACGTTTAAACCAGTTTTGGAATAACTATTCGTTTCCATAATGCAAATTGTAACAAACAACCCGTGTAGCCAATATTTAACGTAGTTGTAATATTAGTAAAATTGAAGCTAAAATTATAACTTCTGAATATATTAATTCAGTTATGCATTTTTTACATGATCCTCTTATTTACTTGATAAAATATATATTTCTTCTCTATATAGATATAAAGATATATTAATTAATAAAAATTGTATGTAAATACATATTACAGCAATTTTATTTTGACCTACTTCATTACAATTTTAAAGGTGCTTGTTTCAACGAAATCTGTCAGTGAGTGTTCAAACACGACCATTTTAAAGATACGCTTCCACAAACCAACATTTTGTCTTTTGATAAGTATCAGCTGTTTTATATTGGTAAAGAAAAATTTACAAGATACTAACTATTTTTTAATTTTTCTAAAAACGTCTGTCAATGCATATGCGAATATGACCTATTTAAAGATACACTTGTACAAACTGGGAGCTACAGACAACTGATACCTGTCAAATGTGACATGTTTGGCAGCTCTGGCTTGTCCAAGCGTATCTTTAAAGTGGCCGTGTTCGCTTATGCGTTGATGGATTTTGTTAAAATAAGTACCGTTGGAATTGCAATTAAATTACCCAGATAACTGGCATCTATAAAATTATTCATAGCTATGCATATTTTTTCACTTGACTGAAATACTTTAAACCGACGCTATTTTGTTAAGCATATTAAAAATATTTTTTTAACATTTTCTCTTATCTATTCAAAATGATGTGCCAAATTTGGTTTCCTTAGCTTAAATAGTTCTAGAAATATTTTTTTATACAAATGCAATATGGCGGCTAGCGGTTAAACGACACATTTCTCGACCTATATTCATAGAACATTTTTTGCTTGAAATGATTTATAATCTCTCCAAAAGAAGTTTTGACACTCTTTTGAAAATACCCTGTGTGTGTGTGTGTGTGTGTGTGTGTGTGTGTGTGTGTGTGTGTGTGTGTGTGTGTGTGTGTGTGTGTGTGTGTGAGTGCGTGTGTGTGTATATAGGTTTAAAAGAAAATAAAGCACATTTCTTAACTTTTAATGCTTAATATTTCGTCACTTTTTAGTGACATTACCAAAAGCTTACATAAAATAAAAACAAATATAAGAATGAAGGTTATAAACACATTGCAAACAACAAAACATATCGAAACAAGTCAAATAAAACATGTAACTTTTCCTAAACACAACGATAGATAAAAATGTTGAATAATTAATTAAAATTGATTGTGAATCAGATTTAATGCAACTGGTGATTTTCAAAGGTTTGATTTTATTGGTTATATATATATATATATATATATATATATATATATATCCAATATATATATATCCAATATATATATATATATATATATATATATATATATATATATATATATATATATATATATATGTATTTAATTGTTTTTTTGAAAATGCGTCACATTCTCCACCGAGCTATCCAGTGGTGTGAACAAGTTGTCAACTTTGATTTTGTCTGTCCATAATTATAATGATTTCAGTGGCCATCTGGTCTGGCGCCTAAATCCTGGCAATATTTTAGATTTGGTTGTTTAGTTTTGCACGGTCCTGTAATGGCTGCAGCTTTTTCTGCACAAACTTGCCCAAATGAATAAAGATTAAGGGTTGTTTGCAATAAAAATCAAGGTGGTTCAATCTTCAAGTATATCTGCCGACTGTTACTAACAATCTTATGATTATTTACAGAAATTCCGTTCCATTTCTGAACTAAACAACTTGTAGCTCTTGCTTTGCTAAAGCTTTCTAATTTTTACAGTTGATTTTTTAGAGCTGCAGGATTGCCCAACATTTTATTTTTTGTGTATCGATCAAAAGTGAATAACGTTTTAAAGTTTTTGAGAGGTTTTTGAATAATATAGGAGAAAAATGTATTGAATGAAAAATGTTTTGTATGCAATACGATAATGAACAAATACGCGGAATGGAAAGTATGAAATAAAAAGATTAATTAAATTTTTTATGAGACAATATGTGTGCATTTTGGAAATTCATTTGTGTAATGATCTATAATTAAATATTTTGAATTCAGTTTTAAACTAACAAAAATTTTAATAGAATGAAATCTTGAAAACAAATAAACAACCCAGTGTATCAAGGTCAGGAACGAACATAAAAAGTATAAAAGAATATGACAACATTTCTAACAGAATGCGAAGGCAGACACTTGAGAGGTGTCACAATTAACTTCGCACAGACTACTGCGTACCGCTGTGTTGTGCCGCTATGTTGTGCTGCTGTGTTATTGTTGTCATACTTTACTTCCAAACTATACATCGTTTTAAAATGTAGTGTAAGATTGTACATAAAGTAAATTCCAAAGCCCAACCTAAAAATAAACATTTTCTATTATAATAACTGATACCAATTTTCCATTTTCCATATATCCATCTGTACTAAACAACCCTTTTATACTGATATACATCTTGAGCTATGCTTACTTTTATTATTTTTCAGAACTTCTTGTAGGCCATCCTTCATAGGATGTGATGATTCACAAACTAACTTAAACTATTTCTTAAGTCTTGTACTCATTTAACAAGTTTAAATTTCACAACTTGAGCCAAGACAAGTATTGTACTCTACTAATAACGACCTTTAATTTGATGCAATACTCCACGTATGCTCTCATTTAAGATTTCATTCTGACTTGTAGCGGGCCATTCCCTGACATGAAAAAACATTATAGTTACTTAAAAAAGTAGATTTATACGTGTAGTAATGATGTACTACGTTTTATTGTTTAACCTTTAATCGTTCGGGAATTATCAAGCCCGTGCGGAACTATTTTACACTCTGTGTGTGAATAAAATAAATAATATTATTTTATAAATAATAAAAGGCAATGCATCAAGTAGATAAGATGAATTCCTAATTTGGTAGAATTAATTTATATATATATATATATATATATATATATATATATATATATATATATAATATATTCAATGTTTATTGAAATTAAATAAGCTTATTGCCATTTATACAATTTAATGTAAATAAAAGTCGTTTGACAGGTATTTGGTCTTCCGATCATATGTTAGTTTGCTTATTTAAACGCATATGTGACAGATACGGCCAAATACAAAATAATGATATATATATATATATATATATATATATTTATATATATCCTTAATAATTTACTATTCCTAAGGATTCATCCACTTCTCTACATGCAGAACTATACTAAATGATTTTTCTGCCAAATTAGGAATTTGTTTTATCTACCTAATTTAAGAATATTGACATTAAAAAAATACTTGTTTAATAGTCAATATTTGATCAGTTACTAATAAAAACGAGTTTTAGGCAAACAATTAAAATATTTCAATCTGTCTGTCTATCTGTCTGTCTATTTGTCTGGCTATCTGTCTGTCTATCTGTCTGTCTATCTGTCTGTCTATCTGTCTGTATATCTGTCTGTCTATCTGTCTGTCTATTTGTCTGGCTATCTGTCTGTCTATCTGTCTGTCTATCTGTCTGTCTATCTGTCTGTCTATCTGTCTGTCTATCTGTCTGTCTATTTGTCTGGCTATCTGTCTGTCTATCTGTCTCTCTATCTGTCTGTCTATCTGTCTGTCTATCTGTCTGTCTATCTGTCTGTCTATCTGTCTGGCTATCTGTCTTTCTATCTGTCTGTCTATCTGTCTGTCTATTTGTCTGGCTATCTGTCTGTCTATCTGTCTGTCTATTTGTCTGGCTATCTGTCTGTCTATCTGTCTGTCTATCTGTCTGTCTATTTGTCTGGCTATCTGTCTGTCTATCTGTCTGTATATCTGTCTGTCTATCTGTCTGTCTATTTGTCTGGCTATTTGTCTGTCTATCTGTCTGTCTATCTGTCTGGCTATCTGTCTGTCTATTTGTCTGTATATCTGTCTGTCTATCTGTCTGTCTATCTGTCTGTCTATCTGTCTGTCTATCTGTCTGTCTATCTGTCTGTCCCACAATATTCCGTGAACTAACTGAACTGTAGACCTGATATTTTACGTGGAGCTTCATTTCTATAAACGCAATATCGATTTCGTACAACATTTTTATATCGGTCTTATATGTAATTATGATGACACCTAGAAAATCGCCTCAAATAAATTTGTAAACAAGCAGAGTACAGTCAAATGTCATTTTAAAATGTGACATAGTAAAGTAATGTAGCAATGGAGTTAATATTTTGCATATAACTTGAGCAAAGCTTGTTACGTGATACGTGACGTGGCTACACGTAGCTAGTTTAACTGATGTAATACCTAGTATTCAGGAATGCTATTTTAACACTAATTAACATAGAATTAAATTTAGTTTGTACTCAAATCAGTTTGCGAATTTGAGGCGTGTAACAATATTAAACCAAACAATTACCCACTGTTTACAACTTACAACTGTTAATTGTCCCCATACGGCGTGGTATGAGCAAATTTGTAATAAATAATAATTGGGTTGTTGTTAGTATAAAAATAATGTTTACAGATGTTAGTTCATTTTTCTCCAATTAAGGGTTACAGTAATTTAAATAATAGTAGAGGTTTACAGAGGAGCAAGAGGCAAAGATATGTTTAAATAAAAGATGGCTGTTTTGTTTCCACTCACAAGAAGGACTGTCATCCACTTTATCCCTCAGTCCGTAATACTCGGCTGTGTTTTACAAGGAGGGCGATGAGACATTTTATTTACTGGTTTGAAACTTATAAAGAGAAGTTAATTTTGCTGTATGTGTAAGTAATGGAATTAAATATTTTAAAGCACTGTTATCTCTTTAATATCTAATTGGTGTTATTATGATATATAATATAGGATATTACAATTTTTTGATTTCAAATGAATTATTAAGTAACTTTAATGTGAAACTATATGCATTTTATAAATAGTTAGGTTGACAGTTGTTCATAAATTTATAAACTATAAAATCTAAACTTCATTATTTGATAGCAAATTAGTAAAATGTAATTGATTTTCTTAGCAATTCAAGGCTACTACAAAAGTTAAAATAAACTAGTCAGTATATGAATTGTTTAGTCCGTAACAGCCTAGTGTAGTCATATGATCACAGTGTATATCGAGTATACACATAGAGTAAGATTATCTTATTTTATTATCTACGCTGATACGGATTAAGCACTCAGTTATATATTATATATATCTATATATATATATATATATATATATAATATATATATATTTTATATATATATATATATATATATATATATATATATATATATATATATATATAATTTCAATAAACATTGAATCACAAAAAGTAGTTGCTCCGCCGGGACTCGAACCCGGATCTCTCACTTGCCGGGTGAATGTGCTACACCAAATACCTGTCAAATGACTTTTATTTACGCATTAAATTGGTATAAGTACCAATAGCCATATATATGTATATGGCTATTGCCACTTATAGCAATTTAATGCGTAAATATATAGTTGGTTGTACTCTCCAACCAATTACATTTCAATACGAATATAATTCAATTTTAACAATGGCAAAATGAAGTTATGAAGTTACCGGGTGTCTTAAATGTCTAGTTACTGTGTCAAAGTGGTCTGAATGTGTCTCACATTCTAGGTACTATGTGGTAAACAATAAGAGGGACATGAGAAAACCAGCTATTGTTATAAAAATAAAACCCTGGACTTCCTAATGGTCAGACAAAACGAAACACAATGTTATCATGCTTGTTGATGTTTATTGATTCTTTTAATAACTTGTCTTATGATTTATGTCTTAAGTTTTCAAAATAACTAGTGAGTGAATATTTTAGCTGCCTTAAATTAACTTTAAAAGTAACTTAAATTGTGGTGGTTTTATAACAAATTTAAATTTTCATTGGAGACTAAATTTGATTGAGTAAAATTAAAAACCTATAGTTTACGCCATTCTTCTTCAATGTATAATAAATTTACAATAAGTTGTCACTTGCTGGGGATTCCTGATTGATTTACCCCCAAAAAACTCCGTTTTGAGGGAAGAAATTAAACATTTTCATCCGTCAAATAACTCCTCAGTTTGTTATCTAAACATTTCCCAAAGTAAATTACTCGATCTCTATTCATAAGGAAGTTAATAGGGGAAGGGGATGGTACTTGTAAGACCGGTGTATTAGTCCATGTATACTAAGTATTATTACATGTATACTGTGTCTATGTATATTGATTATTATAATTAAGTATTAGTAGATGACAAAACACCACCCACGTTTATACTAATTCGACTTGTATTCGCGTCGATAAAAAGAGCTATTCGGATTTATAAAATATAATACACTGATCCGAAATAAATATAATAAAATAAACAAAATGAATTGGATCAAAATAATTAATGCGAATATAATTTTTTCGTCTGTGTTTCTATAGATCTTAATCAGATTTAATGAAATATTCTCTTAATTTTAAATATTTAACATATTTTAAATGGAATATGCACAGGAACGAGTGTTCTCGGAAAAAGAGCATGGAAGCTAAAGTTTATTACAACACAAGGCAATTAACAGCGCTCTCATTAACTTTAACATAAACTCAGCTTTAGAGTACCTCACTTACTTTAGCATACAACATGCAGGTATGCGCGTAAAGCATTAACAGGTAAGTTACAAACGTTAGTCGATGTATGTCTCCAAACTTTGCTACTCTGAGGGCATATTTATAACCAATAAAGAACTGTTGTTAGTTTGTAGTAAAGCAGTTAGTTGTTTTTGTTGAAATGTACGAAGCTATGTTAGTATCATGGGTAATTGACATCCTGCACAGTTCACTAAGATCGTACAAAGCAATAGCAAAGTTCCTTGCAAGGATCATCACCAGATAGGACTATCAAAGCACATTCCTCAAGAGAGGAAACGCATTAATAGCACTTTGCCCTCACACACAGTCTTCTGGGACTGTCTTTAAAATTAGATTTTGGTGAGCCTAATTTATATCTAGATACGGTAATATACAACTTTCCCAAAAACTAATAACTATGCACCACCAGAAAGTTTATATACTGCAAAGTGCAAGAAATGTCTAGGTATGTATAACAATGTACAGTAAATAAAAGGCAGTTTGTAAATGTCAAAACGCTTTACGTCAACATACTTGACGCAAGTGTTTGATGTTTTATTAAACAAGATCAACCCTTCACCCCTCCAACAATGACCTTCTCCCTATCCAATGTTTCATGGACAATGTCTTGTAGTGCAGTCATTGAAGCGAAAAATACGGTCTTACCTCCGAATTTTTTTACTGTGAACCGATTTGCATGAAATTTTGGAATTAGGCTCATCTTACACTTAAATTCAAAAGTGAAAATGATCTGAACTCCGCCTATTATTTTAAGGGGTGTAAACAACCCCTTAATGGAAAAATCGAAATTGAGCCTTTTTATCGCTAGAAAACATGTTTAATAGTAAGTTGTGAAATTTTAAAGTGTTTTATAATACAATTACCTCATATTAAAATTATTTTCAACCCCTTGAACATCTTACAACCCTTGCAAACAACCCCTACATCGAAAAAATCACAAAACAAAAAATACTTTGGTATGATATAAAAAGATGTAAGTTATAGAGTTAGTAATATTTTTATATTTTCTATAATAATTATCAAATTTTTAAACCCCCTTTCAACCCTTAAAAACTACCCCTTGATAAAAAAAATTGTTAAAATTTTTTTTATACAATGAAAAGGATTTTAATATTATTCCCACACTCTCGAAAATGATTGTCATATTCTTAAGCTTTTCTACCCTTAAAACTACCCCTAAATTAAAAACAGTAATATATATGATTACATATTATTTAAAAAAATAAATGTAATTTAGAGTAAAAAAATTGCCATTTATTGGATAAAATATTTACAAATTATACAAAATGCACTCAAATGTGTTATATATTACATATAAGAAAGTTTGTATGTATTCATGCCTACATTTCCAAAATATATGAGCCATATTATGTATATATATACACATTACAATAGTTTTGGGTCTCTATTATACTGCGTACTTTCACATTGCTCCAAATATTCACAGTCCGAAATTTTCAGTTACTAAGTAGAATAAAGTATGATAAGTTTTTTGACCATAAACTCCTTCAATTTTCATGCTATCACAATTTATAAAAAACAATTGTAAAGGTAATTAAGAGAGCTACAACATCCTTTATTGCAATATATAGTAAAAAACCTTTTTCTCAAACGGTGAAGGGTTAAAGGGCTTAAGAGAGGCTGTGATTGCGCTGCCCACGCGCCTCTTTAAACAATCATATTTCCGTCAATTTTTGTTTTACAGAAAAAAAAACCAAAAAAATCCAAGTTGTTTGTCAGAAATATACCTACTTTTTTCATACCTACACTTTTATTCGTATATATCGTCATTTTTGAGATATTATAAAAAAGGTGTTTTTTTTTAAATTTGAAATTTTTTTTAATCGTGACTTTTTTGAAAAATATGTGTCCTGAAGCAGCCAAAACTGATACAATCTATTAAAATCTTCATAATAAAGTTGATTCTAGGCGGAATACGATTAATTTTAATTTTGTGGAAATGGCACTTATGAAAACCCATTGATTTAAAAGAAAAAAAAACATTAGATGCTCCCTCTTATTTGCAATACAGCTCACTTATTTTACGTGCAAAAGACTTTTAATAGTGCTCATTTTAAAGCTTATTTCAAGCACTATAAAACTCTTTTTTATTAGAATGCCTAAAATGCATCTGCTCGCCGCTAGATGGCATTGACCACATCGATTAAATTTCAAACAAAATAAAAAACGGCTTTGATTTTTAATATCTAGCTTAATATTGCACTTAGAATACTTTATAAAAAACAAAATTGTTCATTGTTTTACCTGCTACAATTGTGTTATTTATAAAATTTTCGAGGGGGGGAAAACGTATATTTTTGGAGATATTTGCAAAAAACCGATGAAAAAACGTGAAACAATTGCGAATTTTCAATTGCCAATAACTTGAAAAGTATTTGATTTTTCGAAAAAAACGTTATAGATGATTTTTTTTGCTTAAAATTAGGCCTTATATCGATATCCGAGGTTATTTTGAAAAAAAAAATTCACTCCCCGAGAAGGGGTGGCAAACCACCCCCAGGGTGGGTTGCGGAGTTCAAATCATTTTCACTTTTGAAGTTAAGTGTAAGATGAACCTAATTCCAAAATTCTATGCAATTCGGTTCACAGTAAAAAAAATTCGGACCAATAATGCTTCTATGACTGCACTATTGTTCCATTTTATCGCTTGACTCTTTTATCGTAGTAAGCAAGCCTCATCTTTGTGATTTTATTTAATTCAATAGAGTAGCTACTAATAAATTTAGTAGTTTTGATCCAAGTTTCAATACCATATACGAGTTCAAAAAAAGTATTAAAATGGTTTTAATGTGAAAACAAGATAAGCATAAGTTTTACATTTACAATGGTTGCTGATTGTTTACACATAAGTAAAGTCAAGTCACTGTATCAGTGAGAACCAGTACCTCAAATTTAAACAATATGTTTTATTCTGCAACGGCGATGTGACTGTGCTTATAATATATAAGCCCTGATATCCAGAGCAAAATTACATGTCCGCTTAGGTGCAAATCATAATTTAAACTGCAACAATTTTTGAAAGCCCCTGGCGTAGTGAAAATGCTCTAATTAAGCTCTGCAGCTAATTTTGTTATGCGAGCGTTGCATACGTTAAATAAATATTGTACGTCGACTTGAAAACTTTAATTAAGTGTAATTAAGTTTAATCTTCTCAGGTAGCACTCTTAATATTAAATTTGTATCACCACACCGTATGGTATTTGCTATGCGGTATAAAATACGAGCCCATACTACTAGATTTAGTATTTTTCAATTAACACTATTAATAAATTTACTGATATAAAAAGAGATCAAGAATATAAATATGTTTTTTGCTAATTTATGTGAGAGTTTTCTTGTTTTGAGAAGTGTAAAATCACTTTGAATAGTTAAATATAAGTGGCCTTTTAAAATATTTTATATTTTGCTGTCTCAGCCAGCGTGAACTGCCAGAATACGCATTATATTTACCTTTTCCAAGTTTATGGTTATCCTAGCAGGGATCACTTCTGGCTGGTTTATACCTTCCAGTTTAACCCATCACTGGACACAGCAAAATCTATGTGTCACTTAAAGTCAGGGCAACCTTATGGATGTCCAGTGTCAGCACATCACTAACCGCAAATGTCGAGATTCTGGGGCGCAAGGGTAATTCGATATATCTAGTCCACTGCGGGAGATGACTGTTGGATTTGGTGGATCTCGTTCCCTAAGTATCAGAGGTTCTTGCTAGTCTCAACAAGGGTGTGCCATCCCCTGCCTGCTTTGACTGGATAGGCTGGTTCAGAGCTGGCCTTCCCTTCTTCCGGGGGGACATGACTTTGAATTTAGTGCCCTAATTCTTCCTCATGGATCTCGATAAGAGGCGACCCCTACCCCGTATAACCTTACCCATCCTAAATATCCTATCACTTCGGAAGCAACGCTAAGGTTCTTATATGACTAAGTGCAATTTATTAGCTTCTTGTCCTAAGAGAACAATACAGGGTTATTGTTGGAATGTTAATATTGTATTTAATTAACTAATAATAAAAAATTAGTTAGGACATTCATATATCTATTCAACATGTGTTAGAAAAACCTAATCAAAAAAGAAAACTTTCTATTTTTCCAAAACTACTCCTCATCATGTCCCTTGGGTTATCGGTGAGAGGGAAAGTCTCATTCGTCTTAATTACAAGTTCAGGGACAAGTTGCTTGAAACTACTGTCGTGTTATCGCCCTACTTAGCGTCATATACTTGATGTCTCCCGGGAAGACAGGTTTGCGGAGTTTGATGATAATACATGTAAATCAGAGCACTTCGTGATTGCTTCCACAAAGCATACTTTTTTGTAACATGGAATTGCTTTAAAATACATCTTTATCCCAAAAATTATTGTTGGAGAATATTAACAAATTCAATAATTTATGAATTCAAAAGTAGTAAATTAAAGATAAACCATGCAATAGTTGTGAACATTATTTTAAGTGACAGATTACCTTATTATATTATCCAAAGAGACGGATCAACTCTGTTTAAAAAATGCGAATGACACCTTATAACACTGTTAAATGAATATTATTTATTAATTATCAGTGTAAAAAATAAACTAAAATATTTGACCAATGGAGGTAGTTGTTGCTCTTTTTATGTTAAAATATATGTAGTGTTAAAATTGTTTTCACCATAATATTCTTTATGAATAAGTAAGGTATTGTACATAAAATATTTAAGTACAGTAAATATCAGTAAGAAAGTGTACGCTATAGTACACCCACTCAAAAACCCTTACGATTAATATCTTTAGTAATCAGTTAAATAACAAATTTCAGCCCGAACGTCGTTTTGGGACAGTTGCAGGGTGTAAAATAAGTGAATACATAAGATTTACTTTAAGATAAGTATTTAATTTCGTGTAGTTATTGAAACTGCCGTGGCTCATAGGGTATGGTAACATAACATGTATTAGTTTAACGTATATCTGGGTAGATTTTCAATTATTGTAATTCGCATTCCCCTTTAGCCTTACATTGTCATTCCCCATAGTCTATTGATCTGTGCGTAGATCTTAACATACTGCAACCCCCCTCACCACTACACTAACTGCAATCCCTCCCCCCACCGAACGTTATCCTTGCATACAATTGACACAGTAAACAATTTAATTGTGTAACCTACATGGCCAAAAAGATATGTTTATATATAATAAAAAAAGGCAGCGTTTTATTTTGTTTCGGTTTTTATAACAAATTTTAAATAAATATTGGAATTTCTAATCTCTTTCACTAAGTCATAATTATTTTATTATTATCAAAATTAATTAAATACAATCTGAACATTCAAACAATAACCTTTTTTTGTTCTCTCAGGACAAGAAGCTTATACATTGAACTTAGTCGTATAAGAACCTCACCTTTTCTTCCGGAGTGACAGGATGGGTAAGGTTAGGGGGTAGGGCCTCCTATCGAGATCCACGAGGAAAAATTAGGGCACTAATCTCGTAATAATGTCTCTTCTATTGAATAATACTGACGTATTAGTCAAAATACTCAATCTTAATCCAGTACGAGTATTAACTTCTAAAAGTTATTGTTACATGTACGTATTCTAGCGCTCATCTTAGCGCCCAGCACGTATTCGAAATTGAATGTAGTATTTGTTTACGCCTTCCTATCACTGAGTTGGGTGGCAAAAATTCATTATCGTCTGCCTTCTGCAGGGGATAATAATTATAATTATTAATAATAAAAAAAATACCTTAAAGTCGGTTTCAAGATTTTACACAACGTCAGAATATTTATTGATATGAATATTATTAAATTGCACAATCAAGGAATTGAATGAAAATAAGAATTGCACAAATTTTATATAGAAATATATTTTGTTTACTAAAACATTGTACATAATATAATTAAAATTTGTTATTGTAAATGGTAAAGTTGAATCATTTACTAAAATTGGAATTTGAAATTCTTGCTAAACACAGTTAAATTCTAACTCCGCGCGTGGTGATTGGTCGGTTTAGTTCGTTTGTTTGGTCGCACTGTTATGACAGGTTAGAGGTTATAATTTGTTATTTTATGTTTGACTAGCAATACGCGCTGTTTCTTCTTAATCGAACCGAATTACGATTGATTGCAGAGTGATTTAAACTAATAATTTACTTAACACTATCAACATTTGTCTTATGACATAACCTATAAACTCAGTTTCTCAACTTTTGTGTCAATCTAACAATTAATCAATCAATCATAGTTTACGATAATGAAATATCAGTGTACAATTATTTACCTTTATCGTTGTAGTTGTTGTAAATGACGAATCTAAGCACTCCACATTTTCACGAATAAACATAGTTATCTGCTTTATCCCGTGCGGCGGACCCACATTATCTGCTTTATCCCGTGCGGCGGACCCACTGGACGGGCATCGTAACGTTACCGGGCGTTACACTTTTTCATGAGTAACTCCGAGCCGCAACCTAATTTAAGACGTTGTCACGTCAAAATACCTTATTCTTTCAAGTCACCACATCAAAGTAAGAATAATTATAAGAAAGCATTTTACACGTATTATATAAATTCTTTCTTATAAGAGCCTATCTGTTACAAAATACTCGCATACAAGACTTCTAGAATTGTAATCGCTGTATTATTTTTTATGTCTGATGGCCTGCCTGTTATATACTGCAGGACCAGTATTAAAGATACAAATCAACCAGTATATAAGATACAAGTTTGCTACGAGTAATCGTGTCCCATTTCTATTACATCTGCCTGCCATTTACTACTCACGTGCAAAGCTTCTGGAGAATATTGAGCAAATCAAGTTCTACGAGTATTTCTATCTCTTTAATGAAACAAACCAAACCGTAGCTCTTGCTTTAAGTTTTCTAATTTCCATTTTAGTTCTTCAAACTCTCTGGATAATCAGTCTATTTCGTTATTTTAATTATAAAACCCATGTTTGTTGCAATAATTCCACAAGTTTGTCATTTCATTTTAAGAAACATTATTTTGGTGTTCTAATGCTTTTTAGATCAATAAGGTTACTACGGTACATTAATATTTACTTTATGATATGTGTTAATTGGTCTGAATAAGGTTTTGCTTTAGACGCTGGAACCAACAGCTTGATTACATGAATAATTAATAAGCCTTAATTTACATGGATGAGATAAAATTAATGAAAATAATATAAATAAGATATGAAATATAGTGGAAGAAATTTGTTAATTTATTGTTCAAAAGGCTGATTTTAAAATTTTAAACACTATTTAAAATAAGACACAAATGAATTAAATCTTGTGTTAACATTGAGGAAAGAAAGTAAACAGTGAAATGTAGTATGTCAGAATTTCTAACAGCACAAACACAGTGTGAGACGCACACTTGGGAGATGTCGCAATTAACTTCGCACAGTGTACTGTGTGTTGCTGTGCTTGGCTGTTATTGTAGTTATAGCCAAACCTTACTCTCCATCTATAGTTAGAGAATAAATAATTCTAAAATATTTGAGTATTGAAATATTGATGACATACAACCCTTTTTATACAGAGGAGTTTACAATTATTGTATACATTACTTTTTCGTAACAAATTTCCACATAGTTTTTAAAAATAATACCTGTTGGACGATTTACTAGAAATTATATTACAGCAATAATTTCTCACAAAATAAATATATTTTAAGTGTAGTTTTCGGGTGCACTAATTCTACGAAAGGTAGTATACCTCAAATATTAAAATTAATATTCGATTCACTTAACTGATTGTTAAACACAAGTTATACGGAAGCTCCTGTATCAGACACAAACAGTTTTCATATATTCTCAACATTATTAGATCAACTGTAACAGATCTTCATACTTTCGATATATATTACAAAGTATGAGCATACTACATTGCGCGTAGCGTAACAGGCTTCGATAAGGTTGATTTCAAAATTTCCAATCTGTAGCTACATGCGTTTCTACATCACACGTTAAAATATCATATGATTGGATACAATTGGATACAGTTTGTTTACAAATTTATTTATTCTGCGATTTTCTCGTTGCCATCACTAAGCGACGTTCCAATGCTGATTCAAATGCATTGGACTGACTTACATTATCATCATATGGAATTACATTGTTCGTATAGAAATGAAGCCCTAAGAAAAATGGTAAGTTAATATATTTTTGAAATATTGTACATATAAATAGACGGATAGACATAGTAAAATTGAATATTTCAGCTATTTTAAAAATTGTATTTACTCGAAAATTAATGTCTCTCCAAATATAGCCCACGGATTATGTGCTGCATAAATTTAGAAAATATTAGTAGTTGTACACAGTGAAACAAGAGGAAAATATATTTTTGAATAAAAGATGGCTGTTTTGTTTCCACTCACAAGAAGAACTGTCATCCACTTTATCCCTCAGTCCGTAATACTCGGTTCCGTCTTACAAGGAGCGATGAGACATTTTATTTGCTAGTTTGAAATACATTAAGCAAAGTCACGTGGATATTAATGTAACACATTGTTTATGCTTATTACCATACTAAACCAGTAGTTTCATAATATTAATTTTATATAAATGATTGAATGTATTACATTTTAAGGAAATGATTGTTACGTGATTATAGTTAAAGTAAAGTTTTTTACAGTTTTAATGTCACCCCGAGATTGCTGGTTAATATTACCATCCCTCCTTCATCATTGAATAGTTTGTGAAGGCAGAAGACATCGGTACATGATATATAAAAATAAAAAAAATATAATATACGGTAAAATATGAGAGACTGATAAATTAACTTAATAGTATAACATTAATCGTTTATAAGGTAGTAAATCGAGAATAACTTTTTAAAGCAAAGATAATCATGAATGGAATTTAATAGATTTATATACCTCTAAATGTTGGTTTCAATGTTTCATGGTACATTCCAAGGCAAGGCAAATCTTGAGAAATGGGTTTCTTGGTTTTCTTTAAAACTAATTGGTAGTATTTAACACAATAGATATTGAGCTGAAACCAAGGAGAATCATGAAAACTAATGTTATATGGTTACTATTAGTTATATTTTTCATCCCAGGAAGTTATATTTAAATCAATCTTAAATAGACGTGTTATTATACCTTACATTAAACATTCACAAAGTCTTATACGGGTTACAGAATTTCCTTCAAAATATTTAATTTGGGAGACATTCAGGAACTGTAACACTCGAAACATAACTGTTAATGCTGCGCATATCTCTATTGTACTTTACACTGCTAAAGCAAGTGAAGCAGTCTAAGCTGGGTAAATTGCCCTGAGTTTAGTAAACCGTGTAAAAGTTTAACATCTATTCAAATTTTCTGAGAACATTCGTTGTTATGTACATCAGATTAGCGCATATAAACTCTAATACAGCTTAAAAAATTGAGATATGTATTAAATTAGATGAAAAGAAAAAAAATTTAATTACAATACATTTCAATTCAACTAAACCAATTATATTCCAATGAACCCTATTTATGCGTTATATCTTATTGATAACCCATGTGTATATTTGATGAGTCTGAATAGCTCTGTTAATCGACGCAAACACAATTCCAGTGAAGGGGTGAATGGGTGGTATTTTGTAATGGAATCTTTTGACAATGATAATAATGAAGTGTGTAACACCAAGTATAGATTTTAATTATTCAATTCAATTCATAAAGAGTTGTAAATGGAATTATAAGTGTAGGGTAAGCAAAATACATCTAGAGTGTTTGGTAGTGTAGTTTTACATCACGTATTTTGTGTTTCATCTTTCATCTTGGTGCTTTTTAAAAACTACTCTTTCAAACACTAGAAGTGAAAAGTAAACCAAACACTCAAATTAGTACATAAGGGTCATCATGGAAATAATCTTGTGATCTATGAATATTAAAAGTTCTTGACATTCTAAACTAATTGTACTAGCAAAATTCAATAACGTATGATTACTTTTGACCTATTTAAATGTCACTCCTGCTTGTAAGAAGTATTGTAGATTTGGCTAAATAATATGTTTAAATAAATTGCGTAGTTTTCGTAACATAATGTCAGATTGAAGCTGATGTATTAATAGTTTTTTTAAAAAGCTTTCTACAACATTTTTTGAAAACACTTTTTTTATGACAGAAATGTTAATATACTATAGTAATTGAGAACCTTAGAAATGTACAATATATTTAAATAAATAAATAACAAAAGATGTTTAGAAAACTATCGACACATGTCTAGAACACTAAAGTTTTCCTGTACGTGCTTTCACGAAAGTAAAAAAAATGTATTTATGTAATTTTGATTCTTCTAAATACATTTAAGTGGATAGTCTATGTTGCGAAGTAGCCATAAACATATTTTTATGTATTATTATAAATATAAATGTATTATTATAATATAAATGTTCTCCAAACAGAAAATTTTAATTGATCGAGGACTTCTGAGCTTCTTCCAGTTATTTCAATACAATATCAGATCAGATTTTGCTTACAATAGTTGTCATTTTTATTCGTTTTACAGCGTATGTTGTTGTCTTAAGACTGTCAATGTCAAAATTACATTAATGAGTTATTGAGATTTATAAATAGACACGGTGGTAGCCTTAGTTAAGAAAAATAATATTTCCTGTACATTTTGGACCTTTAGTCAGACAGTAAAGTATAGGAGCGTTCATATAACATGGTATTCTGTACATGATATATTTATAGTTTATTCAAACTAAAGTTTGTACGAAGGAATTACTTACACCTTGGGTTGTAAAACAATGTCAACCAGCCATAATTTTCAAGATGGTGGATGTTTATATTTATTTAATATAGTTATCTCTCCTATTTATAGCGTTTTACCAAACATAAAATCCTTATCAGAGGCAGTAACCAATTTTAAACTATTTGTAAAATGGCATTTCTCGCCATCCCAAGACCTAGATATTTAAAGATTGGGATCGTTTCAAATTTCAAAATAATTGTTATGTGTCAGTTATAGATAGAAAACGTATACGAGTTTTAGAACAGTTTTCTGATCGCTTGTAACAAACGTTATCTTCAAAATCTGTTGGAAAATCATACGATTGTAAGATAAAAGGTTTTGAAAAGTAGATAATAAGGTTGTGGTAAAATGAGAGAACACAATATTTTCGACAATAGGAATGGAAAAAAATTAAACTTAGTGTGGAGTTAGTAATAGAACACACCTTTCATCGATTTATTAGCCAATATCAGTTAGCAAAACGTTTTAAGATGAAGACGTTTGTGAAATATTTTTACGGGCGGTAAGAAATTTAAAAAAAAAAGGTAGAAGTAGTAGCAGGCCTGGCTGACGTTGTAGATAAAATTTCATGTTACATATGACATAATTTGTCACATGTTTAAATGTCTCATCTTACAATAAACCCATAGAGATTCTGTATTTCGTCATATAATTTCACTTATAATAATTTATATGAAAGAAAAGCAATAAAATGATACCACGGTGGGTATAAAAAGGTGTAATACATTTATAGACTAACCGCATAACTGCGTATGGCGGAATTATAACCACAGTGACGATGGTAATGCACACGTATAGCTACTACAGTGAAGGAAGCTGCAATTATCTGTGCCTTACATCATGTTTCAGTCTTACTTTGTTACGATTGGAGCATTAAATGATATTAGCTACGGTCATATGTACAATTATATATAGAAGAAACTGAAATATATGTTTACTAACAGTTGTGGAATATTTTCTTGTTTACAGTTAAAAAGAGCACATACGTTACAAATAGTTAAAAAGAACAAACATTTTGCAATAAACTTTAGTTAAGCTTTGATATTCGAAAATAACAAATATAAAACTAAATTTTTTATTATTTTTAGTTCTTTGAAATATATTTTGTAATATTACTACAAGTTATGAAAAATGATAGTTTAATATTTGTATACCTAATTGATGAATTTATAAGAGATATGAGTTATTTAATCATTATGAAAAATTAGTTTCTTTTCATTCCGTTAATTTCTTCAAGTCCATTTATTTGACGCAGGTTTCCAATTTACAAGATGGGAATGTTTTATTACAATTTGTACTTACATACAATTTTAGTCACTTCAAGATATTATACATACATAGCGGTCCCAGGTAATTTATGTTAACTTTTATGTAGTATTTATAATTTAAATAGTATGTATGTATACAATGAAATAAGAAGATGTATTACCGTACGTTAGAAGTACGTTATAACACGCACTCAGCAGGGCTATGGGCCTATAGCTCTCAATAAGCTCTGGGTCTTTGTTGGGCTCCAAAACGGCGATTATTTTAGATCTTTTAAATGCTGCAGGCAGGTTACCTGTAGCCAGTATTTTGTTGAACACTGTAAGAAGCCAGTATTTAACTTTGATTCATGAGTACTTTAGGAATTCTGGGAAGACATTTATCGATACCGGCTGTCAGTGATAAAAGTCCAATGTCAGTTTACTGCATTTGTGGTGTATAAACAACGAGTTTGAACACAATTTTAAGTAAGGAACTGACCTTAAGATAAAAGTTTCTACCTATGATAATTGACATCAATCTCAGATAATTCACTGAGGATTATGATCACACAAGATGGCGGCAGAGTGCCTTGATTTGATTGTATTAAATTAGTTCTATCAAAGGGGTTTCCTCAAGTGAGCTCATAAATCACACAGAGCACTGTTATTATTGCAAGCTTTTAGTAAGCCCAATTTATATCTAAATTTGGTGTTATAAGTTGTTCTAGTAATTCATAACTATGTGACACCAAAATTAGTAAAATTTAAAAGTAAATAGTAAAAAAGCACAAAAACAGAGAAAATGTATAAGTAAAATAGAGCCAATGCAAAGAAGTTTTGAAACGTAAAGATACTTGACGCAAGTGCGGATGTTTTAGTAAACAAGATCACCCTTTCATCCCTCCAGCGCCCACTGTCTCCTCCCTCGCCCAATGTTTCATAAATGTCATGTTGTCTCTCAGTCACGTGACCCACTGTTTCTTCGGTTCAAGATCCGCTTGATTACATTTGATTATTCTCAAAGAGTACCTTTAAAATGTTATCACTCGTAGTCCCTAAAATGTAAAAAGATCTAAAATTTTGGTTTTTGATTTAACTCATAGTTTTTATAATTCCTTTATCAAAAATTAGACTGGTACGATTATCGCTCATTCCATCTGAAACATCCGATGAGACTCATTCAAAGTATTAACTAAAATTATGGCATACACTTACAGTGGCAATTGGTCATTTCAGGAAAACTGAATTAATTTGGTTTTTAGTGATTTTTTGTCTTATAAATTAGTATACCACCCAAATAACATGGATGGTTTTGTCTTTGTGATTGTGAGCGAGTATATCATTCCTGAAATCCAAGTCAAAATGAAATGTGTGCTACGATGCTAAAACCTAATTTATATTACAAAAATTGTAAACGCCTCTGGCGTTATGAAAATGCTCTAATTAAGCTGTTAGTGTCATTATGCTAGGGTGACATGGACTAAATAAATATTGTTCGTTCACTTCAAAACTTTAATTGGGTTTTCACTGCGTGTATCTAAGGGGAACGCGCTCAGTTAAATATGTACCGACACATCACGTGTTAAACTTTGCAGTATAAAACTACGAACTCATACTTCCATATTTTATATTTTACTATATAGATTACTTTTCTTTGCTCCTATATGACCTAACTGATGTGGTAAAATGATTATCAATTACAGGTTATATAATTCTCTCAGACACACTGAAAGATAAAAATGACAACTATATTAGTGTCCTTATCTTACTTTTCTATTAAATTCATAGCCAGGTATATATATATATATATATATATATATATATATATATATATATATATATCTTTAGTACAAATTTCTCAAAACAGTTTTGATCCAGATTCGATTATTCTGCTCTATCCCCTTTTATCCTTTTTACTCAGTCCATCTTTGACTAAGTCTCAAATTTGTGTGATAAATTGTTTTTCAATATTTATCACTCAAATTTAATTTTAAATGATAATCATATTATATGAATATTACGAATTTCAAGTTTTTTCCTGTTATTTTAACAAGGGTTTGCCTTTTTGTACATTGATATTCGTACAAGAATAAATGGAATTTAGTTTCATAATTGATAAATGTTAAATTCGATCTGAATGCTACATTTAAAAATTATTAATAATGATTTTAGTATTACGAGCTGTTAAGACTTTGAGTTACAAATTAGAAACATCAGTACTGATTGAGCAAATTCTTAACTTAGTTCTGTGCTATTTACTACTTGTAAAATTTGTGGCTTGTCTTCTGTGACACACATGAGCTCTCTCTTGCTTTTTGGCGGCTACACATACAAGTGAGCTTCTAGTTGTGCACTGTTCATTTAAACGATGATTTACAAAATATTTACTATAAGTTTTCACTTTCGACATAACTATAATACTTATAATTATCTTTATATAATTATCCTTATAATTATTATTATTTGTGGACAACATTTAATCTAAACATAAACCTATTGACTTTAGATCTAACATATTTCCACATAAATATCCTTCCATGAATGTTGAATTCCGCTTGATTTTATGTGCAAAATATTTTGCTACCTTATTTAGCACATTATTACATTTTCGTTAATACCATAATATTTTTTTAATTATAGCATAAAAATTGCTTCACTAAAAAAAATAGATTCTCACATTTAACATAGTCTCAAAATGTTACTTACGTTGTACCTTAAATGTTTGAATATTTAAAGTTTTCAAAATGTCACTATAATTCCTCTCACAATATAAAACTACTAACATACATTTACTTGTTATTTTTGTAAATGTCTATTACTTGTCATTTAATGTGAAAAAGTTACATATAAGTTACAGTTTGTTTTAGAGTATCAAGTTCTTAAATCTTCGTGGTAATATAAAAATATATGGGTCGCGTAACAACATTAGGTGCAAGATATAAAGTTTCCTCTGCCATTTAGGACTTTTTCAATTGTTATTTTTCTCTTAAATTTTGCACAATGTATGGCTTTAAAAATACATCTATAAGACATTTGATTTTAATGTAGTTATGGTAGTTTATACTAAATTGTCAGATAGTTTATGTTTTCGATTCTGTGTACAATACTATTAATTTGGGAATTTATATGGTTATTACATTCTTTCTCTACAAGATAATATTGAGGGCTTTAATTGCACGATTTAAGCACTTCTAGGTGCACGATTTAAGTCTAAACGCTATGCACAACTTTGAAGCGAGAATTAGCAAATATATTGTTCATGCGTTATTAGTTGAAGTATAACACCTTCCTTAATATGAATACTTTCTACCTGAAATAACGGAAGAGTTTGCAGTGAAATAATCGCCGTGACCCAATATTTAAGTATATCCGTCGGCCGATTACTACTCGCAAGCGAGAAATTCTGGTCGACATTGAGGAAATTTCAGCTCCATTGCTTAATTAAACAATCCCTACGTCTGGCTTTGTTTAAGTTTTATAATGTCCACGGTTGAAATTTTAGTACTTCAAAATCCGGTTAACCATTTAGCTTATTTCCTTCATAGGGTTACATTCTATAACACTAAATAATATATGTAAAGTATTTCCTGCTTGTCTACAGCTTACTTAGTCTTAATTGATCGGCTTGAAGCCACTGTTACATTGCAGTTTCTGGAACAAGGATATTTCAATAGGAATTTAAGTAGTTAGATCATCTCGTTCATAGCGTGCATCAGTAATAAGGTATATAATTGTTTGATTCATGAAGCGTGTTAAATTATTTAAGGTAAGATTTATATAATGTTATAACTTTATTTAGCTGATACAACGGGTAGTTAAAAATACTCAATTGAGGAATGGAAAAAACCAAACTCATTCGTACGGCTTGGAAGAGATATATTAAAACGATATATTACTTATGTATTATTAGCTTATCAATGTAATCTAAAAGTCTATAATAAGTTTGAATTATTTGCAGTAGATTACATATTTCAAACTAAATATTAAAACAAACAAAATATACAAAATAAATATTGGATCTCAAAATTAAAGGTCACATGGGGAATATGGATAAAATTTGTCCATTATTGTTGAAACGGCTAACTTTAAAAGCCGAAATACTATAAAATTAATAAAAAAAATTAATAAACTTGCTTATTGTTTTATCATTTAGGAAATAAAGTAAACAGTGAAATGTAGTATGACATAATTTCCAACAGCACAAACACAATGTGAGACGCACACTTGGGAATTAACTTCGCACAGTGTACTGTGTGTTGCTGTGCTTGGGTGTTATTGTAGTTATACTTAGACTTTACTCCTCAACTATAATAAGAGGCTATTGGACTGAAATAATAGGATGTGGGTGGTTGTATAATTCAAATAAATTCTATAAAATTAACCCTTCAGTAAAGTAGTTTAATTTAGTTTGTACGTTATGTCTAATACAAAAAGCAAATCATCAATTAGGTCTATGCAGTCTAAGGGTATACATATTTAACTATTTATAAATTTAATCAAATATATATTTAAATAAATTCAATAAAATCAATAAAATATCGGCTCCAGTAGACGATGGTTCATCAGCAACATTTTATCTCCTCCTTATCTGTAAATTCATAATTCCCTTCTTTTAGCTCACTAGAACATACAATAGTGGCTTTTTACATGTATTAAGAGAATACATTCTATAATACTAGATAATACATGCAGAGTATTTCCTGGTTGTCTACCGCTTAATGAGGCACTCCTCTTAATAATATTATTTTTCTGTTTTTCTTTGTTCTCTTGTGACAAGAAGCTTATAAATTGCACTTGATCTATAACAACCTTAGCTTTCCTCCAGAAGTGAAGGACATTCAGAATGGGTTGCAGAACGCCTGATACCTAATGGACAAACCCCACCAACTTCAACACATCACCAGAAGAAGACTTGCACCCCAGAATCTCTACATTTGTGGTTAGTGATGTGCCGCTCCTGGACACATCCGTAAAGTTTCTCAGATTTAAGTAACACACCAGTTTTTGCTATGCCCAGTGGTAGGGTCAACTGAAAGGTACAAATCAGCCAGAAGTGATCCCTGCTGGGTGATAATAATATTATTTTATATTCTTTTACATAAAATACTTAAATCAACCAATCGTGTTATCAGATTGTGAAAAGGCCTTCGTATACTAGGTGCCCTAACTTTTATGTATATAATAAATATATAAAGTGTAATAATATTAAGATAATTAAATTGTATTAATTTCCCCCTGACTAAATATTATGGGTAAAAACAATGTAAGAAAATTAGTAGTAGAGATTTAAAGGGCAGCAAGAGGCAAAGACATGTTTAAATAAAATATGGCTGTTTTGTTTCCACTCACAAGAAGAACTGTCATCCACTTTATCCCTCAGTCCGTAATACTCGGCTGTGTCTTACAAGGAGGGCGATGAGACATTTTATTTGCTGGTTTGAAACATATAAAGGGAAGTTAATTTTACTGTATGTTAAGCTATACGGTTGAATTAATTGTAATAAACTTTTAAAACACTATAATCTGTTTAGTATAGTAATAGTTTAATACTGTTTTTGCTAATATAGATTACTGTACTTAAAAAATTTTAAATGCATACTTAAGTGTGTTAGTTAATGCTAAATTATAAGAATTTCATTAATAGAGTAGTTTTAAGTTTTTATATATTTATAACTATATAAATATAAATTTAATTAGCTGAAAGCAAACTGAAAAAAATAATTGATTTTTGTCGCCTCATGCAAACGTAGAATTAAACTAGATGTGAAATGAATTGTGTTACCCATCACGTTTTATGATGACAGTGTATGTGCAGAATCACTCAGAGTAAGATTTTGTAATTTTATTATCTGGGTTGAAACGGATTTAAGCACCCAGGCAAATATAATATTACAAACTTATTGCAGTTTCCAACTTCAATACGAAGACAAATAACCCAATACCAAAAGAAAATGCTATTATTGTTTTATTCGATTACAGTCTTTTAAGCAAAGAAGTTCGGCAAGTTTGTGAAATTTAGTATATATAAGTAAAAGAATATTTTTAGTTCAAACATTATATTGTTTTTCTTTACACTATTTAGTATTGTATTTACATTTCGTTCTCAAGATGTCCTGCGGTTAGATCGGACAATTGCATATAAAAGAAGATTTACATTGTGTCAGTATCCTGAGTGATAATGTTGCCAAACAAATGGTTGTATCTAATTTTTTTTCTCAGAAGAATGAAATACAACATTTAAAGTCAACGGAATGATTTTTATGTCTTGCCTCATGATGCATTTACATTTTGAATTATAGAGCCAAGTTTCATACCAGTTAATACATAGTAAAAGTTTAGGTGCACTCAAAGGTAGCACTGTATAGGTACTCAAATAAAATCACCTCACAAAATTGTAACTTTTCGCTTTATTAATTTTAATTCTATGAATAAAAATATCACATTTTAAAATCTCATATGAATGAACGAGTATATATATCTAAATATTTATCTATAGTTTTTATTATGGATACCTATTATATTATATGCAAAAATATTCGCTCATCAAAATACCCTAGCATGATATGCACTATCATTAAACTCAATGTTACCCATGTGAAGTTTATGCAAACTTTCAAGTCTTTAAGTCATATTAACACTGAATACGGGTGGTTTAATTAAATTAAATGAATACAATGGAATGGAGTTTTCTCTTTGAGTTATAGCGATGATACGTTTATTATTGTTCAATGGCGGATTGTAGACACACACACACACACACACACACACACACACACACACACACACACACACACACACACACACACACACACACACACACACACACACACACACACACACACACACACACACACACACACACACACACACACACACACACACACACACACACACACACACACACACACACACACACACACACACAAATAATATATATAACAAGCCCATGTATATTATTATTTTAAAATTGTTATATAAGTATATGTATGTATATTCAAAACATTACTGAGCAGTAATAAACACAAACCAAACGTATTTAATGTTAATGTACTTCTATATAATCATTGATCATTGATTGATAAACAAATGACAAAATACCACCCACTTGTAAACTCATTTGACTTGTAATCGCTTCAACTAACAGAGCTATTCAAATTTGTCAGACATAATACACTGATTGTAAATATCTGATATTGCATCCAAATTATTCATTCAAATATTATTTCTTTAATATTTTACATAGAATATGTACAAGCGTTCTAGGAAAAAGTGCATCGAAGCAAAACTTAATTTAGTTTATTACAACATATGAGAATTGACATCGTTCTTAATAACTATAACATAAGTTATTTTAATAAATATTTAAATCAATATCTTATACTATCTGTTATAGTGTAATTATTGTAGAAAGCATTGTTTAATAAAAGCAAATGAGTAACCATTTGTTGAATATTGTAGCATTTCAAGGCTGTTATACAAGTTGAATTAAACTAGCTGGTATATTAGTTGTTTAACTCGTAATAAAACAATCGTATTTAGTGTTAATGTAGTCAATTATAATCACTGGTGTAATAAATGATAAAATACTCTTTTATACCCTTTTATAATAAAATCGCGTCGAGTAACAGAGTTATTCAAACTTAATAATTATAATTATCTGATTCAGTAACATGAAAAAGAGTAATAAGAAATATTGCATAATAATCGTTCATGCGTATATAACATGTACGTATCAATTTGCATAGATTTTAATAGCGTTTAATTAAGTCAGTTTTAAACACTTTACAGATTTTACATAGGATATGCATAGCAACGAGTATTCTCAGAAAAGGTGCATGGAAGCTAAAGTTAGATCAGTTTGGTACAACACAAGGCAATTAGCAGAGCTCTCATGAACTTCATAATAAACTCAGCTTTAGAGTACCTCACTTACTTTAGCATACAACATACAGGTATGCTCGTACAACATTAACAAACGTTACAGTCGATGTATGTCTCTAACGTTGATACTTTGAAGCTATATTAATAACCACTGTAAGAACTGTATGTTTGTATATGTTATATTACAGTTTGAAATGTACTTGTGTAGTTTGAATGTGTGTAATGGTAATATCAATAAAAAACCACCGGAAAATAAAGTTTAGCGAATTCTACCAATTTATTTTAGCATAGTTTTATCAATTTGATCCCGGTTTCCCGATCCATATTTTCAAAGCAACATAACTTTTAACTGCTTCTGTATTAATTATATATCCATTCCGACAAAGACGGAATAATGGTTGAACTTATGTGCTGATATCATTGTAAACTATTAAATTGAATCTGATTTTGACCTACATATAGGGCAATGCTTTTGAACAGAATTTTGTGAAAAATTGCTGAATCTTATAGTTGAAAGTTTTAAAAATTTGATATTTGTTTAGTTAAAAATAGAATTATAAGAATATTATGTATAAAAATTATGTTGCAAACTATTATATACAAAGTTTTAACTAAATGAGATCCCAAATCAAACTTACATTACAGTTTTTGACCTTCCGTCTTTGAGTTGCAATGATATAACACAAAATATATTTTATTTTATAACAAATAATGTTCATTAATCATTTAAAATATGCTTAAATCCGCCTTAGAATTAATATAATAAATTGAGAAAACATTGACATGTAAATTATTTCAAAAGTAAAGATTTTAATCATCCCTTTATCGCATATATAGTTGCACTAAACTTCTTTCTTGTACATCGTGCAATATTGTTGTATAAATTAAATATTCATGTACCTAGTATTTCTATTTTTAAATATTTGAAATACATTTAAAAGATCAGTCTTTTATGTAAAATAACAATAAAATGCTGTTGCGGTAAGGCAAACAAATTCTAATACATTTATAGGTTAACCACACAACTGCAGTATTATAACAGCTGTGGTGATTGTGTCGTGGTGACACAGACTTATAGTTAAAGTTTAGAAGGCTGTAATTATCTGGTTTAGTCATATTTCATTAGAAATAGAACGTTAAACGATAGAAACATTGCTGATGTATGATTGAAAAAACTGACATTGGACTGAAATTGGCATTCTGAAGCAATTTGTGTGTTTTTTTTTAAATTTGCTTTCTTCTTTAATAAAGGCTATATCGTTAACTAAAATACACCTTGTTTCGATATAACCTCTAATTTCGGTGTTCGTAATAAAAATAATTGTTTGTATGAAGTAGTGAATGAAATTGTAAGGACCAATTTATTGACTCGATTAAATTCCCTTTTACATCAAAAACATTTTTATTTTGCAAATACATTTATTTATCCATGGAAAGCAAGGTGTTCTGAATGTTAGACTCATTTCAACCGTACAAGGAAAAGGATAAAATGTTTTTGTCTTTAAATTTTTTTTATTAATAATTATATTGCACAGTTCATCTCAAACATTTATTTTTTATATACAATTTGCCTAAAGTAAAAGTAATACGCAATAATGGCTTATTACAGTAGATCTATGCGATAAGCAATACAACTTTTATACCATTAAAATATTAAATTCAGTAGTTTGGAGGTAATAAGCAGTTAAATTATATTGATAAAACAATAACTACCAAAGTAAGTTATGTCACCATCAGGGCTAATTGACATCCTTCACTATTCCCTAAGGGATAAGATCACACAAGGTAGTAGCAAAGTTTCTTGACAGGATCATCCCCACCTGGGATCATCAAAGTACATTCCTCCAGAGAGGAAATAATTTCCTTAATAGTTTTAGTATACTAAAACCTAGTCCTCCGGGAGTTTATTTACAACCATATTTTGATGAGCCTAACCTATCTAAATACGGTAATATACAACCTTTCCAAAAATTATTAACAGTGCACCATCAAAAAACGTATATATTGTAAAGTACAGGAAATGTTTAGTTATGTATAAACGCGTTCAGTAAATATAAGGAAGTTTGGAAATTCAAAACGATTGACACAAGTGTTGATTTATTATTACAAGATCACCCTTTCACCCCTTCAGCCAACAATGCCTTTTTCCTCATCCAATGCTTGATAGTCAATGTCTTGTTGCATTCAATTGCATTTGAAGACTCTTTATCTTATTTAGTAAGCCTAATTTGAGTGCTTTTATTTAATTTACTAGAATAGCTAGTTGTACATGTAGTAGCTTATAACGTAAAATAAATTTAATTTACAATCGTTTAAAATTTCCATCAATTCGGTACCGCCAAAGTCAATAAGATATAAGATTCACCATAAGTATTTGATTAGAACAAATATAAGTTTTAAACATACAACGATAGCTGATTGTTTAAAAATAAGTAAAATAGTCAATGTATCAGTAAGAGTCAGTATCTCAAATTTAATCAAAGTGTTTGATTCTGGAAAACGTTATTATAATCGTAATACATGATCTCTTATATTCAGACAAAATGATCTTATTTTGACCTCAAGTAGTTCTCTAGTGTTAAATATGAAACACTACATCACATCGTATTTTCTCTTCAGTTAAAATATGAACTTATACATCTAGATTTAACATTTTTCTAATAATAAATTTACTAATGTAGATACATTACCAAGAACAAAAAATATTATCTGGCTAATTTATTGATAATTTTTAAATTAATATGTTTAAGTCACTTAAATTGTAATGGCCTTTTGAAATATTTTGTATTGTGTGACCTCAGCCAGCATGAACTGATGGACAATGCACTGTATTCCAGCTAGTGCCAAGATTACTGTTGGAATGTTCAAACTGTATATTATTAACTTTGATAAGTAACAAAATAATCACGCCTATTAGAAATAGAGCTTACAAATTTCATATATTTATTTAACACCTGTTGGAAAACCAGCACATGAGAGAAAATTTCTTTTCTCCGAAATCCTTCTTCATCGTGTCCCTCGTTTTGTGCCATGTTGATGTTATAAAAAGTTATAAAAAGGAAAGTCTCATTCATCTGAAGTACAAGTTTAGGGACAAGTTTATTAAAACTACTATCGTATTATTGCCATACTTAGCGTGAACTGCTTGATGTCTTTCGGAAAGACAGGAGTACGGAGTTTTTTGATATTACATTTGAATGTATTACATTTACACTTTTTGGTTCACAGAGCATAGTTTGTCTAAGAATTAATTGCAACGTAGGTTTACTTTAAAATATATAAGTATACCAAAATTGATTACCGGGGAATATTAGCATATTCAATATTTCATGTGTTCAAAATTTTAAATCAGAGATAAATGAAGCACTTGTTGTGTAAAATAGTTTGAAGTGACAAATTATCGTATTATATTAAGCAAAGAGCTGAAGTAATTCGGTTTATTTGGTACCATCAAACACTGTTTAGTGAGCAATATTTATTAATTGAATTAGTGTAATAAAAATTATTGAATATTTGAACCAATGAATGTGGTAGTTGCTCTCTTTTTAATACAATAACTATTTACATGTAAAATTTTTGTTCACCATACCATAATGAATACTATAGTGAATAAGTAAAATAGAAAAAATAATTAAGTATAAATCAATTTCAGTAAGAAAGTAACACTTGCTTTACTTTTAGTATTGCGTATTTACTTAATACAATATAATAAACTGCAGGCTACTCTAAATACCCTTAGGATTAATATCATTAGTAGTCAACTAAATAACAAATTTCAGCAGCCAAAACTTCAATTTGGGAAAGTTGAACAATATAAAATAAGTCACGTGATAGGATGTCCTTTAGGAGTGCAGTCTTTTTTTGCGGTGGTTATTGAAACCTCCGTGGTCCAGAGTGTATCGTAATATACCCGTAAAAATTATCAGTTTTACGTATATCTGGATAGATTTTCAATTTTCTTAAAGTTGGCTTTCCCCTTTGTCTAACTTTGCCATTCCCCATAGTCTATTGATCTGTGTGTAGAACTTAACAATACTGCAAACCCCCCTCACCACTACATTAACTGCAATCCCTCCCCCCACCCTTCGTTACCCTTGCATATCAATTACATTTTAAACGATTTAATTGTGTAATAACAAACATATTTATTTGCAGCATGCCTAATTCATTTTCTTTAAAACACATATATGTCTCATTCATTAAATGGATGCAACATATGAATCAAATATAGGTTTTAATTGTTAAGGAATTAATTTTGAATGATAATTAAATAATAATAATACAAATATTGTTACTTATTAAACGTTTAAACATTATCTCGTAACCTGAGAGCAAACCGAAGATTCCTTTGAGCGTTTGTTTAATTTCTCCAGTTATTTTTAAATTTATTAGACTGAAAAAGGATTTTTGAATATGTTAATTTAAGGATTTGGAATCTGTCTATTTGTGTGTATAGTTTAAATATTAGTAGCAGAAGACATTGGTAAAATACTACAATTATTTAATAGTTTCGTTACAAGAAGATTTATATTACGTCTAAATTTGGGTGTAAAGTGTTGGAAATGAAGTATATATATGAACAATAATGACAAATTAAAAAAATAATTATGACGCTACATATGATATAATTAACCATTTAAACCAAATAAAGATAATATTAAGCCGTTTTAAATAACACTAGATACTCGAATTTTGTCAATTATAGTACTATGCAAACGAATAGAGGTTTCAAAATCAGTTGAAATAAACTAAAATTAGTTTTACAGGATGAAGGTAGTTTTATATATATATATATATATATATATATATATATATATATATATAGAAACATTAATAAAGGTTTCTTATCAAAAGCACTGACGTACATAACAAAAATTACCAATCAATCCAGTACGAAGATTGAATTGAAAACTTTCTTGTTGTATCTAACCTAGTACCTAGCACGTGTTATAAATTTATTGTAATTAATTGTTTCCCCCTTAAACCTAATTGGCTCAATACTGTAAAACCCACCACTCAGCCGGCTTACAAAAGTTTACTATCCTGTATTCTTATGTAGATGGCTACTTTAGGTTCTATTGAGTGTTCATGAAAGTTAAATTTCCAACGTAGGTATATCTTTAGAACGAATTGGAATATAGACAATATATCCTTGGTTATTTTATACTTAAAAGAATAATTCCCTTCTCCACATAGATATTAGTAAAAGCGTGTAGTAAAATTGTTCAGTCTATTTTCAGAATTGGTTCATTTATTTGAAAATGTATTTTTAACAAAATAAATTGAATGTTAATAAGTTTTAGAGGATCATTTTTATACTTTTCACGATAGTGATATTAATTGTATATGTAACTATAACTTTACATTTTATTATTATTTAAGCTTTTTTTTAAGATGTCGTTCTTTAGGATTCATCATTGGCATCTCCCGTAACGACAAAATGTACTAGTACATATAAATTATACAAAACACAAACAAATATATGTGTTACGATTATTATAGATTTCGTTTTTAAAAACAATATTGTCCTTAATGAAGCAATAAAAATACTTTTAAATCTATTTTTGAATAACTTTGAAATATTTACACTTTTAATTGTGAATTGGAGGTAATAGTTATTATAACGAAGGGAGATTTAGAGAAAATTTTTGACAAATTTTGTAATGCTTAGCAATCCAAAATTTTTACAATACGAATCATTTAACCTAACCCTAACCGTTTTTTAATGGAAATGTTAAAAAATGAGACTATGGACACAACTTCTAAGCAGAAACATAACAATAGCATCTTGTTTGATAACAATGTAAACATCCTTTCCCAGGAGGACGCCTTAAAAATTAAAGATTAAACGCCTCATTGGTATTTAAATATTAAACTTTAGAAATAATCGTGACACATTTCTAGTACATGTGTTGGCTATTTAGTGCTGAGGCGCCAAGTTTCTGTAGAACATTGAGAAATCAAGTTCTACTTCTTAATGAAACAATCCGTAGTTCTAGCTTCAAGTTTTATAATTTCCACGGTTGTAATTTTAGTTCTTCAGACTCCCTGGAAAATGTTTATATTACTTTTCTTTACAGTCTAGAACTAATGCATGTTGAAATAATTCATCAATAAAGGTGTACTAATACTTTATGTTTATAGTTTTATTATATATACCGATTATTTTTAGTAAATTTTTATTCGGGAATTGCACTATGGTTAAGAGCTTGAAAATACTCTAAGAATTGATGAATTGTTATTGACATGTATTAAATGATATAAGTTTAATAAAACAATATAAATAATATATGAATTATTAGTCGATTTGTCCATTTATTGTCATAAGAGACGGTTTTGAATGTTTAAACGCTATTTGAACTGTTATAAATATTAAATATAAAGAATAAAACAAGATATTATACTAGTCTTACAATAGAGGCGGTGAATTAAACTAGTATGAAACACATAAAGTTACGCATATACAGGTATTAATTTACCACAGCGTTTAAACTTAATAATTTGCTTAACCAGTAGTTTGATTGTATAAATTTTATATAAATTATTTAACACCTTAGATTTTTAGGGATTTGTACATGTGAATACATGATCAACCCTGGCTAGCTGTCTAATAGTAATTTCCCGCCTTCATTATCGGCTGGCAGGAGACATAAATCCTGTGAAGGCAGGAAAGATAAATATGATAAAAGATGCGAGACTGATAAATCAAAGTATGATATATTAATTTCATCGATAAAAAAGTAAAAAATACATCGTTACAATGTTTTCATACAATTAAAACAACAAAATATTAACGTAATAAAATAATAACGTAAGAATCACAATTCAAATTTAATTATTATAGAATTATATTGATAGTTTGTTTTTGTGACATTATAACGATTTTCAAAGTAGTAAAAAGTGGGTGACTTTTGAAATTAAAGATAAGCACGAATAAATTCTTTAATAATTTGAACTATAGTAAATTTACTGTATACAATATGAGGTTGAGTGATAGAGAGGGCATGAAAGCTCTAACTCCGCCTCTTTAATAAAGGCATTTTTTATTCAATAGTTTTTACAATTTAAAAGCTTTATGAACTACTAAATGTCATTTTACTTTTTCATATATCATTATCCATTATAAATTTTTAATAGAATAATTTTCCAGACAGGTTTCTTGGTTTTTTTTTGTAAACTATTGGACAATATTTAACACTATAGATCTTGAGCTGAACCACAGGAAAATTATAAAAATAAATGTTGTCTGGTTATTTTTAGTTGTATTTTACACCATGAAAATTAAACATACAGCAAGTCTTAGAGTGGTTAGATTCATTCCTTCAAAGTATCAAAGTTGGGAGGCATACAAGTGACTATAACGCTTACAGAGTACCTGTTCATGTTGCGTATACCTGTAAGGTGTACTTTACACTGCTAAAGCAAGTGAAGCAGTCCAAGCTGAGTTTATGTAAAAGTTAATAAGAGCATTGTTAATTGCCTTGAGTTTAATAAACTGTTTTAGCTTAAGCTTTCATGCAACTTTTCTGAGAAGATTCGTTGCTATGTATATTAGAGTGGCGTATATACACTCTAAAACATCTTTAAAAATAAGAGACGTTTTGAATTAGATTCGAAGAAAAAAAATTGAATTAAAATCTATTTAAATTCAACCACACCAAATATATTCCAATTAACGCTATTGGTGAGTTACATCTTATTGAACATCAATGTGATATGTTTGACGACTCTGAATAGCTCTGTTAATCGACGCAAACACAATTCCAGTAAGGAGCGAGTGGGTGGTATTTTGTAATGGAATCTTTTGTGAATGAATGTAATGAATTGTGTAACTGCAAATATAGAATTTTATTCTTTAATTTAATTCATAAAGAGTCATAACAGTTAATTATAGGTGAAATGTAAGTACATACCCACTACACCGTTTAGTGGGGAAAGTTTTCATAACATAACTTGTTTTTTCTTACTGCTTTTTCAAAACATTTCTCTCCCAACCACTAGAAAGAAAAGTGGAAAGAAAACCTAAATCTAAAATTAGTTAATAAAGTTAACAATGGTAATAATCTATTGATTTATTATTTTACAAGTTTTTGAACAAACTACAACTAATTGTACCTTACTAGCAAAATACATTACTGAAATTTTACCATTAGCATATGAAATGCTCGTATAAAGTATTGTAGATAAGGCTAAGTTACATATGTTTAATTGAATTATGTAATGTTAATCACAAATTTCAAATTGAATCTAATGTATACATTATTGTGTTTCGTCGATTCTTTGTAATGGCATAAATGTTAATATATTATTTCTAAAATAACACAAGATATATAAAACCCAATATATTCGAAGTTCATAGTATCTTTAAACATTTAAGTACAACAGAATGTTATAAACGTTATCTACACATGTTTAGGACACTTTATTTTTCCTCTTAGTATAAAAAAGTGTATTCATATAGTATTGAACACTCTAAATGAAATTAAATGGATAGTATATGTTTTAAAATAACCAAAAAAGAAATTATTTATAAATTATTATAAATATTTACCATTTAAAAATTTTTAATTTATTCCGAGCTAATACCCGTTATTTAATATAGTATTCGGTCTGATTTGTCTTAAGTTAGTTGTAACGCTTACTTGTTTTACAGCGAATGTTATTTACGTATTAAATCTCGTAACTGCAATCTTGAAGCTTTTAATCATCCTTAGAAAACCCTGTGTTAACCCGATATTGGTACTTATTCATAGAAACGGTAAAATCCTAAAAAAGCAAATAATAGTTTCTGAAAATTTTGTATCTTCATAGTTGATACACAGAGAAAAATGTATGGTCGTACGCAAAATAAAGTGATATTTTGTTCGTCATAACTTCTTTGTTCGTTATAACTTTAACTATTACAATGCTTTGGTAGATAATTTTATAGAACTTCAAAGTCAGTTTCCATTATTTGCAATAAATAAACAAGTCGTTTAAACATATTTTGAAGTAAACAACACAAACTAACAACTACATAAATTAAAATTAATAAAATATAAAAATCCGTTGCGCATCTATCAGGGATAATTGATCACCATGTCAGAAAATTGGCTTAGGGTTAGTAAACACATAAGACAGCGGCTAAGTTCCTTCACAGGCAAGCTTTCCTTGAGAGAGCAAATATATGTATTAATAACACTGTATAAATTCACAGCTTTAACTGAAACTGTCATAATTGGATGCTTTTAGTGAACCCACTTCAAATGTACATATTACATAAAGTTCTCTAGTAATTTATAACTATTAGACACCCATAATATGAATATTGAAATAAATGCTAGGAAATGTTTAACTCAAATGGAGCCAATGGAAATGTTTGGAAACGTCAAGATACTTGACGCAAGTGCCGATGTTTTAGTAAGCAAGATCACCCTTTCATCCCTCCAGCGCCCACTGTCTCCTCCCTCGCCCAATGTTTCATAAATGTCATGTTGTCTCTCAGTCACTTGACCTACTGTTTCTTCGGTTCAAGTCCCGCTTGTGTACATTTGAGTATTTTCAAAGATCTTAAATCTTTAAAATGTTACTATTCTTAGTCTATAAAATTACATTGGTCCATATTGGTGGATGTTAACTTAACTGACAGTTTTCACAATTCTGTTATCTCAAATTAGACTGCTGACATTCGCGATTCCATATGAAGCACACCAAAATAAAAAGCGTTGAATAAAATTATGGTATAAAGTAACAGTGGTATTTGATCGTTCCAGAAGAAATAAACTAAATGTTGTTATTGTTTTGTATTGTATACATATAAATAAGATCAGTGATTTTCTTGATTTTAGGAAAATCATTGTGATCGAGCGAGCAGTATTTCATTCCTGAAATCCAAGCCAAGATGAAATGTCTACTAGGATGCTAAACACAATTTATACAGCAAAACTGTGGAAGCCTCTGGCGTAGAGAAAATGGACTAATTAAGCCTTGCTGTTAGTGTCGATATGCAAAGGTTACATGCACTAAATAAATATTGTTCGTTCACTTTAAAAGTTTAATTGGATTTTCGCTGCGTTTATGTAAAGAGAACACGCTTAGTTCAATATCTAGTAACATATAATGTGTTAAACTTTTTTGTATAACGTACGAACTCATACTTCCATATTTTATATTTTCTTTATGTACATAACTTTATATACTCTTCTATGACCTAACTAATACGGCAACATGATTATCAATTACAGGTTATATAATTCTCTCGGTGGTACCAAAAGATATTCAAAGAACCACCGAAAGATAACTACCATACTTGTGACCTTATCTTCCTTTTTGAAGTCAAAACAAAGTACCCATCCCTTAAACAGCTCTGTTTTAGATTTGTTTATTCTGTCTTATACCTTTTTATCTTATATTTTCCTCTATATCCACTCCAACTTCGACTAATTAATACGTTTACAATTTGTTATAAACAATTAAATTATAATATGAATCGTCTTAAGAAAACATCATATGTTGTAACAGTGATATTTAACTCATTACGTCAATTGTCAAATTATGAAAATTCTTAGCTTAATTTTCTGCCATTTACTAAAAGTAAAATATTTGGTGAAATTTAAATTTCTTTTGACATACATCAGCAATTTTTTCCCTTCTGGTGGCTATACATCCAACTGAGATTCTAGTTGCCCATTATTCATTTGGTGTTAATTTAAACAGCGATTTAAATTATTTTACTATCAGTCTTTAGTTTAAAAATAATAAAAAAATAATAATAATTGTTCCATCATTATTGTTGTTGTATTGCATTTAAATAAAAAAACAACGATTTTAGTACTTAATAATTTCCACAAATATCTCCTTTCATGCGAAGATTTCCTAGTTTAAAATTTTCATTTATACAGTAACATTTTTAGTTAAGAAATAAAATAGTTTCTTAAAAACAGAATAATTATGACATTTTACATAGTGTCATAATTTTATGAGAGTTGCACCTCAGTGCTTGAATTTTAAAAGCCTTCAAAATGGAACAGTTACGAATTATAATTTTTATTTTCTTGTAAAAAACCCTTATAAGTGTTCAATGTTTATGTAGCGTATGTCTATTACTTGTATTTTCGTTTGTACAAATATAAAATATAAATTCAGTTCGTTTTAGAGTATAAAGTTCTTCATTTTGCGAGATAAAAAAAAATAAAAAAGTTACGCAGGTTCGAGATATAAAATTTGTTTTGCCACTTAGGACTTCTTTAATCGTTCTTTTTCTCTCAACGTTAGAACAATCTATGGCCATTATGAATACATGCATGGGACATTTTGTATTACTATAGTTGTGGGAGTTTAGAATAAATTTTCAAATGTTTTTTATTTAACATTTCCTGTGCAATACCATCAAGTTGCAATTAATATAGTGATTCAATTCGTAATGTACAAGATAATATAGAAGGGTTTAATTGCTCGTTTTAAGCACTTCTAGATGTTTTCCTTCGGCTACTTTTTGACCTAAAACGAATCTTGGCAAAGAAAATTTTAAAATTCTAAACGCTATGCGCTACATTGAAGCACGGGATAACAATTATAATGTTCATACGTTATTAGTTGAAGTATAACAACTTCTTTTATATAACAACTACCTGCCGGAAATAACGGAAGAGTTTTGTCACCTAATATTTAAGTATATCCACCACCCGTTTATGACTCGCAAGCGAGAGGTTTTAAGGGATGTTGAGGAAACCCAGTTCCATTCCTTAATTAAACAATCCGTAGCTCTGGCTTTGTTCAAGTTTTATAATCTCCACGGTTGAAATTTTAGTACTGCAAACTCTTCTGGTTAACAACTTAGCTTATTTCCTTCATCGGGTTGAAGCCATTCATGCATTGCAGTTTCTGGAACAGGGATGGATATTTCTGTAGGAAATATAATGAATTTTACAATGGCTTAAGGAAAGGCTGTATGAAATAGAAAGTCACAACAATGTTTGATTCATAAAATGTGTTACATTTTTTAAAGTAAAATTTTTATTCAAAAGTAGTGGTTACAACAGCTTGTTTAAAATACTTCATTTAAGAATTAAAAATACGAAATTAGAACAGCTTAGACGAGATAAATAAATTTGAAGGAGAAATCAATTGTTATCAACGTATCAAATTTATCTAAAAGTCTGTAAGATGTTTGACTTTAAAATATTACATATTTTATATATTAATTAAAATATTAAAAACAAATCAAATATTAAAAATACATAATAGAACTCAAACTTTAAAATCGCAAAAGAAAATAAGAATATGGCGGAAATTTCAACAGCACAAACACAGTGTGGGACGCACACTTGGGTACGTCGCAATTAACTATTGGTGCCATACTTATACTTATATTGAAACATTGAGGAGCTATTAAACTAACACATGTAAGATGTGAGTGATTATATAATTTAAAAAAATTATACAAACTTGCCTCTTAAAAATAAAGTAGTTTTATATAGTTTGTACGTTACGTTTACTGCAAAAATCATAAACATATGTTTTTGCAGACAAAGAGTATATTTAACTGCTTAGAAATGTCATTATACATTCATTTAATTATCATTTAAAAATCAAAATTATTTTCTGCAATTGTAGTCGATTGTCCATTAGCGATATTTTTATTTTATAATTTTATCAATTAATTACTTCTATTCAACCCAGTACACTGTGTAATAGTGGGTTATACGTGTATTGCATATATTATACATTCTATAACACTAGATAATATATGCAAAGTATTGCCTGCTTGTCTACGGCTTACTTACAAGTAGTTTTATTTGATTCTTAGCAGTCGTACGTATACTAGGGCCCCTAAATAGTGCGCATATAATAAGTAAATAAAGAGTGATAATATTAAGATAATTAAATTCTGTTAGTTTCTTTCTGAAAGAATATTAAGGGCTAAAACAATGTAAGAAAAATAGTAGTGGGTGTTTCACAGTAAAACAAGAGGCAAAGATATGTTTAAATAAAAGATGGCTGTTTTGTTTCCACTCAAAACAAAGACCGTTATCCACTTTATCCCTCAGTCCGTAATACTCGGCTGTGTCTTACAAGGGAGGCAATAGACATTTTATTCGCTGTTTGAAACGTACTGTATAAGGAGGAGTTAATTTTACCGTGTGTTAAGCTTAACGGTTGAAGTAATTTTAATAAATATTTTAAATCATCTGTTTAATGTGTTATCACTAATATAGAATGTTTCAAATTGTATATTTTAATTAAAGTGTAGCTAATGTGAAACTATATAGATGTTTTATAAATAGTTATATCAATAGTTTTTAATATTTAAATATGTAAAGTACACATTTTATAGTTTGAAAGCAAATTAGTAAAAATAAATATTTGTAGCAATTCTAGGCTATTATAAAAGCTGAATTAAAATAGCTATAATATGAATTTTAACCCGTCACAGCCTAGTATAATCATATCATCACAGTGGGTGTACAGCATTCATACATAGTAACAGTTAAGCAACGAATTAAGTAGAATAATCTAACTTAAATACGAAGATAATGAACTAAGAAACATATATATATATATATATATATATATATATATATATATATATATATATATAATAAATATAGTGTTTCCCGCATTGAAATAAAAAAGAAAAACAGATAAATAGCTTATATATTTCGTGGAATTATACCTACATCTTTATGAAGCCTAAAATAAGAATAAAAAATGGACAATAAGAGATAATAAAAGAGTTACCACAAAATGTAAATACACAACTAAAACATTTATATTAATATTATATAACTATGGGGACAAACGAAAATTTTGAAAAAAATTAAATTTTATCTAACATTGTTAAAAGTTGGGTATTTTTATTTTAAAATTAACCGGTGGGTTTGTTCGAGAATATTAATGTTAACCTATTTAAATTTTTTTCGGAGAAGGGAGTATCTTATCTAATTAATGCTGCTGTGATGAGATAAAAATACTAATGCATTTATAGTCTAACCACACAACTGCTGTATGGTGATACGGCTATCACCACAACGATGTGGTGATACGAACTCATAGTTATAATGAAGAAGGAGGCAATGGATATTAAAAAATACAGAATTTGCAGTTTTGAAGAAAGCAGTTTGTTACTTTTTGTATTGTTCTCTCTTATTTTGTAAAATGTTCATAGCTAACTTTTATGCACAGTTATTTTAAAATAAACTCGTATTTTGTTGTTTATAATAATAAGTGTAATTCATAATAGTTAGAAACTATTGCTGTTTGTACGAAGTAGTAAATAAATAGTAATTATATTTAATATTTTAAGATAATTATTAAAAATAAGACACATTTATTTTATTGCAAATAAACTTGTTTTCCAAGAGAAACAAGTTGTCCAGAATGTTGAAATCATGTCCACCGTAAAAGCAAAAGGTTTAACAATATTTATGCCTCCTATTTTTCATTTATATTTATATTTCACACTATGTCCCAAGGATATTTATGTAATTTATATGCCATATATGTAAAATATATAGTATTTCACAAAAATGGTTTATAACAGTAGATCTGTGGGATATAAACACAACATGGTATACCATTTTGCTATACAATTCAGTAGTTTGAGGTTAATACGCAGTTAAAGTATGTTAGATATTACCCACAAAAGAATTTATGTCACCATCAGGGCTAATTGACATCCTTCACTATTCCCTAAGGGATAAGATCACACAAGGTAGTGGCAAAGTTTCTTGACAGGATCATCCCCACCTGGGACAATCAAAGTACATTCCTCCAGAGAGGCAATACTTAAATGCATGCAATGCATTAATGGCATTGTGTACTCAAACCCAGTCCTCTGGGACTGTACTTACAAACATATTTTGATTAGCCTAACCTATATTTAAATTCAGTAATATACAATTTTTCAAAAATAATTAACAATGCACCACCAGAAAATGTACATACGCAATGTACAAGAGAGTACATTAAATTTAAAGAAGTTTGGAAATGTCAAGATGCTTGACGCCAGCGTTGATGTTTTATTAAACAAGATCACTCTTTCATCCCTCCAGCCAACACTGACCTTCTCCCTCATCCAATGTTTCATACACAAGGTATTGTTGCATTTTTATACTTGACTCTTTTATATCACTAAGCAAGACAAATTTGTGTAGTTTTGAACGTAAAATAAATCTAATTTTACAACAATTCTGTGATCCCAGAGGCGATAACATACAATTTCATCAAAAGTATTGGAATAGTTTTAAAATGGACGTTTAACATTTACAATGTCTGCTGAATGTTTTAAAATAAGTAAAATAGTCACTGTATAGGTGACAATCAGTATGTCACATTTAGTAATATTTTTGATTTTGGAAAGACTTGATTATGCTCTTCATATACAGACCTGATATGACATGTCAGCTTGGATGCCAATCATAATTGAAACTGCAGAAATTTCGAAAGCATCTGGCATGGCGTAGTGAAAATGCTCTAATATAATTAAGGTCTCAGTTAATGTTGTTATGCAAGCGTTGCATACATTTAAAAATATTGCGCGTTCACTTCAAAACTTTAATTAAGTTTAAATACTTCATGTAGGGCTAGTATTATTATTAAATATGCAACACCATATCATATCGTATTTTTGTACAATATAGAATATGGCCATACTTATAGTTTTAAGAAGTTTAATACATGATTTGGCTTTTTTATGTGATAGTTTCCTCTTTGTTTTAGAATTGCTGCACTTTTGAAATATTTAAAGTTTTTAGAATTCAGCCAGCATGAACTGCCAGACTACGCACTATATAACTTTAATAGTCAACTAAAGAACAACTTTAAACCGATTGAAAATGTATTTTCGAAAATTGCAGGATGTAAAATAAGTCACTAAATAAAATTTTCTTGAGAAAACCAGTTTTTGGTTCATTTGGTGCTACTATCATGGCTCATAGGATACCTTAAAACTAAAATACAAGTTTTACGGTATATCAAACATTAAATTTGGTAGGGTTTGAATTCCCCTTTAGCCTTACCTTGTCATTCCCCATAGTCTATTGATCTGTGCGTAGATCTTAACATACTGCAACCCCCCTCACCACTACACTAACTGCAATCCCTCCCCGCACCATCCGTATCCTTGCATATCAATTACACCGTAAACAATTAAATTGTATAACCAATACTGCTAAACAATATCTATATTTATTTTGAAGAATGGCTAATTTACCTTCTTACAATATATATTTTCTTTAAACTGTATGCAGGAGATGAATCATAAGCTGCATATACTTTGCCCTATGAAATAAAAATATTAGTATTAATCAGAACTTCATTAAGAAACACTTTAAATTACGTCGGTATTACGTGTGAACGACGCGTATTTCTTGATGGAAATTTTGAGTTACTTAAAAGTGTTAATGTTATGCAACATGGTTTTGTAATAACACTACTATCTATGTGACCATTACAGATATGTATTACGCTTGGTTTCTATTAACATAGTTATCTCTAGATATTATATAGTTCAAGATTTAACCCATTAAAAATAATATGGTGATGTAAAGAACTGTTTTAAATAATATTAGAAACTCAATTTTAGCCAACTATCTTAATATGCAAACGAATAGATATTCCAAAACGAGTTAAAAATGTCTCTATTATATTATAATTAGTGTTGGAGGACCGAAATTATTACATATATTGGTATATATATTTGAACTGTACTAAAATAATGCTTTGTTCTCTTTTTAACTGTAATAATAGAGATTTTATATTGTGATGCAATATATTAGTGATTCTAACTACTTACTTTTTAAAGATTATAATAATCTTACTTAGTTATGTACTTAGACATATATACGTCCTGTTAACAAATCAAACATATAAATAAAGGTTTCTCGTCAAAAGCACTGATATTAATCCAGTCCGTATTTACTTTAAAAATATTCTTGTTGTATAGTTAGAAAGAAGTAGTTAGAACGCATTTTAAAGTAAGCAACACAACTAATAAATAAATAAAATTAAACTAATAATGTTTAATACAAGTTCGTCGCCTCTCTATCATGGGGTAGTTGATCTCCATGTCAGATGATTCACATAGGATAATGATGACACAAGACAGCGTCAAAGTTCCTGGAATTGAATATCACAAATTTGTACTAATAAAGGGTATTCCTCTAGAGGGCAAATGTATTAATAACCCTGTACACTGCCATTATTAAAGGCTTTTAGTGAGTGCAATAGAGGTAGTATAAAGCTGTGCTAATAATTGTTAACTATGTGACACCAAAACATGTATAATAAAAAACAAAAAGTGCAAAGGAAATGTATAACTAAAGTACAGCCAATGTAAAGAAGTTTGGAAACGTCAAGATACTTGACGCAAGTGCCGATGTTTTAGTAAACAAGATCACCCTTTCATCCCTCCAGCGCCCACTGTCTCCTCCCTCGCCCAATGTTTCATAAATGTCATGTTGTCTCTCAGTCACGTGACCCACTGTTTCTTCGGTTCAAGATCCGCTTGTGTACATTTCTTTATTCCCAAAGGGTATCCTTAAAATTTTACTATTCGTAGTCCTTATAATTAAAACTATTTCTAAATTGGTGGTTGTTGGTTAAACTGATAGCTTTTACAATTCTCTTATTACAAATTAGTGTGTTGATATTCACGATTCCATATATGAAGCATCCCAAAATAAAAAAAAACGTTAACTAAAATTATTGTAAAAAGTAACAGTGGTACTTAATCGTTCCAGAAGAAATGATTTGCAATGTTTTATTGCGTTGCAACTCATACATCCAATTACCATCAAAATCAAGAATAGTTAATTTTGTTTTAGGTAAATCATTTTGGTTTTGCGAGCAGTATTTCATTCCTGAAATCCAAGTCAAAGTGAAATGTCTGCTAGGATGATAATTACAATTGAAACAGCAGAATTGTGGAAACCTTTAGCGTAGTGTCAATAATTAAGCCTTGCTGTTTGTGTCTTTATGTAAAGGTTAAATGAGCTAAATAAATATTGTTAGTTCAGTTCAAAAGTTTAATTGGGGAATGCTACGTTTATCCAAAGGGAGCGCGCTTTGTTAAATATGTAACGCCACGTCATCTGTTAAACTTAGCTGTATAACATACGAACTCATATTTCCGTGTTTAATATTTTATAATGTACATAACTTTTCTATTCTCTCCTATGAGCGATGTTGTAACATTTTTATTACTCGTAACATAATTCTCTTGACCGCACCGATAGATAGTCATGTATGTGTCCTTTTTTAACGGACATCCAAGTATACATAAATCTCTTCAGTACCATTTACTGAAAAAAAGTTTTGTTTTAGAGCCGCTAATTTTTTCTCCGTTCCCTTTTATCTTATAGCCTTTTAACCTAGTCCAATTTTGACTAATTTCCAACTATAAACAATTTATTTCACCAAATTATTTTAAAATATACTATAGCTCCCATCTTCATACAGAAAATCTCGTACATATTTGGTGATTTTTGTAGTGTGTATCTATTACTTGTTATTTAGTTTGTAAAAAATAATGACAGTTGCTTTTAGAGATACGATTAAAAAATATGAGTCACATAATAATATTAGAGGCAAGATTTAAAGTTTGTGTTACTATTTAGAAGTGCCATTTTAGTCTCAAATTTAGCAAAATCTATGGTTACAAAGAAATAATGTACAAACATATTTTTTGTGTAGTTGTAGGTGTTTTTTCTAACATCAAAAAAGTATTCTATTTTCGATTTTTGTTCGATAGCAATACATTGGAACTAATTTGGCTATTACATTCGTACTGTACAAGATAGAGTAGAGGGGTTTAATTGCAAGTTTTAAACACTCTTAGGTGTTTGTTTAACTTTGGCCACATTTTGAACTAAAACGAATCTTGACAAAGAAAATCAAAAGTCTAAACTTTTATGCACAAATTTGAAGCGGAAATAACAAACTTATTGTTTATACGATATTAGTTGAAGCGAGCAGGATAATAAGGAAGAGCTTTCAGTAAATCATCGCCGTGACCCAATGTTTGAATATATCTGCCACTCGTTTACTACTCGTAAAAGAGGAATTCTGGGAGATATCGAGGAAACCCAGTTCCATTCCTTAATTAAACAATCCGTAGCTCTGGCTTTGTTCAAGTTTTATAATCTCCACGGTAGGAATTTTAGTACTGCAAACTCCTCCGGTTTACCACTTAGCTTATTTCCTTTATCGGGTTGAAACCATTCATGCATTGCAGTTTCTGAAACAGGGATGTTTCTGCAGGAAATATATTGAATGGTTCAAAACTTTAAGGAAAGCGCTTAATATTCAAGTAGTTTGTCCAAGTATATAGGGTGCATGAGATAAAAGGCTCACAGCAAACAGTGTTTGATTCATTAAGTACATTAAAATATTTTAAGTAATATTTTGATTTAAGAGCTTTATCTAGTGAATGTAACAGCTTGGGTGGTGGATTATGGAAAGCAAATAATATTTAAGTAGTAAGAACATCTTGTTCATTGCGTGCATGCGATGGTAAGGTATATAGTTGCGTGATTCATAAAGTGTGTTAAATTTAGTTTAGCAAGATTTTAATTTAAGAGCTTTATCTAGTTGATAAAACAGTTAAAATATACTCAATTGAAGAAATAAAAATATATAATTTGGATTGAACGAGGTAAATTAAGGTAAAAGAAATTAAATATGAAAAATAAATAATAGTCTTTAAATTTCAAAGTCACAATAGGGAAAGAAAGTAAACAATAAAAAAAAAAAAACACGTAATATGTTTTAAAAATAACGAGAATTAAAATGAAACATATTTTCTGAACCAGTTTTCGATGGTTCATCGGAAAAATTACTTATAATATTATAATTTAGAAATTGAATTTGTTAGTTTGTTTTCTTTCACGCGTAAACTATTTAACTTTGTAGTTTTGACATCCTTAGTGTCCCTGGTATGAATACAGATAGTCTTATTCTTATTTTGAAAATCCCTCATAGCTACGCCCCACTGGTCATTGAATTTGTGAAATATCCCATCTTGGTCTTTATAGTTGGAGAATATGAAATGAAAGACCACGTTAAATTTATTTAACTATGTTTTGTAAACATTCTCTTATGACAGGACAAACACATGTTTATTAAACTAAACAACACTATTGACGTTGATAATATTAACGTTTCACAATCCAAATTTAAATGAAACGTTGTTGGCACTTTTTTAAATTTCTATAATGCTTCAACAGAAGTACGTCAAAGAAACAAAAACATTTGTTTACATTTTAATTTTGTAATGTAAGTGCTTGATTAGCAGTGTAATAAAGACAAAGATACAGTATACATTATTTTCCAGACTGAACTAGTGATGAATGGAAATGTCTAATACATTTTGTAAAACTTTGATTTAAAGTTAAAAAAAAAAAAAAAAAAAAAAAAAAATACTGTTATATGACCCACTTTAATGAGTAAAACTATGAAGGATTACGTGGAATGTCTAGATACTCAAGACTGATTGGCTTCCTTGACATTGTGATGTGGCAGTGTTACAATTATATGCTTCACCAAGCCATTTTCCTCCAAGAAATGCGAAAGTCAAGACTTCTACAACTCAACCTTTCATACATTATTACGGTAGTGTTGCATAGGCTTCCTAAGAATTTTCCACTTATACAGCGAATTGGTGTTTTGACCATTGTAGACTTCTCGTCTTAAGTATGTATGTATATTTATTTATCGTGAAAATAAAGCAAATTCAACTATAGCATTAGAAATATCTTAAACCGAAAGAAGATTGCATGATATTGTAAGCAGAAGTACTTTTTTGCATTGCATTTTTGAAAGAAGTACTTTTCTGAGACTTGCATATGTCTATATTTTCCTGGTCGGCACAATAATCCGAACTCAAATTTGACACTGTAAATAAGTTAGACGGGAAACTAATTTAAACGGCCTAAAGTAGAGTTGTTTTGGCCGAAATAGGCTTCTCAGCCCTAAGTAGGTAAATATATTTCCTTCTTCGTGCCAACGAGGCAAAAACAACTAATGTACTGGGAATATATTAGTCCGGAAGTAGATCACATGGGCTGGAAATAAGAGGTGTTTTTACCAAAGTAGAGTTTTGAGACCTGTATATATTTGATCAAAACGATAAGGCAAACTCAGATGTGCAATTAGAAATATAATTCATTAGAACTATAAATGGTCCTATGTTCAGAGTTAGTTCCTCAACCTGTGATGGTCTAATCATGAAAACTAAAATAATACGTAACTGATCATATGCCTACTTACATCAGAAACATATCACAATGGACCATCATATTACATCCTGAGTATTTTAACTTAGTGATTTTTTTTAATGCGTGCGAAGCCGGGGGACCAGCTAGTTAATTCATAGTTGCTTATTTATAACCCTACTACAACAGTATAATAGGGGTTATACATACATACATTAGAATATAGTCTATAAGATTAGATAATACATGCAGAGTGTATTTCCTCCTGATCCACCACCTAATTAAGCACTACTCGTATTAATATTATTTTACGTAACACGCTTTAATTGATGAACCAAACGTGTTACGTGATTGTGAGGAGTTACATGTACTATGTGTCACTAGTATGTTTATAGTAAACATAGTTAGCGTGAAAGATTTGTTACTTAAACAATAGTTTCCCTGTAAATAAACACATTATTGGTTAAAGCAATATAAGAATAATGTAGTAGAGGTTTACAGGGGAGCAAGAGGCAAAGATATGTTTAAATAAAAGATGGCTGTTTTGTTTCCACTCACAAGAAGAACTGTCATCCACTTTATCCCTCAGTCCGTAATACTCGGCTGTGTCTTACAAGGAGGGCGATGAGACATTTTATTTGCTAGTTTGAAACATATATAGTGGAAATGTGTTTAATCAATGAAAGTAATTTATACTCATAGTTTAAATTCTTTTTAGTGTTTATTAAACTAATAGTTTAGACAGTTGAACTCTATGCTATCAATAACATAAATTAATTAATATTTTTTTGATTGGATAGAGTTCTTAAATAATTATAAGTAATGGGACATTTAATTTCATGGAACAACCTTAGATATCTGTCTCCATTGTTACCTCGTCTACTTCATAGTAGACAATTTTAAGCCCTTTTAACTCTCCATCAGGCGCTTAAAATTAGAAACACCACCAGGCGCTCATGGAGGTTTCCTCCAGGTTAGCGAAATAATGGATATTATAGTCGTTTTAAACTGTTTTTATTTGTTTAAATATTCATACTGATTTAATTACAATGTAATATATTTATTTTTAGAAATTAAATAAAAATTACTCTCTTATGTAAAGATTTTTTCCAAATAAGAATTTAAAAATTTAAAAAAATGTTATTGTATAGTAAACAACATGATTTATTTTAAGGAATAATGCAAGTAGTTGTAATATTGTTTAACCTACTGTAAATAATATATGGAAATCAACTTAGTTTTTAACTTCTTACAAAAACAACTTACTTCAATTCTTGATATATTATACAATTGTAATGTCAATTATTACTCTAAAATCAAAATTTATTCTTTACTAAAAAATTTTTTTAACACTAGACAAAGTTTCAAAACATTTTCCTTCTGGTTCTTATAACGACAATGTTCACTCCATAAAACAGTACTGAAATGTTCCCTAGCACACGGGTACTGTACTGACAAGTCTCTCGTCTTCATCTCTCCATTTCAAAAAATTCAAATAAAATATATTGTAAAACTTAAAAAGAAACCATCACAGATCACACATTTAGGCGCACACGGATTATTACTCCATAAAAACTAAACACAATAAGGCGCTCACGGAGATTTCGTCCAAGGACTACAAACGCTGAGGAGCACGCGTTTAACTGGGATGGACGGTATCCGTGTTGGTATTATAAAAAGGTGTTTTCCGTTCATTTCTATTGTTTTCACTCATTTGGTAAACTCCAGCTTAACCCATGGCATTTTTCCATCTGTATATAAAATAAGCAAACTCATACCGATATTTAAATCAGGCTCTAAATATCAGATAGAAAATTACAGACCAATCAGTATCCTATCGGCATTTTCAAAAATCATTGAAACTATTATGTGTAATAAAACTTATCCAATTCTTTCAGCAACAAAATATGTTTAGTCCGCACCAACACGGTTTTATCAAAGGTAAATCTCTACTCTTCTGCAATTTTTAATTTCATTTAATTCCATTATAACTTCTCTTGACCACAAGCTGTACTCGATAGGCATCTTCTGCGATCTCAGCAGAGCGTTTGACTGTGTCAGGCATGACGTTCTGCTGAGTAAACTTGAGGCATATGGCATTCGAGGTGTTGCGCTTCAATTATTTGCCTCCTATTTAAAAGACAGAAAACAAGTCGTAGAAATATCCACAAATACAGGTATTCACCATTCAAATGAGGGAGTCATTAAGTGCGGGCGTACCACAGGGCTCTATTTTGGGACCAATACGGTTTGTCATCTACATAAATGATCTTCCCAAAAACATCAACCTTAGTAAGATTATCGTGTACGCCGACGACTGCACTTTACAAACATCAGAGTCTACTGCAACAGCAGCAGTTGATGCTGCCAACAATAGCCTCGCTCAAGCTTCTCAATGGTTTTTGCAAAAATGGGCTTGTTCTCAATCCAATCAAGACAGGCTTTATACGTTTTACAATACTTAAAGCACCCAACAGTCACATATTCCCAGGCAGTGGACTCACCTACAACAACAACTCATTGCAACAATTTTCTGCTACAAAATTTCTTGGGCTGCATTTGGACGCCCATCTCAACTGGGAATCTCATGTGAATGTCATCTGCAAAAGGCTCCCGCCAGTCTGCTATGCTCTCGGCCGCCTTGCTCAGGTATGCAGCATCCGGGTCCTCTCCTCGCTGTATACTTCTCCTATTTTGAATCAATTTTAAGGTATGGAATTATTTTTTGGGGTATGTCAAGTAACAAAAATTTTCAAAGAGTTTTGAAAATTAAAAAATGGTGCATAAGAGCAATGTTGAAAATGTCCAGAAGGGAATCTTGTCAGTTAGTGTTTAAAGAATTAAACATAATGACGTTGGCTGGTCTGGTGGGGTATGAGTGCTGCATGTTTGTTAGAAATAATCCCACTCTGTTTACTGCTGGCCCGGCTTGTTACTCGTATTCAACGAGGGGCGCGCAGCGACTGACAGTGCGGCAACATTCGACTACATTTTTTCAAAAAGGGCCACAGTACATATGTACTGCAGTATATATAACAGGCTGCCACACCAAACATAAAAAAAGAGACAGGTGCTTATACTTTTTAAAAGACTTTTAAGACAGTATTTGTAACAAAAGGCTTTTATAAGAAGGACTTTATACAAGACATGTAAACTGTATTTTCTTTGTTGTATATTTGTTCTTACTTTGATGTGTTTCAATTGTATTGTAATTTGAACGAATAAAAATATTATTATTATTATTATTTATTATTATTATAAACACAACATCGGGCGCTCACGAAGGAATCGTCCAGTCTCGCACAGGAAGTAGACCTCATACTGACAGATTTTGACAAAGATAAGCGGGAGGCTATTGTTTCGCTTCCCCGAAAGATGCTCGTGAAGTATACTGCGGGAAACAACTGGCCAACATCAGAAAAGTAGTACTATTTTTAATAATAAAAAATACACGGAGGAAAACTCCGTTTAGCGCCCGATGTAGGGGTTAATAGTTTTCATGTATTCGTGTTAAGTATAAGTTAGGTCATCTATTTAAAATCATTTATTGGTTATTTAAACATTTGTATCTTTGGAGGTAGTTCAGAATGAAATAAAAACGCAACAATATTGAATAAGAAACTCTAAATATATAGTTTTAGATTAGAACTAAAATTAAAGTCACATATTTCCATTGAACGTGTATTTAACCATTATAGTTTCATTGGAAACAAAGAATGGAAAAATTACTAAACCTAAAGTTCAATCTGGGTTTAAAGTAGTATGCTTAAGAGCAGAGTGCCAAGACTAAATGCAGAACTTAACTGTAACTGTGGGATCTTCCTTACAGATATCTCTGAGTCACTAAAAAAAACCTTTTGATTACAAATTTTACCAAACGTTTATGGCAAATCTGATCGCAGTTCAGTAGCACCAACGTGATTCAATTACTCAATTTTATAGATTACTCAATCGTAAAATTATAGTTATTTTTATTTCGATACATTTTCTAGCAGTATGCAGCCAAGAAAGAACTAAATTCTGATTAGTTGAAAATTGATTAACGTACGAGCAAAGTCCCTTATGGATATAACATTTGCTTGCGTACGGGTTTTGTATTTACTAAAATTAAAGTATTTCATATAATTTTTAGGTAGTTTTCAACCTTATCGTTTTTGTTAGATCCTTTGAAAAATTACCTGAATTGTTTCAGGATTTATGAAAAAAGTACGTTTTAGCAGAGGATGGTGTGATAAACTTTATTCTCATTTATAAACGTTTACTCTAATTTTTATTGGAGGTACTGACTTATATACCTATTTAATTTATATAATATTTTTGTATAAATTTACTATTTTATATTTTATTTGAAAAACAACAATACAATGGTGTTTAGCCACGACATAAAAACTACTAATGCATTTTATAGGCTAATTGCACAAATCTGATTATCGTCGAGAGCAGATTATAACCGCAGTGGTGATTGTGTCGCGGTGACACTTATTTATAGATACTGTGAAGGAAGGCACAAATTATCTGAAATCATTGTTCTGTCACACTACGGTACAATTGGGGCATGAAACTATAACAGATACGTTACACTTTCCCCTTGAGTAATATTGCACTTTCTAATTGTTAAAAGTATTAATATCAATGAAAAATATTAATATAAACAAATAACAATGCAATCTCAATGCAACTTAAACGTTTATTTGAGTATTTAGTTACTTTATTAAGTTTTTGTAATATTTCAGCAAATGTTAGTACTATTGTAGTTACACTTTTAAGCTATTTATGATAAATACGAAATAATGAAGTCACTTAATTTATTAATGCAATTGCTTTAGGACTGTTTGTATTACATTTACTTTTTTACAAAAAATAAAAGTTTGCTTCTATTAATTTTCATATGCTTAATACTTACTACTACTACTTACTACTAACTACAGTAAAATAAGTTAATTATTGCATAATACATGCAAAAAATGCATGACAGACATAGGTTACAAACTAAGGAAGGAAGTTATGTCCCTACCTTCCCTAATTGACATCCTTAATAGATTACTTTGATAAATATTGAAGGAAGCGATTAAAGGATACATTGGAAAATTTCTCTGAACAGATAAAAATCATATGGGACCATCAAAGGACTTTCCTCCTTAAGAGAGGATAAAATTTAAAAAGAGAATAAATGTATTCATTGGTATCACTGCCTAATTTCATAAAATCAGTTGGAACTCTCATTACAGATAAGTTTGGTGAGCCCAGTCTATCTCTAAATATATTGGCATCAAGTTTTTCCAAAATATGCTATCAAAATAGGTATCATATAAAAAATAAAGCATTAAAAGAAGTCAATAACTGAAGTAAAGGCAATGAGAAGAAGTTTTGAAAAGTCAAGCTGCTTGGTGCAAGTGTCGATGTTTTAGTAAACAAGACCACCCTTTCATCTCCCCAACACACTAGTCCCTCCCGCACCCACTGTTTCCTAAACAATGTCATGTTGTCTTTTAGTTGCTTGACCTACTTTCAGAACTAGTTGAGTAACGTCTGCATGCATTTTTTTAATTAACTAGATTAGCTTTTAGTAATGCAGTAATTCACACCCAAGAGATACATATAACTTAAAAGTGTTAAGTTGAATAGAAATATATAGCATATTGATTACATATTAGGTTAATAGCATGAAAGATCTCGTCAAAATGATAGCAATGCTTCATACATATATATTATTTTATAGCACATACCTGCGGCTTCACCCGCAATTTCTATGCAATATTTCGTGTATTTGATTGAATAGCTCCTACCATTTCAGTCTTAAACCCTTGAAATTTGTCTAACTTTAGACCAATGTGGAGGAACTCCAAAGTCGAAGTTAATAACTTTATTAGTGAAAGCATTTATGATAGAATACGGTAGAGTCCTATGATTTTTAAAATGGAATTAGTCCCACATTATCCATTTTCAATGTTCATGGTTAAGAGGATCAGAGGTTAAGAGAAATTACGAGTAATTAATCTTCCAGGTTTTGCGCTTTAAAAACCATTCATGTATGCAATTAGTTAATTATAAAATAATAATTTTTTTTATAATTTATAATTTTTGTAAATTTGTAATTTTAATGTTATAATAATTTACATTATTCATATGACAATTATATTTCCGACATAAAATTTGAGTTTGCTATTATACCCCGAGAAATAATATTTGTAGACCTATATATAATTTTGTAGTGAGGTTGGATTCATAACAGTACACCATGATATTTTAGATATCTGGTACTGAAATTTTAAAATTAAAATATAAAGTCGACACCAATAATACTAACACATTTGCATCATTAAATTGTGGCAGTTGCCATCCATCCCATGCGGTGGGATACTATGATATTTTTGAAATACAGTACAATTATTTTAGTATTCAAGGTTAAAAAAGAATACAAAATGAATATCATAAGCATTAAATCTGTCATCAGCAGTTATATAGCATAATTATGTTATAACTAGACAAGAAAATATAAATTTTAAGTGAGGATTACAGATTAATCTTATATTTAGACGGCCTGGTTGCCTACATTTTAAAATTAGCTGATGAACGATTGCAACATTCTTTAAATTTATTACTTTTAAATTAAATTGTAAGTTGAAAATGAAAAGTGTCTGTTTCGTTGAGGCAATTTTAAAATAATTTTGTTTATGTTGAATTGCTTGTGCAGATAATGGTCTATCAAAATTTCGGTGAAAGATGTCAAATCAATGATTCGTGATTCTTACTCTTAAATAGGTTATTGCTTTCTCAAAATAATTTTTAGGCGAAACGTATATTACATTGTACATAATTTGGACTGAGAATCCCGCTACAGTTAAAGGGGTCTTCGGTGCTTGTATTTGACTTCGGGTAAAGAGGTACATTTAAATATCCTAACTCCTAAATTTCTCTTCAATAGAAATAAATAGGTGCAATGTCTCTTCACTGTGCGTCAAACACTTTTCGAGGTAATGTATGGACAAAACTAGGATATGTAGGTCAACGAATTTTTTTTAGGAAGTACCAACAATAGCCATAACAAAATAAAATGTCTGTTGCCAGTGCAAAGCAATAAATTGTGTTATAAACCCTGTGAAAGCCTACGGCGTGGTGAAGGTACCCTAATTAGGCCTTGCATTTAATGTGAAGTTTCGCCATGCTAGAGTTACATGCAGTAAATAAATATTGTACACTCACTTAAAAACTTTAATTGGGTTGACCCTGCTCAGTCAGCGCTCAAAGTTAAATATGTAACACCACATCAGGTATCAAACTTTAAAGCATAAAATACGAACTCATACTTCCTTGTTTACCTTTTCCATCATATGATGTACTTTTTCACGTTTATTTGATGTTGCTGTATAATCATTAAAGACTCATGTCAATTATAAAGACCGTTTCACTTAAAAGGCAGCCGTTTCTACCATTTTGCCTATTCTCGTAATTTTTCTAATCATACCTACACAATCGTTACCTCTCATATCAATCAATTCCTCCCTCAATCTGACTACAGGTCTTCTGCACTATCCGTATCATACAATATTCTTTTTCCCGATCCTAGTTTTCTAAATTATCTCTAACAATTTTATCCATAACTGTGCAACACTTAAACATCAATTTTTAATTGACTTCTTAGTTAATCATAACGAGTAATGTCTTAATTATTTAATAGAAAATCAATATTAACAGTATGAAAGCTGAGAAATAATATTTTTGTATTACAATAATTACGAGTTTTTATCGTAACTACCAACTTGCATTGTCCAATAGGCTACTCAGCCGACTGGTTTTATAAAACTTAAAACAAAATAAAATGCACTAAATAAAATTAAAGATATATTAACGAACTAGTACAGAAGTTAATTATATCGTATATACAAAATTTTGAACAGCTTATAATAAAAAAACTGTTTAAAATTGGGGTTTTTCAGTAAATTTGTAAAATTATTCAAAAGTAAATGATAATAAAGTGTATATTGCAAAAACAGGTCGGAGAAAAACAGTTAACTATCCAAATTGTGTCGTATATAGGCGTATGTTACTATAGAATCAAATTCTATACTTTTATTATATATTAGTCAATTTACAATATACTGCCGTCTAACACACAATATTCTTGTCAACGTGTTCTCCTTATAACAGCCAATGTCACCTTTTCTTTTATCAGGTTATATAAAATGTAATTATTAATTGTGATAACGGAGATACTAACTTTCAGTTCCCTTCGTACATGTCTGGTGAAGAGGGTTATCATTGGTTGAGGAAAGTTGAAAATATTCAGCCAAGATAGCAGTTTTGTATGTGATATGGTTTTTGATCAGATATCACAGATCACTTTAAACAACAAAATTCCACAGCAAACACAGAAAGCAGAAGTAGACAAAACTCAACTTTAGTATATTTAAACGTGAAATATTGACAGCATTTCATTTGGCAGGTAGTACTACTCACTTATCAAAACAAGATTGTGTTATGAAATAGAATGCAAAAGAGTATGTTCCACATCACTTCTATAACAAGCACATAGCTGGCTAAGTTGCAATTGGCAGGAGTTGGAGTAAAACAATTTCTAATATACTAATAAAATTGCTATGATATAATTTTTCCTGCTCCTATTCATATAGTTTGGTTACCTAATAAAAGCTGGAGAGACGTAGAAAAAAAGAGAAACCGAACAGTTTAATTGTAAAAGTGTTTGGTCATCCCATTTTCTTCGATTAAAAAATAAGCGTCGGTTGAAACCTTATTGTGTTTCTTCCTTCTAAAAATGACTGTCTTCCGTGTTAATATTATATCTAATATTATGTAGGTTTTATTCAATTGTAACTAACTATTAAGTTTTATACAGTACTTGTGGTAGATTATGATGCGATTTAGTGACATTCTATATATCGATTAAGGTGATTAAGTATATGAATTAATATCTAGTGATACTACCGTGCCTCAGTGATAGAGGAATTTTCATGTTTATGTATATCTGGATATATTTTGAGTTGGGATTCCCCTTTAGCCCTATTGCCTTACCCTGCCATTCCCCATAGTCTATTGATCTGTGCGTAGAACTTAACAATACTGCAACCCCCTCAGCACTACACTACCTTACTCACCGGCCGTTATCCATGAATTTCAATTTCTTATTAAGGGGTCACAATCAAACACACTTTTATACGTTTCATATTGTAGATAAAATATATATACTTTCAAAAATATGCACTGTTGGCAGACAAAGAATAAAATGTTACCTTTGTGTCCTTGCATTATCAAAAATGTTGCTTTTGTGGTTAATGACTTCTATCGCACTCTTTAACAATGCAAAAATAGCTTAGTAATGTTTCGGAACAAATTAGTACAAAAAATTTGAAATAAAATGTGGTAAGTTTTTGTTTAGAAAGCGTTTTAAGATTTTCCCTTTCCAGAACTGGTTGAAGATTGAATGGGAAGATGTGTGGGTCTCATATGATTTATAATAAAATTTTAATTTGTATCTCACTTGCCAGGCGGAAGAAGCACTTTTCATCAAAATTACCTCTATTGTACAGCCATATATACAAATTAGACCGGTATTTGGTCATTAAATCACGAGTCAGTTTCATTCTTTAAAATTCGTTTGTGTGTAAGAAGTGAGCAAATGTAAAACAATTGAATCACAAAAAATGAAGGCTATATGGTGTAGTGGTAGCATGCTCGGTCGGCAAGCGAGAGATCATGTTCGGCTCCCGGCAGAGCAAGTACTTTTTTGCAACGATCACCAACCTAGTTTTGTCCACCTTAGATACTTGTGGAGCCATCAATGAGGCAACCCCTCACTATGAAATTATAAATATGTTGGACTGTGTTGAAATAAAAACAAGCTTACGAAGGATATAAGGCACACAACCAACAAAGTATTTCCATGAGAATCCAACAGAACAAATAAAACGTGGTAGTCCAAAAAGGAAATAAGAGATTGAAGAAGCCATGAGCGAAGGGAATTATAAAGCGATGACTGACAAGACCGCCAAGGCTGGAAAGTGAGAATCGAGACACAGTTTTACCGTAATACACTCGCAATTTATAACATCATAGTGAAATAGTGTGAAGACAACATACGGTGGAGATGATAAAATAATGTTAATAAAACAAATTGATAGTGGAAAATAATTTAATTGCTGTGGCTACAACCCAATAAAGCAATAACCGTAAAGTAATAAATAAAATAGTTCTTCTTATCAAATAAACTAATTGACTTGGTGTGACTTGAACAAAGTTTAACTATATATTTAGAATAACTAAAATTCCATTCAATCCGTATTATTTAATATTTCTTATGTATTATCTATGATTTAATGTGCTATTAATTTGTTTGGGATGAATTAGCTCAATAAAATTCATAATTACGGAGATTTTAATACTTTTCGCAACACATGCAGAACTTTTCTAGTAGGTAAAATGATCTTCTTTGGAATTTTCGTCGACAGCTATCTTATTCCTGGCTAATATCGCCTGTAATCTATATTGCGTGTAATTTAGAGATATATTATGACTGTGGGAAATAGAATAAATCTTGGATTTCATATTTACGACGGTTTGCAAGAAGTAAGTCTTTGAGGTTGACTATACTCTAGCTTATGAAATTGCGTAATCGGGCCTAGCTGAAGCTCCTCCCATCAGGTTACGCCACTGATAAGGAAATGGAAATGTTAAAACGTTTAATTTATTGATTAAAATATTATACCCGGTAAAATTTAAATATATTTACATGCTAAACTACATTTGCATTAAAATATTCCCTCCACAGTAATTTAAAATACACTTATATTTAAACTGTTTTACTATACGGTAACTGACACATAAAGTTCATACAGTATTTAGCAATTGAGAATATTCGTTGTCGTGCATCAGTTAAAATATTTAAAACTAAGAGGAGCGTTAATTAGACGCCAATTAAAAAAACTGTTTAAACTTAAACATACAAATTTAATTCGAATAAACGATTACGATAAAACTACTTACTTAAAATCGGCATATTGTGTTTGACGAGTTTGAATAGCTCTGTTAAATCTACGCGATTACAAGTCAAACGAGTTTACAAGCGGGTGGTATTATTTCATCGGTTAATACATCAGTAATCATAATAAAGTACATTAATACTAAATACGGGTGGTTTGTATGTAATATTGTTCAATAATGGGTTGTACATAAATAATGGGCGAAACACAACTCAATTTATACCATTTAAAAACGGTTCGTGACGATTTCACTTACAGCTATTTTGAATTAATAAGGCTGAATGAATATATCTTCTTACACATATGCGGCGTTCTTGTATCACCTAAACAAGCACCAGCTACCGCAGTGGTTAAATTATGTCTTAAATTCATTAAAATTGGGAGACGTACGTCGGCTAAAACGTTTGTAACTTACCTGTTAATGCTGTACGCTCATACATGTACTTTGTACTTTATACTGCTGAAGCGTGCAAAGTACTTTAAAGCGGAGTTTATGTTAAAGTTAATGAGAGCACTGTTAATTGACTTGAGTTGTAGTAAACTGCCATAACTTTAGGTTATACGTAGCTTTTCTGAGAAAATTCGTTACTGTTGTATATTCGAGTAAAAAGTTTTGAAATTAAGAAAAGAGTGAATTAGATCTCATAAAAAAATTAAATGGAAATCCATTCAAACTCGAACTCACCAATTATACCAGTAAACACTATTGATGCGTTATATTTTATTGATCATCAGTGTAATATGTTTGAGGAATTTGAATAACTCTGTTAATCGACGTAAATACAATTCGAATGATGAGGCAATCGGGTGTAATTCTTACGTCACTGACTATAATGAAGTGTGAAACACTAGGTACGGATTTGTAGTCTTCAATTTAATCCATAGGAATTATTATCAAGTAAGAAAGGTAAAATTCACGTCCATTCACTGTTTGGAATAGTTTCATGATAGTTATATTACCAGATATTTAGGAAGGTGTAAATTAACAAAAAACCCAAATTAATTTAGTTGAGAAAAATGATACAATTAAGACTATTAAGTTGAATTAAGACTATTTCGGTTGTTTTTAACTTCAAACGCAGACTATCGGTATTCTAAAATCGAAGAGAACAAACAAGTCATGACAATCTAAAGACGAGGGGCTAGAACTGAACAAGTTGGAGACTGAACAGTTTTTTTGCAGAGCACCTAATTGACATAACACCTTCCAGACTTAAAGAAAATTCCATTGCATTTTCTTTAAGGATTTATGCAATTTCAATTATTACTCATACCAAATAAATTGAACGTTCATTTTTACTTTTGGCTAACGCCATTCATCATGAATATGAACAATTACTCTTAATTTTAGTACACTATCGCATGATAATATTGAATACTAAATATTGCTTTTAAATACACATTACAAAAGTGCAAGTAAATTGAATATCACAGATACATATTTTGTAAGTAGAACTTCATTTCCAATAAAACGGAAAAATGTCTATTTTGTTAAACTCTATACTGATGTAGAATTAAAAGCAGTGTTACTGCTTTAAAGATGTTTTACTACATTATAATTAACATATTAGTCCACCTCAAACTAACGGTAGGCATATGTATCGAACCTGATACATACACGTATGTCTGTGTGTTAGTCTGGCCCGCACGTACCCAACTAATATCACGTATAAGCCAAAACTTGGGGATGTTCGTTAAGATAAATTATTTGCGTGTTCATACAGTGTTTTTTTTATTTATTATTATTTATAAATTTGTGTAACACTTAACAGCTTTACAACTATTGATTTTTTTATATCAGTTATTGCATATTTGCATATTTTGCTCTATCGAATAGAGCAAAATATGCAAATGTAATATGAAATACATATTTTTTTGTTTTATAATGAGTCAAAACAATTCACAACGATACCTTACTGCTAGTTCTATGATATTGCTCTATATAAAGCTTAAATGAAATCTTTTGTAACAACAGTTTTCATGCAAAGTTTGACCCATTTCCTCTACATAATATCCTATATATTGTTTTTAACTTATTACCAAATGTCTCTATTCCCAACCACTTACAACATTAGTCGTATGATTATTACAAACGATTTGCCATCTGGACTATATATTTAAAATAGGTTAGCTAGTTAAGTTTAACTACTAGTTCTCATCAGTACCCGGGTAATTTTTGTAGCCAGGCTGATACGACCGTATTTTCTATCTAAATTGATTGATACTTATTCAGTCACATGACCAATGTACATTTCGAATAATGAATGATTTTATTATAAAATAGTCGAACACGAAACAACGAGTAATGGCTAAAACTACTTTGCAAATCAATTCAATCATTATTATTTGACGTGATCTTTTAATAGAAGAAACACCGCAAGGTAGCTACTGTAATACAAATTAAAATTGTTTAAAAAGTAGTGCATAATTTTTAAAACTTGCTGTAATTTAATTAACTCTAATAATTAAGGCATGAAGATCAATTTTAAATCTGTTTACTGGGTCATAAGTCGAAGTTAGTTTCTGATACGTCGTTTCAACAAAAACGAAAGTCAGATGTGTGATACTGTTTGCACTCTGTAGTCCAGTACTAGAGATACCCGTCAGTACAGGTAAATACAGTACGGTACTAGACTGATTACTTACATGATGTTTCCGTTCACTCCATCTGGACTCCAATATTAGGAGTTCGTAAAAGTTATTTGAGAAATAAATTTATTTGAATCTTAATGCAGTTTTCTTTTCCGTTGAATGCATTGCTGTTTATTAACTCTGTACAATTTCTGTAAATATAATTTTTACTACAAAAACAAAACGTACTAGTTTAGAGATATCGTGTAGTCAGACAGTCAGAAATGAATTTTTTCCAGCCCCGCTATTAATAGGTTTTGATATGGCTCAGCCAATACAAAAATTAAATTGCTCATTTGTTTGGCAAGTTGACAGGATTAAAACAGCTGTCTCATTCTAAAATTTCTAAAACCATTAAAACAACATACATGTTACCCGATTCATAAATTTCAAGGTACAAACTACGAGCAGAATCTCTAATCTGCGAAAGTGCTGAAAATCATAGACAGTTAACTGTAACCTTACAAAACCAATACTACTACGTTACAATATTACTAGTAAGCTTATAATATTACTAATATATAAAATATGAGTAAAAATCTCTCTAACGACCATCATTATGCGACAGTGCTGAAAATCATAAACAGTTAACTGTAACCTTACAAAACCAATACTACTACGTTACAATATTACTAGTAAGCTTATAATATTACTAATATATAAAATATGAGTAAAAATCTCTCTAACGACTATCATTATGCGACAGTGCTGAAAATCATGGACAGTTCATTGTAACCTTACACAACCAACACTACTACGTTACAATATTACTAGTAAGCTTATAATATTGCTAATATATAAAAATATGAGTAAAAATCTCTCTAACGACCATCATTATCTACAAACAGAAAAGCACATTTTTATCTGCTATGCACTTACTAATTTAATGAGATATACAAACAGTTCCGGAATTACTGCTCTAGGAAAATAATAATGAAATAAATATTGTGTTCTATGAAAAAAAAACAATGATCAAGAATGAATGAAAAAATTACAGTTAAAAACTGATTTGAATATTTTAATTTCATTAACTCTGTTCCGTTGTTAAACCGCCACCGTTTGTTTGGAATCTAAAGACTGGATATGGACGTTCGGAATAAAATTATTATAATCGTTTAATCTATTACCCAATAAAAAATATGCCATTTGGTTTTTTAATAAATTGTCAACAAACAGTTGTTTTTGTCACATTATTGTGAAGTTACTAGTCGATGATTAGTTTAAAATATGATTTTGTAAATAAAAACACATATAGACATTCAGACAATAATCAGCAAGAGATAAACCTTTGGCATTTATTGGTCCATGGAACAATATAAAAAATGTTAGAGAGAGTTGCGAAACACTCTCTAAACATATAAATATTTATTTGTATTGTAATTTGAACACAGACTGACATTTTTATGAAGTTGTTTGTTGAAATAATTAATCTATGAAAATTATAATGCTAAAACAAACAACTGCATGAGGAATATCTCCTTTACTGTATTTAATTTATTCCCGTAATTTATTGACGATAAAACATTACTATGTTTCTATTATAAAAGTGACGAGGATGTAAATTTATCGTAATTAGTCAATGAATATTCAAAAGCATTCGTGTATACTGAGAAATTACCATAATTGCATCCCATAGGTGAATTATGTTCGAGTCCAATTAATTAAACCTACAATAAAAATACCGGTTCTGAAATAGACTCAAAATTTATTGCTTTAAATTTTGAAGGTTTTAGTTAAAATTTTGTCAATGCAAATTGAGATGTAGCCAGTATGGATATTTGAATCGGTATTTGTTAAAAGGGCATCAGTCACTTTTTTTCACAATTCCACTTTTTGTGGATTTTGGATTCTTTATTTCTAGATCTACATTCTGTGTATAATAGGGCATCAGTCAGTCCAAGTAATAAGCCCACAGCACAAGGTTGAATATTGTGTAATTTGTTAAAAAGGCATCAGTCTATGACTCATGCCCTTTTAACTAAAAATGTTGGCTGTACTTTTTGTTTAGCTACAGCTGTTAACATGGAAACAGCTGTCTAGCAGCTTGAATATTGTGAGCAGGTTTTAAGGTTATAGTTTTTTCAGATTCTTTGGTTAATTCAACAGAGTAAACGAGTAGAGAAATATGATTGAAAATATGGAAAGTGTTAATCATGATGTTTCTCGTAAAAGGAAGTTTACAGATCCTAGTGAGTACAAAAGTAATCAAATTAAGGAAAGCCATTATCAAAGGGGGAGGAAATATGTGAACCATAAAGGCAATGAAACTCCAGCTAAGAAGCCTTCATTTTACTTGTGGGTAAGTAATAATTTAAATGAGGTTATCAACATAAACTTATAAACTTTGTTTTACCAATATAATTGGTGTGTGTCTTTTTAAATAACTTATATAATAAAATCCTCAGAGCTACATCAGTTACAAGTCTGAGCCCTAAGTAGGCTATTACTGAAATAATTGGTTTACATTAGCCTAAAACTCATCATTTTGTTACAGATGCAAGAGAAATTGCTTAGTAGAGTTTCCAGAGGACAACGTGACTGAGATTTTTTGCTAGGTTTCACGACCTCGGTACGAAAAATGAACAAGACATGTTACTATATGGACTTATTGATGTGGAGGAAGTGGCTATACGTAGACCAAGAAATGAAAATCCAAGAATAAACAGTGCTAAGTTTCAAATATCACCTTTTGATTGGAACTTCAAGACATATAGTAATGTTTGAATGCTTTTGTCAATGCTTTTGGTGTTACAACTAAAAGAGTCCGGCGAATCAGAGAACTCAAGAAGGCCTGCAAAACTCCCGAAGATAAAAGAGGAAAGGCAGTGTCTTTTTCCGTGTCCGATGAAGTAAAAAGCTTGGTTAGAGAACATATTAGTTCATTTCCTGTGAAGGAATCCCACTATTTGGGAGGAACCAAATTTTACCTGAATGCGGAATTAAATTTAAAAATAATGTATAACTTGTTTTTGTGAGGAGTACCCTGAAAAGAAGGTGAGTTATAGTTTTTACTATACGTTTTTAAAGATAATTTTAATCTCAGATTTGGTCGGCCTCAAGTCGACACATGTTGCAACATGTGAAGAGCTTAAGCTAAAAAATTAAATCTCCGCACTTGAATGAAGCTGCAAAACGGAGTGCTGTGGCCGAGCTTCTTGTTACATAAGCGACGAAGCCAAAAGTTTTATTCTGCGCTAAAGTATGAGGCCTCAGAAGATGCTAAGGAAGAAAACAATATTCTTTCAATTGCATTTGATTACATGCAAAACATTTCCCTCCCAAAGGTGCCCGTGCAGGAACTGTTTTTATTTGCGCCAACTTACAGTGAATGTGTTTTGTATAACAGACTTAAAAAGTAGAAACAGCAACATCTACCTCTATCATGAAGGAGAAGGTCACAAGGGGCCTAACGAAGTTTGCTCCTTTTTGGATGACTACCTTAAAACATGTTCCGGAAAGTGTGACAGAGCTCCGTATTTTTTCGGACAATTGCGCTGGTCAAAATAAGAACCAGACATTGACTAGGTTTTTCTTATTTTTAACTGACAGTAAAAGGTTCTTAAAAAATTCAGCACTTTTATCCTGTCAGAGGTCACAGTTTCCTTCCTTGTGACAGAGAGTTCGGCTTAATCAAAAGGATGCTTAATAAGCATGACAGAATATTCAGTATGTATGAAATCATTGAGGTAATAATAAAAAGTGCCAAACCTGGAAAGTTTCTTGTGAAGGAGGTGAGAGCTTCAGAGATTTCTAACTTCAAATCTTGGTGGATAAAGTATTACAAAAATACTCCAGTTTCAGAGGAAAACAAAAAAGAAACCAAGGAAAGAAAAAGTCAAATTTGGGATCAGTAAGCTGTTTCATTTTGTATTTGAATCTACTTTAAAAGGCTACATAAAGGCATACACCACCATTAATGGTCTCCATTGCCACACCTTTTTCATGTCTTTAACAAACACAGGGATTACTGGTCCCAGCGAACTTGCTTACCCAGAGCGTAAAGTGCCTATAAAAAAAAATCAAAACTCCAAGATTTAAGAAAAGTCATTCAGTATGTACCTCATGAGAACAGACAATTTTATAATGAATATTTTAGAATGGCCTGTAATGGAAAATATTAATATGCAAGAAGAAGATGAGTGATAAGTATCAACAAAAACCTACAATAGGGCACAAATTTAGTTTCTTTTCTATGATAAGGAGTTTAAAAAAATTGTTTAAGTAACATAATTTAAGCTTAGGCCTATACCAATAATTCTGTACTCATTGTATCTTTAAAAATAAATGTTTTTTTTATAAATTATGAGTGTTAACACTATTTTTTTCATGTGGCATATTGAAAAATTTTGTTAAAGGGCATAAGTCACACATTTTTAAAAATTCATAAAAATTTGAAATTTTGATAAAAATTTGAAATCTTTATATTGGGATGTTTAAAAATAAGGCAGAAAATGCAATGCATATTTATTTAGGAATTTTACATTTGCTATATTATATTTAATCGGTTTTATCAAGTTTTTCCCGAAAGTTTACTTTTCATGACTGATGCCCTTTTAACAAATACCGATTCATTTAGGTGTTCGTGAAATTATTACATGTTAGTTTCAAAATAGTTTATGGTTTTATTTCAGTAGACTTTGCGAGCACCAATGGTAAAACATATTCCACATCTATTGCTTACGAAATTCACAAGATGTATGATAAAGTGTAGGACCAGGACGCTATTGCAGTTATGTATATCGGGCCATTCCGATGATGATGTGATACAGTAACGGCCATTCTGCACCTTAACACCTCGTGGTTGTGATACACGGCGGGCACGCGGGCCCTGGGACGTGCCTCTGGCTGTAATGACTTGACGTTAAATATTGACATCCTCCTATGCTGCTATAGCGTATTATAAGATGCAGAGCAAATTTTTTTAGTCATATTATTAGTATGGTCTAACATATTACAACCACGTATTTTACGAAAATTATAGACATTTAGAAAATTTTAAAATTTAAATATTCTGGAAGAAAAAAAGCATCTTTATGGTGCTAACGGTAAACTGCTTTACAAAGTTTACGAGTTAAATCTTTACGTATGTATCCCAGTGAACTGAATTGAAACAAATGAAAACTATCGTGAAATAAATGGAAAAATTACTCTTGACAATGAAATTGATCATCGTTCGTGCTAGTTTTGGTGCTGTCGGATGAAGGTGTCAAAAGTGGAAGTAAATTGAAGTTGATTAAAATACTGGTAAACTGTTAAGTAATAATGTTTTTCAGAATGTCACATTTAAAACCAACAATCAGATCCGTAAATGAAATTTAACACGGGCAAAAGCGATATAGATTGAATATTTTACTGAAAAATAGTGACCGGTACTATATTTGGTCTGCTAGCGGTATTTCATAAGTCTTTGACTGATTATAGATGCACGAAACTTAAAATCCTTGTATACAATACTTATTTTTTTGTATTAGAGATGTAGCCTCAAAAAGGGTTTGATAGATAAATATATAATAACAATCCTTTTTAACACTTTTTGATGTATTTTTATTTCGTACAATGTACATTTCAGATTAATCTTCAGGTACTTTGGAACCAAAAAGTATACGAAAATTAATAAAATTGTACGAAATAAAAATACATCAAAAGGTGTTAAAAAGGTTTATTATTGTATAAATATTTATTTATTTGTACTTTTACCCGTTTTATACCCTGCAGTTTCGAACCTCCTCATATAAGTTAAGTCCAGTATAAGATTTTATCATAAACATAACATTTGATAAACATTACATAAGCAGGCAACGTTTAATCAAAATTACAAGAACATTTATTAAAGCTGCGATATTTGGAAAAAACAGATATTTTAGGTTAAATCCAGGATTTATTAGATTTAAATAGTTTAAGTTGAACTTTTTGATGTTGTTTCGACTTCGAATTGTAAAAGTGTGACTAATTTTTTTAGATATTATACACAATGAAGCCATTTTATCCTCACTTAAAAATTGTTTTTACCTTATTCTCTAATCGATTTTTAATTGCTTACGCACGGACATACACAATTACTTGGAGCAATATTCAATACTCATGATCTGTGCACTATTCAGCTTACCAGTAATAATACAGTTGAAGCGCTTTATCGGTAGCGCTGCGTACGGAATAATGGAAAATGAAGTTCAGAATAATTACTATAGTGGACTAGCGCGGAGAGATGCAGCCCGATGGCCACTAATGTATTGATAGGCTAGCCGCGCACTTCGGTGTCATGGGGAGAGCGGAATTAAAACCACAACTGTGCGGCGGGGCGGCGGCGCTCCCCGCAATGATTGTGTGGTGATGACACTCATTGTTAGTTACAATACTGCTACAATCAGCTGTGTTCGGTAGCTTAACATGTGTAATTACTGCTGGCGAGTGCCGTGAGTTTTAATTAGCTAATGGTGAGGAGTAGGGGGGGGTGTTGGTTGTTGAATAAAATATAATCACGTTTTGTTGTTCCTAATTGTTAGAGTATCTTGTATTTAGTCAATGAATGTATAGACAATGATTTAAAAGCAATGTAATATGGTCCCCGGGAGAGATCGCTCTCAGGTGTGTCATACCACCTACACTGGGTACACACACAAACGATGCATTATGTGCTTTAGTTTATTTTCGTATATTTTGATGACTAATCAACAAAGGTTTAGAATTGGCTAAAGTAAAAAATTCTAAATTCACAAAATATAACGTTTTTGAAATCGGAAACGCTTTTTTAAAAATAATATGAAATTTATCGCCAATAATATTATTGCATTTGGTTCATACGAATTCCTCATTCTTGTATTTTCTATCATGTTTTAATTCCTATCAACCCAGATAATATAGAGAAGTGGACACTCTTTGTGGGGACTCAACTTATCCCTGTTCCCATATCACTCTATTTGGCTGTTACAGGTTAAGCAAATAATTAACTAGCTAGTTTGGCCCGCATCAGCCAGATAATAAAAATGGAAATAGTCACTCTGTATGAGCCTTCAACTTATCCTTGTTCCCATATCACTACATTTCGCTGTTACAGGTTAAGCAAATAATTAACTAGCTAGTTTGGCCCGCATCAGCCAGATAATAAAAATGGAAATAGTCACTCTGTATGAGCCTTCAACTTATCCTTGTTCCCATATCACTACATTTCGCTGTTACAGGTTAAGCAAATAATTAACTAGCTAGTTTGGCCCGCATCAGCCAGATAATAAAAATGGAAATAGTCACTCTGTATGAGCCTTCAACTTATCCTTGTTCCCATATCACTACATTTCGCTGTTACAGGTTAAGCAAATAATTAACTAGCTAGTTTGGCCCGCATCAGCCAGATAATAAAAATGGAAATAGTCACTCTGTATGAGCCTTCAACTTATCCTTGTTCCCATATCACTACATTTCGCTGTTACAGGTTAAGCAAATAATTAACTAGCTAGTTTGGCCCGCATCAGCCAGATAATAAAAATGGAAATAGTCACTCTGTATGAGCCTTCAACTTATCCTTGTTCCCATATCACTACATTTCGCTGTTACAGGTTAAGCAAATAATTAACTAGCTAGTTTGGCCCGCATCAGCCAGATAATAAAAATGGAAATAGTCACTCTGTATGAGCCTTCAACTTATCCTTGTTCCCATATCACTACATTTCGCTGTTACAGGTTAAGCAAATAATTAACTAGCTAGTTTGGCCCGCATCAGCCAGATAATAAAAATGGAAATAGTCACTCTGTATGAGCCTTCAACTTATCCTTGTTCCCATATCACTACATTTCGCTGTTACAGGTTAAGCAAATAATTAACTAGCTAGTTTGGCCCGCATCAGCCAGATAATAAAAATGGAAATAGTCACTCTGTATGAGCCTTCAACTTATCCTTGTTCCCATATCACTACATTTCGCTGTTACAGGTTAAGCAAATAATTAACTAGCTAGTTTGGCCCGCATCAGCCAGATAATAAAAATGGAAATAGTCACTCTGTATGAGCCTTCAACTTATCCCTGTTCCCATATCACTACATTTCGCTGTTACAGGTTAAGCAAATAATTAACTAGCTAGTTTGGCCCGCATCAGCCAGATAATAAAAATGGAAATAGTCACTCTGTATGAGCCTTCAACTTATCCTTGTTCCCATATCACTACATTTCGCTGTTACAGGTTAAGCAAATAATTAACTAGCTAGTTTGGCCCGCATCAGCCAGATAATAAAAATGGAAATAGTCACTCTGTATGAGCCTTCAACTTATCCCTGTTCCCATATCACTACATTTCGCTGTTACAGGTTAAGCAAATAATTAACTAGCTAGTTTGGCCCGCATCAGCCAGATAATAAAAATGGAAGTAGTCACTTCACGCTTATCCCTGTCATCGCACACCTAGCTGTTTGGCCCGCAACTTCACTCTGTTCCCAACTTATCCTTGTTCCCATTTACATTGGCTGTTACGGGTTTAAGCAAATAATTAACTAGCTAGTTTGGCCCGCATCAGCCAGATAAGAAAATAGAAATAGTCACTCTGTGCACGCACTCAACTTATCCTGTTCCCATATCACTGCATTTGGCTGTTACGGGTTAAGCAAATAATTAACTAGCTAGTTTGGCCCGCATCAGCCAGATAATAAAAATGGAAATAGTCACTCTGTGCACGCACTCAACTTATCCTGTTCCCATATCACTCTATTTGGCTGTTACGGGTTAAGCAAATAATTAACTAGCTAGTTTGGCCCGCATCAGCCAGATAATAAAAATGGAAATAGTCACTCTGTGCACGCACTTCAACTTATCCTTGTTCCCATATCACTACATTTCGCTGTTACAGGTTAAGCAAATAATTAACTAGCTAGTTTGGCCCGCATCAGCCAGATAATAAAAATGGAAATTAGTCACTCTGTATGACACTTAACCTGTATCCTTATTATCCATTATCACTCATTTTCGCTGTTACAGGTTAAGCAAATAATTAACTAGCTAGTTTGGCCCGCATCAGCCAGATAATAAAAATGGAAGTAGTCACTCTGTGCACGCACTCAACTTATCCCTGTTCCCTTATCACTGCATTTGGCTGTTACGGGCTAAGCAAATAATTAACTAGCTAGTTTGGCCCGCATCAGCCAGATAATAAAAATGGAAATAGTCACTCTGTATGAGCCTTCAACTTATCCTTGTTCCCATATCACTACATTTCGCTGTTACAGGTTAAGCAAATAATTAACTAGCTAGTTTGGCCCGCATCAGCCAGATAATAAAAATGGAAATAGTCACTCTGTATGAGCCTTCAACTTATCCTTGTTCCCATATCACTACATTTCGCTGTTACAGGTTAAGCAAATAATTAACTAGCTAGTTTGGCCCGCATCAGCCAGATAATAAAAATGGAAATAGTCACTCTGTATGAGCCTTCAACTTATCCTTGTTCCCATATCACTACATTTCGCTGTTACAGGTTAAGCAAATAATTAACTAGCTAGTTTGGCCCGCATCAGCCAGATAATAAAAATGGAAATAGTCACTCTGTATGAGCCTTCAACTTATCCTTGTTCCCATATCACTACATTTCGCTGTTACAGGTTAAGCAAATAATTAACTAGCTAGTTTGGCCCGCATCAGCCAGATAATAAAAATGGAAATAGTCACTCTGTATGAGCCTTCAACTTATCCTTGTTCCCATATCACTACATTTCGCTGTTACAGGTTAAGCAAATAATTAACTAGCTAGTTTGGCCCGCATCAGCCAGATAATAAAAATGGAAATAGTCACTCTGTATGAGCCTTCAACTTATCCCTGTTCCCATATCACTACATTTCGCTGTTACAGGTTAAGCAAATAATTAACTAGCTAGTTTGGCCCGCATCAGCCAGATAATAAAAATGGAAATAGTCACTCTGTATGAGCCTTCAACTTATCCTTGTTCCCATATCACTACATTTCGCTGTTACAGGTTAAGCAAATAATTAACTAGCTAGTTTGGCCCGCATCAGCCAGATAATAAAAATGGAAATAGTCACTCTGTATGAGCCTTCAACTTATCCTTGTTCCCATATCACTACATTTCGCTGTTACAGGTTAAGCAAATAATTAACTAGCTAGTTTGGCCCGCATCAGCCAGATAATAAAAATGGAAGTAGTCACTCTGTGCACGCACTCAACTTATCCCTGTTCCCTTATCACTCTATTTGGCTGTTACGGGCTAAGCAAATAATTAACTAGCTAGTTTGGCCCGCATCAGCCAGATAATAAAAATGGAAGTAGTCACTCTGTGCACGCACTCAACTTATCCCTGTTCCCTTATCACTACCCCCCCTTTCCCTTATATTTCTTTGTAAAATCAAAATTTTTGTGAATAAAGCATTTTTGAACTTGAACTTGAACTACATTTGGATGTTACGGGTTAAACCTTACGAGATATTAACCATGTAAATGGCCAAGACTAAGTGATATAACAGTTAACATTCTCTTTGTTATTTTGATTTACGATATAATAGCCTAGATATATCCAACCTTTTTTTAACTTTGAACAGTTACCTTCTGAAATCTTTAAGATATATAACAATTTGTAAGTGTAAAGTTTTAAATTTTGGTCTATGTTAAGTAGTTTTCGGGTTAAAAATAATGCACTATTACGAACGCTTTAACATTTCATTGATTAATCCTGTCTAAAAAAAGATAAAAGGCATGTGTAAGTTATCTCCCTACCAAGGAATTTAAATCATAAATTATAGCAGCTGTGACGTAGCTTTGTAGTTATTTATTGTTGTATATTTCTCTAAGCATTAAACGGTATCTATCTAGAAATGTTAAGTAACATTAAAAATGTCAAGCGAAAAAATAGTTTTTTTTCTCAATATATAATAATTAGTAACAAACACAATAGTACAGACTTTGGCCGTTTATATTGCTATCAAAATGACACTACAGAGTAAGCTAAGATAATGAAGCTCTTATTTGGAACCAACCAAATCCAGCAAAATTATTTCATTACAGGTGTTGATTAGTTACTGAATAATATCATACGATTATGATTAGTCTTCGCAATATACTTTGTACACTAATTTGTTTATGATGTTTTGTAAGGCGATGATCATAAGCCAAAACTGTCATTGAGATTCATTAGATAAGTGGATTGCAGTCATTGAAACTATTTAACTACCCGATCCATTAGATAAGTTGATTAGTATCACTCGCTCTTGTCACATTGCGTATACTCATTGTTATCGATATGATTTATCATTGGAAACGAGAAGAAACGCTGATCATTGTAATTTTTTCAAAATGCCAAATCTAATTTAAAATAAAAGCGACGCAAAACCTAGGAGTAGGCTAGGGCCAGTATCAGTCTAATCACTAGGCATATAATGATTATCGTCTTATGTTATGGTTATAATTAAGTATAAAAACATATCATAAGTTTTTATTGGCTACTAGAAATGCGCAAAAAATGTTTTAATAAACTGTATGAATTGATGCAGTTTTTTCCCAGATTGCTGACAGATGAATTTATCAATCGGTAATATTATGAATAGCGATATAAATATATGAATTCATCGTATAAATAAACATTAATCGCAAAATGAGTTGTATACCGATAGGTAAGAAAACGGCTGGACTAATTCGGCTTATTCGTTTTGTAATATATTCATTGAAATCCAAGAATGGTTTATATAAATAAAATGACAAAAATGTACCTGAAATAATTTGGAATTCAGAAAAGATTTTTAGTATAGTATAGGGCTAAATTTGATGTATTCATAATCTAAATTTAAATGATTATAAAAACCCGATAATCATTTAAACAGATTTTGACACATTCAGCTACATTTTGACAAATCGGATCAAACATCTGTTTACATTTAAATTTACAGATATACAAACATATTAATTATATTTAGTTGATCACTAGTGTAATTCACATAGCAAAACAAATTTAATATCTAATTTTTACTCCAAATTGTGCCAGTGATGAATTTAATACAAATCAAATCAAAATCGTTTATTCTCAAAATATATTCACTGTTTTTAAAAATATAATTAACTGAAATATGGGTGGTTTTAAAATATAATATGTGTAATAAATTTATATTTCTAACTTTATTAGAAGTACCTGATGCATTGTAAGTACTATTTACTCACTGTTATAGTACCAACCTTATTGAATGTTTTTCACACGAGGTGCTTCAAATTTATGGCTTCCTTGACATTGTAATATAGCATTTTAACAGTGACTTATGGAAAAACAGAACAATTAACACTACCATGCCTCAAAGATCCATTCTTTCCTAGAGTGCAGTCCGAAAAAACAAAAAGATATCACAAAGCAAAACTTTATAAACGATTATGTTATAAAATGCATGAAATTAATAAGGATTCTCCCTTAAGCAGGATGTAGATAGGGAGTAGGTAGGGTTTCTCCCTAGGCCGTAATATAATTATCATTCCTACGTATGCATGTATATTTTTCTTCATCAGGACAGTGAGAAAAACAACTATATGATAGTAGAAATATTTTAGATTACATACTTATATAGGTTTTGGATCGGGATTGTAGCATACTTATAACGCATTAGGCAACTATGGCACCGCAAGTAAGTTTAAATGGCCGGAAGTAGCCTTTTAATTTCTACAAGTGTATATATTTTTTCTTAGCTAATCTCAACATTCATTGTTAAGGTCTTGTGGATCATGAAGGCTGTAATTATTCCGCATACGTGTGTTCTCTAGATTCATTTAAAAGTACTGAAAAACTGCAGTTGAGCATTGAAGAGTCCTAAAATTACTTCGGAAACTTATAATTTATTGCTTCTAAAATTAATCCGGAACACTAAATTAAAACGTTTACAATCAGAATTTTGGAAATGTGATGGGAATTAAAATGAACTATTAACGCATTGACTGCGAGAGTAGCTGGCAGGACGTGTTACCGCTGCTATTGAACCCCGTCTATCATGTAACTGTGGCAATAATAAACATGGACACAACACCTGGATCAAAGCCATACGCTAATAGACATCTGCCTCTCGCTTTGGGTGGCAGTTCTATGCGGCGCGATTCATTGTGGATTTGTGTATAGAGTTTCATGCATTTGGCACCAAACAGAGCTTCAGAAACAGATTTTTGTATTGGTGTAATTTGAATTTGTATTGGAAAATTAAATTACGTAATTCATGGAAACAAAAATTAAAATAATGTTCCCAACACCACCATTTCCACCCTTATTTTTAAAAAATACAAATTTAAAATACTTTTTTAAATTAGTATATCAGATTTTTCTATAAAATAAAAATCACAATTGTCCCAGTAATAATTGCCCAAAACGGCAATCGTCAGTTTCTTATATAGAAAATAGCTTTTCCAATAAGAAGAGCTCCTCCTTCAATGAAGAATATTTTAGTATTTTAGAAGAAAGGATTGAACCTTCGTGATGTACAACGACTTAATAATTTGTTTTAAATATGGTTTGATAATGAAATTCAAATAAAATTTGAAAATAAATCCAATAGAAATTATTAGTTTGCGTTATATATATAAAATATAGATATTAATCTCCAACCATTTTTGTAAAATACCAAATTTATTATATTTTAGCCACCCATTAAAATTAGGATAACTTGAAAAATATCAATACTATTAGTTTTACAATAGTTTAAAAATGTACTGGTTATAATGCATCTATACCAATAATATTGAACGCAACGTACTGTATTTTCAACAATAAAAATAATATTTTTTAGTTCAGAGTCCTTATCTTTTTGCACTAATATTCTTAATAACAAGACATTTTGTGATGGAGGCACCATACCATTTTACTGGTATGAATCGCAACTTTTCTTTTAAGGCTATACACAAAGTAAAAATTACAAAATAACTAACGTTATTAATTTTTAAAATAATGCACAAAATGGCAAATTCATATTTTGATAAAATTAGGGAGTGTTTCACGGTATTTGACGTACTAACCACAAAGATAGTTTTAATACAAGAAAGTATGTATATAAAAATTGTATAATATTGTATGATTCGTTTACAAATCATGTATATTTTCCAGTTTGAACAAATAGTAAATGAGGTAGAAAATATATGAAGCCGAGCTAGCTTATGTATTACATACTGTAGAGTATCAGATAGAGCCATTGCACGTCGTCACGGGCTCAGACCCTGTATCACCAGAGTGATGGCGTTCTCTATACTTCCTCTTGCCTAGTTCACATTTATAAACGCAATGTAACGTGACAAGCTAGCCTTTGTGTTACGTACGGTATGAGTATCAGATAGTGCCATTACAAGTCATCACGAACTCATACTGTATATCATCAGAGTGATGGCGCGCTCTCTACTTCCTCTTGCCTAGTTTACATTTATAAACACAATGGGACGTGACGAGCTAGCCTCTGTGTTACGTACGGTATGAGTATCAGATAGTGCCATTACAAGTCATCACGAACTCATACTGTATATCATCAGAGTGATGGCGCGCTCTCTACTTCCTCTTGCCTAGTTTACATTTATAAACACAATGGGACGTGACGAGCTAGCCTCTGTGTTACGTACGGTATGAGTATCAGATAGTGCTATTACAAGTCGTCACGAACTCATACTGTATATCATCAGAGTGATGGCGCGCTCTCTACTTCCTCTTGCCTAGTTTACATTTATAAACACAATGGGACGTGACGAGCTAGCCTCTGTGTTACGTACGGTATGAGTATCAGATAGTGCCATTACAAGTCATCACGAACTCATACTGTATATCATCAGAGTGATGGCGCGCTCTCTACTTCCTCTTGCCTAGTTTACATTTATAAACACAATGGGACGTGACGAGCTGGCCTCTGTGTTACGTACGGTATGAGTATCAGATAGTGCCATTACAAGTCATCACGAACTCATACTGTATATCATCAGAGTGATGGCGCGCTCTCTACTTCCTCTTGCCTAGTTTACATTTATAAACACAATGGGACGTGACGAGCTGGCCTCTGTGTTACGTACGGTATGAGTATCAGATAGTGCCATTACAAGTCATCACGAACTCATACTGTATATCATCAGAGTGATGGCGCGCTCTCTACTTCCTCTTGCCTAGTTTACATTTATAAACACAATGGGACGTGACGAGCTAGCCTCTGTGTTACGTACGGTATGAGTATCAGATAGTGCTATTACAAGTCATCACGAACTCATACTGTATATCATCAGAGTGATGGCGCGCTCTCTACTTCCTCTTGCCTAGTTTACATTTATAAACACAATGGGACGTGACGAGCTAGCCTCTGTGTTACGTACGGTATGAGTATCAGATAGTGCTATTACAAGTCATCACGAACTCATACTGTATATCATCAGAGTGATGGCGCGCTCTCTACTTCCTCTTGCCTAGTTTACATTTATAAACACAATGGGACGTGACGAGCTAGCCTCTGTGTTACGTACGGTATGAGTATCAGATAGTGCCATTACAAGTCATCACGAGCTCATACTGTATATCATCAGAGTGATAGCGCGCTCTCTACTTCCTCTTGCCTAGTTTACATTTATAAAAAAATTGTGACGTGAAAACTCTTTCAGGGAGCAATAAAATATCATCACAAACTTTTACCATGACAGTAAAATTGACTTGTGTGTATAGAAGGATATTCAAGTGTCCAATAATATTTACTGCAATACATAATCATCAATTTGCTTCTAATAGCCTCTCAGAAGTATCTGAGTGGTCATCTGAGCATTCAATGGATTAATACGATTATTACTATATACAATACTATACAAACTTTGAAGATATTTGAACCTGATGATCAAGGAAAAATATACTATTTTGGCATTTACCATCTCCAATACTTGGCACAGTGCTAATAGCTTTCAATGGTCTTATTTTCAGCAATATCATCAAGGATTCTTTTTCAAGTAAAGAAAAACTACAAAAATCCCAAATTACAATAAGTTTTACCAGTATGAAACATCCAGGCATTTTCGTCGTGGAGTAATGCAAGCAACTATACTCTATACTCTTGCAAGGCCAACATATATAGATATGCGCCAGTTATACTTTGTCCCTACTTTCTTTCCAGTTTTTTTGCTTATTGTAAATAATTCTGAAGAAAGGGTTTGATCGTTTGAGACCAATAGGATTTGATGTTTGTTAAGGATAACCTTATAAATCAGAGCACTGTTCTCTACCAAATAAAACTAAATATCTTAAATTCTATGTTATTAAACTGGGATATAAGTTTGGCCCCATCAACTACACTGATTGTTCATAAATACGTAACTATTACAACTGTTAATTACATTAATACCTGTGGCTCAGTGTTGGTAATAAATCTGTAAAACTAATACACGTGTTAAAAATCAATTAATCAAGATACAAGACGAAGTCAATACAGAGCTTTGTTCATTATACTGAATACAAACAAAAATGTACCATTGTTAAAAATGGCAATTCATTTAATAAAGTGCTTTTATTAATTTTAAAACGTAATTATTCACCTTTGACATTGCTTTCAAATTAGTAGATGATGCGACTATTTATCATGTTTCATATGGCAAATACGAAATATCTTTTTACATAGGATTTAAAACTCATTAAAATAGTGAGTACGGTTTTCGTGTATTCCTTAAAGTAGTATTCACGTATTTATATAAATTATTAAAAATTACTGGTATTAATTGTTTAATTGATATATAAATCCCAAGTGTTCTTATTTATTTATGGAAACGTAGCATAGATTTTATATACTTATTTAAAATGTAAATTTTAGCGTATTTTATGAAAATATGATGGAATAGGCCTAGTTCTTCTCTCCATGCTCTGGTGTTTTAAAAATTAGAACAAGCCAGAAAATCCATTGGGAGAACGATATTAATTAAACAATATAAACGTATTTCCTCTTTTCCATGCATGCCACTGACTTGCCGAGATTCTGTTGCCAAATTTAGCTAGGTATGATTAAGGCGATTGTTTCCAGTGCAGTACTAAAATTTATGTCTTTGCTATACATTATATTTTATGTTGAAAAATATATTTAAAAATCTACCGAATTTTTCTGCGAACTTTATCGCGTAGTATTATTGTAATTATAAAAGAACTGGTAACATATCCCATTTATGGTTTTCAGGTCGTGTTAGTATTCAGTTTTCTTATAAATGTATTCAGCAAATTTCACAGCAATAGATAAAGGTAAAAATTCTCGCCAAACAGCATTCCAGAATTCCAAAGTTTTTAAATGGAAGGCTTCTCGTTGAACTTTTTCTAAAGAAAAGAAAACACAGTTTCAAGTAAAATTCAATACTACAGTTTGAGGGAATTGTTTAACAAGAAGTAGAACCGTATGAATAGATGTTAATAATTATTTTTTTTCATTAAATAACTGCAGTTTTTCACTAATGGATAATGTTGACCAATATAAAGCTGTTGGAGTGCTAATTGGGCTTCCTAGTCGTACGTTACTTCAGAACAGAATCCATCTGTGAATCGTTGAAATAAATTTGTTTAGTAAGTAAAAATAATAAATTTAATGTTACAAGAATAAAGTATTTAAAAATTTCATTTCGTTTCAAAGTTCGGTATTTGATCTCTTAATGCATTCAGAAAATATTAAGGTTACAATCTCTAATGGACTATGAATTCAGTCTTCTAATTGGTTGTTGTCTGTTTATTGTGAAATTGTTTTCAAAATAACCATTTCAAAAGCTTTTTTTCAACAGAGGCTTTGTTGCCAGTATAGTAGGACATTTGCCATTGTTATATGTGACAAGAAAGTAAGAGTGTAAAACCTAGGAGGTTTGAGTGTATAAGTATGAGTGTAAAACCCTAATACATTAGTGCCACTAAAATAGACATATACGACTAAATAGAATACAATAGAATAACTGTGTGAAGTCCAGCCACTAGATAATGAACCCAAGCGATGTCTTAGCACAAGAGCATAAAGCACAACAAGTACGTCACATCCGTACTTATGAAACGTAACACTAATAAAACAATAAATATCGGCATTTCCAGTGTTATCGCGGCGCGTTATCTCAAACAAAGACAACACGAAGAAGTATGCCGGGAGGGGGGGGGGGGGGGGGGGGTGGGGTAATGGCAGCTGTCTTCGGTCTTATTTCAGGTCCCTGACCTCAATGTTAAGGTGAGTTATTGAGTAGTAGTCCACTATCTCACTTATTACATTAGTAATGTATTGAGGATTTTACACCTGAAGAAGAGGCAAATGCAAATCACTGAAACGTTGTGGTATACTAGTTTTAACATCTATAACTTTGGCTCACGTCCGAAATCCTACTATTCTTTCAAACCATCCATCGGTAATAACAAATTTAATCAAAGAATATGCTTTCTGTGTTTTTTATCTTTGTAATGAAATATTTTATACAGAGAAGCTAGGAATAATGTGTTATGAATAAAGTAAGGAATATAGGTTGAATAAAACGTAAAATTGACCGAGTATGCTACTCAGAAACAAAATGTATAGCTCTGAAAATTCTCCAGTTATTTATATATAGCAGGGAGTACAAAATTTTCAGTCTGCCCTTTCTTCAAATTCGTGTTTAAAAGTAGATAATCATATCTAAGGTTACTAGACATCCAATCACCTCCAGAGCAGAGGGGCTTCTGCTGCTTAATGGGAGTGTGTCAACTATGGAGTTTATCACCTTCTCAAACCACACCAAAATCCAGACTCTCAAGCATATTCGACAAATTTAAACTGTACATCCTTCATTACTCTTTTATTCCAAGATTTATTTGTCCTCATTCCGAGCATTTACTGAATAAAATGTTCATTTCCAATCAATAAAATTTAAAAATGAATATGGAAGCTTGTACACGCTGGTACGAGTTAGTACACGTAATGGATTCTATCTAATAAATGCATGAAAAGTATTAACCGGTTGTGCTTACCCGAATGAACAATAATTATGAAGTTAAAATACCTCCAACCCTGAATTAAGAGGGTTGGGATTACCCTACATTTATATTCAACAGGCTGGCCTATATTATCAGTACACATTGGCTTTGGAGAGAGCATGGACGTTCAGCAGTACGCGTGCTTCGGAAATTAAAATGACGGTTTATAGGCTTATTGATTGCGAGAGTAATTAGAGGAGTGTGTTACCACAGTCATCATGCCCAGTCTATCACTTAGCTGCTACAATAACAAACACTGACATAACACCTGCATCAAAGCCCTCCTCTAGTAGACAGTACTTGCTCTCCATTAAATACAAGTTCTACACTGTTCACACGCCTGTATTGCTACATCCATTTTGTAAATTAAGGGGATTCCCTACTGAAACTAGTGATTTTCATTAAAACATGTTTAATGATTATAATATGTATATATTTGGGTTCCTTTGGTCCTAGAATAATGATTGCCACCGTTATATTTTAAAAATATACATATATTTACCTCCTTTTTGGAATTTTTGAGTTGTTTTTTTAGAAAAATACATGGGATTTTGAATGTCTTATAACTTTGTAACTAATGAACCAATATTATTGTTTATTGTCTCATTTTTAAGAACATGACAAGTACTAAGTTTTCGTACATGCTCAAGTTTATTTTTCAAATAGTTTTAAATTTATGGCTTGACAATATAATTTTAAAACATTTTTATAAATAGTATTTTTAATTATTTTTTATTTAAACTTTTGTTTAACATATAATAATATCCATGCACTAAATAATATGTAGTAAAAGTTTCACTGCTTTAGCTTTAATAGCTAAAAAGTTATAAGAACTTTTGTGTGAAAAATATAAACATTTTAAATCTGCGGGAATCAGCGTTTGAAGTTTACACAAGCTATTTAGTAGCTATAGATGAAAGTAACTTACCATACTGGTACTTGTAGTCGGTGAATGGTATATTTATATATTGAAGACATATGTAGGCCTAATAAACCACTAACAAGAAAGAAAAGGCTATATTTGCTATATTATTACTAAAAAAAGGATTGCTAGAGTCTGGTTCTGACACTGGCTGACTAGACCAAAAGTAGGTGTGCGTGCTCCTCTTCAAATATTTTTTCACATTGATGAAAAGTTATATTATAGTAAATGTTATGTTTTTATGGTTTCTTATAAGCCATAGAATTGAAATAAATATAAAAGTTAATTTCAATTGTTTTTGTAAAAATTGGTAATTTTTCAGTAGGGAATCCCCTTAAGATCTTAACCATATACAGACGAACATTATTTTGAAGGACCTCTATTGAGTAACTTACTTGCTAAGTATTAATCGATGTCAACATTGACGAGTACCATTATAACATACTATATTATAAAATTATTATATAGTATACATACGTATATGTTATATAGTACTATAGGTAGTATATTATGGTCAATTGGTTATATTCCAAATATTTGTGAAGTGGAATAAATATTTATTTTGAAAGATCAATAACTATATTTTATGCTAATATACATGATAACTATTATTATTATTAAGAGTTAGTGATTCAGTAATCACCATTAGAAATTACAGCAATAACTAAACAAATTTATTCCGCAAAAGAATAAACGATGTCCGAAACAGATGGCTGGATCGTGTTAGGAAAGGACGTGAAATTGGTTTTATTTATGCTTGCCTACTATATATTTTTTTCAATCTTCCAACTTAATATGGCGCGTTTCCCCTGATTTTAATAATCAGTAAAATCTAGCCTTAGAGTTTAAACATACTTATCTTGAATCGTGTGAATATAACTCGCTAAAAATCTTTAAATATAATTTCTGCATTGAGTTACTGTGTTATTTACGTCTTGGATGTAGTTATGTGGACATCTGAGATACTTGTAAATAAGTATAATTTTTCCAATATTTATTTCTTTATTGCAAGGCCATTTGGAATTAATTTAAAATAATACATTTAACGAACTTTGACTGCCCATTCACACGTAACGCCTAAACGCACTAAATGTAATAGCAAAATAAAAGTTTTCTGCTCATATGGCAGAATATATTTTACAGTGTATTGTTATGCTTTATATATTGCAGTTTATATTACGACGTAGAATAGTAATAAATCTGACATCTTCATTGTAGACAAAAGATTTGTCAACATGCCAAGACAATCATGCAACGTAATAGTCTTTGCTTCATTTCTGACCTTTCGTTCTTCTTCCATTTTTAAACATCCATTAAAAGTTTTACATTTTGAAATAGTAACTGGTTACGATTCTATTATCGTGTAATGAAAATGTAAGATTTGTAAAATGTCAGGATAGAACCTATTGAATTTATTATAACTAACACCGATTGAATGTAATTTTAATGAAACTGTTAAAAATAATACGTGTGATTTGTATTAGAAATTTTGTGATAATGCAGATTTAACAAGTGTCTACGAAGCAGGCATGATAGCTCTATAATTTAATATATTTATTATTATAGATTTTTAAGTTAGATATGGATTAAAATTATACGGTTTATTTATGAAATCTCGTGTAAACTTAATGCCTGATATCATTAATAGCTTTACATATAGACTATTAAATTTGCTTGATAACCAGTTTTTTATGTAGATTTTTTTAATCTGCTTATTGAAATCTCCTTCATGACGTACTTTCCAAGACCATTTTCCACTATCGTCAAATATGACCACCAGAATAAAAAACTGCCATAATTTGCAATTTTCAATTAAACATAGCTTGTAAACACGATAACGGTCGTAATGTTTTTAACATATCCAGACTAAATAAAAATACAAATTCTGTACTTGCTTGGATAAGTTCGTTGAATCAGTCTTAACTAATACAATTTTTCAAGATGGCAGTCATTCGCATTTGAGAAAACATTTTGATTTAACTAATTACCAAAATAAACTCGAAAAAATAATTAAAAAATATTAAAAATCACTTTTATTCATGAACTTTTTTCTATATCTCCCAAGGTTTCAAGAAAGCGATCATTCAAAAGTTTGAAGAGGAATAGTTATATACATTTTATTATACATTGTAGCTAAAAAATAGTGTTTTAGAATTATCAATCCATTTACAATACTTTCTTACTTATCTTTTTGACTATATTGTATATTATAAATTCGTTTACTAATATTTGTATCACTTTGTATTAATAATATTTTTTTTATATCCGGATTTCCCAATTTTAAGTATATACATTTTGATAATAACTGTGAACACGATTACTGCCATATTTCTTAAGATATTACGACTGTATTTAGTAAAAAGGCAGTACTTCCGCATATCATAGATAAGTACGTTAGTCAGTCTCAACTAGAAAACGTTAAAGATTTCAAAATGGTGGGATCCCTTCTCGGTGGGAAGAATCCCAAAACAAATAATGAAGTTATGAATTTTGACCTCTATAACTAAATTTAGATGTTCGAACCATTGCAATGCGTGTTCCATATTATTAAGGATATAAAATAATAGGATATAGAACCAGTTGAATTTACTGTATGTATACCATATAACTATAACTATATAACAAAACGTTCTAAATTGTGTGTAATGAAAATGTAAGATTTGTAAAATGTCAGGATAGAACCTATTGAATTTACTGTATGTATACCATATAACTATAACTATATAACAAAACGTTCTAAATTGTGTGTAATGAAAATGTAAGATTTGTAAAATGTCAGGATAGAACCTATTGAATTTACTGTATGTATACCATATAACTATAACTATATAACAAAACGTTCTAAATTGTTTGTAATGAAAATGTAAGATTTGTAAAATGTCAGGATAGAACCTATTGAATTTACTGTATGTATACCATATAACTATAACTATATAACAAAACGTTCTAAATTGTGTGTACACCGATAGAATGTAATTTAAATGAGAACAGATAATGGTGTGTTTGCGATAATGTAGATGTAAAACAGTCGTCTGGCGCAGTGTACTTTAATATTACATCAGGTGCCATCGTTGTGACCCCTCCAGCCAGGCTCGACTATACGCTGCCATGTGAAGAATCTTCGGAACTGCACACGCTTTTAAGAAAAATACAAATCCGTTTTAATATTATTATGTATACTTAACCTATAGTGAATATTATTAATGACCGAACTTTGTTTACTGTAAATGTGTTTAAAACATGTAATTACTTATATAGATAGTATTGCTCTATAAGCATACATTTTGAACGATCAGATAGATATAGTACATACATTTTTAAAAGGTATAAATTTTTAAGAATAAATACTTCTTACTATATATCACGGAATATAAAATTTGAAGGAGTCCATTGATAATTTCACATTAAAACAACTTTCATATTACATATTAAAATGTTTACATTGCAAAAGATATCAAGCTCGTAACGAATAAATTAACTAAACAAAAACTAATAAACAATAATTTTGCTTATAACTCCTTATAACTATAATAATGTCTTATAACTCTGCTCCTGACCTAAAACTATCTTATCTAGTTTTATACTTATATGAGTTTGATTGTATGAAATATATTAAATAATAAATAAGTCTATCATTAATAATCGTCTTTTGGCAAGAATTCCATTACATCAATTAACCACTAATTTAAATGTAAAATCTATTTTATATCCTTAATAATATGGAAAACGTGTTGCAATGGTTAAAACATCTAAATTTAGTTATAGAGGTCAAAAATTTAGAGATAACTTCATTTTTTGTTTTGGGATTCTTCCCACCGAGTCCATGGAATGGACTCCCCATTTTGAAATCTTTAACGTTTTCTAGTTGAGACTGACTAACGTACTTATCTATGATATGCGGAAGTACTGCCTTTTTACTAAATACAGTCGTAATATCTTAAGAAATATGGCAGTAATCGTGTTCACAGTTATTATCAAAATGTATATACTTAAAATTGGGAAATCCGGATATAAAAAAATATTATTAATACAAAGTGATACAATATTAGTAAACGAATTTATAATATACAATATAATCAAAAACATAAGTAAGAAAGTATTGTAAATGGCTTGATAATTCTAAAACACTATTTTTTTAACTACAATGTGTAATAAAATGTATATAACTATTCCTCTTCAAACTTTTGAATGATCGCTTTCTTGAAACCTTGGGAGATATAGAAAAAGTTCAAGAATGAAAGTGATTTTTAATTGTATAATATATATTTTTAAAGTATTGTTTCGAGTTTATTTTGGTAATTAGTTAAATCAAAATGTTTTCTCAAATGCGAATGACTGCCGTCTTGAAAAATTTTATTAGTTAAGACTGATTAAACAAACTCATCCAAGCAAGTACAGAATTTGTATTGTTATTTAGTCTGGATATGTTAAAAATTACGACCGTTATCGTGTTTGCAAGCTTATGTTTAATTGAAAATTGCAAATTATGGCAGTTTTTTATTCTGGTGGTCATATTTGACGATAATGGAAAAATATCTTGGAAAGTACGTCATGAGGGCGATTTCAATAAGCAGATTAAAAAAAATCTACATATAAAACTGGTTATCAAGCAAATGTAATAGTCTATATGTAAAGCTATTAATGATATCAGGCATTAAGTTTACATGAGATTTCATAAATAAACCATATAATTTTAATCCGTATCTAATTTAAAACTCTATTATAATAAATATATTAAAACTATAGAGCTATCATGCCTGCTTCTTAGACACTTGTTACATCTGCATTATCACAAATTTCTAATACAAATCACACGTATTACGTATTTTTAACAGTCTCATTAAAATTACATTCAATCGGTGTTAGTTATAATAAATTCAATAGTTTAATCCGGATATTTTACATATCTTACATTTTCATTAAACAATAATATATGAAATAGAATTGTAACCGATTACTAATTAAACATGTAAAACTTGTAATGGATGTTTAGCAATGGAAGAAGAACGAAAGGTCAGAAATGAAGCAAACTAGACTATTACGTTGCATGATTGTCTTGTCAAGAAGACAAATCTTTTGTCTACAATGAAGACGTCAGATTTATTACTATTCTGCGTCGTAATATAACTTTTAATATAGCAATACATTGTAAAATATATTGTAACAAATAAGAAATCGATGAGCGGAAAATTCTTATTTTGTTATTACATTTAGTGCGTTTAGGCGTTACTTGTACAGGGGCAGACAAAGTTCGTTATATGTATTATTTTTAATATTAACTTACTAAATTACTATAATTACTTCAACCAAAAACAAACTGAGGTATAATTTGACGTCTAAACACTCAGGAATAAACAAAAGTCTTCACATAACTATGTTCAAAACGTAAATAAAGTATTAAAACAAGTCAGAAATTATATTTATTTAGTTCTATTATTACGATTCAATATAAGTACGTCTAAATTCGAAGGCCAGTTATTACTGATTATTACAAATCAGGGGTATCGGATATATGATCTCTTTGTTAAAATCCTTTACTGTAGAGTGCGGATTTTTAACTAGATAAATGTATAGAATTAGTTGTTTTAAACACTGCTATGTGTTGTCTTGTAATATCTAAATGTTGAAGATATCAAGTCCTGAGGTGAGAAGCAGAACTGTGAGTGTGACGCAAGTGTTGGAAGGCAGGATTCTAGTTTGCTGGTATCAATGTTTTAGCAAGTAACATCGTCACTTCTCCCTCAAGGGCCATCCGACTTGACCTCTTCTTGTTGATAAACTTGCTAATCTCACCGAATTAACTGATTACTCGCTTCATCACCTAGGCTTGAAGTATCGACTAAGTACCTTATCAATTTACTTAACATCCATCATTCTATGCAAATATACATAATTATTTATTTCATTAAATAAATCATTAAAAAATAAAAAAAAGATCTGCTGACGGAAATCATATAATGTTATATAACTATGTATACATGTCAGTAATGAGTAATTTAATGGATGTAAAATGTGATAAAACTTGAGAAACTACGGTATTTTAGGTTTTATAAGTAAATGAGACAATAGACCAATTATGACGTAGTACTATGAACCCAAATAAATGATATACATAAGTAATCAGATAGAATGGTTCTTCGATTTGTGAGTCTGTCTTTCACAAAGGATGTTCATTTAACACCCATGTCAGAGTGTAGGTCACCAAGTAAAATGTTTCCTCTGTACAACTAGAGCGTAAGTGCATAAAGGAAAGAAAATGTAGGACGTACACCATAGTATATGTCACCAGATATAATGGTTCCTCAGTATTTGAGTAATTTACACAGAGATATATAATGTATGCAGTGTTTCAGAATATAGATTACTAGGTAGAATGTTCCTTATTGTGTTCGTAGGTCGTTTCCATAGAAAAGCAAAATGTAAAATGATATACTGCATACATTATATATATATATATATATATATTTATATATATATATATATATATATATATATAATGTATGCAGTATTTCAGAATATAGATTACTAGGTAGAATTTTTTCCATATTGTGTTCGTAGGTCGTTTCCATAGAAAAGCAAAATGTAAAATGGTAATAAACATATATAGTTATTCAGAATTTTAATCATATTTTAAGTTGTTGTATATATATATTATTCTTATTTAAAATCATTATTTAAAACCGTTACAAAATAAATGCAGATGTCATAAAAGAGAGAAAATTTATTTTTTATTTCTTACAGTATAAAACTAAAAATCTTTATCAATATTTTTATTGAATGGATTATAAGCATGCTTACATAATGAATATACCTATTTTTAAAAGCTAGATTTCCTTAATAGAATTAAATATTTAGTTATTTAATATATTTTTGTATTTTTAACTCATGCAGTTCTTCATAATTAGACTTTAAACTTTAAAAATAAAGCATATTATAGATGCTGAAAAAACGAGTAAAAGTTGCTCCATTTAACTTTTACATTTTACATTAGTTATTGAATTTCCGGACACTGCATCCTGAACAAGTTACTGTTCAGTAATGATTAACTATGGTACGTTAAGAGCTAAATATAAATATAAAGTAGTCATGTAATTCATAAAAGTATGGAGCTAATATCTAAAGCAGCTGAAACGTAATCTTCTGCAGACGAGCTGGCAAGTGAGGCAAGCCTCTACACAGAGAGGATTCAATTAACGTGTGTTAAATATTTAACACTGTAAATGATCTTTGCACATTCACAGCCACCTCAATTATCCGACAGGAAACCTTTTACAGTGTTATTTCTGGTTTGCTTTCGGTCAGTGGTATAGATACTTTAGTTATATTACTATAAATTTATGGTTTTTTTTTCATTAAATTTTGGGATTTATATTAGAGTCATGTCAGGATATATTGCTGTTCACATAACGCATTAGTATTAAATTTTAGACAATAGTCCGTTTTAATTTAAATAAAGTACTAATTGTGTGCAAAATTAATATAAAGAATGAAAAAAAAAAAACTCTACATACAATTCCAAGCAAAACTCTATTTCGTGTAATATTCACAAAACGCCTATATATGCTTCGAACATTTTAATATTATAGTTTTATTGGGTTAATTTTCAAAGCGAAACAACAATTACATATTTTTAAGCTCCAATGAAATTAAAACAAACAAATAAATATATCATTAATCTAAACTAAGAAGCTATTAATTTATATAAAACTTTCAAAACTGTTCTTGTATATGACATGTCCTGTCCATTAATTTACATAATTGGCTGAGAGTTAGCGAAGCCTATTATTCCGATAGCTGAAAAACTTTCTGTCCTTTCTCACGGTGCCTTGGAAATGAACTGGCCTAAAGATTGTGCATGAGGCTTTACTTCTATATGAGGAACACTGAGCTCGATAATGGTGCATGCCATTCCATAGGGTTTGGTTGAGCGTTAGCGAATATTTTAACTTTGCTCTTATGAGTAACCATGATGGTAATCGGAACATAGAAGAATAAATAAATTTGTAACCAAAATAAATACATACGTAAGAGATTCAAGCATGTTTAATATTAACACACGTAGCCCAACATCTACAGCATTTTATTGTGATTTGGTGTGAGGCCTTTTATTATTCAGACTACTAAAACCAATTTAAGAAACAAAAATTTGAATGCATCATTTAAAAAATTAAATATGTCGAAAAGATTCCATGTGTAAAATTTAAATTTAGCATGAGTCTTGAAGAATGAGTTATATGATGCGCAATGTTTGCGTCAACTTCTTTTTTTATATTATGTATTTCCTTCTGTCCATATGTTTGCATGACATCTCGAAAATAAATTGAGCTATGGATTAAAAGTTTTGCAAGCAACCCCAGCGAATCCTGTTATGTCACGTGGTATGGTAATATAATACCTTCTAATTATAACTGTCTGTGAATTAGTTTTTGTTGCTTGCATAAAAGAATAGGAATTGCAATATACTTAAATTTAAATTAAATATTCAAACAAAACAATAAATAAAACAAGTTTAAACGTAAAGTGTAAAAATTTAATTTGTTCCGGAATTAATTGTAACAAAACTAAACAAATCTTGTAAGTAATAAATACACAGAAGGGAGAACAAATGTGGGCATGTAAAATCTCTCACAATGTTTTGACATTATTTTTGAAATTTGGAACTGTTACTGTAAAAAAAGTACATGTATTTTGTATGAACTGGCAATATTTTAAAGACAAATAAACAACATGTTTTCAATGGCTGAGTTTATCTGAAGAGCAATCTTAGTAATTCCATTAGTGATACTCTCTTGTACACGTCATATTGACCGGCCTGGAAGCATACTAATAAGATTGGTTACCCCATATGTAGTACCTCTCTTGTCAGTTGGTTATAGAAATATTAGCTATTAAGATACATCAAGCAATCTTAGTAATTCCATTAGTGATACTCTCTTGTACACGTCATATTGACCGGCCTGGAAGCATACTAACAAGATTGGTTACCCCATATGAAGTACCTCTCTCGTCAGTTGGTTATAGAAAGATTAGCTATTAAGATACATCAAGCAATCATAGTAATTCCATTAGTGATACTCTCTTGTACACGTCATATTGACCGGCCTGGAAGCATACTAACAAGATTGGTTACCCCATATGTAGTACCTCTCTTGTCAGTTGGTTATAGAAAGATTAGCTATTAAGATACATCAAGCAATCTTAGTAATTCCATTAGTGATACTCTCTTGTACACGTCATATTGACCGGCCTGGAAGCATACTAATAAGATTAGTTACCCCATATGTAGTACCTCTCTTGTCAGTTGGTTATAGAAAGATTAGCTATTAAGATACATCAAGCAACCATAGTAATTCCATTAGTGATACTCTCTTGTACACGTCATATTGACCGGCCTGGCCTGGAAGCATACTAATAAGATTGGTTACCCCATATGTAGTACCTCTCTTGTCAGTTGGTTATAGAAAGATTAGCTATTAAGATACATCATGGAACAGATTTCCACTTATGAGAGGTCTAAGAATGGACTCTCAAGGAGTTATATTTTATGATGAGGGAGAAAATCTTTAATTTGTCTAACTTTGGTGTATATAAATTTAACCATAGAAGATAAGTTATTTAAATTGGACTTCCATTCCTTGTCATGTAACAAAAGGGCGGCAGTAAGATAAGTACGACTGCGATATACAACGTAGATAACATAAAAATATCTGGCCTTCTAACGTTGCCGAAGGGTTCCAGGTTGTCAAACGAAATATTTGAGTTGAATTTTCAAAACATAATACAGCGAACAACAAAACAAAGTCATATAACAATAAGTTGATTACATCTTTTTAAGGTCAGGCGTAATTTAATGGTGGAAAACGATCCTGAAATTAATTATCACCAAACTAAAAAAGTTCGATTAGCGTAGGAAATGAATGTAACTTTCTTTATTTTAACGACTTATTTGGTATTTGACGATTTGATGACTAATTTAACAGTGGTAAAGAGTTTCCCAAACTAATTATCATCACAATAAAAAGTTAGATTGACGACAGGAAGGAATGTAACTATATTTAATTTCATAGTAAAGTATTAATCAGAAGGTAAATCATGTACATTTTTCAGGCAAAGCGTGAAAACCTTACACGTAAATACTACACATTAATACCTCCTTTTTATGCAAATCTCTGACATTTCGTCATATTAGGAGATGATCTACAAGGAGTCAGGAGAAATTGAATTGAATATTGATATTTCTATAAAACCGTAAATCATATTTTTAATTTTCACAGTGAAGTGAGCGATTTAAACTTTCCTATAGATTAAGTCGGTTTTGAAATAATAATTGTGGCAAGATAAAACGGACACCCTGTATATAGCAAACTCTCACAATACAATCTGCCGTGATTTTATCAACAGAGTTTAAATGTAAATAAATTACAGCCAAACTTCCAGGAAGCTCTGGTAATGTTTGAGAAATGAGCCTTCGCATTCAAGAAGAGTGTGTAACAAGTAAGGATCATTTACAACATAAAATATTCACAGTTTCTAATTGCAAGAACGCTGGGAAGAGCGCCTCTTCAACCCTGATGTTCTGTAGGTGGATTCCCTCACGCTGTGTTTGGCTTCACTTTAAGCCATTGTCTGAGCTTCGCGTTTCCGTGGACGGAATCAGACTGAAAACAATTTATTTCCATAGATGATCTTTACGGAAATATATTTCCATCTAAACAGTTCAAATCAACAGAAGGCGTTATATATCCACCTTGTATAATCTGTATCTTAACACGCTAAAGTAAACTTTTGTTGTTAAGGGTATTATTTACGTTATTTTCAAATCGAATAAAATAAATTGACAAAATAAGATTGGTAAATAGGCCTGTAATTGTATCAATTTATCAAACGCTTTGAGAATTTATTTATATTTTTACTACATGAATATTTAAATTGTGTCACACTCTTAATTAAACGGGACTGTTTTGTTTTGTTTTTTTCATAAAATTTTATTGTTTTAAAGCGTATTAAATAAATCTGGATATCTAGGTTGGAAGACTTTATGGTATGGGACCTAATTAAAACCACATCAAGAGAGAAAACAAACACAACCTATATAATGTTAAATCAACAATGCAGTGTTTTGTGCAGTGTTTACGAATTACTGTACAGAAACTAATTACTGTTAGAATTGTGTGGTTTTTTTACTCCGCCTATATTTTCATCGCTAATGTATTAATCTAAGAGCTTTAAGAGTACGTGTTCTTTATATCACACAATGCTGTACTCTATTAAGTCGTACCTTGAACTAATATTTTATTTTTTAATCTTGATCTTAGATTCCAGTAATAGGTGTACTTAGCAGTTCTTATATACCAGAATGTGTATTTAGAAACACTTTTCTCTGTGCATAAAAGATGCCATATGAATTACAATTTAATATCGATTAAGATTTTAATCAATAAAACTTCATTGTTTTACTGTCTCTAACTGGAAACCTGTAAAACAAGGAGTTATCAAATATTAGTAAAATAACGTTTGCTACACGAAGCAGAAGCTTTTCAATGTCCATCTCGCAGGATGAAATGCAGCCAAGTTGAAATTCCAAGAGCTTTTAAATATTACAGCCACCTAGATTACTCGGGGAGGCAGGTAGGAAACACAGGGGTAAAGAAACAAGTGGTTTTCTAACTGTTGCGGAGTCAGATATACCGCGATACATTCATTATGTAGGCCTGTTAATTTTGCTTCCCTTCGCCAGTAATTTGGCCTCCCCGCAGCGCAAATAATAGCGCTTTTTAACGTGAATACAGATTTTTGATTATTGTAAATGTGCAATAAACTATTTTAAACAGCACAATTTTAGTGTAGTGAATATTGAACAATATTTTTATATTACTTTTCACACCAAAATTTAATTAGTTAAATGTTTATAGTATACTGCGTTCAATAATATTAGTAAAAACATACAGTTAAATAAGTTGTTAAAAAAGTGGTCTTCATGATTTGAAAATATTTGATTGTGAAAAATATTCATAATTAGAAAACGTGTGAAAGCAATAAAAATATTTACTAGGGAATACTGATTAATTTAAATACGTATATGTAAAAATAATAATATGTGTAAATAAAACAAACAAAAAGTTGGGAATTTTTAGTATCTAAGCAATGAAGTACACAATAATGTGTGTTGTTTAAAAAAAACGCATAAACAGTCCAAAAAGTAGTTGGGTGCGTACTAACAATGAGTTTAAAAAGAGGTGTCTCCCTTAGTTCTACGACATAAGGCGTAAAAGTATTTAAATTGTTCTTAGAGGACAAACAACTCAAGATGTTTGCCTGTGCAGTCGGCTATTAATGCCCTGTTACTGAACTTATAGATCATGATTGTCTCTCAATATGGATACATATAATGATTGTTATTATCTTAGGACGAATTAAAAAATAAAATATTTATTTACAATTTTCCATTGTCAGGTAGACAATCAGTTATTGTCAAAATAAAAACAGTATTTTACTGTAAGGAGTTAGAAAGAACACAAAGACTTTATTAAGTAGCATAAAGAGAATTTAAGGCTTCGTGCAGGGTACGGAAAAAGAAATTAACAGGACTCGGTTACAATGGAAGGTTTCTAAAATCGACATTTAGCGCAGTTGTTCCATCAACACGGGTTCCTTTTGAGCCAGTAATAATCCAAGCTTTTGTAACGAAAATTAGTTTTTTAATTTTTATAGTAAACATAATAACATGTTGATAAAATGAGTGTAATTTATCTTATTAATAGCCAGTTTAGGATATATTTAATAAGGGAAAATACTGAAGTGGCAGGTCCGAAATTGTAGCCCTTTAATTATTATTCCTACAATGTAATTCTTGAATGCATTACGTCATATAACGATGTTGGCGGGAATTTAAAAAACATGCACACACACACACACACACACACACACACACACATATATTTATATATTTGAATTATTGTTAATTCGGTTAGTAAGATTATTATATACTGTATTACAAGTTATATTTAATAAAATATAGTAGCCTTGAAATAATAAATCAAAGGTAGCATATTAACATCAATATACGTATAACAAAAATTAAATAAATAAATAAAAACAGTAAACGTCCTCTTCCATATATTAATGAATATTGTCTTAGCTCGTACTCTGAAAGCTCTCGGGTTACGTCCCAGGGAGGTCCAATCTATAGCAGTCAAGGTATATACTCGTAATATACGTCACAGCTGCCATAGCTGGAGATGCGGTTTAGAATAGTAAAAATAAATCAAACATAAACAGTAAACACATAAACAAATTAGTACACGTTACATTATAGTATGTAGTTTAGTTGGTGGAATATTCATACAATTTTTGTGGACTTTATAAATTTAAAGCGTATTGAATTGACCACTTCTTTTGGCGAGCTATGAATGTTTTGACGAGGAAAAATGTTTTATATATATTTTGTATTGTCCAAACCAATACTATAAGCTTGTGTCAATAATACATTTTTCTTTTCTATGTAGTATAAAATTTCAATAAAAAGCCTATTTTTGATTTTTTCACATTAATTTACTTAAAAGAATATTGTACTACAGTAATACAGTTTGTTTTATGGGAATTTTTAATTTTTTAAAAGTTTGCTCGTTTTAACGTATAAATCCATTAATAAAAATGAATTAACAAAGAAAAAATTGCTTTAATATTTTGGTTGAAAAATTATAAATTTTTTGGAGATTTTGATCCTTTTTGCGATCTTTAATTCGGAATTCCGATTACTACAGAATGTGTCTCTAAGAAACCAACAGTTTTCCGAAAGGGTCGATTTATGTCTACCGAGTACCAAAAGGTTTGCTATATGAAGCCAAGATAGTAATGAGTTGATTTCTAAACCCTAAAGATAATTTAAATGAAATAATATGAAGAGACAATTGATAAACAGTTTTTGGTACGATGGTGTATTTAGTTTACTTCAATTTATATGCATAACTTTAAAAGCTAGTCCAAGAGATAACTATAATTATTACGTTTTAATGAACGCAATTTTTAGTTCATAGTTATTATTAATAATTTTGTGAATAAAAAAATGGGAAACTCAAAAACTATTTGAAAATTACTAAAATAATATTTTACTTACAATATGAAAGATGGTGACACAAAAATTTACTCCCACAATGACTGTACAGTTGCACTTAATAGCTCAGATAAAAATTCTAATGTTATATAAATAATGTTGTAAATATAACACAACATTGATACGTATATAGCAAATACCGGGTTGTCTATGTTCTTCATGTATCTATGTAAATTTTCATGCAAACGGTATTAATCTGCGATAAAACCCATGAAGTACACTAATACACTAATGAGCATTCAAATTGGAATACCGAAATTGAAACGGCATATCTGATTTTCCTAAAATACGAAACTCTGAAAGCTGGAAACACCTCAGCTGCTGAGCTTCCAAACCCCCAGGCACTCGCATAATACGTTCGCTTATTGTATCAAAAACCTTGTTGCACCAACACTCGCGATACAGTGATTTGCCACTGAACACATGGAGCTGCCAATGTTTAGCATTCTGTAATTGCATCAGTTGAATGAGAGACTGGTTAATTAAATGGTTTATTTAGGATACGGTTTGAACAGAATCAGCAATGAAGTAGTGATTGAAATCAGCAGCAATAACGGTAAATTAGCCAATCTGATAGCACCTGATACGGTCTAAAGGTGCTATTGAAAGATGTAAATATATATTGATCTGCGATAAGGTTTAAATATTTGAGAAAATTGTGAGGGAAAATATTAATGTGATGTTGAGCTGGCCCCAGCGTACATTTAAGCCAATCAATCTGGCCCGGAGAGTGCTGGTCGTAATCTTTGTGATAATTGGAAATCGTGAGAGCTGAGGTATGAATGGGCTTGGTAACGGTGCCGGTCTTAGCTGCCAGCATCAGGAACCAATTAAAGGTATACGAATATGTTGGATTTTCAAGGACTAGCTGTCACTTTCCACGTACGGCATCCATTTTAAATTATTCTTAAGCGTGTCCTACTGATTTATTAAATAGATGATATGTTTTTAATAAAATGCTTTTCTATAAAACTATTTTTCAAAGATATTGACACGTATGCAAACTAATTGAAATGAATTCCCAGAATGTTACGTATCAAGTATTGGCTATCCAGGCTTGCTGCACTAATCTGAAGCAACACTTTATTTCCAGCGTCTGCTTTTAGTGATTATTAATTGAGATTAAGTCCGCAAAGACCCCCTATTTCAGTTTACCAGTTAAAATTCATCTAAGTTGAAAAGTATTCGAACAGAAAATATGGTTGTAGATTTTAAATTTCTGTAACTGTTTTAAGAGACGCAAAAAAATAAGGTAAACTGCAATTTAAACGATTTCCAAAACAAATGGTTGTGAATAAATATCTAATAAAATTTTGCTATGCAAATCAGATTGTAGTAGGACATCTAATACTAATAAAATATTAAAACTAAATTAACCCTTAATAAAAACTTTAAGTCAACAAAATACTGATTTCTCCATTAAAAAGGTTTTAACAAACATTTTTGTCTCTTAAAGTTTTTATTTAAACCCACTCGTTTTTATAGAGTTTAAATTAAAAATTAAACTAATTAAAAGAAAATGAAAATGATCTTACTTTAAAATTAAAAAAAAATTAAAATTGTTTCTCTTACAGGGAATCATATGTTTTCTTTTAATCATTACTAGCAGTTACCCGTGGTTTCGTGCACTCTATTTTGTAGGTTTTGCGTTTCTATGAGCACTTTAGGTTCGAGTGAATCATATTTCAGAGGCAAATGTTGGGTTTGCTTTTTTGCCACGATTAAGAAGATATGTTAGAAAGTGGATAATTATGGACATTATAATTTACATTGGTCTTAGTACTTTTTGTGTTCCATAGTTGATTTTATATTGTTTCCCGATAAAGAATATGTACATAGTAACACACAAAAAGAATCTTTTTCAAGACTCTATAAAATAAATACGAAAAAATTAAAACCCCAAAAAAATAATAAATTTAGAACAAGCATGTCAAATTGTCACAAAATAAAAATTTCCTTACGGATTGAATCTTCGATAATGAATTTAAACCATCTGACACTTATTAAATCTTTAAAACCACAGTTTGAACATCTTTTTTAAAATTTAAAAAATATTATATATATACTGAGATATTTCTGGTGCTCAGAGTTTACTCTGTTGGTCTGATCAAGAAGATACATACATAAGCAAGTCTGAGAAGCCTACCTCTGTCAAAAGATAACTGAGATGGGTTTTATAACGGTCTTTACATTTGTAGTAAGAGGTAGATATTACCTTTGAATTTGATATCTGCATTATAGTACTGAACAAGTGATGCATAATTAATATTAGCTAAACCGTACAGTTAAAAGTACATTTTACAAAACCCTTAAAGTTAATTATTTACAAATAGTGTTAATTAAAACTATTTAAACTTATGATTGTGTTGTCATACAAAAATGATACTCACAACAGTTAAATAAATTTAAGAGGCTTTATCACTGAATAGCATTTATTTGCTCTAATGCATTTCTTATGGTATTTTAATAAGATAAGGTACTGAGAGAAAGGATATGGGAGAGTATGAGAAAGAGAGGATTGCGTGAGGGAATAGTAGAAAGAATAAAGAACCTGTACGGCATATGTAAAAACAGGGTAAGAATTGAAGAAAAATATACAGATACTTTTAAAACAGAGAGAGGAGTAAGGCAGGGAAGCATATTGTCACCTTTCCTTTTCAATATTATAATGGATGAAATTATTCTAGAAGTACAAGGAAACAGAGGAGCAGAAGAACTTAAGACAATAGCATATGCGGATGACATAATGATATGGGAAAATAGGGAAGAAGAGTTAGAACGAGAGTTAAACAAATGGGCAAAAGTGGCGAAGAAATATGGTTTAGAGATGAACATACAAAAATGTAAAGTAATGAAAGTAGAGAGAAGGGATGGAAATAACAAAGACGTGGTAGTTGAAGGAAAAAGACTTGAAAAGGTGAAGGAATTCTGTTATTTAGGAAGTATCATAACAGATAGGGGCACAATAAGAGAAGAGATAGGAAACAGAATATGGAAGAGTGGAAAGTTTTTCAATATGGTGAAGAAGATTGTGTGGAGTTGGAACATTGGGAAAGAATCAAAAGTATTGATGTATAAATCTTATTTCCAACCAATTTTATTATATGGAGCAGAGACGTGGACGTGGACTAAAAATGATTTAAGCAGATTGCAAGCTGCAGAAATGAGATTTTTTAAGAGGGATAGAGAAGACTACAAGAAGAGATAGAATAAGGAACGAAATAACCAGAGAAAGATTGAAGGTAGTTTCACTGCAAGAGACAATGGAAGGAAGAAGAATACAGTGGATGGGGCATGTGAAGAGGATGGGAGATAATAGAATGCCTAGAATAGCACTGGAGAAGGAGGAAGGAGGAAGAAGACCAAGAGGAAGACCGAGAGGAAGATGGGAGGACCAAGTGTGGAAAGACATAGAGAGATGGGGACTACAGAAAATACAGGTGGATGAACAGGAGACCTGGAAGGATAGACTAAAGTAGAGGAGGCTGTGTACGACGACGACCCGTGAGAACGGAAACGTCTGACGATGATGATGATGATGGTATTTTAGTAGCTGTACACACATAAAATAGATAAAATGATATTTTACTGCTGAAGAGACCAGTGAAAGGTAGCGAGGGACACTATTATATTTTGATATAATGGATTATGCAATAAAAGATACTTTACATTTCAAAAAACGTCTGTGCATAATAATTTGAACAAAATCCGAAATTTTCTATATCAGTACGTCTAAGTTCTCTATCCTGAGCATGTTTCTCTGTTTCCTTCGTGGTAAAGTTGATAGAAGAGGGTTTGAACTGTACTTTACCATTAACTACAAGAACACATAAGGTCACGTTTTGTTTGTTCTATATACTGGAATATGTAGCTAATGTCTTCACTTTCATCTTTAATTGCTTACTTTATATTTAAACATGATGTTTTTTGCTTTATGCTTTGTACGAAAAGTATCAAGATAACATACGTCATCTGTTAAAATAGTGACAACATCAGAAATCCTAGTGCGTGCTGGTTGGTTGAGAGTATTACGTAATTTAAAATATGTGTATAAGATAGAAAATATGTTATTTAAAAATTTTGAACAAATAAAGGCATATTGAAAAAAGTGGTAGATTTATATTGAAAACTGCTTCAAAGAGTTTTAATATGGTCAATAATGTTGATGTAAGAAAAGTTGCAAACATCTTCTGGAAGTTACCCAACAAAAATCTCTACCCAGTCCTGCCAATTTTGGTATAAAGAAACGGCATTACATTCTTGGAGTAAATTTAGCTTTAAAATACTCGTAGAAATAGCATTTATGCCTTTTGGTTAATATTGCTGCATTACTCGGAACAACGACAAATTGAGTGTGAATGTATCTCCATACTGAACGGCGGCAGCAGCGAGGTGTGATATTAAAACTGTATTTCCCACCAATATTGTAGTCTAGCAAAACCATCTGGATGCTCCGCAGCTTCCATTGCCTCATGCGGTGTCGCCAAATGATTATTCGCAGGGAACGTGGTTCATTTACTGGAATGGGAATGGTTCGTCGTTCCCTTGCCAAATGGTGTTACTGTATTACTTGAGCATGACGAGTCCCGTTTATGTCTCAAGGAGCTGCAACAGCATTTTCTATTATTAACTAACTGCAAAGTACAAAGGGTTGAATAGATTTGTACTAATAATGATATATAAGTTTACAAAATGTTATAGCAAAAGTTATAGGAACTTCCTTGCAGGGATCAACTACTTTTTTAAATACTGTTACGAATACTGTTACTGTTAATATTACGAATACTATGTACTTTGGGTCTGTATATGTGCTTTATATTGAAACCTAAATAATATGAGAGAAATTGGAGGTGAATATTGATTAATTACCATTACATAGTTTAAATTCTAGGCGCTTCCAATTGGCTGAGTATTAACGATCAGAAATATTGAGTTCAATGATTGTGTATGTCACTCTACGGCATTTGGCTTAGTGTTAGTGAATATGTTTCCATTAGTATATGGGTAAACGTAATAACAGCGAAAAAATCATAGAATAAAAAAATTTGAAAGCAAACGGAATTTAATTATATGAGATTTTAACATGTAAAATTGTGGTGAATTGGTTGGAAAGACGTTCGTCACAATAAGTCGGGCTCTTCGATTCTCCGTTGTATCAAATTATTTGCATACAGACAATATAGATTCGATAATTCCAGTTCGATAATCCTGCATGATCTTGGAATTTGGTTTAGCGTTAACAAAGAGACAATAATAAACTTAGCTATAAGCATGAAATATTTTGATATTGTTCACTTCGATAAGGTATCATTAAAGGTTCTGGGAAAACAATATTTTGTGCGTCTTTATTCGTATGTGTGTATGTTTTCCACTGGATATTTCAAAAACAAAGTAAGCTATGTATGAACTTAAATTTAGGCAGTTACCATAATTTAAAAATATGCAACGTTACGAGTGGTAAAATCTGCCTTCATAAAGAACAACTAAGTGAGGTAAAGACAGTATATTAGTAGACAAGATTGTAGTTTCATAAGAATTGTTTACTATTGATTGTGTTCAAAACCCCACTTTAATTGGACGATTAAAACAAAATCCTAAAGAATTCTCCATTACAAGCCTAACAGGCTTTCATACGCTTACTTAACAAATACATTTCTATGGAGCAGTAAAAGCAAATTTATAGGAGTTAATAAATTAAAATATATATAAAAATGTATATATTATAATATTATTGAAATTATCATACAAGTATATTCGAAACATTATGAAAATATTATTGATATATAATTATAGATAAATCTTAGCCCTCTATGAAGATAATAGATACACTACAGAACTGGGGACTATTTGAATGTTTGATAGTTTGGGAGTACACACTATCCATGTTCCCACTCGTGTTTCACGAATAGTATAGGTAAAAGTACTTCTATGACTGTAGTAATTTGCTAACTTTTAGAGATGAAATACTAATTCATTAGTTTTTTGTTAAAAAATTAGAAAACCAAATTCTTGAAAACCTATTGATTTTACATAGGACTATATCTTATTAAGTTTATACACTTATTTGGTGAAAAAGAAAAAAATATTGTCATTTTTTACCCTTTATAAAAGATAAATAACTCTTTATATTAGAGTGTAAAATGAGGTGTGAAAAATATAATTAACAATTTGAAACAACTATGGATATGTTTTTATGTAATTTCATATGTTTTTTACTCTTTCCATATGAAGCTCAGTCTTTCCATCAAAACACAATTGTAGGATATTTTGGCCTAAAACAAATTCATATTTCCCAAGTGTTCGAAACTCTTCCTCCTCTTTCCCAAGTAAGAAAATAAGCAAAATTACTAATTTCGATATTTATTTAACATAAAATAGTATTAGTTCGAATAAAGCCGAATATTAATATTTTCAGTAGTTGCTGACTTTGTTTGTATGTATTCATTACTTATATCTTATAAAATGGTGTGGTTAATCGTTAACGAGTACCGGTACCTTTATTGTTAATTATATTTTTGTTATAATATAATGTTTATGCGAGAAACGGTTTGTCCAAAAGAAAGTCAATCATGAGAATTATTTCATATTTTACCTCCAATTATTGACCATTATTATTATGGTATAGCAAATACAATTTCAATATTAATGTTGGCATTTAAAGATTTATCGCATACTTTTTACGCCTGGTTATTTAGCATATATATAGAACAAACTTTATAAAAGGTACATCCAACATAAAAGGTACTATATAGTACATATTCTTACTTCGTATAGTCTATTATTTTACAGTTCTTCTGTGTTTTATCTAGTTAATATTGTAAAAGTCGTAGAATTTAAATCACAGACGAAGCAATTACAATTTTTAAAGATATATGCCAACGTAATACATATTCCACTTAATGTTTATGACATTACCAAGTACTATTTTTGTTTGTGAATAATTATATAGGCAATATAATAAAGATAAAACAGCCTAATTTGACATAAAATAGCTTTGTTAAATGGGAATATAAGATGAAAGTTTAAATAGTATTCGAGAAAAAACGGTCTATCAAACTAAAACCAATTCCAAGTTTAATTATAATGAATTCGATTTTCATTCCAAGCAGGTTTACACCGTGTACAGGTATGTGCCATGCATGACGCTTGTTGATGTTTGCGCACAAACGAAGCGGTACAAGACGACAGACCCGGCGCGGCGGACGGTCCACTGAAACATTCACAGCTGTTAGAGCGGAACCGAGCTGTTCGCGCCAATTTGACCGTCCTTAGGGGAGAAGTTCCATTTCCTTTGATATATTCCACTAGTAATGGACGGCGCTCCTAGGCCACCCGCCCGGCGATTACACCCTGCCGCCGACACTACCCTTGACTTATAGCTCGCTCCCACTTTTGCTCTTGCAGTTCTGTACTCTATCCTTGTCTCCACATTATCGTTACTTTTACACTGTAAATATATAGTGTTGGTAAACGGCCGTTCGTTTGAAACTCTAGATTAGCTTTATTATTTCCCAGCTGTCGCAGGGTAATAATGAATTTATTATTATTATTAAATAATAATAATTATTAAAATAGTAACATTATTTATTATATTTTCTGTTTTTTTCTATTATCCTCTACTTAGTAAATGGTTTAGAGTGTACAACGTTATTTTGCATGAATATAATTGATTTTATTGGAACGGTTTCTTAGTTCTCACTCAATGAATTTAACTTTTTATAATTTTTACACGATTTTTTTATGAAATAAGCAAAATGTAGCATTAATGTGAGGCTACAACAAGATCAACAATACATTTAGAATGGAATAGAATAGAAACATTTTTTATTTCCAAAAACATATACACATAGATATTAGATTTATTTACATTTGATAAATAGTAAATTACCCTTTTACTATACCTACTAAGTGGCGATAAAATAAAACAATTTAATTTTAAATACAGTAGTTGGATAAATATTATTTATATAATTTAAGTAAACTATTTATTACATATTAACATGTATTCTAAAATGGAAATTAGCCTACATGGGCAAGCAGCCTGTGCGTAGGCTAGAGTCGTACTCAAAAGTTTTTGACTGATTGGTTGTAGTGGATCAATTAATACGTTTTTTCTTGGAACAAACTAATTGGTATTTCGCAATATGTTGCATTTAAACGGCGTCCAAACTAATTTCCTTTCAACCTCACAATTTCAACCCGACTACAATTGTTCTGCCATATTGTTATACAATATTCCCACAATGTACTGACTTGCGTGTTATTTCATTATTATAGAAACAATAATATTGCCACAAGTTTAAAAAGGAAACATATGTTCATCGTACACCAGGGAGTTCAGCGCGGCACTACTTCGGAAACCTCGTTCACAAAGGGCATCTAGACCCATGCATAGCACCACTTAGAATACAACGAGAACAAAGGCCTAGGCCTGTGAGAGCGACCGCGACCGGAGCATGCCATGTTTAGATCGATTCCGAAAACGGTGCAAATTCTAACCAAATTCGAGAACAAGAAACTGGAGCCCGGACCATATCTCCAGAACGGCTCCGACGGTACACGACTTCTAACGAATTTGAGAAAGAGGCCATCGAGACCCAAGACGTACTTTGCCAAAAAGAGAACAAAGTGCGAGACTTTTGTGAGTGACCGCGACCGGACATCTCCAAAACAGCTCCGACTGCACGTAGTGATGGGCGGTATATAACGTAATTGGGCCATATTGTACGAATATTGTAGTGTATATTGTTATTGGGTGGTATTACCGCGATAACGTGTTACCAGTAACAACCTGTTATTTAAATAACAGCTGTACTGAATGATTTGTCGTCAGTAATCTGGTTACTGAGTAACAGCCGAGGCTATTATCGCGCTAGCAATGACGTTATGAACAGACCAGTTCTGCTAGCGCTTCCCTGGTATTACGTTACTGATAAACTAATAAGGTAGTAGCGTGAAGTGATGGTGCAGGAAGGACAGGGAATAAATTATCAGATAGAAATAAATAATAAGAAATAAATAAAATATAATTATCAAAATATAAACGTAGACTTGTTTTTTGAAAAATGAAAGGAAACCAAACTTATTAGTCATTTAAGTGTTCGTTCTTAGTTATCATATAGTTTATAAGTAGTCTACTAAATCTAAATGTTACATTTTAGTGAGTTAGTTAAGTTTCTATATACCAAAAATAATTGTATTGTGCATTGAAAAATTTAAATATACCGTTTATAATTAGTATATATCAAAGTAGTCTAACAATATAAATATCACAGGTAGATTTAGTTTGAATCAGTTTTCTTGCAACTTAATAACGTCAGTTCAGTAACAGCGTGATGATAATATCGAGCGTGGTCGGCTAGTAACTTATTACAGGAACGTGATACTAACTAACGGCGTCACTATAGTAATAGGTTATTGACACATAACGGTATTTTACATCTCTAACGGTACGAATGACTGCTCGGGCGTCTAAGTACGAGAAAAGGGGCATCGAAACCCTTCTGGATGCGGAGGACAGACAGACGGGACCACGTTGTGTCCACCAATGAGAGGCGGCCGTTACATCGGTCGATAAGCTGAATTGTCACTGGATAAGCTCAACAGTTTATTAATTGGCATAGGAATACCCTGAACTTTTTCCATTGATATCAAATAGTAGTATTCTAGATAATAAACTAAACCCTTTTCTAACTGTACATCAATTCTTCTTATTCCCCGCCATCGAACCTCAACTTACAACAAATCATTTGTCGTTACTGCTTGTCGAGCTTGGAATTCCCTTCCTAACCATATTAAGTCAGTAGGGAGTCGAAATCGGTTTGCAGCTTTACTGAAAGCTAAATTGCTAGAAACGATGTCAGCGATGGGTTAGTTGGGGTAGGTTTTGGAGGACGGATAGGGTGATAGTGAATGTGTGTATGAATTTTTTTGTATGAATGTATGTGTGCTAAATTCTTAAAGACACCTTTATTATACAATCTTGTTTTATTTTAAATGTACAGTAGTAGTTTTATTTGACTTAAGTTCTATATTATTATATTAGGGTTAATTGTAAGACAGGGCCTTATGGCCCTAAATTCGCCCTTTTGTATACGTATAATACAAATAAAGTCATTTGAATTTGAATTTGAAAATTTTATTAACTAAACTCATTAACTAAATTTTTTATTTTTGTTGCAGCCCTGACGGATGGACCACGATTCGTGGAGCCTATCCCCAACGTGACGGTGGTGCTGGGGAGGGACGCCAACTTACCATGTGTCGTAGAAAACCTTGGCACCCACAAGGTGATTAGTGTTAACAGTTTTTAACATAATTTGTGTATTATGTCATATCTGGGCATGTTTCCCCTTAAAATCAGCATTAAAGTGACTAAAATGATTGTTATATATGGTTTACGATACGAATAGGTGTGTTTGTAGCGTTTAACAGCATTAGTTTAAACTGACACAGTCAACGGGTTTGACAGTATAGTTTTGCAAGCAACTGACGCTCAATGGGTGTAGATCAATTAAAAACTTTGTGTAGAAGTTAGACATTGCACTACAAAACGATATATTTTTCATTATAATATAAACAATGCGTGAAAATATATGATTAAAACAAAAGTTTTCCAATTTGTAGAGAAACTTATTAGTTATCCGGATTGTTGGAACTAAAAATCATTCAGTATATATAAATGGTTTAGAATGTTCAGTTTTATTTACAAAAGAATATATTAATGAGCAACGCCTACAATTTCTGTCAATACCCAAACTAATGGAGCCTTTAAATGAGTGGATAAGGTTTCTAAACATTTCAAAGCGTCAGTAGTCCTTGTTATATATGTTGGAAGGATATTCATTCACTCATGTAAACTTTCAAATTTATAATATTTTGTTATATTGAATCATTCAGGTCTTGAGTCATATGTTAATGTGTGGTTAATAATACATACTGTGCAGTATATTACCTCTTTATAGTCCTACTGGTTTCTCGAGACAATACGTTAGAGTGTTATAACCTATTATTATAACATAGGTTATAACCTATATTATAACCTATTCGTTATAATATCAACTACCATAGAATCCCCATTGTATTGTATTCCACGTCATCGATATTTGAGTCTAGTTTACGATTTCCCACCATAAAGTACGGAAACTAAAATGTATATACGTCAACGAGGGAGCTTGAGTGCAAAAGGAGCTATGCTGTTTATTGTTCTCTGGCAATTACCCACATTGTCTTGATCTTTCTAATCAATGTCTTGATCAGTAGGGTTAAAAGTAATGTCCAGATTCTTAAGGCCATTGAGATTGTCATTAAATTACTTTGAATCTGCTACCTCTAAACTTCTCTTAGTGAATCCACTTTCACATATTCCCAGCTCCTAGGATTGCTCTGCATACATTTTTGGCAACATTATCTATGAGGCCAACTGGCCTCTATGTCAAAATGAAATTTAACAAGGCTTGACAATTACTTACTTCTCAAGCTTGTTTTCTCTACTACATAGATCTGTCCCATAAAACGGTTATTCAAATTTTATAGAACCTCATGTGTATAACCTATTAATTTAAGTGCTGTGGAATACAATTAATACCAAGAAAATTTAATTCTTGACCTTAGATAAACCAAGTGACTAAATTATGACTAAAACTGTTATTATTAAAATGATTATGGTGTTTTTTTATTTAAAATTTGGCTCTTAATATATTCCCTGTATAAACATCCTGAATTCCCATTTGATTGCCAATTATGTGCTAATATACGTAGAAGTGTATACATCCATAAGATTTCTGCCGAAATAGTGTTTAGAATAATCCATTCCTTAATGCAGTACCTTCAAGATTATACGTTGCTTAAATGATACAAAACTTTGTACACATAAGATATGTTAATAAATCAAGCAGAAAATGATTATTTCTGGTGTAAGTCATCTTTGTATGAACGTATTATGGATTTCACGTTTTAAACGCAATATTCTTGGTTCAATAAACAGTGACTAAAATGGTTAAATTTTTGTATTTTAATACAAAATAATAGGTTACAGTAATAATGTAATGTAAAATATAATATATGGACGTTTGATGGTTATAATTATAATTTATTTATCTTTAATCAGTTTCTTTATGTATCAATTTAATATCTAAAAATATGCTTAATCACCGGGACTCAAACACTGATGTGAAATTTCCTTGGCGAGAATACCAATTATTCCAACTTAGACGCGATTGACATTTTATGTACTCAATTAGAGTGAAACACAAAATAAAACGGTACTGTTTACGCCTTTGTGGTTAGTGTAGCTGAGTAGCTGCAGAACCATGCAGTGAATACTGTACTCCTCACAGCAGTAACAATACAGCACTGACATGACATATGACGGCTATCATCTCAGCGGGACATGTCCCTTGATTGACTGCAAATTAAACCTTTATCCCCTATCCTTGTCGCCTTGCAATTTGAAATTTTGATTCAACAACATATCGTCCTTATTATTGAAATTGATTCCTTGTCTTCACGTTAATACATAAATGTAACCACCATATTTATTATAATTTTAAATAGTATTTATTAAAATAATGATTTTTTTCGATAGGAATATTTATCAATAATTTTATTTTCGTATTGAAATTTATACACTTTTGAAGAGGAAATCTGAATTTCCAGATTATGTTTCGAACTGCGAGAAATATCTATATAATAACCGCATTAAAGGTTATCATCAAATAAAATAATATTAGCCTGCAAACAATGTTGCAAGATAATAAGTGTACTCTTTTATATATGGAGTTCAATAAATAATTTTAAAATATCAAGCACGTTTACGAAATGTTTAGGGTGTTTCAGTTAATTAGGTGGAAGATTTATATGAAAATTGTCAATTATGTACCATTATAAATGTTACGTCAAGTAAATAATTCATTTTGAGATAATTTGATAAGAAAAATTCACTGAACTCAGGGCTCCACCAGAATGATCTGTCCATTTACAGTATTTCTTACAGAAGATTAAATTTAGCACTTTGTTGTTATCCTCGTCAGGTCTTGTAAACTTTATTTTTACTATATTAATGCCTCTTCAAATAATTAGAGATTAACATTTTTTTTATTTATTGGAAAACATGATGACGGTGTAAACGATTGAATTTAGATTTAAAAATGTATTTTTTGTTTAATTAGTTATCAAATATACACTGTGGTGTGTGTTCTGAGGTACAGAGGAAAGTAAAAAAGTATATGTATTTTATGTACTATTGTAGTAATTTATTATCAAAACATTTAAAATGTTTTTATAAAAATCATAGTATTTACTTTATAAAAGTAGCGTACAGGGCGTACTGAAAAATAAGCATCTGAATATTTTGAATTAAAAAATAATCAAAAATATTTTTCTCAAATACAGAGGTTATGAGGTGATAAGAAGATCGAATTTAAAAGTAAGAAGTTGGCTTTTTTGATAAAAGATTATGTATTTAATTTCTCTTTGACTGTCCATTAACACACACAGGCCCACTTAAAACACACTTACACAAAATCATACTTTTCATAGGTATCGTTGTATTATTTACAAACTTATAAAAAATTAGCTGTTACATTTTTTGCCATGTGCATCTAATTTCACAAAGGAACAAAGGATGTGTATTAAAATATACAGAGTTTCTGGATTGAGAGTTATTAAAAGAACTTAACTGAACATTTTCAGCTTTGACAACACCAAGAATAAACCTTGTCTTTGTTTAAGTCATCATTAGTCCGTTGGTCCTTTTCAAAGAATGGCGTTGCTTGGAGACGACGTGAGAGGTTCTTGTTAGGCGGATTTGGTGTGACCTTAGCAGATCAGAAGATGAAACGAGCATTTATATACTCCGATATATGAATACGCTGAAAATTTATCTTCGTATAAAAATCCCTTCCTCTTTGTAAAATAATTCTCGCTTTGATGTGTTTAATCCTTTATAAATGACATAATTATTAAAATTCCTAGATATGTACCCAGAGTATCAAATTTTCATCTTCTAAAACTAGGGATTTTAATTATTTGGTGGAATAGTTTTTACATACTTTCTAATACTTTTCATGGAATCTAAATTTTAATTAAGGAAAAGAGAAACCATTTAAAACCAGATATAATGAAGTTAAACTGATCATAAATGGGTCATTAATTAACATATTTGTGTTAAGTATATCGGAAAAGTGAAATGAACATTTGCTTTCAAATGCTCTCAAATTTAATTATATTTTGGTTAAAAATAGCAAAACTTATATGTTCATGTCTGAATATTACTCGCTGCTTGGTAACTTGGTTTATGTATTGGCGGTATTATCAAGTCTGTTGTGATATTTTTTAAAGTACCCGTCTCAATTAGTTGGATATTGCTTTCTTGCCAACTGATTTTGTATTGGGTTAATTGGAAAATGTTTTATTCTGTGGTTTAAATAGAACAAATCTCATAGAACAAATACAGGGTTAATACAATGTTTTGAGACCCCCTCACTGTTAATATTATAGTGTCTCACACTAGAAAAATGAAACTCAACACACCTTTATGGTATGTAACGAAGTACTTTTTGGGCATGGTTAATACCAACAACGCAAGTAGAAGTCTCTATCTTAACCTAGTATAACAGTTTTAGAAATCAGAATTAACTTAAAAGTGAAGTAAAAGTAAACTTTTGGATTGTTCTAGTTCGCGTTGTTAGTTTTCTTTTATCATGGACATTGAAATGATGGACCACTCAATTAGGTTTCTGAAGTGAAATATTTGAGTTGGCCCCGAAAATACACCATTTTAGGTTAGTAAACAAGTTGTAAATATGCCTTAACATTATTTCATAATATAACATAAAGGTGTGCAGAGTAGGCTATAGTTTTTCTAGTGTGAGCCGTAACAATATTAACAGGGGTCTCCTGACTTGTAACCTATACAACTGTATTGATCCAATGGTAATTAATATAAAATAATAAATAAACATAGTTGCATACTTATGATTAATATAAAATAAAGTACCACCAAAGTATTTTGGTGTACGATTAAAACTCTCGTTTTTGTGATAGCTTCAAATTAACTATGCAATTGCAGAAACGAGATAAACATACCACATCCATTACTTAACGTTTCAGTAAACTGTTTATCATGGCTTAGAAAAAAGTAAAATTAGCAAATAAAAATGTATTTCCTAAAAGAATACAACCGCTTAGTATAATATTTAAATTTTTGGATAGTAATAATCTTGTACTGAGTCCAATTTTCTATTGAGAGTAATGAGAGGAACTGGCATTATAAAATAATTTTGAGGTTTACAGAGAGGGGTAGTGTTATTACAATAAGCATTGTGGGAGTCTTAATATAAAATCGATTGTTCACAGAGATGAATTATAACGAATGTATTGTCCAGTACAGTAATGTATACAGAATCTTGATTATGAATAATGTTGAATCAACAGTTTAATACATTATAAACGCAAACTTAATATCATACAATATATATAGTTCATTACCATAATTATAAACCAAATCTATATCTCCCACGTATAATGCTGACTACGATTCGTGCTACAATATTAAATCTCTACGAACTGTACTAAGCTCAGAGGATTATAAATTGTAATAAGTTGCTCATTAATTAGTTTCAATTAAAAAGTATCTTTGGGTAATTATAAATGTTAACCCCTACTCTACATTATACGTATTTTCCACTTTAAATAATATTATTTTACTTTAAAGGTTATATGGTTCCCTTCTACGAGGGAACTTTTTGTAGGAAGGACAGTTTTTTATTATAAAAACCCAAGCAATACTAGGTTTTTCCACATTACTGTCTTGTTTGTATATTAAAACAAGATTTTTAATTCCTTCATCAAAGGAATTTGCATTTTTTCATCGATATTAAAGTCCTTCCTGCCAAAATGGGTGAATATTGGAAAATAAATATTGGCAAAGAACGCAGAAACTTAAATTTTTATTAAAATTAATTTTATATCTATGCTGGTAATAATATAGCAACTCCGGTTATAAATCTATTACCAATTAAAATTATAAATTTGTAATTTAAAGTGAAGAAAAAGCTGATAATCGCTTTGTACAAGGTCAGGGCTAATGATGGATGATTCAAAACTTCCCTTCCAAAAGGCCTTAATATCCCAGGAATGGACAGCTGTTTGAGGCTTTGCATTTTTAAGAAGGAAAAAAATTTGTATGAATGTATTTGTAAGCTCGTGTATTGCATAGTTAGGCCGAGTTTGGTTAGAATTGCTCAGTATGTCTTTGCATTTTTTTGCTGTTCCTCGTGGCCTAAATTCCACGAACAAAACTGAATGCATATTCGAAAAAAACTATTGTCATTATCTTTTGCTGTGAAATGCTTCCTACAGTTGTAAACTTATAATCCATTATCAAATATTTATTTTATAAACTATATTTACTTTTATTTATCATCGGTGTAGAATAAACACAAATAATAGTTTTCTTAATATAACAAGCTTATAAGAAAAGAAATTAAGATTTGCAGTTTTGTACTTTGAACCGATGCATTTCATTCAATATTTTATATTGGTGAATTAAGATCTTACTAATATTAATGCAAATTCAATACCAATTTCATTTTAGTTGAGAAAATTATTAAGTTTTAAGGAACGTTAAGGAACGAGTTTTATTAAGTGAGTTATTATTAATTACAAAATCCCTTGGCACAACCAATCACGTAAACTTTAATATATAAACACTGATTCATTGCATTACCGCATTCAGTAATTTTTAACTGCATTTTTATTTGTTTCATGTAAATTAACCATGTGCTTGACGAAGTAGTTCTGACTTAGTTGGTTAATTACTAAATGATTATTATACAGTTAAAAGTAAATAGTCGTAGTACTTTTCTTTAATATATGAAGTGTACGAAGTAAATAAATGAATAAAATCAAATGACCTGTAAATCACTTCAAAAACTCAAAATACATTGTATGAGATATCAGTTTAGTGAAAATATCGTTTATATCTTACATAGGTATGTGCCACACAACTTTTAACTTCCAATATACCGTATGTTTCAAGTTTAAAATATTCTGTATATCATCAATATTAAAATATGTACACAGCATTTTTTAAACTGCATAACTGTTCTTACTCTCGCACATGTCTTTATAAATAAAAGGAACAGATCCACTGAAAGTTATCGAGTTTGTTCTCTTCCACGATGTGTAACAAAGATTCATCAACGTTTCCGGGTGCAAGCAGTAAGCAAAAATGTTTCAGCCGACTCAGAAGTTATGTGAAAGGAAAACTGGAGTTTGTTCTGGAACTTCATACGAATTGTTATTCTGTGAAGTTAGCAAGGTTTCCCTGGTTATAAACTTTACACAGACTGATATCTGTATCAAATAGAATTGACAATTCTGTTGTAAAAATAAAAACTAATTTTAGGTTGTATCGCATTTACTCAAACTTTTCCTTCTGTTGACGATGACTGAGGTTACATTTTGTGCAGGGAAATTAATTAATAACATATGTCTGGATTGGTAATTGCAAAAATTTAATAATAGTATTAAAAGGAAGTTTTTAAAAATTTCCTAATATCCACCCTCTGCACAATAGTTAAATTTATCACTATATGTAATAGATAGCATTACAGTATTAATAATTCTAATAGATAAAAGGAGCTATTGGACTGCAGGAGTAGTAATAACTTACCTCATGAGGTCGTTAAATATGCAATCAATCTTAATATCTAGACTACATTTAAGTGTTTAATTCAGAACTTCGTGCGCGTAAATGTTATTGTTTTACACGTTGAATCTCTATAAACTGTTAAAAATTCGATCGGAGTTCATATAAATCCTACTCAAAGATTTTGTATTTGGATAATTTTTGTAGATACTTAATTTTAATATACACTAATCAAGTACTTTATTCGCTAATAAGCAACACTTTCATTTAGAACATTTCAGAATTTAATGAAATTAATATTATTATAGTACAACATAATACTATATAATAATATTGTATTATTTTTATTTTTATTTTTTTAAACACGGTATGAGATTAAAAGTCGTATTGCTTACGCTGTCGTTCGAAATCTACAAATCTTTCAAGGCATGTTAACGGAAAAGTCGAAAGTCGCTGCTTCAAGCTAAGACGATGTCATTAATTTGAAAGTCATTTCACAGAACATTTCGTTTATTTCCTTTGCCTAAGAGATAAAGCGAAGCCATAAGGCTGCAATTCACTTCCGAAATAACTTATTCTTAGCGTTTTCCATGCGTTATTTAACACTATCTTGGTCGTATACTTACTGTGGTTAGGCCAATGCGGTTTAATTTCTGATTTAAATACGGTATCTAAAAACTAGATGATAGTAAATTAATTGCTGTCTGTGAATGAATAGGAATAATTGTAATGATTTATTATTTATTGAATCTTTGTATTTTCTCCGATGGAAACATAGGGGTTCATGCGATCTACAAATATGTTCAAATCTGTTTAGCACAACGCTGACATTTGATACATTGAAGTAGTTCGGTTTTGGTTAGAGTATTGTTTTTTTTTTTTTGTTATTAAAAACTGGTGAAGATTTAAAGACTCTTACAAAACACATCTTAGTTGTTTGATCGTATAACACTGCTGTTTGAACTTAAATCTAAAATGGATCAGAAGATTTCAATATTTTGTAGGAATTATTATTAGGAGTCTTTAAATGTTATTTAAAATTATAATAACCACGATGACGCCTTTTTCAGTAAAACAATGTGAGTGAAGCCACGTGTAACTGCTGGTAAAAACACAATTTCCTTTACAAATGAACAAAAACATTTCACCCATGGAAGCAATATATTGTCTAAATAATTTAAGGAACTCACATTTTTATCGTCAGTAATTTTTTGGGCCTGATCGAAAATCACTTACCTTTAATTTTATTTAAACTTACATCCTTACAGAATGATCAAAGAACTGTATATTTTTTCTCTTCAAAGGTATTGTATTAAAGTAAATTTAGAACAAAATTAATTGTAAATATTTTCTCACCCACAAATCGATTGCAAAACCTGAAATTTACTTTTACCTAATAACTCAAACCTACCATTCATTTATTAATGGAGCCGATTTTTATTCAACATTGGAGCACTTTATCTTTTTATAGGAGTTTTACAGTCCATATAAAGTTTTAAACCGTGTAATTTTTATACCTTGGCAATTGTGCTTAAGTATGTCTGAAATTAATGTTTAAATTTTGACTTATATTGTTCTGGTTCTATATGTTTTTAATGCTATCTTTCTCATTACAAACAGATGATAAAGCTTAAAATACTCTAATTGAATTAATTAATTATTTCATGTTTTTAACGGTTTATATTTGTAAATTTAAAGATTTTTTAAATGTCGTTATATATATATATATAAACAATTTTAACATAAGATTCCTTTTTAGGTGGGTCGGGCAAGCAAAACACGTTTTTAGGAATCCACTAATGTTTAGGAATAGTACATATAATATATTATTTGTTTGTAATAGTCATCTTTTTCAATTAAAGTTTCGTGGTTGATTATTAGGGGTGAAAAACGTTTAAACCAGTAATCTGGGAATAGTAATTGGATTTAATTCAATTAGCAAACGTTTGAAACCATTATTTTCCATATTATTATAGCCCTGAACTGCGAATTGACGCTTTACGATATTAACGTTTTCATGAACGACGTTTGTTCAATCCAAAACAGCATGTTGTATTTTGTACTAAAATAAGTAATACGGTAAACCATGTTCTTATAACAAATATAAAGCTGCCAAACAACTGCCACACGATCTGACAAGACTGTAAGTCAGTTACAGTTACGATTAATTGACACAAGACGTTATTGTTACATTCAACCATCAAGAGATCTCTCTAGATTATTGTTTATTTATACTTATGTTTTATTTCTGGAGTGAAAGATATCTGATTCAAATAATTATATAAACAAGTAATATATAATTTCAATAAACATTGAATCACAAAAAGTAATTGGCCCGCTGGGACTAAAACCCGGATCTCTCACTTGCCGGGTGGATGTGCTACCATTACACCAAAGGGCCCTTACTTATTACGATTAAATTATTTTGTATTTGGCCATTATTATATATATATATATATATATATATATATATATATATATATAATAAGTTTAAATTGGTATGTATAATATATATAGGTATAATATATATATATATATATATATATATATATATATATATATATATATATATATATAAAATACATAACAATTTAAACTTATTTTGTATGTAATTGCAAAGATTCTGATTTTAATAGTATTGGAGTGTCCATGAAAAGAAAAATCTTCAGTCCTAAATCCTAGATTTTCTGATTTTAACGCCATGCGATGAAAAATAATCCTTACTTCATTTCCGTTTTTTCATTTTCGTTTTATAATACAAGGGTTAAAATATATCTCATCCGAAGATACAAAATAATTGCATGTAGGGAACGTACTTGTTACATTCCATGCAAAACAGGGTTAATATGTTTCGAGTCCGTTTTAACATATGATAAAGTCTTCACTTTTTGGCATCAATTAACAATGTACTAGAACATAAAGTAACTTATATTAAAATCTTATGTGACTCTTTTTAAAGGCAATAGAAGAACCGTACAGACCTTTTTGTGATCTGGTGTATGATGCAGGGTTGGTTTTGAACGTCTTCATCGCCGTATCTTTCCTACAGATTCCAGTAATCAAGCCTATGGTAGTATCTTGTAGTGTTATAAATACTGTATATTTCATAACACCCATCATTTCTAAGTAGAGTTGGTATTAATGGTTTCTGGGGATGAAATAAAAGAACCACGCCAGGTGAGCTAAAAAAAGAAAGGTCTTTATTAGCACAGTCGCGTTAATCAAAAGTTTTTATCTTTTCATAAATATAACGTTTTAAATATATATATATATATATATATATATATATATATATATATATATATATATATATATATATATATATATATATAATTTTTATCTAACTGTTTCAACAAAACCACCCAAAAGTTTGTATGCCCACTATAGCCTATGGTAGAAAATTACTTCTTAGGAACGCTAAAACTCAAAAGCAGACATATTATTAATAAGAAAACTGTATTACAGCGCAAATAAATAGAATAAGTTATTTACAGCATTTATAGTATTTTAGAATCAGGTATCTCAGGTTTTTAGAAGAGGAGGTACATTTAGTAATATTCAGAATCATTGAAACAAGATGGCGAAATCAATACTATTGAAGAGTGAGAAGTTTTCCACTGACATAGTGCTGGATTTGCAGGTGGCGTGGATACACATAGACAGACAGATGATACTGACGATACACCGTCACGTGATCTCCAGGGTGCCGAGGTTCAGTGTGTCTCACAGCCAGAACACGTGGTTACTGCACGTGACAGGGGCGCAGCAAGAGGACCGAGGTTACTACATGTGTCAGGTCAACACCAACCCCATGATCAGCCAAGTTGGTTACCTGCAAGTCAAAGGTAACGTGTAAACATCCTGTATGTACATTACCATAACAAATAAATGTCACACTTCAACTTGGAAAATTTATAGCATATAAGTGTTACGTTTTTTACATTAAAAATGTCAAATAAAAAAAATTCCATATCAACTTTATTCAGTTGCGCGTAGGCAATATCGAGGAGACAAAAAAATAAACTCTCAAGATGTGTTAGCACGGAGATAGCCAAGCAAATCCTAATATATGTGAGGACGCTATTTTAATAATTGACACCTAGTAAGTTTTCTTTTATTTATAGAGCAACTCGGTGATCTGAGCACAGAGTAAGAATCCTTCATAGTTGGGATTTTATCGAGGTTAGGCCTACACACGTCTATTCAAATAATAATAGTCTTAAGTGATTGTTACACATACCAAAAGTAAAATTGACAACTTTATGACGTAAGGTGCGGACCCATTATAAAATGAGCCTTTCATTCAAATGGCCGGACATAGATGTTTTTTTTTACTTTTCAGATCCATGTAAGAACATATTTTCTTGGTGATGAACAACAATGCAGAGACTTATAAAGCACTGAAAATACCTTTAATCCCATATTGGCAAGAAGGAGATGATTTTTGAGCGATGAAGACTTTTTGAGATCCATGTATATTTTCCTGATCAGGACAATACAGAGACTTCTACGACACTGAAAATAACATTGCTGGCAAGTAGATTAAATTGGCAGCAAAGAGATGTTTTTTTGAACGATGAAGAATTTTCAGATCCATGTATGAATATATTTTCCTGATCGGGAAAACAATGCAGAGACTTCTACGGCACTGAAAATAGCTTAGATTTAAATTAGTTTACAATATGCGGAAGTAACCGCTTTATGATCGAAGTAAATTGGAGTGATTAAAATATCTGAATTGACCTTTAGCTAACTTATTTTCAGGAGTGCCATTATATAACTTACCAGTTATTCGATGCAAAATCACGTGCAAAGACTGTTAGTAATAAATATTTTAGTAATAAGTATTTATTGAAAAAAATCTCGCATGTTTAAATTACTAAAAATGAAAGTATTTAATGTTACAGCATTTAAAATAAGAATAATTTAATTAGAAAAGGAATATTTTGTTTAGGAAACGTCATAATAAGTTACTTTTCCTCATTTATATAAAGTTATTTGATCTTGACCTTCTTATTTAAAAAAATAATAGCTTATTATATTTGTTAAAGTATGTGGAACCGTGAAATTTGTAATTATAGTTTCAAATAGTGATGAGTTATTTTTCCTAAAAGCTTTATCTAAATTTATACATGCATAATTAAATGAAACAGGATAAACAAAACTAATAAAGATAATTAAACTAATTTTCGTAGAATAGTTGTTTGATTAAATAATTTAATTTTCAGCTTCCCTATAGATTTTCATGTGCAAAGTAACAATTAATCCTTGTATTTCAGTTCCACCAAACATAGTTGATGAGGAGAGCACACCCTCGTCAGTCGCAGTGAGGGAGAATCTGAACATCAGCCTGGTGTGCAAGGCTGAGGGGCTGCCAGCTCCCAAAGTCACGTGGAAGCGAGAGGACAGTCAGTTGCTTCTTGTAGACCGCAGGAACGAAGGTAATCCTACTGTTAGTTAAATGGAAAGTTCTTCAAATATAGTTTTTTAACTACGCAAATAACTCTTCATTCAGGTTAAACACAGTTGTGAACTAAAACTAATTTTACTGAAATAATTTACATATTTTATCAAATTATAAATGCTAGATCAATTCTTAGACGTATCTGCCTATAATTTTCCCTTGACAAATGTAACTTTAATTTTTAGTCGGAGAGTAACATGAATTATACAAAGTTTTTGATTAAAAGAAACTTACTTCTTGGTTACCAAGAAGTGTGTGGTTTGCAGTGTTCATAGGAATCACCATAGAGGACACGTTTGGACATAGCCTCATTGGAAGGAAATTTATCGGCCAACTAACAACCCTATAATCTTCCTGACTAATATTAATGTCAGGAATTAAGATTGCATTAGAAACGGGAAACTATTTCGATCTCATCTTCTCAGTAGTTGCATAATGAAATGTAACAACTTCTTATTACAATAAAATTAAGTGAAACAATTTTTAACTACAAAATATTCCAATATGATGAAGTATAATTTTAATAGGTACTAGGATGATCTTGCTGATTCGTGCAAAAGTAGAGAGTTTTGCGAAATTATAAATTTTTCATTACAATTCAGTTTTAGGGTGGAAACCATACGATAGCACATTAAACCTGAAGTTGACAAAAAATAAAGCTCAAAGTGTTTGAGCACATAATAACACATGATAATAACGTAGAGAATTGCGAGTTTGGTAATGATTTCAGTTTAAAAAACCTCATATAACTTGGAGACGTAATGTGTTGCAATGGAATATAGAGTAATGTATACACTTGGGATACGTTTAATGAAGTTTTTATACTATTGAACAAGAAGAGTATTCAATAGAAAGTGTATATTAAAATCAATTTATTTTATTTATTTATTTATTTATTTTTATTACATTCCAACGGCAAACAAGCCAAAGTACAAGCGGGTAGTATACATATATAAATATTTAAATAGTAACAACAAACGGCATAATACATAACAACAAAGCAGTAAACTATTCAGGAACACAACAATCAATATGATCAATATTTTAGGTCAATATTTCAAACGGCTATAAACAGAAAATACAAAGTAGCAGGTTACTGTAGTCATATATTAACCTACACAGTCATCTGTAGACAAAATAGTCTATATGGCTGAATAAAAAATGTTTCAATTGAAAACGTAAATTAGCTCATAGAATAAATTCACAGTTGTGTTTTGTTTCCTATCGCCTAATAGTGATAAGTAATAACCTCGTATTACTTGGAGAAACATTACGCAAATGTTTCCAGCTACAATATTGAGGCGAATAAAGTAAACTAATATTTAGCTGTTGAAGCATGGCATGTGCATAATATTTCTTCAAAGCATAACATACAGAAAAGTTTTGTGATATTTTCAGAACAAGAAGAGTTTTAATAGAGGAAATAACTAGTCTAAACTCTAAACGTAGAGCTCGTACACTTTCCCAGAACATAATGTTCTCTACACTACAACGATTTAAATGGAATTTGTAATGTGAGAGAGAACATTGAAGGTTACGGGTCAATCAAAATCCACTGTGAGAATCTCACAGGATCTTAGATCAAGTTGGCGTCAAAGTGCCGCATAGCTTCTAGCCGTTGTTGTAGAAGGGAGGGGGGGACAGGGCTGTTACAGGTGGCCGGTAGGTGTACACATTAACCAGTCAATAGAGCTGCATTGTCCCTACGAGCAATACACTTGATAGGTTGAAATGTAATTTCAATACGTCAAGCTGATTGTAGGCGTAACTTCAACGCGTACTTGTTTTAGGTACTTCTTATTCAGAGATTGTGCTGTAATATATTATAGGTTAGGTTGAAAAAATATGTTATGTGTGTTTTACACTTTCAAAGATATGTAAAAGTACACACATTCATCACAAAGCTCAGAGAAGGCTTTGCAGAACGGCATTCAGTACGCATTCACATTATTATTGCTACTTCAATCATTAAAAGTAACACTCAATTCCTATAATTGATTTAATTCTATTAAAACACGGATTTCATAATCCTCATTATAACACCTAAGACCGGATAAATGAAATTAAAGTAACACTCAATTTCTATTAGTAATTTAACTCTATTAATAACTGGTATGTGATAATCCTCATTGTAACATCTAAGACCGGATAAATGAAATTATAATCGGTTTTGTTCTCTAGAAAGTTTTTAGGACCCTCCGAAAAATCTACAGTGTAACCTGCTTCTAAATGAAAGTTCCGTGTTAAAATTTTACTTTCTGCCATCTTTTTAAATTTAATTATTTATATATATATATATATATATATAACTTTTTTTAAATTTTATAACCTTAACAACTTTGAGATAAATTTAATATAAGTTGTATGACTAATCATGAATTTCGTCATCGGTTAATTTGTTAAGACCCTTCTTTGCGAAAGCGATATTACAGATCGTTCTTCTACTTCTGTACAGAGACTTTAAATATTGACACGAAATATGTATAAATATTGTGGACATTTATACCTCAATAGAGCAGTTATTGAAGAGGTGGAGAGTTGAATACGACCCCAATATCAATTCCTTTTACAGAGTCTAACAAAGTACAAAAATTGTTATTAATATATATTCCTATAAACCACTGAATCTTAAATATTTTAGGACTTTCATACCTTTAAATCTAAAGTATGGAACAATTTACTGCAAAAATTAACAATTAAACAATTATTTATAAAATGTATGATTTTCATCTGCTATAAAACGGCAAGTGCCAGGATAGCTGATTAAGAATAAAAGGATTCTACACATAGATTTCAAAGAAGAAAAAATATGTACTGTATATGCCAATTTAATAGTACCACTCTGAAAAAAATACAGGAATCACTTTTTTGTTCCAGACAGAAATAGTTTTCAGTGTATCCATCATAAAATTTTTAATTCCATATTAAACATTAAAACTGACTGATATTAATAATATTGAGAAATGTAACTACATGGCTAAGTAAAATAATAATTTAACTAACAATAAGCATAAAAACTACATCAATAAGATAGAAAACATATATTTGTACTCACCGTTGTTTCAAATCATGGAATAAAGTTTCAGACGTACATTGTAGAAGACAAAGTAGGAACATAGGTTATATACGCTACAATTGAGACGAGAGAAGGGTTTCTGAGAAAAGATGGTCGCGTAATTTGAGACACATCACGCGTACCTAACTTGTCATCTAATATTGCAGGAACGTCTGCTGTTGCATTTACGCTACATTTTACGACACATTGCATTTCTCTCCAGCCAATTACCTTTGGAAGAATATAACTTTTATTTAGTATCAAACAACCGAGTATTCTTGTTTATTTGTTTCTTCATTGTAAATAAAGTTGAGACCCATAGAGAATTTCGTGATAGAAACGAAGTTATATTATTTTTGTGAGGAAAGTTATATTGGAATTTTATGAATTAGACATTTTCCTACTACCGTACTACTCTTACTACCTTGAGTTATTTTTTTTGTAAAACACGTTACCATCTGCATATAACAACAAAACCTTGTATATTTGCCCATATATCAAAACCAATGGGCCGAATGATGTTCAGGTAAGGGAATGATGATGATAATATGTTTAATACTAGACAGGATGGGTTCCAGAGAACTAAATTCTTCTCAATATTCATGGCTGACCTCAAAAATGTGTTGCAAGATAACATTATTACTGTCTTGATGATTCTAGAGATCACTCAATATCCATCTACAGATCCGCAGATTACTTTTCCAAGCAAAATTATCAATACAATTATAGACGTATCTTTTGGACTGTAACTCATTCTTTACAAGGATAATTTGAAGGTATTTAAAGATTTTCGACATTTTTAAAAAGATGAGAGATACATAGAACACATGTTCGACTGTACAAATTGCTTGTCCTGGATATTTGGACCCTCCACTCTAGGTAGTTTAAAGCAACTTTTAGTTGTTGGGTTACAAAATATCTAGCAATTAGGCCTACTGGCAATTCGAAAGTTTCTCGGCAAATTTCAAGTTTCTATAGGATTTCGGTCTAAAGCTATGTCCAGACTTTCGGTATTCCAGGTACATAATATATGCGATTCAAAACTTATATATATATATATATATATATATATATATAAAACACAAATTTTATGTGGGATACCTGTACCATATGTTTTGCACTATAAAAACCGTAATGATAACTTAATAGGAGAGATATTACAATTTTAGTATGATCAATCATGATTAAGATTACAATGTAGTTTATTGGTGTCTGTTATGAAGTCTTTACTTTTAAACTCATATCAAAAATTCCTATATACTTTATATACCCCCTGTAGAAAAGTATTTAAATTGTTATCCAATGATTATATTAGATCAATTATTCAAAAAATTAACATGATATGATCCCTGTTGATTCTTTCCTTAAGTGCGTTCTAAAGAATTGAACGAAAGGTCCAATAAATCATTATTTGCTGATTAAAAACACACAAATTCTTTTGAATTTTTATTTTTAAAATGTAAGATTTTGTACATAATATGAGCTCCAAACAATGTTTACGTTAAAAAGTATAAATTTTTATAAAATTAAAGTAGCAATAATACGTCAAAAGCACAGAGAAATAGAAAAAAGTATCAGAGAAAACATCACAGTGCTTTCCTAGTCCTGCCGTGTAAAGCATTTTAAAGAAAATACAACTTTGAACGAGAACTCCGCACAGAGGAAGCGGATCTATTATGTTGGGTTATAACTGGTTTGAAGAAAAGGAGCAAGCACTTTTGTAACTTCATTACACAATGAAGCCTGAGGTTTCAGCTGGTAAACATTCTTAGCTTTGCCGTATACTATTTATTGAGGTTTCAGCTTTACGTCTGCTACACACTCGTAGGTCGCATGTTTAATCTAAGCGGCTTCTACCGTTTCTTACCCACGTATAATTTTAAAAGCTGACAAAAAAAAAATTATTACATTTTTCTTGATATACCTCAAAGCATAAAATATTCCTTATTTGACTCTCTCTCTTTTTTCGATACAACGTGATTTCTTTGATGTACGAATTTAGATCACTGGACAAAGCATATAGTATAGTTTTTTGATCGAAAAACACTGTTAATGAGATTTTACATACGTAAATTTCATGGAATATACTGAACAATGGTGATTTTGTATTACTTTAGTGTGAGTAACTCAAATATCAAACTCAATCTAATATAAACGACTACACGACAAGAACACAGACACACCCATTTATTTATGTAAACATTAATTTAAATTGTAAAGTATAATCTTGAAGAACTTCAAATGTTTTTATCATTGTAATTTACACTTCATACCACAGGTTACTGAATATTAATTCAAAAGTAATAATTTTGTGTCTTATTACTGACCCGAGGTGATAAACTTGACAGTAATCAGTGCTTTTAAATCCTGGGTTAATATTGCCGCTATATAAAGCCAATAACAAGTTTCGCACTTATGCCACCAGTCGTGAAGTGCCCTACATGTCGACAAAATCACTTTTTATATAATTTAGTATCCTACAATTTCTCTGAATGTAATAATCCCCATACCTACCTTAAGCTTTGCTACCATCTAATCTTTATCGACTTTAAAAAGGAGGGGATTATACAATTCGGCTTGTTTTTTTTATGTATGTCTGTGTATGTTTTATGAAACTGCTGACTAGAATTTGATGAATCCTTTTCAAAAGAAAGATGGATGCTCCATAGTAGCCCATAAATGATTGTAAAAAGTAGTGTTGTAATGAATAAAAATAGGATGGAATTGAAGAAAAACCGTGCTTATGTATAAATAGTATATAATAATATATTTTTCTTAGAATAAGGCGCTTTGAATGAAATGCTGACATTAAACAAATTTTCTGGTAAAGCATATGAAATACTCGTATGTACAATATAGAGGGCAATACTCTACAATGGTTGATTGAAAATTGTAAGTTATACATTAATGGTTAATGTAGTACCTATCAATACTTAACTATTAAATTTGTTATGACTCTGATGTTAAGTACTAAATCAAGTAAATGTTTCATTTTGTTGCTTATGTAAAATAGTACACTGCAATAAGATCAAAACATCTAAATGATGTATATTAGGGTTATGAAGTATGTTTATTTATATGATAAAATTATATTATAATATAAGCTACTGGCCTAATATAGGAGTATATTAACATTATATTAGCATTTGTAAAAGAGACTTTCCCTTTTATACTTTTTATACATTTTAAAGTATATGCCAAATATTATGACTATTTTTCCTTGACTAGACTTTCTTGTTTCTTTGATATTCTGGCTAGGTAATTTATAAGTAAGTTTATATTGGAGATTATATCAAATTTCAAAGTGGTACAGCACTCAAGACAAGCTATGCCAAATGTTGAATAGAATAGTTGAAACTTCCTAGTGTAAGACGTTCATATAATTATATTTTGATTTTAAAAAAAACGTTAAACATTTCATAAATTACTTTATTTTATTCCGTTGCCAATGATTCCGTTTTTTTACTACAAAGCAAAGTATTCAACGATTATAATTTCATTTTTTTTAACGCTGATTACCTTTTAAGCGGTATTCTGCACGTCTTCATGGGCCACTAGCCTGTTCGAGGATCTTATCATATAAGGATAAGGAAGAAAGTCAATGGGGTGCAAGTACTGATAAAAGTCGGTATGGACAGGATTTAAACACACAGTATCTTTAGTTAAAATTCAAATTCGTACAAGTAAGACCGCTCGACCCCAACCGAGCAATATTTTAGCATCAAGCAGACAAGTTTATTTCATTAATTATATTACAACCTTGTAAAGTCCTCTTCATGAAGTACGGACTTCATTGCACCAATTTGTTTTCTCTAGTATTCCTATAGTAGTGAAATGTCAATTAAGGGTAAAATCCTATACGACCGTCATTAAAGTACACTCTCAATTAAACTCATGTAACTCTTAAAGCGGACTACGTTGAACATATTCGTCTTCTTTATATTCTCATAATAGCGATGTAAAAATCCTAAGGTTCACATGCTATAATACAGCCAGTGAAGTACTTTCACAGTTACCACATGTTACTCTTAAACCAAACTAGATAGAACATATTCGTTTTCCTTCAGTATTACTATAATAATGAACATAGCATAATAAGGTTAAAATCCTATAGCCTACTACGGATAGTGAAGTACTCACAGTTACCTCATGTTACTCTTGAAACGGAATACGTAGAGTATATTCGATTTCCTTATTATTTCTATAATATTAACATAGCAAATAAAGATTAACATCATATACTACGGATAGTGAAGTACTCAGAGTTACCTCATTTTACTCTTGAAACGGAATACGTAGAGTATATTCGATTTCCTTATTATTTCCATAATAGTAACAATGGGAAATAAAGATTAATATCATATACTACAGACAGTGAAGTACTCACAGTTACCTCGTGTTACTCTTGAAGCGGAATACGTGGAGCATATTCGATTTCCTTATTATTTCCATAATAGTAACATGGCAAATAAAGATTAACATCCTATGCTACGGATAGTGAAGTACTCACAGTTACCTCGTGTTACTCTTGAAACGGAATACGTATAGTATATTCGATTTCCTTATTATTTCCATAATAGTAACATGGCAAATAAAGATTAACATCCTATACTACGGATAGTGAAGTACTCACAGTTACCTCGTGTTACTCTTGAAACGGAATACGTATAGTATATTCGATTCCCTTATTATTTCCATAATAGTAACATGGCAAATAAAGATTAACATCCTATAGTACGGATAGTGAAGTACTCACAGTTACCTCGTGTTACTCTTGAAACGGAATACGTAGAGTATATTCCATTCCCTTATTATTTCCATAATAGTAACATGGCAAATAAAGATTAACATCCTATGCTACGGATAGGGAAGTACTCACAGTTACCTCGTGTTACTCTTGAAACGGAATACGTGGAGTATATTCGATTTCCTTATTATTTCCAAAGTAGTAACATGGCAAATAAAGATTAACATCATATACTACAGACAGTGAAGTACTCTCACTTATTATAAATGGGGATTTAATACACAAAAAATGAAGGTAATGACAAAAAAATGCCATACTTCTCAAACCATACAAACTTAATAATCTTTTTTCAAAATTTATTTAAATGAGCTACTAGAAAAGCATCGTTTTATATGTACAATTTCCCATCTTGCGGAAAAAATAGCTACTCTAATTTCACATTATCATTTGTTTATTTCAATTTATTTAAAGGCTCTGTGGCATGCACCAAAACGGTGCATTAAGACAATCAAAGGTTTGTACAATTCGGTTAACAAATGACAAGTTTCAGTTCTTCTCCTTTTTTAATTTGGAATTTCAGAATACTCTATTAAGTCACATTGAATTCAAATAGTGTAGCGATTTAAATTTTTCCGAAGTCGTTTTCACACGGAATACGCGACAAGAAGTAATTTTCTAATAGTTTGAATTTTTTGCTGGAAGTGATTTTTGTTATTACAAGTGAAACAAATAATTCTTTCACAAAATAAAAACAAATAGGTTTGTAGGATGGTATTTTACATTGAATGAAATGGAGTACAAAAACATACGTAAATATTTGAACTTCAGAAGTTAGAGGATTCCTCCACATTTGCTTCCAATTATTTAAAATTTGTATAGAACTGAACATATAATGTAAATCCCCTAAATCAATTTATATCAAATTGATATATACTATCCAAAGGTCAGATAATTGAGTCTAACTTTCTATTCTGCACACATGTGCATAAAAGGTCAACTATCTATATAAAATATTTAAATGTTTAGAGTAAAAAAACAGGTATGGAATCGTAACATAAAAAGTATAATGTAATCCATCACATGGTAATTAGGTTAGATCGTTGAGTAGTTCATTCGTCAATGAGTACAACTTGAAAATTGAGACTTTATTTTATACAAAAGAAAATAGCTAAAGAAGTAATTAGCATCTGGTTTTTTATTTTGCAAGTATGAACAGAAAGTTGGCTCAAGATGACATGAAAAGACATTTATAAAATTCCTACAGAAAGATATACACTCAGAGAAAGGAAACTGACGCATCCTACAGTTTTGTTAAGGCGGAGAGACAACAAAATATAATGTTTGAAGTTTGAGAGTGGTAAGGAAGGGTGGCAAGGAAAAGGGGAAGGGGCTGGAACCTGATTATTACACAAGGGAATACAGGTGTGTGCTCGTCGGGGAGCATTTGAATAGTAAAACAACCAAGAAGCGCTGCTGGATTCTTCTCTTCTTACTTACGGAAATATAGAACACTAAGCCTTTTCGTGCATTTGTATTGCATTACTTTGTCAAAGACAGACGAATGTTCATTTCATTATGTTTAGTGTGTATTGCTTCACCAGCTCAAGAAATGGAACAGTCGTTTGTATGACAATGTCTGCGTCACTCGTGACATCTGCAACTGAAACGTTTAAAGTAGGTCTCGTACTCACAAGTTACATTTCGAACATACATACTTTCTGAGTTAAATACTCATTCAATGATTTATATTTTTCATAGCTTTTGTTATAACATTACTGTGTATTGCTTATTATAGGTTCACAACTAACAAATAATGATTGATTACATTTCAAACTGGCATACAAGTCAAACTGAATTCCTAATTTTGAAAAAGTCCATGCGCGTATTCAATATAAATTAAAGGCAATTATTTGTTATGTAAATAAATAAACCGATGCAACATACAGAAGGACATGAAAGAATGTAAATAAAGAGGTAGCGCATAGATCCCAGACTGCCCTTTTACTTTATGATCCTAAAACTTATAGCGATATTCCTGGGACCATGAGAACCTAGTCCCAAATTGAAAGTCTTGAAAGTTTACAACCTTTTTGGAAACTGTTATTTCAGAGACGGACAAACAGACTGTTCTTTGACCTTTTGACTAGAATATCGATAGCCTTCTTTTTTGGACCAAGAAGGTCATATGTACAGAATTTAATGTCTTTCTAAGAAGATTTATTGCACAGAAAGACAGATGCACTGCTCTTTGCTATTTTTACCTTAATATAAATAGTCTTCATCCTTAGACGAAGAGAATCGTATGTACCAAGTTTAAAGTTTCTAAACCTTTCTAGAAAGAGTTATTGTACAGACAGACACATTCACTGTTCTTTGACCTTTTGGCCTTAATATCAATAGTTTTCTTCCTTAGACCGAGAGAATCGTATGTACCAATTTTAAGTCTCTAGACAGAGTTATTGCACAGACGGGATAGACGGACTGACCTTAAAATCAATAGTACTTTTCCTTGGACTGATAGAACTATATATACCAAGTTTAAAGTTTCTAGCACCATTTTATCAATAATTATCACAAAGACCGAGAGATAATAACATGATCTCAAAAAGACCCTCTCTGGTCGTTAATAATTTTGTAAATATGATGTTCAAAGATAAACAGTTTTATATAATTTTAACATTGAAATGCATAAAATGGATATAACAACAGCGGAGTAACATAAATGTTGTACTATTGTAACCATACTATTACAAAAGCTGTAGTATATTGGTTTTCTGTTACCCTCCCCATCTTCCGTATGGAATCGAGGTATCTTATAAGGGAAAACAGCAGGGTAAAATATAATTATATTTTTGCAGGGATGATGAGATTATGCTTTATTTAGAAAGTCATTATAAGTAAATGAGCCTGATTCTATATGTTAAGTTCATATAGATTTTTTAAATTATTTGATATATTTATGTGTTTCTTATAACTCTACTCTTACGTATGCCCTATTGCTGGGCCACATTCTGTTTCTCCTAATGTTTTTTTTCCGTTTCCGTAACTCCCTTTATTTTTCTTTGTACATTGTTTATATATTACTATCGCTTTGTATAACACTCCGCATGCAAGTTAAATCCATTCATCAAAGCTTGTTTAACTGAAACCTACGAAAGAACTGCAATAAAAAATTAAAATTAAAATTCCAATGTATTATATTTAAACTACATAATTATCAGACCACTTACTAGTAGAAATTAGAGAATAAATTCTTACTATACTATTATTTGATTTTCTAGTGATATCCTACGACGGGGACTACCTCAACATAAGCCGTATCAGTCGCAAGGACATGGGAGCCTATCTCTGCATAGCATCCAATGGTGTGCCTCCTGCAGTCGTCAAAAGAATTGTGGTCGATGTGGAATGTGAGTTATCATTTTTTTTAATATTTCGTAGATTTTTTCAATAAGTGTACATTATATTTGAAACTGAACAATCGGGTTATATTCGGTAACAACTTGATATGGAAATATAAACTGAATACGATATCTTTAAATCATTAGATATTCAAGTAATCTATTAGTCAATAAGAGTAAAACCTTGCTATAATAGCCGTTTAAGGATTTAAAATTAGCCAGTCTCCTAAATTTGGTCGTTGGTGAACCTGTAAATATGTTTTTGCAACCTGTATCACTTCGCATATATGAGGTAAGAGGTTCCTAATTCAGATAAATTGGCACTCTAATCTCAAGTATCTAATTATGTATGTAAATCAGTCGTCTTTATATCGATTGATAAAAAATATTAAAATTAATTGATTGTCAACTGGCACCAACAAAGATGGTAATGTAATAATAGCAATCAAAGCAATAGAGGTATGGTGTTTGCTATTTGTAATACGTAAATAAATACCAGAATTTAATTTTAAATTGCTTGTAATTATTGTTGAATATATATCTTCCTTAAAATAATTTACTGTTTTAACTGTAAATAGGAGGATTGACATGGATGGAAATATTGATAACAAAAAAAAATCAAAGTGTCTTGGCCGATTTTTTTTACAGCTAAAGGAAAAATAACCTTTAATTTGCAAATATTAAATAGATAACTTTAAGTTAACGCATCGTTTTGTAAGTAATTTTTATGCAAATTACATTATAGAAAAGGAATCTGGTAAAGTTGTATATTTATTGGTTAAAAAATAAAAATACAGACTGAAGTCAAAAGGTGAGCGGGCAACAATGAATTATTCTACAGCCTGAAGGAGAGGGTGAAAATTGAAGGAGACAATTTAAGTAAGGTGTGCGTTTCCAGGTCCCGGTGTAACCGTATTTGTAATACAATCTGTTTCCGCCATTGTAGTTGACGTTTAATACGGGGGAAGAGTGGCCTGATATGTAATACAGCGACCTAGAGAGCTGGGCGTAATACTTTACTGTGATATATGGCAAGAGCTTTCAGACGGACTCACACCAACACACGCTTCTGGGTTTACAATGGATTGGTTTTACCTTGTCTTAGACGTTTCTCTAAGTGGTTTTACTGCTGCCGCTGATGTTTTCTTCCGAGCTGTATCTAGATTTATTCGGGTTAAAATGATCGATTAAATATGGCAATAAAACATTTAATGCATTTTCAGTCTAGTTATTAACGTTTGATAGCGCATGAAAATGTTTTAAATGTCAGTGTTAATCACGTTTTAAAACTTATACATGACAGAAAAGTTTTTTCAACCCTTTGTGCAGATTGATAAGTTTGTTAAAATGCAGTAAGAAAAGAAAGACCAACTTTTGTTTGGCCAACTACTTGTTCTAGCACTCTATTGCGCTCAATCTACAAAAAGATTCTGTGACGATTATGAGTCATTAGCCATGGTGAAAGTCAATATGGAAGAAATATAGTATAGTGCTTGAAATTTGCAAGAACATACCCTGATGGAGGACTTACTTGGAATGATCTAATCGACCATGTTAGCTGCATATTGCGTTCAGGCATTTATGTAACGTGGTATTTACCCAAATAATATACTAGTCAGATTCTTATGCCTTTTATGGTTTTATACTAATCTTGATTTAAGTACATGGTGGTATTTTTGATACTCTTAATAAATTCATGTAATTCCGATTCTGGAAAGAAAGTTTAATAAACTGTTAATTTTAAATTGTCAAATCTTCTGTCAAAAGTTGTCTTTTAACTTAAATTCTCAAGACTTACCAAACTGGGATGCACAATGGCAGTTTTTCATACCTGCCCACATAGGCAATGCTCATTATGTTAAAAATATATAGTTGGTCACTGTGTGGACGTTAACAGTTTATTGGAAATATACAATGTGTTTAGACATAAAAAGTCAAATCGATTGTGGGGTAACGAATAAAAATAGAGATATGACAGGTTTTTCACAAAACCAACACTGAAGAATAGTTTAAAAACATTTTATTAAATACGTAATGTGTCAATATCCGTAGGCATGGATTTCTGAATCCTAAGTTGTGTAAGGTGAACGCATGTGGCAAGTGGTGTGTGTGTGTGTGTGTGTGTGTGTGGGGATTATATTAAAAATATTTTGTGGAAACAAAACTTCAAATATTTTGTTTAACGGAATACTTATCTTTACAAAATAATGGCAGAAATGCTGTGGTACGGAATATTTTAAGTATCACACCGTATTGACTGTAACTGAAAGTTTTATTTCATATTTATTTGCAGATTAAATTCAAGATTACTTTGACATACAGCTTGATAATTCTCTAAAGAAACCAAAGCCCAAATTGTATACACTTAAAATTAACATATTTTAAAAATTGCTAATATAATTATGAGACAACTCTTCATATGTACAAAATGTTCTGTGTCTTTGTAAACTAAAAAAATATTATTTTCGAACTTCTTTTCTATCTTCTAGCAATATAATAAAAAACTGTGTTTTACTGTAATGTTAACACGTTTTTAAGTTTTTAAAACAATTTTAAGGCACTTAAAGATTATCATATTAATAAAATTTTGTCCGTAATCCAAGTAATGGTTAATAATCATAATATTAAATGTTATATGGATGATTGGATGAGCTTAAGAGAAGCCTACTTGTGGGGCTGGAAAAATGTCATGTCTGTCTGTCCATCCATTTCTTTGCCCGCACAATATCTTGAATATGAACTGAGCTATGGATTATAAATTGTATATAAAGGTTCATTTTTATATGAGGAACACTAAGTTATAATCTGCTGCAAGTCACTCCATGGGATTAAGCTAGGCATTAGCGAATATTTTCATATTGATCTTACAGTTAACCGTAATGCCTATGGAAAAATAGCATTTTAATTTTAATAACCATTTTAATTTTCGTACCTCACTTACATAGGTGAAATATATTCAAATTTCTCTTGGATATACTTTCTCCTATCTTCTCCAGTGTTGAATTTATACTACTTCTCCTGTCGGTTAATATACTAAAGAAGTTTTCAGAACTATAACTGTTCATATTAGTCATTAACTTAGAGATACTCTACATCTCACTGTTATATCTTTAATGCACATACATAGTTCACAATAGTTAATTTATTTTAGCCATAAATCAGTGCTGGAAAATTTCGATAGCATTCCGTCGATATTAATAAACTTTTATTGTTTTCATTTAATCAATATAGGGCTGTACTAATAACGTAGCAAGCGTTTCACTGGTATTCTTGAACAACGGAGACCATTAATAACCCTCTCGTTGTTGAGAAGAGAGTGACGGTATTCATTTACGCTCAGTTTCGTGACAATATCAGGTCGCAGCAGGAGGTGTGATTAACCTAGGTAACCAGGCATTCTGGTGCCCATGTGGCGAGATCCCCAGCTTTATTTAAATTAGCGATCACAGGACAATGTACACAAGAGACTCTCACGCTCACACCTGCCTCTTCCCACCGCATCTGCCCCCCTTCCCTTCCCCTCCTTTCCCTTACACTCCTTAATCTTTTTAAAGCTGAATAGAATATGTCGTTTTTTCAATTTAACTCAGTGTTTTTAGTTTTACTTTTGACATTGATTAAGAATCTCGCAAATGTCAGTGGTTTATGTAATGTTTGAAATTATAGATTTTGTTTTATATTCATAAATGAAATATATATTTATAGTTTAAATATAAGTATGAATAAATCATTCTTAAGGGGACTAAACGAAATAATTAAACAACTAACTTATTTAGCCACGGATTATTCTAAAGTTTTACTACAAATACAAATAGCTATCGAAGATATCTCAGGTAAAAAATATGAGGAAGGTGGTTTTGGTAATATATTTATTTATTCAACGTTCAACACGATTTACATTTTGGACATTAAAATCCCTCGTGGCAGAAATTTGGCAATAATATAGTGTCATACATATAATAAGTAATTATAATACAGACAACAATAGATAGAGAATAAATATTTGTGACCAATTAATCAATAACAATAATAATAATAATGGCAAACAATAATTAAAGTAGCAGCAATAACGAATAATGATGATGGTAATGATCTGAAGGGCAGTAAATGGGTAATAAAGAATGAATGTCACCAGAACTACAGGCTAAAACAGCCTAATGGCTTCTCTATAATGTTTTTAGGCAGCTGATTCGTACTATTGCACCATCAGCTTGTTAAAGAAATAGCCAGATATGCAGCAGGACATATTTTTTTCAGTTAATAATACAGATATCCATACAAATCTCTAGTGTTTCCCTACCTGTGAAAAGTAGTGCTATTACCTTTGGATACCTACAATGATTTAACAACACCACATTTTTATAGCTAACATAGGTAATAGCTAAACTTTAACTTGAATTAATTGATAAGTATATTTATTTTTCAGAGTCAATGTACTCTGATCAAACAAAATAATATTTTATTGTTTTTTTATTTAATACTAACACTAATGACTATGTACCATCTAAAACTTCAAATGTGTTAAGGTTTAATTACAGAAATAAAAATTATGTCCATAGTGAAGAAAAAAAAGTGAAAGTGATGGAAATCATAATAAAACACAGGTTGCTTATGATACTAAAACTAGTTACGTTGAAAAATTAATAACAAAACTGAGAAACAGCCTTGATAATGAAAAAAAAATACTATGTGAAATATGATATAAATGCTGATATTCTACGATTTTTACACTGTGTTTCATTGTTTCATCCTTTTAAGAGTTGAAACAGCTAATGTCAAAGTGCTGTTTTAATGACTGCTTTCTATCCCAGAAGCATGTTTAAGCAGTCACATTGAAACTATTTATGAAACTCCTCGGGAATCGAATCCCTCGGGTTGAAAAAACCACAACAATATCCTTACTGTGAAATTTACTATCACCAAATGTGTAACCAAAACGCATGAATGTACTTTTCCAAAGTATTAATTAATTTTTTTTAAATAAACAACCGATAAGTTTTTTACGATTCAAGTAATTTCCATTACGGCAAATTTCGACAGGAAGGAATGTGTATAGAAGAGATACTAAGCTTTCTACTTGTTCCAAAGAGACTTGTTCAACATCTTGCATTTGACCGCAGCTTCTGATTCCTATCTAGTCATTAGTGATTAACCTGGACGTTGCTGATTTGAAATGTTGAGAACAAATCAGATAGCACCACAGTCTGATATTAGATACTAGGTACTGATATTACTGATATTAGATATCTAGTAATATACTTATTACTTTCGTGACAGGTTGGATGGATACATTCCACATATTTAAATGATAAATATAATGTATTGATTTAAAGTGTAATATTCAAAATAATATTAAAGTTGGTTCCATTACTAATAAAAACATTTCAATAAAACTATATTACTTAATTAGCCTAAAATACATAATAACATTTGTTGATATCAAGAATATTGTACCTATCTACACTAATCCTTGTATAATCTTTATACGATTCGAATTATGTACCCTGGTGGATTAAGGCCTAATTAAGAGCAATTAAATATTTATACCGGTTTTGTGTATAGGCACGAGAAGTTTTTCAATGAAGAAGACCTAGCATTGATTGAAGTGGTTAATAAAGTCACGCCTTCAACAGCATAGATAAAAATGTTTGATCCAGTCCTTTTGAAAGTCGTAGCATTAAAAGTTTCTCGTTCCTTTGGAACTTTTATTCTGTATGAGATTTTAAAATAGATAAGTTAAATCAGAGATTTCATAGTTTATACTTAGCGCCCAAAGAAACGTAAGTAGAAAAATGTAAGTGTGAAATAATAACTGAAGAACAAACATTAGAAATTAAATGTGTTTAGAAGTTCTCTAAATTAAACGTGTATTTTTTATTTTGCACTATAGTTCAGGTTTCATATTAGAACACATGTTGCTTTGATTGTGAATGATAGATCATGGTTTAAGAAAAAAAATTCAATATTTTTGTCCAGCATTAAATAGTTTATTCGAACTCTATGTCTCATGTACGATTACAAAATATACCGAATTTTGTGTTTTTTGCTGCATTGTCCTTTCACTAGGGATTAGGTGTTTGGTAGGGACCTAGACAACGTTTGACTTAAGATTTGGGGGGGGGGATACTGCACAGCTATGTCGCTGTCATTTAAATTGGTTCCTTCTTTAATTTTAGTGAGAGGGAAGCTTCGACAATCATATTGTTATGGTCATTATCTGAACAGCGATTATCCCTATCCCCTCCACCCTAGTGATCTCTGAAAAGTATTCGCGTTTAGCCCTTTGACCTGCATCTCTGGCTACATGAGAAGAGGTAACAATCTGTCACATGACAACCTGACAGGCATGTATCAGATTAATAACTTCTAGAGGTATTATACTCCAGTCTATAACGACGGGATTTATCTTGAATAATCACTAAAACATTCTTAACATAGCAGCGAAGCATCTCTATACTGACAAAGATTCTAAATAACCTATAATTAAAATCAATTATTTAGAGTTTTCTAGAATTTTTTCATTTGATAAAAGTGAATTTTCTAGAAGGATCCCAATTCTAGGTATTTCGAGCATGTGGATCCACCATAATTCATAAATCGCATGTTCATTTAATGCTCTCTATTTCTCATATGTAAAACGTAAGAGATTCTAACTTCATACAAAACTTAGACCTGTCCCTGAACTGGATTTGAAATACGGCCTCTGGACGGACATATCAACGGTCCAAATCCTGCGATGTGTCGGAACATATGTTCTTTAAGAAACTCAAGTCAATGCCTCTTACACATCTTTTCAACCATCTTGGCTATTGAATTCCAATAATGTTTGAAACCACTTTGCATAGAAGGAGCTTGCGGTTTTCAATGTTTTTCTTTATAATCTAGCGTGAAATCTTTATGAAATTCAGGTTTGTTAAATACACCAATATCTCTGGTTCATTCTTACCACTGGCATGAGAAATCCATGGGTAATTAACCTGCAGTTTCCGGACTCTGAATCTTGTTAGTCTCTAGTACTATTTGGTCTAGAAGCTAATTACTCGTGGAAGCTTCTGCGAGTAACAAACGCTAGTTATAGAAATGCCAAGCCTTTGGTGATCAATTACCTGTGCAATTTCAGTATGCACCATTAGAAGCCTCAGGTTTCAAAAGGCCTCGCTTAGTCAATATCATGAGATTTTGGAGCAAAAAGTAGCATTTTACAAGTAACTTTAACTTGATAAGTGTTTTATTGTAACTTTTTCATACCGAATTGCACGTCTACCTTATATAAGAAATAATATATTTTCTTAAATAAACATTTTGAGTTAAAATTTTATTAAAAAGACATACATGTGATTTTTTGTTAAATAGTGGTAATACATGATGCTTTCTAATCAGTTTTGTTGTTGACGCATTATTCATCTGAAGATACTTATGTCTGAAGTAGTAGAATTGTGCATTTACCGTTATGCATTATTTTATTTTAATATTATTTAAAAAATGGAAGGGCAGTCGCGAGATTGGCCGATAAAAGTGACTACTTCTTATAACTGGATGTGAATATTTATCTTGAAAACGTAAGTTTGTTCATTATTAAATGGATATTTTTTATATTCTTAAATAATATGAGATACTCAACTGCTTAATATTAAAAAGTTCTATATTTTATATTAATATAAAAAATTTGTGGACTTTTTATTTGTAACAAGCCAGTAATGAATAGAAATTAATTAGTTAAATTTTTATGAATTTTACAAAGCTTTAATAGTTGATAGTTAAAAAAATTCTTTTTACCAATTTACAAATAAAAAATTCTGCAGGAAATATTTTTAAGTTATAAAAAAGGGAACCTATGCGTTATGATAAAAAACTCTTAATATTAGTTTTCCTAATTTGACAGTACCACTGCTACGTTGAAAAATGTATCGTTACAATTTTAATTTATTAGGCGATAGCAGTAGGTATTCTTAAAACTCAATATTACTATATGAAGTGTTTAATATAATTTATTTATATTTTATACAACTGAAACTCAAACACTCAAATATTGATTGAACATTTTCATGCAGGCAGCTCATAAAAGCTACGGTTTATAGTTTTTACAAACGCGATGTTTTCGTAGGGTTTCATTAGGTCCTGTTTGCGGCAAAGCTTGTAAAATATCAGTGGACAAATTATAGCAGTGGGGTTACCACGTCACATATGTTATCAATACGGCACTCTCACATTCTGTGTGGTCGGTTTTTTATGATTTACGCTCAACATGTGGTCCAATGCGCGTTCACGGTATTAACCTTTATGTATTGTTCGTACGGCGTGATAACGTCATATGTATACATTTACACTAATAAACACGTGGAATTTATCTTGGTATAAATAAATACTGTTAAACATAATTTAAACTAATGTTGTCTGTGCTTTCACCATCTACATAAAGTAATAACTAAGAAATGTACAATTATGTAGCGGAAAATTAGTCTAGTAAAACATATAGGGTCTGATTTAAAAGATAGTAAATTATAATACAATATTAATTTATCGTTATAAGTCTCTCTAAAAGTATACAATATTTTAGGCAAATTATATATTGGTAAGTAGTAGCCAAATAAATAGTTATTACATGCTTTATTTTCTGCAGTAAAATCAAAGTAGAGCCTTTTTAATAGGTTTGAGAACTAACCTGTATAAGCTGTAAGGTACTTAAATTGTACAATACAATACATCATTTATCCTCTGAAAGATTTGTTACTTTGAGCTGTGTACTATATATAGTAATTTTTTTCTGTTTAGTCACCGAACTAATAAAGTACAATATTAAATATAATAACAATGGAAAATTAAACTGTGTATAAATCAAGAACTTTGTGAACGGCTCACTAAAATTGTAAGAAAACCTCGCCATAGTGTAAGCCTATGGAACAATCTTGTAGTTCATAGAAAACCATAATTGTAAAAATTTATTACTGCAATATAATGCTGTAAGTGTTGTAGAAACTGTTATGTATGTAAGTGGGAATTTAAAATATTATATGTTTGTTTACTATTTTGATTAACTTATTATAGACTATTCAAGGTAGATCTAAAAATATATGACAAATTCATTGAATAGGAGGTAATGCATTAAAATGTACAATATCATTTATGTAATTACATGAATTAATGAATAGAAAAATCTTATAGAACACAATAATAGATTGCGCAAGGCTGTAGTGTTTAATGAAGTAATTAATGAAATAGGTAAACAAATGGGATTTCTATTAACTTAGTGCAGTCAATTTATTGGTAAAGCCAAAGTCCAATTATACGATTTCTATTGAAATTTATTTGGGATTGCATAGTGAATTGTTTACAAAAGTAAGTAATCTTTTAGAGCTCCCAATTTAGAAATTCACAATTAAATGGTGTAAGTATATTTATTTATTTACTCGGTGGTATACGTGTTAACTGGCAACAAATTCTACGATATATGGGGCAACATTACTGGTTTTGAGATCTAGATAGAAGTCCAGTCTGGTCTACCAGAGCTATCAACGTAGACCACATTCTATATTCTAGGGTAATGCAAGTTAATGAGAACCCAGATGCTTCTGTTACCACAGTTACAGCCAATAGAGTAACCGATAAACCCAAATACTTTAATATTATTGTACGTCATGATCGTCTTTTAGTAATAATAGAAAAAAGTAATTATACTAAATATTTCACTTCATCTCTTCTTACGCAAGATTGGGTTTAACAAAGGTCCTTGCTAGTCTTAAGCGTATGGTTGAGATTTAGCGAACAAATGTAAGAGGTATCACTAGGGCTACTTTATCCATGGATTTAAAATTTTGTACTAAACTTTATTTCAGTATGGACGCAACCTGATTGGAATCTTGATTGAGCTATAAAATTGGACCGTAAAATGTTTTTTAAACAGTATTTAGCTGAACATGAGCAACTTGAAGTTATACAATAAACCTTAAGTTCTACTTTGGTAGAAAAGAGGTATTTCAAAGCGAGGTAAATGTAATGTAACTGTTCGGCTAGAGATGACCACCTTCCATTGTTTTAACATAATGCCACACATCCATTTAATTATTTACAAGGCCACACCACATGTATCGTACCAGGCTTCTATGAGGTTGTATGCAAAACTTGCGTCACTACTATGGTGAACATTAAAATGCAATAGTATTATATTCCGTTTGATAAAAAATTTATTTAATGTGCGGTTTAATGAAAATCGTTAATTAAAATTATATTAAAGCAATTGAATTCCCATGATGATAATGAATCAACGCTATTGAAAATAATATTATTATTAATTTAAAAGATAACTTCAAATTAAGTGAATCCTCATAACTATCAAACTATGAATGTTAAAATAATAGCAAAATTACGCTCAGTTTGTTTGAAGAACATCACCAAGAAAAGAATTATCAACCACTAATTGGTGTAATACAAATAGTTTGAAACAGAATAACAATAACAAAATAGTAAACACTTATGAAAACACAGAAGAAATTTTATTTTAATAATGAGAATAAGTCTACTTTACCAATTTTTCATAACTATTTCTTTTTCATTCGAAAAAATATTTAGAAAATGGTTAACCTCACAATAATATCAAAGAACTATCACAGTTGATTGCAGATAGCCAAAGACAACAGACCTCATTATGGAAGATAATTTGTACTACATAGTGTATAGACATTTCATGCAAAGTACAAGATAGGTGAACGCTGCACCACGTGGTAAGTAACAGGCTTTGCTGTGATTCCTTGCAGAATTTCAAGTATGTGGTTGCATGTGCTACAGTATAAATATAAAAAGTAATGTGATTATATTTGTCACATAAGACCTACGTAAAAATGATCGCTAACGCTCAACGAAACCTCATGTAGAAACATGCACAGTCATTAAACTTAGTGTTGCTCATATGTAAATTTCTGACTGGATCATCGTATTGTGATGCGGTAGGCGGCGTTTCACTCTACTAACCGATGTGTTTTCACTTACTTTTTGTAATTAGCAAGTTATCTCATAAATTTATAACACAATAAATAAAACTAAAATGAATTCGGTGTCTTTATGTTTATGAATTAATTAAGTTCTACCATTGTTCTTTGTTGGTGAAATAGTTAACTTACCACTTAATTTTTGAATTAAATTTTTTTGTTATTTTTTATAAATACTAATCAGTGAAACCATTGGTTAGTAGAGTGAAACGCCGCCTATCGCATTAGAATACGACGATCCAGTCAGAAATGGCAGCGCATAATGTACTTCACAATGTTTACCTAAAACAACCCGCCATTTCTGATTGGATAAACCTTTTGAGATGCGGTTTGCGGCACTGAACTCTACTAAGTGAGCTCTTTCAAATGAGGTATCACTCGACCCATGCTTTAATTTAAGATTTCCATGTTTTCCTCTGTGGGCCGTCCCCCCATGGTTGGCATGCCATGGTAATAGCAAGGAAAAATAGTTTACATAGCCATATGACACTGTGCAAAGTTTATAGATGTTATCTGCTATGGTTTGTAAAATATTAAGCCGTACCCAGACTTTTGAAACACCTTGTATGTCATTTGTATCAGTTATCAAATAATGGTACAAAAATACATACAGAAGTAAATTGTTTCCATCCCCTCGATTGATTGAAAAATTTTACTGAAAATCAACTACCGAGCCATCAAAATGATAACAAATTTCTTGATCATAAAAAATAAGATTACAGAGCTCGTGAATTCCTAAGTAATACAATACATATCCTTGATGTCTATACCCTACCCCTTTCGCTGTTCCTATCGCCATATAACCCATATTGACAAAGGTCTACTCAGCATAATAAACCCTCATAAACATTAGAATGTTATTCATATTTCTTAATTAGTGTGATATTTTACGCAATTAACAGTACGTATTAAAGTTATCCTGAATTTTGTTACCTATGAATGTTCTACTTTTTTTGGATGAATTTCAATAATGTATAGGCTTCACATCACATATAATTTTTTTCGTCTGTGGGTTGGTTATTGCTCTCCTGTAGGCTTATCAGCAAAGTTAGTTTGATAGTTAAAATAATCCAAGTGTCCAATGAAAATGCCCACGTAGCTTGATTATAACCTATAAGCTACATATTTTTCAAGAATCCCACAAAAGGTTAACCACAATTGACTTTTGTTACTGTAACTCCAATTTGTATAAATTTTATTGTATAAATATAGAAACTTGTCAGATATTAACTATACACTTGTGAATAAGGTAAAATACTCTTGCAACGATAAAATAAATTAAATACTAGCCATTGGCAAATTTGGCAATTAATATCGGAATTCATTTTTGAGTTTGTGATCAAATTTTACTTCTTGTGATTGATCTGTAACCAACGAAGATGTTCATCAACGATGGACGGTAATTAGTATTTATCAACGATTTACGGTCAAAAATAATCTTTCTCTATTATTTTTAGGACATATCATTGCAATGTCTTACAAGATCTTTTTTAATGGAAATAAATCTTAATTAATCATTGTAATACCATGCTATTCCCAGGAACTAATATTCTATACAAGTAAACTTAAAACACATTCATAGCTGACCTAATGGTTTGGATTAACAGTTTATTTACCACAGCCCAGTCTCACAATAATATGTCTCATACTACAGTTGTGATCTATCACCTCTAACACTCATATTCTTTATGTAAAACTAATAATATGAATTTAATTGTTCCAGAATAGTGAATAAATGTCCTTTTTATGTGGCTAATGTAAGCGTGCATCGTTTCATTTTACATGCCGACGAACGATATATCACCAAAGCAGATAAAGAATTTGATACCTTGTAACTTTAATGACAACACTATCACACAAACACACGCGTTTGCTTGAAACCTAGACACACACAGAAAATACTAATTACTTGTATAAGTAATCAAGTGTGATTGGATTTAATACCTAGTTACTTTATCCCGTTAACCACTTTATGAACCATTACTCGCAACAATGTCTCGTTCAACTGGCTCAGTCGAGAAATTAAACTGGCAATATTCAATACCAACCTTGATTACATAGAACAATTAACTGCACACTGCGTTTGGGGACCTGTGTTTGCAATTGTGTTTGCTCATTATTATTTCAACACGTTCGCTACTCGTTGGTTAACAAAACGTGACCTAATGTCAATAAAAAGAGAATGGTAAACTTATATTGTTCAGTATTTTAGTCTGTTGATTAGGAAAGAAGTTTTGCTTACCATAATGTAACTTAACTTTGGACACAAATCATGCATCGGGTTACTACTGTATAGCTGTGACTCAATTACCTTGTTATAATTTCTATAACTTAAGAAAATGAAATCTATTTAAGAAGTAAACTTTAAGAACTGGCCTTATAACTAGAAAAATGAATCTTTCATTTCTTATAATTAATTTTTGAATAATTGGTTATAGTGTAACCTTAACCATGTACAACAGTGCCTTTAATAAAATTAAAACATTTTTTAATTAATATAAACGATTTTCAGTAATTTTAACATGTAAGAAACTAAAGGTCTAATCGGTAAGACATGATTTTATTATTAGAAAGAATTCAAAGCCGTAATAAAAAAATGTGAAAATTTTAATAGTCCATGATATAGAAAATGAACTATCATCCTGGCTAAGTTTTTCTAACCTAATGATTTTTTAGTTCCCTAATTTTTAAATCTAGTTTCCATTTATCCAGGACTGAAACCGCAACATTAACTACTATATTATACGGCCTTCTTTGTATTTGGTATAATAAATGTAATATTATAATATAATACATTTTTTGTACACCAATATTTATTAAAAAGAAAAAATAGCACTTGCCTCAATACAAAATTAAATTAATACTAAAAGCAGTTTTACACTTATTCAGCTTCTTAGCACATTTTCTTAGTTAGGTTATTTAAACACATGGACAAAAAAGCAATGTAAATGCTAAATATTGAATAAATAAATTCTAAGAAGTAAAGGCTGTGTTGTGTTGTGTAAACATGTATACCCTGTTATCGATACATCCGGGTTGGATACCCGCTGATTCCCTTGCATTATTTTGCACAAAATATATGCATCAGATACATTGATATGTATTCTCTTTGAACTCTTTGTATTATAAACAGCTGTCGCAGATCGTTGACCAGAAATGTGATTGATTATTATGTTCATGTTGTTGGTTGAGTTAGTAAATAAAGAGCTATGTTTAAATTTTTTTTAAATATAGCCATCATCAGACAGTCAAAAGATATTTTCGGTGCTATTTATTATTTTGCCTTAGCAACTAATAATTGGATATAAAATCGTTTCTGCTACATTTATTTGTGTCATAAATGTATTTTATTTATCACTAGTTTTTTTCAGTTTTGATTCCTGGAAGCTTAGTTAGTTGGAAGTTATCTACATTGCCTTTCGTAGAATGTAGTGTTGTCAACCTACTGTCTTTCCAATGAGTCACTATCTTGACACCATATCTAAAGGCCATGTCACACTGCCGTGGCGTCGCGTCCGTCCATCTGCGGATGGATTTTTAAAATAATCGCTAACCATGTTGTCAAATAGGACAAGTCACACTGACATAACCGACGTGGCGCAACGTTCGTCGCGTCGGCCACCGTCTGCTGCGCTATGCGGCTGGAGCGATCCTTGGCCGACGTCGGCGATGCTACGAAGGCTCGCGCATGCGCATAAAGCACCTCCCCAACCCCCTCACCGGGGCACCGCGCGCTCTTGCCACTGCCTACTCCTTTTATTTTATATTTTTAATAATTTGTTTAAAAAACCCTTGCGCGAAGCTCTAAAACAGCCCGACACTCCAGGATGAAATGACCGCCAGTTCTAGGGTTAATGAATACTCTGGTGTCATGTTTACATGCAATCATTTTATTTAATTTTTCATATTATGTTTGATCTATAACAAAATTAAATAGGCCTTATTTTAAAAACATAAAGACTTATTACAAAACTGAAAACACCAACACAAAAATTACAAAATAATCCTTTCAAGTGCATCTTATATATAACAACCAATCGTTTTAAAGAGGTATATCAAAGTATTGAATGCCCTAATTACTAAGTTCATAATAGAAATAGTATTACATGTAATAATGAAAATATAATTTTGATAATAATAATTATTAATGAATACGCTCCAGAACAATAAATTAATTTTGTAGAGCTATAACAAACTACTAATTCCACTATCAGTGTATAACTAAACAAATTCAAAGTAGTTAAAATGCATAAGCAACTCCTAGAAAGACGTGGCGTTGGCCGCGGACGCGGACGCGTGTCTGGTATTTTGACGGGATTCGAGACCGTCGCGGCATACGCGGACGTTCATACTATGGATGGACGGACGCGACGCCACGGCAGTGTGACATGGCCTTAAGACCTTACATCCTTCCATCACTAACTTTCTTGCTAAGAATTTCGTTCTATTATCTGAAAGAGAACCATAAACTGTATTTTTGAAAGCTTTATTGCCATTTGTACGCTGTTGTAATATTGGTCTATAAACAGTTACTAAAATGACGGATTGAATAATGTTTTAAACTAGTTTTACATGGTTGCGTTACATACTTCATTGCTTTCAATAAGACTTTTATCTAAAGATTGATTGTTTTGGAAACGGAATGCAGTGCCAATATTTTAACTTACTACATTAAGTGGAAGGTCTTCTATTGAATTGAGTAGTAAGTTTTTCGATAGATAACACTACATGAATTCTCTTCATAACAGTGTATTGAGTAATGATCGCATTAGTGTATTAGTAATTGAAAATCGTACGTTGTCGCTTCCATTAAATGCGTTAGGTGTTTGATGTTGATGCTAAGGTTTTAACAGGATAAGCTCCAAAATAAGCCAAAACATTTACTTACAACTGCTTATTCCCAACACTATTAGCACTAATACATCCCAAAGCCTATTATAATAATGCTATTAAAATGAAAAATATTTTTGTATATTGTCACGAATCAGGTTTCGCTAAGGTTGCCTACAAAGTTTCATTTTTGAGGTGTCCTGCGATCAGATAGACATACATCCGTCAATAGAAAAGGAATTTCTACATTTCTCCCGAAGACGAAAAATTATTATTGTCAGTCTACTAAATGGTGTGGTTCAATAACGCTCACCTACATTCCATGGTTGGCCGTGCACCGTCACAGAACTCATTCTTGTCTATGTAGAAATTAAGACTCATGCAAAATGTGGACTACAGGTGATCTTTATAGAGATGGATTCTCGCATTATGTATTCACATTTTTTTTCATTAAGTTATGTTTCATAGGAGTATTTAAAAACAAAAGTTCCCATTAGGTAAGTGTACCGTAAACCAGGAGAGTGCGCTGAAGTCAAATATTTCCAGCCACATTTAACATTTAACATTGACAATTTAATATATTTTATCTTTACTCTATGAATCAAAGTTTCACTTTTTTAAAATCCCATATGATTGTACTCACTTTGAAATTCTGTTATACGTTGATTTATTCTGCTATTTTCTCGTTGCCATCATGGTTAGCCATAAGACAAACGTAAAAATATTTGCTAACGCTCAGCCAAATCCCATGGGTTGACAAGCACGGTCATCAAAATAATGTTGCTAATATATACGAGGCTAATATATAATATATATATACGTAAATCGATTTTCAAGTAGAATTACGAGATATCGTAAAGGCAGACAGACAGAAATAACATTTTTCTATCCCTACAAGGCTTCTGTAACTTTTAGCCAACAAAAAAATATTATGTAATTTTCACCCTATGCAGTTTAAAACTATATTTAACTAATTGTGATCCCTGAGGATTTCAATTTATTTGGATCTAAAAAAAGGAGTTAATTTGAGTGATAACGTACAGACTGCAACAATACGTATTAACGCGTCCTGTAAGGAAAAGGTGATTGAATCAACTGGTTATAACTGCAGATATAATTAATTTGCGTCTGAAAGAAATATTTATATAATTATCTTAAATATAGGGTATTATACTGTATCACACTATGTCCGTATTTGAAACAAAATATATTGTTTTGTTTTATAAGTATGTGGATCATTTTAAACAATTGGTTGCCTTAATTTTAGAATTATCACATACGAGTTTTCAAAATATATTAAACTTGTAATTGGTTTTAAATTTATTTATTAATATTGTACTAGACTGAGAATTAGGCTCTAAATGTTCATTTTACATTGAAGTACTTTTAAAGTTATGTTATAGTGTTTGATTACGTGTACAAATAGTCTTTCCAAATTTATTTGAACATCAAACCGATGCTTAGTCATTTAGGGAAGTGTTTGTTTTCCAAATATGTGGTATACAATTTACAGGTTACGTAATACATGGGATTACGTTTTATAAGTTTGGAGGTTTAAAAAAATGACTTTAGGGACCTTATAAAAGTACATTTCTAGTAAAAGACAGATAAAACTTCTACATTTGAAAAGAAATTCCATCTGAAGATCGATGTTAATGAGGCAATTTTAGATGTTTTCTTTGTGTTGGGGAATAGAATCCTCGTATAAGGTTTCTAATCTATGATTATTTTGCCTTCGTGGTTCACTGATATAATTTATATCGTTCGATATAACTGAATTTGTCCCTGTTTAAAATAATGATTTATTTGTTTTCTTGTAGTAATATAATTTTTCTAACCCATTTTCAGATAGTTTTTAGTAGATTAAGTTGTTAAAGATAAATAATTTGATAGATTGGCTAAAACGACATCAATAAATACCTCAACGGGATAATTACTTGATTTAAGATGGTAATCAATTACGAAATCACATGAATGGGAGAGGATTTCTATATGTCTCCCCAGAGAAATAATACAGTTTAAATTCTGAAATACATGTAATTAAATTATCTTATTTCTGATTTTTACACTTAATACCTAACTTCCAAAGGGACAATCTCGTGCATGCTTTTGTTTATTTCAGTCGCAGCTCTGTCAGTTATTGTCAAAAAAGGTAAAGTTATTCTCGTTGTTTGTAGTTGAAATATTCATATTAGGTAGATTTCATAGTGATTGCACTCATAGCGGAATTTTCGGAAAACCTCTCCGATCATGGCCCCAGAATTCAAAATTATCATAATAATAACAATATGTACGTAATAATATAATAATATTATGTATATTACTGAAACGAGCTTGTTTGGGTTAGTTCTTTGTCAGTCATAACCAATAAACCATTTTAAGAAGGCCGCCATTCGTATTCGAACAAAAAGTTTATCTCGGGTATTTAATAACAAATCAAAGTTGACAAGTAGTTCCAAGCAACATTTATTCTTATTTTTCGATGAATCCCAAGGTTTGAAAGATGGTGGCCGTTTCAAGTTATAGAAGCTTTCAGTGGAACCGTCGTGACTAAACTTGTTTAAATATGATTTAAAATTATTGTAACTAAATAAAGTCCACGTTATTTTAAAAACTTTTTCATGCTAATAAATTTTTTGCCTTTTTAATGTTTCAAGATTAAGTTTCTCAATTTTGGAAAGTAATACGATTATATTAAGATGGCAGTATTGAGATTTACTTTCTCATCAGTTTTTTTCAAATTAAACATCTACATTGTTAATGCTTGTTCAATTTTACATTAAGATACGATGGCCACATGTGAAATCTACCTTTCTTCAGATTCAGCCGAAAGCGATACTTTAATAAAGATAATTCTAACGAAGGAAATTAAGCACAAAGTAAAGCATATCATAAATATTGTTTTTTGACTTGTTTTCGAATATGATACAATGCAAAACATAATCCATACTTACACTATTTATTAACCTAGCTAATTTTAAGGTTATATTTGAAATCAATGTAAGTATAATAAGTATTTTAGTAAATAAAATTCAAAAACGACTTAACGTTACTTCTGAAGTATCAATCAAGTATAATTTTATGGGGAACCAGTCGTGCCATTGATACACTCAACAGGCTGTAACTCAGAAAAATGTTCGACGTCTAGGAGTGCTAAGTCAACAGCACACCAAAATACATGTATACATGCATTATAGGAACTTAAACTCAGTACATTTCCGTTGTTTTTGGAGCGTCATAGAGTAGTGAATGTAGGCTGGAGGGGACTAAAAAACAACACATTTTTTTTGCTTAGTAATTACTGATATTGTTAATATTGTATTGTGTTTTAAATGATATTGTATTAAGCGAAATTGAAAGTATAACCTGCTAATCTTGAAAATTCTCTCTAGGCCAATTAGATTTTTTGTTTCTGTTCCTATGGTTGATCGTCATAACTTGCCTGCTAAGATGATGAGTTTTTTTAACTGTTTATTCTATTGGAATTAGTATTCATAAGTATATAACTGCATGAGTGTGTACCACACACACACACACACACACACACACACACACACACACACACACACACACACACACACACACACACACACACACACACACACACACACACACACACACACACACACACACACACACACACACACACACACACACACACACACACACACACACACACACGCACACACACGCACACACACACACACACACACACACACACACTCATCATTATCTCTCATGATGCATATTATTGTTATTTACAGCCTCAAGGAGGGATTAAATTCTATATAACAGATTGGAGATTACTTTGGCTACGTTGAAGCCAATATTACAATTAATAGCTACTACTAGTAAATATAATAAAATATTATCGTTATAACTAATGATGCTGTATTATAAATACTGCGAAAGCGTAAATAATATTGTAAACCTTTACTAATATATTACCCTTAAGATTCAAAATTGCAATAGATAAGTGATCAAATTAAATGCACTACTAAAGGTCGGCGTCATGGGTAAGTTCAGTGGTTGTAACCATGGTAACTGAAGCCTCTAGGTTTCACATTAACTTGTATTGCTCTAGAATGTAGAATGTGGTGTGATTTGATAGCCCGGAGACTGGATTTCTGTCTATATCAGAGCATCGTATGGGGATTGCGAAAATAGTCTATCATTTGATATATTACTACTAAGTACAAGTCATTGTATATTTATGAAAGAGTTTATGAACTCACAATGAAAATACTACACCTCATATTAAACATAAAATGTGAATTATTAAGTTTATAATTATTTATAACGGAAACGTAAAAGAACGAAAAAATGAAGTGTTTTTTATTTTTAAATAAATGAACACGTTATTAACACTATTTTTATCTTTTTGACAGATCTGATTAAAAAGTCAATTAAAAATGCATTATTGAACAAAACAAGATCTTCACAAACTACTATCTGGTTCTGTAAACTTGAATTTAATTTAATTTATGTATTTAAGTAAATATGATAACACTACGTACATAATGAATACATATAGGCTACATGTATATGTAACTTTCAGTACATATAATATTACATTTTTTAGAATTTTAAATATTGTTGTACTATTCCAAACTCTTTTAAATAAGTTATTAAAATAAGCACAATAATACGAACTTGTATTTTAGGTAGTACTTACTATATAGAATACTCTTTTATATGTTCTATTTCAGAAAAAGTTTTACATACTCCTATGTTATTATTTTAAACGTTTTAATGTACATTCATTAAGTTTGTTTAATATAGGGTACTGTTTAAACATACTGTAATTACTATTACAGTATTTTTCGTTGAGGCTTTAGATCAACGACGACAGACCTTTCAAGTTTACTGGCCCAATTATAAAATATTTCCCTATTTATTTCAACATTTCTTCATACATTAGCTTTAATTTACTGTACTTAATCCAGAATGTGGCTTTGATAGTAGTCCAGGAATAAAGTATTTTTGGTAAATTCCTCTGATGTAAAACTAATATCCTAGTAGCAATAAGGCATATTGTCACGACTGAGAATTCAGGCATTGGCCTTTCTTTATGTTAAACATTGGAGTGATCCTACTGGAACTTGCCAAAAGTTACGATTAGGCCGAACTCCAGAACAACATGAAAAATGGGTAAAATGAGGAAGGCCACTCTATTGACTTCAAGTGAAGGTTAGGGATCCTTAATCTTGACACCTTAGTTTCTGGCACTGACATGGAAGTGAGTATGGAGGATTTTCCAAATATATAAAATGACCTTTGAGCCTATTTCGGCTTCAATTTGAAACGTATAACGCTGTTGAGAGGGATGAGAAGATCGCTCTATAGGTTTCTAAGGAAAAACAAAATACAAGTTGGGTTATTAGTTGCAAAGCTTTAACTTGTTTGCAGGTGCACAGAAGTAAAAACTGCTGGAGGTACGGGGGAAAATGCAATACAAAAATCTGCAGTATTGTGCCTTGAAAACCTTACAACACCTGAGGATCATGTTCAAAATCTGGATCTTTTGGAATGTTAAGAAAGCTTTGTAACAAATAAAGCCATTTCTAACCAAATGGTCCAGTTTGGTCAGGTGAATTTGCAGAGAATTCCAGCCACTGATGTAATGTTTGAGTAGCTCGCATGTGAGATCAACTTCATGTAGTGATCATTAGTTAAAAAACAGCCCACCGTAAGGTTATGTACTGTCTGAACTAAGGATGGTCTGAACTACTCTACGGATGGTACTGTCTGAACCTCCGATATTTGAGAAATTCCTCTTCTCGATCATGGTTCCGGTGCTGGTTATGTCTGAATATGATTATGGGTAGTAATTTACATTATTATTACCAACCTTTGAACTTTCGAAGATAAAGGATGGAAGCTATTGACGACTGTCTCCTAAATTTATTTGGACAAATTATAGTGACAGGCGAATTTTGCGTGATGTAGAAAAGAACATATCTAATGTCACCACCAAATCCCTGTTATATTAGTGAGTATAAAACAAACGGAAGACAATTTGAACTTCCAAATTTACCTAAAAAATAATGGAGACTCTGAGCATTTTCTCAACGCCGTGAATGTTGATTGTTGGACGGACGTGGATCCAGAAAGGAGGCTGAGGACAACGTTAATCATCCCAGTCTCATTCATTAACTCGAGACCGAATTGCGAAATCACTCGCCTTCATCCATTTGGAGGCTGTGGACATTACCTGAATAGCGGATTTATGTTAGTTGGAGATACCTATAGTCTTCAATCCGGAGCTCAGGAAACATTTTGAGAGTTTCGATGGCCGAGCGGTCTAAGGCTTTGGAGTTTTGTGCTAGAGATAGCACAGTTTCAAATCCTGACCACAGCAATTTTTATCAAATCAATCAACCATGTACTGTAATCAACTCTTCTCCTTATTCTGTTTAATGGGAATCTCACATAAGAAAATTACATGTACTAACTATTAAAAGTTCATGTCCTAAAATGCAAGAGAGCTATCGCCTTCCAGGACCTCCGCTTTCTCGAAGTTAGGGTCACCTCCATAAAAGGCATTCTGGTACATAGATCAACTCTCGATACATCGATGTTTTCATTTTCAGTCGCAATGTAGGAGTAGTAGCGATGAGTTTCTCGCCAAATTACAGCCCTCTAACATAAAATTAAATATGGAAATTATTCTAATGAAAATAGTTTGACCTTAGAATAAGCAGTTGGTTGTAAATAATGATATGCTTTTCTTGCAACTACTATTTAATTCATCGTGTGAATAAAAAAATCGAAATAAATGCCTCTTAATGAGTTATCTGGTAAAAAGTAATTAAATAATATAAACTTCAATGGGGTAAATTGAGAAATTAAACCAACACTATACTGTACCTTGATTACATAGAATAATTAACTCCACACCGCGTTTTGGGACCTGTGTTTGCTTATATTGTTCGTCTATTATTATTTCAAAACGTTTGATACTCTTTCCATTATAAAAAGTAACTTGCAACTCTTAAAAATGGACAGGAAAACAGGCATTGAAACAGAATACTTTTAAAGTGCAACTCTTTCGTTGTGTTTAGATATTTCGAACAACACACACCCATAAATCGATAAAGCATATTTTCGATTTCTAACATTTGCATTATAATATTATAGTTTATTTGAGGATTTAGAAATCGGTTGGGAACAGGATACATATGGGATCCGGTTAACAAAAACCAAATGATTATCCCCGTTGTATTAACCAAGAATGTGCTTTTATAGTTTGCATTGAAGACAGAAAGACTTTGTAAACATTTTTAGTGATAGACGATTATTCGATTATGAGAATAGTTACAATAAAATCAGAACAAGGGGTTTTAGTTGTAATGTCAAAGTAACAAATAAATGGCTTATAAACTATAGACCTATCTTGCTTAAGTTAACGTCAGTCAGTCTTTTTGTGTTTTATTCGGAAAAGTATATCTTTCAACTTAATAAAGGTATGACTGCAAACGTAACATCATTTTCAGAATAATAATTAAGAAATGCTTTTACACAAGTTTAGACAAATTTAATGTGGTGTTTCAAAATGGTGGCCATATACAAACTGTATTAACTTGAGAATGGAAGATTTTATAAAAAAATACAAATGTACTAAATTTTGAATACCCTGTATAGATACACTAACAAATATATTGATACCTGTATTGCATAATACGCAGGTCTTCTAACTCAAAACTTCATAGGTTGTTTTATAAAATATCAGTAATTTCCTGGACTGTAAGAAATGGATAACCAACAACGGTAAACAGATCAATATACACATACTCACATGTATAGCACTTTTATTATAATATGCCTTTATACATTTATACTTTTATAATTTAAAATAACCATATACAATATTTTAATGAATCGCTTGTACTAAGTAAGTCTAACTAATATTAAGTATAAATATGTTAAAATCTAAGTGAAAAACATATCTTAGTAACAAATGTGTTTCCATAAAGTCAATAGCACAATGATATTCATTAAGATCACTAATTATATGTTATTAAACATATTTTATGTTTGCAAAGTGTCACTTATGTAGTCTTCAGACAAAAGTCATATTTTTTAAATTAATAATGAATTGTATTAGGAAAATTGATTAATGTTGAAAATATTAATTAAAGTAAAGGTGCAAGACGGTTGAGCCAGTTTTGGTGCATTGTGAATTTGATTTTTGGTACTGGTACGATAGTATATTACGATTTAATAAAATATCTCCTGATGTATTGAGGACTTCAATTTCTTAGTAATGACTTTTCTAGCAACAATAAAGTAATTTCCCGATTACTGTTATGAAGGATTGCTAAAAAAAAACAAAGAGCATTGATAAATATTAATACCTTAACATTATGAATAGCAGTACTTTGGTAACTTTGGGAAATTGTTAAAGTGGATAAAGGGCTGTAGATTAAGACCCTCTCCGGCATGCGATTACATAGATTAACGAAGAGCCAATTAAAGAATGACATACGCGAGAGAAATGGTATCCAGGGAGTACTTTATTCACTTTCAAATAAATTATTATGTAAATAAATTTTCAACATAATTTTAAAAGTTTATTTTACGGGAGTATAAATTTCTCTTGCTTAATTTCTTAATTTATCCCTTTAAATAATTTTACAATAATTATTGTTGTTTATTTTGGTCGTTTTATAAGCTTAATTTTCTTTATTGAATATTTTAAAATCTTCTACAGTTCAATAAAATATATTTTGAGTGAAAGAAACTTAAGGGTCTATATTCTTTGTTTTATTTTTAGGGTTATAACACTTTTTATTTATAACGATCGCCTATAGCTCATTTAGTTTTTATGATAAATAAATATTACCTGATTTATAGTTTTTCATATTGCTCAGTCAAATCCTTAAAAATTGTTGGGTTTTTTTATATAGGTTTATTATAAATTTACTTTTCTTCATTTTATATTTTACCATTTTGCCGCAGTTACATAAAATCCATTTTGAGTTGAAACTTTAGGGTATGTATTTTTATGTTAGTTTAGGGTGATGAAACGTTTTATTTAGAACCCTAAGGGATATATAAGCAAAATCTACACAATTTAAAGTACGTAGCTTATTTCCTTTTCGAGTTATAAGTTTTCTTATTTCTCAGTCAAATCGCATAAAAGGATGCCATTACAATTTGATGTCTATATGTGTACTATTCGTTCTTAAGATATCACCCTGCGGTATAGGTTTTCTAATGACTACCAAAATCCTTACAGTTTAGTTTATTCTACGGTTTTCCGGCTGTCATCACAGTTACTCACAAGACAATTGTAAACATGCTTGCTAACATTCAGCAGACTCCCGTGGAGTGGTACAAATTATAATCGAGTTTAATGCTGCATATATACGAGCAGAAATAAAGTTTAATACAAGTTTTCAAGTATACAGATCAAATCGTCCTCAATGTATTATGCGAATTGGTAGACAGAGTTAGATACCATTTTTTCAGCCCTTCGGCTTTGCTAACACGTACCCATATATACTTTAAAACAATAAATAGAGAAACAGTTGAATATAAAACCCTTAAAATTTTATAGGAAGTTGCTGATATGAATATTTGGTTTTTGATCGCATAAATTAATATTATGAACAGACCTTAAGCTAAAACATCGCAATAAAACACAATAAGAATGTATTTAACATGTTTGACAGAGATACACTAAATAAAACATATTTAACCATAAAAAGTAAGGGTTTTGTGTTGCAGAGCAGCACGTTTACCCGGCAAGAGATAGATCTGTATTTGATTCCCGTTGATGCTCTTGCATTATTTTATTTGCATTAATACAACATATTTGCATCCATAACTGATACATTGATTTGTATTCTCTTTGTTGGAGTTCTTAACGTTATATAGCTGTAATAGATTATTGATCTAAAGTAAAATTGATTATTATGTTCTGTTGTTAATTGGGTTAATAAACAACCAGTCACATTTACAGTTTCTTAATGTTTTGTATAAAAATTGCTTACACCAAACAGCCTAAAGACATTTTTTGGTACCATTTCTTACTAAACCTTAGCATCTGGTAATTAGAAATAAAATGGTTTCTGCTACATGTATTTGTTGCATCTTCTATATATTTTGTGCCATCTTTAATAGCTTTCGGTTTTTTAGTGAAAGTTTCTAACTGAGGGTTTTATTTATGTTATGTTTAGCAGAAATTACTATTATCATAGAAATTGCCATTATCGTAGAAATTACCATTAATAAATCATTGTCTTGTCACCACATTCACGACCTTATATCCCTCCATCTCACAGTTTCTTGCTACGAATACTGTTCTGTTGTATAAAGCAGTAACAGTAACAAACATGTTCATTTTGGAAATTTTTGTTGCCAGCTGGATTCCTATTGCAATATCGGTATATATTGGGCACAGAGGAAGGGTTTTTGTAATGTGTTACATTTGTTTTATATATAGTTGCGTTACAAATTCAGTTTCTTTTCTTAAGACTTCATCAGATATAAATTCGTGTTTACCTTAAAGTGACCAAAGCTGAAGGTGTGAGAACTAAGATGTATGAAACAAAAAATCCAACGAAAGGTTTTGATAAATAAATGAAAAGTAAAATATGATTAACAATCAAAATAAGGTATATTTGTTTTAGAATCAGTTTATTGTATGTTTTCTAATGAATACATTATTTTCATTAATATACTTAATAATTTCAGTTTCGGGTGTTTTTTGCTAAATAGCACCAAAAATGGATCAAATGGCCACTAATTGTAACCCTGTGTGACATATTACTTTCTAATATACTGTTACAAAATAAAAATTTACACACTGACAAAAGAAAGAAAATAAAACTTTGTCGAGAAACGAATGATCGAATACTTATCAATACATTTGATGTACGCTGAAATGTTCCATTCTTATTCAGTCATACCACATTCCCCACAAATATTTTCTCGGTGAAACATTTTCAGTATATAAAGAATTACAATGCTACGTATGAAATTTACTGAAAATTTTGATTTTATCTGAAACTTGTAGGAAACATATCTTTTGACACTTGTTTGATATTTTAATTTTTTATACGCTTTTGAAAAATCTCAAAAGTTTTGTGGAAAAATTAATCCTTAGTTACTAAAGGCTTTCTCATGAAACTATTAATAATTCTTTTGTATTATTAATTTTACGTTAAATTAGGTCAGATTATTATCCTAAAATTTGACGATTAGAGTTTGTGGATTTTGGTTATATTACGCAGTTTACTACAACGCATTTAAATAAACTAAATCACTCGATTATTGAAATTACTGGGTGGAAATAAAGAAAATTATTTTTTGAATGCTTGGAAATCATATACTAAAGGGCAATTGATATTCTGAAAGCAAAACATGGTTATGCACATAAATCGTTTTGCTGTCAGAAGTCTGATGTAATAACAAACTAGCCTAAGTAGGCTACGTAATGTAATTGCAATCAATAGATCAAAATCAATTAGCATTAATACGTCATTTATTAATCGAATCACGTTTCCGCAATCTGTTTTCCAAAGCGCTGAAAAAACAAACGTTTACATTTGGAAAATATGGTGTCACAAAATGTTTCAGTATTGTTGCACAATGAAAGAGAGTGCAAATATATAGTATCAATGGAAATGTCAATGTATCGAAGTGGAAATACGGGCCGTGATATTCAACTCCAACAGTGATTACGAGGAAACAATTAACAGGTACCTCCCTCGAGACCTGCTGCTATTGCGTGTACTGATTATTATTTCAACAGATTCGCTACGAATGCCATGTGGCTCGTTTTGTTGGTTGGTAAATATCGACGCCGAAGTGTACAGAAGCATATTTTTTGAACAAATATCATAAAATGTATAATAATCTTCATTTATAGCTTAAAACGACGACTTTTTATAAACAAAAATTCTAAAAATATCTATTTTGTTATTATTAATGCCACTTATTAAAGTCAACATTGTTCAAAGATTATATAGAAAATTACAAATACATATATTTATTTTCAAATACCTCAATCATATAATACGAGTATTACTAACTCTCAAAAGCATATTCTTAATTTTACAGCATTTTATTTTTGTATGTTTAAAAAAATAGAATTTAATATAAAACACAATTTATTACGACTAAACCTTAACTCTGTTATTACGACATAATACTGTTATTTATAGTCATGTTTGAATGTAAAGACATATTTTCTGTTGCAAAGTACGACAAGTTTAAATTCGCTATATCTTCTTATTCCACGAAATTCGGCGTTGGATTCTGTTTTCGGATGAGTTATTCTTAATTTATTATTAACGAGTCGTTAAAAACATCCTCCAAATTTAAAAAAATACACAAATTTTTGGGTTTCCCAAAGAGATTACAAATATTTAACGTAGTAATATAAGATAATTGATATTTTGAGCTACTGACAAAGAATGAGGTAGTTGATATGATTTCTTTGTTTAAATATTACTAAAGGGGATAATGTAACTTTATATTATAAAATGTGTAATTTACAGCAATAATATTTGATGATTTTTCATTACGAAAATGTTATTTAATTAGTGTATGTTTTGCAAAAAAGAAGCGTAATTTCTCGAAATTATAATTTCCATACAAACCATAAAAAGTCGTATCGTGATCGTCAGATAATTTTCTTTCATTCTAATTATAAAATTACCACGTGAAATAATATATAACTCCTTTGAGTATCGATAAACGTGTTTTATATTTTCCTGTATTCTGAGAACGTACCGTAAAGGATTTGTTATTGCGGAGTAGAATATTATCTCAGCCAACAAATCGATTTAACCAAATACAACATTATTACTCAAAACATTAAGTATGCAATTCATTATCAACAAGCTGTATTGCTTTGTTTAAAAGATTATATAAGAAAATTACTTTAAAGTGACATACATTGAAACATTTTGTTCTCATATAGCCCAATACGGAAGAAAATTTAATTAAACAGTTTTATAAAACTTTTTAAGATACAAATAATCTTTTAGTTCCTGATAGTAACAAACAATTGTTATATAACTGTTTCGCTGTTATAAAATCTTTCCAATATTTGTGTTGCAGCAAGGGCAGGTTATATTTAATTCTAATGTTTAGAACTCTTTGAGAACCCATCAAATATGGCAATCCCAATGTTATAAACAGCTACTAATGTTGAGTTTTGGACCGAACTGTTTCATAGCACAGTATTCAGTGTAATTCATATGTATGGGCGTTTTCTCTTGTTTAATACTATTTTCAACAGGGTTAAAAGCCATTTAAAGGCCAAAGTGGGACGCCACACATTATTTATTCATGATGTAAAAGCAGGCATTTTGCCCATCAACAACTAAAAGGTGCAAGTATAATAAAAGCTTCCCTCTGTAGAAATTGCCCAAGTGGAACGCGTACACGGTGGACTTGTTACACATTATTGTAAGGTATCGAGGATGGAATAAACCGCTATATCATGTAGATATTGTGTCCGCAATATGCATAAAGTGACAGGTGTGTGTACCACACCACTTTAACTGTCCCCTTTTGTTCGGTTTGATGTGGGTATTTCAACGTGTCATGTCCTACATACTTTAGTTACTACTTTTACTGCGAAATCTGGCTTTGGTATTGAAATTCAATTCATTTTATACATTTCCGGCCATTATTTATGATTGTATATAAAACAAAATAAGCACTGCAATATCTTACTGGCGGTTTTGGAACACCACATTTTATAAAGTTTATATAATTTTTTGTAATATCTAGTTAAGATTATGTAACTTAACACGCAACTTAGCATACATATTTTTAGATACTGTTCTTGTAAAAGCTTAGTATATTTTCAAGTATATTAGGCTAAATTGACCCATCAACTATTTCATTGGGACTATTTACATCGTTTCCTACCATATCATAGAAACCATGGTTACTCCACCGTGCATAAAGATCGTGTAAGAAACATCGTAGTGCACTCAATTGCACCTGGTGAGACAATGAGAACACCACTTCACCTATTTATAGGTGTCTCTGATGTCAAAACGATGTAAAGATTCGTTTTGAGCTTCTTCTTTCTTTAATCTCTTCAGACGAACAGGACTCTAGATTCCAGGAGTCAAGTCTGAGACAGCGTCAGATACCAGATACCGCTGTTTATAAAAAGAAGATTAACTAGAGCTAAACCTAACATGCAATTTGATAAACTCTTCCTGCCTACGTTATGGCCTATAGACTACAAATTTATTATCATGGATCTCCATTTTTGTGCACAATATTGAGTTAGATTATGGTGCATGTCTTTCATGACATTTGGCTGAGCGTTAGCGAACATTTTTACATTCATCTTATGGACAACTATGATGCTAACGATAAGACGGTAGAACAAAAAAAATTTGTAAATAAGGTGAGTACAATATAAGATTCGTTTCCATAGTGTCCGTGTATCAGTTGTGGGCTTAATATTTTGCATATAACTCCAGTTATATGTAGCCAACATCATGTTTGATGATCGTAATATTTTGGATTTCAGCTTTTGCGTAGCCTAACTATCCGCATAATATAAAGTCTAGAGAAGATTTCACGTCAAGACTTAAAATATTGCATGAAAATTCATGTTTACAAAAATAAGAGTGAGTTCGATGATAGTACATGTCGTACACGTGAACATTTCTTTTCTGTATGATTGCCTGAATTTCAATTTGAACATATTGTCTAGATATCTATCATAAGAATGAAATGAATTGCTCATTGACATTTTGCATGTAATTTTAGCGCCTGTTAAGCGATTCATTGTGAGACTTACTCCTACATTGCATACCAGTTAAAATAACAATAGTATGTGTAATAATATTTTAAGGCGATATCTGACGCATATATAGGTGGTGGTGTGATAACTCAGCATCGAGATTTTCCAAAGTTTCATTTTCACAGGTTGAAGCTAGTATTGACATTGTTTGCCACACTTCCAGAAATTTTCCTCCAGTAATCTCGTCTGTTCCAATTCTTGTTGACAAGTTTGCGTGCTCAAGCGTTTCCGATTAGTATTAACTGTGGGAGAAAAGTTAGATATAAAATATGACATTTTTCGCTAATATTTTTAAAAATATATAGTTAAAACAATCATTGGTCGAGAATGTTGAAGAATACTCATATTTGGTATAAGACTATATGACAAACAATAGTCTAATGTTCGAAAAATTCATGAAACATGTATATCAGTAAAGAACATAAACATGGTTGAGATTGTTGGAGGCCTACAGGAGTTATATTGAAGCTCCTATTCAAATTTTTGACTAAATTGTTTTGTTATGTGGATGTTTATATTATTTATGAAATTTACTATTGGTGCTGTACAAATTTAACGATAATTATGGATTGTAGTATAAAACAATGATACTTGTTTATAAATGGTAGTGACTTCATGAAAATTATATAATGAATGGCGTTAACATATTCTTATTAACTAATTAGTATTTTCTTATTCCATACGTGAGAAACTAATTTTTGTTCTGCATTATATAATACAGGTAATTTCTTTCTTATATAATACGGGTCTTATGGAATATATATTTTTCAGTTAGTTTACTCTTTCCTATTTTATATAAACAAATCTGCCAAAGAAGAAGTATAAAACTACATATGTCTTGTCAAACGTTTGTCCGTAAGTACTTCAAATATTTAGATTAAAGTCATAAAGTATCCATAACATGATTATTTTGGGCGTTAGATATGTAATATAATTTAATTTTCAAGATTGTAGTTTGTATTTGTTGTAATAAATACACAAATATTTTATTACATTCTGTGAGTAAAAATATAACACAATACTTCTAATACATTTCATGTAGTATGTTAAATACAACAATAGTAAACTACACAGACATATAATCTGTTAGGTTATTTGGTTAAGTACTTCTGAGAAATGAGACAAAGCCCGTATCAGCACAACCTGTTCAAAGAGAAGGACCGCTATATCTAAGTCCATTAATCATCCCGATTAATGCATAAATATTTTTTTATAAAAAAAAATACATTTAGATTTGAAATAAAATCTAAACCCATTTATTGTGAAATTCTTTTATTAAAAGTAAAAATAAAACCATACATAGATTAATAGGTTTATTGTACTATTCCAGTTATTTTAAATGTCGGTGAAAGGTAGGCATTTCCTTAAATGTAAGAATGTTGAATTTGAAGAGTAAGAACACATAAAATTGTTCAAAATTATTTATATTTACTTATTCTGTTATAACGAGTTTTAAATCTGAAAATACATACCCTGTGCCAATAATGTTATTACATTGAATCCATACTGCAGATTCAGGATTGTATAGTTATTAAATAAAACGAGACAGCTTTTAATAATGTGGAATAAAACAATCTACTGTTCGCTATTAATTCAGTTATTCCATATGGGATTTAAATTTGACAATAATTTGTTCCCTGGGCTCACACTTATTTACATTTAGAAATATATAAACTCTATAAACAGCGTATTAAATGTAAATAACCAACACAATGAGAGCAGTCATAATTTGAAAATATGACATATAGTTAGTAGTGTAATACAACCCGATATGTTGCAGTATCGCCGACGATCTTCATTCCTAGTCAACTTGTAAGGGTTCCCACCAACACGAACGACAGGTAGAGTGACTTTGTAGAGTGTCTCACAAAGGCGCACCCCCGATCCATCAAATATTGTGTGTATCAGGAGACTATGTTGCTACCATCGCCCAAACTGTAACACATTGTATCAGGAGACTATATCATCGCCCCAATGTTAAAACTTTGTGAACTTTTATAGTTACATAATGCGGGATAAAGAAACACAACCTGATATGTTGCAATCTTGCCAATGATGATCTTCATTCATAACCAACTTGTGAGGGTTCCCACAAACACGAATGACAGGTTAAGTGACTTTGTGGAGTGTCTTATAGAGGCGTACAGCCGGTACATCAAATACTGTGTGTATCAGGGGACTGCTGCTTCCATGTTGCTCCCATCGTCCAATCTGTAGCACATTGTGAACTTTTATAATGACATAATGTGGCATAAAGCTATTAATGTAACACAGCCTGATTATTTTATAGTCTCGCCGATGATATTCGTTAATAACCAACTTGTAGGGGCTCCCACTAACACGAACGTCACACTGGAGTGTCTCACTGAGGCACCCGCACTCTATCAACTACTGGGTGTATCAGGGACCATGTTGCTCCCATCGGCCAAACCCCAACACGTAGACAGCAATCATAATTTTAAAATTTGACATAAAGCTATTAATGTAACACAACCTGATATTTTGCAGTCTCGCTGATGATATTCGTTAATAACCAACTTGTAGGGGCTCCCACTAACACGAACGTCACACTGGAGTGCCTCATAGAAGCGCACCCCACTCTATCACTACTGGGTGTATCAGGGGACCATGTTGCTCCCATCGGCCAAACCCCAACACGTAGACAGCAATCATAATTTTAAAATTTGACATAAAGCTATTAATGTAACACAACCTGATATTTTGCAGTCTCGCTGATGATATTCGTTAATAACCAACTTGTAGGGCTCCCACTAACACGAACGTCACACTGGAGTGTCTCACAGAAGCGCACCCCCGTTCTAATCAACTACTGGGTGTATCAGGGGACCATTTTACTCCCATCGCCAACCCCAACACGTAGACAGCATTCATAATTTTAAAATTTGACATAAAGCTATTAAATGTAACACAGCTGATATGTTACAGTATCGCCGGTGACATTCGTTCCTAACCAACTTGTGGGGCTCCCACTAACACGAACGTCACACTGGAGTGTCCTCACAGAGGCACCCGCACTCTATCAACTACTGGGTGTATCAGGGGACCATGTTGCTCCCATCGGCCAAACCCCAACACGTAGACAGCAATCATAATTTTAAAATTTGACATAAAGCTATTAATGTAACACAACCTGATATTTTGCAGTCTCGCTGATGATATTCGTTAATAACCAACTTGTGGGGCTCCCACTAACACGAACGTCACACTGGAGTGCCTCATAGAAGCGCACCCCACTCTATCAACTACTGGGTGTATCAGGGGACCATGTTGCTCCCATCGGCCAAACCCCAACACGTAGACAGCAATCATAATTTTAAAATTTGACATAAAGCTATTAATGTAACACAACCTGATATTTTGCAGTCTCGCTGATGATATTCGTTAATAACCAACTTGTAGGGGCTCCCACTAACACGAACGTCACACTGGAGTGTCTCACAGAAGCGCACCCCACTCTATCAACTACTGGGTGTATCAGGGGACCATGTTGCTCCCATCGGCCAAACCCCAACACGTAGACAGCAATCATAATTTTAAAATTTGACATAAAGCTATTAATGTAACACAACCTGATATGTTACAGTCTCGCCGATGATATTCGTTAATAACCAACTTGTAGGGGGCTCCCACTAACACGAACGTCACACTGGAGTGTCTCAGAGAGGCACCCCCATTCTATCAAGTACTGGGTGTATCAGGGGACCATGTTGCTCCCATCGGCCAAACCCCAACACGTAGACAGCAATCATAATTTTAAAATTTGACATAAAGCTATTAATGTAACACAACCTGATATGTTCCAGTCTCGCCGATGATCTTCGTTCCTAACCAACTTGTGGGGGCTCCCACTAACACGAACGTCACACTGGAGTGTCTCACAGAAGCGCACCCCCGGTCCATCAACTACTGGGTGTATCAGGGGACCATGTTACTGTCATCAGCCAAACACACCATGTCCGTCAATGTTAACGGATACCGGGTCAAGATGCGCCTCACTATTCACAACCTGCTCAAACGCGACATCGGCAACTACAGATGTGTCTCCAAGAATTCCCTGGGAGAGACTGAGGGCTCTATCAGGCTGTACGGTAGGATATTTAATCATGATCATTTCACTATTTTTGTTAAAGTTTCAGGAATTGATAGCTATCAGAAGAGCTAGTACTTAAATAAATGCAGAGTTAAATGGTAAACACATAACTTCCTATATACAGTCTATACGCTTACAATATAAACGGAATGTTAGAAACTTCATCTCTGGATACAGTACATCAAGCAATAGTTACACAAAGATGGAATTTTTAATGAAACAACAAAATATGAAAAAAGAGGATTAGGGATATTTCAAATCGTTATGTGATACGGTAACAGAAACACCATACGATGTTCTGAGAACTGGAAGCTGCCCTATTCTTTATACGTTAAACCCAAAAATATAAGATAGCATATGCAAAAACAAATAATAAAAACAAATACAGTTTGAACTCCACAAATCTGAAGAAAAAATACAAATGTTTTTGGATGCGAGAACTGAAGAAGAGAGCGGATACCAGCTTTTGAAACGTCGTGTTTCTTTATAACATGTAAACATATCACACGTTCTTAATCCTTTTATCCTCAATAGAATAATAACATCCATTTCAAGTAATACACTTTATAGTATTACTTATATACGTTAGAAGGAACCAATTTTTTAATCCAAATCGTTTAGTTGAATTTTTAATCAATGCAAACTCCTTTCAAACACTATGGAAGTTTACTATGCAAAATCCATATAGTTTAAATACTTTTATTCATCTTTGATTTTAAATAAAATACAATTTTAAAAAATCCTACTAATAAGTAGCGAGATAAAAAAAGTCTTTATTGTTAGGTTGCTATACATATTGTACATTATCTATGCAATTTTAACTGAATTATTCAATAAATGTTATGTGTATGTCTTTAATATAGCTAACTAATAAATGAATGTATACAGGGTATGAAATTATTATAATTTTATTTCTGTGTCAATCATTATGAGAAAACCTCTGTGTACTTTGTTTCAGAAATCCCAAGACCATCTGTGCCACCTAAAACAGTTCTGCTATCCAGTAGTCCAAAAAGACAAGGTAACCAAAAGCCCCCTTTAGCAATTGCTACCGATTCATTGTTTATGATTTAAAATTTAACATTATCATTGATTGTCAAGAGAGACCACTGTTGAAGTGTAATTTCCAACCACTTGTTTCTTTGTCAATACAATCTGTTTGCAATTAATTTCGAGAAGAATGAACTTTTTAGCTAATTTTACTTTTACATTACACTTATTATATATATTGCAATTTCATAAATAAGATTGATATTCCCATGTACAATGTAAAATAATTTATTTATATTAATATGTTTAAAAATCCCAAAGTTGGCTCAAAATTTAATTTCTACCTGAACTAATAGTTTTGAACAATATAAACATTTCCAAACAAAAACTGTTATTCTTAAAACATACTTATTCATTCATTTTATCTAAACAGAATGCAGTTTAATTTCAATGCATGTTTATTTTTCCAAAAGATTGATATATTAGGAGAATATAGTTTACTAATATTTTCTATAATGCGTTAATTTAAAACTATTCTTACCACAAAGTAGAGAACTAATATATAGTGGTACATTTTCATCTCAGTAAGTGAACGTCGAGTCAATTACTACTAATAGTAGTATTACTAGTAATCAGCTATTAGTAACCTTCATCCCACCGTAGTGGAACAATACCAAACCACTCGGCCACACTGAGACAATTACCTCACTACAACCAAAGTACCTGGGATAGGTCATGCAAATCATTGCAGTTTTCAGAAGTTTTAAGGCAACCATAGATTTTTACATTTTTACTGTTAACTACGCAAGATGAATTAAATGTTGACTTTAATAAGTGAAATATAATCAGTATTTTAATTTCGAGGTGTCCTACCTGGTATTTAGATTTGAAGTAAACATATGTTTATATCACTGTAATTTTTTAACTATAATAATAATAATAATAATCTCTTTATTGCATTCTTTTAACAATTTTTACATCGTATCGCAATCTTCAATAGTTTAAGTCTATTTACACGAGTTCATCCACACATTCAAACAACCTCATACTCACAATTCCTACAATCATTCAGGTCACAATCGCATTGACCTCAGATCCAGCAATCTCAAATATCCCAGCGGCTTGACATGAATTCATCGACAGAGTAGAAGGTCTTGGACTCCAAAAGGAGTTTGAGACGCGTTTAAATTGATTTTGATTATTGGAAATTTTGATTTCTTCAGGGAGCCTGTTGATTAATCTGACACCAACTTCTTGTGGAAGATTTTGCGCTAATGTCAATCTGTGTTGATGCGTGCGAGATTTGTCCCTGCCTCTAGTTTCATATTGATGAACGATCCTGCCACGAATCAAGGTGCACTTTTATCTGCAGTACATGATCACCTCAAAAATATAAAGGCAAAGCAAAGTCAGCAATCTCAACTCCGCGAAAGATTCCCTACACGACTCTATATAATTTAAATTTTTAATGATTCTGTCAGCTTTTTTCTGGAGTCTAAAGACGCACTCCATTTTGTTTTTTGCACAACTTCCCCAAAGTCTTATCCCATACGCAAAATGAGCATGGATTAGGCCATAGTACGCCATTTTTAAAACTTTTGGGGAACAAAATTTTGCTAGATTGCGCAGAGCATATATACCTTAGGTAGCTCTAGCACAGACCCTGTCAACATGATCGCTCCAGGTCAGTCCTTTGTCTAGAATCATTCCCAAAAACTTTGTGGAGTTATTTTCTTCGAGAAGGTCGTCATCTATAAATACGGCCGGTCGCACCACTCGATCATGCTGACGAAGGCCGAAATTTACTACGATTGTTTTTGACTGATTTGTTTCAGATTAATTTCAGTGAAATACTGAATGCAAGTGTTCGGTTCCATGAAAGAGGTGATTTCTAGTTCTTGTATTGATATTCTTTTAAAACAAAGAGTCGTGTCATTGGCATATTGAACCAGTTTTCCATGCTGGATAACTGAATTCAATCCGCCAACATAAATTAAAAACAGGAGAGGCCCAAGGATAGAACCCTGAGGAACACCATGGGTTATTTTAATTTTTTTGGAAATGACGCTCGAAATCTCCACGCACAGATGTCGATCCTTAAGGTAAGAACCGATCCATAAGTGCAAAACACCCCGAATGCCACATTTCTCCAACTGGTGCAACAGTGTCTCGTGGTGCACGCAGTCAAAGACTTTGGACAGATCGAGAAATATGCTAAGCACATGCTCTCGTCTATCCAAACCATCGACAAAATTGTCCAAAAGGTTGTTCACAGCGTCAATTGTGGATCTGTTTTTTCTAAATCCAAATTGCTCTGGATTCAGAATTTCGAATATTTCCAGAAAGATTTCAAGCCTTTCGTAGAAAATTTTTTCAAAAACTTTACTGAAATCTGGAAGAATTGAGATTGGACGATAATTGCTTGTAAGACAATGATCGTCCTTTATACTTTATACGTCAAAATATGCTTGAAGCATCGTTTGAGTAGCCATACTGACATCCCATTGGCGTCACTGGTCTTTTTTGATTTCAGTCTCTGTATGACACGTGCTACCTCCTCCTCACACACACTGACTGAGGATTCCTCCTCCGTGAGACTGAGGATTCTTAAATGACGAATTCGTAAAAGCAACGGTTGAAAAGTATTTATTGAACTCGTTTGCCACTTTTAATTTATCTTCAACAATTTCATTATTAACTTGGATTGCAATAGATTTCGAACACTTGTTGGAACCTCCATCTCGAGAAAAGTTATTAATTATTTTCCAAGCCGATTTGGAAACGTACTACGTACTCAATAGATTACTTCAATAAATTATCGTTACAAATGTAAGTAATTAGTGCAGAAATAGTTAGTTTTACTTGTAATTTCTACGATTAACAAACTAATATTAAATTATAACAATCTCTAATTGTTATCTACAAAGATTAATTGCAAAATAGCGAGAGATATTTTAATAATAGTTTTTGTGTTTTGTGTATGTGCATGTATGTGTATATAAGTATGCATTTCTGTTCCATATATGTACTTGAATACAACGATGACTTACTCATGGGTGTTGAACTAATTTATATTCTTTCTCATTTTAAAAGAATACCAGTTATTTATAAAAGTTTGGAACATAATAAGTACTCATTATGTTGAAGCCATAAATTAAATTATTTCAGTAGTGAAAGTACCTCCAATCAGGAATTGCCTTGGAGTACTTTTTACAAATTATCTGAATTAGGAATAATAGCTAATATACTTTGGAAAGTTAAATATTATTGTATTTTGATTTTCTGTATATGCTACTATTTTTAACCATGAGATTATTGCAATTTATATATATATATATATATATATATATATATATATATATATATATAATAATAATAATATTTTGTTGCTGTTTATGGATGCATGAACTAAAGGACCTGTAAAATCTGACTTGGCAATTAGTGTTGTATAAGTTCTTATGAGGGATTTTGTTTGCTAAGTGATTTCTGAAGTTTTTTTTAATGGTATAGATTTAAATCATGTTCACTTTGTTTTGTATATTTCTAAAAGATGTCTTGCTATTTGTTGTAAATCAGTTTTTTGTACAGATGATGTGAGATATTTGAAAATAAAAATTATTAAAAAAGAGTCATTAAATGTTACAATTAGTTTCTGTTACACATTTTCACTGTTATAGAGAGGCCTGTCTACTCCGTGACCAGCACTACGCCGCCCTCATACCCCTCAGAGTGGAGCCGAGGCTCTATGAGTTCCCCGTACCTCATCCAACCTGTCGCAGGTCAGTGTTTCTAACTCCCCTGAAACTACACCTCTCTATGCATCTGACGTAATTTTTATTTCGCACACGAAAAAATGTAACGTCAGTACTGTAAAAGTCCTTCTTCCTATAATTTACATTTTAAGTGGGTTCAATATAATTGATATAGCCATATAAATATATTTTTCCATTACACAAAAAGCAAAAATAAGAAAAACTCAAAAAGAAGATCTATTTCATGACCTATGGCTAATTTAATTGTATGAGTACTTTCTTATAATCTAATATAATGATTAAAGTTATAAGATAGTAAATACGTAGCAAATGTTTAGGATATGTATCCGGTTTGGGTGAAATTCAAGTTGTATGAAGCCTCTATGCTCATTGAGGGGTGTCTATTAATCTCCGGAAGTAAATTAAGCATTAATAAGTCACTCAATCAAGCTGAGGTTGAGTGGTATAGAGGGCTTAGCCATAACTTAAGCCTCTTTAATAAAGGGATTTGTAACGTTACTACAATAATATGTTTCGAAACTATTTTTAATAATTTGAACATTTTGAAAAAATTTTATAACCATGTTATCAGCTACACAGGATAATTTTTTAAAACACGTGTATATTAAAGATAGTTTATCAGAGTACCCAGAAATATTCACATGATTGCTCCAAGAATCTTCATAGTTTACAGGATGAACAAAAATCTAGAACACGTATTCAACGTCATAGGAGTATCCTAATCTTATCTACGATTCTGCTTAAACATCCCCGTAACCTAGAGTATTTTTTGGAAATGTTTTTCTTTTAATTTCTTGTAAATTTTTATTAGTTATAATCGAGGAGGAAAATTATCCATGTTTTTACCTCTTCATGACGTTTACGCAGTTTCAAAAGTTCCCAGTTTATCATTTACTGTGTACAAATATGATCTGCCTTTCGTTATATAAATGTTTTAAAAAAAAAATAGCATTAACTATAAATATTCAGAAAATATGTGTCTTCTCGATTTATTATCATATTTAATTTTTAGAAAATAAATATATTACATATTTCAGGTAATCGTTAGCTCTTAAAATTTACTTATCTTAAAAAGCATGCAAAAGTGTTGTATGTTAAGTTTTTAGCTTTTTATGTAATATTGCAAAACCGTTTTGCAAAAGTTTTGGATACAAGCTGTAAAAAACAATAACTATGTTCAGTAAAACTTAGGCTAAAACAATATAATAGGCCTATAATTGTTTTGTAATATTTACTACATTAGAATATTGTACTGATGAAAAAAATGGATTAGTAATTTTATAATATGATAAATAAATCAGTTAAAACCTCTTTCAATAAAACACAAACACAGTAAACACAAAAGAACAGAGGGACGAGCTTTCTATTCGGAATGTAATCGCATAACGCCAAACCAAAACTGCAATGGCGCAGACAAATACGGTCGTGGAAAACAGATTGGAAGGCAATGATGAGGTGGATGCGAATAAGATATTAATAAGGGATGTCGAGTGCGATGAGTCGGGATTATGCATGATTATGTTCGCCGAGGGAGTAATAGCATATTGATCAGGTGCTCCCAGGCTCAATATCTGGCAAACCCACATAATCCGGTCCCGGGAGAGGCGTTGCTACTTCACCGAATAGAATCTTTCTGTTTATGGTCTGCTATTGCAATACTGTATTCGCCCGCCCGCCCGTCTATGTATTGGTTTCCATTGGATGTGTCCATAGTGTCGCCGGCAAACGTTTACAAATACAACTTGTAGTTCAGTTACTGAACATCGCTTTGCCGATCACTTTCCATAAATGTACTCTGCTTTGTCTTCAATACTTTTGGATTAGCTCTTCCAAACTGTGTTGTTTCTTTGATTATAATTTTATAAATTGACGATAATTTAGAAGAACATGTGTTAGTTAAATATAATGATTTTAATAAAAATTAAAGAGACACATTTCAAAAGCAAGTTTAAAGGAATATATCAATAATAAATAACAACAGGGGAAAATAACAACATGTATATTGGGCAGTTGATGTATTTAAATATTTTCTTTTAGATAAAAACTATACCTATAGTCTATAGATAAACCATTATGACCAAAATATAATACCAAAAAGTAATATAATAATGAGGCGAAGAGTTAAAGATTATTTGCATTGCAAAACAAATTATTTTGATAGTTTTACTATTTCTTAATTATATTAATAAGGAATGGCACTACTCCTTTGAATCTTAAATGGGGAGTTGTGTTCTCGTATAAAAATTAAATACTACTTGAATCAGTAATACATTTATTTTTCCTGGTAAATTTAATTTTCCATGCAGGAACTTCAGGCATTTTTGGAATCTGTACCAAGATAAATTCATCTTTTTGCAAGTTGGTAGTAACTTGGTAATGATATGATTAGTAACAACTTATGACTTAGAAAATTATATCATTAAAATGTAATGTAACTTGGAGTTAAATGCAATATTATTTAAGAAATGTGTAGGTTTTACATTTTATTAAAAGCACACAATTTTACAATCAAAAACATCCACGTTTACTACCTTAATTTATATGTCACATGCTTACTGTAAATAGCTTTATGTTGAGCAGTTGTAATTTGGATGCGATTAGAGGGTGTCCGTAAATGCTATTGGAAATTTCCACATTATTCACGGTATCACCAGTATGGAAAAAAAAATTATATTTTACTTATTTCCAAAAAATTTAACTTTGAAGGTCGTTTCAAAAAATCTGTTAAATTTCAAAAAGATTAGTCCAACCAGACACTGATTGCAACCCAATTAAATTATATAGACATGTACATCATTTGGAATTTCGTAATGTAATAATTATTACTATTGCTAAAAAGGTGAATCAATGTAGCTTTTTTATAAAACTTAATTACAGACGCATTTCACTAATAGGCAAGTATAGTATAGCTTTTTGTGCAGACACATTAATTTTGTTTTGCCTGTGTAGTTCTACGTATAACACAAAACTAGAAAAATTCCTTCAAAAGGAAGACAGTTTTCAATATATGTTTGGTAATTTCCCTTTTCGTTAATGTAAGATTGTGATCTGTTGCAGACAGCGGACGACGCCTCAGCTGGGCGACTCAAGCCCAAGCCGTAGTCGCGGCCTCGCTCATCATGCAGTCCGGCCTCATGCGATCTCTATAATCCCAGTTTCCATTAAGCTAATTAACCAAGCCTCAATTGCTGCATAATATATTTTTGACATTCCTTGTAAATATGAACATGTTTATACGTGCCACGCCATAGTTTGTATCTCCCTACTGATCATAGGAAGCAATAATTTAGATTTTTTGTCAATTGAAATATGGCCGTATGATTCATCAATTGTGAAACCAGAACGCAAGGTAGTGATATTACTAGACCTGTTTAGTATAAGACAGTTTGTAGAATAATAAAAAATACAAACTAAAAATGTACGATAATCTCTAAAAAGATAAGCCTTGCATCTGGCTTTAATTTTTAAAAGGAATAAATGAGGGCGTAAGCACGGTTCGTTGGGCCGTGTGAACACACGCCGGAACCTGGCCGCTCAGTGAGTAGAGATTACTCAATTCAACAATTAATTACAACTACGTCTTGCTGCTAAAATGTTTCATGAAAAGTCTCATTAGCGTCGTTCTTAATGTTAAATTTTTAAATAATATTCACCTAAAATAGCCAAAATTGTGTTCCTGTGAACATCAGGTAGCATATTTTAAATGAGTTCATTTGGAAAACAATTAAACAACAATTTAAATAAGTAGTATTTACAGAATCGAAGTAAATAAGACCGGACATTGTGTATGCGTTACGTTTTCTTTTTTTTATTCGCATTAAAAAATGAGTTAGATATTCTTATGATCGTATGGTTTTTAACATTTTTGTAAGTCCATTTTATTACTTTGATACCCCATTACTGTAGCATTTAGTTTTTGGGGATGAATATAAAATTATGTATATCTCGTGCCAAACAGTGAAACTTAGTACATATCACTAATGTTTAAATATTATAATTGTGAGTTTTTGAAAATAAAGAAAATTAAAAAAATATATGTATTATATTGTAAATAATGTATATTGTAAATCTGCTATTTTTAGTTTGTTTGAAATTAAAACTGCTTTTAATTGAAACTCCCCGGTATTGCAACAGTCCTTGTAAATTAATTTTTAGAATATAAGGTATATATATATATATATAAATATTATGTACATGTAATATATATGTATACATGTATGTATATAATACATGTACTTATATAAATATAAGTTATTAAGTTATTTGTTATAGACTTTATCTGTTCACTGATCTGCCACGTATTTTTTTTTTACTTAGTTACACATTTTAAAGATCAATTTATATTTCCATGTCTTAAACTGTAAATAATGTTGATTGCCAATCAATAAATATATAGTTATGTTAAATAGATTGGGAGCTTACAAAATCATTATTGTTGGTAATATATTATATGCATAATACTTTGATTATTTTTATTTTCTCCTCAGTATGTATTGCTTTTACGAATTGGGAAAAAATACTTTCACTCACTTTGCAACATTACAAAAGTCATTTAATGAATGTACCTTGAATTATTTTTATATCCATGGGGGTTTTCAATGAATTACACAATATTGTGGTTGATACGAGTTATTATTGTTCACGTGCTAAGGGTATCATTTATTGAAAGGTTTATTATATGGTTGACAATTGTACAAGTTTTAAATGTAATCCAACTCTATTAAAAGACTCATAAGTTTAAAATTATTAGTCTACAACTGTGTTTACTTTATGACAGTATATTATTATCTGCTTTGTATCCTTGGTGGAAGTAAGTTGGTTTTAATGGAAAAGACATAATTATTTTGTGTCTAATAACAAAAGAATCTTCCTGGACTAAAAGAAATAAAATTGAAAGTGCGTGTATGACAGTTTTAAAAGATAATTGTATTTCCCAACCTTCCATAAATTTCAGTGATATTTTTATACCATTAGTGAAAAAAGAAATCCATTCCAAAATTATGAATTGCAAACCATATTTTTCTACATAATTCTTTTATAATTTATTAGTTTTTGGTCTTTACAGTTAGTTTTAAATTTTATTCTATTTTATCATATGTTTCTTCTATTTTACACATATGTTTTTTTCTGTAAACAATGTCAAACTGATGATGCCTTAACCGGCGAAAGCGCTATTTTAATAAATTTTATGTGGAAGTATACAAAATATGTCTTTTCCAGTATATTATTAATCTTAAAATAAAAATACTCTAATGCTTTACACTGGATTAAATATTGGATTATTTTTTAATCCTTATCTTGAAAAATATCAAACTTATTTGTCTTAATTTTAAAATGCCTATAGCTGTTACATTTGAATTATGTGGGTTTAAATAAACAGCTTTTGCAAAATGTACGGTGTTATTTAATTACCAGTCTCTTTTCACATGACAGCGTACGACATATAGATTTAATTATATTACGGATGTACAAGAAACATAAATATTGTCGTGCGGACAAAACAATTTTTTTGCTCTTAAACAGCAGGCTTGTGTTTACTTTAAAATAATAATGGCACTGGCTAAGTAACACTAATGTAAATGTGCTTAGTTAAAAGTAGATAGATACAAGCCTTAAATTTAAGCACATTTTATTAATAAAATATAAAATAGAGTTATTTTAGGTATGCCATAAGGAACGAACATAGTGGTATATACCAAAGGAAATTTTACAATTCTAACTTTCTGCAGATTACCACCACTGGTAACTGAGCGGCTAACTTGTCAACTTTTATCAACATCTCATACGAGGTAATATGGGCTAATCCAAAGCGTATAACCAAAGATAGGTCTAGTATTTAGCGCTCATTCACAAGCGAATAGCCAAACGTAAATCTAGTATTTAGCGCTCACCCTCAAGCGGATAGCGAAAGGTAAATCTAGTATTTAGCGCTCACCCTCAAGCGGATAGCGAAAGGTAAATCTATTATTTAGCGCTCACCCTCAAGCGGATAGCCAAAGGTAAATCTATTATTTAGCGCTCACCCTCAAGCGGATAGCCAAAGGTAAATCTAGTATTTAGCGCTCACCCTCAAGCGGATAGCCAAAGCTAAATCTAGTATTTAGCGCTCACCCTCAAGCGGATAGCCAAAGGTAAATCTAGTATTTAGCGCTCATCCCCAAGCGGATAGCCAAAGGTAAATCTAGTATTTATCGCTCACCCTCAAGCGGATAGCCAAAGGTAAATCTAGTATTTAGCGCTCATCTCCAAGCGGATAGCCAAAGGTAAATCTAGTATTTAGCGCTCACCCTCAAGCGGATAGCCAAAGTTAAATCTAGTATTTAGCGCTCACCCTCAAGCGGATAGCCAAAGGTAAATCTAGTATTTAGCGCTCACCCTCAAGCGGATAGCCAAAGGTAAATCTAGTATTTAGCGCTCATCCTCAAGCGGATAGCCAAAGGCACATCTGGTATTTAGCGCTCACCCTCAAGCGGATAGCCAAAGGTAAATCTAGTATTTAGCGCTCACCCTCAAGCGGATAGCCAAAGGTAAATCTAGTATTTAGCGCTCACCCTCAAGCGGATAGCCAAAGGTAAATCTAGTATTTAGCGCTCATCCTCAAGCGGATAGCCAAAGGTAAATCTAGTATTTAGCGCTCATCCCCAAGCGGATAGCCAAAGGTAAATCTAGTATTTAGCGCTCATCCTCAAGCGGATAGCCAAAGGTAAATCTAGTATTTAGCGCTCACCCTCAAGCGGATAGCCAAAGGTAAATCTAGTATTTAGCGCTCACCCTCAAGCGGATAGCCAAAGGTAAATCTAGTATTTAGCGCTCACCCTCAAGCGGATAGCCAAAGGTAAATCTAGTATTTAGCGCTCATCCTCAAGCGGATAGCCAAAGGTAAATCTAGTATTTAGCGCTCACCCTCAAGCGGATAGCCAAAGGTAAATCTGGTATTTAGCGCTCACCCTCAAGCGGATAGCCAAATGTAAATCTAGTATTTAGCGCTCACCCTCAAGCGGATAGCCAAAGGTAAATCTAGTATTTAGCGCTCACCCTCAAGCGGATAGCCAAAGGTAAATCTAGTATTTAGCGCTCACCCCCAAGCGGATAGCCAAAGTTAAATCTAGTATTTAGCGCTCACCCTCAAGCGGATAGCCAAAGTTAAATCTAGTATTTAGCGCTCACCCTCAAGCGGATAGCCAAAGTTAAATCTAGTATTTAGCGCTCACCCTCAAGCGGATAGCGAAAGGTAAATCTATTATTTAGCGCTCACCCCCCAAGTGGATAGCCAAAGTTAAATCTAGTATTTAGCGCTCACCCTCAAGCGGATAGCCAAAGGTAAATCTAGTATTTAGCGCTCACCCTCAAGCGGATAGCCAAAGGTAAATCTAGTATTTAGCGCTCATCCCCAAGCGGATAGCCAAAGGTAAATCTAGTATTTAGCGCTCACCCTTAAGCGGATAGCCAAAGTTAAATCTAGTATTTAGCGCTCACCCTCAAGCGAATAGCCAAAGGTAAATCTAGTATTTAGCGCTCACCCTCAAGCGGATAGCCAAAGTTAAATCTAGTATTTAGCGCTCACCCTCAAGCGGATAGCCAAAGGTAAATCTAGTATTTAGAGCTCACCCTCAAACGGATAGCCAAAGGTAAATCTAGTATTTAGCGCTCACCCACAAGCGGATAGCCAAAGGTAAATCTAGTATCTAGCGCTCATCCACAAGCGGATAGCAAAAGGTAAATCTAGTATCTAGCGCTCATCCACAAGCGGATAGCCAAAGGTAAATCTAGTATTTAGCTGTCATTCGTAAGCCTAAGGCGGACATTTTTACAAATAGCTTTTACTCACAAATATTACAACTCACATCTCCAATGCAAACACGATAGCTGTTTTTTTATTATATTTTTTGTAATCAACGGATGCTGTAATATTACATGTAGGTTTAAAATAAATTAGTAGAGTGACACTCATACACTGTATTATATTTTACGTAATTAGTTCAATTTACTCGGAAATTGAATCCATGACCTTTCAGGCAGGCAATTCATAATCCTCAGCTGTAAAAGCGTTACGATGAAATTACTATTTGTCTTTCATTCCTTAAATTTAGAATATGTGAATAGATTGTTTTCAAAGAAAAAAGTATTATCTTTATTTACTTTATATACTTAACTATGTGTTTCTTCACCATGTGCTAAAACTAAAAATATTAAATTAATTATTTGATACATTTTATAGTGTTTAAAAGTGTATACTATTCATAAGAAATTGAAATATAAATAGAACAAAAATAGTCAAACCATTATCATAAATTGTTCCAATTACAAAATACCATTAAACAGGCATACAAATTATCGATAGTTTTCCACAAATAGAAAATGGTTCTCTATGCTCCAAGTTTAATATTATTACACATTTTTGACAAATATATTGGAATAAACCAAATCTTTCGTAAGAAGTTAAAAAATAAGTTGCTAGACACATAATACATGTAGATGGTTCGGATTAAGAAATTGTACAAAAATACAGACAGTTTATTATGCGAGAAGTTCCATAAAAAACTTTACAATTTATCACATATATTGAAATAAAACACAAAACATTAAACACACTGAACTACTCATTAGAGTTAGGTGGCTACCAACGCTCTAATAGTCTAAAATATGAAGACAGCAAAAATTTAGAAACTTTTATATTGTAAAATACAGAATAGTATCCTAATTTTACTAGTAAAACTTGATAATACATAAATTATTCTACATCCAAGTTTAATAGCATCCAAGTTTAGTGCCTTGGTGTTGCATCAGGATAGTACCTTCAAACTGCATCCAAAAGAGTAAATAGCTCAAAAACTTAATACTAAAACTAAAATGAAATCATTTGGAGAATTGTTAATATTTAAGTTATTTTAAATTATTAGAGAAATATGAGTAGTCTAATTTTACAACTACATAGAGCAATGATTATAATATACAGCACTCTTATGGTAGTAATTTTCAGTGGATTATAATGTTAGTTTATGAAGTTAAATAATTAGGGTGTGTTTAAGTACACTATTACACTATTGGACAGCCCAAAAATAATCACGTCCGGTGAACTTTTTCAGAGGAAGTTGTCAAAAATTAAATGGTTCTATAGCAGCAAGTGATGGTGCTAGAGTATGAGTAAGGAACAGTACAAGTGTGGTTGTGGAGTCGTCATAGGTTATTTGCAAGGGAAATAGTGTAACGTAGATTAGTTAGAATTTAAATTCTAGAGTGGTTTTATGACTCAGAAATCTCTCTGTGACGGAAGATGATCAACTTCAGTATTGGAGCCGAGCTGGAGCACATGACACAGGTACAATCCCTATACTGAAGTTATATTAAACAGTCTCCAGTTATCTTGTTACACTTTATCGAAGTAATCTTACACTGCAGTAATCTAACTTTATCCGTACACATAGGCATTTGTTACTTATCTAATGTAGCTTATACATAAAATGTAGGCTACACGTATATATTATACGCACTACATATACTATAAAACTGGACAGATATGGTTAAAAGTGGCGTACCCCAATTTGGTCTACAAAATACAGGCTGGACAAAATGCAGATATATCAAAATTCTAAGTGTTATTTAAAGTTTTTATTTTTGTAAAACCTTTTTTTCAACACTTTCATACTTTGGAATATCCAAATCAATTTTAAATTTTTTAGCTCTTCGGGTTTAAAACAGTTTTACAGAGTTAATTTTCAAATTAAAGGAATGAAATTTAAATAATTTATAAAATACAAAATGGGGCCTAGTAGCTAAATTTAGCTAGAAAGGAAAAACACAGAAACATTATTGTCAATCCAAAAATACAATTAGGAAATATTTCCCCAAATATTGTTTGCCACTCTCAAATTAAAAGTTTATACTATATTGAAGAATTGTGTAGCTGTCTTAAAAATGGTTGAATACGTGAAAATAAACGTTCTTATAACAAATATCCTTGCTGACATAAAAACTGTCCTTTCAATTTCGTAGCAACCTGTATAACTTTAATTCCCAACGGTTAATATACTTGAACAATTAACTAATTGCCTAGAACATAAAAGATAATTTTTTTAATTACTTGTCTGATTTTTCCTATAACAAGATTAAAAAACATTTATAATATGTAAATCTACCTTGGATATATTTGTAAAAAACAGCAACACTAAAGTTTATTTGTTTACTTTATTAAAGCAATTTAGGCTCAATCCGTTTAGTATTTTTAAGTTAATTTTTTTGCTTTGAGATCGAATTAAATCTTAGGAAAAGCGTTAATACGAGAGCTTTTTTATGTGTATAATGAAAATCGAAACCTTCTCAGCAAGCAGAAGCAGTGCAAATGCCATTGTTGATAACATTCCCAGTGATATAAGCCTAGATTTATATGGCATTCCGGTGTTAATAGTAAATGTACAAGAGAGTAACTATTCCCAGCGCCTTTCAACCAAAATGTATTACTATAAATAATGAGTTTCACACAATAAAGGATTTAATAAATTAACTTAGAACATAATCTATTAACGTACAAATTTTTAAAAAGTAGAAGAAAATAAACAAAATCATATTTTATATGAAAGTATAGTTTTTTGACATCTTTAATTCATATTTTTTTGCTCTTTTTGTATCCTTATTGTGAGGGACTGGAGAGTCAAGTAGGCCTAGCATTTTAAAATATATATTGTAAAACTTTGTACTTTTTTACAAACACTTTAATCGATAACAGCATTTTTAAACATTGTAAGAGCTAAAATTATGCGAAAAATATTTAAACAACGTAACTAGGAGAACTTTAGATTAGATTGCTATGTTAGTTAGTTGGGGAATCTAGCGTAGAAAATAGGCCATTTAGGGCACTCTCTCAGTAAAATCCAAGTAAGCAGCGTCAAGAAAGGTTAAATGTCTGGTGACTGACACTGGCTCCCCAAAGAGCGTTTCAAACTCCTCATTGATGAAATCTTTACTGAAGGTCTGTTTCTTTTGCTGAGAAAAACTTTATTTTGTTGTAAAAATAAACTTCTGCTTTAACAATAATTTATTTGAAAGTTTGAACTTATCTTTATTGTTTCGATATGAAAATTATTCTTTTTATTGCAGTTGCCAAAAAAATAAGCCACGAATGATAGAATATTAGGTGTGCTTGATTCCAAAACCAGATAACGGAACCCGACTGCTTGTTGTTCCAACGGGTTTATCATGTTATGACATGTCTGATCAAAGAGTGGCTCGGTGTCGTGTGTGAGAGGATGGTGGGGGGGAGGGTCTGCTGGGAACAAACTTACATTGACAAAGTTCAGTAATGGAAAGCTGACAGCCCCAGTGATCTATCTCCGCTCAACTTTCAACTCCCGATAATTAGTTTATTTAGGAGCCAAGCACGCCCAGATCATCCCTTGACTCGCACTTTTACACGCCCGACATCTAAATAAGGCACGATTTAATGGTCCAATTCTCCCAGTTTACTTTGTTTTTCCGTCCGGATTTTTTGCCGTGAAAAGTAACCCCAATCTGAACTTGTGTACTTTTTAAACGATGAAGTAGGTGACGCTAAGCTGTATTTTATGATTCCAATTTTGAACTTCATTACATTACATTTATTTCAAATGTTAAATAATATCAATATCTAATTATATATTAATACTCAGGATTAGCATGTGATGGAGGATATGTCACTGTCCTCAAAATATTATTGCATGGAATTTGTTCTAAGATCCAATAAATGTTACTTTATTGGAATAAAATCTCCAATAGCGGTGTTATATCCCCCCAAGAACTCCTGTAAACTTCAAAAACTGATCAATCATAAGTGTCTAATAATGAGTATTGATGAAAAACGAAACTTCTATGGTGACAAGTACAGCGGAACTAAACATAAAAAAGGTTCTTTAGAAGTAAACTATACAGGAGGTATTTACACATCATTAGCATTCACTCACAAGTGATACACTACAGTCGGAAAATGTACTCTTATTCAAAGACCAGAAGATGAAATTCATTAAAATTAAGCAAAGAAAAATACTGGCTAAAGATTAAGAAGTTTTTACTGTGTACTGTGTTATAGTGACTGATAAAAAATAAAAATGAAAACAGTGATGAACTGAACATGGATCTCATTTAAGGTAGTTCTTTTAGTCACTTACGTATCTGTCTGTTAAGTTCAAATCTTTATGGATTTAAACTACTTTGTGAAGACCTAGGGATTGGAAATTTCAAAAATTGCCCAGAACTGCATAACATTACTACACAAGTGTAAAATCATACCAATGTATGCGTATGCCTAGGATCCCTCTTAAGACGAAGGAATACCTCCTGCCACCTGAAGATTGTCAGTCACTGAAGAATGCAGTTTTATTTTTTTATGGTGTTGCAGGCACGAATGAACTATGTTTATATCTACACATGAAAAATAAAATGTATCGATTTAAAAATTTAGAAATGCGCCCTCAAAACGTATTTGTATGTTTACAAATAACCAATACGAAATGACTCATAGTGTCATGGTGTATCTCAAAACTTCTCGGAACCAGAGTTCTGTCTTTGTATGTGTGTCCGTCTGTATGCACGATAACTTTCGAGCGAGTAAATTTAGAAGGTTAAAATTTTGTATGAAACTCCATCTCCACTACCTCTATTTTTGGAAATATTGAAAATGGTAAAATTCTTTAAATTGGTAGTCGATATCCACATTAGAAAGTGGTACGAGTGCAAAGCCTACCACGCTGCCCCAAGTTCGGTGTGCGACATCCTTGAGTACAAGTTGACATTAAATTCCCTTAACCCTTCTAGTGCCGGGGACTCATAAAGACTCTCAGGAGGGCTTAAAAAGGCTTAAACAGAATCATAAGTTAAACTTTATAAATCTGTGATTCTTAAAGAATAATTTTTTCATTTGGTTATTTTTTTACCATAAGTTATGTTAGTTGGATCCAAAACTAAAAAAGGGTTTTCTTTGTGTATTTGCTGAGCATTCAAGAGTGATACCAGAACTAATGAAATCGGTTCAAAATGTATCTAGTTTTGTACTTGCTGATTGGGTACTCGTGGTTATGTATTAGATATATAAAAAATTATGGTTTCCAAGGAAGTTATCTGCACAGCAATATTGTCTTCTAATTATAATACTTTGTACTTAGCAGACTTTTTCTTATCAAGAACACTTACTATGGTGCAATAGAATTATCTTTAGAATTAAGAATTATATAGGATATCTTAAATAAATATTTTACTGTGACAGACTGTGGTTGAAGCATGTCTTAAAACCACATCTCTAAAAGCTTAAGATTCAAGACGATAGGAAGAGATGAATGTTCACCTCTTGCCTTCAAAGATATTAGTAAAAGGGATGATAGAGAACGAATGCTACTATAGAAAGATATTGTATGTTCTTAACTTCAAAGTACCCTGTTTTCATGTATTCTATTTTGACTGACTTCCACTTGGACTTGATAATAGCTTTTACCATTAAAAATAATTATAATTTTCTGTTAAAATTAATTAGATCCTATAAAAGATATGAAAATATAAATCACGCACTTATCTCCTCAGTCTGCTGTGTCTAATTATCAGCTTACTCTATGTATATCCCATGGACAGGTTACAGGACTACATTACCTACTCTACTTGTGCAATTTTTAAAATAAATATTTAATTTTACATAATAAAAACATTAAACTGTATTGTTTCCTCAATAGATAAGCAAAATAGATTTTTATATACTGATTAAAGAGCGGCTAATTATAAGAACAGCATAATATTGTAATAAGTATCTTTTAACAGGACACTGAATTACGTGCAGAAATGTTTGTTGTTCACCAAAGATTATTTTAGAGTGATACCATCCCTTGTAAGCTAACCAGTTGTCAATATAAAAAAATACGACCGACTATTTATTTGTTAAGAAATCGCTATACCATATGACAAAGTTGTAAGTTAAATGTATAAATTTTAAACCTAAAAGAAAGAATTTTTTGAATAACTTAAAACATGGTTATTGTAGCAATAGTCAAATTCGGCCCTACTGTTGTTAACAAATAGCCATGTTTTCCTACTATGTGATTTCTACAAAACTCTATATTTGTAATCATTTTATAATAGTAATAAATGTAAATTAAATATAATTCAGTTTATTACAACATTTTCCATTTTCATATTTGTAACATTATATTGCACTAATAACATTATACATATACATTTCACCAAAGTACTTTCTTTATCTAAGGTATATTCTTGAATTTATTCCCATTTATGTAACTGAATCGGTCATATTGGAACTAATCAGAAAATCTAGAACGCCCAAGAGGGAAGATCAAGTTCCATAATTCCTTAAGCCCAGATAAAAAATCCCATCTATGTGTATAGTGGAGGTGCACTTACGAAAATAATGTACCAGGTTTCGTGACTGACTTATTAAGTGGTGCAATCCTGTTGCACATATAATAGCACGTACTAAAGCCCAAAGAAACACCAGGAACAGTTACATAAGATCTCACGTTAGGAAAGTTGAATGCTGTCACAAATGTATAAATCAAACTATTTGGTTTTTTATAGCATGAACTTGAGATATACTCGTAACAGGGACGTTCTTTAAAATATGAAACAACCATAATGAAATACGCTGATGTTGAGTTTAATGGATTTAAGTAATAAGCTGATATTACTCTGGATAAAATAAAAATAACTTCCTGAGGAACTCTGTGTTGTTTAAAACTAGAGAAAACGACACTCAAAACAATGAAACTTTGAAAGCCGGTGAGGTACAGCTCTATGAACGGCGAATTTTAAATCCACAAAGGCTCGTCTAGAAATTAAGAGCTTTTGTCTGGTACTAAATATGTGTATAAAAGAATGTTTAGATACGAAAAATCGTCTTAAAAAGTCTAGAAATTCGTGTACTACTATTAATATATAATTAAAAACGTATATGCATTAAATCATATTTACATACACGATACCTCTGAAATACTGCCAGGAGGAAATATACTGTATAGTGCATAACCATGTCTCACCCTAGTCAGTATTGTTTTACGATATTAAATTTTTAACACTTTAAAAATTATAAGATAAAAATATTGATATATAGATGACAACGTATCTCATCACACCTGCTTCTAAACTAGCTATCTGGTGTATTTCAATATGTGAGATATGTACTGAAGTGTTTAATATAATATAGGTTAGACGATAGAGGGTTTGCCAGACTCGAAGTACTAGACGGTAATTAGGTAAGAGAGTGACACCCGTGGTTTCTGACAAGTGGTAGAAGGCAGGGGTGACACACGCCCTATCAGCTCGTGTGTCACTCACCCCTCAGCCTCTGTGTGAGAATAATTGAACTGCTAAATCAGTTATAATGACAGACTGGCACCAAACACGGTTAACGGCTTCTCTGTGAACGCGGCTTCCTCGAACATGCACTTTGATAGTAAAATACTCGTATATCACCGTCCAGCAACCGATAAAGCTGTATAAAGCCACACATTTCCATGGAAAATGTTTATGTTTTAAGTTATGCCTACCAGTTAAAACACTTTTAATGCACGAAATTATAACGAAGTATTCTACAACTATTTATAATAATAGTGACATAAATATAACAATTTGCTTTGTAATATGATAGAGTGATGTGTATGGTAATATTAAAATACAATCACCCTCCAGCAACCGATAAAGCTTTATAAAGCCGCAAATTTCCATGGAATATGTTCATGTTTTGTTAGTTATGTCTACCAGTTAAAACTCTTTTCATGCTACGTTACTTATAAATGTTTCATATCATTAATAAAGACAGAGAGAAACATTTTGATTTGAAACTGTATTTAAATAAAAATTTATTAAAGTGAAAGTAGGACCTAACATTTTTCACTCCTACGTAAATGTAATTTACGTATTGTAATTTCACACGGCCTAATTCATAAAAGTACGATACAGATTCTACGTTTAAGTACTTTTAAATGATAACCAATTACATCAATAATATTACAAATATTACAAAGTACATTAATATTACAACTTTTATCATTATTTATTAAATGAACTTAATAGTTATGTAAACAATACGTATTCATTTCAAACTATCTTATATTTCTTCCCTTCTGCTATAACTTTATGTTCATGGTCGTGGCCGTTCGGCTTAAAAATCTCTTTTTAGCGTTAAGACGCAATTTCCCACAGGTAGTGTCGGTAAAAAATCGCAACTACGTATTGCGTAAGGGGCCTTTCCTGAAGTCGCGCGCAAAATCTATGGCCCATATCATTCTTATTTCCTGTTCACTGACATACTATGAAACATAAAACAAATATTTGCAACTTCCAGGTGGACATAATTTAAAGTCTGTAGATGAAATCGTTCCAGAGGTGTCCTGCTGAATGCTAGGCGGTCGACGTACACGCGAACCAATTCTCATAGAGGGACATGCCCGTCATCAAAAACGACGTTGCCGTTTTGGAAATTAAGTTATAACATGTATAATTTCAAGTCCTTACCTCAATTTTTTATGGACATATCCATCAGAAAACAGTTACAAATATAGATAGACAGACAGAAATAACATTTTCCAGCCCAGAGATCGAGAGGCTTCACCAACGCTCAGATATAAAAATAATAATAATTTTATAGGAACTATAACTCTTAGTAATACTTAAGGAAATTATACGATATTTCAAATTTATAGCTCAATAAATTCTTGAGCTAATTGTCTGAGTTAGTGGTTTTGCTAACTCTCATTCAAATTCCATGGGGTTGCATTCACTGTCGTTGAACTCTATCTTACGTTAAACAAATAAACTGATACGACGACATATTCAAAGATGAAACAACACGTAAATAAAGTCTTACCAATATCCCACAGTAATAACAATATACCCAAAGGCCAGCTTCTGTACGTATTATGAGATTTGTAAAGTGTTACTGTCTTTTACAGATAAATAACAAAAAAAATTTACTATCAACTGTTTAAAGATATATAAACTATTCTAGTTATTATTCTTGACTTTTACAAGTGATTAAGAACACATTTAATATCTGATTATGCCAAAAAGGAAGTTTTTAAAACGGCACACAATGTCCGACCAAAACGCGGTAAAAATTTACAGTAAAATACAGTTATTAACATGAATTAAACGAAATTTTATAATAAATTATTATTAAGTGTAGAAAATATAAATTTGGTATGTTAGGTCAAATACAGTGAAAGTAATAATTATTGAAATACACCTTGTATAAATATTTGACATTAACATTACGTTATAAAAATATTCATTTGTAATGTATTAAAAAAATTGGTATAATACATTATATAATAATATTATTAAGAAGGGAACTATAAAAAATGAATGTGTATTTAAAAAGTATTAAATAATATTTTAACCTACATAATTTAAATACACAGTATATCCCTATAATGAGAACACCAAAGAAAGTTAACCTACTCACATCATACTATTTTCATTGTCGGGGTTTTCAGGGACACAAGGGGGAAGACAGGAGGTCCTTTGCTGCTAGTTCCAAAATAGTCTAATGACTTGCACACTGATGTCACAGGCTTAAAAAATTGGGCTGGATGATATTAATAAGTTGTGGATTAAAACTTTGTTGGTAGACATGCATTTTCTAGTATTTTTGTAGACAAAACCGCTTGAAATCCTTATTTCTTGATTCTTGTGCCTCTTCCGACATCCATGCGATTGGCTAAGTAACAGAATCGATTAACACTTTCTCCATTAATTAGAATTATACGGAAGGAAGAAGAAATAACAACCATTACTATGACCTTACAAATATTTTGGATGTATATATTTTATACTATACATTACAACTAAAATTTAGATGAGTATACTGCCAACCAACAAGTTATTAATTGAAGTATCACGTAAAGCCTGTAAACGAGATCCTTTCTAATTTCAGTAATTGTGGAAACCGTTTTCCAATTGCGGAAAAAACATCGAGCAGTTGTTGCCCCTGACCATTGATTTGGCACATCGAATTATGCAATTTCTTGCTTGAGCTGTCACTGTACCCTTTCTTTTATGCTAATCTTCAGCTGTTTATCTTCAATCACCTTATCACTAATATTTGGAGCCGAGGTGATAGGAAATGTGAAGTATACACACCATAAAGCGAATCCACCCGTGAAGTGTTGACATGCCTAATACAACTGCAAATTCGTTGACCTTTCTTTGAAGAACATTATTGATATGACTCATCTGTAACGGCTAGCCACGAATATATTGCACGAAGCAGATGAAGGCGTGCTTGTAAAACTTTACCATCGATTATTGTAGGTGGAGTTTATAGATCAGAAGTATTTGGATATTTTCAATGTCAATGAAACTAGGTTCTAGGAGTTTTAATCCTTTCTGAGTTCGTGTTACTTCATTTACGATTTTTTCAGTTGTTTCCTTTGAAAGCTCAATCTTTATAGGTCTGCACAGTTTTTTTAGAGGAAGGTTGAGGGTTGGTCCAAAACGAAAGGATCTAAGCAAACGAAGACGAGGCAGTAGTGGACCATTCAGAGAGCGCAACGATACCACAGAAATCATTAATACACTCTCTTCTGGTATCCCAACACAGGAAAATTTGGTTTATATGCGCTGTAACTATATGTTTATCACAGCTGCATTTCCAAACAAGAACCAAATCTCTTTCACATAGTAGGTTGTTTGCTTTCCTTAGCTGTGGTAAATCAAACTTAGTTTTGAAGGTTTTAAAGAAGCCTCTGTAATTGAAATCGATAATGTCGTATTTGGCTTATAATATCGATAAAGTATTGTAATATATTGTAGTAAAATATAGATGATATTTACTTAACTTAACATCTGTGTATAAAGCTCTCTCTCTCTCTTCGACAGGGTTTTAATTAATTAATCTGTGATCTTTATGGTGATGTTTCACAAGACCCAGTTTATATGTAGTTAACAGTTGATGAATAGCATCGAATAGTTGAACGAATACTGCGCTCTGAAGCGTACTTAAAATCTAAAAAAGAATGTCATTCATTAGTCAAATAAGCCCTTTGCCTTTTTAAACATTCAGAAAGGAACTAAAAATCTCTGTATGGCTGACGAAGAGGATTCTCTGGAAAGGAATAATTCTCTGGTTCAAAAAGTGACCATTAAAGTAACAATCATTAAGCTAACATACATTTCTCTTAAGAAACAATGATTTATAACAATGTTCCTCAGCCCAATTGTATTTAAATTGTGGCAGTATATTTTTATTTACATTTTCACCTGACAATGGCTTTAAAGTTTCCGGAATATTGAATTTAGTCAACAAAATTTTGACTAAAACATCAACACTGCGTTCTTTTGATGTGAGTAACACATCTACAAGTTCAATGTATTTTTACTCGCACAAAGAGTAAAGAAAACTTAACGGCCATTAAATAAAGTAAAGAGACAGAAAATGCAATATAGTGACCTTTTACAACAAAAGTGGTCACATTGCTCGCATATAGGAATATAAGAATGTCAGTATAAGGGTCAGATTTGATAAGCTGTAAGCTTAGTTCAAAGGTGGTAGTTTATGGCAGCTACTCAAAGTTAAATTCAGAACTCGATATATTCTCATTATAAAACTCATTATGTGTGCAACTAGTAAACATCTAGGACAACATATTTTAAAACTATATTTTCATATCAAAAGCCGCTTTTAAAAATTTAGCAAATAGTTATTAAAAAAAACCTATGTATTAAATAATGAGGATTCCTCAACATTTTATCTTAACAAAAAGTTTTTACTATTACAATACACATAAAGGGTAATAGTAAATTTTCTGACATACTTCTTGAACCTTTCAAGATTTCTTCGAGTATTACTCATACAAATTAAACAAAAACCTTGGATTTATATTTATCAAATATCAGCAAAACAGCACTTGGTTTTAACAGTTTGCAAACAGTTATACAAAATGTAATTTTGGCCGCTTTGTTCTTGTGTTAAGCCACTCTGCAGCGTAGGGGGGTTTCGAATTAGGAATAGACCTATATGTTAAGCAGGTACCTTAAGAATGCGCTTGTAAGACTTTTGTACAATTGCTCCAGTATTTTCTACATGACTACGTAATACGCACTTAAACCCGCAGAGAGACATTATACGTTCTTATACTAGTATAGATAAAAAATTATTATTTGGTTCTTTATTTACCACAATGTGTTTACCACATCCACTAAAAAAATAAACCAGTATTTATCCGTGGCTTCGCAGATTTTGCACCTGTAAGAGCACTTCTGGTTCGAGTGAATTATATTTTCCAATGTTGAGTTTGCCTTCTACCCACGATCAAGAAAATATGTCAATAAGTGCATATTTACGGTAATTTTAATTTACTCCGGTCATATAATTTTTGTTCCAAAGCTTATTCTGCCTTCCTTTCGATCAAGAAAATGGGTGTGTATATATATATATATATATATATATATATATATATATATATATATATATATATATATATATATAATTTGAATACACATTGAATCACAAAAAGTACTTGCTCCACCGGGAGTCGAACCCGGATCTCTCACTTGCCGGGTGAATGTGCTCCCATTACACCACAGAGCGCTTACTTTTTTTCCGATACAATTATTTTGTATTTGGCCGTATCTGCCACACATGCGTTTAAATAAACACACTAACATATGATCGGAAGACCAAATACCTGTCAAACGACTTTTATTTACATTAAATTGTATAAATGGCAATAACCTTATTTCATTTCAATAAACATTGAATATATATATATATATATATATATATATATATATATGTATATATATTCCATATATATATATATATATATATATATATATATATATATATACATGGTGTCAATTAAGTCTGGAACCTCTTTTTTAATTTTTAAACCACAATCTAAAAAAAAACACCAAAGTTCACACGTGCTTACTGGTGATAGTAACGTATCCATCTGCCCAATTACCAACCGGATAATCCCTTTGGGGGACGGTCTACAAGCAGTCAGACAAAATTCTTAAATAGCAGCATAGGTCAAGTTTGGTATCAAATTAAAGGTCTTACTTAGCAGAGTACAATGCCGCAAACCGGACTTCAAAAGGTGGATCTATTCAGTAGTTATAGCTATTTGAATTTTAAAACAATTGAACGATGTAAATTATTAAGTATTACAAGTAAACACCAATTTTTAAGTACCTGTGATCAAAGTAAGTGTTCAAAATATTCCCCTCCCATCGTCTGGCAATGTCCTAGGCGGTTGTAAAAGCCATCCACTGCATTTTGAAGGTAGTCACGAGGAATATCTTGAGCTTCTTGGACTATGAGATTTCTTAGGTGCGCCAAATCTCGAGGCTTAGTACGCTAAACTTTATCTTTGAGGTATCCCCAAAGAAAAAAATTCAGCGGAGATAAATCAGGGGAACGAGCAGGCCACTCTACTGCATCATGTCTTCCAATCCATCTGTGAAGGAATATTGTATCCAAGTATTCTCTAACAAGGAGAGCAAAGTGTGGTGGCGCGCCATCTTGTTGGAAATAAATTCTTTGAAATTGTCGACCAAGAGAAGCTTGTAGTGCAGGAATTATCTCATTTTGGAGCATTGCTGGATACGAGTCACCATTTAAATTACCATTGATATATAATGGGCCCATAATTTGATTTCCTGTAATACCTGCCCAAACGTTAAGTTTCTGTGGATGCTGTGTATGACTCTATCTGCCACTTTCACATTCTAACAGTAGTTGTGTTATTAGTAATAATTATCGATTCCTGGCTTAGATTACTACATTGTCAGATGATGGGAGGGGAACATTTTGAAAATACGTCAAGACGTTTATAATTATAGCCATTGTAATTTACCTCGTTCTTAGTATGTTTTATTCCATAGTTGATTCTGTTTTGTTCCCCGATCAAGAAAATATATACCATAGATCAGAGAAGCCTACTTCTGTCAAACGATAACTACGATGGGTTTTATATCAATCTTTAAATTTATCAAAAGTGTTTAAATATTATAGAATATAGAATAGAGTTTTTATTGAATATATTTTAGAGTTTTGTTTTAAATATTTTAGAGCTGGTGTTGGTACAAAAGAACAGTCCAGCGAAACTTCATATCTAATATAGTTCTTGTCGAGTGCTTCAAAGGGAGTCTGAAGTCAATTTCTGACCCTCATTTGTTATAGGACATTTTCTAAACTAGATTAGTACTGACATAATTGCTAGAATAAAAAACGGTGTTTAAAGTTATGGTTACTTATTAAAAAATGTACTCACTAAAAAAATGTAAACAATTTGTAAATAATAAATATTGTTTACATAGTATAATTGATTACATTTAACAGGATTATTCAATTAATAGTAAACAACTTAAGAGGATATTATGGATATATTTTCGCTACTTTAAAGATCGGTGGGGCATAGCCCGGAGGGATTTTCGAAATATGAATAGGCCTATACCGGTATTCTTTCCAGGAACAGCAAGAATGATCATGCAAAATTTCAGTACAATCGGTTGAGTAGTTTACGCGTGAGTACGTAAAACAAACAAACAAACAAAGGCACTTTCGCATTTATAATATTATTAGGCTACAACAAATACGTAAACATGACTCTGTTTATTATTTCAGAGGTTACTACAGAGAAAACTGAGCAAATAGAAATTAAATTTTGTACATAACTCACAATAGTTGTGCACTGAGTTTCCCTACGTTATCTCGAGGTTACGCACCTGCAGTCATTTATAATTCAATAAAAAAGGATGTATTAAATTTATGAATGTCATAAATAATTCTTAATATTATCATTTATTAAAATAATAACAATACGTACTGATATGTATGGCATGATGCATATTATACAATCAATTAATGAGATATGTCCAAATGTACTTATGTATGGGTATGAAATAACAGTTATGTTGATTGTAAACAATGAATTTATTGCAGTCACTAAGCAGTTTTGTTATGTAATGCCATCTCCAGAAGGTTAACGGAACTGTTTCGACAGCGGACTATTCACAGGACTATTGCAGCAAGGAATCAATCTGGAACGTGCTGCTACCTGGTGTTCAAGTTTCGTACTGCCTCGACGAGCCTATAAAAAGCACAACACGTTCCTCGATGTCAGACACTTTACTAGCGTTCATCGGGCTTACTTTGTACATACTTCGGGTGGATATTTAATTGGTAGCCCGTTTTGAAATGCAATATTTTATTTGCATGTTACAATTATTGTGATTACTGATTTTATTGTTGATAATATAACGCTCCATTTACATAAAACATTTATAAGAAAACCTTGATAAATCTTTACATAAAAACGTACAAAAAATATGGGATCATTTATACTTGACCCTTTGGTACAACATAGTATAATAGAAACCACAATATTGTGAAATACATTTTATTTATAAATTGGTTGCTCATAATACAAAATTGTCACAGGAACTTACATTTTAAATGGCTTCAAAAACTTTCATGTATCGAATAAGTAATAGTCATTAGGTGGTACATATCCAAATCACCGAATGTCAATGACAAATTCAAAATGAATAGGGTAGAAACTGAAATCAGTGTGAACTATTATTATCATCATGATTTGTTACATAATACCATTGTATTTTCGTCTATCAAATTCAAATTTTGTAGAATCTCTATAAGTAAACACGATTGATCACTGAAATCAAATAGCAAAACAAAATAGGATAGTAACAAAGATCTATCATGTAACGTAAGAATGGCTATGCAAAATTACTTGTCTATTGTTTCAGTGTTTTGTTGAATTTCAGTACTTTCTAACTGTGAAACCAAGGAAATGTGATATTGGAGAGTACAGTCATTTCAAATTTACTACTATGACGTAGATTGGAATGAGAACTGTTAAAAAACATCAGAGGCTTTGATTTTTTTTTTTTTTGGAAGAATTGATTTATATATTTAATTATTTATTTAATACTAATACTTTAAAACCATTATAACTTATTCCCAAACCGGAAAAAACACATCCATTTTATAAAAAACGTTTTGTCTGTTTTATATGGCTGTGATGTTTATTTTACATATTGTACTCTTGGAGTAATAAAATGAGACTATGTTTTGTAATATTTCTTTATTCTGACTGTGAAAATTTTAAGAAATAAATATATAGGAAAGTTATTTGAGCTGCAAAATAACGTAATTGGCATTTTGAAAAATTTACAAAGTTTGTAAAAACAGCTTGGAATATAATTTGTAATCAAAAACCAAAACCCCTCTAAAATAATTTAATTATCAATAAAGTGAAAATCACAAGTAACCTCAAACTGTAGCAACGAACTTTAATAACTTTTTTCCAACCGTAGCTTAGCAAAGCAAATGTGATAGATCAAGTTTCCCCCTGGACCAGCTCGTGGTGCCTTCTATGGTGCTTTCTCCCGTGTGTAAGGTGGAGGAAGCAGCGATCATCACATATTTTCAACCAAATACAACTACAAAATGATTAAGCGTCTCACGTTACAACTAGTAGTATTTTATACAGTAAAAGGTCCTCAGAAATGACATTTGCGATACATTACTATAACAGATATTTCCTTTCATTATGGTTAACCGTCGTATCTACGAAAATGTTCACTAACGCACAGCCAAATTCCATGAATTGACACGCATCATCATCACACTCGATTATGCTCGTATAGAAATGAAGCTTTATACAGTGTGTAAGTAGTTCTTCCTATACAATACAATACAGTGATGAAGTAACACTGCTAAATTGCAAAACAGAATCAACGGGATATCCCTTTGAGTGCCAAGTATTTATTGAGTGGGTATACTGAAAAGTGCCAGGTATTTTTCTAGTGGGTGTACCTAAAAGTGCCAGGCCCTTTTGCAGGCATTTTGCAAGGTCAAAATTCACAGTTCGATTATTTAATAAGCTATCAACATGATTAATTTTTTTTTCTTTTTCCCCTCTCTGAAAAAAACTCTGTTTAATTAACATAAAATAACAAAGTTACCATAACACTAAATTTAGGAATACCAAAAATGGACTTACCTAAAAAAATTCAAATTTTTTTTTAATTTAATTTTTCAACTAAATTATTATGACCAAAAAAATTCATATCCTTTTCTTAGTCCATATCACTGGAAATTGTATGCAATTGTCTGTAAATCTTTAAAAAAATTTATATTATTATCTTCAATAATGAGTAAGTTATACAACTTTTAAGAAACTATCGTCACATTTTTTCCGGTAGCTATGGCAACCAAAAATGTTTATATGTAAGTTTTATAATTTAAAGTTTGATCGGAAGTGTATTATAACAATTTATTTTGAAAAGAACGATTCTTCACAAGCATTTCAATATGATATTATTTAAAAATATTAATGGTTACAATTTTTAGTGACTTTTTCCCGAACGTCTGGTAAAATCGGACGTCGGCACTTTTCGGCCAACTTTTGTCGTCCGGTAAAATCGGACGTTGGCACTTTTCAGACACCTTTTGTCGTCCGGTAAAATCGGACGTCGGCACTTTTCGGCCAACTTTTGTCGTCCGGTAAAATCGGACGTTGGCACTTTTCAGACACCTTTTGTCGTCCGGTAAAATCGGACGTTGGCACTCAAAGGGATCCAGCTAGCGATTATAAATAATAAACAAATTATAAAAATACAGCTTTTTTGAGTAAACGAAATAAATAAAAAATAAATATTTAGATAAAAAATAAATAAATAAGAACAAGATTTGTAAAAATATTCATATTCTCCCTGTTTAGTTTTATTATACCATATTCTTATATACGAGTACATACATGCATACAGTAGACATTCAGGTTTATGTTGACATTACCACTGCTTTGCTTGGATTGTTTCCACTTAAAACTTAGGTATGTTATTTTAAACACAAATACTTCCTCTATTACCATGTACACTGATCTTGAAAGTCCTACATTATGTTGAAATTTTTTAGGCAAAACTCTTCACCGTATATCGATATCAAAATAAATAAACCAACTTTTAATCGCAGAACTAATAACAATTCATGTTCTAATGATAATATAACAAGTTACTGTTAAATATAACTCTACTACTTTACTTTCACTTTAATTTGATGAAGGTGTTCGGACTCTATCTAACTTATTCTACCTCATTGAAATAAAAGTTGTGAAAATATGCTTACTACAATTGTAAAATTAATGAAACATGCTGTATATGGTAAAGTTATGAGTTTAATCATTATAACAAAGTACGAGTACTTGTAATTTGTAATTTAAATGTTTGAGGTATATGAATAAAATATTTTAATTAGTACAAAAGTCGATTTTCACTGACAGAGCCATATATCTAAAGGACATTAAAACATGTCCTGGTATAATTATTGTTCCATGAAAGTTAACACGTAAAGTAACATTGTAATTTTTTGAGAAGTTCTATGTTTCTTATGAAAAACAAATAGTGTAGTATAAAATTTTTATCAAACGGTAATTTTATTGCATTTTCGATGATATTATTATATTATATACAGAGCCAGCTTAGTAAGTATTAATTTGTGAGTAGACACATTCAACAAAAACTATGAAATAAAATCAGTTTTTTTGGAAGGTAAAGAAGAAATATGGACTGATGTATAAACAACATAATATTTGAAATGTCTGAGGTTGTCGCGTCTGTTTTTGTAGAAACATTCCAGCTTTCAACTTCCCTTTTTGTAATGAATGCTTCTAGAATCAACTTAGGCAATTCCGCATGTTTTGTTTGTTCTAATATAAGGTTACTGGTTCTCCGCCTTGTTATTTCAAACATATGTGCAATGGCCTGAGGTGTTATCATAAAATAACAGATATAGAAATAGAATAAAATAAAATTATAATGAATATAATTTACTACAGTGGTACTATGTTTTTATTATGTATCATTTTTCATTTTTATTTTCTAGTATATTTATGTAATATAAGTTAGTTGACGATTAAAAATACTTTTATTTATTTTTTATTCTATTATATACTAACGATTATTAACTTTTATATACAATTGTTTTACACAATAGTACGGTATAATAATATTGTACGGTACTAAAGGATTTGTTTGAGGGGATTGTACTAATACCGTAATTTTACGTCCAAAAAATTAATACTATGCACGTTGTAGTAAGAAAAACAAAAGAGATCCAAACGTTTTTGACTTGCGGTTCTCGATCATGATTCCAAAATAACTTAACGCGAATTTGACGCTAACCGATGTAGGACTTCTCACTTTGCTAAAATGTACTTTACATGTCACAGCGTGGGTGTATAACAGTCTATAATTAATGAGTAAAACAATGAGGCATAATAAATTGTGCCAATATTTATGAATAAATACATTTTATAACGAACATTTCGAGTTTGAAGAACAGTTGAAATAAACTTAACAATGTAAAAAGAATAAACAGTTAATATGTGTGTTGTAAGAACGAATTTAATCTTTCAGAAAAGAAATGCCTGGACATAAAATAGTAATGAAAATGCCTCTTATACCTATAATAAAAAAGAGATTTTTAGGTATCTGCCATAATGAATATATCAATGAATGAGGTCTTTATTTTAACAGGCAAAGATAGGAATATTATGTTATTTTTGTCCGTGATTTTAACTAAATTTATTTAATTATATAGACAGTGTCTATATAAAGTGTCTATTGGATTTAGCTTAGGGTTTATGTAGATTTCATCTATTCACTTTAAGTTTGTAAGAAATCTCAGCTCGATGATGGTGCATGTCAAAACCACGGGATTTGGCTGAGAATGAATTAAGATTATCACTTATTTGGTAGGAAAAGTTCTCCTCTATCTGTATGATTGTATGTCTGTCAGTCTGTCTGTACCCAGGAAATCTGAAGAACGAAATGAGCTACAAACTTTAAATTTTGCTTGCAACTTCAGCGAAACCAGTTACGCGATTACGTTTTGAGATTTTTCATAGCTTTCTATTATTTATCTCCCCCGCATTCTATACAAAAGGCCGATTAGTTGCATTTAAACTTTAAAATTGCTAGTTAGATTCCAGATTCTACACTAATTCTAAATTAACAAAATTTAAAAAAATATGTCTTCAAATTTTACAGGACAAAATTAAAGACTAAAATAAAAGACGAATTAGTTGTAACCATAATTCTGCTGGATACACTGGAGATATTAGCGTTTGTAGGATTTTTGTGAGGACGCACTTGGGAAGGTGTTTTAACAACAACCAAGGCTATGCCAAAGCATGCGGAGAATCCAAATTATGAGATGATTCCCACAGCCTGATCTCTACTTGTTAAGCAGAGAGTATTTCCAATTTCAATCCTACGTAAAGTCGAATTTTTGAAAAGTTCTTCATATCCCTGATTCCATTCAAAAATGTTCGTTTTAAATCAATTTAGGTATAAAGCCTAGGCGTAGCTAAATAATAGCACGTAAATTGGCTATTGCTACTTATAAAAAGAAAAATAATTTATATGGATTTTTCTATAATTATTAATTAAGGCTACAAAGATTTATTTTATGTGGTTCTAACTGACGTTATCGAAATTCCACGTAGAAAGATGTAAAGTCACACAAGAATAATCTGTCTTCCCATTCATACGAGAACAGGCTGACATTGGAAAAGAGCCAAAGGTCTTCCTCCTATACTGTATCCTTTCTGATGACTGAAGCAAGGGCACAAATCGGGAAAATTGTAATGGATTGTCTGAAATTAGATAAATATTTCATTATATTTCGAACTAATCAATGGTTATTGCTGTTTATATTATTAGAGGTCAGCGAATTTGAAAAAATAAGAGGTTAACAATGTTGTAACGTACCTAGACAGATAGTAGTTATTATCGAAATATTAAATACATAAATTGTTTGTGTTTGTCTTACATAAATATTATTGTGGATAGATTCCCTGCAACCATGGGATAACGTTGTGACTTTCCAAGAGACTCTCATTTCAGAAGGTCTTTCAAGGTAGGATGCATCACAGAATCCCAACGAGAAGCTGCGAACATAATGCCTATGGACACAGTTTGTAGAGTACTGTCCTCATGTATGGTCCACAAGATCTTTACCATTGAGGAACCTCAGTACCTCAGGGAAAGACTACTTGTCAAGTGTCACAAAGGGTCTCTCGACATGGAGGAAATCTTCATCTTCCAAGAGTAAATTTAGAGCTCGGAAGGAAGAGTTTCTCTTATTTCGGACCAAAGGTGTACAATGACCTTCCTGATGGCCTAAAAGGTCTTGTAAATATTGTTAAATTTAAGAAAAGGGTTAAAGAAAGATTTTGTACATAGTAACTAGCATAATAAGTGATGTGTTTTAAATGTAAATATTCCTATTATATGATTAGCTCTGTTAAGCTTAGTCGTTATATTTTGTGTAGTAACTTGAGTAATTCTGTAAAACAGTAATGTAACTGATAAACGCTCCAATAAAAAGGCATTTCTATTTATTTATTTATCCTGCTGCACTTTCACAAAGTGCGGCTTGAGATTCGGAGGAAGAACTTCTTTTGTATAAGTCTCAAGCTGTTTCTTGAATTACCTGATTTAGCATTTAATAATGTACGATTTTTAACATTTAAAGATGAAATATACGGAGATTGATGAAGATGAGGTTTATTAGTACTCCATCATGATAATGCCACAATTAGTTTGAATGTGTTAATATATATTACTTTTCAAAACCACTTTGTTATTTTGGTATACTGTAGTTAATGATTATGAATAGTCTGAGTTACTATAAAACAGTGCAAGTTCAGATTCGCTAGTAAATAAAGTTAGATTTTAGTCAATGAGAAGACTAGTTTATTATTAAAGAATTATTAGGTACAATGAAGAACGTATATAAAAAGGTTCTTTACCATTTAGAAAATTATTAAACACCTATGGACACAGTTTATACTAGGTTGCTTTTGGTTTGTTACAATCTGTTTAATATTGCCCTTATTTACATGACGTCTATGCTGGGTATAATTTAATTTATAAAAGTATTTTTAAAATCGTAAGTTGAGTTAATGTATGAATAAACCACTCACGATCTAATTGTAGTAAATTAGTATCCTTGAAACCTCTGAATACTCAGAATCTTCACAAGAGCTAATGAGCATTCAACTTATTGTTCTGGAACAATGGATATTGAAAGTGAAGAGTGCTGAGTGTTCTTGAGCAAGTAGCTTTTGGCTGTTTCATGGCAGACAATGCTTTCACCTTCAAGATAATTATCATCTGAGGGAGGAACATTTTAATGTTTCAACAATCTATTTGTCTTTAATTTAGTTGGAGCAGTTTTGAACTCTCACTGATACAATAATTGAAGTATTTATATTTAAAAGTTGTTTATGCGAACTATTATTCCTTTTTGTATGAATTAATACTTTCAAAATGATAAAAAAGCATAGAATTCATATTTTTTTCGATGTATAAAGTATCAGTATAATATTATTATTATTGCTAAATATTTTGTTGAATAAAACAATGTTACATAACAGACAAACATAATAAGCCATCCATAGAGACAAATAAAATATTGATATAGAAAAAAGTGCAAAACTAAACTATACAAGTATATTACAAAAAAATCAAATTATAAAATTTTATCATTTCTTATCAGAATATCTATTTTATTATTGTTCTCTGACCTATTTCGAAACAGTGTATATCTTATTTTACGACCTTAAAATTGAAAATCAAATCAAATAATCTTTGTTGTCGATGACAATTGGAATTTCGTTACTAATACTAATAACTATTATATATTTTACGAAGTTATAAACTATATACTTTTATTTTTAATACGCTTTACAATTGGCGTCAATAAATATAAAACTACCTGTATAACTAGTAGAAACTGAAATTATGCGCAATCCGTACAGCTCTTTCAGGATTTGTTTTGCTCTGATAATTCATCCAAGGAGTAGTATACATTTTTAATCCAATAGTTTTTAAATTGTGACACGAATTGTTTTGGAATATCAATTGGTTTTACAAGTTGCGGTAAGCAATTGACGTTTACCTGTTAAACGTATGAAATGGGAGATGTTCATGGAGTTGCAGCCATGTTCGAGGAATTCCCAATTCTCATGATACTGTGAAGTCAGTCCACGGGCGACAAGGGTGCATGAGAGAGTCAAGCCAAGTTCACTCATCGGACTGTGCCCAAAGAGAATCAGAAGACATGATATCTGAAGTTCAGACCCAGACGGAAGAGGATATAATATCACAATGCTACTATTTAGAATAATCATAGGTTTATTTATCATCAAATTTTTGCTTAACGGTGTTATAATGAAGAAAAAAAATGTAAAATATGTATTCTAAACGCATACCATATGGGTTAAATTTTATATTGTGAAATAACTGAAGCAATTCTTCACGTATGTATACAAATCTAAACTCTTATATGTCTGCTCTGAGGCTGTAGCCCTTTACTCCTGAAAGCACTCTATAACTTCCATTGTCTGACTTCAAAACAGTGGTCCGATAAGATATTCGTTGTATTTTGGTATATGCAAAAATTGTACTCATGGATAGCTTTCAGTTGAATTTTTTTTCACGGATCGTCCATTCAATTTTTTTGACATTCTTCTAACCTTCAAGGAAGGATAACGATGTAGTATATACAGTTAAAGTGTAGGGAGAATGCCTCAAAACGACCCTCATAATGAAACCTGATCTTGTTATTTACTTGCAGAGTGTAAATGATGATCTCTGTAAGATCCATACAGTATTTCTGTTGTAAACGTGACGGATCACATATAAAAATATATAGGCTGAAGCCTTTACCCTCTGTACTCAAATACCTTCTAAACAAAACCTGATCTTGTTATTTACTTGCAGAGTTTAAATGATGATCTCTGTAAGATCCATACAGTATTACTGTTGTAAACGTGACGGATCACATATAAAAATATATAGGCTGAAGTCTTTACCCTCTGTACTCAAATAACCTCTAAACAAAACATGATCTTTTTATTTACCTGCGGATATATTTTCACGTTACGTCGTAATAAGTACATACATTTAAAAAAGGAAACATAACACATAATACCCTATTTATTCAAAATCAGATGTTTCCGAGCAGTCCTCATGTGTCAGATACAAGTAAGAACGGTCTATCAATATTAACAAACAAGTTACTAATCCACATTGTGCTAGCGGCAGCTGTTGAGTATGTGTCAGATGTGTCTCACACAGACTCTATCTCTGATAACCCAGAGTATATACCTCAATCTAACTACATTTAATTAACAGGAAGTTATTATACGATCCTCAATACAGGATGTACTAGAAGCTTTGGTGAAATGAATTTTTAACGAACTTTTCACTTAGTTATACAATTACCAAGAAATTATTTACTGTGTGTGAAGTAGATTTAACGTCAATACATTGTCTAAATTACAAGAATCAGTATATAAAACCGATAAAAATTTGGTCTCTTAGGTTTACAATGATAATATAACTTAGTTATATGTAAGTAATTTTAACGTGACTAGACTCGTTGAACATACACCAACAAAGTTTCAGTAAGACCTCATTAAAACCCTCTGCTTCAACTGACTTGTGTCCTAAAACTTCCTTACATATAAATAGAGCTATTTTGATTAATTCTATTTAAAAAAAAACTGATTTATCTTATTCTGTATTTTAGTAAATTCTTATTTAACAAATCATACAAACCAACTGAATGTAATTGTGAATTTAATTTATAATCTTAAAACAATCTAAGTCTAACGCTTTATCTGGAAACAAAATTGTCATATTTGATTTTTATAAGATTTAAACCTATATTATTTATCTTTGATTCTAAAATAATATTTTTCTCGTATACTATATTTCAAAATTCCATTTACATGTTATGTGGGTTCTTCGAATAAGAAAACTTGTTCAATACAGTAGTGTCGATAGTGTACTGGATTTTATAATAGAGTCTTAATATAAGTTAGTTAATATGTAATTAAGAGTTTTTGATTCTCTTATTATTATTAAGTTAGTTAGCTTAGTTAGATTATAGTTCTTCAATGAGAGCGATAAATTTAATTTAGTATTGAGGTTGCTTCTGTTCTTAAGTTAAAATAAAGATATTATTATGGATCTTATTTTTTTGGGATGAATTATTATAAAACTATGATGTATTAGCTAAACTGTGCGATGTTTAATCGCGCTGTTTGTGTATTGGAAACATTTAATTTCAAATAACCTTTTTTCTTAGACAAAAGAGAATCAGTAAACAACACAAATAATCATACACAACTCCATTATTTATATCGTTGATTTACTTACGTTTGTAAATTTCGCGGTAATGATGTTAAGAGAAAAAATAAAGACGTACTAACAGAAATAGATAACTAAATATTAACAGAACTAAATAGATAACTAAATAGAGAACAGAATAGCCACGTACTCTTATACCCCCTGTAACTGTAGAATCTTTTATTTCCTCCAGCATTTATTTCCCACCAATGAAGCCAAACTGCCAAACAATACCTGAAACAGGTTTTGATTGTTTATAAAATATTTTTAACATTTTGAGACTCAAAATTGTTACTATGGATTGAGAAGAGCGACATTATCGGTTTGTAATATCGGTTTTTCATACCGAGAAGGTTGTATAATTTAGATAAAGAATAAATTAGTATATTTTTGAACCGATGTTCCATTGTTATTAGAAAGGTTATTTTACGAAATTCAATTTCTTTGATTTGTTACCAACCTGTATTGCTAAAGAGCTGTCGATTACAATAATTAAAAACTCTGCAAGGCAATCTGCATCAAATGTGCATGGATGTTTCATGAGTCATGAGTTTTTTTGTTCTCTTACAAGAAGCTTACAAAATTAGATCTGGTCCTATAAGGACCGTTGCGCTGCTTCTTGAGTGACAGGATATTTTGGATGGGTTAGGTTGGGAGTAGGTGCCGCCTCCTGTCGAGATTCATGAGGAAAATTTAGGGCACTATCCTCAAGTCATTTCCCCTAGGAAAAAGGAGAAGCAAGCTCTGAACCAGCCTCTCTGCCAGTCAAAGCAGGCAGGGGGTGGCACACCCTTATTTCTGGGCTGGCAAGAATCTTTGACTCTTAGGGAACAAACCTCACCAACTCTAACTGACTCCAACTGATCTTCTGCAGTAGACTAGACTTATAAAATCAAACTTGTGCTCCAGAACATCGACATTTGCGGTTAGTGATGTGCCGCTCCTTCACATCAATGAGGTTTGCCAGATTTAAGTAACACATCGGTTTTTGCTGTACATACTGTGTGTTCAACTGGATGGTATAAACCAGCTAGATGTGAACACTCCTAGGAATTCATGGGTAGCAAAAATTTCAAAGTTTTTTAATAAGCTTCGAGGGTGCAATAACAGATTTCTCTTGAATAAAATATTTATAGATAAATGAACTGTAAATATTTATGTAATTGGCGAGAAAAGTACAAGGTTACTAATACATAAAAGTAATAATATAATTTATAACATTCCCTGTTATTAAACAGGAAACTTCCTACAGTATTTCTAGTTATAGTGAATGTTACAATATAATATAATGCAAACTCAAGGGAAGGCGATAAAGTTTATTACGTCTGTTGAGAAGCGACGGACTGACTCAACATTTCTGTTAGTGAACCCACATTACAATAATTGGGTTGGGGTGGGTGTGAAGGGTTGTTTACAAGATATCTTCTAACTTTGGGTAGGAGCCAATATTACTTTCAGAGTTCCTACAATGTACCCAATTTAACATTAGAGAAAAATGTATTACTGTATGTAGAATGCAATACATTCCTAGAGTAGTAATAAACTATTGGGAGCTAAAGTGTAAACCTATACAATTTTAACACTCAGATTTACGCATTAATTTCAATGTTGCCACATTGAATTGTGAATATTTACCAAGTTATCTAATACTTTCCACATTGAAATAATATAACAAACGAAGAAGGCATATAGCAAATCAATTCTTATTAAAATAGCATTCTAATATATAGTATTAGGATAATCATTATAATCCAACTCATCTTAAAGAAATACTAACAATACCAAACACAAAAAGGTGGGCTATTAATTTCTTTCAGTGTTCAAGATATCATACCCTTTGTCTCTGCGTGAATACCGTAGTTAAAGCCTTTAGGTTATTTATTTATTAAGTACCTTTAAAATACATTAAACAGGAATTAGGTTGGGATAACTGTAAATTCATTTTTTGGCTGATTGGATAAAAAAATTAACACATTTATTTATCAAAAGTAGCATTGCTTCTATATTGCAGTTTGCTTCATCCTGACATAGTGATTCTAAAATTAACGTACCAAATGTGACGTTTTATTTATACTTAATAAATTAAATGTGTTAATATATGGGTGATCTGTATTTACTATTACAAATAAAAAACCAATGCCTACCAGGAAATGTAATAGATAAATTAAATACCTAGATAGTAACAAATATTCATTTTTTAATACAGTTTTATTCTTTAATAAGATGCGTTTTTGTCAGTAGATATTCGTAGAAAATCAAAGAAACATCAAACAGAAAAATATAAAACATTTTTGTTAGTCAATATAATCATTTAAAGTACGTATTTATTAACTAGATTTATAATTTTATTTATTACTAACATTAAGACCTCTGTGCTTATATTTCCAATTTTTTTATATTGATTTGGTACACAATCCAATGAAGTGAAGAAAGATGTTATTTTGGTTAATTCACTTTTTGATAAATGTTTTGAACTTAAAGTACTTACAAAGATTAAGACTTGTGATATAAGTATAAGTATATTATATTGGCCATGTAATATTACAAAAATGAAAGCATATGGATTACATTCTGATCATTTATTTACATAACTTTTATGTAAAATATCTTTTAAACCATTAAGTGTAGAGCGTATTTGGTATATGAAATCGAACGATATAAGTTTTAATATGTGTACACTCTCATTAACTCCGTAATATTTTAAAAATTGATTCATGTCTGTAATCATAATATATATTATGGTTAAATGAAGGAAACATTTAATATCCGTTAACATTTAATAACATTAAACTAGTACAGTTGATCTTATTTCTACATGCAATACTGCACAGTAATTGGCAATTTAGCTACCGGATAAAGAAAGTTATTTCATGTGGAAAATGTTAAAAAAAACAAGAAAGGGGAATATTCTATTATGAGAGTTAGTGGAGGGGAGCGTTATGTGAGTGGTTATTAACTTAGCGGCAGTGTCACTTCGAGGGTTTATGAGATATTGAGAATTGCAGATTCTCAGATCCACGGTATCAGATACTATCTCATTGTTGTTGGAATCTTCTATAACGGGATTGGATAACGCTTTAAAAGGAAAATGTTTTAATAACTTCCCATAAAAGAACCCTTTAGAGCTTAACATAATCTATTAAACTTTCAAAGCAGGTTTATCCAATATCTTTACTTATTTTGATTATTATAAAGTGTTGCAAATTGTTTAAACATAAATATATGTGAGATTACAATGATTCAACTAACATATTTTCATTTAGTACATAATTAAGTTTATTTTGGTCAAATTTCGGTTTTACTGTCGAGAATATCTTTGAATTAGGGAGACGGAAAGCACAGCATATAAAGCTTTAAACACCACTAATATATTGTAAGGGATATTAGCAGTGTTTATGGAATGCTCTGTTAAATAGCCTAAAACATTATAATAGCACATGACAATCATCATTATGGTGTTTCTAGAATTTCTAAAATGTTTCTAGTTCTTGTTATTTAATTTCTAGAAATCAAGTTATGTTCAACTTAATTTAGAAACAATTACTGAAATATAGTAAATAAATAGCCAAAACACGTAATTTGAAATAGGAAATAACGTAATTGTTGACTATTAATCAATTACTCATTATTAATAATACGATTTTCAAAGACAAGTGGCATCTTTTTCTGCTTCATTTCGACACAAACATTTTTATACTCTCGAGTAACTCTTACATCGCAATTTTCAGCTTGGCACAACGCGACGTGTCAGTCCCTTCGCATGATCGAGCATCATCTGTTGGACTGACACAAGAAGAATTGTGGTTCACGCCCACGCCACAACGACTAAATAACATACTTTTATGATGATAGATTAAATTTATTCTATGTAATTTGAGCGCAGGAGAATATGTCTCTAGACGCTACTGACGGTACGAATGATTTTGAATGCATTATAAAGATCTTGAATTTTAAAATTATTTTACTCCGTGAGAGTAAAAAGGTTAATAATTTTGGTTGTAATATTCTAAGATATTCAGTGTTGATAGATTGTATAATTAGAAGGATTAATTACTCAAAAGGTCTAGAAAGCGTAGGGTGCAATCATGCGCGTGTGAGAACGAAATTGTGAATTGGCTGAGCGTTAGCGAGATATATTACTCGAATGTGGGAAAGTATAATTTCTTTCTGTCTGTCTGTCCGCCACGTATAGATTTGATATTTTTTAAATAAAGCTTGTTTCCATGTAAACAACTTCAAGTTCAACGATGGTTTATATTACTCAATGGGATTAGGTTGAGGATTTGGAATGATTTAACATTGGTCTTATAAATGATGCCAACGAGAAAATCATCAGAATAAATAAATCTATAAAACTTTCAAATACAATCATTGATCATTAATGAGATTTTAATGTGACATAATAATAAATTAGCTTATGAAAATGAGTTATAGACTTAAGTACTTACACATAACCTCAGGGAAGCCTAATTACTGACATGTGGTGTGGCGTGCACCTTACTTGTAGTGAAAAACATGTTGGTAGGAATTAAAAAAAAATACTTAAAGACCCGATATTTGACTCTTAGTTTTTTATTTCACTTTATTTTTTTTACTTTTTATTTAGATTGTATGATATACTTGTCTCATCACCTATGTCATCTTTGTTTGATTAAATAATTAATCAAATACTTATTTTTACTTCTTTAACTAACCCATTAGGGATCACATCTGGCTGCTTTATGCCTGTAAGCAGTTAAATCTAAGTATGCCAATATTAATTTAAAGCTTTTAAACTGCAAGTTAAGATGTAATATAGTTTCTATTATTTTTATGATGGTTTTTAATATTATTTTGTAAAATAACTACTTTTTGGTCAATTAACTTGGGTTTGAAGTTTTAGAGATACAATGTGTTTAAATTTACAAATAGTATTTATATTTGTTAATGCGAATATAAATATCATCCATCCATTAAAAATTATATTTATACTATATTTAAATTATATGTACGATGCGATTTGATCAAAAACGTATATTTTCCTCTGCCAGACACATCGTGAAACGCAGAATTATATACGCTACGATAAAGAAAGTAGAACTCTTGGAGTGCGTATATATTTGAGTACGGAGAAGATATAGAACATAGCTGTCACATAAATCAAAATGTATTCAAAGCACGGATTTATTTGTCTACATACATTGGGTTCAGACTCCAGCAGGAATACATTGTAGATTTGAAAACATGACACACGTAACCAGCCATAACGTTGGCCTATCTCCTTCACATCAGGGGGTTGCGAAATAACGCCCTCCCCTCCCCCTCACTCTTCTATCACTTTGTTGTGTTCTGTGAAGTTACGTAGCCACCGAGATACTCAACTACGTCTATTGTCCTTTTGCAAATTAACAAACAAGAAGTAGATTTCGGCGAAGCAGGTTTTCCAACCCAGTTTGTTTTAAAACCTTTTGTTTCATACTATAAAAACTGAAATTACTGTACAAGTATATTGCAAATGATGTTTACAATGAATTTACAACAAGTTTCTTTATCAGAAGATGAGCTACATATCGAGGCTATATGAATATAAATAACTTCATTTTCTTTCATTTATCTTTCGTTTACTTCTGAACGAGTTTACATTGGTTACATGAATATTTTGCAGATTAAAACGGTTTGGTTTGTGTGAACTATTAATTTTAATCAGAAAAATTTGAAATATTTTATTATTAAATATTGAAGTATTTAAAATAACCCATAAAGAAAAGTCATATATGCATATCGCATTATCGTTTTATGAATACGCCTGAGTTTAAGTTAATGTTCAAAATTCTAGCATTCTACTGGACTCGTTACGAATAGATATGCCTTTCGTCTATCTCTTGCTGCCATAAAAATTATATAGAAGTGACATTTTGTATAATTTCACTATGGTGATCCTGTTATAAAACTTAATATTAACTTGGCCATCCAAAATATTATTACCTCCTTAACTCTGAAATACATATTTTAAAATAAAAAATATAAAAATAATTAGTTTTCTTGAACCAATACGGCCTTAGTTCAACTTGATGTTCTTAAAAAAGCATATACATTATAGTAAACAATTTTACACGACCTTTTAAATTAAAAAAAATCGAAATATATGAAACTAAATTTTTAAAAAGACCGCACAATTGAATATTTTATTAACATTTTGGGTAGACAGTGATAGGAAAAGAATTAAATATGAAGTCAATTGTGTGAATTTAAATTTACAAATTAATTCATTTAAATTAGTAATTGCATTGAATAACCCCAATGCATGTTTACAATAAGTTATCATATTATATTTTAGTAATTAAGGTTTTGGTTTCTTTAGACAACACAGGGGAAAGATCTCTATTTGCAGATTTGCTCAAGTTATAAAAATGAGATATGTATTTTATAATTGAAAAGACTTAATCACACCATTGTAGGGTACTCCTCAGAAACATAAAATTGACCAGTTATACTGTATTTTAGGTTTATCTTATGATCAGCTCGACCACAGTAGTAGTCGTGGTGGTGAACAATATCTTGCGGAATGTGGACCGGAGGCAGCGATCTAAAAAGGACCAGTCAGAAATTCAGCATAAACCATAGAAGGTACCAAAAATGAATATCAATTATTGGAGCACAATTGTCATTTATTAAGAAATTATTAACCGTAAATTAAAAAATTTAAATAATTTTATGTCCATTATTTTATGAAAACCTTTTATGACAGAGGATTCAAAACGTATGTACTTAAATGTAGTAACCTTAATTATTCTACATAACCTTTACTAGTTCCTTAAGTATGGAGAGGGCGACGGTAAACTAAGCATTTCTGACCATGTTTATATTCCATTTTTTGACTTGAAAATCCCCAAAGTCTCGTAGATCAAAACCCCAAAATATATTTGGAGAGTTCTTAAACAACCGATATAGCTTTAATTTTATTTGGTTGCCACATTTCAAAATGTTATAGTGGTCGTGGCAAGAGAGGTTTGTGGGCCATTATTTAGATCGTATACAGCAACTTTATGGTCTCAGTGTATCCTTTATACCAGATCTCGTATTCTTTTCTTTGTAATCCTATATCGCTAGAAATATAACTGCTGTATTGATTTTTACTGCTTGTACATTATTCATTTTGAAATTTATGTTCTATTATTTCGTAACACCTAACCAGGAAAAATGTCACTAGAAGAAAATATATAAAAATAATTGTTGTAATCTGTTTACTTACTTCCGACGTTACGTCGGGTAATGCCCACCCCAGAGTATCTCACGCCTGTAATATAGAGCCTGTTTTTACAACTCATCACTAAATAACTTACAGCCCTCAGACTAAATCTGGACTAGTTAACCCAACTTACTGAAACCTAACTGTTAGCAAGCTGAAATAATATGTGAAGGTCATATTTTGTAAATAGTCTAAATCAAAATGTTCACAGACGTAAGAAAACACGATCTCGCGCAACTGATAAACATACGGGTAGCAAAGCAGGAGAAACAAATATCTACTCGCAGGCATATCAAGTAAAGTTGTCATGTTTGTTGAACTAAGCTAAAGATAGGATTCGGAGTCTCTGTTCTATTAAAGTGACACTCAACTGAAGTTTAAAACATTTCTATATAGCAGTTACAAAAACTGTAAAATATACATCAATTGATACGAACAGATATGATTTCACAGATCACATTCATTCGCATTATTACAATAAATTTTGAAATAAAGAACGATATTTATCTTAGATGTATTTTCTATCGGTTGTCATTGGAAAGTTAACGCAAGACATTATTAAATGGTGCACTCACTTTCGTTTTAACTACATAAATTTCTTTCTTGTTTGATTACTTAGTATTTGATCTGAGAGATGAATAAGTAATATATCTTGTTAAGCAGTAGCTGGACTATAAAAAAGAAAATTAGTTTTTGATGTGGAAGTATTTTTTGTTTTTGTAATGACCCATCATAAATCTATTTTGACGACTAGGTTAGATATTATTATTTAGCGTCCAAAATGTAATATATATTTTGCGTTAGAAATGTTTATTACTCCTATTATATCCAATCTCAAAAAAATGTTTTGTTTTCAAAGCAACATTAAAAAATTGTCTTCAAGCAAAATATCTAAATCGGATCTAGCTTTTCTTTAACTCCTGAAAAAAAATCACATAAATAGTATTAATATTGTAAATATTTACTCATATGACTAAATTATCCAGTTTTATCATTTTCAGCATTTATAATCATAATTATTTGACAGTTTTAAGACGACGAGGTCAGAAAATGGTTTAATAGTGTAAGAATTATAGAGATATGCAGTTATTGAATCTGAATTTTAAAAATTGGCGAGGGTATTTACATGATTGAATTAAACAATAGTATGGAACAAGAGCAAATCACATTCCCTCGTGTTTAATTTGTTTAAATGTTTCTAGGGAAATTGTTTGATGGAATCTCATGATTTTGTTTTATACAGGTTCGTATTAGAAAAATTAACGCTGGTATTGTAAATCGGACAGTTTTAATACAATATTTAATCCATTTAATTTAAAACTTGTTGTTTATTAATGAGAAAAATATTTTATCAATATCCAATTAAATAATACATTAGTCCATTGATGTTAGTATACGACTTGTCTGCAGTTCGGCATGTTAATCAAGATAATGCTTTTAGATTTTACTATAGAAATAGAATAACGTATGTTAAACATCTATAATGTACCTCACAACTAGGCAACAATACACAGTAGACAACTGCGAATGAATTCACTGAAAACAAAATCAATAAACACGTGTTGCTATTCTCATCCACATATAGATTGCGCCAGTAACGAGTCAGATACAATATTCGGTCAAAACTCATCTTCATTAATTGAACGATTTTGTAACCGATCTATCACTATTGAATGATAGGTCCAAAACAATAGTAATTCTGTTTGATACAATATGAATACTTATAGACGTATAGATTTTAATCAACATGGGGAGTCATTTTCCTTGGATTAAAGGCTTAGTCTTGACGGCTTATTCATAGCGAGAGTGTCCTCTCTATTCTTTAATACTGATGCTGGGATATTTATAAATGGTCTTTAATATACAATGAGCGTAGTCATTGAAGAATCCACAAAGCTAATTTGTATTAGTACAATAATATACATTTATAACACAGAGTAATATCCCGTTAAAAATTTAAATATATATTCCGGAAGCTAATGTTAGTGGAATGGTTCTCAACATGCTATATGTTGAAAATTACACTTCCTGGGTCTTTCATATAGTTCCATAAAATTCTAAGTGTACATTCTAAGTGTAAGAATGATTTTTAGGTTGATTTAAAACCAGGTTTAGCCACATGGAACTTTTATTTTAATTGTGCTTTAGAAACCTTAGGATGACTATAAATAATTACTATTCGAAATTATTTACAAATATAAAATGCTAAGACAAAGAGCAGAGGACTTGTTTAGTTATAATGGAAATTTTAATTTAAAACTCATAACAAATTTGAATAAATAAGATAATTATTTATAGTTAATTTGTTGAATTTCCAATATTAATACACGCATAATTATCTTCTTGGATAGATTTTTAAATTGATAATTACTAAACAGAATGAAAGGGAATAATAAGCCAATGAATTGGTAGAAATATTCCTCATATGAGTGTCAGGATTGTGATAGTTAAGGTCTGACTGCCTCATTACGCGCTACACTGCAGAAATAATTCAGGTGACAAGAATGCGTGGCTAATGAACAAGAGGATAAAACAGCAAGAAACGTTTTAGATGTCCTGCGGTAAGAGTGGAAAATTTCAAATACACTAAATAGTTACTTTAATTGAGAATAGAGAATAAGACAACCCTGAATAAATAACCAATAATTTAATCAACTTTATAAAGTATAACAAAAAATACTGGCTAACCAATGAAACAAAAGTTTGATCCAAAATACAGTATATACGTTAAAGAAGTAACACCACCCAAATGTCGAAAAAATCTTTTGTTGTGAATGATTTATGAACGTATGTTATATTTTATAGAAACATTTTTTAAAGCAATGAAGTGTGTCATAATAACTAAACCCTTCTTTATAAAATTTTATGATGCGAAGGCGATCAGCTATTAAAAAATATGTTACCGGTATTTTCTAAAATATTAGAAAAGATAATTCATAAAATATTATTCTAAATATCTTTGAATTTATATTTTTGAAACAATATTATTGTGCAGAATATACCCTAACTATACGTAGTATATTTTAAGATATTTAAATTTTCAATATCTGCCACAACAATTTTTTAAGCCAATGTCTTACTATTTTCGCCCAATACTTTACAATCATTAGCCAAAGCTTATAAAACAATCAAAACATTCAAAGTAACATAATGGGTCCCCTCATAAATGCGCTATTCTGTTATAGGATATATGGAGCGAAGAAAGCTGTCTATTTAAATTAAGTAAGATTATTGATAAAATATGTACCTTTTATAGTAATTATTTTATATATACTAACACTAACATTCATATATACTATTAAATTATTTATGGTAGTAATGTAAATACTAATGACTGAATATTTAATTACAGCGACACTACATTTACAGTCAAATTTCTGGATAAACTAATTTCACTTCAATTTCGTTTGATTTTGAGTTCATCTACATAATTTCATATTCCAGTGGATTTCAGAGATTGGTTTTTTATACACGCAACCAAGTTCAAATAGCTGGTAGAAATGCAGAAATGAGTTTTAACACTGAGGTTGGTTGCTCTCCTCCTCCTTAATATTGTTTAGAAATTGAAACCTGGCTTAATATTTAAATTGTTTCTATTAATGCGAAAAAATGTTTTATTCGTTAAAATATTCGTGTTTAGTGAAATGATAAAATAGTTATAAAAATTTTTGGAATGTACATTTATTTAATAGCAGCTTAAAATATTAGTTGTAAGTGAAAATAGATTCTGTTCCTTCATTATTTTCAGACACTTCTAATATATGTTGTAATGTGTGCATATTTATGAGAAATAAAGTTTATTCTATTCTATTCTATATTATTTTCTGCTTTGTATGCATGATGGAAGTCGCTAAGTTTTATTATAAAATACATTTTATTTTCTTCCACAACTTTAATTTATTTTTAAACTTATAAATAAAAATTTTGGAATAAATAAAAATGCATTTTATATGAAAACTTCTTATAGATCTTAATCAAAGTTATTTATGAAAATAAAAAAAAAAAATATATTGAAAATCTTAGGCTTTTTTAGCATCCGGCTTTAAGAAACTTTCGGTTTTTTATATTTTATATATATATATATATATATATATATATATATATGCATACATATATAAATAGCCTGATTTAATTTAAATAAACATTGAATCACAACAAAAGTACTTGGAAAATATATGAATACATTTAATAAAATTAATTGTTATTCTTCAAACGTTAAGTAATCTTATAGTAAAAAATAGTAAACAATAGAAAATTCTAACGTGGGAACGCTCGCTCCCTCAATGATACCGATAGAAGTCATCGTCCAGGCAGTTTACAAAATTTAGAGGCTACATAAACATTTGGAGGAACGCCAAACAGCTCCTTGTCAGTGAACAGGGATCGGAGCGTTCAGTTATATCATATCGGCTTATAGGCTCAAGATAAATATACAATAACAACACATATTTAAACGTATGTATCCTTTTTTTATTTATTTCAGTTCTTAGGTTTTATCATTTTACATGACTTTTAAAATAACACATCACTTTTAATAGAGTATTAATCAATTTATTCATCTATTCTAACCATTTCTCATTTTAAATGACGAATTAATAATGCATGTCCTGGTAAATATATGAGAGTTAAAATAATGGTGTTAAAAGGATAAGAATAAATATACACCCAAAATGCTTTGCGAAGGATAGAACATTTTAACTCTGATATGTATCCACATATTTCATTTATAAATGAACACATTGAATATATCATTATACCAATTTCAGAAATTCCAATACACGTGACTGTCAAATAACATAACTTAACGTATGAACACAAAGGAAAAATGAACTATTTTATAAGGAACAAACAGAGGAACTTGACTTTATGATCCCAAAATAGGGTTCTTCTTTAAACCAAGAAGGGTTACCTATCAAAGACTACAATTTAGATGGAACATTCTGATTGTGTTTACTATCATTAGTGTGGCACACACACACAATAAACTGACAAAGGCTGTAGTATAATAAGCGTTGAACACTCGAGTGATCGATAATATTGAATCATTGATATTCATGAGTAAAGAATCCTCGCTACAACTAATTAAACCAATTTACGTTGTAATTTAATTACTTTCTATTTCAAATTACAGTATAAACAGTAATAGTGTAATGGTGAATAAAAACAATGTAGGATATGTGTATTTATAAAATATAACAAACAAAACAGTATGACAATTATACAATATTTAATATTTTTTTTTAAGGATAAACGTGTCTGAGAAAAATAAAACATGTACATAACCACTTCACATGCCACCATTACAGATTTTCAGTATTAGTGTCAGTAACAGGTAATTCACTGCTAACATATTACAGGGATACTGTTATTTCTGTAACAACTGGGATGAATGATTTGGTGTTCTCATAACTATTCTTTTGGTTTTGGATTATTCGGTAATCAATAACAGCCAAGGCCATTTCGTGCAGACAATTAGACTAGGAATAGAAATATTACACTATGCAATGTTATTATGCTATTCAATAGGTTTAGATTAGGTGCTCGTAAATATGTTACTAGTAGTACCAAAGTTACACATAAATTTACAAACGCTTTTGTGTTCTGAATTTGAGTTTGGGTACTATCTAGAGGATATTTGGGTACTATCTAGAGGATGTTTGGGTACTATCTAGAGGATGTTTGAGTACTATCAGAGGATGTTTTTCCTTTTTCACCAGCAGTGCGGAGAGACGCCGGAAGTCTCCACCGATGCCCGCACTGTTGGCCTGGGGTCTTTCTGTTCGGAATTTGCCCAATCTTAGATCACGTCATAAATTGTACAACATGATCTGACGTCGCAGAAGTTGGTCGATCTGGGACGTGATCTGAGGTCGGAAAAATACCGATCAGAAATGCCCCTGTCCATCAGTGCGTGCTTCGGTGACGTCATAGGCATTAATCTGCACTTCTAGCAATATAGGGAAACATCCCTCGATATAGTACCGTAATGAAGCTCATATCACGTGAACGCTTGTTAAGGTTATCTTTAATTTTTTATATTTATTATACGCAAGTAGATAGTAATAGTGCGATTATAGGACACTTTTATGACAGACCAAATTCAATTAAAAATTCTGTTCAAAGGCCCATCAATAATCCAACAGAAAATCTCTAATTTAAAGCTGTGTGCTTCTTAGTTATTTTGTGCAAAATCTTTGAAAAATTTATGACAAAACTGTTCGAAATCAATGAAAGAACTGCTTGTACTGAAAGTTCTCGTATAACCAACAAAAAATCTTTACTCTAGAAAATACATAGTAACACATTCTTTATCTGTCTTTTTTCAGTATTGTCTGTAAAACATCTCTTGGCTCTTTTTGTCGTCTAGGTCAGTCAAAAATCCATTCGGCAGGTGCACTTTGCAGTCTTCTAACTCTGCAACTATTTTAAACCGGAATTTGTCTTGAATTTGATGTAAAAATACAATTTTGTGCTTCTTTTTTATTCTAAATCAGCTAATTTAATGAATTCTTTGTATCTCAGATCGCACACCTTTAACTGGATAGTCTATGCTACATTATAGTGAGTGATGAAATGTTTGTACACTAACATGATTTTAAGATTGTATTATAGTGAAACTATATTTTAATACGTGCATATATATATATATATATATATATATATATATATAAGAATTTTAGATTGTAGAAAATAATACAACTTCGTTTATACTAATATGAGCAGTCCTTACAATTACTTAAGATGTTAAACATGTCTAATAACATTTCAAACTTAATGATTCGATATTATGGATCACTCGAATGTTAGGACGCTTATTCTACTACAGTCCTACCTGGTAATTAATTAAAACAACGTATTGGTTCAAAATAAAATATCTTTTAGCCATAACACATATTTATTAGTTATAACAATGATTTAACAGTAAAATTTAATAAAATGAGCTATCATTTTTGTTAAAACGTATTATTTTGTTATTTATCTAGGACACAAACCTTTGACCATGAAATTACAGTTCCTACACTGCAATATATATTCACAAGGGATGTGCTTAAGAAATTATTAATTGAAAAAAAAAAAAATAAAAAAAAAAAAAAAAAAACAGAGCTATTACACATTTGAAATCCTTAGAAAGTAATTTGAATCTTACTTATTTCGTATAGTGCTGCTCTAATTTAAATTTCGTTGAGAAAATAAACTGATCTAATTGTAAGAAACTGGCTTTTGAGCTCAGAGTAGAAGAGAATCTAAGAGTTGAGTTTACTTTGAGGCTCTATCTCTTACCAATATTCAATCTGGCAAAGCCTGGAGTTTACGCTACTCCGCACTCCAGCTTTAATCTACGTATGAAGGGTGAAACTCTAACCCCTCTCTTTATATACGCCGGGCGGACGATATTGTGAATACTGGCACCAAATGTTGTTTGTCTACTCGGTAACCGGTGACCTAAATCTTCGTTTTCAGGATGAAATATGTATGTCTCAGATGTAGCAATCAATCAACTGCGGCTAGGCTCATGAAATTCTAATACATACTAGGAACCAACCCATTTTTCTTGTGCAGTCGTAAATGCCACCCTGATATTATACAGTTTGGTAATGCATATTTTAAACACGTTTTCATTACACGAGGCTTTAAGAATATTTAGTGGACTTTAAATTTGGACAAAACTCGAATTTTTTGAACAGTGAGATAACAACAATAACTTGCTGCCCTATGTAGTATAGTAGCGTATTTCAATCTTTAAATCTAGAATATACTAATTCTTCCCGTAATACACTGAGTGGCCATTTTACAAATATTAGTGCTCTGATAAATGCACAAACATGTATACATACACCTGTTTGATAAATACTTGCATATTAAAACTAGTATATATAATTCTTGGTTTTGCGCTATGTCCATAAGAGATGGTACCACAAAATGAAATATTTAATTACACTTAACATAAAGGATATTCTTGATTTGCGAACAGTAATTTTTAGGTATCTAAAACTAATATTTTTTATACAAATTTTATATTAATCTAAAGTTCTACATAGATATATGCGTGATATGTGCTCTATATAAATGTGATCTGTAGATTTGAAATATATCTGACTATAAGGCTCTACTTTACAAGATTGCAAAGTTCAACGTTTTTCATATCAGAGTATTTTAGTGACTATAAACAAAATCAGTATCGTCATTTTCGTGATTTGTAATAAAACTATTTAATTTTAAACTTTAATAATAAGCGCAAATAAAGTAACATTTTTTACAAGAATTCGTATTTATGAATTATAGATTTCAAATAGGAGGAAGATTTATAAATTACTAGCTGTACCCCACGGCTTCACACGCTTTTTGTAACCTTTGCTCGTGTATGAGCACTTCTGGTTCAAGTGAATTATATTGTCAACGTCGATGTAGAGTTTACCTTGTTGACACTATCAAGAAAATCTGCCAAAATTGTATGTTTATAGCCATTGTACACGTACATGTACTTAATAATAAAGTGGTCTAACATTCAAGCTATAAGGCCAAACAGAAATTCATTAGAAAGACAAATATCCATAAAAACTTAGCGCCTTCACATAGTGTGTGGTTATTATACACTACTATCTCGTAATTGTAGTTTACAATGTGCAGGCGCTTTGATAACTTATATATTTTGCAGCGCCTCCTGGTGGTGAGTTACATCAATGGGCATAGCATATAAACCTTCTACGTGGAAAAAATATATATACATACAAATTTTCATAATGATCGGTCAAATAGTTTCTGAGTCTATAAAGGACAAACACACAAACATTCATTTACATATATATAAATTATATATATATATATATATATATATATATGTATATATATAAATATATATATACGGATAACTACGTCACATATTGATAACGCTTCATGATAAATATAGTAACATGTCACGCCTTGCAAAACCACAAACCAGTCGTGTAGAATGTAACAATGGTCGTGACTGAGCAGACTTGTGGCCAATAAAGTTGGGTCGTCGACAGCCACGCTATAGTCCCAGAGAGCGAATATCAGATAATCCTGTCTTTGTCACTCTTGGCTTTGTTAAAATTTATCTAATAAGGAAAGAAATCTTTTTAATAAGTTGACAGTTGCAATAATATAATTATTGTAATGTTGTGCGTTGTTTGCTGCCTATATTGTATTGAGTTATATTCTTATATTAATATTCATTAAATATTTTATTTTATTAAATGTGTTCTATTATGGATAATGTTTTCCTGGCAGAGTAAAGGAAAATATCAAACACGAGAGATAAAAACATTAATTGTGACAATCATTGAACCGAATACATACATCATGTTCATCACACATTAACACAAATTCAGTTTAAAAATTTATTTACCCTGCATTTTCTCGTTGCCATTATGGTTACCCTTTAGACCAATATTTGTTAACGCTCAGTCCAATTCTATCAAGAGACATGCACAATAAAACTCACCATTTAGTGTTGCTAATACGTAAATGAAGCTTAATGGAAAATTTCAAGTCTAGTGGATATTCGTTTTCTACATATAATCCGGAAGAAACAGACAGACATAAATTTTTTTCCTCCCCCAATATTTGTGAATAACCACTTTGTCATTTAAAGTTAATTTACAACAGATTAACACTTAACATACAGGTTTTGTTGGTAACTTTTTTGTTAAATGTAAAATATAATAAAATACCTCTTAAAAGTTCCACACTACTACGGTTTGGTTTAGAATAAATCAGTTTATATCAGGATACTTCATTTTTAGAAAATCCGAAGCATAAAAAAATTTACGAAACTTGTAACCTGTATTTTGAACCTGGCCTCACGGGTCCTTAAATTGACGTCGACGTCTCTCCATATTTACATTAAGTCATGATAAAAAGTATATAGCGATTCCAAACATGGTATATAGGTGGCACTTGGTCCAAGAAAGAAACCTACTTGTGTTTGAGTCAAAATTTGAAGATTTAGCAAAGTTCAAAAAGTTTGCATTGCTGTAAGAGCATTCAACACGAAAAACGTGGAATAAAGAAATTGTTACACGAGTTAAACTGTGAAAGTTGATCATGTGATTTTTGTTTATCCACTGTTGGAGTTTTTGGTTTCATGTTTAGAATGAAATGGCATGACGTCTTGCAGTGTTATTTTAATACTCATTTATATCATTTTAAGGATCTATTCAAATAAATTACGTAATACAAAAATCAAAATCATTTACTCTCCGGAAAAATATTTACATATTATGATAAATATTAATATATTCATGTCTAAATTATAAAATTACAATAAATATTTGGTTTTTAACGTATATTGTGTAAAATAAATTTATATTTCTAATTTAATTATTTTAGAAATATTCTCACATGGGCTACTAAAGCCTGTGCGTACATTTTGCACAAGAATGTTAAACGTCTCTTTTGGGCATGGTTTTATCCACACCTTAAATTAACTTGGCGAGTTTGTCGAAGAATGCCAATATTACAAAAAGTTGTATATTAGTGAAATAAATGTATCTACACCGTTATTTATCGACAGAATAAGTTAGTGTAGCCAGTGTTAGTTAAATAAAAATATTGACTGAGTTCAGAGAAGAAAACCTTTTCTGCAGGACTCACGATTGACACTTGCTTTTGTGAAACGAGCTCGTAATGGTCATGGTGGATAATCAAAGCAGATTCGAGTTTTACAGTAAAGAACTCTGACAAAAATCAGATGAATTGTTCACTGTTCTACTGATACTTCTTTACGTTTATTCTTCAAAAATTAAATATCATTTACTAAAATTATAAAAAAATTAATAGCTTTTTGGAAAATAAACGACAGAATATTGTCACATCCGTTTCTGTTAATATATGGTTTACGTACTACTGTAAACTTAGCAGTCTGAGAACTCAGATTTATAGAAACCGTATTAGCAGATCCGTATTTAAACTAATACCTATATTAGTTTTTATACCGGATGTAAAAATTTAAATATTTAGGGAGTAGGATTAGATTAGCAATATTTATTCGCCATAGAAAATAATAATATAACACATTTAGTCATCGTTAAGTGAAACAAGAAAACAGTAACACTACGTTTCGAGATCTGCAATCTGATCTCTTCTTCAGGTAAAGAACTAACCTAATACATAATTACAAACTTGTTTGTACAAGTTTGTAATTATGTATTAGGTTAGTTCTTTACCTGAAGAAGAGATCAGATTGCAGATCTCGAAACGTAGTGTTACTGTTTTCTTGTTTCACTTAACGATGGCAAATGTCCGGAAAAATCCTGTTTCCTTCACAATCCTTCCATCGTCAAAAATAACCTTCAAACAAAGAACACATTTAGGTGCTCCAAATACTGAATAAAAGTGTTCTTTAATTAAGAAGACAGTCATAATATAATAATTTAATTGTTTTTAGCAGTGCAGTTATTACAAACTATTTGCACTAAAGAAGAAAATTTAATCTTTTTAAATAAGTGTATGATGCTTAGCGTTATAAATGATTTGAATTAAAGTAAGGGATTTTTATACTACGAAAACAATTTTTATAATTTTTATTTGCGCCTTTATGTTTATAATTGAACATTTCCATTTGAAATGTGAACAGTAGCTCTGGGGACTTCCCGCTTTTTAGTCGGCAAAATGTAAAAACATTTTCTTTAGGATAACAAGTCTTTGCTAACTCCGGACGTTCAAAACCGTACGTTTCAAACTCCTCGCCATCTAAAGATTTTATGAACCTCACCCTCCAGATCTCAGGACATCACTGAGTTGTGGTATTATATAATCATTGAGGAGTCTTCTACTCCTGTAGATCGCATTCATTTTACATTCCATTAGCTTGTTAAGGATAGTAAAACATATCCTTATTTTACACTTTTATCATGGATGGATGATTAATCGCTCATAACGTAACAGTGTCACTCTAATTGACTGTATCCTTTCCCTTCTATCGTTACTGTCAGTTTCTATACTTTAAATATTTATTGCTATCAACTGATGTGTCATGCAATAACATAATAAAGACGTAATATTAACGTAATCTCTGAATTTATATTCTTCGGTGGCTGGAATGAATGGTTTCCTTTTTGCTGATCAAAGGAAACTAACAAATATTGGAAAACAGTAATACGGGATGATAAAGAGCTCAAAGCTCTTGGGAACGCACAAAAGCTTGATCTCCACACAAATCCCAAGACAACAAAGAGTCGATATATTACACCAGTATTGCGTTGCTCGGAGCCTGGCTGTGGATATCGCCCCGCTATGTTTCAGCTCTGTCATATCTATGGGAAAACAATAAACTGCCATCTAAAGGCACCTCATCATATTCAATAGGGTCCAGTAGGGACATAAATATAAAATGCGGTTTTGGCACAGAATATCTGGACATGCAGAGTTAGCTTTCTAGGATAGTTTTAACTTAATTATAAAGCCGAGATATCGAAGGAAAAAATTTGAATTAATTTTAATCAATCATGATTAGGCCTTTGGAAAGTCTAAAAATAATTTAGACATTCGGAGCTTTTTGCTATCACTTTAAGCAGTTGGTTATTCGGCAGATACTTGATACGGTACGGTATTTAATTACCAGTAGTCTTGAATTTAATTATAATTTAATATAATTAATATTACACGTGTAGCGTAACAGGTTTTGCTTAGTTTGCTTGTGAAATTTGAAATCCTTAACTCATTTCATTGATGAGACATCCTGCCGAAAAAAAAAAAAAAAAATATATATATATATATATATATATATATATATATATATATATATTTGTAGAAATACATACGAATTATAAAGAAAGAACGTTGTTGCGTTTTTCCAGCAGACAAAATAAAAATTGTGTCAGCCTCCTAAGTGATACACTTTAATAACGCTTAAGTCAGCCAAATTTCATAGTTAGACATGCACCATCATATAAGTAATTATTTGCGATGTAGAAATGAAGTTATGCAAAATTAAAAGATAAATTGTTTCTTAATATATCTCTCCAAATGATATAATTCGTTTTGTTAATATATCTCTCCAAATGATATAATTCGTTTTGTTAATATTTCTCTCCAAATGATAAAATACGTTTTGTTAATTAAGTTAGGTTTCATAGCAGTGGTCAAATAATATTGGTGAGCTAGGGAGGGTACTACAACGCAACAGTGCATTAAAGTGAGATCTTTTCCTCAATGCATAGCATTACATTTCCACGCAACTAGTTTTCTTCTTAACTGTATGAATAAAAATTCCTCATCTTGAACCTAATACTGTAGTTAGTTAGTATACAGATAGATTTATTATTAAATGTTCTCGCTGCCATTATGATTGTCCATAAGATCAATGTAAAAGTATTCAATAACGCTTAGCTAAATCCTATGGAGTGACGTGCACCATCATCGAACTCAGCTTTGCTCATATAAAGATAAAGCCTCATGCAAAGTTACAGGTCAGTTCACTTTCGAGATATTATGAGGACAGAAAGAATGGCAGACAGACAAATGGGGAGACAGACATACGGATAGACAGTTATACACACAAACAGATAGATTGACAGACCAAAATTCAATTTATTCAGTCTCTCGAGTAATACTGTACTCAGCCAAAAAATAGAATTTAATTGAAATTTGGCATTATTGGGTATTATTTTGAAATATTTGAATAGTTTAATTGTTTGCTACAGAAAACAGATAAATTTGATATATTTGTCTCGATACAGTCGTAGTATTAGTAATTAAAAGGTTGATTAAAATGGAACTCCAAGTGATCAAGATTAAAATGTTTTGTTTCTGAATTATTAATTTTCATTTCAATATTTTCTCATACAAATGTTAACAAAACTACAATTTTTTTCAATATTACTTCAATATCTGCTGAATACACAAAAGTATCGTCGTTAACAAAAGCTATAATTTTCCCTCAGAAAGGCTATATTAAGCGATGATTCATGAATGTTTTGAATAAGTCCGCTGAGAAAACCGAGCCCTGTGGTAATCCCACATTCGTCAGGTGTTCATCTCTGAGTAAATGATTTGTTCTAACCTGATGTATTCATTATAAATGGAACCAATATAAAGTAGTACTTCTATACCGGCCGCCTTTAGTTTTTCTAATAAAATATCATTATTAACTAATAACCCTTTGAATAAACCTCACTCATGAGCTCTACTATCGCATGATCGGTCCTTATGGTCTTTTGGGATACAAACTGTTGTTTACAAAACAATTCCATTTCATTTAAATGTATTTGAACAATTATTTTACAAGCTTTGGCCCCACCAAGTTTGACCAAACTTGTCGGTGAGGTTAATTTATAATATATTAAGTAGAATTACATAGTTTAATTTTGTTAAACAGTACACTACATGTTTTTGCTTCATAATCTATATTTATAACATATTGCGGCCGGTTTAGAGCAGGCAATATAGATACTTTTTACTAAGTGTGGCAGAAAAAAAATAATTCTGATTACTAAATAACAATTGAAGCACTGATATAGTGCGTGCTAACATAATTAATTACATGATTATGAAACAGTTACTGATTGTAAAAACTTCTATGTTTACTAAGAAAACTGAACAATCAGACATATACTACAACAAGTATACAAGAACACCAACATCTTTGTCATTTCAAATGTTTTTATAATGATATGTCAATCCTCATACTGCGACAGTAACCGATTCCATTAGCAGAACATAATGGCAACCCTTTTTCTCAAAGAAACTGAAAACGCTTTCAACCGGAAAACCCAAAATTCTTTATCTTTGTGTAAGGTACAGTCACCCTCAGTCGCCGCTGTGGCCTCGTCGTGACGCGCGGGGCCGTGTTGTTTCGTTATATATTTGTACCAATAGGGATTGTGCTTGCATGTACTTTAACTTGTAACTGTGGTACATCGTAGAATTGATTATTCAATTCGACCCCGTGCATGAATCGTGATGCAAATCCTGCCCTTGGCTTGGCTTAATACAGTTCTAATATCTTTTAATATTGTAAAATAGAAAAAAATATAATAGTAATAAATTTATCATAAACATTTAGAATTCATCAACAATTAAAAAAAGAAAATTTATATGTATTTATATAATCCAGCCACATGAGTCACAAATCTAACGATTAAATACAAAATAAAACGATAAAGTAAAATGTTTGTCCAATATTTTTGTGTAGTCCGATAAAAAAATTATTTATTTAAAAAAAAAAAAAACTTATTAAGTCTTTTCTTCAAAGCTATTTTGAATATTTTTTTGGAAAAGTGACTAACAGAGCCACCAAACTGTATTGATCCATAGATGTGAAATTCTCATTATAAAATATTGGTACAAATATCGTTCGTTTTAATAGCGATGGAAATGTACCGTTCTTGAACTGTATTTAATGCTAGCGGTTTAGATATTGATTGATTTATCTGTTTCATAAAGTTTACATAAAAATTATAAATCCAGACGATATTGTATTTGGCATTTGTGATGCTAAAAATAAAGAATTTCTTTGCCTCCCGATTTATGTTGAGATCCTATTTGCAAGTGGAAAATAGGTACATAATACACAAAATACATACAAATATACATTAAATTTATTTTTTATAACTGTGGACTCTACTATTTCGGATCCTTCTCCAAAAATATTCTATTAATGATATTACTAAGGTTTATGTATCTCAAATTATTGATATGTGTTCAGTAACTCGGCGTAATACTGCTTTTTGAGATTCGAATTCGGTAGTTAGTTTATTTTTATAATCATTATAATAACTTGTATAACAACGATGTAAGGTGATTTTAAGTCGAGCCGATATGTCATCCAAGGACTAATTATTCTTTCATTACTAATACTTTATTATTTACTAGTGTGGTCGTATTTTTATTATATAATTGGTTAATAATGCATGCAAGTTTTGAAAGATTAGGCCAGTTTCATTAATATTCAATAAATTGTTCGAATAGAATAGCTCCAATCAAGTCGGTAATAATTGTGCAGTGTTTAGGCGTTTTTTTTACCACCTACATAGAATGAATCTCTTTTTTTAACTACTTACATTTAATGAAAGTCTAATTAAAGTGAACAGATTACTTCTGTTATACCCATGTGAAAATTCCTGCCCCAAATTTATCTGAATGCGTCTATTTGAGGAACAGATTATCTATGCAGCTAACCGTGTTAGTTTTATATAGAAGTCGGAAAATCAAAATCCATAGTTTTTCTAAAAGTTGCAACCATTTGTTTGGTTGTATTTATCTGGTAAAAGCATAAGATGTATATGCGATAAATTTCATATTTCTAAGACAGCTGAATCTTGAAAAATAAAAATTAGCTATTTCATAAATCTATATGGCTAGTTAGTCTTTATGAAGATGATTTTGTTTTTATATTTAAGTAATAACCAATGTTTATGTAAAGTTTTTTTATCTCTTATATATATTTATATGGATGGAATCTCTGACTTGAAAATACAACTGGAACGTAATCAAAATTGTATGTACAGAAGTATGTATGACACAAACTATTTAATTGCATTCAATATACTACTAACAATATATAACAGTTTATGATTTAAATTTATAGCACTTTTATTACTTTATTCATGGTTTACTAGTTAATAATTGAAACACACTTGTTTGACAGCTCTGACCCAGACAGTAACATTCATTTTCATCGAAACTCCGTCACGACACAGTTATGGGTGATTGACCCAATACGATGTTGAATATTCAACTCAACAGCGATCTTCTTAAAATATAGAAATACAATGAAAATATTACAAGCTTTCTTTTGTAATTCACAACAAAGAAATAATTAAGTAATGATAACCATTCATAGTTAAGCAACATATATGTAATAAACTGACGGGATAGTAATATTTATTGTCTTATATATATATATATATATATATATATTCAAAACCATGTTATTTTTTACTGGTTAGGATTATTTTACTCCAATGTTTTGAAACTAAGATCTTGGTGTAATAATAAACTATTTGTCACGCATTAATTGTCATTTTTGAACTTCTAAACATCTTGATACCGAGCAACTTCAATGTTAAACATTAGTAAATCCATTATTGTATATTAAAGCAATGCATACACTTACACTTGTGCAATAAACCATTTAAATAAACGTATTGGGAGAAGAAAATTGTTTGTAGAAAATTAATTTTGTTTTATCAACATTTTATGCTATCAATTATTTTTAAATAATTAGTTCAAAACTATAGATTATCATTCAGAAAAGTTCAAGAATTTTTGTACACGTAATTAAATTTGTAACAAATACTTAATTTGGACTGTTAGGAAAGACGATGGAGTGTCAAAATCCATGCCGTAGTAGTGGACATTGTTTAATTTTTTTAGAGTTCCTGTAAATAAAGTAAAAATAAAATATATATATATATATAGATTTTTCAAGAGTCATGCATATTAGTGACACTATTGAAATATAGCTTTTTATGTCTTTTTATGGAGAGGTATTTACCTAAAACACATTGATTAGCAACAAAAAAATAATATAACGTCTCTTTAATGCTTAGTGATAAATAATTTAGAATGTGACTATTGTAACTATGAGAATGTTTGAGGATTTAGTAAACAAATATTAAGTTAAATTGTATACTTATTCAAACGTAGTGTCTTGCAAACTCTACATGTGGAGTAACAGCCGCTAACTTTGTATGTATGATTACGAGTCTACAGACTATTGTATTAGGCTACATGCGTTGTAATGTGTAATGCCCAGTAAAATATCACATGACTATACTAAGTTATTTCAAGAATTAATTTATTTTGTGATTTTCTCGTTGCCATCATTGTTACTCATAAGGCCCCATCGTGGTCTGCGAAACCCCATGGATTTGCATGCATCGAAATACCTCATGGACAGACAAACATAAAATTTACCAGCTTCTGTAGTAATAAACTTCGCTACGATCAACCAATGTATAAGTGAAACGTCTTTTATTAATTTTGCCAGTAGGATAAAAATCTTGGTTAGTTACCTCTTTGGAAGCAAGATCAAGCGACCTGATTCCTACATTTTTATCTAGAACAAATACGAGATAATTCGTTCACAGCAACCAATGATTCAAGACTCTTGTTTAATTTTTGACAATGAATAATAAATTTTACCTTTCTGCAGGTCTCAAGATCGAGGTGAAATGGCTTTGTCGGTTTTCTTTTACAGTTTTTAAACAATTTGCTGAAGTTTATAACTAGAGTAACATAAATACAAAATGTTTACTGAATTTTACATTTAATAACGCATTTGGGTTCAGTATATTCGTGAAATCACATCTAATGTAATATTTGGTTTGTTATGATTCTACATTGATTATATTCTTTTCCTCTATGCATGTACAATAAAAACACTAGATATTCGATATCTAGTTATCGAAGTAGGATCATCGATTAATTCCTCATTTCTTACAAGCAAGTTATTTATCGATTAACTACTTTTAAATACCATTATGAATAAAAAAAACCATTATGAATAACTACTTTTTTGTGCATTATGATGGTACCATTATGCACAAAACATGAAGTAAACGTTTTAAGTTAACTTGCCTTATCTGGTAATTAAAAAAGAATGTATCTCACTTCCAATTGTGTATCGATTAAATAATTTCAAATATCATTACGAATAAAAAACCCGCACAAAACATAAAGTAAAAGTTTTCAGTTAATTCACCTTATCAGATAATTAAAAGAGAGTGTCTCTCACTTACTTTCGCTTACTTAATAAAACCGCACTGTAAGTGACTTAACCCTGATGTAAGTGACATAACAGTAATAATCAAAAGGACGACTACGTGCGTGATAACTGCCGCAATACAGTTTACGGACAGAGCAATTACAGTGGCGGCGATTACAATGTTTGAGCAGCCAAGTGATTTTATGACAGGAAAGTGGCAGTTTCGCCCAGACTGCCTACCAGACTGCAATAGTCACTGAACTGTGACGTCATTTCGCTGCAACCATGCAACCACGGTTCGGTCTCTTGGTACAACAGTAGCAACCGCCTGCCTTCCTTCCAGTTTCTATTTCATACAGTTATTCAATATCGAATTGATTTTCCTTATACAACCGTTTAAATTGAAATGTAGCGCAATCAGAATGTTACAAGTTTTAGATCTGGTATAGATCTATAAGACCAGTTTTGTGATTGATAATGTTTGAATGACCTATTCCATGTCTCTCCTTTGCTATAATTTAATAGAGTTCTAAAAATGTTTTTTTATTTCAATTTTACTGACAATTTTTTTGTATTAATGTATGTAACATTTCCAGAAAAATATATTTAAGGTAATGCTATTTATACAACTATGTTAATCTTCCTAAAGAGAATATCAAGATTCGTATAATGTGAGTCTTGGATATTTTGACACTTTAAAATAAAAGCAAGCACACCTGACGCTTTAAAAACTTCATTTTTAAAAATAACAAAAATTTAATAATTTATTAAATAAAATAATAAAATATTTAAAATGAAAATAAAAAAGCTAGGTAGAGTCAGAAAAAGAAATTTTACAATAAGTATTATACGTAGTAATTGGGTAGTACTATGGTTACCGAATATGTAGTAATTAAGAAAAGGTACTTCAATAGAAAATGCACATTTATTGTTTTCAGGGATACATATTACACGAACAGAATTCGTTATTAGAAAACAACGCACTGGTTTACAGGATTTTTAAGGTTGATTATACAATATACTAATATTAAGTAAGGACAAGAAGGTAACGCTAGGTTAAATATAAATAGTGTTTTATGTTTATATGATCTTTCCAATGAAAAATCAGAAGTTTACAAACATGAGTGGGGATAAGAAATATAATTGAAAGTTCATTCAAGAGGTTAAATGTGTACTCTTGAAAGGTTATATTTGATGGTGATAAAGATTTCAATTCAAGCAAAAGTTGATTTATGACGTGAATGTGGAACAGAGGCTGGAGTTGAGCTTATAAATAGAATAGAATTTCAATAAATAGAAATATGTTTAGTGTATTTCATTTTCGAGAATTTCTGAGGTCACATAGACATACGGACGATAACTAAGAAAGAAATGTTTACAGTCCCCCACCATTGTCGGCTTTAGAAGTATATTAAGTGATAAGCTTCACTTAACGTGACGCTCAGCCAAATTCCATTATTGAACATCTACCATCACTCATTGGGAACTCATTTGGTCATGAAATGTTTCCTGAAGCCAATATACTCACATTTTACGCATATTAATGAATCAATGATATCTTTTTAGAAATTCGATTTTTGTACTGTTATAAAGTTGCATCTGTATACTCACTTCGTCTTCATCATAACATTGTAATTCCAAAAAAACAGTATTATTTCTTTTTAACATAACTTACAGCTATATAACATTTAAACATGTTTAAATCTCTTGAAGCTTGATTGAAGGTCCAATTGCCGTTAGTAACGTTTCAGAAGAAATAAAAGATGTTCCATGTCGATGTTTATCTTTACAGTATCCAAGGATATACTCAATTTTCATAAGATATAAGGCTTAGGTATGTTTTAGTTTTCAATTTAAGTTAGTAATATTAATTTAGTTTAGTAATCTTTCATTAATTAACGTTGTATGGTGTTATGAGTAATGACTGTAAATGTCTTTTGAATGGTTGCCCATGTAATTCCTGTTTTTATCGCAATAAATGTTCTCATTCCGATTACGTAGAAACCTTTTTGGCAACTCAGTAATTCCGGTCTTAAAACAGTCAATTACAAAAGTTTGATATCAAATATGTATACAATACAAAACATTCAAAGATAATTAATATCATTATATATATTATATATATATTATATATATATATATATATATATATATTTATTTATTTTTTTTTAAGAAAAGGCCGATCCACTTTTAAGCCTTATTCTGTCCGTCCTCATGGGCCACTGGCCTGTGCGAGGATCTTATCAAACAGAATAAAGGGGGAGTCGATACAGTACGTGGGTGATTGTACTGATAAAAAGTCCAACGGTCACAGACAGGATTTGAACCTGCGCTTTCTCTAACTCAGACCCAACGTCTATCGACTTAGACTGCTCGGCCATCGGCACTCCTTAAGGGATATCTATTATTTATTATAGAATATTGTCTATCTGTATGGATGTTCGCACGATATCTCGTAAAGAATGTATCTATAGACTTTTGCACGAAGCTTCAACATATGATGAATTCTGAGATCGGTGATGGTGCATATCAAACTACGGGATTTGTCTGAGCGTTAGTGAATTTGTTTACATTGTTTTTATGGGTAACCGTAATGGTAACAAGAAAAAACAGAATAAATAAATGAGTAAACAAAATCAGTACATTTACAAGAGAGTTACAAGAGATAGTAATATATATATATATATATATATATATATATATATATATATATATATATATAGATTATTCGTACAGTAAAAAAATACAACATAGAAATGAATCGCTAAATGTGTTGCTAAGTGCTAATTTCTGGAACGGCTGCACCAATTCGGCATAAAACTATATACAACACGTAAGTAAACTGACACTCTCACTTAAAGTTCATAAAAGAGGCATAACCATTTGCTTACAATTTAATTTTAGTAAATATTAGAAAAATACTGTCTGATTAGTAGTGTAATGCATATTACGAATACGGAGTTACTATCTACTTTTTTTCTACTTTGGATTTGAAAATGACGATTTAATTTTTTAATACATTGAAAATACTAATGTTTAGACGCTGTTATAAAATTAACCTTATTGGCCAAAGCTGTGTATTTTTGCACGTATGGTTCTCGAAACTGGTTAGCTCTCTTGAGATTGTATTGCACTTTTACTGTAGCTTAAGGAGTATCATAGGGATGGCACATTCTTTTCCTTAAACCGGAAACAAAAAACTAGCTGTGGAAGTAGATAATTTTCATCCAAGTAGTCTTTTTATTCTTAGTTGAGTCCCAAATTGTATTTATTTTCTTGGGCAGGAAAAAACATAATCTAAAGTGGGATTCTGTAAATAAATTAGACCGGGAGTGAATTTAAACGGCCGGAACTGACACTTTAAACCGCAGTAACTTTTTAGTCGTTCGTAAGTTATGTAATTTTTTCATTAAACTCTAAATATGACACTTCAAACATATAAAACCAAATGTGCCTCTAGACATTGCAGAGGTTTTAATTTCCGCAACGATTTTTAGCTAATTTCTTCCTAAGACAACAGAGCCCTAGAATACTGTCACAGAAATTATTATGCTGCAATTATTTTTGTTACAAAGATATAAAAGTATTGTAACAAAATACGTAATCGTATGTTTATGGGTTGATCGTAAGGGAAAGATCCGTTCTCAATTAAACGTTATCAGGAAAGATAAATTCAAATGGTGGAAACTGTGAGTTCTACATGTAATTAATAAAATTATTTGATTCTTTTGATACTCCTGAGATCTCATTCAAATTTAGCATTATCCTTCCTCTTATTAGGTAAAGTAATACTTTACTGAATACTTTTGTAGTTAAAAGGGTAAACTCCTACTTTGTAAAACTTTGCAGGGGCTTAGTTTGTGATGGGTAATTTAAGACTTGAATTACACTAGAAGTGTAAATATTATAAAGGTAGACGTTCAATCGATTACGTGTTGAATTAATTAAATTTCAATTTCAAAGTCACAGCCCTGCATAAAGCCTCTTTCGACGCAGTAAAAGAAGTAAAATCTTAATCAAAAACGTGATTTGGGATTTTTTTTAATCAGTGTTAAGGAAACGCAGATACAGTCAATTTAATTAACATTTTACATGATGTATATGAATAATAATATGCATGAATTACGTATATTTGATTAATAACTAAATAAATTATATATATATATATATATATATATATATAATTATGTATGTATATAATTATGTCAATATATTCTGTACAAATATGAAATCCCCATTTTTGTCGTCTTTTGTGAGCCTTTCTTTCAAGAAGGACTAAGCACTTTTAATAAAATTAAATCTTTTGGAATTTATAAAATTCTTTTCCCACCTTTGGCGAAAGCATCGTAAAGGGAAGTTGTAAATTAATTAATAAAGCTACCACTGTTTAAACAAAAAAGTAAACATATTTTAAGTAAGATGTCATTTTACAATATTTAGTTTCAATAGTGTGATATTTAAATGTGAAAATATTATTGTTCTATTTATTTAATTGCAGAGCTTTTTCCATCATTCCTAATTTTATTTTCACTAAATTTGTGAATTATTTGTATTATTAAAAAAACAAAATTATGAGTTAGGCAATAGAGATATCAAACTCAATAATTGCGCGCAAGAGATGATTAAAACATTTTAATTTAATATCTTGAGCAGAATTAAAAGTGCACCACGTACATCTAAATTCCAAAACACCTACTGTAAGTTAACAACATGGACTACTGGAATTCGATGATACAAACTTAGTTTTTAGTCTTTTATATCATGAAATTTATTTTACTGTATATCATGCTGGTAGGTGTAGCAATCTTGGAAATTACGATAAATTTTCAGATTAAAATTACGTTATAAGGTTAAAGTTATAAAAATGTGGTAATAGTTAAACAATAAAAATAGCAACAACGAAGTTTGTTACAAAAAATATTTCAATAAAGTAACATAATTAGTAACCATTAAAGTAGTAGTATTGTTTTTTGTTTAATGAGTATATTTTTTTAATAATATGTTGCACTAAGCGATTTAAAATAAAGACTTTTCCCCAACGACTCAGCGTTCAGGAAGTTAACAATGACTTCCTGCCAGCCGCAGGTAATGATATGCATTACTACGATTCAGACACTCTTGTGGACAGCCAATATCCGCCGATGTGACGCGGCGGCAGCGGCTGTGGTGGTAACAGCCGTTTGTTTTTATCTAACGACGGCAGTGCCTTTATACTCCTGCTGGCGGACCTAGAAAGCTAGGCAGTGCTCCTAGCGACAAACCTGGGAACTAAATGTGAATTATTTCTGGCCAGCCCCATTCAGCTCATAAGAATATATCCAGAAAACTTTACCCAAACACTATTTCATACACGTATAATTTCTGTTTACTTCAATTATAGTCTCATTGGAAAGTTTACTAAGATTCAAGAACGCAATTAATATTGTTGGGATTTGCAGATCTCTAATACTATCTACTGACTTAAGGGTAGCAGCTCCGAGGAATTCAAAAACATATTTAGTACGTTTCAAATACAAACATATTTGTGGCATTTGCATATACAGTATTATTCAACACAAGGAAAAACCCCGCGAAAACTGTTAAAACAAAATATAAGTATGTATAACCGTATACAGTTTAATATCTCGGGGCTAAAATGAATTAAAAATAAAATTTAAAGGACTGTTTGTGGCAAGTTCAAAGCTAACTTTGCACACTCTTTGAAACAATATTTACTCCTAGCAGTAGTGTTTCCAACAGTGGCAACTAACTTTCCTTACTGGGTATGTTGTATTTTAGTTTGTTAATTTTACACGCTTTAAGTCATTTCATTCTTAGCTAAGTAACAAACTCTGTACTAATGAACACATTTGTATGGTATTATCGGATAGCATCTATTCTATCATGAATTAATGTAAATCAGATTAACGTTAACTAGAATTAACTTTAAACCTTTTCTTAATAAATAAAACAAATCATTTCTTCTTAGTTTCATTTTGACAACTACCAACTAATTTAAGTTTTATTTTGATCAAACCACTCTGTCGCTTCCACTGTAGGTTCCTCACTCTTTTTCATTCCAATCATCCTTTTCTTAGCAACTAGAGCAACAAAGATAATTAGGAAGCCTAAACTGTAAAAGACAAGGCCATGAAGAATAATATAATGAAATATGAATGAAAGGGGCAGGAAAGAAGATATCGAACAAACAAATTAAGAAGTAAATATTTAAAATATGAAAAATAAGAGCAAACTACCAATGATTCTAGGGGATAAAATTGTTTGGTGAGAGGTAGAGGTAAATTAGGGGTTAGGTAGAATGATAAAATATGTTGAAAAGCCGTCAGATGGAAACAATGTTTAATACGGCTTTTTGAAGCTTGTTGACTAAGTATGCGACTTATGCTGAGGACGGAGGTGGAAACGGACTCAGGGCTAACATCTCGCTCTATCTCTTTCTTTTGACAGCCCAAAAAGACGAGTTCGTAAAGATTCTTTCGAAAAACTGCACATTTTGAAAACCTCATTGTACCAATAAATCAAATTCAGCAATGAGGATAATATTACCTATCTCATATTTTGGTTTGGAAATATTGAATTTTAAAACAGCACACTCATAACACATGAGAAATATTGGAAATTTATTGGATAAAAACATTTATGTCGCAAGTCAATAAAAATGGGAGATCAACTTCACCGTCAACCATACGTCACCATTTTTGCCACGCTGGTGGCAATATGGTTTTTACAGCTGCTTTATATCAAGAATTTTATCTTATCCATATTTTATTGTATACGTATGCAAAAGTTGTTTATTCAAACAGTAATGTAGCACTTAAAGAATATTTACTCGTCATATTAATGATTGAGTTAATTTTAAGAACTATGTATTAACTGTAATATGATTACATTATTGTATTGTACCTTAACATTGAAATGAATAAACAGATTATTGGTACTATAGAATGTTAGTTATAGAGATTTACGTATCTGTTTCAATTTAAATTGTCGATTGAAAGAACAAGTTTTTTTGATATTTATTTGACATATACAGAATTAGAATACATAAAAAGACATTTATTGATTTTCCTGCACGTATTCTCAATTAAATAAAATTTTCTTCTTACTTTAACATCGGGAGTGTTCTATTGTCATGACACAATCCTGGGGTTGTTCTTTTATAATTCCTTAGTAAGCTTAAAAACAAAGAAGTCTGCATTGCATGGAAAAATTAATTTTCTGGAAACCATTTACTAAAGATAACAGTTTTCTATAAAAAATTTGCAGTTACTGACCTGATATAAGGATACCCTAGACAACATTATATCTTCTTAATCCCTTGAGGGGTATAACTAACCACATCATTACTTATAGGGGTTATTGCACTGTTTTTATCACAAAATCACTCTTAAATGACACATTATGTATTCACAGGCCTGGTCAAACGTTTCATCTTAAAAGGAGATCTAGAGTATTCAAAAATAAAGAGACTAGTTTTATTGCTTGTATGACAAGTAATTACCGATAATTAACATTTAAAATCATGCCCACTCCAATTCTTTATTCCTCTTTCCTTTTCAAGAGAGTTTTTTGTTGTAACACTTATTTTCAGTTTCTTCTGGCTTCTAACCAAAAGCCTCCCGGTATACTGTGTTCTTCTGGTCGTATCAGAGAAATTGTGACCCTATATTCATCTTACTTGTAGAAAAGTGTTTTTAGAAAACAAACGTGAAAATTATTAGAAAACACTCAAACCACTGTTTGCTATTGGTAACGTTCATCTACAAGGCAAATAAAGTGCGGAGCTTCTCTTGATAACGTAAACAGTAATTAGCGGTACAAAGCTGTTGTATTTTTCTGCGATCAATTATAATTTTTACCAAACATCGGTTTTGAGTTAACTACGTAGATTCTAGTAAACTTTGCAAGCATATTGAATAACTTATGGCAGTGATGGACATATGATGAAAAAAATGTATATATAATTAGTTGAAAACTACAACATGTTTAATACTTCATGCTCATCCATATGCCGATTTATTGGTTAAAATATGCTGTATGTTAGGATACAATATTAGTATATGAGGTTAAACATAAAACAGCTATGGTGAGAAGGATTTTATGGAGGGTTCGAGAATAATGTTGATTTTAGCTCCAGTCCACCTTTATTTTGTGTGCAGCATCTAAAAACTGATGCTGTTGCAGACTTGACTCCTGAAATCTGGAGCTACGTTCGTTTGAAGGGATCCAAAAATAGTCGGCGGCGAAGAACAAAGAAGTTCAAAACGAATCCTCTTCGCATCGCTTCGACGTCAGAGACACCAGACAAAAAAAATAGTGCAATCTAATAGAAGAGGTATTCTCATTGTCTCAACAGGTACACAATCAAGCACACTACGATGTTGACTGACACGAATCCAAAGCACGGTGGAGCAAGCGAGTCGTCTACACATAAAGCAGCTACAGTGGGAAGGGCTGATTCGATGTGAATAATGAGTTTAGATCCAGTTCAGCATCAGATCAGTAGCATCAGATTTCAGATGCTGTACGTAAGACGGACTTGAACTGTAGCTAAAATCAACATTCGTAGTTGTACGGTAACTACAATACCTGTAATAAATAGCTATTTAACTAAAACTATTCATAAAATATTTAATCTCCTGCAAATTTAAACATTTAATTTCGAAAATCTTTTCCATACAAACTTATATGGATTCAAAAGAAACATCTTTGTATTTATTCCAAATATTTGTATTGCATTTCAATGCCGCATTTCAATGCAATGCACACTTAATCATCACTCAATGCATCATCTCAATCCAGCATGCACACAGTTTTTTTAATGTCTATTTCATCAATGAATTGTACTTTCTTGATAGGGATATTATAGTTTTGTTTCCTAGCCAAAAATACGAACTAATTGACAGTTGTCAAAATAACTTTATTTTACAAGCATGTTATGTCCCCATTATTAGATCTTTTCAACTGCTACCCTGACCAAAGTGACACTTAATAAACATCTTCTTAACATCTTAATGCCCCTTCAACAGCACCGATGCCTCTAGATGGATTTTTCCTATTTTATATATTTATTTCTTATTTTATAACATTTCGGCAAGAAATCTGCTAGTAATAGGTTAGATTGTTCTGTGTGTTGACCTTTTGATCCTTAAAATACACACATATATATATATATATATATATATATATATATATATATATATATATATATATATATATATATATATATGTAAATATTTTTGGGAAATCAATTATGATTCAATTCAATTCAACCTGTTTTAGCTCATTGTTTTCGAAAAAGAAAACTTTTTGATGACTTTATAGCTATATTCTATATCTAATACATATGCTATTTATGTGTATACTGCTAATAAGATAACCAATTCGAGAGATGTAAATTATTGTTTGCACGTATCATATTTATACAGAACTGTACCTAAAACTGAATATTAATATTGTATTACCTCTTTTGAATTCAGAAAACTTTCGATAAACCTTTCCCATGTGAAAAAGAAAAGAAAAGAAAACCGACAGGGCGTACGGAATTTATATTATTATCTTAGTATAAACCGTATGAAACTCTATTAGTAAATAAGTAGGCGGGAAATACGTTTAAATACAGTAAAGTGTATATAAAACATAAAATGGTTAACACTATATACATGACACATTACAATTTAAGTTAAAAAAGAGTCAATGCAAAGAGATTATTGTATTTTGTGTACAATAGTGAAACTGTGTATGGTAGGCCTTGCATAAAATTATAAAATATATTATGAATAATTCGTGGAATATTGTATTGCTGTGGGGTAAGAAGTACAATACGTCCTTAGAGAACTATTGCGCTCCCTTACTCATAACTTGTTTGGGAAAACCATCAGTTATAATGATTCTGCCAGCATTGCGTCCTCGAGGAATCTGAATACTTGCAGGTGGTCTTAACCACCTTGGACCTTGTTGGTCTTATCCTGTCTTAACAGGATATCTTTTTGACTTGGTGTTAAAAAGTTATGGTTGTTTCTTCTTCTAGCAAACGCGTTACATTCTACCTGTAGATGCCAGAGTTTATCCTGCCTATTTTTGCAAAATAAGCAGGTCCATATTCTCAAACCATGCTTCTTTAAATGTTCATTATCGTTGCCCAAAACGATGCCTATCGAAACTCTTGTTTCTGTCTAGTCTGATAAGCTTCTCAGCTCATTTCAGGTCAAATTTCCAAGTAGTCGTTCGTCTATCTTGGCCACAGACGTTTTCGGGTATTACCTCTGGCCCTCAATATTCATTTAAAGGATACAGTTCACCACCTCTATCCGAATTCATTTCCTGTTACATACGTAGAGATACGTTTTCTGGCTAGAGGCCAGCTTCTGCAACTCCCGTATACTGGCCCACAGAGGTTCAGGATCTACTTACAGATTCTCGCCATCTTGAAGCTAAATCTTAATTGTGTCTGCTATTCGATTGTTGAACCAGATTGCATAATGTTTGAGTAAAGCCATTGTTGTTAGAGTACAAGCTATAAACAGTAATGAGAATAGTAATTAAATACCTTAAGGTTCCTCTTTAAGTTAATAAAAAATACAATTTGAGATAATATCACGATTTTGGACATTTACCACTGTTAATGATGCAGTAAATAGAATAATAAGGTACCCTTTAGTTGTTAAAATAACTAACATAAGTCAATGATGTGAAAGCATAAGTCAAATAAGCAAAATGTATTGGTGCTACCTAACCAATAACTCTTCTTTAAACGCCAACAATAAAGAGACGCGTGTAGAGCACGCCGTAATGCTCCTGGGCGGTGTAATTGACTTTAAATCATCTCCAAGGGGTTACGGCAGTATCCACTCCGGTGGAAGTGTCTCGTGCTGTAATGTCCTGACAGTTATGGACGATATATTCTGTTTTATTGTAAGAAAGGTACTACTTAACAAATTGCAGTGTTGGCTACTGATACTAATAGATACGTAGTTGTCTGTCTTCATGTTCGTCTACGAAGACAATGGCTGTTATTTGTAACCGTTTGCTGTGTACTATGCAGTATAATTTAATAACCTATAAGGGATATGTCGAGATCTTTATGTATGATACTTACTAATCATGGTAAATTGCTTTGAGGTTAAATTACGATTCATAAAAGTAATTTGGGTTCCATATTTTATATTTTATTTCAATTATCAGAAGCAAGTTTATCTTGCCTCACGTCAGTCAGTCTGTCATGTATAAGAACAAATTATTTCTCAGACAGTTTTATGTTTCCAGGATTAGTCTATTCGATATGAGATCTTATTGGTAGACATTGGTGCGTAATATAATAGCAACCACCTCAAAAATCAATGAGCTTTATGTATAAATACATCATTTCATCATATTGCAAATACTGAAAAATACCTTCAATAGGAACGCTATGGTTTACTCCAAAACAAGGTTATAGTCCTTTATTAGAAATGATCTTAGTAATTCTGAGGTGATTGATTGTAAAAATGAGGAGAGTAGAGAAAGAAACCCGAACAAGATGACTCCTTTTCTCTCTTAAGTCAGTAAATAATCCCTGGGTCACATTATTAATTCATCCTCATTACCTAAGACAACTCCTTCTGAGCGAAGCAAGCAGAAGTATCACCAGAAGCATTTAATGACTGATGAGACGTAATAAGGCGTTAAAGAGTTCAGACTACAAGATGAGGATTAACTAAGGAGTATTCTCTACCACTTAACTTCTAAAAAACCATTACAACTGAACGTGTTCTCATAAAACGTAATCAATTCCATTTTAAATAATAATAATTACAATAGTAATCAATTATGCTTAGTTTGAATGGTTTTATTTCAACAGTACTTTTAAATCTAAAATAGATTAACGCAGGTAAGAAGCTTGACTTATTAACAGAATGTGATAATTTTAATTACCTATTTAGCATTTATTAGGCCTTTCAACAAAAAATATAAATTTAGGAGCCACATAAAAGGCCATTCCCCTGTCTGCAATGAAAGTCCTTGATTTACGTATTCGTGATTGCACTTATCAATGATCATCACGATATTGAATTATTCTAAAATCGTTACATACGTACAATAAATTATTACGTATATGAATCCTCGTTTAATTAACAGACCCTGTGCCAGGGTTCAGCGGAATACAACTATGAAAGCCGTAGCAAATTATTTGTTGTGAACTGACTAAATTGTTCAAAGACTCTAAATGTTATTTTTATTAAAGAAAGAGTTGCTGTGGAATTATTGCTTGAAAGTAGCGAGTAGGATAAAAAACAAATGTGAAAACTCTAAAAATGAAGGAAGTCTCAGTGTAATCATAAAATCATAATCATAAAATTAAACTCTTGGGCTTTCACTTGTCTGAGGTCAATGGCATTTATTTTAGAGCCTAAACTCATAAATTCAGACACTCTATTAAACATCATAAATGCCTGGTCAGCTGAGAAAAGCCCATTTGTCCACACAGTTCACTACACACAACTGAAATGTAACATATTATGGATTTCAACACATTTGTGATCAGAAGATTCTGTAAAACTGGGGATCCATTCATTCATTCAGACATTAGCAATTTAGATGAGGACATAATCCAATTCTCTCAATCATAATTCCTCCTGCTAAAAAACTTTCATAGGATAATAAAAGAAGGCCAAAGAAGAAGGCAGATCCATTAAACAGGAAATTCTGAAACCAGTGATTGTTTTTGGGTGAAATGATTCTTATTTAACGCAATCTTACGTAGTTACCTGATTCCAGAAGTTTTTTATTTCTAAAACAGCACAGCATTTCCTAAACATCTGTGAGGTTAGAGATGTTCACTGAGGTTGTGATAAATTAATTAATATCTTTGAAAACACGTTCTCTTTATATCAAAGTAATAACCATAATTAAGCGGTAGCAAGTAACCTTTCCTGCAAGGTGAACTTGAAATATATAACCGAGGGTTAACTGAAACAACAAAATTTCTAATAGCAGCATTAGGGAGACATTATTTTACCTCACAAATTCGTGCTAATAAATCAGACATGAATATGTTTGTGGCCTCTTATAAGAGCTTATCTGACCTCACAAACAATATTTATGGTTTAGTATTTTTTATATTGCTTAGTACTAATATTTATGACTATTTTATACAAGAAAAACACACTAGTGTAAAAGAACTTTTGTAATTTGAAACTATTGTTTCAGACATACATATTTATTACTACCCGATAGATTTTATTAAGCGGATTGAGGAGCGACTCAGTTATTAAGTAAAATTTCAAAAGGAATAATTAGGACAGGTTCATTCTCAGGAGATAAGGAATATTCTGCCACGCTAATGTGGTGACTATATTCTATATATTTAAATTAAGGATGATGAGCAAGTTAAATTGAAACTTTTTTGTCGTACTACGTATGACGCGTGTTATGTATTTATCACGGCAAAGTTATAAATCCGACATACTGAAACAACAAACAATATAAAAGCTTTGGATACAGTCATGTTGAAATACACGTGTTGCAGTTTTTTAAACTAGTTTAGTCACAAATAATATAAAGTTTTCCGTGTGGAAAAAGTTCCTCTTTATAGAAGTTAATTGGGTGCTGAAGCAATCACATAACTAACTAAAGGGTATTTATTAAAGCACTTGCTTTATGTTAATACACTCATTTTATGCCCCGAACACATTGTAAATGTAAATATCACACTTTACTATACTTTATTCCCAATCACCTGCAATTTTACAGTTGCTTTCACTGTGTTGCTGCCGGGTATGGTTATAACTCTTACTTCCTGTTTTAAGCAATCTTTGCTAGATTATTGTTAGATTTAAGTTTGTACTGATACGTGGGAAAATGTATAAAAATATGTTTTCCTTAATAAATGCTGGAATAGCATAATTCATTTAAGAGCAAAAAATTGCATCTATTGCATTAGAATAACTTAATTTACACTATATTCTTAACTGCGCCTAATAAATTTAGAAAAAAATAACTGTCAAAAAAAAGCGAATAGCTGTCATTTTTTGGACAGGAGACTAGGAATGAATTGGTCATTAAGACTTAAGTTAGATTACTTGCCTTTGTTTTTCTTCCTGAAAAAATCATATCAGTACCACGTACGTAAACATTAGAATGCTTCATCATTAAAGTGCTTAGATAATGAAAGCAGAGTTTATCACTGTACAAATTAAATTTCTAATGCATTAAAGTTTTTAAAATTCGCAAACAACATGTATTTACTATCTGCAGTACAGTGTGTTCAAGTAATTTACTGCATACACTTTTCATTTTCTACAACTTAAGTGTACCCTTCTTTGCAGAATTAAGCTGGAAACACACAGCTGTTTAGTATTAGTTAAACCGTAAGGATATCGAATCCAAAAACTAATCCAAGAAACATGTTTAATTTTCTTTTCCTCATCGAAATCTTCCTCCGACATAGAAAAAATTGGCCAAGTTAGTTCAATTCTTAAAATTAAAGTTTACTAGGCGATTTATTGATTAAATTTACTTTATAAATTATAATTAACAATAGATAATGAACAAAATGCAATATCATGGAGTCACTTTCAATATATAAAATAATAATTTTTAACTTATGTTTTACTTTAACAGACAGACACTCTTTTTGGTTAGATTTTTATACGTGGGTGCATAACCTTAATTAATTTAAGTAATTAGCTAAATAATATCCGTCCCATAATACGATACATCAAAATGTAGGGTTATCACATAATTTTTTTTTTTAATTTTGATATTGTTTTATGATAAGTATTCGATAACGTCTAGGTTGTACAATTTTTATATATATATATATAAATATAAATATATAATATTTTGTCCAATTCATCATTAAATCTTTGATATGATTTCATCTTTTTAGAGTTTTAAGCAATTAAAGGAAGCAAAATTTATCTGAACAGTAAAGTTTACTTTAACGTTCAATTTAATGAAACTGATATATAATTGTACAAGAATTAAGTTGTACAAAATTGGTTATTGATGTGAAGAAATTATAGCCCTGTAAATAATGGAAAGCCATTACTTCAATATGTCTACTTGGCTTATATCTTATCAGATGTACCCATTTAGGTATAATTTAACTGAGTCTAATCTAGTTTGAGTTATTAAACATTTATTTACTAAACAATACAAAAAGTTACGATAACCACACAGAATGGAAAAATTACTAAACAAAACATAAATAAATAAAACTCTTAATCTTGTAACGTTACAAAATAAATTGTTATTCGAACATAACATAGAGAATACACATATTAAATGAAACGCTAAGAAACATTCACCAAAATAAATTTTAATTTGTGATTATATCGAAGTCGGATTGATTTAAACTACAGCAACCTCAAACTTTATAAAAAGTAAAATTATAATATAAAGCATTTCTATATCTTGCAAACGAAAAAATACTATAAAATACACCCAAACCAATACTAATTTGTACAATAAATTGATAAACTAATTTATGTGCAAAAGCTATCAAGGAAATCATTCTTCTTGTAGACAGTGTTGACATAAGTAACATGTTTCTAAAGTTAGCGGTTATCAAATGGGCACAAATGTTTGTTGTAATCTAAAATAAATTAAAATAACAAATGTAATTTGTTCTATCTCCACTTTAACGCTATTCAATACAGAGACGGAGTCCCTCATTACAGAGCATTACTCCAATTTACTTCTTATAAGGGATTTATATAAATATGGAGAATTATTCTTTAGAAATCCTATAAGTTAATATGAGTTTGACATCAACACTTGAAAATGGTTATTGAAGTTGAGAAATGCATTAAAAATCTACGAACATCTTTGCAGGACTGCTCTGCTTACATGCTGCGGATGGTCGATACTGTAGTGATACAGTGATCCTTTTATAAATCTCTTGTAATCGGATTTGCAGCTAGCGCTCTTCCCACGCAATGTCCAATATTCTTCAACAGGTTGTTGGGAACTTTGTGTAACATTTTCAGATGTTCAACATTCCAATAAAATATATGTTTACCAAACAAAAAAAACCTAAGTAAAATGCACTGAAAAGTGAAGTATAGTTTTTTAAGATACAATGCAAAGCATTAAGTAATAATACAAAGACTACTAATAGTGTGAAATATCCTGATAGAACAGTAAATCTAAACACATATAATCCTATATATTGAGTCACGTTATTTTACTGAATGTAATGAATTTTAGGTTGAGAGTAGACCGAGAAGAAAATTTCGTTGTAAATGTAAGTTGTATCTTGAAGATAGACGAAGACGATGAAACCTACTAAGCTGTAACATTGAAAATTACCTTCTGTCACGGGATTATCAGACTTAAACTACTCAGGACTTCGGTGCTGCAAAAACGTATGCGAATTATATTAATTAAATGAACTTAGGGTCTGCAAAGTATTCGTCTGTAGCAGATATACATATGAGTATATAAAATATGCAAACCCATACAATTTTAAGCTTGTATTAAATAGGGTTATTACTCAACCCTCTTGGGAAGCGCTATGCAAAGAAGGTATACAACTTTGTGATTGAGTGCCTTCTTGGAACCGGCATTTTGAAGCTACTATAATATTGTGACAATGCTCTACTGTATTATTTATCATTAAGAATAGTGAAACCTGCTTGGATTGCGTGTGATATTACTGTTGGTGGTAGTGCGGAGGAAATTTTGGAGTAGGCAAGTAAAGAACGGTTAGTATTATATTTAGTAAATTTCTTCGATTTACTTTGAACATATCTTATGTCAGAGTTAAATGTTAACACGCATTGAATACTTCAGGATAAATACTGTGCAACAATGAGATATTGTATGTAAATTTCCGAAATTAATATAAGTTATCTTATTTTTAACCATGATTTTATTTCATCATGGAAGAGTGAATGTAATTGTTTCTTTCAGTAATATGATTTACTCTATTTATAATAATGCACAATGCTGGAGCTAAAGAGATCTGCTTATACTCTCTCGGTATGCATCATGTTTACTCATATGTGTTCTTCTAAGCTGAAAAGTTCTGAGAAGCTATCTCATAAGTGTGGATGTTCTCATTCAATTAAAATGAATTAGTTTATAGCTACTGCAAAAATTATTCGTACTTTATGCACGGGATACGATAAATTATTAGCTATCTGCTAAATGGGTAGCTTTCATGAAATGCTATTTTTTTATAGATAACATTTTTGCTCCATATTAGGTGAGAAAACTACTGTAAGTTCTAGGTTTATGTGTTAGGTAATGTATAAACTCATCAATAATAAACTGAATGTAGAGGGGAAATAGTTGAAAGGCAATAATAGGACTTTAATTATTTTTAATTTAAATGTGAAAATATGTTTATAAAAGCTATTTATTATCATATCAATTAAAATATAATTAGCTGAAATTTAGGGAAGCCTATGGCTCATGGTGTTGGAGAGTTTAATTTATGTCTATCTGTCCGTCTGTTTAAACACGAACTGATATCAAGACTTGAAATTGGTTATTTAGCTTCATTAATATACAAGGAACACTGAGTTCATTGATTGTACATGTCATTCCATAGGATTTGGCTGAGCATTACAGAATATTGTTATATTGATTTTATGAGAATTATATGATAGAAACGAGAAAATAGCAGAATAAATAAATTTGCAAACAAATTCTATACATCCTTATGAGATTCAAACATATGATATATTAACACACGTAGCCTCCCTATTCCAATACATACATAATTTCATATCGAGTTAATCCGTTGAATTGTATTTAAAAACTTATATGAAATCCAAGTGAATTAACAAAACTCTAAATGTAAGACATGTTTAAGTGACGTAGACAAAGATTTTATACGTAGCCTTAAATTTTAGCACGTGAGTTGATTAGTATAAGAATGAGTTCTTTAATGCGTAATTTTCGCGTAAAGTTCCTTTTTGTAGGATTATATTTATTTATCAGTCTGCAGGAAAAATCGAAAATGAATTTGAGCTATTTATTAGAAAGTTTGTATATAACCTTAGCGAAGCCTTGTAATTATAATTATTATCCCATTAATGAGCTTCCTTGCGTTTTATAATTTTTTACTGATACTATAAATATTTTATTTTAACACAGTTGTAGGAGTTATGCACTAACATTCATGAAATACAATTTTTGGTGTCGATTCTACTCCCATTTTGAGTTTACATCTAAGACTTTTTTTGTATTGAAATGTCCATACTGAAAATCCGTTATACTTTATATTCAGTGAGCAATTACTGCAATATTTATGTTCGTTGAATACAATGAATGCATACATTGTTATTGCCGTAAGAATTCTTAAATTTAATTGGATTACTTGATGAAATATTCTGTAGCCTGTGTGTGTTATTTATTTGTCTAAATAATGAACAATAGATAAAACATATTGTGGATTCTGGAATTGCTAGTTAGTATGATTATGTCTGATACTGAGCAATAAATATGCATTTTTAAGGTTATATTTACCTAATTATTAACTAATATTTCAAGCAGATGTTTTCAACTAATTTTTACAAGTATAAAAACAATGCTATTTATATTGACTCAATACGTAGCTTAACTTTTCATGAAACTAATGTCGAACTAGTACCCTACTAAAACTAATTAGTAGTAACTAAAACTCCAAACGGACATGATTTTTAGTTAGTCACTAAAATATGCCTTCCTGTGGGCTTGCTGATTTTAAGTTATAAACTTAATCCGTATGGGGTTTATCACGTAGACATGGATACAAACAGTAACTGTTCAGGCCAACCTTGGGGAGAAGATTTACTTGCGTTCGTCCAGCAGGAATCAATCTATTCACATCTGGACGTTTCTACAGAAGTAAGTGATTTATAATTCTGCAGTTTACATTGAATCCTGATTTATTACATTGTACCTTTATTCTCATCTAGCTGTCTCTCTTCGGGTTTGCTGTAAGCTTAATAAATTTTAAATTCCCGATTAAAAATTTGTATCAACTAGCGAGTACAGCGTTAAATGGTAATTAATAAATTCTAAGTTAATGAAACATTTCTATTTCTCATATTTGTATTATTAAGTAAAAGTTTTGGCAAATACATTTAAACGAACTTCGTTATTACCTAGAGACATAGTAAAGATGAAGTCTTAGATATTTTGAAGTTTTTGAGAATGGAACCGTATGACTATGCAATAATATTAATAAAAAATATGTGTGTGTGTGTAATCCATATTAATGAATAACATTTGGCATCTTTGTGTCTTTGTGTGCTGAAATAAATTTAAGTTATTGGGCAATTGTCTATTTCCTTTACATGAATAGCTTTTTTACTATAAGAGGACCTTCTCTTTCAATAAATTTATGTATAATTTATGTATATTTAATAAGAAATTGTAAATATTTTTACATTTTCATATGAACAACCATGATTGATACAAGTAAAAACACAAAAGAAACAAATTGGTTTTTGACTATCCTGGAAAGTTTAACCATATGACATTTTTCAGTAAATGACCAATATGTTCACTGAACTTACTTACTTTATGAAGTTAACCAATCAAAGCAGAGACCACATTTTAAAGTAACCATCAATGTCATTTTCCTGATAAACTAATCGGTACAATATACTCAGCTGCTTTATATATTACTGATTTATTACCATATATATTATTGTTCAGAAGACGTTAAGATGTATTTAAAGGAAACATTTTGCAGCCTAACCAATCACGGAACGAGTGAAAAACTCTGAAACTTTATTGAAAATTTTTATCACAATCAGAATTGTAACATTTTAAAATTTTTCTTTAGTGTACCACATGACTTATACAGATATGCATGAAACTAGTTTTGATTTATATACAGATTGAAAGTTGAAAACTTTTGCTACAAAAATAAATGTAATGGTGCTAAAATATTGTCCTATTTAAGTAATGTGTGAGGAAGGGTCGATCGAACTTTTTTTATTAAGTACATATTTTCGAGTTATTGAAGTTGACATACAACATTGTGGTTGTGATTCCTGACTTACGCGTCTCAACGCTCTGGTATGGTTTGTTTATCTTAACGATAAGTTTTTAATTATGTTATAAGTTAGTTATTTACCTGAAGAAGAGATCAGATTGCAGATCTCGACAAGTAGAGTTACTGTTTATTTTGTATCACTGAAAGATGGCAAATGTCCGGAAATCCTGTTTCCATCAGTAACGTAAGGGTCCTGTCCATCCTACAGGAATCTTTGTACTTTATAAAACTCTTTGGTAAAAACACCTTTAAAGGCCAATATTGATGCATTTGGTTTCAATTATTTTCAAACTTCATTTGAGACACCAAATACATTTATCTCTACCATGTGTAAAGTTTGACTAGTTTAGAGGTGGCCATAGTGAACACTTAAATGCTACTATAAGTATTCCTACAAACTAACAGGATTGGAGGAGAAGGATCAAATGCAACTTTAATCAATATTATCTTAATTCAGACGGTAGGGTACCACAAAGTAATGGCAAAAATGTTTGAATTTTCCTTCTATAAGAATACAGTGCAACAAACCCAAGTGTTGGCGAAGTTATACAATGATACTCAAATGCTCTTCGAGCAGCGGGGGAGCGGATGCTAAGTGTAGCAAAAATTCACGAATTGGCGTGAACTGACCAAACCAACAATAGGCTATCAAAACATTAAAGTAACTAGGGCAGCCGTCAGTCTCGGTACGCGACAACCGGCGCTGTGTCCCGCAATACATCACTTCCTCTGTCTCTGTCACTTCACCGCTCCGTGCCGGACAATTGAAACAATCGCTTTACCTCACACTATTGTATAACCGCTGACCCGATTTCGGCTCCACATTATCCCCGTGACGATAAGCCCCAACGCTTCTCGATTAGACCTCAGACACACACAATTGGCTCATTGGAGGATGTGACGAAAACTATTTGCTGTTATTAAATAATTGTTACGTGTGAGCCACTAAATTACATAAAAACGGTGGACCCGGGGAGGGAAAGGAAAGTGAGTTTCCTGCAGTAAACTCGACGCGACAACCGCGACGCCGACTGATTTAGATGATTGTCTATATATAGTAAACTCTGTTATCTCACAGTATCAGTTACATCCAGGAGTCCAAAGGGAGAAGTAGACAGGGACCATGGTGAGTAGCTACTAGGATACAACAGTGTGTTTGTGTGGACAGTGCTTTGTGCTTCAGTGTAGCATTTTACTTAGTACTTTGACGATTCTGGACTATGGTGAGTACATAGTGATAAAGAACAAAACTTGGGAAAAATTGAAGTTTTAGCGCATTATACAAAGAAATCATGCTATTTTTAAATCTCAGCTATTACTACAACGTTTTAAGAGAATGTAGCTGTCAGTCCAAAGCTTAAACTAGGATCAGATTGTGCGTTTTTAGCAATGGTTTGTTTTACATTTCTTGTTAAAGTCCATCACGTTTTTTACTCGTTACTACTATAGCTCACAACTCACAATATACTTGTAATTTTTGTTAGCTCTTAAAACACAAGTATAAAATTAATGATTTATAACATCATGACACACTCGTAGTTATTTATCGTTGCAAGCAGATTTAACATAACAAAAACTAAAACCGACAGCTTTAAAACCACTCACAAAACTAAACAGTATTTTTATGTTTCAGTCATTAAGTCAGTTATAGTCATTAAATTTTACTTAAAATATTGCCAAATAAAGGATTAGTTTTATACTTGCAACTATATTAAAACAGTTTATTGTATAGTTACCGTTGAAATTAACAAATCTTTTAAATCTTGTAATTCTATTCAAGCATATGGAGAAACTTCGTTCGTTTTACGGGTGCAATACATTTTTAAACTCTACAGCCAAACATAAATACCTGCTTAAAAAGTATCCAAATGAGACTTGTAACATGTTATTTTCAATAACTACTAAACTTTTACCACTCGAATAGGGATAAAATTAACAAAATGATTCTAAATGAGAGGAAACACTGAGTTAATTTGAGCAATATTGATTATTGGTGACTAAATTTTCAAAAGGAATATACGCTCTTTGTGTATATAAGCTGCTCAATGACTGCTATAAAGCGATGTAAACCACTGATTGCTAAGCAGATATAAAGTCCTTGATTGAATACACTATTTATTATATTTTCAATAATAACTGATAATCGAAATTCTCACACAAGTGGCTTTGATCGTAGGGGTTTCTACTCTTGTCTGAATGGACAGGATGATCATAATTCAAGGGCCAAAAAAACTTCATTTACCTTAAGGATAAAACATTTCAAATGATAAGTCAATACTGAAATTCTAACACCTAAGATGTTAAATGTAAGAAAGGACCATGTGGTCCTAATTTCGCCTCAATAAAGAAGTGTTTCTTTCTTTTTTTTTTCTTAAGATAGCAACTTCTACACATGAAATTGGCTTTTTTTTAAATCAATTTTCTTAAATGGACTCAAAATTAGGAATTGAGATAGTTGGAATATATTGCCTTATTATAATAGTTTTAAAACTAAGACACATAAATACTATAATGCTCAAATCCAAAAACTTAAATATCTTACACTGCATTTTAAAGTAAAAAAACTCTCTAGCACTGATTCAAACCAATATTTTAAAATTGTTAAACAGTAGAAAAGTTGCTAATACGAGAATTCTTTTACAAACAAAAGTGGTATCTTTAAAATACCAGTACAGATCTATAGCATTGGAATCTAACTGTTCGGTAGTAGTCATGAAATATATTTTGGAAAGTTCGATTAGCGGACAACCAGAAATTTTTGAAAATAGTATTTTCCATTATTTAAAATAATTTGCGTATCAACATAAGATGGTAAAGTCATTCCTTCCATTAGGTAGAATGTCCTTTATGACAGCCTTTTCGTTGGATGATAAGTCGTATAAAACAATTCCCTAATGTTTTGCATAGAAATAGTTTTAGAAGTGAATTTCATTCTATAAAATGTATTCATCAGCAGCTGTACGCTAGCATTAATCTACAAGCCTAGCACTGAAAAACACATTGAGAACTACCAGTCCAACACTTTGATTATCAATCGGCCAGTGACTATTAAAGTGATATTAATCAGCCAGTACAAGCTGTAATAATTTTATATATTTCATATGGTCTGAAGTAAAACTTTGGTTGATTCAAACACGATATTTACTATTTAAAATCTAATTTTAATTATTTTTTATATCACAAATTAAGATTTTTAATCACTGTACAAATAATTTTTTTAACACATATTTAATTAAAATATCATTTATTAAATTCACCATTCTTAAAGAAACTCTACAACAAAGTCTAAAACCTAAATAAGTTTAAAGAAACATTGTTTGTATAAATTAAACAAAACAATTAAGTGTATACACAATTTGAATTTATTCACCCTAGTAGGACAATGCAGCATAAAATTACGTATATTCGTAATTGAATAAAGATAACAATATTTTTTTCATAATTGTATCATGCTAGTTCAAAACTATAATTTATTAACGGGGGTTTATAGTGTCAGTAATAACTATACAGCATTATTGTTTGGTTATACTTTGAATGCTGTTATGTTATGCTACGTTCTTCGTTTGTTTAGCATCACAGTGAGAATAAACGTTAAGTAGCTCCACTGTTTTCGGAATTTCAAATGTGACTTCTTAACTATAGGATCGACTTCATAACATGTTTCCTTATTGAAAAAAAAGTTAAAAAATAATTTAAAATCATATCTAGTGAAATGTATAGCCATTGTTTGTAATAAGGATTTATGGAGTCCAAATTGCATTGGTTTATTTGTTTCAGAACGCCCCTGTCTTCGCCGCCCTCGTAGCGGCTCTATGCCTACACTTTGCATCTTCAAAGTCTACTAAGTGAGTAATATTCAATAACTTATTTACATTAAGGATTTGTATATATTTACAAGGTGATGTAGTGGTTATAAATCAGCACAATCTGACAGATTGGAATTTCAATGGATATTAAATACCATCCTTATCTAATATTCTATTTAGTTTTGAGTAGCACCATTCCAATTTTTCTTTTTTATTTCTTAGAAAGCTTTAACATCTACTGAAGCATTATGAATTAACGATCATACAAATCTGTAAGTTATTTGACACACACAAATATTTTGATCTTTAATAGTTTATATCAAACATTCTGTAAATTTTTCATATTTTTTTAAATTGTTCAATTCATCCCTATTGTTTGGTATTCGTAAACCAGAAGAACATTGAGGTAAAATTTTCAGTGTTTTTGTAAAGTAAAAAAGATATGACAATATCTTTGCTACTGTGTATATATTATATTTGTAAATATTTTCCTCATTCTCATTTATATTTTTCAGCTTTTTGATCTCACCTGCATTAGAATCAGCAGCCAACCCAAACAAAACCTTAGGAGTAGCGTTAACAGTATTAGATGCTCAGACCGACAGTTCATCCGTTGTAAAAAATATAGCTTTACCTGAAGATAGTAACGCAGAGAATACGCTTCAAAAACGAAACGATATTGAACTTGACCAAAAGACCGCAGAAGGAATTACTCACCATCACTACCATTCAGGCCATGTAGACCACGTCCATAAACATAAGGGTCATGCAGAGCATGATCACAAACATCATGGTCATCATGAACACGGGCACAAGCATCATGGAGATTTTGGACACGGTCATAAACATCATGGTGAATTTGGTCACGGACACAAACATCATGGTCATGCCGAGCATGGGCACAAACATCATGGTCACTATGAACATGGCCACAAGCACCACGGACATGCTGAGCACGGTCATAAACATCATGGTGATTTTGGTCATGGACACAAACACCACGGTGAATTTGGGCATGGGCACAAACATCATGGCCATGCTGAACACGACCACAAACATCATGGACACGCAGAACATGGTCATCATCATCATGGAGATTTCGGACATGGCCACAAACATCACGGAGACTTTGGACACGGCCACAAACACCACGGTGAATTTGGTCATGGTCATAAGCACCACGGACATGCCGAGCATGGTCATCATCACCATGGAGACTTCGGGCACGGACATAAGCATCATGGTGATTTCGGTCATGGACACAAACATCATGGAGATTTCGGACATGGTCACAAACACCACGGACATGCCGAGCATGGTCATCATCACCACGGAGATTTCGGTCACGGTCATAAACATCATGGTGATTTTGGTCATGGGCACAAACATCACGGGGATTTCGGACATGGTCACAAACATCACGGTCATGCGGACCACGGACACCATCATCACGGTGACTTTGGTCATGGTCACAAGCATCATGGTGATTTTGGTCATGGACATAAACACCACGGCCATGCAGACCATGGTCATCACCACCATGGAGATTTTGGTCATGGGCATAAACACCATGGTCACGCAGACCATGGACATCACCATCACGGAGATTTTGGACATGGTCACAAGCACCATGGAGATTTCGGACACGGACATAAACACCATGGCCATGCAGATCATGGACATCACCACCATGGAGATTTTGGACATGGGCATAAACATCATGGACACGCAGATCATGGGCATCACCATCATGGAGATTTTGGCCATGGTCATGACCATCATGGTCATGCCAAGCATTCTCATGGCCACCATGGACACGCGGAACATGGACATAAACATAAAGCGTAATCCAGCCTTACATTACGGTTTTAGTTAAATTTATGTAGTTTTTACCATTGTTGAATTTGAGTTTTATTTTGTTTGTTGTTTTAAGTTGTTTTGTTGGTGTAGTATGTAAGTGTTGTTAAGTTTTGCTTACTGTAGCTTTTGTTAATTTTAGTAATTTGTTGTTTTTTATGTAACATGAGGATAAACTAACAAATTACATTTTAAATCTATTTCTTTTTGTATACGTAAAACTGATATTTCGTTAAAATCTTTGAAAATTCCGTATATATATTTACGTTAAAAATTTATGAAATAATGGATATTTACTTGGGACATTTTTGTTATATCATTCTTTATAAATAACATACACTTTAGTATTGAAATGTTATTAAGATTGGTCTCTTACTATTGCAATGAATAACTGTTTCGTGATATATTTAGGTAACTTCACTGTAAATAAAATACTTATAATGTACCACACTAAAATAATAAACAGTTATATTGTTCAATAACAGTGCGTTTTTTATTACCACATGCATATTTTAAATGAATATAAAAACGCTTAATTTGAAATATTTTGTAATGTTACTGGTTTCAACTGAAGAGTGTTCCCATGGAATTCATGTACAAATGTATTAAAAAACAGCGAATAGAGGTCATATTGAAATGGTTTACTGAAAATATCATGGGAAATGCACAGTAACTAATATTATCATGTAGTTACTATTAGACAAACATGTATAGAACATGCCATAGATTTAAATATATATATAATCAACCCCTCAAAATGCAGGGTGTCTAGAAAACATATGAAATAATCAAAATTAGATTTAGGTGGTGGATTTGAAAAACTGCACTAAAAGCAGCAACAATAGTAGTATAATTGTTTTAAATCATGATTCTGTATATATTGTGATTTAATATTCTTTATATGAAAGTATTTTACTTTTGAAGAATAGTTAAACTAATAGAGTAGATATTGTAACTGATGATAATAAGTGTCTGGGTACAACACCTTGTTTGATAGATAGCAACTTCACCTGCCAGTCAGCTCAACCAAAGGTAAAGAACAATTCTTTATTCAATAAAATTTATTGCAAATTCTCTCAATAGCATTCACTTTAGCTTTTTAAAAATCGAAATCGTAACATTCAGTAACTAGGACTGTTGAAATTTGGTAAAAGTAATGAAAAACATTTTCTCTGTTTTTCCTATAAGGGCAGTGGGTTGTGAGCGGATAGATAATAATTTTATTTGATTAATGCTATTAGCTAAATCATCCTAAAAAATTTACAGTTGATCTATTTCTATTCATACAGAGAATATTTTTATCAGTCCCAGTTCACAAAGCCAGTTCTCATAGGTTGATCGTAACAGTTTATTTCGTATAATAATAAATTGGTTTTTCTTGATAACCATATTGATACATATTGATGAATTAATCGGCATAAAAGCAACGTACACATTACAAGCAGCTATTATTTGTGTACACAATTTTACAACTGATTGACCCTTCAGAGTTTTGCCCTTCAGAACTTATTTTGATGAACAAAATATCATTACACTCTTTAATTTTGTTAAATGAAGTACTATTACGGTAAAAATGAACAAGAATTGCAAATTAAAAAGAAAACCATAAATATAGTAGTTCTAAATCTTTTAAAATACGTGATATTGAATATATCACCGCAATCATAACGCGGGTACCAAATTACCATTACATTCATTATTTGTTTCATGGTGACAGTATGGGAACGCAAAAAATATACTCCTAAAAACCATTAATTTTATGGAAATACATAAAGCCTCTCTCAGTCCACAAGTCATACTGCAAGTTGCATAAGCACACATAAATAGTAAACTCGATTTAATATTTTAAATTACCATTCTGATAAAAATTCTAAAGCATATAAATTTAAAATATAGTCAAACATTTCCGCTTAATATAACGAAAGTAAAATAGACTTGTATTGAATATATCAACCGTTAGAAGATCAACTGGCAACATTCTCTTTTACACTACATATCAATAAAATAATAATAACGGATTAATACTATATTATTAAAGCTATTAATTATATTTGTGTGGTAATTTAGGTGAACCTTTTTTAAATTATTTATTCTATATTTTTATTTGTTATCTATCGAAAGCTCATATTCTAGATGTGTCTTTTGCAGTTTCTAATTACCATTCTATTATAGGCCCCAACTGCTTCCAAAGTACCAATATTAGTTTGATGAGTATTTTTCTATAGTTTAAAACAAAGTTTTAAGTCTAAAACATACGTATTGCTCAGGAAGTTATTCTCAGTCAACATGAATTAATTGATCACCTGAAGGGTTGTAGCATTAATTTTAATATTTTATATTGGCAATGTTCACTTTATAAAAGTATTAATCTGATGTACTCTAATTTCCAAAATTACCAATAAGTACATACTACTGGTTATGCAGGTTCCATTATAACTGTTAATATAACGCCTTTTAACCATTTTAATATTTAAAAACTCTTAAATATACATAGTTTTGAATGAAAAGCTGCTTACTTAATCTTTCATTGCAAAAATCAAATAAACATTTAAAATGTTTATATTATAAACATCCTTATAAATTTATTGCTTGTTGTGCGAAGACAATTAGGTCATTTGGCGTACTTAAAAGGTATCACTATTTACTTCATATAAACCTAATTAACAGCGTGCAATAACTGAATTTCGTTATTATTAAATTTTAATACAAATATAAATAATGTTTTTTACACTCTCTGATTTGTTTTGTTTCTTATTGAGTCAGTTTATAAAATAACTAGCGCTATTCAAACTCAATAAATACTTAAAACTTTTCTTTAAACATTTCGAATTCAACTATCTCATTATTTAAATACCTTATATAAGTTTCATAATAACTTGGTAACTTTTTCAATCTATAAAAACCTAACATTATACAACTTCAATAGTATTATAATTTTCTGTTCTGCACACCAACACTTAACTACTCATATTAAATGTATCGTTCGTAACCTATTCAAGAACATATTCAAATACATTAATAATTATCACTACGCGTTGATATGTACTGATTAAAAACAATAAAAAAAGTTGTAAGAGTTAAAGAGGAAACTTTTAATACTTTTTCTGGCACATATATTGGAACTGAGTCATCGCATATCAAATATTTTCCTGGTTACATTAAATACTATACAAATTTCAGAATAAATTTTAACAGTTTATTTATTATCGTGCACGTGTAGACGTATACAAAACACGTCACATATAAAAATATGTATTATGCCTAAACATATTTCCTTTGTAAATCCAAAAAGGTAATAAACACTTCATTACATACAAAAAAAAAAAAAAAACACGAGAATAGTCTTCCTCAAAACTCAATCAGTTCTTATAAATAACAAACTCGTTAGATCGCAGGTTTCACAACTTAAATATTTATTGTGTATACTATATATTTATTTTGATATCACGAAAGTACGTATATTAAATCAAATTACCACAACTTAAAAGGAGATTAACACTTTTATCAAAATTAGAACTCAAGCAGCTAATTTTTCAACATGAACACTACAAATGACGTAATTATGATCATATTTTTATAAAGTTCTTTACATTCTGGTTACTATAGTTATTGTGTTGAAAAATTAAATTTACAAGATTTTATACTAAAAAATAAATATTTGATTTGCTAAATATGAAATTGAACCAAATAATTGAATTATTCCATGATGGAGTAATTATTAAACAGAATAGAAGAGTTACTAATACAGATATCGGGAATTTCAAGAATAGTTTTACTTTATCGCCACTAAACTACTAAATTTAAACTGAAATTGATACATTTAGATTCAAATCAAAACCATCACGATAATTTGCACCATATGTTTTGTTAATCTAGTTTTTTGCTAAGTAACAGTTTACACACACATTAATGACTTTATATTGGTGTTATGGTGATTTTAATGTAATAGCAGATAGAAACACAAAAAAAGACCGATTACTCTATGCAAAATGATCGTGCACTCTGCACGCGTGCAAACACCCAACACCCATATATTAAAAACTAAGCAGATCCATGATTACACTCTGTTTAATTTTTACTATACCAAAAATAGTTTTTATTTTTGTTTAGGTTTGTTTATACATATCTCTGAAAATTAAAAATTAAATGGATACTTATTATATCATTTCTACTTATATCACTATTCTTTTAGCTCATATTGAATATCCTGCTATTCACATGATGCCATTCATATGGCCATCCTTATTGTAGAGAACACTACACATAGCGAATAAATTATAGAGCGATATTTTTGTTTATTAATGGACTTCTACTAGTATTTCATTATTACTTTTCAAAGAATTGATCTATCTTTTCATTGAAAACGTTGTTGCAGCAAGAGAAATAATTTATTTAGCTGGTTTCAATTAAAATATTTACAAAACTACTATTACGGATGAAATAATGTATTCGTATGTATTGGGAAATGAAATAGAAATATTATTCATTAATATATTATTTTATTTATAATTATTTAAATTAATATATTTTCTTAGATTTATCAGATATATAATACGTACTATGTTTTCTGTTTGATCTTGTTTTGTGTCTACCCAAAGACGTCCTGTTAAAAACTTGAAAACTATTTTTACTCAAACAGAGTTTAACAGTTGTTAATAAGTATCGTTTTTTATCAAGGAAGTTGGATAATGTATAAAAATCAGCCATTCCCCACAGCTTGCGTGCCAGCGCCTGAACTAAAACAAATTCAGTTGAAGATTCTGTGTATCTTCGTGTATCCCCAAACTAACAATATTTTCTTCATTATTTCAAGAAGAAAGTATAACATGTTTTATGAAATGAAAGTTTTATTCATTACATAATATTTATAGAATAGGTATTCATGAACGTATATTTGCTTTAACGCAAATACATATCTAGGGATTTGTTTAAAAGTTATCTGGATTTACATGAAGAGGAAATTTTGAAAAGTAAAATGGGAAATTAAGTTGGAAAATAATTATTTAACACATCATTGAATCATTGTTTTATAATATTTGTTTATACAAAGTTTATATTTTATATTTAGTTATGTATGCACACAAGTTCTCGAAATATATTTATGTCTTCCACAAGCACATACACATCTTGAAATCTATCTATAGGAAGAAAGCTAAATATTAAATGGACAGAATATTCACATCCTTTCTTCGTGTTCTCTGCGCCATAATTAAATTTACTAGTTAAATGAAAAATTACAGAAACAAACTGATAGAAACAAATATATGAAAAACATACTGTGTATACTTTATTTAGATTTTTATATAGCTTGGACCAAACCAAAACAGTACATGTCTATGTTTCTGGACTTTTACCATGCATTTTCTGTTCAACACAATCTCTTCTTAGTACCTCTTTTAGCCAACTAGGAGACACTCTTAAGAAATAAACCTTTGTCTACATCTGAAACCTGGTAGTCTCATGGCCTTCAGCCAAAGAAAATATCTTACTTCATCAATGAAGAATCCAACAGCCTGTACTTCTACAAGTCAATTCAAGCTAGCTACTTTCCTAGTCGCTGTCCTTGGACTATCTTTCTGCGTCAAGTAAGTAATCTAGCTCTAATAGATCTAAGTTTAAAACTTCAAAAGGTTGTACAAATGTCTGTATATAAGGATTTGATCTCTCCACAGTATATTTTATAAAATTTGAATAATAAGATTAATATATTAAAAATCGTTTATTTTTTCTTAATTAATATTTTATTAAGAAATATATACTTTTAATCTCCCATACCTAATGAAAAAACGTATAATTGTCTTAAATAATCATTCGTATACATAATATATAATTTTAGTATTGCTATTTTGGGCCGGATTACAGATTAATAGTAAATGATTAAAGACTTTTAGTCTTCGTCAATTAAGTATAATTCCTCATGGAAATTGTGAAAAGTTATCCTTTTCAGTTTGCACGACTTCATGAAGGTATATCAAAGAGCTGTAAATATGCAATTAAAAAGAAAAATAGCCCAATCTGAAGTCTAGACCACTGTATACAGTTTACTACTCAAATCAACTCAACTCAATTCATTTACTGTGAAAAAACATAAAATGCATCGAAAATCATCAAAATACATGTATATACGATTTGGTATTATTTATCGGGTTTAAATTTCTTTGCCAAATAGAACACGGGCTGATGGAATATGGGGAGTCATTTCTCAAACGAAATACGTGAATGAAAGCCAAAATTATGAAGCACAAGTGTTTTTTGAATGAAATTACTCTCAGATGTTTTCTTAATCTATCTAGGAATGTATAATGTATATATTTAAATAGTAATGGTATAGATGTTAACGAGACTCATAATCTGGAAGCAGCTAATGATAACTTCTTACCTATTTATTCGATTTTTTCCAGGACCAACACATCAGATATCCAGTGCAGTCGTCTGAATTAGCATTACTTAAGATTATTCTTAAATATTAGGTTTCTTTTCTATCTGAAGATAGGTGTTTGTTACAGATAGATTAAGAAATCCATGTTTGGTAAAAATATGTTTTTAAGTAGGTAAATATTTTAAATCTTTTTGTAGGACAGGTATTTGGTAAGTGATATATTGTTTTCACGCTAAAGTACTGGACATTTTTTAATTGTTCCAAATTTAATTTTGTATAATTGTACATACAAGTTTTCATATGATCCACAATATTTTGTTCAAAGGTTAGACAATAATTAAGTACAAAATGTAACTTTTTGAAAATGTCTTGATTTACTCTTATAATTAAATATATTATTATCGAGCTATAAAATGTTCTGAATAATATACTGTAAATTGTAATAAACATTTGAATATATTATTAAAATATTATAAAAAGAGTAAGTATAACTAAAGACTTAATTTTTTAAGTGTTCAAAACAATTTAAAAACGTTTTTACATATTTAAATAACTAGTGATACAAGTAAACAATACTCACTAATATTTAAGTGTTTTTAAAAAGAACAACATTGTAGGTTTTTTTAAATATTTTTTGCTTAGTACCTATTGTACGTCTTCTATAATAAAGTTTTTAATAAATATGTAAAGCGAATTTCAAATCACACAAAAATAAAAATAAATTAGATGTTATAATACAACGGAAAGGCTGTTAGCAAATTTAGTTTATTGTATTTCACTGTATAAAGCTCGAAAACAACAATAACATACTAATAATTTGCATCTTTGTTTTCAGTTTATTGATTTCATCTGCCGTAGAATCGACATCATTACCGAGCAAAGCTGTAGAATCAACATCATTAGACACCAATGCAGAGGGCTCAACAAATGTCCAACAAGTCGCTCTTCTAGAAGACACTAAATCAAATGTTAAGTTGGAGAAACGAAATGATGTAGTGGAAGATCAAAAGACTGCAGAGGGTATTACACATCACCATTATCATTCAGGACATGTAGACCACGTACATAAACACAAAGGTCACGCAGAACACGGACACAAACACCACGGTCACTATGAACATGGCCACAAACATCACGGACATGCAGAACATGATCACAAACATCACGGGCATTATGAACATGGACACAAACACCACGGCCATGCTGAACATGGACATAAACATCACGGTCACTATGAACACGGCCACAAACATCATGGTCATGCTGAACATGGCCATAAACATCACGGTGACTTTGGACATGGACATAAACATCACGGAGAGTTTGGACACGGACATAAACATCATGGGCACGCAGAACACAGTCATAAACATCATGGCCATGCAGAACACGGGCACAAACATCATGGAGATTTTGGACATGGACACAAGCACCATGGCGATTTTGGTCATGGACACAAACATCATGGCCATCATGAACACGGCCATAAACACCATGGTCACGCTGAACACGGGCACAAACATCACGGAGAATATGAACACGGACACAAACATCATGGACACGCCGAACATGGTCACAAACATCATGGACATTATGAACATGGACACAAACACCACGGCCACGCTGAACATGGACATAAACATCACGGTGATTTTGGCCACGGACATAAACATCACGGAGATTTTGGTCATGGACACAAACATCATGGTCATCACGAGCATGGTCACAAACATCATGGACATGCGGAGCACGGTCACAAACATCATGGAGACTTTGGTCATGGACATAAGCATCACGGGCATCATGAACATGGACATAAACACCATGGACATGCCGAACATGGACACAAACACCATGGTGAATATGAACATGGACACAAACACCATGGACATGCAGAACATGGACACAAACACCATGGCGAATATGAACATGGACATAAACACCATGGACATGCTGAGCATGGACACAAACACCATGGACATGCCGAACATGGACATAAACATCATGGAGACTTTGGACATGGACACAAACATCACGGTCACGCAGAACATGGTCATAAACATCATGGAGATTTTGGTCATGGCCATAAGCATCACGGAGAAGCAAAACATGCCCACCATCATCATGGACATGCCGAACATTCCCATAAACATCATGGTCATGCCGAACATGATCACAAACATCACGGACACGCTGAGCATGGACACAAGCACCATGGAGATTTCGGGCACGGTCATAAACATCACGGACACGCTGAGCATGGACACAAGCACCATGGAGATTTCGGACATGGTCATAAACATCACGGGCACGCAGAACATGGTCATAAACATCATGGACATGCTGAGCATGGTCACCATCATCATGGAGAATTTGGACATGGTCATAAACATCATGGGCACGCAGAACACGATCACAAACATCACGGACATGCGGAGCACGGCCACAAACACCACGGTGAATACGAACACGGACACAAACATCATGGGCATGCCGAACATGGTCATAAACATCATGGAGAGGCCAAACATTCTCACAGCCATCATGGACACGCTGAACATGGTCATCACCACCATGGTGATTTCGGACATGGACATAAACATCATGGGCACGCAGAACACGATCACAAACATCATGGACATGCGGAACATGGCCACAAACATCACGGTGAATACGAACATGGACACAAACATCATGGACATGCGGAACACGGCCACAAACACCACGGTGAATACGAACATGGGCACAAGCATCATGGACATGCTGAACACGGTCATAAGCATCATGGCGATTTCGGGCATGGTCATAAACATCATGGGCACGCCGAACATGGACACAAGCATCATGGGCACGCTGAACATGGACACAAACATCACGGCGAGTACGAACATGGACACAAGCATCATGGACATGCGGAACACGGTCACAAGCATCATGGGCATGCTGAACATGGACACAAACATCACGGTCATGCTGAACATGGTCACGAACACCACGGAGAATTTGGCCATGGACACAAACATCATGGACACGCCGAACATGGGCATAAACATCATGGGCATGCTGAACACGGTCACAAACACCATGGGCATGCTGAGCATGGCCATAAACATCATGGTCACTATGAACATGGCCATAAACATAAAGCATAGATATTAAATATGCCAACGTTATACTTTGTATCTCACGTGTTATGAATTATACTTTTAGCATGTAATTAATGTTTAATTATATGAGACTGTTTCTCGTGATATTAGTTCTTGATAATTCCGATTGTTATTTGTTATTTTGTGGCGATTGGTGTGTTTACGATTACTCGTTTTCTTAATATTTGTATATTAATTATTACTTATCGTTTTTTCAACCGATTATAGGACATTTGTAATCATGCAAATCTGAATGTATTTGTCTCTAAGTTATTTAATAACGTTTTGTGTTAAATTTAAATTTAATATGTTACGAAGCTAAGTCATTTCGTTAACTGTATTTATTTTGTTTACTTTCATTGCTACTTAAAAGTGTATTGTTATGTAAATATGTTATACCAAAGCAATAAAAAGAAATCGAACGAAACCTCCACGCAAATTTATTAATTCCCAGGTTTTTGTTATTAAACATGAAATTTAATTTTTCTAAAATAGTAGAAATGAAGCAATGGGGGAATATGAGATATTTAGAAAGGTTTAGAGTATTGGTATAATGTTTTGTTGATGTATCTAAGATTGATACCTTAGAAATGCTTATAAGTCACTTATGGGTAATATATATACTTTGGAATTATTAATAAATGTGAGGGTTATCAAGGATAAAAGTTACTTCGATATATCATATAGGTGTTGGTACGACAATATTAGATTATAAAAAAATTTACTCTTAATATTTTCGTTAGACAAGTGTAATTGAGTTCAAATAGAAACAGCAAAGATCAGAATCAATAGCTAGTCAGTGTCAGAATATCCTAGATTTCTAACCAATCTCAGAGGAGCTAGCGTACCAAGTCCATATTTACACGTGTAGTTGTAATATTATGAAATATAATTTATGATGGCACGTCCATTTTAATCACCTTTATGGACTTGAGAGTATTGCGTGCCAAGAGCAGATTTCAAACAAGTTTCTGATGTCTGGCGTATAATTTAGCATTGGCTACCGAGACTCGCACGACATCTAGTGTGACTCTGCAAATGTAAATGCAATGGCTCCATCACTCCTAATGGAACGTGTGGGCTATCGCAATGGGATCAATGGACGCAATGTAGAATGCATTTAAATGGCTATCATTACAGCACCATTAGTTTGACCACTGTTACTAGGCGAGCTGACCGTTCCACTAAAGTAGGTTGTAGAATTGGTTTGTAGCAAGAAGTCCCGAAGAATTTTACAATATTGTTCCTCGTGTTGTGCTAAGAATGTAAAGGCATTAGTAATGCTGCTATATCAAATCAAAATAATTGGAAATTAATAAAAAATGTTAATGTGACATGTAGTGAAGTTGTTCTAATGCAATTATTATTGGATACCTAATTTTGCATTTAGAATAAGTTGCTTGTCCCGATTATTGTTCCAGAAAATAATAAAGCTTATTTTACAAATTGCACAAAATTAATGCTTTAATAAAAACACAATTTGCATAAAAATAAGCTGCATTATATAAATTTAAAGTTATATTTGTATGTACAAAATCGGCAGAATGTCTCTCGTTTGTAAATAATTCTCGAAAACTACCGAAATTTAAGTAATACAATTATTTAAATCTCTATCAAATTTTATTAGAAGACCTTAAACCATAGCAAGACTACATGTCACGTAACAGGCTTCACTGAAGTTGGATTCAAAATTTCAAGTAAGTAATTACATGTGTACTCTCTCACATGATTGTAATGAGTATAGTTAAACATTAATGTATTCTATAGTTTTCTCGCTGTCATTATGATTACACATATAAAAAGTAAACATGTAATTAATGTGAACTAATGCTTATTTAATGATATTCACTTTCGTAGAACTCAATGTTTCGAAATGAAGCTTCAAACAAAAGGTCTATAGTTATTTTCGATATACTAATAATAAATCGATATAACGATATGGAAAAACATACATACTCGACTTTTTCCAGACTCTTGAGTAATAGGGTTCAGTAACGCTTAGCCAAACTAAAAACCAAATATCATGGGAATGCATGCTACTCATTTAAATGTTACGTCATTCGCTCATTAAATGTTTTTAGTTTTAATGGATGTCCGACACTGATATGACATTTAGAGTATTGAATAAAAAATTATTTAATGACATACACTGTTAAAGCATACCACAAATTCTGTAACAATTCGTTATCTTCGATTTCACTAGGACTACTTCCACTAACCACTTTCAGAAGATATATGCTAAAAGGAATAATTTGAATAAATGGCTTGATGTTATGAAAAGTATTACATAACCTTTCTAAGTACTCAGTGAGAGTCGGGTAGAGTTGAAGATACTTAATTATTTATATTTATTTTTAAAGTCCCTATATAGAAAGTTTCAGAATATGATAAAAATCTAAATCTACTAAATCTAATAAGTTAGAATTTTACTCAAATAAACATATTACGACTCAAAGGTACTCTCAAAGTAAAGTCTATTTCTTCCAACCCCAATTTTTAGTAACAATTACAAAAGTGAAGTGAATTATATTTCAGGTGTAATTACTTTTAGCATAGGAAGTCATGATATTTAGATTTACAGAAACAAAATGTTTTTCATTTTGATTGCAAGATATCAATTTATAACTGTCTACTGAAAGACACAATTCTCGATTTGGAAATAGTACTTATGTAGTATAATTTAATCTACTATAAGTAGGAAACAAATTAAACTTTTAAAAATTATGATCGCCTGAAAGAGTCAGGTAGAAATTATACGTGCAGAAAATTGAATATGAAAATAAGTAATAAGTAATTCATTTGCATTTAGGATGTGTATAATAATGAACTTCTGCAGACTATGAAAATTGCTATGGCAGGCTTTGTCCCAAATTAGAAACGTGCGTCAGTTGAGCGAATAAAGGAATTTCTGTAATCTTATATGAGAACAAACATTACTTGGCCAATTTTAGAAGTTGACATTAGAGGGCTTTATTACAAAAAAGAGGTTGAGAGCCAGCATGTTTCCACTGAAGCAGAATTACAACCTCAGAGATTTCAAATGTGTTCTTTGTCTCTGAGTCCGTGTTTTGCAGAACTAAAAACAATTTTAATTATATGGTATTCCTTAAATATGTGTTTACTAAAACATACTTTTGTTTTACTTTGTTAACTGGTTCAACGGAAAATAAAACAAATTTTAATCCCAAATTATTCTTTATCATAATTTATTTTACTATAAATCACATTTATGTACTTATTTATCAAATTCATTCATGTTTATATATCCTTGATAATTTAAGTGTGATATTTATTTTATTACTTAAACTGTTTAATAATATGGGATGTGATAGATTATTATTTAGTAAATTCACAAAATCTTAAAGTGTTAAAAAGTAAAAAAGAATAATACAAAAATTATGTTATCTGGTTAGTTCTATATTTAATATGTTGCATTTCATTATAATGTAAAAATGAATAAATGAAAATAAACAAAAAACGGCATAGGAAATAATCAGAGTAGTGTTAGGTGTGACGTCACCTGATTATTAATCAGCAGTTAAGCGACAATAGTAACTTGATTAGTGTATTTACAGTAAGGGGTGGCACTTTAAATCTTTACTTCTACATTATTATTTATTATAGAAATAAACTTGGTAATGAAACGTCCATCTAAAAGTACCCTATATTTGATTATCCTTAATAATGATTCATAAAAATTTCCTTTTTGAGTTATTGTAGTTTTAAACTCTATATAGATGCTACTATTGTTCTTAAAACAGGTCTTAAATATAATAAAATCTTATAATGTTTGAATTTTGTAAATTTATATCATGTAAAGTATGATTTTTCCTCAAACAAACAAAAAACACAAATACAGAAAGTAGACGAAATGAGATACAAATATACTTTATAGTACATTTCTTACTTATTTTGACCTGAAAAATCAAATGGTAAAGTTTCATAATAAAATTTATAGAGACCCTGTATATCTTATAAATTAATTAAGTTACATATTTTTTTATTTATTAAGTTATATCTTACATAAATTAGTGATGTGTACCAAATCTTAACATTGCTTAAGAGGCTTTAATCCATATCAAAATTAGTGGTATTAATATGACACTTACGATACTGACAATAACAATGAGATTATTCCAAACAGCTGTCAGGGAGTCAGGATAATAGAGACAGGACTGAGTGACAATAATACCTGGTGTGGACTTGTCTGTCTGTCCTACTAGAACTTAATTACATGTTACACCTGCAAATGGAACAGCAACGTGATATTGTCTTCAATGTAGTTAGTTACTATAGTTTGACCACTATCTTGAATGAACCCGCCTACAATAAGATCTAAAATCTCCATAAACAGATCTTTGGAATTAGTATTAAAATTTTTAGAATTGTTTTTATACACATTGGGAAATATAAAATTAACGTTTAGAATGTTCTCTACAGATTTATGTGTAGAGAGATATGTTCTTAAGGTCGTGTAATCTTAATAAAACTGCGATTACGCGTGAGATTGTCACAAACCATTAAATACGTTCCAATAAAGAATGAAAATTTATGAGGAATACAACTGCATTCTAGAGAAAGTCTTATGGAATTAAAGAACTTGTTTATTGTAAATTTTGTATATCGAGGAAAAGTGGTTAAACATAAATATGCAGGTTTAACAAAATTACTAAAAGACTAAAAGAAAGATAATTTTAAATTAATTACTAAAGGTGTAACTAAAAAAAGGTAACAGGTGATCAGTTTAAAGGTGTGACTTTACCAATCGATTTAACTGTACAAGACAACATATTAGATTCGACTTATCAAGACTTAAATGAAGTAAATTCTATTTAATATAAAAATATGTTCACTTAATTTAAATGTTGCCAAATATGAATATTGTTACCTTTGGCACTTTTTTAGGACCATTCCGCATAGACTTAAATTGCATTAAAATTTATGCAAAATTCCACAAATATTCATTTCTATTATTTTTATTGTATATATATATATATATATATATATATATATATATATATATATATATATATACAATAAAATAATAGAAATGAATATATATATATTGATTGGTGTGGAATAGAAACTATAAGAAACACGTCATAGCACTCTGAAAACTAAATATGATGGGACTATGACCAAAAACATTTTTAACGAAACCTACTGCCCCTACTTATGACACGATATTTAGTGCCCATCAATATTACAACTATGTTGCCATAAACTTATAAACATAAAATTTGCAACCTCTCAACGCACATAAAATATGGAAAATAAATGCAGAAAGGGATTAAGTACTGTTACCAGCTTACATTGAAATATTATATTTCCCTGATTTATTACATGGGTACCTTTGGTCCCAGAAATAGTTGATCTCCTACAGCCATGTGTTCTCTACCTCAACAGGTGGATTGGTGGTAACTTCGAATTGTAATATATTTGTATGGTGAAGGTATCAAACGTTGTTGCTCTAAATTATTTACCTATTTAAAATACTACAACTTATGCGAATATGACCATTATATATTCCAATCCAAATGAAGAAATTAAGATCATTCATCCAGTCAGGTAATTATTTGAAATAATTTGAAAGAAGTTACACAATCATTTTACAAAAGAGTTTTAATTTTTCCAAGGTTTTAAAAATATGCTTCAGAAAATGATTTTTTAAATTAACACTTAACGACGGCTGAAACTTTCCTATTAAACGTCACTAATGTTAGTTGGATGTCAAGAGATCTAATTACTTATTTCAGGAATCGCATAGAACTGAGTAATTAATTTCTCCATACAAACGAAATAATGGGATCGGCACATAGAAAGGCCACTGACCACTTCTAGGCGGTGGCTTGGTTCCAGAAAGGCTGAGAGATGACATACAAGGTCAGGCTGAGCTGGAGGCAGCAATACACACGACGCTGGACAATAAACGCAACTTACGGTCTCGGACATTGGGCACTTGGCCGCCTCCTGGCCTGCTTGCACACACAATAGTGTGTTGTCACTGCTGTAGGTCATGTCCGTGACGCCTTATACACCGTTCTCACGTCCAGCTTCAATACATTCCTTTCGTCGCTTCTATGAGGCAGTTTCTTTTCAAAAGAGGAATACATTTTGTAAGACTGAAATCAATAAAAACCTGCCCAAGTTTTAATGCATGTAATTTATATCTGAAAATCTGTTGAGTGTTTTGACAATCAAAATCAGGATTTCATGACACGAATAAACATTAATTTCGTGTTTAATCTTTGGATAGTTTGTCTATTCCAGCAAATTGTTTTATGGCAAGTGAGAAAGAGTCAGCCATCAGAAATAAAGCCTTCGTTTATTAGAATTAGCCAATGGTACCTATTTGTTTGATTTAATTTCTGTTATAGTTTCCATTCAGTAAAAATCGCTGTAAATCTTTCGATAGTCTTGAGAAAGATTTAATAATTAACTGAAATACTACTCATAATAAATAATTATAAATTATAATTTAGAGTATTTAGAATTATTACTTGTTTTAAACGATCCGAGATTATTCATCCAAGATATTCTACAGCGTAGAATTTTAGTGCCATATTAAAAAAAAGTAAATAATGTCTTATTTTACCAAACGAAGTTAGGGCTAAGAAACCCTCTCTAACACTTAACCTTTTTATATTTAGTATTGTTTATAAAAAAACTGTGTTGATAATAATTGGAGAGTGGAACGGATGTTTCTAGGAAATTTTGCATAAATTTTTACTAAAGTTCTATGAAATCTAATTAAATATTTATGTTATTTTTTTACAAATAATATTTATATGACGAGTAAGACATAAAAAAAAGACTTTGCAAGTTTCATTTCCATGAAAAATTTCATTCTGTTTGGCATGTACTGTATTTATAACTAATCAATTTATAATTTAAAGCTTTTGACTTGCGTCCTGATTCTATTTTAACTACAAGTTCTTCAGCTCAGAACTAGTCGTCTTGGTAAAGAGTGTGGCAACTTTTCTGATCTTTATTTAAAAAAACTTTTAAATTACTTTATTCTTGCATATTTTATAGGTTAAATGTGTTTTCTGTTACAATTTTGAAAGACTATGACAATCTCAGTTGTAATGTTCTTCTGTTTTTTTTTTTCTTTTTAACTGGTCAGTTATACACACAAGTGATGTACCAAATATTTAGTTTTAAACGTCATTGTGGGAATAATGTTATCCTAATAACTACCATAATGTTTAATAGACTCAGAATAAAATTGAATAAGAGGCTGTAGATTTATGTCACTAGGATGAATTAGTTAGCCTAACTAACATACATCGTGAAGTAAAACAAACAAGTGTTTGAGATTTCTCATGCTATTTGCAATAATCTTTGCACTTACGTTCCTATTGATACTTCGTTTTTAGATAGCGGCCGTACAGATTTTAATATTGTTTTATAATATCACAGAAATAATGTTAAACAATAAGAGTTCTGTAATTTTTAGCCAACTGAAACAAGTCTTGGCTAAAATACTACTTACATATTTCTATTCGTGAGAATTAATGATAAACCTTATAGAAAACTAGAAGTAGTCTTATGCAATAACACATTATCGTTAAGAGTAAATATACCTATTACGTATTATTTTATGATTAAAACTAAATGAAATCCATGTTCTAGAAACAAATTTACATATTTATAACGATCATTATTTAGTACGCTTCCAAAATATGGAGTTTTCAAGTATTTAAACGTATTTAGAGTATATTAATACTATTAAGACTTTTAGAGCTATCACCCAACAATGTTGGACAAATTATTATTGGTCTAAACTAATAACGCAACTTAAGGGGGAAATTTCCAGATGAGAGTTCCCCGCTATTTTGCCTCTTATCCGTCTAAGATGCAAGGCATGTCTATTCTCAACTTGAATCCACGTAGGCTAAAGTGTCGTTTTAAGTTTTAGCTACTCTAGTAGCAAAACCTTTTACGCAGTTTTAAATTGGTAGATTCATATAATTAAAAATATGTGAAGTATAAACATTGCTTGATACACAATATTTTAAATCAAGCAAGGTGGTATATTTCTTTCAACGCCATAGTAACGATACTGTGAACTAAAGTACGAAATAAGAGATTAAAACATGTGTTTCTTCGCGATATATATTTTGTTAATTAGACAGAGTTTAGAGCAAACATTTTGAGATGGTAATTAGTTTACCATCTCGTCGTAGTGATTACACTGTAAAATTGTGTTGCCACTGTATCAGAAGTTTGAGATGTAACTAATCTGGAAAATTAATTTAGGCACACTTTATAATATTTGGAAAGGCAAGATTGGACCAAAATCTCCCTGAAAGACTCTTGACTGTGCCGTAAAAAAATTCTCCGTTGTTGAAAGAAAATTAAATAATCAAGAATGCGATAAATTAATTTCTGTATTAAGCTAAAATAGATTAAGGAGCAACCTATTTATTTATAATACTGTAAACCTATGAATATGTATATAAAGTGCTGAAGTAATTTAAATGAAAGTGAACAAAATTAATTACCATTAATACTCTTATATCATCATCGTCAGACGTTTCCGTTCTCACGGGTAGTCGTAGTCTTATATATATATATATATATATATATATATATATATATTGAATTTTAACAAAATATAGACTAAGATCTTTATAGAACTATAATTAGGTATTTTTGTGAGAAGGACTGTACCATTAACGGTGGAATTTACAAAATTATTCCTGTTTGAAGAAGTGTTTTACGGCCTATCTAAAGTCTTTATTTCGGTAGATTCCAGCTCATACCCCCCCCCCCCCCCCCCCGATTGTTCAAGCTTTGGGTATATGAGCTCTAAAATTTCTAAGATGATGGAGTCCCTGGCCTGGCCAGTAGAAACTATAGGCGTTTGCAGGTTTCCTGAATCTAAAAGCTGCCGGTTTTTTGTTCTTCTAGGATCTTTCAGTTCTAGGGTAACACTATAAATAATTGTCCTCTGGGAAGTTTATTGCAGCTCACGGCCATTAGTCAGTCAGTTTCGTATTTCCGCTACTTGATTACTATTGCATTTTATTCTCTCAAAGATCTGTTTGTCTCTTACAATTTTAGGTCTTAAAATTTATATTCTAGTATCTGGGAGGACCTGGTTGTGAATGACATCGCAGGCTCTAGCAGCTCATTCGTTGAAGCTCTTCAGCTCGACTCCAATTTAGGAAAATATTTGAATGCCAATGGCGTAGTGTAGCGGGTACAACAGTTATCGGAAGATCCGGATCAAGCAACGTTGAGCGTGAATGCTGCTTGGATGGGTCTTGCAAGCAGCACGTCTGCCCGGCCGTTGATGGTGGTTCGGAAGTCACCTTTAAGCCGTTGGTCCCCAGGTTAAGTGTTAGAGACAGCTTCTTAACCCTAAATTCGCCTGGTGAAATAAGACATCTTTACTTTACTTTATTGCCTTCGGCTCCCAATCACTAAAGGATTTTAATATACAGAAAACTTTTTTCTCAATATTTTATTGATTATATCAAGACCATATTGATGATTATAATGTAAACTATATAAATTCTAACTTTGATACAAAGAACACTTTATAATGTAAACTATAGAAAGTGTTCTTTGTATCAGAGTTAGAATGTTTCTGTTAGCTCCAAAGTTTGGTAATACTAGGTCTCTGTAAGCTTGGTACCTTTGGAAATTGGAAACTTCAAACCTCTGATAATGGCATCTGTGAGTAACGAGTTATTTAATTGATTTAATAATACTTCGGTCAAAAAGGATCTTACCCTGACTCAATCTTTCCGTAATCTTCTTTCGGTCTTAAGTATTTCCAGTGCATAATGTAGTTTACCTTATTGTCCCTATGAATAAACTACACATATATACTTAGGACTGTGAAGCCTACTACTATAAAAAAATATCGACTTCCCATATAAGTTGAAAATCCTTACTAAGTTTATGAAAAATTTCAAAGTAATCATATATAATAGAATAGATTTTGCCTTATAGAGGATTTTAGTGTTTTTGAACCCACCCACAGTTCAAGGAAAGTATGGCACGGTGAATCATGTTAGTGTTCATTCCGCTGTTTTTCTTTAAACTACTGTAAAATGCCATATCCCAGTTTCAAGGAAGCCAACCAGTATTTATTAACTTGTGTGCAAAGGTTCACAGCTTATTTCATTAAGGTGGGTTTTATAACATTACTTTAATAATATTCTTTACACAAAGTATTTACAATGCATTAGGTCTTTATCCCTGTTTATTACCACAATCTGGAGTAAAATTTAACTTCTAGGTAACCTTGTTTCTGTTAGTTGCGTTCCACTACTGATGTAGTTAATATTTTACAAAATTTAAATGTAAAAAATTGTTTTATTCTTTTTTACTAACTCCAGCTGAAACATAAAAGAAGGTATATATGTCAACAACTGTCTGAAGTCAGTTATAATTTTATTTTGAAAGAAATATTATCATTATTTGTTCAAATTCTAAAGTATTCCAGTAAAATTTTCCAATCCTGAAATTTGTAATTTTGAAAATAGGAAGGTGTAGCATTCTTAGTGAAAGTGTTTGTGATGTAATATAATGGAGTAGTATGATACTTTTTAAACAGGAGTAGATATTATATCAAGTACGTTTCATTCCAGTATGCAAGGTCAAGGGAATAAAAAGTTAAATAAAATGTTGTCTGTTTAAATTCACTATCTATATAAGATATGTCAAGTGTCATAATTATAATTATAGCTTGCCTTTTGTCCTGATGAAGACATTATATAAACTACGTATGTCTGAAAATACTGCGGTAAATAAGAGTGAATTCCGGCAGTTTAAATTACGAGAAACTTCCAGTCTAATTTATTTAATTCCTCACAGTTGGTGTTGCCCCAACCAAGAAATTATACATGTTGATTTGAAAGATCTATTTGAGTTAAACAGCGTCTGCTACCAGCACTTGTTATATTACTCTAGTCTATGTTTCGTGTTATACTTACAGTTCGTCTTTTTGTTCCAATAAAAAAATTATGTTGCGTACGAACGACTAAAAAGTTACTGCGGTTTAATTTGTCATTTCCGGCTGTTTGAATTACGAGTAACTTCCAGACTAATTTATTTAATGCCTCACATTAATGTTCCGACCGAGATATTATACTTGTTGATTTGAAAGATCTATTTGAGTTAAACATCTTCTGCTCCAGCACTTGTTATCTACCTCTAGTCTAATATGTTTTTTAAGTGTTATACTTACAGTTCGTCTTTTTGTGCCAAATGAAAAAAATATGTTACGTAAGAACGACTAAAAAGTTACCGTACTGCGGTTTAATTTGTCAGTTCCGGCTGTTTGAAATCACTCCCGGTCTAATCTATTTACGGAGAGTCAGTTGTTTATGTTGTTGCACTGACCAAGACAAAAATACACGTTTGGGATCCAATTTAGAACAAAACGACTACTTCGATAAAAAATTATCTACTTCCATTGCATCTGTTGTGCCACAATATATTCCAATGCAATACACATTGTCAAGGGAGCCTGCCACAATATATTCCAATGCAATACACATTGTCAAGGGAGCCTGCCACAATATATTCCAATGCAATACACATTGTCAAGGGAGCCAACCGGTTTTGAGTACCTTACGTGCAAACATTCACAGCTTTTATCATTAAGGCGGGTTAAATAGTATATCAAAAGCATTAGCTGCTTCATTCGTCATTTATGTAATGTAAAGTAAAAATTAAAAGTTTAACATTTTTAAAGTAAACAAATGATTCCGTCTCTTTGATGGGCTTCAGCTGAAAGTTTCAACAACTGTTAAGTGTCAGTTCACTTTGTTTATTTGTCGTAAATATTTTAATGATGTTATGGATTCTTAAATTTCTAGGAAACTGTTTTTATCCCCATAAACCTTTCTCAGACTTCAACGTATGTTTCAAAATAGGTATTAGCCAAATCACTGCAGCCGTTTTCGAGATTAGCACTTAGGAAAACATTTAGCGATTAACATTTATATACCAGATAATATACATGAACTGTAATGAGTGCAATGACTATATAAGGTACCAGAAGCATTTTATAAGTAAACATGAATAATGTGATAAAATGCATAAAACGATAGCTAATTTAAATTCAGGATATCAAACTATTTGGATTATAATACGGATTTTTAACAATACAGTATGGATAACTAAACGTATTCATTCAAACTCTAGAATAATTGATAATAAATGAAAAAGCATCAGTTCAAGTTGTTAGTTGGTACTAACAGACTTGTAGAACCAGCTTTGAAATGGATAAAAATAATTAAAGTATCCTTAAAGAATGACATGTCACCTTGATGTTATCAGATTACTCTGTCAGACGACCATTGAAATTATTTGGTCATTTAATATAAATAAAAAGAGTCATGACTGTGATATTGAACTCTGGGATACACTTACAGCTTAATAAATATACATATGTATATACGGTATATATATATATATATATATATATATATATATATATATATATATATATATATATATATATATATATATAGTTCTGCCCGCAGCAGGAACACATTGTTATCTCTCACGGCGGTAGGAGTTAAACCATTCAAGCGGAATGCCTCTGACACCACAAGTCTCCAGTCTGTTAAGCAACAGTCAATAACCTACAATAGAGTGTCGAAAGTACCTACTTCAAGTACACAAAATACTAATACAGTGATTTCTTCATTTAACTTTGAAATGTGGATTAAAAGGATTCATAGCATTGAACGATCATAAGCATTAAGAAAATAATTACTTAGTATAAAAGAGATTACAAAATAACTTAATACTGAGATTACCAACACTCTAATAATATACATGATTTAACCTACAATTCAAATAAAAGCAATGTCTTAAATTTAAAAAAAAACTTTGTATAGCCTTGTAATAAAAATCGTAGAATATTAAAGGACGAAAACGCCTTTGTAAATTCCCTTATACAGAATTTTTAAGATATTAGTTATAGATGAATAGATGAACCTATAAATGTTTTATGAACAGTGATGACATGTGGTATACATAATTTATAAAGTTGGTTTTCAATTTTTACGATTTATTGGTAACTGCAACTTGAAATAACGAGCTAATGAATTTTATTTTTTAAAAAATGTATAAATATAATTAAAATATTAAATTGGAATCTTATACACTGTCAAAATGGGTAGTAATAACAGTTTTTAACTCAAAATATAAAACAAAAATTGAGTCTAGCCTGAAATTTTACATACTGAAATTAATTAACCTGACTGTTGCACTTTGTGCTCTATGAAGTTTGTAATATATCTACATTTAAAGTTAAAAAATTAATAACTAGTAATAATTTAATAATACATCACAACATCAATGAAATTAAATCTTGTTAGTCTTACTTAATACTTGTATTCAAATAAAAAAACGAAACTGTAATAACAGTAGTATCACTATTACTAAAACCTTTATGTAAGCAACGCATGAGTCAGTTGAAATATTTGTTTAACAGTAGATATTAAATTAAGAATTAGCTGCCGAGTAAAGACTTAAAGTAATACATAATTCTATTTTTCCTTTTAATAAAGACATAGTATTGATTTTTTAATCGATTACATAAAATATCATTAGTAGCTTAACCAAAAACGGAAATGAAAGTTTGAATTCTCGTAATGTACTCGTAATCTCGTGATCATGAATTTTGAACAACTCTACCCATTCCTCAACAGTCTTTTCATTAATTGTGTAATAGCATTCTTTATATTTAACCTTAAATGAAATAGTTGAACTTTATATAGAAAAATATTATTATAAAATCTAAATAATGGTTAATTTAATCGTAAGCGACATTTAAAAAAATAACATTTATTTATTTACTGATAAAATGAAAGTGATGCTATAAAAATATTAACCTGACAAATTTTTCCATTATATCTTTATAGTGCACCATACGATTTCATTTAGTTAACAGTTTTTTTTCTTTTGATGAGAAAAGGATCCAAGGATATACCTTGGAATATTTGAATTATTTCCTCCCCATTACCTTATACAAAGTTTATCTGAAACATATAGAGATATGTTAGACTTTATAAAGCACTTATGTAAAGCCGAATATTTGTTTGATTGTACAGAAGCAAAATCATCCCTGCCAACTTAAAAAAATTATTTTCTGTAAAAAGAACAAATTTTGGGGAAAACACCCAAATCAAGCAGTCCGCATGCCTGACGTTAGTGATTACATTATCAATGCACGACTCATCAGCGCGTCCCCCCTCCTAATGCTATTCCAAACTTCAGCTCTCAAATTAAAACAATATATCAGATTAGACATGTGCCTTTCCTGGACGCAAACCAAAAATGAATGCAAAAATCTGCCTGAATGGAAAGTATAACCCAATTGACTGTCGTATAAAAATCTGTTTTGGTGTTGAAATAGAATTCTCTTGGACAGTTATATTATAATTATCATTGTTAAGGTTTTCCTTACATGTCCTTCGTAAATTTTAAACGTTTGGCCTTTAAATGTAAGACATTTGCCCCATAATAAAATTACATCTTGAGTTTTAAACCAACTTGAGTTTATTTCTTTGATATAAGTCATGTATCCATATCACGTCCAGGATCATTTTGGCGAAAAAAAAACTTTAATTCAGAGATCGGTCACATTCCACCAAAGATCGTCTCAAATTAAATTCGGATAGTATTTTTAAAATTAAAATGTACACAAAATATTCTATTAAATCCATTAACCACAAGACGTTTAGTATAGTTGTGTACGTAATAACATACGAAATTTTCCAGTTAGCCCCAATGAGAGGTCCTTTTGTTTTACTACAATTTAAATGCTAATTATCGGAACATATGAAAATAATGAAGATTGTAATTACTCACATACATTTGTGATACACATACATATAGATTTGTTTAAATAAACTGGAAAAGTTGAACATACAGATTACAAGTATGCTGAAAAGCAGTTTTAAAACCCATTATAGATCGCGATAAATGTACGAAATGAGTAAAAATTATACATATTAAGTGAAACTAGTCGATGGGAAATGAATTCCTTCGCGTAAGCAGCTGAACTTGTTGGTATGTACATGATCCTTTAATAGATATCCTTGATCATAATTAAATACACGCTCAGAATAATCAATGACTTGCCATGCTATAACCAGTTCGTGTCGTGAACACACGAAAATCTTAATGAACATAACATTAACATTTTTTTCCAAAGTCCTCATTAGTTGTTGGTACCAACAGCAAATTTTTAAATCTAATTATGAGTATTTAATTTAAAGAAAGGTTTCGGCTGTAAACTCAAGCAAAATCAGCGTGAATATTTTTTTATCCTTACCAGAGTTAAAGTAATAAAGTACTAGTGAAGAAAAGTAATATAACAAAAGTTATGGAAAAATAAATTATTTTTCCCATTGGGTTTTAGTTTAACTGATAATTTTTAACCTATATTATTCTCTTAAAAATATATCGTAGCTCTATATTCAACGTAGATGACATGCGGCCACATATTAAAATAGATACCACATGTATATCGAAAAATCCCACACTATACAAATATAAAATATACTGTGTGCTAATAAAAAAATTAATTGAATCTCTTGTAATACAATAGACAGATCAATTACATTGTTTAATTAATTAGACCAATTCTAATAATATATTTAAAGTAAATGTGTTGTAACGAGTGCCCAAGTAAATGATTTACTAAATGATTCACTATTGTACGCGAGTTGAACATTTTAAATATTAATAGAAATTGGTTCACTAGGGTTAGGGAAATGTCTTTCAATGAACATGTTCACCCATAACATATATCATTAAAGTCTGAAATACGTGCAAAGTATTATAAATTACTTTGAATTTTCAGTTAATTTTTAAATGCGTCATAACAACACATTTTTTCAGTTTGTTGTATTTTAATTTTTCGTAGCCTTATATCTGTCATTTTGTTCCGTTAATTATTTAAAATGTGAGTAAGGTAATTTAATAAGTTATTATACTAGTTTTTTTTAATCGGATTCCAATTATAAAAAGTGTTTTTTGTTATTTTAATCATTAAAAGGGTTATTAAGAAAAATTTACCTTTTAAATGTATTTAAATTACTACACGTTTGTCCAAGATGGTGAATTCGAAATGCCCTACAAAATGAAAACTTATCTAGTTGAAGGAAAATATTATTTTTATGTTTACATACTAAAAGTAAACTGGGTACAATGGCTTTGGTCCTACATCATAGAAATAACAAACTAAGCAGAAATAAAGTACTTTAAAAAGTGGGGAATCTCGTAACCTGTAACCAATGTGTAATAACTAAATTATTAACTCTCTTTAATTAAGGGTAGTTTACATTTGTTTAGCCTGTCTTGTACTTTGTTGTTTTTTTACAGAGAAATTGAGCTATTTTACACTTTTAATAGATAGATCTTCAACTTATTTTTTTACTGCAGATTTAGTTTATTGTCATACAATATACAATAAAAAAATATCCAAAAACCAAAATCGAAAATATTATTTACCTTGTACTGATTATGAGTTACTTGTTTCTTTAAATTAAAATGTGCAAGCCACAGCGAAATTTAAAAAAACAAGCAATATTGAGAAATATTTATTGTGTAAAAAATATTGATTTAAAAATGAATGTTTTAGGTTCAGCTCAATTACATTAATAAAATTTTAACACTCATCATTTTTTTGTTTGATCCGTTTCCATATAAAGTTCTGGAACATCAGTGTGCATACCTTAATACGATGGTAAAACATGTTATCCTAAAATAATATCCATAATACCATTGTTCGGTCACTGTTACTTAGTTAAAGGACTATATACTAATCCAGGATCATACTACAGAGATATTCGAGGGATGAGTATACTTAAACTAAAACCTATCTATTTGAGTTACGGTTGTTATCCGTATACATTAAGGATACATTGAACTCAAACAATAAAACAAGCACATAAATTATGTCTCAGCTGCTTTAAAGTGATTCAATAACTGGAATATTATTTGACTTTCTTTTTATCCTGAATCCGCAGAATGTAATGCTACATCCGCTATTTGCTTATTTATAGAATCTATAGAGTCCCAGCTTTTAAATTATGGAATAAATTGTGATTTTTAGTAAAGAAACAAATTTACTGTGTTTAAACTGCCTTATTGTTCTGTTCAGTGTAAAATAAAACTGTTGATACAATCTATAGTTTATTAAGTCCTATGTATTATAAGTTAAGTAACTAAAAATTTTTCAATTAACATATCCGATCATACCAAAATGTTAATATCACGTCTTTTGGAATATAAAAATACGTCTTTTGATGTATTCGCGTAATTAATTAATACTCCGGATAACAAAAACTGTTTCTGACTTCCAATATTTATAACCAGTTTAAACATGATATCGCAATCATTTATTTACTAGTATCAATCAAGGAGTAGATAAATGTGTTAATATATAACTGAGTGTGCTTGCATTTGCAAGCACCCATATTTCGTTAGAATCTATTTTATGGAAGGAGTTCGTTTTGGTCTTATCGCCAACTTGTTTTGGATATCTTCAGCTGGACGGTGACTCCAATTTCCAGGAGTCAAGTATGTACAACGGACGTTGCGCTAAACGGCATGTGAAAGAGGAGCTGAATTCTATATACTAGGTTTCAGTTGTTAAAGATTAAATATGTTAAAAAATATAAATCAATCAACCGATAAATAAATTGCATACAACAAATGTTTTTTTAAAGAAATTGTTGTAAGGATTTCATCAGCTTTATACATTAAATGGGTATCTTTAAAGCCTATTGATTACTCAATATAATTTATTTTCCATTTCATTATTTACATAAAATGGCAGTATTGTGAGAAAGACTACCCGTGCGGTACGTATAATGGTTATAACTTGTAACTATGATATATTATTTTTCAATACTCCCTAATAATTAAACTAATTTGGTACAATAATGTTAACCTTTAATAAAGCTCCAAAATGGCATAGTTGGGGGAGAGATGTGGTTTTTTGAGATACTTTTGAGACATGGTTGAAAGTAGACGTATAGAATTCCCTAAGGGTCAAATAAGGGATTATGAAAAAGTGTTATAAGTTACTTGAAATGGTAACTATAGATAACAAAATGGTGGTTTCTATCTTTTCTGAGATAACCATCACATTTTATTAGATCTATTACAATAAATGTGTATTCAAATATTTTCCGAATAAAAAAATTATAATTATCATTATGAGTAGAGAACTTTGGACCTTATTCTGTATATTAAATAATTACTCCCAATATGATGCAAAATAACGTGTACCTTTATAATCCTTCAAGTAAATTGTATTACGAGAAGAATAACACAGAACAATAATATGTATAAAGAGAAAGAACAATACGTCCCATATAGTAGTGTAATAGTGTGCGAAAAGACCTTGAAAACAATAAAAATCCCTCGAAGGAGATGTTAAATAAAGGGTATTCGACCTGGCATTAACGCTGGTGTGGAGAAAAGCTAATTTGTATAAGCTTTGTTACCAGCTCAATATAAGCATTGTGTCCCGAGCGCCGCGCGGCACACGCAGTATTGTAGCCCGAATCCGTACAAGGGTCACGTTTCCAATTACACCAGGACCCTTTACTGATGACTGCGCAGATTTTATTTGTCCTCAGATGTCCCGATGTGGCCGCCCATTGACTATGTTTATATCTCAGCCTTTCGATCCTTTCACGGACTTTCCAAGCGTTTATCCTCACTATTAGTTTTACTAACTTTTGTTTACTGAATATATTAGCTATTGTACGATTTGTTTTAACCCTCAATACCATACCCAGGGTATATGATACGTGTAAGAGGTTCAGATGTTTAGATAAAAATATTGTTATAAAATATATTGCAATAATCAAAAAGCATAAATAGACTAAAACATTGTTATAACAAATAATACTCTTTAATTTCGTACTGCTCGTAATAACTATTTGTTATTTGATTCACTGTTGCCAGTGCAGCATTTTTATTCAACTCAGTTTTTTTCCTCATTATGAAGGATACCACCCTATCGGTGACTTTCTTCAAATGTGTCGTTGTCCCTCTCTTTAATCATTCGTCTGTGCTAAACCTTGCTAAACATAGGTTTCTCTTTGTTCAAGTTAGAACACTATTGATGTTGCGGTCAAAAGGTCAAAGGTAGTCCGTCTGTTTGTGGCCGTCTGACCGTCTGTACAATAACTCTTGATAGAAGGGTCCTAGGGAATAATTTTGTATAATTATATTTTAATTTTTGATATCAATCAGGAAATGTAATTTTATTTTAAAATCGTACTAATTAACGACGGTAAATTTAATTGAATAGCATTAGAGATGTTGGGATGAAATAGTTACACAAAAATGTTTAAAATGTAAAAAACAGTTGAAAGATCAACTAAGTATGAATTTATCTTGACTTGGTGCTGCGAATTTTTAATACTCTCCTAATACTACTATAACAGTAACACCGTATTCGATGCGGTCAAACCTGTTGCGCTAACCGAATAAAATACGGTCGTATATATATTTAGTCCCACCACAACCCGGGGTTGGCTGGTGGTGGAAATAATTGTACGATTCAGTTTCACAATCAGTTCCTTGAAAAAATAAGTTTCGAAAAAATCTGCAGTACCACACCGAGACCCTTTGTATTAAATACATATTTCACTCATAAGTTATAGAATTCATTTACAAATATATTATTTTATCATAAAGACCAGACTGGACTATTGGACATGCCAAAATACAAAAGCCAATGAATTTTTATAATGTCTACTGCAAATAATTATATCGAGTAACGTCTACGTGAATCAATAATATACATAAATAAAAGACTCTAAAGGCACTCAATAGAACCGCATGTGTACCCACAAACGACTATGGCTAATTGAGCAATTATTAGTTCCCGTCAAAACATACAGAAGCTGCTACTGAAGGGTGCATGGCTAAGCAACTGTTATGTGACTGCTTCACAATAACAGTGATATTAGCATTTGTACCACTAATGACTATGGATATTTAAGCAATTATTAGGTCCCGCCGAGAGATTGAAGATGTTACTGGAGAATGCCAGACTGAGCGTCTGTAATGTAACTGCTCCACAATAACAGTGATATTAGCATGTATAACCACTAATGAGTATGGCTAAGTGAGTAATTATTAAGTCTCGTCGAGAGACAGACAGAAGCTGTTACTGGAGAGTGCTAGACTGAGCGACTGTTATGTAACTGCTCCACAATAACAGTGATATTAGCATGTATACCCACTAACGAGTATGGCTAATTGAGTAATTATTAAGTCTCGTCGAGAGACAGACAGAAGCTGTTACTGGAGAGTGCTAGACTGAGCGACTGTTATGTAACTGCTCCACAATAACAGTGATATTAGCAGCTTCCCGAGCGGAACGGTGAAATGGCTCTCGTAACCCATTGCATTGCGCTGCACTGCTTTTCTTTCGACCAATTATGCCAAATTGACATCTGATACATTGGTTCCAAGTAATTGGCTACCGGACTGAGATTGGACGACATGACTACTTCGCGCGTGCCGTAATCGCTTGGAGTGCCGCCTGCTGCTCTACACCCTTCGTATGACAATGGATTACTGAATAAAACAGATGGAATATTTACTAAAGAATCAAATCTTATATATTGTTTAGTTTTCTATAATTTTAAATGATACTTTTATACATTCTACCAAGTTCTTCTTATTAGAATATAATAATTAATTTATAAACAAACATTCCAATAATTATTACATTTTGTTTTTGTTTTTTTTTTTTAATACGTATTATAACTTTTTTTAATAATTAATTAGTCTTTCTTTATAAATTAAGTAATGATATTTTTCTCCTAAATTTGGAGACACAGATTATAATTCTGTATACTCTAGTATATAGCTTTGTGTCAAAAACCTTGTACATGATTCTAAAAACTACAGTAAGTGTATATTTACTCTTTCAAATACTCTTTCAGGAACACTTGTTCCTGGACAAATAAAGCTCTATACAAAGGATTTGACAAGCTTTAAAAGGAGACCAAGCTATTGTGTACATGAATAGATAAGGCGGCACCAAAGCTTAAACAGAAGCAATAATGACGTGTTACGGAATATACTATTAGTCCGGTCAATTTAGCCAAAAAAATAGGGGTAACTTTGCATTAATTCCCAGAAAGCTGAAAATTTGCTTAGATGTTAGGGATACCATTTGTTATGAAATTGTGAAAAGTCCCCATCAATTCCCATGTCTGCAAAATTTTTTATTCAAGGTCAAATTTCACAAAAATACGTTTTTTTGAATTTTTCAGCGAAACGGTTAGGTTTATGAAAACATATGTCAAACAAAAATTGTAGATCATCCAATTATCTACAAAAATGCTCCTTATAACTTTTTTTTCATAACACTAACCATTTTTGAGAAAAAAACAATTACAAACTTTCTTACACTGTATTGTCCATAATAAGCACGACCAAGCTGCCTATGATACCATTGGGCGTGTAATATAACTAAAACTATAAGTCTGCGTGACTAATACATTAATATTGACTGATAATTCTGAGAATATGATATTAAAAAAAAACGGAGTACCTAATTTTAAGGGACCATGTGCCCTTTGAACAACATCTGCCTGCCATTCCATTGTTCGAGTGCCCGTTCCGTCTAGACCTGCTTTTCTGAGGTCGCACCTAAATCACCGTTAGTCTCTAAAAATTTCTTCGTAGTGAAAAAAATGTAGTTATTTCAAATATTCTCTGCTAAAGTTTGTGCTGTATTCACTTTTTGTTGAAAATATGTCGCAATAGTGTTTTATTTGCACTAAACTTTTATCTTCAAGTGAATGTGTTATTGTTGATCGCGGTATGAAGACGTTACTTAACGGGAGTATTTCAATTTAATGATTACTTGAAGAATGTAAATTCAGCGACAAATCATGTGCAGTGTCACAAACAATACAATAGAAAGAGTAACAAATTGCAGCAGCAAAACAGCAAACATGAAGAGGAATAAGCTAGTACCTCTCAAAAAGTCCTCCTCGTACTAGAGCACATGTAAGTGTCATATTTTTCTTTTAAAAATTGTTTGTTTATTTTTGCGCCGACAAGTTTGAGTGAGGAAATACAAAAAGAAACAAGCACAGAAATCTCGTCGTAAAATTTGTAACGTTATAACTCATTCATTTAAAGACTCAGTTTATGAAAGCAGCTCAGTCTCGTTCTGATGACACCGCAAAAACTATTGTCGCATCGGGTTTGAACACGATTTAGTTGCTGCTGAAGCTAAAGTACCATAAATGATTTGCTTTGTATCATTTTTTAAGCCGACCACAGGACCACTGGCTGGCCTAAGTCGGCCGTCCTCAAGATGAAGCATTGTATCTCACCATGGGGGAAATAATTTTCATATATTGAAAGAGGTGAAGACTGCCAGTTTACGTTAGAAGAATTAGAAAATATATGTAAAAAACGTAAGTGCTGATAATAGAAAAATTAAATTACGATTGAAGTTAAATTATGGTAATAAGTCATTATTACTCAGAAATTAAGACAATTAACATTGTATGTTTTCTTGTTAATTATCTTGATATTATTAATCAAGCTTGGAGTGAAAAAACATAAAGGCAAAGAAGAGCAATTGAAGGTCCTATCAACTGCGCCAGTAATTATTCGGGAAGATAATCAATCGGTTCAATCATATACAGTTTTTACATGCGATTTTATGACTGTCTGTGATACAACATCAGTAATGTTTCGAAGGGGTAAAACAACAATTTTTTAAATTGTTTTGAAAAAGAAACTTTTAGTACATGTGTAGCCTACAAGCTTTCAAAGATATCAACTCTTCCACCTGAAACTCGCTTTCTTCTGTCTTTATATGGAGTCTCCCAAAATTTACTTCCATAGACAAATTACGTTAGGTACTTATCTTTTGCAAAACAAACACGTAAAAAAAACGTGTGCAGTTAGCCATCCTTCCTCCAAACCGCGGCTTCCGCTCACTAATAGTTTTATCATGTATATTACTTACTAGGTTCAGCTATGTGGCTTGGTAATCAACTAGACCCAGAACATTGGGGTTGGAAGCATATCCCACACGCTTCTTCCACCTGAACCAGAAAACCTCCTTAATTCTGTTTTTTGGAACTGCAAAAAGAGGTGTAACTTAAGATGCGGTCGCAAAAAAAGTAATCTTATTTTGTTCACTAGCGTGCACTACTTGTCAAGGCCAATCGTGTTCAAATGTTGAATCTCCAGCAGAAGAAGGTTTTTACATAAATGACGAAACAACTGATGTATTGCTGTTAGTAACAATTTATGTCTACTCAAGAAGATGAGGAAGAAGAAGAAAATAAGAGAGAGAAAAGAAGATGAAGGGGAAGAAGAGGAAATACCTAATGACGATGAAGACGAATAAAATATGTTACAATGAAATATAACGGGACTTGTCACTCGAGCTGTACCTGATCGACAACGACCACACTGACAAGAGTGCAACGACTAAAAAGAAGAATAACCAAACATTCATTAAATTTTACTGGAATAGACTGTGAAATAGGCCCTACTGGGAAACCACATTAAAAAAATCGCGCTAGCGCTAGGTACACTAACTCATAGGTGGCGTGGAAACGTGTTCATATTATAGACAATACAGTGTATGAAAGTTTTGTAATTGTTTTTTCTCAAAAATAGTTAGTGTTATGAAAAAAAAGTATAAGGAGCGTTTTTGTAGATAATTTAGATGATCTACAATTTTTGTTTGACATATTTTTTCATAAAACCTAACCGTTTCGCTGATAAGTTCAAAAATAAAACCTATTTTTGTGAAATTTGACCTTGAATAAAAAATTTTGCAGACATGGGATCGATGGGACTTTTCTCAATTTCATACCAATGGTGTCCCACACATATATGCAAATTTTCAGCTTTCTGGGAATTTTTGCAAGGTTCAATGTCTAAATTGGACCGGACTATATAGGTAACAAAACAAAATACGGTACACTTTTAAAGAGGTCAAATTGAATACAATACACCAGATTTTAGTAAAATAAACATATTAAATGTTTTATATCGGAATTGAAAGATTCTAAGAGTATTTATTATTTTGAAGTAATATAAACAAAAAAAACGTAAACAGTATTACTGTAAACATATTATGTTTACCCATAAGTGTGTGTAAAACAAATTGTGATAAAAAATAGTGCTTTAGCTTTTCCTTTTTCATCTACTAGCCTAAACATGGAAAATAATCCAAGAGTCTTTTATCAAAACTGTTAAAACTAAAGTGTTTATTGTTGTTGTCAAAGAGTAAAACGATGTTTAGGAATACAACCGAAAGTCCTTATTTGTTCATTATTTGAAGTTTTTTATATTTCTTTAAGGTTTTTGTATCTCAACACTTAAAGTGACATCAATCAAATGTTATACAGTTGTGTATGATTTAAGTACAAAACTTCAAAACAAAGCTAATTTAAACTATCATGTTTTACTATGTTCAGGTACACAAATAAACCAAGGACATAATACAAATCTTATTACTATTAAAACGAAAATAGACTTATCTTAGACATGTGCAGTTATTGCATTTTACAATACGCATTTAAAAACTAAGTTTGATTTGATTTCCTTTGCGGCAGTGAAAATATACTTTTCTCAGTTCCGTTACCTTCCCAGAGAGGACGACATTTCTCAAGATCCCAACTGTGATACAAAGTTTCGACGCGGTGTGAATTGGAAAACTCTTGCTTTACCGTCAGTACCCATTGTAAAAAAATTGTTAGTTGACCGTCATTGAAGCCTATAACTCAGTACGAAGGTTCAATTTCTATTTTTCCTGTAGGAAAGATGTGAAATTTATTTTATGCATGATTGTCTGTATGCCTGATTGCAAGCAATCGTAAGAATAAAATAACCCACTTTTTACTTTTTTTGGATAATTATAACTTCGTTTTCCAAATAATTGTATATATTTTAAAGACATTGGATACTCAAAACCTGAAAATATTTTATCATTCACAAATTTTTCGTATTGCTTTGCTCTGTCAACATGAGTCTGGGGTTTCTCAATTGCGCGTCTGATTGAGTAAATTTAGAAATATCATATTAATGTAATGAAAGTAACTAAAACCCTTTTAAAAAATACAGATTACTAATAAGAAAATTACAACTGTGTCATTTAAATTTAACATATGTTTAAAAGGTCTACGTGTATACACACGCTAATCTAATTGTTTATTATTTATTTGTTTATTTAGAGGTTAATGTACACTGATGATGGTTAAAAACCGAAACACGTGTATGTAATAAAAGGTTTTTAAAAGGGTTTTAGTTACTTTCATTACATTAATATTCATAGATAACCCTATAAGTGGAGTTAATAACATTAAAAATATCATATTTATTTTTATATTCACTACAGCTTTTTATCTTTGATTTTCTTTGGTAAATCGATATATGATCCTACACTCATAATTTCGTGTTTATTTAAGGACAAAGTTAGTTGTTTGCGGCGTTTTAATGCCCAACCAGAAACTTTATTTGGATGATTCTTTTGTTCTGCATGTGTTAATTTATTGAATTGCTTAGTAATAAAGTCGTTTACGTCAAATATTTCATCTGATTTTATAGTAAAATGCATTGGACAAGTTTTTGATTCACCATTCACTAAAGTTCGTTCGTATTCACATTCTAAGGGTAGATATCCTTTGATATTTTTCACCATTTCTTGAAATTCTTCGACTAAACTTTTAATTTTTAGTCGCATAATTGATAGATATTTGTAAATTGACATAAAATTTTTGTATAAATTTGTTCAAATGTATTGCTTAAAAAGTCCATGTAAAAAGGATAAAACTTCAACATCAAAATATTTTCAGCAGGTTTTTCGTTAAGCTTTTTATCTATTCGCTCCATGATTTCAGACTTAGTTTTATTGTTCAATAGATAACCTTAGGGCGATTGAATGATTTTTTTCGTTTTGTCTTTCTTTTCAACTTTGAAATTTTTCTTTAAATCTCTTAATTTTTCTATACTATACATATTTTTATTTAAAAATAATGCTTTTTATTATACATTTTTTAAATAAATTTTACATGACATTTTAGCGAAGCCTGTTACGCAACGCATGGTGAATTACTCATACCTCGTATACGAGTTTAATAAAGTTGTAAATATGTATCACATATTCACTAACGATGGTTACTAGGAGATGTGTTTGGTGATATTGCGTAGATTCCACTTTTAGCAGCTCAATACCCTAAATTTAATATTATATTACCGAATGTAATACTGTTTTGTATAAACTACTATATATCTTTGTCATCGTTTCTTTAATACGATGGGTCCATTATAGATATAAGCCTAACTAATTTTTATACAATTTTTAATTTTATTGGAATTCAAAAATCTTTAACCAAAGTTTTGCGTGAAATATCTTTATATTATACGCGTTGATTTTGATATACAGGAAGGCACTGCGAATATAGTGGCCCTCTGGATATGACCATTTTTTAAAACTAAAACTAACATGGGTGTTTTATACAAACATAAATCATGATCTGTTACAATCGAGATTGGAATACTCAGGTTTGGATCATAATTTATGGTAATCCTGAGTATACGGTATACATAACAATTTGTATTTTCTGACAAACGTATTTGATGTAATTAGCGTGACTATATTCCGCTTAAAACTACTACCCAAACATTTCTTGTTTTCTCAAATAAACAAACAAAATAACATCACTCATCCTTTGGTTCGTGAATTCATTTATCTAATTTTTCAAACATTATAAGTATAAATCGTATCTGACTATCCTAATGTTTTTTATAACCTTTTTCTACCATTTATTGGCCAATAATTTTGGGTTGAATTTTTTTTTATTTTAATAAACTTTACCCTCAAAATTTATCAATGATTTCGTTTTTGATAACAATCTACAGATTTATCGTATTTTTCAAACTTTAGATTTTAAATGATACGTGCTGTACCATTTAAAATATGCTGTTAAGGATAAATTTAATAAAGTCACTGAATGTTAAAAGATACTTCAGTAATGATTTTTGTGACAATATTGTTTGAAAAGTTACTACAATCTTACGCATCTCTGACATTCACGTGCTCTCTAGCCACGACCATGTATAATGATTAAAAAAGCTTGCTTCTAGTCCATTTTTGATATTGAACTGAGTAGGGAACTTCACAGGCAACGATACAATGCTTTAAATCATGAATACCCCTAACAAATCAGCGAGCGAGTTTTTTAGTTAAGCCATTATAAGCATTTTTATCTCAACATAATTCTATTAAATACAGGAATATAATGCTCATGCACACGTGTTTCGTATGGAGAAAAATTTGAAAATTTGGAAGTTCTAAATTAATTCGATAGAATTTTGCCATTCGATCACACCGGCAAATGTAACTAATGTTTACAAATTCCATTTTGATATAAATGGGAGTATGGCAAATATGTTTTTCTTTTTTTCCAATTGTTTGGAAATACCATTTATCACCTTGTTTATTTCAAATACATTACACTTTTTACTTCTACTAACGTTAAAATACAAGTGTACGGAACGAGTACGAGGGCTTTGTATTGATCACGTAATACATTTACATCATTTATCAAAATATTGGAAAAAAGCAAAAGTCACTTCAGTCAAAGATGAAAATTGCACTGTATAATCAAGTGTGAGAACCAAACCTTTGTTGTGGATCAATGATTTTAAGAATGTTGTGGATTTTTAAATATAAATATCACGTATGTTAAATCTAAGGTAAGATTTTGCTAACTCAATTTTTCATATATCTATCCTTTTTTATTATTAACTATTTTGGGTGAGGACCTTCAATTTTTTTAACTCATCAAATAATACTTCCTATTTTACTTCCTCCGTTTCTGAAGAGCACAGTATTGTTGTTTGATGACACTAGTATTATCAGACATTGAGTCGTTGGTACATATTTTGGTAAAAACTTACAGTAAAAGTACACACAGTTTGACTTTGATTTCTTGTAAAAACAGACCATAATTTTTACGGATAGAAGATGAAAACGTACGCTGTTTTAATAATGAAAAAGTACTGTTCTTGCAAATCCAACTGAGGACTCCGGTAAAGCAAAGACTGCACCTGCAACTGGTTTCCTCTTTCCTGCATACATATATCACGCGGTAAGCCTTCTTGGACATTAAACCACACTCAATAAATATCTCCGGTCACCATATCGGCCGCTAATTGGTTGACAAGGATTTAGACCCCATGTTTACTGCCGCTTCCTCGGACATAGCGCCTTAATGCTATCTATATTTTATTACCACAAGCCTCCGAGCGCCGCGTTGGCGAGTCGTCGTGGAGTTTATCTTTTTCTCAGATTCCAGTTCTCTTCACGTGACCATCACAAGAGTAGAGTCAAATGAGGTAGCGTCTCGGTTCGATAACCTGATTATACAGAGTGTTCACGAGTAACCCGACAGACTCTAAGGTGGTTTCCTCTCATAACATTATTAAAAATGTTATATTAACATATGTCCGGAAACACTTTGTTAGCGAACTACGGCTAGCGAAAGATTTTGCCCGATTTTCTGGGAAAGGACGGAAACAAAGCCAAACTGATGTTTTTATTGCGTAAATTTAGGTATTCGATTTATCAAATTGTATGTAAAATAAACAAAAATATATATTCCAGACATTTAAAACCAACTATATCTAAGATATCAGACAAAATATGCTAAGTTTTGTCTCGAAAAACATGCTTTTTTAGATTTTAAATACAATACTTCCATAAATTAGACGGTAATAAACACGCAAACTTTTGATCCAAAACTTGTAGAGAATTTCTGTAAATTTTGTAAATTTCTGTAATTTATTTTATATAAAATAAGCCAATAATAAAGTTGAAAAAGTTGTTTGATTAAATCAATACATACAAAAAATAAGACAGAAATGCAAATCTGTTGACAAAAATAACGTTCTTCGTAAAAACAAAACATTTCATTTTACATAACAACCGATCAATTTAACACCTAACTTCACGCCCATAAAACATCAGTTCGCTTTATTTCCTTCCTTTCCCAGAAAATCGGGTGAAATCTTATAGCAAAGTCTTCGCTTCAGGTGATATTGAAATCTAATATATGTATTTGTTTGGACAGGATTGGATGTATATAAAATGAAATTTTTAGATACAGATATATTATACAATTAGCGGTTTGTGTAGAATATGAATGATTACATAAGGAAAACTTGCCTTATATTGTTGAAATGATTAAGTCATTGGAAATAATTTGGTAGATTAAAATATATTACAATACCTTTAAAAACTGATCCTCTATTCCAACAGACCTGTCACAAAGGACTTGTACAAATAGCTTTAACTATAATTATCCTGTGAGGCGCTATTGTTTAATAATTCGCTTCTTGGGGAAAACTTTAGTTGTTGTTTCTACACTATTTATAACCCAGGTACTTTTCCAGAAAGTCGGGCGAAATCTTCGCTTTAGCTTCTAGTGAAACCTAATATATGTATATGTTTGGACAGGATTGGATGTATATAAAATAAAATTTTAAGATATATTATACAATTAGCAGTTTGTGTACAATATGAACGATTATATAAGGAAAACTTGCCTTATATTGTTGAAATGATTAAGTCATTGGAAATAATTTGGTAGATTAAAATATATTACAATACCTTTAAAAACTGATCCTCTATTCCAACATACCTGTCACAAAAGGACTTGTACTCATATATTTAATTATAATTATCCTGTGAGGCGCTATTGTTTAATAATTCGCTTCTTGGAGAAAACTTTAATTGTTGTTTCTACATTGTTTATAACCAGAAATATACTTTCATAATCATATTTTTATCAGCGTTAAATCGGTTTAAAATTTCATTTTAGAAATATGTTAGATCCATTTGTCCAGTTGAATGCCTAATAACCTTAATGTAAAATATACTTAAGAAACAGGCTCATCCCCAAACACAAACCTTCTTTTTGTTTATTAAAGCAAGTCCCTATATGCTTTCTTACCTCATACTTGTTTTTTTACTGATACAAATATGACTCGATTTTTTTATATTCATATAAACGCCTTTTTACTATGGGACAAGATAGACACCTCTACCATTTTTAGATTTTTACTATTTGTCTTCTTTTAACAAGACCTTCCTAAAGAGGTATCGCGTTATGGGGCGTGCCATATGAAATTTAGGGGTTACCCTTCCATATCCCCCATTTTGGAAAAAGGGAAAAAGTCCCAAAGGTCATTAAAAAGCACATTTTTTAGTTGGTGTAGTGTGCTGAATTTGGTATTTGTAGAGAATGCCGTTCCAGGGATATACAGCCGTTTCCACGCTTTTCCCAACCCTGTATACTGTGTACACACAAACTATTCGTTGTACTTTTGAAAAGACGTAAATATGATACTTAGTTATTGAAATTAAAGATGAGATCAAAAACTTCTGATGACCTGTAAAAGCTGCGAGATAATAACGTACAGTTTTTATCGAGCTGCTTAATGGATTGTATTAATTCTTATTACTATATAGCAACTTCGCTATTTATGGTTTTGTAATGATTGTGACATTCAGACTAGTGTAAAATAAAGTTTTTAGACATTGATTTCATGAATAATGGAAATTTTACTCGAATATATTGTACGTGATGCAATTTCTGAAATTTGCATACAAAAATGCAAAACCATAGTTACTATTCTAATACTATCGTTGGCTTTGTGAAAAATTCCGAGTCTCAATGATGGGATGGATTTATTCGGATACATAGCTTCCGGCTGCTCGGAGTGTATCTTTTTATTGCAGTAATACAGGATGTGATGCACCGATAGATAGTTCTACCTCATTTAATCAATACATGAACATCCATGTATCTCTATATCTCTACATACAAGTAGCCAATTTCACTTCTGGCACTAATTTGGTTGAAAAACAAAACATCCTCTGGTATTGACGGTATACCAAGTCAAGTAGTAAAATCTTTCATTCAAACCATAAGCCAACCTTTGTCTAACATAGTTTCAGCTTCTTCGGACAGGGCCGGTTCCCTCGGGCACTTAAGAGCACAGTTGCGATTCCAATACACAAGGGGGGGGGCATTGTAATACTCTGGATTCTTATCGTCCCATTTCTCAAATTTCTACCTTTAGTAAGGTCTTCGAGCTAATTTTTCTTGACCGATTAAATTTTTTCTTGAGTTCGAATGAACTTCTACATAAGAAACAATTTGGATTCACGACGAGTAAAAGTACCGGAGAGGCAATAAGTTTTTTCGTGTCGGATATTTTGACCGAGCTGGATCAAAATCGGTGGACTGTGAGGTTGATGGATTTGACAAAAGCGTTCGACTGTGTCGGTCACCCACAGCTTCTGGAGTGTCTAAGGTGTCTCTCTACAGTGGCTGAGCTCTTACCTAACTCAGAGAGAGCAGTGTGTGCAGGTTGAGGGTAGTCGATCATCGTGGGCTCCAGTCAATTTTGGTGTCCCTGAGGCTTCGATCTTGGGACCAGTACTCTACAACCTATATATAAACAACTTACCCCAGGCGATCCCACATAACCAGCTTGTTATGTACGCTGACGACATAGCCCTCGGGTTTTTCTAGCGGGACAGTCGAGGGCTTAGAAATTAATAGTCATACAGTTTTGACACAGCTGTACCAATTTTTAAATAATTTAAATTTGCATTTGAACTTCAAAAAGACAGTTTTTTTGAATTTTTCAAAACGTATGAAAGATAATTCACCTTTTATTCTAATTAATAATTCAGTAGTACAACAAAGAAGGTGTGTCAAATATTTGGGGGTACAAATAGATGATGACCTCCGCTGGCGTACTCATATCAACTGTGTATGCCAGTCGCTGTCTTCGACTGTATTCCTAATGTCCCAACTTGCCAAATACCGTAACAAGTTTCTTCTTAAACTTGTATACTGCTCTCTCGTTGAGTCTTGCTTGAGATATGGCCTGCTGGTCTGGGGCTCAGCTACACTAGCACAAGTTAATAGAGTGTTTGTGTTGCAAAAGCATGCTGTTCGTGTACTCGCTGGACTGAAAAAAAACGAGAATCATGCAAAATTGCTTTTAAAGAATTGAACCTCTTAACGCTACCGTCACTGTATATATTTGAAACAATAATGTTTTGCAAAATTTAACAGTGTAGCAGTTACTGATCGATCCGCAGTACACGAGCACAACACCCGGGCTCGAGTAAACCTCCGCCAAACTCCACACCAGACCGTTTTGGGCAGCGAGTTTACCGCACAATGTCGGTGCCAGGTGCTTTTGGAGACTTCCTGAACCGCTGAAGTGCATCCAAAATAAGGAAGAATTTAAAAGAAAACTAAAGGAGCATTTAGTGGCGGGTTGTTTTTACACGGTGGGAGAGTTTCTAGTATAATAATGTTTTTGTTTTTCTTGCATTATTAGTTGGAATTGTAAACTTCTTTTTAATCGGGCATAAACTAACAATTTTAAAGTTGTGACTCGTTTTACATTTTTAGTTTTTTTTTTTTTTACAATAATTGTAATTATGTAGACTAATAAAAAAAATTTAGTATAATATTTACTGTTGTATAACCATTTTATTTTTTATTGTTTTACTTTATAAGCTATGTATATACAGCATGTACTTGACTCTGTTATACAACAAAAGTTGTTCTTACATGTCGTTAAAGGAATTTGAATTTGAATTTCAAACAAAAGACCTTAAAATATAGATTATTATGTAGCGATTAACGTAACTTTTCTCTAGGAGTGAACTATACCTGAACTTATACCGATAACAGAGGAGCGGGGCCCTTTTTTACTGCTTGTACACATAAATATTTTCTAGTATTTAAAATCAATTCGGGTATTGTTTTCATTAAATATAGATTATTGAGGTTAAGTAATTACTGTACATTCGTCACTCGATATTCACGAATACAACAAGTTAACGATCCGTACGATGGTCTGGATCCGCTTTGTATCGTACAGTGAACTCGTCCTAAATATTGAAAATAAAAATATGGTAGCGTAAATTGCAAATAAGGAAATTTTAGTTCCTATTATGAAATCATTGTAATATAACTCAATGTTACTTCAAAATACACATTTATTAAAAACAGTTTGTGGGGGCTCCGTATTACATTGAGCAAGCGAAAATAGTCACTCCTTAATTTTAGTGAATAATAAAGTAGATTAAATTGCACCACTAGCAACTTGGAATATCCTAACCGTGGTACAATGTGTAATCCACTTTTCAAATTAAAAGTACCATTCGTTTTTAATACATAAAATCAATTTAATTGGTGAAATAAAAAAATATAGCAATTGGTCGCATGATGTTACCAAAACAAATTGTTTGTGAAAAGAATGAATATGATAATAATTAAACAAAATTAGTAACTGGTAGGCCAGGACAACCTTTTTGAGAAAACCTTGTCTCATGGAATAGTCATCAACGATTGTAATCCTTCTTCCCTATTACCAAGTATCAATGAAAGATGAGAATAGTGGCTGTTCTGAATGACTTGTCAGTGCACCTGGACTGTAACGAATTCTATTATGGTTAAACAATAATGCGTCCATGCATGACTGATATACTCGCAGACCGAGTGACCGCAGTCTGTTGCGAGCACACAGCTCCTCGTGCGTGACAACTCACCACTATGCAAGTGTTTACTTCCCTATTATTACACCGCTAAGCGCGATATCGGCATCTCATCGCCATTAACACGGCAGTGTCCGTGTACTCGTCGCTGTATCTTCCTAATCTCTCATGTTCACTATCTATCTAGAGCAATTTATTTGAAATATCAGTTTTAGTATGTATACTTGTCAGTTGGATAGTTTAAATTGTATTTGTAATCAATATACACTATTGGTATCTTTTAAATATCACTTTTATCTTGTGATTACATATGAAAATTATTAAACTAATTTTTACAAACAAATTCCAACAATACTGTTCAATGAATTATTTGTAATTTCCAGTGCATTTAGATTTACTTAGTTTAATATTTCCTTAATACCATTAAATCATTAATAATAACCTTAAAAATGCATTTTGGTACTAATTGGTGATGTAAATCAATTGAATATGCATTTGGCATTACGCAAAAAGGCATTGTGTACAAGTTTACCCCTATTCGTAATTGTAAACCAACAGAAATTTAGAAGCACCATAAAAACAAACATTTAATCAATGGTTATAATTTATAATTATAACGTTTAATTAAGTAACATATAAGTTTCGATAACATTTAAGAGTTGATAATTCGAGTATATTTTGCAACGGTAATTTCAAAACAATTTTTAATTTTTAATTGGTTAAGTATATGTTAACATATTTAGCAATGTAATTCTAACATCATTCAAGGGGAAAATCTAGAACAAATGACCCATCTATTTATGCAATAACTCTTGATCAAAAGGTTTTAGATACTTGAAACTTGATACAATAGGTTCCTCTTGGTGCAAGTAAGAAGTCATTAATTTTGTATTCAAACAGATGAAGGGTAGTCTCTGTGGGATAGATATTGATAGGACATTCGTAGGAATTTGATATTGGGAACCCCTTGATAAATTCCACTTGCTTGGTCCATGGAATAATCCTATGAGTTTTGAAGCCAAAAGGTCAAACGACAGTGCTTCTACCTGTCTGTGTATCCGTCTACCCAACTATGTGATTGCTCTTGATAGAAAGGTCATAAAGACTTGAACCTTGGGACATAGGGACAGTGCTTCTACCTGTCTGTGTATCCGTCTACCCAACTATGTGATTGCTCTTGATAGAAAGGTCATAAAGACTTGAACCTTGGGACATAGGGACAGTGCTTCTACCTGTCTGTGTATCCGTCTACCCAACTATGTGATTGCTCTTGATAGAAAGGTCATAAAGGCTTGAACCTTGGGACATAGGGACGGTGCTTATACCTCTCTGTGTATCCGTCTACCCAACTATGTGATTGCTCTTGATAGAAAGGTCATAAAGACTTGAACCTTGGGACATAGGGACAGTGCTTCTACCTGTCTGTGTATCCGTCTACCCAACTATGTGATTGCTCTTGATAGAAAGGTCATAAAGACTTGAACCTTGGGACATAGGGACAGTGCTTCTACCTGTCTGTGTATCCGTCTACCCAACTATGTGATTGCTCTTGATAGAAAGGTCATAAAGACTTGAACCTTGGGACATAGGGACAGTGCTTCTACCTGTCTGTGTATCCGTCTACCCAACTATGTGATTGCTCTTGATAGAAAGGTCATAAAGACTTGAACCTTGGGACATAGGGACAGTGCTTCTACCTGTCTGTGTATCCGTCTAACCCAACTATGTGATTGCTCTTGATAGAAAGGTTCATAAAGACTTGAACCTTGGGACATAGGGACAGTGCTTCTACCTGTCTGTGTATCCGTCTAACCAACTATGTGATTGCTCTTGATAGAAAGGTCATAAAGACCCTTGGGACATAGGGACAGTGCTTCTACCTGTCTGTGTATCCGTCTAACCAACTATGTGATTGCTCTTGATAGAAAGGTCATAAAGACCTTGGGACATAGGGACAGTGCTTCTACCTGTCTGTGTATCCGTCTACCCAACTATGTGATTGCTCTTGATAGAAAGGTCATAAAGACTTGAACTTGGGACATAGGGACAGTGCTTCTACCTGTCTGTGTATCCGTCTAACCAACTATGTGATTGCTCTTGATAGAAAGGTCATAAAGACTTGAACCTTGGGACATAGGGACAGTGCTTCTACCTGTCTGTGTATCCGTCTACCCAACTATGTGATTGCTCTTGATAGAAAGGTCATAAAGACTTGAACCTTGGGACATAGGGACAGTGCTTCTACCTGTCTGTGTATCCGTCTACCCAACTATGTGATTGCTCTTGATAGAAAGGTCATAAAGACTTGAACCTTGGGACATAGGGACAGTGCTTCTACCTGTCTGTGTATCCGTCTACCCAACTATGTGATTGCTCTTGATAGAAAGGTCATAAAGACTTGAACCTTGGGACATAGGGACAGTGCTTCTACCTGTCTGTGTATCCGTCTACCCAACTATGTGATTGCTCTTGATAGAAAGGTCATAAAGACTTGAACCTTGGGACATAGGGACAGTGCTTCTACCTGTCTGTGTATCCGTCTACCCAACTATGTGATTGCTCTTGATAGAAAGGTCATAAAGACTTGAACCTTGGGACATAGGGACAGTGCTTCTACCTGTCTGTGTATCCGTCTACCCAACTATGTGATTGCTCTTGATAGAAAGGTCATAAAGACTTGAACCTTGGGACATAGGGACAGTGCTTCTACCTGTCTGTGTATCCGTCTACCCAACTATGTGATTGCTCTTGATAGAAAGGTCATAAAGACTTGAACCTTGGGACATAGGGACAGTGCTTCTACCTGTCTGTGTATCCGTCTACCCAACTATGTGATTGCTCTTGATAGAAAGGTCATAAAGACTTGAACCTTGGGACATAGGGACAGTGCTTCTACCTGTCTGTGTATCCGTCTACCCAACTATGTGATTGCTCTTGATAGAAAGGTCATAAAGACTTGAACCTTGGGACATAGGGACAGTGCTTCTACCTGTCTGTGTATCCGTCTACCCAACTATGTGATTGCTCTTGATAGAAAGGTCATAAAGACTTGAACCTTGGGACATAGGGACAGTGCTTCTACCTGTCTGTGTATCCGTCTACCCAACTATGTGATTGCTCTTGATAGAAAGGTCATAAAGACTTGAACCTTGGGACATAGGGTCGTCTTGGTTCTTGGAAAATCCTTTTATTTAGGAGCCACAAGGCCAAATGGGAGCCCGTCCGTCTTTCTGTCCATATAAATGATAAGATGTTCGTTTTGGTTATAAGTTATGTCGTTTTTGTTTTTTTAAGTTTTTGTTAACAACTGTTTACGAACTTAGATTTACAAATTGTATTCAATTAAATTGAACAATTAGTTTTTTTAATTATAAAAGCTAATTTAAATTTAAATTTTCCTATGTACTAGTTGTTAGTTTGAGACCCAAATGCGCACTTTTCATATTAGTCTTTTCATCTTTAGATTAAATCTCGTATATCAATCTTTATTCTCAGTGGAAAATTCCTTAAACTGTTAAAAAATTACAGGAGTACCAACGGAAATAGCCACTTTTTAGTAGCAACATTTAATAATACATTTTTACGTACATTGATATTTTACCTAAATGGTATGTTATGGCATATGGTGGTGGTGGTATATATGGTATGACATATATATGGTATATGACGGTAAGTTGAATATGTATATGGTATGGTATATGTTCTTTATTTATGGTGGTTGATATACGGTATTTATTTATTTATTTTTTATGTTTGATGGCGAGTGACAGACATATCCACTTTGACACAAAGTCAATCGGAGGATTTAGATTTTATCTTTTAATAGAAAGCCCCAGTACTTTTATCTCGCTATTTATAATGGATTACAAATTTATCTTTTTTTAACTGAGAAGAAAGCCACTTTCTATTCAGAAACACTTTGAACGAACAAAAACACATTTACCACAAAAACTTCATAAAATTAAGATGCTAGATGCAGTTAATGTTATTCAACTGTACCACTGTCCTATTTAAAAGGGGGTTCGCCGTATTAATCTAAGGAATCTGAACATTTACATATCTCATATCTTTTTTATTAAAGGAAATAAATAAACATTTCCAAGAATAAGAAAAATTGTAAAACTTTTTATAGAAAATAATAATTAGGTACCATAAGATAAGTTCCATAAAGAAACTTGAGTTGGACAATGGCGGCTGTTTTACGAGTTTGAATACTTATTTTTAAATGCTTCTATAAGCAATAAAATGTTCCTTTTTAAATTTTACTGCCGTATTTATAGTTTCCAAGATCACAATGGTGACCATTAATAAGATACACAATTCAAATATGGCATAAACACTAATATATACCATTTTCTCAAGCCATCAGTATGATATATTTACTTTAAATCCGACCTTATAAAACTCTTCAGTTACAATATATTAACTAATCACTCCGGTTACAATAAGCTAAAACACACACAGGTTCTATATTCACGACCAGCTGCATATTCTTCTCCAAGTGAGATAGCAGTCTTGAAACATCTATAAATACTCACCTTTGTCACATCCACGACGCGAGGTGCTCTGGGCTTGAAAATGTTATTGATGACCAAGGTGAAAGTAACAAAGAATCACTTCTTACTCCATTGAAATAAAAGGAGAACAAATACTAGTACTTTGTTAATTACTTATAAAATTTGCTTCGAGACATCCCATCTAGATGTATAGTATTAAAGAGGCATGATTTAACAGATATGTTAATATCTTTGTTAGCAGCCTCACTATTAACACGTTGAACGTAACAGACGCCTTACGGCGGCGCTGAATAGTATGGAGGGTAGTTGGTCCCATTCAATATTGAGTAGCAGTGAAGGTGTTGACTGCACACAGTACAGTAGTTTAACACTACTGGAGAATATCTCTTGTACGAGACACATCGTAGCAAGCCTGGATTATAGCAAACAAACTATTGTTTAGTGCATTCAAGCCTGAGACATATTGTTTAATCCTCGCATCAGAATATATCATTTTTTCGGACATTTGCCATCGCAACAGGAAAAATCCTGTTTCCTTCACAATCCTTCCATCGTCAAAAATAACCTTCAAACAAAGAATATATCAGTTTCTTGCGACAACACTAGTATTAAAATTTTAAATTGAAGTATCTTTACATTACAGGAGACGCCACACCACGTGTCGTTTAACAGGCTTTGCAGAGGTTGTATGAAAATGTTCAAGTCTATAACTGCAATAGGCTATATTTGTTACTAAGTCACATGTGAAAATGTCTTGTGAATGTACTCAGTTTGTTCTCAAATGATGTAATTTAAAATTTTTCGTTGCCATCATGATCCTTAAGACCAATGTGAAAGTATTGCAAACTTTCAAGTTCATAGGTCTCACCGTTTTCGAGATATCTTACGAACTAAGAAACATGTATGATTTAACTTGTTTTCCAGCTCTTCCTGCAATAGGATTCACTAAAGATCGCCAGTATTATTGAAGGATATATTTATAAGTAGACAGCTTATGTATGTAGTTTTTTGAGCTAAGGGCAACAATAATCTTCAAAAGGTTTTTATAATGACAACATTTTTCTTCCCTACTTAAATCTCTTCCCAGAATCGTGGCCCGTTAATATTACAGGAAGCTTTTGTAGTGCCTCTGGATGCAAATCCCATTCTGCAAACAAACTCGTGACAATGACTTTCCTTTTACCTCTCGCAAAGACTTATTAATATTACACCCAGAGTTTACAGTTGAGATAATATCGACTTTATACTACATTGTTTGTTTTAAAGCAGTTCATATGATTTTGATCCTGTTTCCATTTAATGAAAAACCAAATATAAGATGAACAAATAGTTGTAATTAACCATTCGTACCAATTAATGTTTAAAAAAGCATTCTTTATAATTATTTAATTATCTTTTTATTAAAAGTTACTTCCTAGAAATTAAAAATATATAAATTTTATAAATTACTTTGCGGTAAAGGCACTTCCTTAAGTTGAAGTTTGAGACATCGAACAATAGTAACGTGGTGTGTACTGTATGTACAGTGCCAGACGTTATGAAGCTATACTTTGCATATATAGTGGGTTGTTGTTCCACTGTACCTTTAGACAGAACAATGTATCACAATATTGGTTGTTTCAAAAAATATGTTTATACTATGTTTTGGGGACGGTCTCTGAAGAAAAATAAATTAATACCTAAGGAAACTCCATATATGAGACGTCACTTTTAGATATCTCTATATACTATTCCTTCTACAAAATATCTTTTAAACAAAACTCATGAGCGATATATCATCCACTTTTCAGTTTACTGTGTTTAAAAATATTTTCTTAATTGACTAGAATTCGACCTTAATATAATAAATAAAACGTATAATTTTATCTATTTTTACATCTAAGATTTCCCATCTACTCCTACCACTCCAAATCCTTGAGAAGATGGAACAAATTCGTATGTTTTTTTTAATCTATCATCATTAAACGACGGCCAGTCTTTTTATGTGACACAATATTCATTATAAAACATTAATATTGATAAATTCTAGAAACATGTAATAAGAAAATACGACCATTTGCTTCACCAACCATATTATGTAGGTAGATTCCCGTTGCAGTTAATAAGATCTGGATGAAGTTTTAAAAATCTGGACTCTGAACCACCTGACTCCGGAAATTTACTGCAGAGAATCTGCTACAGCATATACTGTACTATGCTGTAACTGCATATGACATAGTCTCAGCTAGAATATCTCAACTTATATACAACTACTCGGACCATACATGACTTGCTATACTTAGGAATTATAAGCCCACCAATATAAAAACAATTGTTTTGTTTCCAAACAGGGCAAAAAAGGCCTGTGAACCGTTTTTCAAACTTAAAGTTTTGTTTTCCATTATTATGTCCATACCAAAATACGTTAAAATCAGTTAATTCACAAGTAGTGACTGTAAGAAAATGCTTTTGCCTCTGAATCTTCGCTGGATCCAAAGGGGAGAAAAAAATCCACTATATTTAAAATTACATTTATAAGTCATCAAATTATATTTTGGTTAAGATCCGTGTATAACTGAACATCCACGATTGAAATGGTTTTGACTCTTGAACTCCATCACAATTGGACCTCATAACGTACTAACACTTGCTATTTAATTAGAACATTTATAATACAAGTAAAGATCCGTTGAAAAATTAAGGCAGAAATCGCGATGATACACTGATATATGTTTACTCAAATACAATAAAATAATGTAGATTGATTATTTCTCAAATCAAGTTTTCTTTACAAATTAGTAAATTAACATTAAAACGTGCACACAATTGGCAAAAGTTAATCTCTACGACAAGGAAACTAAATATTCTATTTCAGGTAAATATTTACCCCTGCAATTATTAGTATCCTTAAGAAAAACATAATCGATGTTGCTATCTTTTCCTAATCTAAATAATTTACCATTCTTCATCAAAAGACTAATTATATTATTTAATACCTTTATTTGAAAGTAACCTACCTAATGCAAGTAGATCATAGGTACATATTGTTTAGCATCATATAAAAACTATTTAAAAAGTAAACTTTGTTATTAATATTTTTGTATTCTCGTATGAAATTATTGTGTGATTTTTAAGTAGAGGAAACCTGATTACTTTTAAATGGATTTAGGGCATATGAAATTAGTACTGAATACTAAGCTAGAGACGGGTTCTCTTAACTCAACCCCCTCATTTAGTTTCGGAAATAACCTTATGGCATCAAAGCATATGTTGTAACAACGCCTTGTTTTCTCAGAAAGTAGAAAATATAAGTGCGTTCAGACCTTTTATAAATAGTTATAAACTAGATATGCATGAATTAAAGGTTACCAGGTGTATGCGGTATCCAATGAATATGCAGGAAGCGGTGTTATTGTTTATGTTGACAACAGTTATGATAGCAGTGACCGTGACCTAATTATGAAAACAGCTGATGCGCTCAAGGTCATTGTCACCGTAGCCGAGTCTATCTAGCGCTTGCATGTATTTGCATAATTACGGTCCAAACTAACTCTATCTGTTATATTAGATTCTGACTGTGATTTGTGTTTAGTAGGTGATGTTAATACGACGATATTATTACATTAAAAAAACTAGTTAATTAAGTTTCCTCTTTAGAAAAGTTTAAATTTAGCTCTAAGTAATGCAAATAAAATGGTTAATTGGCTGATTGAATGTGTAATAACGTATTTAACAGTGAGAATTTCACAGTTAGAATATAGAAATTGGATTCCAGAAATGTAGAACAATGTTATTTTTACTGTTACTATTTCTTAGTCAGAGATGATGCTGGATATGATGACGCTAGAAATTTAAATAAAGGTAATTGCATATCCCTAACACAAGTAAAAGAAAGTTTACATAAACACACTCGTGCAAACTAAACAGACTCTAACTTCAAAGTGAGAGGTTAGGGAATGCATATTGAACAAAATGGACGATCTTGGTGATTTTGGTTTAGATATATTAGTCAGCGAGGAGCAGGAGTGTTTGAAGCGACATGTTTGTGGTCAAGGGAGCCAAATATAAATCCGTGTGAACCAAATGAATATTTCTGCACTACTCAACATTTCATTATTTACTGAGCTCTTGTGTCAGTTGCTGTGTCCCGGCTTCCGTCTGTATTTGTGTGACACTTCTATGCGGCGCTAGTATATTCGGTTTTAAAAATAAAATAAACAAATAATCCTAGTGAGTGTTATTTTATGAGACGTGTCTTTGTACAACTTATACTTTAACTTTTGCCCAACTGAATGTAAAAATTAATTTTCTGACACATTTAATGAACATAAAAACAAACCAATTCATCCATTGCCAGTATTAATTTTAAAATCACTATTATTACAGTATGCGTTACTATTAAAGCATTTAAAAAATGACTCTTTTTCGAGAAAACGTTGAAGATTTCAGGAAAACTTAAAAGCTGCGGTTGCAAAACAAGGCTTCAGGTACTAATTCAAAATAAACCATTATATAGTACGATATAATGTTTTTTTGATACGTTATGTAACATTCTTTGTTTGAAGTTTGTTTTTGGCGATGGAAAGATTTTGAAGGAATTACTTCTTTAGGTAAATCAGAGAAGTACCCATGAAGAAGAGATCAGATCAGACTGAAGATCTAAAAACGTAGTGTTACTGATTTTTTGTATCACTGAACGATGGCAAATGTCAAAAATTGGAAAAATTATGTAACATATTAGGTTTATGGAATCGTATGTATTTTACAAAGTTGATTGATAAAATTTCAAATACCCATTACGAATATGAAATTTTCGGCTCCTAGGCCGTTAATAGACCGCAAATGGCTGTGGTCTTAATACCACATGTTCTTACATGAAATGAACTTTTCTTATAAAAAAATTTACCTATCGCTTTCATCATTTTTCTTTTGCATTTTGATCTGCTCTAGAAGCTCTGATCCAAAGAACTAAGCCTTGTCATGTTGCACTTGCCAAAATCAAAGTACGTAGATGGAAACCAATCATCGGTATGATACAGAAGTATTCATTTGCTCCTCATTTATTGTCATGTAGTTTCGTTTGCCTTTACCCCTCTGCGATTCTTTATCTCCTTTGTTGCAGGAGATTACATATCAGAGACTACTCAACTGTTCAGTAACTGAAAATAGCCGCTTTATCAATCCAGGTTTCAGCGTATTCTTTTGTTATGAGAGGCCATCATGTCAGCTACCGATATCGAAATAGGTATTTTCATCCTGTACCCACTGTACAGGAAACTGTACAAATGAAAGTAATCATTGATGGAACTACGTAGAATTTTACAAAAAACGAATCTCTACTACCAAATACAAATCTTTACAGATGACTCATTACGTCTGCGCCGATTACAAAAACTCAAAAAAGAGTTGTTTATTAAACATATTTATAATAAATATATCCCTCAAACCGTAGTCGAGAAAGGTAAATGTAAAGGTAAATACGTGTGCTTCTCTTGGGTAAATATCAGATAGGATAATTTTTACAACTCTGATAGTACAATGGATACTTTACAGTTAGCGTGTTAAGATCCCCCAACACTTTAAATATTCAAAAACTTCATAGCAAACTTAGGGCAACTAGAAATGTTAATTTGAAGCACCAAACTTGACCTCTTATTTTTAAGGTATTAAAAAGTATTTAACTAAAATGAGCAATAACTGTTTAAAAGTGAATCTAACATTTTAATTCAATGTGTCATTTTTTAATTACATAACAAGTACACCAACATTTTGCAAATACAAACCAGATTCTATTAATCATTAGGTCCAATAGTAGGAGCATTACCTAATGATTTCCATGAGTTTAATTATTTTTTAAAAGTTCAAAAGTTTTATAAAACATTGCATCTCATTTGTTTATCGGATGTACATCGTTAAAATGGTTTTTTTACTAAAAAAAGCATTTAACATGTTATAATTTGATTTAAATTACAGTAATTTTATTTAAGAAATCAACAACTGATCTCATTTGCTTATCGGATGTACATCGTTTAAAATGGTTTCCATAAAAAAAGAATTTAACATGTTATAATTTGATTTAAATTACAGTAATTTTATTTAAGAAATCAACAACTGATCTCATTTGCTTAATCGGATGTACATCGTTAAAATGGTTTTTACTAAAAAAAGCATTTAACATGTTATAATTTGATTTAAATTACAGTAATTTTATTTAAGAAATCAACAACTGATCTCATTTGCTTATCGGATGTACATCGTTAAAATGGTTTCCATAAAAAAAAGAATTTAACATGTTTTAATTTGATTTAAATTATAGTAATTTTATTTAAGAAATCAACAACTGTGTTTAGATTTATAAACCAATTAATAAAGTTGACACTATACAAAATTGTAGACTTAAAGGAAACTATTACATTACATATAAAGTCATCACACTGCAATTTGTATATTTGTATCTTGGTGAAGCTAACCAAGCATTTGCTATAATAGAGTCATCGCCTGCTCCATCTAAACTGATTCAGCTATTTCTTTAAAATTGCTTTAATTAAAGCTAAAACGTTCCCATAAAACAAAAATTTGGGATGATTACCGTCCTATTAAAATTGTAGTAAATATTCTTAAAATACAGAAAACACGACAATTTAATAATTATTGTTAATTAACTCACATATTAATTTTAATATGTGAGTTAATTAACAAGAGTTAAACTTATATGATAACGAAGATACTTACATTCCTGTGGAGCCAGGAGTTACTGCTTTAATAAGGAAGTTTATGGGCTTAGCTAGGCTTTTAGTAAGCACTAATTTTAAATCATGCTATTGCATATTTCAAAACACTTTCACGTTATATAGCTGTGGCACACGTACTGTCCAATTTTATTAATACAATTATTCTATGAAAAAAATACAACTATTTTAATGGTTTTAAACACTTTCTAATTAATAGAAGACAATGTAGGGGAAATAAATAAGTAATTAACACAACAGAAAATTTTATTACATTGCAAAAGCCTTCAAGTTGGCAAAACATTTGAACAGTGAACAATGTAGCCAAATGAATAAACCACATGTTGCTGTAAATACAAAAACGTTGAATAGAAAACAAAACTCATGATTACACTAAATGTCTGTACAAAAATATACATTCCTGTTTAGTTTATATAATTATATCGATATTTACATTACAGTACAAATCAGACAAAACTTTCGAAAGCTTCTCATTTGCTAAAACACCTTAATACTGTGATTTAACAACTACAGTCCAATTTTCTCAACAAGAAAAGAGGAATTATAATCACAGTTAAGTTAAGTTCAATATCAATATAGACACAGAATGTGGATATGGAGATTACTCTCGGTTAAACTACCGAGGCCAATAAGTCCCAAAAAGAGTTAAAAGTACGGATTTAGAAAAGATAAAACGTGTTTTAACACGTGATAACATTAAGTTTAAAAGCACAATACTTTACGTGCTAACGGCGACCGACGGGATCTAAAAAAACATCATATTCAAGTTATCACAACAACAAAATAAATATTATACTTGTAACTGTTATTCCTCCTGTTGTAACAGATTACCGGCACTGAACATACTTTGATTCCGTTTTCTGCTCGTGATCAATTACATATAAATATTTTCAGTAGGTTTAAAAGTGGTATTTTTTTTCTTAGAATACTTTTAAATTAGTTTTTAGAATAAAATAGAATAATTATTTTTTAAACCAAGTTTATCAGGTTTAATATCAGCTTGAATCAGTCTTAATAAAATATTATTAGCTTCCCTTTGAAAAAACTGGTAAGTATACTAAAATCCCTCTTTATGTTGCTATTTAATATGATTTAAAATCAATCATATTGATGACGGTTTTAAATTAGTCATAACATTTAAACAAAAATATTATCACAGAATAGATATATTTTAGCACCACTTATACTATTTTAAAAGTGCGGGTACTTGAAAACTTAAAATAAATGTAGTATATATTGAGAATGTAGATTTATAACAAATTTGTATTAAAAGCATTCTTAACAATTACACAATTTTAATTGCTGTAAATTAAGGTTTTCAAATACAATATTAACACATACATACATATGTGTGAGTGTGAGTGTTAAGAAATGGATCTTCGATCAAATTTTCCAAATAAATTATGGTTGCAACCTAAATTTTATAACTATAATGGTATGAATTGTAATTTACTATAAATTTTCTGTGGCTAATACTCGTATGAGAGAATCTGTATGGATTTTGCGAATGAATTAAACATTCTGAGAACCAAAAGACAGAGTTTAATGGATGTCCTCTTTGACTTGAGTTTTTCTGTAGGGTATAATTACTAGCAGCTAACAGAGAGCTGCAAAGAGGAGAACCCTGTTGTCCTTTCAACTAGTTCCTCTCTACTACCCACTCTTAGTTTCGTAACTTCCTCCAAGCAGAACCACCAGGTTTTGTTTTATATAAAAGATTTTCAACATTTAAAATGCGTTTTGAGTTGACTTGAGTAAAAATAGCGATATAATGACGATGTAGGCTTCAATTCCCAGTGTTGTAATTTTATGATTTCACATGATAAAAGATTTAGTTTTACAAAAATGTGTTATTGCTTTTTAAAAAATTGCTAATAACGTTTATAAAATGGACACAACAACGACAAGAAGTACTGTACAAAGCATCAAATTCCCCTGTTAAGTCATCACTTATAATAAGGATTTTATTTATATACTTAATAAGACGCTAGGCGTCTAGTCATGTGTGTATATTGACAAAATATGTGCGGAAGGATGGGATCTTTTAGTATGGTTTATTTATTTCCCAACGTACCTTTCTTTGGTTTTTCAAAAGGGCTTTCATATTGCAAACTATCCTTCTCTCCTTATTCTACACTCCCTAGGGCCATACATACATCACTGAAAGTGTTTTTAAGTTGATGACTAGTCTTTTATGTTTTAACTCGCGTTATAACTAACACTCAGTGTAGACAGTTGTCATATTTCTTGGCACCCAAATGATGTGACTACACGACGGTCACCATGGCTTTCGCAGCGTGGCCGGCTGTTGGAGGTAGTCTGATGGTCACCTGGTGTCTCAAGGACGTGGTATTCGCTGACCTCCTGGAACTGTGCTGAGTCAGGGTCTCTGTCAGCGTGGAGTTGGTGTCATTCCCATTGCCGTATCTGAGGCAGTGGGCCGGGTGCGTGTTGAATCCTGGGAAGCAGATGCGCAGCCAGCTAAAAGGTGGTAGTTTTCTGAAAAATATCAATTTATGTTTTATAATATTAACTGTAAATGTTTAATGTAAGGAATATGAACTGTGGAGTATAGGAGGATTTTTATATGAAAAATAAAACTATAGATCTCGAGAAAGTTGTTATTGAATCACTGCACGAGCATGAACTAAAAACCATAGCATTTAAAATCTGTATGATAAGCACATTAAAAAAGTTGGATGGTGCAGATAATATACAGTACAAGCCAGAGGAAGGGTATAAATTCAGAGTACAAATAAGAAATAGATGTCACATTGCATTTACCGTATTATGATGTGAGTACCTTTTACGATATTGTGAATTCTTCAAAACCGTCCATGGGGCATTACAAGAAGTAATGCATTGCTTGTATAGTAGATGGTAGTAATAAGGCTCAATAGAACACATCTATACCAAGGACCGGTATTTATATAACAGTATTGAATTAAACTATGCTTCACCATGGTTATTTCAGTGCGTAAACATGAAATAAACATAACTTGATATATATGATGAATTAAAACTACTCACCTCTAGCACAAGATGGGGGTTGAGAGTAACTTAAAAATGTTTAATGTGATGATCTTAAACAAAATATGGATGATTTTGGGAATGAGAAAAATGTTTAAAATAGTAATACCATGAAGAAATAGACTAATTTGTTCATCACCATATTTAAATTGTTTGCTTTATTGCTTGCTTAAACTTGTGTTTTGGTATTTCACAATTTTTAACTCCCGAAACGTCATTTTTCTTTCATTGTAGCATGTATCAATGATATTCCTACTATCCTAACAATCCAACATGTCCTCAAATGTATATAAGAATGTATCTTAATATAGAGATCGATTGTAAGTTATTCTAGTTTAATGAAGATTTACACTTAAAATGAATTAATATAGCTGATAAACATTATTTCCAAAGGTAATTATTTAAAACTTTATATACTTTGAAAGCAACCTTTAATCGCGTAATCTAGAGCAATATCAGTGTCAGCCAATGAGGTAAAGAGTTTAAATGTGTGATTTACGGGTTATTCACAGTCTCTTTACTCGTTAGTTAGGTTGTGTTGTAACTCACCTCCCAGACTGCAATGGCCTGACTAACGTTAGATATGAAATATAATATGGTTAGTTATACAGTACATTATACCTGAGAGCACCACATATGTGGGTTGAGAACAGACATATAATAGGGTTAGTTATGCTATGTACCTTAGAGGACGACATATGTGGGTGGAGATCAAACAGTATATAATAGGGTTAGTTATGCATTGTACCTGAGAGCACGACATATGTGGGTGGAGAACAGACAGTATATAATAGGGTTAGTTATGCATTGTACCTGAGAGCACGGCATATGTGGGTGGAGAACAGAGAGTATATAATAGGGTTAGTTATGCATTGTACCTGAGAGCGCGGCATATGTGGGTGGAGAACAGACAGTATATAATAGAGTTAGTTATGCATTGTACCTGAGAGCACGGCATATGTGGGTGGAGAACAGACAGTATATAATAGGGTTAGTTATGCATTGTACCTGAGAGCACGGCATATGTGGGTGGAGAACAGACAGTATATAATAGAGTTAGTTATGCATTGTACCTGAGAGCACGGCATATGTGGGTGGAGAACAGAGAGTATATAATAGAGTTAGTTATGCATTGTACCTGAGAGCGCGGCATATGTGGGTGGAGAATAGACAGTATATAATAGGGTTAGTTATGAATTGTACCTGAGAGCACGGCATATGTGGGTGGAGAACAGACAGTATATAATAGAGTTAGTTATGCATTGTACCTGAGAGCACGGCATATGTGGGTGGAGAACAGACAGTATATAATAGAGTTAGTTATGCATTGTACCTGAGAGCACGGCATATGTGGGTGGAGAACAGACAGTATATAATAGGGTTAGTTATGCATTGTACCTGAGAGCACGGCATATGTGGGTGGAGAACAGACAGTATATAATAGGGTTAGTTATGCATTGTACCTGAGAGCACGGCATATGTGGGTGGAGAACAGACAGTATATAATAGAGTTAGTTATGCATTGTACCTGAGAGCACGGCATATGTGGGTGGAGAACAGACAGTATATAATAGGGTTAGTTATGCATTGTACCTGAGAGCACGGCATATGTGGGTGGAGAACAGACAGTATATAATAGAGTTAGTTATGCATTGTACCTGAGAGCACGGCATATGTGGGTGGAGAACAGACAGTATATAATAGGGTTAGTTATGAATTGTTACTGAGAGCACGGCATATGTGGGTGGAGAACAGACAGTATATAATAGAGTTAGTTATGAATTGTTACTGAGAGCACGGCATATGTGGGTGGAGAACAGACAGTATATAATAGAGTTAGTTATGCATTGTTACTGAGAGCACGGCATATGTGGGTGGAGAACAGACAGTATATAATAGGGTTAGTTATGCATTGTACCTGAGAGCACGGCATATGTGGGTGGAGAACAGAGAGTATATAATAGAGTTAGTTATGCATTGTACCTGAGAGCACGGCATATGTGGGTGGAGAACAGACAGTATATAATAGGGTTAGTTATGCATTGTACCTGAGAGCACGGCATATGTGGGTGGAGAATAGACAGTATATAATAGGGTTAGTTATGCATTGTACCTGAGAGCACGGCATATGTGGGTGGAGAACAGACAGTATATAATAGAGTTAGTTATGCATTGTACCTGAGAGCGCGAATAGGTCGGTGGAGAACAGAGAGTAATAGAGTTAGTTATGCATTGTACCTGAGAGCACGGCATATGTGGGTGGAGAACAGACAGTATATAATAGGGTTAGTTATGCATTGTACCTGAGAGCGCGACATAGGTCGGTGGAGAACAGAGAGTATAGCATTGTACCTGAGAGCGCGACATAGGTCGGTGGAGATCAAACAGTATATAATAGAGTTAGTTATGCATTGTACCTGAGAGCGCGACATAGGTCGGTGGAGAACAGAGAGTATAGCATTGTACCTGAGAGCACGGCATATGTGGGTGGAGAATAGACAGTATATAATAGGGTTAGTTATGCATTGTTACCTGAGAGCGCGCATATGTGGAGATCAAACAGTATATAATAGAGTTAGTTATGCATTGTACCTGAGAGCGCGACATAGGTCGGTGGAGAACAGAGAGTATAGCATTTTACCTGAGAGCGCGACATATGTGGTGGAGATCAAACAGTATATAATAGAGTTAGTTATGCATTGTACCTGAGAGCGCGACATAGTGGTGGAGAACAGAGAGTATAGCATTGTACCTGAGAGCACGGCATATATGGGTGGAGATCAAACAGTATATAATAGAGTTAGTTATGCATTGTTACCTGAGAGCACGGCATATGTGGTGGAGAACAGACAGTATATAATAGAGTTAGTTAGCATTGTACCTGAGAGCGCGGCATATAGTGGGTGGAGATCAGACAGTATATAATAGGGTTAGTTACGAATTGTACCTGAGAGCACGGCATATGTGGGTGGAGAACAGAGAGTATATAGCATTGTACCTGAGAGCACGGCATATATGGGTGGAGAATCAAACAGTATATAATAGAGTTAGTTATGCATTGTACCTGAGAGCGCGACATATCGGGTGGAGAACAGAGAGTATAGCATTGTACCTGAGAGCGCGGCATATGTGGGTGGAGAATAGACAGTATATAATAGGGTTAGTTATGCATTGTACCTGAGAGCACGGCATATGTGGGTGGAGAACAGACAGTATATAATAGGGTTAGTTATGAATTGTACCTGAGAGCACGGCATATGTGGGTGGAGAACAGACAGTATATAATAGGGTTAGTTAAGAATTGTACCTGAGAGCACGGCATATGTGGGTGGAGAACAGACAGTATATAATAGGGTTAGTTATGAATTGTACCTGAGAGCACGGCATATGTGGGTGGAGAACAGACAGTATATAATAGGGTTAGTTATGAATTGTACCTGAGAGCACGGCATATGTGGGTGGAGAACAGACAGTATATAATAGGGTTGGCTGCGGAGTTGAGAGGTGCCAGGCTCTGAATGAAAGTAGCCACTGCAAGGTTGCTTTGTGTCGGTTCTATGTACCCGTACACTTGCAGCAGGTCGAACACTATATACGGACTCCAACACACTATGAACACTGTCAAAACAGATATCATGTAGATCAATTATACATATATAATAAGAGTGAATTTGTGAGTTGGTGTTTTGATTACATATCCAACAATTTGATTGTATTACTGTGATTTTGTAAATAGATTATGTCAAGACAGTCATTGAATGTAAATAGATATTTAAAAGGATTAATACATTTTTTTCAATTTAAGATTATTATATTTATAAAAGATAATTTTATTCCTTTTTGCAAACATGATAAAAAGCGGTGCCATAAGCAAGGTGATTAATTAATTTCCATACAATACTTCAGTTAGTAACACAAGTTAATTCATATAAATAGCTTACCAAAAACAATGACAAAGGTCATCTTAACCGTCTTGACCTTGGCTCGAGGAATCAGACCCCTGGAACTGGCTCTGCGGCTGTCGTGGTCGTGGTCCAGATGAGGGGTGCGATACTTCTCGAGGCCCACTGTCATTGAACAGTCATTACAGTGAATATTGAGTAGAAATATACCATTAGCTGTGAAGGATAGACCTATCCAGAAATGAGAATATACTCAATACAAGTATTTTTAGCAATGTTCATTTGTTTTGTAAAATTAAAGTTGTATGAGACTTTACACAATTTTGACCAATTATAACCTCACGAAATTCTCAGTTATAAAGTGTTGTACAAAAATCTTATTTTCAATTTTTTAAAGGAATATTTTAGAATTTACGCTTTTACCAGTTGAGTTGCTAAAGTAACCTTTTTTTGTTAGTTATAAGACAGATAAATGATCTAAGCATAGAGATGTTCCAGGTTTCAGTAACTAAAGCTGTACACGTGTAAGCCGGGTAAATTTTACAATCCAGACTCTTGTAGAGAATGCATCATTTACTTGTTTATCCAGGAAGGAAAGGATCACTTTGTCATCCTGAGAGATAAATTTGACCACGTGTGATAGTAGGGACTAAGGGGAGAATCCTCCCTCCTGACAAGAAACTTTCCTCCTGTTATCCTCCAAGGATTACATTAACTAAATTTTATTCCTCTATTATGAATCAATATACATTTTAACACTACATTCTACTGTAAGCCCAATAGTTAAGACAGTGTGTATTTTAACATAGAAAATCAAATAAATAAAACATCTTTATTATCATTACGTTATAACAATGTATAAATTGTAGAAGAACAATTTTAAACTTATAATATAAAATTAATTTGGTAATAACAAAACCTAACACTGTAAAAAAGGTAAATATTTATATGTAGCCTACTGTAAATGTTTGTGAAAATATTTCCTCACATAGGTGCATGGCGCCTATGCGTGACAAAATGAGTCTCATTGGTTCAAAAATAGGTTCCTTAGGAAAATAAGATGTTTAAAAATGTTATTTACGTAAAGCGTTAAAATATTTTCCAAACAAGGGAAAATATTTATAAATATAGATAAAGTTCACTGTGGTCTAGAAGCAAAAACAGTGGATGAAAAAGAAATAAGGTTATAAGGTTTTAAAAGTGACGCAATAAGCAAACGTACTCATCGATCTTATTCGTAGGTAATCAAAAGAAAAATAACGAAAGAACTGAGGGACGAGATTAAGTAAAACCGAAAGACGAACGGACAGTCTGTGCTATATATATATATATATATATATATATATATATATATATATATATATATATATATATATACACGATACAGAGAGTCCTCCTTAAAGGGAAAATAATAAACACTTGTTTTTAGGGAATTAATAATGATTATTTACTTTGCAACATGTAGGATAAACAAAAATTACTCATTAAAAATTCCTATTGTTCTGAAATTTTAATCCGTATAAATTCTTCATGAATTACAATATATATGCTACACAAGCAAGGTGAAAATAAATTAAATTAAATTAGTGAAAATTATTTCAACGTCTCAAAAATGATAAAAATGGTGCAGATATAAATTTAAAAAAGGACAAGACGGAATAGGATATAGATAGATATTTTATGTAGTTTCACTAAACTCTAGTACTTAGAACGATTGGTATTCTTATCACTTGTACCATATCATCGTTATCGTTATATTCACAAAGCATCGTCCGTTCGTCCCACTTGTTATACAATTCACATCTCACTTCTACCGTACGATTGAAATGTAACAGATCCCGTCACGTGACGTGACGTCGTAGTACCTTTGGCTCGCTTATGAGCGTGATTGACGACTACGATGTGACTGCTCTTGCTCCAGATGGTGGCCACGATGATGGCGTAGCAGGCCGAGATGATGACGGTGGGTATGGCAAACACGAGGATGGCCACGGAGCTCATATAGACTTGCCATTGCCATTGCTCCTCCAGCTCTATCCAGCATTGTGTCCTGCCTGAATTACAGTTTCAGAGAGTATCTTACATTTCGTATTCGTCCAGGGAAGTATTTTGTTATGTGTTCATTAGGTTAAAATGAACAAAACAAGTTTCTATAATGCTATGGACAAGTTCGCAGTGTTTACCATCTGTCTGTGTTTTAATAGAGCAAATCAAAACCCAGATATGGATTAAGTTACAGCATTATAATCTTGAACATTTCTATGTATTATGAAGATGTTTCGTTCGGCTGGAAGATAACGAATTATCCGTTTCAAAATGGTGGCCTTTTAAAACTGCATGGTTACGAGTGTCATGAAAATGAAAAAAAATTCTAAAAAAAATAAAATTTAGTTTGCACAGATGTTGATAACCTACCTTACGTTTTACAAACGCATGGTTAATAATTGAATGAATCCGCTTTTAGTACTCTCGTGAAACCAATTAAAATTACAAATCCCCAACGTTCAAATTAACAACAGCTTCTGTGTTGTAATTTGTTTCATTGAGAACAAGATACGTAATACACTAAAGGTAGTAAAATGAACCGTAGTTTTTTAGGAATTTCTTCGTCTATATTGGACCATATCAAAATTAAATTAAATCATAATCATAAATCATAATTATTTAAATCAAAACATCAGAAGGCCTATTAATCTAATCTAACTCATATTGGTAATCTCCGGATTCCAATTAGCTAATAATAGTGTTGTTTAAGGTAAAACTTAAATATTTTAGAACCTTCAGTGTATTTTTGGAGCTTTCGATCTTAAGAGTGTTTACTTATTAGTAACATCTTTAACAAAGTCACTCGTTCCATGTGGAATTGGTATACTTAAGTACTACCAATTTAATCTAAATAATCTAGAAATACTAATAGAGTGGTTTTTAAATGACGGATCTGATTTCAATCATAACAATAACACTTTTACATTATATTAGTGCTATACAAATTTTAGAACTAGAAACTTAATTAATCAGTGTAACAAAGTTTACTAGAGAGATTTACTAACTGTTAATACCTGTACGTCACTACATTTTATTGGTTCGAGTACTTATGTTAAAACGTTTCAAATGATTATAAAACTCTACTACATTTTCTCACCTTGAATGACCTTCTCTTCATACAGCAGCAGTATAGGAATGGAGAAAAGGAAACTCAGCAGCCAAGCTAAGAGCACCAGGACTTTGGCTCTTCGCCCTGAAAATATAGTCTTGTATTCATAATTTTCGTGTATAAGTGATGTTTAAATGGTGAGTCCAACTGTATTTAACATGGAAGTAATCTGATCAGAAGAATATATATTTAATATAAATTTGATAAAGAGAAGAATAAATTAAACATTTATAAAGCGGCCTTGTAGATTACTCACAACTTCCAGAGAACCTCATAGGGTGTTTGATTGCGTCATACCGGTCGATGCTAAGTGCCACCAGGACGTACGTGGAAGAGTATGTAACTACAGCCTGAAACAATCGATAAGATTACATTACGTCATTGTTTATTTACAGCTTTTGTAAATTGTAATAGTCTGTTAAAATGAACATTTGAAGGAACTTTAACTTGCAGAATTTTTGTATCATGTGATGGAAGTTTTACATCTTAGTGCAAATTTAAACTCTAATTTTTATTTTTGTAAAAAACTATTTTTTTAATACTGACGAAAAAATACTATAAATGTGGTAATTTATACGTAAATAAGGATTTAGTCCATACAACAACATTACTGTCGTCCTTTAATTAATCGATTAGAGATTAATTTCTTTCAATAAAGGTAAATAAAAACTAACCAAATATGTATTTTAATACGTTGACTAAGTTTTTATGTAGGCCTGACAGCCAAAAGTACAATATCTGATACTCATCAGTTTGCTTGTAGAGGCAGTGAGTATCATGACTTATACTAATGGGTTTGACAAAATCGTTAACCTTGGATTATTTTAGAGAGGTTTATTAAAGGCATGCAATATCTCATTTTGAATACTACTAATCGAGAGTTTAGGTTACATGATTTATATTTAGTAAAATGTTTTTCTTCAGTTAGCATCAGAAACACAATAGTATATTGTTGTTTGTTCAGGCTGCCTAAAAGACATGGACGAGTGACATCTTAGTTTGATTCATTTTCACAGACTCATTAATTCAGTTCCTCGACTCTTTTTACAGTTATTTGGGGTGCAATATTTACTGTTATACAGAATGCTTCTTCTAAATCCACAGGTAAATTACTATAAAAATAATATAAATCGCTTATGATTCGTGTCTAAAATACATTTTACCACAACGTTAACTAGTTTCCATGTGGTTTATAATACTTGTAATGTTTTTCAACAGGACTGTATGTCTATAGAACTTAGCTATGTCAAACATTTAACTTTGGAGAGTTATTAAATTGGAGAGTTATAAATATTCCACATTTTATTTAATACATACATAATTTTGGTCTCTTGAGACACTCTACAACTATGGGCTGACAGTCAGGAGCAGCAATGATGGTCAAATATCAGACTGACGCTATTTTAGACAGTAGCGTTTCTGTAACATTAAAACTGAATTGACAATTCTTAACTTGCACGAGCAAATAATGTTTGGAGCGTTTTATTTAAAAAGATTTTTTTTATAAATACTATTATTTAGTTAAGTTATAACCTAAAATAATTATTTCAAGGAGCGATGGTCATTCCACACGACGACATTAAAAGTGTTCACCTGAAGATATCTGATGATTTTGCATCCCAGGTTCCCGGCATGCCATGTGATGGTCATCCTCCAAATGATATCTGTCAGCACATTGATCAGTCCCACAGCCAAGTCTAAAACGAGAGTAATGCAATGTTTCAAAGTATCAACGTATTCATAATTAATTATTCTATTTAATATGCCTTCCTAAAATAGTTTTATCCTACACTAGGGGGAAAAGTACTATAGGGTCATAACTTGTGACTTGAAAATATGACTCTATTTAGATATACGACTTGTTATTCAATGTTACTAATAATAAGGCAATCATATGTTTGTTTTGTGAGATGCTTTGTTTCTATAAATAGGTTTTAGCTGTTTATGGTTTTCATGTGTATAGTTCAATATAGCTTTAGATACTTGAAGAAAAATCAACTTTTTGCTAAATACAACAAAGGCCAGGTGGTATAGGAGTATACAACCTATCAGTCTCTTACTGCCATAGTACTAACCTATGAGACTTAGCAGAAGGGAAATAGTAAATATTATCAGACAAAGAATAAGACATGTCACAGTGAACAAGACTCTTCATCTAATGAAACTTTTATTTCACTCCTCTGAGCTTAAATTGCACTGCAGGAGTGAATGGAGACTGCGGATCATCTACTAATGAAATGTCCACAATTTGACCATGCAAGGAACTCATGTTTCCAACAAATTAGAAGAATACCAGATGACGATACCCCAGAAAAACTCAGAAACATTTTATCCAGTTTTGACGCAACATTATATAAGGAAATAAGTCGATTTCTGACAACCATAAAAGAATCATACAGCCTAATCCAGGAATAATGATCGAAGCCAATCGCAGATGAAATCAGTGCAAACATTTGTTTACGTGAAAATTAACTTCATGGTGTAATTCCAAGTCAGCCGTAAGGCATTTAGATAAAAACAATACATGGTGTCAGGATGTTATAGTATTCAAAGATTTACCCGTGTTAGGCTTGAGGAATGAAAAAGAAACAGTAAGTTACGATTCAAAATATTAAGTGAAACCTCACTATTGTAATTTCTAAGAACCAAATTCATGAACGGGATGGATCAAAAGGTTTAATACTCGTATGTTTGGAAATGCGGCGGGACTATCAAAAAAGCCGGAACAGCAAAAGAACTACATGCTCCTATACTGCCTCGATTCGGAAACTACCGAACACCTTACCTCTATAGGTATGTTTAAATCAAAGCTTATGATGACGTCATTAATAAGTTCAATGAGTATTTCGCCACTAAAATGTTTTATAAAAGTACATTGTGTTTGCAAATAAACCAATGCAAAGGAGTGGACTCTTCTTGTAATGAGCTGCATAGGATGTCAGATCTTTATGATTGGGCTTGTGGAATGTCATAGCCGTGTTTATAATGATTAAATATTATCACTAAAGTTAGTTACATATATCTAGAAGAAGATATAGAAGGTTGCATAAATGGGATATAGAGTACATAGATTGTGATCTATTAAATAAATTTGCAGTCTTCATGTTGCTACGGGATGATTCATCATCAGCACCATGTGTAAACAGATTAGTATAAAATTGAGAATCAGTAGGAAATTCCAAGGTTCATGGTGTCTTGATTAAATTTAATTGGCCTACCAAGAATGGGTGCGTTCGCTGAAAACATTACAAAATAAACAACAATCCCTATTTGGGAATAAAAAGTTACTGTCACAAACATTTTGAAGGCAGCGGCAAAATTTTAAATAGAGGAAACAATGATATGATACAACAAAAATTGGATGCAATTTGAAGATAGGATGAGGTTATGTAAATAAACTTATAAAGAATAGAGGTTTCTTTGGGGGGGGGGGGGGTGGGGGGGGGGGGGGGTGGGGGGGGGGGGGGGTGGGGGGGGGGGGGGGTGGGGGGGGGGGGGGGTGGGGGGGGGGGGGGGTGGGGATCTCAGAACATAATATTTCATAACCTATCATGCACTTATATTTCGTTTTAGTTGGTCAAATTTCAGTTCATTTCTGTTGTTTATCTTTGATTCATTGTTATTGGTCTCTTAAAATAACTCTTGACTGTTATTTTAAGAATATAGCAATTTGCTTTGGTATATTTAAAATTTTATTTTTTAATTTTTTTCTTTAAAACTGAGACAGAGTTGAATTGTAAGTTATGGACATGGACATCATTTTCCATTCTGTAATGTTTATTAGTTTGTATTTAGAGAATGCTTCTACTAGATACTGTCAAGTACAGTAAGTAGAACAATTCTGACAGTAATCAATTTAAAGCACTGCCTTTTCTCTTGCATGACTGGAAATATAAGAGTAATTTTAACTATAAATTTCTATATGTAAAATGAAAACCATTTTAGGAGTTTGTATAATAGGGTGGGCTGAAAAAAAAAATTATTTTTTTTTTCAAGTGCTATACCGCGGAAAACTTGCATATAATATAATAAAATGCAACTGGGAAAAAAATTATTTTTTCAATATCACGGTAGCGCAATGCAATTAAAATAGTTCGTTTTTTGAAAAAAAACTTGGATTTTTATAATTTTTTCTCCGGTGTAAAAACTTTAAATAATCAATCGCTATAGTGAAAAAACTGTATAATTTGACTTAGAAAACAGAAATACACAATGAACCAGTTAAAAAAACAATGTTTACGGTAGCGCAAACAGCTTTAAATAACGGATAATTACGCTAAAAGGCGCAGTTTACAACACTGCCGTCCTGCGACAGTTTACTCACAATGCCTTTTAATAAAAAGTTTTGTTTTAATTTATTTGTTGTTTAAAGTGTGGGGACTGCAAATTAATAATTCAAATTCCTTTTAACATAGTTTATTAGCATCAACTTAATCATAGCATTACACATTTTTCATGAAAATTGTTATTGAAAATTCAAAAAGGAATTTTGATTTGTAGGATATATTTCATCACAAGTCCATAATCATTCTTGTTTAGGAAGTTTGAAGGCTGATTTGCTTTCAAAGCATGGCATAGCTGCTCTTGACTGTAGTGTAGTTCGGATGAGCCCATCTCTTGCTTCAAAACCAACTACTTTTTGTGAAGCGATGGTTACAAGTTTGATGCATCGTTCAACCGCTTGCGTATGACAAGGAAATTTGTCGAATCTCCATTCAGCTGCGGTGTCCCCAGTCAAGATTTTTGCACGAATTTCTTCGTTGCTGATTCTTCTTAGTAATGGTGGTGGTGACAATGTGGTGGCAGTCCAGTCAATCAGTTCACTGTACTCTGTGGCTTGAAAATTTAATTTGGGTGGATGGAAAGCTCTAATTGACTTTCTTTTGGGTGCTGATGTCCTGGCCTTTATGATTCGTCTCAAACCCAATTCTCTTATGTGAGTTCTTTTATCTACTATCATACTCAACATCAAGTTTTCTGGGTGGGCAAAGTAAGCGTTCCTTTCAATAACGGGGTCAATTACTTGAAGCAGATTTTCAGGCAGGAATCTTGAGGATTTTACAGTTTGAAATATGTGTTCTGGTCCATCAGTTAAGTACTTGCTTTTTTTGATATTGAACCAAACAGGCATGTATGACTTCAGAATAAAATGAACTACGATTTTATGTTCGTCTGATGGATATTCAACACTCACATACAATCTTAGAATCCTGTTAGCCATTGTTAGCCATCTTGCGTGAGAGAGTGGGCCAGGTTCACGGTGAGATAAATCTATAGGACAGATTCCTGATTGTACAGCAGAACTTATGTCCAGTAAATACTGTTGGTCCTTGCTCAATATGCTTCGGTCAATATCTGGAATTTCACACTCCACACTAGCAAATTTCACCAAGGGGAGTTTTTTCGCAGTTATTGAGCTCTGTTCCGATAGGTCCTTTAAATGTTGTAGGCCCTGTAGTGTCTCCATCCAAAAACTGGAACAAGTGTCGGAGTGGTAATTCGTTGAAGTGCAAGAGACAAACTGCCCACTGCATTGGCCTTTTCACTTTTTCTTCAATTGTTCGAATTACGCCCCCTTTCCACCCTGTATTTGTAACGGTGCCGTCACATCCAATGACGTCTAAATCATCAAGGGAAAGTCCAGTTTTTTTTAAATAAGAAATTATACTGTCGGCAATGTTTTGAGCAGATCCAGAACAAGGTGTCACATGACCAACATATACAGATCCAGGTTCTTGAATGATAGAATAATGTTCTTCCTTAATCACTCTCCGAAAATGCTTTGAATTTACCTTTTCAATCACAATAGTGTCATCTTTCCTTCCATCAAAATACAATCCTTGAAATGTGTTGAGCTCAGCCTGATTCTGCACCTGCAGTTCTGTGCGGATAACCTTTTTCCCCCTTCGGATTTTATTTTTATCAATAACATTAGAATGTTCAGTTTCAGTTATAATACCAAAATCTTGCAAAAGGCTAGAAGCAATAGCAGCTGTTGCTCTATCAGAAACTCCAAATCGATCACTTGTTAGCGCAGTATTAGTCAATTTAACTCGCATCTGCCATGGTGTCTTTACAACAGGTTGAAACTCTTCATCGCTACTATCCTCATTTCTATTTATTTCAGTTGAGTCAAAGTCTTCTATTTGTGTAGGTTCCATAGTTTTTGAGCACGATGGCTGTGACAATGAGTCAACGTTCGACTGACATCTGCTGTACTCAGTGTTTTTTCTTTTTTGTCTTTGAATAATTTTTTTTGACTCCTTCACATCTACGTTACCAATTTTGCCTAAACTATGTTTTCTTTGAAGGTACAAAAACTTAAGTTCAATGACTGGTACTTTTTTTGACTTCTCACATGTACAAACAATCGATACCGGACACTCACACAAGTCAACGGCCTTTCGGCAATTGCAATCTAATGTTATTGTGCATTTGCATGCGGAGATATCAAACAGTCGCAAAGACTTTTGCTTGAATTCTTCAACTTTTTTTTTGAACGAGTCTTTTTCCTTATCTCGTTTGTAGGACTTCATAAGACCTCTGTAACTGTTATTGTAGGCATTGATCATTTGAACAATTCTGTAAAGGGAGACTGTTGGTATTGAGGATTTATCAAATAATTGCTTAACTTTCGGTGCAACAATATTAGAAATTTGTGAAAAAACTGTTGTTGTTCAACAATTTGTTGTTGGTTTCCACAGCTAAATTGTAATGTTCAAGAAAGAAGCACTTTAAAACGTCTTCATAGGAAGGCAGTTTACTTACAGGTAGTTCCTTTGGGTAACCGAATATCGGACAATAAAACTCACTACGCGTAATTTTCTTGGACAAAGCCATGACACTCAACACACACTCAACTAAGTAACACAAAAAAAGCTTTGACACTGACAAAAGCTGCCGAGTCACTGACGCGAGCTCACAAAATGGCGAAGCAAGCGTACACAACGCAAGGAATTGTGGGTTGGGTACGAGTGGTGGGGGACACGGTACAGTCACATACAAAACGAATCATTCCGCGCGGGACGGCAGTGTTGTTAAACTGCGCCTTTTAGCGTAATTATCCGTTATTTAAAGCTGTTTGCGCTACCGTAAACATTGTTTTTTTTAACTGGTTCATTGTGTATTTCTGTTTTCTAAGTCAAATTATACAGTTTTTTCACTATAGCGATTGATTATTTAAAGTTTTTACACCGGAGAAAAAAATTATAAAAATCCAAGTTTTTTTCAAAAAAAACGAACTATTTTAATTGCATTGCGCTACCGTGATATTGAAAAAATAATTTTTTTCCCAGTTGCATTTTATTTATGAAGTATATATGCAAGTTTTCCGCGGTATAGCACTTGAAAAAAAAAATAATTTTTTTTTTCAGCCCACCCTATTGTATAATCAGATATGCACGTAATTGCCACTGTCATATGTAACCTATTGTCATTTAAGCACTCAATATGCTGCCATGTATAAGTACAAATTAAAAACAAATAAACATAAAGAATGTGAATACTGTATCGGTTTTAGTTGTGGTATATATAAAGATTATTCATCTATGCCTTTCACTAAGTCATTTTCAATCTGATGATTTCAGATGAAGGAGGATGGTGGACTGGACGCCTGCGAGGGAAGGAAGGACTGTTGCCTGCCAACTATGTACAAAAGCTTTAACCGTAACAAAAGTGATTTAGTCCTAACATGACAGTTATTATTGTTCATCTAAGCTTAGTCGTTTCAACAAATTGTGATACAAATAATCTAGCTAGTGCAGTAATTAATTAGGAGGCTTCAATCCACACAAGGAACTGTACAGCTTGGTGCAAGGACTTTCATGAACAGTTTCAGTATTTAATATTTTAGAGATTAATGCCTACTAGGCTTTTATTAACCGTAAATTCAATATAAAACCTTAACATATGTCTGTGGTAAAGTGAGAGTAGCAGTTAGTCAGGATGTTATCCTGTGAGTATCACGTCACAGTCTATCCTGTGAGTATCACGTCACAGTCTATCCTGTGAGTATCACGTCACAGTCTATCCTGTGAGTATCACGTCACAGTCTATCCTGTGAGTATCACGTCACAGTCTATCCTGTGAGTATCACGTCACAGTCTATCCTGTGAGTATCACGTCACAGTCTATCCTGTGAGTGTCACGTCACAGTCTATCCTGTGAGTGTCACGGCACAGTCTATCCTGTGAGTGTCACGTCACAGTCTATCCTGTGAGTGTCACGTCACAGTCTATCCTGTGAGTGTCACGTCACAGTCTATCCTGTGAGTGTCACGTCACAGTCTATCCTGTGAGTGTCACGTCACAGTCTATCCTGTGAGTATCACGTCACAGTCTATCCTGTGAGTATCACGTCACAGTCTATCCTGTGAGTATCACGTCACAGTCTATCCTGTGAGTATCACGTTACAGTCTATCCTGTGAGTGTCACGTCACAGTCTATCCTGTGAGTGTCACGTCACAGTCTATCCTGTGAGTGTCACGTCACAGTCTATCCTGTGAGTGTCACGTCACAGTCTATCCTGTGAGTATCACGTCACAGTTTATCCTGTGAGTATCACGTCACAGTCTATCCTGTGAGTATCACGTCACAGTCTATCCTGTCAGTGTCACGTCACAGTCTATCCTGTGAGTGTCACGTCACAGTCTATCCTGTGAGTGTCACGTCACAGTCTATCCTGTGAGTATCATGTCACAGTCTATCCTGTGAGTATCACGTCACAGTCTATCCTGTGAGTATCACGTCACAGTCTGTGTGTTAGGAGTTTTCGTGACATGAATTAGAAAATTAATTTTTTTTGTTAATGAAACATTTTTTCAGTATTTTGTAAATGAGCTATTTACTATGTTTACGTACAACACGTTTAAATTCACCATTGCGGAAATTTAGTTTGGCCACAGAGTGTTTGTATACATAAAGATGAATCGGAAAGATTTTATGTTTTTGAAATGTTAGTGTAATACAATGCTCTTTTTTATACCCATGAGTAATTAAACTTTTTAATTATCAATAATATTTTATTTCAGTTACATGTACTGCAATCGACAAATGCCAAAGATACTTTTAGCTGAAAATTAAATTAATGATTGTAAGTCACTGATGTTTATTAAAGGGCAGTGTTCAGTTATTTAAACAATTTGAAATATTAATGTTAAAATTTAAACTTTATTGTACTGAAAAAAATGTGTAAACAACTAAACAATAACAACATGGTACAAATTTTATAAATAGATATAGGTTCAGAAAGTGATCTCTATATGGTTATTAAAACTTGAAAAAATAATATACAAATCTGGTGTATAGAAATTAAAGAAATGATTGATTGTTTTTTTACACAATTTGTATACACACTAAGACATAGAAATTACAAAAGCATTTGGATACAAAACAAATCCATAGAGAAAATTTCAATTGCTCCATCTATTTATTATTGGAGGAGTGGTTGATGACATACATTTTTTTGGTGAACATTGGTTTGTCCATTTGGAAAATAGTGGAACGTTGCAACAGTATTGATGATAATAAAAGTGCAATGTTAGAAGTTCAAAATGGCCTCCACATTTTCAGCCATCTGTTTTTTGCAAGTGATAAAAATATGATCCGTCCTCAGGATATGCATACTATAAGTGTTAAATAAAATTAAATAAAAATTGTATAGATAGTTTTCTCATAAGGCAGTGTTACAATACATTAATAATAAAGAGTTTTTAAGAATATTTTAAAAGTGCATTTATAAAAGATCAAGATAATTCCTCAACAAGAAGTAAATTGGTACATAAAATTAAAGTTACTTCTTCTGTATAACTAGAAATATTTATTTTTAGAAAACTACCAAATAATGGTGATACTGGCAATTTAACTATTCCTGCAGTCCAACCAATAACAAAGTTACATTTTTTTTTAACATTTCGGGCTGGTGTTAAATATTTAATTTTGGAATCTTCCCTTTCCATTAAAAAAATATTGCATCATCCTTGTATAACATATTTTTTTACTGAAAGCATGTGGACCTCACTTTCTGGGCTAACTTGTAAAGTATTTACGATACTATATTTTGTAAAATGATACATTTGGAATGAATGAAAATATGTTACAACAGTACAAATTTTGCTCTTCTAGTATTTTTTTCAATTTACTGTCACATTTGAAAGTAGTTTTCATATTACAGTGCCTGAAAAGTAAATTTAAATGAGTATTATTAATTAAATGGGAATCTGAACTAATTTTTATTTCATAAAGGATATTTGTTTAGGTCAAGAAATATATAAAGTACCAAGACATTTGGCTAAGGAGTCAAATTATGTTGAAATTGTTACTAGTTCTGTATGGCATACACAGTTTTTATGATTCAGTATTTGTATATGTACTGTTCTCATATAACAGTAATATACTGTTAGTACTAGGGTTGTATGAATATTCAAAATGTGGATTAAAATAAAAATAACAGTTTAAATAATAATTTGAAACTTGTACAGTATAGCCAAATTATATAGAACACATTACCCACACACGTTTTAAAGATAAACATCAAATCAAAATTATATAAACTGTTTTATTTGAAAGCTACATTCTGTCTTTCTTTCTAGTTTTTATTTATACAACCATTACCATTATTCTGGATTAAGACAGAAAAGTACCTATTAAAATAATTTAATCATAGAGTAAACACTAATTTAATGATACTAATAATAACAATTTGTTTTATTATACTGGCATATTAACTCCTACTGTGAATTGTCTGTTTTATCTATTCTCTACGCTCCTTTCTTACATTCATCAACCAAGTTATGTTCTTGTTATCTACATAACAAAGGAGTATCTGAATGATATTATAATGAAGTAAAAGAAGTATACAAAATTAATTAAAAGATTTTTAATGTTGTTTGTCCCATGAAGGAATTAATTAAAAGTTTTGATATTTAAAATACTTGAAGGTATCGTACATTTCTGTGATATTGTCACTAATTAGGCTTTTTCAGCTAGGCATGGCTCTAGTAAGTATTAAGTAAAACTCTGCTTAAAGATGCAAACACTCTTGTGGATTGAGGTAAATTAACAAACATGCAGAAGTTAAGAATTGAAAGTATAAGTACATTTCTTGTTGCCAGAAATTGAGTCTTATTCATTTTAAAATGTTGCTAGTTAAAAAAAGTTACATGCTTACATAATTATGCAAGAGTAAGTACACAAGTTTTGCATTTTAAGTAATTGGTTTAATCAGCTTAGCACATATCATTAACAAAAATCATGGTTTGATATGACATGGTTGATATCAGCCGTACACAAATATATAAATGTAATAAACTGTCACAGAAATAAAAATCTTACAGTTCAGCAAAACTATTAAGTTGTAAAGCCTGTTTTCATTTCTTTTCTCCGGGCTGAAAAAGTAAATTCCTGAAAACATGTTACACAAATACTGACTACAAAATGGAAAATCTGTTCCATGCATGTAACAGAAAACAATTGGTTTTCATGATGCTCACTTCAAAATAATCCTAAAGTCAACAAAAGTATATATACATCTTAGTGAAATTCTCATGATAAATGCATCCTAAAACCTAACTTATAAACAGTATAACTGTTCAAAGTTTCGTATAAACTGCTGAAATTTATGGAAGTCTTGTTCTTATTGCGTGTGTTATAGGTATGAACACTGTGATTATATGTTAAAATATCCACATTATTTAAAACGTACACAACTAAATCATATCAAATCAAAATCTTTATTGTCTTTAGGTACATAGCAATCGACATGGTCATCATTTTGTGTTACAAACCATAACTTGTCATAGTAATGTTTATGCTGCTTAAGTAGGGCTAGGCACATGTAAATTGGTAATCTAAACATTATTTTTACTATTTAAAACTTATTTTGCTACAAGAAATTTTGAAACAAAAACAACATTGATAAATATAAATATAAAATCTTAAGTTAAGTAAATAAACTACTATATGTCAAATAGATAAACTTTACGTATTTAACAGATTTACAAAACATTTATTAATGAATTTGGAATGTTAAAAAATTTTTCAATTATATATATAAAATATATATATAAAATTGAAAAATTTTTATATATATATATAAATATAAATTTATTATTGTTTGTTGAGATTAAATTTCATAAAAACCGTGGTTAAATATTTTTTTAACAATAGCATATGGAGCTCTTTTATTTAAATAAAAAGAATTTTATTGTTTGTAACCAAAGATTGTTACAGTATTTTCTAACAAAATTTACCCAAATGGCTTGTATTGTATTTAATTATTGATATTAAAGAGGTTATCATGTTGTATTTAAAGGTTGATCATCAAATTTTATATTTCTTTATTCATACAACCCTAGTATTTACATAATCTGTAAACATGTAAGAAAGTGCTTATAATTTATGTACCACACCAACCCTATGTGGTTGTGGAAATTGCAACGGTTTAATAAAACTGATTGCTTATTAAATAAATTTATAGAAGAAAAGTACTTTTGTTAAATGTTATTATTAAGTTGTTGTATGATAAAACATGTTTTATTTTATTAATACCTTTTATTATCTTATATTATTTTACCTAAATATTGGGAGTTACTATTGATATGTTCTCAAGTCTATTACTTGTTTGAATTGTTTTTAATTTCGAAGATTTTTAATTTTTTAAAGTTGACCATTTGTGATTGTGTTTTTAATTATAAGAAAGTTATTGAAAGATTTGTGAATAATGATTGCTTAGTATTATTGTTAAACTAATTATAATATTAAAATAATATTTTTGCTATTGAGGAATATATATTAAATGGTTTATTTATAATTGTTTATTATAGTTGACTCTTACTAAAAGGTGACTAGTTTTAAGTTTTGGTTATGTGGTACTGAACATAATATAAGTTTTTGAATTAGAGGTTGTGTATGAGTTGAACAAACAAAATTTTATAGATAATTGTGAGACAACATTAAATTTTTCTTTCATTACATGGTGCATATTGTGCTAATTATAAAACTTTAAAATTAAACACTATAGATATTGATGTTTATTATTGTGTTTAAAATTGTTTAGTTTAAATGGTGAACAAGAAATATAGTATTATTTTACATTGTTTGACTTATATGGGTTGATGTAAATAAACTCCACTCTTTACAGGGTAATTTTATCAAAGTGTACATTTTTTTAGGATAGAGGTTGTGGAAAGGAACATTTTTTGCTGATACCTTTGGTATCACCAATGAATTATATTGAGAACATAATGCTACTCAAGCAGGAAGGTAACTTATTGCTCTACATAATTTTTTCATAATACTAGTATGTTTTCACTGGACAGTCCAATTTCGGCCCAGTCCATTTCCAATCTCTTTAATACTGTTCTTTTGTTTTCTGTTTCTGTTGTTTTGTCTGGTTTTTCTGTTATCTTTCTCTGAACATCTGATTACGTCTTTTCTTATGCTCTGAATTATGTTTATTGGTGTATTAATAAATACACACTTTTTCTCTGTATCTATGCTGATGGATTGGGAAACGGCCATGTACACAGGCCTGCAAGATTCATTGATTTTTACTCTGCTTGACCTCTTCCTTGGGTGCTACAAAGATCCAGTGTACGAGACACCAGTAGACAAAGTAGAAATACTCGTAGCCCATATTGTTGCTGCAGATTCCATATGTTTGTAAATGCCAGACAATCAACGTATGAATAGTTTGGCTCTGTATCAATGCAAACGGAAGGAATTTTCTGCATTCATAGCACCTTAATTTTATTATGATGTGTTTGTAAATGAACAAAACATTAAATTTTGGAGTTTAGATCTGCACTTTCTACCCAAATCTCTGAGTGGACACAAAAAATTGCAGGTCACATGCTTATAATAGATTTTCAGTTTACTAGAAAACAAAACATTGGTGACCCAAAATTTACTGGTGGAAAATTTTCACATTTACCATCTTAATTAACCATGTAAAAATGTGCACTTTTATCAGATTAATCCTGTATAATATGATGAAGAACAAGTGGAATTTCTGTAAGGCATTATTTGTAATATGCAAGCTATTTTGGAAGTATTGTAAGAAAAAAAAACCATCCAGTTTAGGCATAATTTAGGTCTAATTAAATTTAAATAAACCATTGAACATTTAAAAAACTTTTGTTTAGAAGTTGTGATATTTTAAGAACTGACTGTAGTGGCGGCCATTTTAATTTTAACCCCATAGAAACAGTATTTAAGCTTCAAATATTTTTATGACTATTTCAGTCTTAGGATCACGGAAAATATCTTATTTTTTAGATATAATTAAAATGCATTTTTCAGGTTTTTCCTATATTTTTATTGGTCATTCAGGAATAATCTAAAACTTTTATGCACTTCATCGCTTGAATATTCAATTTTTTACATTTTATAAGCACTAAAAAGAATTTTTATGGGGTAAAATTTAAGGCCATTTCGCTGGAAAACCAAGCAGTTTTGTCATATGATATTTGACTTAAAATGGTATTTGTTATGTTAATCTGAAATGTAATGAGTTGTGTAACGTCCTCCAAGTATATTTACTTATCGTAAATTCTATCTTGAAGTATGAGGTCAAGGTAAGTTTTGAAGGGTGGTAGTTAATAGATTAGTGGAAATGGTAAACAGTAGCGTTAACACTTCTCAATCAAGTTTGACACTTGTTGTGAAAAGTGTGAGCATAAGAATATGATAGTGAATGTTAGTTTACGATGATTATTCTGTAGTGTTTGTGGTTTATATTCCCTTGCGTATTTTGTGTGTGAACTCATTAGTTACAGAAATAATATTTACAAATCTCCACATTAATACGTACTAATTTATTGTTAATACTATTTTTGTATTTTTATACATACTTTTATGGTACTAAAATTATGTTAATCTACTCACAAGTATTCAGATAAAAAAATTGCTTGAACTATCGGATTGTGAGATCATAACAGTCTGGCATTATGAACATAATTAGCTTTGTGAACCACTTGTTGACTTGTTTGTTTGAAGTTTTTGTTTACGCTCCATCAAATAATGTATCACTGGAACAGCTCAGGGCTGCAGTGTAATAAGCAACCACCAACAATCTAATCATGATTATCGAATCATCAATATTCATGACCATCTAAAAATACTGAAAACAAAATGTCGGACCAAATTTTCTCAATATATATTTTAAATAACAATATAGTTTTGCTGGTTTTTAAATCTTAAAAATTAATATATTAATGAAAAATAAAAATAAAACTATAATTATAAATTTTTACAAACAAAACAATGTAACATTTACTTTCCTTTTACTATTTTCAAGAATAAACGTTTCTTGACACCTTGTGAAACAAAACAATTAAGTACATCGTCATTCTACTTGTCATGAAAAACTGAATTACATTTTAGGCTTTTAAAATTGTATTATAGTGAAGCTATACTTTTATATGTAAAAGAAATGTATTTGTTTAAAATTATATAAAATAACTAAACTTTATTTAAATAATGTTTGAGCAGTGTAGTACTTACAATTACTTTAGCGAATCTACATTAAGGTACTGATGCTGTTAAAACTACATTAGTGAATTAAAAAGTCATAGTTTGTTTGATTCCAACTAAAATAGTACACGATTTTCAATATATTAATAATACCAAATTTATAATGTCCAAAAAAAGTTATCTCAAGTGCTTTTTTTGACACATTGTGTTTGTTCTGACTTTTCATGTAGCAAAACACAATTTAATTTCCACCTTTAATTCTAGTTTCCATCTCCTCACTACAAACTGTACACTTTGTAGCCAATGGCGCAGTGTAGTGGGTACGGCGGTTATCGCAAGATAACCAGATCAAGCAACGTCGAGCGTGGCCGCTGCTTGGATGGGTGACCGCTGAGCGATCCTGTCCTTGCAAGCAGCCCGCCTTCCCGGCCATTGGTGGTGGTTCGGAAGTCACCTTTAAGCCGTTGGTCCCCAGGTTAAGTGTTAGAGAGGGCTTCTTAGCCCTAACTTCGCCTGGTAAAATAAGACATTCTTTACTTTACTTTTTACTTTACTTTGAATTTAAAGGAGCAAGGTCATTATCTTGTAACGATTTTAAACATTGTTCAATGTTTAAAAATACATTTTGAGACAATAACTGCATGTATATCGCAACTGTTCTTGCCGGTGTCACTAGCCTACTCTTTACATAAATGACATAAAAACAGCAGGCAATGATTAATTATGAAAATGTATAGGTCAATGTATTAAATAGTATCAATATTTATAATCGATAATCACGATTCGATTGTGTTGGTGGCCACTTATTATACTGCAGCCCAGCTTAGATCTTGTAGTCAAGGCTGTCGCCTGGGTGAGAACAGATTTGGACTTTAGTTCACCCCAATTGGAGTTAACTAGAGCAAACTTTCTAACAAAAAATGCCCTAAAAATTTACAAAAGTTCTCAAGCAAAATTAAATAGTTTTATATCTCAAAGATATCGTCATTGTTATTATAAAGTACGATTATTTATGTTATTGAGTAACGTCCTATTCATAACTCTAAATCATTATTTTAAAATAATTTTTAAATTACAAGATATGTTTTACTCTGTTAAAAATTGTTTGCCAGAAGTAAAGTTCCGGGACTTAAGAGTAGTAGAATAGTTCAGATCAGGTGCAGTTTTAGAGTAATTTGTACAAAGGTACAGGAACCATAATGTTTTTTTATTGACGATTGTTGTATTCAACTACGAGGTGTGCCAGTATACATTCTTCATGTGTGACAGCAAAACTATTTTAAAGCAGAGACTAAAGGAGGTATAAAGAACTGTGGATAGAGTTTTATATCAGAAATTTTAGTATACATTACTATACAAATTTTAATAATATTTGAATTAGTATACATTTAAATTTATTAGATGAATAGCCACATTTGCTATTTTATTTAACCTTTCATTGACTTCAGTTGGTTCATTACGTGCAATGCTATTATATCACGATTTCTCATATTGTCACAACCAGTTGATTTTATTGTATTTTATTTTAAATACCAAAGAGGTTAAATAATCACAGATCTATACTGTATTGTACTTAAGGGTAAAATATTGTCGGCAGAGCGAGGGGAAGCTAGTACTTCAGGCTAATCTCATAATTTCTTGCTTGCATATTTTTGTGTTAATGTATGCAGGTATAATCTTGTGGTTTATTCACACATTATCTCAAGAACGGTTCAAAATACAGCAGAGAGATTTAGTAGCAACGGTGCTCTATTGAATAGTTGGCCACAGCCAGGCATTCATATTATTCACTCACCCCATATACCAGAAGTTGATTGCAAGGGGTGGAAGTAGACATTTTAACAAAGTAGGCATCTTGGATATACATATATTCTTGATCGAGGCAACAAAACAAACTCCAACTATGGCACCAGAAACATTATTCATTTGAACCAGAAATGTTGCTACATTAAAATCCGGAATAATTGGTGAAATTTAACAGTTGCGGTAGCTTTATGAAACCTGTTATCGACACTAAACATACTCATAGTGTGTAACATATGTTGATCTCAACTTGTGCTGTGTGCTCAACTCCAAACTGGTGTATTAGCATAACGCTTACCAATTGTTAGTTGTAACAAAGAGGAAACATCATTATAGATAATGGGATTCAGTTGACAAATCTTTGGAAGGGAACTCGGGTACATTTATAAAAATGATTGTATAAAGATGGGGTTATTATTAACTATTGGATATTCAGGATTTAAATAATGCAAACTTATTTCAATATGATTTTCAGGTATAGATTGTGATGACTATTAACTAAAACGTACCAACCTTACTATAACACTCTTTGTTTAATCAGTCCATGGCTAAGGGTGGTTGAGGATGATTTTATTTAGTCAGTCTTGGCTAGGGGTGGATTAGAGTGGTTTTGTGAAGTCCTAATTCGATTGGGCAAGAATAATATTTTAGCTTCAGAAATTCTGAAATAAAAACTGATCAGAATTTGTTTATTTTTTTAAATTTATTTAATACAACTTTTTAAAGACTAGTGCTTTTTAATTCTTAAGATTGTGTTGCCAGTGTCATGACAGTTTTCCAGTTCATACAGTTAAATTGTTGAAATATTTTGGGCTCAGTAAGTGTTGATGTGGTGAACCGGAAAAACTATTTTTTTTATTATTATTTTATTTTTTATTTAATTTTTCCTTTATTGAACATCATGGAGAAACACTATAAAAAATGTTTATTTTTGAATATTAATACAAATTTATGGGTAATAATGAATCTCATTTGTTATGAAATGATAAAAAAATACAGCAGCACAAATGGTGCAGTTCAACTAAAAACACAAAAAAATGAGCACTCTTTTTATAATTACAATATCAATCAGACTATTCAGGAAATAAAAACAAAAACACTTAAAATTCACATTTTTGATCGACTTTTGTAATAAAATTATAACGAATAATAGTAGAGTAGGCTTCCCTGCATATACTGTCTTGTCTAATTATAATAAATTAATTTAGTTGGTTAATTATTGACAAAATTCTAACACCACACCACCGAGAGTGAGCTTTCAACTTCAAATAAACATTTTTTCAAGAACAGTTATGCATTAAAAAAAAGTTGGTTTGTTGTAGACCAAATATTTATTTTATTTAAAACATTTTATTATCAGTGCAAGAAAGCTGCACGAGGTTAAATGATCACAGGGTCTGTACTGTCTTTTAAATTCCATCTGCATGATATGATTACCAAAACAATTAAGTAGCACTTGGATAAGATTAAGACTAAAAATAAGATCAAGTTCAGTCAAGTGTTGCCACTAGGATTATAGATCACGTCAGCTGTGATGAAAGCTTTCAGTTACATAAATATCAGTTCTCCCTTTATACCATTTTCTATACTGCAGGATTTATTTTCTGTCCCATCTCTTAGAGAAGACATCTTCCTTTGTATATTCAGCCGTAATCTTATGCCTATCTCTCAAAAGTGCATCACTGATTGCTAATAATAGGTTACTGTAAATTTTATTGTTGAATAATAAAATAACACTTTTGATTGATTCCTGTAATAAAATTGTTATTGGTAATGTACAAAGTCAGCCTGTCACATGTCCCTGTACTAGCCGTATAAAAAACATTATCCTGTCAGTTCCCTAGTTCACAACTCCTCTGCTCATCTTTGTATCATAACCAAGGCCACTACAACATAACAGTCCACTACTTGTTAGTCATCTCCAGTCTAATTTTGTAGAGCGAGATAAGGAGAGTGGATTTTCCTGCTTATACTGTCTTCTCTAATTATATAGGTTTGATAAATTTATATAGGTTGATTACGAGTTGTTGGCAAATTACTAGCACCTCTCCACCAAGGGAAAGCTTTCAATTTCAAATGAAGCGTTGTCCAAAAGCAGTTTTGCATTACAAAATATAAGGGAACCAAGTTTGTAATTTTCAGCTCATTTGAAAAATTATTGTGTCAAAGTTGGATGTTTTCCTTAAATAAGTTTCTCCTCTCAAAATGTATAGCAACATCAAAAATATCCTGGAAGGAATGGGACAGGATTCTCAGACATGGTTTTAACTGGCCACAATCTACTTTGCTCTTAAAATAAGTTAAGATACAAAGTTGACTTATATAACGAAAACTCAATTTCTCAGGATCTTTAGTTCTGAAAAAAGGTGGTTGGGGACAAATGTAAGTGGAAGGAAATGTATGATTTTACTATTAAGAAAAACCCCTGGGGGTCTTACAAGAGTTTATAGTAGATGCAGAAACACCCTTTATTGATGTATATACTTTAAATTTACAAATAAATGAATCCCTTAAATAGTGTTCAGATGAACCAGGTTTAGTTTTACTGTACAGTAGTATGAAAGTGATGTATTTTTGTGCTGAAAAACATGATTCGTTTTCTGTAAATTGAGAACTTATTGGTAAGAAAATATGATTATACTTTATTGAAAAATGTGTATTTTTTGCCTTGCCTTGTTGAGCTTTAATACTAAGCTAATTACAGAAACATGATTATTGCTGTTACAACTAGTTACCGTAGTAATGTTTGTAGAGGTTATTCCTATATTGTTATGTATTTTAATTTATAATATTTTATAATGTTGGTTTTAACTGCCTTAAATATTTAATAAACTGGTTTTGTATTGAAATTCTTGTTACATCATTGTTCTTACTTCCCTCTACATTTCTCAGAAATTTAAGGTAGAATGGTATTGTTGAATTCTTTATGGGTGTTAGTAGCAAATTCATTTTCATTGTGATTACTTCATTAAAATTCGAGGAATACACTTTGACTACCAGGCATTTAAAGTGTACTTTTACCTCCAGCCCAAGTGGCTTTCATTATTTTAGGCGTTCGCTACCATATGTATATATTTGATACACACAATAACTTTCACTCAGCCCATGTGTATTTTATTTATACACACGAAATGGTCATGTTTCTGCTGCTTTGTATAGCTTATCTGCACACCTATCATTACAACTAATGGCTCTTTTTGTTGGTCTGGGCCCAGACTGCCACTGGTTGCAGTGGTCCGGGGATTGGCCACCAGGGGCAGCACTAGTCATTCAATGTTTTGGTTTACAAACAGAACAACAGAAAGAGGTTAGGTGAAGTGTGGTTTGTGTAACTTAGTGCTTATTTTATTTGTGTTCATAACGGATTTAGATACAATTCGTGATGAAATCTGCACAAGAGAAACCAAATTCCAGTCAATACCTGTGTTTGGAATGTTTTTTCAAAACTCATAAATCAGTGCCCAAATATACTCAGTAGGCCTTTACAAATGGGTTTTTTCAAGATAAATTTTGTGCTGTAATGTTTTTTACTACTCTTATAAAATTACATTTGTGTTTACATTAGATTGTTTACTTATTTTCCTACATGTCATCGCACAAAGAAATTCAGGTTCTTGGGGTTTTTTGTCCCATCTTGCGTACATGATTTTATTACCCAGGCCCATGTGTATCATATTTTTACACAATTCATAAACAGCTCCCTATGGGCATTAGGCTATTTTTTCATGTATTCACATATTCCTGTACCCATAACCAGTACAATGAGACACTTGGACCATATTGGGTAGGTACTTAAATTTATAACATTTTTAAAGTATAATTTCACTGTGTATAAAACAAATACACATGGGCCACCCATAAACTTAAGTGCGTATATAAATAATACACATGGGAGTTAAAGTATTAAGATGCTAATTTTGAATCGCTTTCCTAAAGTAGTCTGATTTAATATGTGCTCTAAGAGTTGTCTTCAACTATAAAACCATGAAAGGAAAAGCATAAAAGATCCTGAAAAATTTTAAATCCATTATACAACTACATGAATGTAGGCAAATTTCCTGAAAATATTGTTGGACAATTAAAGCTGATATTTAAATTTTCTTTCTCTCTCCAAGCCAGTCTAAACCCAATGACTGAATTTATGGTATTTGATCCTGAGCTAAGTCTAGATAGTCCTGTCCACTAAGGATACAATGATCAGAAAGAAAAGCCATTGTTAGTGGCTTAAGGAGCATTTATATTTTTATATTGGCTGGAAAATGGTTGTAAATACTAATATAAGCACAGAAAGGAAAATTTGCAATGAAAGTAGGTTTGTTTAGTGGACAGTGAATTATTAGAGAGTTTCAGATGAAATGAGAATGTTTACGATTTCCTCTGTAAACTCAGTCCAAGTTGCATTTAATAAAAAGCTTACACTAAACTATAAACATTGATGGAGTAGTAACATTTTAAGTAATTAAGGAATTTGCTTATAAGGCTCTCTAAAGCTAGCTCCAGCCATTATTCTTACCATTCATTTCTGCATAAGGAAGACTTGAAAGAATCACAGGAATTTCTTGACAACATAAATCCATAGGAAATTAAGGAAATAAAATATGCTAAGTACACTTGTCTAAGAACATGATGATAATCGACTTATACTTAATGCAAGTTTAAGATTGGATAAAAAGCTTTGCTCAATTTGGGTGCATAAAGCCAATATTAGGATATAATCAATTACCAAGCCTAAGAAATTGGTACAAGTAACAGAATAAAAACCAGATGGGAGAAATTATGTTAGCTAAGTAATATTTTGCAATGTTTTAGAAGGAAGTTGAAGTTTTAAACTTCACTCCTGGACAAAATTATCACATACCTCCTGATTTCTTACAATTTCAATAGTAAACCATTGTTAATTCAAAGCCTATGTATCAAAAGTTAAATATGATTAAGGAGGTTTAAAATATAGAGTATAGGAAAAAATTAATGTTGTATCATCATCATATAGGATATATCATCATCAAACCAGGAATGCCACAGACTTTGCTCTGCCGATTCACCAGAGTAGTCGCTTTCAATCAAAGCCTTCATATGCTGGAGCCAAGTTTTTCAACATCCTTCCTGACACAATCAAGAGAGCTGACCCAATTATCTTAAAGAAAAAAACTTCAAGCTTAGTTGCTCCAACGACCGTTCTACACCATAAGTGAATTTCTGGACTGGAAATTTTACTATGTAAAGCAAGTTCTGGACTGAAATTACTATTGAAAATGTATTGTATTAATAAGTGACACTGTTTTCAATCTTGAAGATTGTAAAATAAAGATATTCTCTCTCTCTCTATCGAGTAAGAAAGATTAAAATACAAATCTAAACCAAATTAATAATCATTAAAGCGCACCTTAGTACAATGATAATTGAAGGCCAGTTTTGTCATTATCTTGTGTTGCCTCCTCTTTGCCTCTTCCAATTCCTTTAACAAGATGTTGGAGGCGTTGTTGTTCCATTTTTTTTGCTACGGCAACTTCTAGCTTAGCGATGCTGCTAGGTGTTAGCTGTTAGGTGCGAATACGCCTTTTGTGCTCGTCCCAAATGTTCTCTAGTGAATTAAGGCGGGACTTCTGGCTGGTTATTCCATTGCACTATTCCGATCGTATGAAGGTTTGTTCATTACGATCTGAGCTCTGTGTGGACACACATTTTCATTCACAAAGATGAAATCAAACCAAAAAAAGGGATTTATAGCATCATAATATGTTGTTTCAGAATGTCTGCTACATATGTATCTGCAACAAAAGGTTTTACTCTGGTCTCGGATGTAAAAATTACACGCTTTTAATCTTGCTTGCATTGTCCAATGCTGATGTTCTTGAGCAAACTTTAGACAAGCACTTTAATTATCTCTTATAAGTCTTGGCCTTATATTTCTATTCTAGTCTTGACGAATATTTTGAGCAGAAATATTGAGAACACAAACATTTCTGGTCAATTCCTGTAGATGAGAACTTGTGATGGACAGATTTCTCAAAGTACTAAATCTAAAAAACTGATCATTCTCTTGGTTTGTAACTCTATTATGTACGGCCTTACCCATGCCTTCTACATCAGATTTAATGTCACAGAAAGGAGAGACCACCCTACTACTATGATGACTATGTACACCTACCTGCCTGGCCACTGCATTTTAATAAAGTCCAACTTCAACCAAAGCCCTCACTCTCATTGCCTCAGACTCAGTTAAAACCAATTTTGATCCATTATAGAAAAAATAACCATTGCATATGACAGTTGGATACAAATAACTGAGAATTCCTCTCTTATAAGACCAAAAATAGAGGTTACATAAGCTGATCAAAGGTTTATCTGATAATGGTAACATTTTCCTTTATCTGGTTTTGTCTTTGTCAGAGTCGAACAACCATTTATTTATCCTTCTTATGTCTTAAAAAGACATATTGTTCTTGGAAGTTACAATAAACAACTAAAAGTAAATTAATACTAATTTTTAATTTAAATTTTTTTTATTTGGTACAACATAAAGACGCGTTAATTTTGTGCAGGAGTTTACTGCATCAAACAAAAAATTTAGTTTCTCAATATTTTGAACTTATTTTCAGAGGCCACTATAGAAGTGTTATCAGCGTACATGAAAATTTGGACTTTGACGTAAGTTCTGGGAGATCATTGCAGAAGATCAACAGATTGGTCCCAGAATGGACCCTTGAAGAACTCAAAAGATGACTTTTCTGTGACTACTGTGTACATTATCATCCACAACCACTCTCCCTTTCCCTCTAGAAGGTAATGTATTAGATATAAAACGTGAATTTTTTTTGCTCCATTCTGTTTAGTTAGTGGACACTACCAACACATAATGAAATGATCAATGACTCTCTTTTCTATATTCTTATAGACTATTTTTAGTCAGAAAATGTCTTGGGAAAAACAATAACCAGAAAATATGACACCTGGCTTGACTACTAAACAGCTAGATTCATATTTGTCTGTCTTACATACTTCTAGGTGGCACTGAGCACACAACAGGTGCTGCTATTGTAGCCTTTTGTTTTGTGGTGTTCAACAATCTGAACAATCATGTACTTTTAATGAGTGAAATGTTGGTGTTCTAATACCAAATTTAATCAAAATATGACCCTCTGATCAGTTTATAATTGTAATCAGGATGAAGACATACTTTATTCACACACAGATGGCTGACTTTTTTGGATTCAGAGTATCTGTAAATTGTATATCTATCAGATATAAAATATAGAGAAAAGATTTTATATGCACATTTTAAAATAATGGACAACTAGGCTTTCAAAAATATCTCTGAAACATGTTGATAGTACACAACTGACAAGATTATAACAGCTGTCATTTCAAATATAGGAATACATTTTTCACTGCAAAGTTTTAATGGTGTTAGAAGCCTTGGATGTCGATGAAAGTATTCAACAATAATCTTATTGAGATTTCTTACACTGCTTTACAAATGTAATAAAGATCTTGTGTTAAAAGTTTTTGTAAAAATCAGACAATTTAAACAAAAACAATACTTAAAACTGGAATCTCTTTTTAGTAGTTGCCACAATTGAATGTATTCACTTAAGTGCAAGTGACAACAGTCAAAGGCTTTGATTTTGACTACAAATTAATCATAGAAAATCTTAAAATAAACAAGAGCTGCTTAGCAGAATAGTTTCTAACGATTTTAAAAATGAATATGTTTGTGTAAGCAATAATTCAGTTTAAATGTATCTGAAAATATTTATCCGGGACTAAAATTTGAATCAAAATTTACACTTTAAATTATGTATACTAAAAAGTATATCATTGTTTTTTTGAAATTTAATGTTGAAAATGTCGACCTATTGCATTCTATAAGTCTATTTCACCTTATTGGATTACTTTAGCAAATTTAAGGAGCACTTTTTAAATAATTTTTTCACTTTTTAAATAATTTTTCATACAAACCTTGAAAATTCTGAAGCGGGCAGATCTCATTATTGCTGATAACATAACAGTGTTAATTCACTGAATCTAAGCTGAGAAACATCACACTGGAGACAGTTATAACTGACACCAGAATCCCATTAAGATAAATGTAATATGATACTCTCTCTATTCAAATTTTATGATTACACTATCATAATTCATCACAACATGAGTCATATCAATTATGAAATGTGGCTTCACCTAATGTCTCATTTTTATGGTCTGTTTGAATAAATTCTATAAAACTATTGTAAAAGTTGCTCTTTTTTTATACTACTATTAAAATGAAAGACTGGAGAATTAAATCATAACTTCGCAGAATATTGTTATGATTAAATATATACAAAAGCAGTTTTCCATTTTTATACAAAAAATGACACAGTTTACAGACACTATGAAAGTATGATGTGCTGACAGTTTTAATTTAATATGATAAAAATTATTTGTTTATTATTATTTTCATTGTATATTTACAGCACTATGTAGACTATCATTCATTACTCATCCAAAATCATGTATTTCTTCTTCTTTCAACTTGTATGTAAGGTACGATATTCTACAAAAATAGCTAAATTTACAAAATAGTAATGAAATATATACTTTCATTGAATGTTTTGACTTTAACTTTGGGTAATGAATCATTCCAAGATAGTTATTATGTTAGATACATTTTTACATGATGTGAACAAACAAATTTAGAAGATGGTCATGACAATGGCCACTTAAGACTAATAACTAAAATAAATTCTCTTATAACAAGATAATAACTTGAGCGGTAGAAAGGTCTTTACCATTGGAGAATTATAACATATAGTTTATTTACTAACTTTCTTTAGTTCAGTTTAATTTATTTCCTAATAAGTTCAAACCATGTTTGTAATCATCTTCAGATGAAACACAGAAAATGATACAGTTATTCATCTTTATAATACAGCACTTAAGTAAATAAACATATAAGCATTTGTGCATACACTCACAAACATATTACGACAAATCTTAAGTAGATAATGTACATCTGTCTGTGTCTGATTTGAAGGCCTTGACATGATCTGAGTCCAGGAGATCACTCAAATACATAAGTGATATAAAGGTCAAGCTTAACTAAATAAATATATATAACAGTAATTATTTACTTTACTTAATTACAAGGTAATAAAGTACGCCACACCACACGTGCAACAGGCTTAGCTGAGGTTGCATGCAAACTTTCAACTCTATAGCTTCTCAAGATATCCTGCATACAGTTAGGTATGTAACGACCCGAACCCAATATTAACAATAATTCAAGAAAATTATGCTTTATTTGGTTTTATAAAAATTTCATTCATTTAGTAAAATTTAACTAAAGACATAAATAATTGTAAAGTGTACAGCACTGTTGAGGAGGTCAGCAGTAAGACTGCTGACAATGCAGAGTCAGCACCTGCGTGTGCTGGGAAGCTAGTCTAGTTCAGGCCTCAGACTCGTAGACATGTAACTCTCTGTTGCCCTATTTTAAAACTTTTCTAAATTCTTTCAATAATGTAATTCAATACTTTATCTCATTCAGAAGTGCTCTCCCCCTTTTTAAACCAATGTAAATTGTGTGATTTCTATAAATTAATCTTTAATAAACAGTGTTTTTAAAATTCAAACGTTGTTTGCACAAACTTTATTTCTTTTTCCGGAATCATCCGGTGGTGGCAGCGGATACCAATTAATCCCCCAAATCGGTCGCGTTACAGATTTGGTGGCAGCGCGGTGGGGATGATCGCGTAACCTTGGGACAATTTTAACTGTACAGTTGATTGTTTTCCCGACGCCGAAGTGACCACGTGAACATCAAAATTACTTAAACAGTGTAATCCAGTGTCAAGTATAGTCTTAAACAGTTAGGAAAAGTGTTTCCAAGTTGGATTTTTCAAAATTTTGGAGAAAAAAGTGCAACAGGAAGACGATGGAATTGGATAAAGGAATCTACACGTGAAGACGCCAAACCGAGAAAGGACGCCAAGAGACGACGCCATCTTGCCATCTTCATCACGTCGCCAGCCTAGGAGACGGAAGCGGGAGCAACCAACCAACATCGTGGGTGACGCTGTCAACAAACCAACATCATCTGTCCACAGCCTCTAGCAACCATGGCAGTCACAATGGCGGCGATATTTGGTGAGCCTTTGTTCACGTTCAGAAATTAAATAAATATAATAAAGAAACATTGGCTATACTTTTAAACTAAATTTTACCAAATATTCTACGTTAATTATATAATAAAATAAGACATAGAAATAAAGAGAGAATAAAGGTGGCTATGGTGTAATAGTGAATGCAGCATTGAATGATAGCACAATTTCTTATTAATTTTGTGATCAATTATTAAGTAACAAGTACATTAAATTAAATTGCTCTAACATGGGAGTAACAATGTGCACTTCAATGTCAGGTCGTCACTTCCAGGGCACCTATTTCTCATTTTAAAAAATTAAGATAAGGATAAATTATTAAATAATATTTAGTAGGTATTGCCAATGTTTCTAGATAAAAAAATTAATTATTAAATCTTTGTAATGTAGAAGCACTCTTTAAAACAAGTGTCATAGTTTTGATAAAATTAATATTTTGAGTTTAGATAATTGTTATTGAGAAATATTTATGTTTTAAAATTAATTTGAATTTGAAGTTAGACGCTATTCCAGTGCGTTATTCAAAATCTATACGTCACATTAGTATACTTGTACTGTGGTAAATCGATATTGTTAATTGGTTAGGCATTTGCTAATCTACTAATCAGTTTTATATGATGTATATGGATTATATCACTAACATCAATTGATGAATGATTGATTGATAGGATTGGGTATAGATAGGCTATCAATCATTGATTGGTTATTGGAAAAATTTTATTTTGATAGAAAACTTTTGGGATTTTTGAAGAAAAAAATAGTATTATTAGTCATAAATTCAGTCGTATAATTTTAAATCGAACTTCGTAAAATTTTGTAGAGTTTCCTAAATTAAATGTTAGATTATTAAGATCATTATAACAAATCAAACAATCATGAGTTCTACAGTAACGTTTGAAGGAAAAAAAAACCATTGAATTTCAAGAGGCTTTTTGATGCAATTTCAACCAAAGTCAGGTCTCTTCAAGACTGCATAGACGAAACCATCGCGGGAAATTCTGTGCTGAACAGAACAGAAATGTCACCATCCGCTATGGATATGACAATCGGAGCAGCAAGCAGACCATCATTTGAGCTAGTGTCTAGCATTACTCCCTACGATGGAGAGAGAGCCGATCTACTCATGCCATTCTTCGACAGCATTCAAGGCATAGGAGAACTGAGCAATTGGAACGAAACTCAAACATTACAAGTATTGAAATTAAAGTTAATTGGTAGTGCTCTACAGTTTTCAAAATCAGATGAAAAATGCAAAAAACGCCACAACACTTAAAGAAATTAAGTCTGCTCTAACAGAAAGGTTTGGAGATAGCCTACCAGATCACTATTATTTTTGAAACAATTAGCTAACATCAGACAAAATAAAGGAGAGACCATCGAACAATTTTCTGACAGAGTCAAGAGGGTCAGTGACAAAACACTGAGAACCACCAATAACGAAGAAGTAAATAGAGTATTAAGAGAAGAAGCTGACCGAAGGAACAATGGAAGCCTTTGTCAGAGGACTCTACGGAGAAATTGGCAGACAAACAAGGATTAAGTTTCCAAAGAATTTTAGAGAAGCAGTGACTACCGCAATAGCAATAAATAACTTAGAAAAAAGGCCAAATCCATTTGAAGAAAAACCAAGGAAAGTTTTTTGGAAACAATTTAACAAGTAAATGCTTACAATTGTGGAAAGATAGGACACGTAGCAAAAGACTGTAGATGTAGAAGCTCTACAGACAGGCAGATGAAGGAATGTGGATATTGCCCCGTAGAAAAGGGCACAGAGAATCAGAATGTAAATCAAAGGCAAACTCCACACGTCCTCACTGCAGCTTCTGCAAGAAGCAAGGTCATACAGCTGATAATTGCTGGGCCAGAACAAAGAACACGGGTAACGAAAGAGGTCAACCTTCAGGAAGCGGTTATAGTTCAAGAAACGCTCTACCGTTAAACTACAGCGGGGAACCCAGAAGCGCCACTGGCAACCCCGTGAGGGAAGTAAATCTGAACCTACACAAGATAAGGTTTGGACAGGCGAAAGAAAAAAACCTAAAATTGCGTACATCACTGAGCAGGAAAACAACTATGAACTACTAGCTCATGGAACCATTGGGAGTGTCAATGGGCCAGTCATAATTGATACTGGGGCACAAATCTCGATGATAGAGAAAACGGTCACCCAAGGACCTATCTCACCGACTGATGTTCGTGTACATGGCATCACAGGAGCCATAATGCACACCTACGGTCAAGTAAAACAGACTATAAAGCTAGGAGACACAGAAATGATGTGTACGTTCATAGTAGCGGACTTGCCTGACGATTATATTGCAGTTATAGGGTATGATGTGCTTAGGTGGAAAAGAGCTGTCATTGATTTAGAACGATATGTCTTAAGTATTGAAGGTCGTGACGCAGTCAACCTATACGAACGAGACAAAGAAACTACAAATGATTGTGTGAGTGGACTTGGTATAGCCACCAAGCGAACTCAAACCTTCCAAGTAGAACCGATCGCTCAATCAACGCGCAAGTGAAGCCTAACGAAAACGAAAACTTGCCTGAATATCTTCCAGCCTACTGCAGAACTAACCTCAACATACCTGCCCGTTCAGAAATGTTATTACAACTAAAATTGGGGGAAAAATGTGAAACAACGAAAGCAAGAAATTGAGAACAAAGTTGTAATTACAGAACCAGCACTTGTAAAAATTCATGGAATTTATGTAGCCAGAAGTCTAACTAAAGTAAGAAATGGAACTTGTTGGACGAAAGTAGTTAATACAAGCCCCAGAAGATTTAACAATGTACAAGAACACTCTGATCTGTAAATTAGAAGAACCTCATTTAAAACCAAAGAATTCAACAGAACCAAAAAGGGTCAACACAGTATCTAAAAAAAGCGACGAATTCAGAAGAAAAAAGTAGAAGAAAAGATAGAGCATTTGAGACCAGAAGAAAAAGCAAAGATTAGAAACGTACTTCATCGATTTGGAAATTTGTTTAGCCTTGGAGGAATTGAAAAATTTAGGATGTACAGCAAAAGTAAGCCACAAAATTAACACAGGAGACCACCCTCCCATTAACAAAAGGCCATACAGAGTGCCGCATGCACAGAAACAAGTGCTACAAGATCTGATAGAGGAACAACTGGATAAGGGAATCATAATACCGAGTGTATCACCATGGTCAGCACCAGTGGTCATAGTACCAAAGAAACCTGGTCCAGATGGTGTTGTAACTCACAGAATGTGCATCGACTATAGAGATCTAAACTCATGCACAGTACCAGAAGTTTATCCTTTGCCAGATATTCACGAAACACTTGACATGCTTGGTGGAAGTAAAATTCTTTACTGCGCTAGATATGAATTCGGGATTTTTTCCAAATTAAAATGCATCCTGACAGCCAAGAGAAAACAGCTTTCAGTACTCCCAACAGGACATTATGAATATACCAGAATGCCCATGGGTCTTATAAACTCCCCTGCAGTTTTCCAGAGGTTGATTGATACCACTTTATCAGGACTGAAAGGAAAGTCTTGTTTACCATACATGGATGACATCTTTAGTCTACAGCCCGACCATAGAGAACATAGAACACATGCACAAGATTTGAGTGACGTGCTAGAGAGGTTTAAAGAGGTAAACTTAAGTGTGCAGCTAAAGAAATGCCAAATTGCAAAACCCGAAATTAATTTCTTAGGACATATAATCACGAATCAAGGAGTAAAGCCTTGTCCGAAAAAGATTGAAACTGTAAAGGAGTTCCCTCAGCCAAAGAATGAGAAAGAAATCAGAGGATTCATTGGATTATGCAGTTACTACAGAAGGCATGTTTCCAAACTTTGCGGACATAGCCAAACCATTAACTAAATTGATCAAAAAGAATGAAAAATTTAATTGGACACCAGATTGTGAGACGGCTTTCAAAAAACTAAAAGAAAAAACTAACCACTGAAACCCTTGCTGATTCTACCCAGACTTTTCAAAATCTTTCATTCTTAGCACAGATGCCAGCAACGTAGCGATTGGTGCAGTGCTAGGACAGAAATAAACGGTGTAGAACATCCTATAGCGTATGCATCAAGACAGTTGAATTCCGCAGAACAGAACTACAGTGTAACCGAAAGAGAGTTATTAGCTGTAGTTTGGGCAGTTAAATACTTCAGATGTTATCTTTATGGAAGATCGTTTTTCTCTTTACACAGATCACAGTGCAATCAAATGGTTACTATCATTAAAAGATCCTTCAAGTAGATTAACCAGATGGGCTTTGAAATTAGCCGAGTATGACTACAAAGTTTACCACAAACCCGGTGTGAAAAACAAAAATGCAGATTGTCTAAGTAGAGTAGTATATAAAAACGAGTGTGAAAAGTTACCTTTATTAGATATAGACGCGATTTAAAGCAGCTCAAAAGAAAGATAAAGAATGTCAAAAACTGAAAATGCATGAACATTTCAAAACAAGTCCCCAAGGAGTAGTGTACTTCAAGAAAGAAGATGAAAAATTAATTGTAATACCAAGAGAATTGAGAGAGAAAGTAATAACGACTACATCATGATTTACCAACGAGTGGACATGGAGGAATAAAGAAGACCATATTAAGAATTCAAGACAAATTCTACATGGGCCAAAAATGAGAGCAGATGTAACAGCATTCGTACGATCATGTGACTCATGCAACAGACGAACAGATTATGGAAAATCAAAGGCACCATTAGGGAAGTTTCAAGAAGTGAGTGAATTTGGTTATAGATTAGCATGTGACATAGTAGGTCCCTTACCGTTAACTAGATCAAATAACAAGTACATATTAACTGTTTATCGACCATTTCACAAGATTCGGAATATTTTATAGCATTACCAGATCAAACAGCTGGAAACCATAGCACGAGCATTTGTTCAGAAAGTTATAACGTCAATCGGAGTACCAAAAGAATTAATTACAGACCAAGGGAAGAATTTCACATCAGAACTGATTCAGAATGTTTGCAAACTACTGAAAAATAAAAAAATTAACAGACGACTGCTTACCACCCTATGAGTAACGGACGGACAGAGAGAGTACACCGAACCATCCCTAAAATGCTGAGCCACTTTGTTAACAAAAACCAGTCAGACTGGGACGAACTGTTACCCATGATCAACATGGCATACAACAGCCAAGAACACGAGTGTACAGGGTACACACCTTTTGAAATGGTGTACGGAAAGAAGATGGAAACACCCTTAGAAGCAGATCTCACTATAACTGAGGACACAGATGTCTACTCAGATTACGTAGAAGATCTACGAACCAGATTAAAAAGAGATTCAAGAAATATCGAAACACTGCCAGGAAAAGGCAAGGAAAGCTCAAAAGAAGCATTACGACAAGAAGTCGAAAGAAAGTGAGTATTATGTCGGACAGTTAGTGTACCTGCATGTACCACACATAAAAAAGGGAAGAGTTAAAAAACTCTCACAGTTATGGAAAGGTCCATACAAAATAGTAGAAATCGTATCTGAGTTAAATGTAATTTTAAGAATAAGAGGGAAAAAACGTCAAAGTGCACGTGAATAGAATCAAGCCAGTAGTTGAACTGAAAAACAAAGAAGAAGAAGAAAGCGAAGATAGCGTTAGAAGAATTCCATGGGAATAAAAATGAAGAAGCACTAGAAGTTCCTAGCAAGGAAAGCAAGAAGAGGAGTAAGCCTCGAAGAAGAAGCAAGTGATGCAGAAGAGGAGGTTGAAGATCCAACAGTACCGAGCCAAGCAGCAGAGCAAGCTGGACCGAGTGGATTACAATCTGCCCAAGAAAGAAACAATGAAAGACCAGTCAGGGAAAGGAGGAAGCCGTCCAGACTGGAAGACTATGAAGTTGAGTTTGTAAATAGAAGCATACAAGTTGTACTATAATAATGTAGAAGTAAAGTGTTATATCATGAGAGAAGTAAGAAAAAAAGCCGAAGTTGTTGTGTATTCTCGAAATTTCATCTTGTAGGATTACAACTCAGTAGCGAATGAAGGTGAAAATGATCAGTTTGACAGAAGTGAAAATGTGAAACGAATGTTGCTGAATGAGTTTGAATGTTGTGTGAGAGAAAACAAAAAAAAAGGGATCCCTAAAGACTAAAAATTGTCTGAGTACATCCACACAAGCACATGAGATTTACTGAGAGTACTAATACAGAAGGCCGGAAGAAAAAAGGTTGCAAGAAGTGAAAGGACAAATCGAGTTATTTTAAGAAGATCAATTGTGTTATATTACAATAAGGAGAAGTTAGTTAAACACTGAATATGCATAACATAAATGATAAGTTAGATTATAGATGTCAAGTATAACCTTTGTTACAGGGACTAATGATTATTTCGATGGTCAAAGCAGCTGAAATGAGCCAAGGAGTTGTGTTTAGGAAGCTAGAAGACTCTGTGATATCCGGAGATGAATGGAGAATCATTTTAGACTTTGATCTAGTAGAAATCCTTGATGAACTGATACCATTAAAAGAAAGATGTGTAGAATTAGAACAGTTTAAAAATATCAGTGTGAACGTCTGGGGATGAAGACTTCGAGTTTGAATATATAAGAGTGAAGGAAGGAATCGAACAATATGAGAGTGATATAACTGACTTATTAAAACTTTTGCCACCTGTAGGACATTCTAGAAATAAGCGTGGAACTTATAAATGCAGGAGGTTATGCATTAAAGTGGTTATTTGGTGTACCGACTAGTGAAGATTTAGAACATTGTAAATACCAAGGTAGACGAACTAAAGTTAGTAAGTGGTACAGTTGTTAGTTCGCGTCATACACAAATAACTTTGATGAAAGATATTAATTCTAGAATTGTAAGTAACACTAAAGCTATTCATGAAATAATGATTAAGTTATCTACAGCCAACGACAGGTTAATAACATCATTAACGAACTTCAATGAACAGAATATAATGATGCATCAGTCCTTAGCAAAACATATGGCAATTACAACAATGTTAAGACATTTAGGTCAAACTGTTGATGAAGCTAAGCTAAGAGTAGTAGAGTTTAGGCAAGCATTAGAACTTATATATTCTGGTAAGATAAGCAGTAAATTACTAAATCCACATGATTTTACAAAAAGTTTTGAATAAAAATGAAAAAGAGTATACCATCTCATTTGAAACTAATTGTTCCTGTAAATGATGAAGATATATTTTTGTACTATGATCTTTGTACAGCACAGGCATTAGCTAATCCAGCTAGCATAAGATTGATTGTTACAGTACCATTAAGCTCAATTGATAGACAATTTGAAACCTATAAAATAGAAGTGATACCACTTTATCAACCTAGGTTACGACATTGGTTAGTGTGGAAAATTGAACACGATTACTTGTTGATATCTAAAGATAGGCAGTACTATGTACCTCTCGCCTCAGATGAATATGTTCAATGTAGACACAGTTATGTTAAACATTTGTCCAAATTCAATAAGTGTTTACACCATACAGTCGATGGTTGCATCTATTCACTGTTTATGGGATTAGTTCTGTAACTCAAAAGTGTAACAGAGTTCTAACTGAGAAATGTAAATTCACCGTTTTGGTTACAAAATGGCAATGATTGGATTTTTAGTGTTGCATGAACCCATACAAAGTAATATTAAATTGTTTTAGAAATATTGAAGATGATACATCTGTAATTAAAACAGACATTGTAAAAGATTATTTAGAAGTTGTTGTTAACACCTCAGGTATCATTAACAGATAATCAAGGTGTGATATTTTTGGAAAAAGTGGTAAGATATTTTCGAGGATTAGAGGCAATATAGTTTATAAAAGAAATATTACTCACCTTCATATACCGAAAATAAACATATTGCAGCCGAATGAAACCGCTCTTATATTTATTAAACAATAACTTAACTTTTGAAACGCTAAAAGATATAAAAAAGAATCTAATTGATGATCATATAGAAATAGGACTAAATTCATTATTGCAAGGATCTCATGTAAACCAACCTGTCGTCATTAATGTAAAATAAAAATTATAACTTCATTGTCATATATGTAGTTGTAAGTTTAAATTGTGTACTGCTCGTAGTTTTTATATGTCATAGGAGAATAAGACGCCTTTGCACGACCAGTCGGCGGGCAAAGACAAACTCAGAGCACAAGCGGCCCAGACCAGAGCCAACTGACGGTGAGGGTGGAGGAAGGAACTCCATTAGCAGAGATCATCCACGAAGCCTCCTTTGTTCGGATGACCCCCCCCCTCATGATTAAGTAGTGAAAAAAAAATGTGAAAATTTTTAAAATCTTTAAAGTGACAAATCAAAAGACTCTGACCGGCTTGTGACTCTGAAAAGAAATATTGTATATTAGTAATAATCCTAAATCTTAATAGTATCATGATTATGTAAACTTAGATTAGAAAATATGTATTAATAATTTGGGGAACACTTCAAAGAAAAAAAAAAACATTTTAAAGTTACAAATAAAGTCATTAATATACGAATGTAATAGATTCAAGATGTGCCATCACTTTAATCCTATGACACATCTTTTCCAGAGGAGAGGGTGATGTAACGACCCGAACCCAATATTAAACAATAATTCAAGAAATTATGCTTTATTTGGTTTTATAAAAATTTCATTTCATTTAGTAAAATTTAACTAAAGACATAATAATTGTAAAGTGTACAGCACTGTTGAGAGGTCAGCAGTAAGACTGCTGACAATGCAGAGTCAGCACCTGCGTGTGCTGGGAAGCTAGTCTAGTTCAGGCCTCAGACACGTAGACATGTAACTCTCTGTTGCCCTATTTTAAAAAACTTTTTCTAAATTCTTTCATAATGTAATTCAATACTTTATCTCATTCAGAAGTGCTCTCCCCCTTTTTAACCAATGTAAATTGTGTGATTTCTATAAATTAATCTTTAATAAAACAGTGTTTTTAAAATTCAAACGTTGTTGCACAAACTTTATTTCTTTTTCCGGAATCATCCGGTGGTGGCAGCGGATACCAATTAATCCCCAAATCGGTCGCGTTACAGGTATAGAGACAATGGTACAAAAAAGAGATTTTTACATCCCTCGGCAGACAAAAGAGAAATTATGTCAGCCTACTAAGTCATAACCTTCAATGAAGCTCAGATAAAACTCTTTCTTGTCTACATTTAAATGAAGTTTCACACAAAATCTTAAATCAGATAAAATCTTTCTCGAGATATCTTGTCACATGACACATTCCAATTTTTAATTGTTACAATTAGGTAACTTGCAAACTCTCTGTGTGCATATTGTCATATTGCAAAAATACATTGCTTAAATTGAACCAATTATTTCAGCGATCACACCACTCTTCACTGTCAAGCTAAAATTTGGCACATAGACTAAAATCACGTGAGATTTAATTAAAAAAAATATTATAATGATTGAATTACCCCTCTCCACCCCACGGCCCCCTCATGTAGATTTCGAACTGATGTCTGAATTTATAAACTAACCATATTTTATGTTCATAAAAATAGTATAGTGAAAGAAGCTTATAGTAAAAGGCTCATACTTAAAAAACAAATATAGTTTTGACCAAACCAAGAGGTGTTGTAAATAATTAACAAATTAATACTTTTTGCTAGTAAGTTATACTCTCTTTCCTAATTTTATTTAAGTTTGGAATTTGGAAGGTTTAAATAAGGAATAAAGATTCTAAAGAAACATGTTCATAAGTTTATTATTCATGAAATAACAATTCATTTTACACAATATATTTTGCAGTTACAAAACTCTGATGACACAAATTATAATACCCTGTATAAGATGTTTTGTAAAAATAGTAAGTATACACTACAGGGTTCAGGTGCAGCCATTTGTTTACTTGCTGCAGACACAAGACAACTTCAAGCCATGACTTCTTCCAGGCGGCAGCTACACAAATACTCCTTTATCTTATAACCTCTATCTATATACTGTTGTAATTTGACAATTCATATATTACCCATATTTTTCAATATACAGTACTTGGGGTATTGTCAGCTATTTGTACAAAAATATTCACATATTGTAATTTGTTTGGAATTTTAACAACCATATAATTTTAATAATCAGTTTGTTTATGAAAAATGTTCTCCCATTCATGTTCTGTTGGATGTGAAAGTTTCTTGATGAAAGATTGGTTTACATTGTTGCCTAGTAAACCAAAATAAATAATTGAACCCTCGTTAAAATCCTAATGGAAGCTCAGGTTAAAGGATAGTGTGTGAAGTGATTTATTGTTAAGTTACAAATAGAACACAATTTAATGTATGGAAAAACATGATTAACAAAAATCAAGAAAGACTTATAAATAATGAAGACTGCACTATTAAAAATTAAATTCTACTCTCAATTTATAAGAAAATTAAAATGTAACTGTATTTCAATATTTCATACTGGCTAAACCTATTTGCAAATTCCTTTACTTAAATAATAATAGTCTTAAATAATAATTTCCTTAAACATGTAAGTATTATTTAAGACATCACTTGAGGATAAAATCCTTGATTTCCAAACCCTCATACAAAACATAAATTTACGTAGAAAAATTGCATACTCATTATTATTTGCATTAAATTTAAATTGATGAACAGCTTACAAAATTCTTGAGATGTGCAACACATGAAAAATGAGAGTTAAATATGAAACACTACATTATGCAAAATTGAAATAAAATAAGAGTTTAGTAAAAATTATGAAAGTCCAGAATTTGAATTTAGTGTTAGACATTTAAGAATATTTTACATACATTAATAAGTTTGTTTTTGTTTGAACAGTTTTAAGTTAATTCAATAAATTTATAATTTATAAAGATTTACTTAGCTTTTTAAATAATATCAACACTTTCAAAATAACAGTCAAAGATCCATATTTTCAATTATAAGCTGTACTCTCTGGTTCATCTGAGATTAAATATTTTTATTGAGTTTACAATTAAGTTTCATACTCATAATTTAAAATATTAATTAATCAACATGCCAATACTCATTTCTTTCCAATCAACTAAGTGAGAGAGTGTCAGATCTATCAGTTATTTTTCCACTTATAACATAGAACCTTCATTAGTTCATATGCTCTGGATTGATTCAAGACTATTTGGGGGAAAAATCGTTGAAATATAGGTCAAATAAAATTAACAACATCAAACAGGCTGGGTGGATCTAGCTTATCTTTAGGCCAAGTGACGTTGGCAGTATCGTACACATCGTAAGCCATATCCCTAAAGGTGATCGGGTAGTAGCCGATATTTTCTTCGTTAAATTCCACTGGAAATGTAGCATATTTCTTTAAGGCTCCTAGATCGCTCTGATGACGCATGAGGAGATGTAGAACATAGAAATTCTTCCATTCCTTCCACTGTTCTTGAAATATGTTCATTTTAAATTTCGTATCGACTCCAAACCACACCTTTACTCTGTGAATTAAATTCGGCTCTTTCTGAAGTATTTCCTTTGTGGGCTTTTCACCGGCGTTGTAGTACCACTGGGTCTCGTCGTACTCCCTGTACGACTCCAACCACCGCCTTAAAAACCTTGCATCTTTATGAGCAACGATAACTTGGCTACCCATGTATTGATTTTCATCCCAGTTCATACTGATCTCAAATCTTCTGAAATTATTGATGTTTTTCACCAGGTAACAGTCGTTATCCAAGAAAATTCCTCCGTATTTCATCATCGTTCTTATCCTTGCAATGTCACTTCCGTGCCAAGTCCTCCATTCCCTACTCAGTTTCTGGCCAAATATCTCGTCAGGGAGTTCAATGTCGTGAAATTCGACAATATCCATGAAACCTGGAGTGTGTTCAAGAGTTTTCCAAAACTTCCCCGTGAAAGTGTTGTTGTTGTCGAAATGGAAAAATAACTTTTCAGGTTTTTGATTTTTGAATGCTGCCAAGATACAGACCATTTGTAAATAGTTGATCGGCTTGTCTCCAAACCATATGAAATGAACGTAATTTGGAACTAGATAGCATCCATAAGGACTTCCAATTACATTGATATTATGTAGTCGATCAAAATCTAATGATTGTTCCCATAGAGGCAATATGTTTGATTCTTTTGATGTCCTACGAGTTGTATCCTTAACTTTACAAGTAGAATCTATAAATAATTCTTGATTTTTGTTGCTTGATAGTAATGAATAATTATCTGGTACATTTTTATCAGACCTCAACATTACACTGATAATGTAAATAGTTAATATAGTGATGAATATGAACACTCCCACTTTGCACCACATGGTTGTAGTATTACTGGTCCGCATCTGGAAGTGAACAGACAATTATTAGTATAGTGATATGTTGTCACTTAAGAAAAGTATTAACTAATGTATGTTATGTATTTTTGTACAGATTTTAAAATAGGCCTAAGTTTTTGTGTTGATATTTTGCGTGAACACTAACATGATATGTAGTGTTCACTAAATCAATTTCAAAATTATCTTGGGACTACATTGTATTGCAATTGTAGGTGCTCTAAACTAAGGAGGCGATGGACTTCGACTTCAGGATTCTACAGGTCTAAAATTTTTCAAGCGCTACTGAAATCTTTGGAACTATTCAATAAACATGATTTAATATTATTTTAATGCGGAATGAGAAGATGAGAATGTCTTCCAGTGATCATTAATAATTTCATGAGTGCTTGGTGTAAGTGACTGACTATATATAGGCTCTATATATATATTTATTTAAAATAAAATATATGATTTTAATAGACAAATTTAAATTTAAAGATAAAAGGAGGAAGCTCCCTTATCTTAGAGAAGTTCCTAGAAATTAAGAAGTTAAATAGATTTCTTGATCAATAATGAACAATGCGACAGCATTGAGTTTTCTGTGATTGTATTGGAAATTGGTGTGTAGTGAATTCATCTCTGAAGTGTGAAATTATAGTGACCTTAATAATGATGTTTGTGCTTTGTTGTTTAATTTTGTTATAAATGTATCAATACTTGACAGTACTATTAATACTGTAGCTAGGGTTCAATATTGGAACAATGTGAACATTCTCAGCAATCAATTTCGATTGATAAGTTTATTTTAATTTACATAAAGTCCAATACTGCCTAACCGCCATTAATTGCCGTACTGGAAACCTCAAAATAAAACACCAAACCACTTGCAATAAAAAATAAACTATCTGTCAAGCCGCCTTCCACAAAGACTTAGCAAACTACCAACTACAAGAAAAGAGAATATCTTCAGTGCCTCACTCCAGATGGCAAAAAATAGGGAGAACAAAGAAGATAACACAGGGTATAATAAAAAGCATGTATTATCATTACAACAACTAAACAAACAAAGTATTGTATTTAAGCAAAAAAACCACTACAAATTTTAGGTTGCAATTTCCCCTCCAATTTTGGCGACAAAGCTTGAACCAACTGAAACGACTGAAGATTTTTTTAACAGAGCTAAACAACACCTACTCTGGAGTAAAAGAAACCCAGGATGCGATGTCTTTTTTTAGTAATAGGCCCCAAGAAAAGAATCAGGGAGTAAACACCAAACCAAACCATAGCATAACAATCCTTCACCAAAATGTACAAGAAGTTTCTAACAAAACAAACAGATTCATACATTCTATAGAGACTGTACCACCTACACCAAGTATAGTATAATTCTGAGTGAACATGGGCTCAAATCACACCAAATTGAAAATGTAGAACTATTACTAAGATACTGCCGCCTCAAATCACATTTAGCAGGAAACATGATAGAAAAGGGGAGTAGCAATATTTGTGGTGGAACATCTTGCAGAGTACACAGAACAGATAGATATGTCACAGCACTGTGAGGAACTTCTGGGTGAAATGTTGCTAATAGAAAAAAAAAAAAAAACAAAATAGGACACACTTAAAATCTTGGGCATATACAGACCACCAAATGCAAATATAGATGCGTAAATGTGTGCAATTCTCACAGAATTCCCTGTTAAACAACCTGTCAAGGTGTGTAGGAGCTTGCAATTAGAAAACCCCTGAACAAACTGAGATTGCTTCTTTCTAAGAAAATGTGGAAGGATCTAGTTAAAGCTCCTACTACAGAGGAAGCATACAATGAGTTTAAAATCATCCTTACAAAAGCCTTGGACTCATCATGCCCCAGGAAGAACAAAAGGTCTAAAAGAAAACACAAGCCAAAACACTTCTCAGACAAGAAAGCACTCAGACTAAATGAAGACTACTTAACATCACAAAGTTGATATTAAGTGACAGGGAATCAAACCGATAAAGAAGAGACAGATGTAAAAAAGAAAACCTATGATCAAAGACTCAAGCTACTTAGAAAATAGGCATCAACTAACTACATAGAGAGGGCAGTAAACAAATCAAAAGCCACATGGGAAGTGATAAATAACCTGTTCCAAAAAAGTTGCTCACTGCTTTAATACATAAACACAGCTGAAAAAACTCCAAGGAGAATCCCTGACTCTGAGAGAAAAGCAATACAGCACATAGTTCAAGAACAAATTACAAAACTCAATGCCATTACATATACAGATACAACAGAATACAGGGCAATCATCTCTAAATTTTATTAAAACTCAAAAACTCTGCAGGCACAGATGAGATCTCCTTCAAAATTCTGAAACATTGTAGACGAGCTTACCTTCCTCCTTGGTACTATCTTTAACAAATCTTTCAAAGAAGGAAAGTTTCCCTCAAGATTGAACCTATTGAACCTTTTATAAATCTTGACATCATTTGTAATCATGGTGATTATAAATCAAAATAATTCTGATTCTAATTCTGGATAGTAGATGGTGCTTGGACAACTGTTTATGATAGTCTGTCAAGTGTATAACAGTAACTAAGCTCTGGTGCAGTTTAAGGTATATCTACTATAATATGTTGTTGGTACATACATGGGAAAATTTGGGTTAAGACTCGTGTTTTGCTTGATGGCAATCTCACTTTCACTGACCACTTTTCTCATGCCTCCTAGCGTGCTCTTGGTAGACTGAGAGGCCTGCACAGGTTCTGCTACCAGAATTTGCTAAGCTGCAGCTCATGCAGTCATTGGTTTAGTCAGTATTCAGCTACTGTTATCCTGCCTATGGGAACAGCATATCAGGAGGGGACATGAATAGAATCCGGAGATTACAAAACTCTGCAATCATGTTCATTTTCAACCTCCGAATACATGATCATGTTTCTCCTTTTCGTGATATTGCTCAAATGCTCCCTATGGAAGTAGCATGTAAATTGCTGACACTCATAATTGGAGAGCCACAGTACCTAATCGAGAGGCTCTTGTACCGTGGTGAGGTTTCTGAACGAAGCACCCGCCAGGATGGAAAGCTTCACTTTTCTAAGGTGAGGCTAGAAGTTGGGAGGAGGAACTTCTCGTATTTTGGCCCCCATTTGATTAATGGCCTTCCTGAACACACCAATGAGAGTCATAACTCTGCATCATTAAACCATTGGAAGAAATTAATTTTCTGCATTTCTTTCTACCAATAAATCAAATCGGCAATCATAAAATTTTACAAGAAAAAAAATGTTTAACAAAGCAGGAAATATATTTTTAGTAGAAAAAACTATTTATCACTTAAAAGGATCAAAAAATTTCAATATCTTTAAATTAATCTTGCATTTTTTTAAGCAAGGTACGGAGTACTTGTTATGTCAGAATACGTTTTCCTAGCACCATTTTGAAGTAGTGAGGAATGAGTGCAGATTTCCTCACATATGATAGATAAAATTTGCAAAGCTCTATTATTGAGTGCTAGATAACAGAATGACGCTAGTAGACTTATCACCATATCTGAACCACTTTTATTATTGTAATAACTTTTCCTTTAATTATAGTTTTAGGAATATAGATGTAAAAATGTAGTTGTTATTATTGCTGTGTTACTAAAACACTCAAGCTCTGAATTAAAAGTTGGTGGTTTGTAAACATTGGAAGTTATTTTTGATCATTCAATAGAAACAAATGTGTTAAAAGTATAAATGTAAAATTAAAGAAATTCTTAGTGCAGAGCTTTCCTTGAAATGAGAAAGCCATATTCTTATTTGATAATAAGGATCAGTAGTAATTTAATCCTGTTACATGTGTTACAATGTATTTTTTGAAACTGTGGTGAACTTGCAACGAACTGGAGTTTTCTTTTATTGCTATTTTATATTGAGCAAGCATGCGATTAAAAAAATATCCATTATATATATATATATATATATATATATATATATATTTTGTTAAACCAAATCAAATCAAAAATATATTTATTTCTCCAGAAAGAGTACAACATAAATTATAATCTTTTACTCATTTTGTAAGCATAGAGTTAAACCAAAATGATAACTAAAATATGAACTAAGTTATTTAAAAATTAAACTTAATAATAAAACTTGTTGTCAAATGACGAAAATAAATATGTGCTATGGGTAGAAAGAAGCCTACATGGTCAGATTGTCTTTATGCAGCCGAGTTGTTTTTGGTCTTGCAAGAGCAGTTTCTGTTCTTGGTGTCCAAATATATTTAAGAAGTTTATTCACAGTTTTTTTTTATCTACAATTATATCTTTTTACATAAGTTAGGAAGCTTGAGTGATTTTTGTATTCAAGAAAATGTTTATTTTTTTACTGTAGTTGATCTTGGGATTGAGCAACAAGGCAGATTGATGATACCTTTGTATAAGGCTCTATGTGGGACATACCTTTTGTATTTAGTCCCATTATTACATCTCTTTGTAAAGAAGCTTCTAAAATTTTAGATGTTTCCAAAATCTTATTAGTAGGATTAGATTATATTTGGGAAGAGCATTTAGAGTATATATTCTACTAGATTACCAACTGTAGAATATATAATAAATCTCTACACTGACCATCAGATAACAATTAGGTTCCCAAATCATCTACTGATTCTGCTGTAAGATCTAACTCATCTTTACAATCGACCTCAACCTATGAACCTCAACAAAACTAAAATATTTAATTTATTATAACATTATTTTACTAGCTTTTTTATGGGATTTGAAGAAAAAGGGTCTAGAGAAAAATATTGTACAGAACTTAGTTGTCCGATAGATTGCAAGCCAATCTTTTCTGGGCACACACAGTGTTGTAGAAAGTTATCTGAAGCTCGGTCCAAAACCACCATGCATACAATAACTACATGAGTAACTACACTTTTCTAGAACAATGACTATGGTCACATAAATGTATTCTGAATTCTTACATATCGTATTGAACTGGGGCGCACCCAGGAATTTACTTTGGAGTGGGTAATTTAGAGGAGGGTTAAGAGCTTATCTATATCAAGAAGAAAATATCCCTCCTGGCTGTCGGAAGAAAGGTTGATTTTTCCTGTAGTTGTCATTTCAAAATGTCGAACTAAGATGCATTACAAGCTAGACGTTTAATTTCCACAACACTAATGGTAATTTGACTCTCAAGGTTGGTATACTAATATACTGGCGACACTTTCAAATATTTATAAACGCTACATAAAAAGACATTATAAGAGAGCAAACTTATTTGTAAATGTAGACTTTAATTTAGTTATGATCAATTCAAAATTTTGTTTGTAAACATATTAACTTATAATAATTACGTTATTTTCGTATTATATTATGCTACATATAAACTCTTTGAACAGCCGCCGTCTTAAAACCTTAAGAGTTGTATAAAATGAGTAAAAATGGAACTGACATGATATTGCTTGTAATTTTTATAAGAAATGTTAATTTTGATTTATATTGTAAAGAACCGCTAGATAAAAACTTGCACAAATACGAAGACCGCCATATTGAAACACTTTATTTGTTCAGACTGACTAACGAATTCATCCAAGTTATGTGCAAATACTGTATTTGTACCTAACTAAGTCTGGATGTATACAAAATTACAAGTCATATTCCTACATGTCAATAAATTGTTCTATTTCCTTAATGTTGTATGGCATTTAAAACTTTGTATGGCCACTACCTGGAAATATTATGATATATAACAAAAAACATGTAAGTACAAACATGATTTTAAATGGCCTGAGAATTCTAAAATACTTTTATTCTTAGCTCTAAAATTAGTGACTTATATAACCATTACTTTTCCAAAATTTGAACAGCTGCCATCTTGAATATTTAGAGATACTATCCAAAAATGTACAAGAATAAAAGTTTTTTGCAATATTGTAGTATTAAATTTGTAAAAAAAATATCATTTTGGGTCTATATTGGGAAATAATTGAGTTAAAATTTTTGTACAAATTTGAATTGCCGCCACCTTAAAACTATTAAATACAAATACTGCCACTGGACTAAGTTTAATATGAATCTACTAAACATTTTTGGTTATCGTGTTCCTAAGCTCATATTGTACAGGGTGAATAAGCCAGGACCCCCTCCTATCCTGCTGGAAGTTAACAATGTCTTCATCAAATTCATGTTTATTTTCCCTAATAACAATAGTTATTGCAAGAAAAATGGATTCTTGTAACATTGCAAATACTCCATTAAGATTCCCATTATTAAAAAAATGATCCTAAAATGTGGTGCCCAAATATCCTGAGCCACACATTCACTTGCAGAATCCGGTGCAGAATTCACTGAAAACATGGGGATTTTCTGTGTCCCAGTACAGTGCTTGCAGTTGTGTTTGTTTACAGCCCTATTGGGAACTGCACTCATCACTGAACACAACATATCAAACAAACAATGGATGGGCAGAAATGAGTGCATCCACTTACTCACAAAATTGTGTATGATGGTCTGGATCGTCTTCATTTAAGAAATGTATAATCTGAATTTTATAAGGATATTTTTTCACCACAGTACCACAGTCCCATGGGAAATGGCACAAAAATTTGGTACTGATATGGTGGACTGCTGCAGATCTTCAACAAATTGTGCTACAATTTAAAACTGTTTATCTTCGCCTAGAGGAGGTTTTTAAATATTTCCTTGTCAGAGGTCTATCAGAATATGCAACATTAATCCACCTTTCTGCCTCATGATAATTTTCATTTGAAGCCCCAAAAATAAATATTACTTCTACTTTATCGTTGTGACTACGGTGCATTATTACTCATAGACAGTAATAATTTGAGAATATTACTTAAAAGTATGAATGCCAAAGCGATTCAAAATCAATAACAGTAATAACACTCAAACAACATTCAAAAATTTCTCAAAACACTTCATGAAACAGTAACCACACAATAATACCACTGGACAATAATGATTCACTGGATAATGACCACTCTATAAGTGCAATCTGTTCTGATGAGATTTAAACAAAGAAGGGACTTGTTTGTACTAATCGTTGCTCTAACGGGAAATCCTGATTATTCTAAAGGCAAAGTCAAATAAACTTCTTATCAGTGTACTTTCTAATCTTCATTGGATCCTTCGTCTATTGCATTCATAATTGATTCAGAACACAAATGACCAAGAGATCTCTGGTTTTCACCATTCTTAAAGGTTTTATATGCTCTTCAAAATGAGGGGTTACTTGTGAGGGCTTTACATTTAAAATCCTGCATCTTTGGGGGATGCAAAAGATTTTCCAAATTACCAAACAAAACTTCCTTTTCAAATTGCACCACTACCCAAAGGACATCTCCTTATATAAACATTAGAACAAAATAGAGGGGTGGGTCCTAACTTTTTATTCACCCTGTATATCGCAAGCTGATACATATGTTTTATATTCTAGACGCACCCATCAAAGAGATTGCAAAAAATCTCCAGGAAATTCTGTTATACAAGTGATTACAATTATACATTTTTATGAAATCTACCTAAAAAGTAAAATATATTAACATAATAATATATCAATAATATTAATATTATATACACACACATATATATATATATATATATATATATATATATATATATATATATATATATATATATATATATATATAGTGTGTGTGTGTGTTTGTGTAATTTATATAATTTAATTTTCCTCAATAGGAATAGAGGAATGTATTTATATAATTTCCTCAATAGTGCAACATGTATTGCAGAGCAGATAAAATTTCTGACCAGAGTACTGTAGTCTGCAGAGTCTAATGTAAAATAAACTTGTTCCAATCTAAGTTTAAGTACACTTGAAATTTTAAAGATTTCTGTACTGGTAAATGAATATGGATTTTTGAAAACTATCATTTCTGTTACTCTTATAATATAATTTATTGACAATTAAGTTACAACCAAAATCTGTTCAGGTTAAATTGTGGATCAATTAAGAAATAAATTTAAATCCATAATGTTTATAACTGTAAGAAACTATATAGCAATATGTAAAATGTTTTAAATGCGTGTAAGAAACTTTATCACAATATCATACATTATTACTAAGGCTGCAATAGGCTAGTACCTTAAAATGATGCCTACCATAATAAAATAACATTTTAACTACTAATTTGTGTGAGGGACATAACTGAATAATCAAGGAAAAACTCAACTTCTGTTGATGTACTGTTATGCCATAGCACATATGCGTGTAACATATAATGCAATCTAATATTACACACATGTTACATTATACTGTAAAAACCTTTCAAACATATATGAGATTATGTTTTGTTAAAAACTTTGATGTTATAATTTTTCTTTTATATGTTTTATATACAATCAAAACTATATCTATTTGACAGACTATTTGCTTACAATGCCATTTAAGATATTTTCTAAAAAAAACTTTTGACCTATGGTTTGATGACATTTTAAACTAGAAATATTTTCTAATCATAAAAACAATTTTTCTTGGTTTGTATTTATATTCCAGTAGTTCAACTCACAAAAAGACAAAATTAAGTTTTGAGATCAAATAAGAGAATTTAATTAACTAGTTTTTATTATATTATAACTATAGTTTATTATATTGCTCTCCCCTAATTTTTCTATAGTTTATTATAATTCTTTTACAAATTTGTATGTAAATTAACTCAACAATATTTTTATTGTGTATAAAGTAAATATAAAAGAAGAAAAATAAGCAAAGAAATATAAATATCAAACTATATATTTGTATTATTTTAGGTTATGTACAAGTAATAACTATTATATCAAGATTTAACTTACCATATAAACTATAGAAGGATATATTTTACGTTGCATTTCAAAAAATGTATAATATAAGCAAGTAGTTCAAAATACGAAATAAATAGTAAAATAAACAGTTTAGGGAAACAAAAATTCGATGCACATTTACCTCTAAAGAAAGTCTCTTCACACTGAGAGCCTGTTGATCTCTTATCAGCAAATACTCTTTCTTGTTGACTTATGAGTAGAGATGGGCGTTATTTAACATAACAGGATAAATAACAGTGTTGCCGCGCGGCAACAGTTATCCCCGCAACGTGTTATCAGAAACTCCCTGTTATAACAGGATGACAACGAACAATGAATTCATTCGTTTCGTTGCCCGGCAACGGTTAAGCCTGTGCTGGTAACAGTCCAATAGCGGCAGACTGGAAACTCTTCACCTGTTATTTGAGCAACGGTGTGTTATGACAAACAACAGAGTTGTAGGATGACAATTATTTCATTGCCGGGAATCTATCTACGGCTTGACAATGACAACAGCAGCTTGATCTGTTATTACAACACCACCCGTAACGATAATATAGTAAAGTAAAATAATCAAAATACTGGAGACGCGACATTGCGGCTTGGGGGAGGGGATGGTGCCTGTTCGGACATGAAAACCTGACCTGATTATTCACTTTGTTTATTCTATTATGATCCCATTCCCACACCCGCAGTACAATTGTTTTAATTTGTTCAAGAGCAACATACAGTGTAATCTCTGCCTTATTAAACTATATGTGGTTTAAATTTTTATTTAAAATAACTATATTTCTTAATGTTTTCTTTAAAATAATTCTTGACAAATTAATTGTAGAGTGATTAAGTTATGTGAAATAACACGTTTAATTTGTGTTTACTGTTTTTATTATTTATAAATATCTACATTGTAATTAATTTATATTAAAAATGAGTGGTAACAAGAAGCAAAAAACCAGTTACTTGTGGACATACTATACTGTGGTTGACGCTGACATAAAAACTGCTAAGTGCGATTTATGTGGGCAAGTATTAAATTATAAGTCAACTATAACTAATCTTAGACACCACATTGAAAAGCGCCATCCTACTGTAAATTTACCAAAAAAAGATAAAACTTCAACTAACTTGCCAAGCCCTACGACAGCTTTAATTTCTACTAAAAACTCTACAATAGGCTCTACATCAATTTTACGTAATGAACCCGAACAACCAAGTTCAGAAGCGCTAACCAATTCAAATCCACTAAGTGCATATTTTTCATCTTCTAGTGACGGTAACCAGTCAAGTATTAGATCATTTTTACCCCAATCTAAAAAGCTGAGTGAGACTCAACGTAAAAAAACTCGATAAACTTCTCTTTACAGTTGTTTATTACTGACTTTCAGCCATTTTCAATAATTGTCGAAGACAGAGGTTTTGTTAACTTTGTGTCGGGCTTTGAATCCCGCATATAAATTGCCAAGTAGAAAAACAATTTCCAATAGTATGATTCCAGCTGAACATGAGAGATGCTTGAATTTTGTTCGGAATGAGTTAAACTCAGTACAAAGTGTATGTCTAACCACTGATACCTGGACTTCTACAAATGTTGAAAGTTATTTGGGTGTAACTGTCCATTACATTTCAGAAAATTTATGAAATAAAGTCGATATTGTTGGAATGTTCTAAAATGTCTGATTCTCACACAAGTGCTAATCTAGCAAAAGAGATCAAAACTATTGTTGACAAATTTCATTTATTTTGATAAGATTTTAGTCGTAGTATCAGACAATGCCAGTAACATCAAAGGGGCGGTACAAAAGGACTTGAAATTGAAGCACTTTGGTTGTTTTGCCCATACCTTAAACTTGATTCTTCTTCAGGATGCGTTAAAGCTGGTAAAATGTTAATTGACAAAATAAAATTGATAGTGACTTTTTTTAAAAGGAGCACAAATGCAACTGAAAAACTGTTGATATCCCAGAAAAAATATGGGCCTTGAGCCAAAAAAACTTATTCAAGAGGTTTCAACGAGATGGAACTCTACATTTTATATGGTTTCCAGATTTGTAGAGCTGCAGGACGCGTAAAAACTACTATCGCTTTAATAAATAAAAAATTTACCTGTTTTGTCAGAGGAAGAGTGGGGATTATGCAAAGAGCTAAGCACAATCTTACGTCCTTTTGAGGAGGTCACTTCACAGATTAGTGGGGAACGCTACGTGACAGGTAGCCAAGTGATACCCCTAACAAGAGGCCTGATGTCCGTGTGTAAAAAAATGCAAAAGGAGCCATTCAAACCAGTTATTCAAAATATTATTAATGAACTGCTGCATGGTCTCGAGAAAACGCATGGAAAATGTTGAACACAGCAAAAACAATAGCACTTGCTACTCTTTTAGATCCCAGATTCAAACTTGCTGTCTTCAAAGACGAAACTGCAAAGCAATTGATCAAAAAAACCATGTACAGAACTTTTAGCTGCAATCTGGACAGAGACACATGGCAAACCTTGCACAGCAGATGATGAAGAAATTGGTAACACTCCAAAACAAAGATGGCAACGTAGATTCCGCAAAATTTTCCGTCTGGGAGGACGTTGACAACATAATTGCCAAGGAGAAAACCTACAGGTAACCGCTTTAAAATTTTATTCATAAATTTAGAATTTTCAATAAATTAAATTAGGGTTTTTTACTTGTAACTACACGTATTTACTTTTTGTTTAACTTTAACGCGTTGTAAGCTTTTTGGAGTTCACTGCTATGAAGGAATTGGTTTTCAGGTACGAAGACCTCCGCTGCAATTGTTCGAGTTGAACCGGTACTTAGATGACAGCTATCTAGGACGGAAAAAAGATCCTATGGCTGGTGGAAAGAGAATCAACATGTATACCCTATTATGAGCAAATTGGTGAAATTAAAATTTAACGTCATGGCTACATCCGTCCATGTGAACGACTTTTTTCTAAAGCAGAAATTTTTTGACAGAACGCCGATCAAGACTGAGTTCAAAACGAGCAGAGCAGTTGCTGTTTTTGAATGGAAATCTAAATCTTCTACAGTAAATAGAAATCAAAAAATTTAAGTTATATATAAGTTCTGCAAGTTAAATATATGAAATTTATGTAATTCATTTTCTTGCAATTAATCTTATATGAAGCCATAGTGTACAGTTGGTTATATTGCCCATTTTATTTTCTAAATATGCTTAATTGTGTCTTTGAATCTCCATACATTCGTGTATCTTCATTTAATCTAAAGTACAATATTTGACAGTGTAATTGTAATGTACATTTGAACAATATGTTTATGTATGTATATATTTGTAATTTATAAAGTGTTTCCTATATGATTTAATTAGAAATAGCAGTGTTAACCATTTTGTTTATATTGTGATAAATAGTTTTTTTATGTATACATTTTGCAATTATAAACGTCATTTGTGTTACTATTTGTTGTAGTTAATATAAGTTATCAGTTAAATATGTATGTATACATCACAGCAGTACATTTTTATAGCTAAATATCACTGTCCACGTTTTTACTTTACACTTACAAAATCTTACTTAAGTTGTAGGCTATAATTATTTCAATATATTTTATAATCAAATATGTATTTCACATTCGTAATAATTATATTTTAGATGTAATGTATCCATTTAATGTATTCTTCATTTACATACTATAGTGTAACTAACACGTATTTAACGGTTTTATTTTACTGTCAATTTTCCGTGTAAAATACCAATTTGGGCAATTAAAACACGTTATTTTTTAAGATAAATGTATTTTAAAGAACTTTTAGTCTTGTATATAATTACTTTTATAAAAAAAGCCTAGGGTGTGTTCATTTAATATAATAATATTACAGAAACGTTTTTATTTGGTTTGTATTATTTTGTCTATAGCTTTTATAAAGTAATCCCTAGTGTAAATTATATTTAATACACTAAAATATTTCATTTTTCAGTTTGAATATTTTAATGTTTATCTATAGTGTAAAATGTACAATGCGCTGTGAAATGTTTACATTCAAACAATAAAAACCCGATTCTGTATTTTGTACTTAATTGAACCAAAAGATACTTTTAATTATCTCAAAATAAATTATAGTAACTAGACTAAGCAGCTAAATGACGAATTTTGTACACTTAATAATAGTAACAAAGTCCGTTAACTGAATGGTGGTCCATGTTTTAGTAACGGTATTTCAGTAACGTTCTATATGTAACAGCCACTGGAAAACGTTATTGAACCAACGTTGCGCAATGGATAGACGAGGCGCAACGGTCAGCCGATAACAGTTGCTAAAATAACACGTTGCCGCAACCTGTTATCGGTTGGCAGAATAACGTCGCAACGCGTTGCAGCTAAACAACGACATTTTCCATCTCTACTTATGAGTCAATGTCAATACAGTTTGAAATCAGTATAAAAGACATAACTGCCTTCCTGTACTATAATGTAACTCTATATATAACAAATTATGTTTCATGAAATTTTGTTTGATCTTAATACACTTAACAACTTTTATGGATGATTTACGTTTTGATAAGTAAGTAGTAGCCAACATAATATCACAAACAATATAAAGAAAAATAATTTTAGAATTGTAAAAATCCATTTGTTAAATAACAAAATAGTTTAAAAACAGAGCTTTGTGTAACAAAAATAATTTATAATTTTAAAAAATTTATTAACTTATCATACCCATATTTTTATTTCCAGTTTCTATATTTACTAAAGTTCAGAAAGAATATTCTTACAATTTTGACCTACATTACTTTTATAAAAAGTGTATAACTTTACTCAAGCATAACCATAATTGAAAACAAACTTTTATTATTACTAAAAGGTGCTTATTGAAATATTAAAATATTCTTTGACATAGTAAACATTACCTGTTTTATTTTTAATTTATTGAGCTATATATTATCCAGTCTAAAGATTTTGTTTGATTGGAAGAATGATTTATAACTTTATAACATATACCGTAAAATGTAGAATTAAAATTTTTTAAATAATAAGTTTCAAATATATGCATATTGCTTCTTGTATTGTATTTGTTTGGGAGCTGTAGAGAGAATGTTATTCATTATGTCAAACTTAAAATTTGTGTCACTAAAAGTTAAAATCATTAAATAAAAACTAATATTGTCAGGAGAGGCGTTAGGGTAAGGCGTGGTTGGGCGACCGCCCAGGGGCCCCGGACGAAAAGGGGCGCTGGTAGCCTTTTTTCATATGTAATTGAATTGCAGTTATGGGGCGCCGAAGAAATCTTGCCCAGGGCACTAGTAGTGCTACAACCGGCACTGAATATTGTATAACTTGGTTTCTATTAAAACGGTTTGTAAGGTTCCCTAATAGTCTCATACCCAATTTGTCATAATCGTATTTTTATATTCTATCAACACATTCAAAACAACGGCTAATTTCCGGATATTTTATATGCTATAGAATTTTTCAATACTAATGGCAAAAAACCGTAGTATTTTTTTATATTAATCATCTGAGTGTAACAAGAAAAGGGTGTAGCCTTTGTCTACCCCAAGGAGTATCTAAAAAATTAATGTAACTAATAAATAAAGCAATCGTGCGCCCATCGGGGTACATGATATTCCAGGGCATTTCTTTAAGCGCAGGCTCATATTTAACAAACCACCAAGACTGGCAAACAATAAAAACACAATAAGGAAATGTATAGTAACTTGTAAACCATCGGACGCAAAATCACGGTATGTACCCAATCTGGTACACAACGATAGTTGTGAAAGATTGCATGTACGTCGTCGAGAACATGTTACAACAAGATAGAAGGACACCATGTGTCGCGCATTTGACTTCACTGAGGCTTCAATGCAAAATTTAAAGTCTGTAGTCCCCATCATTCCCAGCAGACAGAAAGAACAGACATTTTTACCTCCCTGGCAAACAAAAGAGATTGTGTCAGCCTACTGAGTGATAGGCTTCAACAATGCTCAGCCAAATCCCATGAAGTAACATGCACTATCATCAAACTTAGAGTTCCTCATGTATAAATGAACCTTACCGCACAATTTCTGAGTCTGTAGGTCTGTTCGTTTACAAGATATTGTGGATAGATAGATAGATAGACAGACATAAATTATGTCAGCCTCTCGACGACTTTGCTAATATAATAGTAGGCCAATAAACAACTGAAGTGCTTTTTCTTGTGATGAAACTATGTGCCGTAGTGTTGTGAGACTAATATATATTTTTAACACTTCTAAATTCTTTAAAATAGCACCCTATTAATTGAATAATGTAAGCCTAATAGATTTTTTAAAACTCATAATCAGAATAACAGTAAGGAGACATAATAATGTCTCATAATTATCATGTTCTAGTCATACAGAGTCAAATCCCCTAAGTGTTCACTTCTTCATAGTTTGTACCTTCCAATTGAATTTAGACTGGATATAAACTAATATCAAGGACGTAGCCATCAAGGGGGTCCAAAGGGTCTGGACCTCTACCAAATTTTCAATATTTTCAATTATTTTTTTAGCAAACGATTATTATTACTTAAATAACTCAGTATTACTGACATGTACTGCTGAAAGATCATGCTCAACAAAGAAATGGGTCAAGAACTTTTTAAGGAACAAAATTAAAACTTACTCTCTGTCCACTACAGGAAAATATCAGATGTCAGGATCCCCCCAAAATTTTTCCTGGCTATGTTCTTGACTAATATAAATAAAATTAATCCATAAAAGCCCACTGTGTGTTTCTTCTCACAATGTTAACAACAGTAAGGAAATTCTTTTTTAGAAGTTTTAGAATTGATTTTTGACGATGGAAGGGTTGTGTAGGAAGCAAGATTTTTCCGGACATTTGCTATCATTAACTGAACAATGGCAAATGTCTGGAAAAATCCTGTTTCCTTCAGTAAGGGAATTTCATGTTCTGGGAATGAGCGTGGACAAGATGTCTTATGTCTGATTTACACTATATCTAGTTTGGTGCTTAGTAGGTTCAAAGGATTTCCCTTGAATACAGCAGTTCTTCACAAGAAAGAATTATACTGCTTGCCCTTCCCTAACTTGAGAGAATAAGAAGAACTATTTACTAAGAATTTACAGAAGTGAAAGGGTTTGAAATAGGTCTTTCGTCAACTGGATTGATTTTGGTTTATCCTTCATTTTTGCCTTATCATTTTCTCTTCTTCCTCAACTCCATATGTATAAAATCATTCTACAAAATCTACTTTCTCCCAGATCAGGATATTTTGTTATTTTATGTACGAAATGTTGATTTTACAGTACAATCGAAACAAGAAAGCTGTAATAATGAAACCATAGTTATGTTAATTCAAAATCTTTCAAATATTCATGTTATCTCCCTCAGTTTTGTGCCTGAGGCAATAGCCCCCACCTGCCTAACCTTATAAAAGGGCTATCTCACCAATAAAACTCCAGCCCTGAAGGTGGAGATATTCTGCTCTTGAAAAGAAATCCATTGTTATCATTTAGTGTAGATAGATAACACTTAAGGCAACAACTTTACAACAAGAATACACAAATAAGAAAGATGCTATTTATGTACCCTTACAGTTGCATTGTATTGGAGGTTGCAACACATTTTGAAAAGTTACTACACAAAGTTAGACACATACCAGACTCCCCATGTTGGCATGTGAGACTATCTGTTCCTCTCACAGCAGACATCCTGCTTGAAGAGGAACTCCCGATGGACTGATATTTAATGATTTTAATTTTGACATAGTATAGGTGGTTTTCACACCACACTTCTCAGTTAATTCAACCCTCTAGATTTACTCATTCAAAAGTTAACATGCATCAGTACAGACACAAAAACAGAAATTTGATTATGTCATCAATTTTCTGCTAATTCCCATCCAATTAAATTTTATAGTGGTTTATTTTAAATATATGAATAAATAATAGGGACAAAACTCTAAATTTTGCAAGTGACGAATTTATTGTAACAATTTCTTGTAGAGTAGACACAAAACAAGTTCACTTGTTTCTGCAAAACTGTGTAAATAAATCAAAACTGCAGTATTCAGGGACGATCATCTATTGAATCTCAGGTGAAAGCAGTGTTATCCAGTTGTGAACTATGACTCCAAATTTCAAGACACTAGGTTTTCACAGATTTAGTTTAAAATTCATAAATTTTGTACTTAACAGACACACAAGGAATTAAGTCAACAGAAACTTTTGAAATACATGAGATCCATACTCAGTCCATCCCATTGTCTATTAGTAATACCAATGAACAAAACAGTAAAAGAGGCCTTTACTATTTAGGTTACAATAAAGATTATATTACAGGGTAAGCCGAAACATTTCAGTTGCACAGAACCAACCAATTGAACAATGTAACTTCATCTCATGTGTTGATAAGTTACTGAATAATGTCATGTATTAACCTTTCCAATGTACTCTGTTTGTTAATTAATTTTTTTTTATTTTGTGTATTTCAGTTTTGTTTTGAGTACGATTTTTCTCATTGTCTACATGGTAAAACCTATGTAAGCAAGGTCACATGTTTGACAGAGAGAAATCAGGACTCCCCATGGCAAGAACGTAGCTAGGACAAATTTTGGGTGGGGGTGGGTCCAGACAACTAACATTTTCCCGTAGTGGACAGAGAGTAAGGCCCCATTTTGTTCCTTAAAAAGTTCTTGGCCCGTTTCTTTGTTAAGAACAATCTTTTACCAGTACATGCCAGTAATACTGAATTATTTAAATAATAATAATCGTTTACTAAAAAACAGAAAAATTGATGGGGGGGTTCGCACCCCTTGGATCCTCCTTGCCCCATGGATTTGATTTACCATTTTCTGTTACAATGTAGAGGTTGAGGCAGCGACGTAACTAGGGGGGGGCACGCGGGGCATGTGCCCCCGGGCGCAAGTTGTTGGGGGGGCGCCAACACGGCCACAGATTTTTCTAATAAAAATTGTTGAAAATATTTTTTAATGCGAGGTGTGTGTTGCAAAAGAAAATCATTATATTTATTATTTTTATTTGATTTAAGTCTAAGAAAATGCAAAGTGAAATGATGAATGCTATCTGACTATTTACGAATCATGTTTACGGTCTGCATGAACTTGTACAGAACGAGTATGGGCACACTGTGTTATCTGTGGAATGACTCACTAGGACGGCGCGGCGTCAGACACTTCCTTCCCCTCCCGGCTCCCACCCGCAGCTCCCCCATCCCTCTCACCGCACCACACATGCCACATTGCCACAAACACAACACATCGATGCTCGCTGGCCTGACCTTGACTAACAGACTAACTGCGTATGTTGTGCAGTTGTGCACTACTATTGTTGACAATAGTTCATACTTCTACTTCATTAATACATCATCAGTGGTTCGGTTCACGTAAAGTGGTTGCGGAGCTGTTTCTTTGAGTGTTACTAGCAATATTATTTTCGTGTTTGTGAATATTAGTCATGTCGAAAAAACTGTCTGGTGCGGAAAATCGCAAAAGAGCTAAAGAGAGAAAAAAGAAGCACATCAATCCTCGTCTCTTCTATCATCATGGCTAAATGAAACAAACAGTAAAGGTAGGTAAGATAGATTATACAGTACTTTGTTACTTTGTATTTATTAACTAATACAGATTAATAATTAACTTATTGAAACCTTAAAAAATATATCATAATTAACTTTTCTGTAACTGTAGCAGCGTACTATTGATATGAATCTGTGTTTAAAAAATATATAATTGAACACAGGGTTTAAGCTTTCTTCTTCTTAAGCTATTTCTTAGAAACGCTAACAAGCAGCAAATCTAGTCATCGTCACACTTGAAGAACGACATTTCGCTTTTAAACCAAGAACTAAGAACGTCATAATTTATTTAAAAAAAATAGTATAGTAGGAGATGCTTTGTCGGCAGTATTGTTTAATTTAGCGTTAAACTATGCTTTTAGATAAATACGGCACAATTTAAACAGCTAAGTTCTACCACAAATTGACAAATATACCAATAATATTATTTTATCGACATGAAGGTAACTCGAATTTTTTATTTTTTCAGATGAAATCAGCTGTAGTACAAGTACGACTTTTGAAGATGGAGGGTCATCAGCTGATGCAGTCCAAGACGTGTTTTTGTTTTCAACTAATGCTAATCTTGGTACGGAAAATCTTCAGCTGGAAGAACTTCCAGTTGTACCAACGGTCACCCAGGATGACGTCGAGGGTGAAGAGATCGAGATGTTTCAACCGGAGCAAAAGTATAATAATGGTACGTCTACGAGTTTGACAACTGATCCAACCCATGGTGAGTCTACTAAATCTATTGATCTAAAAGATCCGGGGGAAGTGGCCTAATACCATTTCGGATGCAGACAGATGTTTTCTCGTATCGAGATTATTGAATGAAGGGAAAATAGAACCTGATCTTAACAATACTTTAAAGAGATGGGAGACAGTTGACTAAAGAGTGGTTACAAAAATTATGCCTAATGGCTTAAAAGTACATCGAACATGGCTAGTCTATAGCAAATCAAACAATTTCCTTGTATTGTATCCCATGCAAACTTTTTTCGCACACTGAACATCAACATCCACATAAGATTTCTGCTTTAGCCAAAGATGAAGGGTTCACTCAGTGGAAGAAATTGAGTGAACGGATTCCTGAGCATGAGAACTCCTTAAATCACAAAACAGTGCTTTTGTGCTTGGAAAAATTTAGAATCTAGTTTAAGTAAACGTTCTGGCATTGACAAAGAACTACAAGACATGATTGCACTTGAAGAGGCACACTGGAAGGGTGTTTTGTATGCTATCATTGATGTAATCTTACACCTAGCAAAAGATGGCAGCCCATTACGAGGCTCCAATGAAAACCTGGATTTCAGTGGACCCTAGATGCGGTAGGTTTTTGAACACTATTGAACTAGTATCTCATTACCATGCACCTCTGGAAAGAGCACATTCTTCGCCATAAAAAAAGGCCAAGTCAGTTACTTTTCGCCGCTCATCCAGAATGAATTTTTAGACATTATTGCAGGAAAAGTCAGAGAAAACATATTTTGTGACATCAAGGCTTCAAAATACTTTTCAATTATGTTTGACTGTACTCCCGACGTAAGTCATTTGGAGCAAATGTCTCAAGTCCTTCGTTATGTGAAAATCACCGAACAGGGTCCGGAGGTAGTGGAGAGTTTTATTGATTTTGTAAAAGTTGGTGAAAAAACTGGATTGGGTCTTTCGCAAGAAATTTCAGAGAAAATCAAAAAAGATGGCTTAGATTTGAAGAACTGCTGCCGGGGCCAGTGCTATGACAATGGTTCGAATATGGCTGGCAAATACAAAGGCGTCCAATCTAGGATTCTTGCCGAAAACAACCTGGCTTATTTTGTGCCTTGCGCGGCTCATTCCTTAAATTTAGTAGGTGCAAATGCTGCTAGTATGTCAGGGGAGGTACAGTCATACTTTGGAACTCTTAACTGCTTGTACAATTTTTTTGCTTCCTCGACCAATAGATGGGAGGTTTTTATTAAAACATGTCCCTCTATCTCTAAAACTACAAAGTAACACCAGATGGTCGACTAAGAGGGAAGCTGTACAAGTTATATACAAGCATCTAGGTAAAATTATAAATGCTTTAAATGACCTCAGAACCAGCCTAACTACCTCAGATGAAAACAAAAACTGAAGCAGCTAATCTTTTGAAAAAATGTCAAGCAGTTTGAGTTTTATAGTTCTCTCCTGTTTTTGGTACAAGCAATTGACCCGCATTGACATTGTGAACAAGCTCCTACAAGTGGAGAATATCACCATACATAGATCGGCCAAACACATCAGTCGATTGATCTCTGAACTAGACTCGGAAAGGGCAAACTATTCAAACGCTGCAATGAAAGAAGCCAAAGAAATGGCAACAAATCTTGGCCTTGATCCTCATTTCAAAGTAGTTCGAAAGAGAAGAAAAAAGCGCATGTTTGATGAGAATGCCGAAGATGAAGCACCTGAATTCTCAGAAGAGAAGAAATTTCAACAGCAGCTATTAGAAATCGTCGATTCGCATTCTTTGTGAACTCAGAGAAAGATTCAAACTCTATTCAAAACATAAATCATTTGTTTGGTTTTCTCAACGGAGCTAGCTTTGGAACAATGAGTGGGGATGACCTAAAGGCTAAAGCAATTGAATTAGCCTCCAAATATAAAGAAGACTTGGACAAAGACGAATTGGCAACTGAAGTGGAAAGTTTCAAATACCATGGTTTGGATTTAGTACCAAATATCCAAAACAGCCAATTCGATTGATCTTCTGAAATTTTTGTGTGTGAACAAAATGGAGGATGTATATCCAAACATAATGACTGCCTTACGGATCTTCTTGACAATTCCGGTTTCAGTGGCTTCGAATGAAAGAAGTTTTTTAGTAAAACTTAAAATAATAAAAAATTATTTACGGAATTTGACAGGGCAACAGAGGCTGACAAACCTAGGGATTATTTCCATTGAGCACCAGGTAGCCTCAAAACTATGCTTCAGTGAGATTGTCAGTACATTTGCTGCAAGAAAAGCCCGAAAAGTTAAATTCTAAGAACAATTAAATGTTTAAATCAATATTTTACATAATTTACTATCATAAGTGTTTTAGTATAAATGGTGTTGTTTTGAAATAAACTATTTGTTTTTGAAAATACGTATTCTATTATTTACCAAATATATTTAGGCCTATATACTTTGAACTTGAGGTTGAGTATTTTAAGATCAAGATTCAAGATAGTATTAATGTAGCGTACCCGGTACCGATGGACACACCACACTTTTTAAGAGGAGTTATAAGGAATTAGTTTCAGTTCAATTGGTGGGGGGGAGGGGCGCCAAAAATAGGTGTTTGCCCCGGGTGCTGAATAACCTAGTTACGTCGCTGGGTTGAGGTTGAGTTTCACAGCAAATTTCTACCCGCTGGGAGAATTTGTTGGATACTTATTGTGTGTACAGACGTATAGAGATTGGTGTGAGAGGCTGTACTAATCACTCAGAATATATACCACTATATCTCAAGGCTGTGTATTCTTTATTGCATTACTAATCATCACTCATGGCTTGATGAGCAATTTCCTGCTGAATAACATGGCTGTCATAGGCTTATTTTTCTAATGGTGTACCAAGCACTCCTGAGATAATTATTGGTCATTGAAAAATATTTCCACTCCATGCTCTATTTTAGAATGATTATTGGACTTTAAATTTAAAGAATACTATTTTGGAACTATACATTTGGAAAGTAAAACAGATGCTATAAGTACCAATGAAATATCTGGCATTTATATGGAGCATTCTATGATATTTTATTGAATAGTTCCAAAGATTTCAGGAACACTTGTACTTTTTAAGACAATGGAGAGGAATCCTACAGTCGGAGTCCAAAGCTTTCTGAGTAAGAGCACTTATGATGTAGTATGATGAGCCGTGTTATAATTTGAAAAAGAAGTACCTAGGCATATTTGATATGTATTATTCTCGTGTTCATACTTAGTGTACAGTAATTTTGTGTGTGGAAGAAGTACAAATATTCACATTATCTCATCTGTAATATTCTTACGATTAAGCTCAAACCAATGAAATACACAGTTATTACTGTTAAAGCAATCAACGGCAATTATTAAAGTAAATTTTGTGTGATTATTCTTGAAAACCTTTGTGTAGTGTTCATTTTAGTTTTCATTTATGCCAATTAATATAAAATATTTAATGGAAAAAGGACTCTTTTATGTTCAAAGTTCATCTCCATAAAGAAGAATTTTCATTTTATTAAATTTAACCCATTTGTCCCCATGTTATACTGACAGCAATCCATAAACTTAATTCTGATTCCTGATTTTTGTTATGAGTATCAATGTCAGTAGTGAGATATCTGTACAAACTAAACTACACATTCAGCTTGTGAAAGTGTCAGGTAGTTAAAAAAAATTAATGGTTTATTAACTCTTTACTAAAAATGTATCAGTAAGACTATGTTTGCTCTCCTCTGTTCCTCTTTGTTTCAAAATTGCTATGTGCTAAAACAGTGACATCTACAAATAATAGTGATTAAGCACTCACTACATCGTGCTCATTAAAACATTGAACCTGAAAGCCTCAATGAAGAATTTCATGGAACGCTGATACGAAATGACCGTAATAACAACTGAATTCCTATATATATTCCAATATAAAGCTGATCACGAACTGGTAACCGGATCAAACCTGATTGGGTTGAAGAGTCAATATAACACTGTCTGACTTCTTTCAGATATACTACAAGTAGCTCTCTATTATATACTTGTAGCTGCTTTAAGCTACTAATGAATTAGTACTCTGATTATCTGCAGATACAATCATAGTTTGAGTATGTTGAAAAGTTTTCTATACAGAGCGATCCCAAAATAGTCGGCGACGAAGACGAAGAAGCTCAAAACAAAACCACCCGCATCGTTCGATCAGGGGGTTTCATTTTGAGCTTCTTCGTTCTTCGCCGCCAGCTGCTTTTGGATCCCTTCAGATGAAAATGACCAGATTTCAGGAGTCAAGTCTGCAACAGCATCAGATTTCAGATGCTGCACATGAAAGGAAGGTGAACTGGAGCTAAACTCAAAATTCGCATTGCACCAACTCCACACCATAGCTGCATTATGTGTAGTTTTATGTGTAGCTAGCTGATGATATCATAACATTCTTATTATAAGTAATAATAATTACTTAGATGATAATAAGGATTTTTCATTCCTGCTATGTCTTTTACCTCTATTTTCATTGTCAAACTAAACAAAATTCTTTCTCCTGCACCACCCTTTGAAGTAATAACTTTAGCTATGCAATGCTTTAATTTAGCCTCAGTCAGCTTTGTTTACGAGTTCTAAGTTCTAAAAGTAAACAAATAGATAGGTTATTAATACCCACATAAAGGTAGATTTACACTGGAGAGTGTTTGCTCTAGCTAGGGCGCTCTAAGCTCCTCTCCAGTAAACACAGCTGCTAGACAACCCTAGCAGAGAGTGCTTATGCTTTAGCTGCAGATGGCTGACTCTACGGTGCACAAGTGTTTGGTTCCATAGCTAGACCCACTCGCCTGGTTGAATATTGGAAAGTGCTCTAAGTAGTCAGTGGTTGATTTTGTTGTTATTTGTTTGTTTTTTTGTGTTAATCTGTTTTGATAGTGTTTGAATATTGCTGAATTTGTGTAGTATCGTAATAAAAACAATAACATTAATTTAACATATTGAAGCCCATACAGAAATCTAGAGTACATTCCTTTGTAATCTCTTTCTGATATTCACTTCTACACCCACAACCTCTTTTTCCTTTCACAATTTACTGTGAGCAATGCCCACACAACCACCCAACTGCTAAACACTCTCTTGAAGACATTCTAACTTCACAACACAGCCCCAACAGTACCCAGATGCACACTACTACTCTCAGAAATGTTTAGTACTGCTCTACCTAGTGAATTTACTTTTGACAGTGTACACATGTTCAGCGAGTGGTCTAGCTAGATTTAATGGTCTAGCTACACCATGCGATGCTCTACCTAGGGAAAATTACTCTACAGTGAACACGCATTGAGTCTAAGTAGAGTCTAGCTAGACTTGCTCTATGAAAATCTCTCTCTAGTGTAAAGGTACCTTAATAGAGAACACAAAAGTAATGAAATATCTCTGGTTGTAGTAAGACAAACATGATTAAAATTATCTTTATGATATACAAATAAACATAGTTCCTTGTTATAAAAGGAGGTTAATAAAATACTTCAATATAGTTCTTACAGTAATTAATTTTGATAACAAGCACAAATAAACAGATTTAAGAGAATTAAGAGAAATATTAGCACTTACAATTTGTCCAATGGGAGTGGTGGTGTGGCAGCGTGCGTGGTGGAGAGAGACACACTCAGCTCTCACATAAGCCCATGTCTCACCTGACACGTTATCAGTTAGATATGGTGCTCTATCAGTGAGATAAGGAGCTAATCAATTGGCTAGGCAACCCAGAGTGAGTAATATTGGTATATGACAAATCTTGCCACTGGTTTGTCGAGTTATCTTCAAACTGATTGTGATAAGATATTTCTTATGTGAGTGATGGTGGGTTAACGTGTGTTCACAGAACCAGTGAATCAAAGTTTACAAAAATACTAACGGCATTATTTACACAATCTACACTGAAACAGATTGTCTAAAGGTTAACAATAAAAGGAAGAAGTAATCTACATGTAAGGCAGGTGTGTACTCATAAACTTTCCAGTACCGAAAAACATTGGTGTTTGGAGGGGGTGGGGGAAGTTGGTACATGGAATCTTACGCCAAAAATCCGGGAATCCCGCAGAAAATCTTTATAAACATAACCTCTAAAACGGTTCTGAGGATGTTCGTTGAAAAATACCAAGTAGCTACGTCACTCTTTTTACATGTCCGTGCACTTGTTAAAAGCTCCGATTTGGACAACTGCCTTTCAAATCTTACAACAAAGCTTTTCGTTGCAAAATGGGAAACCGTATTGGATAACAATCCAAGGAATAAAGTTATTAAGGCAAATCACCTTAAAATCGTCTATAATGACTGTAAGGGATATGTAACTATGAATAAAGCTGATATCGACTTTTTGGCCAGTGATGGGCGTATATGGAGACGTGCGCCTATGAGAAAAAGCCTTAGACTTAAGACTGAGCTTGATGAAGTTAAACTTACTATAGAGGATATCATGGAGCGGTTTATGAATTTAAACATGAGAATAAGCAGGATACGAAAGACATGAATAATTCTTTAGAAGTTATGCATAAGAATATTGAAGGTAACACATTAATTGCATTGGAGAACACTACAAATGTAAGCAACTTGTTGGAAAAATAGATCTACTCACGAACGAAAATAAGATTTTGAAAGAAAGGGTACAAGTACCACAGAATAGAGTTGAAGAACAGGAACAGTATTCTAGGAAAAACTGAGTTGAAGTACAAGGAATCAAAACTGATGAGTGTGATTTTGTAAAAACTGTTCAAAGTGTTGGAACCAAGGAATTGGTGTGAACATTACTGAGTATATTTTGGACGCCTGTCATTTGCTGGGCGAACAATCTAATTCGGACAAGCCCCCAGGCATAACTGTAAAGCAAAATGTGCTAGGTGATTTGACGATGATGAAATCCTTCTAAGGAGACAAGTTAAGAAAGGCCTCACTACTAGACATCTTGGTTTTCAGCAGACATCCTAATTAATTTATGTAAACGAGTCGATGAAACGTAACAGAAGAAAGCTTCTTGCAAGAGAAGAAAGAAGAAAGGAAAATTTCTAAAGGCTGTGGGTCCGAGGAGGGAAGATATTCTTAAGAAAGGAAGAGTAACTGTTGTAAGATGTCAGGGGGACTTGGAGAAACTGTAGGTAGTCTATTAGTTCGAAGAGTAGTGTTATAATTGCATGTCTCGAACTTATTTTTTTAGAATCTATTAGCCTCCTTAATGTGTAATTTAAAATGAAAATGTTTATTACATTGTACATTAGAAATAACTAATACTGTAATTGTTACAAGTTAAAGGACCTACTTATTTGAGTTAACTAATTTAAAAGTATGTGTACAAAATGTTCCTCTCCAGCCGTCTGGCAATGTGCTAATAGAAGCTGGCCACTGCATTTTGAATGTATTCTCGTGAACAAGCTTGAGCTTCCTGTGCTTGAGCCGGCTACTCAATCGCTCCACGTCTTCCAATCCACCGGTGTGGGAATATTGCATAAAATTATTGTCTCACTTGTCCACCATAGCGTGACGGTGCTCCGTCTTATTGGAAAAAACGTTTGGGAGTCAGCGCCAAGACTAGCTTGTAGAACAGGAACTACCTCATTTTGTTGGAGCGTATCTTGATACTTGTTGGCATTTAAATTTCCATCAATGAATAAGAATAAGTTAAGGTCGTAATGTAATAACAGCTTTTTTCATACCATTCTTAAATTTACTTAGAACAGTTACAAATTACAGTACACGTGTATCTATCTTGTATAGACATTTGGTCTTAATCGGATTACAAGTCTCCGAGTTACTAATTTTCTGAGTTGGAATTTGGTTGAAAATCGCCAAAATCTGGTATTTTTCGATGTTATCGATATGAAAACTGTAAGTTACTGTTATAAGACAGTTTGGTATGTAGAAACGCAGAAATCAACAAGAAAAAAAAATATGGTTGCCTGTAAAGTCGGTTTTACGGGCGAAGATTTTACGTGACAACGTCTTTTTCTCGGTTGAATATTTATTGATATGAATATTATTAAATTGCACAATAGGAACAAGGAATTGAATGAAAATAAGAATTGCACAAATTTTAACTATAGAAATATATTTTGTTTACTAAAACATTGTACATAATTTGAAATTAATTAAAATTTGTTATTGTAAATGGTAAAGTTGAATAAAACATTTACTAAAATTGGAATTTGAAATTCTTGCTAAACACAGTTAAATTCTAACTCCGCGCGTGGTGATTGGTCGGTTTAGTTCGTTTGTTTGGCCGCACTGTTATGACAGGTTAGAGGTTATAATTTGTTATTTTAAATGTTTGACTAGCAATACACGCTGTTTCTTCTCAATCGACTGAATTACGATTGATTGCAGAGTGATTTAAACTAATAATTTATTTAACACTATCAACATTTGTCAATAGTATGACATAACCTATAAACTCAGTTTCTCAACTTTTGTGTCAATCTAACAATTAATCAATCAATCATAGTTTACGATAATGAAATATCAGTGTACAATTATTTACCTTTATCGTTGTAGTTGTTGTAAATGACGAATCTAAGCACTCCACATTTTCACGAATAAACGTAGTTATCTGCTTTATCCCGTGCGGCGGACCCACAGTTATCTGCTTTATCCCGTGCGGATCCCGTGCGGCGTACCCACTGGACGGGCATCGTAACGTTACCGGGCGTTACACTTTTTCATGAGTGACTCCGAGCCGCAACCTAATTTAAGACGTTGTTACGTCAAAAACTTTAGTATAACTCATATTGTAACTCTATAAGTTAGGTTGTGGTCATTTTTCAAACTCGGATACATTATCCGTACATTTTGATTCGAGAATCAAGATTTAGCTTTGGTATTTGATTTGTGATTAACTATTTTGTTCAATATGTTGTTAATATTATGATTAAATTTAGTTTTAGTAAAATACACTTCATATAAACTGTGTTCGTTTAATTGTTTAAAACAGAAGATTTTAATTATCTCTGTATACGCTTCCCCTGGTTATTGGTAGTAGAGTAGTGTTGCTGTAAACTGTATACACTCTGACCTGATCTTTGCTCTCCTTTCCTTCGTTCGTAGTTCAGAAGTACTATTTTTAGCGATTTTAGTACCTAGTAATTCGACATTTTCCAGGAGGAGGCTGGGGAAACAGAGTAACACGGTATGCTTTGAAACCAGGCTTCTTTAAAACTTTGAGATTATAATGCAGATTTAACTGATTCATTCGGATTTTCAATTAAAAACTGTATAATGCCTAATGTCATCTTCGTCTGTCACAGTAGTTGGCTGTCCATGTCTGACACTATCATTAACACTACCAGTTTCTAAAAAACGAGCAAGTGTGTATTGTTCTGTGGATTTTGAAATAGGATTCCTCTCAGGAAAAATATTATTAAATAAATCTGTAACTTCTATATACTGTCTTTGCGGCCGCGCATCGTTAAAAGTGTAATTCTTCACGCTCACTAAGTGACATAGCTAAACATAAAGATTTTAAAAATATCTGTTAAAACTCTTAATTCACATTAACAGCATATGGCTGCAATAACTAGTATAGCTTTAGTGCAACTGATAAAGAGAGATAACAGGAGATAACAGACATAGTGGGAAAGTCCAGTGGATGGGAAACCCTAACAGGCCCACCACTTTCACTTAACAGTGAGTGTATTTTTAGCAGCAGGAATTTCTAATTACGCTTATCAGACTACCAGAAGGCCGGAAAGAAACATTTTGAACACCTACTCTGAAATTAGTTCATTCAAATAAGTAGGTACAGTATTCACTTCAACTTGTATCAGTTACAGTATTAGTTATTTCTTATGTACAACGTATTAAACATTTTTAAACTTTAAACAGCAATTCATTCCAACTACATAAACCTTTTGAGGTCCAGTTTGCGACATTGTTTTCAGTTCAACTAGATCTTTAACATGATGTACAACTCAACATAGGCTGTCATTAAAGATTTTCTGATCACGCAATAAACAGAAAAGTAGCTTACGGTGTGGCAAATTTGGTTGTGATATCTCTTGCCGTTTCAATGTTATAAAATCGTTATAAGACTTAATTGTCACTATGTAGATGAAGCATGAGAGCAAAGTTTGACTCGTTTCTGACTAAGATTTCTGTTATAGAACATTTGCCAAAAATAATAGTTGTGACTGAAGTTTTGGCAAAAGATTTTGGAAAATGTTTTTGAATATTTCAATTCATGTACTTTATTTTAAAACAAATGATACATATAAAGTGGTGTGGTTATTTTTGTTCATTGTATTATTATGAGGCGTGAAACATTAATTTTAAATTTTTATTCTGCAGCTGCGATAGAAGTTTCTTTTAAGGAGCATGGCCATGATTTTACATTAGCGGATGTATACGGATTACAACAAATACCTAGCGAGATTTTTGTTGATGAACTACAGAAATACTTAAGCAACACGCATTTTAAGTCTAGTAAATCTAGGAGACATAAATTTAAAAATATTGTAGGATAATAAAATAATTAAAAGATGACTAAAAACTTACCTTGGCTAAAAATAGGTTTGATTCACTGATTAACGAGCCTACAGAACCACAACACAAACATCATAGATTTAAAAAAAGTAGAAACAAAAATAAAATAATGGCCCAAGCCGCGATGGTTAACTTGGAGATAACTGACCATTGTGTGACAGGCTGTAAGATTGTTGACTGAGGGGGAGGAGGAGAAAGTAAAGGACAAGGTCAAGTCAAAGTTATTTTCGGTCAAACTATTCTTGTTTACATAATCTACTTGATAAGGCTGACTGGAATAGCGTGTATACATATAAGTTCGATACCTCTAGACTTTTAACAAACTTTATGACATTTTTACCGAAATACTGAATAAAAGTAAATGTAACCAAAAAATAGGGAGTCTCATATAACTAGGTTAAAACCTTGGATAGACGACACATGGCAATGAATGCACAAAAGAAATGAACTACTTAAACAAATAAAGATATGTCCCAATAATAAGTTTCTCAGAGTTTAGAAATAAATTACAATCAGATATTCATAATAAAAAAAACTACTATTAAAACCTGTTTGAAAGATGTAAAGGTACGGTAATTAATTCTGTGGAAACTTGAAAGAAAATATTAATGAAGTTATGGAAAAAAATACAACAAAGCGAGTATAATATCTATCAAATTAAATAATAATATAATTTATTATTTAATATTTATTATTTTTATTTATTATTATTATTTATATATTATTATTATTTAATTGGCGATTTAAATAGCCAACGAATTTAATAATAATTTGGGTCAGTGGCTGAACCGATAAAGGCAAATTTTTGAATACATATCATTCACCACAAACAAATTTAGTATCAAACCTGCATTACAGCCATTGTTCTTGGGTTCAGTTCTTGAATGTGCAATTCATAATGAAATACCCAATCTGAAAAACGGAATTCACCTGGTTTGTATGGAATTAGGTCCATTGTTATTAAAAATGTTTCTTAAGTGAATTTACCCTGTTTTATTTTTGATTATTAACCTAAGTTTTGGATAGGAATTTTTCCAGAAAATACTAAAGAAGCTATGGTTATACTTATTTATAAGAAAAGCTTAAAAGCTAACTTAGTTATTTTAGGTCAATATCTCTCATGTCTTCATTTCCAATAATTATTGAAAAATTTATGAAATAAAAACTAGTAAAATTTTTAAATAGTACAAATTCCTTAAATTAAAATCAACCTGGATTCAGAGAGGACAGTAGCACAGAGATGGTTCTTTTAGAATTTATGAGCCGAATATATTATGGTACCTATAAATAATGGTAAAAAAGTAAGTGCATTGTTCTTAGATACAATTCTTAGATAGATGTATAACAAAAGCCTTTGGTACAGGCAATTACTGTGTGTTGTTAGATAAGTTGTATAATGCAGATATAAGAGGAGTTGTTTGTAAATGGTTCAAGAACTACATAAAATATTCAAGAAAATTATGTATATTTTTGAAAATATTGCAGCAATGGTTGTTTTCAGTGCAAAATATTGATGAAGTGATTTTCCATACAGTTTTCTGAGGAATTAACCTATTCTTTCATTATAATGTAGGTGTGCATGCATGCTTACACCTATATTATGTGTTTTTGTGTGTGTTCTTTTGTTTGTTTAAATATGATTGGTAATATACATAAGAAAAATTATCTATATTTGGTTGTACAGATTGTTTATTATCGTACAATCCTTGTATAATAATTTAGACTAAAGTTTATTCAGCAGGTTCTTATTCTTATTATTTTATTGAGATTGCTTATGTAAAATCTTTTAGTTATTTGCGATTATAATTGAGTGGAGTTTCGAAATTACATTGTTAATTTTTCATATAATAAGTTTTGTACCACTGTATTTGTCGCTATTAACTAATTATTGTGAATGAACTCCGAGCAGACAGTGCCTTGGAGGAATTCTGTTTAATTTTCCTTAAACTGTTTTATTTTAGCTAGAAATTGAGGTATATAAGTCAGCCAGGCATTGATTAGAGGTTATGTTAGGTTTATCTTTATGATCACAGGTTCGGTTTAAATTGTTTTCTTACATATACCTGACATTGTGAGTTAAATTTGAGTTAAAATAAAATTAAGAACACATAATTTTTCATTTTCCAAATTTCTTAGGTCCAAATGGAAGGATAGCTATAAATACACTTACCACTAGTCTTCAAATTTTGGGATGAAGAACTTCATTCATTTTGAGGTTGAGAGTAATAAACAATACATATTGACAAATTTTCCGTTTAAGCTTTTTTAGTCTGTGCAGGTAGGCCTACCACAACAACCAGAGATTGGTAAGATCTTGGCTGTATATTTTTTTCTGAAGGAGTCAAGGTTTTGCTGCTACTAAACACATTAATTTATTACTTGGTTTGTTAGGCAAAAAACTCACTAATGCTTGAAATGTTGGAATTGCAACGGAATACATTATCAAGTTAAATGTACAAATTCTTATTCTCTGGAATACATTTCACCTATAAAATGATTTTTTTCCTCTAAAACAGTAACGGAACAATGTACTTGTGCGTTTCGGTACCAGTACAACCCTGATGTAAGGGTAATTGATATAACAACAGGAGTTACAGGGATTTCACCCCATTCATCCTTCATAAGGGTTGAGTTGTGGTCAAAACTTAAGTGTATATTTACAAGATGAAGGATTTTTTACAAACACATTTTTTTTACTAAGAGTAGTATAACACATTTTATAATGACAGAAAAGATCTATTAAAGTCTGATTGTTTGTATTGTCTTAGATTACTGCAGTTTTGTGATTAGCTTCAATTTTATTATTGGCAGAAATCTATGGTATAATCTTGAAGTAATACATAAAAAATGGTTTATCACTAATAATCCAGCTCATATTGACTCACTCAAATAATAATCAGGTGTCAATATAAAGAACTGGTATTATTCGAATTTCTCTGGAACTCATTTATTTTGAAGTTGATATTCAGCTACCAGCCTTTTACCTCTTTCTTTACTGTAAGTTGTCTACAGCTTCTTCAGAAACTCTATGTTGTCATTCACATGGTTCTTTTATTGTTGTCTGTTTTTCCTCATAGTAATCTTCATTCCAGATTACATTTCATAGCACTCTTTAACAAGCATCTCCCTATCTTTTCAATATGGGCCTGTACATCAGATTCTTTTTATAAAATTATTAGATATTAATGTGATACAATAATTAATAAGAAAGACAAATATGTGTCATTACAATCATATCTTAGTTATCTTAGATTATTATAAGACATAATGATCACTATAATGTTATTGACTATAATGTGGCAGTTCCTTCCTAATGGTTTTAAAATTCCACAAAATAACAAATTTGAGAACACGTGTATTCTTTAATTACTATGAATATGTATTTGTATAAAATATAAAAAATACTGAATAATAATACTAAATAATAAATATGATAATACTGAATATTATTAAAACAATAATAATAGTTTGCTACAAAATTAATTGAAAAAAATTAAACTTTTAGGGGGGGTCCGGCCCCTTGCTGTCAAAGTCCTTGTTTACAGTACATACATTCAGGAGCAGGAATTATAACTCTGAGAGACACTTTATGGACTCTAAATTTTGACTAGCATAGTGTCCACATATTTCACACAGTGGCCATGACGTTACAATAAGAAGCTACTTGTGTGAGAGATTTCATGACCCATATTTATGTAACTGATGCAACAGTCGCTCATGATGCACCCAGCAAAAAAAGATGAGGCAGATGCTACACAGATGTTCCCGCTCCCAAACCATTGAACTATTAGATTGACAACTGCATAATATGAGAATGTTTTTCTGGAAGTTACTCTTACATAATATTCAATCTGTAACGTTTGTAAGTCTTGCATGAACATGTTTCCAAACAATTTGTTAAATTATGGAAGCACTGAGTTGTGATAATAGATCCTTATTTGGTGCAGGCCTTCTTTTACTTTTGAATTTCAATGATTATAGTGTTTTTCAGAAGAGATGTTTCACCATTAAATGAAATTTAACTTTTAGAACTAATGACTGAAGTGGCAGTTGAATTGTAGTATAAACGTTTCTTGCAGTGATGATTGTGTTTTATGATAGCAATCCCTGTAAATAACATCCTAATATTAGAGGTCAAGGCTACGGATGCATATAGCTCTGTTGTATTGTTCTTATTAAAAATTGAAATTTGTATATGTGACACAGAAGTTGCTGCTGATGTTAAACCTCTAATGAAAAAAAAACTTTTAATGACATAAAGGGATGATTGAAATGTTCATTTCTGCTTTCTGTTCAGGAGCATTTTGGTTAAGTGAAATCTCAATCTCTGCATCCTTTGAACTGTTTTGTAACAGGTCATACATTTCATAAATTCCTGGAAAGTGTCATTGGGTACGTCAATAGCTATAAGTTCAGTACTATGGTGGTTATGTGAAATCTCAATCTCTGCATCCTTTGAACTGTTTTGTAACAGGTCATACATTTCATAAATTCCTGGAAAGTGTCATTGGGTACGTCAATAGCTATAAGTTCAGTACTATGGTGGTTATGTGAAATCTCAATCTCTGCATCCTTTGAACTGTTTTGTAACAGGTCATACATTTCATAAATCCTGGAAAGTGTCATTGGGTACGTCAATAGCTATAAGTTCAGTACTATGGTGGTTATGTGAAATCTCAATCTCTGCATCCTTTGAAATGTTTTGTAACAGGTCATACATTTAATAAATTCCTGGAAAGTGTCATTGGGTACCTCAATAGCTATAAGTTCAGTACTATGTAGGTTAAGTGAAATCTCAATCTCTGCATCCTTTGAAATGTTTTGTAACAGGTCATACATTTAATAAATTCCTGGAAAGTGTCATTGGGTACCTCAATAGCTTTAAGTTCAGTACTATGTAGGTTATGTGAAATCTCAATCTCTGCATCCTTTGAAATGTTTTGTAACAGGTCATACTTTTCATAAATTCCTGGAAAGTGTCATTGGGTACCTCAATAGCTTTAAGTTCAGTACTATGTAGGTTATGTGAAATCTCAATCTCTGCATCCTTTGAAATGTTTTGTAACAGGTCATACTTTTCATAAATTCCTGGAAAGTGTCATTGGGTACCTCAATAGCTATAAGTTCAGTACTATGTAGGTTATGTGAAATCTCAATCTCTGCATCCTTTGAAATGTTTTGTAACAGGTCATACTTTTCATAAATTCCTGGAAAGTGTCATTGGGTACCTCAATAGCTATAAGTTCAGTACTATGTAGGTTAAGTGAAATCTCAATCTCTGCATCCTTTGAAATGTTTTGTAACAGGTCATACTTTTCATAAATTCCTGGAAAGTGTCATTGGGTACCTCAATAGCTATAAGTTCAGTACTATGTAGGTTAAGTGAAATCTCAATCTCTGCATCCTTTGAAATGTTTTGTAACAGGTCATACTTTTCATAAATTCCTGGAAAGTGTCATTGGGTACCTCAATAGCTATAAGTTCAGTACTATGTAGGTTAAGTGAAATCTCAATCTCTGCATCCTTTGAAATGTTTTGTAACAGGTCATACTTTTCATAAATTCCTGGAAAGTGTCATTGGGTACCTCAATAGCTATAAGTTCAGTACTATGGCGGTTAAGTGAAATCTCAATCTCTGCATCCTTTGAAATGTTTTGTAACAGGTCATACTTTTCATAAATTCCTGGAAAGTGTCATTGGGTACCTCAATAGCTATAAGTTCAGTACTATGTAGGTTAAGTGAAATCTCAATCTCTGCATCCTTTGAAATGTTTTGTAACAGGTCATACTTTTCATAAATTCCTGGAAAGTGTCATTGGGTACCTCAATAGCTATAAGTTCAGTACTATGGCGGTTAAGTGAAATCTCAATCTCTGCATCCTTTGAACGGTTTTGTAACAGGTCTTACATTTCATAAATTCCTGGAAAGTGTCATTGGGTACCTCAATAGCTATAAGTTCAGTACTATGTTGGTTAAGTGAAATCTCAATCTCTGCATCCTTTGAACGGTTTTGTAACAGGTCATACGTTTAATAAATTCCTGGAATGTGTCATTGGGTACGTCAATAGCTATAAGTTCAGTACTATGTTGGTTAAGTGAAATCTCAATCTCTGCATCCTTTGAACCGTTTTGTAACAGGTCATACGTTTAATAAATTCCTGGAAAGTGTCATTGGGTACGTCAATAGCTATAAGTTCAGTACTATGTTGGTTAAGTGAAATCTCAATCTCTGCATCCTTTGAACTGTTTTGTAACAGGTCATACATTTAATAAATTCCTGGAAAGTGTCATTGGGTACCTCAATAGCTATAAGTTCAGTACTATGTTGGTTAAGTGAAATCTCAATCTCTGCATCCTTTGAAATGTTTTGTAACAGGTCATACATTTCATAAATTCCTGGAAAGTGTCATTGGGTACCTCAATAGCTATAAGTTCAGTACTATGTTGGTTAAGTGAAATCTCAATCTCTGCATCCTTTGAACGGTTTTGTAACAGGTCATACGTTTAATAAATTCCTGGAATGTGTCATTGGGTACCTCAATAGCTATAAGTTCAGTACTATGTTGGTTAAGTGAAATCTCAATCTCTGCATCCTTTGAACTGTTTTGTAACAGGTCATACATTTCATAAATTCCTGGAAAGTGTCATTGGGTACGTCAATAGCTATAAGTTCAGTACTATGTTGGTTAAGTGAAATCTCAATCTCTGCATACTTTGAACTGTTTTGTAACAGGTCATACATTTCATAAATTCCTGGAAAGTGTCATTGGGTACCTCAATAGCTATAAGTTCAGTACTATGTTGGTTAAGTGAAATCTCAATCTCTGCATCCTTTGAACTGTTTTGTAACAGGTCATACATTTCATAAATCCTGGAAAGTGTCATTGGGTACCTCAATAGCTATAAGTTCATTACTATTTTTGGTTAAGTGAAATCTCAATCTCTGCATCCTTTGAACTGTTTTGTAACAGGTCATACATTTCATAAATCCTGGAAAGTGTCATTGGGTACCTCAATAGCTATAAGTTCAGTACTATTTTGGTTAAGTGAAATCTCAATCTCTGCATCCTTTGAACTGTTTTGTAACAGGTCATACATTTCATAAATCCTGGAAAGTGTCATTGGGTACGTCAATAGCTATAAGTTCAGTACTATTTTGGTTAAGTGAAATCTCAATCTCTGCATCCTTTGAACTGTTTTGTAACAGGTCATACATTTCATAAATCCTGGAAAGTGTCATTGGGTACCTCAATGACATACTTTCTGGGCGAGCATGTTACCACTAAACCACACACAGAGCCCATACTTTTTACGATTTAATTATTATTTATTTGACTGTTTATCTCACATGTGTTATAAGTAAAGTAACATGTGATCGGAAGGCCAAATACGTGTCAAACGACTTTTCTTCATTTTATCTCGTTTAATAAAATATATAATATAACAGTATCCAGGTACTTTTGAGGAATAAGTATACTGAGATTTATATTATGTTATATTTATATAATAATAATAATAATTGCTATATTAAATAATTATAATTAATCTCAATATAATTAATCTTCTAAAGTATCTGGATCCATTATATATTTTCTGAAACTAGATAAAATGAAGAATAAATTGGCTATTTAGATTATTATATTTATAATATTACTACACTTTACCAGGAGCAGTCCCACCACTTTCCAAAGAAGAATTTATGGGATTTTTTGATGGTTTGTGTTTTGATTGGTTTTCTACCATAATCATCTCCACATTTTCCCGAAAACAATAGTAGGTGAACACATATAAGTTTAGAGTTCAAATGTAGCCTATTTCTTAAAAAAAAATAAATAAAATAAAAACTGGCCTGAAATCTGTGGAAAAAATGACTACAAGTTCGAGGATTAAATTATTTTATTATACGACAATAAATATTGTATTTTGATAATAAAGAAAGTATTATAATGAAAGAACGTTGTACAGAAGTTAATAACACACGCTATCAAAACCAGATCCACAAGTAGTCAAGTACTGTAGATCGAATTGATTGAAGTGAAACCAAATAGTCAGTGTGTCGTGTGTATCAGTAGACTGACAGATGACTGAGCTGAGCGACTGAGCGGCTGAGATACAAGTCTGTTCAAGCACGTGAGGCCCGGCGCGTCACATCTTGTCTGCCGCCTTGTCTGGCGTGACGTCACTGCCAGGCTATAAGCTACCAATTCATCAGCTACATCTAATCTTGGCTCTTACATAACAATTCGAAGCATTGTGAATGTGAAATAGATAAAAAAACAAACTACAAGATTGTGTGAGACAATTACGTAATATTAATTTTTTTGGCTTAAGTGACTATCGTGAGCTTTATTCACTAAGAATAATGTTAAACCTTAAACAGTTCTAGGAGTTTGTAGAATAAATTATGGGGGATGTTTCATTTTAAAGTTATAACTATTACGCAGCCAATCGCTTTTGGTTTTTTTAAACTGAGGGGTTTTTTTGAGAGTTTAATAATTGAAAATACAATACTTTGAAATTTTATCCTAGTCTTGCAGTTGCCCACGGTTTCACACGCAATTTCATTTACAAAAAGATGGCCACCATAAGAATATTCTTTTTAAATATCATTCCGAACAATCCAGTTTTGTAAATGATAAGAGCAAAGTTTATTTCGTTTACAGTTATTTCAAGAACTGAGAAATTTCCGGTAAAAACTTTAAACGATATTGCTGGAGTAATTTTTACATAAAATTAGTGAAACTAATTAGATAAATGTAATCATTCCTCCAGCAATAGTGTTACAAACACAATTACTTCAATTTTAGACCGAGAGTAAAGTTTCACAATAAAGTTTACGGCACACTATTCAACCGTGGTTTGGTTTTTCATTAAGGAAGGCGAGCGTTTCGCACGGATCTGTGTCAGATGAGATGGGGGCAATGTATGCAGGGTGCAGGATAGTGGATACTTATTTACATGGGCAGATCCCATCCTACTTTACCGTATACCCTACTTTTCTTTAAACCTTCCCTACCTAATCCTCTACTGGCTTTGTCACGACAGACGCTAATAAAACAGTGGTAACATATTACTGAAGCGTAGTGTAAAACCTAACTCCTCATTTTATACATTCCTTACCCAAATTTGGCATGTTTTTTTCTAAATCTATTTATGTGAGTTGGTTAAAATAAATTCGACTGAGATAGCGGTGTTTTTGGAGCGTTATTAAGAAAATTTCAGTTTATGGGGATTTTAATTTGAAAAAAAAATTGCTTGTAATAATTTAAAAGAGAGATTAAAATACGAACTAAATAAATTTTTCTTTCTCTATTGAGTAATTTTTGACACAATTCGAAATAAATGTAAACAGGTCACTTTTGAGGAAAGTGATTGTTAAAATATTGTTGTTTGTTTGCTGAACAATCTTTTTTTACAGCATAAAAGTATTCCACAAAAGTATATGTAATTAATTTAAATTGAGAGGCATAAACAAGAGTAACAATGGAAGTTAGCAAAGTTGGCAAACCTGAGTACTCATCTTAGGTATTAGTAGCTCAAATATGATGTTTAAAGCTCTCAATCAAAACAAAATGAGAAAAACTTTAAAAAAATTAACTTCAATTGGAGTTTTTCCACATTCACTGTTTGGAACTTTAGAAACAGGAAAATTCAAAGTACTTATAAAACTCGCACGCTTTTCAGTTTATTGAATATTTTAAGATTTCATGTATTTCATACAATTTCAAAGGATTTCTGGGGAAATTTTGAGTATCTAGACCAGCCTGTCTGTTTTGCTCAAATTTATGCTTTCAGAGACAGGATCAATCACTGTTGACTTTTTTGACCTGAAAAATGGATTATATCAGGTTCCTTCAGTTTTGTGATAACACTGTCTAAGTCAGCTGATACAATGGGAGACAGCTTTTACAGTATTTTACAGCTTCTACATATTCTTTTGCGTTTCTGATCCGTCTCAAAGTGACAAACAATAAAATAAAATTCAGTACCCATCATATTCTTCATCGGAAAATAACTTTGTAGCAATTGTTTCCTGTAAATTGTGGACTTTGAATTTGTAAAGTCAGCAGCTTCTCAAGAAAGGTACACAGTACCAATCGATAGTCCAGAGAGAAAATGTATTTATTCACCCATACGAGGAGTAAATGCCACGGAAATGCGAGTTCCGAATATTCCCCAAGTTTAATGTCCAGAAAACTCAGCCGTTCACTTGGTCCAGATGTTTTATGTTGTAAAACTTCACCAAGTAACAGGAAGTATTCACACCTATGTTTTCATTTACAATATTATGTCGGAAAATATAATTTTTAATAATACTTATATTAATCATTTCCACCATCTCGCATAGGACTGTTTCACTATTTTCAACTCGTAATGTAGCCTATGTTCACAGTTATTATGTCACTCATACAATACCATCAGGTATTGAGACATGCGGAAACAGTTGCATTTCCGATATTATTTATTATTTTATCTCTTGGTTTACTTGTTATTCAAGCTTTAGCACACTTGTCATCTCTTCTCTCATGTTATCAACGCAATGTGGATTTCTTACATGTTTTACTAAATCTATTTAATTTTGTATAAAACAAAACTGAATTTAATTAATATTAATATATACATTTTAGTAGTTCAACATAATTTTTCAATAAAACACCATATACACTATTAAGTTGACGAATCCATTACTCAAAAAAATGAATTTGATGTTTTAATAATTCATTCAGAATTTCGTACGTATTCGTAAGTGCATACGTACACTTAACAATTCAATTACGTTTTAGTTATGGCAATTAAAAATAATAATACTGTAAAACAAAAATTTGTGGAGCCATTAAGACTTTATTAGCTGAGCTTTAGCGAAGCCTAGTATTACGGGGGCTGAAAAAATTTAATTTCTGTTTGTCCGTCCACATGATATGTAGAAAACGAACCGACATATAGATTTGAAATTGTGCATGAAGCTTCATGTATATATGAGGACCACTGAGTTCGAGTTATTATGGGTAACCATCATGGCGACGACAATACGTATAGCAGATAAATAAATGTGTCAACAAAATAAATACAAGAATATGAAATCTTAACATGTGAGATACTTACACGTACAACATGATCTTTTGGTAGTTTGGTGTGTGAAATGTAATTATTTATACACTAATTTGAAACGAAAGAAATATTCTTGGGACAATAATCACTTATGCCCATTAGGTCTTTCCGAAGGTGTGCAAGAAAGGTTTTTCCTTTCCCGTCCCATTTTAAATTCGCCGGTTCACTTTAGGCGCACACTGCTTGTCCCTTATGTTCTCCATTGACGCCAAAAAAACAAGGAGGTCTCAATTAAAAAGGTCTGCCCAAAACTCATAGTTCTAAATCATCATTTTGGTTTGTCCTATTGAAATTCTTTGAACTGCGAGTTTTTACCACTAACTTGACAGACGCTAGCAAATTCCTTGGCCATGGGATTTCACGTGAGCCATTTAGTTTGGGGATCCAACTTCCCATTTAAAGCCTCCTCGGTCAAACCATCGTACACGGGGTCCATATTCTGACCACCCATTTCAATCAGTCAAAGGGTTGGGGCGATTTTTGTTATCCAGACTGAATATGGTAAACAATAAATCTTTATCATATTTAAAAGTCCAACCCACAAAACTTCATCATATTCGTTGGTAACTTACTAAAATTTCATATATTTATACTGTGTTATTTTTGAATTTTTTGTTTACTAATTTCTTTAATAAGTTTTTTTTTGCTGCCAACATGATTTCCCATAAGCGTTGTATTTACATTTTAAAATTATTTTTGTTATTTAAAAAAATAGTATTTTTCCTGACATAAATTTTGGCACTGATTGGTTTCTAATATACATAAAAAAAACATATTTTAACATGTTGGCTAAAACTTTCTCAGCGGATATAAATGAAATTTACAGAATAAGCTTGTCTTAGTGTGTTCTGAGTGTTTGTTTTGGTACAGTCGCAAATTTATGAATCGATTAATATATTGAACCTTAATCTTCAAATGCTTATATCACCTCAAAATAAATATTGGAAACCATGATTTTACTGCTTTGTTATAATTTCAATATTGAAGGTGGGAAACGTATGATGACGACTTCACGCAGAGTCTAAGAAGCGGGCAGTAGTGTCCACTGGTTGTGAATTTTGTATTGAATTCTTATTTAAATTAAAACGAATTTGTAGTAAACCATTCACCATTCCACCATTAGTAGGGAAATTCAGTCACTACTTTGGTTGCCAAAATAGAAATTCGCGTGTTTTAATAAGTTATTTTGAAGTGTTACTCATCCCATGTTAGAAGTCCAAACCAAGATACTCCACTAGCGCCAGGAAAGTAACTTCCGCCTTTTGCGCTTTAATATTATTCGTTTTATGTCTGATTGAAAGTTACTTCCCAATAAAGTTTACGGCCCCCAATCCAGTGGTTCCGTATCCGTCACAATAAAATGTCTCATCAACGAAAGAGGGCATTTCTTAAGTACCCGAAATACATAAACTGTTGTTTTAAAATCAACAATTAAAGCAAGGTTTAATACAGTATCTCATGAATTTGCTGTTTGCTTTTTGCTTTACTTGCAGCGATCTTAAACTATAAAAATGGATGAAGACACAAACATTATTAAGAGCCGGGTTTATGCCGACCCAGTTTTGTTGAGGACGTTTAAAAATTGATAAGTTTCCAAGTAATTGTTTGGATCAGAGAGTAAATTAAACATGGATACTGCTGCCCAAGTATCTATGTTGACTTCGGGGTTGAAATGAATATGAGCTATTGTTGGTAGAGTGTTTAATTAACTTGTCCAGGACGTGAAATTGATCGTTCCTACGATTTCAAGTTGATAAAAAATGAAAGTAGTTCATTGGGTACAGTGGTCTAGGAATTTAAGTTGGAGAGAGGGTTATTCACTTTTTGGAATTTCTTCCAATCACCGAAACTTAGTGTTCTACTAAAACATAATTAATTTGGTAAATGCTTGAACATCTGTTATTCTTTTAATCATTAGGTTAAGTTAGCAATAGAGGTTTATTAACTGGGGGATTAACCCTTATCAGTCCAGAAAGTGAAGGAACTGTATCACAAACGGTAGTAAATATTGTACGTACCAATGGTACTACTATGATTTACGGGTTAAATTATGAAGGAAATTAAATTAAACCATGAGAAAATAAAGAGCTAAGAGATTAATTTGATTAGAAAAATAATTTCAATTGGAAGTTAGTTTAATTATTCAAACGATTCATATCCGTAATTTATATTGTAACCGTTTCAAATTGCAGCCCGAATTTTGTGTTTCGTGGCACTGAAGAGGACGTGTGGAACGAAAAGGAAACGTCCAGTAATAACTCGCCCGCGCCAGAGTCTGAGTGTTAATTACGAGCCAGTAATTGGTTATTGCCGGATATTGTCCGAGTGCCGCTGCAAGCTACTGGTAATTACAGAGTGTTACCTCCCCCTAACTGTCGACACTGCAGTCCAGTGTTCGAACGTGTTCCACTTTTTGTCGGACAGATTTATCAAACAGATAAAAGGAGGAAACGTATTTGACAGTCAATGTTCCACAAACTAACTACAACGGAAGTTGGGAGTTCAGCGAATCTCCCGAAGTTGCGATGTTCAGAAAAGCAGCGTCGCTTACTTTTATTGTGAAGTTCTCTGTTTTGACACCCCAGTGCTTGCCAACTTCTGCCATTAAAATATCTCAACGGAGGATGGAAATTTTTTCGTTTCCAGGGTTTCGCGAGCGCTCATGGTTTATATTGTCTTTATTTAAACATCATAAGTGTTATAAAACGTATTATAATACTGAAATGAAACGGAAAACGAATTAAAGAATGATTATTACAAGAAAACCTTAATAATCAGCAAATAAAAGCGAAACAGTTATTACACTGTTTCAATATTATTACAAATGTGAACATCCTAATCTATACATATAAAAATGAATGATTGTGTGTTTGTCCTTTATGGAATCGTAAACTATTTGACCGATCATTACGAAAATTTGTATGTATATGTATTTTTCCACGAAGAAGGTTTCTGTGTTATTGATGTAACTCGCCTCCAGGTGGCGTTGCCAAAGATAATAGTTTTCAAAGCGCCTGCACATTATAAACTGCAATTACAAGACAGTTACGAATATTTAATAGCCAAAGACTATTTGAAGGCGCTAAGTTATGATGTATATTTGTTTTGAAGATCAATTTCTGGTTGTACAGTGGCTATAAACATATACAGACTTTCTTGATCGTGGCAACAAAGCAAACTCTACATCGGCGTTGGAAATGTAATTTACTTGAGCCAGAAGTGCACATACACGGGTAACGCTTACTAAAAGCGTGCGAAGCCGCGGGAAACAGCTAGTAGTATTATAAATGCGAAAGTGCCTTTGTTTGTTTGTTTGGCTTTCACGCGTAAACTATTCAACCAATTGTACTGAAATTTTACATGGACATTCTTACGGTACCTGGGATGAATATAGGCCTATTCTTATTTCTCAAATCCCTCTGGGCCTCGCCCCATTGGCCTTAAAAGTAGCGAGCAATCCCATCTTTGCTCTAAAGTTGTGAAATATTAATTGAATGAGCATGTCTAATATAATCAACTGTTCTGTGTAAATTGAGTTATTTATAATGATGGTAGGGGTAACCGATTGGTTCAGTACTCATCTAACTTAGAAATTGACCTAAAACATAAGATAGTCAGAATTTGACTACGAAGGCTCCCTTTGATGTAAGAACTATGCTACACGAAAGTTCTTTGGACTGTGCTTTTGAACTAATGTACTAATTCCAGCTCTAAATGCACTCACATTTTTCAGTGTATAAAGAAGTAAACGAGTAGTGTCATTGTTATCGTAGTTTTAACAGTTAAATTTTATCAAATACTAATTATTAGATCTAAAAGACAATGTTGCTATGTAACTTTTACTATAAATTTAAAAACCGATATCAAACTCATCTTAGTTTACTTTTGACAGAAGTTGGCTTCTCTGTTCTGTAATATATATTTTCTTGATATAGGAAACAAGGCAAAATCAAATATGGAACAAATCATACAGAGAAGAAGTAAATTACAAAAGTCATGACTATAAACTTTTGAACGTATTTTCTTGATCGTGGCAACAAGGTAAACTCAACATTGGCGTCGGATTAATAATTCACTCGAACCAGCAGTGGTCATACTTGTGCAACGTCTACTAAATTGCGTTCAAAGCGGTGGATAACTGCTAGCTTTGTAGATATAAGAGAAAACGTAGTCTAACTTTTAATTTACATTTAATGGGAAAATTGGCATGAGTGAATGTGGTGCGACTTAAATTTCTATATTCAACTTTCAAAAGAAAAAAATGTATGATTTTTATTTAGTAATAAATAAATAAAATGGGTGTAAACAATAATGTTTGGTGGACAGAACTACTTTTTGAATACGCACACAATACAGGCCATAGTATGTCATAGCGTTCCTATTATACAAAGATAACTTACAACAACTTAGTAGAAGAGCATTTCAAATGTCAAAAGACATGTAGTGAATATGTTGACAGAACATAGGTGTGCAGGGAATATTAGTGGAGACCCCTGCGCAGGCGTAGGAAGGACAAAGATAGGTTGACCCGGCTTATCGGGGTAAACGGACTGTAGGTCCACGTCGTAAAACTGTCGAGATAATTTCTTACCTGCTTCTGAAGGGGTGGACAGTGGGTCCCAGGCCGAGACCGTGGACCTACTGTCCGACTCACGGGTTTCTTTTGACGAGGGTTTGACAGGGGATCGCCGTACTCACTCTACTGCCCTTGAACGGATGTATCGAGATATATACTCTATATCTGCTAAATATTATTCAGTAGACTACTGTACTTTTACTAGTTCTTTCTGACTCGCCACAGAAGAAGACCACCTACAGAAAGATTGAAACAAAAAGCTAAATGCATAAATGAAAGTCGGGTTTATTTTCTGTATTGTTAAGTTATACACCATTTATAACTTAAGAATTGCTGTAACGATTATAATGGTCTTTTAAAACAACTATTAAAGAATTGTAAAATGCACGGGAAATCAGGTAATTAGAACAAGAATTTTATATAATACGAGTCTGTTAACTTTAGTTAACAGTTTTGTTAAACTGTTCTGTTTAAAATTAATATTATTTTATGATAGCACGATCATATGTGTAATTATTTTACAACTATTTTCAATTTATTTATATTTGGTGTTGAAAGCATAGAATTAGCTTGATAGTAACAACTACTTATTTAACCTTTTCTGCAACCACTGTTGAACACATAGTAAGAAACATATTCAGATAAGAAAATTAAAAGTTTTGGTAAAAATATACTTTAAATTGTACAATTTAATATTGAATTATATTAAATTTGTAAGTCGAAAGTTAACTTACATTTTAGGTTAATCTAGTTTTCCTATTCAATTCAGCATTTATCTGTTAATTATAATTAATCATGTATTGGTAATTCAAAAATAAGAATTGTTAATATGAGATCATAAGTAGTTTTCATAACCTTTTGTAAATTTGTCAATACTGCAAGTTTTTTTAATAAACATAAAGTATTAACAAATAATCAACAAATTTCCCTAATTGAGTTATACCTATTTTAAAAGTTTAATTTTTAATAATATCTTACCTCTTGATACATGTTAGTATTCGTATATGCTCGCACTATTTTGTGTAAGCTAATATGTCTGTAGACAGTTTCATTGAATTTTTGGTTTATGGGCCAAGAGCCACTATTTAAGGTAATACAAAATTTTGTCTATGTCCATGTATAGTTATCTATTTAAAGTGATTTGATACAATTATAAATGTGATATATTAAATATGATCTAAAGTGTTATATTCATTAATAACAGTAATAATAAAACAATCAACTATCCATTTCAATTAACGTGTACTATGAGTGACGTGTCTACTCGCATATACCGTATTACAGTAACGATGGACCAAGATAAGGTATAATTAAAACAAACTTACTGTAGATGTTCAACATTCATTGGGATATTGCCGAATTACTCAGGTAGTAATGTAGTGATGTACGGAATTTGATCAAATTTAATCCCAATTAGTAATTTACTTCATATGTGGTACATTGAGTTTTGGTTTGAGTAAGCTGTTGTTTATATTTACTGCCTAAGCAGTACGCTGTGCGTGTGTAGTGGAAGTATCACTCACATTCTTCCTCAGAATGAAGAATGAGCGCAGGTAGAAAAATGATTGCACGACCAGGTCAGTTTTTAAAAGTAGGACAGTGAGTCCACGCCGACACCCGTGGACTAACTGTCCTACCCTGCAGAAAAGTGACGTCAGCCACCCTCGTCAAAACTAGGCGTGGACCTACAGTCCTACAATCGCTTATCGGCGACCCACCCGACAGCTGTGACGAGCGATAAGCGGAGTACACCAGGGGCGGCTCGTTAAAAGGGGCATCCGAGTGAGTGACCTATTATCCAAGGGCCTCCATCACATGACACTGCCGTGGATATCTGATTGAACGTGGCCAAACTCCAGGACATCATTCAACATCACTCAACTCCAGGACTTCGTGGACCAGGATCCAAGGACCACAGGACCAGGACTTCATGGGCTAGGACCACAAGACCGCAGGACCAGGAGATCATGGACCAGGATTTCATGGACTAGGATTTCATGGAATAGGACCCAAAGACCGCAGGACCAGGGGTTCATGGACCTAGGACAATGCTGTCACCAGATAAGACTAATTTAGTTTGTAAAATGTAAACGTGTGTCGGCGTGTGTATATGTATCAAATTTATATTTCCAAGGTAAACTGCAGTATTGTGCACGGGATAATGTACCTTTTGGAAAGTTAACGTAATTCTGGGGCGTAGTTTTGTGTTTTTACTGCAATTACCCTCGGAAATTCACCACTTAAGAGGCAATATGCGTATTAAATTATTGGTAGTTGCTCGCTGCCGTGATCTTGGCCGTCTCGCCACTGCGGCGCGTCGAGGGGCGGGCAGGGGTAGTGATGGGAGAGTCGAATACAGAATCGAGTAGTATCATAATACCTCAAAATAAATTCGAATAGTTTTGAAATGAATACGATTTCTCTGGAAGAATGGAATTCAAACCTATAGTACTCATTTATGACTATTAATATTCAAATAAAATATTCAAGAGCTGTATTCGTATTCATATACATCGGAGGGTTTTATACGAATATAGGCTATATCTGGACTACGAACCGAATAATTAAGGGGAGATTCATAATATAGAATAATTAATCAAAAACTTTCAAACTTGACCAAATGTAAATTGTACAAATATTCAATTAATAAATATATTTTTAAACAATATACACAAAAATGAATGTTTATTTCATGTTGTGTAAAAACCAAATATGATTGAGGTTTTTAGCTTCAATCTATATCTACGATAATGGTGACTAAACCTGTAGAAAAGAATATTTCGGACGGGACTAGCAGGTAAAGACATTCTTTTCTGAAGTTCATAAATCATGGGTATGACATGTTTGCAGGAGGCACAAAAGGTCAAGGATTTTCCCACTTTTTGGCAGGACAATTCCAAATTACCTAGAAACATTAGGGTAAGGAAGAAAGGCAAATCTAGACTTGTCTGTTAGCCAAAGTATTCGAATACAAACAAGGGTGCTTTTGAATACATCGTATTTGATTCTTTTAAGTGTTCGATCTCTCATAACTAACCAAAGGGTTGGAAGCGGTCCGCTTTTTACTGGATTGGTCGAGGTCCCCGTAGATTGTTTCCCTGTAAAAACTCGCTCGATGTGTAAAGCGCGTACAGGAGACAGTCTGAGTTTGGATCTCTTTAGAATCGGATCTCTCTGCGTATATTACCCCCTTTTTGACTGGCGTCTTGATTGTGCTAAACTTCCCCGTGTTAATAGTTGCTGAGTAATATTATTGATTTTTATATTACGTGTCACTTTTGAATATTTTTAGATGTTCAGTATTTGATGTAAATCAGTCCAAAATGTTGTAGTTTGCTCTTTTATAAAATCTGCTTTAAATGCCGTAGTTTTGTTGTAATTTATTGTTTTGTTTGTAGGCACTTCCAAGAAATTAATTAATTTAATTTAATCAATTAGAAAATTAGACTGAATGACCAAAATAATACTATAAAACCAAATCATATATTGAAGCACCGGTTATTGAATTGAGGAAAGCAGATATTTATTAGAAACCATAATTGTAAAAGAGAGACTTTATTATTTAATTAATTGATTTTTGTTACTAACGTACATTAAAGTTCAAATTCAGATGTGTTAGCTTTTAATCTTTATTAATAAACTCCTTTATTCTAACAAGTGAATTTTTGTTTTTAATAATTAGCAAGCAATAAGAGTCCTTAAATATTATTTTGTATCCGAGTCACTTTCTGCCCGTTCTCACTGTTCATTGGCCTGTTTGGGGAAAACATAATAAGGAGGAGAGTCGATACAGTACAAGGTCCATGGTACTGATAAAAAGTGCAACGGTCACAGGCAAGAGTTAGTCCTGCACTATCTCTAACTCTAACTCAGATCTTAAGTCCGAAGTCTTAGACCGCTCGCCATCTGCATTTCCTGCATCGCCACCGCATCTGGTAGTAGAAGAAATATAAAAACTATTCCATATTTATTATAGCTATTATATTTTAAAACAATTCTTATAAGTATAGTAAAAACGACTTATGTTCCATTAAATCTATCAAAAATTTAGGACAAAGGCTGTATTTGTGGACATAATAAATAGAATCTTCTATTGCGTTGAACACCTTTGTCAGCTGTCACGTAGGCTGCAGTATCATCCAAACTAAATGTGTTTTTAGTGGGAATCGAAGTAGAAGAGTTGAAAAATTTAAAAAAATACAACTGATAATTTTAAAAAGATTTTAGGGAACTTAAAAAATAATCCGTCACAAACGCAAATAATAATCAGACAACTAGGTAAGGACAAATCACCGTTTTCTGTCTAATTTCATCCTACCATTGCGACCTCGTGTCGTCGCGACCGGAAGAGGGCACCTTCCAGAGGAATAATAACCGTGGATCCGCCACTAGATTCCCTCTATCCAAAACCTAACCAGCTTTGATGATTAAAGATTAACTAATAATTTGGATATAGTTCCGAAAGGTTCCCTAACAATTATACCAAGTCCCAGGCCACGTACACTCACTTCTACCGTCCACTCCACCCGATCGCTGCACAGCGACTCGTCCACAACCTCCGGTCTCAGCTTGCTAACCTAGCAGGAACCGTCCTACCAGAACCTGTCCAGAAGAATTCCGGATGGTAGGAGGCTCCTATTGTTCAAGCTAAGAGCTAGAGGTCGGCGCAGCTGGCTATCGCGTTCGCGGCTACTGAAGGATTACGCGCGCCAAATTCAAATCTATAGCGGCACTCGCCGCACCATTTAAGCTCTAAAACTAGTGCAGGTAAGATTCGATTCTGTTCTTAGTCATGCATCTGCCTATATCACATAACATTAGTCTTTGTTCTTATGCAATTCTGTAATTGTTGGTGTATATTGTATAGTCAATAAACTAAAATATCCTTTATTCAGAAAATTGTTAAAAAAATAATGTTTAGATGTAGTCTTTATCGTATAAAATAAGGCCATAATTAACCCCATGACAGCTTATGAATGAAATCTCTATTGTAATTATTGAAGGTTTGGCTTTATATTAGTGAAGGCCTATTAGTGAGCCAAATAGCTAAGTAACAACATTACTTTAACGTTGATCTCGCCAAAGAATGAATCATCCTAGTTGAACTGTTCGGACATTTCCCTGGTTCTGTTCCTCAGAGTAAAACACATGCTTTCAAATATGTGAAAGCCAGCCTTTCATCTTCAGGAGCATTGAAAGTCGAGCGGCCAGAACAGTGACAACCTGCCTCCCCCATATTTTATCCCTCCCCAACAAAACAATCTCACCCTCCGCGCGCTAACGAAACAATCTCTTTTAACTACGGTACGTCCTAATAGTCATATCTCTTTCTCACTTCCGCCCACTCCGTGTTTTATGTTCTCATTCTTGCCCATATAATAATACAGAACCATGTACAAAACAAACAAATATTTGGTAGGTTACTTTTTAAATTAGAGTTAATATTATTCTAACATAATAAAATTATGTTGTTGGGAATAAAAAGTATTACTATAAACACGACAGTTGCTATGTTAAAATCCAAAATTAGTTGAAAACTTGGTTTATGAATATATATAAATACCGTTGAAGCGTGGTCCTTTATAGTTTACACTGGAAAATACACAATCATATGTTAACAAACCAACAACACCTTATAATGTCAAAGTGAATGGCTACCAAGTAAAAAATAGAGCATCCATTAATTGGAAGTTAATACTCAAAACGGATTTTATAAAAAATATGTGCGCTTGCATAGGAGCACTCCATACGTTAATTATCTAAAAAGTGTAATTTATAAACATTTACACTTTTATTTCGAAGTAAAATTGCTTGGCCAATAAGTTACGTTTTTGCGGGACGCAGTTAGAAACTTGAAATAATGTACAGGCATATTAAAAATCTATAGCTGACTTTAAAATAAATTTCAACTTTAAAATCTGTTATAAACATATTGTAAAATTCAAATTTTGTAATTTAAAATTCAAGCTTATCTATGGTACTCATTAAGTATTTGAGACACTGTGAATTTATTTCTCAAACTAGTTCTGGGACCAGAAGTTTTAAAATAACTGTTACATAAGTATTCACTTTCAATCTGAAACTTTGAAAAATATATTATTATATAATATTTCAGACGGGACTAGCAGGTAAAGACATTCTTTTCTGAAGTTCATAAATCATGGGTATGACATGTTTGCAGGAGGCACAAAAGGATTTTCCCACTTTTTGGCAGGACAATTCCAAATTACCTAGAAACATTAGGGTAAGGAAGAAAGGCAAATCTAGACTACTTTGTCTGTTAGCCAAAGTATTCGAATACAAGGGTGCTTTTGAATACATCGTATTTGATTCTTTTAAGTGTTCGATCTCTCATAACTAACCAAAGGGTTGGAAGCGGTCCGCTTTTTACTGGATTGGTCGAGGTCCCCGTAGATTGTTTCCCTGTAAAAACTCGCTCGATGTGTAAAGCGCGTACAGGAGACAATCTGAGTTTGGATCTCTTTTGAATCGGATGCCAGCGCATATTACTCCCTTTTTGACTGGCGTCTTGATTGTGCTAAACTTCCCCGTGTTAATAGTTGCTGAGTAATATTATTGATTTTTATATTACGTGTCACTTTTAAATATTTTTAGATGTTCAGTATTTGATGTAAATCAGTCCAAAATGTTGTAGTTTGTTTTTTTATAAAATCTGCTTTAAATGCCGTAGTTTTGTTGTAATTTGTTGTTTTGTTTGTAGGCACTTCGAAGAAATTAATTAATTTAATTTAATCAATTATAAAATTAGACTGAATGACCAACATAATACACTAAAACCTGTAAGATAAATAACTCTTACCTTTGGGGTGCCTCGGTGGCAGAACTGGGGCCAAAGCTAACTAAAAGAGTTGTTGAAATCTCAAAACGCACTGATGAAAGAGTTCTAAGTCCCCTCCTAAACATTTCCAGACTAGACGGCCAACCAGACACTAGACACTCGGCGTTCAGACAAAGATATCTATCTGGGTGCTCGTCGGATAATGTGTAGTAGGGCTGTCACCAGACTAGTGCCCGTATCTCAAAGGGAGTATACCTAATTGCCCTCTGGTCTGGTAGATTTTAGCATCGATTGTCACCTTGGCGACAGTGGAAACTTATCTTTCGTGGCATATTTGTCAGAAATGCGAGATACTATCAAAACCAAGGAACGTTGACCGATTTAGTTTTAGAAAAGTCAAACAGACGATATTATAAGTCGTGCGTCTGGTAGATATGGTTGTAGCGGGAATGAAAGATCGAAATTCCACAACTGGTGTGTTTCTCAACGTAACTAAGGCATGTGATTGGGTACATCAGACTACACAGCTTGACAAATTGGTATCCAACGGCATTAGAGGCGTGTCACTATGATGGCTTAGTTAATTTCTAAGTCATCGATCAAAAGTTGTTCAGATAGCAAACCAGATTTCAAACCGAATCAAAATGGGCTGTGGGATCCCTTAAGGTTCCATTCTCAGTCCGATCCTTTTCTTAGTCTGTCAGCGACGTAGGATGATCACTTAAGCATAGTAAACTGGTGCAGTATGCTGATGACACAATTTTCTGGTTCAGTGGAAAGTCAAAGCTTTGTTGACCTTAAAAACTGGGTCAAAAACAACAAATTCTTCAAAATAAAACTTTTAGAATTTTTCGTTGTGATCTGTATAATCTGAAAACGCCTCAGACATTATGCTAACAGATTCCATGCTAGACGAAGTCTATCCTTCAAAGTTCCTCGGAATATACCTAGATCGAGGGTTCACAGGGAATACACACATCGATTCAGTTTACGCAAAATTGTCTTTAGGCATTTATGTTTTGAGGTCCCTAGTAAAATACTCCCCTAATCAAGTACTGATGACGGCGTATTATTGCCTGATTTATCCCAGTCTTTCCTACGGATTGTTTTTGTGGGGGGCATGTGCAAGAATAAAATGTTAAATGTTCAAATTGCAAAAGAAATTCTTTGTTTGAAGGTTATTTTTGACGATGGAAGGATTGAGAAGGAAACAGGATTTTTCCGGACATTAGCCATCGTTCAGTGAAACAAGAAAACAGTAACACTACGTTTCGAGATCTGCAATCTGATCTCTTCTTCAGGTAAAGAACTAACCTAATACATAATTACAAACTAGGTTAAAATAAACAAATCTTACTAAAGCGTTGTGTGACTTAGGCGTGCCACAACGCTTTAGTAAGATTTGTTTATTTTAACCTAGTTTGTAATTATGTATTAGGTTAGTTCTTTACCTGAAGAAGAGATCAGATTGCAGATCTCGAAACGTAGTGTTACTGTTTTCTTGTTTCACTGAACGATGGCAAATGTCCGGAAAAATCCTGTTTCCTTTGCAAAAGAAAGTTCTTCAAATAAATGCAAACATGAATATCAGAAAATCCTGCAAACAAGCCTTCAAACAATTTCAACTGCTACCCCAAGTGAGTCTTTACATTTAGCAAAAATACTGCTCTGTAAATAAAAATGTGCCCTGGCAAGGGGCCGATACATACATGAGTATGAAACAAAAGGTAGAGACAACTACCGAACTGGGAGACATGAAGCGGCAGCTTATGAGCACTTGCCTTTACACGATGGTGTTCATTTAATCAAAAGATTGCCAGATTCTAAAAAATGCCTCAACGCTCAAAGCGTTAAAAATTCCCTCAACGCTTTTTTGCGTCAAATGCATATTATGTTGTCGGGGAATATATGGCACACAGCTGGAAGATCGACCATTTACAAGATTGACCTCGTTTTTGGAAGTGGCTAGAATTGGCGTTTGAATGGTACTGAATGAATGCAAAAACTGTTTGTCTGACCTGAATTTAGCTCTACTTGGTATGGAACACCCTGTATACTTAATCAGTATCGTATGCCTCATCAATTAAATAGATATGCGATGTCCTCTCGAATATTTTCCGTCGTAACAATTTGCATATAGTGTCTGATATATTGGCTTTGTGGTTCAATTTTCTATAGCCACGGGTTCACTGTACTCGGTTATTTCCTAGAATTGTAGTCATGGATTGACTGGATCGTTGAAACATCTCAGTTCCCGGTCCTTTCGTTATTTCCTTCTGCTACTGTGAATATGCCGTTCCACAATATCGAAATAAACCAAACTTTACTACCTTAAATTTATACAATATCAAGTTCGTTCTTCAGTAAAATCCAGAATAAACTAATTTGTTTTAATTTTCTACTGTCCATCTCCAATAATTAAAGTTGGAGAATACTATTACAATTGCATATGTATCACACAAAACAGCTGATATTTATAAATACAAAGTAATGTGACGCTCCGTTTCTGTGACTACTAGCTGTCAACGATATCCAGCTTTAAAGCCAATAATTTTTTCATTCCTTTTAAAATTAATTAAGAGTGGTGTATTGATAAAAATCATAACCGTGTTTGATTTTTATATCCAAGTAGCCTACATACCAAATTTCGTCCTAATCCGTACACTAGGTTTTGTGATATTGAACATCACCCATGCAAACATCGAGACATCCACACATTTTCACAAAATCCGCCTTTATATACCATAATATATAAGAGATTTGGTGTTTTAATATTTTTACATACATGTGTTTGATTATTAATAGGTACTAGCAGTTATCCGCGGCTTTGAATGCGTATGAGTCCCTTATGGCTCGAGTTAATTATATTTCAGACGCCGATGTTGAGTTTGCATTGTTGCCACGATCAAGAAAATATTGCAAAAAGTGTATATTAATAATCTTTGTAGTGTGGACTTAATAATTTTTGGGCCGTAGTTGATTTTGCCTTCTTTCCCAAGAAAATATATAAATACACAGGTGTGGGAAGCCTTCTTCTGTAAAAAGGCAACCAAAATGGATTTTATAACGGCGTTTAAATTGATAGTAAAGGTTATGTAGTAACATTTTATATCTTACAGTACTGACCAAGAAATTCATGTTTAATATTTCCTAAAATAATGATGTAAATAATGTACAGGTAAAAATATATTTTTATTTAAATTTTAAATTTTTTTTATCTGAATACTTTCTAACTCTGTGCTCAACAGCGGTTGCAGAAAGGTTTGAAATATGGAGTGTTGTTACTATCAAACTTCCTCTATGCTTTCCAGAATATAAATCTAAACAAATTGTAAATAGTGGTTAAAGTAATTAAACATATAGTTAAGCTGTCATAAAACAATATTTAGTTACCTTGAAAAGTTGATTACATCTAATAGGCTTTCTAAATGAATAACGTTTGTTTGCTCTAATACAACTTTAGATACCAGGATGGGATTTTTCGCAATTTTAGAGACCAGTGAGGCGTAGACCGGGGGGAGTTTCGAAATAGGAATATGACTACTCGTTAACTTCCAGCACAATCGGTCCAGTAAGCAAGTTTAAGTCAAATGTTAAATTTAATGAATACTTGTTCTATAACATCATTAAACCATTTATAGATCCGATTGCCTTTTAGAAGAATATATATTTTACAATCAATATTGTGCCGTTGTTACTCACTGCAAAGAAAGAAATGTCGAAAGTCCAAGAAATCCTTACAAGTTTTTCCACTGAGGAAGTAATGATACTTATTGTTACTGTGAAGTTTTCCTGTTTGGTCACGTCGCTCAAAACTTATTTGAAATACTCTTCCTGAAGGTCTGTTAAATATTTCATCTCTTGCATTCTTCAGGCGGTTTCATATTTTGTGGGATAAATTCCAATATCTGCAAACTTTTATTTTACCGAAGTGTTTTAGTCCTAGTGAATATTTATTTTATAAAAAGGAGAAATGGAGTGTCCTTTAAAAATACTATCTCATAACACAAGTCTACAAAATATGGAAAATATTTAACAGTTTATGAAATAATTAAAAAACTTTGTTGAATTTCATTATTATAATATTTACACAATCACATCATACGCTAAAAAATTCTTAGAAAAAGCAACATAGAAGGTGGAATTCGTTACAGCATTTTGAAAGTCCATATTGATAATTAAATCATTCTTTGAACTATAAATATTTGTAAGACGCGTGTTGATTGAACGTTGTAAATTGTTTGACTAACTATAAATTCTTTTAGATTGTAATAAATTTCCATATTTTTACGATAACTCTTCTTAAAATCTTGATACATATTTAAAAGACCACCATATGTTTAAACTTTGTAATTCATCTTAATCATAATAACCATCGCATTTTACTTTAAAATTTTTAAAATTTAAACTATCGAATTTCTAAGAATTTTATGTTGATTTGAAAACCAATGAGAGTAAATTTAGGATTAAACATATTTCGATAATATTTGTAATATCGAATGAATAAGTTGTTCCAGAAACTTCTCTTTGTCTAATAAATTGCCTATACAGAAAATTAAACGTCATATTTTGAGTTTTAAAATTTAATTGTTTAATTGAATTTTAGTTGTTGCTTTATTATTGGAAGTATAATTAAAAAAAATCTTTTATGTACTTTTCTATCAACAGACGTATCATTTTTTGTTTTGTTTTCAATATTGCAATATTGATGCATCACCACCTTCAGTTGTTTTAAACTAATATAAAAATCATCTTTATTTCTTTCAATATTTACATTTTCTAAAAATCATAATCCAAAATAAGGATAGTTTCCAAATGCTACAAATTGCCAATATTTAACAGTCAATTCAAATCCGTCAGACACTTTATTAACCACAATTTTAAATTTTATTCTTTTAATTTATTGTGTTTTGTTGCTTCAATATTATAAAATATAAACGGTCTGAAATTATCAATTAATGTAACAATAACTGAATCAAGGTATGCTTGACCATCTTGATTTGTTAAAGTACCAGAATTATGAAACTGAAGTTTTGATGTACAAAAATTATCTCTTTAATCATTATTCAACAAAATTATTTTATTTGGTGAATTAAAATGTTGTTTGGCAATTGGATATACAATTTTTGAACTCTGTTCTCTCTTAAGTTAACTCAAATACTTTTAGTAAACCAATATTTATTAAAAAAAGTGTTCAAAAGTTTTTAATAAGATTGGATTTTATTACGGTTTTAAGAGTGTATTTATTGAGCTTGTTATTTTATATACAGTACGTGTATGTAAAAAAAGACACAAGTTTAAATAAAATAATATACAGTGTTAAAAATTCAAAATGCTTAGTAGTAACTTTAAGAGTTCTGATTTAAATATTTTGCAGTTTCAGCTACATATTTCAATACAATTTGCATAAGATGATCACCAAGATCTATAATATTGTTGAAATAAAACGAATCTTTATAGTCTTCAAAAATTCTGGACTCAAGTGTTGATAAAAACAAATAGCAGACGATAAATTTGACATTTTGCAATGTTATACCAATTTTATTTATTTATTTAATAATATTTAATTTCATATCTTCAGATATATATATCATATATATATATATATATATATATATATATATATATATATATATGATTGATATATATATATAAAATGTATACATAATTTGATATACAAACTTCATAAAATATAAAAAAAACTCCTAATAGTTAATTTTGTGAGAAAATCGTTCACTACAACACTACACGAATAAGTCCGTTCTCTCATAATCGATTTAATACATGTATGTAAAATGCACTGTACATATTCCAGAAATATTTAATTCTTTAGAATTTTGGTGTACAGGCAATGATGGTGACAAACTCGATGGCTCATCAAATAGAATCGTTGAAAGTGTTAAATGTAATTCACAAAATAAAGAGGAGAGTACAAGTGGAAGATAATGGGAGCAGCGAACAGTGCGATATATCACGAGAAAATCAATTATTGGTCTGAAATGAATACTTCAGGAAGAACCTTTAACGAGAGATTTACGACATTGTCTCAGAAATACTCTGGACGAGTCGGTATAACGAGAATACACCGCGAGTCTATATTCCTTATTCCTCAACACTCTTTATTTTAAACTCCGCCTTACCGATGCTTATCCTCTTTACAAATAGTACAAGGTAAATGATTTTTTAAACATAATTTGAATTTTACAACTGAAATGCAGTTAAGAATATGTTGGTATATTGTTATATTTTAATATAGACCAACTGATTTGTTGAATAATTTGTGTATGGAAATTTGCACAAATGCGAAAATACAAGACTATTTGCCTTTACACCAGTCCTGAATGGTAGTAGAAGCACCATCAAGTCTCAATGTCAAAGAATCCACATTATTGACAGTAACAGAAAGTGCCAGATCATCACCAAATAAATATGGATATATTAGCTCTTTCCCCTCCTGAGAGGAGAGATCGTTCATATAAATAATAAAAAAGAAGGGCCTAAATCAGAGCCCTGTGGAACTCCGTGCTCTACTAGCTCAAAACCAGAATACTCACGATTCAGCGTCACAGCCAGGTATCTATTACTAATGTAAGACTTTATAAGAGTAATAATACAGTAATTTAAGCCATAGAACTAGAGCTTGCTCAGTACAACAGCATAAGACAAAGTGTTAAATACCTGAGTTAAGTCAAACATCCTACTACCAACACAATGGCCATTTTCAAAACTATTAGAGCATTTTCGAATAAGAGAAATTACAGCCCCTATAGTACTATGCTTAGCTCTAAAACCATGCTGGAAGTCTGAGAATAAATTGTAGCGTTCACAAGTTGGCGGCTTAGCACAATCTCAATTACCCTAGACACAATACTGACTATAATAATCGGCCTATAGTTTTATAAGCATCCTCTTTACCCTTCTTGTGGAGGACGGAAACAACCTTGACATACTTGAGAGCATTTGGAAACTCTCCAGCTTGTATACAAATTTGGTAAAACGACTGCTAATAACTGGCAGTTTTTTGTTAGGCATTGTTCACTAAAGATAGCTCTCTGTAGTGAGGCCGACATATTTAAAGAAGTTAATTTGGTGAGCGGTGTTAATGTTTCAGTGCGGTGTTAATAGGAAGATTTTGAAGTTATTTATTACATCGACGTGTAAGTCTAAGAACTAAAGTATAAATGGCAGTTATTTGGTTTGCAAAAGTCTATTCCACTCATATTATAGGTAATTTCTAATCACTGGGGGTTTTATGTGATCATTATGCAATCACTTTGGTTTTTAAAAACTCATATTTTTCGTCACAAACTCATTTTCTACGTAAAAAATTTGAGCGTATTTCGCCTGATACATTTTTCCTGAACCTGAACTGTTTATAAAAAAAATAAATCGTAAAACAAAATAATGTTTTTGACTAATATTACAGTTCTTGAAATAGAATTATCAAATTAAAACAATAATTTTAATATAAAAGTGTCATATTATTTTCAGCTGAATATCAATTCATGGAAAAAATATGCGTTGCTGTGGAAGAAACATATGAAACACCATAAAGTCCATCAAATCCTAGGGATTCTTGAATATTGAGGAATAAAAGTATCTAAACCTTGAAACTTTAATCTAAAACTTAAATAGATAAGCTTTTACACATCATACTACCGTTCAGTTTGAATAGTATTTCAGAAAGTATAGTTATTAAATGTAGCACAGTGTTTAAATTAATAATACTTTCACAATATCATATTTTTTTACCAACGTTGTATTTGTTTTCAATTTAATTTTTTCATAATACATTAGAACAGACAATAATAATAATAGAATTAAAAATGCAATATTTTGTGTGATAATAGAACTCTTATACTCATTTTTTATAGTTTTCTCATAATTTTCAAAATTATGGACTACTTGAGGTTTGTTCTGAATGGTTGAATTGTCTTATATGTTAACAAAATTTCAAGGTTTCTGTGCGTTGAGTATCAAAAGGTAATTAATACTTGCAAAACTACCCCACAATACTTGATACTTAATCACTTCATCTTTCACTTGCGGATAAGGATAGATTGCATCAATATGGTAAAATAGATAGCAATTGATGACAATCATTCCTCGAGATAATATCTGTCACGTAACAACTTTAGTGTGACTGATAAAGAATAATAAAATCAACTAACCATAACTTCGCATAAACAGGGATCAGATAAAGGAGTCTAACCAAGAAGTAAAAGACATTTCGTATTTTATTTCTCGATTGTATGTTAATAATGTATATCTGTAGTGTTATTAAGATCAAAACCTTGTTAAAATGAAGTTCTTACAGTAAAGCTACTTTTAAATAAAAAAAGGTTACTAATACAATCCACTAGAAGGGTGCTAATTTGGAACCGTGCAGTAGCATAAGAATAATATATTTATTCTTGTATCATTGTTGAAAAGGAATAAAAACTTACTTTACATATCAGGTGGGAGAAAAGAAGTTTAAAACGATAGTATCCCCACCTATGTTTATTGATAATTAGTATTTGTTATACACCTGCAAATAAATACAAAACCAGAAGGTGGATTTACAAGAGACAACATCAGGAAGAGTGGCATTATTGCAAGTGCCGACTAACCATCCATTTGAATTGAGATACGGCAAGAAAACGAGTGGGCGAAAACATCGCAAATCAGAGTTAATGAGTGGCGAATTGCCGGCAGTCGAGTGAGCGTCCATCAGCTGGAATCAATTACTGCTGTGATGAACAGTGGGACTTGCCAGCTCGTTATCACAACCTGCTGTCACCTTATCAACTTTGCATATACGTTCTTGTTAACCCGGCCAGTAAATTGACTGGAACGGATGATTCTGTTTTCTAACATCGCTGCAATTCTTTCTTGGTAGTTTCTCCTCGCTTTAGAGACATCGGATTGCTATCGATTCCCAACAAATAATCGATTCAACGTAGTATCGAAGGATTCGGATGGTCGAAGGAAAGTTTCTACCGAACTGACTGTAACTTTTTTTCTCTCTTGGTAGTTTCTCCTCGCTATCGAGACATCGGATTGCTATCGATTCCCAACAAATAATCGATTCAACGTAGTATCGAAGGATTCGGATGGTCGAAGGAAATTTTTTTTACCGAACTGACTGTAACTTTTTTTCTCTCTTGGTAGTTTCTCCTCGCTTTCGAGACATCGACTTGCTATTGATTTCCAACAAATATCGATTCAACATAGTATCGAATGATTCGGATGGTCGATATACCGAACTGACTGTAACGTTTTGCCTAGATTATTGCACCTTTCTTGGTCCTTCCTTGGACCGAGAAGATCCTATGCACCATGGTTCAAGTGTCTAGAATTTTCCTATAAAATGTTATCCTATAAATCGAAGTCAACGACATGATTTAATAACCACATTCGGGTCTTAATAAAGAATACAATTAGTAAAACAAAATTCCTCTTATGATGAAATCTCGTAAAATTAGTAATCTCACAAGGTTTCGTTCCAAAATAATATTTACCTCATTATCTCAGTAATTATATAGAATACTCTTATATAGTAAAATCTGTTAATTCCAATAAACATTTACAGACTTCAGTCACCAAAAGCGTACAATCTAATAAGTGAATCTGATATTAATCCGTTTGGAGTTTTTTGTTATAAAGGAACAGTACTAAAAACAGAACGTAGTAGGCTATGTGAATATTGTTTGTTACTATTCATGGACAAGTGTTACTTGAAGCGCTTTTCATTAGGCGCTAGAGCCAGTGACAGATATCCGTAATGAACACTCTACGAATTACATGAATACAAAGTCTCCTTTTTTGCGTCAAAATTCTGCACACTCTTAGTCTTTCCCCAACTCTATTCACTTCAATATTTCGCTTCCAGATCTCCACCAATGCTGTTTTTTTAACTTAATGAAAAACGATGCATACACAATTAATTACTTCTGCATATTAATTAAAGTAATTAAACGCATTAATAGTTTGTAATACATATCTGGAACGGAGAATATCGGCATGCACTCATATCGGTACAACGTTAAAGTTTCAGTCTGCCAAGAACTCATCACTCCAATTTGAGTTAATTAATAACATACCCCCCCCCATAGCTGTATAGTGTAGCGGTTTAAAAAGATGACTATGTAATGTATGTGTAATTGTATTAATTGTGTGTGTAATGTTTCGCTTACACATTAACATGATAAGAGTTACAATTAACTGACTGTAATTGACTTCATATTACAAAAGGTAAAACTGCAAATTCGTTCTGGTATTTAGACACTGACTCACTTGGAGGTCAAGGACGTATTTTAGTTAATTGAGAAGAATTATGTTTTAATCGCATTTTCAAACGATCTTATTATTATAGAGGTAAATTGCGTTTCCGGTATATAAATAATTGGGTATTTATTAATGCGCATCGCGTGCTGTGCGCTGGGTTGTTGGTTGTGTAGATGTTAAACTAACAAAATATGTCACTACAATGTCTTTTGGCAATGAAATACAAGAAATTATTGACCTATTCAATCGTTAGAAAATTTACTGAAATCTGTTCTTGAATAGTGAATAAATCTCAGCAGAGAGTTACATACTTGGTCTAATACCTATAATTTAATTGTACACTTAAATACTATGACCTACAATATCAATAAGTACCTTTTGTTCATATATATTTAATTTACTAATTGTTTTATTTCAAACCTTTTGCTCATGTACGAGATAGCGAGAATGAAGGGGTATCGCACTCGACTGGTTCTGTAGTTATTTGTCGGATTGGTAACTAGCACAGTACGGGTTGGTAAAAATCAGTACAAATCTTCCCATCATAATTGGCATGCCACAGGGATCCGTTAATCTATAGTTTGTCCGCTATCTCCAGACGATTACAAGGCGACCCTTGCACCCGACGTCAAGAGGCTATTAGGATCCAAAGGACTGAAGATAACAGAAACAGAGAATTACCAAACACTAGAACTTTGAACTTAGACTCGGAGCTACCAAGAACCAGCTGTATATACATACAAATCCATTGAACTAAAACCATTCTTTCTTATAAAATAACAGAATAATAATAAATCAATAAGACAGTAATGCACATTAAATATTGAATTAAATATTGTTACCTAGTTATATAATTTAAATAATAAACATTAATTTGAGTAAGAAGCCAAAGTTTAACAGTGTATTACAAAATTTTCATAAAATGTTGATTTGGCTTACATTACGATGTATTTGGTAAACATATTTATGTCTAAGGTAATTATAACAGTTCTGAAAATATATTTGTTAACCTTAGGTAACCGAAAATTTCCTATAGAAAAATATTTTGTATTTAGACAAATAAAATTATTTTATGTATTATCCCTTCGTTTTTAAAACAATTTTAAAACTTTGAAGATGAAAAGATTATGGAAAGGCAGTATTTTTAGATTCTGATACGGTAGAAAAGAACTATCCCTTTTTATTTTTGTAATAATACGTAAGAAAAAGTTGTGATTAACTGTAATCTCTCCGTTAAGTACTAGAAAGTACCACCAAAATAAAGAAAATTGCAAAGTAAAACAATTTAAACACAAATTGTGTAAAAAATTATGAATTTTTAACATAGTAACGTGCGTAGCCTAATACAATTGGCTATATATTTGGAAGTTTGCACGCAATCTCAGAGTAGCCTATTACTTAATACGTAGTATGACATACTCCTACGTTATTTAGAAGAAATGCAGTTTCCGCATTTTTGCAAGACTATGCCAATTATAATTGTGTTCTAATCATAGATTACTGCTATAAAAGTTATAAACTGTTTATATTTCGATTTTCACTGGTTTCGCATATCAGATAAATACTATTGATTAATCCTTCATTAAGAAATAAAAATGAGGATTATATTCAACGAATTGAGATAGGTAAATTGACATAACATGTATTTGCCAGGATCAGGATACAGTAAACCCCTTTCAATAATCATATGTTTAATCTCAATGTTTGGATTGAGAGAGCGGTGTTTAATCAAAACACGAGAAGCACGACAGATTTGTTTAATATACGTGATTGTTCCCCAATATCGATTATATACCAACCTTATAATCCAAAACCCGTGATCCGGGGGCAATCAAACAGTTAGTGAGTCGGACATGGTTGTTCTGGGTTAATTATTATTCTGCTGATGCCTCAGTCCCTCTTGCTAGACAGCTGCTACATTTACATCTCTTGTAGGCGTCTCGAGTTTAAATTAATCTTTTGTGATGGTGCATATTCTTAAGATTAACAGTACAATTTGCCTTCTGTATTGGTAGGTGATCGGTAAATGGCAATAGATGTTACGATAAAAATGTCCAGATTTGTAGGAAAATAAAACAATGTATTAGATAATTTAAAATAGGACATTGTATTAGGGAACACATTTATAAGTAACAGTTTACTGATCATAGACCTTAGAGGAGACTCCTGTTATTTTAAATTTAACTGTGACGAGAAAATACCTATTGTGAGACAACAGCCCCTTGAACACGAAATAAATAACATAGATGTAAATATAGGATGCACTCAAACTGAGGCTGATACTCAAAAATAAATAAGCGATTTTCCAAATGTTTTTACTAGAAAACAAGGAGATGCTCTGGATTTAGAAGTAAAATTAAAACTGAATGATAATAATAAAAAAAATTACTAAACTGAAGTTTATCGTTTTTAGAGTTTAAAGTGAACAAGTTAACGAGAAGTAGGGTATCGTATTATTCTTTACATCATATATTATTCTAAAAAAATAATTTATGTTATGATTTTATATTTATAGTAATTTCATGATTTTTCACGTGTCTGGCCAGATCGATGATGGTGCATGTCCTTCCAAAAAGATTTGGCTGAACGTCAGTGAAGCTTATCACTAAGAGAAATATTTCGAGAACTAATTTTTTTAAGGGGAAGCCGATTCCCTTTTATGACTTTTTCTGCCCATCCTCATGGGCCTCTAGCCTGTGCGAGAATCCTATCAAACAGAATAAGGGGAGAGTCGATACAGTACGAGGTTGATGGCACTGATAAAAAGTGCAATGGTCACAGACAGGATTTGAGCCTGAGCTACCTACCTCTAACTTAGACTTAAAGTTCGACGTCTTAGACCGCTCGGCCATCGGCACTCCAAAAATTGAGTTAGGTATATACTTGAAATTTTGCATGAAACTTTATTTCTACACTAGCTCAATGGTAGTACACGTACTTCCAGGGGATGGCTTTCATGATATCCTTAGTGGTACATTAAACGACATAGCTTTGCGTACACCTCGCATTTAAAGTTAAACAATAACAAATAAATGTATAGTTAATGTATGTAATTTGAATGAACGTTCAGCGTACGTATAAATATTATGACTGAAGAAAGCAACTGAGATAATTATTATTACTGTACAGAGCAGATTAAATGCAGACGTTCGCAAGTCGTAACGCTGGTTTGTGGGTTCTAGATGACAGTTTTATGAGCAATAAATATCGAGTCAATGACTAGGATAAAGGCGGTGCGGCCACCACATGAGCTACAGCATCTGAACCTCGCGTCAATCGCAGTTAAATCTATCTGATTTACCTCAAGTGCATTTATGAGGTTTCATAATATGTTTAAGCAGAGTGAATCTAAATGAATCCCGTTTCATTAATGAATAAAATTAGTTAAACACCATATATGTGGTTGGAACTAATTTCCTACAGGTGTCAGTTTGGCTGATCGGTTGGGCACACGACTAATTAATCAAATACAAGTAACAACAAAAGATAATTTTTATAGCATTTTTTTAAGAAAAATTGAAAGTCATCCAAAAACTAACGGATGAGAATATTTTGATACATTTTTAAAAATATTCATATTCACAGGGACATTTTAGTAGTAATGATGGACTAGCTGCAGTGGACAATAACATTTAACACGTATTTATTATAATCGTTAGTACAATATATATTACTATTATTATAGTACTTTTGTAAATTTTGTTGCTATGTTGTTATTTTTTATTATCCCTTTTTAAATTTTGTTGCAATTTTGTTGCTATGTTGTTAAATTTTGTTGCTATGTTGTTATTTTTTATTATCCCTTTTTAAATTTTGTTGCAATTTTGTTGCTATGTTGTTAAATTTTGTTGCTATGTTGTTATTTTTTATTATCCCTTTTTAAATTTTGTTGCAATTTTGTTGCTATGTTGTTAAATTTTGTTGCTATGTTGTTATTTTTTATTATCCCTTTTTGAAAACGGTAAAAGCCGAAATATTAAAGGAACTTTATATCAAGAAGTCTACTATTGATATAATAGAGCAATTCTGCTTTTATACACCCGAAGTGAATATATATATATATAAAAGTATATATATATATATATATATATATATATATATATATATATATATACTTTAAATGGAGGGTACCTTTTTAACGAATTTTTTTGAAATGGAATAATCGTAAATAGAAAATTCACATAGCTTTCCCAAAGTTTGTTGTTTCTTTTCGCAGTAACTGACATTACCAAAATAAAGAATTATTTTTGGTAGGAAGTTTTTTAAATTTACGAATTAAACTTTATTTTTAAACAAATATTTAGTTACATCTAATCATTAATCATCATAAATCTTAACGGATCCTTTAAATAATTGATATTAGATTTTGTGTAGCACATGCTAACTTTATTGGCCATTGGGACTGAAAGCCAATACTCTGTACTATAAACTAAGCTGGCCTTGTTTTTCTCGAAAATTGACATAAAAATTCTGTGAGTGTGAAGCACATGCATTATAAGACGTTCGTGGGCTTCTTTGTTAGCTGACCGCTAGCGAAGCGTATCACTGAACAGGCACTCAAAATTATTCTTCTGTAAATTTGCATGGTATCTCAATAATGAACTGACTTATAGAGTGGAAATTTTGCACGAAGCTTCAGTTCTATGTCAGCAATATCAAGTTCAATGATGGTGCATGTCACTCCATGGGAATTGGCTGAGCGTCATTGAAACCTATCAGTTCAGTAGTTGGCTAGCAAAATTTCCTTTCTGTCTGTCAGAAGGCTGTACACATTTCTTTTCTATCTGATTCTCTGTCTGCCTGTCTTTCGTAGGAAATTTCGAGAATGGAATTAGCTAGTCTTGAAATTTAGCATGCAATATCAGCATAGCTTGTTACACTTTAGTACATGTGGTCTCACATATTCCTATCCAACCACGACTCCCATCCATATTGCTGCCTAGACATTAATATCATTCTCTACCCAACTATTCTAGGGTTCATTGGGATGTATGGTTTTTTATGGAAAATTGGTAATGACTTGTTATAAATAAAATATTCCCGGATAGTAGTCGTACAAACTCATGCGCAGCTATGAAATGAAATACACTATGAAAGTTTCCTACACACCTACCCTACAAATCTGCTTGTAGAGACGCATATAATAGATTAAACCAAGTGTTGTTCTAGACTACTATTGGAGCTAAAAGGGCTCTCCCCACCATAGGATAGGATTAATATAGTTTTTTCTACGCAACAATCACGGAAGTGCGAGTGTTGAGTTTAGCTCCAGTTCACACTTTTACATGCAGCATCTGAAATCTGGTGCTGCTGCAGAATTGACTCCTAAACTCTGGAGTAATGTTAGTCTGAAGGAATTTCATGGAATACGAAATAAATAGTATCAATATTTCGTATATAAAATTTTAATAATATTATTGTGTTAGTTTCAGAATAAAAAGATGTAAGCCGTTTGTCCAAAACGTGCTGAAATTTAGCTTAACTACCTTTCAAGTTTTATGTATCCAGAGTTTTATTCGCTTGGAGCTTCTAGATACCAACAATTCCGACGGGCTATAAATAGTAATATGTCGGCATCTGTTATAAGCTGGGAGTTTCCAGAGATCAAGAATTCTTAGAAACTGTGAGTTTTTCAGGAACAAAGATCTTTCATAGGTCTACACCTTCCAAATAGAGATTAAATGCTTCTTGAAACCGAGAGTTTATAAAGGCTGACATCTCCTTGTAGCTGGAACTTCCTTAGGCCAGGAACTCCTACAGAACCAGTGCCTGAAGTACTGTAGTCTGAAAGTTCTTAAAGGTAAAAAATTCTCATAGCCTGAAGACTTTTACGTATTGGGTACTTCAGATTATGAGATGTCGTAGAGCATAGGTACTTGTAGAAAATGAAACTAAATATTCCAGACCGCAGGAAATTCCAAGATGACATAAAGTCTGTTCAAGGAAAACCTGGAGACTTACTGATACTGCAATCTTCAGGAGGTTGGGGACTCTTAGATACAGAGAGCTTCTAACGCCTTCAAAAAACGTACAATGTGTTTAGAGGCGGAAAGATTCAAGGGCTCAGGAGGTTCTAGAGCATTTCAGTAAAATCAAGGCTCCTCCCTTGTAATCGGAAGATTCAAAATCTGAAAATTATATTGTGAACTCTTCAATTTACAAAAACTTTTCACTAGTAAATATTTATAATTTCTATACTGTATATCCTTTACACTTAAAAATTCAATATTATAGAATGTGACTTTAGACGTTAGATTTCCCGAGGAGTGTATTGCACACTTACGGACCACTCAGTATATAAATGTTTCCGAGACTCCGGTAGGATTCTTCGACGGAATTTTAGCTTGATCTAGAAGCAGGTGAGTTGAAAAGTCTTATTTCGAACATATAATAGTATTTTAGACTTCTGCAGCACATTGAATTGGAAACAAAATAAATCTTCAGTACTACACGGCTTTCGCATATAGATAAATTTAAATGTCAATAGTACCAACTCTTCGATAGTTATCTCTCCGTTAAAAGCGTGGTACACGTAGATATCATTAGTCGGCGTGGAAGATTTGGGAAACAGAACAAGTATTTACAGTAAGACTGATTCGTATTGATGGTGACAGTACACAACACAATATATTTTTAAAGCAAAATATTTAAATTATAAATAGGTCTATATTGAACAATTGAACTATTTGCTACCATTAACGATAAACTGGATTTCAACAAAACTTTGAAACAATCTCATAACATCAATGTACACGCTTTTATTGAGTTTACTTGATTGAATGCTTTTCCATATAATTAGTAGAATTGAAAAAAAATGTTTGAATGATACACAAATCCAATTATTAATATGGTCTGTCAATGACTCCTTTGTTATGAGAAATATAGATTACAAAGGAGAATATTCTTAGCGGCTTTTCAAAATGAAAACTGATACCAATAAATATCATAGACGCCCTCGTTAGGGCATAAGCCCTAGGTGGTGAACTGCCTAAATTCTTAGTAATATTTTAGATTATTTATTTTTATTTCAATAGTTTTGTATGTATGAGTGAGGCAAACGGTGCCATAATTAATTCAAAACATAAAATTTAAGCTCGTACTAACACGAATTATTTGCTGTCATTAACAATAAATTGTATTTCAACAAAACTTTGAAACAATCTAACACAATCAATGAACACGCTTTGCATTGAGTTTATTTGATTGAAAGCTTTTCCATAGAATTCATAGATATTCATAGGCTATGAACTGTTACAACTTGTTTGTATGATAGACTGATATAATTATTAATATAATTTGTCAATAATTTCTTTTCTATGGATAATATAATACAAAGTAGATTATTACTAGCGGATTTATGCAGGGAAAACGGTAACCAAGAAAGACTATTGGACCGCTTGTTATGCGCTCAAACGCGCGATAGTGAACTTACAAAACCCAAAGCTACCTTAGATAAGTATTTTTATCTGAAAAATTACATGTTAGAGGGCATTAGTAGAATTGATTTCCTTTATTAAGGTATTTTCTACCATAAACATGATTTTGTTACATTTAAATGCTGCCGAAAGTAAAAAATAACTCACGTAATTATTTGGTTTATCGCTGTTCCAGTTGATTTCCGAGAAAAGTGGGGAATATACATTCATTGAAATAAAAGCCATTTACTTCAAAATCACCAGTTGAGTTTTCTGTATCATAATGACGTCTCATATTGTATGAATAAATGAACCCAAAATGTTACATAATCTATAAATAATAAAGATCCAAGAAATGATCCCTGAGGAATTCTATTATGTATTTGTTACACATGACACCCGATACGTACTCAGACAAAGAAAGTTGAGTTATTCTTAATAAATATTTATTAAAAATTAATTTAATAATTAAAATTCTGAAATCACTATGTGGTTTTTGTTTTATCTAAACAAGTTATTAAAGGTTGATTTGTTCGATCTACTCCAGAAATAACCAAATTGATTGAAGCAACACAAAGTTTCATGTTGTTGGAGACATTCATTGGAAAATAAAACCTTTCAAGTCATAGATTTATAGCGAAGACAGCAATAAGTTTCCGTCTGAAGTGATTACAAGAGTACCGTACGTTATGGCTCAGTTAACTGAGCTGAATTGGTGATCAGACAAAGTTCTTTGACAACAGATCAGTTTGTTTACGCCAATTAGGAGTCAGCTTCTGAAGTGTATATCAAAATTTGGAATTGGAATTCCAAACCACTGACAATTAGGAAAATTGCAATTCCTTTACGCATGTATAAGACTGTAAGGAATAGTTAAGTCGGGTACAAAACTGGGTGTTGTAAATTCCTGTTTTTTTATGTAATATTCGGTTTTTTTAAATTTAAATGAAAAAGAAAAGTAAACTGAACTGAAAATTATACAAATTGATGTCTGTTGAAATTAAGGTTAACCTACTCAATACATCAATAAATAGGTAATGATTTAGATTGTTAAAATTAAAAAACTTCAGTAGATCAGTTTTAACTAATTTAATTTGGCCTCCAACTGTGTGTTTGTAGTTTTTATAAAAACAAAAAAAGTAACTCTAAAAAGGACAATATATATCTAAAGCAATAAACATTTCTTTTACTATGACACTAATTAATAAGAAAGTTTTTAGCCATATATGCACTCCACTTAAAGTGATAGCCTACATAAAATTTATAAATAAAAAATGCAGTACTGAACCTGAAAGGTTGTAGCATCATTTGATGAAATTGTAGGGAAAATATTCGCACATGCTTTACGTCTACTCAAAAAGTAATAATACAATTATTTCTCGGTCGTTCTTTGTTTCATTTAAATAGTTCAGGAAAAAATTCTACATTTTTAGTCTTTATCTGTGAACATTATATTATTATTTACATTTCTTTACTATTGTTGCTATTAATAATAGTTTATTGTTGGATAGTATATAAGAGTTTTATTAGCATTTACTTTTCCTTAGAAACTATTTAATACTTTAGTCATAATATTTTAATCAAAATTCCCGAATCTACGGATATACGATATAATAAATACTATTATTAATAAGGTCAAACACATCTTTACTGGAAATTTATTATTCATCCAATTTTACAAACTCGTATTTAATACTTTGAACTTAGTTGGTGGATACCCCAAATAGGTTATTATGCACTGAGAAATAAGACTTTTCAAGTCAAATTTCGTTTAAAACATTTAAAATATAATATACACGTTTTAAAAAAATAGACGCGAGTCTTATTTAGCCCAATTCTTATCGTCTTATGGATAGAGCGGATATGTGATGCAATAATTAATTGTAAAGATTCCGATTTAGACTTGCTAATATAATATTTATAACGAGTGCTTATAAAAGTATATTACTTTTATACCGGTAAAACGTGATAGGCATACCTGTATTTTATCTGAGACTAAAAAAATAAAAGTTGACCTGTAAGGAAATTATATGTAAATAAGTATATATGTAGCCACTTTGTAGACGGGTTTGAATTAATTTTACAATATCCCGGTGTATTTTATAATTAGTAAGTGGAGAGGAGAGTTGAACGCATGCTAGGACAGGTGACTAACTCCCAGGTCCAGGACAATCACCTGTCTGGTGACGTAGACAGTAACGTTGCGGCGGAGTGTTTCACTAATTGCTCCATTATTCTACTCTTGTGTTTGAACAGAAAACCTCATTTGACTTTTCAATTCGTACTTCAATATCACTACCCTTTTCAATTCCAGTGTTTGTTAACAATTAGTGCAGCACTACAAAGGTGTTTTACATTTACATTGGAGATTTACATTGTACAGAAAGCTTAATTATTGCTAATGTAGAACCTGTATTTAATTACTTGCTTCCATAAACATTGTAAAGGGACTGTTTAGTAGAGATGAATGATAAAGGGGAAAGCTGATATCAGTTATTGTAATAGAAAGTTCTTAATTTTAGGTTGGAATTTGGACTTTACTTGATGTACATCTTACATTACACTTTACAACGATGTCCATCTTGAGCTATGATTACTTTAAGTTGTTCTTACCAAAATCCTTGTATACAAATTATTCTTCATTGGATGTGAAGAGTCACTAACTAAAATAAAACTATTTCTTAAGTCCAGTATTCATGTCAAGCCAAGACAAGAATATAAAATCATTTAGAACAGAACCTAATTTATTGTAAATGTTTCAGACTTTAAACCAGCGTAAGGTTTTAAACAGTGAACCTTTTAAGGCTGGATTTGTGGCATTGTATTCTACTAATAAAGACCATTAATTTGATGTACTACTGGACCTATGCTCTAATTTTAGATTTCTATCTGACTCCTCGAGGCCATTCCCAAAAAAATGGTAGTTACTTAAAAAAGTAGATTTATAGGTGCAGTTATGGTCTACCAAAATATATTACTTTACCTGTAATCATTCGGAAATCATCAAACCCATGCGAGATTTTCTCCAACCTTTGTGTTTGAAAATATCTACTTTAACAATTCTTTAAACAAGCAAGTGTCAATTTACAAGCATTTATTTGCGTTATAAACTGTTACTTGTTTAAAAAAAAAAACGGAACAAATTGAGAGAGAACAGTTTCTTTACAAAACATAAGGTATAAAAACCCATTTATTACATGGTAGGATTGCACGGTTCACGATAGTTGCATTGCAAAATTTGAAGTTATAGTTAATTTTATAAGGCTCATGTCACATGTTAAAATGACATATGATTGTATTCAGTTTGTTTACAAATTTATTTATTCTGTGATTCTTTTGGTGTCATTGTGGTCACCAGTAAGACCAATAAGAAATGTTCAATAATACTCACCCATGCACTGTCATTGAATTTGATTTTTCCTGTCCAGAAATGAAGGTTCATGCAAAATTTGAAGTCTATAGGTCACTTTGTTTTAGGTATATTACACAAAAAGGCAGATAAATACAAATTAAAATGTCTATCCCCTTGAATGATAAAATTTACTAAAGCTCAGCTAATAGAAAACGCTCCAGTGGTATTTATTTGAGTTGAAGAAAATTGTTTAAAATATGAAAAACGCTTTAAAATCTTCATACATTTTACTTTATTCTTACGGAAACACAATTTAAAATATCATGTTAAATATTTTAAATTTCTTTAAAAAACTAGACTATAGGTAAATAGTTGAATAGTTTTCTATGTACAAGGTGTGCACAGTTTGGACTAATTTCTAAATAAATCACAATTTCAGGTTTACTTATTTTAATTTACAAATTACAAATTATCGTTGAATGAGCTCCGACAAACTAAAAATATAAACCATTTGTCATCTTCAACAATCAAATTATATGCCACTTTAGAGAAGTTTCTTAAATTAAAGAGTTCTTTTTTATATTTGCAATATATTAGTTTCAATTTGACATTTTCACCAATTTACATATTTATTCAAGTAAGAATACTTAATTCTAACGATTTTCAGCTTGGTAAAAAAAAAAAAAAAAAAAAAAAATAGAAAAGTACTACAAAATTTAACCTATTCTCATTTTATTCTAAAAACTTAGGTCTACTGTTCATGCGGCCTTTGATTAAACCCTGTGATTTACGGTGATTCTATTCTTTCTGATCTGACAGTGAAAAGAACGTTTGATTATTGTAAAGGACTGTAGTCGTTACGAACTGATGTGTTTTTAAAGCATTGACGTGGTAATTGTTATAAAGTTATCTAATTAATAACAATATGATTGTACTGTTAATTTTTTTATCGTGTATATTCCATTAGACACATATTAAAATATAATACAATTTATAATATCAAAAGCGAACGTATTCTCTTTTTATACAATTCTTATACTTTAAACCCACTTTTCATATAGCGCAATAAAAGTGTGTCACTTTCATATTGAAATAGAACATTTCGTACAAACTATTACCTATCCATAATATGAATTTTCTGGTTATTTGCGTAATAACTTAAAATGCTACTTTCATAATATTAATTATTCTTTGATTTTTAAACCTTTCAAATCTTGTAAGATGATTTATGCTTACTTATAATACAAAGGACAAAGTTATAATTAATATTGGATAAACTATTAATTATAAGGGACCAAATAAGACCTCTTTTTATTATACTAGAAATTGCGAATTGATTCATACAAATACGAATGAGTGTGAATAACAGTGATTGTCATATAAAAGGAAATGTACTGGAATCAAAAAGGTTTAGTAGCGCAATAGTTCAACGGTGCAATAAAGAACAACAAACTTTAGTTCAGTTCGTTTTTGTAACGCTGAGAGGAGAGCGGTGGCAGACGAATCACTGTAGAGAGTTGTTCCCAGCTGAACCGTGATCACAAATCGATTAAAGAAGTACAGAGAGAAAATTTCAGGTAGTGATCTCGGTTACACTGTATGAGTTAGTTCAAATATGCCAGGAAAAGCTAGATGTTCCTTTACATAGTTATTTTCCAAAGCCACTACAAATACTGCGATCATCTCCTTTAAAAACTAAAAGAAACAGGCGGAATCTTACATAATTTAAAGTTTGAATGAAGTAGGCTATGTTTCATAGTGAAATTTCCAAAGATTATTAATCTCCCATTGTTGGAGCTCTATGACCATTTTGACGGATGGATTTGCTGCAAAGTTTAAAAATACACAAAACATAAACAAATAGAGAAATAAACAGCACCAAACAAATACGCCGCGGGCGACGGGAGTTATACACGTAATCCCATCTGTTGTTCTGATCCGTGAACAGTGTTATCGCTCTAGCCAGTGGGTGTATTTCCTCCACTGTTGATGATGGTATTGAAGATAATATTTGAATTGAATTGTAACTTTTCATTCATCAAAACATTATTACCGTCACGTTGTTTATCTGCACAAATTTCAGTTTGTGTGTTTAATAAATTGCCATTACTACAAAAATATATTACTTCCGAATGTGCTCTGTATCACTGCTGGGATGATTTACCTTTTGAGCAATTCAGGAAGATATTAATCCTAGATCGACTCGACAAGTTAATGTCTTTTTACTATTTCCTATTTTATAATTACAAAGCAGAAATAGTAACACCGCGAGTCCTACATGGCTTCGCCAAGGTTGCATGTAGAATTTGAAATCTATATCTCATTTCGTTTATCAAATTTCCAAGCGAAAGATTGCCACATAGACATAGAACTCATTTTTTGCAAAAATGAAGTTTCATGAAAAACTTTACACACAAAATATTTCTCAATATATATCTTGCCAAATGATAGATTTCAGTTTTTTCCTCATTAAATTGAGTTTAATATCAGTGTCTAAATAATAAAAGTCTACACAACAAGACACTATAAAATTATGTTCTATGTGTTGGCATAGTTAGGCTACATGCGTGAATAAATTACATATTTGAGTCTCTTATGAGTGTATTGAGTTTGTTTACAAATGTAGTTATTCTGCTATTCTCTCGTTGCCATCATTGTTACCCATAAGACAAATTTAAAAATATTCGCTAATGCTCAGCCAAATCCCATGGAGTGACGTGCATCGTCATCAAAATCAGTGTTCCTCATATAGATCAGTTCCTTTTCGGGATATTGTGCGGGCAAGACAGACAGAAATGAAATTTTATCAGGCCCCAGGAAAGTTTAGTCTACGCTGGGGCTCATTCTATAAGTATTAAAGGTTTTTAAAAGATATTTTGTACATGTCTAGCACCTTTTTCACTCCGAGTTTGTGACCTAATTAACCGTCAATTCATCATCATCAGCTGGTGCAACGGACTACATAGTTTATATTATAGATTAATACAGGGAAACCTTGTACTCATCTTCAGAGATAGAATCTCATTTGTAGACACCTTATGAGTGGAGGTTTTTGCTATATCATAATTTGAAATTTCCCCTCTAACTTACTACAGAACTTTCTATAATATCGTGTGATTTCAATTGTTTTTCACAATTTTATTTCCACACCATGTCCATTGACGAAATGTTTATGTAAAGGTAGAATAGTGGATTAGTTAGGAATGCACTAAGAAGAAAGATGTCCTTAGAATATGTTATGATGGGGATAAGGACGATATGGATATTCCTAGGATTCATAGGTGACAGATATTTGGCTGTATACGTCTAAGACTTGCCAGGAGGTAAGGAGAAGATAAGGGTCCAGCCACCAATTGAACACAATAGATTTTGATATTGGGGTTGTGTGTCAATTTGAGGACAATAAATTTCTGGAACGTGATAGCAGAGAGTCATTCAAGCAGAAGCAATCACAAGAATTGATCGCCAACCTTAAAATTCTGTTCAAAATAATCTTAACAGTATGTTCTAAGTATATAGAGTTAAGGGACTTGTAAACATTTTCAAAAATAGTTAAAATCAAAATAAAAAGAGAACGACGAGCACATACGGTTAATATATTGTGACAACAAATAATACAGGAATAGCATGGATGTAGTTGTTCTGCTACACATATCTTTTACTCCTTTTTACCTATGTTCTTAGATGTCCTGGTCACTGGAGTAATAATTTTTAATAAGCTGATCTTAGATAGCAAAACAATCTATAGTAGTCGTAGCGAATATTCTGGTTACTAAAGATTTGTTTCCTAAGGTTGAACCCTGTAATATTTCTAATCTTGTTTTGTGGTCCGTTATCTGGGCTTGTAGTTTACTTATTGTTTTCTTGTTACACCTATTTTATATCTTTACATGTATTTTTGTATTTATTCATTACTGTTATTGATTTATTATATAAAAAATTACATTTTAATTTCACACTTTATACCTATATTTTACGTTATTACCTCCTTGTTATTATAAATTATTACTGTGTTATTATTAATTATTATATATTTATTATTGTTATTTATTAATTCATTACTATGTGTATGCTTTTACAAAGTAAGATAACAGTAAGATTATTTTGTAATGTTTTCACATGTTTACTATTCTAATTTAACACAAAATGATTATGTTTAAATTAATAGATATTTTTTACTTCGTATTATTGTACATAGGGTTTACTGTTTGAATTAAAATAAAAAATTAAATAGATTGAGAATATCTGAGAGGTAGAGCAATCGGATTTTGTCTAATATTATGTGAAAAAGTAGAACTATGGTCATAGCCCTTCATATATAGACATATCTACGTACAATAATGGACACAATAAAAAATACACATATAGACGAATATATGTACAATAATAGACACAAAAAAATAGTGAAAAAATATGTAAGTAGAAACGGTTTTGTATAACTGACAAAAACTAAAACGCAATCAAACGTTCATAAGTATTTTAATACTATTAATTAGGTTGCATAATGGCAATAAATTTCAATACTCATTGAGACGTTTGCATGTATGAAATTGAATTGAGTGAAATGACTAATGAATAAAACACTGCGTAATAGAACTATTGTCACTTTATACAGAGCCAATCATCAGGACAGGCTCTTAGCCGAAATCGTATCAAACCCGATCTATAACAAGGGTGTAAACTTGACGGTAGTAATCAACTCGGACAGGGGTAATGACTGTGCCGGAGCGTGCGTTCGCAGGTGCTAGAATGTTTCAATAAATCGACACCAATACTTGTAATTTGGTGGTTTAAATTGGGAACATTCGCACGGTAATAGCTCTGCCCAGCCCACGCGAGGCTGTGTAATTTACATGTTCATTGCCAGTAATATAGCTTTGAACACCTGTGCTCAAAAGATTCCGGGGTATTTTTGGGCGTGACGCCGCCAAGCACAACTACGAAAGGTCAGTTTCACTAACAAGCGTTTGTTATTGGCCACTTTCTATCCATTCCGTAATGGGAACAAAATGTTTGTTTATTGGAGGATTCCAATTGGGTTACTGATTTATTTATTGCATTTGTTCTCTTAGTGACACAAAAACAAAGGGACACTGAAATTGTATTCCAGCCGAAGATCACGTTTTGAGCGATTTTCATGTATTATCTATATAGTATAGAAAGACTATTAGGCCTTAAAACATTTAGAATTTCGTCTCTTTTATGAAATAATAAGGTAATGAAACGAAATATTTCCTCAAAAACGTGCACCAACCCCCATTTTTTCTGGTTTCCTTTAAAATTGACCCAATCCTTTCTTTCTGAGTTGGATCTGTGGAAAGAGGTTCCGAGATGGCAAATCTATTTAATATTAATATATTTTGTAAGATTTACGTACGCAATAAAACTCTGCCATTGGCAATCACAGCCTATAATTCTTCGTAAGTATTCTTATGTTTTGTTAACATTCTGTGACTTACTATAGGATAAACCGGCCGTTTTATATCCAATATTTATACACATTTATATAATATCCACATTTAATACCACTTCCAATTAGCATGCACTAGTATCGAGCTCTGGATATCACAAACAAAATATGCCAAATGCACTTTAAAATAAAAAAAACCCCTAAATGCCAATTCGCCATTTAGTGTTTTGTTAATACTCTGTGACTTACTATAGGATAAACCGGCTGTTTTATTATAATATCCACATATAATTCCAATTAGTATGCAAGTGTCAATTTCTGGATATCACAAACAGAATATGTAAAATTCACTTTAATATTTGTGGAAATCCTAAGTGCCAAACGGTTTAAAACACACCCAACATTGTGTTACAGCTTAGTGTACACATATTTTATGGCCAATCAACAAAACCAATTTGAAGCTGTCGTCTGATATAGAAATGAACAGTTTAAAATGGATTATATTAAATTTATTAGTACTGCTGTCAAAATCGGATCACTGTTATTCCCCAATTCCTGTGATATTACCAGGATAATCCCTTTGTCGCGCTCTGAGTTGCAATTTGATTGACAAGTTTAGGAGATTACTCATTTGTTTAGGTAATTCATTTTTATTAAAAAATGAATGTCAATTGCCTACATTTTTATTTAAACGGTAGCATTATAATCATACGAGTTTATACAGTTATTACGAGGTTAAAATTGAACCTCAGACAAAGATACGTAAAGGGTCACAATTGGTCACTATCATCGTCGCCTGGAGGCCACAAGGTTATAATGATAGCTGACTGGCTAGAATGTAGAAAGTTGAAGGAAATAATATATTTTTTTGTACTATTCCAAGCTTTAGTATAGTATAAATATGTGACATATTAAAATTTTGTATAAAAATTTATTCAAGAGTTGGAAGTTTATGTCAATTGACGAAAGTTCAACCGAATTCCTAGTCCAACCTGAGATTTTGAGCCATTGAAACTTTTAATTCTTTTCAATACTACATGCACAGAATCCTGATAGTTTCTGTTTAATTCTACATACTTCGAAAACATCACCTTTGGGTACAGGTTTTCCTTGCCATCAATCATAAACCATCTAGTGTATATTTAACTATGTATGAACCTCATCTTTGAGAATTTACAGAGCAGTACGACCTTAGGCCTTAGACGTTGGGGTCACTATTGTGCACTTACTTGTCATATTCTTGATTATATAGACTTTTGAGTTTAATGCAACCTGTTCTAAAAAGTTACAACGGACAACATATACTTTGAGAGCTGATGCCCTACCGGCATTCATAAAAATATATAAAATGTACATATTGAACGTAAAATATGGATTTATCTCAAACTTATTTCCAACCATGTTTGATGCAATTGAATAATACATTGAGGCAGCAAACATGGCTGCAGAACAAGATATTTTACGGCGCCTCGCAAAAAACATTGATGGGCCTTTGCGAGCAAGTGACTGCTTATGTCTATTATACATTCCATGCTTCTGTACGTGTCAGAATTATACAGGTACGAGTTGTCAGTATTGCACTATTGGCATGTTCTCCAGATAGCAAGTGCTTACCTGCAGTATCCGAAACAGTTGTGTCCTTGATTAAGGGTTAGTACGTGAAATGGAGTATTATCCTGTTACGATGCACCACTAGAGTACAGAATTAGGAAGAGGTTGGAAAGCTAGGTTTTCGGATACCTGAGATACTGGATGGAGTGTGGGGAGGTAATTCTGTACCTGACCAACTTATGAACAGCCAGGTCAATTTTCGGGCAAGTTTTAAATTCATATTACAACGACTTCCACTATATCTAATTCCGCTGCATAAGATGAAAAGAAAAAGTAGGAATTTCGAGATTGAACTCAATTGACTCTTTTCAGATAATACAGCCCGCAAGATGGTCTCTGGCCGAGGCTTCGAAAAGTGGCCTTAAAAGTGTAGATATGGTGATAAAAAATAAGAAAGTAAAGAACACGTAATGCATCTACGGTGTTAACCTTTATTAATGGAGCGCAAATACGTAATTAGAAATCTTAGCAGGCACCCTCTTCAATCATCGGTTCCGAGTGAAAAGTGGGGTGACTGAGTCGGTGGTCATGATGATTATCCAACGAAACTTTGATGAAAGGTAATGATACATCAGCATTTTCCCCATTGAGGTTGGAATGAAAATGTTGAAGTAATGGTAAATCAATGTTGGGAGAGTTGTAATTTTATCGACAAAAACAAAGAGCGGGAAAGAACGCAAGGACCAATTAGTTGAGAAAAGTGCCACTCTTTCTGTCCAGCGCTGCTGTCACTACAGCGCCCCATGGCGTGATCGTGATTCAGCTGTCTGCTGTCCTGTCTGATGTCAGCACCGTTCCTTCGTGATTGCTCTTAGACCGCTGCCTCAGCCATCCTAGAGTGATATCCCTTACAACGACTCGTGATTGTGCCTATGTATGATCCTACTTATTTTCTTCCAACAAGAATCACAATCAGAACAGACCGAAGCTCATTATACAGAAGCAGATTTTAAATCGTTTTAAATGAGATTATTCTAGATATAAATATAATTTAAACATTAAATATACGCGAATATGAAGAATCTTGGAAAAAGGTAATACTATCACTGGTAAATAAATACAAACTTTTCAATATTTATTTCTTTACTGCAAGGCCTTTTGGAATCAATGATTCCATCATCAGGCACTTTACAAATGAATATTGAATAATTTGTATTTATTTACCAGTGATAGTATACGAAAATATGTTTTTTATTTATATTTACAGGAACATCTTATTTTATAAATGTACTGTTGTAACTAGTTGTCATGTTGGTTAAGAAAAATTTTAGTGCATTTGCTAATACAGGATTATTGAAAAAAGAAAGGTTAAATTATATAACTGTAATCTTGTATATTCATTCATGATTGTTGAGCAGTAAATTTAGGCATTGAGATTAAATTCAAACATTATTTTATTCATTTATATTCATAACTTTGTGAAATAGAGAGGAACGGTTAAATTGACGTACAAGTGGTTAGTTTTAATTCGTTATTTATTACAAATATAATAACTTAAGATGTGATATTTTAATTTATTTCAATTTTGACGTGGTGTTGATATATTCTTAACGGTTTGCGATCTATAGCTAATGTAATAAATAAATAGTTTTACTGAAGTTTTTCTCCGATCTGGGGTATCAATATTTTTAGGAATTGCTGTTAAGGAAAGTTTTGCGGCGGTAAATACAATTATGAATTCTGTTATCCAAACATAAATAATACTGGATAAGATCTCAATCTCCTTGCTGTCATCTCAAGAACCCATCACTGATAGAACTATAAAACACCGGAAGAAAACTAGTCTCAATTACAAACGTAATTTAGGAGTCTGGAAGGAAACAAATGTGGTTGGTGGAGCTTCTCGGCACTTAACGTGGATCAATGTCGGCGCTAATTGTTCGAGCTATAAAAACACCTTAGAAACTTAGAGAAGAGGTATCCGACTCAAAGAGTCTATAGCAACTAACAGTAATACTTGGAAGTGATTGTTTTAACATTTCCAGGTCCAGGTACCATAATCATATATCTTCACGTGGGGTTAAAGGCGTTAATGTATTTTAAATGATCATAAATCAATTTTTGTTAATCTTAATATTGTTGCACACAATTTTAAATTGAACGAAATATCTGAAAATTTAGAGATATATATCCTTTTGAAACGAGCAATTATTTATAGCGTTTTCGGAGTATTACTGTACTTTAATTACGAATGGCAACAATAATATTTACCTTTTTCTATTCTATACCGAATCAAGGAATTAGGATAACGTAGCGAACAGCGATCTGAGATCAAAGATTTGGCCTGTACTGTATCCGATTTACGTATATTTATTTATGATTCTCAAGAATGAAAACCGAGGATACAAAGGAATACAGCGAACCGAATTGTTCGTAAAACAGTCAGGTGTTTTTTTTAGGGATTTACCTTAAGAGTAAACATTATAGATGTTTTTGTTTAGAGTTTTGTGCTCCTGTCACGTATAAGCTACTATGTACATGTGTTGAAATTTCTCATAAACGCTAAAATATTATGTTCCTCAAATATGTCCAATTCCGTTACAAAATTATCATAGGACCACTTCATATTACGTCATAAGTCCTCTCTCTAAGAAAACTCCGACTTTATAATTCCTCTCTCTGACCTTTATAATTCTTCTGAGAAAGTTCAAACGCTATTGAAATATCTTGAGCTGTCCAATAAAACATCATGAAATGATGCACGGAAGTTCGAATAGGAAAATCTTACAATGGCCATCACTTATCTCATGAGTGTAATGCCCATGAAGTCCCTGTTATTCAACAAGAAATTTCGTGCTAAGCCTCGAGTAACAGCTAGTAATACTATTCTTTCAAAGTGGTCATTAGAAACATTTTTTGCATTAAATAGTATATTTAAATAAAGAGTAAAAATAGGCATAAATCAGTTAACTTAGTCACCAGTGTGAAATCTATAACCTTCAATAATAACAACACATTGAACGTTATCCCTATCCTTACCTTAAAGTTGTCAAGCTCGAAATGGTAAAAAAAAAAAATAGTGGGTGGAATAATAAAAGTCAAAGTACTTAAAAGAGTGAGGAAAAACATAAAACTATTATTTAGTAAAATGTATTAACAATTCTGCAGTTTTTCGTGTGTGTCCTTGAGTAGTTGGAAATTGACATTAAGCAAAGGCAAATTTTTGAACTGTAAAAAAGTAAAGCATTACCACTGTGGTATACATATTAAAAACCACATAATACATATTTTAGCAACAAAATGTTTGAATTATTAACTCTTATTAACTCTGGTTGTATACATGTTTCCCAAATTAATTGGGAAAAAAGGACAAGAGCCACTTTTTAGTTGTATTTTTACCACGAGCCTTTATAAAGCTATATAAAGCCACCAGTCCCATATAGACTGACATTTAGTTTGGAAAAAAGAAGTCCGGAGAAAGTGTTACTCCTAATAACGGTGACCAGCAAAGTTTGTTTATAATGGTCTCCAAGTAAGGGTTTCTAGTGATCTTTGGTGGAGGCTGGGAACTTCAAGTACCTTTGCAATGGCATGCGCATATACGTGCGCACTATGATTGATCTTAAGGATGCTTGGGTATGTCCCACTGTCCTATAGCTGGCTTCCAATGTGCTTAGATCTCTGTTGTACGAGTAGATCACTGGTTTGAAGTAGAATTATATCTCGTGGATTCTAGGAAATGGTCATTCTATTGGCTTTTTTGCAGTTTTTGTATTTGTTGCACAACTTTTCGGTTCTAGTACAAAGACTAGTGGATTATGAGGTACTAGTTTCATTAACTAGCATTTGCTCATTTTCCAGATGCTTTGAAATTTTCGAAATCTAGGACGGTCTTTCCGAATTGCTCCATGTTGAAAGCTGCGGCCAGCACAGTGAAATATATAACATACGTGGAGGAAAAAGTAGCTCCTAATATCTTTGATTAACCTCATATGTCCTATAAAACTCAAGGTTTCAAACTTCAAATCTTCCAAAATTCCTTATGCAATTATGATACTGAATAAGGAGTGTCTTCCTGCCAACATCTCGCCGTTTAATAACGTTTCCAGATGTCGATTCATTTGGAATTGACAAAATAAGAGGACATATTTTAAAATTGCGGTCTTTTGTAATTCTAAAAACTGTTACTAACTTAGTAATAATTAGTAAACAATTTCTTATGTGTAAACAGGTCAGGATAGAACTCTTGATGACACAGTATATATATATATATCCGATTTATTGGGATTTATATATATATATATATATATATATATATATATATATATATATATATATATATATATATAATTTTATAGATTACTTGGGGTGATCGAGCGAAGACACGGATAGCATCTAGCGCTCTTAAAAATGAGTGAGTGATCACTCTGAAATTATTTAAAACATGTTAGTCAACTCCATAAATTTGAATGGAAATCGCAGAACTCTCTACCAATCTTTATTTATGGATTACAAACAAACAAAAAATCATATATAAACTTTCCAAAACTCAATAATTACCCGTACAACCGCCATTTTGATTTTTACTACTCTATTTTTATTTAGCGAACAGCTTTTTTCAAATATGTTGTATAACATATAATACTAATGAAAGAGTAAAATCATATTTTTCAAGTTTTTTTAATGGTGGGTTCTTATATACTTAGGGCGTAATACCTAAAAAAACGAAATATGATAAAAAATTATAGTTATTTCATTTTATACAGACAATTTAAATATAAACCTAACAAAGCCAAGTTTGTAATGAAGTCGGTTGATAAATAAGGGATATAATTCGCTTTTAAAAGGCCGAGTACTAAACAATGTCAACTACTGTCATCATGTGACAGCATTATTTGTGAGCCACACAAATCAGCTGTTTTTAGCTGCTCTAATGAGCTAAAATGGGACTAGTATGTTACAATATCAGCTGATGATTTGCATGGTGGACTGAGAGTAATTACCTGACCAGTTATTATTATTCATTAGTAATTCAGAGTTATTGATTGTTAATAACCAGCTGTAAACACTCTCGTAAGATTAAATTTGTATTTTTGGAAGCCCGTGGGACAGAGCCCTAAAATATAGTTTGATGTATTTAAACCCAATAAAAGGAACAATTCCAGAGTGTAGAGATTTGTATTGATACCAAAATGTGTATATAAAATTTTATTTTTAATTACCTAAAATCACCGTACAAATTTTAAAACATTCTTTTAATAATAACATATATGATGAACATGTAAATTTGCTTGGATCATCGGATAAATAACTCCAGTTGGAAAGTGTATCTAATAGATTGTGAAAGTCATTAGTTTATTGTCGAGTGATGGATGAAAGGTAATGCCTGTAATTAGTAAAAATTACAGAAAACATGCAAACTTCGGTCACAGTTAGTTAACTATAATTTTTAAGCTAATCGATTTATTGTGACAATGATTAATTTATTGACCAGTGATGAACGATAATGGTTGTGTTTAGTAAAGCCGCAACTCTTTAAATGTTGTTCCTAACTAGCCCTAATTTTTGCTAAACTCATCGATAATTGTGAAAGTGATTAATTTATTGCACAGTGATGAATGGCAATGCTGGTGATTAGTTAAGTTCCAAACTTTGTTCTTAATTGGTCCTCATTTTTTGCTGAACTCGGCGATTGATTGAACAACTCTGAACATTTATTGGAAAATTCTTAATGTATCATTTAATTCTTTCAGTTTGGACTTTTTATGTTAAAACAATAACACCACCAGAGCCTATTAACAGCGAGCTTCCAAGCAACTTTGCCGCTTATCTCGAAGAGATGGGTTCAAAAAGTGTTTACGACATCCAGTCGGATCCCTTCCGATAAGCGTGTCGTATACGTGACCAAGATAAGTTATTGGAGATGTGGCGCTTGAGGTTTAATCTATAATTGCAGGAGACGATCGAACTCCAAACCTTTCAAAACTGCTACCCGTCACGCCATGGTACCCAAACCTCTTGCAGCCAAGGAGTTAAGGTGCAACGCTGATTGGCATTCTGCCTTTCTTCAGCTGATATCGTTCAGCAGAGAAGAAAATAAAGGAAGACCGTTAAAATTGGTCTTTGTGTTTTAGATTGTCTGAATGATGCAGTGTAAAATTATTTTTCTTACAGTATATTTACCGAGAGGTTGTGAAGCAACTTTCAGAAACGACACATACATAAGCAAACATGCCAATGTTAATATACATTTGCTCCGTTTCCCCCCTTCACGTACGTCTATATATGTATGTATGTTCATAGCCTTGAAACGTTCACAGCTCGAAAATGGTTTAATTAATTATGCTGTAATTTGGCTTTTAGATTCTCCTACTGTACGGTAACTTATTACTAGAAATAAAAGTCAATTTTTCTGTGTTTAAAACACGTCTAGTGCTTAAAATTAATAAGTGAAAGCCAATTAAAACCAACGTAGTAATGAAAAGTTTAGGAGATACATAGCAATATAACGTGTAGCAACTAGTTTGGTATGCAATAACTGAGAGAATATATTTTTGAAGTTAGAACAATTAATTATGATACATGAAAGAAGCGCACGAAGAGTAAATATTCTTTCTTGGTGTACAAATAAAACTTCAATAACAATAAAAATGACTTACCGTACAATTAGACAAGACCTTAGTTTAAGAATGTTCATTATGCCCTCCATCTTGTGCAAGCTTGCGTGATCTTGTGAAGAAGCTGAATTAGTTGTTGAAATAAAAATTATTTAGCTTAAAATCTTTTTACGTAAACCCAAATACGACAGTGTGTTATGTGTTGTTGAAGATATTTTTGTCTTCTATCGATAATCTTTTCGTATTTCATGCAACACACTGGAAAAGTACATATTTAGTATTAAACTTCATTTGTGATTGTAGTGAATGAAGATTGTTGGAGAGATTCGAGTGAAGATATGAGCTCGTAGAACCAAATATTATTCCATGTAGTGACATCACAGGTGTTCAATGTGACGTTTTAATTTACGAATGCATTGACCTGAATGTGATTAAAAAACCCAAATTGTTTGACAAAATCAAAATATTGTGAAGTAGTACTTAGTTTTACTTAAAATATATGCAGAGTAATCTTTACAATAAGTAGAGTATTAAAGTAGGTACTAAACAACTGTAAAATTGAGATAAAACGCATTAATTAAATTTACAAGAATTATGCTTATTATTAAGATTAAATAATACAATTATAATTTATGAATACACTAGGGTACTGATGATACTGATACAGAGAATCACAGCTGTTTAGCGGCTATTATGTTCCTCCTCTCTCAAATCCGTAAAAAATAATTACCACACAATTTCAATTCTGTTAGTTTTTAGCAACATTTTTGAAAAGTTGGATAACAAAATATTATTAAGCCAGTTCGGAGTACTCTTACAGCCTGTTAATTTCTAATATACAATTATAAAGTTGGTCCTTATTAAAATATGATATATTTTCACTCACAATAACTTTGCGTTATAACTAATTCTTCGATGTTAAAATGTGTTCACACTGTCTCTGAGTTCTAAGTCCAGTGACCGACGCTCGCGGTTTTAGGCCGCATGGAAGAAGTAACACGATAGCTGTCGGGGATTAGCTTGTGGTGTCGGGCCATGTCGCGTCGGTGTTTTCTGACAGCAGTACCAGCGAGTGACTCAGTTGCTTGAATGTTGTCAACTGAAACTGATACAGCCTACTTTCTATTGTTTCATTTCATTTACTTATTTATCTCATGTACACAAATGGATTATACAGGCAAAAGCCTGTGTGTGAGTGCCGAGTCCATCTTCACTCGAGTTTGCAATTTTAATATACACAATATACCATTGATAACAAAATTGAAATTGTACTATCGATAGATGAATAAACATAGCTAATAAAAGGTGATTTATTGCATTTGAATATTGCATTTGAGGATGTAAATTCAACCAGAAATAATTTTTAGTAATATACAAAAAATAGACTAAGTCCAAATAAAAATTGCCAATTCGAAAACACATAAAAAACACCTGTAATTTGTTCATCAAAATGCTTAAACGGCCTCAAATAAGGAGTGTGAACTTTCCGTCATGTGCGAGAGCCGCCATTATAACGCACTAGTCCATAATAGTTGTAATCGAACACGGTAATAAACAACATTTAAAAATTATAAATTACCAATATTGATGAATGTTTTCTGCAGAACCTCTACCAGCGGAGGATGGGGGTAGTTTGTTCGAAATCACGCTGTTCGTTTTCCTCCAACACGCGTGACGGACCATCAGGCAAAGATTTTTAATTTTTGTAGGAGTAAAATTTCATACAAACAATGCTTCTATGGAAGTCACTGGAGTATACAGGTTCCCCAAACGGAGGGGAAAGAAATAATTCCAAATTTATTGCCCCCCATCAGTCCGGTGCCCAGTTTTCTTCATGGCTTTGGCTCCAGTCACATAAGAGGAGATGCCCAGAGTGACAACCGATTTTTCAACAATGCAATCGAATGACTTGAATCACGGCTCAACAACATAAACGGTATTCAAATAATTTTTGGGGCCTCTTGAACACTTGATCAATGTCTCTTTGCACTATAGAACTTTTATATCCTCTCTCATAACATATCCTTCATTCGCAAATCAGTACATTATGAACGCCCAATTTCAATTCTGCCAGTTTTAGAAAAATGTTTCAACAATTTATCATTCGGTCTGTAAAAGTTTTGGAAAACAAAATGTACTATCATCAGGCCAGTTCGGATTCCAAAGTGGAATGTCGAATATGGGTGCAGTCGTGCGTCTAGTTGTCATGATAGTAGAACGAATTGAATGTTAAAGAGATACGCTTAGAGTTTTTCGTGACTTGTCAAAAGCATTCGACTATGTTAATCATAGCACCTTAACTCCTATAATAGAGTATCACGGAATACGAGGAGTGCCACTCGAGTGGTTCAAGTCGTATAGTAGTGATAGAAAACAATATGTTCACATATCAGATGTGCAATCGAGGAGGTGGGGTTTGGGACATGGAGTTCCACAGGGGTCCGTTCTCAGCCCACTACTCTTTTTATAGTACGTTGGCTCATCGATCCATAAAGAGCAAATAGTTCAGTATGCAGATGCCACGATTCTCTCTTTAAACGCTAAATCAAACACAAACCTTTAAATAGTGATATTTACTGATTTAAACAATATGATGCAGTATTTCAGTAAGCTCAATCTTATATAAAATCCAACAAAATACAATTTTATTAACATTTTCTGCGACGAACAGATTCAGCTTTTAGTCCAACAGACACTTTGAACGTAACCGAGATTCCTTGGAATACACCTTGATTGAGGATTGACATGGAATTGTCACGTAGAAATTAAAATTGTCCTGTTGCAGTTATGTGCTGAGACAATTATCCAAATACTACCCAACTGAAATGTGCATGACGGCTTATTATGTGCTTATCTATCCTCAAATCCATGTTCAAATTGTCAACCAGCTGCCCAATTCGGTCAAAAATGCTGCAATGTCCAAGGCATTTAAAGCATAGAAAACGGCTTTGACGTCGGAAATATTTTACAGTTTAGACGAGTCCGCATGACTGGATGAGCGAGACAGGGACAATAGTGCAGAAAATCCGAAACCAATTAGAATCAGGGTGAATGTAACTATATGAGGATTTATATGTAGTTAATGAATGCTAGATATTAGCATTAAGTTCATTTTTACGGTTGTGATATCATGAAATTGTTAACGCATACTATCATTAATATTGTTTATCTTATTGTGATTTTAAAAACCTCAAAAGTGTTCTTTTGGATGACATAAAAGAAATTATTTAAACGATTACTGTTCAAGTATAAAATTTATGAAAAATAAATCATTTATTCTGTATAAAAATAGTTCATATGTATATCAAACTCTGCCATTCATTCCATGCAATGACATGGTTGGTACTTGTTAAAGTCATCTTGGAATGCATGTATTACAAATTTTGTTTATATTTTTCTTATTTTATTTATTTATTTTTTATTAAAGTTTGATTTTTTGTTGTTAAACCTGGCGCGGTGGAGTTAATCATCACAAATTTAGGTTTTTAAATCAATTGTGTATGTTTAAAAACCTTAAGCCTTTTAACACTTGAAGAATCCAATAAACATTGTTTTCTAGTTTTGTAACTTTACTATCAATATACATGTATAATTCATATCAGTAATTTTTATTCCCAGTTCATTCAGTTTTCTGGACACATGGAGGTCTGAAAACGGTAACTGGGAATAGGTCGTATTTGTAAAACAATTTACACATGTCCATTTTCAACTGAACTAAAACAAGAAAGTAACTTCAGTAGCTGTGTGTGTAGCTGTGTTCCAATGTGAAATTTGTTTGAATAATTTAGTTAACATAAGGGAAATTGAATTTTCCCACCTTTTTAAAACATTGCCAATATATATTTTCTAATAGGCGGATACTATTTTTAAATTTTTTTCTTCTAATTAATTCCATAATTTTATCAACTACGGTCTGCTTACTGATTACATCCTGATTCTATCAAATTATGTAAGTTAGCTATCAAGATGAAATGTATATGGTCTTATAAGAATAATAAAGTTAATAGGGTCATTTACCCACAAAGAGGAAAAAAATACAATAAATAATGTTGATTTTAGTTGCCAGGTAATTTATAAATACTTTTAGGTAGTTTTATGATGTAAAAATGTGTTACAATAATTTTAGTAAGCATTAGTTTGTTTAATAAGTACTATTTTAGTTTATCCTAACTCTATCTTTCCATATATTTGAGCATGGTAAGAACTCAATAATTTAATTCATTTGTTTGTGTGTTTTGGTAAACCTGTTAAAACTATAACCTTACTAATCATTAATCACTCACAAAAACCAAAATAAACCAGTGCTTACGATTGGCTTGTGACAGTGCTTGCGTAAATCTCTTATTAATGTTTAAGATTAGCGTGCTTTAGTCATGAAATAGTCCGGTCAATTTAGACATTGACCCTTGCAAAAATTCCCAGAAAGCTGAAAATTTGCATAGATGTTAGGGACACCATTGTTATGAAACTGTGAAAAGTCCCCATCTGCATGTCTCCATGTCTGCAAAATCTTTTATTCAAGGTCAAATTTAACAAAAATAGGGTTTTTGAATTTTTCAGCGAAACGGTTAGTCTTATAAAAAAATATTTCGAACAAAAATTGTAGGTCATGCAATTATCTACAAAAATTCTCCTTATGCTTTTTTTCATAACACTAACCATTTTTGAGAAAAAACAATTACAAAATTTTCTTACGCTGTATTGTCTATAATATGGACACGTTTCTACGCCACCTATGAGGTAGTGTACCTAGCGCGATTTTTTAATGTGGTTTCCCAAGTAGGCCTATTCCACAGTCTATTCCAGTAAAATTTAATGAATGTTTGGTTATTCTTCTTCTTTTTATTCGTTGAACTCTTGTCAGTATGGTCGTTGTCGATCAGGTACAGCTCGAGTGACAAGTCCGGTTATACTTGATTGTAAACATATTTTATTCATCATCATCGTCACTAATTATTTCCTCTTCTTCCCCTCCATCTTCTTCTCTCTCTCTATTTTCTTCTTCTTCCTCATCTTCTTGAGTAGACGTAAATTGTACTAACAGCCATACATCAGTTATTTCGTTGTTCATGTAAAAATCTTCTTCTGTTGGAGATTCAACATTTGAATACGATTGGCCTTGACAAGTTGTGCACGCTAGTGAACAAAATAATTCTACTTTTTTGCAGCCGCATCTTAAGTTACACCCCTTTTTGCAGTTGCAAAAAACAGAATTAAGGAGGTTTTCTGGTGCAGGTGGAAGAAGCGTGTGGGTTGGTTCCAATGCATTATTGACATGCTTCCACCCCATTGTTCTGGGTCTAGTTGATTACCAAGCCACACCTGAACCTAGTAATATAAACGATAAAACTGTTGGTGAGCGGAAGCCGCGGTTGGAGGAAGGCAAGCTAATTGCACACATTTCTTATTACATGTTTGTTCTGCAAAAGATAAGTAACGTAATTTGTCTATTGAAGTAATTTTTGGAGCTCCATATACAGACAGAAGAAAGCGAGTTTCTGGTGAAGAGTTGATATATTGAAAAGCTTGTGCACAAGTAATAAAATTTTCTTTTTCAAACAATTAACAAATTGTTGTTTTACCCCTTCGCAACATTGCTGATGTTGTATCACAGCCAGTCATAGCATGTAAAAGCTGTATATGATTGAACCGATTGATTATCTTCCCGAATAATTTGTTGCCGCAGTTCATAGGACCTTCAATTGCTCTTCTTTGCCTGTAGGTGTTTTCACTCTAAGCTTGATTGATAATATCATGATAATTAACAAGAAAACATACAATGTTAATTGTCCTAGTTTCTGAGTAATAATGACTCTATTACTATAATTTAACTTCAATCGTAATTTAATTTTTCTGTTATCAACACTTACGTTTTTACAATAATATTTTCTAATTCTTCTAACGTAAACTGGCAGTCATCACTACTTTCAATATATAAAAATATTTCCTACATGGCGAGATACAATGCTTCATCTTGAGGACGGTCGACTTAGCCTCTAATGGTCGGCTTTAAAAATTATACAAAGCAATCATTATAGTAGTTAGCTTCAGCAATAACTAAATTGTGTTCAAACCCTATGCGAGCAACAATAGTTTTTGCGGTGTCATCAGAACGAGACGGAGCTGCTTTCATAACTGAGTCTTTAAATGAAAGAGTTCTATCGTTACAAATTTTACGACGAGATTTCTGTGCTTGTTTCTTTTTGTATTCCTCTCTCAAGTCGTCGCCTCGCCCCAAAAATAAACAACATTTTTTTAAAGAAAAATATGACTCACTTAATGTGCTTTAGTAAGAGGAGGACTTTTTGAGAGGTACTAGCTGATTCCTCTTCATGTTGCCGCTTTGCTGCTGCAATTGTACTCTTTCTATTGTATTGTTTACGACACTGCACATGATTTGTTGCTGAATTTACACTCTTCAAGTAATCAGTAAATTGATTCCCCCTTGAATACTAGCGTTAAGTAACGTCTTCATGCCGCGATCAACAATAACACATTCACTAGAAGATAAAAGTTTAGTGCAAATAAAACACTATTGCGACATATTTTCAACAAAAAGTGAATACAGCAAAAACTTTAGCAGAGAATATTTGAAATAACTACGTGTTTTCACTTCGAAGGAATTTTCAAGACTAACGGTGATTTAGGTGCGACCTCAGAAAAGCAGGTGGACGAAACGATCACTCGAATAATGGGATAACAGGCAGATGTTGTTCAAAGGGCACATGGTCCCTTAAAATTAGGGACTCCATTTTTTTAATATCATATTATCAGAATTATCGGTCAATATGAATGTATTAGTTACGCAGACTTATAGTTTTACTTATATTACACGCCCAATGATATCAAAGGCAGCTTAGTCGTGCTTATTATGGACAATACAGCGCAAGAAAGTTTGTAATTGTTTTTTCTAAAAAATGGTTAGTGTTATGAAAAAACATATAAGTATCATTTTTGTAGATAATTGCACGATCTACAATTTTTGTTTGAAATATTTTTTCATAGAACTAACAGTTTCGCTGAAAAGTTCAAAAAACCTATTTTTGTGAAATTTGACCTTGAATAAAAAGTTTTGCAGACATGGGATCGATGGGGACTTTTCAGAATTTCATAAAAATGGTGTGTCCCTAACATCTATGCAAATTTTAAGCTTTCTGGGAATTAATGCAAAGTTACCCCTATTTTTTGGCTAAATTGACCGGACTAAAACTGCCATAAAAAACACAACACAAGGGCAAAGATTTCAAGTAAAAGTAAACAATTGAAAATTGAAGGGAAGAAATAAAACACAACGTGACCTATTTTGAAGTTGATTTAGGCAATAGAAACCAGAAAATAATTAAAACCGTTTACAGTTATTTGAAAGTCATAATGGTTTTGTAGTGGAGTCAAGAGGATTTAGTTTATTGCAGTTTTCCGATATTGTTATTTTTTGTGTGTTTCTGTCAATAAAAGCAAGATAACTTTCATTTTGAGGATAGGTGGATATATTATAAAAACTGCAGCATAAAAAACATCATCCTCCTAAAAATAGGCCATTAATATTTTCCTAACGATTAGATATCGATAAAAAATGTATATAATACTCATAAAATCTGCTAGATAAAAAGGCAGGCTACATTTTGTAGATCACTATCGAGATTTAAACAAAAACTAAAAATATTACCACTTTTATCCTTTAACCAAAACACGTTATTCTGATATTTAAATAAACCTAATTTTTAACGATTAGGTTTATTAGTTATTTTCACCTTCCAGCGGAGAAATTCAGCCTTTATGACAACATTTATTTTTTTATGCCTGACAGACCTTATACCAGCAAATAAAATATTATAAATAAAGAAACGTTTTATTTTTGGTAAACGGCTCCCGTAAAAATTTCGGAGTATAAATTATATTCTGATAAGTTATTTTGTTTATCCCGCTTATTTATATTCCGATTCTACCAGGATATACAATTGGTTCCTATCAATATAATTGCACAGAACAATCGCAATGAAAGAAAAAGAAATAAGATTTATAATCTCAGATAATGTAACGACTTTTAGTGGTATATAAAAAATATAACTTCAACATTGGTTAAGAAAAGTTTATATCTTGTTTTTTTATTCAAAACGGATTTTTGTGTCTTTTTATATACCAGTTGTTTATCTTAGTAGGCTTTTAAATATGCCAAGTATTGTAGAGCTCACATAATTTGTAGATAGGCGACTATGAAGCCCTGAAGTGTAACTTTATTCGTAACACCTTAAACTTAGGCTGGTAAACTAATTATAATATTTAGTTTTGTAGTGTTTTATTCAGTACTGTAGTAGTAATATTTGACATCCATTTCATAATTATTATATCCAGTAAAAATTGCCCGATCGATCGGTTATATTTAAAAGTACTCAGTAGGAAAATATTGATACAGATATAATAAATGAAGGTCGTAAATTAAATTTTTTCTCTTTGGGTCATTTCATTATAGAAAGAATTCGTTCAAAATATATTTGGGGTGAGATCCCAGAGTTTAATTAGTTCGAGGTAATTAGAGTTCCGAGTGGTTTGAAACGAGTTTCAGCGTCGTAATCAGAATAAGATTAGTTCTACCTATCTAGTTAAAAGTTTGCATTTCAAGAGACTTACTTCGTATACGAGTACATAGAAGACATACTATGGACTGGAGTGTGGGTTGGACTATTAACTCTATCCAAATGGGTTAGATAGTCTCATCTAAAGAAGAGAGCTCTGCTATTGTATAATAAGTTATGTTAAGAACGAATAACGGTTTAGAAGCGACTCAGCCGATGCCTGTATAGCAGACTAGTTACTGTATCATACCGGATAGTATTGCTATCAAGTACCGGAAGTATCATATATATGATCATGCCGGATAGTATTGCTCTCAGGTACCGGAAGTAGCAGGTATGTGATCATACAGGATAGTATTGGTTGTCTCCCCCAAGTATCAAGTATGTGATATGTAGGTCTGGCAACTTAAAATCTTTAGCCTTAACTACATTGTTGAGTGTCCATCAATGGTCTATGTGTAATGAACGATCGATAGAATTATCTGTACTTAACAGAAACTCTTCCAAATCTTCCAATCTGCAAACAGTTCCCAGTTCAACGTGAAATGACGCAGCAACGTCACTATCTCAGTTCGCAGGTTCAGAAGGGGTTTTTTAGTTTTAATAAAATGTAGTTCTACATTTCTAGAAATATCTCGAGTCTACACTTAACCAATATCATTTTTATTTATTCTTCTAAAAACACACACACACACACACACACACACACACACACACACACACACACACACACACACATATATATATAAAATTTCAATAAATATTGAACCACAAAAAGTACTTGCCTCGCCGGGACTCGAACTCGGATCTCACACTTGCCTATTGCACTTAGCAGTTTCTGTCACATATGCCTTTAAATAACCAAACTAACATATGATCGGAAGACTAAGTGTCTGTCAAACGACTTTTGTTTACGTTCATTAAATTTGTATAAATGGCAATAGCCGAATTAAATTTCAATAAAAATTGAATCCCAAAAAGTATTTGCTCAGCCGGGAATCGAACCTGGATCTCTCACTCTAACTAGTAAATTAAATCAGAAACATCTCAATTTGAAAGTTACTCATGTGACATAATATACACATTAAAGCCACTTTCTGTTCTTCGTGTTAGGTCATCATTTGGGACGCCAATAGACACCTCGCGAGCCTTCGTCCTTACGTGGAAACATTTATTCATTATAATGATTCAGTACTATATTTCATTACTGGCAAATCATAGCGTTTTAGATTGCCGAGAGTATTCATACTCTGACTATTTTTAAATAATATATTGAGTATAAAGAAGTATTCATACATTCTAATTGTTTCATGGCAGACAAATTTAAATGAATCTCAAAGGTGGAATACAAGACGTAAATACAGTATAAGATCCTGAACTGCTCTAATCCTGCTTAAGTACCGAAGACAGAAGGATCGCTCGGCCATAACACAGCAGTGTCCTGTATTCAGTTCAATTAATGCGCATCCTCGAACACATATAACACATATTAGTATAATCACATTATCGGTGATTGGCTGTATGTAATGAATTTCAAGCAATTTAGTCAAATATTGTGTGTCTTAAACAGAAATAAGCGTATTAATTTATAATCTAAAACACTACTCCTTTTAGTGAATTTAAGATTCTACAATTATAAGATTCGCAGGACGGGAGTATAAAGAAAAAAATATGTGGGTTTTTAGAATTGAATGAGTTTTTGTAATTAAAAATTAAATAATATTTAAAAAGTGCTCTTATTTCTTCCAAAAGTCATAACAGTTACTTAAGAAACCGAAATATATTTTTTCTGATTAATTAATTCATAAACCCAAAGAAATAGAAAATTGAAGACTATCAGCTTCAACTATGACATATTATTGCCGTAATTAGTAAAAATGATTTTGGACATCTCACATTACTGGTTATTATTACATAATTTCATTGTTTCAATAAAAACAGTTCAATAATAATTTCTTGTTACATCTTGAAGTTACATTACAGTTTATTAACTACTTAGTCTGATATAATTTGTCTAAGTATCTTTCTCGGTCTATAGTATGATCAATTTTCAAGTAATACTAAAAAAATAGATTATTAAATATATTTAAAGGGAATGATTCGTATTATTGCTTGAAATATCATGCAAACGCTCTAAGTTAAGTATTCGACCGTTTATATTCATTATCATTTCAATAGTGCCTGGTGCGTATAAGATATTCACAATTACGGGCATAATTATAACCTTTAGTTGAAAACATAGTATGAAATATAACTCACTCTCGTGTTTTGAGAAGTAAATGTGACTGCCAGTTTTTTTTATCCAAAATATATTATAAGAATCTTATAAATGATTGAAAAATAAATATGTTGTTTAATTATGATAAGAAGATAAGAAAACTCTCATTGGAATTCGTATTCCTAAATGGAGTATTACGCTTGCTTCAGGAGTGGCAGTATATTAGTATGGATCAGATTGGGGATGTAGGAGTGGTCAGCCCTGTTCCAGCGTCTTCCACTCAATCCAGGGACAGTTTTTGATGACCTCGATGTAGGTTCAACTGGAAGATATAAAGCAGCCAGAAGTGATCGCTTCTGGGAATCAAAGTAACTAAATGATTGTAAATAGTGAAAATTAAAAGTGGCGAATTGTTACTGCACAAGGCTGGCAAATTCGATCAAAATAAGTAATACCTGAAACACAAGTCATATCACAATTATACAATCTAAAAGTTTAATAATATGTTTATCTTGTAATATGAAGTCATCAATTTCTATTATAAACCTCATTGCTTTACTTTTTAGTAAATTCTAAGGCAACGTCTAGTGAATGCATTCATCTTTAAGCTCCTTACTGTAAGTTTTCTCGGAATATTACGTTATAGGGCTGAAAACCTTTAGGTTCTAGCATAAAATTGAGTTTAATAGAAAAAAATTATAAGCCTCTTTCAGTGAGAACTTCATTGAAAAATGTTATTATCAAATCATACCTTATGTTTTAGATCATATTAGGAAATATATTGCTATACTATATCTGAACGTTTGCACTCACTGACATAGAAACTAAAACTATTCAACCATGTGTATCAACATGTTTTTACTAAATCACGGAAAATCGGATCGCAAAAGGTTGGAAGATTTCTCCACGAAAGACAAGAATATGGTTGGACAAAATGGAAAAAATTTAATAAAAAAATTTGCCTGATCCTGTTTTCGTTCTTTTCGTCCACTTCACCAGCATGGACAAGCATCCATGGAACTTGGAATAACTTGCAAATGGAACGGCTTGCTAGTGAATTTTTCAAAAGACAAAAGTCAAGACGAAAATTAAGAGATAGTTGTCAAATAGGATGTTGATACAGGACCCACCATAGGACCATACTCGTGTGCAAAAAGAAAAAAAAGGACAAAGTTTCATTTTGTATATACTCATATTGTCTATAGGTGATTGCAGGCACAGAAAGGTCGGAACCTCCAGAACTAGTAAACGCCACCGCTGACCTGCTGTCATTGTGTCCAAACCCAGATGCTGCCAAAGAGGGGACGACATGGACTCCGCCAAACTATGCTGATGCTTATGATGCGTTGGAGATGTGCTACTAAGGGGAAGTCGAAGGTGGAAACGAAGTCCATCACATGCTATTCAAACGAAGATGAGATTCCTTTCAAAATTAAAAAAGTATTTAACTTATTTAGCCCCCCGTAAAAGATAACATGTTACAGTACAACGAGCCCATGGTGAGGAGCTGGAAAGAGGAATTTGCAATTTTCATAAATAAGATACTAAACACATTCAAAATGATAAACTGACCCAACAAGACTTGATTAGGTCAATAAAAAGGCAGAAAAGTACACCATAAAGGTTACTTGATTCACTTAAACTGGAATACCATTAAATATGTACAGCAGTCCAGAACCAGTTTTAATTGCGAGGCATTTCTAAACTGTCTATGTAATGGTGAGCATAACTCAATCGTAAAGCGTGCTCTTGCGTTTATTTGACATCGGCAATCTACTCGTCAAAATCAAGAAATTATTCATGGACTTGGGTTTATGAGTAAGAGTGGATATGTTTGAAGCAAACATATTTCACATTTAGAAACAATTCACTGGTCTAACTATATGATATGTTTTCTCGTGTTTATAAAACACAAATTGTTAACCTGAGATTTAAGACGTTTGTAAGTTCTGAATTTAGAAATTGGGATATTTTACTCTAACGCCCTTACATTGTTAGTGTTTTTACAAAATTAAAAACGAGGGTTTAATGCAAAACCTACAGTTAATTGGGATTTATTATTATTAAATTACCTTGCTTAGCCCTTGTTGCAACTCCGAAAACCGCGATTTCACCCTCCCCCCAACAATTTTAACTAAATCATTTTTGAGCTTTCATTATACATTTGTTTTCTCAATGATAATTTTATTTAATGGCACATAGAGAATCAACATTGGTTTTATAAGATCTACAATACTCGAATGTTGTGGTATGTGTATTCTGCTAATTTCACTCTTTAGTAAATGTCATTAATAAGATATTCAGCAATATTAAATTTTAGATGTACTCTGTGATAATTATCAAAGTAGCTACTATTCACACCTTAAATTACAAAAATATTTAGCACCACTCAAGATTAAGAACATAAAAAATAAAAATCGAACTAGCTTCAGATTTTTCCTCAGGACTCATAAATCCAATATATATGTAATAATATATCCATAAACTAAGTAATGTGAAGTCAAACACTTTCGCTAAAGTGTTAAAATCTTAACATTAATCATAAATTTGGCTAGACAATTATAATTAATGAAGATGGATTCGTAACTGTTTCTCTCTTTGTTCATCCTCTTTTTCAGCATGGTATTACATTTGAAATAGCAGAGTTGATTTTAAAATCTAGAATTTTTGAACAATTTTAAAGTTTGTATACTAATTAAACTGTGCAGTTTATATCCAAAAAATAAACTTAGGCTGAGATTTGTTTTTTTAAGATGCATCCATCAAAAGTTAACAAACGTATCTACAGTTTTGTCTATCGTGTGTTTTATTTAAGCTACACCATACAGAGTTCAAAAAACTACCTGATCAAAGAAAAAGTAATTATATGTTCATAGTGCACACAATAAAGTCTCGTTAATTTTCTAAGTGTTTAATTTATGAAATTCGTGATATGAAGAGGGAACATTTTTAAAACTATGAAACCACATGTTACAGTTTGGCACATGTGGAAATCCATCCATGGATCCATAACATCAAAGAAACGCTCTCTTTTAGCTGACATATCTCCATATGTTGGTGGAGATGAGTTTGTGGTATAGGTGTGCTGTAATTGGATTAGGTCCTAGATGGCAAAGTTCCTTGAGTTCCATTGTCAAACTGAAATAGTTTAATTTGAATAGTGGTACTTTAATTAATTACTATACAATTTTAATTGTTGTAATCCTTAATTGCAGAGAATACAGACAACAATGATTATACAATATACAGTTAATTACATTTATTACATATCTCCTTCAAAGTAAGTAAATTGAATTTGTATGCTTAATTGTGTAGACGCGCACATGAGATTAGAGCCCGAGACATCTGGCACTAAAGTTTTTCACTGCCTAATAGATGATGTGAAATTACAGATTATGGTAAGTAGGTAATGTCGTTGGACTCACACCATACAGTTTGTCTTATTTAAATCGTTCATATTTTCATTTCAAATTCGATTACAATAAAGCTTACCTGAGCAGTCCATCCTCCTGACAATGTTGTATTTACTAAACACGTTTTAAAATTTAACACTATCGTAATATTTTTTGTTTTAGTATTATATTATATTCAGATTAACATATTTATTTAAGCTATTGTAAATCAAATAACTTCATACGGGATTTTTGAACAACATATTAAATTAATATTATTATAGATGGGTGGAAAACTTTCAGGTTTGTTGTATGAAAATCTTTTATATTATAAAATTAAATAATATGTAGAATAAAATAATATTATTTGACAAGAATTTCGTTTATAATTCACAACTTGTCAAAAATGTTTTTGTTATGTTTATTATATTGCAAATCTTAGCTAACTAAGTAATAAACTTATCTATAGAAATTATTCACCTTCATTGTATTGAAGTACATTAAAACAATGACTGATCAAATAAAAATAATTGAGCATTTCAAGCTCTTGGAACAGGAGTTATATCACTTGAATTTTATATAAATAAGGCAAGTTAAAAGACAAACGTTTAAACGGAGAGAGGATTTAAAAACTGTCTTTTAAGAGTAATTGGTTCTTTAACAAGCAAAACTTTGCTGCCAGCTCAACCAGGAATATTCGTTAGAAGTTACAATAATAATGGTGGCGTATATTTTTATTAGATTTTCTGGGAAATGTATCAGTTCCGTTATCCAAAGCGAAAAGTAATATCTTCTGCTTTTGAGGCAGTTTGACATGTTTATTAACTCCCCGTGTAAGGTTAACAGTGACCGCTCAAGCAAAAAGAACAAAGAAGCGAGTATTATGTAGAAAGGATATGAACAACACAACGCTGTGATGGGCCTCCTTTTACATAATTTCGCATATGCTTATAAGTTAAAATCCATTATTGTAAGCATTTGGATACAAATGCCATCGAGTTAGGTTAATGCTCACTGAAGAAAAGGAAAATCTCTGGTGTGGATCATTTTTGATAGGACGACCAGAAAATTATATGAAATTTAATATATTTTGATGCAGCTACCGCAGTAAAAACTTTAATTTTTATTGGTAAAGTTATAAAATTGAAGCTTAGGAATCAATTCTAGTTTATATAGGCAAAAAATGTTATTTCTAAGCAATAAACGACCATTATTAACAACTTTACTGATGGTCTATACTGAAGGACACCGAATAAAGTACCTACCCTCTGCGTCGTAAGGCGTCTGATCCAGTCAATGTGTTAATGCACTATGCTTTTGCCTTGTAAAATATATGTTTTTATTGTTTAAAAGTATTTTTATACGTCAAGAGCTCGTATTAATTACGGCAGCTGTTCAAAATTAGTTTCAAGATGAATGATATAAGATTATAAAATTAAAACGGATCTAAAAGTAATCGTAGAAAGATAAGTATAAAGGTGATTTTTTTATTTCTCCGTACTGCAGCAAATGATATAAGTCTAATGACTATCTGAGGCCATGGGGTACTGAAGCTGTATCGTTTCGCGAGATTATAATCCTCGAGAAACTCTAGAAGTTTCTAGAGTTGCTTACAGCCCTGATGTAAAACGTAAGATGCAAGCCAGTTGCTAGAAATACAGCCTTTGTTCCTGTGGTTACTGAAACGTGTTGTTTGCACCATAACAAGACTGTACTGTATACAAACACGGTTTAAACGTATTCCTGGTATTCAACTTTCAGTAAACTGTTCAAGAAGGTTAAGTAAACCTAGACTAACTCACTCGTAAAGGTTTTCCTAGTTGGACAATACGCTGACCATTCACAATGTAATCTTTTAAATGTTAGTACTAAAAATTGTTATAATACTAAGAATAAAACCTCATCTTATTTGTATTTTAACTTACTTTTGGTGCATGTATTATTTGTAAATTTATTTTTCCCATAATCCTTGTATTGGATAATAGTTGATAAATTGATGTTATGTTTTCGTTGGGATTTATTATTGTTGTTATTTCATATAATAGTATGAAACAACAACATATTATTAAGTTACAAGTTAGTTGGATAGTAATAACTATACTGTTATTGATATTTAGAAAATAATATTACATGTTGTTGAATTGTTGCAGTACATAATTAATGATCGTTGTTTGTTTGTTCTTTTACAATAAATCGTTATTTATATTGTTTTTTATTTTACTTTTTTTTACTTAACTTTACATTGAAGTATAGCTTAACTGCATCTTAGGCTGTTTGTCTTACTTAGATTTGGACTATATTGCGTTATTCAGTTATAAATAGTGTCAATAATGTCAATAGTGTCAATAATAGTGTCAATAGTGTAATGTATACTATAGTTGAATCATGTAAATATTGTAGTTAAAGCTTATTTTGTAAATGGGTTAATTATTACTCAGAGTATTTTGTAAAATAATATAAAGTAATGACACTAGCATACGTTAGGATCCTCATATACTTAAAAATGTTGTTAAAAAAACTTGATTAATTGGAAAGTAAAATTAGGAAACTCCCTTATGAAAGAAGCAACTATTAATATTTGATCAATGCTTTTCCAAAAATTACTATTTTGATTAAAATAATAATAAGGACCTGAACACCTACCTCATATCTCTTTAATGATAAGACACATTATTTTAAAGAAACGTGGTAATATGAGTTATTATTATTTATTCCGAGAAATTAAAAGTGTAGAGTGGAGTTACTATTGCCTAGGACACTTTGGATGATTATAAAGACACTTTGGGATAGTAACATAGCTTAAAATTTTAATTCATACATAAATAAAAGAACATCTGAAACAGACATCTTTAGTAACTGTACAACGTGTGTTCCGTATAAAGTTCTGTTGTGATCCTCCAAGTAGTAATAACATCCGTAGATGGTATCGTATGTTTGAAGATACTGGCTGACTTTGCAAAGGAAAGAGTACGAAACGACCAACGGTTAGTGAAGAGTGTTGAGCGAGTGAGAGAGACTTTTACACGTATCCCACAGAAAACAGTTTGGAAGGCTAGTCGCGAATTAGCAATTTCAGTGACGACTGTTTGGAGCATTTTATGGAAACGCTTAGTACTTCGTCCTTATCATTTGCAGTTTTTGCAGGCTCTAAAGCCTGCAGTCTATAGTTTAGGTGCCAATTTTGCAAACTAAATGTTGTTGCACGACAATGAAGATTTTCTAGATAATGTCGATTTCAGTGATGAATCAACATTTCACATCATTGGACATTAAAACACTCACAATGTGCGTATCCGAGGCTTAGAAAACCCTCACGAGATGGTAAAATTGCAGCGAGACTCTCCAAAATTGTATGTTTTCTGTGCCATATCGAGGCGGAAAGCTTACGGACCTTTCTTTTTTGGAGAAGGAACTGTAACTGGTATTTCTTATCTTGATGCTCTACAACTATGGCTATTTCCTCAGTTGGAAGAACTAACCACAGAACGTTGGCAGAAAGGTGGTGCACAGCCTCACTGGCATAAGAAATACGCGATTGGTTTAACGTAACTGTACCCGACAGTTGAATTTTCCGCAAAGGGGTCTAACGTAAGAGCTTGTTTCGCATGGCCTCCACGTTCACCCGACCTGACGCCATGTGATTTTTACCTTTGGAGATTCATAAAGGATAGTGTGTATGTGCCTCCGCTACCAGCTGACCAACATTCCAGACACATTGGTCAAAGTTTGGGAAGAACTGTGCTATCGAATTGATGTGTGCCATGTGACGAGTGAAGCTCACATTCAAAACTTGTAAGCTTGTAAGAATAACTACCTGAGTCGCTCTTTAATTTCATGTAACATTGCAATTTGAAATTTTATGTAATAAATACAACAAAATGTTAAAACTCAGAGATTCACTTATAAACTCCCAGTATTACTGCATCAGACTCTAGCCCTCATAGTACCCAATAGTCTTGTCACCAGAAGTAATAATACCGACTATCTATCCTTTCAGGAAACTCAATATTACTGCATCAGACTCTAGCCCTCATAGTACCCAATAGTCTTGTCACCAGAAGTAATAATACCGACTATCTATCCTTTCAGGAAACTCAATATTACTGCATCAGACTCTAGCCCTCATAGTACCCAATAGTCTTGTCACCAGAAGTAATAATACCGACTATCTATCCTTTCAGGAAACTCAATATTACTGCATCAGACTCTAGCCCTCATAGTACCCAATAGTCTTGTCACCAGAAGTAATAATACCGACTATCTATCCTTTCAGGAAACTCAATATTACTGCATCAGACTCTAGCCCTCATAGTACCCAATAGTCTTGTCACCAGAAGTAATAATAATACCGACTATCTATCCTTTCAGGAAACTCAATATTACTGCATCAGACTCTAGCCCTCATAGTACCCAATAGTCTTGTCACCAGAAGTAATAATACCGACTATCTATCCTTTCAGGAAACTCAATATTACTGCATCAGACTCTAGCCCTCATAGTACCCAATAGTCTTGTCACCAGAAGTAATAATACCGACTATCTATCCTTTCAGGAAACTCAATATTACTGCATCAGACTCTAGCCCTCATAGTACCCAATAGTCTTGTCACCAGAAGTAATAATACCGACTATCTATCCTTTCAGGAAACTCAATATTACTGCATCAGACTCTAGCCCTCATAGTACCCAATAGTCTTGTCACCAGAAGTAATAATACCGACTATCTATCCTTTCAGGAAACTCAATATTACTGCATCAGACTCTAGCCCTCATAGTACCCAATAGTCTTGTCACCAGAAGTAATAATACCGACTATCTATCCTTTCAGGAAACTCAATATTACTGCATCAGACTCTAGCCCTCATAGTACCCAATAGTCTTGTCACCAGAAGTAATAATACCGACTATCTATCCTTTCAGGAAACTCAATATTACTGCATCAGACTCTAGCCCTCATAGTACCCAATAGTCTTGTCACCAGAAGTAATAATACCGACTATCTATCCTTTCAGGAAACTCAATATTACTGCATCAGACTCTAGCCCTCATAGTACCCAATAGTCTTGTCACCAGAAGTAATAATACCGACTATCTATCCTTTCAGGAAACTCAATATTACTGCATCAGACTCTAGCCCTCATAGTACCCAATAGTCTTGTCACCAGAAGTAATAATACCGACTATCTATCCTTTCAGGAAACTCAATATTATTGCATTAGGTCCAGTTATCGTAGTACTCAGTAGTCATGTCACCGGAAATGTTAATATCGACTCTATCCTTTCGATAACCTAAGTGTCATCGTGGTCCAGTTGTCGTGGAAACCAATATTCGTGTCACCTAAAGTATTAGCAACGACTCCCTATCCTTTTAGGAATCTAATAATATTGCTTCAGGAGCCAGCTCTCGAATATTCATGCCAACGAGAAATAATAGTGCACAGTTTACAATCCGTTTCTAGTCATAAACGTGGTTGTTGGAATCAACACATCCTACATATCTTTGTACGAGTGAACAAAAGTTAACTTTGTTCGTGATCAACAATGTACTGAGTAGAGTTTGATTGAAACATTTACATAAAAAAAAAAAAAAAACATTTATTTATGAACAAAATTTACTATGATATGAATGATATGATATGAATTCACAGTTATACTATGATAATACTATGAATGATACACTAAAATTGTAGAAGTAAGTAGTATAATTATTATCTACAAACGAACAAACTTTATAGAATGTCCAACCACTCATTATCATTGTATTACAACTTAGAGGCGAATGGGGTGAACCCCTAAGGCCTAATTTCAAACCAATCTTTAGAAGGCGTCTCCGAAAATATGTAAATGGATTACAGAACGAGGCCTCGAGGTATTTGGTTTACAAGTTGTTTTGATTTCCTCATTAGTGGGCGAGTGAGTCAATACTTTACTTTCTTATGTGTTTGGTATACATCTATGGTAAGCTAACACGGTTTTATAAACAGAACTCTGTTATTTATAACCTGTGATGAACACACATTTCATATTGCAAATATTTTATAAATAAACGCGAAACATTGTATACGAGTTGCAAAGTTTTCTATATATCGGGTGTTCTATATAAAAGTCCCACCCCCTTTAAATTTATTAAAAATAAAGATGGACTAATTTAATTTGGTGGATTTTTACATGACCAACTAAGGAGTTTTAATATATGAAAAATTTTGACTTCCCCCCCCCAAATGGGGTGTTAAACATTTTTACTGTAGGAGTAAGTAAACATTTTTAAATACGAAGACCTAGCAAGTGAGTTTACTCCCTCGTTTTAAAGGTATTAAAAAAGAAGAAGAATGCAAAAACAAGAGGTCTCTAATGATAACCTATCAAATTTGGTGGCTAATTAAAGTTTGAATTGGTTTAGCAACCCCCATTGCTTGGGAATAATTTTGTATCGATATGAAATGGTAAAAATCTTGAAATCTCACCTCAATTTCACTTAGATGAGATGCTCGAAATGACTACCATGTACTTATTAAGGACAAGGATCGAAGATGCCTGCTACCTCATCACACCTGAAATGTTACAAAATGTGAGACACAATTTTGAATCCAGGCTTTGGATAAAAATACTTTTAAAATAAAATCTTTTTAAAGTAATACGATTTTATTTCAATGCTTATTTCTAACTTTATTTTTACGTCTTGTATGATTATTTTTGATAATTTTGAAACTAAGTTTTACCACATTACTTTTTACTAATAAATATACGTATACAACACAATAATTATTTTAAAGAAACTGTATAAACAATTCTTGAATTAAAGTAAGACGTTTTGAAAATTAAATTGCACATCAATTACAGAAATAGTGAAAACTTATAACATTTAAACAGACAGAGGATTTTCAAGTAACTGTGTCGTTAAGAGAATTGGACTTTTAACAAGCAAAAACTTTCCCCCGAACTCAACCCGTAACAGTGAGGAAATGTAACAATAAAGATTTTCTGTATATTGCTAAGAAACAATGTGAAAACGAGTATCTTTGAAATCTGTATTAATATATATCACATGTATTAACAATATGCATTCAAGCGCAAAAAATATCAATTTGTTTCAGCAGATTTTGTATACCGCTTGAGATACAGGATTATATTATTAAGTTTGGATATAGCACGGATCAGATCTATAATCTTTTTAATAATTCATTTTTATCCTACTTAGCTTCAAAAAATAGGTAAAAAAGACATATTTTTGTATTATATAAAGTATGTATTGGTAGTAATAACCAAGATATGTTTGATAAATTCATAAAAATGCCAATGTGGTCGTATCATTATGAAATAATTTAGGTTAAATTACGTTAGTTTTCTGCAGACAATTTTATATGACTATATTAACCTCTTTGGACTATTTTATAAAATTAAAAATGTGTAAACTCTAAAACAAATATTAAAAGCGTTTGGATGCGATTATATGAAGGGAGTAGAATTTGAATTATGGGAGAACACTGTTTTACTACAGCTGGACCTTGAACGTATTTGAGTGGTTAAAGCTATGAATAGTAGTTTAGACAGGTAAATAACGAAATTCGACAAAAGGTTTAATGAAGAATATGATAAGAGTTTTTATGAGAATCATTACTGGTGAATAATAGAAATGTAAGATTAAGACTTCTGTGAAGTAAAATAACACGAGTAGTATTCATTTATTAGTTTTCTTATAATTTGTTAAAAATAACCCTTTTGTTCTGCTGAAAATTTTGCTCGCCAATCACTTTCTCCGTAATAGATTAGGTCACCTGTCTCATTAAGTGGTTCAATGCAGAGTCTAGCTAAATAATTATTAAATTTAACGTTGCGCTTTCTTTCTAGATTTATAAGTAACAATAAACATTAACTACTCCATGAAGTACGTTTTATTACTGTACTTTTATTAAGTAATAATATTTTATTGTGATTTAAAAGTAAGAAACAAGTTAATAACACCGATTAAAATCTTTTTCAAATTTCTTCTAGAATTCAAACTACTGAAAGTCTTGATTTCAGATTTAGTATTTAGCCTTGTACGCTAACATTGTCGACAAAGTCGGTTTTACCCAAAACCCCATTGAGATTGAGGAGAATGTGTTTCCGGCGAAGCTAATATATAATTAGCTAATATATAATTAACTGGAAAATCCAACGCATTTCCAGTTAATCCTAAAGGCTAGTATAATATCTTTGTCAGTATCACCGTTAATTTTCAATGCTAATTAAAATGGTAAAACGCAAAGAAAGTTTTCCCAATAATCCTTTGTAGCTTTCAAGAGGTAAAAAGCTCTTGAGAAAATATAGTTGTATGTTGTTAAAATGTAGAAAAACATTCTGTATTGCTTAAATAGAAACTGAAAAACGAAAGCCGTTATGGGTTGGAATAAACCAATTAAGATCATAGGTGGAGAATATTTAACAATGAACTAATTAATATTTGTACAGTTGTACGCGGTACCTTGGGCCAGTCGGCACCTCTGATGATCATCAAGTACTTGTACATTCACACTCTTCCCTCTTTCCACCATGTTCCTCATTTTCTCTCTCACCTCAAATGAGCAAATTATCTGTGAATTACATCAACTCTGTGTAAGTGGCTTCGACACCGTTTACAAGCGTCGTCTGCGCACAGTGAGATGCTACACTGATTCCAATCCGTGGCTGTCTCAAGTAACCATCTTTCCCCTTGGGTAAGTCATTCGTCTTTCCATACTTTAATTTCAATTATTACTATTTCATTGGGTATTTGTCACGTTGCTTTACAATTCTCCATGGTACAAGGTAGAAGTACGCCAGACCACGTGTCGCGTAACAGGCTTCAATGCAATTTTAATTTTTAAAGATAGAGTGACATTAAACGTATACTAATTGTTTAAGTGATATAGTTATAAGCTTCAAAGCTGCTTAGCCAAACTCCATGGTCGAACATGTAACATTATAGAGCTCATTCTTTTCTATGTAGAAATTAAGTTGCAAAATGTCTTGTCTACAGATGAAATATTTGTTGAGATATCTTGCCACATGTTACATTCACATTCTTTTCTATGTAGAAATTAAGTTGCAAAATGTCTTGTCTACAGATGAAATATTTGTTGAGATATCTTGCCACATGATACATTCACATTCTTTTCTATGTAGAAATTAAGTTGAAAAATGTCTTGTCTACAGATGAAATATTTGTTGAGATATCTTGCTTGCCACATGATGATACATTCACATTCTTTTCTATGTAGAAATTAAGTTGCAAAATGTCTTGTCTACAGATGAAATATTTGTTGATATATCTTGCCACATGATACATTCACATTCTTTTCTATGTAGAAATTAAGTTGCGAAATGTCTTGTCTACAGATGAAATATTTGTTGAGATATCTTGCCACATGATACATTCACATTCTTTTCTATGTAGAAATTAAGTTGCAAAATGTCTTGTCTACAGATGAAATATTTGTTGAGATATCTTGCCAAATGATACATTCACATTCTTTTCTATGTAGAAATTAAGTTGCAAAATGTCTTGTCTACAGATGAAATATTTGTTGAGATATCTTGCCACATGATACATTCACATTCTTTTCTATGTAGAAATGAAGTTGCAAAATGTCTTGTCTACAGATGAAATATTTGTTGAGATATCTTGCCACATGATACATTCACATTCTTTTCCATTAAATCGCGTCTAAATTATAAAATTATACATACCAAGTCACCATAAAATGATTTTGTATGCGTTGGGACGTTTTTAATATGTCATATTTTAAAATAAAATCTTATTAATGCACTGATTTTGTTTAACAATTTATATATCATTTCGTAAACTATGATACATCTCTAGCTACAGAATACGTTGCAACACCTTAACTGCAGTGCGAGTCATGTACCGACTTAAGAGAACAGCCGGAGTAGTAGTAAGGTGCATCCATCACAGTCCATGTGTTAAGTCTAAGATAGTTTGGTTATACATCAATGACCTGCAACAAATAGTATATCTAATACTGCTTTAATTTATTTTAAATTTTTAAAATGTACTTGGTAAAATAAATTCGGAATTAATTATCTCACATTTCTTAAGCAGGCGAGAGTAAACACCCGTCTATATGAAAGTTATATTTATAACTAGCTTTACCCGTGGCTTCCCTATTTTTAGTATTAAAAGCTTTGTGATACTAATTGCTATTATGAATATGATGAAATATGGAGTCCTATAACACTTTCCAAACGAACTAGATACATGAGGAACATACATATAATTTCAGTGTTCACACCTAAGACTATTGGAGTTTAGCTTGACTCTTACATCATGTTTTGCACTTGTAGGAGCATTCCTGTTTGTAATTAATTCTACTTCCAACGCTACAGCTGAGTGTGAGTTGTTGTCTCGATCTAAAATACGAATACATAGGTCTCCGAAACCTACTTCGGTCAAAAAGCATTTGCTTCAATCTCTGTCAAGACATTTCCAACAGTAGAGTTTACCTTGTTGTTCCGACGAAGAAGAAATATGTGCATACGTAGAAGCCTACATCGATTAAAAAGTGTCTACTTCCGACCTAATAAAATCATTTTTGGTGCTACAGTTGAGTTTGCCTTATTGAATCGATCAAAAGCCTATTCACGGACCACACTCAGCCTCTCGGTGTTTGGCTCTCGGAACTACACTTCAGCCAAAGCGTCTACTTTCTGCTCTTGTAATCTAATTTCGATCCAAGGTATTTCCAGTGTCATGCTTAAGCTTGTTGTCCCAATGAAGAAAACATACATATACATATATATATATATATATATATATATATATATATATTTAGAACTGAGAAGCCTATTACGGTAATATCTAATTACGGTATACGGGATATATCTTATTAAGTTCATGCAGCTCTAAAAAGTAATCTTTTATAAGATTTTACTTTACGAAGTCTTCAGGATTGTAGTCTAGGAATGAATGGACCATTGAGGCATGTTAATGTTCATTTCTCTCTTTCCCTTAAGCCACTGTTAAAATGCCATATCACATTGTCAAGAAACCCCAGCTGTATTTGGATATTGTATGTGAAAACACACATTCACGGCTTTGTTCACTAAGGTTGCTTTTTACAGTTTTAAATTTATCACTGGTGCAATCTGGAGTTAACAGATTTTTGCTATCTTCATTAAACCACTGATCAAGCACTGTACAATTAATAGTTTATAAAATTTAAGTGTACACAGATGATACAGCTTATTTTACGTTCAGCTAAAAATGTCAACACGTAACATTTACATTTGGATTATAAAAAAGAGTACTACAATTTTTAAAAATTAAATCAATATTCCAGGTATCCTTTATAATCTTTCTCTTATCATAAACCTTTCTAGGATTTCAATGAATGTTTTAGAAAAAATATAAGCCAAATTGGTCCAACCGTTATTTAAATTAGTGGGTATGGTTAATTTTTATTTATAAATTAAAATAAATATAAGTTGTTAATTTTATCCTTCATAAATTCCAGTCAGATCCTTTAAAATCACTATTAAGTTTGTAGACTTTAAAGTGGGAGCTGGAAAATCATTAAGTATAGTATCCTGTACAACATTTCGATGTATCGATCAAAATCAAGTGACTAAAAGGAATATAAGGAAGAGTTTTTAACTGAAGAAACACCGAACCGCAGCTGTCCAGCGCTGCTGTCGCTACCGCGCCAAGCCGTGAGTCAGCTGTCCGCTGTCCTGTCCGATGTCAGCGTCACTCCAACAGCTGATTGCTACCCGGCCACTGCCACTACCAATGCCAAGCTGTCTTTGAGGTGCGGTCGTACAGACTCATCCTTCTCCCTTTCTTCCAAGAAGAGTCTGAGTAACGGATACTTAATTTTATTAAATCGAGAGAAAAAGGCGTTTCTGAACCGAAACATTCTCAATATGACTATTTCCTGATACGTTCACAGTATCACATGATCACATATTATTTTTTTACATAATTATTCAACAATACGAAATTAGACCAAAGGAAACAGCTGACTTAAGAATAGCGGCGAATATTTTCGTACGTTATTTACTATGTTCATTATTATTGTTTCAAAAACACATACATTTATATCTATTTAGTATACTGTGAACTGATCAGCTACAACTTATCGGATTTTTTGTGTGTTCGCACATAGCCACAACAGGAACTTAGTGTTCTCCTCGCCAGAGTCTAGTTTCAGATTATATCCTGTTTAATGTCTTGTAGAAGCATAAAACACGCACAAGAAACTACCCACAGGTAGAAAGCTAGTAAGAAATCATAAGGACATAAATCTGTACCATCACCTGAAACCAATTAACGCATCAATATTGTTCCGGCTATAACATTGCATTCAAATTACAAGCGGAGAAAATTAGCTTGAAATTGAACCAGGAACATGGAAGGCGGGTTTCTTTGTGCTAGTAAGGCAGAAAGCTCTTGAACTGTGCCTTTTCGCGATTAGTATTTATATGCCTCTAACACTTCATTTTGTTCACTATAGTTTCACGTTATTGTAATTACTCCCCTTAATAGATCAATTACGCTTGTTTTAAAGTACGTCTGTGTTTTATGTTTGTTATTGTGATAATAGTGAATGTGCTGGTCTTTTGGATAGCATATTATTTTGTTTTTGTTGTTTCCAAATTGTTCATAATTCGTAGCAGGATCAACCACAACACCACATAACGCTTATTGTCAATTAATGCGTAGATTTTTAACCGCTGAAACTCATTGGAAAGTGTCACGAAAGAAAACTGTAATCACACAAATAAAAACATTATATTAGAGTTCAATAAAACGGTCGGTTCGATGGTCGTACGTTAATGTACAACCATTCCATTTTCACGAACGAAATCATTATTGCTTTGTCATTCCATATAATTCCTTAAACATTTATAGTTGAAAGTTAATGTATACAAGTTATTTTGATTCAAATAACTTCAAAATGTCTTAATCAACGTTTTAAATTTACAGCTATACGAGTATTAACTTTCTTAATTAATTTTCTTTCGATAATATGCCACTAAGCAGTATAAATTAATTTAAGTGATAACAATTTGAATGTACATTAAAATCATATCGCCATATACTGTAATTGTTTTATATTTGGTTGAGACTCTATTTTCTTTACAAATACTAATGCATGTTTAATGTGCATGGTAAATAAATATTATTATTACGAAATATTATGAGGCCTTAATGTTTAATCGATTTATAAACATCAGAAATGTGTTAAAATCTTGAGTGATTCTAAAAAAGTACACATTAGAATATGCTTTACCCTATAATTTGATTCTTAATTAATCTCACATGAATAGGTTTCCCAGAATGAAGAGATTACACGTTCATGAAGAGTCTGTTAAGACCGTTTTAAATGATGACTGACGCCATCTTTCCGTAATATTTTCATATCAATCAAAGGAATCGAAGATTCTCTTCATAATATGTTTCAGGCGTGCAGTAATTCTATCTCTACACAGATATGAGTACTGAGTCCTCCAGAGAATACATATTTTGTGAATAACTACAGTTAATAATAACTAATAAAATGGGAATCTTGGAAAGAGAGAAATGAATGATCTGTATTGCATTCTGAGTAGTAAATTGCAGGATTGACTTTTACACAACATTGCAATTAAAGAAAAATTTAACTTTTTCATAAAATCCGTCTATATTTAAATATCAAGAAAACTCCTGAGTATTTATGTACCAGGTTCCTGAATCTGAAATAAATTATGTAATTGATGATGTTACTGTTCTTCAACAAAAACAATTTAATTTTCCGGGTCTGAATTTATATTTTACTTTTGAATGTTATAATAACAATGATGAAGTTTATTCTAAACTCAGTAATTGTTTTTTTAATTTCCGAAGACTCCCTGGAAACTTTAAACATTTAATCTCTCGATCTGATTTATTCCGGCTACTTTATATCTGTAATGCAATAAGGCTTTGTTGGGGGAACTGCATGACTGGTTTCATCCAATCGAGATTTTATAACGCAGAAGGAAACCGTGTTTTGGATTTATGGTTGAGGGAGAGGGAGATGCAACGGAACTTTTGTTTGTAAAAAACTCCTAATTGTACCTTGTCACTTTATTTGTTTTATATTATTTCATATTCTTATAATATTCACAATTCACAAAAATATACCTTAGAATATTTACACCTCAGAAATGATTATATAAATCAAGAATTGAAGTTATAAACACAACAGGTAATTTTAACTAGTTGTCTGACTGTATAAAGTGACAAATGACAGACTGATGTATAGTTATATTTAAATAAATTTCAAAAGCCCATTAACAACACAGGCTCACAAATTGTAAATGACCATACTATGACAGTTACGGGCTATACTATTTATTTGATTATTAAAAAAAGGAAGTTAAAGAATTTCAAGGGTGTAAATCTCACTTAATGTGTTTTAAGCACTTTACAATGGGACAAGCAGTGACAAGTATCGTAGATGTTAGATCTATAAATATATGACTATAATATATAATCCATAATAGATAAGAATGACCATACGTTTGGTCTTTTTCATTTAATGTCAATACCTGCCCCGACACATTGCATATTCTTTACTTCAATAAAAAGATTTTATATTAGGTTCTGTTGACAATACATTATAAATGATTTTGTAATTCCAATTATAGAGCGTATCTAAATGATCGTAAAAGTCACTAAGTGATTGGCAGTGTTAAAGTAAGGTAAAGCTGGCGAATCGTCAAAATTCCGCACACACACACACACACACACACACACACCACACACACACACACACACACACACACACACACACACACACACACACACACACACACACACACACACACACACACACACACACACACACACACACACACACACACACACACACACACATATATATATATATATTTATAATGTATATAATAATTTATATATATATATAATTACTATACAATTTTATTTATCATTAAAGATATAAAGAAGAGACCTTAAAGACTATACAACATATGTACTTCTTGTAAAATAATTGTCTCGCTCAAACACATACAATCAATTGCTCAAGTTCTACTATTTCGTTTTCGTCTACATATATATATATATATATATATATATATATATATCTCACATATATATATTATATATATATATATATACATATATATTGTTGACTCATTTTCAAAATACATTTTAATCTTGAAACCGATGAATTATAACTGATATTTACTTTTAAAATACGTTATAATTTTATTTGATTTAATTTCATACTGCATACTACGTGTGTGTGTGTGTGTGTGTGTGTGTGTGTGTGTGTGTGTGTGTGTGTGTGTGTGTGTGTGCAAAACAACACAGCACGTGTAACACACCATGTTTAACAGTCCATCCTTCACAAAAATACAAATAAAAAACTCATAAACAGGTAGATGATTTAGGATGTAGATAAAACTGTCTTGTTAAAAGTAATTGGGCCTTTAAAAAGATAAACCTTTCCTTCTAACTCATACTTGGGAGAAATTGTGACAGTAAAGATTTTATATACACCCGTAAGGACCTATTGAAAATTATTAAGATTCGTCAACCATGGATAAAAATCATATCTCACTTTTCACAAACTTTTACAACTGCATTAAGAACTCAGGTGTAAGTAACAATATTAATTAAAGCCAAAGAGTACTCCTTCCGGTAAGGAGTATTATTGAAATTAAAATGTGAGATTGAATATGCATTAATAGGTGTGATAAAAGTTTATACAAAACTTTTTATATTTTATTTAAGGGCGGAATAATATGAAGGAAACAGGATTTTTCCGGTCATTTGTCATCGTTCAGTAAAACAAAAAATCAGTAACACTAAGTTTCGAGATCTGAAATCTGATCTATTCTTCAGGTAAATAACTAACCTAATACATAATTACAAACTAAGTTAAAATAAAAAAAATTATACCAAAGCGTTGTTAAACGCCTAATTCATGCATCATAACCACCATGTTGTGTGTCAACTTCATTAACTCTAAAACATGCACTTAATAAAAGAACTATACACAACACTAATCATTAAAACTGAACTACAGAATACAGGTCACAATACGTCTGTATTCGTCCACCAATCACCTACTACTGACCAGAGGTCAATAGCAAATAGGAATCTTTCACGATGATGATATGCAATTCTTTCTGTAAGTAAATATTTAGAAGAAGAAGACAACATTTTACTGGCTTTCTTACTATGAAAAGGAGTTTTTAGAGTTAACCCTATTAACTGTTTTTAAATTTATGTTTGTACTAGCTGTTACCCGCGGCTACGCACGCAATCTTAGAACCAAAGTCCTTATATTACTTAGTAAAAGCAATTATGATGTAATATGATGGAAGTCATATACAAATTTTTAAACGTAAGTAGGCATACATCAGGTAGATATTATTTAAGTTCTTGGTAAATAGTATCAGAGTTTTACTTAATTATTATACCATGTTTGGCACATGTAGGAGCATTTCTGGTTCTAATTAATTATATACATAACGCCACAGCTGAATCTGCCTTGTCATCCCGATCAAGAAAACACAAATCTCAGATAACACAGGTCTCGAAAACTTACTTCTGTCAAAAAGCGTATATTTCCAGTCCTTGTCTTATATTTCAGGTCTAAGATATTTCCAGTACTATAGTAGAGTTTGCCTTGTTGTTCTGACGAAGAAGAAATATATATATATATATATATATATATATATATATAGTTTCTTAGAGCAGTTTAAAAAGAAAACTACAATTTTTTCGTACAATATTTCGTTGTAATTAACAACTTTTTCAAGTACACTTTTAAAATATACACAGAATTAAATAAACAAACAAAAGAAGAAACACCTGATAATAAACATCTGATAATAAAAATTCTAAATGTAAATACAATTTTTACATGTAAACAAGTTTTGATTAGTTGTTAATTTAACAATTATAACATAATATAATATAATTTTGAATTTAGGTGAATTTTTAGCACAATTATTCAATTGGAAAACAATAATTTAGCGAATGTTAAGTCCATATGGTTGTTTCGATTTTAATATAAGTTGGTGTGCCAATTCATTATTCCTTAAATTTAAATCATTTCGAGAGCTGTTTTCACAAGGAGTAATTTTGTTTATAGCTTTGAGTTTGTAACAATCCTCAAAGCTTTTGTTATGATGAATAGCGTGTAAGGCTACTGGTTTTTTGCCGTCTTTGTGACTGATAGAAAAACGGTGACCGGTCATTCTTACCCGCAAAGAATTTGAGGTTTGCCCAATGTAGTCCTTGGGACAAAACCTACAGGTTAGCTGGTAAATTGAATTGTTGAAGGTACAGTCCAATTTACCAGCTATTGGATAAGTTTTTTTAGTGACGGTACTTTGGAATTGATCGGTCTTATCCATAATTCTGCAAATACCACAACGTGGTTTATTACAAGGTTCACAGCCAAAAGATAAATTTTGATAATTTTTTCCAACATGAATTTTGGGCCTTACAAGCATATTCTTCAAATTTTTAGGTCTCTTAAATACTATTCTAGGTGGCCTGGACAATAATTTCTCAGTTAAGGGCGAGTTTTTTTAAAATTTCACAGCCAATTTTCATAACTCTATTGAATTTATGCAAACCAGGATAAAATTTCGTTATAAATTTAGGATCATTTTGGAAGTGATTTGGAAATTTTTAGCCCTTTTTGGTTGTCTGAGCTGCCGGTTCAAAAGTTTTTTAGGGTATCCTCTGTTAGAAAGAGCTTTAGTAAGTTTGCTTTTGTAAATTTTGAAATCTGAAGGGTTTGTACATAAGGATTTGGCTCTAAGGGAAAGACTTTTTGGAATGGACTTTTTTACATGATTTGGATGGCAGCTACTGTAATGTAAGTAATTCATTTTATTATACCCTTAACATGTATTTTGGTTTTAAAAATACGATTTTCTAGAAAAACTTCAACATCCAAAAAAGTGACGATTTTATGATTAATATTCCAATTAAAGTTAAGACATGAAAATTTATTTAAACTATCAAGGAAATGATGAATTTTCTCTAACCCATGATTTCAGACTACAAAAATGTCATCTATAAATCTTAGCCACAATACAGGAAGGAAATTTTGAGTTTTAAGACAATTTTGTTCTACAAATCCCATAAAAAGGTTGGCGTATGATGGGGCCATTCGAGTACCCATCGCCGTTCCTTTAATTTGGAGATTGTTCTGATCCATGAATTTGAAATTATTCATTGTTAAAATTAAATGAATGAGTGAGGTTAGAAAGTTTGTTGAAGGTTTAGTAGTATTTGGCCTTCTTTCAAGAAAATGTGTGGCGGCTTCCAGACCACCTTGATGTGGAATGTTAGTGTAAAGCGATTCTACATCTATCGTTACAAGAATCGTCTCATCAGGAAGTGGCTGGTGAACATCCTTGAGTCTTGATAAAAAGTGTCCGGTGTCTTTGATGTAGGATGGAAGATTTCTCACCAGGGGTTGCAGGTTATCATCTACGAATGCTGAGATTCGCTCTGTAGGAGAACCGATGCTTGCCACGATAGGTCTGCCAGGAGGTGGTCTCGATGGTTTATGTATTTTCTTTTATATCTTTATATATATATAAAAGACACGTTTCTTCAGCTCGAAATGCTTAATATTTCGTTACTTATCAGTAACATTATCAAAAGCATGCACAAAATAAACTATAAACAAACAAAAGCAAACAAACAAACAAATATATAGGCCTATATATATACTTACGGAGGACCGAGATGCCTACTTCGGTTAAATAGTGCCTACTTAAGACCATTTAAATTCACTTACCTACTATGTCACAGTTTAGCTTGCCATATTGTCCCGATCAAATTTTATATACGTTCGATTATCTAGTTCTCGGAAATCTACTTTGGTCAAAATCGTGTTGACATAGTTGAGTTTACCTTGTCCTGATGAAGAAAATACACACATAAGTAGTACTGAAAAGCCTATTACGACCTAGAGGAGAGTCCTACCTACTTAATATGTACTTTCGGTATAAGAGAGAAATTCTTATTAAGGTTTTGCAACTTTCCAAAATAATCGTTATTAAAGTTTTGCGTTACACTTGTTTTTTGGACTGTAGCCAGGGAAAGAATGAATCGTTGAGGCATGTTAGTATTCATTTCTCTGTTTTTCCATTAGCCATTGTTAAAATGTAACATCGTAATGTCAAGGAAGCCCGCCAGTTTAAAGTTTAAACTTATGTGATAAAATTCATAACTTTGTTCATTAAGGTTAGTTTTATAACAGTATTTAATGCATTAGATGATTTTAATTCGTCACTGGCGCAATCTGGAGTAAATTTATATATTAATGTTTTATTTACTATCTGCATTACACTACCGATCAAGCACTGTTTACTTATTATTGATAAAATTCAAATATAAACAGATGTTTCAGAAAGTTTGTCGAACTATAGCTGTCAATAGCTGTCAAAATACGTTTACTTTCTTATCATAACATTCGAATGTAAACAAACTAATTTTTCAATTTGAATTCGACTTTATTTGGTGGAATGAATGTGTTATGGGTGGTAAAAAGCACTCGAAATGTTAATTCAGACCAAAAGCTGTACCTGTTCCAAATTTCAGCACAATCCGTATAGCAGTTTCAGCGTGATTCGAGGACAAACCTCGAAACATCCAAAATCCAAATATCCAAACATTCAAACTTTCGTATTTAAAATATTAGTGGGATTATAAAATTAAACGTTTATAAAATTACAATGATAGATAATTAATTACTATAGAAACTACTTACCACTCATATAATATATATCAATAATATCTATAAATAATATTGATAATATATTAATAATTATACCGAATATTAGTAATAAGTTGAATAAATGGTTTTTAGTTCGATTAGTAAGGTTCTAAAGAACATTAACTTCATAGCCCCTGAAATATTGTACCACCTCGCCTCCATTCCTGCACCGACCTGCTGACCCTAGCTGCAACTCACATCCACTGGTCTTTTCAGTGGTCTGTCTACCTGAATACATGTGTTAATTGAGTAATTTTTTTGGTTAACTGCTATTTTCCTGCTTGTGTCGAATCTAATGCAATTTTCGATCAAATTACTTGTGACAATCTTTAAGTCGTAAATAATTTTAGTACGTGTTATAATTTAAAGTGGTTATGTTGGATTAAATATTTGTGTCAACAAGATATAGGAAGAAATAAAATGTATAGTAAGTTCAATTTTATTTCACATCTTCACTATACCTCACGGAGTGTAAAAGAAACTAATAGAAAAAAATAGAATAGGGTTAGTTTGGTTGTAAAATATTATATAGCTAAGATATAATTTAAAAGGTATAAAATAGTAGGTCTATTTTTTAATTGTTAACAATTTTTGATAAAACGTTTGGAATTTGATCTAATTTGACTGAGATATAGCACAATGAAAATGGCTTCTATCCTAAACACTTTTATTGAATAACACTGGCTAACTACCAAGTCACATACATACATGATTTTGAATTCTGAAAATCAGTATCTGCCAAGTTTGGAACAACTTGTTTGGGAAGTGGGAACTATCAAAAAGTGATTGGAATATTATTAACTTATGAAATTCTCATAAAACAGGAATGTGACTATCTAACAGAGAAGCACATGAAATGCGTAGAGATTTGACGTTGAATGAACATCATCATAGTTAGTGCTGCTGACACCAATAAGCTTATAACGGCGGGCGGTGCGCGCGAGGCGGTGCAGCGTGCCAAACAAGCGCTATCAGATGATGACTGATGTTATCCTCGCTGTTAATTACATCTTTGTCTAGATAACACGTGTTAAACAGCGCGTCTAGTGAAAGGCCCCTTCGTGTATTCACCTGAGCTAGAGTTGGCTTGCTAATCTTTCTATACCTGGTACCTGGTTATCAATAGATTTTGTCTCATTCCTAACTGACTATTTTAAAGACGTAAACCTATAGTTATGTAGCGTTTTAGACCCATTTCTTCTTTTCATCTGGGTTTGAATGGAACTTTTTACAGTTTACTGTGTTAACACTTTCGCTATCAAGCAGCTGTTGTCTAATGATGGACGGTGAAGATCTACGGTAACGTACATTCATTATGTAAGTTCTGGAAGTTAACTTGTTAATGTGTTATCAGCTTCTGGATGATACATGAGTTCAAGTAATTTTCTTTGCATTCTGCATGGCCTAGGTTAAAACAAGATTTTTTGTGTGAGTGTTTTTTTTTTTTAATTTTGTGCCTTTGCATAGATGAATCTCAATTTCTGCTATAGAGCGTTTCTCAAGGGAAACTCGGTTCTCTATGGTGAAAACGTTCCCTCATCATTATTCCTCTGAAATTGTATACCTCATTCAAATTGTATGTCATTAGTAGGTCCTAGAGTAACAGTTTTGAAATATATCCCCTAGAACGGTCTAGTAATAACTCAACAGGATTTTATGCTATCGGATATTGTTTATAGTTATAGTTTTTTACAGTTATAATTAGGAAAATATTTGTTAGATTTTGTTAAGTAAACAATCTAATTATGACTTTTATAATAGTACTGGTAGATTTAATTCCATTACAACAAATCATAATAAGGTTTTAATTTGAACTCATTTACAATATCTGAACTATTTTCAACAGGAGTGTAAGATAACATTTTGGTATTTAACTTAAAAATGCTACACGTAGGTATTCACTTTGTACTTTGTATAAAATTGAGTACAACGCTTCATTAAAACTCCACTCGCGGTCGCACAGAGGTCTCTCATCAAAACTGTACTCAAGAAAAATCATAGGTATTATACTAAAACTCTTTTCAACGAATTTCCAGTATTAAATGTGAGGCAGTTATATATAAAAAATTTATTATTTATTATATATATCAAAATCAATAAGATTGAAATTTTATCAGAAATACAGCATGGCTATACAACAAGGCACAGGACTAACTACGGATTCATTACCCCTAAATTAAATCATGGTTCAGAACTTATTAACTCTTTTTATCTTGCTCAAATCATCTTTAGAAACTTGCCAGAAGAATTAAAAATGGAGAGTGAAAGTGTGGCTGTCTACAAACAGAGGGTGAGTCGATGGTTGTACCGCATTGGCTGGGAGGCTGCTGAGAGGCTGTTGCGTTCTCCTTATTTTTAACATATTTTTTTTTTCTTGTAGTATAATTACTAGTAACATGTCAGCATCGCATATTCTGATGGATACTCCAAACTTGATAATCTAAATATTTTAAATAGTACAAAGTAATTATATAGTTTAGAATATATTTATATTAGTTAACTTTTTTTTAAATTATAAATCTACAATGTATATTTAATTAAATACCATGTGTAAGAAGGTTTTATTATTTTGTATTTTTAGGTTAATGTGTGCAACTGTTCCGTTGAGCTCTCCCCGCTCACAGACCTACAGTCTTTGCGGGGATTATTCCTGTATTATAATTTGTATTTCTAAAGTGTGCATTTTGTTTAAGGAATAAATGTTGATTTGATTTGAAAAAATCGAGATTTCTTTTGAAAATTACGTAATAGGCTAACACACATTTGAATATTATTAGGACTCGATAATGCTTTCTTAAGGTCATGTCGTTGTCTATTCATCTGTTTCTCTATTCGTGCTATAATTCTTGATAGAAAAGTCCTAAAGAATTGAAAGCTGATACGTAGATTCCTCTGGTCCTGAGGAAGAATTATATTAATATTGCGGTCAAAAGGTCAAAGTTAAAAGTAACATTTAAAAGTTTTTACATTGTTGTCATAACAACGAGAAAGTCACAGGATACACAAATTTGTAACCAAACTGAGTTCAATCATACGTGATTCTATCATGAGTGATAAAGTCTCTTTGTTACACACTTTGTTGTAGCCGTTTATTTCTTATGATTTGGGTGCCACTGTATATGAAACGTAAATTGGATATCATTTACCGATGCTATCTTTTGGGCCTCGTTTGTACAATATAATCTTGTTTGATGAAAGATTATTATAATGACAAAAAATACATTTTACAGGGGATAAAAATGAAAATAAAGTTGAATATTTTAAAATTGGTGAAAATAAGGTGCATTTTAAGAATTTTATATCAAAAGATAGAGAGACAAACGAATGGATAACGACATCATCTTAAGAAAGCATTATAATAATATTGATCATTTAGTCCTTTTCTGAGTAATTTTATAAAGTAAAATTTTTAAAACATTTAAATCTAATAAAGCAAGTACAGAAACAGTGAACAATTGATAAAATGTACTGATCGATAAAATAATGTATTTGATGTAATACAAAACAAAAAAGAAATTGTATAAAACCTATTGGGAACTTGTGATTACTAACCAAATAATATACCTTTAATGCAAATAAAATAATAAAATAATATACATAATAATAATTCTTAAAATAATATACATATATACTGGTATAAAATATAATTTATTCCATGTTACAGTAGGAAGAACACTTTGTAGGAACTAGCCTAGTGGAATGTTTTTGCTTATCAATGTTTTCCGATGCTATAATCTGGAGGTAAACATCCCATCAAAGAGCCGTAAAGCCCTGATGTGAAAGCAAGATGCAAGCCAGCTGCTAGAACCATTCTATTCTTTACTCACATAGTTGCTGCATCTTGTTTTCTGCACTATTCGAGTTTAGTGTATTTAACTTGCAGTAAACTCTTCAAGAAGGTTAAACAAACAAGGGCCACTTCGGTATCTATAGATGAGTTTAAAGCTCAACTAGCACACTTTGTATGAACACGGTTAGCAATTTTTTTATTATTACACTAAAAAATGAAATTTATGTACACCATTTCTGTTTTACTTTTAAGAAGAATTTAATAAAGAATTTGTGTTAATTCCTTTACCATCACAATTTACGAATTCGAAATGCACAGTCTGCCACACTTTGTATTAATGAATTGGTGTCTGTGACTAGGTATCATATACTAACTTATAATGTCATAAAATATACATTTTATGTAAAATAAAATATTCAAATACTCATGTGGAAACATTACAAATACCAATCAGATTAGCTCAAAAAGAATTCAGTCTTCTTTTCATTGCTCAGCTTTACCAAAGAATTCTTGATAGTGTACACATTCACATAGTGCTTTATTAAAGTAACCCATAATTATAGAACTAGATTTTCCAAAATTGCTGGTCTATGTATAAGAAGAAAATCGTCTTTTCCATATTATTGTGTAGCTAACAATAGTATGTTTAATTTAATTTAGCAGATTATGTTATTAATGTACTTTGAAAACAGGAATATCTTATAACTTTATCAGACTGTTTGGCGTGTGTTTGTTCGTGTGGGAGAGCAAATCTATTTTTATTATTTATTTTCCTAACAATTTCATATTTTAAAGAGAAATAAAAAAAGTTAAATATGAATGTAATAATATGTGGACCAATTTCAGATTTTTCCATAAATATTTATTTGAGAAGATTTTTTTTTAATGTACACAATAACTAAATGCGCAATTAATCGATTAATAATTATTTAAAATTAAGTTTTTTTTGACATTTCAGAAATTTTGAAGTTTTTCTATTCGAAGTTAAATCTATTCTCTTAAAATCTATTTGGAACTTTTTCGACAAGTTTTTTAAATTTCTGAATGCTTAAGTACTCCTCCTCTTCACAGGCCATAGGAGTAATTTACTATGTATCACTGTATAGATTTCATTATTTTAATTTTGTGATAAATGAATAATTTCAATTTAAATAATTTCTGTTGTAATAATTTCATAATAACAAAAAATCTTATTTATACTAAAAACTGTTCTCTTTAGATTCAGAAAAACTTTTTAAATACTAAAACACACATTTTACAGATTGAAATGGGGGAATCCGTCCACGGATTCTTCAGTCGAAAGACTTTAGTTCTTAAGTCTCCTTTAGCTGACACATGGAACACATATATTATTTGCATATGGCTGTCTCGGATTAGCGCATAGTGTCGGTGTGCTGTAATAGGATTTAGTAAGGATGATGGACATTCGAGGGACATTGCCAACTGAAACGAATTCTTTAAATTTATGTAGGCAGTTGAATTTACTATTGCCCATTTTGCTTCGTGTACCGCTCATATGCATACCGCTCATATTAATATTAATAAATAATTAATGTACAACTATATAGTAAAATGTAAATGAATTTTATTATCTGTCTATTTAGCTTCATTGTTTTGTATAATATTAACTTATGCACTTGGCTGGAAGTTCACACGAGTTTGGAATCTCTTAAGCCGATTGTCAAAAGTCTTACTAACTGATTAATATGGTTTATTCTGAGTTTATGTATTTGATACGTCTAATATATAGCAATTTGTCTTAGTAAAATCAACTTAATGTAAAAGATTACTCTGAAAAAAGCTTTTCTTATGTTACATTTCTATGGGGGGGGGGGGGGTGGGGGGGGGGGGGGGTGGGGGGGGGGGGGGGTGGGGGGGGGGGGGGGTGGGGGGGGGGGGGGGTGGGGGGGGGGGGGGGTGGGGGTTAATTTTTCTGTTATCAACACTTACGCTTTTTACAATAATTTTTCTCTCACCTATTCTTCTAACGTAAACTTGGGGGGGGCAGTCATCACTACTTTCAATATATAAAAATATTTCCTACATGGCGAGATACAATGCTTCATGTTGAGGACCGGTCGACTTAGCCTCTAATGGTCGTGCTTTTAAAAATTATACAAAGCAATCATTATAGTAGTTAGCTTCAGCAATAACTAAATTGTGGTTCAAACCCTATGCGAGCAACAATAGTTTTTGCAGAGTGTCATCAGAACGAGACGGAGCTGCTTTTCCAAGTACTGAGTCTGTCTTTAAATGAAAGAGTTCTATCCGTTATCCAAATTTTACGACGATATTTCTGTGCTTGTTTCTTTTTGTATTCCTCTCTCCAAGTCGTCGCCCCAAAAATAAAACAACACTTTTCAAAAAGAAAAAAAAAAAAAAAAATTATGACTCACTTAATGTGCTTTAGTAAGAGGAGGACTTTCTTTTCTGAGACCGAGTACTAGCTGATTTCGTCTTCATGTTGCCCGCTTTGCTGCTGCAAATTGTACTCCTTTCTATTCTATTACTGACACTGGCACATGATTTGTTGCTGAATTTACACTCTTTTTCAAGTAATCAGTTAAAAATTAATTCCCCCTTGAATACTAGCGTTAGAGGATAAACGTCTTCATGCCGCGATCAAAAATAACACATTCACTAGAAGATAAAAGGTTTAGTGCAAATAAAACACTGATTGCGAAATATTTTTCAACAAGAAAGTGAATTACAGCAAAAACTTTAGGCAGAGAATATTTGAAATAACTACGTAGTTGTTTTGTTCACTTCGAAGGAATTTTCAATGACTAACGGTGATTTTAAGGTGCGACCTCAGAAAAGCAGGTTGGACGAAACGTTCACTCGAAACAGTGGGATAACAGGGCAGATGTTGTTCAAAGGGCACATGCGTCCCTTAAAATTAGGGACTCCATTTTTTTAATATCATATTCATCAGAATTATCGGGTCAATATGAATGTATTTTAGTTACGACAGATCTTATAGTTTTACTTATTATTACACAGCCCAATGGATATCAAAGGCAGCTTTAGTCGTGACTTATTATGGACAATACAGCGCAAGAAAGATTTGTAATTGTTTTTTCTCAAAAAATGTGTTAGTGTTATGAAAAAACATATAAGTTATCATTTTTGTAGATATTGCAACTGATCTACAATTTTTGTCTTTGAAAATATTTTTTCATAGAACTAACAGTTTCGCTGGGAAAAGTTCAAAAAAACCCTATTTTTGATGGAAATTTGGACCTTTGGAATAAAAAGTTTTTGCAGACCATGGGATCGCATGGGGGAATTTTCAGAATTTCATAAAAATGGTGTCTGTCCTAAACATTCGATGGTATGCAAATTTTAAGCTTTTTCTGGGAAATTAATGCCCAAAGTTACCCTATTTTTTGGCTTAAAATTGACCGGACTTAAAAACTGCCATAAAAACACAACACAAGGGCAAAGATTTCAAGTAAAGTAGTAACAAATCTGAAAATTGAAGGGAAGAAATTAAAACACAACGTGACCTATTTTGAAGTTGATTTAGGCGATATAGAACCAGGAAAATAATTAAAACCGTTATAGTTATTTTGAAAGTCATAATGGTTTTGTAGTGGAGAGTCAAGATGGATTTAAGTTTATTAGCAGTTTTCCAAGATATTGTTATTTTTTGTCAAAATAAAAGCAAGATATAACTTTCATTTTTGAGGATAGACGGTGGATGGAGTATATTATAAAAACTGCAGCATAAAAAACATCATCCTCCTAAAAATAGGCCATTAATATTTTCCTAACGATTAGTATCGATAAAAAATGTAGTTATAATACTCATAAAATCTGCTAGATAAAAAGGCAGGCTACATTTTGTAGATCACTATCGACGAATTTAAACAAAAAACTAAAAATTATTACCAACTTTTTATCCTTTAACCAAAATCACGTTATTTCTGATATTTAAATAAACCCTAATTTTTAACGATTAGGTTTATTAGTTAATTTCACCTTTCCAGCTGGAAGAAATAGAAATTCAGCCTTTGATGACAACATTTATTTGTTTATGCCTGACAGACCTTATACCAGCAAAATAAAATATTATAAATAAAGAAACGTTTTATTTTTCGGTAAACGGCCTCCCGTAAAAATTTCGCGAAGATATAAGATTATATTCTGATTATAGTTATTTTGTTTATCCCGCTTATTTAGTATTCCGATTATACCAGGATATACAATTGGTTCCTATCCAATATAATTGCACAGAACAATCGCAATGAAATGAAAAAGAAGAAATAGATTTATAACTCTCAGATAATGTAACGACTCTTTTAGTGGTATATAAAAAAAATATAACTTCAACATTGGTTTAAGAAAAGTTTATTATCTTGTTTTTTTTTAATTCAAAACGCGATTTTTGTGGTCTTTTTATATACCAGTTGTTTATCATTAGTAGGCTTTTTTTTAAATATCGCCAAGGTAATTGTAGTAGCTCACATAATTTGTAGATAGGCGACTATGAAGCCCTCTGAAGTGTAACTTTATTCGTAAACACCTCTTAAACTTAGGCTGGGTAAACTAATTATAATATTTAGTTTTGTAGTTGTTTTATTCAGTTACTGTAGTAGTAGTAATATTTGGACACATCCCATTTTCATAATTATTACTTATCCAGATAATAATTGCCCGATCGATCGGTTATATTTAAAAAGTACTCAGTGAGGAAAATGATTGGATACAAGATATAATAAATGAAGGTCGTAAATTAAATTTTTTCTCTTTGGGTCATTTCAGTTATAGAAAAAGGGAATTCGTTTTTCAAAATATATTTGGGAGTGAAGGATCCCAGAGTTTAATTAGGTTCGATGGTAATCTAGAGTTCCGAGTGGTTTTGAAAAACGAGTTTCATGCGGTCTTCGATTAAATCAGAATAAGATGTCAGTTCTACCTATCTAGTTAAAAGTTTGCATTTCAAGAGACTTACTTCGTATACGAGCTAACATAAGAAGACATTACTATGGACTGGAGTGTGTGGTTGGGACTATTAAACTCTATCCAAATGGGTTAGATAGTCTCATTCTAAAGAAGAGAGCTCTGCTTATTTGTATAATAAGTTATGTTAAAAAGGGGGGAAAAAAACGAATAAACGGTTTAGAAGCGACTCGGCCGTATGCCTGTATTAGCACACTAGTTACTGTATCAATTATCGGATAGTATGCTATCAAGTACCTGTGAAGTATCAGATATATGATCATGCCGCGATAGTATTGCTATCAAGTACCGGAATGAAGTTTCAGATATATGATCATGCCCCGAGATAGTATTGATATCAGTACGGAAGTTAGCAGTGTATGTTGATCATACAGGATAGTATTGGTTGTCTACCCCAAGTATTCTATAGTATGTGATATGTAGTTCTGGCACACTTAAAATTCTTTAGGCCTTAACTACATTGTTGATGTGGTGTCCATCAATTGGTCTATGTGTAGATGAAACGATCGATAAAAATTAATCTGATACTTACCAGAAGACTCCTTTTCAAATCTATTCCCAAATCTGCAAACCAGTTCCCAGTTCAACGTGAAAATGGACGCAGCAGCGTTCTTTCATCTCAGTTCCGCAGGTCTCACAAGGTTTTTTTTAGTTTGTAATAATGTAGTTCTACATTATCTAGAAAATATCTCGAGTCCTTACAACTTAACCAATATCATTTTTATTTATTCTCTTCTCTGACCTGATTCTCTCATCAGTTATTGTTGGTTGGCAAACTGTACACATCTGTATTTGTTTGTTGGCAACTGTACAAGTAGTATACGAATCACAAAATAGTTAACTTTCCTCGCCGGGACTCGAAAACTCGTGATCTCTCATCATCACACTTTCCCTATTAGCACTTAGCAGTTTCTGTCACATATGCCTTTAAATAACCAAAACTAACATATGAGTTCTGAAGATCAGTGCTTTGTCAAACGACTTTTGTTTTACGTTTATTAAATTTGTATAAAATGGCAATAGAAAAGAATTTATTTCAATAAAATGAATCCCAAAAAGTATTTGCTCAGCCCGGGAGAATCGAACCTGGATCCTCTCACTCTACACTAGTAAATTAAATCAGAAAACATCTCAATTTGGAAAGTTACTCCACTTGTGACGCATAATATACAACATTGAAAGCCACTTTCTGATTCTTCGTGTTAGGTCATCATTTTGGGACGCCAATAGACACCCCTCGCGAGCCTTCGTCCTTACTTGGAAATCAATTTATTCGTTATAATGAATTCAGTACTATATTTCGATTACTGGCAAATCATAGCGTTTTTAGATTTCCGGAGCAGTATTCATACTGTGGGTCTATTATTTAAATAATCATATTGGAGTATAAAAGAAGTATTCGATATACATTCTAAAATTGTTTGCATGGCAGACAAATTTAAATCGAATCTCAAAGGTCGGAATACAAGACGTAAATACAGTATAAGATCCTGAAACTTGCTCTACATCGCTGCCTTAATGTACCGAAGACTGAAGGATCGCTCGGCCATAACACAGCAGTGTGGTCCCTGTATATCAAGTTACAATTAATGCGCATCCATCGAAACACATATTAACCACATATTAGTATAATCACATGTATCGTAGTGATTGGCATGTAATGTAATAGAAAATTAAGCAATTTAAAGTCAAACTATTGTGTGTCTTAAACAGTAATAATAAGCGTATTAATTTATAATCTAAAAAAACACTACTCCTGTTTTAGTGCGAATTTAAGATTTCTACAAATATATAAGAATTCGCAGGACGGGAGTAATAAAAGAAAAAAACTATGTTGGGTTTTTTTGAAGTTGAATGAGTTTTTGTTTGTAATTAAAAATTAAATAATATTTAAAAAAAGTGCTTCTTAATTTCTTCCAAAAGTCCATAACTACAGTTACTTAAGAAATCGAAATATATTTTTTCTGATTAATTCATTCTATAAACCCAAAGAAATAGAAAATTAAAGACTAACAGCTTCAACTATGACATATTATTGCCGTAATTAGTTCAATAATCATTTCTTGTTACATCTTGAAGTTACATTTAAGCTTCTGATTAAACTACTTCGTCTGATATAATTTGTCTAAGTATCTTCTCTCACATTACTGGTTATTTTTATAACAATTTCATTGTTTCAATAAATAAACAGTTCCAATAAATCATTTCTTGTTAACAATCTTGAAGTTTACATTACTGTCTATTAACTACTTAGTCTGATATAATTTGTCTAAGTATCTTTCTCACATTACTGGTTATCTGAGTCGCAAAATGCTCCAAAACAGGCTAAATCCAAAATTTAAAAAGTTGAGATATGATGACATTTAGTTCTGTGATTACCTAGGCTACAGATTTGTCACTTCACAAATGTTCCAAAAACCAGTTAAAACTGTTTAAAATTAATATTTAAAAGTAAAGGTTGTTCCAAAATCAGTTAGATCCTATAGACATTCGGTTCAAAAAACAGTCATATCTGCACAGATGACTAGTGTTCAAAACCAGCTATATCCAAACTACAATAACTTACAATGCTTTCATGTTTCATGTGTCAAAAATAAGTTAAATCCCAAAAGGACTTTTCCTATAGGGAATGCTGATCATTTTCCTTCTGAATTAATTGTTTAATTTTGTTGGATAATATTTTAAATTTCAAAGCTCTAATAATAGTGTTATAAAAGAAGCTATAGCACTCAATTATTTAACTTATTTAAAAGCTACTGATTTGTTGTGTGTCATAAACAATGGAGGCTGACATACAGGAGGTATTTTAGAAGGTAGTGAAGGCGTTGGGTTGGTATTGATAATTATAAATGCTGAAGTTGTAATTGCTCAACAAGAAAAGTCAATATAATGGACATAACAGTGGAAGCTCCACAAAATGTGGAACAAGTAGAAGTTGGTAGAAGAGAAGCCCTGGCCCTTTTGGCAAAGAAAAAGGAAGAAAAAACGAAAGAGATGGAAGAAAAACTGTTGCAAAGTTGCTAGGTAAGTTAAAACATTTGGTAAGAAAACTAAACTAGCCTATCTTACACTCATTTGAACTAAAATAACCTAACCTCAACTAAGATAAACCTAACCTCACAAAACCTAACCTATAACGCAACTAAAACTACTTAATCCTCAACCAGCCTAAGTAATTCAGTTAGGCCTACTTAATACAACAGTTTTTGACAACGTTTGCGATCTATAATTTTGTTTTTATTACAGGTTAGTATTTTTTTAAATGATATAGGAGAACTAATACTCCCTATTTTGTTTTAGCACCGCCGAAGGGATATCCACAGATGCTAGTTGTATAACATTCGGCGCCAAAAGTAAGTACCGCTGCGCTGATCTTTCCCTCGCAGATGTTAGAAAGTAATCAGCAATACTATAATAGGACGCTCTGACTTCAATCAAAGAAGAAATTTCTATTCTTCAGCACGTCATTTGTTTCCTCAGCAAAAAGGACTTCTCTGTCTTCCAGAAGGATCAAATCTAAAAGAAAAATGTAAGTACTGAACTTTTTTCTTACACTAAAATGAGTGAACAACAAAACTGAGAATGTTAAAGTATGTCGGGCAGCACTACTTACAATTTTGAGAGCAGTAAAAACCGATGTGCAACTTGATTGCAAAAAGTACCTGGAAAACAGGCGTCGTACCTATTGGAGACTCGTTGGAGGAGCACGCCAAGTTGATAAATATAATATAAAGAAAGACAGCATCAAATCTTTATTAAAACATTTATTCCAGTACAAATAAACACTATTGCAGAGCGAAAAACAAGCAAGGCAATACCTTCCAAGTGAGCTTAACATTACAAAAATGTGGAGGAAAAATGTATATTGCAGCAGCATCCAACTGAAGAATTAAAGTGTTTGAGTATGACTTTTTCAGGCTGGTTTTTTCTGAGAACTTTAACATTGGTTTTGACGCTCCGTACACTGATAAGTGTTCAACTGCACAGGCTTGATGTGAAGCTAGCCACAGAAAAAGATGCAGGCAAGCGTGAAACACTAGAAGCTAAACCTAAAAAGCCACAAATGTCCGTGCAGACAAATTCTACAAACTTTTGCACTAGTAAAATAATGATAAAGAGCTTATTCTAAGCTATGATTGTCAGAAAATCTTGTCCTTCTAAAATACCGGACCAAAGCCGCCATACTATAAAGCGCCAGCTATATCTATATAATATTTTGGTGATTTGTCTGAGGGACATTCTAAAGTCCTCTTGAATTCAGAAAACACCTTTTCTTACCTTCTGGACTGAAAACCAGTATGCAAAAGGTTCAGTCAAATTGCATCTGCTGTGTTACCACAGGTTAACAAGCGCTAACATGGAAATGTCGAACCACAGTCAAACTTTTCTCTGACGGCTGTTGGGTGGCCAAAACAAGAAACACAACTGTATGTCGGTATGATTGCTCATTGGCTCCTGAAAGATGCACCTAAACATGTTACTAAAGTGTGTTCACTACTCTTGTCCGGTACGTCGGCCATTCTTTCATTCCCCCTGTTAGAGTGTTTGGGAGTACTTGGAAAGGAAATTTCAAGATCTGAGTTGTAATCAAACAATCCCAATGAGTACACTGAAATAATTGAAAAGCACTGTAACTCGTTGTGAAAACTTGGGACGGATTTGCCCTGTGAGTGATTTGGAAACACTCCTAACCTGATGCTGTTCTAAAAAAACCAGCGGGACAATGGCATTTTCAATTTCAAAAAGGCCACGAAATTTATCTTTCCAAGAAGTAAAAGTAATTCTAAACCCCCCACTTCCTCGCGTACAAGGAGAAGCAAAACTATCGTATTTGAATTCGGCGAGATTAAGTCAGCTAATGAAAAGGGGGAAAAATTTTTGACAATTGCAGTTTTGAGAAGTTGATACAAGAGGACACCCAGTGAAAACAAGTGTAAAAATCAATGATGTGAAAGCTGATGCTAAAGTCTCCACATATGGAAATGACTGGCAAACGGGAGGCCAAAAGTTGAACGTTTTTCAAGGTCAAATAGTCCAGCTACCTACCACCAATCAAGGCCGAAGAAGATGATGGATGATGATTTTGAAATAAATGAAGAGGATGAGCCCTATGATTTGCGAGTGAAAATATAGAGAAGATTTAATAAACTGACCACAACTTTATTGGATAGGTGGTATAGTAAACTCTGTAAGATAACTTAAATTCATGGTTTTGTATTGAAAATGAATCACGATTTGTGATTCATTTAATCCTAACCTACGACTTTACCTAAACAATACTAGGCTACAATGTTTGAGAAAAAAAGGATTTAATAATATCCAGTAAAGACGGTTAGGGGGACTGTAGTTTTTAAGCGGGGTGGGCGTAGGGATGAGGTGGATATGTGTGGCGGATAGGTGGGTAAAGGGGCGGGCGAGCGGGGGATGGATGTATTTTGGACATCGGGTAAAACGATTATAGTATTTTAACTGGTTTTGGGTGACAGATACTCAGGCGGCAAGACGATTCGAAAGGCGTAAAGCACAATAGGGAGCGTACTGAGCATGACAGGATTTAAGGTTTCCAAAAAGAGATCTAAGTCTAAATCATAGTTACTGTTCCAAAACAAGCTATGCCATATATTATTAATCGGCTGCAGTAATTATAAACTTTTGGTACCATTTTTTATCAGCAATTTTAAACAATATAAACTAATTTTTTAACCTTTTTTTTTAAACAAAAATTCATAAAAATGTAATGGATGTGAGAAAAGCAATCAGGGTTTAATGGGTGGGTGTATCAATTTATGATCTAAAAAACTTTTGCAGAGTGGATTTAGCTTGTTTTGGCATCTTGGCGACTCCTATAATATATAGAAAAATAGAAACTGTTTCGTGTGTACACAGCCAAATTTCACTCACAACGGACTGAGACGGATTCGCCTAATTTTTTTTAAATTTGTTCGTTCTTGAATCTGTAGAAGGTTATAGGATACTTTTTTATCCACTTCCGATTCCAGGATTCCGCCCCACTGGTTACAGAAATAACCGTAAGAAATGCCATTGGTCAGCAAATCATATGTTATTAAGATGAAAGAGTTTTTCAAATTTTTAATCAGCTGCTTCTTTGTAAACATATATAATGCGACAAAAAAATATATTTATATATAAATTTCTTTACACTTATAGGTTTTTAAAGCATAGAGTAAGCCTTAGAGAAGACGACAAATTTTTGTTTAATCTGGTTCTGCAAATCGATTAATATATAAAAATGAAAGTTTGTGATGTTGTCCTTTTATAGACTCAGAAGAAATATTGGACCGATCACTATTGAAAATTTGTATTTTTTCTAGGTAGAAGGATTTTATACGCAACCCATGTCCCATTGATGTAACTAACCACCAGGCTGTATACTGCAAGATATAAAAAGTTATCAAAGCGCCTGCACATTATAAACTGCGCAGAGTTAAAAACACAGTAGTTACGTATATTAAAATAATCCAAACACTATTTTGAAGGCAAAGAAATATACGGGCAAAGCTTAAGAGACCGCGTGCGAAGCCGGCGGGAAACAAGCTAGTACATGTATATAATTTCATTGTTTCAATAAAAACAGTTCAACAATTTTCATTTCTGTGTTACATCTTGAAGTTACATTACAGTTTATTAACTACTTAGTCTGATATAATTTGTCTAAGTATCTTTCTCGGTCTATAGATATGATCAATTTCCAAGTAATACTATAAAAAATAGATTTTTTTAAATATATTTAAAAGGGAATGAGTACGTATTATTGATTGAAATATCATGCAAACGCCTCTAGATTTAAGTATTCGACCGTTTATATTCGTTATCATTTCAATAGTGGCCTGTGCCGTTTTAATTAAAAGGGGGGGGATAATTCCCCAACCCAAAAATTTACCGGCATAATTATAACCTTAGTGAAAACATAGTATGAAATATAACTTCTCTCCGGTGTTTTGAGAAGTAAATGTGACTGCCAGTTTTTTTTATCCAAAATAGATATTATAAGAAATCTTTCTAAATGATTGAAAAATAAATATGTTGTTTAATTATGAATAAGAAGATAAGAAAAAAAAAAAAAAAAAAAAAAACAAAAAAAAAAAAAAAAAAAAAACAAAAAACACAACAAAAAACAAAAAAAAACACAAAAAAAAAAAAAAAAAAAAAAACCACCCCCACCCAAAAAAAAAAAAATCTCTCATTGGACTTTCGTATTCCTAATGGTGCAGTATTACGCTGTGCCTTCAGGAGTGGCAGGATATTTAGTATGGAGCAGATTTGGGGATGTAGGCACGTGGTCCGCCCTGTTCCAGCGTTCTTCCACTCAATCCAGGCGACATTTTTTGATGACCCCGGTGTAGGTTCAACTGGAAGGTACAGGAGCAGCCAGAAGTGATCCCATCCTGGGAATCCAAATTAACTAAATGATTGTTAAATAGTGAAAATTAAGGTGGCGAATTGTTACTGCACAAGGCTGGCAAATTCGGATCAAAATAAGTAATACCTGAAACACAAGTCATATCACAATTATAACAATCTAAAAGTTTTAATAATATGTTTATATTGTAATATTGAAAAGTACATCAATTTCTATTATAAACCTAATTGCTTTACTTGTTTAGTAAATTCATAAGGAAACGTCTAGTGAATGCATTCATCTTTAAGCTCCGTTCACTGTAAGGTTTTCTCGAATTATTACGTTATAGGGCTGAAAACCTTTAGGTTCTTTTATAGCATAAAATTGAGTTTTAATAGAAACAAAAATGATAAGCCTATTACAGTGAGAACTTCATTTGAAAGAATGTTACTGATAAAATTATACCTTATGATTTTAGAATCATATTTAGGAAGTATATTGCTATAATTGTATCTGACATGTTGGCACTCACTGACATAGAAACTAAAACTATTCAACCATGCGTATCAAAATGTTTTTTGACTAAATCACGGAAAATCGGGATCGCAAAAGGTTGGAAGGTTCTCCACGGAAAGACAAGAATATCTGATGGACAAAATGGAGAAAAAGTTTAATAAAACAATTTGCCTGATCCTATTTTTTCCTTCTTATCGTCCACATTCACCAGCATGGACAAGCATACAGGAAAATTGGAATAACTTGCAGGTGGAACGGCTTGCTAGTGAAATTTTTCAAAAGACAAAAGTCAAAACAGAAAATTAAGAGATAGTTGTTAAATAGGATGTTGATACAGGACCCACCATAGGACCATACTCGTGTGCAAAAAGGAAAAAAGCGACAAAGTTTCATTTTGTATATACTTCATATTGTCTCTAGGTGATTTGCTGGCACCAAGACAGGTCGGAACCTCCAGAACTAGTAAACGCCACCCACTGACCTGCTGTCATTGTGTTCAAACCCCAGATGCTGCCAAAGAGGGGACGACATGGACTCTCCGCCAAACTATGCTGATGCTTTATGATTGCGTGGAGATGTGCTACTAAGGGGAAGTCGAAGGTGGAAACGAAAGTATATTACATGCTATTCAAACGAAGAAGATGATTCCTTTCAAAATTAAAAAAGTATTTAACTTTTTTAGCCCCCCGTAAAAAGATAACATGTTATCAGTACAAACGAGTCCATGGGTGAGGAGCTGGGAAGACGGAAATTTGCAATATTTTCATAAATTAAGATACTAAACACATTCAATATGATTAACTGAACCCAACAAGACTTGATTAGGTCAATAAAAAGGCAGAAAAGTACACCATAAAGGTTACTTGATTCACTTAAACTGGAATACCATTAAATATGTACAGCAGTCCAGAACCAGTTTTAATTGCGAGGCATTTCTAAAACTGTCTATGTAATGGTGAGCATAACTCAATCGTAAAGCGTGCTCTTGCGTTTATTTGACATCGGCAATCTACTCGTCCAAAATCACGAAATTTATTCATGGGACTTGTGGTTTATGAGTAAGAGTGGATATTGTTTGAAGCAAACATATTTCAACATTTAGAATCAATTCACTGGTCTAGCTATATGATATGTTGTTCTCGTGTTTATAAAACACAAATTGTTAACCTGAGATTTAAGGAAGTTTGTAAAGTTCTGAATTTAGAAATTGGTATATTTATACTCCAACGCCCTTACATTGTTAGTGGTTTATTACAAAATTAAAAACGAGGGGTTTTTAATGCAAAACCTACAGTTAATTGGCATTTATTATTAACATTACCTTGGTTAGCCCTTGTTTGCAAACTCCGAAAACCGCGCATTTCACCCTCCCCCCAACAATTTATAACTAAAATCATTTGGAGCTTTCATTATACATTTGTTTCCTCAATGATAATTTTATTTAATGGCACATAAGAGAATCAACATTGATTTTATAAGATCTACAATACTCGAATGTTGTGGTATGTGTATTCTGCTAATTTCAATCTTTAGATAAATGTCATTAATAAGATATTCAGAAATAATTAAATTTTAGATGTACTCTGTGATAATTATCAAAGTAGCTACTATTCACATCTTAAATGTACAAAACTATATTTAGCACCACTCAAGATTAAGAACATAAAAAATAAAAATCGAACTAGCTTCAGATTTTTCCTCAGGACTCATAAATCCTATATATATGTAATAATATATCACATAAACTAAGTAATGTGAAGTCAAGCACTTTCGCTACAGTGTTTAAATCTTAACCTTAATCATAAATTAGGCTAGACAATTATAATTAATGATGATGGATTCGTAAGTGTTTCTCTCTTTGTCCATCCTCTTTTTCAGATTGGTATTACATTTAAAATAGCAGCAGTTGATTTTAAAATCATAGAATTTTTGAAACAATTTTAATGTTTGTATACTAATTAAACTGTGCAGTTTATATCCAAAAAATAAACTTAGGCTGAGATTTTGTTTTTTTCAAGATAGCATCCATCAAAAGTTAACAAAACGTATCTACCGTTTTTGTTTATCGATGTGTGTTATTTAAGCTACACCATGGGGGGGGGTGGGGGGGGGGGGGGGTGGGGGGGGGGGGGGGTGGGGGGGGGGGGGGGTGGGGGGGGGGGGGGGTGGGGGGGGGGGGGGGTGGGGGGGGGAAGCTCAGCACTGCTTAATCTATTATTATATTTGTGCTGTAGTGTTATGTAGCGAACGTGTTATATGTCAACTCTACTATACAAAGCTACAATACGCGATATTCTTACTTAGAGCGCCAAGCTCAGCACTGCTTAATCTTATTATATTTGTGCTGTAGTGTTATGTAGCGAACGTGTTATATGTCAACACTAGTAAACAAAGGTACTATATACAATATTCTTACTGAATGTGTTAAGCTCAGCACTGTTTAATGTTATTATATTGGTAACGAACGTTTAAAATGTATCATCTATAAGCTATGTTTACGTACGTATTTCTTAACTATCGTCAAGTATTACGCAACAATAAATTGATATGATATTTTAAAGTTACCTAAATTTAAACTGCTGAGAAAATTGGGAACAATATCTTTGTAAAGTATGAATGGTATTTAGTACCGGGAATATTTTTCATGATTTTTTGTTGATTTGTTGTTGAAAATTTTTTTTTAACAACGACAAGAAGGAGGGCTTAAAAACTGATTATAAAATGAATCAGAAATCCTGTCGAGTTTCTCGCATTGTTATAATACCAAGCAGAGCTGCCAATGGAGAGGTAAGGGGCTACGAGTAAAGTTTACCATAAACTCCTCTTACGCCAACATGCAAATTATTTGAACACCGTAGAAGCTGTACTATTGAATTGTACATTTGCTTCTATAATCAATACCAAAATGTAATACTAATATATATAACATTATTTTAACTATTTTTTTAATCATTTTATTAATAATTTAAATAAATTCTTTTAATTTCTTGTGGGTGTACGTCGAGAGTCTATCTTATTTTCATGCGTATATTTCATACCTGAGTTAAATTAATTCAGCATATGTTTGTATAGAGCAGCCATAAGAATCCTGAACATTTACGGTAACTAGATATTTCCGAACATTGAAGAGTTTATATGTTTGTTCTATCCTGCTTCGCATCACTAAACATTATTATCTTACTCGATGCATAACAAATGTAGCATAAGAATATTAATGGGGTGAACGTTTTACTTTATATTAATATTGTAATACAATACAACATCAAACTTTAATAACATAGCCTATCAGTAATTGTTTTGAGTATTTTTATAAATTTTGTGTATATTGAATTTGTAAAAAATAATTTTGCAACTGTAATTAAGTTGTGTAAATACATTTTTAAAATTTATTATTTACTTTACATATTAGATTCTTAAGTGAAATCCAATAGATACCCTTAATGTATTTGTAATCAAAAGAAAAAATAGTGTATGTTTAAATTATCTTAATATTTAATCTTGGGTGTGTTAAAAGTCTAAAGGAATTCGAAAATGCTGTAAAACGCGTAATACTATAATTTTACAAAAAATCTCCCACCATAAAGGCACGTCAGCCTAAACCACTCTTCCCTCTCAGACCGGCTTTGAAACAGAATATTCTTGTACTAAACACCTAGGGGTTCTGAGAGGATTTCCTTTTCGACAAAAGAATCTCTGAGATTCAGGTGCGCAAAGCTTTGTAATTTGCCGCCTTTCAGATTTTTATATTCCATTCATTCGTCACACTCAAGGAGTAAATTGAAAAAAGAGTAAAAGTGTTATCACAATACTTAGTCGCAAAATTTAATTTTAAATGTTGAGAATGTAATATACTTATTATATTACAAAATACGGTGAGCAATTTCCATTAATTAAGCTATACAATATTTTAAAACGTGTATATGGCTTTGGTCAACAACACCTAAAACTCAAACTTGAAGAGCGTTTTTGTACTAAGTCTATTTGCGGTAGCAGTATTGTTCCTATAAACTATTTATAAGCAAAAATAAGTATAATTTATAACCCTATTCAACAAGTGTCAGAAACATTACCAAATGTTACAGGCAAGGTATCGTTATAGTTGCAGGTACGTACACTCTATAAAAGAGCATGGTAAATTATGGGAGTATGTATAAAAAAATTATATTGATTTATAAAAATATAAATTTTGAAATACATCATCCTGAAAATACTATTACGTTTTGGGAGCCATAATTTTAAGTGGTCAGGGCCACGAAATGCATTATTTTAATTATATTACATTGTATATTATACTTTAATATAGTATACTATTCAATTATTATTAAAATACATTTTTCCCTAAGTCATAAAAGCACTTGGGATTGGAGCAAATCAAGTTTGGTCTCCAGGACCTACTGTAATTCACAAGATACATTCACTATTATGTGATAATGTGATAACTGTTTCCGGATTGGAATATTAAATTAACAATATACGAGTATTAGGTAAAAGGATGGAAACTTATTTTTTACGATGAGCCACAAGCGATGATTACTAAACCCTTAAATATTCAAATTCTTTGTGAATTTAACAGTTTACACTAATTCAGGAATGAGATATCAAATTTAACACAGATCATGATAGTTATGAGAAAAATAAAAGTAATTACCGTAGTACCGAAAGTATAAACATTTCCAACTGTACATTTGCCATATATCATAGACTCAATTTGAAACCTTCCATTTCACTAAGTACACGTTCGTGTGCTTGTGGAAGGCTAGGAACTACCGATTGTGTATCATCCATAAAACAATAAATTATTACAGTTTCTACGACATTTAGTAATTAACCATTTAGTGATGGTTAAACTAAGCGAACTATATCTGCCGGGACGCCCACGTATTATACTACAGCGCTTTTAAATCAGAGTATGTCAGCTATTTATCAGATTGATTTGTGTTTAGTAACTTGGAGAAGGTATCCATACGTTCACACACACACACACACACACACACACACACACACACACACACACACAACACACACACACACACACACGCACACACACACACACACACACACACACACACACACACGCACGCACACACACACACACACACACATTTATATATATATAATGTATATAATAATTATATATATATATTATATATATATATATACACACACACATTACTATACAATTTTAGTTATCATTAAAGATATAAAGAAGAGACCTTAAAGACTATACAACATATGTACTTCTTGTAAAATAATTGTCTCGCTCAAACACATACAATCAATTGCTCAAGTTCTACTATTTCGTTAAAAAAATACATGAATACGTATATCATATATATATATATATATTGTTGACTCATTTTCAAAATACATTTTAATCTTGAAACCGATGAATTATAACTGATATTTACTTTTAAAATAAGTTATAATTTTATTTGATTTAATTTCATACTACTCGTACTTTAAATATACAATTATCGTGAAGCTACTGTAACTAATGCAATTCTCATTATTATAGATAGTTGTAAGTTTAAAGAAATATGATATCAATTGAAACTACAAAGGAAAAAGTAAACTAATGTAATATATTCTAAAGAAATGTTTAGTTAAAGAAACATTTTTATATGATTTCACAAATTTCCATTAGTTAAAGTGACTAATTTAAATACAGATTTAGGATACGAAATTACAGCATTAAACTTGGTTGTATTTATCAAGTAGTTAAACAAACAAAGTACAGTATATATAAAGCATAGAAAGTGTAATAATAACAAATTTAGCGTTTAAGAAACCCCACTTGTTGCATTTTAAAATATACATTTTTAAATTATCAAGCCAGATGGAGAGATCATCAGACGATATCTGGGGTCACATCTGGCTAAAGTTGGCTAACGTTGTCTCGTATTAATTGAAGTACGATAATTAGAAGTTGGCTTTTACAGAATAGTGGCCAATAAACAAGGAATGGAAATAGAGAATTAGTAATAAAACTACATATAATACTGCGATTATATAATTCTTTCAAAGGAAAATATATTTTAATCAGCCAACACAGTATCTAATTTTGTATTTTAGCACACATGTATTTGTGTGAAATATCTTTTTAAGAATTAATATTAAAAAAACCATTACCATTTAAAGAAATTTTAAAAAAAAAAACAACATCTCGTGTGGTCCATCGACAAAAAATATCGACAAAACAACTCACATTAAATACTAAAATGTTACATACTCTACTTAACAGCTCAATGTACATTTAATACCACTCAGGCATTCGATACACCAACCCCATAATTTTATTTTATCTTACCTCAAAATGAATACATTTTCAAATCGGGTGCTTTTTCATTTCTAGTCACAACCACATCATTCTTCACTGCTTTCAACCACTCTCACATGAAAATATTGTAGTTTGATTTTTATTTATTTCGTGTAAAAATTTCGTAGACAAAATTTTTATTAATTGACTGAGCAAATTTCAAACAAAGGTCTGCAGAGTTTTCAATAGTGTTCGAGCACAAATAGTGAGGTATTTGTTCTCCAGAGCCGGTTTCTAGTCGGATGTAGAAACACGTAAACGCCCGGAGTGAGGAGGAAGCGCCCGGTAGACTTAGTTCGTTCGGCGGCGGCCGTCACACTGAGAGGCGATAGGAGCGCGCTCCCTCACACGCACGCGCGCAGCCGGCCGGCCAGCCGCTGACAGATCGGCTACTTTTGGCTAATGTTACCCTTGGTCGGGTTGTCATCGGCACCCGGCTAATTGAAAATTGTTGCTTGTCCAATCGGAGCCCGAATTCGTCAGGCGACGGCAACATGTATCAATGGGGTGACAAGTGTAAAATCAGCTGATCGCTTGTAAACACCTCGCCCACCGTCACATTCCTTCCACACTCATTCATTTCACGTCATCAGCTTTATATGCGACGGCCGCTTCCTTTGATTGCAATCAAATTCGGATTCTTTGCCATCAAACCGCCCGCTTTTTGTTATTCAAATTCGGGCTCCACGACGCGACCGACAGCTATCTGGTTTTTGACTGTTGCTACCGATTTGTACCACTTAGTCTTGTGAGGGGAAAAATATTGTTTCTATATATATCAGACTCTGTGATCTTCATTGGAGTTTAAAACAAATCTATGCAATGCTCATTGTTGCCCTAACACCATGAGCAAATCTCCGACATCTTTGTAGGTTATGGCCTCTTAGAGGAATCTGACTGCGAAGAGTTCTAAGTTATTCCTTGTGAGCTGATTTTTTTAAAATCACGCTGACATTGGCCGTGTTATAATTAGTTCTTTTACACCTGGCAAAGCTCTGATCCCCACAAGTTCGCCTAGTAAAATAGGCTACTAAATCCACAATTTCCGTATGGTGTGACACTTGAAGAGGGTTTGTGTAAGAAAGCAATGAAGCGAATCTTTTTACTACAATAGACCTTCATAGATCGTTAAAAAGTCCATGGACATTAATGTAGAAATTATTTTAGGTTGTGGATATAAATTTCTACTCACTCTGTGTCTTTAACAAATATCAAGTTGTGTTTTGGTTAGTTGAAGGAAACTTCGGTATCTAAATAATCGATAAGTTCCTGAAAGTGTTACAACTCCACAAACCAAACCAACGTCAAACTTGACTCGTAAAATCCTGATGTCCAGTGTATTCTGCAATGTTGAAAAGTTTCCTATGGGCAGCTGGAATATTTAAAATAATGCATATATGAAGTCAGTATAAATTAATGAATGGATGAATAAAAATGCAAGTGTTTGTGAATGCTTTTAAAGATTTATTTGAGACTATTAATTTGGAAACTGTAATAAAATGCTTTATTCAAAAAAGACAATAATGGTTCGGTTCAATAGTTCGTGGAAAATGTTTTGAACATGGAAATAAAAAACTCATTTTATTCCAGAGTTTATTTCAGACAAGTTGTTATTCAAAGACCGGTACTTCACGTAACTAATTCATCTCTCTTTATCCACCCGTGTCCTTCTTTGGTTAAGGTTAATTATTATTAGAAAAATAAATATTTGATTGTAGGTCTACCTTTATAATATTTGTTTTCTATTATAACTCTTTATAATTGTATGCATATCATTCGTTTTAAACTTTCAATATTTTTGTTTGCATAATAATTTTAATACATTTTATTTAAAAAGCATTTATATATACTTAAATTAACGCTAAATTTGTGAACATAGATATGTGTTGCCAACAAAATTAATTGAATGTAAATTACTAATCAGGATATTTTATAACAATATTGTTATACAAGATGATAAGGCAATTGTATAAGTTATATTTATTTTGCCAGTTTAGAAATATTGAGATTGAGAGTGGAAGCCTCGTTTAGGAATTCTCAGCTCCTCAGGTGCGAAGATAACAAGACGGTCGTGAAGAATCACGTGCTGCCACTGCCGTGGCATTGAATTCCGACTAGGAGCTAACTTAATAAGGAATTCCTAAACTCTTGATATAAAAATATATGAACTGTAACTTCTATAGGTTTATTTATTTTCATCATTTTTAAATCAAAAAGCTTCTTTTCATTTTTTACATTTCATTGTTTCAGATACATTCTGCGGTTTAAATATTATACTCTCTCAGTCCACCTAAATTCATATGATTACACATAATTAAAAACTTGTTTCAATTTAACGTTTTTACGGTTTCGTAGCTTGTATGTAATGTATTTTGTAAAGGCTATTATTGTTTATATTTTACTATCACTCTTGGTGCTGGTCACTCTCTATATATTTGCCCGAACGATATATTGAAAATGACTTGAAACTGTGCACAAAGCTTCAACATTTTTATATTCTTCTTATGGTTAACATAATGACAACGATTAAATAATAGATTGATACAGAATAAATAAAATTTTGAATTATTCAGTTTATTCATAAGAGATTTTAACATATGGACATATTAAAACATGTAGCCTAATTATACCAATCCATCCAACATTTTTTATGGTAACTTGGTGTGTAAACTTTTATTTTAAACACTGATATAAAACCTAATTAAATGAACAAAACATGTATCATGGGTCAGTTAATCTCGAGAAAGATTTAATCTGAAGTCTTGAAATTCTTTCTGCATAGATAAGAATGAGTTTTATGATAATGCGTGTCGAACTATGGAATTTGGCTGAGCGTCGTTACAGCTTTTCAGTCAGTAGCCTGACATCATTTCTCTTTTGTTTGCCAAGGAATGTAATAGTCTCTTTGTCGTATGAGTTTATATTGTTCTCTCAATCCGTCAATAATAAAATGAGTATATGCTTGAAATTTTCAGTGGACCTCAACGAAGCCTGGTTTGCGACATTCTGTACCATTTTATTTTTTTTTTCTTAGGACAAGAAGCTTATAAATTCCACTTAGTCAAGTAAGGACCTTTGCGCTGCTCCTGGACTAACAGGATATTCAGGATGGGTAAAGTTAGGGAGTAGGGGCTGCCTCCTATAGAGATCCACGAGGAACAATTTAGGGCACTACATCTCAAAGTCATTTCTCCCCGGAAGGAGGGGAGGCCAGCTCTGAACCAGCCTCTACAGTCAAAGTAGGCAGGGGATCGCTTACCCTTGTTGAGGCTAGCAAGAACCTCTGAGGTTAGGGAACAAACCCCACCAACTCCAACAGTATGACTTCCAATATCGCAGTAGACTAGACCTATCGAATTGCCCATGAACCCCAAAATCTCGATATTTGCGGTTAGTAATGTGCCTCTCCTGAACATCCATAAGGTTGCCCATATTTAAGTGACACATCGGTTTTTGCTGTACCCAGTGTGAGTACAACTGGAGAGTATAAACCAGCCAAAAGTGATCCCTGCTGGGTCGATTATGTACGTTACTATATTAGTACTGATGATTGCGTAGGGCAGTTTTAAAACTCGTTATTACTTTTTTTAGTTATAACCGCCATTTTGTTATTTGTGTTAATATGTACATTTTGGTACAAAAGTTAGGCTGAAAGACACGTTATTTTCCTGTTAAGATTAAACATCTATTTCATCAGTCGGAGTTAAAACCTATATTTCATCTAAGTTAGTGTAATGGCTTGGGAATTGTTGATATCTACGCAAGTATTTTGCAGACTAGTTGCGTGCTTACAATAAAATAAGTGTGTTATTTGCTATATAAAATTGCTTAAATTGAGAAGTTTAGATTTAAAGGTAGAGTAGGTTGAAATCTTGTCGGTTATCGTTGCAATTTTTATCAGTAACATTGACCTTGTATCGACTCTCCCACTTATTGTTTAATACGATCCTCGTACAGGCCAGTGACCCATGAGGGTCGAATAAGGCTTAAAAAGCCACTCCTAAAAGAAATAATAGGATATCATCTCGTCTATCCGATTATCTTCATATTACAAAACACAATATCTCACACAAGCTCCAGGGGAAATATTCACCTATTATACTAGCAGTTACCCCCGGCTCCGCACGCAACTCCCAGTAGGGAGTTGTGTGTCCAGTAGAACAGTTGTGTGTCCAATTTGTCCAGTAGAACAAATTGGACATTACATGTACATCCTTTTAAATGGCATACCAAAACTATTGTGATAAGCGACAGTCACTGAAATATATTCCAATATCCTGATCCATTTTCGCATAATTGGACTTAAAGTTTGAACATCATTATTTGAAGCTCCGAATTCGGAGACTGAAACGATTTTTATAAATACAGTAACATTATATATAATAGCTACAATGATTTGAGTAATATGAAATATCTTCGACCATTGCTCAGGAATAATAAAGTCGAGGTCCGTAGTATTTTTAGTGAACACATTTATAACGTATTATTATGGAGCCCTATGATGAATTCTTAATGGAAATAGGCTTGGACCAAGTAGATATTATTCAAATCTTCACTGTAACGAGTATCGGAGGTTATACAAAATGCGCCTGGCTCTTGTTAATCTGGTTTTGCGCGTGTAAGGAGCAAATCGGGAGCAACCGCCACTACAGGTGAGTTTGCATTCTCGGGCCGATCAAGAAAATTTAGTTCAGGATGCCTTCTTCAATCAAAAAGTGTACACTTGTAATCTACTTCGGAATAAAGGGCAGAGTGAAAAAAACACAACTTCTGGATGTACTCTTTAATAGACCAAAATTGGTGCTAAAATATCTCCACTTAATCTTCAAATAGTGCTCAAGATAATAATATTTATGACCATTATAATCCCCTAAGTGCGGGCTACCCAGCTTGTTGCCTTTGCTTACACCTTCGGCATTATTAATCAAAAGGTATGGATATCTCTAAACCTGATTCAGTACAATGTATGCTCTTGCTTTTCAATCTGGTTTTCCTGTTTCATCCTAGTTTCTTCGTCTAGAAATTCTACAAAATTGTTATCTATCTAATATCGTATCGTATGTCTTTTCAGTGCAAAATGAAGACTGTCCTCTAGATGCTCTTCGATAGTCTTTTGTTCATGGAAATATAATTGGAATAATGAGTATCTGTATTTTTATGATATAGCAGCGATATGCAAGCCAATGTTCGTCTAAATCTGTCCACTATCATTTTCTGAGATTTAGTATCAAACGTAAATACCCAAACATCCAAGCATCATTATTCACAAAATTTCGCATAATGATCATATACAGGGTGTAAATTAAGTCCCGATACGCCTGGATATATCCCAAACGGATTCAGATATCGATGTACTTTGCTTCGTTTCAACATCAGAGACTAGGTGACAACTACCTGCAGTGCAGTCTAGCCGAATAGGTATTCTCATTGCCTCGTAAGGTGTAAAACTAGAAGAACTGATTTCTTTGATCTAAAACGTATCTATTCAGAATAGTAGCTGTGGTTTAAATGCTAATTCAATGTCTGTGAATGTTGAGTTTAGCTCCAGTCCAACTCTCAGTGCAGTATCTGGAATTTGACGCTGTAACAGACTTGGCTCCTGGAATCTGAAGTCATGTTCGTAAGAAGAGATCAGATTCTTGTGGCGCAAAACGCAACATCCATATTCAGTCATTCATGCATTTACTGAATATTTGATATCAAAGAAATTGTACGAACTGAATAGACTACCACATGATGTTTTTATCTTATGGTTAAAAATGTAACGACAAACACTGTTGTAACGCCAGATATTCATTTATTGTTAATTTGGTCTAATCTAACTTATAAAAGAAATTATAATTGAATGTGTAACGACGAGTCACGCTAAGACGACCGGTCATTGTTTAATGCCTCCGCCATGAACTTATTAGTATAACATATTGTAACATCCAATAACTTGAAATCACTCATTCAGGAAGCAAACATTAACCCCACCAAGGGCGATGAACGTCACTCGGGATTTGCCTCAGAGCTTTACATCCACTTGATTGTCGCAAGAATAATGAGCTCTGTAATGTTTCCTTTATGGCCCCTTTAAGGGTTCGTTCTCGGCTTCACCGAGAAATCGACTCCAGTTGCCTTGAAGCATCGTTCTTGTTATGTTTGCATAATTGTCGGTGTTGTTATTCAAGTACACAATTATACGCAGAGTCGGTGTTCCCCTTTATCTGCAATTACTCTATCCATGCATAATGAAGTTCTCGTAAGAGCAATGTACTACCTGCTATACAATAGGGAGGTAATACAATTTTAACAATATTATTAAAGGAACGTTTATATGTAACGTGTCTCATTCTTAGTATAAACATGTATTATACATATTTGTAATGTAAAGGTTATAAACGAGATACTTAATATTCTCTGTGTGTGTGTGTGTTTGTGTTTGTGTGTGTGTGTGTGTGTGTGTGTGTGTGTGTGTGTGTGTGCGTGTGTGCGCGTGCGCGCGCGCGCGCGTGTATTTGCGTGAGTGTGTGTAGATTGGAAATTCTTTATTTATGGTATATATTTGTAAACATTATTTTGTTTATGTTTTTAATTATTGGTTTCATTTCAATTTAGTTTTATTTTATTAATCAGTGCTCTGATGAACGGTCCTGAGAACCTGTAAATTTCAGTATGAACACTTATAATGTCTTTTTATAATTTTAACCTACTTACAATAGTATATATATATACGCGTATATACACATATATACAAAATCAGCTACCTGTTTTTAACTGTTTCAGTTTATACAGTGTTTCTGAAATAGGGTTTGGTTTGATTCGGTTAGAACTAGAAATCAAAACAATATATGTGTGTGTGTGTGTGTGTGTGTGTGTACATACATAACATATATGTTATATATGTATGTATATATGTAAAATTGTCATTTAAATTTTACAAAACACTTCCATGTAGGCGGGTGGACAACGAAAAGAGTTCACCTTGCTATATTAAGTTTTTGTCTATCTTTTATCCGAAAAGCTGCTCCAGAAACGTTATATCTGAAACACCTGCCTACGTAGATGTAAAAATATTATGTTATACTAAATATTTTCTGATATCTTAAATAAAACTGCAAAATCATGTTTGAATTATTGTTATTTATTATGTGGACAGCATTGACCTAATTTTAAACCAGCAGAACCCCTAGTTTTTTGTGACAAAATAATTGAGTATGGCATATTATCTCATATTTCTTACTATTTGCTTAATTTTATAAAACTTTAAGGTCTTTAATATAATTAATATTACTTCTCATATAACATCTCATCCACTTACTAAAATAATTTTACGGTACATTAACTCAGTTTTAAAAACGTAAGTGTACACATGACCCGTTTTCCGTTGTGTAAAAATATCGCGTAAAGCAATAAAAAGGCTTTTAGTAGAGACATATTTATTAGTTGTTGCCATAGTAAACAGGCGTTACCAAACACGTATGACAGGTCAGACGCGTTGTGGCTCTACTTCTTTTATTGAAGAGCCATAAATAATTTACAAACCCCACTCAATACGTGTCGCGACATGTGTGACCACTAAAACTGCAGTCACTTTGGGTCCTCCTGAAGTAAAAGTGGACAAAACACCTCCCCGACAACATTGCGCTACGTTACCCAGTCTGATTGGTGTAGTCATCTTGTGTCATCTTCATACTTCTGCTCGTCACGGTATAGAAAGCAATTCATATTTTAGGTACTAATTATTCCCAAATTTGTTCGATCTTTCGAGACGGATCCTCTCTCTACGCTGTTACAACCGTGCCTCAGGTGCTCATTGATGATCGTGGTTCCGCAAGTAGAAGTCTAGGCTCTTAGTAGTCTTGAAGAGATAGGGTAAAAACAGGGGGCCATCTTGTTTAGAAACGGTCCAGGGTAGAAAACAAGGAAAGGTACCCAGGCAGGAATAGGGAGATAGGGCGGCAGAGCTTTAAAATATATTACTAAGTAGTATAAATCTGACTCGATGTGATAGACTAGTCTGTTCTTTCATATGATAGATTACACCGTAAGCGCTCAAAACATTTGGTTCTAGCACAGTAAAATGTAGGCTATTAATTATTTTAAATGTATAAAGCTCTAAATATAAAATTTGTTTTAGCATAAGATGGGTCTTTTTCGTTTAAGGGCCAGCACCTTACAAACATACTATACCTGACTGACAGTGTATTTAATCGGTTTTTTTTTTTTGGTGTTATTAGTTCGTAGGGCAGTAGTCCAGGTACTACTTCTAGTATAAACTCGTCTTATCTTATCAGTTATAAACACGCGCCGCTTATATTTTACCTGTAATGAAACCCGCGTTAGTTCTGTCTAGTTTTTCTTGTTTAATAAAGCGTGGTGAGTTGATCTGGGTTTGGACTTTGCAAGCTCGAGTTAATTTTTTTTTTCTAAAAGAGCAAGCAGCGCAAAGCGCTGCGCAGCGGGCAAGCATCGCGTGATCTGAGTTTTGAATAGGCAAGCTAGGGTCTTTTGTGCTGGCCCTTAAACGAAAAAGACCCCATAAGATTATTAAAGTGAGAGAATTTAATTTGATACTAATATACACGAGGGCGTTAAATTTAGGGTAAAGTAAACAAATTATCCCAATATCTAAATTTAAAGCACAAAATTAGCAAGATTTTAGTTATTAGGCCACAAAATAATAACATCATATTGTACCAACAACAGTTCGTTGTTTAATGATTATTTTCAAATGTATCTCCATTTCAAAATATATGAACTTTTGGCAGTAGTAACCACATAGAAATAAATAAATGTACTTTTCTTATACACTCTAAAATACAAACTCGTCGGCCAACGCTAAGGTTCTGAAGTATAGAGAGATAACCATTATAAATATAAATTAACAAAGTATAACATTTAAGATATGCAAAGCTCTGACATATACTTGAACTAAAATAATGCTCAATAATAATAAGAAGTCCTATTTTTCGTTTCAGTACAGTGATTTTTTTTATGGAGGTAACCCTCTTGGGGGTGAGGAGGCGAGAATGTCCTAAGAATATCCGCTAGGCTCACACGCTCTGAGACACCGCAGCATGGTTAGTCGCGGACCAGGATGGCAAACAGACAAGCAGCAGCATTCAAATACGAGGAGTAGCTCCGTAAATTCACTCTCAAACTCAAAAAACACACGTAAGACTAGTGTCTTTTGGTACTCAATCGTATTTTCGAACTCATCTTCATCTCAGACGTAACACACGATTGCGCACGGTTTACCGCTAAAATTACGGTCGACTTTTGGTACTTGTGATAAAAAGTACTATTATTGGATTTTAGTATTAAAGAAGCGAATAGGAAGGGATTGGTAAAACTCAACTTGCAAAATCTTACAAATATATGTTTTTTTATATTTTTCTTTGCATGTTTTGATTAAATTGTTTCACAGCTTTTTTAAGCATAAGCAACCCCTCAATTAAATATGATTGAACCATATCAAGTTAATCAAAGCAGTGAACGATTTTAATATTTCTTTCAGTACATCAGATATAAATAAGAAAAATTATATAAGTTGTGTCACTGTATCACTAAGTTCAAATACAAAATTACTCACGATTTCGATACCCTAACCTTTTATCTAGATGGAAATATTAATAAATCTTGAGTTTTGGTGTAGTTTTTCATACCCTGACCAATTTTGTTTACGACATGTGGTCCAATCATCTCTCGCCAAGTTTTAGATGAAATGCCTAAAATAGTTTAGTTCGTCATAAACCTAAATTGGTATTCAGCAGGAACTTTCTATCAGATGAACTGATCTACATCAAAAATTGACCATAAAACCGAAGTCTATTTTGGCCGAGTTGGAGATAGAATACCAATTTTATTACGTGATTAATCAAGGCAAAACAGTCAAAAATATCTATTTTATCGTTTTCACATTTTTTGTACGCTCCTTAATGTGGGAATGGACTGTAAATATTTTCCTCTATAAAAACGACTTTTTACGCAAAAACATTTTACACTTCAACAGCTCAATATTTTGTTGGGAAAACAAATAATGGACGTCAATGTAATAAAGTAAAATTTCAATATGATCAATGATAAACTTATTTTCTAAAAGGAAAACTTGTCATGCTTGCCTTCTTTACATACTTAAAAATACTCCACCGAACTGTGCCAGATTTATTAAAATGTCTAGTTGTTAAGCTTTGATCGAAAATTTTGAGATTTCCTTGCCGCAATATATGTAACATTAAACAGCTCCTTCAACTAAACACATAAACGTATCTCTGGATTCGTGTTTCCCATTTCTAATCTAACCTATATTTAATTATTCGAAAGATGAATTCTTTCTCAGAGGAAACAACTGTAATCATCTAGTTTTTGACGGATGATTAGTCAGGTTCTATTTAGAAGGCCGTGGAGTTCTGAGTCGCGCACGGCTACTTGATTACAGGCGCCCGGCAATTAACCGCTCCTCGTTATTTACGATAATGCTCACTCAATTACCGTCAATTAAATGCCTTATCTGTATAATAGCCGACTTGAAATGGGTAGTACCAAATTAATTTATTCCAAGCCTAACCACTCCATTTGGTGCAACCCAGCGAACTAGAATAAGAAGATTAATAAATTTATAATTATACGTACGTTGTATATAGTACTAATTATTACATTATTATCTTCGTGAACGCAGTTTATTGATGAATTGATTTAGTAATTGAAGTGGAATCTGAAACAAGATAATTTAAAGACATTCCCAACATGTAGTGCTGTGGTTATAGGACAAATTACATAATTACATACAAACACGAGAGTGCTGATCGCCGAGCGGTCTAAGACATCGGACTTTGGATCTTAGTTAGAAATATCGCAAGATCAAATCCTGTTTGCACTTTTTCAGTACCATCGACTTTCTATTGTATCGGCTCCCATTTTTCTGTTTGATAAGATCCTCGCACAGGCTAAATGGCCATGAGTATTTATAGAGATCAGCCCTTCCTTTAAAAAAAGTAAGTAAACCAATCATTTTTTATTTATCTTAATCGTATTGAGCTTTTTGTCTTGAAAATTATGATTAATGTTCTTGATATTTATACTTATCATGCTTACATCACGAGTTACTTTTAAAATGTAAAGAGAACTAAAAAGGATCATTTAACAATACCTTATATATTTGTAACAAAGTATAGAATGATTGCGATATTGTTACAGTTACCTTTGTTAATACGTTATTTTGTGGTACAGAAACTTTATCACCAGAACAAATATAAGTGATGCTATAACGTTATAAAAACATTTCATTGTAAACGAACCTGTTATTTAGCTATTTCAACTGATAAAAGATTTCAGAAAAGTATGCGTTGGCTATTTGGGCATTTTACATATTCCCATTATATGAACTGCAATATTGTTTAAACATATACGCAATATTTTGTATTGAACACATGTATTATGTGTTTAATTAAACGGTTATATATGTTGTATATGCTACTAAAATTTACGGTGTTGGATTAAAAACTAGACTGGTTAAAAGGATTCATTGAAAGCTGAGACAACTATTAAGCAAAGTGATAAAACGGTTGAACCTTTATATTATAGGTCTAGTTAGTATGTATTGACATATATCTATTACCTTTCTTTAAACATTTTTTTTTATCTCCAGGAAATACCTTTCATAGCCTACAAACAGTCTTACCTTACATTTTATTACTTCAGATTTCAATTTCAGAAGTTTGTGAGAAAATTAGCCTGTGGAAAATACCAGTTCAAAAATATTTTTTTTTATGTTTCTAACATTTGAAGATTGAGGTATATGAGTACTGCAATATTGACATATATTGGATTGTCTATGGTTGTGGCTAGCCTTTAACTGTAATACAGCTTACAAGCTGTATTACAGGCTGTATTGCACCAGTCCAGACTTTAACTAGCCTTTAACTATACTACAGCTTACGGGCCATTTTTGATCCAAAAAAAACCTTCGGAACAGGATAAGATGATTTATAATACTAATGTCCTCTTCCAACGAAACCTGTTTATTTATATAGCAAAATATTTTGTACTTAGTATCCTAGTAAACTTAATAGTCGTTTTTCTTCTCCATATGTAAGGAGATTAAAAACTATCTAATACATCGTTATATTTTAATTGGGGTTTGGTGGAATAAAAATTAGAATGGACGCACGTTTGAGATTATTGTCTAGGCCAGACACGGAACTGTTATAGTCTAATGGAAACAAGATCATTCTCTTTAAAGAGTCAAAGAGTCTATATAAAAAGTGGCTTGTACCACACTGCTCTCAGCAACACATTTAAACAGTATATTATATAGGCTCATTGCAGGTTTCCTTTTCTATGGCATTTATTACTTACTTCATTACAATGCATTAAACACAACTTTAAATATGGAATTTATTTACCATGTAAATATAAGCTGTGCTTATCGACTGTGTCACTAACAACACCCCCACACCTTCCTACCCAGGAGGATTTTACCAGTTAAACTGTACTGAATCCGCGATGTACTTCTAGTTAACCTTATGGTTGATCAGGAGCTTGGTTAATCGTAACCGTGAGTATTATATTGACCTAAAGGAATAGCTTGATGATAGATCTAACTTACTGCTAGGGCCATGGTTGGAGTAAGTGGGGCTCCTTAGTGTAAATCTAAGTTGTGTGTCCCCAGGTTAAGTGTTAGAGAGGGCTTCTTAGCCCTAACTTCGCCTGGTAAAATAAGACAATCTTTACTTGTTTTTTTTTTTTTTTTTTTAAATCTTGAACGTACTCCAACATGAGGAGGAATTATCTCCTGCACACTCTGGTCGAGAGAATATAAGCTAAGTATCCTTCTCTTCTTCTAAAGTTTGCATGGGTGTTATAATGCCCATTAACCCTCTAATGGTGATTATGTGCCTTTGTTATTGGCAGAAGATGACCTCAATCCCCCATCCTTATCCATCCTGAATATTCTTAGACCAGACGCCACGGAGAAGACCTTTAGGATTTAATTAAAGTAGACTTACCCTAAGCTTTTCCATCCTAGAAAATTTAAAACAATTGCACATACACACAATAGTTATGTTATTTCCTAGCTTAAATATTATTATTTATAATAGATTTGAGATACTGTTCCATAAATTATTTCCGTCCATTTGAGTTTGACTTTTTAATACGTAGGTTAACACATAAGTCAAAAATAATATTTCAAGGAATGATAGGTTTGATCAATGACTAGTTCCAAATAAAAAAGAATTACTTTGATAAAAGTTGCTTAGTTTTCAAGATATCGAAATTATTTTAAAATCCACGTACTACTGCTACAAAATATGGCATTTTTTTATAAACTTTTATTTTATTTCAGTTCACAATAATAGCAAATTTAGATCAAATGAGAAACAGGCGAAAGTTATTTCTGTTTTCTTATTAAAGTGAAAAGTATTTAATTGTACAATATGTATGGGCAATAATTCTTCTGAATAAAATTTTTTTAAATAATAAATATAATAGTGAAATGTCATTTTGGTTTATAAAACTAATTATATTTCGAAATAAACACAACATTTACATCTTTTACCACAAAATAATTTTAGTATTATATTTCTTTAAATATTACCATTGCATTATGGGACACCTAGTATAAGACAAGGTAATATTTATGGAGTATATCGGTGAAATTTACCCCTATCAATCACTTCGCAGACTACAAAAATAAAAAAAGAATTAGGGGGGGCTGAAAAAATTCACTCTACTCTGTTTTTTCGCAAGATATTTCGAGAATGAACTAACCTATAGACTTTAAATTTTGTAAGAAACTTCACTTCTATATAAGAAATATTAAGTTCGAAGATGGTGCATGTCACTCCATGGGAATTGGCAGATCGTTAGCAAAATTCATGTTATGGTTAACTAAAAAATCACGGAATAAATAAATTTGTAAACAAACTTAGTACAATTGTATTAATAAATATTATATCATACGGCATAGTAAGTAAAATCATTTAGTCTAACTATCCGTTATCTTATATACTTTAAATCTGCACAAAACTTTATTTCTACATTTACAAATTCAAATTCAATCCATTTATTTTTAGAAAAAGATTGGTTAACATTACAGTGTAGGTATAACTATATCTAACCCTCTAGTATTGCTAATTAAGGGATAAAGTTTTATTGATTTTTATATTTGTCATTTAAAATGGATTATTTTAAAATGAATGTTTGTGTGTTTGTCCTTTATGGAATCGCAAAATATTAGACAGACCATTATGAAAATTTGTATGTATACGTATTTTTCCACGGAGAAGGTTTATAAGCTATGCCCATTGATGTAATTCATCACCAAGCGGCGCTGCAAAAGATAAAAGGTTTAAAAGCGCCTTCACATTATAAACTGCAATTACGAGACAGTTACGTATATTACATAGCCAAACACTATTTGAAGGCGCTAAGTTATTATGTATATTTGTCTATAAGATACATTTCTGATTGAACTTAAAGTTTGAGTGTTAGTCCACTTTATAATAAAGTACATGTACGTGCACAATGGCTATAAATATAAACATATTATCTTGATCGTGGCAACAAGACAAACTCTACATCGGCGTTGTAAATATAATTAAATTAAACCAGAAGTTCACATACACGGGCAAAGCTTACGAAAAGCGTTCAAAGCCGCGGGAAACAGCTAGTTAAATATAAAATTATATTAACTCAGCAATAAATAATTCTTATAACAATAAACAAGTTAAAATAATTTATAGGTATAAAAAATATTTCTTGTTGCAAAAAATACATAAACTCTTTCTGCTTCAAAATAAATAAAACTGGAGTCGCAGGTTGTGGTGGTGTATAGCACCTTGAGCTATAAACAATTATCAATATTTAAATCAGTTTATATACTGTATACATGTTCCTAAAAACAACATGTAAAAATAGAAGGTTTTACATGGTACGAGTATTATATAGAAGGTATATTCAGCACATCTGTCTAAGGCGCAACCGTTGTGTAGATCGATTTTATTGACAATTGCAGGTTTGGTGCGCCTCCCGACCACAGCAGCTGCCGACAGTCAATTATAGAAAGATGAAGTGGACACAGCATTTGATAGAGGCGCATTCTCGATGTAGAAGCGAGTTGAGTGACAATTATAGGTTTGCAGTGTTTTGCATCAATTATAGAAAATCAAGTGTGTCGCACGGCTAGCCTGGTGTGAGATGGACACACCACCTCTGGTAGAAGCGCAATCGTGGTGTGGAGGCGAGTTTTGTGACAATTATAGGTTTGCTGAGTCTCCTGACCACAGCGACCACCGACAGTTAGTTATAGTAATCGAGTGTGTCGCACGGCTAGCCTGGTGTGAGATGGACACACCACCTCTGGTAAAAGCGCAATCGTGGTGTGGAGGCGAGTTTTGTGACAATTATAGGTTTGCAGAGTTGTTCTTATTACAGTGAACACCGGCAGTCAATTATAGAAAATCAAGTGTGTCGCACGGCTAGCCTGGTGTGAGATGGACACACCACCTCTGGTAGAAGCGCAATCGTGGTGTGGAGGCGAGTTTTGTGACAATTATAGGTTTGCTGAGTCTCCTGACCACAGCGACCACCGACAGTCAATTATGGAGTGTTTCTGTGCTGTGGTTACAGCTCAACCAACTGCGGCCTTTCCCAGACCTCATGAGAGCTGGTATCCGAGAGTCGCTGACATGATTTATGAGTTTTATCCTACACTCACTGCATTAGAATCACTATATTCTTGCTTACTTACTTCATTCTGATTAAAAGTTTATATGTAAATTTTATTGATATCGATATAGGGGAAATGTATGACCTAGAATTGTATTGACATGCAAAATTAAATATTATCCTTTGCAAGTTAACGCTGGTTTTTATGTACTTTTCTGGTTTGTTCTAAAAATAACTTAAGATAATCCCTATTAACATTAGGTTAAAATACTTATCAATAAATTATTTCACATTTCACAAAACTTAAAATATATTGCATTGCTTTAAAATTAAAATTTACAAAGTTTGAAGTGAATAGATGATAAATATTAAATTTTGTATGTATGCTTCGGTGTAGTTTTGGAGATTATAATAAAGTTTTCATGGCATAGATTGTGGACACGATACTATACATGAACAAACATACAATAATTGTATTAGCCCATAAAGTTGGAAGATATGTTAGTTTGTACATAATTGGCACGTCACTTCTAATGTCAACCGACAACGCAATTAATGTCCGTTGGCAGTTTCGCTCAAATTGGTATAATGACAAAGTTCTTTACTAACCGTCTCAGTAGACAAGTTATATATAAGAGTTTATTTGTTAGCCTTAGTTATCCACTTTATTCTTGGCGTGAGGGATTTATGTGGAATTTTTTAGACTAATTGATAAAAAACAACACACTTAAAGAATTAAATTGTATATTTTGGGGAATCCTTCTGCCTCATGTGTATAAGGAAAGTATAAATTGGATAAACACATATTCACTACTCTTAGTTTAAATATTTTTTATTTTTTTATTTATTATATCTACAATAATTGAAAAATCGCCATTCTATTCATTCTCACTTGCTTCAGATAGTTAGCCATTTACTATTCAATAATTACATTACATGGAAATGTAATGTTAAATTTTTATAAAACTAATGTTAATAGTAAATTATTATTTTCAAATAAATTGAATATACTCTACTTATTTGTAATGGTTACCTCAAATGGTTAAATTTTTTGCATTACGAACATACCTTTCACTATTATTTATTTGTTCTCTTTTGATCTCCCAAATTATTAAACTAAAGCAAATATGTGGTAAATCCGAAGGGTAAATATGTGTAAATATTAAAAATTAATTTATATGGGTGTATAACTAGGTTTTTATTTTGAATTATATTGATACAATATTATGGTTCTCTCTATAACAATTTAATTTGATGAGTACCTATTACATGTTCTTACGATTTTGTTCTTGTTGTGTGCATTTTTTTTAATTGCATTAGGGTTCTTTAATTTAACTTTTTTTCATTATATTTTAAAATATCAGCTGTAAAATTAATTCAACTCATTATACATTCAAAAATAAACAGATCTTCAAAGTAAAGTTGTTGCTGAAGTCAAATATCCGTATACTTTTTTTATTTAATTTGATCATAGTTTATATGGTTAACCAATTCCATGGATCAGATACCATGTATTTTGGTATATCTAAGATACCAAAATACTATAAGAAATGAACAACTAATGTCATGTTTTGTATGGGTTTAGGTATAAATACAAAGAATAAATGTAGAAAAGTTGTATTTAAAAAGATACCAAGCGCATTCTAATATGGATGGAGGAGGGAACAAAGTTTTCTGCTAAGCATTTCCCTTCTTCAAATGAACATGACATAACTCTCCACAAGTAGATAGATTTATATGAAGATTTGCTAAGAAATACCAACTCCAGCACCATCGCCAGTTATATATTTGATTTCTCCTTTAGTGTGACTAGTTGGAAGTAAATATGAGAGATGCATCCGAATTTAAAACGTCAGATGTCTAGCGTTCGATTATCGTTATACTCATAGATATCTAACTTCTCCGAAAAGCCAAGTCTCCAAAATGGAAAATACTTCTACGTATTGCTGTGGGACACGGTCACCGGTTGTTTGATTCTAAGTGATAACTAAGCAGTTACAAACATAACGTAATTATTTGAAACTAAACAGATTTAATATGTAAAGGTAAACATCAGGTTAAGTGAAAATTTGTCACCTCCAACAAACTTTACTTGTAGCTGTTAACTAAATAGCTGCATGATTGCATCTGGGTTTATCAAAACTGTTAATATTCCTCCATCACTCAAACCAAAGGTCAACAAATTAATTCATTTTTGGAATTGGTTTGCAACGTTCCATTCTGTAATCAATAGTGCAATTTGCTACCTGACTCGCGGAATGTAGCCTGCAACTCCAATTATCGCGAGACGGCCGGTGTAGAAATGGCGGAATAATCAAAGCTGTGTTTAGTATTCCCTGAACCTGTCAATTATAGATTCCATGTAATAATCAATTAGGATGACTGCATCACTTTGGTTGTTAAATCTATTATAAACGCTGAAATTATAACTGAGACTATGCACCATGACGTAACTTCTAAAATTTAAAATTTGAATATGCTTCATCCAAGTTGTTATTTCTGTTTTCAGCCAGCTATAATATTTCTTTCAGCTCAAAACATTTTCCATGTTTGATGGTTTCAATAATTATATACACTTTTAATTATAATGATGAGTTTGTTTTATACATTTTACAGTAGTGTGTGATCTAAATATCTGATAGAATATACAAACTTAAGGCATAAAAAGCAAATGAAAAAGGATTTATTTAAATTTTAACCGTATTTATAACTGCATAGATAACAAGCCCAATAGTGGTACAAACATGGGATTCTTGTTGGTTGGATATTGATTGGCTTAGGTTAAGAAGATATATCATCCAAAAAGAGTAAACGTTCTAGATAGGCTTTGGGAGATTGGTCTATTGCATTAAGGCAACCTTTTTTTAAACGTAAGGAAAGATCTAACTTTTCCAAGTAAAACATCTTGTATTTATGTATATCTTACCAGATATATCTAGGGCAGTTTAACTGTAAGGATATCACAGGCAGACTTATCTAAAGGTGTTATTCTAGTGTCAGAGGGACAATGGAAAGTGTGCGGCTAGGTTTAAATGCATTGACTGTTTTCTTGTATCAAGGATTTTATAGCGCGTTGAAATTTAGGTTAGGTGACCCCTAGAAGGTTCATTGCAATATCTTTTGGAGGCTGATAATTTCCAGGTTATGTTAGTTTGCGGCATTCCCATTCTCCAATCTCCTGGAGCTCCCAGGGCTTTGTAGGATTTCTGCAAAGAAACTTCTGAAACGTGGGATATTCCAGCTTCTAGACCCTGTCAGATTGAGAGCTCTATAAGCTTCTTAGTTTTGGATGGTCATTCCATCTGGAAGGTCGAAACCCCAAGAATTTTTTCTGACTCTACAGCTGATCTAGGTAAAGTAAGTTTTAAAGTATTAGTTTTCATGCAATGAAAACTCCTTGTCATTGGAGGCTTCCCACCTCGAGAGATTTTAAGGCACTGAAAGGTCTTAACCTCTAGGTCTCATCTCGTACTAAGAGGACTCGTACTCTATGGCCTCTGAAAGCTTTCTGCCATCAGATGGCCTCAATTTTATTAACTTCGAGGAATCTTATATCGAGGATTCGAGGATTTCCCTTATCTACAGGATACCAGCCTATAAGAGGTGTCAACGAATAGAAGGTTCCATCCACTAAAAGCTTTCCATCTTCATGCCTCTGAATGCACCTGGCCTCTCAAAGTTCCTGATAACTTTAGAATATTATAAAAAAAATATAAGCAAAGCTTTGTTTCTACCTATATAATCTTTTCAAAATTAATCTAAACGGAAAATACGACTATTTCTTTGCCTTTTACAGTATTGGTAATGTTTCTTGAAACGCAAATAGGAATAAGATCCTTAATTTTACATCCTAAATTTATTTATTATTATTAATTATGGACTCATAATTTTAGAAACTCCTCAACATATGCCTTATCTTATAAATATTTAATCTTAGTCCTATTCAATAACAGTGATTCTTAAAGAATGTTTCCTCTCCACTCATATAATTGAACTACTCACAACAAAACTGTGTAGTAGTCAACTTGAGCACCTGCTTGTCTGAAAGGTGTGATTGGCCACAGGTATCTGACTACAGCTGGTAAGTGCTACAGGCCGGGGGCTGCTTACATTACCGCCACGATTATCAGCTCTCAGCCTGCCAGGCCTCTCATATCTGCACTTAGATCAACAACTGAGAGTCATTTGATCTAGATACCGTTATGTACTTGTTCGCTATATGCACTGCCGTAACGTTAGTAGTCTGCAGCATGATATCAGGCGCAAACAAATCAGTATAATAAATTTCGTCAGTCTAGTCCCAGAAGTACTTGGCTCCAATGCATGATACGAGTAAAATCTGATTATTTCCTTACAAAAATAACACATTTTCATACTTTCAACTTTCATATATTGAGATGGTAGTAACCTAGCTACAAAATTGCTATCACTACAAATGTCCGATTACGATATATCACAAATTTGTCACCTGTTGTTAAGTTGATTATTTCATTGTGCATACTATTACTATTAATTAGGATCATTAGTAACAGATTCATGATTAACTCGGCTGTACAGAAAAAAGAAAATATTTGTTATTTTAGAAACACAAATTACAACGTTATAGTTTTAATAAATGCTGCATCTTCGTAGGTATATGTTCTCCCACTATTTATGAATTATTAATAGATATCTGTATAGAAGTGTCCACCCATATTCTGCCAAATTTAAAAAACAAGTTTTCTCCAGTATATTCGTCACTCTTCACCTTATTTCACCTTATTTGCCTACCAATAGGTTTTGATTTCGCAAATCTCACCTTCCACCCGATACAGTTATTTTAAATGCAGTAAATAGAATACTTTAGCCTCACCAGCAACTGTATCTTTCCAATTGTAATATTACAGATTATTTTGTTCATGGAACTTACAAATAATGTACAACATTTAAGGAAAATTTGGATGTGCATAAATTTTGTGAGCATTTTTCCAACCAGTCATGTTCTAGACAATCATTTTCTTATACATTTTAAATTTTTTTCTGCTCATAGAATTCTATAAGATTATTTATAATAACAATTCCATTCTATATTTAAAACTCTAGTGAGCAAGCTGAATGTACAGTCGATGAATAGTTCATTAACAACTATGTCAACTTTGCAATGCAAGTTACGGAAACTCCTGGTGCAAATACGCGAGTCTCCAAACTTAAGTCAGTACACTTTTAATGTTTGATAAAATTATCAGTAAAAGTTAATGATCATTTAATTATGGTACTTAAATCAAACAGAACTCATCGGCCAGAATTACAAAATTCTTAGAGTCGAATACGACCACAGGCAAGGAACTATAGTTCATCATAACTTAAAGGTGGTGTTTTTAAGTAATACAATTAGAGAAAGCTCCTTAACGTACAAATGGAACATTTACAATTTTAGGGAAGAAGCGTAGCTCATTAACTGAGACTAAATTTTAAAATCTCATGTATTGGCCTATACATTCAATTAACAATATTACATTACAATATGTTTTTTTTTTTTTTTTGTAACCCTCTAAATTTAGAGTTTGGACTCTGTTGATTGCATTTGTTAGTTTTATTGAGTATATAGAATATACTTGTTTGGAAGGCTATCATATTGGTTTTATAAGTTCCTGTTCTATTGCTCGGTATCTAAATAGAGTAAAAATATTTAGTTCGGTAATCAATTTAAAATTTTAATAATTGAAAATATATTAAAGTATTTCCTAAAAATATTTGCTTGCCAAACGTGGTCAAAAAAATATTTTATTTCTTCACTGGCAATGCTTGCATAACCACGAAACTACATTTTTACGAACGCCATATTTTAATTTGAGTTCCCGTAAGAGCTTTTTCCGGAAACCTAAATTAGATTAACCGTACCATCACAACAGCGGATCCTGTGTTCCGTGTATGGACAACGCTTTCCGCAACTTGATGAATTGACTGTTATTATTTGTTAAATAATAGTTTCATCCATTTTTACGAATTCGTTAAGTTATCCTTACATACATACCTTATACAAATACAACACCTCATCATTTTTAAGTTTATTATCCTTAATAAACTCTATAGAATTTTATTGAACTTTATGATTATTTTAACGTGTTTTGTACAATATTTGGGATAAAAGTAATACAATGTAGTCTCTATTTCATTTTATAATAATTTTACTCTATTAGAGTCCTATAAGGCTTATCCAACCTCAAGCTTTCTAGAATCAAAATGATGTTAGAATTTTGATTCGAATACGTTGAAGGCACATGTACATGCATTATTACCTCTCAAAAAAAGAATTTCAAAACAAAAATTTAAAACCACGTAAAATTATTGGAAAGATAGTCCACAATACGCGGATGATACGACTCTCTGCGTCAGAGCAAAATAAAACACCACTCTGGAAATAGAAACTTTTGTTCAACTGAATTCTTGTAACCAGTATTTCTCTGACTTAAATTTTGAAACAGACAATGCAAAAACGACTTATATAAGTTTATCTCCCTTTTTTGCCGTGAGGAATTTGGCACTGGTTTTGCTCTTTTGACGTTTTAAGGATGGCGTATTTTGGCTTTTTATATCCCTATTTGACCTATGGCATACGCCTTTGAGGTGGATGTGCCAGGATCAGATTCAACAGAGTTTTCAGGTTTCAGAAGAAAGTCATTAAAATCATGTGCAAATTGAAACCAAGAGAGTCGTGCCGCGATGCTTTCAGGGAGCATGGTTTTCTGACTTTACCCTGCCTTGGATGTAGCTCTGTATTGCCGATTCCGACGTGAGTTAGTGCGGAGCAGAGACTTCCACAGGTATGATATTAGAGGTGGGGTCAGCTACAGGATGTAACATCATAGAACAATGGCATTTGAACAGCTTCGTTCACAAGCTGGTGTCAGACCCAATAATATTTAAAGCTCGATTAAAGGACCTTTTAGTGTGTGAAGTAGTTTACTCTGTAGATGAGTTCACGTTACGCCGCTGGGACTACTAATTTTCGTAACTAAGTACCGATACTGAAGCCATGTATGAATGAGAGAGAGAGAATGTAGTTTAATGATGTATGCGTGCAATGAATGAATCTTAAAATAGTAAACTGCAAGCATTTTATTGATTATTAATTATTATTATAACGAAAATCGTGATCTTCCAAAAATATGCAAAGGTGTTGCCACTACTCTTGGAGGTTTTCCAACACGGAAAACTCGTAATGTATTTTCTAGGTATAATCTGATTCAGCCTGAAAATTAAGATGAGATTGAAAACCTTGACGTAATAGTTATACATTGTCTGACGTGTATTGATTCTATTTTTGCTGCTTATACCCTAATACTGTTCTGACACCTAGTATATTTATCAACAACATGCGCCAAGGATGAAAGAAGTGCATGGTTCATGTGCAATGTTTGTTTGTGGTGCACCGCTCTAACACTAAAACTGTCTGCTCTGAGCGTAGCCAGATGTACGCTTTGACTTATTGTTTATTGTTGATTCAGAGACCTTGGCCTTACTTAACTCTTCCTGAAACAAACAAGACGAATCGGTTAACTAGACCACGTCTATTTTTAGTTTTATTCCTTACACCCTGGCACAAGATATAGTTTGGAAATTGCTGAAATTATTGCTGAACAATTATTTATACACTTTTACCTACTATACGTTTTAAAGGGTTTCTATATGATGACCAGACGAAATGTATGTTCAAAACATTGATCAATGTCCCCAATCAAAACTACACTTATTTTGAACACGTATAACATTAGAATTGTTAGTAATACAATGTTTACCAAGGAGTCAAAAACTAAATTAATGATAGTATGACTTGCTTAAATTTTATAATTTCAACAACTTACATGGATCCTCAATAATTTAATAATATATAGAAGGTCTTTTAAGAATTCTATAAACTTTATATTAAAAGAAAGTATGATTTCTGAATGTGATCTTCATCTAGGCTTGTTTGATATCATATTATATATATATAAAGATCACATATCTCGATTTTTTTATTGTCAGAGCACTTTTTTTGTTAGCGAAATTCGATTTCTTTAGACATTCCTCTAAATGGAAATCTTGTCAAAATGGTTGGGAATATGTGTGCAGATCAAAAATAAGTAATATAGGGCGTTTTGGTAATAGTTTAGGCCTATACTCAGACTAGCAGTTACCAGCGGCTTGGCACGCGATTTTCTATTGAATAACAGATATGTCGTAGGCATAGGCAGATTTCAGAGCATTTCAGATAAGCAACGGAACCGGAATGACGGGGACAATACTTTATGTAAGCAAGCGATTGACTGCCACTGCCACGCAAGATTACGTATGTGTTTGGAATTAGTTTTTAGATTTTATTTATTTAGGAGAACAGTTCAACTTACTTGCACTTTACAGGACTTTTGATAGCAATTTTACACTTATTTATAGATGAGTTAGAAAATTATTATTCGAGAACGTTTTAGAAACAAAAATGTGTGTATTGATAGGAGACATAAACATAGACTTGCTTAAGAACGAAGCGCTGACGGATAAGTACATGAATTGTTTACTTGGGACGGGACTTGTGAAATGTGTAGACAAACCTACTAGAGTAACTGAAAACACTCAGTCTTGTGTCGATCACATTTTTTGTACGATGTAGAGATATGAGTAGAGTTAGAGCAGCTGTGGTTGAGACAATCCTCACAGATCATACAGTACTGTTTTGACAATAACCGGACCTACTGCCACTAAACAAGACACATACTGATACAGCTACGTACGTAGACCGAATGTTACTTGCTGACAACCTTACACGCGCCCACTGGGAACCCGTACTTGAGTCCTTGGAGGTCAATACTTGTTCCACACTATTTAACGATATAGTACAGAAATCAATCGAGAGTGCCACAAAGTTAAGTAATAAAATATCTACTAGATCTAAGAAACTTAAGCCTTGGATATCTGCGGGATTGATTTGTTCAATAAGAGTGAGGGATAAGCTAAGCAAAAGAATTAAAAAACAACCTTTATAATGTGTCATTAAAACATTATTACCACAACTATAGACAAACTCTAAGCACTTCATTAAAACACGCTAAGAGAGAATATTATCGTTTCTAAAATTACTGAAAACAGAAAAGACTCTAAAATGTTTTGGGGAATTAGTAAATGAATTGGCGGGTAGGGTGCAAACCAAGGACTCATTTCCAATACAAAAGTTTCTGCCGACATAATTCAAACATTACTAACGATAAAATTACCCAAGTAGCAAATGATTTCAATAATTATTTTGCGTCTGTTGGGAAATCGTTAGCCGATACAATTAACCCGGTGGGGGACCCAGTGGTGACGATAGCGACTATAGACTGGATGCGACATTTTACGTTACGTACGGTGACAGAAACTGGACATAATACGGCACGTGACAAATTTACGTGGAGGCTCTGCCCCGGGTCATGATGGCGTTTCTGCACGGGTCCTCAAGGACAATTAGAGCACCTTTATGAAACCACTGCTATACCTGATCAGTTTTAAGTATTACCCAGGGAATATTCCGTGATAATTTTAAGTTAGCTAAAGTGTACCCTTTGCACAAGTCAAACAGCTTTACTGATAAAAACAACTTTCGTCCGATATCCCTCTTGAGTGTCTTTGCTAAGGTACTGGAGAAGGTAGTTAAGGAACAGCTTGTACACTTTCTCCAGGTAAACAGTGTGCTTTCTCAGTGTCAGTATGGGTTTAGAGACGATAGGAGTATTTCGGATGCATTGTTTGATTTAAATAAAGAATTAAATAATGCAATCTCAGAAAACAAAAAATCAATGCTAATCTTTTTAGACCTCAAAAAGCCTTTGACTCTGTTGATAGAAATAAGTTAATGATAAATTAGAACAATTAGGCGTTAGGGGCATCGCCCTTACTTGGTTCCAAAGTTATTTTATCCAATAGAAAACAATATGTCTCAATTTGTAATGTTAGTATCGATGCAATTAAATTTAGACTACGGTGTAGTTCAAGGGAGCACTCTTGGGCCAATTCCGTTCTTATTATATATAAACAATATTGCCAAGCTAAATTTAAACGGGAAAATAACATTATTTGCCGACGACCCACACTTATTTTTCTGAAAGGAAATATATGGGCGGATGTGAGACGAGAAGCATTAAGTGATTTAATGTTACTGAAAAAGTGGTTTGATCAGAATGTCCTTTCCCTTAAATATAACTAAAACAAAATTTATGCCAATCTCTTTGAATCCTCAGTCGGATTATGACTTAGAAAAATCTGATCATACATAATTGTGGAAATCATAGTAACAGTACCTGTAAATTGCGAAGCAATCGAAAAAATAAACTCGTATAAATATCTTGGCGTTATTATAGATTTCCGTTTGAAATGGTCAGATCATATTGAATATCTCAAACAAAAGACCCGAAAGTATATCTTTGCCTTTAAGAACCTTAGGGATATTCTTGCTGTTCAAGAAATGAAAATGGTATATTATGCATACGTGCAATCTCTTTTTGCATTTGGGATAATTTCTTGGGGGGCAGCTTATAAATCAAAATCTTGATCCTCTGTTTACGGTTCAGAAATCAATTTTGAAAGTAGCTTTTAAAAAATGTCATAGATTTTTCAACATCCATTTTAATTCAAGAAACTAAAATTTTTACAATAAGACAACTTTTTATAAAATTTCTTTTAATACACATGTATAAAAATTTAGATGATTTATTTTGAAAGAACTCAACACACCCATAACACACGTTATTCTAGATCAACAGGAATTCTACCACTGCAATTAACTAAATCTTATTCGAACACCAACTCATACTATCTAGCTCACGTGCTTTTTATTAATATAAGTAAAACAGTTTCCTAATTTTAGTTTTTTCAATGAAATTTCTTCTACAATTATCTTTAAAAGTAAAGTTAACCAGTGGATATTATAATTGTCTATTGAGGAGGCCGAGGCAGTGTTGTCTACGAACTACGGGCGGACAGTTTGACATGTGAACAGCCACCACTCCTATCCCATCATTATTCATTATCACTAACCTATTATAATCTGCGGTGACCCTGCTTATTTACCCTTGTTTGCTAATATCTAAATGTTTTTAAAATTAATAATATTCAATTCTTTAAAACAGGTACATATTAAAATTACACGGTTTTTTTTCCTTTTAATATATTCATTCCAGATTCACATGTGTATGTGGTATATAATAGTGTATTATTTTGTATTATATTTTTATATTCATTTTTTTTATGTAATATCCAGTCCGTTACTTCTTCAGGCGTGAGCAACTCGAGTCTGCGCACAGGCATCATAGCCCATGCAGGCTCATTTCCCGAGGACAATGTTTTTATACATGATGTTATTTTTATGATGTTTATTTTATGATGATTATTTCTTATGATATTTATTTCTTTGTTATCATTTCAAACTCCGTTCGGGTAATGTAATAAAAAAATTTTAGAAGTTAATTGTACAGTTTGGATTGTAATAAGTACATATATTTGGGAAATAAAATCAATTCATTCATTCATTCATAGCCTTTGTAATGGAATAATACACATTCAAAAAAAATACTGATGGTCGCTGGAAAATATAATAATCCCCTGATAAATTTCAGAAAAACTCAAATTTTAGTTTAAAGAGCAATGCTTTGAGGCCTTGAAGTCAGAAAGTGAAACAATTTTATGTGTCTCTGCAATATTCCTTAATATTTTAACGAATAGCTATGACAATTCCAGTGAGACTAGAAATATTTAGGACCAGAATGGGGGAATACTAAGCCAGTAGTAATATTAGTGAAAGCACATATGATGCATTATGATGGAGTCCTATAATAATATTCATTTTAATTCAGAAGTAGAAATTTGTGTGGTGCGTATTATTTCAATGTGCTACCACTAAACTAAGGAGTTTAAAAGGTGGACAAAATATTTCACTGGCTCTTACTTCAGGTTTAGCGTGTGAATAAGATTTCCAAATATATCAGATACAAAATAGTAGAGTTTTCCTTATTTCCACGATCAAAAAGTATATATACTTGGTCTGAGAAGCCTACTTTAGTCAAAAAGCGTCTACTTGTGACCATTGTGATCTTCTCCCAGACTGAGTTATTCCCGTTGCCCTGGTATTGTTTCCATTGTTACCACAATCAGGAAAATGTATAAATATGATTTTTTGATAATTTCGGTAAAAACCGTCCGCTTCCGGTGTTTTCTTTGTCTATAGTAGTATTTTCTTTGTTGCTGTGACTAAGAAAATATAATTCGTTTGTACAAAAAAATCTCTGATACTCTGATAAAAAATGTAACTACGTTCAGTCGTTGTAATTTACTTCCGGTCTTAAGTGTTTGAGGTGTAGTAATGTTAGCATTGTCGTCCTGATCAAGAAAATATTTATATGCATAGGTCTAATAAGTCTTCTATGGTCAAAAAGAGTATACTTACATTTAAAATAATCTTCTTCCGGTCTAAAGAATTGTTTGTGCCATAGCAGCGTTTGCATTGTTGCACCGACCAAGAAAATATATAAACACATAGATCTGAAAAGTCTTCTTCTTATATAAACACATAGATCTGAAAAGTCTTCTTCTGATATAAACACATAGATCTAAAAAGTTTTTTTCTTATATAAACACATAGATCTGAAAAGTCTTCTTCTGCCAAATAGCTTCGACGTTTGGTCATTGTAATCTATTTTCTATATCGTAGCAGCGTTTGTATTGTTTCCACGTGTACAAAAATATTGTTTAAGTTATTCTTAAGTACTTCGGTCAAAAAGCGACGACTTCCGGTCATTATAATCTTCTTCCGGTTTATGGTATTTCGAGTACTGGTAGTCTGTCGAGTGTATCATACACATGTGTGTCCTATTTCATCTTTATTGGACGCTTGGATGTTAAAGAAATATATAGTTCTAGAAAGCGGGTGCAATCTCATTTCAACCCATCTGGGTATTTGATCTTCCTGACAAATCTTTAATTTGATTCATCGTTGTAGATCATCAGAGAGTTAACAGTTGTAGTTTTATAAGCGTTGCAACTCCATTTCAATCTCTGGAGATGTTTGATATTTATGAACATGCTTTATTTTTCTTTATAAGTCGGTATACCTGTGTCAAACTTCAACTTTCAACTTGTGGGAAAGTTGGAGAATTCATGATCTGTGAGAGAGTAAGAGAGTGGGAATTCGACTTTTATATATAGAAATTCATCAGTGTGTAAATAAACTACAAAATAAATATAAATATTTTCACGTATTCAAGCAGAGTCCAAATTTTTTTTTATTCTTTAACTTCTGTAATTACGACATCTTAAAGGGCAGTTTAGTTGTTTATTTATTAATTTTCATTGGCTTTATCTTTTCCATATATACAAAAACTCTGGCGTCTAAGCACAATCATGAACAAAAATATTAAACTAATTAGTTTATAATACTGGATATAATAAATAGTTAGCATACGTTCAGATTAAAATATGTTGAATATGTGCTCTACTTTGTGCACTGTACTTTACAATTTTGTATTTTATTTCAATAAATTTATTCGCCGTTCCAGAAAACTGCATTGCAAACCGGGATGTAGATCAAGAGTCCGTCAACGGCCTCAAGTAAGATTGATGTCTACTTTGACAGGTTCTTGAGAATGGAATGCGAGGCAGTTTCTCGTCGCAGCCACTCGCTCTTCCAGTGCATCAGTCAGATTCAAGGATAGTCTACACAAAATATTTTATTGAATTAAAGGGACATTAACACTTTCACTTATAATACGCAAACTGAGGATAGCAGACTAGAAGAAACCTAAAGAAATACATTTAGTTTATGGCAGCATTAATAAACTGTTGGAAGAAAAATATACCGGATATACCAGGAACCAAATAAATAAAATACAATGAATTATAATAATTTATATAAAATAAATTTTTAATAAATTTAAATTGTTATATCAGTTTACAAGTACACATTATTCATACCTCAGTTGAGTCAAAAGTAATACAAATAAACAGTATTAGCAGAATTAAAGCCTTAAAAAAAATTGAAATAAAATATCCCTTCCTGCTCAGTCGGGAGAAAAGTAAATTTAACATGAGGCTGTCAACTTGAAGATTCTTTGTTTGAAGTTTCTTTTACGATGGAAGGATTGTGAAGGGAACAGGATTTTCCGGACATTTGCCATCGTTCAGTGATACAAAAATTCAGCAACATTACGTTTCGAGATCTACAATTATATCTCTTCTTCAGGTAATACTAACCAAACCCTTCAATAATATTTTAGGTAAAACACCGCCAAGCAACAGCTGACTGTAGGACACTGATAAAGATTTGTCTATGTAAACAATATACCATCATTATTGTCCAAATTATTGTAAGGTCGGAAAATGTTATAACCTTCAATATTTATGATATAACTATCGTCATTTTACCAGGATTCAGTTAATATAATACATTTAAATTTTTTCATACACTTTCGAGACTTACCAAGTGTGTACATCACGGTTCCTGTAGCTTTTAATGTTTTTATGTATACAAAAAAAACACTCACAGTAATTTTTTTTAAGTTCTTGATATCCTGACAAAGAGTAGAATTAACTATAGGGAAACGAAAGTCAAAGTCAAATTATTTATTACACCATTGAACATTGAACATTGTTTTTGGATTTATTCCAAACATTAAATAACTAATTTAAATAAACAATAATTTGGAATTTATACGTATGTATTATGTCTATGATGCAGCAACGGCAAAGCCGCTCTGTACAATAACTGTCAATACCCTCATTAATAATATAGTAGCTCTCAGGGCTTCTCTTAAGCTGTAGAAAGCCCTCTCGGACAGATACGATAGAACCTTAATTTTTGTTTTATTTCAAGTTTATACTATTGTACTAATTCGGTCCTTGATAAAATATGAGTTAATAGAAAGAGAAAGTTTAAAATGGTCAGGAACAAAATTATGTTCGTATCTCATGTTAAATTTATGAGTCATAGTTCTAAATAATTTCAGTAACTGTGTCAAAATTACTGCATGGGATATGAGAAGCTACAGTTCTCGTTCCCAGTAGAGTAACCTCTACCTCTCAGAAATGTATCGATAATATATTTGGAAATTGTAAACCAAAAATATTTATACCAGAAAGTACAGTGGTTCGTGAAACTGAACCAGATCAATCTTTGGTCTTTAATATTGATATTTTCTGCCAATATTGGCAATAAACTTTCTCTGAATTTCTGAGTGCAAATGTGAATAATAATTTTATACTATTTATGAGAATCGTTAGAAGATTTTTCATCTATTCTTTTCCTTTTCGAAGAAAATTTTTAAGATGACTAAACGGACGATTAGATTAGAAAATATTTTAAAATATATTTTTATTAACAGGAGACAGTCACGTGTATTTGAATGCAATATTACCTTGTCTGGTACTGACGAGTGTATTACAAATAACATGACCACTCTACTATTTGTATTGATAAAAATTGTAAAATTTGTATTGATTACTAAATTAATTTATAAATTGAAAGTCGCATGCATTTTTTTATAACTATTTAAAGAATTGTTGGTATACAAAAGTTGAAAAAGGTAAAATATGAGTTTATGAAAAATGTGGTCCAGATAAAGGAAACTAAATAAGACCAATAAGTATATTCTTCGTTGCGAATAATATAAAAAAGACCTAAGTTAACGTTGCATTGCTTTACAGTAATTGGTTAATCACACAGAAATTAAAAATATAAAAGCTAATAAAATATTTATAAATGAAATGCAACCACAGTTGATTAAGTGTTAAATGTGTACTAAAAACTATATTCTACGTTACAAGGTGAACTAAAAATGAAGATTATCATAATAAATATTATTATTTTGTACGTGTTATTTTTATATATATATATATTTAATAAAAAATATGTGTGTATTGTTCGGATAATATGACGTATAGACGTATCATACTTATGTTTCGTTATAGTAAAATAATGTACTTCACTGCAATCCATACACATACACTGACCCACATTATAAGTGTCAAACTAAGTAAGTATTGTAAAGGAAACAGGATTTTTCCGGAAATTTGCCATCGTTCAGTGAAACAAGAAATCAGTAACACTACGTTTCGAGATCTACAATCTGATCTCTTCTTCAGGTAAAGAACTAACCTAATACATAATTACAAACTAGGTTAAGAAACTAAGGTTCCTGAAGAAAAGATCAGATTGTAGATCTCGAAACGTAGTGTTACTGATTTCTTGTTTCACTGAACGATGGCAAATGTCCGGAAAAATCCTGTTTCCTTTACAATCCTTCCATCGTCAAAAATAACCTTCAAACAAAGAAGTAAATATTCTTATATAGCAGGAAGGTATATTTATTATTCTGTTACTCTTTTAAACATTTTACCAAACGTTTAATGAAGATTGGTAAAGTTAATTAATCATGAAACTTCATTCATATCGTTTTTGTGTTAGCAACCGGGTCTTGCGCAAAGCGCATCAAAGCGTTCTAGCGGACCGCAGTAGTCTCATTCATTGCAATTTGTTCACGGTGGATAATCATACGGATGGCGGAACCGCGTGACTCATAAACAAAGCAATGCCTCTCTGAATGGCTATGGAGTTGGGTGGAGGGGTGGAGGCATGCTATCAAAGGCCGTTCACTGAGTTAAAGTGAACCTTGCAAATATACTGCTGCAAGTCGCTCTCTCCCAAGCCTCCCCAGTGTTATAGATGACTCTCGAGCAATTACTGCCATTACTCAGTTATTGTGCTCCTCCCACTCACTTATTGAAAACTAGTGATTCTGAATCATCATTTAAATGCATTTAATTGTGACAGTCACTGTAAACATATTGGAAAAAGAGGATTGTCTTTTTATAGATAACTAACAGGTATCCACCGATAGCTTGCTATTTCCTATATAATAGCGAGAACATCATACATATTGATAAACAAAAATATAGGGCTTATAGGGGTTGAAATAGAGTGTTTATGTTTGATATTCATAAAAATGCATCAATAAATATTAATGCATAACACTTGTGTGTGTGTGTGTGTGTGTGTGTGTGTGTGTGTGTGTGTGTGTGTGTGTGTGTGTGTGTGTGTGTGTGTGTGTGTGTGTGTCAAATATTAATTTCTAGGACATCGGAAAGTTTAAAAACAAAAATATAGTTCTTCTGCTGGTTCCAACACCATTTCAAACCCCAATAAAATTTGATCTTTATAAAAATATGATACACGTGTGTGTCATATGTAATGTTTTAGGCTAAAAATATAAATCTTCTAGGGTCTGCAAATATATATCAATTCTTATAGATAGATGGGTTTTCATGAAAATATTTACTGTGACTTATTTAGAGCGTAAGTCACATTTTTGAAAAACTTCAGTCTAAAAACAAACACATTGTTTTTTTAGTAGTTAAAACCTTATTTCGAACGCTACAATTGTTTCATAACAATAATTGTGTGTTCTTCTGTTGAAATCATTAGCAGTTACCCGTGGTTTTGCTTGTGATTTCCGATTGATTGTTATTCAACACGTCATAAGCATTTATATTTTAAATGGCAGAATAAACACTCCTGGAAATAAGTTAAGGTCAATGGAGATATTCCTATATCCTGATGCATTTCTGAATAATTGGATTTTAACTTTAAAGAGCAATGTTTTGTAGTCCGCATGTTGGAGAGTAAAACAATTTTTTTTATTTCTCTGCAAGGTTCCATAGTACGAGTATTTGAATGAGTAACTCCGACTATTTCAGTAGAATTCGAAAGATATTTTTGAGCTACATATTACTTCAGTGTCCATTATTAAAAGAATGAAAAGTCAAGCAAACTTGTCACTGGTTCTTATTTCATGTTTAGTGAGTGAAGAAAGCATTAATGAATTGAATCAATTATATTTCACACGCCATATTCGAGTTTGTATTTTGCCACGATAAAAAATATACACATACTCGGTCAAAGAGCCCTACTTTAGAAATATTGTCTACTTCCGGTATAACTTATTCCCGGTGCCCTAATGGTATTTGAATTGTTGCCCAGTTTAAGAAAGTATAAAAGTCAACCTTATAACTTGCAATTGCACTTTTGTCCAGATCAACAAAATACATACAAACAGATCTCTGAAATATCTTCTTCGTTTTAAAATTGTCTACCTCCATTCATAGTGATCTACTTGAAGTCAGGAGCATTTTCATTATTGCACCGAACGATAAAAAGGAACGATTATTTAGTTTCATTATATATTATAAAACAAATATTTTCGCAACCCAGTTACTCATTACTCGTTAGTATCATTTTTCTCTATTTTTGCTGTAAATAAATTCTTGGTGGAATAATAACCTAATTGACTCGCGTAGTATTTTTTCTCTTTTGAACTTTGTAGCTGAACATCTTGCTGTCGAGCAACCCCTCGCACGCCTTGTCCGTAAGTAAAATTTAAATTTTCGTATTATAAATTAGCCCTTTCATGCGAGAAATCTATTTTGAATGTGATATAAAGCAAATATGTAAATAGTAAAGTAACTTACCAATGATAATGTTTTCTTTGCCAGATTAATACAGATATTAGTTGTGGTGATGTCCTTCTGACGAGACCACGTTTTCCTGGTGAAAGGTTGACACTATAAATGGTTAATACCGTCATTTTGTTTTAGGCGAATTTTGGAGACCAAGTACTTTTGAGTTCTTTTAGATCAACTTCTTGTTCAAATTCGAGTAGAATGATCCTTCTCTAATTTTAATTCCAATCTTCCTTGTTGCGACTACTGCTGCAATGTCAAGCCAAGATGCTGACGCCGCGATATGTGAGTCGACATCAACGTGAAGGGAAGTCAATTTTCAAGTTTTATTAAGTTACTAGGCAAAATTAGAATCTGCCACCATTTTTTAAAAGAGACAGAATGAAGATTAGTACATACTCATTTACCACCCTGTACAAGAATATCGTTACTTGACGGTTATCGTGGTCATTTTATCGTAACCATTTGGAGAGGCAGTCGAGATACCAAACGATCCATTTAAACATATCTTAACCTCACTACGACATTTAATGTTAAACACTAAAGGTTGCCATTACTTGAACTTAAGCAATTTTTAGTATGTTTCTATGCTTTTAATAAGAAAAAATTTAAAAATAATTTTATTTTCATTTCTGTACTTCTATCAGAAATTATTAATATTTTTAACTGCCCATAAATCAGTTTTTGATACTGTATATTTATTGCTCTAATTTCAATCTCCGTAATCTTTAATCGTTTATTAGCGTGTTTTTGAATGAATATATTTTAGGTGTATAGAGTTTAAATTTACATACAAATCAATGTCCGCTGTCTAGTTGTATAATTTATGTGGATGTCATTTGCTTTGATTTCTCATATTGTTGGTGTGTAACGGTGTTATAAGGTTGACTATGATTAGTGACGAAACGTGTTTTCTAACTTTAGTATCGAAATTGTTTTAATTTAAAACGGGTCTTTTGAAGTTTTAAATCTTGAGACTATTGTCAAGAGCGTACCTAAAGTCAAGAGATTTGACTTTGTGGTTGTCGGTACAGATTGTACTTTTCAATACTAATCCAGTTCGTAACTATAAAACTGCACCTGTAACATTCAGTAATTTTAGTTCAAAGTTTGTTATTGACTTAAAGGATAACAGGATTTCGGATATTTACCTACGTCATATGTTACAAAAGGACAACTTTTCGAGGATTGGAATCTATCCTCTTGGCTAGGTGGGGGAATGGGGTATTAATACATACAAAAATAAAGAACAGAAAGACGAAAAGAAGAGAAATAAAAGGATTTAAACATATCCGAAAGCTGCTTGGAGTCCAGTCTAGGTGTTGCCTGCACAGAGAAATCATGTTTTCCTTTCAATAATTGAAGATGTTATAAAACGTTTATGCATTAATCCGTATTGATATAATTACACATTCGCAAATGGTTACGACACTTCTTAAATTTCTATGGCAGCAATTGAAATGATAATAGAAATTGAAATTTGTAGTAAATACTGCAATTAAAACTTTAGCATTTAATCGTTTTCCCACCATCTAACTCACTCAAATATGTGTCTTAGGTCTTTTAAAATCCATCAAATTAGTTTAACGTTAGTTGGAGAAACATTTATGTTAATCTTCTAGTCAAAGCTATTACTGCGACAAGGAGATGACATTTAGGGCTTGAAAAACCGGTGCGTGAAACCCACTGTGTCAGTCAGTTAGTGGCCGGACAGTATCTCTGATCAGTCAGTCTACACACGGTGCAGCTCGTGCTACCTACGAGAGCGCGTGTATGGACCGCAGCTAAACCGGTGCGTGAAACCCACTGTGTCAGTCAGTTAGTGGTCGGACAGTATCTCTAATCAGTCAGTCTACACACGATGCAGCTCGTGCTACCTACGAGAGCGTGTGTATGGACCGCAGCTAAACCGGTGCGTGAAACCCACTGTGTCAGTCAGTTAGTGGTCGGACAGTATCTCTGATCAGTCAGTCTACACACGGTGCAGCTCGTGCTACCTACGAGAGCGCGTGTATGGACCGCAGCTAAACCGGTGCGTGAAACCCACTGTGTCAGTCAGTTAGTGGTCGGACAGTATCTCTAATCAGTCAGTCTACACACGGTGCAGCTCGTGCTACCTACGAGAGCGCGTGTATGGACCGCAGCTAAACCGGTGCGTGAAACCCACTGTGTCAGTCAGTTAGTGGTCGGACAGTATCTCTAATCAGTCAGTCTACACACGGTGCAGCTCGTGCTACCTACGAGAGCGCGTGTATGGACCGCAGCTAAACCGGTGCGTGAAACCCACTGTGTCAGTCAGTTAGTGGTGGGACAGTATCTCTGATCAGTCAGTCTACACACGGTGCAGCTCGTGCTACCTACGAGAGCGCGTGTATGGACCGCAGCTAAACCGGTGCGTGAAACCCACTTTGTCAGTCAGTTAGTGGTCGGATAGTATCTCTAATCAGTCAGTCAGTCTACACACGGTGCAACTCGTTTGCTCTACGAGAGCGCGTGTATGGACCGCAGCTAATCCGGTGCGTGAAACCCACTGTAACAGTCAGTTAGTGGCTGGACAGTATCTCTAATCAGTCAGTCTACACACGGTGCAGCTCGTGCTAACCTACGAGAGCGCGTGTATGGACCGCAGCTAAACCGGTGCGTGAAACCCACTGTGTCAGTCAGTTAGTGGTCGGACAGTATCTCTAATCAGTCAGTCTACACGGTGCAGCTCGTGCTACCTACGAGAGCGCGTGTATGGACCGCAGCTAAACCGGTGCGTGAAACCCACTGTGTCAGTCAGTTAGTGGTCGGACAGTATCTAGGATCAGTCAGTCTACACACGGTGCAGCTCGTGCTACCTACGAGAGCGCGTGTATGGACCGCAGCTAATCCGGTGCGTGAAACCCACTGTGTCAGTCAGTTAGTGGTGGACAGTATCTCTGAATCAGTCAGTCTACACACGGTGCAGCTCGTGCTACCTACGAGAGCGCGTGTATGTACCGCAGCTAAACCGGTGCGTGAAACCCACTGTGTCAGTCAGTTAGTGGTGGGACAGTATCTCTGATCAGTCAGTCTACACACGGTGCAGCTCGTGCTACCTACGAGAGCGCGTGTATGGACCGCAGCTAAACCGGTGCGTGAAACCCACTGTGTCAGTCAGTTAGTGGTGGGACAGTATCTCTGATCAGTCAGTCTACACACGGTGCAGCTCGTGCTACCTACGAGAGCGCGTGTATGGACCGCAGCTAAACCGGTGCGTGAAACCCACTGTGTCAGTCAGTTAGTGGCTGGACAGTATCTCTGATCAGTCAGTCTACACACGGTGCAGCTCGTGCTACCTACGAGAGCGCGTGTATGGACCGCAGCTAAACCGGTGCGTGAAACCCACTGTGTCAGTCAGTTAGTGGCTGGACAGTATCTCTGATCAGTCAGTCTACACACGGTGCAGCTCGTGCTACCTACGAGAGCGCGTATCTACTTTTGGGCCGCAGCTGTTTCCTGCCTCCTGGAAACTCATTAAACGTTCCAGTTCGTGTCAGCGCTCATGGAGAATTCTTATCCGAGTCCACGCAACTGATAACCGACACCAAGCATCTTACATATTATCAGTTCACCTTAAACTGAATGCGACTAATCAGTAAATATATTTTTTGTTTAAAGTTTGCTATTAACAATGGCTTGATAACAAGGCTTCGGACATTTGCCATCGTTATGGTTACAAAAGGTATAACACAACGTTTCAAGGATTGGAATCTATCCTCTTCGTCAGGTGGGGGACGTATTAGTACATACAAAAATTACGAACAGAAAGAAGAAAAGAAGGTAAAGAAAATGGTTCAAACATATACAAAAGCTGCTTGGAGTATAGTCTAGGCGTTGTCACTGCAGACAATGCAAGTCCCGAGCAAAAGTCACGAGTAAGAGGGACACAATCACACATCATACCGGTACGGTAAAAGTGGGATACTACCATGAAAATAGTTGTCGGTTCTTTCTTTGGCACTGCGTCGTGTCATCTGTGTTACAGTTTATATTTGTTAAATCTTAGTCCTAGTTCAAGTAATGCTGATTTGTAATTGCATCATTGTTTTTAATAAGAAAATTTTACTTTCGTAGGCTGAATGGTACTGAAATTTAATATTAGCATAAACATTTTCATAATTCAACTCGATATTCATATAAAAAAGGTACATGTACACAAACTAATGCAAAGGTGAAGTTTGGCGTATATTTTTTTATTTGCTGGAGAACAAAAATAATCTTGTATTAAAATAAACTAAATTAAACACGTTTATTTTATTTCATATTATGGGTATTACACGACCATTCAATTCTGTTCAAAGAAAGGTTTACCTAATTTTAAAATTTTAGAGCTGGATTAGTTTTGTTTTATTCTTAAGATAATGGTTGTAACCACGTCTCAGTGTGTTCAGTTGAATTGATTAAACTGTCATTCATTGACGGTAGTTTATGGGAACTTTATAATATATAGCAAAGCCGTTATACGCCAGATCTGAGAAATGTGTCAATACTGTCTGAATTTTACTAACGTTAATGTTCGTTTCAGACAATTCTAAGGTGGAAATCTCCAAAATAATAATTGATATGTGTTATATACACACGTACTACTTGGGATGGACGCGACGAATTTTGTTCAAAATTATTATGGACTGTAGGAATTTTCGAGGAATGATTTTAATAATAATCACATGGTTGTACTTGGCAAGTTTACAGTAAAAATGTTGTCAACAAATCCAAGTTTCTCCACAAAAGAGTCTGGTCACGAGTAACAGCTTTTAGGTTAATTTTTAAATTTTTTACTACGTGTTTATATTTAAGCAAATATAAAACCGCTTTTTTGAAGACACTATTGTTTTAAACAAGCTTTTTTTCTAAAACTCCAAATTATAATCTTCTAAGGGTTCTTCCAGACTTTAATGTTTAGCTACTTTAGGTAGCTCTTTTGGTATTTGCTAAATTGTTGCACTAACACGGCTAAAAATCTGAATTGTGGGATTATGCATTACTATTTGACTTTAAAAATATTGTTTACACTAACTTTTGTCCTATATGGATACGAAAGAATCGTTTGATTTCTAAGAAAGTTTTACGATTATGTGAAAAAACTAATGCCTTTAGTACTGAAATTACACTTATTCAACGAAAATAAGTGACAAAAAAATACTAACTGAGGTCAAACTAATCTTCATGTGATTATATATCAAGGGTTAATACTATAAAAACAAATACTATGGACATTTGGCTATGATCACAACAAACGTTGTGGCACAATCCATGAATACGAGCCAAGAACATATAGGCTACTGATTTTGCTTCAACTAGCAGTCATAATATAGTATATTTCATCGTACCAGTGTATAATTTGTATTTTTTATCATGTACGGCTCAAACACCAAAACCAATGAAACCATTACTACCTTGCCTTGAAAAAAGGTCCAAAACAACCTTCGTGCTTTAGAGATAAAATGGTATTTTTCGTAGATTACAATCTACGAGTAAACCAACATGTTTTTAAGTTGGATAGTACAATAGTTTCTACTAGTACAAAATAATTTATCCACCTACAATTTAATACTTCTCAATGATTGCAATTCTTAAACATCGTAGTTATCATACCTTACAAATTAAAACTTGTCAATGTCTTCTTACAGTTTGTGGTATTGTTTTATTACACTATTAAAAAAGGTAATTGTAATTTTCTTATACAACTTTTATTATTGTGCACGTCATATTTGTTTATTTTTCACAGAATACCCATTAATATTGATAGTAGGGAAGAAACAGAATTATATAATTTTTTTTTTATTTTAGCATAAGATCATTTTTATTTTCCGCCAAGGCCGTAAAGTAATACAAATTCAATACAAAGTTCCTAAAAAACTTCCTCTTTTTCATTACTTTGTGTGCACGTAACTGTTTATAAAAATAACATTATTCAAGATTTTATAAATACGACAAAATAATGATTGAAGCATGAACTAAATATGAGGTTTTTATATGAGGTTTCGATCTTTGATTAATAAAGTAAAATCATCAATTGAATTTCCAACATGTCAATCCCTGTAAAACTCAATGTGAGCGATGAGAACATAAATAATCCTGTTACCACAGCGGACCGAGATTTCACTAACCACGTCGATACCGCCTCCAGCGAGGTTATATTATCCTCCTTATACCATAAAGTAGAAAATTGATTTGGACACCAATACAAGTCCACGGGATGAAACAGGTTTCTCTAAATTGATGCCACACTTGAGGCAACTATTTAGGAGTTTGTAAATCAGTAGTTGACTGTAAAATGTTGTGTAATTTTCTGAGCCACAAAGACCTCGTAAATCACCAAAACATCATCGCCTTTCCTTCCAGTTTCAACATTTCACTCAGAAAGTTTACAGCCGGAAATAGTTAAAGAAAATGAGTTAGTGTTCTAAATATTTTATGGATTAAGGGATTTATTGCCATTATTTATTGACTAGTAGATACCCGCGGCTCTACAAGCAATTTTCTATAAGAAAGTCCAGGCATGTCCTTTTTGAATAGCATAATAAACACTCCTTAGTTAAGTGACGATCACTTTAAGATATTCTAATTTCCTGATCGATTTAGGAAAAACTAAACTTATTTCTAAAAGTTAAAACACTAACTGTCTCTGACTTTAATTTCAGGTTTTGCGCGCGGAGGAGCACTTCTGGCTCGAATTAATTATATTTCACACTGCATATTAGTTTTTCTTGTTTGTACGATAAAAAATATATTCATATTATATAGAATAAAAACTCCATTTCAAAAAAAAGACTGCTGCTTTTTTGCACTTATAATATATTTTCAAGTTAAGTATTTTAAATGCCGCAATAGCTTTTGAATTTTGCCTCGATTAAGAAAACATATATACATAAATAGCTCTGTAAAAAGTTTATATGGAGTAAAAAAAGCGCCTACTTCCGGTAATTGTGATCTACTTCCGGTAATTGTAATCTACTTCCGGTAATTGTAATCTACTTCCAGTATAAGGTATTTCCGGTTCCGTAGTATTCATTGCCTTGGTGTTCTGATTGGAGCTAGATGAGTAGGCCAATGTTCCACCGACCAAGTTATAGCTCCCTCTGGAGATTGCTTTTCATATCACTTCCAGATGGGGTTCTTAAATCCTCAAACAAGTCGTAACTAGGAGTCCATTACAACGGTTGTATACCTGTGAGACTGCAATACTTTCTTCTTGTCCTGTTTTGCAGCGACCTCCTGACTTATCAAGAGATAATGCTGCGACTGGTGTTCAGAGACAAATTTTTGGATATCTTATTCTGGAGAGAATATTTTCATCACTATCTGAGCTCTTTCTCCTTTTATCCCATCTTCTGTAATTGAAGAAAGTATGGTAGGTTTTTATGCGCTTCAAGCCCTCATATGGACACATCAGATTTATGAACTTATCCATCTTATGTAAGAAAGTTTTTTAGTGTGTGAGAAATGTATATAGATAAATTATAAAGGCTGTAATTACCTGTTAGCAGTAAACTGAAATAACACGTTACACGATGTAACCTGACACAGAAGCCAATGAGATATTATTACATTAAATTATTTCCAATTTGTCCAGACTTTCCGTACATTACAGTTGGACTGAGTTTGTTTTTTTCTCTCTTTAAGAGTTCACAATAACAAAAGCCGAATTTTAGTGAAACTATATTAATCAGTTATTAAAAATATTAAAAGATTTCTTATACTCCATCCTTATATGGTACTGAATAAATGCGTTTCTAAATTGCTACATGCCTTATTCTCTAGTTGACAAGTCTGATAAAGCTATAAACATAGGAAGGTTATGTTGTTATCCGATAAAAAATATGCAATACTTAAAATAATAAAATCTTTCTTCGCTCTGACTCTGATGTAACTTATTATTATTTAAGCTTAATTGAAAATATTATATATTTTCGTATACACACACACACACACACACACACACACACACACACACACACACACATGTGCAGGTAACACAAGCCTACTTGGTTAAAAAAGTGGCTACTTCCGAGCCTCGTAATCAACTTCCCATCTAAGTAGTATAGTGAAACTGGTTGTATATTCAGTAGACTATCTCTAGTGCTAAATCTTTCGCTAAAACTGACAAACCGTTCTAAAAGTCCTATGCGGTCATACAGACACACAAACAAGACCTTTACGTACTCGTACAAGCTCGATTTATTCTTGAACTGTTACTAGCTGCAAAATAATGCTTCCTCGATACTTCTCTAGTTTTAAGGAAAGAAAATTTCCTTTTACCATGAAGATGTTCAATTATTTTATACCAAAGTTTTGTGACCTTGTAGAAACTAATTTACATATGCAGATAAAATTGTACATTCCCACACAGAAAACATAAATTTATTTTCCTATACCATTTATACAAATTCTAAACTAGCACTAAAAGTTATTTAACGTCTGAAAAAGTTCACAACAATCATTTTATTGAGCTATTTAAATTAATATCTGATTTTAAATGTGTGGAAACAATTCCAAAACGAGATTGCTTGTGCGATAAGCTCTGGAGAACTCAGAAGTCTGCTGTAGGCTAAAGGTCCCCCGTTCGACCCTAATCAAAGTGAAACCAACTTTGACAGTTCGAAATTGGATCTGGCAGTCGTTCGGCCAATAATAGGTGAGTATCTTTCAAGGAAAGTCAAATGCAAACTACTTATTTCCCATGTCGACGAACATTCTTATTGGAATGGAATACTTTCCTTATGTCCTATCTGGAAATAAACTTTCAAGAATCTGTAATTCTTTTCGGTTAGTAATAAAAGGTAACAATTGCTACTTATGAGAATTTAAATTGTCACTCACTAATAAAAACAATCAGTGCTTAATTGAGTATTTTGGTTGATTAGGACTGAACACTTTTCAAGCTAAAGGTACATTTAGCATGTAACATCTAAATATCGTTAATTCAAAATAACAACATATTTTGATTTGTATAAGTTTTATTTTGATAAAAATCGCATCTGTTTACCGGCTGCACGGTGGAGCAACCGAGTTTTCTACACATAAAGTAGGTATGGTAGGAAGGCGCAAATAAAAGGAAGATGAACTGAAGCTAAATTCCACGTTCAAATTGAATCAACCATTCCCCATAGCTACGTTAAGTGTAGAAAACTCGGTTGCTCCACCCGGGTTAGAGATCGAGTCAGAAACATAGTAGTGCACTCAATTGCACCTGACAATAAGACTGCTACTTCACCTATTTATTGGTGTCTCTGATGTAAAGGTTTGTTTTGCGCTTCTTCGTCGCCTATTTCCTTTGAGTATCTTCAGACGAATATTACACTAAATTCTAGGAGTCAAGTCTGAGACAGCGTCTCCAATATATATCAGGCGCTGCAAAAAAGTGAGGTGAATTGGAGCTAAATTTAACATGCAAAGTAATCATACTGTTTGAATCACATTGTAGAGTTAACATCGTATATGAGAATGGCTTTAACTTTCTAAACATCTTTTGCTATACGTTCTCAGCCTTACGCGGCTAGTGTCATACTCATAACTATCATGTAAATGTACCGCTTCACCGGTTTAGTATCCGTGGTTAATTAATAGCTCTCCTCAAGGCCGAAATATCCGGTTTTAATAGGGTTCCGATTCACTTTGAGCCGGTATAAACTTAGTAAAACCTTGAATAATGTAGGATAAAAGTGCAATGTGTCTTAATTAACTAAATGTTATTATACTAAAACCCCAGTTTCGTGATCAAAGCAGCCAAATTATCGATTTTCATAATTAGTCACCGAAACTTATCGTAATTTCAACCTGTTTTTATAAAATATTAGTCTGCAAAACCTTGATACATTTTTTAATCTTTAATGCTACACATAAGGTAAATATGCCCTATGGCACTATACAGTGCTGAAGCTCTATCAGTGTATATATTCTTTTTACAACAAATCAACTCTGTTTTACTGTAATAATAAACTGTGGCTCTTATATTTATTACCAATGAAACTGGTTATGATAATAAAATTTGGTTCCGCACTACAACATGAGCAAATTGAGTTCGACAATGTCAATATAAATATAAGAGTATTTTGGTTGCAGTGAAAGATATTAAGAGGAACTTCACAATTGTCTGTGTGCACCCATGAATAAAGAAAGCAGTTTTGCAATTCAGAGGTAAACAAAACCAGTCAGTTGCAACAAAATACTTCTCATAGTACTTGACAGATTAAAAGGAACACTGCGGACCGACAAATGTTCTTTTATTGAATGTTTTGAATTCAACACTCCCACGGTTTAAAACGAAGTTTAATGCTTGCTCATGCAAATTATATCCACTTCCCTTTTTAGTGAGACTATTGTGCCATTTGCTAATATGACGTGGATTGTGGTGAATATTATATTATTCTGACAAACGTAGCTTCTCCATTAAAGGAGTTTAATTTCCAAGATGGAAGCGCTCTTCAGCATTTTACGCTGAGAAGTACAGTAACTAATATATTTTTAACAAATAACTTTAACCACTAATACTTTATGCTCTGCGATTAAAGTTTTGGCTGGCATTTGATCATATTTTCCAATCAAACCAAAAGTGAAAACTCCGATTTTGTAAGACAGTTATCTTTATTCACCATTGCAGTGGATTTTCCACAAATATATTATATCTTACGTATTTAAATTGCACATTTTATGCATATTTTAACCCGAAACAAGCGTAGATTTAGAAATAAATATTGAACAAAGGATTTTTTTATTTTTAAGGTACGTAACCATTTTAACACACAGTATGTTGAGAAACAAGACTGTTTATCTTAACTTACCACTGTGCCTCAATTCGTAAATTTAAAATGTTCAGAGTTGAGCTAAAAAAATCTTTTTTAAGTTAATCTTTATTTTTATATTCCTTATTAATGTTTAGTGCTATTCGTTTATTCGTAAAGACACATTTCGTCATGATTATCGAATACGAGATGAAAGGTTGAGAGAAGAGTAAGGTTGACTGTCTAAAGTAACTGATCCTCAGAAAGGGTCACATATTATTATAATAGTAAACAGGGAAATTAAGGAACCTGAAGAATAATAATTTATAATCTGAACCACTTAGATATTAATCTATTTAAATGAGTGATTGACAACCCATCAATTCATACGTCATTCATTCGTTAACCAAGATCTGGTTGTCGTCTTCTAGACAAGCTTGACAAACTAGATTTTTCTAGCTGCTTATTTTATAACTGAAAACGGCCGCAATTATAAACAACGCTGCGAGAAGCTCAACCATAAAATAATAATCATAGTCCATGATAACTTGTATTGGTATACTTTGCTAATACTGACTTAAATAGAACACCTAATCAAGATTAGGTGATATCAAATTACACACCTAATTCTCGAAAAGTTAAACAGGGTGTTCCAGAACTCAGTAAAATATTTTCAGGTATCATTCCTGGACCGAAGACAAAACAAAATATAATATTAAACCTTAAGAAAACTCAATGATTACCTGTCTTTTTAATTTTATAACGGCTTGCTTAATAAGTTTAAATTTGGTATATAGCTTTGGTATATTAATTACAGAAAAATTTCAATTTTTTAGTATAATTATTTTCAAAATGGCTGCTTACTAAAACGTTTGAGCGTAAATATCTTAAACATGCCATGTCATAAAAAAATCTAAATTGTTACATTTTAGTAAGGGAATTTAATTCAAAATCAAACCACACCAAGTTTAAGAAAATCTGCCCATATTTAAGAGAGCTAATGAGCTTTTTAAACATGTACTAAACAATATGCACTGTGATTATACTACAGCGCTGTTTGAGAGCAACAATCAGCTGTTTTATTTTAGTTGTTCTAATCAGCTTTATACCAAATATCGACACATTTCAACAAGCCGTTCACTTAGTGAAATATCAAAATGGTGGCTATTCGGGTAACTATTGAGTTTCGAAAGTTTTGATACGATGTTTTGGTTTGTCTTGGGTCGAGTAATAATACCTGAAAATATTGGTAGAGAGTTGTGGGACACTCTTTATAACGATTGTCACTGCAGTATTTCGATACAGATTATTGCGAGATTGTAACTTTTTTCACTTTTCCAATTCATATTGAACACAGGGATTGCCATATTATAGGAACAAGTTACATGCATTTTTCCCTATATCATTTAAAATTACATGCTTATGTTTCAAATCATAAATTTGTCTTTTCCTTCGTTTTAATAAATTAATGGTAGTCGTACTCACTATGAACAGTTCGTAAAGTGGGCCAGGTTTATTCTGCCTTCTTTAGCAGTGACCGAAAGTTAAATGCCAAGAATGCGTATAAACCTTGTTTGTTTATACTGCGCGAGTAGTTTTGTACAGTGCAAACAACAAGTTGCAGCAACCACATGAGTAAAGACTGGAATGGTTCTCACAGTTGGCTTGTATCTGGTGTTGTACATCAGGTCAGAGGATCTTCCCTGTTTTATAGTTCTTTGATAGGATATCTATTTTTAACCGGTCTTGGATAACCGGAAATCATGGCCATCACGAACATCTCTTTAGCAACGTGCTGGATTCAATCTTTACTCACGTACTAATTATAATCTTTGTTTAAATTGTATTTCAAATTGAGATGCAGTATTGAGATGCCGATAAGCATTTTTCCCCAAATTATTGTTTTAGTTTTTAATCTCATCAGAGTGAATTATTCCACTGATTTTGTATTTACCTCTTACAATGTGAATCGGGTGTTTGAATTTTAAAATACAAATTCAGTGTTTGGAAATATGGGTCACAGAAGAAATCCTAAAATGGCCCACTTCCTCCTTCATTTACTGCGTGTTGAAATAGTTTTAATTTTTTATGCTTACTTCATTTATCTTGCTAGTTTAATGCACTCTAATTTTCACACTCCCTTACTATACATTATATGACTATATCGTAAACTACTGCCACAGAATAAAAATTAGTAAACAGTATTCAATATATTGGAGGTACACAAATCAATAAGGAATACAGTAATATGGGGTCTTAGTATTCCATGAAACTTTTTTGAGTACTTAAATTCAAATTCAATATCTTTGATATATCGTAACTTTGTGATTTTGAATCGTTATCGAGTGTATTTTTAAACATCTATAAAGGTGTCTATAGTAAACCAACTCTAGCTCAGGTGAATACACGAAGGGGCCTTTCACTAGACGCGTTGTTTAACACGTGTTATCTAGACAAAGATGTAATTAACAGCGAGGATAACATCAGTCATCATCTGATAGCGCTTGTTTGGCACGCTGCACCGCCTCGCGCGCACCGCCCGTCGTTATCAGCTTATTGGTGTCAGCAGCACTAACCATGAGTTCATTCAATATCACGTCTTTGCGCATTTTATGCGCTTCTCTATTAGATAATTTTTTTTTCAGATATTTTTATAGGAAATTAATATTGAAATCACAAAGTATTTACACTCTTGATTATAGCGATCCCAAGCACTCAAAACCGCGATTTACATGCCCCCAGAATAATTTAATAATTTTTTAATCAGTTATGAAATTGTTACGAATATCGTATTTATATACATTCTTCAAGCTTCAGCCAGTGCCATTCTATGAAAGCTTTCAAGGCTACAGCAGTTCATATTTGTGGAAATAATTTATTTCAGCCAGCTACGTAATACAATTATTATAAAGCTTACATTTTTATAAATTACTTATCTCTTTACAAAAGTTTTAAACGTATTAATGTATACTCCAAATTGTTTAAAAGTGAGATTTCGCTTGTTAGAGGCCAAATTGCTCTTAATAAGACAGTTTCCTTAAATTATCTCTTTGATCAGATTGTTGTCTTAAAATTTAACTTAATTGTATGAATGGGATATAGATCGACATTTAAGAGGATTCAAAGGGTTTAAATGTTGTTATTGTTTCAAAACGTTTACTCATATATGTAAACGATAATAAGAGGAGCAGTTTCGTGTTATTTCATAGGGTCTCTTCCATAAAGTGGTCAATATCAAAAACTCAAATTTCAAGTACTGACAAACGTGAATGACAAATGATCTCTGGCATGTCGGAACAAGCCAGAAACTGTGAATTTCAGAGGCCTGAGCTTACTTTTAATTTAAATTTTCTATTCAATATTAAATTTTGTAAATCTTAATGAGGAGTCTATTCCAATCACCACCTGAAATATATCGTTAATTATCGTATTATTTTGGTAGTAAATGAAACGAAAATTATACAGTTCACCATCAAACACTAGGTCAAAATTTAAGGTCATTACCTTTTTTTCTCTCACATAATGTATTGCAACTCTAGTTAAAAAGCAGATGCCGAATCGACGATCACTCAGTTGAAAGGGCACGGGTACCACAACGGTAAATAAGCTGTTAAGATAGGTGCGTGCCGTGGTCGATCCTATCTCCGGTAATTATAGACAGCTCTCTGCGCATGTCCGATCTCTCCATCAATGTTTCCTTGTCTCGTATACGACAGCCTTATCGTAAACGGTCTGCGACACTTTACGGGCCATTAAGGAGAGTCAACTGGACATCTCAAACACTCATTAAACTTATCTCCAGGAGATAGGGTGGTAACGTGGCTAGACGAGGAGCACGTTTTGGTCCCGTCACTTTTTACACGCTCCGCTGGAGGTGAGCTCTTGTTAAACTTTAGTTGCAATACCCTTATAAACTAGTAAATAGGTAATTTCCAATATGGCCTGGGTCAATCAATGAGATTTGATTAAATATAAGGACCTATTTGTAACAACTTTTGGGATTTATCAATCAGCAGCATTACTATTCAAAACACGTAGTAAATTAATTATTTTCAGAATGAATCCAACAAGACAATGCTTCGGAAGAAATCGGAATTTTATTTTACACTACACTACTTTATAATCTGTTGCTCCAAATAGTGTATCGAAAATGCTTTTATTGCTTGTTTGCTAATTAATTTCTCATTAAATCGACTATTACGAATTCTATGTCCAAAGTTCTTGATAATATAAGTATTTTAAGCGACGACAGATCGACCGAAAGACTGTACCTGTGAAGGAACATAAGGATCGATACCTGCAACATATTACGAAGAGAGTCTTCAATTCTTGGGTGATTGATATGAAAATATTAGGGTACGATAGCATCAGTCATCATTTGATACGGTCTTAACAGACTCTTCACGAGCCCTTAATCGCTTCATTCGGGGAAACCATTATGTAGTTTTAATTAAAAAGTCCAATTATACGGTAAAACGTGTTCCTAAACAGCCAGCTATCGTGTCTAAGACTAATTCAGGATTTTATTTCTTATTTTTTACAAATTTACTGAACATCGGAAACCGTTCATCAAGACCCATTTGTTAAATGTGCTTCTGCACCGATATGTTCATTATTTCATGTACTATTTAATATGCCTATTCCAAAACTTGCATACAGAACTGGTGTACGTACTCTATATCTACTGCTTGACGATAAGTTAGGTTGTATTCTTTGTAACTGTGTATAAGTATTTGCAAATAGCACAATGGGTTTCAAGAATATTCAATTTCTAACAATAATGTTGAACTTACTTATAATGTGGAGTTTTGAACAATTATTTTGGAAGTTGGCGAAAACAAAATTAAAATGTATACGAAAAATGTTTAAATACTTATTGACAGCAGAAATTAAAGCGGTTAAATAATAATAAATGCTTTAGAAAAATTAATGAATATGTTACATATGATTAACCTATACTATACTGAGTTAAAAGGAATTATTTATGGTTTATGTCAACAATAACCATATTATATTTTATATTTTTAAATAAGTTTAGGCTGGGAAAATAATCAGACAGTGGCATTAATATATCTGTCATATTGAAGACTATGAACAAACATTCATTCATTGAATGTTTCATTTATTTATACCTAAATAAAAGGTTTATTACCTTCTCGAACATATTTAACTCCCTTACGATTTTAATATTCACACTTCATAATTATTCTTAACCCAGGTTTCGAGGTTGGTAAAGCTTATGTAATCTGAGACGTTAGTAATCTACATCAAAAAGTGTAGAACTTTCAAAGTAGTAAAATACATGTTCTTTAAATCTTGCGAAAATTTTTTTTCAGTTGGCTATGATCAGTGATTACAACTTGGACACCAAAAGACGTGTAATTTTGATAAAGAGCGATTAAGAGACGAATTTTGAGTGAATTAGTAAGTTGCCAAATTTAGTCGTTTCAGTACATAGATTCAACTGATACAACAGAAACCAGTGAAAGTAAAAAACCTTTAGATTTACATTAGTTCCACTCATCATCGTATTGATAGATTGACAATAATTCCATCTCTGATTTATAATGATCACCAAGATCCAAGACAACCTTAACATATCTGACTTTTCTAGAAGTACCCTTATCAAATATAAAAATCATCCAAACGTACAAACAATATATCAATGACACTAGTATTCCACAAACAATGAGCATCCTTCACGTCATTAGACTAACGTACTACTTCGCTGCGGAACAATCTATTTTACATTTCTATTCTTTGTCCATACTGTAATAATCCGCTATTCTGTGTATTTTTACTTAGGAAAAGAAGCTGGGGAAACTACCCATTGTTTCCGGAGTGATACTTTAATAATGAGTAAGGATGGTGCAAGGAGCTGCCTTCTGTCCAGATCGCATGAAGAGGGATAACGAGCTCTTTATCTAAGTTATGTCACCTTTAAGTAAGGATAAGCTACCTCTACCTCTGTCTCATCCAGTCAAAGCAGGTATGTAGGTATCCTCCAAGTTACAACTAAGGAAAATCCAACCACTCCAACAATCAAACTCCACAGTACAATATACCTATTAATCCACTCTTCCACCCCAATATCATAGCATTTGCGTTTAGTGATGTGATGGGCAAATTGCTTTTTGTTGTATTTAGCTTATGTTCAACTGGAAGATATAAACCAGCAAGCAGTAAGCCCTCCTGGGGTTAACCGACTAATTCAGTCTGCACTGACTTGCATGTGTATATTTGGGGAAGAACTTGCGTGATCTATGAAGAAAAATAGTAGTCAGTACTGCACAAATTCTTGTTGACAATAATGCAATGTATTTTGTTCTACACATATTTGCATGCTACAAAATTACGGAAATTGACCCATTAACAGAAGGTGTATAACATTTCCAAATCGTCAATTTTATAAGCGTAGTTATTAATATCGACTTAGGTTTTAACCTGACTTATTCAGTGTTTCAACACACATTCAAAATATATACTTTTTAATATTATATCATAAATTTTATTTTAAAGCGTTATAATTGACTTCACCCCAAATTTATATGTTACGTGTGCGTTTATATCACTTACTTGCATTTAAGAGTTGTTAAAGGTTCTACGGGTGCAAAAGTGGCCCATGTTTACTTAGCATTATTGAACAGTTTACTAAAAGTTCAATGTCAAGTATGCAAATAAACTTTGTTTGTATATAGAGTGCGAGTTCTGGTGTATACTGTAAACAACAAGATGCAACAACCAAACGTGTAAATGTAAGATTGTTTCTCGTAGTTGGCTTGAATCTTTTTTTTATATTTTACATCATGTCTGTGGACATTTCCGGGGTTTATCTCTTTTGTGGGATGTTTTTGTTATTTTTTGATCACGTAAAGAGTTCTTAGGATTAATTATCAGTAAGTAAGTAAGTAAGACCAAATTAAGTGAGGTATGAGGTTAAGTTCTTAAGTTTAAGTAGTGTGATGGTGTTTATACTGAGTCCTTGAGAAACTTCTCATATCTACAACTATTTTCGATATTTTAGCTTAGACTATTTAACTCCAGGCACTTAAAATTAACTGATTCTGATTAACTTAGCCCGTTAGTTTCATTAAGTAAATGAACTTAATCAACTTAACTCAGTAGAAAATCTAACTTCCAGATTCAGCTACATCCTTGGTGCTCGCTTTTAATTAAAGAACAAATATTAAAGATGCTGAGAAATTTATATTGCCAAACTTAGCAACACTGCAATCCTTTGATATATCTGAAACGCCGGCTTCGTTGAATTAACCTCATTTAAACAGTTTTTTGCAAACTCCTTCATATTATTAAAAAGAAAACCAAACAAAAGCCCACAAATAAAAATTATTAAAATATAAAACCAGGACGATTTAATAATTAAAAAATTAATTTCAATTTCGTAAAATTATACTAGGAGATTAGTGAAGGGAAAACTTTAATTTACATAAGTACTCATAGCATATTACTTTCTCGAGAAATTCAGTTCAATGCGTCTTCCTTTGCGGCACAAAGAAACGCAACTTCCACGTTCGTGATTCAGGTTATTCATGGCCAATTTTCTCCTGTAATTTGTAAGGAGTTTTATAACCGGAACAATTATACTGACGTTGATCCGTGTCAGGTGCAGAGATACAGATTTATGTCCTTGCAAACTCCACTACTAGCTTTCTAACTCTGACTAGTTCCTTGTGAGTGTTTTATAGTTCTACTAGAGATTAGACAGGACATAATCCAAATCCAGAATCTGACAAATGGTAAATTAAGTTTTATGTTTTGGCTAGATCCCAGTGCTCACAAAACCCGTTGTGTTATATTTGATCATTCATTGGGTTTGCCAATTTACAAACTTGATAACCAATAGCCTGTCTTTTTGAGTTAATATTAATACATTTTGGAGCGGTCAGCTGTACTCTACCTACTCCAAATCATCGCCTTTTCTACAACCTCGTTGTAATGTTCAAATTCCTTGCTATTCTTGGGTAGTACGCTGGGCAAAAATTCTATTTATTCTTCTTTTCCTTCTATGGGGCTCGTAAGCCCCAAGGGCCTTTTGGGCACTCCGGATGGCCGAACAGTCTACGGTTTCAGCAGTTCTACAAACCGCCGATAACAGCCGATTAGGTCCTCCTGGGGAAATTCGCCACCCTTGTCCAAACTAGCAAATATACCGTACCACTCCCATTGCTATTGCAGGGCACCAAAGAGCAAGTGTTCATTAGTTTCCTCCTGCTCGTCACAAATTCTGCAGAGTGGATCCTCCCGAAGGATACTAAAATTCCATGTACTTTGATTCTGGAAATAGACGAATTGAGAATCTTTCTGTTCGCAATCTCTTTTCTCTCAAATTTATCAAATTGAATATCCGGTTATGTTAATCCTGATTCCTGTTAGAAGAAAGGGAGCAGAATGAGTTTGCACGACCGCGAGTCGAAGGACGGCTTGGCATTGGCAGTGGCAGTGGCCGGGCAGCAATCAGCTGTTGGAGTGACGCTGACATCGGACAGGACAGCGGACAGCTGACTCACGGCTTGGCGCGGTAGCGACAGCAGCGCTGGACAGCTGCGGTTTGGTGCTTTCCTCAACTAATTGGTTCTCGCATTCCTTCTCCCTCCTTGAGTTTGATCGATACATCGAAATGTTACATCGGATACTACCTGTAGTAATTTGCCAGCTCCCATTTTGACCTTGTCAAACTTGTTAGTGTTGAGTTGAGGATGGCTCGGCTGACATTGATCTAGGACAGGATAAAATATTAATCTGCTTGTAATAACTGTCTGTTTTTAAACTTACTTTAACCAGGTGGTTTTACTTTTCAACTTTCTATCCAATTGCTTGGTTTTCTTGTTTATAAGATTTGCTGAAAACATCTAGCATCCATTAAAAATGAATTGCTACATGTACATCCATTCAAAATTTCGATTCATCAATTAATGTTCTAAGGCTTTAAAATAAAGCAAGACTCCCATACGATTATTTTCAAAAACAGCTTCGCTATCTATAACCGATTATATGTTTAAGAACGTCCCCACTGAAAAACGAAGACAACCACAAGCTGAGCTCACAAATGTTTCGCAGTTTCAATAATCCTAACGTTCGGGTCAAAGAATCAGTAGTGACTCGACATAATTAGCCCCAAAATCTTGAAAATATTAATTTTTAATAGACTAAATTGTGTTAAACAGATCTCTAGAGACAATACCCGTTTTTTTACAATTACAACAGGCTGCCAGAGCAGGAAAACGGATATTCCTCAGTGAAATGACTCCGATCGGCTCCGGAAACTCCACGTTAGCGGATAGGTTAGGAGAGACAAGTCAGATTCTTAGGAAGTTCCACTGTCTCGATTTTTGCTAGTTCTCATAAGGTTTATATTTTGAAACACTAGTTTGTTGGATGATATTATTAGTGTGCTTGTATAAATGTATGTTTAAAAACAAATAAATAATAACAATGGGAACTTTTAGTTTTCAAGTCTATATTTCAGTAATATGAAACATATTTCAGAACACTTCTTGAACATTTTATCTACATGAAACTAAATCAAATTCTGCTTCCAGTTCTGTAAAGGTGTTGTGTTTACTCCAGATTTTTGTTGTGCTTGATTCATATTATTATTATTATTATCACTAAAAAGTGTTAGATAGCGGAATTTTGATACAATGTCGTCACCAACTAAGCACTCTTTCTAGTTTCCCGGAACTTTTAAAAATATTGACAAAATTATCATCTCTGTGGAGTATTGGGCGTGTGCTTTTCCGGAAATCAGAAATACCAATCCAGAATTTGGAAATACCACAGCTTACCTGTCAAACCTATATTGCCAACCACATCAATCATTAGATTTCGACCATAATGATTTAGCGGCATTGCTGCCTCACCTCGTAACAGAATTGGAAATACACAGGCTTCACCGGCAAATACTATTACAACCCATTTCACCAGCCTACCATTGGGAATATATAGCTTAGTGAATAGACATAATATACACATTTTCACTAGTAGACCTCTTTACGACTCCCATTCTTCCAATTTATTCAATATATTCAAATTGATGTTTCAAATAAATCATAAAAAAATACGTCGTAATATTACTTTTTTCTAGACTTGGTGTACATAGAAAATATTTTTACATTACACAGTAACTGTAATGCATAGCATTTTAATAAAAAAGCACAAAAACAGTACTAACTGACTTATGACCTTACTGTACTGGTAGTCATTTTGATTTTAGCCTCAAGAGCAACATTAAACTTCAGATGCTTTTATGTTCTTACGGTCGTAGATTTTAGGGAAGTAAAACGCATCCAAACCCTTTTTCCAATTTATTTAATATATTTAAATTGATATTTCAAACATATTATCAAAAAATGCGTCGTTACATTAATTTGTCCTATACTTTATAAATATAAAATATATGAAATTACATTAAACAGTAACAGTAATGGATAGTATATTATTAGAACAGCACAAAAACCGTACTAACTAACTTATAACCTCACTGCACTGGTAGTCATTTTGATTTTAGCCCTATGAGCAATAATAAACTTCAGATGCTTTCATTTTCTAAAAGTCGTAGAGTTTAGTGAGAATATATGCATCCAAACTCTTTTTTTTGTTTTTCAGTATATATTATTCTGAAACAATTTTTTTAATTCATAAAATAGATTTCTATAATTTATTCAAAATAAAAACTAAAAAGTATTTGGATGCGTTTTTTAATAAATAACAGTTAATTAAATACTTTTTTATATTTTTTTTAATACACATATTCCATAACTCTACAAATCTAAACTAAGGGCATATTAGTGTCTAAGTTTTGACATTGTTTTTATGTAGTAAACTAATGTCGTTTCACTACAGCTAGCTCTTCAAGGTTAATTAAACTTTTAAATAAGACATAAGTTAAACACTAATATCGTATTTTAAGTTGGGAGTGATTGATGCTTAACTACACATTTAAAATGAAAGTAAAATATCAGAGCACTACGGATTTGTTACTTGTATGAGACATGTATGAACATGAGGTTCATAGCAACATCTATGAAATTATCTGAATTCATTATTTTATTTTTGTCAATTTTTTTATCTAAAATAATAACACTAATATACACACAATGGGTGAATAACATTTCATAATACTGTTTTCTTCCCTGCACGCTTTCGCTTCTTGAACCCTCTCAGCATATTGTAAAGCCGAAACGATCTGAAAGGCAATGAGTTTGAATAAAACATTGGCTCAACATTGAAACCGAAAAACTTTCAACTCGTAAATCGTGTAAACACCGTAAACTTTTATATATACATAGAGTAATTGGATTAAACCACAGGTATAGTATAATTCAATCCCATATCATTGATAATATATTGTTTTATATTTTTTAGTTACATAAAAAATTACCAAAAACAACGATACAATTGAAGTATATAATATACGTATACATTAATTATATTACAACAAAATTGCATTATAAATATACATATACATAAAAGTCTACCTGTTTCATCATGGTTATAAACGTAACTCTAAACAGATATTTAAGATAAATTGGACAAGTTGGTTCTGGGGTCAACGTCGCCGACGGTATTTCCGCATAAACCCGTTTTTATTTCAAACATATCAAACTTAGACTAATTTGTTGCCCATGTATTGATCTTAACCAAGGTTTTTGCATAGAGATTGTATTGAATCAAAATTGAGTCATAATTAGTTGTTCACTAATATATTTGCTTATAATAAATTATTAGAGTGAAGGGTGTGAAGCACCACATTCAAGACCTCTCTTCACAACAAGCTTGGGCGTTTAAGGAATCAGAAATTATGACTAACATCAACATACACATATTCTCTGGGGTCAATTATAATATGTCGTAGGGAAACTGTCTGTTGGGCCAAGGGATTCAGCTCAAGGGCCACACAGATGTCACCTGAAACTCTCAGAAATGGGAAGCTCTGGGAGTCCTGGAAATTTTAACAACCAAAAACTGGATATTCCAGCAAAGAGCTTATTTCCTGTTGGTAAAAATATCTAAAAAAATCGGAACTTCTATAATTTGTCTTTTTCTTTAGTTGTAAAATCGTACAACACAAGGATAATCATCAGAAACTTATACCATAATAAGCATAACAATAATCTCAAGATATAAGTTTACGAAACGAAGTACTTTAGTTTTTGTATACAGAAACACATAATTATGGCGGTAATTTGTCATTATAGTTGCATTTTTCTACTGGATTAAACTGTAGATTTTATCCCATTAAGTGCAGATGAACTACTTGGCTTTAGAGTTTTTTATTAATATTTGAATTTTTACGCTATTGTGAGTATTTACATAAAATTGTACCACTTTTCGCACAACTGCCAAATAATTAAAGGGCAATTTTAACAACAAAAATAAAGAATAAAGTGTTGCTGATATTTTTTTTGTTAATATTTCTACGTTCCAACAATTTAGAGAAGTTACACCCTTATGGAAGCCTGTACATTCTTCTGGGTTATCTCTTATCCTACGAAATGGTATTGATATTAACTATTAAACATACAGGTATATTACCATACATTGAATTAACAATACAAGTGTAGATAACAATTAAATACGTTGTGCCTCAATTCAAAGTAAAATTGAATGTACGTGATTATATTACAAGTACAAATGGGTAACAGTGATGTGACTTTGACAACGAGAATGAGTAAATTGTATTATTTGGATTCAAACAGTGACACCCATTATTGGATTTAATCTCAGGGCAATACTTTGTTGATTTTTAATACAAATTGTGCTTACTAATCTGGGAAAAAAAGCACATTGAATTGTTGCTGTATGTGTTAATATAGAGATAATGATACAATTAATGTTTCAAATGACTTCATGCTGGAGAAACTGGCTTTTTCTTAATAAAAGCTATTGAACATATCTGCGTCTATGTTTATGTTTGCAAAATAGTAGCCTAAACGTGAAAGTAGATTTATTTTTAGAGTCGCCGGTTGCTTTTGCACGTTTTTGCACTAAGCCACAGGATATCAAAAGTAAAGTCTTGTGTATGAATAAAGCATGAACTGTGTATGACTTACAGACACGTACGAGTTCAGTTTTATAGTCCAAAGGTATGTGAGTATATCAACAACTGAATTTGTAATTCTACTTGATACATATTAAAACCTAGTGCTATCTAAAAAAAATAATTTCTGTTCAACTTCAGAGCTTCTTATCTAACGTTAGTATTGCAACTACGAGATTCTAATAAAAAAAATCAATTTCGGCTAAAACACTAACACCTACTGTACGTTTTAAGGCATTGTGGTGATAAAATTGATTTAAGCATAAGAAAACGTCATGATAATAAGTTATCCCTACGATTAAAAAAATCTTAATGAAGGAATAAATTGACAAAGGTTTTTTCAAAAGGAAATTTGCTATTTTTTAATCAACCCAAGAATTGCATTGCAGTAGTTCATATAAACGCTATTTCACTAATACCGATAGTAATGTTTATACGGATAAGCAGCAAGTACATCAAGAAATCAAAATAACTAAATGTAAGATAGAAGCACATGTGGATACAATTCTGCTTTTGCGAATAACCAATATTAATGGTTTTTGAAACCAAAAACATGAACATAGTATTTGAGGGATTGCCATTTGAAAAATTTGAGTTGGAGTACGCTTTCCGAAATATTTTGATACGACAAAAAGTAGATATCATTAACCTAGAAAGATCCCCAAATCTTTATTTCAATTGGTCTAAAAATTATAGGAGTAGGTCACAAACTTTTGGATGATTCATCAGAATTTGAGGTAGAAATTCACATTACCACGCATTTTAACCCATAGCGTTTAGTACAAGATAATCTCTGTATTTATAATATTTATAATTCTGTCTCGTACTTTAGTTGACCATTAATCTTCTGATTTAATAAATCTGATTCTAACATACTAATATATGTATTTTAGTTAAATTAGTCATTACTGGTCTAAATTTGGGCGAAGCATACGATGATAATATTTTTTACATTTATTAAGCATTTAAATACAAAAGTTTCCTTCAGAAATATCTTAAGAAAATGAGTATTCTAATGTAGATTTACGTTTAATCAAGATGCTGATAATATACAAACTATATTGTTGTAAAATGTAATAGTTTATTTTTTCAAGATTATAATATTATAAAATATTTTCATATACTTTTAATTTCAACTATACAGTTTTAATCTAGAAAAAAAAATATGGTTGCCTGTAAAGTCGGTTTTACGGGCGAAGATTTTACGTGACAACGTCTTTTTCTCGGTAGAATATTTATTGATATGAATATTATTAAATTGCACAATAGGAACAAGGAATTGAATGAAAATAAGAATTGCACAAATTTTAACTATAGAAATATATTTTGTTTACTAAAACATTGTACATAATTTGAAATTAATTAACATTTGTTATTGTAAATGGTAAAGTTGAATAAAACATTTACTAAAATTGGAATTTGAAATTCTTGCTAAACACAGTTAAATTCTAACTCCGCGCGTGGTGATTGGTCGGTTTAGTTCGTTTGTTTGGTCGCACTGTTATGACAGGTTAGAGGTTATAATTTGTTATTTTAAATGATTGACTAGCAATACGCGCTGTTTTCTTCTCAATCGACTGAATTACGATTGATTGCAGAGTGATTTAAACTAATAATTTTACTTAACACTATCAACATTTGTCAATAGTATGACATAACCTATAAACTCAGTTTTCTCAACTTTTGTGTCAATCTAACAATTAATCAATCAATCATAGTTTACGATAATGAAATATCAGTGTACAATTATTTACCTTTATTGTTGTAGTTGTTGTAAATGACGAATCTAAGCACTCCACATTTTTCACGAATAAACATAGTTATCTGCTTTATCCCGTGCGGCGGACCCACAGTTATCTGCTTTATCCCGTGCGGATCCCGTGCGGCGGACCCACTGGACGGGCATCGTAACGTTACCGGGCGTTACACTTTTTCATGAGTGACTCCGAGCCGCAACCTAATTTGACGTTGTCACGTCAAAACATTTACTAGTACTAAATTGGTTTCTGTTTACTTAACCTTAGCCTTCTTGAAATAATTTACTGAAAGTTGAATTACAAGAACGCGTTTAAATGGTGCGCTGTTTGTACACAATGCAGTCGTGTTATGGTGCAAACAACACGTTGCAGTAACCACACGAATAAAGGCCAGAATGGTTCTAGCAGCTGGCTTGCATCTTACGTTTTACATCAGGGCTGTGGAACTTACCAGCTTTACAGTCCTTTGATGTTGCGTTTACCTTGAAACAGTATTTCTGTTTATAGTACCAGAAATCTCTGTTGACCAAACACAGTGTGCGACCATAATTCTTTCTTAGACATTTATCTGTTTACAGATATCCCTGTGACCTAGTGTTAACAAATATTTACATGATATTCATGTAAACGTTGAAAATGGTAACATTTCTAGCAGTTACTCACAGCTCTGCAACCAAATCCCTGCACAATGACAGGAGTTTCACACAGGTTATCCTTTCCAAATAGCATAGCACTCCTAAGATAAGTGATGGTCATTGCAAGATATGTCAATTTCCTCGTCCACTTTATTATAGTTTCAATTACAATTTAAATACATTTTTTAAGTTATAACAAAGTAAAACAGATTTTATAAAGAGCCAATGAAATAACTAGAGATGCTGTGTAAAGTCCTATGATATTTTATAGAGTAGCTCCAAAGATTTCAGCAGTAATTGAAGTATTTTAAGTAAGTGTAGAATTCTAACTTATATAGTCCTCTTAGCGAGAGCATTTATAGTATAATATGATGGAGCCTAATGATATTATTGTCACGGAGATATGTATATTTGAGTTATATATTATTTCAGTTTTATATAACAAAAGCACCAAAATCCAAACTAGCGTATATGTTATACTTACGATTGTGCTGAATTCCTAAGAGGAACATCATTGTATATCTATTTATCATCAGAATAACGACTGTAATTTTCACGCATCTTTACGAAGCTTGGTAGAAACGCTCTAAAAGTGAATAGGAAGGTCAAGTTTATAGTTTGTGCCAATTAGACCGAAAGGGGTGCAAGGGGGGGTCAAAGCCTACTATAGACCACTTGAGGTTGGATAGATTTTAGTCCAAAATTGGAATGACCATACTGTTTATTAAATGTTAACCATAGGTGGGGTTTAAAACGCACTTTTGATGCAAGGGGAGGTAAAAAAATGGTAAAACGTTGAAACAATATGCAGAATTAGTATAGACTGATAAAGTTAGGTGCATATTAGCAAATAATTTATCGTGTAACTTAGAATAACTATCATAATTATAACAAGTTGCTGAACATATAATACTCTTTTTATTGCAAGCATTTCTCGTATGCACACAGTACCAATAAGTCCCAGTAATCTTTTGTGTTCCAATAGTACCAAGTATGAACCATGGATGTAATATGTTTAGTAAGTTAAAATTATATAAAATTAATATTTTTGATACTAATGACTAATTATATAGATACTGCCAAAATAGAGATAATTGGTAACTTTACTATCATTTGACTACTTCTGGTTTCCATTAAAGGATCGCAAATTCAATATACTTTCCTAGTCTTTCTATTTAAATCCTCGCAAAGGCCGACATTATAGAATTGGTCTTTAACAAGCAATATTTAGAGTAACAATACTTTTTCAACGAGGCTTTTTCAATTCTGGTCCTGAAGTTGTAAGCTTAAGCGTGACTCCTGTAAAAGGGAGGTTTATCACAGCGTTGTTTTGTTCATATTCATCACTGTGCGATACTCGCTTCTTTTGTTGTTTTCACGTGAGCGGACTCCATTATCCTCACATGAGGAGTTAATAAACATGTCAGTCTCAAAATTAAGAGATATTTCTTTATCCTTGGATGACGAAACTGACAAGTTTTCCAAAGAATAAGTCATAAAATGTGTGTCACCTTTATCACTGAAACATCTTGCAGATGTTACTGGTTGAGCGGGCAGCACGGGTTTGCTTGTTAAAGAACCAATTACTCTTACCAAAAAGCTTTTCTTTAAATCCTCTCCCAGTTTAACCGTTTGTCTTCTAAGTTACCTTAGTTATTAAACATAACATTTAAAACATGAATTTCTTGTAATAGAACAATAAAATGTTGATACTCGGCCAATTTATGTTAATAATTTTAGTTAAATTATATTAATGTTCAAATTCCCTAAACTTATCCGTATTAATTTTAAATTCAAGTATAAATAAAATATGTTTTAAAATTTGCACTTTAATGTAATTATTTTTATTTTCCCCTTTTAATAATTGGCATGCAATTATTCTATATCATATAAATTAAAACACATGGAATAGAAAAGAATATTACGAAAAGGTATAAGTTTTAAAGGTCATATAGTAACTAAATAATGGTCAGAAGGGTTCTTCAAAACTGTTATAGGTAAGTTTGAAATATAAATAAACAATATAATCTGAACATATGTGTGCGTATAAATAGAAATGTAACATAAGAAAAGCTTTTTTCAGAGTAATCTTTTACATTAAGTTGATTTTACTAAGACAAATTGCTATATATTAGACGTATCAAATACATTAACTCAGAATAAACCATATTAATCAGTTAGTAAGACTTTTGACAATCGGCTTAAGAGATTCCAAACTCGTGTGAACTTCCAGCCAAGTGCATAAGTTAATATTATACAAAACAATTAAGATAAATAGACAGATAATAAAATTCATTTACATTTTACTACATAGTTGTACATTAATTGTTTATTAATATTAATATGAGCGGTATGCATATGAGCGGTACGTGAAGCAAAATGGGCAATAGTAAATTCAACTGCCTACATAAATTTAAAGAATTCGTTTCAGTTGGCAATGTCCCTCGAATGTCCATCATCCTTACTAAATCCTATTACAGCACACCGACACTATGCGCTAATCCGAGACAGCCATATGCAAATAATATATGTGTTCCATGTGTCAGCTAAAGGAGACTTAAGAACTAAAGTCTTTCGACTGAAGAATCCGTGGACGGATTCCCCCATTTCAATCTGTAAAATGTGTGTTTTAGTATTTAAAAAGTTTTTCTGAATCTCAATAGAACAGTTTTTAGTAAAAATAAGATTTTTTGTTATTATGGAACTATTACAACAGAAATTATTTAAATTGAAATTATTCATTTATCACAAAATTAAAATAATGAAATCTATACAGTGATACATAGTAAATTACTCCTATGGCCTGTGAAGAGGAGGAGTACTTAAGCATTCAGAAATTTAAAAAACTTGTCGAAAAAGTTCCAAATAGATTTTAAGACAATAGGTTTAACTTCGAATAGAAAAACTTCAAAATTTCTGAAATGTCAAAAAAAACTTAATTTTAAATAATTATTAATCGATTAATTGCGCATTTAATTATTGTGTACATTAAAAAAAAAATCTTCTCAAATAAATATTTATGGAAAAATCTGAAATTGGTCCACATATTATTACATTCATATTTAACTTTTTTTATTTCTTTTTAAAATATGAAATTGTTAGGAAAATAAATAATAAAAATAGATTTGCTCTCCCACACGAACAAACACACGCCAAACAGTCTGATAAAGTTATAAGATATTCCTGTTTTCAAAGTACAGTAATAACATAATCTGCTAAATTAAATTAAACATACTATTGTTAGCTACACAATAATATGAAAAAGACGATTTTCTTCTTCTACATAGACCAGCAATTTTGGAAAATCTAGTTCTATAATTATGGGTTACTTTAATAAAGCACTATGTGAATGTGTACACTATCAAGAATTCTTTGGTAAAGCTGAGCAATGAAAAGAAGACTGAATTCTTTTTGAGCTAATCTGATTGGTATTTTTAATGTTTCCAAATGAGTATTTGAATATTTTATTTTACATAAAATGTATATTTTATGACATTATAAGTTAGTATATGATACCTAGTCACAGACACCAATTCATTAATACAAAGTGTGGCAAAGTGTGCATTTCGAATTCGTAAATTGTGATGGTAAAGGAATTAACACATATTCTTTATTAAATTCTTCTTAAAATTAAAACAGAAATGGTGTACATACATTTCACATTTTTAGTGTAATAATAAAAAAATTGCTAACCGTGTTCATACAAAGTGTGCTAGTTGAGCTTTAAACTCATCTATAGATACCGAAGTGGCCCTTGTTTGTTTAACCTTCTTGAAGAGTTTACTGCAAGTTAAATACACTAAACTCGAATAGTGCAGAAAACAAGATGCAGCAACTATGTGAGTAAAGAATAGAATGGTTCTAGCAGCTGGCTTGCATCTTGCTTTCACATCAGGGCTTTACGGCTCTTTGATGGGATGTTTACCTCCAGATTATAGCATCGGAAAACATTGATAAGCAAAAACATTCCACTAGGCTAGTTCCTACAAAGTGTTCTTCCTACTGTAACATGGAATAAATTATATTTATACCAGTATATATGTATATTATTTTAAGAATTATTATTATGTATATTATTTTATTATTTTATTTGCATTAAAGGTATATTATTTGGTTAGTAATCACAAGTTCCCAATAGGTTTTATACAATTTCTTTTTTGTTTTGTATTACATCAAATACATTATTTTATCGATCAGTACATTTTATCAATTGTTCACTGTTTCTGTACTTGCTTTATTAGATTTAAATGTTTTAAAATTTTACTTTATAAAATTACTCAGAAAAGGACTAAATGATCAATATTATTATAATGCTTTCTTAAGATGATGTCGTTATCCATTCGTTTGTCTCTCTATCTCTTGACAGAAAATTCTTAAAGAGCACCTTATTTTCACCAATTTTAAATTATTCAATTTTATTTTCATTTTTATCCCCTGTAAAATGTATTTTTTGTCATTATAATAATCTTTCATCAAACAAGATTATATTGTACAAACGAGGCCCAAAAGATAGCATCGGTAAATGATATCCAATTTACGTTTCATATACAGTGGCACCCAAATCATAAGAAATAAACGGCTATTGCAACGAAGTGTGTAACAAAGAGACTTTATCACTCGTGAGAAAATCACGTATGATTGAACTCAGTTTGGTTACAAATTTGTGTATCCTGTGATTTTCTCGTTGTTATGACAACAATGTAAAAACTTTTAAATGTTACTTTTAACTTTGACCTTTTGACCGCAATATTAATATAATTCTTCCTCAGGACCAGAGGAATCTACGTATCAGCTTTCAATTCTTTAGGACTTTTCTATCAAGAATTATAGCACGAATAGAGAAACAGATGAATAGACAACGACATGACCTTAAGAAAGCATTATCGAGTCCTAATAATATTCAAATGTGTGTTAGCCTATTTTGTCATTTCCAATAGAAATATGATTTGTTGTATGTAAATAAAATCTACCAGTACTATTATAAAAGTCATAATTAGATTGTTTACTTAACAAAATCTAACAAATATTTTCCTAATTATAACTGTAAAAATCGATAACTATAAACAATATCCGATGGCATAAAATCCTGTTGAGTTATTACTAGACCGTTCTAGGGGATATATTTCAAAACTGTTACTCTAGGACCTACTAATGACATACAATTTGAATGAGGTTATATAATTTCAGAGGAATAATGATGAGGGAACGTTTTCACCATAGAGAACCGAGTTTTCCCTTGAGAAACGCTCTAGAGCAGAAATTGAGACTCATCTATGCAAAGGCACAAAATTAAAAAAAAAAAAAAAAAAAATTTAAAAAAAACATGTTTTAACCTAGGCCATGCAGAATGTAAAGAAAATTACTTGAAGCTTTTGTATACCAGAAGCTGATAACACATTAACAAGTTAACTTCCAGAACTTACATAATGAATGGACGTTACACGTAGATGTTAACATCAGTAACAACTGTATTTAGAGTGAAATTTAAATGTAAAAAGTTCATTTTTCATTCAAACCCAGATGAAAAGAAGAAATGGGTCTAAAACGCTACATAACTATTAGGTTTGCGTCTTTAAAATAGTCAGTTAGGAATGAGACAAAATCTATTGATAACCAGGGTACCAGGTATAGAAGGATTAGCAATCCAACTCTAGCTCAGGTGAATACACGAAGGAGCCTTTCACTAGACGCGCTGTTTAACACGTGTTATCTAGACAAAGATGTAATTAACAGCGAGGATAACATCAGTCATCATCTGATAGCGCTTGTTTGGCACGCTGCACCGCCTCGCGCGCACCGCCCCGCCGTTATAAGCTTATTGGTGTCAGCAGCACTAACTTATGATGATGTTCATTCAACGTTCAAATCTCTACGCATTTCATGTGCTTCTCTGTTAGATAGTTACATTCCTGTTTTATGAGAATTTCATAAGTTTAATAATATTCCAATCACTGTTTGATAGTTACCACTTCCCAAACAAGTTGTTCCAAACTTGGCAGATACTGATTTTTGGGTGGGGGGGGGGGGGGGTGGGGGGGGGGGGGGGTGGGGGGGGGGGGGGGTGGGGGGGGGGGGGGGTGGGGGGGGGGGGGGGTGGGGGGGGGGGGGGGAAATTTTCAACGCGCTATAAAATCCTTGATACAAGAAAACAGTCAATTCATTTAAACCTAGCCGCACACTTTCCATTGTCCCTCTGACACTAGAATAACACCTTTAGATAAGTCTGCCTGTGATATCCTTACAGTTAAACTGCCCTAGATATATCTGGTAAGATATACATAAATACAAGATGTTTTACTTGGAAAAGTTAGATCTTTCCTTACGTTTAAAAAAAAGTTGCCTTAATGCAATAGACCAATCTCCCAAAGCCTATCTAGAACGTTTACTCTTTTTGGATGATATAATCTTCTTAACCTAAGCCAATCAATATCCAACCAACAAGAATCCCATGTTTGTACCACTATTGGGCTTGTTATCTATGCAGTTATAAATACGGTTAAAATTTAAATAAATCCTTTTTCATTTGCTTTTTATGCCTTAAGTTTGTATATTCTATCAGATATTTAGATCACACACTACTGTAAAATGTATAAAACAAACTCATCATTATAATTAAAAGTGTATATAATTATTGAAACCATCAAACATGGAAAATGTTTTGAGCTGAAAGAAATATTATAGCTGGCTGAAAACAGAAAATAACAACTTGGATGAAGCATATTCAAGTTTTAAATTTTAGAAGTTACGTCATGGTGCATAGTCTCAGTTATAATTTCAGCGTTTATAATAGATTTAACAACCAAAGTGATGCAGTCATCCTAATTGATTATTACATGGAATCTATAATTGACAGGTTCAGGGAATACTAAACACAGCTTTGATTATTCCGCCATTTCTACACCGGCCGTCTCGCGATAATTGGAGTTGCAGGCTACATTCCGCGAGTCAGGTAGCAAATTGCACTATTGATTACAGAATGGAACGTTGCAAACCAATTCCAAAAATGAATTAATTTGTTGACCTTTGGTTTGAGTGATGGAGGAATATTAACAGTTTTGATAAACCCAGATGCAATCATGCAGCTATTTAGTTAACAGCTACAAAGAAAGTTTGTTGGAGGTGACAAATTTTCACTTAACCTGATGTTTACCTTTACATATTAAATCAGTTTAGTTTCAAATAATTACGTTATGTTTGTAACTGCTTAGTTATGACTTAGAATCAAACAACCGGTGACCGTGTCCCACAGCAATAGGTAGAAGTATATTTCATTTTGGAGACTTGGCTTTTCGGAGAAGTTAGATATCTATGAGTATAACGATAATCGAGCGCTAGACATCTGACATTTTAAATGCGGATGTATCTCTCATATTTTCTTCCAACTAGTCACACTAAAGGAGAAATCAAATATATAACTAGCGATGGTGCTGGAGTTGGTATTTCTTAGCAAATCTTCATATAAATCTATCTACTTGTGGAGAGTTATGTCATGTTCATTTGAAGAAGGGAAATGCTTAGCAGAAAGCTTTGTTCCCTCCTCCATCCATAGTTAGAATGCGCTTGGTATCTTTTTAAATACAACTTTTCTACATTTATTCTTTGTATTTATACCTAAACCCATACAAAACATGACATAGTTGTTAATTTCTTATGGTATTTTAGTATCTTAGATATAACCAAAATACATGGTATCTGATCCATGGAATTGGTTAACCATATAAACTATGATCAAATTAAATAAAAAAGTATACGGATATTTGACTTCAGCAACAACTTTACTTTGAAGATCTGTTTATTTTTGAATGTATAATGAGTTGAATTAATTTTACAGCTGATATTTTAAAAATATGTAATGAAAAAAAGTTAAATTAAAGAACCCTAATGTAATTAAAAAACATGCACACAACAAGAACAAAATCGTAAGAACATGTAATAGGTACTCATAAAAATTAAATTGTTATAGAGAGAACCATAATATTGTATCAATATAATTCAAAATAAAAACCTAGTTATACACCCATATAAATTAATTTATAATATTTACACATATTTACCCTTCGGAATGTACCACATATTTGCTTTAGTTTAATAATTTGGGAGATCAAAAGAGAACAAATAAATAATAGTGAAAGATATGTTCGTAATGCAAAAAATTTAACCATTTGAGGTAACCATTTACAAATAGTAGAGTATATTGAGGCTATTCAATTTATGTGAAAATAATAATTTACTATTAACATTAGTTTTATAAAAATTTAACATTACATTTCCATGTAATGTAATTATTGAATAGTAAATGGCTAACTATCTGAAGCAAGTGAGAATGAATAGAATGGCGATTTTTCAATTATTGTAGATATAATAAATAAAAAAATAAAAAATATTTAAACTAAGAGTAGTGAATATGTGTTTATCCAATTTATACTTTCCTTATACACATGAGGCAGAAGGATTCCCCAAAATATACAATTTAATTCTTTAAGTGTGTTGTTTTTTATCAATTAGTCTAAAAATTCCACATAAATCCCTCACGCCAAGAATAAAGTGGATAACTAAGGCTAACAAATAAACTCTTATATTGAACTTATGTACTGAGACGGTTAGTAAAGAACTTTGTCATTGTACTATTTTACCAATTTTGAGCGAAACTGCCAACGGACATTAATTGCGTTGTCGGTTGACATTAGAAGTGACATGCCAATTATGTACAAACTAACATATCTTCCAACTTTATGGGCTAATACTATTACAGTACTGTATGTTTGTTATCATGTATAGTATCGTGTCCACAATCTATGCCATGAAAGCTTTATTATAATCTCCAAAACTACACCGAAGCATACATACAAAATTTAATATTTATCATCTATTCACTTCAAACTTTGTAAATTTTAATTTTAAAGCAATGCAATATATTTTAAGTTTTGTGAAATGTGAAATAATTTATTGATAAGTATTTTAACCTAATGTTAATAGGGATTATCTTAAGTTATTTTTAGAACAAACCAGAAAAGTACATAAAAACCAGCGTTAACTTGCAAAGGATAATATTTAATTTTGCATGTCAATACAATTCTAGGTCATACATTTCCCCTATATCGATATCAATAAAATTTACATATAAACTTTTAATCAGAATGAAGTAAGTAAGCAAGAATATAGTGATTCTAATGCAGTGAGTGTAGGATAAAACTCATAAATCATGTCAGCGACTCTCGGATACCAGCTCTCATGAGGTCTGGGAAAGGCCGCAGTTGGTTGAGCTGTAACCACAGCACAGAAACACTCCATAATTGACTGTCGGTGGTCGCTGTGGTCAGGAGACTCAGCAAACCTATAATTGTCACAAAACTCGCCTCCACACCACGATTGCGCTTCTACCAGAGGTGGTGTGTCCATCTCACACCAGGCTAGCCGTGCGACACACTTGATTTTCTATAATTGACTGCCGGTGTTCACTGTAATAAGAACAACTCTGCAAACCTATAATTGTCACAAAACTCGCCTCCACACCACGATTGCGCTTTTACCAGAGGTGGTGTGTCCATCTCACACTGGGCTAGCCGTGCGACACACTTGATTTTCTATAATTGACTGCCGGTGTTCACTGTAATAAGAACAACTCTGCAAACCTATAATTGTCACAAAACTCGCCTCCACACCACGATTGCGCTTCTACCAGAGGTGGTGTGTCCATCTCACACCAGGCTAGCCGTGCGACACACTTGATTTTCTATAATTGATGCAAAACACTGCAAACCTATAATTGTCACTCAACTCGCTTCTACATCGAGAATGCGCCTCTATCAAATGCTGTGTCCACTTCATCTTTCTATAATTGACTGTCGGCAGCTGCTGTGGTCGGGAGGCGCACCAAACCTGCAATTGTCAATAAAATCGATCTACACAACGGTTGCGCCTTAGACAGATGTGCTGAATATACCTTCTATATAATACCATGTAAAACCTTCTATTTTTACATGTTGTTTTTAGGAACATGTATACAGTATATAAACTGATTTAAATATTGATAATTGTTTATAGCTCAAGGTGATATACACCACCACAACCTGCGACTCCAGTTTTATTTATTTTGAAGCAGAAAGAATTTATGTATTTTTTGCAAAAAGAAATATTTTTTATACCTATAAATTATTTTAACTTGTTTATTATTATAAGAATTATTTATTGCTGAGTTAATATAATTTTATATTTAACTAGCTGTTTCCCGCGGCTTTGAACGCTTTTCGTAAGCTTTGCCCGTGTATGTGAACTTCTTGTTTAATTTAATTATATTTACAACGCCGATGTAGAGTTTGTCTTGTTGCCACGATCAAGATAATATGTTTATATTTATAGCCATTGCGCACGTACATGTACTTTATTATAAAGTGGACTAACACTTAAACTTTAAGTTCAATCAGAAATGTATCTTATAGACAAATATACATAATAACTTAGCGCCTTCAAATAGTGTTTGGCTATGTAATATACGTAACTGTCTCGTAATTGCAGTTTATAATGTGAAGGCGCTTTTAAACCTTTTATCTTTTGCAGCGCCGCTTGGTGATGAATTACATCAATGGGCATAGCTTATAAACCTTCTCCGTGGAAAAATACGTATACATACAATTTTCATAATGGTCTGTCTAATATTTTGCGATTCCATAAAGGACAAACACACAAACATTCATTTTAAAATAATTCATTTTAAATGACAAATATAAAAATCAATAAAACTTTCTCCCTTAATTAGCAATACTAGAGGGTTAGATATAGTTATACCTACACTGCAATGTTAACCAATCTTTTTCTAATAATAAATGGATTGAATTTGAATTTGTAAATGTAGAAATAAAGTTTTGTGCAGATTTAAAGTATATAAGATAACGGATAGTTAGACTAAATGATTTTACTTACTATGCCGTATGATATAATATTTATTAATACAATTGTACTAAGTTTGTTTACAAATTTATTTATTCCGTGATTTTTTAGTTAACCATAACATGAATTTTACTAACGATCTGCCAATTCCCATGGAGTGACATGCACCATCTTCGAACTTAATATTTCTTATATAGAAGTGAAGTTTCTTACAAAATTTAAAGTCTATAGGTTAGTTCATTCTCGAAATATCTTGCGAAAAAACAGAGTAGAGTGAATTTTTTCAGCCCCCCCTAATTCTTTTTTTATTTTTGTAGTCTGCGAAGTGATTGATAGGGGTAAATTTCACCGATATACTCCATAAATATTATCTTGTCTTATACTAGGTGTCCCATAATGCAATGGTAATATTTAAAGAAATATAATACTAAAATTATTTTGTGGTAAAATGATGTAAATGTTGTGTTGATTTCGAAATATAATTGGTTTTATAAACCAAAATGACATTTCACTATTATATTTATTATTTAAAAAAATTTTATTCAGAAGAATTATTGCCCATACATATTGTACAATTAAATACTTTTCACTTTAATAAGGAAAACAGAAATAACTTTCGCCTGTTTCTCATTTGATCTGGATTTGCTATTATTGTGAACTGAAATAAAATAAAAGTTTATAAAAACGACATATTTTGTAGCAGTAGTACGTGGATTTTAAAATAATTTCGATATCTTGAAAACTAAGCAACTTTTATCAAAGTAATTCTTTTTTATTTGAACTAGTCATTGATCAAACCTATCATTCCTTGAAATATTATTTTTGACTTATATGTTAACCTTTGTATCAAAAAGTCAAACTCAAATGGACGGAAATAATTTATGGAACAGTATCTCAAATCTATTATAAATAATAATTTTTAAGCTAGGAAATAACATAACTATTGTGTGTATGTGCAATTTTTTAAATTTTCTAGGATGAAAAGCTTAGGGTAAGTCTACTTTAATTAAATCCTAAAGGTCTTCTCCGTGGCGTCTGGTCTAAGAATATTCAGGATGGATAAGGATGGGGGATTGAGGTCATCTTCTGCCAATAACAAAGGCACATAATCACCATTAGAGGGTTAATGGGCATTATAACACCCATGCAAACTTTAGAAGAAGAGAAGGATACTTAGCTTATATTCTCTCGACCAGAGTGTGCAGGAGATAATTCCTCCTCATGTTGGAGTACGTTCAAAATTTACACTAAGGAGCCCCACTTACTCCAACCATGGCCCTAGCAGTAAGTTAGATCTATCATCAAGCTATTCCTTTAGGTCAATATAATACTCACGGTTACGATTAACCAAGCTCCTGATCAACCATAAGGTTAACTAGAAGTACATCGCGGATTCAGTACAGTTTAACTGGTAAAATCCTCCTGGGTAGGAAGGTGTGGGGGTGTTGTTAGTGACACAGTCGATAAGCACAGCTTATATTTACATGGTAAATTTCATATTTAAAGTTGTGTTTAATGCATTGTAATGAAGTAAGTAATAAATGCCATAGAAAAGGAAACCTGCAATGAGCCTATATAATATACTGTTTAAATGTGTTGCTGAGAGCAGTGTGGTACAAGCCACTTTTTATATAGACTCTTTGACTCTTTAAAGAGAATGATCTTGTTTCCATTAGACTATAATAACAGTTCCGTGTCTGGCCTAGACAGTAATCTCAAACGTGCGTCCATTCTAATTTTTATTTCACCAAACCCCAATTAAAATATAAGGATGTATTAGATAGCACCAATCTCCTTACATATGGAGAAGAAAAACGACTATTAAGATTACTAGGATACTAAGTACAAAATATTTTGCTATAAAACAATAACAAGTTTCGTATAAATCATATTATCTTATCATGTTCCGAAGGTTTTTTTTTTATCAAAAATGGCGGTTGGAGTTGTGTATAGTACAGACTGTAAAGCAGCTCGTAAGCTGTATTACGGTTAAAAGCCTAGCCACAACCATAGACAATCCAATATATGTCAAAATTGCAGTTCTCATATACCTCAATCTTCAAATGTTAGAAAATAAATATATTTTTGAACTTGTATTTTCCACACAAATTTTCTCGGATACTTCTGAAACTGAATCTAAGATAATAAAATGTAAGGTAAGACTGTTTGGAAATGGCTATGATAGGTATTTTGGATATAAAAAGAATGTGTCAGAAAGGTAATAGATATATGTTCAATACATACTAAACTAGATCTATATATACAAGGTTCAACCTTTTTATCTCTTTGCTTAATAATTGCCTCAGCTTTCAATGAATCCTTAAACCAGTCTTTAGTTTTTAATCCAATACCAAAATCTTTAATAGCACTAATAAACATATAAAAACGGTATAATTAAGCACGTAATACATGTGTCTAATACAAAATATTGACTTTACTTTTAAAATATCACGGTTCATTACTATGGGAATATGTAAAAACGCCCAAATAACAATCTGTAAATCTGGCGAAAATAGCTAAATAACAGGTTCGTTTACTTTGAAATGTTTTTATCACATTACAGCATCACTTATATTTGTTCTGCTGATAAAGTTTCTGTACCACAAAATAACGTATTAACAAAGGTAACTGTAACAATATCGCAATCATTCTATACTTTGTTACAAATATATAAGATATTGTTAAATGATCCTTTTTAGTTCTCTTTACATTTTAAAAGTAACTCGTGATGTAAGCATGATAAGTATAAATATCAAGAACATTAATCATAATTTTCAAGACAAAAAGCTCAATACGATTAAGATAAATAAAAAATGATTGGTTTACTTACTTTTTTTAAAGGAAGGGCTGATCTCTATAAATACTCATGGCCATTTAGCCTGTGCGAGGATCTTATCAAACAGAAAAATGGGAGCCGATACAATAGAAAGTCGATGGTACTGAAAAAGTGCAAACAGGATTTGATCTTGCGATATTTCTAACTAAGATCCAAAGTCCGATGTCTTAGACCGCTCGGCGATCAGCACTCTCGTGTTTGTATGTAATTATGTAATTTGTCCTATAACCACAGCACTACATGTTGGGAATGTCTTTAAATTATCTTGTTTCAGATTCCACTTCAATTACTAAATCAATTCATCAATAAACTGCGTTCACGAAGATAATAATGTAATAATTAGTACTATATACAACGTACGTATAATTATAAATTTATTAATCTTCTTATTCTAGTTCGCTGGGTTGCACCAAATGGAGTGGTTAGGCTTGGAATAAATTAATTTGGTACTACCCATTTCAAGTCGGCTATTATACAGATAAGGCATTTAATTGACGGTAATTGAGTGAGCATTATCGTAAATAACGAGGAGCGGTTAATTGCCGGGCGCCTGTAATCAAGTAGCCGTGCGCGACTCAGAACTCCACGGCCTTCTAAATAGAACCTGACTAATCATCCGTCAAAAACTAGATGATTACAGTTGTTTCCTCTGAGAAAGAATTCATCTTTCGAATAATTAAATATAGGTTAGATTAGAAATGGGAAACACGAATCCAGAGATACGTTTATGTGTTTAGTTGAAGGAGCTGTTTAATGTTACATATATTGCGGCAAGGAAATCTCAAAATTTTCGATCAAAGCTTAACAACTAGACATTTTAATAAATCTGGCACAGTTCGGTGGAGTATTTTTAAAGTATGTAAAGAAGGCAAGCATGACAAGTTTTCCTTTTAGAAAATAAGTTTATCATTGATCATATTGAAATTTTACTTTATTACATTGACGTCCATTATTTGTTTTCCCAACAAAATATTGAGCTGTTGAAGTGTAAAATGTTTTGCGTAAAAAAACTTTTTTATAGAGGAAAATATTTACAGTCCATTCCCACATTAAGGAGCGTAAAAAAATGTGAAAACGATAAAATAGATATTTTTGACTGTTTTGCCTTGATTAATCACGTAATAAAATTGGTATTCTATCTCCAACTCGGCCAAAATAGACTTCGGTTTATGGTCAATTTTTGATGTAGATCAGTTCATCTGATAGAAAGTTCCTGCTGAATACCAATTTAGGTTTATGACGAACTAAACTATTTTAGGCATTTCATCTAAAACTTGGCGAGAGATGATTGGACCACATGTCGTAAACAAAATTGGTCAGGGTATGAAAAAACTACACCAAAACTCAAGATTTATTAATATTTCCATCTAGATAAAAGGTTAGGGTATCGAAATCGTGAGTAATTTTGTATTTGACCTTAGTGATACAGTGACACAACTTATATAATTTTTCTTATTTATATCTGATGTACTGAAAGAAATATTAAAATCGTTCACTGCTTTGATTAACTTGATATGGTTCAATCATATTTAATTGAGGGGTTGCTTATGCTTAAAAAAGCTGTGAAACAATTTAATCAAAACATGCAAAGAAAAATATAAAAAAACATATATTTGTAAGATTTTTGCAAGTTGAGTTTTACCAATCCCTTCCTATTCGCTTCTTTAATACTAAAATCCAATAATAGTACTTTTTATCACAAGTACCAAAAGTCGACCGTAATTTTAGCGGTAAACCGTGCGCAATCGTGTGTTACGTCTGAGATGAAGATGAGTTCGAAAATACGATTGAGTACCAAAAGACACTAGTCTTACGTGTGTTTTTTGAGTTTGAGAGTGAATTTACGGAGCCTACTCCTCGTATTTGAATGCTGCTTGTCTGTTTGCCATCCTGGTCCGCGACTAACCATGCTGCGGTCCATGCACCAGAGCGTGTGAGCCTAGCGGATATTATTAGGACATTCTCGCCTCTCTCCACCCCCAAGAGGGTTACCTCCATAAAAAAAATCACTGTACTGAAACGAAAAATAGGACTTCTTATTATTATTGAGCATTATTTTAGTTCAAGTATATGTCAAAGCTTTGCATATCTTAAATGTTATACTTTGTTAATTTATATTTATAATGGTTATCTCTCTATACTTCAGAACCTTAGCGTTGGCCGACGAGTTTGTATTTTAGAGTGTATAAGAAAAGTACATTTATTTATTTCTATGTGGTTACTACTGCCAAAAGTTCATATATTTTGAAATGGAGATACATTTGAGAATAATCATTAAACAACGAACTGTTGTTGGTACAATATGATGTTATTATTTTGTGGCCTAATAACCAAAATCTTGCTAATTTCGTGCTTTAAATTTAGATATTGGGATAATTTGTTTACTTTACCCTAAATTTAACGCCCTCGTGTATATTAGTATCAAATTAAATTCTCTCACTTTAATAATCTTATGGGGTCTTTTTCGTTTAAGGGCCAGCACAAAAGACCCTAGCTTGCCTATTCAAAACTCAGATCACGCGATGCTTGCCCGCTGCGCAGCGCTTTGCGCTGCTTGCTCTTTTAGAAAAAAAAAATTAACTCGAGCTTGCAAAGTCCAAACCCAGATCAACTCACCACGCTTTATTAAACAAGAAAAAACTAGACAGAACTAACGCGGGTTTCATTACAGGTAAAATATAAGCGGCGCGTGTTTATAACTGATAAGATAAGACGAGTTTATACTAGAAGTAGTACCTGGACTACTGCCCTACGAACTAATAACACCAAAAAAAAAACCGATTAAATACACTGTCAGTCAGGTATAGTATGTTTGTAAGGTGCTGGCCCTTAAACGAAAAAGACCCATCTTATGCTAAAACAAATTGTATATTTAGAGCTTTATACATTTAAAATAATTAATAGCCTACAACTTACTGTGCTAGAACCAAATGTTTTGACACTTACGGTGTAATCTATCATATGAAAGAACAGACTAGTCTATCACATCGAGTCAGATTTATACTACTTAGTAATTTATTTTAAAGCTCTGTCGCCCTATCTCCCTATTCCTGCCTGGGTACCTTTCCTTTTTTTCTACCCTGGACCGTTTCTAAACAAGATGGCCCCCTGTTTCTACCCTATCTCTTCAAGACTACTAAGAGCCTAGACTTCTACTTGCGGAACCACGATCATCAATGAGCACCTGAGGCACGGTTGTAACAGCGTAGAGAGAGGATCCGTCTCGAAAGATCGAAAAAATTTGGGAATAATTAGTACCTAAAATATGAATTGCTTTCTATACCGTGACGAGCAGAAGTATGAAGATGACACAAGATGACTACACCAATCAGACTGGGTAACGTAGCGCAATGTTGTCGGGGAGGTGTTTTGTCCACTTTTACTTCAGGAGGACCCAAAGTGACTGCAGTTTTAGTGGTCACACATGTCGCGACACGTATTGAGTGGGGTTTGTAAATTATTTATGGCTCTTCAATAAAAGAAGTAGAGCCACAACGCGTCTGACCTGTCATACGTGTTTGGTAACGCCTGTTTACTATGGCAACAACTAATAAATATGTCTCTACTAAAAGCCTTTTTATTGCTTTACGCGATATTTTTACACAACGGAAAACGGGTCATGTGTACACTTACGTTTTTAAAACTGAGTTAATGTACCGTAAAATTATTTTAGTAAGTGGATGAGATGTTATATGAGAAGTAATATTAATTATGTGACCTTAAAGTTTTATAAAATTAAGCAAATAGTAAGAAATATGTGATAATATGTCATACTCCATTATTTTGTCACAAAAAACTAGGGGTTCTGCTGGTTTAAAATTAGGTCAATGCTGTCCACATAATAAATAACAATAATTCAAACATGATTTTGCAGTTTTATTTAAGATATCAGAAAATATTTAGTATAACATAATATTTTTACATCTACGTAGGCAGGTGTTTCAGATATAACGTTTCTGGAGCAGCTTTTCGGATAAAAGATAGACAAAAACTTAATATAGCAAGGTGAACTCTTTTCGTTGTCCACCCGCCTACATGGAAGTGTTTTGTAAAATTTAAAATGACAATTTTACATATATACATACATATATAACATATATGTTATGTATGTACACACACACACACACACATTGTTTTTCATTTCTATGAAAGACTGGAAAGCTTTCTAGAAAAAAACAAAATTCTGAATCCAGAACAATTTGGATTCCGAAAAAACAAATCCACAATTGACGCGGTGAATAGCCGAATGGACCATGTTGTCGATGGACTGGAAGGTCGTGAAAATGTGCTAAGCATATTCCTCGATCTTTCCAAAGCCTTTGACTGTGTGCATCACGGGACACTGCTGCAACAGTTAGAAAAATGTGGCGTCCGGGGTCTCCCACATTTATGGCTCACGTCTTATCTAAAAGATCGAGATCAGCGTGTGATGATCTCGAGCGTCGTTTCCAGCAAAATAAAAATGGCTCGTGGTGTCCCTCAGGGATCTATCCTTGGACCTCTCCTTTTCCTGATTTATGTCTGTAGATTGAACTCAGTAATCCAACTTGGTGCACTGGTTCAATATGCTGACGACACGACTCTCTGTTTCAAAAGCAATTCAAAACAAGACCTGGAAATAAAATCTTTTGAGGGATTGAACGCATGCATTCAATATTTTCACAGAATTGAACTTGACAACAAACCAGTCAAAATCAAGTGTCATCAATTTTTGTCTTCGTCAGCATGATCATGCGATGCGACCTTCTGTTTTTGCGGATGATGCCCTTTTAGAGGATACAGATTCCACAAAGTTTCTGGGGATGTTTCCTTGACAGAGGACTGACCTGGAATGATCATGTTGATAGCATCTGTGCTAGAGCTACCACAGGCATATTTTGCCCTACGGCACCTAGCAAAGTTCTGTACCCTAGAGGTTCTAAAAACGGCCTATTACGGCCTAATCCATCCACATCTTGTGTATGGATTAAGACTCTGGGGAGGATGTGCCAAAAACAAAATGGAGCGGGTTTTCAGGCTCCAAAAAAAAGCAGTCAGGATAATTTTAAAACTGAATTATAGAGAGTCGTGCAGGGCATCTTTCGGGGGAGCTGGGATTGATGACATTGCCCTGCCTTTACGTTTTTGTGGTGATCGTGTACTGCAGATCGAGATGTGCCTTGATAAGTGGCAGGGACGTTCACCAATATGAAACTAGAGGCAGGGACAACTTGCGAACTCATCAACGCAGACTGACATTATCGCAACACCTCCCTCAGCAGGTGGGTGTCAGACTAATCAACAAGCTCCCTGAGGATATAAAAAAACTCCAACAACCTCAATCAATTCAAAACTCGTCTCAGACGCCTGTTGGTGTCTAAAGCGTTTTACTCGATTGATGAATTCATGACGAGCCGTTGGGATGATTGAAAATCATGGATCCGAAGTCTGTGTGATTGTGTCGTGAGAATGCTGAGATGTAAGTATGACTGTGAGTTAATGTGTAGTTAGGATATATTTTTTGATGCATTTGACTATTGCAATACAATGTTACATGTTGTCAAACACGCAATAAAGAGATTATGAATATTTCTAGTTCTAACCGAATCAAACCAAACTATATTTCAGAAACACTGTATAAACTGAAACAGTTAAAACAGGTAGCTGATTTTGTATATATGTGTATATACGCGTGTATATATATATATATATGCTATTGTAAGTAGGTTAAAATTATAAAAAGACATTATAAGTGTTCATACTGAAATTTACAGGTTCTCAGGACCGTTCATCAGAGCACTGATTAATAAAATAAAACTAAATTGAAATGAAACCAATAATTAAAAACATAAACAAAATAATGTTTACAAATATATACCATAAATAAAGAATTTCCAATCTACACACACTCACGCAAATACACGCGCGCGCGCGCACGCGCACACACGCACACACACACACACACACACACACACACACACACACACACACACACACAAACACAAACACACACACACACAGAGAATATTAAGTATCTCGTTTATAACCTTTACATTACAAATATGTATAATACATGTTTATACTAAGAATGAGACGCGTTACATATAAACGTTCCTTTAATATTGTTAAAATTGTATTACCTCCCTATTGTATAGCAGGTAGTACATTGATCTTACGAGAACTTCATTATGCATGGATAGAGTAATTGCAGATAAAGGGGAACACCGACTCTGCGTATAATTGTGTACTTGAATAACAACACCGACAATTATGCAAACATAACAAGAACGATGCTTCAAGGCAACTGGAGTCGATTTCTCGGTGAAACCGAGAACGAACCCTTAAAGGGGCCATAAAGGAAACATTACAGAGCTCATTATTCTTGCGACAATCAAGTGGATGTAAAGCTCTGAGGCAAATCCCGAGTGACGTTCATCGCCCTTGGTGGGGTTAATGTTTGCTTCCTGAATGAGTGATTTCAAGTTATTTGATGTTACAATATGTTATACTAATAAGTTCATGGCGGAGGCATTAAACAATGACCGGTCGTCTTAGCGTGACTCGTCGTTACACATTCAATTATAATTTCTTTTATAAGTTAGATTAGACAAAATTAACAATAAATGAATATCTGGCGTTACAACAGTGTTTGTCGTTACATTTTTAACCATAAGATAAAAACACCGTGTGGTAGTCTATTCAGTTCGTACAATTTCTTTGATATCAAATATTCAGTAAATGCATGAATGACTGAATATGGATGTTGCGTTTTGCGCCACAAGAATCTGATCTCTTCTTAGCCGAACATGACTTCAGATTCCAGGAGCCAAGTCTGTTACAGCGTCAAATTCCAGATACTGCACTGAGAGTTGGACTGGAGCTAAACTCAACATTCACAGACATTGAATTAGCATTTAAACCATAGCTACTATTCTGAATAGTTACGTTTTAGATCAAAGAAATCAGTTCTTCTAGTTTTACACCTTACGAGGCAATGAGAATACCTATTCGGCTAGACTGCACTGCAGGTAGTTGTCACCTAGTCTCTGATGTTGAAACGAAGCAAAGTACATCGATACCTGAATCCGTTTGGGATATATCCAGGCGTATCAGGACTTAATTTACACCCTGTATATGATCATTATGCGAAATTTTGTGAATAATGATGCTTGGATGTTTGGGTATTTACGTTTGATACTAAATCTCAGAAAATGATAGTGGACAGATTTAGACGAACATTGGCTTGGATATCGCTGCTATATCATAAAAATACAGATACTCATTATTCCAATTATATTTCCATGAACAAAAGACTATCGAAGAGCATCTAGAGGACAGTCTTCATTTTGCACTGAAAAGACATACGATACGATATTAGATAGATAACAATTTTGTAGAATTTCTAGACGAAGAAACTAGGATGAAACAGGAAAACCAGATTGAAAAGCAAGAGCATACATTGTACTGAATCAGGTTTAGAGATATCCATACCTTTTGATTAATAATGCCGAAGGTGTAAGCAAAGGCAACAAGCTGGGTAGCCCGCACTTAGGGGATTATAATGGTCATAAATATTATTATCTTGAGCACTATTTGAAGATTAGTGGAGATATTTTAGCACCAATTTTGGTCTATTAAAGAGTACATCCAGAAGTTGTGTTTTTTCACTCTGCCCTTTATTCCGAAGTAGATTACAAGTGTACACTTTTTGATTGAAGAAGGCATCCTGAACTAAATTTTCTTGATCGGCCCGAGAATGCAAACTCACCTGTAGTGGCGGTTGCTCCCGATTTGCTCCTTACACGCGCAAAACCAGATTACTAAGAGCCAGGCGCATTTTGTATAACCTCCGATACTCGTTACAGTGAAGATTTGAATAATATCTACTTGGTCCAAGCCTATTTCCATTAAGAATTCATCATAGGGCTCCATAATAATACGTTATAAATGTGTTCACTAAAAATACTACGGACCTCGACTTTATTATTCCTGAGCAATGGTCGAAAATATTTCATATTACTCAAATCATTGTAGCTATTATATATAATGTTACTGTATTTATAAAAATCGTTTCAGTCTCCGAATTCGGAGCTTCAAATAATGATGTTCAAACTTTAAGTCCAATTGTGCGAAAATGGATCAGGATATTGGAATATATTTCAGTGACTGTCGCTTATCGTCGTAGTTTTGGTATGCCATTTAAAAGGATGTACATGTAATGTCCAATTTGTTCTACTGGACAAATTGGACACACAACTGTTCTACTGGACACACAACTCCCTACTGGGAGTTGCGTGCGGAGCCGGGGGTAACTGCTAGTATAATAGGTGAATATTTCCCCTGGAGCTTGTGTGAGATATTGTGTTTTGTAATTTGAAGATAATCGGATAGACGAGATGATATCCTATTATTTCTTTTAGGAGTGGCTTTTTAAGCCTTATTCGACCCTCATGGGTCACTGGCCTGTACGAGGATCTTATTAAACAATAAGTGGGAGAGTCGATACAAGGTCAATGTTACTGATAAAAATTGCAACGATAACCGACAAGATTTCAACCTACTCTACCTTTAAATCTAAACTTCTCAATTTAAGCAATTTTATATAGCAAATAACACACTTATTTTATTGTAAGCACGAAAGTAGTCTGCAAAATACTTGCGTAGATATCAACAATTCCAGCCATTACACTAACTTAGATGAAATATAGGTTTTAACTCCGACTGATGAAATAGATGTTTAATCTTAACAGGAAAATAACGTGTCTTCCAGCCTAATTTTTGCACCAAAATGTACATATTAACACAAATAACAAAATGGCGGTCATAACTAAAAAAAGTAATAACGAGTTTTAAAACTGCCCTACGCAATCATCAGTACTAATATAGTAAACGTACATAATCGACCCAGCAGGGATCACTTTTGGCTGGTTTATACTCTCCAGTTGTACTCACACTGGGTACAGCAAAAACCGATGTGTCACTTAAATATGGGCAACCTTATGGATGTCCAGGAGAGGCACATTACTAACCGCAAATATCGAGATTTTGGGGTTCATGGGCAATTCGATAGGTCTAGTCTACTGCGATATTGGAAGTCATACTGTTGGAGTTGGTGGGGTTTGTTCCCTAACCTCAGAGGTTCTTGCTAGCCTCAACAAGGGTAAGCGATCCCCTGCCTACTTTGACTGTAGAGGCTGGTTCAGAGCTGGCCTCCCCTCCTTCCGGGGAGAAATGACTTTGAGATGTAGTGCCCTAATTCTTCCTCGTGGATCTATAGGAGGCAGGCCCCTACTCCCTAACTTTACCCATCCTGAATATCCTGTTAGTCCAGGAGCAGCGCAAAGGTCCTTAAATGACTAAGTGGAATTTATAAGCTTCTTGTCCTAAGAAAAAAAAAATAAAATGGTACAGAATGTCGCAAACCAGGCTTCGTTGAGGTCCACTGAAAATTTCAAGCATATACTCATTTTATTATTGACGGATTGAGAGAACAATATAAACTCATACGACAAAGAGACTATTACATTCCTTGGCAAACAAAAGAGAAATGATGTCAGGCTACTGACTGAAAAGCTGTAACGACGCTCAGCCAAATTCCATAGTTCGACACGCATTATCATAAAACTCATTCTTATCTATGCAGAAAGAATTTCAAGACTTCAGATTAAATCTTTTTCGAGATTAACTGACCCATGACACATGTTTTTGTTCATTTAATTAGGTTTTATATCAGTGTTTAAAATAAAAGTTTACACACCAAGTCACCATAAAAAAATGTTGGATGTGTTGGTATAATTAGGCTACATGTTTTAATATGTCCATATGTTAAAATCTCTTATGAATAAACTGAATAATTCAAAATTTTATTTATTCTGTATCAATCTATTATTTAATCGTTGTCATTATGTTAACCATAAGAAGAATATAAAAATGTTGAAGCTTTGTGCACAGTTTCAAGTCATTTTCAATATATCGTTCGGGCAAATATATAGAGAGTGACCAGCACCAATAGTGATAGTAAAATATAAACAATAATAGCCTTTACAAAATACATTACATACAAGCTACGAAACCGTAAAAACGTTTAATTGAAACAAGTTTTTAATTATGTGTAATCATATGAATTTAGGTGGACTGAGAGAGTTTAATATTTAAACCGCAGAATGTATCTGAAACAATGAAATGTAACAATGAAAAGAAGCTTTTTGATTTAAAAATGATGAAATAAATAAACCTATAGAAGTTACAGTTCATATATTTTTATATCAAGAGTTTAGGAATTCCTTATTAAGTTAGCTCCTAGTCGGAATTCAATGCCACGGCAGCGGCAGCACGTGATTCTTCACGACCGTCTTGTTATCTTCGCACCTGAGGAGCTGAGAATTCCTAAACGAGGCTTCCACTCTCAATCTCAATATTTCTAAACTGGCAAAATAAATATAACTTATACAATTGCCTTATCATCTTGTATAACAATATTGTTATAAAATATCCTGATTAGTAATTTACATTCAATTAATTTTGTTGGCAACACATATCTATGTTCACAAATTTAGCGTTAATTTAGGTATATGTAAATGCTTTTTAAATAAAATGTATTAAAATTATTATGCAAACAAAAATATTGAAAGTTTAAAACGAATGATATGCATACAATTATAAAGAGTTATAATAGAAAACAAATATTATAAAGGTAGACCTACAATCAAATATTTATTTTTCTAATAATAATTAACCTTAACCAAAGAAGGACACGGGTGGATAAAGAGAGATGAATTAGTTACGTGAAGTACCGGTCTTTGAATAACAACTTGTCTGAAATAAACTCTGGAATAAAATGAGTTTTTTATTTCCATGTTCAAAACATTTTCCACGAACTATTGAACCGAACCATTATTGTCTTTTTTGAATAAAGCATTTTATTACAGTTTCCAAATTAATAGTCTCAAATAAATCTTTAAAAGCATTCACAAACACTTGCATTTTTATTCATCCATTCATTAATTTATACTGACTTCATATATGCATTATTTTAAATATTCTAGCTGCCCATAGGAAACTTTTCAACATTGCAGAATACACTGGACATCAGGATTTTACGAGTCAAGTTTGACGTTGGTTTGGTTTGTGGAGTTGTAACACTTTCAGGAACTTATCGATTATTTAGATACCGAAGTTTCCTTCAACTAACCAAAACACAACTTGATATTTGTTAAAGACACAGAGTGAGTAGAAATTTATATCCACAACCTAAAATAATTTCTACATTAATGTCCATGGACTTTTTAACGATCTATGAAGGTCTATTGTAGTAAAAAGATTCGCTTCATTGCTTTCTTACACAACCCTCTTCAAGTGTCACACCATACGGAAATTGTGGATTTAGTAGCCTATTTTACTAGGCGAACTTGTGGGGATCAGAGCTTTGCCAGGTGTAAAAGAACTAATTATAACACGGCCAATGTCAGCGTGATTTTAAAAAATCAGCTCACAAGGAATAACTTAGAACTCTTCGCAGTCAGATTCCTCTAAGAGGCCATAACCTACAAAGATGTCGGAGATTTGCTCATGGTGTTAGGGCAACAATGAGCATTGCATAGATTTGTTTTAAACTCCAATGAAGATCACAGAGTCTGATATATATAGAAACAATATTTTCCCCTCACAAGACTAAGTGGTACAAATCGGTAGCAACAGTCAAAAACCAGATAGCTGTCGGTCGCGTCGTGGAGCCCGAATTTGAATAACAAAAAGCGGGCGGTTTGATGGCAAAGAATCCGAGTTTGATTGCAATCAAAGGAAGCGGCCGTCGCATATAAAGCTGATGACGTGAAATGAATGAGTGTGGAAGGAATGTGACGGTGGGCGAGGTGTTTACAAGCGATCAGCTGATTTTACACTTGTCACCCCATTGATACATGTTGCCGTCGCCTGACGAATTCGGGCTCCGATTGGACAAGCAACAATTTTTCAATTAGCCGGGTGCCGATGACAACCCGACCAAGGGTAACATTAGCCAAAAGTAGCCGATCTGTCAGCGGCTGGCCGGCCGGCTGCGCGCGTGCGTGTGAGGGAGCGCGCTCCTATCGCCTCTCAGTGTGACGGCCGCCGCCGAACGAACTAAGTCTACCGGGCGCTTCCTCCTCACTCCGGGCGTTTACGTGTTTCTACATCCGACTAGAAACCGGCTCTGGAGAACAAATACCTCACTATTTGTGCTCGAACACTATTGAAAACTCTGCAGACCTTTGTTTGAAATTTGCTCAGTCAATTAATAAAAATTTTGTCTACGAAATTTTTACACGAAATAAATAAAAATCAAACTACAATATTTTCATGTGAGAGTGGTTGAAAGCAGTGAAGAATGATGTGGTTGTGACTAGAAATGAAAAAGCACCCGATTTGAAAATGTATTCATTTTGAGGTAAGATAAAATAAAATTATGGGGTTGGTGTATCGAATGCCTGAGTGGTATTAAATGTACATTGAGCTGTTAAGTAGAGTATGTAACATTTTAGTATTTAATGTGAGTTGTTTTGTCGATATTTTTTGTCGATGGACCACACGAGATGTTGTTTTTTTTTAAAATTTCTTTAAATGGTAATGGTTTTTTTAAATATTAATTCTTAAAAAGATATTTCACACAAATACATGTGTGCTAAAATACAAAATTAGATACTGTGTTGGCTGATTAAAATATATTTTCCTTTGAAAGAATTATATAATCGCAGTATTATATGTAGTTTTATTACTAATTCTCTATTTCCATTCCTTGTTTATTGGCCACTATTCTGTAAAAGCCAACTTCTAATTAACGTACTTCAATTATTACGAGACAACGTTAGCCAACTTTAGCCAGATGTGACCCCAGATATCGTCTGATGATCTCTCCATCTGGCTTGATAATTTAAAAATGTATATTTAAAATGCAACAAGTGGGGTTTCTTAAACGCTAAATTTGTTATTATTACACTTTCTATGCTTTATATATACTGTACTTTGTTTGTTTAACTACTTGATAAATACAACCAAGTTTAATGCTGTAATTTCGTATCCTAAATCTGTATTTAAATTAGTCACTTTAACTAATGGAAATTTGTGAAATCATATAAAAATGTTTCTTTAACTAAACATTTCTTTAGAATATATTACATTAGTTTACTTTTTCCTTTGTAGTTTCAATTGGTATCATATTTCTTTAAACTTACAACTATCTATAATGAGAATTGCATTAGTTACAGTAGCTTCACGATAATTGTATATTTAAAGTAGTAGTAGGAAATTAAATCAAATAAAATTATAACTTATTTTAAAAGTAAATATCAGTTATAATTCATCGGTTTCAAAATTAAAATGTATTTTGAAAATGAGTCAACAATATATATATATATATATGATATACGTATTCATGTATTTTTTTAACGAAATAGTAGAACTTGAGCAATTGATTGTATGTGTTTGAGCGAGACAATTATTTTACAAGAAGTACATATGTTGTATAGTCTTTAAGGTCTCTTCTTTATATCTTTAATGATGTGTGTGTGTGTGTGTGTGTGTGTGTGTGTGTGTGTGTGTGTGTGTGTGTGTGTGTGTGCGTGCGTGTGTGTGTGTGTGTGTGTGTGTGTGTGTGTGTGTGTGTGTGTGTGTGTGTGTGTGTGTGTGTGTGTGTGTGTGTGTGTGTGTGTGTGTGTGTGGTGTGTGTGTGTGTGTGTGGATACCTTCTCCAAGTTACTAAACACAAATCAATCTGATAAATAGCTGACATACTCTGATTTAAAAGCGCTGTAGTATAATACGTGGGCGTCCCAGTAGATACAGTTCGCTTAGTTTAACCATCACTAAGTGGATAATTACTAAATGTGGTAGAAATGTAATACTTTTATTGTTTTATGGATGATACACAATCGGTAGTTCCTAGCCTTCCACAAGCACACGAACGTGTACTTAGTGAAATGGAAGGTTTCAAATTGAGTCTATGATATATGACAAATGTACAGTTGGAAATGTTTATACTTTCGGTACTACGGTAATTACTTTTATTTTTCTCATAACTATCATGATCTGTGTTAAATTTGATATCTCATTCCTGAATTAGTGTAAACTGTTAAATTCACAAAGAATTTGAATATTTAAGGGTTTAGTAATCATCGCTTGTGGCTCATCGTAAAAAATAAGTTTCCATCCTTTTACCTAATACTCGTATATTGTTAATTTAATATTCCAATCCGGAAACAGTTATCACATTATCACATAATAGTGAATGTATCTTGTGAATTACAGTAGGTCCTGGAGACCAAACTTGATTTGCTCCAATCCCAAGTGCTTTTATGACTTAGGGAAAAATGTATTTTAATAATAATTGAATAGTATACTATATTAAAGTATAATATACAATGTAATATAATTAAAATAATGCATTTCGTGGCCCTGACCACTTAAAATTATGGCTCCAAAACGTAATAGTATTTTCAGGATGATGTATTTCAAAATTTATATTTTTATAAATCAATATAATTTTTTTATACATACTCCCATAATTTACCATGCTCTTTTATAGAGTGTACGTACCTGCAACTATAACGATACCTTGCCTGTAACATTTGGTAATGTTTCTGACACTTGTTGAATAGGGTTATAAATTATACTTATTTTTGCTTATAAATAGTTTATAGGAACAATACTGCTACCGCAAATAGACTTAGTACAAAAACGCTCTTCAAGTTTGAGTTTTAGGTGTTGTTGACCAAAGCCATATACACGTTTAAAATATTGTATAGCTTAATTAATGGAAATTGCTCACCGTATTTTGTAATATAATAAGTATATTACATTCTCAACATTTAAAATTAAATTTTGCGACTAAGTATTGTGATAACACTTTTACTCTTTTTTCAATTTACTCCTTGAGTGTGACGAATGAATGGAATATAAAAATCTGAAAGGCGGCAAATTACAAAGCTTTGCGCACCTGAATCTCAGAGATTCTTTTGTCGAAAAGGAAATCCTCTCAGAACCCCTAGGTGTTTAGTACAAGAATATTCTGTTTCAAAGCCGGTCTGAGAGGGAAGAGTGGTTTAGGCTGACGTGCCTTTATGGTGGGAGATTTTTTGTAAAATTATAGTATTACGCGTTTACAGCATTTTCGAATTCCTTTAGACTTTTAACACACCCAAGATTAAATATTAAGATAATTTAAACATACACTATTTTTTCTTTTAATTACAAATACATTAAGGGTATCTATTGGATTTCACTTAAGAATCTAATATGTAAAGTAAATAATAAATTTTAAAAATGTATTTACACAACTTAATTACAGTTGCAAAATTATTTTTTACAAATTCAATATACACAAAATTTATAAAAATACTCAAAACAATTACTGATATCTTATTAAAGTTTGATGTTGTATTGTATTACAATATTAATATAAAGTAAAACGTTCACCCCATTAATATTCTTATGCTACATTTGTTATGCATCGAGTAAGATAATAATGTTTAGTGATGCGAAGCAGGATAGAACAAACATATAAACTCTTCAATGTTCGGAAATATCTAGTTACCGTAAATGTTCAGGATTCTTATGGCTGCTCTATACAAACATATGCTGAATTAATTTAACTCAGGTATGAAATATACGCATGAAAATAAGATAGACTCTCGACGTACACCCACAAGAAATTAAAAGAATTTATTTAAATTATTAATAAAATGATAAAATAGTTAAAATAATGTTATATATATTAGTATTACATTTTGGTATTGATTATGGAAGCAAATGTACAATTCAAAAATACAGTACGGTGTTCAAATAATTTGCATGTTGGCGTAAGAGGAGTTTATGGTAAACTTTACTCGTAGCCCCTTACCTCTCCATTGGCAGCTCTGCTTGGTATTATAACAATGCGAGAAACTCGACAGGATTTCTGATTCATTTTATACTCAGTTTTTAAGCCCTCCTTCTTGTCGTTGTTAAAAAAAAATTTTCAACAACAAATCAACAAAAAATCATGAAAAATATTCCCGGTACTAAATACCATTCATACTTTACAAAGATATTGTTCCCAATTTTCTCAGCAGTTTAAATTTAGGTAACTTTAAAATATCATATCAATTTATTGTTGCGTAATACTTGACGATAGTTAAGAAATACGTACGTAAACATAGCTTATAGATGATACAATTTTAAACGTTCGTTACCAATATAATAACATTAAACAGTGCTGAGCTTAACACATTCAGTAAGAATATTGTATATAATACCTTTGTTTACTAGTGTTGACATATAACACGTTCGCTACATAACACTACAGCACAAATATAATAAGATTAAGCAGTGCTGAGCTTGGCGCTCTAAGTAAGAATATCGCGTATTGTAGCTTTGTATAGTAGAGTTGACATATAACACGTTCGCTACATAACACTACAGCACAAATATAATAATATTAAGCAGTGCTGAGCTTGGCGCTCTAAGTAAGAATATCGCGTATTGTAGCTTTGTATAGTAGTGTTGACATATAACACGTTCGCTACATAACACTACAGCACAAATATAATAAGATTAAGCAGTGCTGAGGTTGGCGCTCTAAGTAAGAATATCGCGTATTATAGCTTTGTATAGTAGTGTTGCATTCATATAACACGTTCGCTACATAACACTACAGCACAATATAATAAGATTAAGCAGTGCTGAGCTTGGCGCTCTAAGTAAGAATATCGCGTATTATAGCTTTGTATAGTTGTGTTGACATATAACACGTTCGCTACATAACACTACAGCACAAATATAATAAGATTAAGCAGTGCTGAGCTTGGCGCTCTAAGTAAGAATATCGCGTATTATAGCTTTGTATAGTGTTGACATATAACACGTTCGCTACATAACACTACAGTACACAATATAATAAGATTAAGATTAAGCAGTGCTGAGCTTGGCGCTCTAAGTAAGAATATCGCGTATTATAGCTTTGTATAGTAGTGTTGACATATAACACGTTCGCTACATAACACTACAGCACAAATATAATAAGATTAAGCAGTGCTGAGCTTGGCGCTCTAAGTAAGAATATCGCGTATTATAGCTTTGTATAGTAGTGTTGACATATAACACGTTCGCTACATAACACTACAGCACAAATATAATAAGATTAAGCAGTGCTGAGCTTGGCGCTCTAAGTAAGAATATCGCGTATTATAGCTTTGTATAGTAGTGTTGACATATAACACGTTCGCTACATAACACTACAGCACAAATATAATAAGATTAAGCAGTGCTGAGCTTGGCGCTCTAAGTAAGAATATCGCGTATTATAGCTTTGTATAGTAGTGTTGACATATAACACGTTCGCTACATAACACTACAGCACAAATATAATAAGATTAAGCAGTGCTGAGGTTGGCGCTCTAAGTAAGAATATCGCGTATTATAGCTTTGTATAGTAGTGTTGACATATAACACGTTCGCTACATAACACTACAGCACAAATATAATAAGATTAAGCAGTGCTGAGCTTGGCGCTCTAAGTAAGAATATCGCGTATTATAGCTTTGTATAGTATTGTTGACATATAACACGTTCGCTACATAACACTACAGCACAAATATAATAAGATTAAGCAGTGCTGAGCTTGGCGCTCTAAGTAAGAATATCGCGTATTATAGCTTTGTATAGTAGTGTTGACATATAACACGTTCGCTACATAACACTACAGCACAAATATAATAAGATTAAGCAGTGCTGAGCTTGGCGCTCTAAGTAAGAATATCGCGTATTATAGCTTTGTATAGTAGTGTTGACATATAACACGTTCGCTACATAACACTACAGCACAAATATAATAAGATTAAGCAGTGCTGAGCTTGGCGCTCTAAGTAAGAATATCGCGTATTATAGCTTTGTATAGTAGTGTTGACATATAACACGTTCGCTACATAACACTACAGCACAAATATAATAAGATTAAGCAGTGCTGAGCTTGGCGCTCTAAGTAAGAATATCGCGTATTATAGCTTTGTATAGTAGTGTTGACATATAGCACGTTCGCTATATAACACTACAGCACAAATATAACAAGATTAAGCAGTGCTGAGCTTGGCGCTCTAAGTAAGAATATCGCGTATTATAGCTTTGTATAGTAGTGTTGACATATAACATGTTCGCTACATAACACTACAGCACAAATATAATAAGATTAAGCAGTGCTGAGCTTGGCGCTCTAAGTAAGAATATCGCGTATTATAGCTTTGTATAGTAGTGTTGACATATAACATGTTCGCTACATAACACTACAGCACAAATATAATAAGATTAAGCAGTGCTGAGCTTGGCGCTCTAAGTAAGAATATCGCGTATTATAGCTTTGTATAGTAGTGTTGACAAATATACACGTTCGCTACATAACACTAAAGCACAAATATAATAAGATTAAGCAGTGCTGAGCTTGGCGCTCTAAGTAAGAATATCGCGTTTTATAGCTTTGTATAGTTGTGTTGACATATAACACGTTCGCTACATAACACTACAGCACAAATATAATAAGATTAAGCAGTGCTGAGCTTGGCGCTCTAAGTAAGAATATCGCGTATTATAGCTTTGTATAGTAGTGTTGACATATAACACGTTCGCTACATAACACTACAGCACAAATATAATAAGATTAAGAAGTGCTGAGCTTGGCGCTCTAAGTAAGAATATCGCGTATTATAGCTTTGTATAGTAGTGTTGACATATAACACGTTCGCTACATAACACTACAGCACAAATATAATAAGATTAAGCAGTGCTGAGCTTGGCGCTCTAAGTAAGAATATCGCGTATTATAGCTTTGTATAGTAGTGTTGACATATAACACGTTCGCTACATAACACTACAGCACAAATATAATAAGATTAAGCAGTGCTGAGGTTGGCGCTCTAAGTAAGAATATCGCGTATTATAGCTTTGTATAGTAGTGTTGCATTCATATAACACGTTCGCTTTATAACACTACAGTACCAATATAATAAGATTAAGCAGTGCTGAGGTTGGCGCTCTAAGTAAGAATATCGCGTATTATAGCTTTGTATAGTTGTTTACATATAACACGTTCGCTACATAACACTACAGCACAAATATAATAAGATTAAGCAGTGCTGAGGTTGGCGCTCTAAGTAAGAATATCGCGTATTATAGCTTTGTATACCAGTGTTGCATTCATATAACACGTTCGCTTTATAACACTACAGTACCAATATAATAAGATTAAGCAGTGCTGAGCTTGGCGCTCTAAGTAAGAATATCGCGTATTATAGCTTTGTATAGTAGTGTTGACATATAACACGTTCGCTACATAACACTACAGCACAAATATAATAAGATTAAGCAGTGCTGAGCTTGGCGCTCTAAGTAAGAATATCGCGTATTATAGCTTTGTATAGTAGTGTTGACATATAACACGTTCGCTACATAACACTACAGCACAAATATAATAAGATTAAGCAGTGCTGAGCTTGGCGCTCTAAGTAAGAATATCGCGTATTATAGCTTTGTATAGTAGTGTTGACATATAACACGTTCGCTACATAACACTACAGCACAAATATAATAAGATTAAGCAGTGCTGAGCTTGGCGCTCTAAGTGAGAATATCGCGTATTATAGCTTTGTATAGTAGAGTTGACATATAACACGTTCGCTACATAACACTACAGCACAAATATAATAAGATTAAGCAGTGCTGAGGTTGGCGCTCTAAGTGAGAATATCGCGTATTGTAGCTTTGTATAGTAGTGTTGACATATAACACGTTCGCTACATAACACTACAGCACAAATATAATAAGATTAAGCAGTGCTGAGCTTGGCGCTCTAAGTAAGAATATCGCGTATTATAGCTTTGTATACCAGTATTGACATATAACACGTTCGCTTTACATAACACTACAGTACAAATATAATAAGATTAAGCAGTGCTGAGCTTGGCGCTCTAAGTAAGAATATCGCGTATTATAGCTTTGTATAGTAGTGTTGACATATAACACGTTCGCTACATAACACTACAGCACAAATATAATAAGATTAAGCAGTGCTCTAAGTAAGAATATCGCGTATTATAGCTTTGTATAGTAGTGTTGACATATAACACGTTCGCTACATAACACTACAGCACAAATATAATAAGATTAAGCAGTGCTGAGCTTGGCGCTCTAAGTGAGAATATCGCGTATTATAGCTTTGTATAGTTGTGTTACATATAACACGTTCGCTACATAACACTACAGCACAAATATAATAAGATTAAGCAGTGCTGAGCTTGGCGCTCTAAGTGAGAATATCGCGTATTATAGCTTTGTATAGTAGTTTTGACATATAACACGTTCGCTACATAACACTACAGCACAAATATAATAAGATTAAGCAGTGCTGAGCTTGGCGCTCTAAGTGAGAATATCGCGTATTATAGCTTTGTATAGTAGTGTTGACATATAACACGTTCGCTACATAACACTACAGCACAAATATAATAAGATTAAGCAGTGCTGAGCTTGGCGCTCTAAGTAAGAATATCGCGTATTATAGCTTTGTATAGTAGTGTTGACATATAACACGTTCGCTACATAACACTACAGCACAAATATAATAAGATTAAGCAGTGCTGAGCTTGGCGCTCTAAGTAAGAATATCGCGTATTATAGCTTTGTATAGTAGTGTTGACATATAACACGTTCGCTACATAACACTACAGCACAAATATAATAAGATTAAGCAGTGCTGAGCTTGGCGCTCTAAGTGAGAATATCGCGTATTATAGCTTTGTATAGTAGTGTTGACATATAACACGTTCGCTACATAACACTACAGCACAAATATAATAAGATTAAGCAGTGCTGAGCTTGGCGCTCTAAGTAAGAATATCGCGTATTATAGCTTTGTATAGTAGTGTTGACATATAACACGTTCGCTACATAACACTACAGCACAAATATAATAAGATTAAGCAGTGCTGAGCTTGGCGCTCTAAGTAAGAATATCGCGTATTATAGCTTTGTATAGTAGTGTTGACATATAACACGTTCGCTACATAACACTACAGCACAAATATAATAAGATTAAGCAGTGCTGAGCTTGGCGCTCTAAGTAAGAATATCGCGTATTATAGCTTTGTATAGTAGTGTTGACATATAACACGTTCGCTACATAACACTACAGCACAAATATAATAAGATTAAGCAGTGCTGAGCTTGGCGCTCTAAGTAAGAATATCGCGTATTATAGCTTTGTATAGTAGTGTTGACATATAGCACGTTCGCTACATAACACTACAGCACAAATATAATAAGATTAAGCAGTGCTGAGCTTGGCGCTCTAAGTAAGAATATCGCGTATTATAGCTTTGTATAGTAGTGTTGACATATAACACGTTCGCTACATAACACTACAGCACAAATATAATAAGATTAAGCAGTGCTGAGCTTGGCGCTCTAAGTGAGAATATCGCGTATTATAGCTTTGTATAGTAGTGTTGACATATAACACGTTCGCTACATAACACTACAGCACAAATATAATAAGATTAAGCAGTGCTGAGCTTGGCGCTCTAAGTAAGAATATCGCGTATTATAGCTTTGTATAGTAGTGTTGACATATAACACGTTCGCTACATAACACTACAGCACAAATATAATAAGATTAAGCAGTGCTGAGCTTGGCGCTCTAAGTAAGAATATCGCGTATTATAGCTTTGTATAGTAGTTTTGACATATAACACGTTCGCTACATAACACTACAGCACAAATATAATAAGATTAAGCAGTGCTGAGCTTGGCGCTCTAAGTAAGAATATCGCGTATTATAGCTTTGTATAGTAGTGTTGACATATAACACGTTCGCTACATAACACTACAGCACAAATATAATAAGATTAAGCAGTGCTGAGCTTGGCGCTCTAAGTAAGAATATCGCGTATTATAGCTTTGTATAGTAGTGTTGACATATAACACGTTCGCTACATAACACTACAGCACAAATATAATAAGATTAAGCAGTGCTGAGCTTGGCGCTCTAAGTAAGAATATCGCGTATTATTATAGCTTTGTATAGTAGTGTTGACATATAGCACGTTCGCTACATAACACTACAGCACAAATATAATAAGATTAAGCAGTGCTGAGGTTGGCGCTCTAAGTAAGAATATCGCGTATTATAGCTTTGTATACCAGTGTTGCATTCATATAACACGTTCGCTACATAACACTACAGCACAAATATAATAAGATTAAGCAGTGCTGAGCTTGGCGCTCTAAGTAAGAATATCGCGTATTATAGCTTTGTATAGTAGTGTTGACATATATAACACGTTCGCTACATAACACTACAGCACAAATATAATAAGATTAAGCAGTGCTGAGCTTGGCGCTCTAAGTAAGAATATCGCGTATTATAGCTTTGTATACCAGTGTTGACATATAACACGTTCGCTACATAACACTACAGCACAAATATAATAAGATTAAGCAGTGCTGAGCTTGGCGCTCTAAGTAAGAATATCGCGTATTATAGCTTTGTATAGTAGTGTTGACATATAACACGTTCGCTACATAACACTACAGCACAAATATAATAAGATTAAGCAGTGCTGAGCTTGGCGCTCTAAGTAAGAATATCGCGTATTATAGCTTTGTATAGTAGTGTTGACATATAACACGTTCGCTACATAACACTACAGCACAAATATAATAAGATTAAGCAGTGCTGAGCTTGGCGCTCTAAGTAAGAATATCGCGTATTATAGCTTTGTATAGTAGTGTTGACATATAACACGTTCGCTACATAACACTACAGCACAAATATAATAAGATTAAGCAGTGCTGAGCTTGGCGCTCTAAGTAAGAATATCGCGTATTATAGCTTTGTATAGTAGTGTTGACATATAACACGTTCGCTACATAACACTACAGCACAAATATAATAAGATTAAGCAGTGCTGAGCTTGGCGCTCTAAGTAAGAATATCGCGTATTATAGCTTTGTATAGTAGTGTTGACATATAACACGTTCGCTACATAACACTACAGCACAAATATAATAAGATTAAGCAGTGCTGAGCTTGGCGCTCTAAGTAAGAATATCGCGTATTATAGCTTTGTATAGTAGTGTTGACATATAACACGTTCGCTACATAACACTACAGCACAAATATAATAAGATTAAGCAGTGCTGAGCTTGGCGCTCTAAGTAAGAATATCGCGTATTATAGCTTTGTATAGTAGTGTTGACATATAACACGTTCGCTACATAACACTACAGCACAAATATAATAAGATTAAGCAGTGCTGAGCTTGGCGCTCTAAGTGAGAATATCGCGTATTATAGCTTTGTAGTAGTCCTGAGCTTGGCACTCTAAGTAAGAATACCATATTTTATAGCTGCGTATACCAGTGTTGAACTTATATAACACGTGCGCTACTTAACACTACAGTAGTAATATAACAAGATTAAATAGTCCTCAGCTTGGCGCTTAAAGTAAGAATATCGAATATTATAGCTTTTTTATAGTAATGTTGACATATAACACGTTCGCTACATTGCACTACAGAACCAGTACAATAAGATTTAACAGTGCTGAGCTTGGCCCTTTAAGCAAGAATATCGCATATTGTAGTTTTATATACCAGTGTCGAACACATATAACACGTTCGCTACATAATACTTCAGTACCAATAGAATAAGATTAAGTAGTTCTGAGCGTAGCACTCGTATAATTATTACTTATACATTGTTGTATTATTATATTAATTCCTTTTATTTACACACCACTTAGGCTGCAATGGCAGCTAATAATACTCTTAGTTATTACCATATATTTATTTATTGGCTGATCATTAGCGAAACCTATCAATCGTGGGGCTGGAAAAATGTTATTTCAGTCTACCTGTCTGTCTGCCTACGTTATGTCGAGATCAACTGACCAAAAAATTTGTAATTGTGCACAAAGCTTCAGTTTTATATGAGAAACACAGAGTTATAGTATAGTACATGTAACTCCATGTGATTTGGGTGATCGTTAGAGATTACTTTTACACCGGTCTTATGTGTAACCATGATATCAGTGAAAAGTAGCCAAATTTATAAATTTGAAAGAAAACTCAGGATATTTATAAAAGATTTATTCTGTGTCAAATTAAGACGTGTAACCATCTAAGCACATGCAACATCATTTTATTGTGATATGGTGTGTAGATTTTTATTGCTTAAATACTGATACGCAACCCAATTTAACGAAGAAAGAAGACTGCATCAATTTGCGTAAATTGGGGTTGAATATTTTGAGGATATTATTCAAAAATTTTGCTTAAACCTTTCTTATTATAGTGTATAAATTAATTTTCAATCCAATAGAAGTGAGTAGGTTGCAATATTTCCCAAGCTCAGGTATTTTATTCGTAAATTTTAATTTTCATTAGCACAAAAAGAAGTGTAAAATTATTCTTATAGTAGAAAAAACAACACGTTGTGCTGAGTAAATTAACATAAAGTAGGCAATGTTAAGATGTTGCGGCAATGTGTCTTCATTAACATAAATTCACTGCTATCTCGGGGTGCGGAACAGAGATATTCTTTACCAGAACATATGTGAGACTTTTGGCACCTTCTTTATTTTATTATAAATTACTAGAATATAATCTTAGAACTAAGATGAAATTTCAAATCTGGGCGCATAAAATAATATTGTAAAATTTATGTATTGCCTTTAATGCGTATGGAATTAATAATTAAGTCGTTTAGGAGGAATTTGGCATTTCGAGCACATGTAAGTTTCAGTATTTAACCACGCGTGTGAAAGAAAAGGACAAATACAAAATAATTGAATAAACAAAGGAAGGATTTCTGTTTGTGCAGTTGTAACACGCTCGTCCTGCAAGTAACAGATTCGGATTCAAGTCTCTGCGGAGCAAGTAATTTTGAAATGAATTTAAATTAATTTATGCATTTGAAGCTTATGCAAATGTGTTGAATATTAACACCGTATAAAAGTTAGTTGATCTTCCGATCACATATTAGTTTAGTTATTTTATCGCATTTGCAACAAAAAGGACCAGAAACTAAATAAATGTAAGGGCTATGTGAGTTATGGGTAACAATGCTCGCCCGGCATGTGAGAGCTCCGAGTTCGAGTCCAGGAGAAGCAAGTACTGAGGAACACCCTGTACACTTGAAATATTGCATGAAACTTCATTTTTATATAAGAAATATCGAGTTCGTATATGATACTGGTCTTAGAAAAGATTTGGCTGAGCGATAGCAAACATTTTTGCGTTGGTATTATAGGAAACCATGACGGCAACAAGAAAATCTTGTAATAATAATTTGTATACGGGAACGTTAAAGTTTACAAGAGCATTCATTTCTACATACACAATTATTAGTTCTATAAAATTGCATGTCCATCCTTGGGACTTGACAGAGTGCCATTAAAGCCTATCTCTCAGTAAGCTGGCATAATTTCTCTTTAGTCTACCGAGGAATGTAAAAACGTATTTTATACATCAGTATTAAGTATATCTATCTTTTCGTTCGCAGCTCAAATAAAGACTTAAATGGTCTCTAAACTTAAAACTTTGTATGCAGTGTCAGAGAAGACTGTTGTGACACGTGGTGTGGTGTAAGCTATTTTCTTCAAATTAAATATTAAATTAAAATATATGTAAAGAAATAAAAGTTGAAATAACTGCAGGACAACAGGTTTGTTTGTATCTGGCAATTTAACCATTCCGATTCAGTCATCGCATGTTCGTTTACCGTAACGAGCAACGTTCCTTCAATGTTACTGCCAAAAAGTTTACTGGTATCTTCCTTAATGTGGTAATGAAGTAAACGTTATGCTGTGATATCAGGTAGCAAGTAACAAACGATTCTCCAATGAGCAAGATTTCGCTTACTTTCTGCTCCGTCTGAATTATGTAATGTCTATCACTTTAAAAAATCTAAACTCCACTAAAGTGACACACTGAACAGAAATACTGCATTCACAACAACAGAAAATATAAAATTTACACATGTGTTTGGAAGAGATTTGAAATTTTATTGTCTTATTTTTGTCCATATCTTAAAAACATCTAAAATTCACTAAAGTGAAAGTGACACACTGCACAGAAACACTGCGTTAATAACAATAAGAACTGGTAAATTGTCACGTGTGTTGGAATAGCTTTGCAATCGGTTAATTTATTTTCATCGATTAAAAATATCTAAACTCTATTAAAGTTCCACTGGATAGAAACACTCCATTCGCAACAACAGAAAATGGTCAGTTTTCACTTGTGTTTTTAGAGTAGTGAAATTGGCTAACCACACTAAAAAAACTACAATTTGGGTGTGCAGGTCATTGATGGTGTTGGAGGGGGAGGAGGTTTAGTGAATTTCCTAGGGAATGCCTTAAGTGATCAATTGCTAAAGTACGAGTATTATTACACCTGTTCCAAAAAAGAGTTTTAATAATACTTACTAATAGTGCAAGATTGCGATTTATATTAACTGTTATTTTATTTTTAAATGATAAAAATATAAATAAATCTTTAATAAAGTCAATAAATGTTACATTTTGCTACCATCATTTCAGGTACTATATGGGGCTCATTTAATGTTGTCTGGCAATAGGCTGGTTAATTAAATTTCACAACACGCACAGGTATAGGGAAGTATTGGCTGTGACGTAAGCCGATTTTCGTTCGGAATATTTGAAATAATTGCTATTAATTTTAATGAGTGCTTCGTTTCGATGATACTGCATCGTATTGGAATCAATAAACTCCAATGCATTCACTTTTTCATCTATGACTTACGCTTTCGCATATGGGCTATTATTTCCACAGTTATATCTAATGTGATGTTGCCCTAACTACTCGAAAAGATTTGTTATCCTAATAGTATTATACATTCGAAAATACCTTTTTATTTCTTTTATTTTCACGCGTAAACTACTTAACCGATTTTACTGAAATGTTGCATGGACATTTTTACGGTTCTTGGGATGAGTATAATTCTATTATTATTTCGAAACTTTTCCGGGCTATGTCTCCCTGGCCTTTAAAGCAGCGAAAAATCCCCTCTTGGTCTCTAATGTTGTGTAATATTAATTGAATGACCTTGTCAAGTTTAATCATCTTGTAAACATTGTCTATTATTTTTATTTTGTTTACAATTATAGTGTGTAAAATGTAAAAAGAGAAACCACATCTTCAAGCCGATATAGATTTTAGCGATTAGGTAAGTACTAATCTACCTTAGAAAATATCCTAAAACATAAGAAGGTCAAAGACTCCCTTTGAAGCAGTCCACAAGAACTATGCTAGATAAGATTTTCAGTGGACTGTCCGTTTGAACTCGTGCCATGGATTAAAAAAATACCAAGATCGGAGTAAATTTACAGTGACCATAAATATAAACATTTTAACCTATTGCTATTGATCGTGGGAAGAAAGCAAACTCAACATTGGAGTCAGAAATACTATTCACTCGAACCAGAAGTGCTCATACAGGTAGAAAACCTACGAAATTGAGTGCGAAGCCGTGAGTAACTGCTAGTTTATACATTAATTGATTTAACAATTCAGGATACGCATACAAATTAAAATGTCAACGTTGGAGTAATCGTAGCTATGCTGTATCCCTCTAATTGTCTATTCAAGGAATTTCCAACGTTATCTCCATATATAAAAGGGGTGAAATGAGATTTACTCCTAGAACAACTGTATTTCGTTCCTAAACTTCTCGATGTCTTAGTAAGATAAAATTTGACACATACGAATCTTATACTTTCAACAGACAAGTACAAGATTGGATATTAAGATCATCCACATTCAGAGGTTGAAATGGGGTTGTAACTGCTACAAAAAATATATACCGAAATAGTCACTTTATAACTGAAGTAGCATATTCATACCAACTTCCTTGACGTTTCTATAATACTGTCGTAAATACCTTAGACCGCAAGAAGATCAGTTTAAATGAAAGTACACGCTTTTTGACCGAGTAAAACTTTGTACAACCGTTGTATGTATATATTTTCTTGATCGTAGACGCTTTTTGACAGAAATAGTCTTTTAAACCAAAAACATTTTCTTAATCGGGTTAACAATGCAAACATTACTAGGGCACCGGGAGTAACCAACACCAGGAGAACATTACAAGAACCGGAAGTGGACAATTGTTGACCAAGTAGGCTTTTCTGCTATTTTGATCTTGGTAAAGAGGAAATGTTGCTATGGCTTGTTTTTAATATAATTTATCCGAACCAGAAATGCACCTTCAAACACTAAACCTGAAATAAAGGCCATTTGTTTATTTTTTGAACCTCTTAACAATGATTATAAATAACACGACCATAAGCGTGTCTTCTTCCGATTCACAATTACCATAGGGCTACAGTATACTACGTCATTTATGTTTCCACAAATGGCCAAGAGTGAAGTGTAGTGGGTACAACGGTTATACCAAAATAACCAGATCAGGCAAAGTCGAGCGTGGCTGCTGCTTGGATGGGTGACCGCTGAGTGATCCTGTCTTTGCAAGCTACCCGCCTGTCCGGCCGTTGGTGGTGGTTCGGAAGACACCTTTAAGCCGTTGGTCCCCAGATTAAGTGTCAGAACGGACTTCTAGCTTTGTATGGTAAATTTTAACATCTTTACTCTAATTTACTTTCAACCAAAATGACTACGAACTTTGAATATCTCTAACAATTTTAGTAAAATTTGAAATATTGAGTTCGGATTGGAGGAGTACTAATATACTATTAAAATTGTTGGAGATATTCATTAAAATATTATGGAACGTGGCAGTGAAATAAATGTGTTTCATTTGTACTCATAAACATTGTTTCACTCTCGACAGGGCCTTAAAACATTTATCTTTAAATTTAAATTTTAGTTTGTTTGAATCAATCATTTTCGGGAGTGGTTATATGTCATTATAAAGTATATGCCTATGACGCACCTGTTATTCAATAATATAAAATTGTGTGCAAAGGTGTGGCTAACTTGAGAAGCGATTCTTGTAATTTCCTTACAGTTGTAATGCCTTACTCAACTGTTGAAATTATCTGATTGACCCCGAAAGTGAAATAGTTGGAACTGTGTCTTTAATAAATACATCAAATAACAGCTGTTAAACGTTACTAAATATGCTGATCTCAATGATAGACATCATAATTATTTTTTCACAAAACATATTTTGGAATAGTCATTACCTATATATGAAATCAATATTTAGTATGTGTAATGCATATGTAGATGTTTCTAAAGGTCCTTTTGAGTTTGATTTAAATTAGCTATGTTTTATTAGAGAAGATGATCACTTACTAGGTGATGCCCGTGGCTTTGCTCGTAATTTTCATTATATTTGCTACTTAGCAAAAGCGCCTATAATATAATATATTGCATAATTACAAATGTACATAGGCATAAACATATTATTTTAGCAATCATCAGAGTTTAATCTAACTGTTATATCAGTTTTCTACGATAAGGAGAATTTATGTTTCGAATTAATTATATTCCCGTGGCCAAAGCTGAGTCTGCCTAATTGCTCCGAATATGCGTACGTAACTCTAGGAAATATACTCTGATCAAAAAGCGTCTTTTTATGAGTCTTAAAATCTATTTTATTTTCCATATTTATAGCAATATAGTTGATTTTGCATTGTTATCCCGATGAAGAAAATATACACATATACTGAAAAGCCTATGACCTAACACTATTTATTTCCGGTATAATGGGGAAATCCTTAGTAAGTTCATTCAAAATTTAAAAACTATGGTATATACGTTTTGTGGTATAGAAGTCTTGTATTTGGACTGCAGTCTGGGAGGAATGAATCTTTGAGGTGCACCGTTATTGTTCATTTTACCGTTTTCCATTAATCCACCGTTAAAATGTCATATCTCAATGTCGAAGAAACCACCCACCAGTATGGAGTACCTCATGTGAAAATATTCACAGGTTTGTTCGTAAAGGTTTGATTTTATAACAGTGGAATGCTGTAAATTGTGTTTACAGTGCATTAATTAGAGGTTTACAATTTATCACTGGCACAATCCGGAGAAAAGGTTAAATATTAACTTTGCCTTTGCTATCTGCATCACAAATCATCAAGCATTGTATTGTTAATATTGTATAACATTTAAAAATAAAAAGACGTTTATCGAACTTCAGTTGAATGGTGGCAGTTAATTTTGGATTATAAAATAAAAATATTACCATATTTCCGGATTATAAAATATTCCAGATGGCTTTTCCAATAAACCTTGCTCGGATTTCAGTGAATATTTTACAAAAAGAATTATCGGAATTGGCCCAGCCGTTCTTGAGGTTTGCGCTTAGCAACACATTTTGAGATTTATTTTTATTTAAGATTACTATTATACTGAAATCATCTTTCTAGTCATCTTAAAGATTGATGCTAGTTTATAAAACATGGTTATGTGATGTCATCTATAACTTTCACTTAGATATTTCATAATATGATAAAATATATGAACAAATTCTTGTAATAGCCATTTTTTAAAACTAGAATTTAGGAAGCACCAGCGATGATAGATATTACACTATTTTAAGTTTTATTACTAATTTAATATTGACTCTTAATAAAATTGGAAAGCTTCATTAACACAGTGTTACATATTTAAAATGTACCTAAACCTGTGATTAGATAAGTGGCATTAAATTTTGTTTTAGTGTCTCAAATTATCCCAAACATTATGGAGTGAGTATTAAAGAATTAAGAATAGTTGTGACTACAAACTGCTAGAAGTATATTTTGCTAACCGGGTAGAATTTTTACTTGTGAACCCAACGAGATAAGGAGACCGAAAGTAGTCATGTAATTGGTCACGCCGATGAAATTTTATTTACCTTTAAGTGTGTCGAGCTAAAAAAAATTATATGAGAAAAAAGAAGTATTTGATATGTTGAAGACTTGAACTCTTCCAATATCGACACATAGACACACACACGCACACACACACACACACACACACACACACACACACACACACACACACACACACACACACACACACACACACACACACACACACACACACACACACACACACACACACAAAATAAGAAGGCTACTGATCGATTGAGCTTTAAAGAAATTACTCTTTTGATTTCGTAAAAATTAGTTGTGTGTTTAGTGTATAAAATGCATAAGCCCTCGGCTAATGGACTAATTATGGGAAGCGTTTCCCATAATTGCGTTTCCCATAATAAAGTTTTCCAAAATAACGTTTCCCATAATTAGTCCATTAGCCGAGAGCTCATGGTATTTTATACAAATTCTAAATATTTTATTACTGAAATATTGTATCACTGAAATAATGTCAAATGGTCTCCAAACACCATTGTGAATGTCTGGCATGTCAAGCCATTACACACTTTATAATAGCATTACACTTATTTAACGAGTTGTATGATGATCATATATATATTATTGGTTAGAAAAAATAGGGTTAAGAAATAAATCAATAAAAATTCATTATTTATATTAGATGTCATAAAATCTGTGTCTCTCTCTATTTATGATTTTAAATATCTATTTTATTATAATTTGTGCTAACTCAAGTGACGTTATTAAGACTATTTTTCAGTCATTAGGTCAGTAAAAAAAGGAATATTTCTCTAATCTATTCCACAAACACCGTGGTAACAAATACAACTAAAATAGCTCATTAATGATTGATTAACTCATGTGTTAATCAACTATAACTATACAAGTAATAATTACAGTTATTAATACAGTTTCCCACTGATATCGTATTTCTCAGATTAAATATGAATTCCTTCACTAATAAATAATTGGCCGATTAATTTAATCCATAAATCTGTCACGTGGAGCCCATCGACCTCTTTGATTTATCGGGTTGAGAATCCATAAATTACCTGGTTATGTTAATGAGGATGGGCTCATGTTGTGTTGAATACAATTTGAATGCTAAATGCTGTTTATATATTGATAATTAATCAAAATGTTAAATTATATTTGGCCTCCTTGGTTCTGCTGCTGAATATATTTCACCGTATTGTAGTGAACGGGTTTTAGTTAATATATTTCTTCGTTTTTCATGATTAATAGGTAATAGCCTGCCGAGGGTGAAACAAAACAAACTAAACACAACGTAGCTAATGTAGGAAGGGTTGATAAAATTTTGTTTAGTTCCAGCTGAGCCCTTCCTACCATAGCTACATTACGTGTAGAAAACTCGGTTGCTCCACCGTGCTTAGAGATTATGTATGAAACATCATAGTTCACTCAATTGTGCACCTGATGAGACAATCAGACTGCCAATCCACCTGTTTATAGGTGTCTTTAATGTCTAAACGATGCAAAAGTTTTGAGCTGCTTCGTCGCCGATTTTCTTTGGATCTCTTCAGACGAACACGACTCCAGATTCCAGGAGACAAGTCTGAGACAGCGTCAGATACCAGACACTGCAGTAAAAGCATGGTGGGTGAGGGATCTCTTCAGACGAACACGACTCCAGATTCCAGGAGTCAAGTCTGAGACAGCGTCAGGTATCAGACGCTGCAGTAAAAGTATGGTGGGTGAACTGGATCTCTTCAGACGAACACGACTCCAGATTCCAGGAGTCAAGTCTGAGACAGCGTCAGGTACCAGACGCTGCAGTAAAAGTATGGTGGGTGAACTGGATCTCTTCAGACGAACACGACTCCAGATTCCAGGAGTCAAGTCTGAGACAGCGTCAGGTATCAGACGCTGCAGTAAAAGTATGGTGGGTGAACTGGATCTCTTCAGACGAACACGACTCCAGATTCCAGGAGTCAAGTCTGAGACAGCGTCAGGTACCAGACGCTGCAGTAAAAGTATGGTGGGTGAACTGGATCTCTTCAGACGAACACGACTCCAGATTCCAGGAGTCAAGTCTGAGACAGCGTCAGGTATCCAGACGCTGCAGTAAAAGTATGGTGGGTGAACTGGATCTCTTCCGACGAACACGACTCCAGATTCCAGGAGTCAAGTCTGAGACAGCGTCAGGTATCAGACGCTGCAGTAAAAGTATGGTGGGTGAACTGGATCTCTTCAGACGAACACGACTCCAGATTCCAGGAGTCAAGTCTGAGACAGCGTCAGATACCAGACGCTGCAGTAAAAGCATGGTGATTGAACTGGGGCTAAACTCAAAATTCTAAAACAAACTAATCATGTGTATTTCATTGGAGTGTGAAATCGAACTAAAAAACTAGAGAAATGATGAATTCACATAGCCCTCAAGTTATTTCGTAATATAAAATACGGGTTTTAATAAAACCTTTTCAGAAATACTATATAAAGTACAGTTAAAAATGCACCCACGGCAATTGATTTTAGTAATATATTAAAAGGGTGATAATAATACGAAACTTTTTCACTATCAAAAGATAGCATTGCGCGTAATATAACTGCGCATTGCAAGTTTAAAACTCTGGGAGACTTAATGCACTACTTTGACTTCTTGGTTCTGTTTATGTTTCAATTTGCAGAGTAGTTAATTTATCTACTTCCAATCTCTTCTATAGAAGAATAAGCACGGCAACATGTTGGCATTGATTTTTCAGGATGATGATGTTATACACCACTAGCAGTTACCCGCGGCTTTGTATGCACTTTCGTAGGTTTTGCACGTGTATAAACACTTCTGGTTTGAGTGAAATAAATTTTCTCGACACCAATATTGAGTTTGCCTTGCTGACACGATCAAATGAAATATGTTAAAAAGTGTATATTTATGTTCATTTTAATTTAATACATATAAGTATTTTTCGTTCCAAAGTTGATTTTGCCTCTCTCCAAGAAACTATGTATTTATATACATACACAGCTCTAAGAAGCCTGCTTATATAAAAAGAGAACTAAGATGGATTTTTTATCAGCCTCTAAAGGAATAGCAAAACATTTTTAGAAAATTTAGAGCTAGAATTAGTGCATTAATTCAAAAGAACGGTCCAGCGATATTTCATCTAGCACTTGTCGACCGCTTCAAAGTGACTCTTCGGAGTAAAATTCTGACCATCTTTTAGGACATTTTCTAACGTAGATTAGTACTTAACTAATCGTTGAAATCCAAAATTGTTCTACTCTTTAGTCAATTTACTCACTATAAATGTAAACAAACTGAAAATAATAAACAATGTTTACACAGAACAGTTGATTACATTTGCCAGGCCCATTCAGTAAATATTACACAACTTCAGAGACCAAGGTGGGATTTGTAGCTACCTTAAAGACCAGTGGGGCGTAGCCCGGCACATACGAATATGGCTATATTCATCCCAGGAACCGCAAGAATGTCCATGTAAAATTTCAGTACAATTTGTTTGAGCAGCTTACACGTGGAAGTAAAACAAACAAATGAAGGCACTCTCGAATTTATAATGTTATTAGGATGTAATAATCCTGATCCAGAATATTGACTGTCAATGGTATTAATTATAGCGGCATTAATTACCCGATGCCAGACAAGTACTTGACGCGGGAGCTATTGTACGATTCTGAGTAGGGAAGTATGGCATTCACACTTCGCTAGCCAGTGGAATGACTGTGTTGAGTGGTTCCGCTAAGGTGGTCAAAAGCCAATTATGTAACCATTCAATTTTGTTGGCTGCCTCAATAGTATAATAACGAAGTACGTTGAAGTCGCATCATTTAGTGGTGCCTGTCCTTTTCAGTTCTCTATACTTAAATGTAATAAGACATAATATTCTGAACTCCACTTTAACAATAAACGAATGATTGTTTGTAAGTTTATGTTAAAAGTTTATAATAATATAATTAGTCACGTAATTAAGTAGTGATAATAATCTATACAAACTAATGAGCTGATTATCATTAACATTTCTCATTATATAAAAAAATAATGGATGTTTCAAAATCAAGGGAATAAATTCGCGATTTGTTTCCTTAATGGAAGGTCTGAAATAGTTACATTGTTAATAACAATTTAATTAATTATTGTTGAATATAACCTTACAAATGTGGTAACAATTATTATTAGAAATTTTAAAGTCATATGCTGAGAATAAGTTTAACACAAATAGTTCCTATTTTAACATTGAGTTAAAAATCGGTCTAGCTAAAACCTGATGCCTTACTCAAAATTTATGGCGCGTTGCTTAGACCTTCTGGCCACTAATGACAAAGGAAAGCCTTTAGATTTACCAACTACCGAAATATCAAATAATTTTGAAACATACTCGTATGCCGTAAAATTTGTACAGATATACTTTCAGTGGGGGCGAGAGTGGGAACGAGCTAAATGATTTTAGAGTAGTGATTTTACAGGATGATATAATAGTAGACTATTTATTATATCTGTTATTACATAAATAACGAAAATACTGAGTTTTGTCGTTCGTTGTATTTTTCAAAAAAATATGTATTCCAAATTCTGTAAAAATTAGTAACAAATGAGTTGCTTGTGTATCCTTTTTAAACCATGCATATACCGTTATTCGTATAAATTAGGTAGTGAATAAGATAGGTTTTAAGGCATTTAAGAGAAGTAGGAGTGGGTATTTTGCTTTACAATAAAGTTGTGAACAGATCGGGCACATTTATTTTGAATTGGGAATGAATGATGAATCATTAGATTCACAACTATTTGTATTTTTTGCTAAATTAGTTTCTTCAATTATGAAACCAAGCAAGATCACTCGAATCAAATAGTTGACAAAGAACTTTTGTTATATATAACATTCATTTCTCTGAGTAATTTATTTTATTGTGAAAAATTTTCACTGTAAGATAGAAAAAAACTCTTGCTCGTCTTCAAAGTCAACCTTGTTATTTCATGAATGACCAGTTTTCACACTTTCAAAGTGAATAAAATTATGGTACCACTTTACAGTTACACTCTTAAATACCAAATTCTAACTCACTCAATTGAATTCTGTTTCTAGTGTAGTGGTAACTAACTCGTGTTATATCGCCCTATTATTTCAGCACTTATATTAAAGTAGTTCTGTTGTGTTATTAACTCCACATTACAGGATTATCTTTATATTAGTATAATGAATATTAAACTAAAACTATTTTTAAAATTATTTGATTCCCATACATTTGTTTCGTTATTCAACCGTCATCAGTGTACTTTAACCTCTAAATCTACTAATTATTGAAACCTAAGAAATATACTAAATTAATTCTGTTTTCAGGTATAGTTCTATCCTATTTTTGGAATAGTGATGGACACTATTTTTAAAGTATTTGTAATTAGTGTTTAATCTTTTTTATTACGGTTGGAGGGTATTGCAATAAAATAGTCCGCCATTACTTTAACATTTAATCGGATGATAATGTTAAAATGCCCTCACGGGAATTATAATAACATAACTTTGTCTAGCTAGTCCTAAATTCAGCATTGTGTGTTTTTCAATGATTTATTACTTTTAAAATATTGAACGGGCAGGTAGAAACATTGATTGTTTAACAGTTTGTAAAGTAACGAAAGAAGTAATAAAATAATTTCAAACGACGAGATACATAGTAACAAATTAAATGAAGCCCATTTATGTTTCAAACAACCAAAAATAAAGTGGGAATAAAAAAACTGTGTTTACTTTTGTTTAGAATTGGTCAAGTCCAATTTATGACAACTATATGTTAACTGATAGCAGCTTTACTTCGAAAATTATTTTTTGTTCGAAAATAAAAAAGCTTTTATGCAATAAACTATTATGTAACTTTTCAAATGAAATGGATGTTTGAGAAAAATATTAAAGATACCTATAGCTGTGTTCGTAGCTAGCCAATTAAATGCTGTATAATATATTTTCATTTTCTATGTGAAGATTAGGAACTGTTTCTAGTATAATGTTACATACAGTAGTTTTAAAATAAACTGTTACTGTCCTTTTTTTGCCATGAACCTATCAATAATTTAAGGAATTTAAATAATATTTTAAGCCGATTCCAAATCCGTGAATACAAGGATGCAAATATTTAAGGTAAGGTGAAATATATTTGCTTGCACTCATGAAGAGCTTTTATTGAAGTTTTAGTCAATAAGTTTTATCAGTAGAAACAAAAAGAAGAAAGAAGGAAACTTTATTTCTCACAAATAAAAACATTTTTGTTGCTCCCTATTTTTGGGAGAATTGGGTATTTTTAAACTCCACAAAAACGAGTCTATGATTGTTTTTTACACGTAGTATTTCAGAGAGGGAGAACACTAATGTATTATATTAGTAAAGAAGTCTAATATACATTAAGCGTGCTGCGTGTTAACCCTTTTAGTGCCAGACAAAAAAATCAAAAGTTTGGTCTGAGAAATGCCAGTGATTTCGCATAATACGAGTACTATTGAAGGATTCCAGGCCTATTTGAGCCGTTTTGCAGTGTTTTTACAAAAAAATATTGTAAAAATTACAAGTATTGAGATATTTTCCTAATTGTTTTCATTGTTTTGTAGTAACATACATTCCTTTATAAAAAAACTATAAAGCAAATTATATTTCTAAATGTAATTAACTTAAAAAAAATTTTAAAACGTAGACATTTTACTTACAGTTTTTATATTTTTCTAGTTTCACATGAAAAATAGTACTTAAAAAAATTATTTCACTATAACACATACTATCACTTGAAAGAGGAATTAAAACTGTATACACACATAAAAAAGTTTTGATTAATATTTCAAAAAACCAAAAAAATCATGTTAATTTTTTTAGAAAGTTACATTTCACTTTTTTTGTGTCATTTACACTATTTAGCTTCTTTATAAAGCTTATAATATATTCCACTATGAAACCATTAAAAAACTGTCTGAAACTACTTTCTACTTAAAAAATAATGTACACTTTGTAAAATATCAACAAGAAAAAATTTACACACTTTTTGTACATAGGTATTATAGTTAGGCCGGTAACACAAATATGGCGAGGCAGAGATAAGGGATGCAATCATTTTTTACAGCGTTTGCACACAAATGTGGTTTTCTTTCTTTTCCTAGCACTTTTAGTGCTAGCTGCACTACATACTGAATAGTTTTTATCCCTTTTCAGGAGTAAATTTTTCCAAAAAGTCACCACTAGCCCTAGCATCTCCACCACCATTTCCAATAGGGTCCCCTGTATGTTGGCTAGTTTTGCACATTTTTGTTTCTAATCCATTCCCTTGAAAGCTCTTCAATGATATTTAGAATGAAGTCCAATCTAGTCCCAGGATTATCTGAGTTTTGTTTGTAGAGTATATAAGCATTCAGTACCATTCTTGACATGATGTTAAGTGCTACTTTCTTCCACTGTTTCGTTGACCTTCTTTCTTCTAAATATTGATCCGAAACATCAATTCCCCCCCCCTATAGTCATTATATTTTCGAGTCATAGAAGGCTTATTTGTAATCTTAACATGTGTCCCAGAGGTTCTGGACACGTCTTTTATTGGCAGCTTTAGAATCAGTTTGATTTAACAGCAGTACTTGTTGTTTTTGGCTTTGTTTCTCTCTAAACCCTAACATGAGTAAGTTCTGGGACATTTAATATTTTGTTTCCTCCCACACTAAATCTATTTAGCATTTCTTTAGGAATTCTCTTTTCTGTTGTTGTTTAATGTTCCAGTAAGGGAGGTTTCATTTTCATAAAGATGGTTTGCCAAGTTGATGGAATTAAAAAAAATTATCAATAAATAAATGGTAGCCTTTTTCTTAACAAGTCAGACATTTGTAGGCAGTTTAGTTACAACTAAAAAAACCAAGACCATGTTTCTTTATTTCATCTTTTTCTGCTCCCCTTGCAGTACCTTTGTAAACACAAAATTGCATGCAGTAGTGGGTAGTAGAGTCGCACAACATTCATAGCTTTACTCCCCAAAGGTGGTGTTTTTTTTTGGCATGTATTGGAGCAATTGGCTATGGTTTTTTGTGGCTATCATACTTTCATCAATACTGGTATATTGGTATGGAGTAAAATAAAGTCGAGGTAGTCTGTTAAAATAATTAACCAATATTTGAAATCTAGATTTAGGGTCATAATTTGGGTCATTTGAACGTGGAAGGTTTGTAGTGTCACATAAATAAAAAAAAGTCAAAAATTGCCTGGAAACGGTTTTCGAGGTATCATATTTCTGAACCCAAGAAACTCTGCTGAAAAGGGAGAGTGGACCAATAAAGAGCCATAGTGGGTTTTTTGACAACTCCCATATTAAACAAAAACTGCCAGAAAAGCAAACATTTCTGCAACAGTCACATCTTTCCACTCACTGTCGCAGCCTGCTTGTGTTACGTAATCGATCTACATTGGCCTCAATAAACTTTTTGGCATACTTGTTTGTAAAATTTCACAAAGCAGTCAATCAAACCCAAAGTGAAAAATAGCCTAAAATACATAATAGGGGCAAAATTTCTGGGGGGGGGGGCAGTGTTTTACACCAGCCTGTTTACCATATATAAAGCTATGTGCAAATCCAGGGTAAATTCCCTCATTTACAGATTGCCATACAGGGCCTATTGCCCTCAGTTTTCACGTTCTTCATCAATATGTTGTTCATCAAGCATATCCTGATTTAGTCTAGGCTACCAGTAGGACGGCCTCTAGGCCTACCTCTATTAGGTTTAGTACCTGGGTTATAATCATCTTCGTCACTGCTGCTTGAAGAATCAAACAACATTGGTCTTGATCTGATCTGACTAGGCCTATCTGTTGAAGTTGAAGGCATATAATTAGGTTCATACCACGGATCTTCATCACTGTCATCAAAAACTTGACTTTCAGCAGACTCGTCACTAAATGCACCATCACTCAAATCATCTGATTCTAAAACGGCAAGAACTGTATTCTCGCTAAGTGGAGATCGCGAGCATATTATTTTATTGAAGTTTACTTTTTATGTTAGTAAAACATTGTTAGTTAAACTATTTATCAACAAACAAACACTGTGGAAGCAGCAACATAAACCAGAGGTTAGACTCGAACTATCAGGACGTCCGTATTACGGACTTCGGCATTCTTCGGTAGTTATTCAGACGTCTGTATATACGGACGTTGGCATTTCTCGGTAGTTTTTTTCAAAACGTCCGTATATACGGACGTTGGCACTAAAAGGGTTAAAATGTTCCTTTCATGAGTTTTAAATACGCCTTTTATTGTGTTGACAAAGCTCTGTGAACATAAATTATATTACCTTATATTTAATTAGAATATAAAATACTGTATTTAAACTATTATAATATTGACTGCTATGAAAATAGATGGTAAATATAGATGACTATATTGGTCTTTAAGCTAGACATAAACAAGTAAATACGAACAAATATTTAAAATGTTGATAGGGATGAAAAGGCAGGTTAGTGGGAATATTGTATTTGAGGCGGAAGAGAAGCTGACCATCGAAAAACTTTGTGAAGGTATAAAAAGTGCGATTATAAACAATTCAGGTGTTCTGATGGTTTGTGTGAATAACCCCTGGTGAATTTCGCTGGCGGGCGGACCGAAACTCTTTTATAGCTTTCCCAGGGGTTTAACCTCTATTTACTTTCACAAGTTAGCAGTTGTTCATTAGTATTTCATGTGTTCATTCATTTATGACATTTACATTAACGAAATGTAAACTTTCTTACATAATAAATTCACGTGGTTCATTAAACGTACTTTTTTACTTCAATATGCTTTTAATATACTCTATAAAGGGATTACAAATATATGTTAATTTAAAATATACTAATAAGAAATTTAATTGAAATATCCAAAGACATTTAACATAGGCATGGTATTGATTAATTATCGTTATTATTCAATGATTTGTCATATCTAGAATCATCATATTATGTTTGAAATATTATTACTCAATAAAAAGAATATTTTATGCCTACAGCTAAAATATTTTGATTGAAAAAAATTAAGAATACACATTTATACATTCAATATGCTTGAAGGACGGAATTAATTTTAAACACTAATCATAAATATTAAAGTTGTCCTTGGCTGTTGACGAAACTCGTAAGAAGCCGTTGACATGTTTATGTTTGAACCAAACTTAATTCGCATGAAAATAAGATTAGAAATGTGAACAATAAAAGAGTAGTATATACACAACAATAAGTAAGAAATATAGAATTAGTTTAGTTGCATAACCAAGAGTATACTATAACAAAGAAATACAACATTGCTAGAATATGATGTAGTTAGCCTAATCAAAATTAATACAGAAACAATAATATTTGTTATTTATATTTATTTATTAAACATAAATAACAAAAGCAGATAAGAAGTAAAAATAATAATGAATATACAAAAAATTAGAAACTGCCTTACATAAAAATAACAAAAATTTGAAACTTCACTTGAGTCTCCAGTGACAGGGGAAATACGGAATTTTTTCATGTACAGATCAAATAGAAATGATTAAGATTGAAAAATAAACTCCTACATTATAAGTAATATAACCACACTTGCATTATAAGAATGTACCAATTTACTCGCACTTTTATTATAGGAGTGTTAATACTAGTCACATTTATATAATCAATACTGACAATTTATATATCGCAATGTACGCTAGAACACAATTGGAGTAACAGGCTTCGCTAAAGTTGTCTGCAATATTTCAATTCTATAGCTCATTTCCCGCTCACATTTCGACAGGCCAGACAGAAAATACACAGAAAATAAATTATTACATCACCTAGGCAACCAGCGACTTCAATGACGCTCAGCCAAATCCTATGAATATACATGAATGATCATCAAACTCATTCATGTTTATGTAAAAAACAGCATTCATTTAAAGTATACTAGTGAAATCTTTCACGAGATATTCTATAGATTAGCCTATAGATTGTATGGGCTATCTGAACGGTCTATCATCGAGGTCTGTATTGCCTGTGTAGAAATAAACCGATACCACGGGGTATTGATTAACCTAAGAAAACCTAACGAAGGTCTTACCGACTAATCTAAATTAATAACCTGATAAAAATGAATAAAAATGATCGCTAACCAAATCCCATAGAGTGACGAGCATGCTAATATTACTTGATGATGCCTATATTGAGTGAACCTTCGTGTAGATTGCAAGTATATAGCCAATTAGTTCTCGAGATATCGTTGTAAAGACATATAGAGAGAAATTACATTTTTGTAACGCATGGAGCTCTAGCTTTACTAATTCTTAGTAAATAAAAAAATATGCCAAGGATTTTCAAATTAAGGCTTCCTTAATTTTTACCCAATTTAGTACTTGAATTTATTACGAATCACTACTTACAGTCAAATCGTAACTGCACATTTATATCCGGTCAGAGCATCATAATTAGGAAACATATTTATGACATCATTGTTTCCTTATTTTACGACTCTCTCGAGAACATGAAGATATTCATTAACATTAACATTACCATAGTCATTAACAGTTCAGCCACACAATCTCGTCAATGGGGAACTTAAAGCTTATTAACATTTTAGCTCGTTAACGGCATTTTTATGCAGCACAAATGACCTTGCTGTCCGTTAGTGGGATAATTTATGCTTATTGTTTACTCAAAACACTCGTGAAGTCAAAAGCGGATGATTTGCCCTCGTTAAAATTAAATTATTCCCTCCGGTGGAATGTTGAAATAATTAAAGTTTGTTGTTAGTTTTCCTGTTGGAGGCGTGGTCTGTAACTGACACGTCACCTATTTGGTCCTGCTTATGCCGGATGCCGGTGACCGGATGCCGGTGACCGGATGCCCGCCTAATAAATTCTAAATTGGTAAATGCTACAAGATCTGTTCAGTTCAAAATAAAATATAAAACATGAACACTAAAAGATTACATCCTGCCTGTTCGCAAAACCCGCACACAAATAAAACGACTTCTCAACAAATGCAACTCTACGGGAAAAACTCGTACGGGTATTTTTTCTTAGTTGACTGTTGAAATGCAGGAGACCTCGGTTACAGTGAAAGCGCTGTGCAGTGTACATTCAGTTTGATTTTAGGTTGCTTTTTGGAGATTTCTTCAGTTCGCGTGTTCCAGTGGCTTACTAACAGTTATGGAAGGAATCGACGCTGAAATTTTGATATTACTTATTGAATAAAAGCTGTCTTATGGGGGTTTTATCCAAAATATCTTTCTCTGTATACAAATATAAACTGTATATAAACAAATATAAACTGTATATAAACAAATATAAACTGTATGCAATGTAAATAGTATTTTGTTAATAATGACATAGGCGTGTTAATTACCATGTTTTATTGATTTTTAAAATATTTTGTGCTGCAAGTAGAAGATGTGTACCAGTATAAAAATATATATCTCAATTTTAGATGTAAAAAATCGTGTTAAACTTATAATAACTTTATTCTACTACAAATTTCATAACTTTGAGAGCTCAATTAGCGTTAAGATAATAGAAGTAAAAAATTATATAAAATGGCTGATTTTAAAATCATCTAGGAATGTGTAAGATTTAAGGTTTTGGTAGGAGGGCAGGAGGGGTGTAAGATAGATGTTTTGTTTTGTTACAAGGACTCTTGTAACAATTATTATTGTATAAAAAAATATTGTGAAGTAAATTACAGATAATGTAGGCAACTGTAAGTCACTTGTACAATATGGGTGCCTGTAAGTTCAACAACGCGAAACACGCATAAACAGATAAACGTTCATAGTTTGAAGCTGTTGGAACTAAGGTATTCGACTCGAGAGTTTTAACCGAATAAACAATGAGATGTATTGTAAAAGGTCTTTCACAAATTAACCAAATACTTTATATCATAGTTCCTATAGTGCTCAATATCGCTGAGCTCCTCTTCAAAACACCCGTATGACAGTTAGTCAGCCCTGACATTAATAAAGCAGCTATTTTATTAAAACAATATATTTCAATTAGTAAAATCAGGATTAGAATGACTTTGCAATCTTTCTCTACATCCAGCTAACAATGATTATAAATAATCTATTAAGAAATGCAATAGATTGGTTGTATATAAATAGAACTACATTGTTATTTCATTTAAGAAAAACATTTTTGTTATTAAAATGCTGTATCGAATAAGATACGTAAGTGAATAGAGTTTAAATAATTTAGTAGAGCTTCCTTCGAAATAAACAAAGACAAATTGCTAGTCTAGAAATTATTACTAAAAGAGAAAGCAAGCAATCAAATGAAATATTTGACATTTTCTCTATAAACATCACTAGAAAGACTACTTAGTGCACACATTACGTCGGCTAGGCTAGAGAACAAGCTTGCCCAGCAAGTGTAGCTGTCAAGTATGTCGGACATATCAAGATGCCCACTCTCACAGTTACATGCTCGTCCACTTAATGTGTCTTATACTAATCAGCTACACGCTTCTGTGCAGGTTGCAGTGTGCATCACTAACGAGATTTCAGTTCTGTCAGGGAACAAGCTTGCCCAGCAAGTGTAGCTGTCAAGTATGTCGGACATATCAAAATGCCCACTCTCACAGTTACATGCTCGTCCACTTAATGTGTCTTATACTAATCAGCTACACGCTTCTGTGCAGGTTGCAGTGTGCATCACTAACGAGATTTCAGTTCTGTCAGGGAACAAGCTTGCCCAGCAAGTGTAGCTGTCAAGTATGTCGGACATATCAAAATGCCCACTCTCACAGTTACATGCTCGTCCACTTAATGTGTCTTATACTAATCAGCTACACGCTTCTGTGCAGGTTGCAGTGTGCATCACTAACGAGATTTCAGTTCTGTCAGGGAACAAGCTTGCCCAGCAAGTGTAGCTGTCAAGTATGTCGGACATATCAAGATGCCCACTCTCACAGTTACATGCTCGTCCACTTAATGTGTCTTATACTAATCAGCTACACGCTTCTGTGCAGGTTGCAGTGTGCATCACTAACGAGATTTCAGTTCTGTCAGGGAACAAGCTTGCCCAGCAAGTGTAGCTGTCAAGTATGTCGGACATATCAAGATGCCCACTCTCACAGTTACATGCTCGTCCACTTAATGTGTCTTACTCGTATACTAATTAGCTACACGCTTTTGTGTATTCTGCAGCGTGCCTTTACTAATCCGAGTTCAATTCTGTGAGAGGACATCATTGCATTCGTCGCTGAGTTGAAACTATTGTAAGTTTTTAGATAAGTAGGCCTACCATTGTTAATGTAATCAAAAATATATTAGTATATTTCGAGAATTGGAATTCATCCTTTTCTTCTTGTGGATAGATAACATATCTGTAAATTGTGATTTGTAATAGTGTGCATAGATCTTTATTTAGTGTAACATAGATTCACCTTATTTGAATGTTGAATTGTTTATAATATTAACCACGTGTGCGAAAACCTGGAGTTTTGTCTCAATAGCGTGATAAACACCACCGTGTGTTAAATATATCACTTGACATCACTTAATCGCAAATCAGGTTTATCAAATGCCCATTCCAATTTTAGTTAAAATCCATCCAGCCAAAGAATGCCAAAAAAATTTAAAATCAATAGCTAACTAAACGGAAGTTTATTAAAAAAAAATATATAATTCCACTGTCATGAGTTTTCGTATATTCTATAATTTATCTGTATGTACTGACCAGAGAGGCGGAATAACCGCTCATTTAAGCAACCGTCCGTGGTGGGCAAACGGTGCTGTTAGCGTGTTTGCTCTCGTTACATTATCTTGTTCCATGTGATTGCATGAGGTAAACTTGGTTTGCGTTTAAATGATTTTTTGCATGTTATCAATTCAAGTTGTACGAAAGAAAAATGTTTTTCCAAAAACATTAAAATATATTTAATAAAAAAAAAAACGCTTCTGTCATATAAAACTTAATTCACAGACAAGAATTAATTATTTGAAATTAATGTTGTTTGTATAGATTAATACCAAATTATTAATAGTTCTAAAAGTTTCAATTCTAGAAGATAAATTCTTCTGGAAGTTTGAATTTAATAGGTAAGAAAATTTCAAAGATTGGTAGATCCTAAAGGCGGTTTTGCAAAGCCATACTATTTCTTATCGAAATACGTTTGCGAAATTTCTTATTAATAGATTATTGCTTCTAATACATTTTTTCTGTACTGCGTAATAGTAATCCCACTGTATTTGGAATTTAAATGATTGGAGATTTAACCACCTCACAATATGTGCCTAGGCCTTATATTCCTACCACATTCGTATGGATAAAGAGTTGTTATGGCCAAAAGGAAACTACCTTGTATCTACAGAACATTAATGAAATTATCTTTACTATTCTGTTATTCGTAATATCCTTTCACTAACAAAACAATATTATTATTGTTGCATTGATTGTGCACCTGATGAGATAATGAGACTGCCACTTCACTTAGATTACACTATATTGTTGAATATTGTAGTTCAGGTGTCTATGGTGTCAAAAATTGTTAAGGTTTGTTTTGAGCTTCTTCGTCGCCGACTTTATTTGGATCTCTTCGTACGAACATGGCTCCAGATTCCCAGAATCAAGTCTGAGACAGGGTTAGATACCAGACGCTGCAATAAAAGGAATGTGAACTGGAGCTAAATTCAAATTGAATGAAACCTTCCTACCATAGCTACGTTATGTGTATTAAGTATAAGTCATGATGATTTGGCTCTGTCAGAAGTGTTTTGCCCTGAATACAAACACTGTATTACTGGTGACAACATTTATTTCAGATATGTAATGTTGGATATACGTTTATTCCAATAATCTTAACTACATTGGAATGAAATTCAATCAATAATATGATAAATTATGTGTATTCAATTTAACTTATATATTATTTTATTTCTCAACAGGAAACTTTCTAGAGAGATTCCAACTCACAAGACCAAAATCTTGCTAAAGTAGAACGGCTGATTATATTGTGAATACCATTACTCGGATTCTGTAGAGTTTAATGTTATACTTTTAGAATCCGTGACGTGGTTACCAAATCGGAATGTTTGTTAACTTTAATGAAAATCTCATCTTATTCTTCTCACATTCTTGAGTCATTTCATTTCGAAATGTTTCACCTGAAAGTACTTCCCGTGATTATATCAAATCATACCTTATTAAACCACTTGTAAATGTGATCTTAGCTGAAAAGCGGCGTAAACACTTAAATTGTTTGATTGCTACCTCAATTTCATGATTAAATTTTAAGAGTCAAGATATAATCTCTGTTATAATTCGTTATGTTATAAATTCGGGCAGAACCTAGTAGCCAATGTATGAAGATTCCTTTTATTGCGTATAATTATAAAAGGATTTATTTGAATGATCACTTTATTTAAAAATTTCTAATTTATATAATTAAAATATTAAAATTATTTAAAATTTGATGTAATTATAATTTGATCTAAGTTATAATGTTTCGCAGGAAAGAATTATAAATTTTAATAAAGGAGTTTTATATTAATTGTGACCGATCACCATCCTAAATTTCTTTCAGTTCCTGTGTGCATGAGTACATATAAACATTTCGTGACCTATTATTTGCTAAAGACTTTAAATTTTACCACATTTCACACATTCAAATGGATACACTTCAGACTTTTAATATACCCATCATGTCTGATCCTCTGAGGAGATGAAGAAAAGACGATTGCATAAAAAATATATTGTAAAACTGTACAATGTTGCATGCAGTATTGATTTAATAAGTTGCCAGATTAGAATGTAGTTATAGTAAGTACTTTATGTTTGTACAAATCCTTTCGCTACTTTTGGTCGTTGATTGCAGTTAAATTCCGTTAATGCGATAACAAATATAACCCATTCTTCATTATTACGTATTCCAGACAGATCAAAGTGTAACAGTTCTCACATCTGGTCGAAGCATTTTGGTCATTATCCAAAATGCGTCTAATATCAATGAATATTGAGGGAATGGCTCTGCAAAAATTGAACCATAAAAAGTTTTGTAAGTGAATCAACTAAAAAATCTGTAAAAAAATATTGTTGGAAATAATTTAACCCTGGGACTTTGCCCCACCAACTTCAATCGTCCAGTTTCAATGATAGGTTAAAACACAAGTCGTAGATTATCCATCTAAATTAAGTGAGATCAAAAACCATGTGGTGAGTCAATTCCTTAATTGGTTTCACTCTCGGCATTCGCTAACTATTGTATACAACCAACATGTTCATTCTGTATAGATCCTTTAATAATAGGACCCTTAGAAAAGGTGTTTTTCAACCTCGGGTTCTGCCCTTTTGGATCCAAACGTTTTCAGTTTGATTCTGGTATGTCATTAACCATAGAATAGCAATTACGAATTTGAATAAGATCAATCCAATAATTAGGTGCTAATACTTGTCACTTGATTCATTGCTTCCACCCTACTCTCTGAGCAAACTTTATAGATACTCCTGTTTGAAATTTAACCACAAACTGAATACTAAAGCTATAATAACACGAGTTACGTTAAAATTTCCATGTTTAGGATAATTTACAAGCAACAACTTGCAATTTTACTGATAACCAAGCAAAAACGTAAACCTTTTGTATTGTGGTGTCAGGTACAAATGTCGATTTCCTGTTGGGTTTCACAATGTATTTGTATTGTAACAAATTATCATGAATCACTAGGGTTTGTCCCAAAAATGGCTATTTCAGGAATTAATAGACTGGGCTTGTCCAAAAAAATAACTATTTCAGGAATAGATTCCAAACCCATAATATACTTCATTTGCCAAAACATTACAAATTTTTAATTTAACTTGTTTGGAAGAAGTTCGCTCTTACAGGTGAAATTCAAGGGATTCATTTTAAAGTTCCCTCTTCATACTTGAACCTATTATTAACCTAAGCTACAGATTGCTAATCATCAGTAGCATTAATATGATAGTATCTTAAGTAAAATAATAATTCTTGATAATTTTTTACAGATCTAAGCTAACACACGCTGTTCTCTGACCTAATTCTTCGAAATATATTGTGGTATAATTTATTTCGATTAACGATGGTGAAAAATGTAACGTTTTCTCAAAGTATTTTTAAGTTTTCACGTATTATCCATCATATGACTATTATTTATCAGCAAGCCGGTGTCTAAATCTACTTAGAGAAGGATGGACGGAATTAAGTAGTTCTTGGCAGGGAGGACTAATTGTGCCATCGCTAAGCTCACAACTAACTCCTTGTTAACAACAATATTGTTGATTGCGGTACATGGAAAAGCCTCTTAGAATGATAAAATGATTCATGTAAGTGTTAATAGTAGATGTGAAATCAGTGTGAGTAATAATTGTATAATAGTATTGTATAATAGAACAACTGTTGTATAATTGAAAATTGAATTTACGCTGGTGATAATTGAAATATTACAAACTTTTGTACATTTAAAAAGTTTATTAAGAACTAAAAACCTTATCAAATGGTGTATGTGAAATTAAAAAACTTAAATTTAAAGTTTATGTAGGAATATACAAGTATTTGCCATTACAAATTGCAGAAAATGTCTCATTATATATATATATATATATAAGAAAAATCCATATACGGTTTATATATATATATGTATATATATATATATATATATATATATATATTTAAACCATTCCGTGAAAGGAAGTCAACGGTTTGCTTTGGTATTTTATTTTTCTTCTATTTCATTTCTAGTTACCGAAAAGTTTCAGTGAAATGTTTTAAAAAACCAGTGAAATTGGGTTCCTGCACACAAGACACTGAGTTTCTTGCAAACCCAGTGTCTGGAGCAACAGTTGCTAGCCGTACAAGCGTTCATGAATATACAATATTGAGGAAGTAGAAAAAAGATAGGCGTTGGTGGTTTTTTTAACGGCCTTTTAGCTGATAATCTGAGATTGTGCAAGACATTACACTTTTAACACGCACATTTTAAAGCAGGCTAAAAACCTAACTAGCGAGTGCACACTGCAGCCCAGACAGAAGCGTGTAGCTGATTAGTATAAGACACATTAAGTGGACGAGCATGTAACTGTGAGAGTGGGCACCTCGATATGTCCGACATACTTGACAGCTACACTTGCTAGGCAAGCTTATCCGGTCGTTGGACTAAAGTGGGAATTGTGTAGGCTTACTGGTACTGGATATATTTACACGCCCTGGAAATTTAATTTACACTAATTTAATGCCCTACAAGGGGCATTTTATATTGCTTTAATAATACAAAACTGTTATAAAGTGCTCTAGGAAGTGTTATACTGTATATAATGCATCGTGTATGTATACAAAATATCTATCTATGTATCACCGCGATTTCTCCTCAGTCCTTGACGAATCTTTTAGATATTGATATTAATGCTCCAAAATAAATTTGTAAAGTCGAGTAAAAATTGTCGGTCAAGCGGACCAAAGAGGGGGATCTCCAGGAACAAAATCATTGTCTAAATAATTAATTTAAATATCTTATGGTTGCTCGAACTTTAGCCAAAAGAGGGACAAATGTTCTATAGAACATATTTCAACCAAGGGTTCATGAGGAACTTCGGAGTCAACGTAGCGCAGCATTGTAGACAAGTCCTAGCGAACTTCCTGGATGTAATGGCGATTTTAGCTAAAGTTACCTGCTCATTCTGCATATAAGTATTTACACAGGATTCTTGTTCTGCGCTCCTTGAACAGAGTTTTGGTCAAATATAGTTTCAGTACATCTTTATACATATATGTGATTGCGTTTATATGAACCAAAGTTGGTAGGTCTCTTAATAAATTTTAACCATTTATTAAAAGGTTGGAGCCCAACAAACAAATAATTTTCTACACAAAAACCTGGACGTACCACAGAATTATACATTTTTTACCCAAAATACGAATCGAAATTTCGAAACAGAGTCCTGCATAGCTATTCAGTGGAATTTTAATAAACGACAGTGTGAAAGGTCTGTTTGTGTACAAGTATTCTGTTTTAATATAAACATAGGATTGGAACAGAATTGCCAGAATGTTACATGGAGTGGGTTTCAACTAAAACATGCTACTGGATTGCTAAATTGGTTTCGTTTGTCACTATGAACTATGATTTATTACTAGTAGTGTTGATTTATTTTGCAATAAGGACAAAAAACAACCATTATAACCACAAACAAATCACCAAATAAATGTGTAATATTTATTTTATATTTATACGTAGTAAATTTACTTTAATTTTATATAAAACACGATGGGGTAAAATATCCTCCATAAATGAGAAAGGTTAAAGAGCACTGAAAAAATCGTAATAGTGTGGCATCTACCTCTAGAATACCTCATATAAGTAGTTATAATAACTCAACCTAAGGAGTCTTGAAAACCAACTGTCTTGAAACCACAAGGAAAGATATTTATGTATAATACGTTGATATAAAACATGATACTGTTATCTCCGACGACATATAAATAGAATTGTTCTTTCAACGAAGAAACGTTGAGTCGGCTAGTGAGGTCATTGGATGGCAAAAACTTTCAGTCTGTTTCCCCACGAAGATGAAATTTAAAACTTAATTTGGTAAGCGAACATATGTGAGAGTGCCCTCGGTCTTGACTGCTTCCCTTGACATTCTCTCGTGTGTCCGCTTGTTTGGGCTCATGTAAACAAAGCACCAATTAGAATTACAATGACATTTATAAAAATACGTATAAAATAATAACTTATGACATAATAAATTTACAGTTTGAGATAGCAAGATAGCAAAGATTGGTTTGTAGGTTTGTAAATAACAGTATTAATCTAAACAATTGAGACAAAAATTACTACCCACTAAAGGCCTTGAAACAGCTGATCGATTACATTGAGTTAATACTTTTCCAATGTACGATTTTATATGAACAGACGAAATATACATACAACCATGAGAAATAGCTATGATAATAACTCCTATTTCCATCAGCTAACATTATTATCATACAGTTATCTGGACTAACAATATTTATTTACCAGGTTTGATCAAAATTAAAGCTTTGAACTTACTTCATGATTTCGATTTTATATTACGTAAATTGTTAATTCAAACATGTCGAGGAGACTACAAATACTTAATGCACTCGCGTACATCAGGTATTCATAGTTTTCTGTAAGCAAGTATTAACAATTGACAATGTGCTTACTTTTACTAGCAATAAAATTAGTATTTGGTTTGGCCCTATGTAAAGAAAAATATTAACCCTCAATTCAACGTTCCACAGATTAAATTGTCCTGTAGGTTAACTTATCTGTTGAGAACTATAGGTGTAGGAAAATTGAATTTAGTACACAATAAACAACAAGAGTAACAAGTTTACAAAACACGGAACAGTGAACAAATGGAATATGGGAGATGTGTGTGCAAAGAAAAACCACTATAGATAATGAAAACGTCACCGTGTCGTTTGGGACTTTTGCATTGTACTCCAAGGTAATCTCTCAGCTGAGAACTTCTGAGTTAAATATCATAAGAAGTATTGTTAATTGAATCTTTTGAGTTAATTAGTGAAGAAATATATCCTTATATATCGGGGTAACTCGGTGGCTTCTCACAGATTCTTTTCTTAATGAGTATTTGTCATACAAATTCTGTAGATGTCTGCTATTCAACATATTTCTTTACTGGAATTTCCAAATTTCCAAGGGATTATCTAGCCTGTCTATTTTGCTCTTACAGTACATAAACTTTAATGCCTGCACAGTTATGTTTAGACAAGTTGAGAAAGTTGACAAGCACTTCTATTGTACTCGTCAACAAGAAAAGTTTAACTCACCAATCACTTACATGAGAACAACCGTGCCTGACTGGACTATAATTGCGTAGGACGATCCAAGGAAGATGTTCTTGAATGATTTTGATATAATGGTGTAACATATGAATCAAAACATATATCAATATGTATTTTTTAGTGTCTGTATTTTATTAAATAACACAAGATATGAATTAACATATATAAAGACTACACCAAATTATTACTAAGAAGATATGAACAGCAAACATAATGGCTCTTCAATCAAAATCAGCAATTGGATTAAATTTGAGACACAGTTAATTTAAATTTATTATTCAAACATTTTATCAATCTCTGTGTTTAGGAAAGGTTACATGTTTAATTTACTTGTTTTGATACCATATGTTTTTGACAATGTTTTTATAACCTTCATTGTTTATATTTTATTTGATACATGCTTTTGATAATGTTACTGAAAAGTAACGAAATATTAAGCATTTCGATTTGAAGAAACGTGTTTTGTTTTCTTTTATACATATATATCACAGGAAAAAGTAAAGAAGGAAGTCCAGTCCAGACGATGGCATTGCACAGAATGCAAGTCCCGAGCATAAGTTACGAGTACGTGAATTCAAGTGCACAATCAATCTCACATCAACACAGGCGAAAGTGGGATACAACAAGGGGTTAAGGCAAGCAAATTCCGGCCCTATGTTTTGGTCTAGTCTTAGTGTCATGGTGTGTGTACGAATTTTGATGGTTGAGGTTTAGTTAATTGGCCTTTATCCTTTGAACATATATTTGAAAGAAGAATTTTATTTGACCGATGTACATAGGTAATTTCCCATAAGTAACACGAAACAACATTAAATCATGTTATTTTACGTTTCAAAGTAACACCTCGTAATTGTTTTCAAAATGAAATATGTATGTGTATAAATTGTGGAAAATGTTATATGTCACCATAATATTACAAAAAACATTCGTGTAAATAATGTTTTAGACAATTAAAGACTCATACATATGAATGATACATGTTACGTTGTTAGTTTTTCAAGTTTTCTCATAAGTGCAAATTTATTTATGTCCAGTGGATGGCCAATGTTCTCACTGATGGCCAATGTTCGTATGTCATTTCTGTAACAATACAAGTATTTTAATAACTTTAAATTGACAGCTGTTGCACTACATTAATGCTATTATTGTTTCTTTATATGAAACATTGCGTGTTTTGTTTTGTTTTGTTGCTTTAATTGATGTTAACTGTTATTATTACTACACTGAAATCTACAGATAATAGGCAATGAGTCGGCAAGATAGAGCCATAAAGAGTAAGATGCTAAGCATTTAGCACATGTTTGGCATTTAGTGCAGAAAGTAGGTTTACATGAAGCGGTTCCTGTCAGACACATACCTGACTGCAAAACCTTTGAAGTGGTTTATCAGCGTCTAAGTGAAACAGGTGCGTTTACAGGTACTGTTAAAAATAGGCTAGCTGAACTAAACAGTAATGCCAAGAAAGAAGTGAAGGAAAATACAAGGTAAAATGTAGAAAATAGCTTACTATATTTAAGTGTGAATCAAACTGCGCTGTTGTGAACCAATCCCAATAATGGCCTATGTCACTACTAAAGTATATATGCTACTCCCTTAAGGCCACCCTTCCAGGGTTGAATATTGCCCTTGGTTACTTGCGAGTAGTATTCAATGTCCTCATCCTTTTATGAAAATTATTTTAGGAGACAAAACAAATAGTGAAGAAATTTTGTAATAAATGCACACATATTACATATTATAACACTACTTGATTTCTGTGATATTATTAAGTCTAAAACTTAGTGTTAAGTTGTACTATAATTACCATAGTATTAAAATTAAAACCTCCTTATATTTAACATTCATTAAAACATCTTCGTCACCAGTTTTGGCATTATGTATCGTTATATAGTATAAAATATTCCTTAAGAAAAGACATCTGTTCAAGGTTCACTATAAAGGCAAGTCAAATTTAGAAACATATGATTCTATACACCAAGATAAAAATGTAATATCTGATATCGGATGTGAGCAGTGAATTCACGTTTTCAGGGAATAATAATAAATAATTAATTATAGTGATATTTATTTTATTGCATCATAATCAGTTGTCACAACTACGAGTCCAGAGTAATAAAGTTAGGATTCAATAATTTAATTTACGTATGTATTTACTAATTCACACATGGAGTAACCAAATTTTTATGTTTCATAGGCAAACATGGAGTGATAACGCAACTCATGATTAGAAAAGTTTATTACATAATATACGTATGTTGTATTATTTTTCTTTTTAATAGATTAAGATTCGAACAAGGAATTTCACCACTAATTTGTTTCACCACTAATTTCAGAAATTCATGAAAACAATCATTCTAACATGACCCTACTCGCCTTTAAAAATCAAAATCTTAATTATTAATGTCGGATTTAAAATGGCAAAACTCAAAACTGACCTAACTGAAACTAACTAAATTGTATGGAGAAACGCTAATAGTCAACGAGTATTTATAAATTTCTGTTAAAATCTTTAATATTTATATACTCACTCACTGGCTGAATCGGCCAAGCTTCTCTGTCGCTTGGTTATTATACTAGTTTGTATAACTATGTTTATAAGTATCATAAATGCACTATTATGTATTTTATTTTATTAAAGTATAATGAATAGCAATTAAGTCATATCAAAATCCTTTATTGCTTAAATATATATATATGACTTGAAGTTTATCAATCAGGTATGATAATGTTGATTCATACTGCAAATAATTATGTTATTCTACATAATACTTAAAATCCAATTAAGCACTAATGTTTTTAGTTAACTTGTCTTTTACTAATATAAATACATTTGATGGTTTACTAACACGTGAGCATGCAACATTTAATTAGTCTTGAGAGAAACATGGATTTTTCTAAATCTAAGCCGCAAACAGACATGTCTGGCCTTTTGAACGAGTAGGTAATTATAGATTTTTGTTCCATAGTTGATTTTTCCTGGTTTCTGGACACACACACACACACACACACACACACACACACACACACACACACACACACACACACACACACACACACACTGGATAGAGAAGCCTACTTCTGTCCAAAGACAAAATGGGTTTTAAAACAGACATTAAGTATATAGTAAAAGTTAGATAGTGACTTTGTCTTATATTTCAAAATTACGGTACTAACCAAGCACTTTATACTTAATATTTATAAAAATTTACAATTATAATTTTTATTGAAGTTTTTATTATATTATCTGGATATTTTCCTACTCTATGATAATCAGCGCTTGAAAAAAGGATGATACATGAAGTGATGCTACTATCAAACCTAATCTATACTTTCAAGTCTATAAATATAAAAACAATTGAAAATTATGTGGATAACATTATCAAATATTATACCCTTATTTTGTATATAATACAAATATTTTCGCAACCCTGTTACTCATTACTGGTTAGTATTATTTTTCTCCGATGTTCCTGTAACTAAATTCTTTGCGGAATAAAATCCTAATTGTGCAGGCGTAGCACCGTTTTACAGTCTACCGGATACCACCTCGCCCGCCTTGTCCGTAAGTAAATTTACATTTTTCATGTTATAAATCGGCTTTTTCATGCGAGACTACTATTTTGAATTCATTATAAAGTAATTTTTTAAATAGTAGGCTAGAGTAACTTACCTATGATTATGTTTTATTTGCCAGATTAATACAGATGTAAGTTGTGGTGATGTACCTTCTGACGAGACCACGTTGTCATGATTACAAGTTGTCTCGATAAATGGCTAAAACCGTCGCGATTTTATTTTAGGCTTCGCGAGTTCTTTTCCAACTTCGAATACTTCCAGTATTCATGTACTACAGTTACAGTTTTGTAATCTTCCTTTTTGTGACTACAGCCGCAATGTCGAGCGAAAATGCTGAGGTCATTTCAAAGTTTTATTTTAAGTAAGTGATTAGGTTCGTAGGCAATATCCAAACAACATTGGAACTACTAGGCCCACCCGCAATATATCCAAGGGATTATTTAATTTAATTATTACTCTTATTTGGCAGCAACGTGGCAAAGTTTAATCTTTATTTAACATATAAAAGTGGTGGTTGTAAGTTTTATTTGGCACAATCAAACACATAAGTAAATTTTGCAACGCAGAGTACTTATTACTACAACTTCGGAGATCTCCAACCCCAGATACAACATATGGGTGTACTGTCATAAAAATATGTTTACACAGAAAAGTTTATTATATTTAACAAGGTTCTATAAGTGAATTTCAACCATTCATCTGTAAAAATCCTTACATTTGCAATAAAAAATGGACATTTATTAATCGAGATAAAAACTAACCTATCTTTTCAGTTGGTTTAAACCACAAATATCTACAAAATATCATTGAAATCGTTAAGTTGTTTCGAAGATTAGCGTAAACGAACACATCGTAACTAAAGATTTTGTTATATAAAGATATAAGATTCAAGATGGCGTAAGGGGTTTTCTGAAATGTATATGTATACATATATACATTGTACTAAATTGTAGTCTCACACAAAGTCGCAACAGGATTATATTGATGTTGTTTAAAATTTAGAGAAAGTAATTTTTATGACTAATACAATAATATTCGTCCAAAAACTCATCTACTTTTTCCTAATTTCTGTAACAATACATGGCCACTTGACGTGTTCTTGCTTCATGAAACCGTTGCATAGTTTATAAAACTGATAACATTCATTAACTCTATGAGGATAAGCTTCTTTATCACATTTTTCTTGAAATTGATCATTTGTTTTTACTGCTAATAGTTATGAATACTATTAATAGAATAGGTGAAAATTGCACTGGAGGCCAAAGTTACGACCCGGCCTTTTCGGCGTGACAGGTGGGTAATTTCCACTTAACTTAATGGGTTTCAATTTGTTTTTACCTGTAACAGCTAATCTCATAAAATTCATTCAATAAATGTTAAAGACCATAGTGGTATTCATAACACTCTTTAACCGTCGTCGGTTATACCTGCCCACAATGTAAAATATAAAGGTTTAGATTTATATATTTTACTGGAAATTTAAGTATACAACACATTTTTTAACATCGTGATTAAGCGTATTTTAGTTTGCACCTGTTAGTTCTTAGTTTACTTATGTACTATATACTATAAAATTCTAATAGTATTGTTAATATCATAATGGTAAATTTTCCGGTTTTGTAGTTACCCACTAATGCCAAGAGCTTGGTGATAATTCAATCGTATTACTCTCTAGTTGAAGGTCAAGATTCAGCAGTCTCCTTTGATATCTTAACGGATAATCAGATTATTGATTAAGATAGACTGAGTGAAGGAAACAGGATTTTTCCGGACATTTGCCATCGTTCAGTGAAACAAGAAAACAGTAACACTACGTTTCGAGATCTGCAATCTGATCTCTTCTTCAGGTAAAGAACTAACCTAATACATAATTACAAACTAGGTTAAAATAATCTTACTAAGCGTTGTGGCACGCCTAAGTCAGGAATCACAACCTACATGTTGTTTGTCAACTTCACTAACACTAAAGACATGCACTTAATACAATACGTGCCACAACGCTTTAGTAAGATTTGTTTATTTTAACCTAGTTTTGTAATTATGTATTAGGTTAGTTCTTTACCTGAAGAAGAGATCAGATTGCAGATCTCGAAACGTAGTGTTACTGTTTTCTTGTTTCACTGAACGATGGCAAATGTCCGGAAAATCCTGTTTCCTTCACAATCCTTCCATCGTCAAAAATAACCTTCAAACAAAGAATAGACTGACTATTATAACATAGCATCCAGGAATTATTTATTAAAAATATAGACATCAATAAAATCAGTTATTTAGTATATTTTGCGAGATATATTGAGGAAAAAGTATTGGAAAATTCAAAATATTATAAATAATGTAAAAGTCACTTTCCTTGAAATTTAAACTCAACTAACTCAAATGAATTCGCAAAGTCGAATCCGCGACTAGAAAGTCAGACGTTTTTCTTAAAATACACGTTATTTGGAGCTATATAGAGTTAAAATGACCCGTCTTTAGCAACAAACTTAATGTTCGTGAATTTCACTCTTCATCATTTTATAATAAACATAATATATAGGCTTGTTTGATAAATCGAAACGCGTGAGGTCATTCACAAGCTGAAATTCCCAACAAGGGAGGTTAGTATAAATTTGCTGCTAATTACATTTCGTTAGTTTTTTTACATATAACTTTCCTTGTATTAGTCCCTCTAATATCGTTAAACCATTACAACTCAAACAGTGCAATCCTGCTTACATCCAAAGCCAATTTACCCTGTTGCAACATAGTTTATTTTATCCTACAAAAAGGCCCTTAACGTATAAAACAGGTCCTTAAAATCGAACTTTTGTAGGTCTGTCTGTCCGTCCGTCTCCTTTGTATTGGTTTATTAACCTTAACATCTACTATTTATCAATATTTAATAGGTTTCTTCTATGTGGTAAAAGCATTGTGTTGTTGAGCCTATATTTTGTCTCCCAGTTACAAAATTTCTATCTGCTGAAGACGAAAATAAAGAATGACTTGTTTTAGTAAGTAACACACTTTTTCAATTTCCTACTAGTTTGTAGTATTTTTAATACAATAAATATTTTTTAAATAAATCCAATGAACAATCCAGAAAATATTTAGAAATGCAATCAATATATCAATGTTTTACAACCTCATGAAAATGTTCAAGGTAAAACATGACCTTGAGCAAATACTGTCGGTGATGCACATTCTGTATATGAATATGCTGATTATATCTAGAGAGGCTGTTCAACTATCATTCCTTATCTCAATGCAACTTTAAAAGCTCAATATAAATCGAAATAATACCGAAAGTCCGCTAGATATAAAAATATCAGCACCAAAAAGTGAAGAACGCGGCACTCAATAGATCCGCCGCAATAAGGACAGCAGGTCCGAGTGTGAGCCAAACTGCTGCACGGTAGCCGATGTCCGCTCCTGTTTTACACCACCAGCGGAATGTTAGGCTTTGATGCTGCCGCTGGCCCTGGTGCCAAGTGTGAACTGGAGATGAACAGTTATCTCTTAATGGGAACATGATGGTGACATGTTTATTCCGAAATGTGTTCCACAATATTTAATGTGGCAGATTGGTGCCATAATTGGGATGCTTACTACGGGTATTGAATGACGAATATTAGATATCTCTTAATGGGTACATGGTAGTGAGACGGCTAATCCAAAAGTCACAACGGGCATTACTTAACGAATACTGGATATCTCGTAATGGGAACATGATGGTGACATGTTTATTCCGAAATGTGTTCCACAATATTTAATGTGGCAGATTGGTGCCATAATTGGGATGCTTACTACGGGTATTGAATGACGAATATTAGATATCTCTTAATGGGTACATGGTAGTGAGACGGCTAATCCAAAAGTCACAACGGGCATTACTTAACGAATACTGGATATCTCGTAATGGGAACATGATGGTGACACGTTTATTCCGAAATGTGTTCCACAATTTTTAATGTAAACATTTAGCGTGATAATTGGGATGCTTACTACGGGTATAAATGACGAATATTAGATATCTCTTAATGGGTACATGGTAGTGAGACGGCTAATCCAAAAGTCACAACGGGTATTACTTAACGAATACTGGGTATCTCGTAATGGGAACATGATGGTGACATGTTTAATCCGAAATGTGTTCCACAATTTTTAATGTAAACATTTAGCGTGATAATTGGGTTGCTTACTACGGGTATTAAATAACGATACTAGTTATCTTTTAAATGGATTCATGGTAGTGAGACGAATACGAACAATTGGTCGCAGTTATTTCACAACAGGTTTTATACAGGTATAATAACGGTTGTGAATGCTAAGGAATGAGTTAAATCCTCCTGTATTAAATATAAATTATTGAAATACTAAGCACAATAAATGTAATAAAACTGGGATTTAAACTGAATACTTGTAATGTTTAGGGTCGGACACAATATACTACATGATCATATTACAAGGACATGACAAGTCCAGCTGCCTTGGTATAATTGTATCCTTTTTGGTGGAATTGATAACAAAAAGTAATTATTGTTTACAAACACTATCACTTTTGTTTCTGAATTTGTATTTGCGTCAATAAATTTATCGTAGCATCAACATCGTAACTTTCAATTAAATTCAATTGAACTAATTTTATTAAAATAGACATTATAAATTTATAACAAGCCCCATGCACTACAAAAAGTGCGTTAGAAAAAAAACAATAAATATTACTTTAGAACGGTCGAGAACTTTTAAATCGCCTTTGGAGGTAAAGAATAATATAGACTTTGAATCTCCTGATGAAGTTTTGTGCGGAATTAAAAATTACTGCCCTTTTCGTCTAAATGGTGTGGGGACAACTAAAAAACTCGAAATATATGGCCTATCAAATAGTATCTTACTATATGGTATCGATACTTTAAATAATAAAAAAATGAATGTTAAAGGATTTTTTTATTTTTTATTTTATAATAGGTTTCGCCCTTTAATGATCTATTTCATATGTTGTCAGGAATTTTCCGATTATTCCAGCAAATATTTATGTGTGAAGTATAATTGTCACTTTAAAAAATCCTTTACTTCACTTTAAATGATTACAATTATTTTGGGAAACTACTCCAAGTAGAAGATTGTGAGTTGGAATATTTAAGAGAACTGTTAAAAAGAAAACTACTAACAGCAAAAGACACGAAACAGTTTAACTTCTTACGTAACGACAGTATTCCTGAAACTTTTAATGATCACAATGACGACCATCCAACTCCTTGGAGAAGAGGTTATATCACCAACTAATGGTCTAATGCCACACTGTTGAACTAAATCAGATTACTCAGTTGAAATATTTATAAAAGTTATTTTGCTAATGGGTGGTTACTAAGAGCAAATCTTAATACGATTAAAGGACTAATTTTCATAACCTAATATCGAGAAAATAAAACAACTTTGTATCTTATAACCATTTTGGTTTCAAAACAATAAAAGCATTTTATACTTTACGTATATTAAAAGTAATTATAGCAGAGAAGAAAAATTAATAAGAAAACTCAACTCAAGATTTAGCTGCTTTCGTAACTTAACAACCGACTAATCGGTGTTTTAAAAGACTGTTCTGTTTTTAGGCGTTCATAAAACCTGTTGTTTATGAAGTGGTTCCTGGCTTTCAGCATCATTTCGTTGATTAGTCAATAAGAAGTTCCCGGTAGTAAAACCGGAATCTGCTGGCGTCTTCGGATACTCCGAATGACTGGCCATTAGTTATGGGAAGAGCAGAATAATATACGGCCATAGGTAGAACGGCTGATGGATCACACATCACACATTTTATTATACTCTAGCCACATTAAACCAGAAGAATTTAGGTGGATTTAACACACTTTTCGTGATTCCATGAAAATCTTTACATAAATTAGTGTTTTATTAAAGTATAATTAGGACTGTGGTTAAGATATATGAAAGAATTCTCTTAACTGTTTTTTGGAGCCACGTGGCCCCTTTTTGCCTCACGACGTGTTTTTGCTTAGTACAAAACGGTAAATAGGTAGGTGTGTTAATGTATAAACTTGCTTCATTCCGGAAATAAATATACAAACATAATATTTTATGTAACCTTTCATGATTATAACTTTAATTTCAACAGCATAACATCACTGTAAACAATTTATACAACCGAACATGTTGCTTGTAATAAAATGAGAAGTAATATTTCCAATACACATCACAAAACCAAGTAAATATCTTATCTATAACCCATGATTTATAATTGAAATCTAATGATTACGTCCTACATTATCATTAAAATGTGTATTGATGACAAGGTGAAAGCGAAGAATATCAAACATTTCGTAGAAAATATGTAAATTTAACGTAACATGGGATCGCGATCACGACCATTGCCATAATTTTCAAGATATAAAGAATAAACTTCAAACAGAGATAGTATTTGTCAATAGCTTGGATGAGTTTATTAAATAGTGTTGTATTAAATTACATATTTCAAGAGAAGCTCATTTGTATTTGTAAAAAGTTGCCTCTCTATTTTTACAAGAAATAAACAATTAAAAATCAGATAGTTTCAAACTAATATTGCGCATATTCAAAAATTTGCGAAAGAAATGGTTATATCTAATGTATTATTAATTTTAAAGCAAAACAGAAAATTATTGAGAATGCATACTCATTCATGAGGTTATGTTGAGTTATTGCTACCTAACTATTTATATAAACAATTCTCTTAATTTTTGATCTGAAAAATTAATAGATATGTCCAAAGTACTACGCATAGATAAATTTAAAATATTTTTTTAGGAACGGAAAATACTTATTTCATCAATATCAAAAACCTTCTCCTTTTATGTAATACGACAAGGGAACAGTTGACACGAAATAAAGCTTCCCTTCTATTACAGTATTACAGCCAAATGTAATAAAGCAGAGTTTTCTTTCATATGAAGCACTTTCAATTTGAAACTCTTTTTACAGTGCCAGACTGCTCACTGTAAATCTTGTTTTGTAGATGAGATTCTGCTTTTTATACAGATGGCAAAAATGAAGTTGAGAACGTGACATTTAGTCTCCAGTGTCTCGTAGTAGTTAAACAGGGTTTTAGTTGTGACCAACTAGTTAAGTTGGAAGGCTTCGTGTCACCTCGTTGATTACAGACATCTTTACACGTCACCTCCTACTCACCTCAGCCATATGTGATATACTGTTGCAGAAGTTTTGTATGTTTAACCCAGGAATCCATCATTGGTGACAATTCGATACTGCAGATCTTATTTTGTAAATAAGATTCTGCTTTTTATATAGATGGCAAAATGGAGTTGAGAACGTGACATTTAGTCACAAGTATCTCGTAGTAGTTAAATAGGGTTTCAGATGTGACCAATTAGTTAAGTTGGAAGGCTTCGTGTCACCTCGTTGATTACAGACATCTTTACACGTCACCTCCTACTCACCTCAGCCATATGTGATATACTGTTGCAGAAGTTTTTGTATGTTAAACCCAGGAATCCATCATTGGTGACAGATTCTGCTCACTGCAGATCTTATTTTGTAAATGAGATTCTGCTTTTTTATATAGATGCGAAAAATGGAGTTGAGAACGTGACATTTAGTCACAAGTGTCTCGTAGTAGTTAAATAGGGTTTTAGATGTGACCAATTAGTTAAGTTGGAAGGCTTCGTGTCACCTCGTTGATTACAGACATCTTTACACGTCACCTCCTACCTCACCTCAGCCATATGTGATATACTGTTGCAGAAGTTTTGTATGTTAAACCCAGGAATCCATCATTGGTGACAATTCGATACTGCAGATCTTATTTTGTAAATGAGATTCTGCTTTTTATATAGATGGCAAAATGGAGTTGAGAACGTGACATTTAGTCACAAGTATCTCGTAGTAGTTAAATAGGGTTTTAGATGTGACCAATTAGTTAAGTTGGAAGGCTTCGTGTCACCTCGTTGATTACAGACATCTTTACACGTCACCTCCTACTCACTTCAGCCATGTGTGATATACTGTTGCAGAAGTTTTGTATGTTGATCTCAGGAAAAACCATCATAGTTGCTGGACATTCGTTCCACCTTGGACGGACCAGGAGACGGTTTAATAATTTATCAGTAAATATATAAATAGGTTTTTAACAACTTTTACTGATTATCGCAATAATGGGGCTAAGACATGTTTATCAGTTAACTCGATCCGTAGCCTTGAGTTTGGACAAGGTGCACCCCTCTTTTCTTAAGTGTATTGTTACAAAATATCTCCAATAGTTACTAGAATAGTTTTTAAATATTCAGGGCTGTTATAAATGTATTCTTTAACACTTTATTTTATTAAAAGCACAATTTGGATGTTCATATTTAACTTTCTACTAAAACAAAAGTCACCGAAAGACCTGTACACTTTAGGTCATGCATGTATTGCTGCATGGTATCAATAATTTTTCTGAGGTTAGAAATAATTAGAGACTAGAATATAAATCTATAAAATAAAAATAGATTCATACCTTCGTTTAGAAGTATTAGAAAATTAAATTATGGTTTTCCCCAGCATTTTCAAGAAAAATAAGGAAATCCAAAGCAATGTCATTGTTAAAAATATTGCAATTCTGCCATGTAATGTTTTTAATAAAATTTTGGCATTTGCAAACATTAAACACAAAATACTTAATATTTCTCGTAAGGTTTTATGTTAGTTTTATATGTTAAATACTCTAAGCTCCATGTACACATTTTTTTAAACAAATTAACTTTTATTTATATCTTTACGATTGTGAAAAACTTAGCATAAGAGTTCATGTCCGAAGGTATCATAAAAAACCTTTTAAAATAAGTTTAAAAATTTTTAAAATGGCGGCCGTTTGGTTTTTGTTTTATAAAATATCTAACAAACCACTGTTTTATCAAAAATAGACACAAAAAAGACACCTCATTTTTATAGAAGGTTTCATATTACACATGCAAACTAAATGGGCCACAATTTGACAGTATTTGAACAGCTGTTACTGTAATTAAAATGCTGCAATGGAACTGACTATTGGAATTTTAACATCTAATTCTATTTTGACACCAGATCTCGTAAATATAATTAATAATAATAGATGTTAAAATTTTTCTGAAAACTTAATTTTAACCTTTTTTTTAAAAATCCATGATAGTTATAATTAGCAAACTAAGTTGAATTTTAGTGTACTGGAGAAAATGGCTTATCATTTTCACGATTAAGGCAGGTTTAGTATGGATTTAAAAGAATAATTACAGATAAATGCTTAACATTTTAAACTGAAATAAAACTTGACACACATTACGGCACAGAATTGATTAAATACATTTTAATTCCGGCTACTGTGTAAAATTTCTAAACATTTAAAAATTCCACGAGATAGCTCCATTTCAACGTTATTGTAGTATTACAAAGGCATTCTACTGTCTCCTTATATTGTTGGATCCCTACAGACGGACGTGGACTCCAGATTCCAGGAATCGAGTCTGTGAGAGTGTCAGATCTCAGACGCTGCACCAAGCGGAAGATGAAATGGAGCTAAACTAAACATTCGCTTCAAAACGTTTACTATAGCGTTGCGATGACTTTTAAATTCAGCATTTAACATTACGATATAGATTATGCTTGATATTGGAATTGGTTGACATTTATTGGAACGTGTTACACTGAAACGACATGACGTCGCATTTTATCTCTACGTATTGAAATTCCAAGACACTGACCAAATAATATAAAATCTAAATAAAAAATAGTTGCTTTAGAGCGATGTTCGCTAAAAATATATTTCAAACAGATTTTATTAATATTAAAAGTATTTTTTAAAGTTTGTTATTGACGATGGAATGTTTGAAAGGATAACAGGATTTCAAACATTTTCCCTTACTTCTTTATTTTTGTATGAATTAATAGTTCCCTCACCTGACGAAGAGGAAAGATTCCATTCCTCGAAATGTTGTGTTATATTTTCAATCATTCATTAGGCTTCTAATAAGTTCCACATAAAAGGTAACGTGCAATTCAAATGAAATGTTTTATCTTTTACAAAGCAAAAAACTTAAGACATTTTTCGTAATAAATTAGAACTTAGTGGTATTTATGCACTATGTGTTGCAATCTATGTCATATAATTGGGTATTCTAAAAAATGATCAGCAAGCAACTTCGAATATTTTTGTATGACAAAAATATATATGATAAAACTCTAAGCAGAGGATCTCGTATTTTTTCTTTCCTAAAATTACATTCATGCCTAGTTTGTTTTCATATTCATTTTTGATATTTCGAGTAAAACAGACTACTCCCGAATAATAGTCTTAATCTTAGAAGTTATGGTTGTTGCACGTTTAAAAAGATAATTCATACTTCTTTTACCAGTAATAGTAATATTAAGAAAGGCTGTTTTAGTTGTACAGCAAAGATACTACATTTCTTTAAATCCTTGCATGGAGCAATCTAAAAAAATTAAAATAAATTATTCAGCAAATTAAGTTGACATTTCTGGAACTTCTTATATAATAACGCTTAACTTCTGCTGCTATCTTCAGAAACCCTCATTTGTAAATTAATTAAGATTTAAAAAGCAATTCTTGTTTCATTATAGAATAGCGCCCGGTCAATAATTTAACGTAATAACATTTATTTATCAAACAAAATGTATAATTAATTGCTAAAGATAATAAGCAAATAAAACTGTCTTTATCAGTGGAAAGGTTAGGCATGTAAGGGTCAAATATAAGTGGGACATCTTTTTATAAATGAACAGAGTTAATAAACTAAAAGTGACGTAAGAATATTTAAAGCAACTAATGAGGATTGTTTTACTAAACTTTCAGGATTAGGAGTAAAATATTACATTTGAATTAAATAAGGAATTTGAAGATAACATCACATATAGACCTATAGGCTTATTGGTATGTACAATGGATTATGTAGACGAATGTTTTAACTGGGCAAAAAAATAAAGAATTCAAGAACAAAGCAATCGCGTTCTGAGTGGGAAGAATCAGCTTAATCCATTTGTGCTGTATATTAAGGTAATATTGAGCTAATAAAAGCTATAGTAAGTGTTAGCGGTAAATGAATTATTCAAGTCCCAAAAAGGCAAATGCAGTAGTATTATATTACTTTTACTGATAAAATATGACATTTTTTTATTTCATGATTGAATTTCTTCTATCGGAAAGAAAATAACACTTGACGGTCTAGACTTGTATAGTATTAGTAGTCATTTGAAAATGGGTTATTCCATGTTCCATTTTTACTCTTTGAGAATGTACCCATTTCTAGACTTGATTGGGACAGTAAAATTTATTTTTAAAACTATGTTAGCTTTTGGTATTTTTATATATCATTAAATGTACTATCTTGATATATTTTGGTTTAGTACATGTTAAGTAACAATTTGCAAAACAAGCATTCATATTTCAATTGTAAATGTGGTCACCTCACACATGACAAGCTTAGCTTAAGTTAATTCATGCACAATAGGAAGATAAATAAATCTTATACAGTGCTGCAATTTTGAAATTTAAAATTAAATATACATTTGTATAAAGTTTGGTATAATATTACAATTGTAAATCTTTCAAATCATGTTTATACCAAATCATGTATAAGCACCAATCAGTGTGTATGAGAAAAAGCATTTATTTTGATAACTAAAATATTAAATATAACGTTTTGTCTCTGCTGGTGGTTAAAGTTCGAAATAATGTGAACGTTTGATACTGAAACTTTAAAAAAATAATAGTAATATTATTTCATATCTCATAATTTTGTTATATATTTTATTAAAGAGAAAGAATTTCATTATGGGTTTTGCAGTTTATGAACACGGGCAAAAATGCAATACTTTTTAAAATTCTTTTTTGCCTGTGACGAAGGCAAATTTATGTTAACATATCTTATGGAATAATAATGAGTAAAAGCAGTTAATAATTAGAAACATTTGAATAGATAGCCTAATAATTTATAATTAGTTAAGGATTTAAGTAGTTTATGAAAAAAAAATATATATATTTCATACTAAACAAAGAAATCATTTTTGAGAAGTTAAGCAAGCTGTGTGAATTTGTAGGCCTAAGTAATCTCAATTCACTGGTGTATTTGCCTTAGTGTTAAACAGGTTCTGATTTCATAATAAAATAAATAAGGAAATACCCATTAGCTTTATTACTGTTGAAAACTTTCACTTTTTGAATACTGCAGGAACTTGATTTGAAATATTATTGCAAAAAAAGTACATAATTTGATTTAAAAAATATCAGTGATAATCATTTCAACTTGGAACCAAAAAATGTCACAAAATGACTAAAAATCCATACGTATGACGTTTATGTTTTCAAATGAATCAATTGAAGAATTGAGCAATTGAAAGAAAACTGAAATAATAATAAATGTTATAAAACACACTTTTCCTATTCAGTTTTTTTGGACGAGACCTTTCAAAACCAAAGGTTTCATAACCTTTGTAACAGTTTGTAATCGTTAGGCGATTTTACAAATAAATATTTACATTACTTTTATTACAATTTGTATTAAATACCATGTGGTGTAAATATGTAAATACAAAAATTTGGTAATATTTCAGCCAGTATGAAAAATTAGATACTACTACAGTTTAATTTGTGAATAAATTGAGAAGAAAGAATACTTGAATTTTCAATAGAACCTTCTTCATTGTTTATGAGTTATTATTTATTTTTGATTACGTGTAGTGTTTTGCAAGCATTTAAGTTCCAAGTGTTCTGGACTGATTTTCTAGTGCAATTGAAACAATGGGAACCCAAGCAATAACTCAAACAAGACACGACAAATCACTAGTAATGTGGAAACAAGGAGATGTATGTCAAGCGTGCAAAGGGAGAAAGTCGTGTCATATTTTGGCACTATTTCTATCCATACGTTCGTGCACCAGTTCATGTTGCATGCTAGTAGATTTATCTAACGAACTGTAATATATGGACATTAGTCTGACTTATAGGATACGGGTGGTTAATTCAGTGGCAAGATATATTACATTTATCAACAGTCCGGTAGATACTTGTAGTATAAATATAAATAACTTGTTTTCAAAAACGGGTTCATCTCTTTATAAAGTGCAAGCGTTCACTATTAAAATCCTTGGTTATTTTGATGTGTAATTGTACATTCTAAATGTCTTAGTTGTCTTTTCATATTTAACTTGTCATATAGAAAACAAGGTTTTGTTTAACTAATGTTTAATTTAATATATTATGTTGAAATAATTATCATTGTTATCAATGTACCAATCTATGTCTAAATTATCACTTCGGGTACAAATGAATTTTTTTTAAAAAGAACGCGATTTTACAGCACAGATTCTAATTTTCAATATAATTAATAAAATACATTAAAATCACTATAAGAGTAGGTTTACTTTATTTGGAAATTAAAATACACGTAATTAATGCACTAATGGAGTTACGAGCTTGATACATATAGTGTATAGACGTAAATGCCGATAATTAGTTTTTTCATTGAAGAGTCTATATTTTGAAATAATAACATTATTTTCTCAAATAATATAAATGGGAACTACAATGACATTTCGAAACTAGAAATATAAACTTATGGTGTCGTTTAGAGTGTTTTAAATACAATTATGCTGGTTTTTAATTGAAATCATGTAAGAATCTTTTATCGTAACTACGGTGTATTCTATTACTTACGATAGCTATTATAAAATCCATTTATATATTATTTTTGTGCCATTGGACACAATTTCAACGCAGATATAAAGCCTTGGATTACCAAAATACCGATATCTCAAATGAGATATGAAAAGTTTTAAATTAGTTACTCGAGAGTTTTAAAAACTTTAGGTAGAAGTTAGATTTAAATATGAAGGAAAAGTTCTTTTCCACGCTTACAGTTTAAAAAAAATGTGTTTGATACTTATTTTGATATAACTGATATACGAGTAATATAGTGCGGTAACCATTTTAAACGCTGTAGTGAGAGCAGATTTTAAATTTTCTTTTGATTAAAGTTAATTTTAATATCTGAAAAGTCTTTCTCACTAAATAATACTATATACATTGAAATCAAAAGAAATAATTTTGAACGTGAGTGCAAAGCAATTTCAGATTTATTCGTAAAGATTAAAAGGATTTAAAGCTTATTTTCGAAAGTAACGTAACACGACTGTTATAATTAATTAAAGAATAATAATTTCATCATATCAGATATATTCGTAAACAATTACAAGTTTAAAGCTTATTTTCAATAGTAACTTAACACAACTGTTATAATTAACTATAGAATAGTAATTTAATTATACTAATTAAAGTTAAAATATGAGATTCGCGACTAAATGTAATTTTACGTCGTTTTGAAAACAAATTTTCAAAGAAATGTGGTTATTGTAAGCTTTTATAAGGTTAAAGACAAACTTAGGGAGCATTAATTTTATTCTAAGCATTACAATCTCTACATATAAAACCTTTATATTTAACTTTTGCTTGATTCGTAAGGAATTATTTGTAAATGTGATCTTACAGCTCCTCACAACTCTTCTTTAAGATTTCCAAAGACACGACTGGATCCTTTTAAGCTTCTTAAGAGGTAACTAGCTGACCATTAGCTCATATCTCTCCGCATGATATCTCCCGAATGAACAGACCTGTAGACTTTACATTTTTCGAGAAGCTTCATTTATACAAGTATGTAGACAAAATTAAGTTTCAAAATAATGCATGTCACTCCATGTGATTTGGCTGAGCGTTAGTGAACATTTTAAACCTATTCTTATGGGTAGTTCTCGTGATGGCAATGAAAAAAATCACTGCATAAAGAAATTTGGAAACAAATTGAGTACCATCATACGTCGTTTTTATGACTGATCTAGTAAAACGTGTAGATATACAATTAATAATTTTTATACAACTTCATCGAAATTTTTACGCGACACGTGGTGTAGTGTTGGTGTAATTCCACCTTTTTTTAGCTACGGTTGTAATCTCTGGTTTCAGAGCTCGGACCCAACTGCTGTGAAAAGCTAGTAGCTATTAAAATTTAAAATTTTTCTAAATATTATAAAATTAGTTATTATGGAATACTGCAAAGATATTCAATATGCCTTTCTGACTTCATGTCTTCTTTCCACCGTCTCTCCTGTTGAACAAGTTTTTGTTGAACACCAATAGATGAAATATTAGGAAATACTCAAAAAAGTTTCATCAAATTTACGTTTTCTTATAGAGGCGTGCACTAAGAAGCAGTATTTATCTGCGATTTCAGGCCTCTACGGTCTGGGTTTTACATTTGCATACTAATTTTTGCATCCTGTGCATTATAAACGCCTGGAATGGACTCCAAGCATCTTTTGGGTAGTATGTTTGAACCTTTTCTTTTATTATTTTTGTTCTTCATTTTTATATGTATTATATGTACATGTAAATACATATATGTATTTATATGTAACCCTCCCTAACCTGACGAAGGTGATAGATTTCAATCCTTGAAACGTTGTGTTTACTTTATGTAACATATAACAATGGCAAATGTCCGAAATCCTGTTCTCCTTTTAAATCTTCCATCGCCAACAACAAACTTTAAACCAAGTACTATTTTTATACTATTCAGATGTGGCCCTGTAGTATGAACATACCTTCCAATTACACTTCTTTCTTCAGAACTGTCTGAGACAAAATACTCCATAACATTATTCTCTTTTGCACAGAGGAGGAATGAGTATGGATTCGCCACAGCTAGCTCAAAGTGTTTTTGACCTGAGGCACAAAATATTAAAAAGTAATGAGTTCAGATTGCTATTTAAGATAAGATGATACCTCAGAGATATTTATAAAGCAAACGAGACAATACTGAAATGTTTCGAATACAATTCACTTAATATGTAGATTCAATTTTTACAGTATTAATACGTCAAAAATAATAATATGCACCACCTCACCCCTCAAGCCTTACATGTTAGGACACAATCAAGAGGCCAGTTTTCATTCACACGGTCGTGAACCGTTGATATCAGGAAGCCAAGCCCGTCTGTCCGGCCGCTGAATGAACGGCCTGAGCAACACCAGCCGACTAGACACCAGCTCGTCAGTCGTCACAGCTCCATAATGAGGAAACCGGTCTGACAATGTCATTGTGTCGCGCTGCCTTATGGTCGTCTGACGGTTCTAATGGAGGTCCGGGGAAGTGGGATGTGCCGGCCTCCAGAATTCATTATACTCAGGCTAGGTTGAACAATTAAATGCAATCACTTAGAACAACATGATTGACCAATGCAGCAGGCATTTAGATGACGTGGTCCTACCAGATTTATTAATTTATTAGTACGGTATGCTACCTGCATCAAACCGCATGATAACCACGTCATAGCGGATGATCATCAGGTGATCATATATTATGAACATATTACAAAAATATTATATACCGTAATCAATGCTCTTCTTTGTATTTGTTATGAGGTTTTATCAAATGTGACATACAACTAATACAGTAATTGCTTGACGAGGTACAGAAAGTAAGACTATCATAAAAATAATTATCTTGTAGAAAAAAAGTTTTTATAGCTAATTTATAAAAGATCAGTATGATTTTAATTGTTACAAGATTTAATATTTATGTTCAAGTGTAAATAAAATTCATATTTCTAAAACTTAAATCTTGTTCACTTGATACTAAATATTTTTTTTCTATTGGGTGCATTCAAACACATCAGTTGGTTAATATTTCAACCAAATATTAAAATGAAATTTTGTTCACATTAACAAATTCAACGAAATAAATACCATCATGATAATGAAAATACAGTGATAAAACTGTTTATAATACATATAGTATAATACTTTAATATTTAGGTAATTTAAAGATATATTAGTTTTATTCACAACTGCTATTCAGATTAAGACAAAATCTTATATGCAATGAATAATTTGGAACATGAAATAATAGATTGGACTCAACATGCTGACAAGAGTAGGGATATTTTAGAAGAGATATTGAAGAAGAAATTTTAAAGTGAAATAGTAAAAATGTATTCGATCTTAACATAATGAATTTAAAATCGATTTGGTTAAATAACTAAATTAGTTTCGTCAAATCGTCCAGTTCAAAACTCAACCTGAAATTTTAAATACCTACAACACACTAAGTGGTACGTAGAAATATCTTAATACATTTATAACAATCATGTTAGTGAAGTTGTAACTAATTACTTGAAAATTCAAAATTTATCGAAGGAAAACTAAGTGAAAATAACAAGCACTTAGAATATTCATTGGGAAAGAGAAACAAACGTTTTGGTCCATAACACAAAAGCAAACAAACAGTTCTAGAAAATCAAAAGTAAAAATTGAAGTTGAGCATAAAAAGAAGAGTTTATAATTAATTAAGAGGTGCAAACTCCTCAAAACCGCATATAACTAAGAACATTCCAGAATGTGAAATTCCTGAAAATACTTAGATAGCCATACAAATTTTATGTCAATATTTAGAGAAAATATTCAAGTGCTCGATCCAAAAAACTACGTAATCAAATATCATTAAATTTGATGTATGTTATTATCAATAAATCATTCATACCAGTAAAATGAATCATAAAAGGTGTTTTTAATTGAGAAATATGGAATTAAATGAGAATTAAGAACTGAAAATATATTTACATACAGGGAGAACTCCCCAAAATACCCAAAGTTATGCCTTTTAGATACGGACTCATTATTTTTCTAATATAACTAATTATACTCGTAGATGGTTACAAATAAATATTTCGTGACAATAACTATAAAAATCTACAGAATATTATACTATCAGATTCTAGATATTGTAGAATTTATCCAGGTTGCTTAGCATAAAGCGAAAACATGTTTGTGACAAAGACTGATACGATGGCAATGTTCCCAGCATACAGCATAGGGTTAGCCCGTCTCACATCGAGTCGAGGCGCTCGATGCAGTCATTTTCAAATAGCAAAAAGTGATACGCCCGAAATGCCCCTTTGTTTGAGGCCTGCCTTCGTTTAGAAGTTGTTTACAACCCTCTCTCACACATTTCCCCTGTATTTGTAATCTCCCAAAGGTATGTACTAACAGATCATATTCTCATTAATTTGCGCAACAGTAAACCTTGCGGTAAATATCCTTTTTTTATTAAATATTTCCTACAAATCTATCTAAATACCTTTAAACGAGCAATTCTTGTATATAATCTGAATCTCAGAAACGACTCCAACGATTATCATGAAATTTAGTTTACAGGGGGTTTTGGGGGCGATACATCGATCTAGTTTGGTTTCATTATTAATAAACCTTTTTATCCGTGTTTTGAAGCAATGAAAAACTGCTTCAAAGTTAATATTTATATTTTATTTCTTTGTTTACATTCTATAGTAAATGATATCTGACGTATCATATCAAGAGGAGTACAGTACACAATGGGTATTTGGTTTGATAAAATATGTTTGTTTTTAACTCACGTGTTCACCTAAAAATGCCTAAAAGATTCGTGAAAAACGCTAATAAACAATGAACATATATATATAAAAAAAAAATAACTGTAATTGATTGAAGATATAATATAACTGTAATAATTGAAGAATATCTCACAGCTGATGTTTCATCAGAAATTGCAAAGAGTAAAAATACAAATGTTTTATAAATTAACGAAGGATCAAACTGAAAGATAATTTTGATTGTAATGTTCAGGAATAATTTCACTCCTTTTAAATTTAAATTTATTTATCTATTTCCTATACTTCGTCCCACACGTACTGGTAACGTCAAATGCCTGCAAACCTTAACTAACATTATACGAGCAGAAAGGTCTCATGATTTAGATGTTTCGACGTCTACTAGATTTGAGGCAGCGTGCGTCGTAGCGTGTAGCTACTGAATCTAATGAACAACGAGAGCGACGTCTGCAAGATGTGCGGCAGTGTGCGGCACAACGTGTAGCTATCGAAAATGAAGAGCAACGAGAATACCGATTAGAAGGACAAAAACGTCTAGACGGAAGACGTCGTAGGGCTTAAGATCTTAATAATTATTTACCGACATATAAATGTGCCGTTACTGCAGCTGTGCAATATCATGCCTTAGGACCATTTGAAATGTTGTGTATCCATTGCGGTGCATTGCATTTCCGTGAGGAATGGGTTTCTAATCGCATGAATATAAATTCTTTTGATGACTGTTGTTTGCATGGTCAAATTTTAATAGAGCAACCAAAATTTTCAAATGAATGAGTACGTCTTTTTTTAAACCGTCACCCATATTCGGAAGTTGCATGAAAAAAATAAGAAACATAAACGCATGTTTTGCTCTAGCATCCTTTAGTGCAGAAGATGACAGAACAATAAATAGCCATGGCATTTATAGTTTTATTGTTTGCGGACAAGTATATCATAAAATGAATCCCAAGAAACGATTTACCAGAAAAAATACCGATCAAAGCTCGGTTTCCTGATATTATACAATAAAGTATATATTTCTTAATAGACCTACTAATTGTGTATTAAGTAGAGGTGTATCAGTTTTCCCCTACATACTAAGAAACATGTTAACATCTTAAAAAAAAGATGGAGCAATGTATGTTATAAATTTATATATTGAGAAAAAACATCTGAAGCTCGATTAAAAACTTTTTTTAGAAAATATTAAACACTAAAAGTATTGGCTGTCTTCAGGAGTAAATTAAATACATGACCACAACTATTCTTTTATGATGAGTTAGTTTCAATGTTGAGAGTAACAAAAAATATTCTATTCAATATTAAATTCACTGAGGCAATCGACAGTTCCCAGCACACAGTTGGATCCAATCAGATTTCTTTTATAGCTTACATAAAGCGGAATTATTTGGAAGCCTTGGTTATCAAACAATTTTAATTACACGCTTCTAAAGCTGTAAACATACAGTTCTGTAACAAGTAAGGACGTTTTCCTTTCACAGTACCCAGGTAATAGAAATAATTAATTGCCGTGAAAATATGTATTTTGATGATAGCCTTTAAGTGAATAATGAATGTAAAAGAAGTCTTTACAGCCATAACTTTTAAATTGTCATTTAAGTTCTAAAACCAAGCTAAGTTAGTAGGCTGGAAACCAACAAACTTTAACAAATATATAATTTGAACAATTGAAAAAGTTTTGTTTCGTTTAAAACTTCTTACGTAAACAATTTGAAAGAATATAATTAGGAATTGTCAAACCATAACATTTACCTCATATTTCAAGACACTGTATATCGTGAAATAAGTTGAAGATGTTGTTAAAAGAGGTAACGGCAATGGCCTGAGGGGGGTCACAGTCTGCCGACAAAGGCAAGGCGGCGCGGCGCGACTGAATGTGCACGGTACAGCGCTGGGTGCACTTTATTATCGGTTCAGTTTACTACTTGTCGCAGTTTGTTTATTCAACATCCGAAACTTAAATCCGAATCGCAAATATTATAACTCGCGCTCGGCGTGTTTTAAAAGCCACTCGAAAAATTATTTATTTGTTTATATTCTCGGTTTATTTGATATAATTGGCTGAGCGTTATCGAAGGGGTTAGAAAACTGCATTTCTGACAATATTTCCATCTATTTGTATGAATGAATGAATGAATGAATGAATGAATATTTATTTATTTCCTCTCTCATAGTTACAAAGATCCCAACATACATGCAAAAACAGGAAATGATCTCCACATGGGCATAGCCTGTGTGTGGAGATCGAGACGCGATCAGCAGCATGAATATGTACTCATCAACATAAAAAGTAATGTAAATCTTCGTATGGAAAAACAACGTAATGACAACATGAAATACAACTTTTGTATGCTCGTAATATAAGAAAAAACAAATACTTCATAGCTACAACAAAGCAAGTGTTTGACAATAAGATTAAGATTACAACCAGATAACAACCGCAGAAATGATAATGTGATAATGGATGATTAATAAATGATAACAAGAATATAAACTGAATTTATCCAAAATAAAAACATGATATCGGTTAATTAGGAGGCTTGGAACCTCTCACACACTTATACACTCACGCCAGACATAACCATCATAATCTCTCTCTCTCTCTCTCTCTCTCTCTTCTCTCTCTCTCTCTCTCTCTCCAGATAACTGCGTATCTTAACGCACATTACACATCGTTTTCCTGCTCGATCATGCCCAGTCTCGTACAATTCAGAAAACATAAATAGATAAACCAAGACAAGAATAAACAGTGAAATGAAGTATTAAAAGAAGCCAGGCAACGATTCCTATACAGGATGTCATTCCTGTCAAGTCACCGGATTTCCATGGCGGAGACGTTTGAACAAAAACTTGACTCGTGCAGTATGTGCAACTCTGGTGTATGATTAAACCACCTGGAAAGTTCATCCAGTTTTCTTGGAAAAACCATCTTGGAGTGCAAGTTCCCAGAGAACACACTTTCTTTAGATAGATCAATAGACTCTCGAGAGTAATATTTTAACTTAGCATTATGTAAGAAAACAAAGACACACAACAACAAGATCAATAATATTATTAGATGACCATACTTTCTAAACAAATCTTCTAATGGTAATTATGTCTTGATGTGTTCAAAACTGCTTTACAGCGATTCGTGTCCCTTGCATACAACAGTAGCTATTGTGTAGAATATAACATTGTGTAACTTTATGAGACCGTTTGTTCTGCGGCCATTGTGCATTATGTGAGCTTCATATGTAACTCCGTTCGGCTTTACTGCACTTGTGAGTGTCGCATCCAGGACTGGCAACGGACAGTTTACACATGTGAGCCGATTCATGGCATAAAGACGTATGTGCACTCACCGTCACCTAACACCCTCCACAGACGGCGTTGTGAAGTGGTAACTCCTTGTCACTCACAGCATAGGTTCGATAGGTGCGCGTTCTGTCCAGATTTAAATTCCGTGACAATAGAAAATTCAAATAAGACATTTTTCTCTAGTAAGTTTTTATATTCCATTACAAGCGTTCAACTAAAAGTAATCTTGGTTGTTAAACCATAGAGTACACCTGGGCAAATTTAATTCTTATTCACTAGCAAGTACGAATTCACGGTCAAAAATGGTGTTAATTTTAAAAATATACTGTATGAGATGCTTGTATCCAAAAGATTATATTTACACTTAGGAGCGAGTAAGAGTTTTTCTAACGTCTTTATTATTATATAGTCCAATAGTAATATTGATTTTACTAAGGAATTAAGGTTATTAACGTCTGTATTATGATTTTTTCCAAATTTAAATCCTATTATCCATTTTTAATTTACCCCACGTGAACTAATTATAGTTTCCCATCGCAATTTATGATGAAAAAATAAGCTATTATAAATTTATCTATAAGAATGCATCATAAAAAATTTACTTAATTAACCCTCCAATAACGTAATTATGTATTTTAATCATAATTATTTTAGACAAAGAGAACTTATAGACGGAAAAAAAATAAAAGGCAGAGATATGGGAAATGAGAGAGAGAGAGAAAGATCTATAAAACATTATTGCTGAAACTTCATTAGGCCGACTGATGATGCAGTGGAGCACTTCCACTCCAAGCCATTCATAAATAGCTGATGGCTGGACCAGACAGCTGTGGTGTCCGGGTCCTCATATCCAATCTAACAACTTATCATACATTCTACACTACAGCGATACTGTGTTTGAATTACTGGCCCATTTACTGTAAATATTGTACTACAGATATACGGGGGGTAACAAAAAGGTTGAGATGGCTATGCATTTTCAGATTTCAGAAGAGTATAACTTTTTTTCAATTTCCACTTCATTTAGCCACTAGCTGTTATTTTGTATTTTTTATTAATAAATTTAAGTTAAGGAAACCAAATTTGGCAAATGTACTTGAATAGGTACGAGAAAATACCATAATTGTGTTATTTTCTTTAATATTAACAAAATTGCGTCTGTTGAAAAATTTTAAAGTCAAATAACAAAAACAAGTATAGTTATAAAAAATGTAATAGACAACTATTTAGAGAATTATATTGCAATTGCTACGGTACTCATTTCAACGAAATCCATCAAGGCCTAAGTGAGCACAACCATTTTAAAGGTACGCATGCACAGGCCAGAAGCAGCAATAATTTTCTTCTGATAGGCATCAGCTGGATTCATGAGGAAAAGTTTAGGGCAGTAATCTCAAATCATGTCTCCTCCCTCAAAGAAGGAGAAGCCAGCATATATACCTTTGCAAATAGTATCTAAAATATTTTGTTTACTAAACATATCTTACTCGAATATACTACTTATAATATGGAGCTTACTAGATTTCGGTCATTAAGGACTTACCGTGCAGCATATTCACGGTAAATTCTTGAAAATATAAAGAAACGTTTCACTGATACACTTACTTTTCAGGTAAATAATTTCGACATAGGTTGAATGGATTACTAAATATAGAAAATAAATTGCTACAGTTGATATTAAAAGTTTTGAGAGTATCTGATTGAATAATATAAACCAATACGGTTTAATTTTAAGATATATAGTAGAGCTCTCTATCTAGTAATCTGCAGGTACACATCATGTGACTTGGCTAACAATATCTCACAATTTTTTTCACTAAATTGTATGCTTCAATTCATATAGGCTATGCTTTTTTAGCAAAAAAGTCCGAGATAAAATCCAAAAACCAGAGGCATCTCCAAAAAAGTAATCAAAGGAAGCTCAAGTCGAGGAAACAAATTTAATGTTACCATTAAATCGCAGGGCCATCCATAACAAATATCGATAAATCCGTGGTATTCGAAATCTAATTACATATAACCTATGTCAAAGCTTTTGAGTGACGTGTACATGTATCAACCTATTTTTCTTTTCATGCATTATTTTTTTAATCGTGTTATTCTAGCAAAATATCAACTACTTAACATTAACATTTGTCTATTTTTCAGATATATCACAATGAGTTAGGCAGTTTTAGATAGTTATGAAAAGCTCTTCTACCTAATCAAAGATTACGTGCGGGAGTGCCATATTGACCTGGTGTTCTAAATATGCAGTAACTGGTATGTATAGCTTCCTCTCACCTTTATATTGTAATCATGAAACTAATGATTGCATATGCAGTGTGTTAAAAATGTCCCACACGACTTGATGATTCCCGAGTCTATAAGGAGTTCGGATTAACGTAAGCATAGCGCACGTACATCGTTTTAAAATTTAATATAAAATGTAAATCAAGTTAAGTCCAAAGCCTAACCTATAAATTAGAACTTTCTATTGCAATTACTGATACCAGGTTTTTTCCTTTACCATTTATCTGTGCGAAACAACCCCTTTGTAATGATGTACATCTTGAGCTATGCTTATGTTAAATATTTCATCTGAACTCCTTGTAAACCGTCCATTACTGAATATGGAGAGTCACTAACTACCTTAAAAACTATTTTTTAAGTCCAGTATTCATTTACTAGGATTAACTTCCACAACGTGAGCTAAGACAAAACTATCAAACCGTCTAGATCAGGGAATATATCGTAAATAATTCAAACTTTAAACCAGCGTAATTTTAAAAAAATGAAACTTTTGAAGTCGTATTTGCAGCATTGTACTCTACTAATAAAAAGACCTTTAATTTGATGTACGACTCTACCTATGCACTCATTTAAGATTTTCTTCTGAGTCCTTGCGGGCCATCCCAATGACATGACAAGTATTTAAATGTAGAAAGAATGATGATAAAGGCAATAACAACCTTAATGCCTTAGTAAAAATCAACAGTATCAGTGGACTATACCCTAATAATAAACATTTTAGAAAAAATATTACCTGCTTCTATACGTTAATTTAATCTTTGGGCTACAAGCAGCTCATGTAATTCTTTGACCGTTACCATAATTTTTGACTATGAATTCGTACGTGCTAGTGAACTCTATGAATTAAAACTGTTCTGGTGTACCGTATGATTTAACAAACAAGATTACTTTTAATAGAACGACTTTAATGAAATATAAAAACTTATTAGAGAACATTTCTTATTTGAATTTTCAATAGTCACGGACTTTAAATCTGGACAGAACGCGCACTTGTCGAACCTATGCTGTGAGTGACAAGGAGTTACCACTTTACCACGCCGTCTGTGGAGGGTGTTAGGTGACGGTGAGTGCACATACGTCTTTATGCCATGAATCGGCTCACATGTGTAAACAGTCCGCTGCCAGTCCTGGATGCGACACTCACAAGTGCAGTAAAGTCGAACGGAGTTACATATGAAGCTCACATAATGCACAATGGCCGCAGAACAAACGGTCTCATAAAGTTACACAATGTTATATTCTACACAATAGCTACTGTTGTATGCAAGGGACACTAGTCGTTGTGAAGCGATTTTACTCACATCAAGACATAATTAGTATTAGTAGATTTGTTTAGAAAGTATGGTGATCAGGCCAACAATATTTTTGATGGTGTAAAAAAATAAACCAAGATAAAGAGAGTTTTTAATTATTTAATCGTTTCACAATTTCTTTGTTTTCTTTCATCCTCCTAAGTTAAAATATTGCTGTAGAAAGTGTGTTCTCTAGGAACTTGCACTCAAAGATGGTTTTCCAAGAAAACTGGACGAACTTTCCAGTTGGTGGGTTAAATATACACCAGAGCTGCACGTACTGCACGAGTCAAGTCTTTGTGCAAACGTCTCCGCCATGGAATTCTGGTGACTTAACAAGCACAAAATCCTGAACGAATCGTTGCCTGGCTTCTTTTAATACTTCTTTTTGCTGTTTATTCTCGCTGTTTATCTATTTATGTTTTCAGAATTATACGAGACTGGGCATGAACGAGCAGGAAAACGATGTGCAATGTGCGTTAAGATACACATTTATCTGCATAGAGCTATCATACAAATAGATAGAAATATTGTCAGAAATGCAGTTTTCTAACCCCTCCGATAACGCTCAGCCAATTATATAAAACAAACCAAGAATATAAACAAATAAATAATTTTTCGAATTGCTTTAAAACATGCCGAGCACGAGTTATAATATTTGCGATTCGGATTTAAGTTTCGGATGTTGAATAAACAAACTGCGACAAGTAGTAAACTGAACCGATAATAAAGTGCAGCCAGCGCTGTACCGTGCACATTCAGTCGCGCCGCGCCGCCTTGCCTTTGTCGGCAGACTGTGACCCCCCTCAGGCCATTGCCGTTACCTCTTTTAACGACATCTTCAGCTTATTTCACGATATACAGTGTCTTGAAATATGAGGTACATGTTTATGGTTTGACAATTCCTTTCAAATTGTTTACCTAAGAAGCTTATATATCAACAAAATAAAACTTTATCAAATGTTCACGTTTACACTTGTTAAAGTTTCAAGCCTACTAACTAACACAGCTTGGATTTAGAACTTAAATGGCAATTTAAATTTATATAGTAAATATCTCTTTTGCATTCATTATTCTTTTAAAGGCTATCATCAAAAATACCGATTTTCACGACAACTAATTGTTGCTATTAATTAACTGGTTACTGTGAAAGGAAAACATCCTTACTTGTCACATAACTGTATGTATTAGAGCTTTAGAAGCGAGTAATTAAAACTGTTTGAAAACGGAGGCTGCGATATATTTACATTTTATATACGTAAGCTATAAAATAAATCGGATTAACATCGATACTAGAAAGAAAGAAAGAAAGAAATACATTTATTTCCAGCCATAAGCAATACATTGACATCCATAGTAAACTATGTATAGAAATGAGATCCTCGCATGGGTCGTAACCTGTGCGCGAGAGAATCGAGTCCAATCAGTCCACATTCAGTAACTAAGTGATATATCAACAATTAGCAGCAATTTTACACATTCTCTGATTAAAGTGGAAATAACAGAAGCAATATATGTGGCCGCACAGACTGTGGCTCTAACTATAGCAAGGCACAAATATGTATTAAAACTGTAAACCATATGGGGCATAAATCGTTTGACCCTGCGTAACTCATTTCCAAATAGCAAACATTCCACGCACGATTGAATTTCATAAACAGAAACAAACACAAGGTTTACCTAGTACCACCTAATTTGCGAATACACCCATCCTTTCTAGAGGTCACACACATGCCAACTCACACACACACACACACACACACACACACACACACACACACACAACACACACACACACACACACACACACACACACACACACACACACAACACACACACACACACACACACACACCACACACACACACACACACACACACACACACACACACACACACACACACACACACACACACACACACACACACACACACACACACACACACACACACACACACACACACACACGCACGCACACGCACGCACGCATACACACAGACAGACACACATACACAGACACAAGCGCAATCACATGCACGCAAACAGGCACACACAACACAAAACAGGCTGACACAGACAAACAGACACCCACACACAAAACCGAGATACGTAAAGTACCCCGGCATTTAAGTTGCCCTGTAAGTGGACTTAAAGAGATTATCTATCCCTGTTCTACCTAATTCTACTAGCCAATTATTAACTATTTTCTTATTATGAATAGTAACTGCATGGACCGGGGGTTTTCATTTGGTGGGGTAATTTTGAGAAAACAGTACTAGCTATATAATAAGTGTCTGTAAAATTTATGGATTTATTGATTCTTGGTGTTATAATACCCGAGTTAATCTGAGTTCTTGTAACGTACGGGTGGTTGGTTTTTTTGAAAATATTTTCTTGATTTTTTAAAAATATATAAGATTATTGTTCTTGCATATAACTGAGTTATATTAAAAACCTTGAACTCATTAAATAATAATTCAGATGAGTAACTAGTTGGTTTTTGTAATGCCGCTTTCATAATGGCTTTCTGTGAAGTATGTAATGGTAGAAGAAATAGTTTTATATGCTCCGCCCCAAGCAATGATACCAAATTGTAATAATGATTGTACATATGCGTATGATAAACTGTTTTCATCAGAGCTGGTGTTAATATTTTATTAAGAACAGAAAATATATAAATAAACTTTCTCAATCTGTTCTTTAACAATTGCACATGAGCTGTCCACTTAAGTCTACTATCAAATATTACACCGAGGTACTTGTAATCTGAACACTCTTTCAACAGTTTCGCAGCCACAATCATTCTGGCCTGCACAAGTATGGAGTTTCAAGGTAAGGTTCACAGGATCTCCGTCAGCTCTCAATGATATTGCCATACACTTGGTTTTTATGTAAATTGACCGTGAGCTGATTTTGGTCAAACCATTGCTTGACAGTGCGCAGCCCCCGCTCCCGCCGCTCCATATGCTTCCCCCCAGCTGGATCCCTCAAACAACAAGGCTGTGTCATCTGCATATAGAAAGATCTGGCCATCTAAAAGGTTAATTTTACCAATATTGTTTATATAAATTAGAAACAAAAGTGGTCCTAATGTACTACCTTGAATAACACCATATTCAACCTGTTTTGTTAAACTGTGATTGCCTAAAAATTGAGACAACCTGATATCTCTCGCTTAGGTAATTTTTAAACCATTCCAAAGTCGTACCTCTAACACCTATACAAACTAATTTTTTTACTAAGTAACTCACTATTGACTGTGTCAAAGGCTTTGGCTAGATCTATGAATACTATTAATACTTTCTTATTACGCCCAACTGCATCATGAATTTTTTTTGTAAATGAAAATAAGTTATCATTCAGGTTTATTACTATATCTTCATAAAAAACAACAGTGGTCATCTATTTAAGCTATTGAATTTACTCCTGATTACAACAACTACTTATAGGATGTAACATTTACTTAAAAATGAATTTAAATTAACTCCAAAAATCTTCTTTCCCAAAAAATAAATTTACAAATTACACGGGTCTATAATTTATTTGAAGGATTTTAACATTTCTCATATTATGCTGGAGAAAACTGATATACTGATACACATATATTAGTGTTTTAAAAATATATATTTAATTTTATATTATCAGGAAATAGTAAATTTAATAAAAAAATATTTACATCAAGGTTTGCTGTTACGCAAATTAATGAGAATGTGATATGTTAGTACATATCTTCGGCAGATTACAAATACAGGGGAGAGGTGTGAGAGAGGGTTGTAAGCTTCTAAACGAAGGCAGGCCTCAGACAAAGGTGCATTTCGGGCGTATCACTTTTGCCATTTGTAAATATGACTCTCTGTCGAGCGATGCGACTCCCTAACCATATGCGGTATGCTCAGGACATTGTAATCGTATCAGTCTTTGTCACAAACATGTTTTTGACTTATGCTAAGCAATGTGGATAAACACTGCAATATAGAGAATAATTTGGAGTAAAATATTAAGTCGATTTTGGTAGTTCATTTCACGAAATGTTTATTTTCAACTATCTATAATTATTTTTTTAAATTTTGTTATTGACGATGGACGGTTTGAAAGGATAACATGATTTCGGACACCTGCCATCGTTACAGGTTATAAACTTAAGTCAGACCGGTCACCTTGGGATACATGAAGGCTCTCTCTTACGTTTAGGTGGCTGAAGCTTTTGTTACTAGGGAGCTCCGCCCACTCTAACTATCGTGATCCGTACACACTCTATTCAGCTCAATTGATCTATTTACTTGCATATCTTGATATTTGTGATTAGTTATGTACCTTAAGTGCTCGCAAACATTTATTGAATAGCGCTGACATAAGTGAAAACATAAGAGTTTGTTATAAACAAAGTTCTGCTGTCAGGTAAAGTCAACCCTACGAGAATTCTCCAGGGCTCTTCTTCTTATATTTCTTGCAAATGGAAATATATAAACTGACACATTTTCATTTCTTCTCTATTCAAACACATAACTCTTTTATTAATCATTATAGAAATGCAAAATGGAGTTGAAAAGCATTACTGCCTTTATTATGTGTTGTATTTAATCTCTTACCTGGTGTAAAACTGTTTTTGGTATATATTATAATAACTTCAAAATAATATATTAGTGTTGATAAAATTAAAAGCGTAATACCACGTTACAATAAGTACGCCTAACTCTTCTCTTAAGGACTTCAAAATGACATCTTGAATTGTGAACTACTTAAAACCACTTGGACCTAATAACGAAATAAACCCTTGAAAGTATCGGAAAGAGAGAAATTGAAATCGGCTTCGATAGGCTTTTAAATATTTACAGTCGGTAATGAGGTTTGAATGGAAGAGGAAAGGACGATGGAAACATGGAAATACTCTCACATTCACTACTTGGATTTTAGGGGTTGATGTCCTCTTGTGCTGTGCCGAGTGGTAGACTTGTATTATTGTATTGTCTTTTAAGTTGCTTTTAAAATTATATGGTTTAATATCGTTACGGATGTACCTATATATATATAATATATGACTTGCTAAATTAAAATGTATTTTCATCAATCTGTATGGCTTTGGGGGGGTGGGGGGGGGGGGGGGTGGGGGGGGGGGGGGGTGGGGGGGGGGGGGGGTGGGGGGGGGGGGGGGTGGGGGGGGGGGGGGGTGGGGGGGGGGGAAATTAAATAATCCTTTCCTAAATTATACCCTTCTCTTGACACCAGTCGTATGGTATTAGACTGCAATGCACCTTATTACACAGTAATACGCCAAATATTTGACGTCAGCAACTCGTAATAGTTTAGCCCATTCCTAAGTGTTATAAATGATTATATGACCCTAAAACTCTTATTTTGCAAATAATTCTCTTACTTGGTGAATAGTCTTAAAACAGTTTACAGGAAAAGTAGTTTCATCTTTGTTCCAATATTTAAGTGGTTCAGTACAAGAGCCTCTAAACTATTCTATTTTTAAACGGCATACCAGCATTTCTTGGATACCTATCTGAGAATACGAAGCAGCACTTCTTTGTGACAATACCCTTGATGCTTGGAGCAAGGTTCTAGTACTTTATAGTCTTATTTTTTTATTCTAAAGGTTTTAATGGCGAGAATTTCTTAACAGGACGAGTAATAAGGACAAAAATTTCCAAAAATCTCTGTTAATTTAGTACGATTCCGATCAGTCATCATAACAGTTATCATCTCCTTGATAAAATTTTTCAGATACAGTTTTTGGAAGGCAGGCGTAATCAGTTTGAACCAGTATTTCTTGAGTCCATAATACCTATGCTTGTATGACTTTTATATATCTAATACATATTGTGAAAGTGTGGTGAAGGTCAGGGCGATACGTTATATTTTTAAGGGCCATCTCATAAGATTGTTTGTTTTAGAAAAGAGGCATAATACAATTTAAAACGTTTCCTGGAAATATTCTTTTGTCGCTGTGTTACAGTACAGTCTTTGAAACTCTGGTTTTGGGAAGCAAGAGGTATCAACAGAAGGTTAACTATAATTTCCCTAAATTAATTACTTTGTGTTACTTTGCTTCTAACACGCGCGAATGAAGGAAAGAATATCACGGTTTTACACTTCCCGGATTTATCTTAAATATAGGCTCTTACCCTTTAGATGTCTGCCACTGTTTAATGGTGTTATTTCGCCATAGACTTTCCATTGAGTAGGCTCTTATAATCTTAAACGATAAAAATGCATTTAAATGTACTAATAAAACTTCCCTCATTTAAATCCTTATCCACTCATTGCCTAGATTTAACTATGTAGTTATTATTGTATTTCCTTGGCTGATTAGCAAAGACTCTTATATTCCCTTACTCGAGCGGCGAAGAACAGCGATTAAATAGAGTATGAGTGACATTGCACCAAATTTTGTTGAAACTCTTCTTCTCATAAATGTGAGTTAGTGATATGTACAAGATCACCTCACTGAAGTTGTGTCAACTTATTACAAGGAGACAAGTCAGTGCGAAGTATCGGCAAAATCTGATGAGAAACTCATCAATGTCCCGTAACAATCTGGCATCAACTTGTCCTCTAGCAAATATATCCTATATCAGTAGAGATGAGAACCACAAATGCGAGAGCGGGCAGATTTAACGATTGTATCTCGTAATAACTTTGGCGATTGGATCCCCCAGTCTGCGGACCGGAAACTTTTTGTTTTACCCCAGTAAAATCTTTCCTTCCTTTCCTACTATCCAAAGAAATATAATGTATTTAAGTACGATAAGAATGAAACTCATATGACAGTATTGAACACATAAATAAGCAGTAGAATGTTTAATAAATACGCTTTAAAAAATTGTAATGTAAAATTGTTTAAATGTTCATAATTTTATACTCATTATACCATGCCTTGCAGAACAGCTTACGGGAGAGGTTATATGATAATATTGAATTAAACAAATTTAGAAGGGAGAATTTTATATCTGTTGAATTTTATTTCAAACGTTTTAAGCTATTTGAAAATGTCTGGTTGAAATATAATACTATAGTAAATAATTTCTTTGTAAAAAAATAATAAAGGAAATTTAAATAAGAGGTTTTTACAAATTTATCAATAATGTATAATGATTTAAAATAATCAAGCCTTAAATCAATAACATTTTATTACAGTTTGATCCGTCGAATGTTTCAAAGTTTTGTCTATCCTATTTTACTTCTAAGGTAAAACTTACTCCACCGTAGATTAATACAAGCTTTGCTGGTTTTACGCTAGGTTAAGTATGTAAGGAAGTATTTCTGATTTCCAATTTCCATTACACAAACTATTCTGCTAGTTAATGAACTATTAATCTACAAAGTCTTCCTATTAGCTTAAATTAAACTTTCCTACCAATTTATTTTCTCTGTCTTATTTACTTAACGTAGCTCTAAAAGTAATTTACAACAGCCGTAGATACTATTTGGCCATACTCAGTAAAAACATCGCAGTTACATATACAGTGCGAGACTTTGTTCCTTTCCTAATGAATACTACTCCGTTCTCATGGGCCTTGAAGTTTGTTCCGGACACGTGGGCGTTATTGAAAATCCTTGGGTAAGGCGAGCGACCTTGGCTGTTACATAACGTAACTTAGATCGTAGCAAAATATAAAAAATAAAGATAAGAATATATCCATTTTATCTTCTGCTACTTTATGGGCTATTCTCTTAAATAAATCATATTTTATATAAATCCAAATATAGAGCAATAGCGACTAAGAAGATTTAGCCGGTTAATTTGTTTTGAAATTGACACTTTTTACAAACATTTCCAATATAATAATAAAAAAGCCAAAAATAAATGAATACCAAACGTTTTTAAATGTTGTGGGGAACAGTACAACTTAAAATAAATAATACACAATAATAGAGAAATGATTTCTTAATATATATTCTTTCTTTATATATATACAAAAGTTGGAATGAGCAAATTCATTACAGTAGTCAACGATTTGAATGTGTTTAATTTTTAAGTTGTAATGTTTTAACCAACTTATTCTATCTGTATGTACCAAATACTAGATACAACCGTATGCACAGTACAACGTAAACTCATATAAAATAAGGAATTTGTTTGAGAAACTCGTTTTCTCTCAATATTCTGACAAAAATTGAATTTTACCTTATCACCAAGCAACGAAACCTCTCTGTGATTCCGGATTGTTTGTAAATAAAGATGATACACATTAACATTTAAAAACAGAAAAACTATGTCGCAATGTTATTTACCAATGCATTACATTAATTTTTTATGATTGTTTAGTAATTAAACGGTTCGCAATTTACTAACAGCTTATAAACGGACTAATAAGAGTCATATTCATCTAGAAGTATATAAACAAAATTTTAAAACTGAAATGTTGTATTATGATTTCATAAGTTTTCCTTAACTTTATGAATATTGGCGTGATTAGAAGAGAGGGTCTCAATTTTGCCAAAAAGGATAATATACTAGTATGGACTCAACTCACATTAAAACAATATATTTGTTCTGTTACTACCTTGATAAAACTGTTAAAAAGGTGGAAAATATTAACAAATTTAAAGAAATGGGATTATGAAATGCACGCAAAAAACACATGCTATCGATGTTACAAAAAACTGTTCAAATAACATTAAATTTATTTACGTTAGTGGAAAAATATATACTAGGAAGAGGAATTTAAAAAAATATTTATTTATTGTGTATACTTATATTACTGTTTTTAAAATATATAATAACAAAATTAAAATATATAATTTTTTAAATATAATACAACTTTACGGTATTTTTCCATTGGTTAGTGAGAAACTGCATGTTCATTTAATATCAAAATTGAATATAATTATTCAAAATATATGTAACATATAGTTTTAATTAACTCTGTGTTCATCTTGAAGCTGTAGAAATCCGGTTATAGGTGATACAAAAGAAGCAAAAAGGTGAATATAACCATATCTACGGCCAGTTCGTCTCAAGATACCTGAGTACTGACATACATGCAGAAAGATTGGAAAATTCCTCCAATGTACACTTTTGTTTATAAATCGTATGTAGGAAACATTTTTAACAATCATTGTCACTATAATGTTAAAACAAAAGTTTATATATCATGGAAAATAGCACAACTTAAAAAATACCCAATAATAGGGATTCTTAATTTTAAAACAAATTTGGTATAAATCTTGTGTTTATATCGATAACCATTGAAATATGTTTGCATGTTATGCTTTATAGTTCTGATACAATCGAGTACAATAATTAAAATAGTTTACCATTTAAGTATTCATAAATATTATCAAATGTAATAACTACCAAAAAAGTTAAATGGTACCAGTATCTACTAAATTTTTGTCGCAATTTTTTCCTTTGATTAATTTTTTATGATTTTTAAAAAAAGGGGGCCAATTTTTTTTTTTTTTTTTTTTTTTTTTTTTTTTTTAAAAAAAAAAAAAAAAAAAAAAAAAAAAAAAAAAAACATTAAAAGAAAAAAATAACATTTTTTTAAATTAAAAAAACAAAAACTTAAAATTTGGTAAAAAATTTTTAATTGAATTTTAACAGCAAAAAAAATTTATTAAAAAAAAAAATATAATTTTTAAATTTTTTTTTTGGGGAAAACCAATAAAAAAAATTTTTTTTCCCCATTAAAAAATAATCTTTAAAAATTTATTTTTTTTTTAACCCTTTTACATTTATAATTTTTAAAAAAATTTTTTGATGAAAAACTAAAATAAAACAAAAAAATTTTTTTTTAAAAAAAAATCAACTTAAAAAAAAAAATTTTTTAAGGAAAAAATTTTATAAAAAACCAAGGTTTTTTAAAAAAAAAAAAAAAGATATATATAAATTTTTTTAAAATAAAACTTCAAAACCTTAATTCCAAAAAAAAAAAAATTAATTTTTCTATTTTAAAAAAAGTACAAAAGTTTTTTGGAAAGAAAAAAAATTTAAAAAATGTTAAAAAAATTTTTAATTTGTGAAATAAGATAATTGAAACAATAAAAGTAAAATATTCAACTGGTTTTAAACCTTTAGATTTAATAAATTTCCTAAAATTATTAGAACCCAAATTTTTTTTTTTAAAAAAAAGAAAAAATTTTGTTTAAAGGGAAAAATTAACAACCAGTGCTTTTCAAAGTTCCCACTCAATTTTTTAAAAAAAAATACACCCTGTAAAAAAAAAAACCCCCCTTTTCCCCCAATTTCATTTTTTTTTCTAAAAATTTAAAAATTTTGTTAAGGATTACATTTTTTTATTTTTTAAAAATAATTTGAAAAAATAATTTTTTTTAACAATTTTTTTCAAACTTGGAAATAAAAGCCTTTTTTAGGTTTTAAAACCTTTTTTTTTAATTTGGGGCCCAATGTTAAAATAAATTTATTTAAAAAAATTTTATATAAAAACAATTATATGAAATTTTTAAAAAACTAATTACTTTTTTTAAAAATTAAAAAGAAAAAAAATTATTTTTTTTTTTTTTTTTTTTTTTAAAATTTTAATGTTATAAAAAAAAACCCCCAAAATAAAATTTTTTTTAAATAAATTTTTTAAAATTTTAAAGCAAAATGAAAAAACAAATTTTTTCGGAAAAGCCATTTTTAACCCCCAAAAATTTCCCTTTTTAAAAATTTTTAATAAATTGTTTTTTTGGGGGAAATTTAATTTCCCTTTTAGGGTTATAAAATTTGATTTAAAAAAAAAAAAATTTTGTTTAAAAATAACTTCCCCATTACAAAAAAACCCCGGGGGTAAACATTACCTTTTTTTAAAAAAGCCCTTTTAAAAAAGGAAATTTTTAAATTTGGGTTTCTTTAGATTGAAAAATGTTTTTTGAGCTTAAAAAGGGAAAACCTATAAAAGAAGAACCAATAATAAAAAAAAAAAAAAAAAAAAAAAAAAAAAAAAAAAAAAAAAAAAGAAAAAAAAAAAAAAAAAAAAAAAAAAAAAAAAAAAAAAAAAAAAAAAAAAAAAAAAAAACCCCCCCCCCCCCCCCCCCCCCCCCCCCCCCCTTTTTTTTTTTTTTTTTTTAAAATAAAAAAAAAAAATTTTCATTTAAAAAAAAAAAAATTTTGGGGAAGGGATTTTTAAACACCCAAAAAAACCCCCCCAAAAAAATTTTTTTTTAAAATAAATTTTTTTAAAAAAAATTTTAAGATTAATTTAAGAAATAAAAATTTTATTTCCCAAAAAAATTTATTTAAAATTATGTATTTTTAAAAAAAAAAAAACTTTTAATAAGAAGAAAAAAAAACAAATTTTTGGAAGTTAATAAATCTCGGGGGGAAAAAAAAATTTTTTCCCCCTTTTTTAAAAATTTGGGGGGAAAAAAAAAAAGAAAAAGCCCTAAATAAATTGGGGTTTTATTTGCCAAACCCCGGGGAAAATTTTAAAAAAAAACCCCTTTTCCATGTTTTAAAACTGTAAAAATAAACTATTTATTAAAAAAAAATGTTTTTTAAAAATTTTTAAAAAAAAAAAAAAGGTTTATATAAAATGACAATTAAAAAATTCCCCCCCAAAGTAAAAAAAAATTTTAAAGTTTTTAAATTTTTAAAAATTGTTTAAGAATTTTAGAAAAAAAAACAAAACCCCCCAAACAAAATTCCCTCAGACTCTTTTTTTTTAGAAAAAAAAACTTAACCCCCTTTAAAAAAATATTTTTTTAATTGGGCCCAAAAGGTAAATTAGGGAATGAAAAAATAATTTTTTTTCCCTTTTAAATTGGGGCCCTTATAAAAACAAAGGCATAAATTAAAATTGCGGCTTTTTTTTATAAAAAAAAGAAAAAAATTAAACCAATCCTTTTTTAAAAAAAATTTTTCAAAAAAATAAAAAAATTTAAAAACGTTATTGTTTTAAGGATAATTAAAAAAATTCCGTTTTTTTTTTTTTTAAATTTTTAAAAAAAGGGTTTTTTACGAAAACCCCTTTTTTTTTTCAGTCCCAATTCCAAATAAAATTTAAAAAAAAATTTCCCCCGTAATTTCTTTAAATAAAAAAGGGGTTAAATTTGTTTTTAATTTAAAAACAAAATTGACCCCCAGCCCCTTTTTCCTAAAAAAAAATTTGAAAAAATTTAAAAAGTAAAAACCAAAAAATTTTTTTCAAATAAAAAAATCATTAAAAGAAACCCTTTACAATTAAAAAAATTAAAATTTAAAAATTTAATTTCCCCCCCCTTTTAATTTTGTTTGGGGTATAAACCCTTGAAAAATTTTTAAAAAAAAAAAAAAAATTTTGTTTAAAAAAATTTAAATTTTTTTTTTTTTTTTTAAAGTAAAATTTTTTTAAAAATAAAAATTTAAGGGGTTTCAGAGAAATTTTTAAAATTTTTTAATAATTTTAATTTCCGCTTTTTTTTTTAAATTATAAAATAAAATTTGGGTTTTTTAAATTTGTGAAAATTGGCCCCTTTGAAAAAAGTAGTTATAATTAACAAATTTAAAAAAAATTTTTAAGTTTTCCATTTTTTTAAATCACAAACGGAAATTTTTCCCTTGAATTTCGTTAACAACCTTTAATTTTTTTAAAATTAAAAATTAAAAAAAATGAAATTCTTTGACGGTTCAAATTCATTTCTCTAAAGCTTAAAAAAATTTTTAAAAAAAAAGGAAACCAGGGAAATAAAAACTTTCCCCAAAAAAAAAAAAAGGGGGGGAGAGAGAGGGGGGAAGAAAAAAAGGGAAAAACCCATTAATTTTTTTTAAAGGAATTATTTTAAAACCAAAATTCAAAAAGTTTTAATTTTGATAATTCCCTTATTATTTTTTTGGGGATTTTGATTAATTTTTTTTTTAAAATTTTAAAACCTTAAATTTTTTTTCCCCCCCTTAAAATTTTTTTTAAAATTTAAAAAACTTTAAAATTTTTTAAATTTTTTAAAAATAAGGTTTTAAAAAAAAATTTTTTTTTTTTTTTGGGTGCAAACCAAAAAAAATTGGTTATTTTATCATTAGCAAGTTTTTTTTTTAAAGATTATTTAAAATCCCCCATTTTTTAAAAAAAAATTATTTTTTAAAATCAGTTATTTAAAAAAAAAATAATTGCCCAGGTTTTTGGCTTTTTGTAAAAAATGAACTTTAGAGCGTTGGAATTTAATTTTTCACGAAAAAAATTTTTATATAATTTTTTAAATTTAAAAAATAAAAATTTAAAACTTAAAAAAATTTAAATTTCTTACAAGAAGAAAGTTTTATATTAAAGATTCCCCTTATTTTATTAAAAAAAGGGTAAATTGTTTGAATAGAGAAATTTACCCTAATAGGAAACATATTAATTCCCCAGAAAAATAACTGACATTTAACCGACAAATTTTTTTGAAAATTTTTTTATTTAAAATTGTCATATGTTTTAACAACGATCAAGAGAAAAAGGGAATTAACTTTTTTAGCATAATTTTAAAATTGTTTTAAAACCTAATAAATATAAAACAAAAAACTTTGTTAAAAATATTTTTTGTAGCTAACAAATTTCCTCATTTGTTTGGACCAAAATGCATTTTTAGCGGGGTCTTTTTTTTTTCCCAGGTTTAAAAAAACCCATAAAATTATTTTCAAAAAACAAATTTAAAAACCAAAAAACCCTATAAAATATTTTAAAAGGGGGGCACAAAGGAAAAAAAAAGGGTGATAACTAAAAAGGAAAAAAAAAACTTTTCAATTATTTAATAAGACCAAAAAAAATTGAAACTTTTTTTAAAAAGAAAAACAAAAAACAAATTTTTTTGTTTTTTAAATTTTTTAAAAAAAAGTTTTTTTTTAAAAAAAACCAGTACTTTTAATTTAATTTTAACCTCCCATAACCCTTTTTCTTTTTTTTGGGTTTCTTTGATTTTTTCTTTTTTTAGAAAATTTCCGAAAAAATTTTACATTTTTTGCTTTTTAAAGCCTTTTTGGGTTTTTTATTTATCTTAGGAAACCAAACCTGAATTTACCGAACCCCCACCCTAAAAAAGAAAATTTTTAAAAAAATTTTAAAAAAAAAATTTTTTTCCTTTTTTGGGGGTTTTTGAAAAAATTTTTCATATAAACAAATAAAATAAAAAAAAAAATTTTTTTAAAATAATAAAAAATAATTTTCGGGTTTTTTTGAAAAAAAAAAAGGAAAATTTACCATAAAATTAAATTGCCTTTTAAAAAATTGGAAAAAAAGTTAGAATTTTAATAAAATTTTTCATTTTAACTTTTATTTACGACAGTTTTCCCAAAATTTAAAATTATTTTGTATCTTTTTAAATTTTTAATTTTAATTTTTTTTCCATTAAGAGTCTTTGGTAAAATTTTTAACCTTCCTTTTTTTGGGGGGGAAAATTTTTAAACTTTTTTTTGGTTTTTTTTGGAAAAAAATTTTTAAATCGAAAAAAAGAAAAAAAAAATTTTTGTTTTATTTTTAAAATTTAATTTTTTGCTTTTTCCCGTAGTAACTTTTTTTTTTTTTTTAAAAAATTTTTTTTAAATTTTTTAAAAAATTTTTATTTTTTGGGAAAAAATTTTTTTTTTTGGGAAATCCCAATGTTGCTTTTTAAGTTTTTTTTTTTTTTATTTAGAATTTTCAATGGTTTGTAGTGTTTTAACATAGGTAAAAAAAAATTTTTTTTTTTTTTTAAATTTAAAACTTTTAAAAATTTAATAAAAAATTTAAAAAAACATTAAAATTTTTTTGGGACACTGATAAAATTTTTTTACCTGTAAAAATAAAAATTTCAAAGTTTTTTAAAAATTTTTAAATTTAAAAAATTTTTTCCAATTGGATTTTCAAACAACAAAAAAATTTTAAATTTTTGGACATGTTTTAAAATTATTTAATCGATAAAAAGTAAATTAATAGTTTTAAAAAATAATATAAAAAAAATTTTTTAAATTTTTTTTTTGTAACGTTTTTTTGTATTTTTTTTAAAAAGGGAATTGGGGAAAAATGTTTATTTTGGGGAAAATAACCCTTGGGGTTTTGGCTTATCCAAAGGGCCCCAAATTTTTTTTTAATGTTTTTTTTAAAATTTTCATTATTTTTAGTGCCTTAAAAAGGAATTTTTAAGAAAGTTTTTTAATTTTAAAAAAATATTTTTTAAATTTTGAAAAAAATTAAAAATTTTTTTTTATACGAAAAATTTGGTTTTAAACCTGTAAAAAATAAAAATTTTTCGTATTTTTTTCTTTAAATTTATAAATTTAAAAAAAAAAAGCTTAAGTTTAAAAAAGCAACAAAAAAATTTTTTTAAAAATCAAACAAGTATAAATTTTATTTTTTCAAAAAAGACACTTAACATTTTTTACGAAAATTAACTACCCAAAAGCATTGGCAAGAATATGGAAATGTTAAAAAAGAAACCAAAGGTTAAAAAAATTTCCCGTTCCATTTTCCCAAAAATTTTTAAAAAAAAAGGGTTTTTTTTTAAATTTTTTTATTTTTTTATTAAATTTAAAGTTGGGCATTAAAAGGGAAAACCCCCTTTTTCCTTTTTGGGGGGGGTTTAAATTAAGGGGGCCCCCTGTGCCCCCCTTGCCACAGAAGTTTGGAAAAAAATTAAAAAAAATTTTTTTAAAATTTACCTTAGTTTATTGTACGTTTACGACATAAAAATGTTTAACAACAACCGATTATAAAAATCCCTAAAAAATTTTTCCCAACAATATTTTTCCAAATTTTTTTTTTTTTCCCACCCAAAAAAAAGTTTTTTTTTAGAAAACATAATTTGCGTATATAAAACATTGTGTACAAAACCCCAAAGAAATCCCGATATTGGGCAGGGGTGGGTTAGGGCCCAATTAATGGGCCGTCTTGGTTTTGCCCCCTTTTCCCCTAGGTTTTCTATGGGAGTTTAAAAATTAATTTTTTGTTTTTTTCCTTTATTTTATTTAAAGGCTTGAAAAGAAGGTTGGCTTTGGGGGTTTGTATTTTTACCCCAAAAATGTTTTTTGTTTTGCCCCAAAACGTAATTTTTTAAGGGGTTTTTTTTGTTAATTCGGCATCGTATTTTTTACTTGAATTGCTTTTGGGTAAATTTGGAATTTTTTTGCTTTCTGAGGGGTTTTGTATTTTAAAGGGCCTGTTGGGGGCCTTGGAAGTTAAAAAAACCCGGCCCCGGTTTCCCCCTGGGTTTTGAAAGTACTTTTTGGGGACCATTAAATGGGTAAACCAAAAAAAAATTTTTTAAGAATTGGGCTTTTTTTAAACCCGGGGGGAATTTTTAAATTTTTACAAACTTTATTTTTTGGTCCAAAATTTTGGGGGGGTTTTTTTCCCCCCCAAAAATAAATTTAAAAGATTTTTCAAATTGGAAAAAGGGTTTTTTTAAAAGCCAAAACCCCCCATTTTCCCAAAATTTTAAAAATTTTTCCCCAGTATTCTTTTTAGGTAGGGTCAAAAGAAAACGTAATATTTATTAAAAAATTGCAAGGAAAAGGTTTTTGGGTTTTTTTTTAAAAATTAAAAATTTGAAAAATTCTTTTTTGTTTTTTTTTTAACCTTTTTAAATAACACCTTTAAAATTTTTTAAAAAAATTTTGTTTTCTTTTTTTTCCCGATTTTAGGGGCCCCCCTTTTTTTTTAAAACCTTTGAAAATAGGGAAATCAAAAATTAATCGGAAAAAACGCTTCGTGGGAAGGTACCCAAACTCCGGAAGGGGGCCCGGTTTCATCCGGGGGCAATCTTTTTTTAAATTTTATGAAAAAAAAATTTTTTTAAATAATTTTTTTTTTAAAAAGGGGGGGTTTTTTTTGGGGGGGTTGGGTTGGGGCCCCGGTTTTTTTGTGGGTTTTTTTAAAGTTTCCTGTTTGATTTTTTGGGATTTTTTTTTTAATTCGTTTTTTAATTTTAGATTTATAAAATTTTTTTTTCCCCTTTCATGAAAAAACGACTTTTTTTTCCCAAATTTTACAGGTTTCTTAATTCGATGTTTTTTTTACTAATTTTTGTTTTTAAAATAGCACCTTTTTCCTTTATTTTAAGCCCCCCCAAATTTTTCTTGAAATTTTTATGTTTTGGGGTTTTTTTTCCTTTGAAATAAAAAAAAAACCTATCATGGGGGTTTTGAAATTTAAAAAATAAATTTTGGAAAAAAAAATTCAATTTAAGGGGGAAAATTTGTTGGGAGAAATTTTAATAATAAAAAAAAAAAAAAATTTTTTTTTTTTAAAATGTGAAAATTTTCAAAAAAAAATGTGAAAAATCTTTTGGGAATTTTTTAAAAAAAATTAAAAAAAAAATTTTGGGGAAAAATTTTTTTAAATTTAATTTTTAATAAACTTAAAGATAAAAAAAAAGTGTTTAAGGGTTCCAATTTAAAAATTTTTAGGAAATTTTTTTGGATTAAACTTTGTATTTTATGGGGGCCGCCAAAAAACCTAATAAAATGATTAATAAAAAATTTGAAAAATAGCGAAATTTTGGGCAACACCGATTTGGGTAAAATTTTTAAAAAAAAGGAGAATAGGAACTTTTTTTTCCAAAAAAAATATAGATATTTAAAATGGTTTCAAGCAAAATGAAAATCTTTTTTTTAAAACAAAAATCCCTAAAAATTTTTAAATAAACAATAAAGAAAACCCTTTCCATAAAATTATTCATTAAAAATTTTGAAATAAATTTAATTTAAATTTTCCTTTAAATTTAATTTTTTTTTAGCAAAATTTAAAACCAAATTTTTTTTAAAATTTTTTATTATTTACGAATTTTAATTTTTTAATTTTTTTAAAAAAGAAAAATTTTTTTTAACTTTTAAAAAAAATTTTTTATTTTTTAATTATGATTGTTAATTTAAAAAATTTTTTTTTAAAAATATTTTTTTATTTGGATAAAGCAATATTTAAACCCCCTTTAAAATTTTTTAAAAAAAAAACCCCATAAAAAACCCTTATAAAGATTTGTTAAATTCTAACAAAAGAACTTTATAAAAAAAAATTTTTTCTTAAAAAAAATTTTAACAAAAATTTTAAAATGTAAAAATAAGGTAAAATGCCACACTTTTTGTGAAAGGTTATTAATTCTAAAAATTTTAAATTTATAAACGCCCATTTACACATTCAAAGAGGGTTAACTTATCATCTTTCCCTCAAAATAAATTTCATTCAAATTTTAAAATTTAAAAAAAAAAAGGCAAAATTTCTTTAAAAAAAATTTTTTTTTATTAAAAATTATAAAATTGTTTAAATAATAAAATTAAAAAATTCTTTTAAAAAATTTTTTTTTTTTGGGGAATTTTTATTTTTAAAAATGTAATTTTTTAATTTTTTTTGCTTATTTTTTTTACAAATTTATTTTTTTTTTCCTCCTGGTGCCCCTATGACTTTTTATTAAAAACAAAAAAAAACACATTCGTAAAAGCAATAATCCCATGCACTATCATCGATCTCAGTGTTTCTGATATAAAAATGAATTTCCAAAGTTTATAGGTTGCATTAGTTATTTCCAAGATATATGTGTATCAGACAGACAGACAGAACTGAAAATACATTTTTCATCCTCGTTGAGTGATAGGGTACGATAACGCTCAGTGCAGAGGTACTCTTTTTTCACTATTTAGAGGCATTCACGTTTACTTTAATATAATAGCTGTATAATATTATTACGAATAAAATCTATGACCGTCATAACACGCAATATGTAAGTTAAATCTATATAAGCCACTCACATTACATATATAATTCAAAATAGCCAACCATACATAACGTCAATCTCAAGTATAATCACATAACAATGCGTACATTTATTCATGCCATAAAAACATATAAATATTATTTAATAGTCAAAGATTACAAGCAGAAGATTTACAGCCCTACTCAGTCACTCTTCACTATATCCTTACAAAATCTAATACTAGGTGCGCTACTTGCTTTATCCGCTTACACTTCTGACAGTTTACTATCCCCACTCTCTGGATGTATTTTACCTTTAGAATATATGTAACTACATGAATTATACCACTCAATTATTAATATAAATATCCCTGCAGGATCCTACCTATTCTTAGATTCTTCCTGGAATGTTTTGATATTTAACCTATACTCAACTGACTATAATATGTTTAATTTGTTGTTTTTAAATACATGAATAGAGTAATTTTACAAATCAAAATGTTACAAATATTCAAAAATAAACTTCATGAATAGTGCTCGTGTAAAAAAAGATACAAGCAATGTCTGTAAAGGTTTTACATCTTATTTTAGTTTTAAAATATTACTGATTTAATATGGAGCTTTACCAAACCTGATTACGAGAAAATATAATAGCAATATAGTAGAATAAGTAAGAGAACCGAAAGAGAAAACATACTAGGTTTAGTGTCGAACACGACAATGTATGAGTTGTTTTTCTGCTCTGCTCTGTTTACATTGAAAAATTTCTCTTCCATGGTAAAGTTTTAATTTTGCAAAAAACAGCCTAAACAACAACAGTGAAAAAATTGAAATGGACATATATATGTATGTATATAGACAAATATGTATAAGAAACAAAACATTTAAGACTAGTTAAAAATATGGCACTTTATGATTCAACAGTGGCTAACCATTAAAAACACGCTGGAGCTGTTATAGTTAGGTGAATTTACTGAATATATTAGAATTATTTTGTTCTTCACTTTAAGATAAGTTATCAATATCAGGTCAATTATGTCTAGCAAGCGGTACGCGGTTAAGGTCATTTGCCTGCGCGGTCAGTGCGCATGCGCTATACGTAATATAATTGTATAATTCTAATAAATAACATACTAAAATGTATGGTTTTTAAATATTATACTAAAACTATACGGTTGAAAATTAACATCAAAACGGTATAGAGTATAATAGAACTTATTAAAGTAGATCGACAGTTTAAGTTTAAATGCCGTGTGAATAAGTTTGGTACATAGGAAAACTTCGTTATCCTAGCCCATAAACCAAAACATTATAGTTATTTTGAATCTATTTTGTTACATTTAATGAGAAAAAGATTCATTGAAGTTTTTTTGTTAAAGGTTTAAAGTCTTTTAAGTGTCTATAAACTGATTTTGGCTGTAATATCAATATAAATAAATATTTATTTAATGTCTATACAAATCTATACAGTGTCAGTTATACCGAATTAACCCTGAATTTGGGAAACCAATGTCATTATTGTACTCTCCCTGACCGTAGATACACGGCAATCCACACTTTTTAAAGACAACTGTTTTGTAGTGAGGATAGGTTTTGGTATTAAAATTATACACTTGGCTTGTATTACAATGTCTATTTAAGTAAAATAGAGCCAGTCATAAATTGGCCATATAATAGGTTTTTATTAATGGGCTTGTCAGTTAAAGTGACAAAGTCCATATCAGTTAAAGTGTCAGTTAGTGTGCATATCTATTATCTTACGTAACTACTACACTTCACAGAGCACTGATGCAGACTAGTAAAGTCTCATGAATTATAAATCATTATACTCACAAAATTAAAATATCATTAGTACTGAGCAGTTCTTATCCATACCTGAAACAAAAGTGTAAAATTAAGAAAAGTGGTTGCTACGTTACATTACTTTTATTTTCTTAACATCCTTCTGGACATCCTTTTCTAACATTCCCTTTATTTTCCTTTCTGGACACCTCCTTTAGTTGCAACAAAAATACCTTATACAAAGTTAGTGCTTTTATATAGGCATTAACAATGTATCATGTTTTTATTTATATAAAACTTTTAAGAAAACTGTGTCTTCTAGAGTGTTATGGATCAAATTAAATAATATTTGAAGCTCCATCTCCTAATATACACTAGTTTAAAATTATTTCATGTCATAAAAGTACATACATAAAGAAATATGAATAATCCAAACATTTTAATTATGAAATGTTTTCCAATGTTTTAAAATAGATAAATGTGCAAACATTAATCATAATATACTATTTAATGTCAAAGATACTTGAACAAAAATTAATTATTTGAACTCTTTTTTTAATTTTCAAAAAAATCCGAGGATAGTGATTGTTTAGAACGGAGATTTAATTTCCAATAAACAGTGTTGTTGACACTCAGGTGAAGTATGATGAATAAGTGGAAACATCTGTTAAAATTTAAATACTACATAATACTAACTGTACAGTGTTTTATTATTCATACTGAGAGCAAATGCAAAGTTAATATCTAAACTTTACTTTACCACATATCGCACCAGTAACGAATTTAAAAACCTCATGCATTGTAAATATTATTTTAAACACTGTTATATAAATAACTTTAATGAGTTAAGATATGAATGTTTTACACGTACGGTACTGTAAACTGGTGGGCGTACTTGACATTGTCATATAACATTTTAACAGTGGCTTAAGGAAAAACAGAACATGCGTCAATGATCCATTACATCCCTCACAACGTTCCGCAAAACAACAAGAATTCACAACGGAAAACCTCATAAACTATATTTTTATAAGTTACATAAACTTAATAAGAATGACCTCCTTATAAAAGGAAGTAGATACGAAGTAGATACGATTTCTCCTTAGACCGCAATAGTCTTCTCAGTCCTAAGTACGTACATTCCTTTTCTTAAATAGGAACACAAGGTAAACTCAACTATGGCACAGGAAATACTTTAGATAGAACGTAGATTACAAGAAACGGAAGCAGTCGCTTTTTGACCAAAATATATTTCCGAGAGCTGCATACGTGTATTGTTTTTTATAGGGGCAATAAGAAAAACTCAACTGTTTTATTAAACACAATTTTATTAAATTCAATACTCTGTGAATCGTAAGTGCCGAAAAAAAATAAAAATGCGACAGAAGTAAAAGATCCCACATTTAAATAAACATGAAACTTCTATTCCTCAGATATCTGCTTCTATGTAATAATGTTATCACACCATAGATTCAAGATAGTAGTGTTATCATACCATAGAATATCATATTAATAGTATTATCACACCATTAATGTTCAGAATAATAGTGTTATCACACCTTAGCATATCAGAATAATAGTTTTATCACTCCGTAGTGTATTCAGGATAATAGTACTATCACATCGTAGAATAATCAGAATAATAGTGTTATCACCCCGTAGTGTATTCAGGATAATAGTGTTATTAAACCGTAGTGTATTCAGGATAATAGTGTTATCAAACCGTATTGTATTCGGAATAATAGTGTTATCACAACTAAGCATATCAGAATAATAGTACTATCGCACCGTAGAATATTCAGAATAATAGTGTTATCACCCCGTAGTGTATTCAGGATAATAGTGTTATCACACCTTAGCATGTCAGAATAATAGTGTTATCACCCCGAAGTGTATTCGGAATAATAGTGTCACTCCGCAGTTTATTCAGGATAATAATGTTATCACCGTAGAATATTTAGGATAGAATAGCTTTTTATATATTGATTTTATATGAATGCCGAACACCAGCAACGTGGCCATCATTCCAATCCTGATCTCCTCATCCATGATTTGATTCCTCTATGGATGAGTCTGCCAAAGCAGGAGACTACAGTCTATTTCCACGCTATCGTGCATGACGGTGAAGTAAGTAAGCGTCATCTGGTTTTCACTATCCTAGATTTGATGCCTGGCTGATTGCAAAGCTTGTATTTACAACTATCAGAGGCCGTTCCAGTAGTTTCCTCCTCTGAGAGTTTCACAACTTTTTTCCGAATGTTAAGGAAGGTACGAATGCTATACTATCAAACTTCATAGAAAGAGTATGCACTAACCGTACTGTTTAGTTTAGGTGCGCCTTAATTTCTTTATACCTTTATATTAGTATTTTATTTTTATGAAAGTGAGTTCAACCTGAAATACATATGGTTTAAAATGAATATATTTGAGATATCTTAGTACGAATTGTAATTTATTACAGTATATGTGTCTATATATGTACACACACACACACACACACATATGAAATATATGAAATTTTATATATATATACTAGCAGACCCGACAGACGTTGTCCTGTACACACGTCTTTAATTCGAAAATTTTAAACTTTGATTAATCTGCAACAATCTGTGCTGTTTTGATAAAAATTTCTATTAAAAAGTTATTACAATATCTAACTTCATTACATGTACATTTAATCACACTTCGACCAACCGATAGTGTGTGAGTATAACATGAGTGATGTGAAATGTTGAGGATGTTTTAAATTAAAACTTAAATTTAATTAATCTGTTTAAACAACAAACTATTTTATAATGGGTATATTTTTTCAATTTACAACTTAATTTATCGTAATGCCATTGAATGTACAATATTTGTTGTTAATCCTTCAGGAGTATACACAAACAAATTAGATGGTTTTCCGATAGGGCTGAAGTATAATAAGTGGCCTCTATCACAATCGATTTATTGATATTTCTAATTAGCCTATCTAAACTAACGAATTTCATTATCTTTATATTTATATTTCTTGTGTGCGTGTGTATGGAGCGTGTATTATGAAGTAAACATAATATTTTTGTTTCTTGCATTATTTCACCCAGTTAATTGTAGGTGTATATTCTACACACACTAACTTATGATACGTTCTCTTTCAGCATAACAGTAATTTTATACAAAGAATTTTTATGGCGTATCTGTATATTAAGTAAATAAAATTAAAGAGTATCGCACTGAAGGGGTGTCAACTTATCAGAAGAAGACAGGCCATTGCGAAGTATCGGCAAAACCTGAAAAGAAACTCATCAATGTCCCGTAACAATCTGGCACCAAGTTGTCCTTAGCAAATATATCCTATATAAGTAAAGATGGGTTCCAGAAATGCGAGAGCGGGCAGATTTAACGATTGTATCTCGTAATAACTTTGGCGATTGGATCCCGCAGTCTGCGGACCGGAAACATTTTGTTTTACTCGGTAAAATATTTCCTTATTTCTCTACTATTCAAAGAAATAAAATACGTTTCAGTAAGAATAATAGCAGAATAAACTAATGTTTATTTAAATTATTTAACCTTTTTCCCTCCTCTATATCTGAAGAATATGGACTTATACAGGATCTTGTTATAGGAGTTTTTGTTTATTTTACAATAATAGCATGTACAGCTTTTTTTTTACTTAATAAAAACGCTTGAAATGGAAAAATTTGTAAAATGTTCCTAACTATGTCATGCTCTACTTGTACACAGCACAACATCTACTTGTTCTTGTTGAACATTAAGTACAGTAATTATCTATAGGTTTTAGTTAAGGAAGTAATATGTTACTTGGATACTTTCTTTTGAAATATATTTCATAGCTGTTAGTTTTACCGCAGTTGTCGTTTATTATCCCTGTCTTGTTTGCAGAGCATAATCGAAGCCTTTCGCTCGAGGAGCTGAAAACATTTTATTTGCGTCTTTCTGTCCTCACGATAACTCAAGAATTAACTGGCCTATAGACTTTGAAGTTTGTATAAAGATTCACTTTTATATAGATAAAATGGATTTTAATGAGGATGCATATGCAATCATGAAACTTAGCAAGGAGTCTTTCAAGTCTATCACTAAGTAGGCTGGCACAATTTCGTAGGTCATCTCAACATTGAAATAAGCTACAGGCTGGTGTCTGTTATGCAAGACATGGTGTTCTCCTACTTAGTTTAAGAGCATGGTTTAAAACTTTCAAGTATTAATTTCAGCAGGCCTATTTAAGAAACTATTGGGTTATTATGCAACCATACGAAAAGCGGTAGTACGTTATTCAACATCAGACTTGTTATCATACTTAAGTCAATATGGCATCATACGTCTTATATTACTATATAAATAAACAGTGATACACTAAAAATACAACACAATTTAATCTCAATATTCTTGTAACTTATGTCAATCGAATAATATACACAACCCTTCGTTGAATCCAAATATCCTTACAGTTTTAAACAAAGCAAACACTAATAGCACAAACTCTGCTGATTTTATGCTCGGTTAAATATGTAATGAAGTCTTTCTGATTGGCAATTTCCTGTACTGGAACTAGTCTACGAGTTGCACAAACTATTAATCCTGAAAGTTTTCTTATTAACTAAAATTAAACTGTCATAATAATTTAGTTAAACTGTGTTAATTGCTTGACATGGCTATACCAGTATTTTAAAAACACCATATATTACCTTAGATTGTTTATCCGGCCATGCTGTGGCTAAACATAGCAATGTAAGACAGTCATAAAATCTAATTCATACTTTAGATTACTCATCTGCTCGTTTATGGGATATATTTGAAATAAATCATATCTATATATGAAAGACAAGGCCCTAACTCATTCACTCATCACTAATACCCAACTTCCGATATCTCAGAAAGTGTAAATTTGGCATGAATATTAATTTTTCTATATAAGCAACAATGATTTCAATGAGGGTCAATATGCAATTATTAAATTTGGCTAGGAAACTCACTCAGTAGGCTGGGACAAAGCATCATTTAATTCCCGGAACATTATAGTCATTTCTGTTTAAAATACCAGGTTAATTTCTAAAAATAACATCACGATTAAAATAGAAAAACAAAATCAGTTTTATAAACATAAAATAACCATAATTTTTTAAATTATTGCAAACCCAAGGAGAACTATATTTTATTATTTAAGTTAACAAAGCGTTTGATACAATCGTTTTTAATGACTGACCTATAAGATTGTAGAAAGAAAAATTTACGTTTTAAGCTCTTAGAGATCAAGCACCCATACGGATTGACATGGAATTTTAAACCCTAGAATAATTTTCCCAACTCCCCGCTGGTCTAGTGAGATGAGATGAAGTTTCACACCACGTTTCTCATCATATATTTATGAAACGAAGCATTTTCATAAATATCAACCACTTATTGAAGGTTCAATGCGGTTTGAACTCCTAGTAGAACTATATTTTTTGTTTTTAAGCTTCCCTTTTTTCTACTTCTCTGAATTTTGACACACATGTGCCTTATGCTCTCAGCAGGAAACAATATTTTTCATACGGATCAAAAACTCACACGGACTGAAATATGGTTACTAGAAAAACCAAAAAACTATATTTTTATCTTCAACTTCCCGTTGTCCTGGATGTATTAATTCTTGCACACTTTCCTAATCACATAAACAGAAAAGCAAAAGTATTGATATGAATATCAGCCATTCGTAGGGATTTAAATGAGATTGAAACCCCTAGAAACTATACTTTCTTTAAAAAAATTCCCAATGACATAGGTAGTTGAAATTTTACCAATACGTGCCTCATTATTCACATTAACAGTTAACAGAATTTGTATGAAGATCAACCACCCATAGGGATTTAAATTAAATTAAAATCCGTATAAAAACTAAATTAGCTTTCCGCTGTGTTAAAACATTATACCTGATAAACATTTATAAGCCTTAAACAGTATATTAGAATAATAAGAAGTATTCGCTTTTTGACGGAAGTATGTCGATTTTTCAGAATAATCTAGATAGAGAATTTCTTGAAAAAGCTACTACAACGCCGGGAATAGATTACGCCGAAAGCAGATACTATTAATTGGAGTATACTTTCAGGATTGCAGTTTTTTTATAGTCAATTTCACCTATGAACATACTTTTTAATCAGGACAAAAAGGCAAATCCTACTATGGCTAATTCGGAAGTAGATTAATATAAGAGTAGAGGCTTTTTTATCAAAGACATTCTTATACCTATATTTTCTTAATTAGTCCAACAATGAAAACTCTAAAGCAACAAAAACATTTTAGACCGGAAGTAAATTACAATCGCAGGAGTGATTTTTTTTTTACTAAGTTATGCTTTTTACACCATTGTATGATACTCGTATATTAGGTTAATTAGGACAGTAATAAAGACGCTACTATCACCCCGGAATTAGACTACGATTGCAAACTGTTTTTTACTTAAATAGATATTTTGTGTATATTTTCATAACTAGGGCAACAAGGGAAACGCTACTACGGCAGCTGGAGAAGATTCCAATCGCCAAAAATAGATTTTTTTGAACGAAGAAGACTTTACACCACATTTTTTATCAGGCTAATAATGGAAACTATAATACACCAGACACACCGTATACTTGAAGTAACTAAAAATCACCGGAAGTGGTCAATTCTTTACCAAATTAGACTTTTAAGACCATTATATATCTTTCATCTCAAACTCTACTCTGGCACCGGAAGTAGATTAATATGGCCGGAAATGACGTGTTGACCGAAGAAAACTTTTCAGATATATTGATGTATGTAATTTATCAGGGAAACAATGCAGACACTGTTATATCAGCACCGAACATATGTCAGGACGGAAGTCGATTGAAAATACCAAAAGTTGAAAATATTCAATCTTTTGCTGAAGAATACATCGCGACTACGGCACCATTTAATTTGCCAGTAGATTTTAATTACGATAAATATTCAGATTTTTAAAAAAGTAAAATTTCAGACCAACGGTTCTGTATATATTTTAATTGGAGAAAAATTCCAAACTTTACTAAAGCACCGGAAGTAGATTACATTGGCCGGAAATAAACGATTTTTGACCGATGATTTTTCAGATCTATGTTTGTATGTACATATACATATATTCTAGATCAGGACAACAATGTAAGCAATAATGTAGTACCAAAGACACTTTTGACCGGAAATAGATTAAAATCGCTGGGAGTAGACTGAAATAGACTTTTCCGACCAAAGATGTAGCCTATATATTTTCTGGATTGCGATAACAATGGAAATGCTACTAAAGTACCGCGAATAACTTAGACCGAATAAACGTGCATAAATTATAATTTTTAGACTGAATATCTACGTATTTATTAATCTTAGCAAGAAAGAAAAGTATTACGGATAGTGATTTATAAATGATTCTTACAAGAAATGCTTCTTAACACGGTAAACCTTAGTATCCAGTGGCTCTTGTTTGGCTAATGAACGTCCTAACAATTAACACTGAGATTATACCTACCGTAGACATCTCTTTTTTAATTATTATAAAGCATATTATTATTATACTAAACATATTTCATTACAAGTGATTTCTTTAATATTATTTCGTTGGATTTAATATTTCTGCAATCTATTCTAAGATACTTCAAGTATTACTGAAATTATTAGAACTATTAGAATGGAATGTAACGTAGAAATCAGGAGAATGGAGTATCTTCTAGAGCCACCAATTATTATTTTGATACAAGTTTTATTAAGACATTAAAACCCGTGAGATACATCTTATTGGATAGGAAAGCGCGAGTAAAATCAGTAATAACTGCTAATAATAATAAAAATGAAAGATAGAGAAGTGGCGATCGGATAATTTAACAGGGCCATTTTATTTTGAAATCTGATGTACTGTAGGAAACACGTTTTACAATCATTGCCAGTACAATTTTAAACCAAAAGTATAGGTGTCCTGGAAAATAGTACACCATAAAAAATTATATACAATAATAGAAATTCTTAATTTTTACACAAACTATGGGTATAAGCCTTGCGTTTATTGATTTATATTTGAAACATGTATGTATATATTATACTTGTATAGTTCTTTGAGAGGATGATTATAATAATTAAAATAATAAACAAGTATTCTTGGAAATTAGGCGTAACACTAAAAATTTAATATACTAGTACTTACTAAATAAATAGAGACCGCCTTATAAACAGTAGAATGGAAACTCATGCAAAATAAGGAATTTGTTTTACAACTCGTTTTCTCTAAACATTCTTGCAAAAATTGAATTTGATCCTATCTCCAAGCAACGGAATCCCTTACTGATTCTGTACCTTTATAAATATGAGGTGATAAACATAAAAATTGAAAACAACAGATCCAATGCCAATACTATTTAACAATTGATAACATTAGAGGTTCTTTAATACTTAAGGAACGAAGGATTTGAAGATCTGCAGTTTCCTAATGGATGTTAAACAGATAAATTCCTAACAAGATCATAAATATTAGTACTAAAATGTGGTATTATGATTTAAAAAATCTGCATAACTTCAATTGTGTGACTATAAAAGAGAAAGTCCAATTTTCCAAACGATAGTATACCCCTAAGGCACGTAAGTCACGTCAAAATAATGTAATTTTTATGTAGATACCTCGAAAAAACAATGAAAACTAACATAAAAGAACTTATAATAAAAATTGTAACAATTTAGGGGAAATGGGATGTTGAAAGCATGCAAAGCTCACTTACGCAGTTAGGACGTCACAAAAATTCCGCTCAACCCTAACTACAACTTAATTCCATTAGTAAAAATACTAAAAATTAAGAAGACATTTTCAGGATTTTTCATTTATTGTATATATTTAGGTTTATATATTTAAAAAAGATATCGTAAATAGCACTTTTAAGCATATTTTGTCCTTGTTCAACAAAACAGCATGTTCATTCATAAGAAAAAATAAATATTATTGTTTAATATGTGTAAAACATAGTTATAATTAAATTTGTGTATACGTTATAGGTGCTAAAACCCGGTTATAGCCCGTAGGTGGAAAAAGTTATCTCTATGGTGAAAGCACCAAGTATATAGGTTCCAGTTTGTTCTCGAGATTTCATTTGGACAGAGAAGCAGAAAAAAATGAAAATTTTCCAGCTAACGCACAGAGAAACACTTTATTTATTTGTATTTTGTTTACTGATCTGTTTATCAGTTCATATTTTACATGCAAGCTTCTACTGTAAGTATTTGGACATTAGCACAATGTACTGTATATTTAAACTATATTTATTTAGTAAATCGAATAAAAATCATATAAAGTTATACGTTATTTAATTTAGTTGAAAATGATGCATAATTAATGAACCATAACTTATAGATAAGGTATCAAACAAACCAGACTAGATGTACTAATTTAATCTAAAACTCATTACGTTGCCACGATGTACCGTCTGATCTCACAAGCAAGGCAAGAAATTTAATCTTCCTCCTAAACTTCACAATGAAACACTTCCACCGAATATTTTTTTATTATGTACAATATTAAACATTATGAGGTGTATTAGGCAATATTTATTTTTTAATTGCATATCCAATAACTACATATTACGGCTAAAAACACGTATGAACTTTTAACAAAAATTATATAAGCTTATTCGATTCTGTAATCTAATTAATTAATTTCATTCATTTCTGCTTCTCAAAGAGAATATTTCCACGCATATACATTTTACAAGTATATTAAAAATAGTCACCAAACTGTTATTCCGTGTTTTGATGTTTTATGTGGAACATTACAAGAAAATTAAAGAGGGCTCATGAATTACTATTCCAAAAGTTTATAAGATTTATAATACTGTTTTATGACTGCTCAACATACATTTATACATATATTACCTTACGAAAGCTAAAAACTTCTTTTAGAATATAAGTGGTGAAAAATTCACTTATATTATTCACTTTCTAATGTCATTGAATTGCTAAATATTTTACTAAGCGCTAATCTCGAGAAAGGTTTGACCAATACACTTATTTTTTTAAATATTCTTTGAAGGTCGAGGAAGGTTTATATGAAGACAAAAATCGGAAAAGGTTCCCGGATTACTTTATAACTCTAAAAATGATTATAATATTTATGTTTCATAATCCAAAAATAACTGACACTAAACAGCTGTTGATTCTTTCTAAAAGTTTGTTTAAAAGGCTGAAACATATTTTGACATGTACTTTTAGAAAGTCATTCAGTGCTTGATCAGTAGTGTAATGCAAAGTTGCTATCTAAATTTTACTCCAGCAATTGACAACAATTTAATGCATTATAAATACCGTTGGAACACTATTATAAAGGCCACCTTAATAAACAAAGCTATGAATATTTGAAAATAAGATACTCGAAACCGGTTGGCTTCCTCCACATTATGATATGGCAATTTACGGTGAATTTGGGTCAACAGAAGATTGAACACTATTTTCCTCAACGAGCCATGCTTCCTAGACTGCACCCAGACGTTAATATAGCAAAACTTACGAACAATTTTGTAATATGTAATAATTTATTGTGTAATATGAGAATTTTACCTTGCATAGAAAAATTGATTTTTTACCATGTATATGTACAGGGTGATTCTGGTAGTGTTACCGGCACTATCTAAGCTCATTGTACTGTAAACAAATAATGAAAAAGTTCATATAAACATTGGTCCGGAAATTACTTTGTTACTAAGTAACGGCCAACAAAATATTTCACCCACAATTTAGTACCTGAGGTTAAATTATAATCTTCTGGGAGTTTGGGAAGAGGAATTTAGAGACAAATACACTTTTTTCTAATGGTTTTTAACATGATAAATAGAAGAAAGATTGTTCTATAACTCCATCTCTCTAATTGTTCAAGAAGTACTATGTAAAACACAAGGAAGAGCATTCGAAAACGATGTTTTATGTTTAACTTACAATTAATTTGTTAAATAGGTAATAATAACATACATTTTTACAGACAAACTTACATAATGCAATTAAATTACATATTTAATTCCATTTCCCCATCATTATTACGATTTCATTGCCAATGATAGTTTATCTAGGTATCTACAGAAAATGTATATTCTTTTGATGTGACTTACGTGCCATAGTGGTAAATTAACGTTATTTGTCATGTCTACCTAATTATCTTTTTGAATAGCTCGAATTGCATACGCGATATTGCGATATTTGCCGGCAATGTACACTTGACAGCAAGAAATCCCTAAGAAGTAAACTATGCGTTTTAGGGCGTTCTAAAAATTGTGCACATGTAAAAAAAACATTACAAATCTGAATAAGGGATATTAAATAAAACAGATTTTAATAACATTTTAAATTATCCTACATAAGAGTATATCTTATAGTTCACCACTTTGTCACTTTGCATGAACCACGCAGTCAATTTTGTTTCATTAACTCTCCTGTCATGTACCCTGTATGCTGCTCTAATACTATGCTCGGTACTATGCTTGGTGCTCAATAGAGCAAAGCCTTGAGTTTTGAGAGAAAATTGTTTCCAAATCAGCATGAAACATGAATGTGAATGTAGCAGAAACGTCTTGTGCATTGCTTTCTTAAAACATATAAATATTGTTCAGAATGTTCCCTTTTAAAAATATGGTGGCAATTATTAACTAAGTTTGAATGAAGTCAAAGTTGAACAGTTAAAAAACATACATTAGCTAGTATTGTTTGTTTTATTACATGTGTTTATAGACGTTCGCAGTTAAATTGCACAGTTTTCAGAGCCGTCTCTGTGGGTGGTTTGTTTTCTTTTTTCCTCATAGTTAGCTTTTCTACCGATCTAATATTAGGTTTTTTTGCATATTATCAACAAGGTATAAAAAGTATCATTTATTACATATTAATAAATAGAATAAAATCAAATTAATAATAAACACGCCTCTCTAATGGTGTTTACTTATCGAAAGAAGGCAAGTAAGTGTAAAGTAACAGTAAAACCATATCGAAAACTCATTAGGATTTCGTCAATCTGGCAACAACATGTCCTCGACAAATATATCGAACATCGGCACAGATGAGAATGGGGAAACGTTAACGATTGTACATTATAACAACTCATAGGCTGCGGACCAAAAGGGTGTGTTTTATCAAAGCATAATCGTTCTCACCTTCAGTGTGGTCAAATGAATAACTTCATTACTAAGTGAAATAACAGCAAAACGTGTTTATATTCATGAATACCAATAGTTGTATTGATTTAATTATCAAAATTTTATTTCTCTTTATGAGCGTTGTTAGTATAAAAAGTACAAGTGATAAGTTCACAATCTATCACGTGAACATAAATTAAATTCAATAAACACTTTTCACACACATAACAGCTGTTTTTATACTTCTATTGGTCCATGAAGTCATCTTTTTCCTAAAACTGGAATCTAAAAAAATGGCTAGCACTCAATTTACCTTCTATCAGTGAGCTAACCTCAAACTTTGTTATTGATTCAGTACAAGTATATGACAGTTGAGCCAGCCTTGACAATATGACTATGTTGACTCATTATGTAATACAAAAAAAAAAACGAATTTGTACTTAATTTTTTTGCCTTGTGATAAAAACGTTATTCAATCACACTGGGACAAAGTCATTTTAGCACTTAAAATCAACTTTGTCTAGCTCGTTATAAAACACGTTAACATTTTACTAATAAATCATGAACAGTAATTAAAATGTGTATTTCAAATGTTTTTTATGATCAATCCATTTATAATTTTAGGTTAATTATAAAATGCGAATGAAGAACACCCACGTTTAATTAATCCGTCTCGCTGATTCGAGCTCTAACATAATGTGCTTCTACAAATTTTCAAATATTGAGGAACTATTTTATGGCTACATCATATTAAAAAAACACACATAAAGGAAAATACTTTTACATATTAGGGAATTAATAGGTAGGTTTTGATTTATTAAATCTTTAGAATTAATCAACCAATGCAGCTAATCAAACAAACAATAAATAATCCTAATTAATTAATTAATTTCTTACACCCGTCGGGAAATATAAACCAATTAATAAATCTTAAGTTAAATTTTAGAAACAATAAAAATATATACTACCGTATTTTATGTTATAAACTCGTGGATACTTAAAATTACTATAAATTACAAATACGTTTAAATAAAAAATAAATTTTCTTTGAATCTCTTTAAAATTTGTTTTGTAATCTCATAGAATGTTTAATGCCGTTGCATTCATTGAGTACAGCCAACGATAATTTTCAATAGTGGTAAACATAAATTTATCATGTGAGTAATAAAAATCGGTTTTGTAGAACCACGTTAGAATCAAGTCTAAACATTGATATCTTCAAAACGTTTAGATACAACAATACCACCTTAACCACATAAAATATTCGTATTTCTCTTATTCCGGAGAGAAGGGGACTTATATGAGATAACGCTACAACGGTTACATCCAAAGTAGGCTTCCAGGGATCAGGGTGAAATCCAGGGCTTTGATAGAATGCCATGGCGTATATTCACGTTGAACTGTATTGACAGGCGTTTAGAGTTCTTTTTAGAATCTGTGTCATGGCATATGCATTGTTAAATATTACATTTTTAAAGAACATCCGAAGGCTTTTTTCCTTGATTACAAATAGTTGTTGTACCATGCAATATAAGAATAGTATATACAAAGTATACTTAAAACTTGAAATCCTAAGTATATACTTAGTTTTAACTAGTGTACAGTTAAATTTGTTAAGATACAATACAAGGAATATATGTATTGCCATTACTATAATATAACATAGAAAAAATAAGTAAAAAATTGTTTGAGTGAAACTGATGAAAATTCTTTGCTAAAAACATTTTTTTAAAATATTTATTTTATTTCCAATTTTTCTAACATTCAATATCAATAATTAAAAATGTTACAGGATTATTAATTCACTCTGAATTGCGTTGAGTGCGTATGATTAATTTTCGTCTGTTTATTTTGTTAAGTGCACACGAGAAATTGAATTATTGCCTTTGAATCATATTCAAAGCCATCTCGATTTCGTGGAAACTATAGGACCATCCGCGTAGTACACACATTTATGTATATATATATATATATATATATATATATATATATATATATATATATAATATATTCTTACGAAGCTTAATGGAGTGTTTATGTGATTTCATATGCCTTTGTGCAAATCAAAAGTTTTTAATTAATCTTACCAGTATAAAATATATGTTAACGTGTTTAAACATTTAATTTGAGGCCTTTTTAAAATTTAATGAGGTTGTAGCAATGTATAACGTCAGAATTACGTTATACCACACTGCAATGACGTAATATATAGTTAATGGTATCATGGGGGAAGCCTATGGAGGGACATCGTTATCGAATTAGATTTTATTTCTATAATGATTTATAATAATTTTTATTAAATAATGTCTTATTCAAAATGTTTTCTATTTTTCAACTCATTCTCGACATTGGCATTTGGGAAATTATTATGCGAAGTTAACCAGAAAATATAGATGATAGTCATTACCAATATAACATTTATGGATGGTATAATGTTAGCAAAATCTTTAAGACAGGTTGAATATACAAATATCTAAGGTGTTATAATGGTTGAACCTCTCACATTATGACACCCGTAAATATAAAGTTAATTACTGTCTGAGCAATTCGTTAAATGCTGTTTAAATTTAGAGAACTTCATTATGTTAAAAATGTTATAGTGTAGTAGTACTAAGGCCATATGTACAGGGTACTAATGAAGCTATTGGCATATCATAGTATGCCATTCATTACAAAACCTAGTAAGATTTTAATACTATGCGTCAACTACTGTTAAACAGTTTTAAGCCTGAGAGAGAACTTTGACCGCATAATGCGGAGTTGAGAACACTATTTGCCTTCCACCCACAACTGATATAAACTGCACATTTAAACCTGTAGTCTGAATCGCTTTCCTTTGTAATAATAATAATAATAATATTCTTTATTGCATCAACAATTTCACAATTGCATTGCATGCGTCAACACTTGAGGTATTAAAACACACAATACTTAAATGTAAGAGTCAATTGTAAAACATCACTTTGAGTTCTATCGTGACCTCAGTTTATTTAATAGTTGTGACGTTTCCGTCTTTCCTTTCATTAATTCAATTGTTTAATTAGTTGCCCACTAGCTCAGTTGGTTATCACTATAGGAAATTATATATGAAAATCAGAGTCACAGTTTTGTAATTTTTGTTTAATATTATTAATTATAAACAATATAATAAAAATACTAAAACTCTTTTATATTTGTTAAAATCCTGAAATGGATGTTGCCCTTTAGGCTTTATTGTAATTTCATTGGTTCTAATAAACCACGTAGTTCATTTTTCTCCTCCTCCTTCGCATTTCTAAGAAACTTTGGACATCCAAGTTCCCACGGCAACAGCATATGATGACTTATCGTTGGTATTTCCTGTAAGTAGCCTTATTTATAATTTTATTTCCGTTCGCGCCTCATAGTTTGTAAAATTAAAGCCGATATCTAACTCAAATTAAATCAAAATTCATTTATTTACTATACCTTCAAGATATGTCACAGGGTCCAGTTACAAGTTAGATAAACTAAGGTACTGTTTTAACAATAATTTAAACAATGTTGAAAAATTTGTAATCTACTTTTAGGAGTAAAAGTAAAAAAAGTAAAAAATATAAAGAAATAGTAATTTACTTGGCAACACGGTTTATTGAAAGTTGAAAGAAATACACTTTTTTACAAAATTTATTTGTTTGAATAGCAAAACTGAATTTCAAATATTTGCAATATTTATTTGTTATAAAACATAACACAATGTTTATAGGATTTGGATCCACCCGCTCTATCGAATGTCGTATTAGCATTATGTTTAACAAGCAAACAAACTTAAAATTAATGAAAGTAATCTGAAGTACTTCATAAATTATAACTAACAACATAAAAATATGTGCACCAAAATTACCACGTAATAACCAGGTATATCCAGAACGGCCATCATAAGGACACACCAAAAAGCCACGGTTACGATACGAGCGATTACCGACAAACGATAAACGACAAACGATGAGTGACTAATGCTACGAGTGACATCGCTCGTGTTTATAGCTTGCTAAATAAGATGCCATAGAAATTAAGAACGATCAGCTATTGATATGAGCAACAAGCGATAAGCTGTAAATGAGTAGTTTTACCTGACAAACGACTTTTGTAACAATCGCTCTTTGTCGTTAAAATCACATACTCACACCAGTAAATCTTTCACTGTCACTGAAGTCGCTCATAATTCTGCCGCCAAATCTTTGTAAAATGTCTCCTCTAAAACTAAAGAAGAACACGTATAAAGTAAACTGACAGATACATGTATATGGAATTTCATTAGTGAGATTGAAAGAACACCAATATTATGTATGGATGAATTTTACAATGACAACAAGAATTGAACGAAATAGTGCAATAGAATATACTGAACAAGTTCTAAATATAGAACTAATAAACAAACAATTCCAAACAAATGAAATGGAATATAATAACATTCTACCAGCTTTTTCTAATTGGAATATATTACTTAATTTTTTGCAAACACTCCAATAGTCATTGAATATTTTTGTGAGGGCATTTGTGTTCAAGGAACATATCATCAGACCCAAATAAATGAAATTAAAGTGGATAAAGTAATAATATAAACAATTTAGTACTCAAATAAAACACATCATAAGAATACAGGGAGATAAAATTTTAAAAATCGGGTAGTATGTCTCCTGTATATGTAAAAATTCATATTTAATTATTTTAAAGAATTAAAAATATTCCTCGATGCATACGAAACTATTTATATACATAAGAAAGAAAATTATTTAGTAAATATTGAACCTTGGGCCTTTTTCCAAATTCATCGTTACTACCTTTAATATAATTAAATATTACTTTTTATACATACGGTAGACAGACCTTGTGGTCTTTTAAAATTTTATCTCTTTGTATTTTTAATGACATGTGTTTTTATGTAAGTATAAAATTGTTTGCATTATTACACTAACCACTTTTATTTAAGTTATGTGAGTCTAATCATGTGTTCACACAAAAGTCCTCAAAAAAATGAAATTGAATATTTTAAAATTAAGTAAAGTAAAATAGTAAAGTAAATGTGTTTCCTTTTAAATTAAGTAAGTTCTATATTATTTATAAAATGATTAATTATGTGGAACTGTATTTTCAGTAATATTTCATGAATAAAAAAACTTATGAAATAAAAAATTTATAGATAATTAAAAACTCACACCACAAAGGCGCTGAACTGAGTGGGCACAAGGAGTTATTCATTGTACTGCATAATATAATATGAATAGAGGAGAACTAGAATCTCTCTTTATAGAATCTAGCTTGACGGAATCTATCATTATAAACGTTTTATATCTTTTAGTTTAACTTGTACAGTATAAAGATAGCGAGTGTAGTATTATCTCGTTTGAATTATTTTACCCGTATAGTGAAATAATTCCTGGTACAAGAAATATTTCTGCACATTTTATTTTATGAGCATCATATTAATTTTCAACGTGCATGAATGATATATTATAATTACTAAAGAATAACATTTTAATATCCATAACTCCATATTAAGATTTATTAAAATACCTACACGCGCTTGCAGAAATCACAAACTAGATTGTGCATAGTAAACGTGGAAGGTAAATTAAATTCCTGCCAGTTGATGAATTAAATCCCTACATGCATTACTAAGTGGCGCTAATTTCCCTTGTCCGGCGACTGTTTTAACAATCTTCACCGATTCAGAGTTTTCCATTAACTCTAAAGTTTTAGCCTAATGGGTTGAACTTGAAATTGTGTTATTTCCGAGACCTGTTGTTCTTTACCGTGGGACTTTTACATGCTTAATTATTATAACATCAAATAGATTGATTTGGTGTAGCTCACCTATGTTTGAGGAAACTTTAATTCAAGCCATTAAATAACTATAATTAAATATTAAAAATTAAATTGTTAAATAAATATTGAATGGTACCTTCCTTATATTTTGTAAAATATTAATTATTTAATTTTCCTTTATCCAAGCGTATATTTATTGATTTTTAAACTAAAACGTAATCGATCGATTACTACAAGATAAATTGTACTTTAGTAAAGTAAAACTCTACAACGTGATAAATTGTAAATTCTACAAATGTTACACAGAGTAAGAATCAATAAAATTAGTATAAAAAAGAATTACACTATAACATCACCACTACTAGGCATGCTTTTTAGTGCACTTATGACCTACTAACAGTTACCCGCGGCTCCTCACGCAGTTTCGTAGGTTTTGCAGCTGTGTGAGTACTTCTATTCTGATTATATTTCTGATGCCAATGTTTGAGTTTTCCTTCTTACCGTGATCAAGAAAAAATGTTATCAAGTAAACATTTATTGTCATTGTAATTTACTTATTTTTCCTCCTTCCCAGTCAAGAAAATATACATACATACACAGCTCTAAGAAACCTTCTTTTGTGAAAAGAGAACTAATTTAGGTTTCATATCAGTTTTTAAATATAAAGTATAAAATCAGACTACACTTTTTCTTACATCTGCACTGAAGCAGTTCGCCGCTTCTCTGCACACAATTTATTAGAAGTTGCACGTGTATGACCACTGCTAGTTCAAGTTAATTATATTTCCGACGTCAATGTTGAGTTTTCCTTGTTGCCACAATCAATAAAATACGCAAAGAAGAGTATATTTGCGGTCATTGCAATTTACTTTGTTCTTAGTATGTTTTGTTCCATGCTTAATTTTGCCTTGTCTCCCGATTAAGAAAATATATCACAGATCAGAGAAGGCTAATTTAAAAGTGAACTAAGATTGGATTTATATTAGTCTTTAAATTCATAGTAAAATTTAGGTAGTAACATTACCTTTCAGATCTATACTTGATAGTTGATAAAAATACAGTTGAAAGTACATTAACAATGACTCTACGTGTTTGTCTCTGTATAAACTGAAAAAGATTGTTAATATTTCAGACCATTCAGAGCTGGAATTAGCAAAGTCCAGCGAACATTCGTTTAGCATAGTTGCTGCCGAATGCTTCAAAGGGAGTCTAATTCTGACCAAATAGTGTTTTAGGACATTTTCTAAGGTAGATAAGTACTTTCCTAATCACTAATATCTAAAATGGCGCAAAAATAGTTTTTATTCCTTAGAGAATGTACTTACTAAATTTAAATAAATTGAAAATAATAAACAATGTTAAAACAGAACAATTTATTAGATTATACATGCTCTTTAAATTTATATATCACAACTTAGAAACCAAAAAGGGATTTTTCACTACTTTAAATATCAGTAGGGGGTAACCCGGATGGATGTTTAGAAATATGAATAAGTCTACATTCATACCAGGGACCGAATGTCAATATGAAATTTCAGTAGAATCTTTGAATAGTTTACTCTTAAAAGCAAAACAAACAAACAAAGGCATTTTTGCGTTTATAATACTATTAGGATGTATAAATAAATAATTGCAATACGTTTACGTAGTTATATCTATTGAACACTTGAATATATATGTGTACTTTTATACATCACTAGCTGTTTTCCCGCGGCTTCGCACGCTTTTCCTAAACTTTGCCTGTATATGAGCACTTCTGGTTCAAGTGAATTATATTTCCAATGCCGATGTAGAGTTTGTGTTTTTGCCACGACCAAGGAAATTTGTTGTCAAACGTGTATGTTTACAGCCATTGTACACGTACATGTACTTTATTTTAAAGTGGTCCAAACCTCAAGCTTTAAGTTCAACCAGAAAGTTATTTTAAAGACAAATATACATAATAATTTAGCGCCTTAAAATAGTGTTTGGCTATTTAATATACGTAACTGTCTTGTAATTGCAGTTTATAATGTGCAGGCGCTTTGAAAAGTTTTATATATTACAGCGCCTCCTGGTGGCGAGTTACATCAATGGGCATAGCATATAAACCTTCTACATGGAAAAATACACGTACATACATATTTTCATAATGATCGGACAAATAGTTTACGATTCCATAAAGGACAAACACACAAACATTTATTTTTATCTATATATAGATAATTTCTTACAATAAACACCTATTCTAATATATGCTTGCGAAAGTTACCGATTCGCACCTGTTGCCTAATTTATATGTTGTTGCTATATACGGTAACTTCTGCTTTACTGAGTTACTTTTACAGTGCCATAGTAGGTTGTCCTAGCTCCGATCATAAAATATATCCAAACGTTGGTCTAAAACCCTACTTCATTAAAAAAAGTGTTTACTTCCACTAATACGATCAACATCAGATTTCAAGTATTTACTATGAAATGTTTAAGTTTGTCTTACAGTGCCGTTCAATAAAATATTCCAATATGAATGGAGAATTTACTTCGGTCAAAAATCATTCACTTCCATCTGTTGTAAGCTATTTCAGATTTTAAGTATAGGGTGGACACTTTTAAGTTCATAAACAATTTTATTTTATTATAATTAATCGTATTGAAACTTAATGCATCACTCTTCTGCCAAAGTTCTGTAACAAAAGTAAATATAAATTAATTACTAAAAACAGTAATCTTTGTTATAGTGGTTATCTCAGATTGAGGTATTGAAACTAATGCGTCACTTTTTTAGAGCAGCACAAATTCTGTGACAAAATTCAATGAATATTAATTACTACTAGAGAGTAAACGTTGCTCTAGTGGTTATCAAAGATCAAAGTATTGAAACTAATGCGTCACTTTTTAGAGCAGCACAAATTTTGTCACAAAATCCAATGAATATTAATTACTACTAGAGAGAAAACGTTGCTCTAGTGGTTATCAAAGATCAAAGTATTGAAACTAATGCGTCACTTTTTAAAGCAGCACAAATTCTGTGACAAAATCCAATGAATATTAATTACTACTAGAGAGAAAACGTTGCTCTAGTGGTTATCAAAGATCAAAGTATTGAAACTAATGCGTCACTTTTTAGAGCAGCACAAATTTTGTCACAAAATCCAATGAATATTAATTACTACTAGAGAATAAACATTGCTCTAGTGGTTATCATAGATCAAAGTATGAAACTAATGCGTCACTTTTTAGAGCAGCACAAATGTTGTGACAAAATTCAATGAATATCAATTACTACTAGAGAGTAAACGTTGCTCTAGTGGTTATCAAAGATCAAAGTATTGAAACTAATGCGTCACTTTTTAGAGCAGCACAAATTCTGTGCCAAATTCAATGAATATTAATTACTACTAGAGAGTAAACGTTGCTCTAGTGGTTATCAAAGATCAAAGTATTGAAACTAATGCGTCACTTTTTAGAGCAGCACAAATGTTGTGACAAAATTCAATGAATATCAATTACTACTAGAGAGTAAACGTTGCTCTAGTGGTTATCAAAGATCAAAGTATTGAAACTAATGCGTCACTTTTTAGAGCAGCACAAATTCTGTCACAAAATTCAATGAATATTAATTACTACTAGAGAGAAAAAGTTGCTCTAGTGGTTATCAAAGATCAAAGTATTGAAACTAATGCGTTACTTTTTAGAGCAGCACAAATTCTGTGACAAAATCCAATGAATATTAATTACTACTAGAGAGAAAACGTTGCTCTAGTGGTTATCAAAGATCAAAGTATTGAAACTAATGCGTCACTTTTTAGAGCAGCACAAATGTTGTGACAAAATTCAATGAATATCAATTACTACTAGAGAGTAAACGTTGCTCTAGTGGTTATCAAAGATCAAAGTATTGAAACTAATGCGTCACTTTTTAGAGCAGCACAAATTCTGTGCCAAATTCAATGAATATTAATTACTACTAGAGAGTAAACGTTGCTCTAGTGGTTATCAAAGATCAAAGTATTGAAACTAATGCGTCACTTTTTAGAGCAGCACAAATGTTGTGACAAAATTCAATGAATATCAATTACTACTAGAGAGTAAACGTTGCTCTAGTGGTTATCAAAGATCAAAGTATTGAAACTAATGCGTCACTTTTTAGAGCAGCACAAATTCTGTGACAAAATTCAATGAATATTAATTACTACTAGAGAGTAAACGTTGCTCTAGTGGTTATCTGTAGTGTATTTAGTGTGAGAGAGTACTAAGTTGGGTAGGTATCCATAGTGATATTTAATGTCTGCACACCAGTGATGTTGGCAGTATGTATTGTCAAGGCGATGTAACATACGATGTGGTCTAAAAGAATAAAGAATGCTCATAGGCTGCTCTCCTGTGACGTCACATCACGCCACTACCCTACAACCAACGGTCCAAGCTGGCCAGCCAGGAGTCCACCCGGAGTCCACCACCAGACACCGTCCATGTAACCTCCGCGTCCCGTCCGTTCCTTTACGAGCGGTCCTAGAGCAATGTTACTCTAAATGTGTAGTTTAATTATTCTTCCCGACCCATAGAGAGTACAGTGTCGACCCGCATACATTACAGTGGCGACGAGGAAAACAACTGCAACAGTGGAACGTCGCTTACAGTGGCGACGAGGAAAACAACTGCAACAGTGAATTACAGTGATTTTAGTGCGGGAAAGGGCAACAAGCGTAATGAACACGTGCAAATAACAACGAATGTGCAGGGACATTCGGGACATTGAAAACAGTGAATTACAGTATATATGTGCGGAAGGGCAACTATCGTAATGAAAACACGTGCAAATAACCGCGAATGTGCAAGGACATTCCGGACATTCAACGGTCGGGAGTAGTAAGGTACGCCGATCGATATAAACTATTCTTGGTGTAAGCAGCGCACAAGCTGATTTTAATCGTTGCAATTAATGCCGTTAGACGATTATTTTTACCGGGGACATTTTAAACAGTTATTACGGAGTGTACAAGAAAACAAAATGGCAACTATCGGGTCTATGGGTTATTTTGATAGTGCGGAAGAATCGTGGCAGTCTTATATAGAGAGATTTGAGTTTTTTATTGATTGTAATGATATCGATAATTCAAAGAAACTAAGCACTTTGTTGACAGTTATGGGTGTAAGGACCTATACGTTACTGAAAGACTTAATTACACCAGACAAACCGTCTGACAAGTCGTACAAGGAAATTGTGGACACTATAGCGAATCATCTGCATCCCAAGCCTTCTTTTTATCACGGAAAGATTTAAATTTAGTAGGCGGAATCAATTGGATCATGAAAACGGTTTGCGATTATATTGTGCATTTAAAACAGTTATCTAAGTATTGTGAATTTGGTGATAAATTGCCAGACTACTTAAGGGACAGATTAGTCGCGGGTCTGCGAGACCAACAGATACAGAAAAGACTTCTCGGGGAGGAGAACCTCACTTATGAAAAAAGCCGTGCAACTAGCTACTGCAATGGAATTTGCTGAGAAGGGGGCGGCCCAGATGACAACTGCAGGAGGACGTATTCACCGGATGCAGAGCAGCGGGTCGATACCGAAAAGGACACAGGCGGCGAGCATCGCAGCGAGACGGTCATCGGACGGCGGGAAGGCGCTGGGAGACATCACCTGCTATTGTTGCGGCAAGCGAGGATCACACACAGCATCGCAATGTCGGTTTCGTGAGTACACGTGTAATCATTGTAAAAAGAAGGGACACCTTGAAAGAGTTTGTAGATCGAAAAATTATGTTAACAAAACCTAATGAGAACAAACCAAATGTTTTTACAAATAGGTCTAAGGAGCTTTCAGCTAAAGGGGAAAACAGTTTTACACAGCAATAAAAAAGCAATATGTTTATAAAGGTAGGCAGCACTATGTAGAGGAAAGTAAAGAATCAGCAGAGTCCGGTTCAGATAATCACTGGAAACATAAAGACAATGACGATGTGTATGACATTTCCAATCTATTTACGGTTAAAGAAATAGAAACTAAGATTAATAAAATTGAGCCAATAACGGTACAGTTATTAGTGGAAAGTAAGGAAATTGTATTTGAAGTCGGATAGTGGAGCTTGTGTTTCAGTTATGTCAGAAAAAGATTGTAAGACTAAGTTAGGAAATATAAACATGTATCCAACTAGCTTAGTATTAAGTTCATATACACATGAAAAGATCAGGCCTTTAGGTAAGGTTATGGTCAATGTACAACATAAAGGTAAAGAGAAACAATTAGCTTTATACATCGTAGCTAATGGGGCTAATCCCTTGTTAGGGCGTGATTGGATGCAAGCATTTAGATTTAACAGTTAGAGTGCCTAGTAATGTAAACATTGTACAGTCAGCTGATCGCACGAGCATGGTGGGGGTTGTGCCAACTGCAGGCGGCAGCGCGGCAGACGCATGCACGCCTGTCAGTGGAAGCCACAACACACCTGTAGAGGTAAACAAACAAACATCTGTCAATCCGTCTGTTGTCAACAACAACAAACAAGTAGAATTACTGTACAATGAGTTTCCAAATGTATTTACGGATAAGTTGGGATGTTTTCAAGGGTTGCACCAGTTAAATTAAAGTTAAAAGAAAATGTAGTAGTACCAAAATACTTTAAACCTAGGACGTTACCTTTTACACTTAAAGAAAAAGTAGAAGCCGAGCTGACTAGACTAGAACAAGAGAACGTTATTTCACCAAGTAGGATACCAGTGAATGGGGGACTCCCATTGTACCAATTATTAAGGCTAATGGGAAAAATAAGAATTTGTGGGGATTATAAAATAACTGTAAAATCCTTTCTTGGAGGTAGACCGACACCCGTTACCGAAAATTGAAGAAATATTTGCCAGCCTACAAAACGGAGAAAAAATTCTCTAAAATAGATTTATCTTCAGCTTATCAGCAGCTTAAACTAGATGTAGATAGTCAAAACGTATTGTACAATTAGCCACACACAAAGGATTGTATGCTTACAATCGCCTATGTTTTGGTATCAGTTCAGCACCGGGAATATTCCAGAGAATAATAGAACGAACATTACAAGGTATCCCGGGGGGTAACTGTATTTTTAGATGACATTCTAGTAACAGGTAAAAACAATGAGGAACACATGCATAGACTTAGACTAGTGTGTCAAAGACTTGAAGACAATGGGTTCACAGTGAGCAAGAACAAATGTAAATTTTTCTGTGACAGTTTAGAATATTTAGGTTTTGTTATCAGTAAACAAGGGTTGCATTACCGCACCTAGTAAGGTTGAAGCAATTGTCAAGGCACCTGAACCTCAAAATGTGACACAGCTTAAAGCCTTCCTTGGTCTTGTTAATTACTATTCACGTTTCATTCACTAGGATATCCACTAATTTTAACCCCAATGTATCAGTTGTTAAGAAAAGGATACGATTTTGTATTTAATTTAGCATGTAAGAAGGCACTACAAGAGATTAAGCAAAAGTTAATCTCTGCTGAAGTTTTAGCGCATTATGATCCTGCATTACCACTAGTGGTAGCCAGTGATGCTAGTCCATATGGCATTGCATCAGTTTTGAGTCAGATTCAATACGACGGTACAGAAAGACCTATTTCATTCGCAAGTAGAGTGTTAAATAGCGCTGAGTGAAAAAACTATTCACAAATAGATAAGGAAGCATTAAGCATTGTATTTGGTGTTAAGAAATTTAGTCAATATTTATATGGTACACAGTTTTTTGTTAAAGACTGATCATAAGCCTTTAGTGGCTATTTTTGGACCAAAGAAAGGGTTACCTGCTTTCGCAGCCAGTAGGTTACAACGATTACGCTTTGTTTTTAAGTGGTTTCCAATATGAGATTGTGTATGTTAAGTCCCAAAACCATGGCAATGCCGATGGTTTATCTAGATTACCTGTAAATAGTGAGATTAAAGATGAAATCTCGGATTGATGACCTTAATATTAATGTCATAGGTACCTATTTGCAGTGTTTAGCTGAAAATGACATACCATTAAGCTATGTAGACATAAAAAAGAGAATCAATGGTAGATAGTAAAATCAAAAAGGTAATATCCTATGTAGAATTAGGTTGGCCTATTGTAACTGAACCAGATCTAAAGCCATTTGAAATTAGACAGTCGGAATTAACCTTGGAGCAAGGAATCCTAATGTGGGGGTACAGGGTGGTAATACCTAAAAGGTTCAGAATAAACATTCTGAACGAATTGCATACTTCACACATAGGTATTGTTCGCATGAAGGCATTAGCCCGTGCATATGTATGGTGGCCTAATATCGACCGGGACATAGAACAACTAGCTAACAGCTGTGCAGCCTGTTTGGAGGAACGAGCAAAACCGCCCAAGGCTTTTCCTGCATCATTGGAATGTTCCGGAACGAGTTTGGTCTCGAATTCATATTGATTTTTTTGGACCTTTTCAGTCCAAGTTATTTTTGGTGGTAAAAGATGCGTACTCTAAGTGGCCAGAGGTGTTGCCCGTTGCTTCAACGGCAGCTGTTCACACGATTGTGAAATTAAGGGAATTATTTAGTAGGTATGGTATTGTAGACCACATAGTGTCCGACAACGGACCACCTTTTACCAGTCAAGAGTTTAAAGAATTTTTGATGTCAAATGGTATCAAACACACGTTTTTCACCACCATACCACCCAGAAAACCAATGGTTTGGCAGAACGGTCAGTCAGAACTATTAAAAATAAATTGAAAACAGCTCTTCATAATTCCAAGGATTTAGAATTAGCTTTGAGTAACTTTCCTGTTCACTTATAGAAATACAGTGCATTCTACTACCAATCTATCGCCAGCTCAATTAATGTTGGGCCAGATCGCTAAAGTCTAGGTTAGATTTAATTCGCCCAAATGTTAAAAGCAATAATGTCAGATAATCAAGAAAAACAACGATTGTACTATAGGGGTAGTAAAACTAGACAGTTAGCTATTGGACAACCAATCATAGCCAGAGATTACAGAGGTAGAAATAAGTGGATACCAGGTGTGGTAGTTTCACGATTTAGGACCAGTCACGTATTTAGTTGAACTGAATACGGGCATGAGGTGGAAACGACATATCGACCAGTTGGTAGGTTTACAGTGTAGTCCGGAAATGTCTGAGTTGACAACAATGCCTAGGACTTCCAGACGCAAGCGTGGCAACAGAGCACACGCAGGAAACGATCGATATACAGTCGCGGGACAGAGCGAGCGCAAGGTCGCCAGTACTTTTAGCAACGACCTTGCCCCCCTCTCCGCAAAAACCATAACAATAACAGAAAACGCTCAGGGGCAAAGCCCCAGCCCACGTACAAATGTAAACAATAACAGTTCCAGCGTTTCACCCAAACAAATGACACCTGTTAGACGATACCCACTAAGGGATCGTAAACCTTTAGTCAAAATGGACTTGTAAATACAACCAATTGTGACTTGTATATAATTAATATTGTTTAAGCATTTATTATTATCGATTTGTTAATTGTGTTCATTCAATGTGTTATTAATTGCTATATTCTGATTTATTGGTTTTGATTGAAGTGTTTGTGATTTGTGTTAAATGATTATATTGAGTTTGTATTTTGTTCTCTATAATCTATACTTACAAAAAATAAAAGAGTATAATGTCAATTTTCTTATTCATTGTAATTGATTTAAAATTGGAGAATTGTAAGACAAATTGTAATTGATAAATTTCTAAAATTGTAGGGGACTTATGTATTTAAGGGGGAGAGGATTGTAGTGTATTTAGTGTGAGAAGTTACTAAGTTGGTAGGTATCCATAGTGATATTTAATGGTCTGCACCTGTGATGTTGGCAGTATGTTATTGTCAGGCGATGTAACATACGATGTGGTCTAAAAAAGAATAAAGAATGCTCATAGGCTGCTCTCCTGTGACGTCACATCACGCCACTACCCTACAAACCAACGGTCCAAGCTGGCCAGCCAGGAGTAGTCCACCCGGAGGTCCACCACCAGACACCGTCATGTAACCTCCGCGTCCCGTCCGTTCCTTTACGAGCGGGTACCTAGAGCAATGTTACTCTAAATGTGTAGTTTAATTATTCTTCCCGAACCCATAGAGAGTACAGTGTCGACCCGCATACATTACAAACAAAAAAAATCAAAGATCAAAAGATCAAAGTATTGAAACTAATGCGTCACTTTTTAGAGCAGCACAAATTCTGTCACAAAATTCAATGAATATTAATTACTACTAGAGAGAAAACGTTGCTCTAGTGGTTATCAAAGATCAAAGTATTGAAACTAATGCGTTACTTTTTAGAGCAGCACAAATTCTGTGACAAAATTCAATGAATATTAATTACTACTAGAGAGTAAACGTTTCTCTAGTGGTTATCTCGGACCGAATATTTAACCTTGTCGAATTATTGCTTTATTTTTATAGACTTACGACTTGTGTTTGTTATTTTAGGTTCCATCGCCTATCCAAAGTATGAAATAATGTACTAACCCTTAAATTATAATTCTATGTTAATAATAAATTGAACCAAATTGTATCGGTATACTTTTAAGAATTATCTAATTAGATGAAAAATCAATAAAAAAACTAAAATTTTACCATTTTACGTAAAATAATTTGATGCATGAAGTTGGCTTTGCAGCAATACTTGTTATGTGCCGCCGCATGTCCTGTCCAACGCGTCGGAATAGAACCCGAGATATGGGTCCAATCCTGTAATGGCAGTAACACTTTTAATCGGTCTTGTTAACCTCATATTGATTCACCTTCTTCCCCCATTACTTCTTATACGTCGAATTATGGATTTTGGGAAACAAAAAGAGGGGTAAATAGTACAGCAAAAAGCACACAGCCTAACATAACCTAAATACACTTGATGGATCTTAAGAAACAGTAAAGCTTAATACGTTATGGTTTTCTATTTGGTTTGTAACCTACTCTCATAGAACCAAATGAAATGAAATATTTATATTCAACTTTTATATTATTTATATTAACTTTTATACTCAAAGGATATAATAACATAACTTTGAAATTAATAAAAGACTGAATCCGAACTAACTATTCTTATAAATAATAATAATAGCTAACAGCAAATTATTTTGAATTATTTATAACGTTATTCTTTGATTGCATTAGTTACCAAAAAAATAACTCACCCAATGCTATGATTTAAACACGAAAAAGGCAAGAGCTCAGACCGCCATATTTGTGGAGTGAGAACCTCATGTTAGTAAACATTTGAATGATTTCTGATTTATCTACTGTGTAGCAAATGCAATCAAATGTTACACTTTGTCCGACAATTATAGTAACAGCATCGTTAAAAATTTTTTAACTAATTTGTCACTGTTTATCAGTATTGCAACAGTGCTCTCTTCCTTTTACTTTTTAGAAATAAATATCAATAGGCATAATCCCACGTAATATTTATATTACATTCATGTAAGTCAACTACCAGATACCCGTTTCTTCCCACTCAATTTCCTTCTTCCACTCAACATCGGATACCATTCGCATATTATTTTAAAAATCGTATGCGTTTATGAGATAAGTCTTAGTCAGTGACAGATATTCCAATCTCATAATGTATTTGAGATTTAATTTTAATGAAACAGGTTTGTGACCTTGAAGTCGGAGAGTGAAACTGTTTTATACCTGTGAAATAATTAAAATTTACATAACAATGATTCCATGATATTATATCGAGTAGCTTTAATGATTCTAGTAAAAGTTTAACAAATTTAGACTAGTATGGATGAATCCTAATGTCAAAGTCCTTAATTTTCAGTAATAAATTATGGTTCTCTATGTGTCATAGACACTGAAATAGTCATATTTTAGCTATGTATTATGTCATTGTTCATATTTAACAGTTTCTGACGTTAAGCATGTTATTGGCTGCATTTTGGGCTTTACCCCTGTATAAACGCTTCTCATTCTAATTAATTATATTTCCGCCGGCATATTTGAGTTTACCTTGTTGTTCCGAATAAGAAAATATATAACAAAATGTAAACTTCTGGCCAATATACATAACTCTATTCTAATCACTGTGTGAAGTAGAGGAAAAAAAGAATCATTTTTCACTTCTATATTTAGGGGATTTAATAACCACGCAGTCAGAAAATTTTAAATATAAATTAATACATAACATTAAAATTATAAAACGTAAACAAGAAACTGACTATTCTAAGGTATTGATGGTGGCATCGTTGAGTTAGTCTAGTTTCGCGATCTAGAAAAAATATTTATCCAAATTATAAATTACTTCTAGTCTAATATATTTCTGGTGCGACAATTTGCTTTGTTGATCGCATAAAAAATATATACATACTATGTTTTCAGGTCTGAGATACCTGCTTCACACTTATCTGGATTTTAATTTTAAAGCATTTGATTTAGACTTAACTGAATATTACACGTTTTAATGTTCCATTTTAAAGTACATGAAATAAAGTATTCAGCAAATAAATATATTTATAAATACTGTACATACAAAACGTCTATCTTGAAATAGTATTGGCCATGTTTACATTATGTCTACAACTGTAAAGACTGTTTTGGTTTCGCAATATTACTAATGTAATATCGAAGTGAAGCAAACTTGATGACGAGAAAATACAACCGCAAACCGCAATACAGTGGATAAATAGAGAGCTGAAGGAGAAAACATGGTGGGCTTAGTGTCGAACACGACAATGTATGGGTTGTTTTTTCGGCTTTATCGAGCCCGAGGTCTGCTGGCTTGTCAGCCGCACTTTTTGTCAAACTCGTCTTCCACAGTGGAAGTTTCATTTTTGCAAGAAAGCTAATAAGCCTTAAACTATTAAATAATCAATGGTTTTGAATAATTCTTTTAGTTTTTTCTTATAATTAAAATTAATAAGAAATAAATACTTCATAAAAAGAAAATGTTCCTAAATTATTACATTACTAATTTGTAGATATTTTTAAATATAGATTTTCTGATTGGTGTGAATAAAATGCTGGTATTTACTAAAAAATTATTTAATTAAATTTTCTATATTTTCATTGTGAAGATAAGACAAAAATATATGTTATATACAATATTACTATCCGAGAGGACAGTAGTTGAATGCTCTATACTTATGGATGGAGATAGTTTATGGAATTTAACAGAGCATTTACAGATCAAAATTATGATAAACCAATACAACATAGTATCCGAAGTACCGACAGAACGCCACGAACAGTTAGCACACTGACGGACAGACAGACAGTCATGCTGCTCTTTTAATTTTTGACTCCAAAATCAATGGAGCCTTTCTTTGTAACAATTTTAAATCCTCTAGAACCTTTCTATCAAGAGCTGTCGCACAGACGAACATATATACTTACAGAAAGACAGCCAGATTGCCCTTTAATCGTTTGAATCCAAAATTAATGCCACGCTTCTTTGCACCAATATGTAAGTATGCTTCTTGTTGAAAGCATTCAGGAAATTTCTATTAAGGAAAGAAGGAAGGTCGGACAATGAAACGATACCAAGAAGGTCCTCCTCTCGTCTCCTTGATAAATTAAAAATTTATTTACCATTAGCCATTGATTAATATTGGTATTGTAAAATATGCAAATGAGATGATTATAACGATTTAAACTTAGTTTCATACAACCATTTTTTTACAAATTTATTATTTAAATCAACATGTATAACTTAATCATTTTGTTAAGTAGAATATTATACGATATGTGTATAACAAAATTTATTGTTTGAGATAGCTAAAACTAGTGATTGCTAATTTCTTTAATTAATCTTTTAATTAATTTATGCCATGATGGTCTGAGATCATTCATATGCTAACTTTCCAGTTTCACATAAGCACGTCAAATTCCCTAACAACCATTAGTATGCTCATAAATCAAGGGAATCATTAACAGCTCTGCGCATGAGGTACGTTAAATTTAATCTAGTAATATCAATACAAAACTCCAAAAAAGTAATTGACGATTTTTAACATACCTCTTTCACTAACTCAAAGTATGGTAATCAATTTAGAAAATATTTATTAATCTAATTTTGCATAAAGTCACAAATATCGTAGCAATACAATGATTTAGTCTTTGACACCGTGACTCGTGATACAAACTCATCAGCATAAGTACATATATAAACTGACATTTGTACTCCAGAAAGGCTGGGTTACAACTAAGATCCGGTTGGCAGGAGTGCAATGTTGTGTCGACGTAAGTCGATCAGCTGATTTGGATTTGGTGTTACGTTCAGGATATAACCTCCAGCTTGAGAGGTTCTGGATTTGCATTGAAATCAGACGCTTTCCAATTAATTTTAACTATCTATTTGTTAGATATTACCCTAGAAAACCAGGAATATTCTCTAAAGAATTCTGATGACTATTAATCTGTTACTTAAGCTCTGAAAAATAATCTAGAGATTGCAAAATTAAAAAATTAAAATGATATTGAAAGTTCTGTTGCTTTAATTTACAATACATTTGGAAATATTGTGCATTAAAATTTAAATCAACATTGTGATGGTGGCACAAGTAATTACAGTGTTATCTGAACTAGAAATAGCTGAAAAATTAAAAATATTCTGTCTTTGAGATCGACCTTACCTACAGTCATTTCTATATTCAATTGTTTCATGTATTCACTATGTTTCATTTCTACGTTTGCAACATGCAGTTCGATGTGGGTACATGTCACAATGAGACTTGGCTGAGCGTTAGTGAAATATTTACATTATTATTGTTATTACTATTTTAAGGATAACCATGGAGGCAACAAGAAAAAATAAACTTGTACAAAAACCGAGTACTACCATATAACATTTTGATATGGGTGTAACACTAATATCTATTGACTAGAAAATTGATATGGAACCTCAGCGAGCCTGATACGTGACATGTACTGCTGCGTACTTCTATCTTGTAATATTTGAAACTTCAAATCACCAGATGGAAACTATTCTAATCTTAACTGCTGATATTGTTTCTATAATGTTGCAACCTAATGCTATAATGGAGTAGCATAACACAAACGTATCAAATGTAAATTAATATTTAGTTGAATTTCACATTTCTTTACCGAAATTTCCACTAAAGAATCAATTCAATTATGTCTGAAGGAGGTGTTAATCACAAAATCGTAATCTAGGCTAAAATAGTCTTGTGTTTTAATCTTTATTTCTTGTTTGTTTTCTGTGTGATATCGCAAAAGCGAAAACGTGTGAATGTTATTAGGGATCATCAGAGCATTCACAGAGTTTTTAAATTAGAAAATAACATATACTTTTTATTTAGAAAATAATTTAAAATTTAAAGAGATTCAAAAAATGTAATTTCTGCCAATTTAATTTCTCACAGTGTATGAACAATACTTGAAAACTGTACTTAAAGAATAAAGAGTTATTGAGGTATTTTGTTTTGGTATGTTTAGTAACTTAAATTGTTCCTAAATATGAAATATGTCTAAATTTAATTCACGAACAATATTAACAGAAATATCATTAAATTTAGCCTTTTAAAAAACCAATGTTAACGAAATAGCAGAATATGCATTGTTACACCCAGCTATCAGTTTTCTTTATTTTAAACTCGAGCTACCAGTTTTATTTTAAAATATAACGGATATGTTATGATATATTATTTTAAACAATAAGTCTATGTGCTTTACTCTGCAATATAAATAAAGTGAGGAAAATAATGAAATATTAGAAAAAGTTAATATTAAATTATGTATTAGAGCCTAGGCACCCTCTAACAAAGTATCACAATTGAAAATAATTACTTTTTCTTAAAGATTCTATCAAAGTGATAAAATATTCTATTAATATGTGTATTTCAAATACAATTTTAGAAGTTTTATACAACGAAATCCAATAAAACCGAAAGTTTCAGTTCCATAACAAACTTGACAACTACATCTGAACACAGAGTAGTTGGAAACTTGATCTGTTCCTCACTTTCCTAAGGGGATCAGCACTCGATTCTAAAGCCTTCCCAAGTACTTGTAAAAATATCTTATTCATAGTAACATTGAACTTATTGGGAGTATTTGGAATTTCTTAAATATTCTCAAACATAGTTTTCTAAAGTATCAAAATAACACTAGTATGTAATGCATTTTAATATTAGCTTCAAAAAGAAGAATTGCTAAACAAATAACTAATTGTATCTGAGAGTATAATAGCATTTTAATTTATAGTGTATAAACAATACTCATCGTTACTAGTAGTTTTCTTGCAAGTATAATAATGTACTTCTACCTTTTCATATTTAAAAGTTTTAAATCACCAAAATGAAACTGTTCAGAACTTTAACTTCTGTTTTTGTTTCTATAATGCTGTATGACATAACTGAGTAGCATCCCACAAACGTATAAATGTAAATTAATGTTTAGTTTGAGTTTAAAATTATGTACCTAAATTGTCATTTAGGAACCGTTTAAATTATGTTTGAAGAAACTTGAATATAAATAACGATAGTTCTCTTTTAGTAGTAGTTTAATTTGTTATTATATATATATATATATATATATATATATATATATATTTATTTATTAACAACATGGCTGAATAATTTATGGCCAGGTATAATTTCAAATTCATCACATATAGGTGCAAATGCACATTACTTTTTAGTTTGAAACCAGTTATAGCAAATATAAGTTATTAAGAATTTATGTAAATATTACAACAATATTATTTGCATGACTGTACAGTTCTACTGTACTAGTTCAGTACATGAAATTTATATTTTTCTTACTAATTTATAGTAAGATCTTTGTTCATGAGAAGTCTTGCTAAGGTTATCACATAAACAGCAAGTAATAATGTGTCTCTGATGTGTGCCTTATTACGGTACAGCAATATATTGTTGCGTTCAAGTGTTGTTCAAAAGCCTTGTAAGTAAAGGTTAAATAGTCTGTCTCTATTAGGATGGTGCACCTAATTGCTACTACATCTCAGGAGGGATGAATCAGTTAACAGTCTAGAGGCAAGTCTAACTACACAGAGTCCTAACCACGAGGGTCTGATTACTGTAGTAATCTCCCAGCCATCAGACCCACGAGTGGCTGTAGTACTGTGCACCACAATGACTGCCATCTAATCGAACATTGATAGAATAGTATGTGAACAATGATAGAGTGACAGAATTGTGTTACAATCACTTGTATGCGAAATCCAATCCGCTTAGGTTTGTTGTAGAGTCTTAAAAAGTGTTTCTACCAATTCTTACTCATATTGTGATTCTTAGATAACAAGATAAAGTAAAATAAATCCAAATGCTCTCTTAATTTTTGCATATATTTGTGTTGCATGATTTTATAATACAAAAGTTAAGTCTACATTTATAGGCTTTAGACCTGTGAGCAGTCCTGGTTTGAGTGAATTATATTTCCGACGTCAATGTTGTTTGCTCTATAAAATATGTCAAGAAGTATGCATTTAATGTATTACTGTGCCACAGAAATTTAAATTTATGGTAATTTTAATCTCTTTCGGTCAAATTTTTTAGTATCAAACAATTTCGGTTAAAAAATTAGTTCTGCATATCGTTTCACTTTAACAAAATTATTCTATTTTACATCCTAACGTTCATCATAAAAAAGTGTGCGTAACAATTACATACCTATCTAGTTTACCTTAAACGGCGAAAGTTAAAAATTATTAAAAGTATACAAAAATATATAAATAGTGTACTTCTTTAACAGAAGGCTGAACAAGTAACTATGTTTAAATACAAACAAATTGTAAGGTCGTTAATTGTCAATGCGAAACATTGATATTGTACACCCCATTATATCACTCTGCAACCTCAAGGCAAGAAATTCCGAACCAATATGATACTTAGAAGTACCATTGATAGTAAGATCTTGATAATAAAGATGTTTGGGAAAAATCCCTGTGATTATTATCATAATTTGTAACTTTCGCCGTTTAAGGTAAACTGTAGTTATCAACTACTCGACAGTATTATATTATTATTACTGAAAAAGTTCTAAAAAATTATAAATGCTAAAAGTACATAGCCCTGTTATACTATTTTTGTATAAGAATCAATTCAAGACGGAATGTTAGAAAAATGAAATATTTTTGAACATATCATTATAATTAAAGAAGAAAACTGAAATATTATGTTTTGAAAATAAGATCCAGTCCTAATTTTCAGTTTGAAAAAGACTAAGAAATAAACGGGCTGTTTTTATCGTAGCCAAATAGGAACAATATTAATTTTCACGCAATTTCCCGCAATTAACCGTATAAATATAGCATATGTCAAAATAAATATAATTTATAGTATCCTGTAGTGAAACAGCCTTGAGATATTCCCAATTAAAACAATGTTAAACAATGTTCCATAAAATTAAAATTTACAATAAGGGGCTAAAAACGAATGAGGTTTAACATGAAACTTATGTGGGAAAAATTCAAGGTAGTTTCACTACAGGCTATCAGCTAATTATTTAGTTCTGGTGGTGAACATGTCAAAGTTATATTTGAATACAAAAACGTGTATAAGTAAAAAAAACTGCACTTAGATTTTGGCGTATAGGATGAAATATGTAGTTTGTGTAAAAAAGTAGGAATAAAAGGAATTTGAACAAAATAAATTAAAATGTAACTGCTCTGGCTTATCGTAAATGATGTAGCCACTGTAAATTAGATGGAAGCTCAGTCATGTCTCTCGTAATCGTTTGGCAAGTTTTACGTGTAACAGGCGGAGCATGTGTGTTTAATTCATCGTATGAATTTAATAAGTATCTGAAAAACGCAGAATGTAATGTCCATCCTATACAAGCCTCTACAGCCAACATTAAACAGACAGTGGTCATGTTCTCTGTAAAAGCTTCGCATACACATGTGTGTTTATGGCTACTCTACACTGTTACGAGACAATCAGTATACTATCTAGTTTAACTCGTCACATCCAAAATTAATACAAACATTAACCGTGATCTGGGTAAATACTGCGGATAAAATTGTGTCCTTATAGATAAATTAGGCATAATTATGATCTAATTTTAATCCATTTGAGGCTTTTAATTGCGTAAGATTGGAAAATGTAAGAGTAGAACATATCTGATAGTAGAACTCTGTATCAAGCCTGAATTTTATAAAGTTCACCATCTCGCTGTTCAACAAATCTATACAGATAATTAATATCTGTTTTGTGATTACGCTTGCAGTGAGTAGCGTCAATAGTTAAATATCTGAATTCCTATATATGCATTGCTTCCTACCGGCTGTCAGTCAAAATTATTTTAAACTATTTGAGGAGTCACCTGATGATAAAACTTTTGGTTTCGAAAGGCCTCGTCCAAAAAATAAATCAATTGAAAAAGTTTTGTTCTATTAACTTTATTGAAATATGCCTTTCGGCTCCGTCTGAGGGGAGCTTTCACACGAGAGTGTTCTGTTGTATTGTTGGAATGAGATGCATCATTAGTTCAGATGTTTGAATCGTACAACATAGATGTTGAATATAACGTGATATGGCAATAATCTCAATGTTTTCATGTTAGTATAACTGTAACAGTTTTAAATATTGAGAAAGTCGGTAATCGAGAAACCTTACTAGGAATAACTGTTACAACCATATAAATTTTGTAAAAACACGGACTTGGTTTAGCTACAACTATACGCAATTAATTATATTTATGAACATATTTACTTGTATAATGCTATAAATTTAAATGTATCTTGAAACTTGAAGTTATCGAAAAATAAGTATGAATAAATGTCGTTTGGAATTGTTTGATAATCTGATGAAGATTTCATTTTGGATTTTTCCTATGGAATACTCAGGATTTTTAGCTAAATCTTAAATAACCGCAATCTCCAAACGTTTATTATTGGTTAAGACAGGTTAATAAAACTTATCCAAACTTAAGAAATACTGCTTCTGTCCGAAGTTTAGTCTGTATCTATTAAGAAATATGTTAGTTTTCGTGTTGATAGTTATTCACGCAATGTTGAATACTAGTTAAACCTTTGTACGTCTGCTATATGAAACAACATGTGAAATTAAAAAAAAATATTTTTTAACCAAAATTAACGTAAATTAACTGAGAATCCCAACACATTTTTTGTACTACAAAGCATAATAACTTATATATATAACCATTTCTTTTTTAATATTTTATTGCCCGACATCTTGAAACGTTAAGAGATATTGAAACAAATGGTGCTGGAATTTTAATGGCCGCCATCATGAAACTTTTCATAAGATAAAACTGCAAAACGAATTCATCTGTGTGTGTGTGTGTGTGTGTGTGTGTGTGTGTGTGTGAGAGAGAGAGAGAGAGAGAGAGAGAGAGAGAGAGAGAGAGAGAGAGAGAGAGAGAGAGAGAGAGAGTTAAATTAAACATTAAAATTACAAAAGTACTTGCAGTGCTTTGACTCGAATCCGGATGTCTCATATGCCGTTAAATGTGCTACCACTACAGCACATATCTCTTACTTTTTACGATTCTAATATTTTGTATTTGTATTGTATTTTGTATTGTAATATCTTGTATTTTGTTTCTGTCACATATGTGTTTACATAACCAGACTAACATATGATCGGAAGAAATACATGTCAACCGACTTTTATTTACATTCAATTCATTTGTATTAACGCCAACAGCCTAATTTTATTTCAATGAATATATACATTTTGGAACTATGGTGGTTTGGAATTCTGGGGATCATGATGGGAGAAAATCCAAAAATCTCTTTGAACTTCCGTCATGAAGACGATTACAATAGGCAGATTTCTGTAAACCTACCTAAAAGGATAAAAGTATCATTTATTTGTAATTGGTTTAAGAACTAATCATTTTGTAATTTATTAACGTTGTACCTTATTCTGGATTCCATTACCAATTGTAGTGTTACCCAGTAGTTTAGTGCTACATGATCCGCCAATACTTGACAAGTATGTCAATAATTTGAGAGCTGCTAACTTTATGCTAAATACTTTAGTTATTACGTTTCCAAACTTGATCCTGAGTCCATTCATTGTTAGGTAAGTTTGTTTGGAAACTTGCCTCAATCTGGAGAATGCTAAATTGAATTTCTTGTGTCGTGACCAGCATGTTGGACAAGAGAGCCAACTTCTACGATCGCAATAAATTACTTCAACACTACTTAGTATTTAATTAGATTAACTTTATATAGAAACGTTGTTATTGAAAAATATCGGTATCTCACATTATTCTTTATTAGTTCAATCTCGGAAAATAAGTCATTGGGTAAAGTAATTGGATCGCAAGTGCAAACTTTACTTAACGTCGTCTTCAGTCAATATATGACGTAGATTGACATCGCTTTGAAGCTTTTAAATTGATTAGTCTTCACCATGAGGTTACAGGTGAAGCGGTTAATTTCTCTATTATGATTCTGATTAGCGTTTTCTTTGTCTCTCTACCAGTGTTAAACCTGATTAAAAACAGTATTTTATTAATTAATTGGGATTAAAAACCAGTTTCACGTAAATTTTCATAGCCAAGAGAAATTACTAAGTGGACAGTAAATAAGAACTACTTTTGGATAAAGAGGTGTACGAGATATTAACGAAATATAATGGAGCCTCCAACAACGCAATATGCGACATCACATTTAAAACTGAATCCTTCTTTCTGTCAGTTATATGTTCTGCATTGAATTAGGCGACTGGCCTAAGACTCTTATTACTGGACGATTCGAAACTTGGTATTGTTATTTTACGAGTTATATATTATCACTACAAGTGCTATGAGCTTACATTTTATTGTTAAATGTGTTAGTAAATACTGTACGGAGACAAGAAAGGTACAACCCCAAGATTAAATTATTTTCAGCGCCACTTCTGCGAGCATTGTTAGTGGAGGGTCCTTTACAAAACTTGACTTAGACCATGTCTGACAAAAATCCATTCTTTCGTTTGTGTCTCAACCCAGAGTTGACACTAACCGTGACACATTGGTCTCTCTAGAATGTGTATTGGTGAATGAGTCTTTAACTTTGTCAAGTATGTAGGTTAATACGTACATTTTTAATTGATTTAAGTTCAAATAAACAATTATAATTGTATAATTGGCCAAATTATTTGTTAACAAATATTCAGGTCTTTAAGTACAAAGAAAATATAAAATATATAACAGAAAAAGAGAAATGAAACTAAATGAATATAATTCTATTCAATTTAAATCAAACTATAAAACAGTAATATTTTTTAGAAATTGGCTGGCTACTTTTTCAACTAGTGTTACCTTGGGTGATCTAGAATTATTTCCATTTATATATCTAGTACAATAATATTCATTTTCGTTGCCTACATTCATACTTTTAATACAACAAAATCTTAGGACTTTGCACACAAAATGAAGTTGAATAGTTTTAACATTCATTTATTTGTAAAGTGGGAAGGTACTTTCTCTTTGCAGTTTTTTATTTAACATGATATGTAAAAAGTTTTTTTGGGTGGTTTTTTATTTATCCTATCAAATTCTTATTTCCCCTGCCTAAAAATTCCAATCTAGTGTATTGTAACTATTGTAAGTAAACAGTAAACACATCTCGGATAATTTTTCTGATGTTGAGGCCATGCGGAATATTGGTTTTTATACCAATTTTATTTGTTAAAGTATATCACATTAAGATCTGTATGCACTGGTTTAACATAATATATATATTCAATAACATACACACACAGGATATTCAGTATGGGTAAGGTTAGGGAGTAGGGGCCGCCTCCTATCGAGATCCATGAGGAAGAATTAGGGCACTAATCTCAAAGTCATGTCCCCTCGGAAGAATGGGAGGCCAGCTCTGAAACAGCCCCTCTAGTAAAAGCAGAGGCTAGTAGTTGTACACCCTTGTTGAGGCTAGCAGGAACCTTTCATACTTAGGGAACGATGCCCACCAACTCCAACAGTCATCTCCTGCAGTAGACGAGACCTATCGAATTATCCTTGCACGCCAGAATCTCGCCATTTGCGGCTAGTGGTGTGCCGTTCCTGGATATCCGTAGTGTTGCCCATATTTAAGTGATACATCGGTTTTTGCTGTGCCCAGTAGTAGGTTCAACTGGATGGTGTAAACCAACCGGAAGTGATCCCTGTTGGGTGGCAACGATGAAGGTTTGTGTTCGATATGGGTTTAAATAGTACTTATTATTACACCATTTACATAGAGAATGTAATTGAAAGTTTATTACTTTTGGTTGACATTGTTAGCATGTAATATAGTTTTAAATAAATTATTTAAATGTTCCCTAGTTTTCTATGGTTTTCTATCTTGAAGAGTGTTGTACTCATCCCGTTTTCAAATATAATCTGAATTTTTATGTGTCTTCCAATTTCCACAAGAATACAAATTACATTTTTTATATATTTAACCGTGACTCGTGGAATACTTCAATGCACGAAATACATGGTGAGGAGAACGTTATTCCTCGAGTGACCATAACTGATTTCTCAAAAACTTTGAATTTTTGAACTTTTTTGTTTGTTTTTGTATTGACTGGAACTGTGTTATTAATGATTGGTAATCAAAACGACTCCAACAGAAACAAACTGTAAACATAAAATAAATAAATATGTATAACATTTTAAATGGTACATGTATTGTATTAATAGGATTATTTAAAACTTGTGTTACCAAAATAATCAATTAGATACAATTATTAAACTATTTTATTAACCTTATTAAACGATAAACTGTGTAGATGTTGAAATTATTTCTAAACTTACATTTATTGTCATTCATTGTCAGTGGTGTAGTCAAGTTACAATTGATGATCTGAGTTCTTCTTTTATCCAAATATCTATAATCTTACCATTATTAGTTTACAAAATTTAATAACTATGATCTGTGGTCTATACTAAACACATAATAAGCAATAAACTATTCGTGGGCAGTAGTAAGTAGTAGCGTAATTTCTGTAAAAATATGCCCAAATATCCTGCAAATATGTAGTACAATAAATCCTGCAATAGAAATACTGAATTCTATTTATCAATTCAATGAATATATACCTGACAGATATTTTGATTGGTAATATTATAAATAATATCATCGGTTTTACAATTCCACATATAAAATGTCACAATATCGCACCATTCTTTTTAAATATTTCACAAAATATTCAAACAAAATCTATTGTAAGAGATACATTTAAAGTAACTTCAAATTGGCAAGACAAGTTCTGTTCAGTAACTTAGTTAAAAATCACATCTCGATTCCTTACTGTCCAGCAGCTCTGTGATGTCTCAGCAGCCAAAGCAATGAATTTAATCCACTTCCTAATTCAACAAAGAAAAATTAGCAAAAGAATTCATTTTGAATTATCTCCTAGTTACTACTAATAGAGATCTTATTGCCTTTTTGCAAAAGAATCATTAGCTTTAATGAGCTAAATTCTATTTTAATGAAACATTCATACATTTCTCAGATTTAAATCATTCTTGTCAACATTATGAAAATGCACTGAGAGCTACTAATAGAATATATGTATTACATAATTTGGAATATATACATCCAAATAAGTATATAAACCACTCGGTAAGAATTTAATTGCTATCATTAACATCAAATCCATTGGATATGACAGGAATACTCTTTTTCTATCATACTATGTAAATAGCAGCTGTGCTTTATACTAAGGACAATTTGCATTACCTTATAACGGAGTTCAGAAAAACCAGCTGTTGCACAGTTCAAACTTTTTAGTGCAAATAATCTGAACATTTATCATGGTCTCAATAGATATTGTTTTATAATTGCATAATCTTTAAGATTAAAAGTGACAGAATAAAGAATACAGCAATGGAATAAAAAGATCATGCTCAATTCCAATGTCCAAACTTTACTACAGATTAAATCTTTTTATGATTCTTTCGACTTCAAACATTCACACACATTCTTAACCTAAAATGAACACATTGCATTTTTAATTTATTTTAGTACAGCTCCCACTAATAAAAATACACTAATGCCCAATAAACGCAACCTAAATATGCTGACACGGCATTTCAATACTCCACGGACTTATATTTTTCGTGGCACAAAAATTCATTTCATTTTTTTCTTTGATGACTGACTGTCATGTTAACTGCACTTTTGGGGCAACAACCGCTCTACTCTGGGCTATCAAATATAGCCTAGCAATAAAGATATTAATAAAAGGTCATCTATAGAGTTTTAGTAAAAATATTTTTCTTTTTTTTTGGGACTCTTTCGCTTCGAATTGCCTTTCACACAGAATCAGCATCGTGCTGGGTCGAAAAATACGAGCCGATACTTTTAAAGAAATTATAATGATTTTTATTATCTTTTAAACTTAGTAATATGCAATTTTAAAAATACAACAAAACCTCTCTTTTAGCAACTAAGATGGTATTAAAATCCACATACATTTACCAATCTCAAAATACATTGAAAATTTTCGGTTAGTTGCTTTGACCAAGTTCCACCTACTTTGTGTTTTTTACTCAACGCATTATTGTCATTGTGTATCTTGATGATTGATACTGTTACCTGGTAGAAAAAAGTATTTAGAGTCAGTTAATAGTGGTTGTGTGTTGCACTGGCTTAAACAGAATAACCGTTTTCTGTCTTATGTAAATACGTTAATCAATATGAATTCTCAATCGTTAGTTTCTAAACGATGTTTATGGTTGGATTATTATGCTCAGACTCTAAAATTCGTTTAAACGGATTTCTAAAGAATTGTACACAACTTACTTTAATGAGAGTTCTTTAAAATTAATGAGGAAATCACTTCGTCAGAGGGTAAGCCCTGAATTATCCCAACACAGTTTTGTACTAAATGCGGGTCGCTAATTTTACTGTAACACCCGCATATGTACTAATAGGTGTTATTTAAATATTTCATATGCATTATGAAATTTAAATCTTTCTGAACAACAAATTATTTCAGTGCTACAAGGTTATACATGATTGAACTCACATGTTCTGTTCTACGAATTGTTGTTCTACTGTAACATCTGATGTACTGAGGCAATCATAATAATATTATAAATGCAAAAGTGCCTTTGTTTTTTTGCTTTGCTCTCACGCGTAAACTATTCAGTCTATTGTACTGACATTTTACATTAACATTTTATTGTGGTACCTGGTATGAATATAGAGCTATTTTGTTTTTCGAAAATCCCTCCGTGCTACACCCACATTTTCCAATGTGGCGAAAAATCCCATTTTGGTCTCAAAAATCTATAAGTATCAACTGAGGCTGATTGTATGTAATCAACTGCTCTGTTTAGACATTATTTTATAATAGTGCACCGAACCATATGTTTGATTAATTCAACCATTATTTTCAATTTTGTTTACATTTATAGTGTAAAAGCGTTGAGTGTAATGATAATAATACTTCATATTTCAACCTATTCTGTAACTGGTTTTGAGCACAGAGTAACAAAATATCCACATAAAGAAAAATTAAAAGTGAAAAAGAATTAAACTTGTGCCTGTATAGTTTTGGCAAATATTATTTATTAGATCTAAAACACAAGATTAATATGTAACTTTTACTATAAATATATAGACTGTTATAAAATACCATCTTAGTTGTCTTTGGATAGAATTAGGCATCTCAGATTGCCTAGGCCTATGTATTTTTTCAACGATGAAAGAAAGAAATACTAAAACCAGACTAAATTGCAATATCCAGAAATATACCCATCGTGTCCCTTTTCTTCAACATGGAATTTCGTGCGAAGCCACGGATAACTACTAGTATAGTAATAAATAAAATAAATCTCCATTTAAACTGTATTATTGTGTAAAAGTTTCTTTTTCGTGACTCCTGCATGGAAGACATGTATTAAACTGATATTTATAGTCCATTCAGGTTGAAGCAGATTATCATAAACAATCCTTACACTAACATACACAAGTGGATACCTCATCTATCGTTGGAACAACAATATTCTAATCAATGTAATTGCAGAAAAGTTCATTTACTAAAGATCATCTAGGCACCGTATCTTACACTAACACACACAAGTGGATACCTGATCTATCGTTGGAACAGCAATATTCTAATCAATGTAATTGCAGAAAAGTTCATTTACTAAAGATCATCTAGGCACCGTATCTTACACTAACATACACAAGTGGATACCTGATCTATCGTTGGAACAACAATATTCTAATCAATTTAATTGCAGAAAAGTTCATTTACTAAAGATCATCTAGGCACCGTATCTTACACTAACATACACAAGTGGATACCTGATCTACCGTTGGAACAACAATATTCTAATCAATTTAATTGCAGAAAAGTTCATTTACTAAAGATCATATAGGCACCGTATCTTACACTAACATACACAAGTGGATACCTGATCTATCGTTGGAACAACAATATTCTAATCAATGTAATTGCAGAAAATTTCATTTACTAAAGATCATCTAGGCACCGTATCTTACACTAACATACACAAGTGGATACCTGATCTATCGTTGGAACAACAATATTCTAATCAATGTAATTGCAGAAAAGTTCATTTACTAAAGATCATCTAGGCACCGTATCTTACACTAACATACACAAGTGGATACCTGATCTATCGTTGGAACAACAATATTCTAATCAATGTAATTGCAGAAAAGTTCATTTACTAAAGATCATCTAGGCACCGTATCTTACACTAACACACACAAGTGGATACCTGATCTATCGTTGGAACAACAATATTCTAATCAATGTAATTGCAGAAAAGTTTATTTACTAAAGATCATCTAGGCACCGTATCTTACACTAACATACACAAGTGGATACCTGATCTACCGTTGGAACAACAATATTCTAATCAATGTAATTGCAGAAAAGTTCATTTACTAAAGATCATCTAGGCACCGTATCTTACACTAACATACACAAGTGGATACCTGATCTACCGTTGGAACAACAATATTCTAATCAATGTAATTGCAGAAAAGTTCATTTACTAAAGATAATCTAGGCACCGTATCTTACACTAACATACACAAGTGGATACCTGATCTACCGTTGGAACAACAATATTCTAATCAATGTAATTGCAGAAAAGTTCATTTACTAAAGATCATATAGGCACCGTATCTTACACTAACATACACAAGTGGATACCTGATCTACCGTTGGAACAACAATATTCTAATCAATGTATTTGCAGAAAAGTTCATTTACTAAAGATCATCTAGCCACCGAATCTTCGATTCTAAATAAGAATGTATCTGTTTAGTGAACATCTTACAGAATAAAACTATATTACTTCTATATATTAATATTATAATATTTTATATAGAAAAAAACATAACTATATACTAATTTAATGAAAGCCACCTACTGATATAACTTTATATAAAGTTCGATAAAGACTGAAAATCGCACATGCACTATTTCATTTTATTTGACTGTGCGAATAGTGACACGAAACGCGTTAAAAGCACGTATTACCACGGCCACAATTCCACTGCATATTTTGAAATCTCTTTTATTCTTTATCGCGTTTTTTATAATTAAACCAATTAATTATCAAATAGTTTGTATCATATGTATATTCATTAAACCATGATTGAAAGGCAATCGATGACGTCAAATGTAATCTAAGCCTAAATTTACTGATTCTAAAATAAAAACATTCTTTTATTACAATAAGATTAGAGAAAATATTTTCAGAAAGTAATGAGAACAAAAGTCTTGCTCATAGAATTTATTTTTCAACTTTTAAGTATGGTACACTAAATTAAGTAATTTAGTAATCATTTAATGGATAAAAAATAAAATCTATAACAACACTGTCATTAATTTCCATGACTGCTTTATTCGGGGAATTTTTTACGAGGATTATGAGTAAATTAAATCGTCTGTATGAAAGCCAGTGACTTTTCCTCTACCTTTAATGTAAAAATATTAAAACTGAGCTTTATAAATTACTAGGTACGGATCAAAGCAACATTTTCCCTCTAAGAGCCTTCCTTTAATCGATGCAATAAACGCAACATTGACAAGGCAGATAAATAGCCTATCTTGTTATATGACGGCATATTTAGCCTCTGTGTTCCTAAAACAGCGTCTTTACTGAGATATTAAATTGAATATTATTATATTAATAATTTTTAAAATATAATTAAGTAATGTAAAGTTATATTTTATTAGTGCATGATACAAAATGAAGATTATATGGTGAAAGGTATATGTATTCAAAGGCGGAATTGGGCTCTATTAGCCTTCTCTTCCACTTAACTCCAAAAAATGTAAAAGAAAGTAAAAGAGAAAAAAGAATAACGACAAAAATGAAGTAAGAAATACAAACAATCGTTGAATGTTTAACTTCCAATCTCTAAGTAAAAGAATATTTTGTGCGAAATACAAGGAAAGAATGTGTACCAATAATTATACTAAGCTTTAATGTAGTTAATAATACTACGAGTGTACATAATATATTCAAATAATATTGGAATATACTGGGATCCTAATCTATCTAAGTGGATCTCAAATAATGGTTACAGTTTCATCCAAGAAAACCATTTCATTGCTATGTGCTCTTGATAAACAATTTTAACCTAATTGAGATCTGCAGTCACGATGTGCAACTACTCTACTTTATTGAACTTTTGTATTCTTGAAGTTTACATAGTTGAATTCTTTTTTAATAATACGAACAAAAGCTTCTGTAACAAGAAGAATAAATGTGCAAATTAACGTTTTCACACTTATTCTTTGTGTTATGCATTTAATTAAACCCATTTACCCCTGTTCCTGGTCTAATATGGGTCTGAAGTTTGACTTAACATTCCATCGTAGTATGCTAGTTCATTCATTCCCTTTCCTGTAGGACATTCTTGCCAACTTCCGTGCCAACCACGGCGTGTAAATCCTTCCGGATTAATCCTTTATCCACACACTTAATGGATCATCAAGAAACTTTATTTTCATGTTTATTAAACATCTGAGCAAGAAGAAGAAACAAAAGGTTATAAGTAACTATTTCTTTTGGCGTGGACCAAATATTTAGCAGCATGTTTAATATTATCTTTATCTACATATTTTTAAGGAAAACAAGTAATACTTTGTAACCCATTCATTCTATCAAAACATCTATCTTATTAAATTGTACTAAACATGTATTGTACAAAATTTGTATTACTTTAAAAGATTAGTAATTTGCAAAATATATTCCCTATAATTTAATTTATAATATTATTCGTCAGAAAATTTACAAGTAAATCAGGGTACAAATTTATATTCCAATAAAGCACCTTTTTCTAAAGCCTTCTCACATTTTCTCAAGATAAATCATAAAATTTCACAGCCATATTTTAGGAAAGAGCGTTTTCATCAGCCTATCACTCAAGGAGCTGGAAAAATGATTCTTTAGAGAAAATTAAGTCATAGAGTTCCTTTAGAAATTTATTTCTATATAGACAACATCAAGTTCGATCATTGTGTATGTCTCTCCATGAGATGTCCCTTATTCTGCTCTTTGCGAAATCTGTGACGCGAAATGTAGTCTGCCGTACTAATGCCTTTTTATATGTTTATAATTTGTTTTATTAAGATATCTGTAAAATTTATCTAGTTTTAATTTCGATAGTATTAATATAAAATGATTATATGATAATTAGCAGAATTATGAGACAACGATACATTTTTTCATAAAACATGCATTCAATTTCAATGATACACCCGGAAAACAAAAGGTTAGTGTTCACAAATCACTAAAAGCACTTTGATGTCAAGTCACGTATCTTCCAACATCTCTAAATGCGAGGCGATTTGTTTCGAGGATTCTTCTCTGCTGAATTATCCATAAGACCTTAGTGAACTAAGGAGATTGAGTGCTTTAGCATGTTTCATGTTGTATCATACTGGAAACCTTTTCCATTACCATTGTTGTTTTATATCGTTAATGAATCAAGAGTAAGAACGATATTTGAAGTTATTCGTACCATTTACTATTCACTACAGCTGCGCAGTTGATTTATAATGGCTTTCGCAACATCGTACAGTTTATTATTATAAGCCACTTGTGAAATCCATTATAAATCAACCATACGGCAGATGAGTGATTGTAAATCAATTGTGAAAGCCATTATAAATCAAATGTTTGGCTTTCTTCTCTAATGACCTAAATAAACTTTAGAAGCTCTAAGTATGCACTTAGAAAAATTTAAACTTAATGTAGAGCATCACGCTTTCTTTGACTAAACTAAGAGTCAGTCTGTCCTGCCGACAATCACTATTCTGCCTCCATCTGCTTTATAAAATCCCGCGATCTGAGAAGAATCTCTGGTTCTATGGACTTTCAATCTAAGGCTATGTCTGGTCTTTAACACGCTAAATTTTAATATAATCTATTGCAAACTTTTGTTGTGATTGGTACAAGACAGAGCGCAATTGATAATGCTTTATTTCTAGTGGTATCTATACTCAATATTATAATTCACTTCACCACACTTGAGGCGTACTATATGCACTGTTACGGTTTGTTATCGATAAAGGGTTTAATGGTTACTTGTTTAGACAAAGTATTTTTATAACGATGGAACCTGTTAACTGCACACACATTCTACTCGCGATTTACGACCAATTATTAATGTATAGAAAATAAACGCAATTTGGTAATAAAAACAACAAAGGTTATTCTTGAGGAGAGGTGACTTTTTGTCAATTCCTACTGGTATTTGTATTGTAAATTAAATGTTTGCACTGTCCTGTATTGATCAAGCTCTTCCTGCAAACATTGTCTTGTTAGTCTCAAGGCAGCACTGGGTTATATACTGAAATCACTAGAATTCATATATTTCGTATCCCTGAACGTGACATTGGAAGTATCACTGGAGTAAAAAAATCTGTTCAGTATACTAAAAAAGGCATTGTTATGTTCCGAAATGAATGTTTTTGTAATAAATAAAGACCTTTTTAACATAAGAAGAGCATGTTCACTTCAACTATTTTTTATACGGAAATAGAAAAAATATCATATTTGGTTTAAAACCATTTGTTCATTGCATTACAATAAGCAGGATGTAAACAAATACTTAAGAATTAAAATCCTAATGTGTTTCTTCATACCCAAACATCAGGGGTATTAAGCACACAAAACCGTAGAAATTTTTAAATACTGTTACATTGTTTACCAACTTTGAAAAATCCCGTTTAAATAAACCACTAACAGTGGATATATTACATCTTATAGAGTATAAAACCTTGGTCTTCTGAAGGGAAGGTCGAGTATAAATTAATCACAGTTATGATTGTAGATAGTTTGTCTATTTTGGATCGTATAATAAACATTGGGCATCAAATTTAAAGTAAAGTAAAGATGTCTTATTTTAACAGGTGAAGTTAAGGCTAAGAAGCCCTCTGTAGCACTTAACTTGGGGGCCAACGGCTTAAAGGTGACTTCCTAACCACCGCCAAAGGCCGGGCAGGCGGACTGCTTGCAAAGGCAAGATCGCTCAACGGTCACTCATCCAAGCAGCAGCCACGCTCGACGTTGTTTGATCTGGTTACCTTTCGATAACCGTTGCACTCCCTACACTGCGCCATTAACACATATGTTTGTGTTCATTTCTCATTGGAAACATGATTATTTATATCAAAGATCATTTTTTTATATTTAATCTAAAATTGTGTCTTTTTAATGAGTACCTAATTATTTTAATTTTTCTTCTGTATTTGACATTTTTTTTTGTATCTAACTCCACACACGTGCACTAACTGCACACAAATACAAATAAATTCTGTTAAGAGTTTCACTTTTTAGTGTTTAGTTCAATAAAAATACAATTTTTAAAACTTTTTTCTTCTATTACATGTACAAAGATATTGCACGCTACGTATTGCATTTGAATTTAAATATTACCATCTGAACGTATTATATACAGCCCAGCAAACACATAAAACCATTAAAATCTCACCCGTTTGTTAGAGCCCGTGATGCCTGTTTCCCCAGCTGTCTAAATGACAAAGACAATATGAATTAATCTAAGACCTTGACTTGTTAGGATGACTTTAGAAGGAATTCGCAAATCGATGTTGATAAGCTCAGCTGCAAAGGAATGAAATTGTACCGGAGAAACATTGTTCCTTTGAGGGGAGTGAGAATGATTAAAATACCGAGGTTTGTTCGTATTTACATTGCTTACAGTAATAACGTTTTTTGTTGCGGAAACTAATAATTAATGTGTTGCTATTGATATACCGAGTAAAATAATAAACACTCATTTGGATTTTGATAAGGATGTTATTTAAAGCCTATGATTCAAATAAAATGCACAAAAGATATATTTTTGGTTGTTTAGGATAATAAGTAATAATAATAAGAATTTAAACTGTTACATTTTGAACATTTAAGCTATTTCAAACGTATTTAAGGTGACTGCCAGTTATTAAAGGTGTAAAAAAATACCACACGGGCAAATTCCCGAACAAATACAGATAAAATAATAATACTTGGTAAATCATTTCTTTTGTACCTATAAATCTACTTTTTGAAGTAACTGGGAGTTAGAAGGAAGTCTTAAATGATAGCATAGGTCGAATAGTACATCAAATAAAAGTCTTTAGTATTAGAGTACAATGCCGCACACCAGACCTCAAAAGGTACACTAAAAAATATACGCTGGTTTAAAATTAGAATTATTTGTATTGTTATATAATGTGCTAGATGGTTTAATATTCTTGTCTTGGCTCAAGTTAAACTGAGTAAATGAATACTGGAATTAAGCAATAGTTTTTAAGGTTTTAGTGATTAAGTGTCTCTTTACATTCAATTGAGGATGATATAGAGATGATCATTAAATATGACCATAGATGTACATCTTTGTAAAGGGTTTATTTACTGAGATAAAATGATAAAGGTAAAACCTGGTATCAGTTATATTAAAAGAAATTTCTTATTTTCAGGTTGTTTTGAACGTTATGTACATCTTACATTACACTTTAAAACGATGTACATGTACTTGAGGTATGCCTACGTTAAATTGTTTTACCGATTGCCATGTAGATCATCATCTGTCGGAAGTGAAGTGCCACTAACTACCTTAAAAACTATGTCTTTAGTCCAGTATTACTAATTTACTAAGTTTAAATTTCACAACTTAAGCCAATAAAAGAATATTATACCATCTAGAACATAAATTGCAAATTATTCAAACATTAAACCAGCGTATTTTTTTAAGAAATCGATTTTGCGGTATTGTACTTTAATAACAAAAACCGTTAATTTGATGTAGGCCTACTACTCGACCTATGCTCTTATTTAGGATTTCTTTCTGACTCCTTGCGGGCAATCTCCCTGAAATGACAACAAAATTTTAGTTACTTCAAAAAGTAGATTTATAGGTACAGTAATGTTGTACCAAATTGTATTGTTTTATCTGTATTCGTTCGGGAATTATTAAGCCCGTGAGGGAAGTTTTTTACAGCCTGCGTAATGAAACTATACGAAATATGTTCGCAGTTTATATCACTCATAAAATGTTTTATATTTCCAAACTTTGAGGTCTAGATAGTTATGTACTTTTGCACGCTTTTTTGGCCATGAACGTTATGTTGTAAAATAGAATATTTTTGTAGCAAGTGAGACAATGCACAAAACTATTTTTTGTTAATTTTAAATTTTTGTTGTGTATTTGCCAGAATGAATATTTTCCAACCACCTAGTTATTTGTTTGGAGATGATCGATAAGTTTTCAGAAATATATTTGTTCAACTTCGTTACATCGCTGAAGCTCTCTTAGGAAAAGAAGTTTATAAAATGCTCCTATTCCTATAAGAATCTTTGCGCTGCGTCCCGTGTGACAGGATATTCTGGATTGGTAAGTTCGCCCATCTTCCCTCGGAAGAAGGGTAAGCCAGTTCTGAACCAGCCTCTCCAGTCAAAGCAGGCAAGAGGCTCCACACGATGTCTAAGCTAGCAAGAACATTTTATTCTTAGGGAGCGAACCCCACCAACCCCAACAGTCACCACACTAGACTTTACCTATCGAGTTACCCTTTCACCCTAGAATTCGACATTTGCGGTTAGTGATGTGCTGCTCCTTGACATTCATAAGGTTTCCCAGATTTAGGTGACACCGGATTTTGTTGTTTGTGGGTTTAATTGGAGATATTGGAAGCCAGCCAGAATTAACCCTCCAAGGGTAAATTATAACGATATAAGGGGTTAGCCCGTTATATCGTTGCTAGTAACAAACATACGTTGAGTTAAAAGCTCTTACCAAGACGTCCAGACGATCCCTGTAAGGGAAATTACTTAGCAATAACAGCGGTATGATGCTACCAATTTGGCGCAGGGAGTATAATTGGCGATACAGGCTTAATGATGCATAAGAGTCAGTAATCTATTAGAAAAATGAGTGGTCTTTCGTACTGGCATGTAGTCTGTGTATTGAAATAACTTACTTAAATTAATGGCAAAACTATTATATGTTGCGTAACCGAATCGAAATCTAAATTATATGGCATGACAATAACAATGGTTGTTTATTGTAAACGGATGTAATTTTTATCGCTACGCGTTCATTTATCGTTGTACACAATAAAGCCAATTACTTTTGTTTCATAACAGTTCTAGTAGTTTATTTAACTGGATCCAATAAAATTTTTAATGATTGTGTTGTGTATCTCAGCTTTCTACACTAAGATTGCATTGTATTGCATGTATTTTATATACACAAGGAAAAATATAATTTCAAAATTTTAGTAATATTATTTATGACGTGTTTTAATTTGTTTTGTCTTTGAATTATTAAAAAAGCGTTATGTACAAGAGAGAAAAATACATTTAATAGTTTATTAAGTAATTTTTGTATTAGTAAAACATTTAATTTATTCTAGTTTCTTACGGGTAGAAAGTAATTGTTGGTGAGAAATATAGTTATCTGGGAAATATACATGTTTTATTAGAAGTTCGGATTAAATCTACAGTCTTACATTGCAAGTACAAGTTTTCATTTATGGTGTATGCATTCATATAGTTCCTGTACATCTCGGACTTGGAGATTTTAGATATTGGTATCGAAGATTCCAAGAATTTATAGTGAAAAATAAGGCCCTGCGAAAACAAGTACTGTAAATGTTTTTAATTTGTGGTGAAATTCATTTTCGAGAAAAAAATTCTTTTATTCTGCTCCTCGATCTCATCGCACTACGGATTTTTAACGAAAGACACTTTGTTTTGTGAACAGGATTATCGTTAGCATGAACAAAAAACAAAACAAAAAAAACTTGTTGTTGAGAATTATGATATATAGATATCACCCGAAAATATTTATCAATATACTGCCTTGCTGGACATGCACAATTTTTTTGAATAGCATTATTAAAAAAGTTGAAATGATTTGCTTCAGGCTTTTTAGTAAATAAAAACACTTTTTTAAATTAAATAGAAACATGTTTTACAGAGAAAAAAATATTGATATTTAAAATACCGCAATCCACTCCAATTATCTACCTTTTCTGTTCCAAAATAGAAATGTGAGCAAATAAAGTTTATCCCTTCTGCAACGTCCACAGTCAAAATTTTGAGAGTTTTGAAATAATTTATATAGAAGTAACGTTGCACATAAATAACTAATTGGGTAATTTAGATTCAAAATTACAAACTTTATAGCGTTAAACATTGTTTTAACAACTATAATATTTTTGTTCCTATTTTTATTCTTCAACCCCTCTTTCTTTTGAGGCATTCCTGTTTAAAGTTACTGGTCTTAGTTTGTGATCGACAAGCAAAATCTGAATAATTGTTACAGAAAGGGTTTAAAGTAAAAACAGCTCTACATTCACATTTTAAGTTATTTAACCCATAACTATAAATCATTGTCTGAACATACTTGTCGGTAGTACTTTCAAGGTGCCCACATTCACCGAGAGTCAGTAACTGACCTTTATGGAAAATACGATGTTTTTGCACTTTTTAATTAAATATGAACGTGTATACGAAATTACACAGCATCAGTAAATGAGGGATAAGGTATATATGTACGTATATACCGTATAATAAATAAAAAAACACAGGTGTAGCTAAGCTGTATCAGTTTAAAATGTAATGACCATATTTGTAAACGTAATGCAACGTGTATTAATACGCTCGTCAGGAATAAAGCATAACATTTTACCAGGATTTGAACGTAATTACAAATTTATTACAGTTTCACTTCTCGCTTTACAGTTTTATATTAAAGTCTGAGCGAATAACTTACACCCTTTTCAGTACATAATCTGAAAGATTGTAATGTTAACGTATTGTATTATTTGCAACTAATTATCCGGATTAAACCATATTGTTTGGGATTTTCCTTGAATTCTTCACGAATAGAACTTAAATTGGCTGTTAATAACACCAGATATTTAAACATTTCATTGCCTGTATTTTCAGCTTTTCTGTTTATCTGGCATGCATTTATATTTTTGAAGCTCTCACTGTCTACAGATAGCTTGGAAATAATGTTTATGACCTTCCTGACAATTCTAAGGTATAAACAACTGATATTCGTTGCAGGGCATAATTAGTGTTATTGTATCAATTTCGGTTCCTAAAGTAGTTTAAATAGGGAACTTGAGGTGAAAATTTATAGTAACTTGTATTATATAGTATTTTATTAACTGTTTTTCAAGCTTTGAACGGCCCTTGGATTTTATCTGCTGGAATACTTAGATTTCTAAAAGTATTTTTTGGTTACAGTAGGTACGTTAAGATACTTTTTTTAAACAAGAAAATTAACTGTGAAATAAATCCACAAAGAATTTCAGGAATTTAAAACATAATTCAAGTGCTTCTTAAAAATTAGGATTGAAAAGGTATAAGGAAAGATGAGGAAAAACATTTTTACATTATTTATAGTACAAAGTATGAAAGACGACTGCAATCATGTTTTATTAATTATGTATAATTGTTAAAATTACATGTTTTTTTCTAATGTTTTTTTTTACTTCAATTAAGAATTTTATTAAAAAAGTGTAACTAATTTAATGTATTTCCCTGAACAAACATATCGCCTTAAGTCGCAAATCGCTTAAATATATATTACTTTCTTAATAAATAACTCATCTACATTTACAATGTTTTTTCAAACTGTTCTATCTATATTTTTATCTTTATGATCGGTACAAAAATTGGTTAACAGGTCCATTTAAAAAGATATTACATCATAAAAAATATTTTTAAAATTTTAAAAATAGTGGCTATTTAATTTGAGTTTTATGAAATATTTAATAAACCACTGTTTGCGGCACAAAAATGGCTCATAAGTTTAAAATATTTCAACAGCTGTTATTTAAATCAGCTATCTCTGTAATTAAAATGCAACAATGTAAATGAGCAACTTTAAACATCTAATAAATGTTGCCTAAACATAACAATATTTTTCAAACTTCTTGATTATAAATAATTTTTATTTTGAATGTACGCATTAAAATATAAACAGTTTGAACACAAGTTTTAATAAATACAATTCATTTCATTTAGTAATAAATATGTATCTAAATGTGCAATAAACTACACTTTGCTGTATGCGCTGTTAACTTTGCTCGTTAAACTTATATTATTGTTATAATATTTTACGACGAGTCGAGTTCGCGTTATGAGCATTAATAAAATACTCCATTATTATCAATTAAGTATATCAATGTTTCTGCTATTGCAATTGGGGATTCATCATCGATTAAATATCAATTTAAATAATTAAAAATAATGAAATGCCATTCAAACTGCCACGGTTGTTTTTAAAAATTAGATGAAGTATTATCTATGATTGTTTGTATATTAATCACTGATTTTATTTATCGTCGCTAATATTAAAACTGAAAGAAAATCAATATATGTAGGATATTAAAATGGGGATAAATTTGATAGACCAAATTTGGTATTTCTAAACTAAGTGTCTAAATGACTTTTAGAGATAATATTATCTCCATTTCTTTATTTTTAAGATATTACATTATAAACTACACTATCATTTTATTTTTTTTACCCAAGCATCATACCTAAAGAGAAGAAACTATTATTTGATTCTCTTCTAAATGGTTTTATTCACAAAGCGTTCCATTACTATACTGCTAACATTATTGACATTTCCAAACATGTTTGGCTTCAATGTGTAGAAATTCATTTTCATTATCAGTTTAATCGATCTGAAGGTTTTTCTCCATAGCTTGTCTTATGTCCTTATATTTATTTATAATCTTTGTTATTTATGTGATAGGTAAAACCTATACAGTAACCTAGGTGTATTTTTAACATAATCATATTAAATATTTTAATTATTATTAAAAAATAGGGGATACCGTAAATTATTATAGGTACGTATGTAAAACAATACCTGCTATTGACTAATCTTTATTGAAATGGGTTTTGAATAGTATCTAACATTTTCCAAGTTTCTTACTTGTCTGTTTAACAGTGTTACCTGCAATCCTTTAAACCTTTAATACATAATTTTTAAGTAGATGCAATTTTTAAGATTCTTCATCAACTTTGGTCGAAGAGGAATAGTAAAATCTATAATAAAGTAATGACTAAGTCATATTATAAAAGCTCTCTCAGTAACAAAGACGGTGTAATTCAGCGGGAGAAGCCACTCTAAAAGCATTTAGCATCGGTCCGTGGAACTGTCATCAAACCATAACATTTACTATTTTCTTTTTCAGTGATGCACTACTATTATACAAACTCACAATAATTCGAGTAATGAACCGATATTGCACAAAGCTATCACAACAGGTTAACGAACGGTGTAGAATTGCTGGTCATTGCAAACTTTATTTCACTTCACCTCTGAATGGAACAATGGACTTAGATTGATGGTCTAAGGATAATTAATCCAGATTATGTGAGATCTTCAAAAAAGGAATTGAAATCAGCAACAGCTCTCTCCCTTCATCAATCACTAGTGAACAAAACGTTACTGCAAACGAGACGACATGAGAAGCTTACTTTGTGTTTGCAACTACCTTCGACTGTTTTGTGTGTTTGTCCAGTTATGATCGCATGTTTGTAAATTTATATATTTTCATTATATTATCACGCGATCTTTTCAAGTATTTAAATAAAAGTATTAGTTACCAAAATATTGCGCTAATATAACGTGAACAAATAATTATCGTTAAAAAAATACTCTATTTATTAATAATTAAAATTTATTAATAACTGTTGATTATTAAACAAGTATGATTTTATCAGATGGTATTTCAAAAATATTATTTAACAGTATTTTATGTATACAACGTTTTTCAGGAATCCGAAATTTTAATAAAATAAGTCCTATGCGTATTTTCGTAGATGGTAATAAATTCATGCACGAATTAATTTCATGTAGATGGTGTTCTATTGCACCTTTCTATGGAAGTTAAGGAATGTTTTATCATTTTATAAAAATTTAAGAGATTGAAAATTTCCACAGCCACTAAACCTGGTAGATTTAGAATGAGAAATAAGATATAACATATACAGTGTGTGTAATAAAATCGTTCTTTGTACTTCACTATTCTTACCAAGGAAATAGCAGACGATCTTCCAATGCAATTGAGTAAGTTTTTAAGGTTTTACAGAATTAAGAGCGGCGGGGAAAATTCTCGTTTGATCTAACAATCTAATTAATGAAGTTTCAGCTAGAAGAACTTTCCAAATATAAAAGTAGTCTTAGTTAAGGAAAGAAGCTCGGATTTATAATCATATTAATTAGTTATCTTTCTAAAAATGTAGGCAATTAGTACATAAAATGTTTATACTTTTATTTGATACATCATGTGAACATATAATTCAACCAGTAAATGTACTGTCACGCAAATAAATCACACCCTTGGGGACCTTTCGGCTGTTATATATAGTAATTTTATTCATTTAAAAATACTAAGAGAAAATAACAGATTTTAAACATAATAAAAACTAAAAACGCCTTCTTCAATATAGAGACAAATTGAATAAGTAATAAATAACTAATTAAAATGTAAATATTTTTAAGTTAAGTATAATTACAATTAATACAACACAATACAGTTTAGGTAAGTAGTGAAAAGTGTATTATTCAGTACATAAGTCAATATAAGTAAAATATTATGTTAGAACAGGTAACTACCACTGATGTGGAGAACTTAGACCAGAATAAGGATTTCAAATATGCTTCAGAAACTTCAATCTCCTTCGAAAATGTCATCAGATTAAAATTGTGACATGATTTTACGTACTGTTATAATCTACGAAAATATCGATAATTAGTAGACGCGGCAGGGTTTAAAATAAATTTGATAATTAAAATCTGATTTACCATTCTATAAAATACAGTTTGATGCTAATGTTCAGTTTAGCTCCTTTTCACCTTCCTTTAATACATCGTCTGAGATTTGATTCTGTCACAGACTTGACTCCTGAAGTCTGAAGTCAGCGTCCATCTGAAGAGATCTAAAACTCGTAGGCGACGAAGAAGCTCAAAAAGAACTTAAGTGTAATCTAGATGTAGAGGTGTTCTCTTTGTCAGATCAGATGCAAAAGAGAGTGCACTAAGATGTTTCAGAGACGACCCCAAAGCGAGTTTAATACACATAACTAGGTTCAATAACATGGAAAGCCATGTTGGAGAATGTATTTGTAGTTAAAATCCAACAAAGTTATGTTTAAATACTAATTTCAATTTGCGATGTGGATTAACGCAATTAAATTAGTCAGAATTCTAATTTGACCGCACATTTAGGTGAATAAGAGACAATTCCGTGGAGGAGTCGTATGTGACAGGGGGTTAATTTATGAGCAAGAGAGGGGACAAAACGCGCTGATTCTAGTCGTAAAGTCATTAGTGTCCGTCTATACCAAAGTTACTAATTAATTTTGCGTTTATTTCTCGTATAAATTTTTGTTTGTGTATGCTAACGATGTGTCATAACTCATGTTAGGATTTTAACTAAGAAATTTAAATTATGATTATTCAAACATTTCCAAAATGTAGCGTAAAAAGCTTAAGGTTAATATATACATGTATTAAATGTATAAATATACGTATTTTGCAGAAACTCCTCTACTATGTTTGAGTTGCTAACGCGTCAAAAATAGAAAACTTTGAAATATCTTTTTATGCTGATAAATAAAGTTATATACTTCACATAAACTACTTAAAACTTAGTAAAAAATATACTAAAACAGATTTCAGAGACACCAACATAGCTTAACTTCACTAACGTGTTTTGTAAAAGTAGAACTTTCTGCTTATCTTACTTTACAAACTAATGCTTTAATCGTGATTAACATTTCATGTTAATGGCTCTCCGAAAATTCAAACGTGAATTAGTATATTACATAAACTAAAATCACATTATAAGGCAAGTTTTAAAATTGTTATAACGATTTTAGTGTTTATTTACTATAAAATAAAGACTCTAATAATGAGTGTACTTTGGCAAAATAATTATAAAATACATATTCAAAGCTAAAACAGCATCAATTCAGTATCATCAGAGTCTTTATTCCCCTTGTAATTATGTAAAATAAATCAACAATATCTTTTTCAATCAATGATTCCACAACGTGGAGGGCAATATTATGTTCACTCAAGGATTTTCTTTACGTTAAAATAAATTTATAAAAGTCGATATCTTCTGGATTAAAAGTGTACAGGCAACAGGCTTTAAGCCATTCAAGCTAGCTTCTGTTTTAAATTTTTGAAGACTTCTCCAAATAGTGTGCAAAGTTTACTTTTGTTAATTTCATATTCATTGATTGTTTATAATACCGGATTACTTTTTCCCAGCGGTTTTCAGTGGTCAGAAAATGTAATCATCATAAGTTACATTACACATTAAAAGATAAGTTTTCTTTTTACAAAAGTCGTTTAGCTCTACATTAATATGGCATCTATGTCCAACTATGAAAGTCAATACAGGCAATTTCATTTTTGCTCCTACACTTCTTGGTTAGAAGATATTAGCTATAAACTAGTGGTATGTTTCTCTAAAGATCCATCGCTTCTACTACTGGCTGCAACCCCTTGATGGTGATGATTCAGCGATCTTTTCTGGAATATGTTTGTACGCATGGACAATCATTGGATCAATCTAATCAACGGCGGCTGAAAACGAACAGACCACTCTTATACAACCGTTTTCGGGGCCAGTAGCTACGTAATAGTATTTCGTATATTTTTATACGAAAAGGGCCAAGATGCTTGCTTGATTTTGTGAAAACTATTTTACCCATCTTATATAAATTGAACATTTTTGTAGGGTAATGAAAGATGTTTTCAGCGTTTGATTCATGCAAATAACAAGTCAGCTCGTCAAACCCTTCTATAATTTTACTATCTTTTCCTGCAACCCTGGCCCTTGATATAACTTCTGTTTTTTTCCTTAATTAAGGATGTTATACAAAAAATACTAAAACCATTTTCTCTCAGGTCTGTTCTTTTACAATCATTAGGTACTTTTAGTACCGCGTCCTTCTTTCTTATGCATTGAGAAAGCAAGTTTGTTTTAATAATAATCCAATTCCATCTAGTAATTGTTCCTCTTCTTTTGAAAATAAACTCAGTAATAGCATTTTTATTAAAATGGAACGTCGATCTTAAGATTCCTAATGAAGGTAAACCTTGGGAAAGCTGTATACCCGAGAAGCTTTGATCGGATATATTTGTCCTGATTTCACTTCTTCCATCGCTTTTTTGTTTTCTATTTTATCATCACTACTTCTTTCTCCTTATTTTGCTCAATAGTGTTGGAAAAATAAATTCTATACATAATATGATTGTATTAAAATGTAATAAGGCGTAATTCTTTGAACTGGAATTGTATTACTAAAAACACTAATAAAACATTCTTAATTTGAAATACTTTCCAGGAGCTTTCAAAATATATTTATTTATATATATTTTTTATATATTATTATTATTTATATATATATATATACATTAAATTGTATAAATGGCAATAGCCTTATTTAATTTCAATAAACATTGAATCGCAAAAAGTACTTGCTCCGCCGGGACTCGAACCCGGATCTCTCACTTGCCGGGTGAATGTGCTACCATTACACCACAGAGCGCTCACTTTTTCCGATTCAACTATTTTGTATTTGGCCGTATCTGTCACATATGCGTTTAAATAAGCAAACTAACATATGATCGGAAGACCAAATACCTGTCAAATGACTTTTATTTACATTAAATTGTATAAATGGCAATAGCCTTATTTAATTTCAATAAACATTGAATCGCAAAAAGTACTTGCTCCGCCGGGACTTGAACCCGGATCTCTCACTTGCCGGGTGAATGTGCTACCATTACACCACAGAGCGCTCACTTTTTCCGATTCAACTATTTTGGATTTGGCCGTATCTGTCACATATGCGTTTAAATAAGCAAACTAACATATGATCGGAAGACCAAATACCTGTCAAATGACTTTTATTTACATTAAATTGTATAAATGGCAATAGCCTTATTTAATTACTATAAACATTGAATCGCAAAAAGTACTTGCTCCGCCGGGACTCGAACCCGGATCTCTCACTTGCCGGGTGAATGTGCTACCATTACACCACAGAGCGCTCACTTTTTCCGATTCAACTATTTTGGATTTGGCCGTATTTGTCACATATGCGTTTAAATAAGCAAACTAACATATGATCGGAAGACCAAATACCTGTCAAATGACTTTTATTTACATTAAATTGTATAAATGGCAATAGCCTTATTTAATTTCAATAAACATTGAATCGCAAAAAGTACTTGCTCCGCCGGGACTCGAACCCGGATCTCTCACTTGCCGGGTGAATGTGCTACCATTACACCACAGAGCGCTCACTTTTTCCGATTCAACTATTTTGGATTTGGCCGTATCTGTCACATATGCGTTTAAATAAGCAAACTAACATATGATCGGAAGACCAAATACCTGTCAAATGACTTTTATTTACATTAAATTGTATAAATGGCAATAGCCTTATTTAATTTCAATAAACATTGAATCGCAAAAAGTACTTGCTCCGCCCGGGTTCGAGTCCCGGCGGAGCAAGTACTTTTTGCGATGCAATGTTTATTGAAATTATATATGTATATATATATATATATATATATTTTAGGTTTTGATATTTACTAAACAAACCGGTAAACGGGCAGAGGTAGGTTTTTTAATATGTTTAAAATAAGGTTATTATAACTAACTTACACATTTAAAATTATTACAAAACCATTCTAGGATACAGTAAATATCAACATGATTGCCTGCTTTAAACTCGGCCATGTACTGATTTTTCTGTTAGTCAGTCAAATTTAGTAAAAATATATAAATTAGTCTAAAAAATGGTGCTATCTTTATATTTTAAAATTATTCTTAAAACTCACAATATACGTGTTCCATAAAGACACACTAAAAACACAATCTACAAGTTCTTAGTATGGAATGAAAAATTTCACAAGTCTAGGATGAAATTACACAAAATTCGTGTTGAACAAAATAATCAGATGCAAATCTAACATCTAATTAACATTTTGGTAAACAAATGAGCTGAATAAAAACAGTTATTATGATATACTCACTTTGGCCTATATGCAAGCTAGGTTTGCATTTACTGGTACAACTCATCCTTAAAACGTAGATATTCCGTATCAGTTATTTGCGTACAATTATTTTTGTGAAATCATTTTTTTAAATAATCTTTATAGACATAATACATTATGTATTATGATTAGGAAATACAGGAGATGTTTAAACTATAATCCCTACATTAAAAGCGCAATAGGCTGTTTACCCAATTAAGATACAAGAGGAAACTCAGCTTAAATTGCCATTCACGGGTGTACTTATTACAATATCTGAATAATGTATAGTTCCAAGAACGACGATGATACTATTGTAGATAAACTTTAGTAGAGGCCGATAAACATATGTTTGAATAAAGCACATGTTTGATCACAATACAGCTGTTTGACCATCATAACTGTTATAATAAAATATTTGGAACAAAACAAAAACCAGTGTGAACCTCTAATCTATAAAACTGATTTAACCCTAGAGTCCCAACGCTGTTTTAAATTGCGTTATTCCTAACGCTTCGTCTGTGGGACTACTATTAGTTTATTCAAATAAAACACAAAATAATTTTGAAAATATGGTATATTATTTCACAAACACTACATCTAACAAGAAAAGAGATCAGAAAACTTACTTTATGGAATGCTACTTCTTTTTAACACACTCAAAACACCATTGCCCCTGGTGCTCCCCGCACATTGCCTTGGAGCATCGTCCACAAAAGTACTTTGTCATTCTTCGCTTCTTTGATGGGCAAAATCCGCAAATTTTCCTTCCCGGAGCTTCTTGTTGTACTGGTGGATGGTCTCGTTGATCTACTCGAGCCTCACAACGTAGGATGGCTGCTATTGACTGCCGCAAAGGGTGGGCCAAAAACTGGTATTGCAGGCGGCGCTCCAACCATGGTTTGACGAGCTCATTGTGCAGTTCCTTGGCGAAGTCACGTCTAGAAAGAGGTTTTTCTCCCTTAGAAGTTTTGTTGTGAACGTAAATGACGTAGGAATTTACGATCATGATGTTTATCATTCCATAGAATATACACAAGGGCCACCTCTTTGTCTTCCTGCTACAAGACATTTGACCACACATTTGATCGAGAGTGTCCACGGCTCCTTTTGTGGAGTTGTAGCATTCTATAATTTCAGGCTTGTTACTGAGTGGATTTATCATTGGCTGATCATGGCAAGTTGAAAGTAATAAAACCACCTTCTTCTTCTTAGCCTTAAAAGATACCATGGTCTTATGTCCATCAAAACAGAACATTGAGCTTCCAACTTTCCGGGTTCCAGGGTCTTTCATTTCAGGCGGGATTTCTGGTTTACATCTCCGAACAGTTCCCACCAAAGTGAGATTTATTGGTGGTGCTAGGAGATCTGAGGCTAGTGGAACAGTTGTAAACCAATTATCCATCGTAACATTTCGATTGGATCCGTAGATGGTTCTTGTCAGTTCTTTCACAAAGTACATAGTTTGTGGAATATTACGAGGAGTTGTCCCTTTACCCAAGTAAGGCATAGCATCTACCATATATTTTGTGCCAGAGTCGCACATCATTACAATCTTTAATCCATATTTAGAGGGTTTATTAGGAATGTACATGCGAAACTTACTTCTTCCCCTAAATGCAAGAAGTTGTTCGTCTATGGTCACAAAGGTGCCTGGCTTGTAGTTATCTCTACAGGATGATATAAACAAATCCCATATCTCTCTAATCGGGGCAAATCGGTCCGTTTTTTTCTTTCATCTCTAGTTTCACGAACATCAAATCGGAGTGACTCTAAGAGAAAATCAAAACTATTACGGCTCATCGTAGCCTTGTACCTATCACTGCAGTACTCTGAGTCAAACAAAACCTTTGTAGGCATATGGTTGTCTTTCTGGCACGCAGTTAAAATTAAAATACCCAAAAAAGCATTAAATTCCTCCATAGTCAGAGGCGATACTGTCTTAGATTTTTCTTTGTAATTTTCTTGCTTTCTCGATATACAGGAGTTGCTATGTTCCATAGTAATATTTCTAATTTCTTGTGTAAAAAATAACTGAAATATCGCTGATGCTTCAGACTTATCTTTGGCGATATTTTTAGGACCTTGTCTGATGTGAACAACGTTTCGTGCCGCTGCTCTAGTTTGTGTGTTTTGTGTGGCAGGTTTGTTGCAACCACAAATGCCCATTCCTTCCCTTCATTCTTTGATTTCCACAAATTACAAGGTAGCTGTTACTTACATCATTTCTAACTTCGGCATCGAAATCCACTTCTGAATTAGCTCCCATTTCTTCATCAACATCTTCTTCTCCATCTCCAATGACGCCTGCCCCTGCAATGACGGCTTCTATTGTCTCTGTGAGATTATCAATATGGCGATGCTCCTCAAATGGACGCTCCAAATCCTCTTTATCTGACTCATCATCATCTGAGTTGTAATATATATGTATAGTATTTAATTAAATAACTTCATTTTATTTCTCTTAAGTTAAATACTAGGTAGTGACAGTTCGTCTTATTCTTGTAAACCTTTCTGTGTATAAAAACTTTGTAACGAAAGAAAAGGTCTCTAATACAAAATGGCTCTTATGATTAGTGATCATGTACAAAGATATTTAATTTAATATTTTATTTGCTTAGCAATGACAAAACCATACGGAAATAATAATTTTACTTTTCTTTCCAAAATATTAATTTCCATATAGTATACACTTCCTCTAAGACGAGTCAAAATGTTTAATGCTATTGCGTTATAAGTATTATTGTTTTGAAACTGCTTTACCTAAAATTTCACTAGATTATATTTTTAGAGTCAACCACTCATTAATATCACAACAAAATCAAGAAGGTTCGTTTTGAGTCAGGAGCCCATTGATATAGGGTTCAGTAACTTAGTACACAGGAGCATTATTGAAATACCATCGATCTCCATTCTGTTTGACGGATACATGACTAAGTACCTGAACTCCCATCCGATTAAATGATTTATGTTAAGTGCTTCCATAAAATGCATATTCAATACTCTTACATGAATTAAGGACCCTTTGCTCGAAGTGTTGCTAAACGATGGTTGGAAAATGAAGGATATTATTAATAACAGATTTAGAAGAATTATAATTTGCATTCCCTTTGAGGAGTGTTAAATACGTGTAACTAAATTCCTTAAAATAGCCATATGATATAGTAAAATCATGTGCACAAATCATTAACTGTTTTTAGGCAAAAAGTTTTAAAGTTTCATCTTATAATTTGTTTATAAAAGCGTTTAAACCCCATAATAACTATAAAAAATTGTATCAATTATTATGCATACAAATAACTTAATGTAAGTTAAAAATATAATTATCATGACTGAATTCTGACCTGGAGTTGCAGCCATTTCTCTGAATACATTATTTTGTTAAAACACTGGGTCAAAGTTGGTATTTCGGATAAAATAATTTTACCATTTTCCCGGCAGCAAAAAAATGCAAGTAATGCAGATTAAATTGTGTTGAGTGACCTCAAGTGAATATATCTAATAAGATGTGACATAATAATGATCAAATTATAAAGATATCCTTAAATGATCCCAGTTCGAAAGTAATTATAAGTTCATTTAAAATGAGCACAAGAAATTAACAGCATATTGTCTTGAGCAATACCTCAAAATAAGAACACTTGACTGCTGTCTCAAAAGCCATCTAACTCCGTTCATAAATGCTCAACGGCATATAAAAATCATACATATTTTTAAAGGCCATCTGAGGGACATGCTAAAACTTTGAAAACAACTTATTTACCTAATAATATGTACGCAAAGAGCGATGGTGCTTAGTACCTTATTCTGGTTTATTTGAGTTCAATACTAGGAAGTAATGTAGGGTAAGCGGTACGTCGTCCTCAATCTGCCTAACGAAATCCCGTTCGTTACCCAAAAGCTCCTAAAGTCTTATCATTTGAACTGGCGAAGAATGTTTACACAAAGCCCAACTTGATGCTTATAATTTGAACAATATATCCAGTGTGTTTTATTACGTTTTTGATCTTGTGGTTTTTGACATGAAATTTCTTATTTTTACTGTGATGAGCATTGTTGCCTTAGCGTTAGCAAAGCCTATTACTGAGGGATGATATCTTTTTTTTCTTTTTGTCTCTCCGAAGTATAGCAACCATGGTGGAATAAAAATACTTTTAAACAATCTGAGGACCACTGGCTTGTCTTCCGAACCAGCCGAGCTGCTTCAAAGGAAAGGATCACTCAGTGGTCACAAATCCAAGCTGCACCACAGTCTTCTACATTCATTGATTTGATTATTTTTAGTGTCACATAGTAACTCTTACTATGACAGAACTTCTTTGAAATGATTGATAAGAATTTCGTTACGTTTTAGGCCCTTAAATTGTCCGTTCTTTAGGTTTAATCGTACATGACCAAAATAGAATTCAAGGATGATGCACGTTTCTCCATGGGATTCAGGTAAGGAACTTGTGAGAGCGATTGAAGGCTAAAAACTTGCGAGTGCGCTGATTATAAAGGGAACAACAGGTGGACAGAAGTAAAAAGGAGGACGCCTAAAAATCCTGTACCGGTGCAAAATAAACTTAGTAATCTCCCAACCAAAAATGTAACTCAACAAAAAATTGAATCCTTTTCTAAAAAGAATAAAAAGCAAAATTTTCCAAATAACTCTCTAAAAACCGCAAACAAATCGTGGCAAGCTCCAAAAAAACTTACACACAACGTTCAGTTCAAATACATAACTGTTCGAGGTGACAGCCATGCCCGCCACATCGCTGGGCTCGTTAAAAAACTGATCGGCCCTACAACCGCGGTGAACGGCGTCTGTGTGCCCGGCGCCCGGTTTCTGGATGTCGTGAGTCCAGCTCGAATGTCATCTGAGCCCCGGCCCTGCTGCGAGGTGCTGATCGCCGGCACTAACGACCTGGCAGTCGGCGAGCAGCGAAATATTTACCGCCATCTGGAGGGGTACATCACTGCTGGATCCTCCAACACCGAGATCGTCCTCACCACACTGCCGCACCGCCACGATCTGGACCCCACCCACCCTGTCCACTATCAGACCGTGCTCGTGAATGCCTACATAGAAGAACTGGCTGCTAGGCACAACATTAGAGTGCTAAACTTTGATGACATCGGCCGTAGGTATTTCACGAGACACGGCCAACATCTCTCCTGGCGGGGCAAACGGTTACTGGCTGGGATGATCGTGGCAGCGATGAGCCCAGCCAGTCAAGGACCAGGGATGACGGCGCAGCCGCGATTCCAGGGGAAGCATCGTACAACGGCTGCTACCACCCCCAACATTCCAACGCCCGCTGCTGCCCGAGGGGAGTCGGCGACCACCCGTCAGCGGCCAGCGAGCATACAAAATGTCACCTACGCGGACGCCGTGAGACGCTCCCCCAGTCCTGACATTCTGCAGACCAAAGGATGCTCTGCAAACTTAAAAGAAAATTCAGTTTTTTTAGGGAGCCCACTTTACAGCAAAGGACTAAATTGACAGACCAAAATCGGCAATATCAGACACATAAAAAATTACATGTTCAAGGTTCCCTAAGACTACTCCACCAAAACGCTCAGTACGCAACCAACAAATTGGATGAAATTCAGCTGATGTGTGAGGAGCTGAAATCAGACATTCTCGTTGTAACCGAGAACGGTTTTAACAACGAAAACCTTGAACTATGCAAAATTCCAAATTACAAATTGGCAGAAGCGTACTGTCGCCAGACCTCCAAAGGAGGTGGTATAGCAATTTTTCTGAGACAAATTTAGTTTTCACAAAATTTCCAATCAAAGTAACGACCGCGAAAGATTTCGAAGTAGTTGGGATCAAAGTACAAACTAACAGGTCAACATTAATTGTGATAGGGATTTACAGGTCTCCCAGTGGAAATGAAGATCAGTTTTTTTTTTTTCAAAATTCGAAGCGTTACTCACTGACCTGACCATCAATACGATTACGTCTTGATGGGAGATCTCAACGTGGATGCGATGGACAGCAACCATCCATTCACCAAGCGACTAGTCGATCTGCTGAGGTCATTTGGCCTTGAACTCCTGGTCAAAACTCCAACGAGAGTGACGGCCACAACACAGTCGGCTATTGATAATATCATTACGAACATTGAAAATGTCACAGTGTCGGTGGTCAACACAGCTATCTCGGACCACTATGGCCAAGAGGCTGTCATTAGTGGAAAACAAATCGTGAGAGAACCAAAAACTATCAAAACAATAAGAGACACAAGGCCAGAAAATATCGCTCTCCTCAACGCTTCCCTTTCAAAAGAAAAGTGGAATTTTCTAAATTTGTCACATCCCGTAGAGCAGCAGTTCCAAATTTTCAATGAATGTTTGAGTTTCCACCTCAACACCTGTTGCCCTACAAAAACGGTTAAAGTTCGTCCAAAGAAGGTAAACAATACTTGGATCACCAAAGGTATTCTGGTTGCGAGAGAAAAACTCAAGTTTTTCTCCGAAATAAACAAAAATCAGCCAATGAACAGTTCAAAATCTTTTTTCGAAATTATAAAAAAAATTACAGAAAGGTGATCCAAGCTGCAAAAGCGTATGATGTCTCAAAATCAATTATTTCTTCAAAAAACGTTTCCAAAACTGTATGGGGCATCATTAACAATAAACATCAAGAAGCAAATCACAGTCAAAATTAGGGACACACTTGTGAGTGATGCTTCGAGGGTTTCCTACGAGTTTAACGGCTTTTTTGCGTCTGTTGCTTGTGGACGGGGCCCTCTTCCATCAATGCCACAGGGGAACCCCAAGCGTAGACAGAGCCCAATAGCCTCAATGGCTCTGACTCCCGTAGTTGAGGATCCATGTGGTTAATAAAAAAATGTTCAAGGCATATTGTAAAACCACTCACTCAATTAGTCAATTTGACTTTTAACTCAGGAGTTTTTCCCTCACTCCTAAAAATTGCAAAAGTGCATCCAATTTTCAAGAAAGAAAACCCCTGTTCAATAAATAACTATCGGCCCGTCTCAATTTTGCCTATCTTAAGCAAAATATTTGAAAAACTTTTTATAGCGAGAATGCTTTACTTCTTAAATAAAAACAACCAGCTTTCTGAACACTAATTTGGATTCAGGAAAATAAATCGACAATAGACGCAGTGGTGAGTCTGGTTGATATGGGTTTAGAGGGGCTAGAACGTCAGGATCACACATTAAGTGTGTTCCTTGACCTTTCTAAAGCATTCGACTGCGTTGACAATGAAGTACTGCTTGACAGACTACAATCTCATGGCATCAGAGGCGTGCCGCTTTTATGGCTTAAATCATTTTTAAGTCAGAGAGCTCAAGTGGTTCAGATCTCAAACCAATTTTCCAAACCAATCCAACTGAGTTATGGAGTTCCCCAGGGCTCTATACTCAGCCCAATCCTTTTCCTGTTGTATGTCAACGACGTACATTCATCGCTGCTGCATGGGAAAATCGTGCAGTATGCTGATGACACGACTCTCTGTTTCAGAGATAACTCACAATAAGGTTTGGAACTACAAACCTTTGTCGATATCAACAATTGTGTTCAATATTTCAATAGCCTCAACCTTCAAACAAATTCTTCGAAATCCAACGTGCTAAATTTTGCACTGCGCCCAGTGGACTCCCAATGTGGGTCAGCTGTCATGTTGGCAGATTCCATATTGGAAGAAGTCTACTCCGAAAAATTCCTTGGAATACTCCTCGATCGAGGGTTGACATGAAATAACCACATTGACCATGTGTGTACAAAACTGTCCTCAGGAATATATGTTGTGAGGTCCTTGGCCCGGTATTGCCCCAGTCAGGTATTGATTGCGGCATATTATGGGCTAATTCACTCTCACCTTTCCTATGGGGTGGTGTTGTGGGGGACCTGTGCAGGCAATAATTTCCTGAGGGTGTTCAAATTACAAAAAAAAAGCGATTCGTATTATCGCAAAGTTGAATTTCAGAGAGTCGTGCAGGACAGCATTCCAAAATTTGAAACTGTTGACTTTGCCTAGTCTGTACATTTTAGAAACATCTTTGTTCTGTTTGTCTAAATGCGCTCTTACCAGGGGACGTGACATACACGGGTATGAGATTAGAGGCAGAGATAACTACCGAACTGGAAGACACAGAACGGTAGTTTATGAGCACTTGCCTTCACAGGCAGGTGTTCACTTCATCAACAGATTGCCAAATTCTATGAAAAACGCCCAAACGCCAAAGGCGTCAAAAGCTCGTCTTAAGCGCTTTCTGGTGTCAAAGGCATTCTACAGCGTTGACGAGTTTCTGGCGTTTAACTGGGAGACCGCCCAATTCGATAACTGACTCCAGCGCTGTAAGTGGGTTGAAATTGGCGAAGGATGAATGAGACTGGAATGTATGAAAAATTATGTAAGTTTGAATGTGGTAGTTGTGTGGTATGAGAGTTTAAAATTTAGAAATAATTATGACGTTTGCCATACAATGTGAACAAATTGTTGCGAGCAATTAAAGATTTGATTGATTGATTGAACTTTATGAAGCCATGAACTCATTAGATAGGAAAAGTTTCATTTCCGACTTTGACTGTTTTGATACTATGTAAACATTTATTTTATATCTGAATTTATGTCTGTCCAAAGTGCACTTTTAGAATAAAGTAACCACACCAAGGCCTGTTAAACGTCTTTCGTTTGGGCGTACTCGTGTATTAACATTTTATTCGCACGCGCGCGCCCGCACACACAAACCTAACTTAACTTGTTAACTTAAAACTATTTCATATTTTAATCTTAACTTAATCGAATTGTCGATGAGACCTTCTACATTAATGAAATATTCTTATTAAAGAAATAATATTTGCCACAAAAAAGTCTTTGATTCAAAAACGACTTCTAGATTTGGAAATGTCACAAAGAAAAAAACAAGAAATAAAAAATACTATGAACAATTATTTTGGATCTAAAAACATTTTTTAAAGAGGAATATTTTCGAGATAATTAAATAATAATAGACAATACAAATAAATCACATGTTCTCATCCCAGAGAAAGGGACCGAATATTTTATAAGAGAAAAGTCTATGTTCGTCGATATGTTTTCTTAGCCTGTAAGAAACCAGAGAAACTTTCACCACCAAGAAATTCCTCATAAACAAGCAGTGGACAGTAATGATAATAGAAACATTTAAATAAACTGTCTTCCAATTATAACGTATTCAAAACAAATAGTTATTCTTGAATAAAAAGTTTGAAAGTTCTAATTCGTCAATAATAAATAAATTAATAATAATTGACATTAATAATAAATGTTATTAATTAATAAATTTAGTTTTCAGGCACGAAGAAAGCAACCAAAAAGTATTTATGCTGAGTAGCAAATGCAGGTAGACTAATGAACACCCATTCCATTTGTCACGTAAATTCAATTGAAAGCAGGTACAAAAGATTGCAATGTATTATTCACTCCCCATTCACTAACACAGCTGTCAAAATGCAGCAGTTACAGTTATGGCTTCAACAAACAATACACCATTTATTACTTTCACCACAAAATAGCCTAACTCGTTTCCCATTCCGAGCGTTGTAATAAACACTGTCATTTAAACGAAAAATACCTTTACACTGTTTCAAAGTGCTTCACGACTTAACTCATTTAGCAACAGGACAGAACACAATATACTGAGTAAACAAGATTGAAAGAATTCAATATTTTGTCATAACCTACTCAGTAGCGAATAATTTTATTGAAGTTGAAGGAGCCTTTATTAATCAGTGTTTTATGTTTACAATGAGATTGCAACTGTAAAAAATTGTGTAAAATATTAAAATTGAAAAGCATTAAAATCTTTAAATGTAGAGATAATTTATTATACTTCAAATCGTGCAGTAAGCCTTATAGGTTTCATTAGTACCGTTAAATTGTGGGATATCCCTTTTTCGTTACATAAAACAAAATAATGGGTGTTCAAATTTTTCCTTATATTCATATTAGTTTACTTTTAAGGTCAGAAGTATCAATTTGCTTGCTTGGAGCTTATTTATTACAATAGGTGCCTAGTTTTTACCCTTTAATTCATAATCATTTTCGTAAAGTATACTCAGACTACTATAGTATGTTAGAGGAAATTATCTATTCCATATATATATATATATATATATATATATATATATATATATATATATGAAAGGTATTCTCATCTGTGATAACTACAGATAACGTCCGATTAGTTCAGATTCTGAGCTGAGAGTGGGAAGCAATGCAGCATCTCGATCAGGTTCCTTAATGGGAAAACTTCACGATTACACTAGTAGCTCATACAATTTCATTCATACGTATTGATATAGTTCAGCTAATTTAGCCCTAAATTTGAACACAATATTTTACTAGGTAAAATATCTCTTTAAATAAAATGTCCTTATGTTCTCGAGGTAGTCATGTTGAAAGCGAAGGTGAACCTATAAGTGTCCTATGGTAGAAAGCCCACCATTATCAGGTTATAAAAAGAAAGAAATGTATGTTCCTACATAAGTTGCTTTTGAACAAATTTCTGTGCCAAATTACATTATACATAACTTTAAAAAAATCCCATATGAAAAATATATCACATATCATACAAACTTGTTAGTCAGTGTGAGTTGTTCACTTGATCACTGTGAGGTAAAAATAAGTAATATTAGATGGTCCTAATATTCTATAAAAACGAATTCTATATTTAAACTTCAATGAATGTATGATATTCACGTAGTCAAACACTGAAAACATGTAACTGTATTATTAAGTATTCATTACTCCAACTCTCACATCTTTAAACCTGAGTATTCGTTACTTCATATGTGGTTCGCGAAAATGTTGATATCTATGTTTTGCTGTGAAGGAATGTGAAATGCCTTGTTTATAGCAACTATAAGTATGTTTATTTGCCTCCAAACTACAAGGAGAATACTTTTCTCTCTGTTTCTTAGCAATGCTTAAAGCATAATTGTTATATATTTATTTATGAACTGCTTAAAATATCAGCACTATAAGTGTATTGCCCTCACGTAATAAAAGCTTGAATTTATTGTTTCCAGCAAGAATTTTCAAAGATAAAATAAGCACTAATTTTTCTAAGGTCGTTTTACTGCTTTCCTTGCATCTTTAAAATTCAGATTAGTAAAGACAGATTAATAATCTTCTACGACAGCGAGTATATTGTACAATGGCATTTTACGTTATACGTATGTTCTTTCTATTGTTACTTACTGCTACTTCAATTAGTATAATACACCATTTAGATTATTGGGCACATTTTTCAGCAAAATAAACTTATTGCAATTGTCCTTATTGTAAAAGTAACCAGACATTTGTATATAATATTAACGAGCACTCCAGAACACAAATGTATATATTCAAAGAAGTTTATAGTTGCACCAATATTTCTTACATAAACATAAAAAGACTTTCCTAAATATGCCTTTAAGCGTTTTCTTTGTCTAAAAGGTACAAAATGTAATGCAATATAAAATATACAAAATAAGTTTGAGTATCAGCGGAACATTTTCAAATACTAAATTGAAATTCATTACTTACTCTTCTTTGAGAAGTATATGATTCTGGATTAGAAAGATTATTTAATAAAATTAATTACTGAACAAGTTAAAAAAAATTATGGCTAATAACAAAATACGTAGGTAGATAGAAGTTCATATTTTTATATATCAGATAAACAAATACTTGAATTCTCAAATGTAATGTCTGAAATAGTAATTGTTAATTTTCCACCACAATATTATTCGTTATTTATTCCAATTGAAAATGGTGTTTTTAGAACCAACTTGGAGGGATCTTCTGGTACTTTAAAAATCCCTTTTAAAGAAAAACCTTTATACAAATCGTTTTATGGGCAAATGAAAATTGATATACTAATTTATCATCTTGCCAATTGGAAGAAGACCGAATGCTATTCGTTATTTTCTGTAAGGGATTTGTACATAAACCAACATAGTATTTTCGACTAAATTTACAAATATATTTAACAAATAGCTTATTTAGATTTGCAGTCGACATTATTTCGAATTTCAAGTTGTGCTACTTGTGAAATTTTTTTAATGATTTAGAATTTTTAATGTAGGTCAACGTTAATCATGATAAGAATGACAACATAGGATATTTTTAAATCTATTTAAAAATCAGATGATTTATACAGTCTATATATATATATATATATATATATATATATATATATATATATATATATATATATATATATATATAGTTTATTGTTTTCATATAAATTATGTTACTAATATGTATTGTATGAAAAAACGCATGGCTTTATGAAGTTTGAATTTATTGTGGATGAAGGACGCTTTTCTTATGATATACTAAAATGGACGTTCAGAAATATCCTAAGCATAAGAAGATAATCCTAAGATCTGCAGCTGTAGACTAAGAATAATAGGAAAGAGGATGAATGAGAGGGAGGCCAGCAAATATATCTTTGACTCTGGTTCCCTCTTACGTCAGCAATCGCCATTTAATAACGCTTTAATTATTTTCTAAAGTAAATTATTCCTTTAACTCTTACTTTTTACGAAATATGATGTATTGATAGTTAAGCCCCACGATATTTACAAACAATTTTCTCTAAATAAATGGCATCGAGTTCGAATTTATCAATAGAATTATGAGATAAATCAGTTCTATAATAGTTAATTAGCATTTAGAGGAAGGATTATTGGTAAAATGATCAAAAAGAGTGCAGGAAGTACACTAAGTTTAAAAAACCAGTACTAAAGATAAACAAATCAAAGTACAATGTTTCCAACGATTACAATATTTTCACTACAGCATGTACCAATGGTAAATTACAAGTGGCTTGGTTATGACAGGAACAATGATTTAGTCTCTGCTGTCAGCTGGAACACAAATAATTTACTGTGATACTGGTTTATTGCAGCTAACAAAAGCTTTAGAATTTAACTTTGAAAACACTAAAAAGCTTTATTTTTATTTTATTTTTCAAAAAGCAATAATTAATATGTTGCTATTTATATTATTTATCTTGTAATAAGGTGCATTTTTTAACACAATTGGCCACAATTTAATTAATCGCTTATTAGTCATAGAATATAACTAGTAATTGGCCATACCTCAATTTGTAAAACCATCCTTAATATTCTTTGCTAGTGTAATAGACAAGTTGCACGGCCATCTTTAAATTAGGACGGAAGCATCATGTTCGAAACTACTATAATTACTATAGTTAAGTTACAGTTTATTTAACATTATTATCAGAGAATTAAGTTGTTTTCCTTTTCAGCATACCAAATATATTTTGTTAAAACTTTTTTGGAGAAACCAATGATATCATTTTTGAGATTTTCTGTGATATAAATAATACAATGAGTAGATAAAAATACGCATTTTCAAATTTAGTTACAATGAAAATATTTTATCCATAGTAATCTTTTGAAGAAAATAATAAGCAAAAGCCTTGTAAAACTGTAAACTACCCCCTTTCGATTAACTCATTACGGATTTCTGGACTCCCATCAATCTCTTCCAACCACTCGAGTGATTGGTTTCAATAACTCTTAGTAAATTATGTATGTTCTGTACCATGGTAACCGATAAAAATGTTCTTGTCTCATTGTTTCTTAAACCAGTGATATATTAACGTTCTTTTAGCCTCAAATACTTTTAACAATATAAAGTCTTAAAACCATCTTAAGTAATTAAAAAAAGTCCCGAATATTAATAGAAAATAATATATAACACTGTCGTGTGTATTTATATGTGTAATACTGATGTTATAATTTGATTTACATTTTAAACAAGGGAGAAGAACGCCACTCTACGGGTCGTAACAGGCTTTTTTGAGGTTTCATGTAATAATTCAAAATCTATAGCTTATTTCATTCAGAGATTGTCCTGTGGACAGATAGATAAACTGACAATCATAAAAAAAGAAATTATCACAAAAATGGCGCATCATAGAACTTATTCTTGTTCAGTTTAAGTTTCATGCAAAATTTAAGGTCTACATATTAAATCTCTTTCTAGACCTCTCTCTATAAGATATATTCACATTTGTGTTCATTAAATTTGCTTTTCATATAAATGATTATAAAATAAAATTCAACACATAAAGTTACATTAAAATGATGTTATGTTTTGGGATGGTTAGGCTACATGTGTTAATAAGTCACATGTTTGAATATGCTGTGTCTACTTTTCGTTATTAACGTGGTTATCTTTACGACCGATGTAAAAACGTTCGCTAACCATCAGTCAAAACATATGTTGTGATATGCAATAATCGAAATAAGCGTTCTCATATAGAAATTTTGTATTGCACAATTTCTATAGCTCAATTCCTTTCGCAATATCGTGTGAACAGATAAACAGAGAAATATACAGAAATGAATTCTTTTCATTCTCATGAGTGACATACTTCGTTACATTTCAGTGAATTAAATAATTAAAACCAAAAAAACACATAATTAATCAGTATAAAGCATTGCGTTTGTAAAAAGATAGTTAATGGAAATTCAAGTAACATATTATTACAAGGATAAAATAATATCACTAGTTTTGGAATATTTTACCACGCACAAGGCTTAACCATAGGTGGTTATATTTATGTAATAAATAGGCATACCATACTAGTTACGTACAAAAGGTAGACGTATGGAAGATAATGTATAACATTAATTGCACATTGGAGAATACGTGTAGTGAATTGGGCCATCGCCACTGCCCTGGGGCTAGGCTGTACATTGTACGCTGCTAATAGAGCTGCATTACTTTGTTATTTATTTTGGATATAACTCATCCCATCTATTTATGTTTAACATTATATCACCGACAGGGTTAATGGCTAATAAATATTGTCTCAGTTCATAACCTGTTTATTCAAAAAAGTATACACAAGCAGTACAACATTACTGTACAATCCCATGCACAACGAACCGGCGCGCACAGAAACTTATAATTATTCATTAATTTAGATATACATCATCATGCAACACAATTAAAATAGAGACCAAAATCAGAATATTTTGAAAAAATTTTTATAGAAATATAAATATTTGAATAAAGAAACTATAACTAACTTAACCTTTCGAAAAATTAACATACAGATTACATAAATATATAATACATTACGGTCGTATTGTCTGTTGCAAAAGAAATCATGCAATAAAAAATTATTGTTTAGTGAGAATAGTTTTTTTACCCCCCAATTCGGACCGTTTCGAGCCCCCACTGCACACTACCTATCATTTTGTTTAAATCTACAGTAGTACAAACTTCTACCAATTGACAAGGAAATAAATAATATCAAGAAACAATTACATTATATTCACATCTTCCAGGTAACAGATGCATCTAATAACAAAATTATGGTAATTTATTTAATACAAAAATCACTTTGATAGATTGTGTAAAAAACATTATAATATATAACAATAAAATAGCTGGAAACAACAAGTTGTAACTTGATGTATACCTACCTATATATGTATAACAATCAAAATTAAATAAAAAGTAATTAACGATAGTAAATAATACATATGAATATAAAGAAATAAAATAATAATGAGGTAACTGATTTAGTATAATATAACTATATAATATGGACAGAGCTTCAACAGACCATGTAAATGAATAAAAACTAATAAACACAAAGATAACAAGTAACAATAAACAGGTACAATTTACTGGTTATTGATAAAATATCATTTTACTATTCTATAACTACAAGATTCATATGTATAAGCTGTTTCTGGCTTCCATTGGTTTAAATTTCTATTTAATTCCAACCGTCAAAAGTATTTTATTTTATTTCATTTATTTTATTTATTTATTTCAACGGTAAACCATTTTGTACAACATAACTTATAACAAAGTGGAAGCTATCCATAACCAAGCATACATGCTTATTTCTTCCTTTCATCGTTATCAAACACATTCTTGAAGCTATTCATGACAAGTTCTGACTGTTACACCCCGTACCGACATAACTGTATTCAAATTAGAAGCTTATTTTTGACGATGGAAGGATTGTGAAGGAAGCAGGCCCTTGATAAAAAAGGGCCCATTCCTGACCCCCTTCCTTTTTATTGTCGCCATCTTGTTTTCGCCCTGATGATCGCCATTCGCTATTGGCCTCTGTTCAGTCGTAGGTAGTCGTTCTACGAATACAGACGTATTATTACCTATATTCTGTAGTTTAGTTTTAATATTTAATTTTGTGTTTAGTTTTTTATGAAGTAAATGTTTTAGAGTTAGTAAAGTTGACACACAACATGGTGGTTGTGATTCCTAACTTAAGGCGTGTCACAACGACCTAGTAAAATTTGTTGATTTTAACGTAGTTTGTAATTATGTGTTAGGTTATTTATTTACCTGAAAAAGAGATCAGATTGCAGAGCACTGTATTTTTTGTATCACTGAACGATGGCGCATATCCGGAAAAATCATGTTTCCTTCACATGTATTCACAGATGAGTGTTTGTGAAAAATCGTCTACGTCATGCTCACGGTTAGGACACGTTTTTAATGTCAACAAATATATATTTTTTGTATCCAGATCATAAACTAAACCAAATAAGTAAAAAGAAAAAACTCACTAGAGATTGCAGTTTCGTTCCTACTTTAATTCCACATTAAACATTCTCAGAAAATGCGCTATGTACTGTTAGCTATGTTCTGAATTACGCTTAGTGAAATATTTCCCGTAAATTCGTTAAAGTTACGAAAAGATAAAATATGTATTTTACTTGCCTCAGTTTTTCACTATAGGAATTTATTTATGTTTGAGAAAAAGCAACTTTTAAATGTTTTAGAAATACTCTGCCAAAAAGTGTGGTATACAACATTTAAATCCGTGTATAGTTTAGTTGTGGATGGTTCGTAATAATTTCCTGCAGTACTAAGAATTGTTATTAAACCTTAATGACTGTCACTTCGCTTGCTCTGTCTTGGAGTCGGTTAATAAATCATCCCTCTGTTCCGGGGACTTCCCTGCAATTGTTTCTTACTTCGTTCCGCCTTGAATAACTTAATCTCTCCTTTATTATTTCCCACTTAGCCTAAATGCAAAATAGATGACCACATTGGACTTGAGGCTAATTAATTAAAATAACATTTCCTTCTTTTCTTCTTATTCACGACGGAAATAAGCTAAAATAAAAAGCAGTATCGCAAAAATTAATTCACGTTTTTAAAAAGTATAAATTATAAACATGCTAACTATATATAAGGTTATTCGACTTTTAATATAGAAAATAAATATACTTCTTTTATATAAAACTAAAGAATAATATATCTTTATATCACAAGGGTGCACTGTCAGTAATTTTAAAGTTATCTATTAAAAAGATACGCTTAAAATAATTTCAGTAGAATTTGTAAAGAATTTACTTAATAATTACAAACCTGTAACATTTAAATAATGACTAATATTGCGGGTTATGAATGTATTTGTTTAAATATGTTTAATATAAGGCCTAAAGTGTGCTTAACGAATAATATATTTGAAAATACGCTATAATTTGTCTTTCACCTTTGGTTTTTACAAATTCTTCTTCCCACCTCTTATATTTCAAGTTCCGAATCTTTTTAACGAATCTATTCCAGAACTCCATGTCTTAGTGTTTTCTTAGTCCATGACAGACATCAACCGTGTCGGGTTTTAAACCGCAAGGTCAGCCAATAATATAATTTCTGTGTCCACCATGTTTCATTGGCAAGGACAAATACTAATGCTCAAAAAGTCTGAGAAGAAATATTGCTTACTTGGGTCTGGGCGTAAGTAATTCTTGCAATCAATTTTAAATTGCAACTCAAAGGATATTTACGATTAAGACCGCAAATTGAGAATTTGCGCTAAATATTGAAAAAAATTCCTGCTCTTACTGTGATGATACTTTTTACAATACTATTTACATGGAAAAACTTAACATTTTTACAGCAATAAAAAGAAACATTCCATATAATAAATTCTAAAGTTTCGCATTTTTTGACAAGGTAGGAGTTCATTACACCAAATCTCCCTTATCAGGCTTCGATTATAATGCATGCAAAATTACAATTTTATAGCTATATGAGTTACTTTATCACGTGTTAAAATGTCATATGATTGTACTTTTAGTTTACTTAAAAATTTATTTATTCTGCGAGGCTTTTGCATTTAAAACAAGCTAGTGTAAAACAATAATGGGGATATTATTAAATTATTCAGAATGTCACAAAAGACGGAACAAAGAAACAATTGCCGCAAAGCCACTGTCGCAGTGGGTTGATTTATTAACAGATTCAAGTCAAAGCGAAACCTAGTCATTGGGTTTCAAACAAGAGTACTTAGTGTAACGTTCAGGTAATTTATATGGCATCCATATTTATAAATACATGTTACATTAACATGCCTTAATGAAGAAGATCCAATTTGGCTGGTTATAAAGATTAAATTCAATGTATATGTAAAAAAGCTTAGTTTAAAACTGTTTAGAAAAACTAACACTTTGTACCCATATACAGATTCTCTTTTCCTCAGACGATGAATATGTAAATTAAACATTGGACCTCAGATCCAAATACTTTTTTATGCAAATTTCAAAGTACATCTGTTGGAAATTATATGTATATGTTAACAATATTTTCATAATAAACGGAGTTCTTAAAAAAAATAAACGCTGTTCAAGAATTTACTTTTCAAGAATATAAGGAGTTGTTTAATGAGTTGGAAGAAAAATAAATATATAGTTATGAATTTAGAGAAAATATATAATAAAGATACATTTCTTTGACAGTTATTGTAGGGTTAGAAGTTTTTAAAGTTCATATACCAAATGGATTGTTAAATGTTTTATATGATAAATAGAGGAAACAAATAAATAAAAAAATAGAAATACATTTGGATGGTATTGGTAAAGGAAAAGAATGTATTGATGAAATTTGTAGAATATATTTTAAACGTATAAATTACTTACAAATCTTCTAGATAGCAATGATAAAAATAATAAATTTGTTTTCTTAATATATTTTATTCATAAACTTCAGAATCACATAGAATATTATTATCACCACTACCTATATGTATAATCTTGATATGGATAGTCTTTGGGTGTTTTTTAATATTTCACCACAATCTAAATGTAAGAGACTTTTATGATCATTAATAAATTTTGTTGGTAAATCTTGATATTTACAGAACCTGAAGAACGTGGGTCGTTCAATTATTCCTTAGGAAATCCTAGAGATGGCACTCGTAAAATTGATTCATTATTTACTAGACAGCTGTCAAAATTTCAGCTCGATATTTCGGTAGTACTACCGATGATTGAAGTGATCAAAATTATTTTATTTATAGTAATAGAGAAAAGTGCGTTTCGAGCGGTGAAAACATATTTTTATTTGAAAGACAACGCTAAAATAAATCAAACTTCAGTTCGATGCAGTTCATGGCACATCTGTTTCTGTGTTTGAAACAGTTTACAAGTGGGTAAACGAGTTTAAACGTGGCCGATCGTCTTGCAAGGTATGATATACTATAATCTTTTTTATAGATTTCTTAGATTATTTGGTCAAGAAATTATTCGGAAAACTCAGTTAACTTAGAAAACTTTTTATAATGATTGTTTTATATAGTTAGCAATACCAGTAAACCTATAAATGGGAAGTCAAGTTATACATTTTTATTAAATTCACTGAATATTTTTAAGTTAATTATTTATTTTAAACAAAACTTTCAGATCATATTATGATTAATAACACGATATGTTATGTTATGAAGGTAGTTTCTAAGTTCTAAGTTGCTGCGTGTGCCTTGTCCCACACTGTGTTGTGTACCACAGTCACTTTAAACGTATGATACAGTTAAACTGTAACACGGTTTCACGACTCAAAAGCCAGAATCCAATTAGCAGGCGAGTTAAGAGACAGTAATTTAAATGCAGCTCTAGTAACCAGCGTACAGCCCAGCCCAAGTGCAGTGGCAATGACTCAATTTACCTCAATTAACCTTCAATCTGCAATTAATGGTGGTCATGACCTTCAATGACCTTCAATAGGTCATGACCTTTGTGTTTAAATGAAGTTGCATGCACATTTAATATATAAAGTAGATATGATCCTGGGAGTTTGTATGTAGTTTGTTAGTGGTGTTGAAATATTTTAGAACCTATATTGTAGGTATACATCTCTTTTTAATAGGCGCTTGGTCTTAGTTTTAGGCAAACATCAAAAAATTATACTTAAAAATATATTTCATTTTCACAAAAAGCCCTTATATTAAAATGCTTCGTTTGTGTGCTAAATTAATCTTAAAACTTACTTTTTATTTAAATCATGAAGTTTTCAACTGATTTTTAAAATATTACATTTAGTTCTTATTCCGTTATGTACCTTCCAGTCGGGTCCATACCTTTACCAGATAAAGATGTTTAATATAGGAAACACAGTGGTGTTCATTTGGTGAAGAGCTTAAAGTGTATAAAGCCCCGGATATGAGTTTTTGTTCAAATTTTACCTGTCAATAACAACCACATCAAGGATTCCAATGCAATTTCACTTCGATCAGATTTTTTTTGTTTGGTATTATTCGCAGATATTGAAAATTATAGTAAACTATTAGATAATGAAATTACAAAGTAAACTATTTTGGTGAATACGGATTTTCGCAACATTCTTATTATTAAAATATCTACTAACAAAAATATGTAATACCATACCATACGGGTATAGCTGCTACTTGAAGTTTTGATTTTTATGAGACCAAACTAAGTATTATCTATGTCTCAATTTAGTTGTCATTCGATGAGTATGTATGTCTCATGAAAATTACCTAAATCGTTGCTATTTTTAAATAGGAGAACTGATAAATTGTGGGTGTAATAAATAAATTCTTACTATACAGCTTTCTTTTTTTCTGCATAATGTTTGAAGCTACGTTGTATTGTAATTCGTTATTATTATTTTTAATATGTTATTGCAGCAGTTAAAAGGCAACTATAAGTAAGCATAACACAGAATAAAAATAGAAGATTTCCCGTGAAGGTCCCGTGAAAATTTCAAAGATTTTTGTTTAAAATGGTATTTATAGGCTACTTGTACTTTATTAAAAATTATCTAGTAGAATAAATTGCCCAGCCAAACATTTAAAAGAAAAACTAGACAATATTCAAAACATTTATGATTTGTGTTCTTAGCATTCTAGTTAAAAATCTGTTGTTGGGAATGGTAAAGGTTAATCTGTTGCATTTTTATGTAAAGCAATTTTGATTAAATAAATTTAACGTGTAGGTTATAACTATTAGTTAAAATTTAATAACTTAAAATTATTTTTCAAGTATAGAACAAGTCAGAAGCATAATCTTTATTATAATTCCGTGAATTAAGGATAATTTTTTGAATTCTAGATAAATGATTGTTAATATGTAGGAGTAGTTTGGAGATTAATTTCCTCGAAATTAGCTTGAACGCTGATGACATCACAATTATTATATAAATCAATAAGTTTGCAAATTTGGGTGAGGATCCTACAGAACAAGTCATCAGGATTACAAGGTAAGGGTCATGTAGCAAGCTTCACTGAAGTTGCTAGCGAAACTTCAAATCTATACTATATTTCATTCTAAAATATACTGCAACCATAAATAATCAGACATAAAAAATACTTTTCCGGACCGCTGAGACTTCAATAAAACATAGTCAAATTCCATGAATAGACATGCACCATCTTAAATGATGTTGTTGTGTATGTAGAAATGATATTATGAGAAAAATTAATTTTTTGTTTAAACTCTTTCTCGTAATATCCTGAGGGAAAATACAGATAAACAGACAGAAAAGAACTGTGTCTCTCCCTTAGGTGATAGAAAATTATACATAGTGTCAATTCTAAAACTCAATTCGTTTTCAAGATTTCCCCTGAGTATCTATTGCTAACACTTAACCATATCAAAATTGATATTTTTCGTATTAAAATGAACGTTCATGTAACATTTAAAGTCTATAGATCAAATTGTTACCGGAATATTATACAGATAGTTACCTTACACTAAAAGTACGAATCAATTTTTTCAAGTTGTCAAAACATAGGCTGAAAAATAGAACACAATTTAATTATTGCCTAAACGCTTAGTATATTTAATAAAAACAGATAACTATTTTTTGACTTTAAGAGGAGCGCATCTCAGTCTCCGATTTTAACATAGGGGCCGTAACTTATGCAGCGTTATAAATAGAAATTCATCTCAAAACCATAAATTTTTCAATATAGAAACTTAATATAGATTTTATTGTCTCAATGCTAACAACATTGTAAAAATAATATGGTGTGTTGGTAATAATTATTTTTAATTAATACTCAGTATAGAATTTCCCTATAGTTAGAGGTTTTTAAAATTTAAGACGAATTTCTATTTAAAAGGCAGTTTATACTTTAGCCCAATGTTAAAAGTAGAGTCTAAGCTGCGCAGCCAGCAACTAACTAACGTGTCAACTAAAAGGTGGTGTACAATTGTACACACTACAAATGAAATTGTAGTGCTCTCCTGAGAACAGCACGACCTCGCAGTTAACTACTTGCTCGGTACTTTGCGTCCAACCACCCCGACTAATCAGTTGGAAACGCGGCTCCGTGACTACAGACTACGGGTGAAATCTTGATCCTTGGCAAAATTCTAATAAGGCCTCCTTCATTTGGTATTTATTTGTTTTAAACTTAACAAAGCTATGGCTTACCTTATCTGCCACAATGAAAAATTAGGTGTCTTGCTTGGCCTCATAATAACAACTTTTTAAGACAAATCTTAGAAATCTGGCGATATCGTGTAAATACATTATTTTGATTACCAAAATTTTATATTTGTGTTTAACGCTGTGGCGAGTATCTTTTTTGTGGGAGGAGGAAGTTAAAATGCTTTCTGCACATACGCTCTTTGTCTCCTCAATGGTGCCGGACTCTCGCAAGCTTGTTGTCCCACAAACTGCCGGATAAAAACCCCCTCATCACCAAGGACACAGGCCTGGAACCGTTTAGCACATTACTTCGGACTAGGCCTGTGAAGTAACGCCACTAAGGATTTCCTCGTCGGGGGAATCATACAGTTAAGGCCGATCGAGGTCGACCGCAGACTGGACATACACAGTCCAGGTGTCCTCTCCCTGGAGCATAGCTCTTGAGAATGACCGCGAAGCCGATCTCAGCAGAGAGGGAAGCCCTCCGCTGTGGAGATTAGTAGTAGAGATTACGCCACGGTATTGCCTCCTTTGCTAAAAGGTTAGCGGTAGCATTTCGATCTCCACGAATATTAACTATAGTAATGGAGGCCTGGTAATTTGAATCGACTTCTAATTAATCAGGGTTATGTAAGATTTGGATGTTTCCTTAATTATATACATTCTATCTATCAACTAACGATATTGTTCCTGTTAGTAGTTTTTATCTGATTTATTTGTGGCTTACTGACTTCTTACTATTCATAACATATTTTTATTTCGAAGTTTCGGAGGGACAGGGAATGTAACATGCATATACCCTCCTTGGAAACGCTGCTGTGGTCCAATACACATAATTTGCTTTCTCTCTCGTAAACACAACTGGTACCGATCGTCACCTAAAATGTATTAAACATGTTAAATCAACGTCGTACAAACGAATTTCGTGTAAATGACCTCCAACACTTCTAATACTTCTTATCAGATCATTCTATGCTAGAGTTCCAAGAAATCACCTGCCTCAATTGCAATCAAGAATTTTATGCTTTTATTAATAAATGGACGGAATGGACTCGGTGATGAGAAAAATACTGATTTTTACACGTGACCGAAATTCATCATCACAACTTATTACCACTCATATTTCAAAATTATCTATGCATCAAAATAATGTGAAACAAGATTTACATAGCCTACAAATGTTTGAATAATTAAGTATTATTAAAAAAATCTCAGGCTAGTAAATGTGGGAAATGTGTGATGGTAAGAACGAATGGTTATTATTTATTTATTTATTTATTTACAAGAAAGAGAGTAATTGAAAGTAAGTACAAGAGGGAAAGAAAAGTAATTGGTGAATTAATCATAAGAGAATTACATTTCTTGCCACCTCTGCTGACATCTTGAAACCCATCATGTCTCCGAGTTTAGTAATAAAGGAAGAATCATTAGTGTGCATTATAGCAAAGGGAGTTTTGCCACAATACTGTGGTAAATTTAAATAACTTTCCAATTTATGCAGTTAAAGTATATTCAATGGGAATGCCTTTACAGCCACTATCTGATATAGCAATCAAAAAAGTATTCATGAAGTACTCATCAAAGGAACAAGATAGAATATAATATATAAATTCATTGAAGTAAGTAAGTATATTCGTTCAAGTATTGCTGAAGTTACAAGGTGTTATAGTTTTAATAAATGAAGAGTGTAATATAATTTTTAGTATCTGAGCGGAAGTGAATTCTATCTTAGATTTGTGGTAACATTTGGTATCTGCATATATTTTCCCTCAAGATATCTTAATAAATTAAAGAACTTTCTTATATTCAATCCCCCGGGTGTGCTGAAGTTTCTTTCTCGAGTCTCTATACCACGTGTAATTGCATACAAAATATCAGGTTTAATGCTCATTGAATTAGACTACATGTTTTAGAATGTAAAATATTCATATTTCTTATGATTGCACTCAATTTGTTTACAAATTAGATTATTTTACGATTTACTATTTCCCATAATTGTGATGCATAAGGTTTTGGTAACGGTAAGCTAAATCCTACACAGATTCATCAACTCGGTTTAGTTTATATAGATATGACGCTTTATACACAGCGTCAAGTAAAATTTCAATTAGTTCTCAAGATTTAAAAGCGGACTGATCCTGAAAATCTCATCCAATCGTAAAGCAATCTTGAGAATATCATTAGAAAACATCTTTCTTAGTTAAAATTGTCTTTGAGTCAAAATATCTTGTTTGGACCATTATGATAATTTAGATGTCTTACGAGTAGTTTATTTGTTGAACTTCTATTCCAAAAAACGTTCAACCTAAGTACTATTATTATTTATAGTTAAACTGTATATTAAAGCATAAATAAATAATGTAGCGAGTGCATAACTTAAACTACAACGATAACCTCGAATAGAGACGTACTAGGCTGTAAAAAGCAGTTCAAATTCTTCCTCAGGTGGGACAGATACAATACTTAGAATAATTGATGTGATGTGCAAGTCGTTCTGGGTAACGTGGGCGAGAGGAGCAATCAGGCCAGGTCAGTATTGAATTCTTTAACAACTGCAGTGACATCAGGTTACTCCGATGCTATAACCTATACATGTGTCATGATATAAACATACTTTGGTGGTTTACAGGCAGAAGTTTTTTATGTGAACTTTTCGTTTACATATAAACTATTAGCTTTATTCTTCAATTGATCTTGTTAAAAGGCATCACCATAGTTTTTATTTTAACTTGTTAAGTTATCCTGAATATTTAAACTTTCAAAAACTCAATAATTATCGCAACGACCGCAATCGTGTAATTTTTATTTACTTACTTTTATTTTATAATGACTTTTTTTAATAATTTTAAATTTGTAACATAGCTCTAAACCTAAAGTCATAGTAACAGATAAAGTTTGTTTTTACCAGCTTTATTTTCAAAATGGCTGCTTCTTAAAATAGTGAATAACTAATATCTTAAACACGAGATAAAATAAAAAAATCACTTTTATTATACGTTATTTGGATAATTTACTTAAAAATCCAATAATACCGAACTTAATACCGAATAAGCATCAGTTGTAAGAGGGATAATTTGATTTTTAAAAGCCATTTACTTAACAATAACAACTGTCATTATGTAATAGCATTGCTTGTGAGCCACAACAATCAGCTGTTTTAATTTTAGCTGCTCTAATCAGCTGATTACAACATTACATTTTTGAATTTCTCTCATAATATACTTACCTTTTATAATATTTAGGGTTATATAAAAATACACATATTGAAAAATAATGTATAACCTACAACAAAACTTTATTTTAGCAGGATTGATGAATGTACATAGCTTTTTATATTAGAACAGAATATATATAAAATAGAAATAGAATATAAAGTACAGAATAATTTTTAATCAAAAAATATTTTTCTACTGCTGATCAGATTCTTCTCAGTATTGAACAAGCGGGGTTTAATATTCCCATCTCCAATTTGATTCCACATCTTGAACCGTGTCGGTAAAGTTAGCCTAGCATTTTAAAATTTGATTTGTCCTCTTTTTGAGAAAAATATCTTAAGTTTTACCTCATTTAGAGATTGTTTAACAACCCTACAGAAATAAAGCTATAACTCTGTAGATTATAAACATTTTAATTTTACTGTGTTTGAATCAAAAGAAACCTAAATCCTACTATAAGTAAGGATATTATGAACACAGTTCAGCAATTTATAGCTATAATCAGCTGATTAGAGCACATAAACAGCTGATAGATGTTGCAGAAAAAGTGTTGTCACATAACGACAGTGAAATTGTTTGGCACTCGGCTTTTAAACAGCGAATATCTCCCTTATTTATCAACCAAATTTCTTAAACTTTGCATCGTATGATTTTAAATTAAATTATCCAACTATAATGTAACAATAGTATTTTTTTTATTATGTATTGGTTTTAATACATTTAAGTTTAACATTTCTTTACAGCCGCCATTTAAAACCTAGCTTGTAAATAATTCTTAGTTTTTCTTTAACTAGATGTTTATGGTATACAGCTGTAAACCAAATTTCAATTTATTACAACAAGCTGTTCTCAAATTAAAAATAGTTCAAAGATATAATAAAAATGGTGGTAATTATTGAGTTTTCAAAAGTTTACGTATAATATCTTGGATATTTATTTGGTTTATGAATAATATCCGTAGGAGTTTGTAGAGAGTTCTGGGACACCATGTATATTGTTTTTTGGTTACAAATACTAAATATAAAAAAAATGTTTTTAATAGTTCACAGCCAACTTCATGAAGGTGTAGAGAAATGTTAATTTCTCCTGCTTTTTTGTTGTATTTTCAAGGAACAGCTAAATCGGTATGATATAATTGAATATGATGTATTTTACTTCAATGCGCGATTGATATACAAATTACTGTTTACAATATTATTCTTCACTTAGCGTAAGATTTCCAATATATCATATTGAACTACGTGTGATAAGTTTATACATATGTTTTTGGTATGTTTCAGACAAGCTATAGAGATGAAAAGTTAATTTACACACCATTGTTTCCCTTGTTGTAGTTACTCTTGACTGAAACAGTAGTGTATTATAATTAAAATTAAGAACTCAAAACCCCGTTTTTTTCTATAAATAATATGCGGTATATCATGATGTTAGTTTATATACCAGCTATTATATAAATATTGTATTGTATCTTTAATATGTAATTGGAAGAATATAAGATTATACACACTTGAGACGCATGTTTCCATGTGTAAACTTAGTTCTACACTCTGAGAATTGTACCACGACCACTTTACACGTACAAGCCAGGTAAATTGTAACACGGTGTCACCTCTCACAAGCCGGGATTCAATTAACAGAAGTGATTTAATGGCGAGTTAATGCAGCTCTAGTAGCCAGCGTACTGCCCAGCCCAGGTGCATCGGCGATGGCTCAATTTACCTCACGTACTCTCCAATCTGCAATTAATGCTATTCATGATCTTGCATGAGTCATGCATGACATTTGGTACTTAAATGGTGTACCTTGCATATTTATTGCATATAATACGACCCCGTGAGTGCACTCGTGCACTTAATATATTCCGTAAGATGCAACATTGTTGCGTTCAGTCATTTTAATAACATACTTGACAACCACTTAAACGATAAAAACAAAATAATTTTATTACTACGTACCAAAGAAATGTTTATTTATGTTTTTAAAACGTAAAAATCCAAATATAGCCTTTAATGAACTCGTCATATTTTGTATTGATATATGTACATACATATTATTTTCTAGCCTTACATTTATCTTACATACGGATGCATATTTTAATTAAAGACGTATTTGACAGAGTCAGTCATTGTTATAAAAGTAGATAAGGCCCAGGATAGGAGTGTTTGTTATAGACCTGTCAATAACCAACACACGGAGATTTCCAAAGCAGTCTCACCACGATGAGACTTTATTTTGGTTTGAGATTGTTTGCTTAAGTTGTCATTACTCGATTCTAATGAATCTGGTGGAAAATCCATGATAAAACACATTGTCATTCATTATCTGGAGGGTTTAAAAGTAGATAAAGCCTGGGATACGAGTTTTTGTTCTATTTTTGTCTGTCAATAACCAACACACGAAGGATTCGAAATGCAATCTCGCCACAATGTGATTTTATTTTGGATTGAGATTGTCTGGTTAGGTGCTGTTTTTCATTACTCGATGCTACTGAAACTGGTGGGAAACAATTATAAAACACGGTATCGTTCATTATTTGGAGGGTTTAAAAGTAGATAAAGCCCGAGATATGAGTTTTTATTCTACCTTTCTTTGTCTGTCAATAACCAACAAACGAAGGATTCCAATGGAAACTCACCACCATGAGATTTTTTTGGAATTGCTTGGTTGAGTGTTGTTTGTAATTACTCGATTCTACTGTCGCTGGTGGAAAACAATTAGGCACAGACTACAAGCCGCGAGCCAATTTCCGTGAATAAACAAAGCAACTTGGTTCTTATTGAAACTGATCATAAACCCTCTAGTTTTGGCGGGGGTTTAAATTGGAGGGTATCTAAAGGGCTATAAATATTTAAAGATCAGTTTTTCTCATTTCATATTGTTCTTAGCCTAACATACTTAATATAGCCTTAAGAGACTTAAATAAATGTTTAATTGGCGTCAACTAACCATGTACAAACACTGTACATGGTTAGTTGTACTTTCAAAATTGACACAACTGAAGATTGATTTCTTTCTTAGGATTAATTCCTCCGTTCATTATCAGAGAACTCATGTTGTGCGCTTATAAAATGTAAATTAACTCTCGGCCTTAAGCCTGATATATGTTTTAAAATAATACTACGGAGGAAATTGAAGATTACTAATTAATTCCGCACTATTTGGACTAGCAGCTGACATATTCCTTAACAACGTAGAAGCTTTTACTACGCTAGTTATTGATAGGTTTAACTGTGTATATGTTTGAGATTTGAAAATAGCTCAGATGGAAAGCAACGCGACATTCGTTTTGTAAATGGGTCAAGAGCAGACATAGCCAGGGATAAACGATTCCTTGCAGCTTATCAGGGATTTCAATGCAACTTCTTTTTGAGTAATTGTTTAAGAACCGAACTACTGCTCTTATTGTGTAGTGCTCTTGAGACTTAATGGTGCACTATGAGATAAGCATATTTATATTATTGGTTACCGTGTTACACTGCGTAGATACAGAGAAATTGTGAATTTTATATTATGGAAAGATTTAATTTCAGCAATATATTTTTTATACTGCTATGACTAAAGGAAATTGATAATAGTTGGAATTTATCAATTAATTCAATACTGTCTATTTGTCTCAAAGTGCGATCGCTGCTACTTTCCAATGCAAGGTACTACAAACCTTTAAACTTAAATAATGAACTTCCAAACATATACATCTAGTTCATGAATACATATAACTGATTATAAATTATTATTTTAAACAGCCTGTATCACGGAAATAAGCAATTAAACTGTATCTTTTTACGCAAGGTTAAACCCTATTACCGTTCTCGCAACTTACGGAAACAAGCCAATACTTTTTCACAATTGACAGGGACAGTTTTAAATGTTTCCTCCCTTTATTTCCATATATCTTGAAGATGGAAATAAAGACTCCGGACCACCGCTAGTCACTGTTGAGTAGTTAGTACTTATTTTTCGTTAAGTTCATATTTTCGGCCACCATCTTGGATCTGCTATACTGGATTCAGTTAAAATCATTAACCTAATAGTAGTGTTATGGTGCAGGATTTCAATGTGATTTTAGCAATGAACACGTTTTTCCGAAATAGCTTTAAATACCATTATTTGTTTTTGAGATATTGCTTCAGTGAAGCCAGGTGTTTTGTTCGCTAAGCTAGGGACACTACTGTGAAACACGATGTTTTCTACCGACTGAGACAATATTAAGTAAATGCCCTCGCACTGCATGGCCGCACTAGTGCGCATATGAAGGTCAGTAATATGTGGGTGGAGTGCAAAGCCTCCAACTACCTGAAGCGTATGTACTGTAGCTTCCTTTAATATTGATAATTACTGATATATTTGGCTTAGCCGAATTTTATAATATTAAATACGTTACGTTAGTTTTTAACTTAAAAAGTATTAAGTTGGCTCATTTCGTTGGCCATTTTAGACAACACATTATTATTATTGTTCAGTAAGATCGTTATTATCAGCATAATCATTATGTAAAAACTTTTGGTTTCTGGTTCTAATTTAATTCAAAGCTATGTTGGCTGCAATGGACCACCATTATAGTAAATTATTTGTGTTCCAGCTGACAGCAAAGACTAAATCAATGTTCCTGTCATAACCAAGCCACTTTGTTATTTACCATTCGTACGTGCTGCAGTGAAAATATTGTAATCGTTGGAAACATTGTTTGTTCATCTGTAAAACAATAACTTGTATAACGTTAAATTCAAACAATTTAAATCAGTTATTTAAAGTTTTGGTTATTAATAACTCGCTTTTATTCAAATTTAAATACATCCTATATATCGTTATAAATAAGTAGTTAGAGCTATTTATAGATACTTATAAAATATCACTCTCCGACTTCAGGGACTCAAATCACTGTTATTTAAACTTAAATCTAAAAAGGCTCATAATATTGGAATATCTTTCAGTGACTGTGACATCTCAGGAATGTCGTTTGAAAAGAGCATGCTCATGGTTTTCCGTCAGGACATTTCGTACGAAGCCGTCTTTAACTGCTAGTTAGGATATACAGTTATAATGTTCATGTGTATACAATTTCTATGACATACAGTTCTATTCAGAATATTTTGTACATATTCATGCAAAATAAACATTTTTTCTTAGATATAGTTGCACAAACCGTAGAGTTTTTGTTTTTTCACGAAGTTTCTCTTACATTACACAAATTTCCTACTAAATTCTAACTACTACTTCTAAAAATACAATTTAAAATCAAATAACAACGTAAACCGTTATACAAAAATTACGTAATTTGAGTTCCTATATTCAAATTTTATCGTAGCTCTATTTCTTATGAAGAACCACCTTGGAAATTACCAGTAATTCACTAGTATAGTTACTATTTACTGGTTTTTATAGGAGACAAACTCCTTCTTTCGTGCGACTTTGGATCATTCACTAATTACCGTCATGAGTTCTATGTATAAAACTGTAAAAAAAAAAAAAAAAAAAAAAAAAAAAAAAAAAACACGATCCAAAACCATTAATACGTCTTTTGTGAAAAGTGAAAGTTATAGCAGTAATTTATTTGAGGAAGCAAATACAGCATTAATAAATGGCGATGCTGACCCAAACGGGAACCAGAGTCAAAGATATATTCGCTGTCCTCCCCCTCACTCATCCTCTTCTTTAAACCCTCATTAAACTTACTCTTTATAGCTTCATCGCTTTACTGTTTTGATCTGCTTATTTTAGAAAGAATATATAGATATTTTCATATAAATTATGCTGATTTGATTTTTCAATGTATCTGTAAACCCATGTAAAATATGCATTACATATACATGAAATCATATTATTTTACATTACATGCCACTATCAAATTTTAACATGATATTTTTATTTCCTCATTATATTTGGATAGGCGTGTATTATATGGATAGGTTTCCGAAGCATTATAAGTATCATCATCATCATCATCAGACGTTTCCGTTCTCACGGGTCGTCGTACACAGCCTCCTCCACTTTAGTCTATCCTTCCAGGTCTCCTCTTCATCCACCTGTATTTTCTGTAGTCCCCTTCTCTCTATGTCTTTCCACACTTGGTCCTCCCATCTTCCTCTCGGTCTTCCTCTTGGTCTTCTTCCTCCTTCCTCCTTCTCCAGTGCTATTCTAGGCATTCTATTATCTCCCATCCTCTTCACATGCCCCATCCACTGTATTCTTCTTCCTTCCATTGTCTCTTGCAGTGAAACTACCTTCAATCTTTCTCTGGTTATTTCGTTCCTTATTCTATCTCTTCTTGTAGTCTTCTCTATCCCTCTTAAAAATCTCATTTCTGCAGCTTGCAATCTGCTTAAATAATTTTTAGTCCACGTCCACGTCTCTGCTCCATATAATAAAATTGGTTGGAAATAAGATTTATACATCAATACTTTTGATTCTTTCCCAATGTTCCAACTCCACACAATCTTCTTCACCATATTGAAAAACTTTCCACTCTTCCATATTCTGTTTCCTATCTCTTCTCTTATTGTGCCCCTATCTGTTATAATACTTCCTAAATAACAGAATTCCTTCACCTTTTCAAGTCTTTTTCCTTCAACTAACACGTCTTTGTTATTTCCATCCCTTCTCTCTACTTTCATTACTTTACATTTTTGTATGTTCATCTCTAAACCATATTTCTTCGCCACTTTTGCCCATTTGTTTAACTCTCGTTCTAACTCTTCTTCCCTATTTTCCCATATCATTATGTCATCCGCATATGCTATTGTCTTAAGTTCTTCTGCTCCTCTGTTTCCTTGTACTTCTAGAATAATTTCATCCATAAGTATAGCACAACTATATTCAATAGCAGATTTATCTAATTTACACTATATTAAAAATGTATACTATAAATCATGGTTCACACTGGTTCTCGTTTTAACACCATCAATATTAAGTAATAAATAGATTTTCCATATAACAAGTTATAAACTCTTTTAGGCTATATTTTTTATCACAAACTTGTTAAATAATATGTTAAATGTCATTCATTACTATAATGGTTCATTGACTGGTAAATATTATTCATAAAATTATTGATACGAGATTGATTAGTTTACTTCTTGGCTGAATTTATCTCTTATGGGACTGTAAAATTTTCATTTATGCCTGTCTCTCTGTCTCTATGGCTATATGTGTGTCTATCCGCATCATATCTCGCAAGCAAATTGAGCTGCAGCTTTAAAATTTTGTATAAAGCTTCACTTTTATACAGGCAATGCTAAGTTTAATGTTGGTGCACGTCACTCCTTAGGATTTGGCTGACCTTTAGCGAATATTTGAGTAGCTATAATGGCAACGAAAAATTATCAGAATATTTTAAAAATTATACCATGAATAAATATGATAAATTATATAATAATTATACATACAGGAGTCAGTGAAACAAATATTTTCGGATTTAGGTATTTTAACTATTTATGGGCTTCACATTATGGACACGATATTAGAAGTAAGGAAAGCTAATTACAGCTTACCTAGATTAATTAGGCACCTTCCATAACTATTCAACTAGACACCGTAATCAATTTGCAGCTCTACAGATTAATTTGCAGTTCACAAGGAAAAAACCAATAGTTGCAGGCATTAGATTTTACAATAATTTACCTAAAGATATTTTAGCAATTGACAATTTTCAAAACTTTAAAAATAAGCTAAAGCAGTATTTGATCAGTAGACCACTTTATTCATTTGATGAGTTTTTTGTCTTTAGTAAGTAGCCTTAAGGACTAAAATGTAAAATACACAAGGTAATCTTGTACATAATGATAACCGTTATAATGACCGATTTGTCATGGGCCTAGAATATAAATTTTGTAGATTGAGTAGGCATTATGCACCTTGCAATATCTTATGATACCATAGTTATTGTAATGTATGGTATATTGTAAACTGACGCCATTTTATGTTTGTTACATGTTATGTACAAATTATGAATAAAGCGAATTTGTATTGTATTGTATTGTATTATACATTACAATTGTAAAGTTCGTGACAAGATCAGCTTTCAACACACTCTTGCGTTGTAGTACCCTCCCTACCAAACCGAAAGTTTTATTATTTAAACACTGCATGAGACCTAACTCAATGAACAAATTGTTAATGTGTCACGTGACTGGATATCTCGATAAAAATAATTTTCAGGCAGTTTTCCATTAAACTTAATTTATACAGAGGAAAAATGAGTTACATGATGATGGTGCATATCCAACAATCGAATTTGGGTGAGCGTCATTGAAGCATATAACTCCGTAGGATGACACAATTTCTCTTTTGTCTTCCGAGGAAGTTATAATGCCGTTCTTTACCGTATGACGTCTGTCTCTCCATATGTCAGTAGGAAATCTAGAGAATGAAATGAGCTATAGACTTACTAAAGCCTGTTAAGCCTGTGACATGGTGGGGCGCAACTTCTACCTTATTAATATACTGAGAAAGAGATGAATAAAACAAAGCTAGTTGCATGTTATTTTCTACATTCTAAGCATAATTGGGGAATTATTTGTTAAAAAAATACATTATAATCTACGATTGGAAAACGAAAATGCATTGAATCGCTGATATAAAAACAATGCCGTTGAAAAGATAAGTCCGAAATTGTATTAACTTCTTTGTAGTATTCGTTTACTGTAATACATAGCAATTTTATATTTGCGTAATCCTCAACATAAATACTTAGCATAAGAAGAAAAACATGCTGATTGAGCTAAACACTATTCCGTCTGCTCAGATATCCTGTATCATAAGCCCATGTTTTTGTAAGAGACATTTTTTTATGAAATTACTTCAAACTTAACTCTACAAGGTAGTAAAAACTTTAAGTATTTACACTAATTCAGAATTTTCTGAAACAATATGGCATGATTAAGTATTAAATTTGTAATATCTCCCTCTCATTTTATTAAATCGAAGACATTAAATCAAATTAATGAAAAAAATCAAAAAAATCAAATTAACTGATTTATTTATATTATGTCATTTTTTACACACTCTTATATCATGGAGCTGTAGAAGAGATGTGACTTCCGATTAATGTTCAGCCATTCTACAATATTGAAAAAATAGTCAATAACTGGCTGTCATTCAAGTATCAATTTAGTCTTTGTCTTTTAAACCAATACTTCATCATTTGAAAAAACGAAGACAAACAACTCAAAGATCATTCATTGTTCTTTCTTGAGCTAAAACCTCTGAATAAATAATATTTTAGTTTTGTCATCGTTTGAGACAGTTAACTTGAACGTAATAAACGATGATTGTACAAGTTAATCAAACACAAAAACGACTAATGACAGCGGGAAAGCTTCGTTTATTGTTTCCTCAGTGTTGAAATGAATCATATATTTAAACACTTCATAGTGTCTCTAACATAGTCTATAACAAAAACTCAAAGTTAAGCAATACACAATCTTAAGGTGAGGCATTTGAAATTTTACGTTCTTAGCAACGGATGTAGTGTAAAAAGAAATATTTTCTTAGAGATTAAGTAACATAGCTAAAGTTATGAGTTGTAATTGAAAATTAGGCTATATCTATAAAATAAAGTTTTATTTTAAACTAGTCTTTAACGATAGATTCACTTGCAATTTTCCAAAACCGAAGTCTTATAAAAAGCACTCATGATGTAATATGATGAGTCCCCTTGACATTATTCAAATTTAAATCAGGTACATCAGGACACTAAAACACATCAGGTACATATTATTTCGAGTGTCCAAAGTTAGGGGAATTATAGTAACCGGATAGACTCTCATATCAGGTTTTGCGCGTGTAGAACGTCTGGTTTGAGAACTCCGCAGTTGAGAAATGAAACTCTTTATTGCCAGAGCAATACAATATATTCACAAGTCTCGGAAAACTTCTTCGGTCAAAAAGCTTTTGCTTCCAGTCCCTTAATCTATATTCGGTTTCCAGTGGTATAGTTGAGTTCGCCTTACTGACTTGATGAAGACAATACATATAATACCTAGCTAGCACTAAGAAGTCTACTTCGGTAAAACATATTCTATTTCCGGTCGTTTAAGTTCACTTCCGGTCTCTTTTATTTAAGGTATCACACCGAAGATTACCTTATTGCCCCGATCATCTTGAAAACCTATTCAGGTGTAAAAGCATCAAATTTGGATTCTTGGAATCTATTTCTGATCTAAGATACTTCCAGTACTATATTTCAGTTTCATATGTTCTTCTTATACATACAGGATACAGAAAGGACTAAGAAGCCTACTATGGTCAAAAATCATATACTTCCAGTACAAGGGAACATCGTTACTAAGTTCATTCAACATTTCAAAATAATCGTTTATCGTACTAGTTTTATTTTTCGGGATATAGTTAAAAATTAATGGCTTGTTAAGCCATTATAATATTTTTCATCCCTCTGTATTTCCTTAGGCCAGTGTAAAAATGCCATATCTTAATGTGAATTAAGCCAACTATTCAAGAGTACCTTATGTTAAAACATTTACAGATTGTTTCATTAATGAATGTATTACAAAAGGGTTTAAATAGTATTCGCAATGCATTAGATGATTTTAATTCGTCACTTGCTCAATCTGGATTAGAAGTTCTTAATCCTATTTTGAAGATCCCTCCAGGCTACGTCTCACTGATCTTTAAAGTTGCAAAAAATCCTATAAATTGAAAGAACCTGTTAAATGTATCGACTGCTGTTGACTTGCTGTTCAACAGCTTTTGTTGAACTGCTGCCACTCCAATGTGTTGTGTAAAAAATGTTATAGAACAGCACACCCATATGTTTAATTAGTTTAACTATTATTGTAAGTTTGTTATGATCTATAGTCCTAAAAGGAAATTACTTCTTATGTAAATTTTTTCTAGAATTGCAGTTGAGCACAGAATTTGTCTAGAAGACAAAATTAGAAGTTTAAAGAAAAATTTTTAAATGTATTTTTTTTGCAAATATTAAGTATGCAATGATTGATCAATACTGTAATGCAGTTATAAAATATAAATTTTCATCTACTTTTAGGTATGAATTACTATTATAAAACTAATCTTAGTTATCGTTTTACAGAAGTAGGGTTCTCAGACCACTTTATGTATGTATATTGTTGATCAGGGCAACAAACTCAGTTTTGGGACAGAAAATATCTTTGAATGGAAGTAAATTACAATGCCCTTTAGTAGACGCTTTTTAAAGTAGGCTTCTCAGACCTGTGTATGTATATATTTATTTTGTTAATAGAGGAAGCAAGGCAGAATCAACAATGCCACAAAAACTAAAAGACTGGACTAAATTGCAATGTCCATAAATATTCTAATGTTTTCTGTGGTTTTGAATACAAAATTTCGTGTGGAACCGCGGATACCAGATAGTATTTAGTACAATTTAAATTAAAACAAATATCATAGCCTCTTTAAAGAACTTCAGCTGAAAGTGTCAACAGCTATTTAGTGGTGGTTGAATGAAGGTTATAAAACATAAATATTTTCAAAGTATGTACTCCGAGAAACTATTCAAGTTTTCTTCGTGTAAACCTCGGACTTTAAAAAATATAATTAGCAGAATTGGTTTAGCCGTTCTCGAAATTAATCGTTAGCAACATATTAGCGATTCATTTTATTTATTAAATTCTTTTGTTGAGGTCAGAGAAGTGTGGCTAAGATTCGTACAACTTAAATTGGGTAAAAATATTAGCAATTAATTATTAGATTTCTTTTTTCAAAACATATGCCAAACACGTTTAAAAAACCAGGATTTCAAGAACATATTTCATTGTTAATAGGTTGTGCTAGGTCAACCCCGTTTAATTTATGGAGAATGTAAATAGCCTTGCTAACAACGAATGTTTTCTTCTTGAATTGCTAAATTAAACCGTACACGGACTGAAAAACTACTTCAGAATACATTGCCTATAAAACAGTTGCCATAAATAAGCAAGCGGTCTTATTATAATGAACATGCATGTTAAGTTATTCCATTAAACGTATGAAGTGATGCGTAAACATACCTCATAGAAGTAGAAAGCATTTAGGTCTGCGGTAGTGGCGACACTGAACCAGCTGTAATTGTACGGCGGAGTGGGAGTTGTCGACACTGCGACCAGCTGATCGTCCAGTTGCTGCTCCGCCGCCATTTTCCTAACCTCAAAATGTCATTTTACCGTCGTATTTTTTCACATCCTCCATATTATTTTGATTTATTCTTCTTTTGATATGTTCATTTTTGGTCAGTTTAATAAGTGGCAGCTTTAAATATAACACTTTTAAAAGAACTGCAGATCAAACAAAACTATATTTTGCCTTTTCATTGGTTGAATAACTGCTTAATCATTCTTCTCTGAAGAGGCTCTTTTTGCTCAAATATTGGAGAACCCACATATCTGAAACAAAAAATGGTTGTTTTACAAAGCAGTTAAAATACATGAATATTTAAATTTATCAAACAATCAAATTATAACAATCAAACATTACAAATTCATACTATTCCCATTAATATAAGACATTATTCCATGATTTTAAACCATACACAAAGTCTCAACTTAACGACCTAACATTGCAGCAACTGGATTTAAATTGCTGATGAGTTATTGTAGAATAGTGCGTTAAGAATATAGGAAATAACAATGTAGATAGGTTTATTGAGTGACACGGTTAAGAAGGCTATCGGATTATCCTTATTTGGCAAACTTAAAAAAACAGGAATTTTGCACTACTACTGTTATCTTCAAAGTTCTTCTCTTCAAAAATCTGTGAAACACACGGATAACATCATTGCAATCTTTCATAATTAAAACTCGCTATGGACATTTATTTTAAGAGGAGGCATATTAAATTTAAAATTTAAAACAGTGCTAATACTTTTTCATAGATATTAAGAAGGAAAATGTTTAAACAAGGATCTGAGAGAGAGCGTCTGAAAAGAGCAAGTTGCATTGCCAATGCATTTGAACTGGAAATATTGACAACCTTTAAAGCTGTTTACTTACACGTGTGGATCATCTGGACAAAATGCCAGCTCCAGCATTAGTTAACATCTTATGTTATAGATTTTAACCAGGGATGTTCTGGATAGACTCAATTCTCTCTAGATGCTAAATCAAGAGACTAACTTTTATTCAATTTATGTTCTAAAATTAACAGAAATGGTAAAATGGTAACATTTAACGTATTACATCCGCGTAGAATTACCAAAGTAGGAAAATATTATGATACATTCAAAAATTTTCACTCATTATTTCATTAATTACACAGTTTAGATTGTTTTATTTATTTATTTATTTATTTCCTTCGAACGGTCAAAAACCAATTTACATTTATTAACTTATAATAGATGATTAAATCATACTTAAACAAAAGGGCCAAACCAAACATGCAACTGGACTCTAAATCAGATCTAGGCATAACTAACGTATAAATAATGTAATAAGAAAGTATAAATTATATTAAAAATTAGTGAAAGTATATAATAAATTAGTGATAATATTAACTTAATACACTACTGTAAGGTGTGATACCATATGGAGAAACAAACAGACTAACAATAACAGTGCAAATAAACTATACAATTATCAACAACAATGAAAGATAAACTTTAAATGAATAACAAGAGTAAAAAAATATTAACATTAATGACTGATAGTGGTAAATAAAAAACTGAAAAAATTAAAAATATTTAACTTAAAAGCATATTTAACTTAAATGCATGCACATTACTGTCTAAGACGTGACATATGAATAAATAAAGAGATAAATAATAACAGTGCAAATAAACTATATAAAGTAAACAACAATGGGGAAAATACTATAAATAAATAACAAGAGTAAAATATATATAGGTACCAACAGAGAAAAAAAAACTAGAAAAACAACAAATGCAAGCAATAAAATGTAAATATATATAACCAAGAGGCACAGTCGTAATTATAAATGTGTAACAAAAAACAAGCAGAAACAATAACAGAGCAACACAACAAGAATAATGGGGGTTTTGGTTTATAAATTGAATTCCGAATCTTAATAACTGTTATAAAGCATAATTTAGTTTTCCAAAGGGACTTTATGAAAAATATGTGTACGTCGAGGAGGATTGAAAGCAGTCGTTAAAATCATTGAAATTTCACACAGAATATTCTTCTCTCAGAATACTCAACAACTACCGCATTCAGGATTGGTGCTGCAAGTCACTTACATAACTGAAATACACTACACGGCCTAGTGCCTACGTAATACCTTTGGAGAGCCCTTAGCTCCCTTTATGTCAAAGCGTTGGCTATCTCAAAATATCGGCTTCTCTGCACACCGGGCTCTACCACCGACCCACTAAATCAACCACTTGATTTTCAGCCCTTGATCGTCCACTATTTGTCTCCCTCTTCCACAACAAAGTAGTTTGCTGGATAGAGTTTAAGTAATTTGACATCTTAACAAATACGCCAACACATACATTCCTTCTTGAATCGTTCATTTAATTTCACACTTACAGAATTTAAATATTGTCTCATCGGGTTATTAACAATTACATTTGATATATTATTCCTAAATATACTCTTCCTTCATAGAAACCATTATTAAAATGTGTTGGCCTTTTCATGTTCCTTGTATGAAGAGATGCCGTTAAATTTTAACGCGTTGACTCAACAGTTATGAACTTAGGAACGATTTAAAGAAACAAACAGACTTCAGTAATTAAATATTTGTGAGTAATGAAGAATCCTGGAGCGTTGAACAAAGTTTAATGTAATATCACTGGTGAATGAATACAAATATTTATTCATTTGTGAAGTTGCATGATAATAGAATCATTGATTCCGAAAGACCTTGAAAAAATAAAATTAATATTTAAAAATGTGTATTCATTTACCAGTGATATTAAATTTGTAAGTAACTTTAACCATAACTTTAAAACAGTATCAAAGTATGTTCATTGTAGTTTTTTACCGGAAAAATAGAATTATAGAGTTAAACGTATTGCCTTATCAGGATATTTATAACTTTATGTTATATATTCTTCCTAAAGATCCTCTTCCTTCATAGCTACCATTTTAAAATTAGAGTTAAAAGTATTGCCTCATTGGGATATTAACAACTGAATGTTATACATTTTTCCTAAAGTACTCTTCCTTCATAGCTACCATTTTAAAATTAGAGTTAAAAGTATTGCCTCATCGGGATATTAACAACTGAATGTTATATATTCGTCCTAAAGTACTCTTCCTTCATAGCTACCATTTTAAAATTAGAGTAAAAAGTATTGCCTCATCGGGATATTAACAACTGAATGTTATATATTCGTCCTAAAGTACTCTTCCTTCATAGCTAACATTTTAAAATTAGAGTAAAAAGTATTGCCTCATCGGGATATTAACAACTGAATGTTATATATTCTTCCTAAAGTACTCTTCCTTCATAGCTACCATTTTAAAATTAGAGTAAAAAGTATTGCCTCATCGGGATATTAACAACTGAATGTTATATATTCGTCCTAAAGTACTCTTCCTTCATAGCTACCATTTTAAAATTAGAGTAAAAAGTATTGCCTCATCGGGATATTAACAACTGAATGTTATATATTCGTCCTAAAGTACTCTTCCTTCATAGCTACCATTTTAAAATTAGAGTAAAAAGTATTGCCTCATCGGGATATTAACAACTGAATGTTATATATTCGTCCTAAAGTACTCTTCCTTCATAGCTACCATTTTAAAATTAGAGTAAAAAGTATTGCCTCATCGGGATATTAACAACTGAATGTTATATATTCTTCCTAAAGTACTCTTCCTTCATAGCTACCATTTTAAAATTAGAGTGAAAAGTATTGCCTCATCGGAATATTAACAAATGAATGTTATATATTCTTCCTAAAATACTCTTCCTTCATAGCTACCATTTTAAAATTAGATTGGCGTTTTTCTTTTCCTTGTATGAAGAGGCGTTAAATTTTAACGCGTTGACTCACCGATTATCATTTGAACCTGAGAACGAATTAGAAAAACAGAGTTGAGTTAAAAAAAACATTGTGAGTCACAACACGCTTACGATAAGCAAAATATAATAAGAAAAAGATAATATGAATATTCATAAATCTATTTTTATATATGTCAAATTTATATGACAGTAGAGAATTACGATTAGGTGATACAATTTTTACAATGGTATTTGCCCTAATACAAATTACTTATTTTTACTTTAAACTCTTTTCCTACATTACTGTTAAGCTAGCTGATTTTAAACTTTATACACGTAGTTTACGTCTTGTCATAATTGTTGAACCTTAAAAATAAATACTAACGTAAAATTATTAGGAGTTTACATCATGACAAATACCGAATTACAGTTAGGTTATCACGAGAAAATATTTACAATCATGTAAGGTACTATATACAACCTGTGTATAATTTATCATATTCATTTATTTAGTTCCATATTTTAGAACAATAACCAACAATAAACACAGACTCAGTCAATGCTAAAAACCGCAAACCGACCACCTACCACTAAAGTGGTTAAACCGGTGTTGATTCTGTACCGTAGGGTGAAATATAGCCCTCTACCTCACATTTGGCTGTCGGCAAACCGGAATCGGAATCTATTACAGACCGTCGGGGCGGACCACCTGGCTCTAATGGAAATTTCGCACCTCATCAAAACTTCAACACATAATGTGCTTAGAACAATTGATACGATACAATTTAAAACCTCATACATAATTTTAATTAAGATAAGCAAGCTGCAATATTGTAGGCTCTACCTTTGAGTGATCAGTCTGCTTTATAAGTTTAACTCAATTACTCGTCATTGTTTATTTCTTGCTTATCTTCATTTCTAACCTGTTTTAATAATCCAAGAATGTCCAATTTTAGCTACTATATCAGGGTTAAACATTTCATTCACTGAACTATTTTTTAGCTTCCGAACGAGTTGATCTATAGGGTTGAAATTTGGTGTGAAACTTTACCTCTGCTACCTTTACGTCGGTCTTTAAAAAAAGTAACCTTGGCTAGTAATGCTACTGGTAACTATGTTGGCTATGATAAAAACAGAATAAATAAAATAGTAAACAAATAGTATATTACTGTGAAGGTTAGCATATGATATTTGGCAGTAAATTGTTAACATACACCATAAAGTATCTGTTGAATATCTTGGTTTTATTAAAACCTGGATCGTTTTAGCTCAACCTTAAATGTAATTCTTATAGCGAATCAAACGCAGAGTACTTTTTGGTTTCGTTTTTTTTTACTTGTATAACTAATAAAAATGAGATAGATCACATCTTTGGTAGTTTAAATCTTCTATTAACCCTCTTATTATAGACTTCTTTGTGCAGACCTACAATCATGAAATTTGTTCTAGGATATGAATCAGAGGGAATACATACTATTACCTAAAAAGTAATGAAGGATTTTCACTGAATAATAAAACATGTTTTTATTTTCAGGATTTGCAGACGTAAGTGAATTAGGATTTTTTCCTTGTGTACAGAATATGTACAAGGATATTATACAATAGTTTATTGATTGTAAAATTATTTATGTGTGGCCCTTCGGGCCGGGATATTGTCCGCTTTGTGGTGTACGTGAAGCTTTCTACCCCGACCCGAATTCTGGCTTGCGTTTAATTTTGCATTTCTAACGTAATTATTTGTCAACAGAGATCTTATTATTTTTAATAAAATAAATAGTGTTTTACATAATATTAATTAGCAATATGTACTATTTACGTAATTATATGCTATAAGTAGATCTAATATGTCGTTCCAGAGTTCTAGTTCCGCTCTAGAACTAACGCTTAGACAATAAATCATATAAAATACTTGTTACTAGGAAATGTTGGGCTGTTGTGACATATTGATAGTGTCACAATCACAACTACCAGTGGAGCTCTGTCACCAAGCGACAAGCACACTAAGGATATTTATTGCTTTCTACAGTATAGACAGACAATAAACATTAAACGAAACAATGAGTATATTGCAGTTTACTAGAGCATAAAGAAGCATCATTATCTTACGTGCACAACGCTCCAAGTTTACATGTTCTGACAAGACCGTGTGTAATGGAGTGAACTGTGGGCGTGAAAATTGCAATATAACTTACACATGCTGTATAAACAAACACGGTTCGTACATTTTGCAGTATCATAACATAAATACCCGGCATCTGCTCTATTCTTCCCGCCCTTTTCTCTGATACAGTGGTAATACTTTGTACTGCACGTTGTTTATACGCTTTCACATTAATATAAACAAGGCGACGTAGCTGGGTTCTAGGGCGGATGTAATGATAATACTTGTATCACACAAATTTATATGTATGGTGTAAGGAGTTTTAATCGTTCTTGTAAAAGTTTGATTAAAACATAAACACTTGTGGCTACGTTTAGGGCTGCTAGTTACATTTAATGAGGCATTAGTTTACCCTCTGCTTCTATGTCTTCCCATGGGTCGAATTTTTATCTTCTGTGCAAAGTTGATGGTAAATAATTAATTCGAACCGTTTCGAGGCTTAAGCGTCTAATTTTAAAATTTAGAGTTTTTAGAAGAACAACTTTATTTCAAATACGTTTTCTTACAATGGGATCAATGACAACAACAAAATGATTCCGTAGTTTAAGGTTTTGTAACAAAATCAATATTATTTAGATTCTTCAATCTATACTATTATAAGAATATATATATATATATATATATATATATATATATATATTTTCAATCTTTGTGTTTGTGTGTGTTTTACCCACTTATGTAAATATTAATGAACCGATTGTACTTAAATTTTACATAAACATCCTTAGAGTCATTGGTCAACATATAGGCCTATTCCTATTTCTAAAATACCTCCGGGCATTACCTCACTGGCCTTCAAAACTCCCTTTTAGCTTAATCAGGAGATCAAGAAAAATCAAGATAAACGATAATTTACAATACAATAATAAATAAATTCTGTTACACTTCACAATTAATTAGTCCGTCGCAGAAGCTTTTCGTTGTCTGGGTTTGTTTTTATTTGGGATTTTAATCAACTAGAGTATACCATCTAATAAATACCATCAATTCGACCTTAGAATTAAGATATCTCCAAAATAACATAACATTAGTTAAATTGTTACTAAAATCGTTAGAGCTATAAAATATCATAAGGGGGACATTCGATAAATTGCATAGCTATATATAAATAACAATTTCAGTCTCCTTCTTCAGAGCCCCATCTAAACTGAACTTAAATTAAAAATGGATCAAGCAATCGGAATAATCTTGACACTATCAGTTGTGTCAAGAATATTTTAAATGCCATTTAAAAGAATATGCTCATCGTGTCTCTGCTTTACTAAAGGAAATTGCGTGCGAAACAGCGGTTAACTAGTAGTATTTTTATTTGAAAGTACGGAAAAATTTACTGTTGTGATTTGTACATTAAACCTGCTCATATTTTTACAACAAATATATGTACGATACAATATAATTTTCTCTGGGACGATAAATTTCAATAAAAGTCATATCATTCTAGAACAAGTAAATTAGGACCACTACAATGCCGTGAGTAGATATGTTAATTTAAACCTGATGTTTTAGTGATGCAGTAAATTGATTTAACGTAACCTAGGTTACGGATGAGGGCACCTCACGCACGCTCAGCCTCCAGCTGTTACTTCTCAGAACTGGAAATTGAAGGAATACACTTTACTAGTAAAAATATTTAACAAAACATTTTCAAAAACAATTCAAATTTCCTGGGAGTCAATTTACATTTTTTACGAGAACTTATAACTTTATTGCACCAAGAATTTTGAACAAATTACCAAAAAATATTAATGAATTACCGAATATTAAAAAATTTTAAAAAATACAGAGAGTGGCTGCTAACTTTGGAGCACCTTGAATTCCTAATTAAAATCCAGCATTGACATTTACGATTGTACATCATAAGTATTTTTCATCATTATTTTGTATAAAGATGCTCTTAGACATACAACCATTTTTCAAATCTTTTGTTTTTTTTTTCTTTTTCTAATGCAAGATCTTTTGTATTAGTTAATTTCGTTTCAATAATTTCTCATGCACTAAGCAAGCAAAGAAGCACTGATAGTAAGAAAAAACATTGGCCTGATAAGATTAAATAAAAAATTAGTTCTTTCATCATCTGGACGCTGTAAAATAATTTTAATGTTAAATAAGTGGAACCCCCAAACAGGCCAATCACCGTGGAGGCCCTACATTTTCTATTCTGCCATTTACAAAAGTCAGTATATTTACAAGTTATTATAATTATTATATATGTAAAGGGACTGAAAGAAGTTGTATTAAGTTACTTTTTAAGTTACATTACATTATTTTTTAAATTTAAATACATGTTTAAGTTTTAAACTTGGTGCATTTATTCAGTCTTGGCAAGTGTAATTATATTGTTTATGATTCCTAATTATGTAAGTTTTTCATTTATTTGGTGTAGGCTACGCTTTGTGGCAGAATGAGAAAATAAATACATTTATTATTAAATTTATCGTGTTTACAGAATCAGTAATTTCATTTATTCTATCTACTTCACCATTAGCTGTTCACAAATTCAAGATTCTAGTAAAAAAGTGTTTGAATACACTTTGAAAAAGTTACGTAATCTTCAATATATGACAAAAGCTATTTTATATTTGGCTCATACATTCTATAGTACTTGTACATTTTGTGGAAAAAAAATACTCTTAGGAAATGCTGAAACCCAATCAATTATTTTACGAATTGTTTGGAAGTAGCAAGAAATTTAATTTTCTCTTTTTATTTGTAAGTGTAGTCCCAGTGAGCTTCTATCGGTAAAAAATTATATCTGAGCTATTTATCATCAGTAATTGTACACTTAATAGAAATTGAATGGATCAGTCCTGAATATTGTTAGAACGAAAAGCAAATGAGCCTACTTGGGAATCAGAATTACTGTCCGTACCCGTGTACATAGGAAACTTGCTAGCAGAGTCAGTGGTGGTGAGAAGTATTGGGCACCTTTAGTGAAAACAGCACTATTGAATTCTATTAGGACTATAGCAACGAAGAATCAATGTACTGGTATGTTATTTTAATGTAATGGCAACTAAGACACATTGTAATTGTGCGTAGAATTTGAAGAGCATGAAGTATAGGAGAAGAGAAACTCAAAGCTTTATCTACATCGAGCAGTCGAGTGTACCTTATTTATTGATGATAATATTGCAAATATTCATAACACTTTAGTCTACCTATAAATGTTGTGTCTTCAATATTCCGAATTTTCTTTGATATTCACGTTTATTATAAAACCGATGTAAAACTTGGGTTTGGACAGAAAATAGAAGAATGGTTCAGACTCGAATTTAATCTCTGAGTTTAAATTCAATCTATATTTTGTTTACAGGTTAATAATTATTCATACAAGAATAATTGGATTTCACCCGGCAGCTGGAAATTGAGAGCTACATCAATTTTAATCTAGAGTTGCCCCTGGGAAATTATCACTCCTGGTTAATTCGTGTGGAACCCCTGCTTATTTTTGTAAACGTTATCATTAATGTAGGCTACTTCGTTAGTCATGTATTGAAGTTTTAATACATGTGTTGTTGTTTTAAATTGCCGAGATTCAATAAGTTATTTTAAAGGTTTCCTTTTTAATTATATGGTTTGTAACCAATATTAATACTAATATATAGGGTTGTGAAAGGCATTAACATTATAGTATATTATAATGATTAAATTCGCTAAACTCAAACTTTCGGCGTTATTTAATATAATAATCTGATACATACTTTGATGACTATATTATTTTTATATATACTGCGTTGTGTTACTTATTTGTAAAATAATTTATTTTCTGTCACAAGGCTACGCGTTGCTATCGTCATACAAAATTAAATATGATACGTATTAATTAGAAAGATGGTAACAATATTTCTTATTAATAACGAATAGTAATTTAAATGTTTTAAATTGCAGTTCAAGTATATATATATATATATATATATATATATATATATATATATATATATATATATATATATATATATCATGGAAATTGGAAAGTAATACAGTAATAAAGTTGCAGGAAGCAGGAGTAGAGGTTGATAAACGCCCCGTAGGGAAATCATTGCTGTTGAGAAAAGAACTGTTTGTAATTGATTTGCTTTGCGGCTGCGGATAATAATGTGAGATTATTGAAAGCTAATTAATAATCTTAAACAAATATAACGACTCGATTTTCAAAAACCATATATACAAAGCTAAGTAACTGATGAATTCATTTAAAGTATTCAATATAACACACACACACACACACACACACACACACACACACACACACACACACACACACACACACACACACACACACACACACACATATACAGGGTGTCAATTAAGTCTGGAACCTCTTTTTTAATTTTTGAACCACAATAGAAAGAAATACCAAAGTTCACACGTGCTTACTGGTGATAGTAACGCACACATCTGCACAATTACCGACCGGATAATCCCTTTGGGGACGGTCCACAAGGAGTCAGACAAAATTCTTAAATAGCAGCATAGGTCAGTTTGTTATCAAATTAAAGGTCTTACTTAGCAGAGTACAATGCCGCAAACTGGACTTCAAAAGGTGGATTTATTCAGTAGTTATAGCTATTTGAATTTTAAAACAATTGAACAATGTAAATTATTAAGTATTACAAGTAAACACCAATTTTTAAGTACCTGTGGTCAAAGTAAGTGTTCAAAATGTTCCCCTCCCATCATCTGACAATGTAGTAATCGAAGCCAGGAATCAATAATTATTACCAATAACACAACTACTGTTAGAATGTGAAACTGGCAGATAGAGTCATACACAGCATCCACAGAAACTTAACGTTTGGGCAGGTATTACAGGAAATCAAATTATGGGCCCATTATTTATCAATGGTAATTTAAATGGTGGCTCGTATCTAGCAATGCTCCAAAATGAGATAATTCCTGCACTACAAGCTGCTCTTGGTCGACAATTTCAAAGAATTGATTTCCAACAAGATGGCGCGCCACCACACTTTGCTCTCCTTGTTAGAGAATACTTGGATACAATATTCCTTCACAGATGGATTGGAAGACGTGGTGCAGTAGAGTGGCCTGCTCGTTCCCCTGATTTATCTCCGCTGGATTTTTTTTCTTTGGGGATACCTCAAAGATAAAGTTTATCGTACTAAGCCTCGAGATTTGGCGCACCTAAGAAATCTCATAGTCCAAGAAGCTCAAGATATTCCTCGTGACTACCTTCAAAAATGCAGTGCATGGCTTTTACAACCGCCTAGGACATTGCCAGACGATGGGAGGGGAACATTTTGAACACTTACTTTGATCACAGGTACTTAAAAATTGGTGTTTACTTGTAATACTTAATAATTTACATTGTTCAATTGTTTTAAAATTCAAATAGCTATAACTACTGAATTAATCCACCTTTTGAAGTCCGGTTTGCGGCATTGTACTCTGCTAAGTAATACCTTTAATTTGATACCAAACTTGACCTATGCTGCTATTTAAGAATTTTGTCTGACTCCTTGTGGACCGTCCCCCAAAGGGATTATCCGGTCGGTAATTGGGCAGATGGATGCGTTACTATCACCTGTAAGCACGTGTGAACTTTGGTGTTTTTTTATATTGTGGTTCAAAAATTAAAAAAGAGGTTCCAGACTTAATTGACATCCTGTATACTGTATACATTGAATAGTAGTTGTATATCGGGCGGTGTTAACGATTTTATTGTAGAGAATATAAGAGTTATACTCGTATGTATCGATAATGATATGAATTTTTTCGTAGATAAAATCTTACTAGATGATTCAATAAAGTAATAAATTATGTTCATTTAATGCAGATTTATAGCTTTACTAACATAATTAATCAAGTAAAAATAGTAGGGTCATGTTCAAAATCCCATTTATATTAGTTATTTTTGCGTTAAACTTATTTCAAATGATTTTTAATTTGAGTGTTTTTTTTTTTTTAATTTATTTCCAATACAATCATAAAAGAAAAGAAGAAGAATTACAGAATAAAAACCAAACAATATTTGGATTACAATAATGTGTTTACTGACCTGGCTCAAGCTGATTGGAACTATGTGTGTGATTGCAATGATGTTAAGTGTTGCTTGGATTGTTTTTATAAAAAATAAATCTGTTAAACACAATATTGTTACTAAAAATGTTCCTTCTAGAATGTTTTAAGCTAAAACTAACAGTCCTTGGGCGAATTAATCAAATTGAAGAAATGAATAGTAAAAATAAATCATTTGAATGAATTGTACAACAAGGCTTTACGATTCCATTCGATATTTTTAAAATTCCTCCTATTAAAAATATTTTTAAAAGGTACTATAAAAGTTTATTAAACGAAAATAGTTATGTTAAAAATTCTCAGTGTATAGTATAAGCGATAGTGTGATCTAGTCAATTTTTTCATTTAATAAAAGTACGTAAAAAGTCAAAAAATTTAAATTTTGACAAAACCCTTTTAAACGGTTCAGTCTTATGTGTGTAATAAGATTGAAGAATTGGTTGAAGATTGTAAAGAAATATCAAATAAAATAAACTACTCCTTTATTAGTGTGCAGAAACCGTTGCATTTTTGCATCTAATGTGGTTATTTTAAGTATGATGTTCATAGTTCCTAGTATTGTCTATAAAAGTTGTCTCGCCAAAAAAACCTTTAAAACTTAGATATGTAATATTATTGGTTGACTTTTTTGTACCAATTAAGAATTTACCTATGTTGAATGAAATTTCAACAGATTTTAAACTTATATTTGATGAACTGTAGATCCCCAAACCATTTTTAAGGAAAGTATGAAAATAGATCTAACAATCATAATTATGTTTCGCTTATGCTCATCATGGTTTATTCAGTAAACGCGATAAATAGTTTCATTTGATTGAGAATTAATTCTAATGCTATTTATAAGTACAAAGACATTTCAAAGGACACGCGCCACAGAAGTCAGACGCGATGTCAGAAAAGATTAACTGGACTGCGACTGTTTATAATGTTTTTGTCAAGTAATCTGCCTGGCATCACTTGACTAAAATACCATGAATACATAAAATATGAATCAATTCCAAATATGTTCTATAATTATTTTGGAAATACATATATTCTATTCTAAACTTCAATAACTGTACTACGTGTCTAATAAACAAACATTACAGACATAAAAAGGAGCGGATAAAATTTAAAATGTATTATTCAATATTCCTTTAAACATAAAATTACCATACCATCCCGTTCATATATTTTTCATTCAGTATTCATAAGGGTTGATTTGATATGCAGTGAATGAAATATCAATCCAAATATGAAACATGACAAGTTTTCTTACCAGTTTTTCAACCAATATCTCTTTTAAACAACGAATGAAGTCAAGAAGTCTTTGTTAAAAACATGACTCACAGAATACAGTATATTTTGGCCGGATGTTTTGGCCCTAGGGACTGGAATGTTAACTGGGTCTCTGACGTCACCCCGCATCCACATTCACATTCCGGTCTTGAATCAGTACAATGTACTCTTCCGCTTTTAGTTAAAAAATACATTCATTTTTTTATATAATACAGTTGTTTATATCAAAAATTTAGTACCAAACATAATTATAAACATATTTTAGAACTTGCAATTGAAGTTGGACCGAAAGATAATGTGAAAGATGTAATTTAAATATAAAGGGTAAGTTTCAATAAAGTGCTGCTAGTAATGATCATCGGAGTATGTATAACAATTACTCATGTAAGACATCTACAGGTTACTTTTAACTACCCATAATCGTTATATGTGTTCTTATTGTACGTTTATAAATCAATAGACTTAAGATTTCTTAAGAAATTTTATAATTAGAGGAGAGGGGGTTTCGAGAAATATTTCATTTTATTATTGTTTGCAAGTGTCGTCTTATTGCCTGTTCGTTATATTGTATTATATAGCTTAATCACGACAATTCGAAAATTACAATTCAGCTAGGCGTACTATTATCGACCTACTAACAGCGCTCAAGTTTGGGAGCTGAAGCGTGAACCATTCCTGGATCTGGAAAGGTTTTATTATTTTTAACGATTTGAAAGTGTGAATGTGGTTTTTATTGTAAAGGGACACTTCCATTGCTGTAATTGTGTGATTTTGAGAACACAGACCTTCTCCTGAAAGTCTGTCCTCAGATAGAAATGAAACATGACATCAGAATGGTTGAACCGATAACTACGAGTAGTGGATTATGTAATTCTATTGTTGATTAATCTGTAAATACATTTGCATGTATGATAGCATGTAAAGGCTTATTTAATAAAAATATTAACCAATAGAAAAGTAAATAAGGCTAGAAACATATCACAAACAACGATAACATGTTACATGCAAACAAGTGAATAAAACTTGTAACTTTTCTTAAACACACAGAAAGATAAAACGTTTGAAATTTTGTATTAACTAAGATTTAATCTAACTGGTGGTTTTGACTCTTCAGCTAATACGTTGGCTTGTTCATAGCTTCTTAATAATAATTTTGTGTAATCTTTATTTTCATAATTTTGAAACTTCTGATGCCAATTAGAGAGTAAAAATTTTCAAAGGTTTGATTGTGTTGCAGCAGTTACAGATTTAAGTCACTTTTGATGTCGAACATCCGCACGATGGTTGTTCATACTTATCTTAAGCGATGTTGATGTTTCTCCAATGTATTATTTAGGGCAATGTTGACAGCATAATTTATAAACTATATTTTAGCTGTTAGAAGTTATTGCTTCTTCAATGGAATATTTTTTCTAAGCAAGGCAGTTTTTGTTACATTTTGATGATGCATCATATTGTATATTTAACCGCGTTGTTTACTGCATTTGTTTGAAATTTTTATGTTGCAGTTATTTTGAATAGACTTTGGATAAACTAATATATTTTTCAAATTTAATAGCCTTTTAAAAATAATTCTAGAAGCTATATTAAAAGATCTTTTTTCTGGTGATTGTCCTAAATATTTCATAGGTGGATATATAATTCGGTCTTATTTAATCTGTGTAATCCAGGATGATATTGAGGTTATAAATTTGGCATCTCTTCCACAATATTTAAAATAAGGATTTAGTTTTTGGGTTTAGCCACTTAACTATTAATCAGTACTGTAGGGTATCCTCTGTTAATTCATGAATTTAAAAATGATGTTATATATTTGTGGAAGTCAGTTTCATCCGTACACAGATTCATAGCTCTTAGAGTAAGGCTCTTGGGGATGCATTTCTTTACATATTATGGGTGACAGCTATGATAATGTAGGTATTGCATACTATTTATGTCATTGACCCAAATTTTAGATTTACAGCGACCGTAGTTTAATAGGCCATCTGCATCAATAAAGATTCACTGAATTTTGTAATGCTTTCCAGGTGAAATTGAGTGATGATAAATCATTTAATTTTTTTTAGAAATTGTTTAAGATTTTCCATTCCGTTATTCCACACAAGAAAGATATTATCAATATAAAATTGAAAATAAATAAATAAATAATGAAACCAAGCCATAGATTGAACTTTTTGTGTTGATAAAACGTTTTTCTCAAGTAATCCCACAAACAGATTGGAGTATGAAAGAGCCATTTTTGTCCCGATTGCTGTGCCCTTTATTTGAAGAAAGTTTTTTTTTAGAACGTATAAATTGTTCGTGGTCAAGATCATAATAATTAAATGAGTGATAAAATTAGAAGTAAATTAAGAGTTTTTCGGTCTTATATCTAAATATTTCTCAATTGCTCCATTTGTGCAGAGCGATTCTATATCAACTATAGCTAATATTACTTCATCAAATAATGGTAGAGGAATTTCTGATAGTCTTTCCAAAACATTTTGGAATTTTTTATACATAATATTTATAAACATTGAATCCCAAAAAGTACTGGTTCCGCCGCGCCTGTCAACCGATAAGTGAGAGATCCGGGTTCGATTCCCGGTGGAGCAAGTACTTTTTATGTGATATAATGTTTACTGAAAATTTAAATTCTTACATTCGCATTAGACATGTATGCACAAAAACCTAAAGAATACCCTAAATCTGGACCGAGGTTGCAACAAAGTAATGGGGTCCATAAATGAACTGGTGAAATAAGAGAATATGACAGATTTCAATGTTGAGTGCACTACAAGTTTGATGGTTCAGGGAATATAATTTGAACTAAAAGATTAAAAGTGCGAATTACACTTACGAAGGGAACTTCCGGTGATTGTACTTAAATGTTAAGTTTGGTTTACGCTTTGTTATTCACAACTGTTATTGAAGGACACTGCTCTGTTGGTAACGGAGAAGCGTACAGTGAGAGTCTCGGCGTGCCGGCACCCATCTCACATTCGTCAGCCGGTGATTGTGCTTGACTGTGTAGTTTGGTTTACGCTATGCAGTTCACAACTGTTATTGAAGGACACTGTTCTGTTGGTGATGGAGAAGCGTACAGTGAGAGTCTCGGCGTGCCGGCACCCATCTCACATTCGTCAGCCGATGCCGACTGATGATTGACAGTTTGACTGTATAGTTTGGTTTACACTATGCAGTTCACAACTGTTAGAAGGACTGTTGGTGACGGAGAAGCGTACAGTGAGAGTCTCGGCGTGCCGGCACCCATCTCACATCCGTCAGCCGATGATTGCACTTGACTGTATAGTTTGGTTTACACTATGCAGTTCACAACTGTTATTGAAGGACACTGCTTCTGTTGGTGACGGAGAAGCGTACAGTGAGAGTCTCGGCGTGCCGGCACCCATCTCACATCCGTCAGCCGGTGATTGCACTTGACTGTATAGTTTGGTTTACACTATGCAGTTCACAACTGTTATTGAAAGGACACTGCTTCTGTTGGTGACGGAGAAGCGTACAGTGAGAGTCTCGGCGTGCCGGCACCCATCTCACATTCGTCAGCCGATGATTGCACTTGACTGTATAGTTTGGTTTACACTATGCAGTTCACAACTGTTATTGAAGGACACTGCTCTGTTGGTGACGGAGAAGCGTACAGTGAGAGTCTCGGCGTGCCGGCACCCATCTCACATCCGTCAGCCGGTGATTGCACTTGACTGTATAGTTTGGTTTACACTATGCAGTTCACAACTGTTATTGAAGGACACTGTTCTGTTGGTGATGGAGAAGCGTACAGTGAGAGTCTCGGCGTGCCGGCACCCATCTCACATCCGTCAGCCGGTGATTGTACTTGACTGTGTAGTTTGGTTTACACTATGTTATTCACAACTGTTATTGAAGGACACTGTTCTGTTGGTGATGGAGAAGCGTACAGTGAGAGTCTCGGCGTGCCGGCACCCATCTCACATCCGTCAGCCGGTGATTGTACTTGACTGTGTAGTTTGGTTTACGCTATGTTATTCACAACTGTTATTGAAGGACACTGTTCTGTTGGTGATGGAGAAGCGTACAGTGAGAGTCTCGGCGTGCCGGCACCCATCTCACATCCGTCAGCCGGTGATTGTACTTGACTGTGTAGTTTGGTTTACGCTATGTTATTCACAACTGTTATTGAAGGACACTGTTCTGTTGGTGATGGAGAAGCGTACAGTGAGAGTCTCGGCGTGCCGGCACCCATCTCACATCCGTCAGCCGGTGATTGTACTTGACTGTGTAGTTTGGTTTACGCTATGTTATTCACAACTGTTATTGAAGGACACTGTTCTGTTGGTGATGGAGAAGCGTACAGTGAGAGTCTCGGCGTGCCGGCACCCATCTCACATCCGTCAGCCGGTGATTGCACTTGACTGTGTAGTTTGGTTTACGCTATGTTATTCACAACTGTTATTGAAGGACACTGTTCTGTTGGTGATGGAGAAGCGTACAGTGAGAGTCTCGGCGTGCCGGCACCCATCTCACATCCGTCAGCCGGTGATTGTACTTGACTGTGTAGTTTGGTTTACGCTATGTTATTCACAACTGTTATTGAAGGACACTGTTCTGTTGGTGATGGAGAAGCGTACAGTGAGAGTCTCGGCGTGCCGGCACCCATCTCACATCCGTCAGCCGGTGATTGTACTTGACTGTGTAGTTTGGTTTACGCTATGCAGTTCACAACTGTTATTGAAGGACACTGTTCTGTTGGTGATGGAGAAGCGTACAGTGAGAGTCCCGGCGTGCCGACACCCATCTCACATCCGTCAGCCGATGAGCGATGATTGTGCTTGACTGTGTAGTTGTTGTTTACGCTATGTTCACAAACTGTTATTGAAGGACACTGCTCTGTTGGTGACGGAGAAGCGTACAGTGAGAGTCCCGGCGTGCCGGCACCATCTCACATTCGTCAGCCGGTGATTGTGCTTGACTGTGTAGTTTGGTTTACGCTATGCAGTTCACAACTGTTATTGAAGGACACTGTTCTGTTGGTGATGGAGAAGCGTACAGTGAGAGTCTCGGCGTGCCGGCACCCATCTCACATCCGTCAGCCGGTGATTGATTGCACTTGACTGTGTTTGGTTTACACTATGCAGTTCACGACCGTTATTGAAGGACACTGTTCTGTTGGTGATGGAGAAGCGTACAGTGAGAGTCCCGGCGTGCCGGCACCCATCTCACATCCGTCAGCCGGTGATTTTATTTGCTTGTGTAGTTTGGTTTACTCTATGTTATTCACAACTGTTATTAAGGACACTGCTCTGTTGGCAACGGAGAGTTGTACAGTGAGTCTCGGCGTGCCGGCACCCATCTCACATCCGTCAGCCGGTGATTGCACTTGACTGTGTAGTTTGGTTTACACTATGCTGTTCACAACTGTTATTGAAGGACACTGTTCTGTTGGTGATGGAGAAGCGTACAGTGAGAGTCTCGGCGTGCCGGCACCCATCTCACATCCGTCAGCCGGTGATTGTATGTTAATACCCGGGACACGCGCCGGGCCTATAATCTGCCATGTCACTCCGCGCCGCGCCACGCCGGCTTCTAATTGTAATTGATTGCTGATTTAATCACAATTCATTAGCCGCACGTGTCTTTTTTATCTTTTAGCAGAGATAACATCCAGTTCACCGTTCAGATGGACGAGTTATGGTTCTGAATCACGTCATGTTGACGGATACTGTTATTTAGAGAATGCAGACCCATATTGAAATCAATAAATCTATAATGCACTATGTGACCTTCCTATTAAACCTTTTTCACCATCATTATAAATTGTGCTTATTATATATTAACACCCATTCCAGATGTTTTTCACAAATTCTAATCGTTTTATGACACTACATTTTCCTATTAGTCGTTGTCTTTTAAAGAACGGGAACGTCATTTCCATAGGAAACTATCCATAACATTTATTTATAGACGTAAGCAATCCAGCAAGTCGTAAAAATGTTATTGAATTTTATAAATGTAGCATCCATATCTTCCATACTAATCTTAAAAAACCTATCATACATATTGAATAATTCCATTCCAATTTTAAGTCGTAAGTAGGTCAATCAATTTTTCCTATAGGATACGTCCCGGATTGAAGTTTCTTTTACGGAAATGTTGATAAAATATTAATTTGTTGATATAATAAATGTTTTATAAATTGATTTTCATGAGATAGATTTATAAGCTATAAATACTTCAGGAATAACATTTCAACTTTTTGGAGAATCTTTGGAGATCCGATGGCCGCTAGATTTAAGACGTCGGATTTTCAATCTGAGTCAGAGGTAGCGCAGGATGAAACCCTTTCTGTGACCGTAGCAACGTTTATCAGTACCATCGACGTTGAACTGTGTCGAATCTTCTCGTTATTCTCTTTGATAAGATCCTCGCAAAGTGATCTATGAGAATGGACAAAATTTGTTTAAAGAGGAATCGGCCTAGACTTTAAGCAAAGTTTTAATTTGAACATTTTAATCATATATCATGTCTCCAGGAAAGGACTTGTCAATGTTTAAGGAATGTTATATCACAGTATTCAATGGCTGATACAACAACGTTCGGAAACTGCTATAAAAATCTAAGGACGAGTTATACTTTCCTTTGATCTAGACGTTAATGTTGGATGTGGTAGTAAATTGATAAAGTATCGTTTTCTTTTGCCTAGTTATTTAAGATTTACATGTAATATGAAAGTCACAATATTGCGTTATTTTTAATTAAAATGTATGCTTTTAACGTGTATGGCTAAATAAAGAAGCAAAGTTTAAGAGTTGTGAAGGAAGGTTTAATATAACATATGTAACGAATTGGATGGATGGATCCTGGTAGACATTATCTGCTCGAATATATTCACAGCGGAACAACAATATTTCCTTTGTAGATTGAATATTCATACGGTAGTGGGTTGATGCTTTTAGGCCGGTGAACTTGAATACTTTCATAATATGTTAGTTTTTATTTATTTATGTGAAGTCATACAGCGAAGTGTCAAAAAGAGATATTAATCAACGAATTTTAAATAGTGATAACCAAAAGTAATATTTTTGCTCCTTGAATATAATAAATATTTTCTTTAATTGTTATGTCAGTTTATACGGTAAAACGTTACTCATAACATTGAAACAAAACATTTAAAAATACATCATTCGAAAACAATTTTATTTATTTTGAATTTTCAACCCAATTTCAACATCAGCCACGCTTTGTCTTTGCGTGCTCATCCCTTGACGTGAATTATAATATGTTAGAGAATAAACATCTAACGCAAAGACAACATCATACCTTGTCATAAAAATTATAACTGATAGCCTAAGATACATTTTCATGCCTAAGATATATTTATGTTGTGCATTGAAAACGTTTATATTTCTTCAGGAATATGGAACACCGTTTTACTTCATTCATTATATCGGAAGTAAATTCTACAAATTCCTTAAACTCTCGACGCCTTCTCTTCAAGTTACACTGTACTACAAAAAACCGTTCATCGTTCAATAATCTACAGTTCCTTACAAAGAACTTTTCAACTTACTTTCTACAAAAGACTGCATCACTTTACACAAACTGTTAATAGTTTAATTTTCCTGTATAAATCTTCACAATAATTAGAACTTCTATTCTGTATTCAAGTCTTAAAACTATGTCCACACTGTATCTACACGAATTCTTAGTTTTAAGTTTGTTTTTAACGATGGAAGGATTGTGAAGGATTCTTCACTGGTAAACATAAAATATAAACACTGTTCTTAAAGTTTCCATAACATCAGATAGCATGTTATTTCACAGATAAAGTCAGAAAACTCGGAAAGTCAGAGGGAGTTGATAACTTCAAACATAGACTGTGCTGAGAAATCTAAGGTGATCAATTGTTGAGCTTATATCAAATATTTCAATAAGATCAATCAAGATATAGCTATCTTCCTATTCTATGGCAGTGAAAGGTATCTGATGTCCAGTTACCTCCTTAAACATATTTATAGTTGTCTATATTTTCCAAAAATGTCTTGCTGTAATTTATTTCTAAATAATTTAAACTATTGCAATCAGTTCGTGTTTTTACTAAGCAACTATATAATAATGAAAACGAATAGATATGGCCAGCCAGAGGTAATCTTATAGCCCGGTAGATTAGAAAAGTTATTTCGTTCTACGGACCCGTACTTTCCGTTTTGAATTCTCCCTTGACTGCAGGATGACATCAATTTAGCTTCCGCTGACGCCAAATACCACAGGTTATTACCGTGGGCCACGCACAAGCCCACGTCAAAACTACATTCCAGTCGCATTTCTCGATCCCGGCTTCTGCCCTTGGCATTTTTAATCGGCTGTTCTGGTCAATAAAGTTTGAAAACATATAAAAAATAGTATAAAAACAAAATTAATCCATGAGTTCAGGTTTTTAATTAATTTCTCGATAAAGAACTATGCAAATCGGACAACCATCTTGGTAAGAAGAAAGTAAAAGTAACTAAATGTTTTGCTTGGAATTTGGTAATATTGATTTTCTATAACTTAGGAACACAGTATACTTGCATTTAGTGCATTCAGTTTTTTTTTTTACTTTTTTTTTTGAAACATCAATCCCATTTACATAGCATGTGACGGTGACGGTTTGCAATTAAAGATGTTAAATGATCAGCCCAACATTATTTCTTTTGTAGTGTGTAAGGTAAAAAAGACCATTTTCTTTGTTTAAAACAACATTGAAGTATGTGTATGGTGTTGTAAACTTGGTTCTACAGATATTGTTATATTTTTCCTATGATTTCGAAATTTAAAGTTAAGTACTGGTCACTTTACGTTATTTAAGTAATTAACACAGCATTAATTGCAATAAACTATTAAGGAATGTATATTCATCATAGCGTAAAAGAAAGGTTGCAGTTCACTAACCAAGCTGTCACGGGTTCGATTCCTCGTAATTCAACAAAAATGTGTAAAGGGATTTTGGTCATTTACCCTTTCAGAAGCTAAGTTCAGTCCATTAAAATATCGATCGCATAGAAAGAACCTTGCAAAACATTAAAGTATTCAAAACATCGAAGACTGCTTTTTTGTTGCATTGATTTGGATTATATAAACCGAACAAAAATAACTTATGTTTCGCAATAGAGTAAAGAACAACATTTAAAACAATAAATATTAGTATCAAAGAACCCAAAACAATGTAACGAAAGTTATATCTCAGACATATGGACTGCTCTTTTACTTTTAATAGAAAAAACAATATAGGTTTTTCTTGGACCAATAGGAACCTAATCCCCAAGTTTTAAATCTAGGAATCTTTTTTATCAAGACTTATCGTACAGTCGCAGTCGTTCAGATAATCATACGAACCTATTTGAACTTTTGGTGCCAAAACTAATGCAGTTCTTTCTTGAGCCAAGAGGATCCTACATACCAAGTTACAAGTCTCTAGGACCTTTCTATAAAGAGTTATCTCACAGACGGCCAGACGGATGGACAATGACATGATTTTAAAAAGGCCCTTGAGCATCTTCTATAACGGCTCTCTTTACTTGACCAATAGAGGGTCGATAGCCAGTATTTTGGTACGACGTAACGTAATCACCCACAACCTAGGAGCCGCTACGTCGGTGTGGGGAAGGTTCATACCTCGTGTAGTCCGCTCCCTCAGGACAAACACCCATGAAATCAATAATACGACTTTAGAATTGAACGGTTCCTCAGTGTCCGTGCTGCTCAGCCGTCATTTGCGATTTGTTCCGCCGATGACATGCTCGATTGCGCTCTCCTCTATAAATCAACCAATACCAAGTTCTGTCGATAAAGTTCACATGATTCATGGCTCTCCAGACTCGCGAGTTTACCGCTCTTTACCGCTTCCTCCAGCCGACGATGCACTTTCTTTCTGGCATTTCTGTTAAATTTATGATACCACATTGAGTTCTTGTCGGACGCCTCGGTTTTATCACTTTTATCTCAAGTTGTTTTATTAGGCATTCAATTGAGTAATTTACAATAGGAGGATTACAGTTATTGAAATAAGTGTTGATAATTTATTTCGTAAGCTTGCGTCTACAAAATATATAAATGCATAAGACAATACAGTTTAAATCTGTATATCCATGAACATAATATAGTTATTTATTATAAAAGCAAATCTGGATGTATAACAAACTAATTACTTAATTATATCCATTATTTTCATTTACATACTGTGCTTGTTTCCTCACTTGTTCCTCTGTAAATATAGTTTCTATCAACAACCCCTTGATTTAATTATACAAACAGCACAGCCTGTCGTAGTATGGAACATGTTGTCCTTTGAGTGTGTTTTGTATTTATTTTAAGCCACACGGACAACAAATTCAATTGGCTCTATCCTAAAAGTCGAACCATATTTCAAACTTACTTTGTTAAGATTAATGTTTATTTTGCAAGTGTCGCAATTTTTAAAGATATATCACTTGATTTCTAATGTATGTTCGTTTATTTTGAAGGGCCACAATATGCAATTACTGTCTGTATCTGCTTATAAATGTTTCTTAAGTCGTTTAAGGCGGTACATCATTCAGTGCAATGCTGACTCACGCTGCATGTTTGTATTTAATAGTTTATGTGTATAGAAAAGAATAAAATACATCATCTTACATTGGCATACTCCGATGGTTCCGAAATGGATATAATTCCTAATATATAAATATAATGATTATTAAAACTCCAGTAATTTCTTAATAACAATTGATAAAAACTATAAGAATGCAGTTTAAAATTTACGATAGTTTATGGAATTTACTTTTTAAATCGATTTAAATGTACCAGAATCAGGCTGTTATACGAGTTAGTGGACTTCGGAAAGGAATTAAATATGTTTAGCTAAGTATACCGATATTGTTGATACCTTTGATCTATGTCAATGGTCACACACATCTACGCTTGTACGTGATATAATGAGAAAATGTGTGTTTATGACTGAAAACATAAATCGATGTCAAAATCTCCCTCTCAAAAAATATCGTTTCTCTTCCTCTGAGGCTACCGATGATATTTAACGCTCTTTTCAGAATTATAAATGCCGTAGCCAAACATAATTCACTATTCGTTTCCCATAGCATAAATTCATTTCTTAAGACACAATGAATATGGTTAACAATAAAAATTGTGTTACAATCTAATAGAATGAATGATATAGATAGTAAAGCGCTCTGATTACACTAATTAATAGTAATCTGACTGTTTTCAGAACTCCACCTTAGTGAATTATTTACCCAAGCAGACACTAATTATAAAAAAATAAGTTCACATCTTTAACCCAAATTATATTTAAAGACAATGACACACACACACACACACACACACACACACACACACACACACACACACACACACACACACACACACACAAATAAACACACACACACTTAATATATATAGGATGAAAACTTCATTAATGCAGTTTAAAATTCACGATAGTCTTTATAATTTAATATTTAATTGGATTAAAATGATTATATATAAATGAATATTTGTCTGTATGTACTTTTTAGAATCAGAAACTATTTGACCGATCATTATGAAAATTTGTATGTAGGCCTATATGTATTTTTCCACGGAGAACAAAAAACCAGCAAACTACCCCCGTACCGTACTTTTCTTATTTTTGGGAATATGCTATGCCGATTGATGTAACTCGCCTTTGGAGTAAACTGCATTGATAAACTGCAATTACGGGACAGTTACGTGTATTAAATAGCCAAACATTATTTGAAGGCGCTAAGTTAAGATATACATTTTGTCATTAAGATAAATTTCTGGTTGAACTTGTACGTGCACTCTGGCTATAAACATACTCAGATTTTCTTAGAAATTTAATTCTATTGAACCGGAAGTGCACACACACGGCAAATCTCACGAACAGCGTACGAAGCCGTGGGAAAAAGTAGTTTCTTTATATATTATTACCTATAAATGTTCGTATGCAGGCAATAAAGTAGTTAAAACATAAGATATATTAATGTAATAATACATAACCGCGCCGCTACCGCAGCTACCGCCGCTGTAACCCGGTTGGTTGCCGCTAATATTGTTCAATTACTGAAAGGAGGCAATAAATGTAGGACGGTTGGTTTAATAGGTTAACTAGCGCCATAGGTCAAGTGCTAATGTGTCGGCAGCTTTGAGCGTTGTATTTACAACGTAATTATCCTGCTTGGTATGATACGATCTGTGGCTCTGGGAGTAGCAGCTGTGCTTGGACCGGCAGCCGTTCGGTCTTCATCCACGAACTGTTCTCTTCTATTTCACGCTTACGAAAATGATGTTCTATGCAAGTAAACTTCACATTTAATGGGCTAGATACTTTTATGTGACTGAATTCCTTACAATTGTACGTAAACTATTTGAAAATTAATTATGTTTATTATATATATAAATTAATATATATATATATATATATATATATATATAAAGTAAATTAATATATATATATAAAGTAAATTAATATATATTATAACTATATTATGGTCAATACATTTCTTAACATAGAGAATGGATCCAAAATGATTAAAACTACTGAATATACATTCGGGTTATTTAAACTGTGAGTTTAAACCTAGAAAGGATCAAAATGCATTGATTTAACCACTCACTTTGATTAGCAAGTCGTTCAGTAGATCAATAGTCTATGGGCAAGGGGACAAGTAAGCAAGAGTAAACTTAAAAGAACAGTTAACTTGGTCTGGATTTGTCCTGATAACGACGTCGCCTCGACGAGTTTATATGATAGTGGCTCTTGAGTTATGACTCTGTGTACCCGCACTAAGTTTATCTTAACATCGGTGACTCGTAATAAATTTTAGCCGTGTATTCTTATAAGTATCTGCATTCTCATTACGAAATCAATGTTCTGTCCTGATGGTGTTTGTTTTAAACGTCAATCCTAACAGATTCCGAATGCGAAAGTGCCTTTGTTTGTTTTGCATTCAACTGATTTTACTGAAATTTTATATGGACAGACTTAGGGTCCCTGGAATGAATATAGGCATTTTGTTATTTCAAAAATCTCTATGGATTACGCTCCATTGGTCAATGGAGCAGAGAAAACCTCAATCTTGGTCTCAAAAGTTTCCAAATACCAAATGAAAGAGCCTGTCAAATGTAATCAACTATTCTGTGTAAACATTGTTTTATCACAGTACAAAAATAATAATATCTTAGTTAATTTACCTTTACTTTCAATTTGTTTACATTTATAGTGTATAAAGAAGTACGGAGTAACCATTATTTTCCACTCAGCTTTTAGATTTCAGCGAAAATTTAAGTACTCATATATCTCAGAACAAATCTTTGGAAACAAACACGTAAATAGTGACATTGTTATTGTACTTTTAAATGTAAGTTTTGGCAAATATTAAATATCAGATATAAAAAAGTTAATATCTACATATTACTAAATTACTATTGTAATACTGTTATAAAACCCGTCTTTGGACATCAGTAGGCTATTTGATCTATGATATATATTTAACTGATCGGAAAACAGAGAAAACAAACTATGGAACAAAACATACTAAGAAAGAAGTCAATTGCAATGGTCATAAATACTGTATACACTTTTTGACGTATTTTCTGGATTGTGGCAACAAGACAAACTCATCATTGGCATCAGATATACAATTCACTCAAACCAGCAGGGTTCATATAGACAAAAGTAGCTGTGTGTGTGTTTGTGTGTGTTTTTTTTTTTTTTTTTTTTTTTAGGGGTTGTGAAAAAAAATGCATTTTCCGCATGCCAGGCTTAGGTGTTTTGCCTGGGTATGTCGGACTCGAACATTGGCTGGTGACTATAGCCAATGCTAATACCGACTAAAAAACTTCCCCTATACTCCAGTCCTCTGAATCCCTGTGGAAACCGCCGTTAGGCATTACATCGCAGGGAGAGAATCTAGCATTTCTGCTCTTTCATCAGGTGGTTGAAGTTCATTTCTTCTCGTCTAGTTATTGCGGAGTTTGTACCTCTGCCTTTCAATAGACCTTAGTTCTTTCAGCACCTCCATGCGAATGTGCTAGTGGCGTCCCATGTAGCTTTCGATGACAGCATAGCTTCTACTAGTGTTTTCTGGATGCAGTGTCCGGTTAAGAATAGTTTCCAGGTTGTCACGCTGCAAACTGAATCTAGGGCACATAAGAATACGTGTTCTGCATCTTCGGAGACTCCAGGACAGGACGGACACTCCGGCGAATTATCGTGCTTAAAGCGATAGAGATATGCTCGGAAGCAACCGTGTCCTGATAGTATTTGTGTCATATAGTAATTGAACCTCTCCGTGACTTCTATTCAGCCAGGCATCCAGTTGTCGTATTAGGCGGTACGTCCACCTACCTTTCTCCCGCGGCATCCACACTGCGCTTGCCAACGGCGTATACTATACTGCCGTTCTTCGGTCCTAAGTTCATCAAGACTCGACGGCAGATGATTTTTCGTCGTTGATAGAGGGCTCGCCTTTCTTCGGCTAGCACTCGGACAGGCAGCATTCCGGCAATAACGCACGCCGCTTCTTCTGATACTGTGCGGAAGGCACTGGACACTCTCAAGGCGCTTAGACGATAGATGGATGCGACTTTTCTTCTTGTCTCTTGGACTTCAAGGGCATCCGCCCCAGATGGAGAATTCCATAAGTCAGCACCGAGGTGACATGCTTGACAGGTCTTATGCTTGCTAGCTCCAAGTACATCATATCCATCCATAGGTTAATACGTCTAAATACGATGTCGAAGATTAGTTTTTATCTCTTCAAGATGCTTCGCGACAATCACTAACGGCTGCATCATCTGCAAATGCTGCAAGTTTTGCTTCAGTTGGTAGTGGTATTCTTAGGAGGCCATCATACATAATATTCCACAACAAAGAAACCAAGAACTAACCCCTGTGGAACACCTCCAGTAACTTCATATTCTGTTGGGGCCATTCTTTGTGTCATATTTCAGGATTCTATCCGTTGAAGTAGCTAGCCACTATCCTGCATAGGTATTCTGGCACGTCCTTCTCTTGTAGGGCTTGCATGATCCGATCCCAGTTTGCGGAGTTGAATGCATTCCTGATGTCTAAAAGCGGCCACTAGACAGTATTTCTTCGTACCACGCTTCCACCTAGCTCCTGCGATTGCATCCTTGGCCGTGTTTACAACCAGGTTGATCGCATCCAGGGTTGATCGTCCTTTTTCGAAAACCGTATTGATTGTCTACCAGGAGTGGATCGACTATCGCCTAATCCTCTGGTGGATGATTCGTTCAAGTATCTTACCCGCCGTATCTAGCATACATAGTGGACGGTAAGATGACGGTTCTTCTGGTGGCTTTTTTCCTTTAGGAAAGCAGTACCAGTCGTTGCTGTTTCCACTTTCGAGGAAAAATCCCTTCTTTGAGGCATGTGGTGTAGACGTCAGTGAACAGTGCTGGTGCTGCCTTAATTGCTGTTGTTAAGGCGATGTTTGGGATTTCCGTCTAATCCCGGTGCTTTAGCTTTACTATTCCCTACTCGGTTACACGCTTCCATCAGTTCGTTTTCTGAAACTGGCGGGATTTTTTCACAGTTGCACTACTGCACTACCGGGTATTCGAATTTACGTTGCCTAGGGATGACCAAAGTACCAGCATTTGTAGCACTGAGTCGGTCTCTCTCTGTTAATCTTACGCGGCAATTGACCCAGCCGATCCTTAATTTGCCGTGTTCTCCGATAACCTTTTTCACTATTGGAACTGCCAGTGTCACAAAGGCGGTCTGAGTACCTCTATAGGCTTTCCGCAGCGACTTAACTGCTTTCGGCTGGGATCTTGCAGTCTTGTCCAGCTGCTGTTTGTAAAGAAGCCCTCAGAACGTCATCCTTCGTAGTCGTGTCGTCAATATCTCGTATTTCGAGATTCTGTTCTGGCTCTGTGCTAATGACCGTCGCGTTCCCTTTGCAGGATAACCGGCAATAGTTTTCTGCAGTGCCTGGCCTTTATCCTTATTGTTTTTTGGAGAGGATAATTAGTACGTTTCCAGCGTTCGTTTTGCAGAGCTTGTCCACCGTCGAGCGGACCTGGTCCTCTGGGACTTCACTTTTGAATCATCTCGTGGTCATCTCGCCAGTCAATGTAAAAGCAATGTGGACCGGACCAAACTTTGTGTGTGTGTGTGTGTGTGTGTGTGTGTGTGTGTGTGTGTGTGTGTGTGTGTGTGTGTGTGTGTACTTGATCGGAAAAAAGGTAAAATTAACTATAGAACAATGACATTAAGAACGGGGTAAATTACAATGGTCATAAATATGTATTCAACACATTTTATTGATGGGGGCAACAAGGCAAACTTAACACTGGCATCAAACATATAATTACTCGAACCAGAAGTGATCGTACAGGTGCAAGCCTACGAAACTGCGAGCGAAGCCTTGGGTAACTGCTAGTTAGTACATAATTTTCTACGTGTTTGCTAAGTACGCGAATAATAGAACGCACAAGGAGATTTGTTTCCGATTCCCCATATTTTCCCTTGAGCTAATCACAAACGTTGTTTGTTACGATCGACAGTATATCACTATAATTGGGTGAGAGGCGGAACAGGCGTTTGATAAAATATCAGCTGACTAAAGTGTCCTCGAGGCTCAACAGCTGATTTATATTTATCGGCTGATCCGAGGACGACATCTACATACTTATAATTATTACTGATTAATGAGGCAGTAACATACACGGCGGATGGAACTAACTAAATGTATTTTTCGGAATAATATTTAATTAATAATTAAGAGTGTAAACTATACAAATAAATGAGGTGATGTTAGTGGATTGAGAATAACTGCCTGAGCATATGTTTGTTGGTAATTCGCTGCGTTAAGATAATAAAAATAAGATTTGCGTTAGAACGTTGGGAGTGCCGATGGCCGAGCGGTCTAGGACGTTTGGCTTAAGTCTTGAGTTTGAGATAGCGCAGGCTCGAATCCTGTTTGTGACCGTTGCACTTTTTATCAGTACCATCGCCCTTGTACTGTATCGACTCTCCCCCTTATTCTGTTTGATAAGATCCTCGTACATGCCAGTGGTCCATGGGGACGGACAGAGTAAGGCTTAAAAGAGAATCGGCTTCTCCTTTAAAAACAAAAACTGGGAAGCCAGTGGAGTCCTACAGTCAGATATGTTTCAAATCTTAAAATACATATGCACTCTAGATCTTGCGATATGTTCTAATATATATATATATATATATATATATATATATATATATATATATATATATATAAACGTAATAGTTTACAACGTAACATCTAATTCTTTTGATGTTATAGAAGATGCTTGTTCAATTTATAGATACCATAGACGAAATCTAAAATATGTTTAAATTAAGTTAAATCATACGTTTATAAGATTACTTTACTTTTATTATATAAAAAAATGTTGTATGTATTTGTTTAATCTACTTTCTTTAGTCAATGCTACATAAAACCTTGACATACACACATTTTCAGTCTTAAATTTAAGAAGGTATGTTTAATAACAACAAATTTCTTTGTCGGGAAAAATTATCTAAACTCAATAAAACTAAATAACTTTATACTAATAAGCAGTAATCTTATTTGTTTTAAAACTAATAGGCAATCAACGAACAATCAAGTCAGTTCAGAAAACGAAAGTTAGTTATTCAGATTATTTAAGTTTGTACTGTTTAATATTCGCGCAACTCTTATACAACCCAAAAGCCACTTAATCCTACCCTGAAGAACGACAAGCCAAATTAATGTTGTATTTCAAAACTTTCTGAATATCTAAGCAATGACAAAACTTGAAAATCCTTTAAGTGCTCACCTTGTTTCTACTGCCTTAGATTTCGGTTGTAGTAAACGGCTAATTATTATTTGTTTTTTTATATACTATTATTCGTACGACTATAATTCACTGCTTAAAATATGAACGAATTATTCCTAAAATCACATACAAATCTTTTAAATAAATTATTTGTAATTAATGTGTAGAATATTTTAGTTTCTATATATAATTCACGATTTTATAAAACATATTTTGAAATTTGTTTTAAATTAAAGGAAATAATAATTATTATTTTAATCTTCGTAAAATATAAAACGTTATAATAATATAATTCTGTGAAAATATAGTATTATCTAAAATCAGTATTAATACTGCATCGCATTTACACACAATATCATACTTATATGTTTCTGGGATAACTAGCTCCAGGGCATACGTAGAGCTTATATGGGTCACAAGGTGTTACTTCTATTTACTATTTTCTCATTTAACAAAATTTTAACTACCATCAAAGGAAATGTGAACCATTCGAGTTTGATAAATACGAAACGGAATTCAGACATATATCAAAAAGAAGTCTCTAGAGTTTTGTTTATTCAAGTGTTAGATACTGGCTTTGTGTTAAAATAAATTATCTCATTACATAATGAAACTTTCTTACGAGGTTTTTGTCATGTGTGTAGTTATAATGAGTTCGTATTACTTTAGTATTATCTCTTAACAGTAAATTTTGTTTTAACCAAAAGTGGGCAATTTTTTTTAATAATTCGAAATCGTAAGTGCATCACTATTTACCACTTATTGCTCAATTCTTATCTGGCGACTTAGGAAGCTGTGAGGTTGATTCTCCTCACGATATCTAATGGAGATACACCGCAGGGTGTTCATTGGAGATAAATTAAAAGGAACCTCCATGGGCAACCAGACAGAAGACGAGACAGCATTACTATTTATGTCTTATTGTCTTATTCCTATTCGATGCTATCTTTAGTAAAGCCATCATAAAGTAAACCAGTTTCAATATAATAATCCCATGACTTATACACATCTGTGGAGAAGACATTAAAATTATTTCGACGTGATTTGGACCGGAAACCTTTCGTCATAACAATGGCCGCGTAACCTTAACAACTATAGGATATCTAGATACCTTTTATGGAAAACGTTTTGAGTCTAGAGCTTATCCGTGTTTTTATACAGCTCCCATTGTTAATACTTGTTCTATAGAGCAATCTATAAATTTTGGTAAAACATCCATTTATAGGAAGTAAATAGATAAATATTTTATTATAATGCGTAGTGCAAAAAACATGTAATCTAAAAAATTGTATTGCAATTGTCACGTTTATGTCATCTAAAATTCACCATGACAATTGGACTGATTCATACTTACAATATTTTCCATTCATAACCTCGTTCATTCAAATTTTTCCACTCTAGCCGCAGTGTCAGTCAGCCAATTCAGCGGTCTCCCAATGGTGTGTCAAAAGCACAGTCTGTATTATAAAATGCTGCTTGAATTTAAGGCTGATTTCAGATGAGCTTTAAATGCCTTGGGCATATTTGGACTTCTGTTGCCAAGTTTGTTGACAAATTGAGCGTCTGCTTGTGGAGGCTAGCGTACATGAACTACCGTCCTATGTCTCGCAGTGCGGTAGTTGCCCCTGTCTCTTGTTTCATAAGAGTGCACAATACTACCGTTTAAATGTTCGCATTTGAACTTAAAAAAGAGACACACTTCCAAAATATAGAGGCAGGGGGAAGTGTCAAAAGCTGCAGATTTTTGAATGCTGTCATACACGACTCTCTCCATTGCAATTCTGCAGTTATTCTGAATCCTTTTTTTAAGTGAATACAGTGCTTGTGCAACCTTCACACAAAACCGCACTGCAGTCGAGGTGTGGGTAGATTACTCCATAATATGCCGTCATCGGCACCCGAGTTGGGCAATATTTGAATAGTTGTTTTAATATATAGTTTCCTGAGGATAACTTTGAGCAAACACTGTCTACGTGGAAATCCCATGTCAACCCCTAAGGGTGTATTCCGAGGAAACTATAATCTGACTGACTTTGTCGAAAACCGAAATGAATGAATGTTGATTTGCAGGATTCGTTTTGAGATTGAGTTGAAGATTTGAATAGTACTGTTGAGCTCGGTGAATGTTAGCATTTCGGGTTCTATTATTGAATTTGCCTTAAAACAAAGAGTAGTCTGTAAACAAAAATAAATCCAAATTAGTTATAATAACAGATTTCAGCAGAGGAGCTATTTTTTACTCTTATTTGCCTTAGTAACGAAGGAAAAATATACTTTTAAATAACTCACATAAGTTTTATATATCACTCGTCATGATTTACTGGCAATGATGCATGTAGATTTGTTCACACAAATGCAGCATAGTAAATAGTTTCCTAATATCTCATGTCCCTAGTATTAACTAGTTCGTTCGTTACCTTACAACACACTCAGGTAAGAGCACCTTTCTATGATGAGTGACTACCACTGCCAAAGTCATTACGTCCAATCGAGTGTCATTTGATGACTTGCACTCACCAAGAAAGCCTAATTTGGTATTAAGTCGTCCTTAAATTCAGAAAAACATGTGTTTTTTCATGTCACGTGTGCTACTTCTTGACGTACCACAGTCTCGAGCTATGTTTTTGTAGGTGTTTTCTGCCAACTCACGTGATTTGGCCGTGGGCTACGATCAATCAATCCGCCCGGTCCGGCGAAATGAGAGGTACCAGCGAGCTGCAGGAACAGTGCGCGTGTCCCAAACGCTATAATCTGCAGCCCATGAATGAGGTGGCGGGGACCGGTGAGTGATGTAGGGGCTGGCACACATTCTATCGGCGGCTATTAGCAACACCGGCGTACCGCATGGCACCGGCCTCGTTCCGCTACTCTTCATCTCATTGACGTAAATAACAGTTTGTGTCAGACCCGATTCAATCAGCGCAGACCGGTTTTTCGTATATTTCGATCCTCATTGTGACGGGAGTTTTAATTATATATGCGAGGCGGACTGTCGTTTTGTTGATACGATTCTTGTCACCAAAATATAATCTTTATCCGTAATTTTTTTATTAATTCAGGAATTCGGTTTTATCATTTATAAATAACTAAATAACATAAAAACCCAACAACATAACCTAATTATATATTTCCAAATAGTCACAGTCTTGTAATTTGTATATATAGACTTTTGCAATGATAATTTCAAACTTACGGATTTAACCATTATGTTTGCTTGTTACAGTGACTTGGTTAAGTGGAAGGTTAGATTTATTAATTGATTCTTATCAGTATTCTCTTATTTTTTCATAAGATTTCACACATAGTCAACGCGTATTAATGGAATCGAGTATGGAAAACAATTATAGCTTCAAACTAAGAACATTCACATAATTTAACACTAATACACGTGACATGGATAAATGTGTTTTCGTGTCTTCTACTCTGACTTACAGAGAGAGAGAACAGGTGGTTCGCGTGCCAATAAGATCAATATTCTGTCAGGAGATTGGACTAATTGTTAGCGGCACTCCTGAACAATGATGTCGGCGGCTTTGATAATGAAGTTTGCAGTCGAACTACCGCTAATACAGACGAACTTCAACAAATTTTCCAATATCAATTTCATTTTGCGAGGCCTTTCAGACCATGGTATTTTAGGCCGATAACTACTAAATGGAATGGTGACACACACAACACGTTAGTTAATAATGTTAAACAGTAGAAATATTTCATACCACTAGTGAATTACAACACATTTTCCAATATTAATATAATTTTGTTGTGCCATTCATAATCGAGGATTCTATCGTGAATGTGTTGTAATTTCATAGTGGTGTCAAATGAAAATATTTCCAATGCTCCAAGAATCTTCATTCAGTAGAAATATTGTTCATTTTTGTAAGTTTTGTTTAAAATTGTATATTATGAACATAAGATAATACATAAGTAGCTATGACAACACATAACCTTACAAAGATTACAACTTTAGATTAATAAATATTTTAATTTCTAGTTTCATAACTTTGCAGCCTTAAACTAATACAACACCGAAAGAATATTCACATTCAAAATAACGGGTGGCTGAGTCGTTCCGGATTTTAATTCATGTTCGAGCAGAGAACTTCGATGTTGAATACAGCAGCTCTCATCCGGTAACATTTTCCCCCTCCTTCGGTCGCACCTGAAACGTTACATGACAGGTCGCACTGTATCAAATTGATACATTTGTATTTAAACTAATTTCAGTGGTATTTACTTCAATATAAATCATATAATATATTATATTTACTAGGTTCTAAAAATATGTCTTATGCTTTTTCAAATATCATAGTTGTTTTTTAAATTTAAGAAGTATTAAAAGTATTAAAAGTATTAAATACTTCTATTGATTTAATAGAAGTATTAAAATATTTTACAAAACGTGTGCACTCAAACCAAATTGTTATTGAAAACGGGAATGGTTCGCACTGTATCTATTTGATACACATTTGGTAAATTACATGGATTTGAAGAAAATAAAAACAATAACGATCAAAAATAATGGAATATATTTATATTGAAACTAGTTTACATATATTTTGCCATTGTTTAGCCAAACAATTGCAGTACAAAAAGTAGTTGTTGTTTCTGTCGCAAAAAATATAAGATATTTCTATCAAAAGTAAAGTACAGTAATACCACTTACATGAAAACGTATATATATATATATATATATATATATATATATATATATATATACTAAGCTGTTTCCCGCGGCTTCGCACGCTTATCGTAAGCTTTGCCCGTGGGTGTTGAGCACTTCTGGTTCAAGGGAATTATGTTTTACAACACCGATGTAGATTTGGCCTTGTTGTCACGATCAGGAAAAATCTTTCAATAGCGTATGTTTTTTATATTTGTATCCTTACATGTACTAATATTATAAAGTGGTCTTCTATTCAAGTTGTAAGTTCAATCAATAAATTATTTTTAAGACAAATATACACCATCTTAGCGCCTTCAAACAGTTTTTGGCTACTTAATATACGTAACTGTGTCGTGATTGCAGTTTATAAAACTTGCAGGCGCTTTGAAAACTGTTATGTTTTGTAGCACCTGCCCGGTGGCGAATTACACCAACGGGGCATAAAATATAAACCTTCTCCATCGAAAAATACATATACATAAAAATATAAAGTTCATTACGATCGGTCAAATAGTTTACGATTCCATAAAGTACAAACACACAAAAATACTTGCCTATTTTTTTAAACCTTTTACTGATGGAAAATAACACTGTTCTTGGAAAATTGTAAAAAAGATATCAAATCACGTTTATCAAAAATTTGACATTTGTGACACGTTGTAAATGTCAAAAAATGTTTGTTTACATAGAAACGTCAAAAATATTTATGTTTACTTAGTTACTGTCAAAAATAACAACAATTTTTTGTCGCATTAATATATGTTTTACAAAGAACAGCTGATTAAAAATTTGAAAAAGACTTTTTCACTTAATAACATATGTTTGCTGCAATGCATTTCTTACGGGTATTTCTGTAACCAGTGGGGCGGAATCCTGAATCGGGAAAGGGATAAAAAGTATCCTATAACCTTCTACAAGATCAAGGACGAACAAATTTAAAAAAAAAATTAGGCGAATCCGTCCAGCCGTTTGTGAGTGATGCTGTTACACACGAACAGTTTCATTTATTTATATATATAGATATATATATATATATATATATATATATATACGTGTTCCACATACAGAGGTTGTGTGCGTACGCTGCTATCCGAACATGTAAAACAGTGTTCCTTCGTACATAAGTTCTTGGGTTCATTATATATATATATATATAATGAACCCAAGAAACTTATGTACGAAGGAACACTGTTTTACATGTTCGGATAGCAGCGTACGCTCACAACCTCTGTATGTTCATTGCAGATGGTTTTCTTACACTTTCTGCAAAGTGTTTTTGTAAGTCGGGTTCTCTATCAAGCTTGCAGAACTCACACCTTGTCTTCTTTCTTCATTCCATGTTGAATGTGCAAGGGAATCCCTCCAACTGGTATGGTCTCACACCTTCGTTGGATGTGTTCAGCTACAAGGAGTTACTGAGTTCTCGTAGAAACAATCTTCTAATTTTGGTGACAACTTCATTTCCAAATGAAACTACTTGAGCATTGAAGCCTGCTACATTCAACAAGGCATAAAAAAATTACCATCGGCCATCGGCGGGTACCTCTGGCAACGTTGTACGAAGCACATAACTTGTCAACACAGTCTAACACCAGACTTTGTGTTATTGTAGTGCAAGTACAATTTTCAGGCTTATTTGTTGTGAGCATCAATTTTTGTCACTGAAATGTAAGCATGATATCAACAAAAACATTTTTTTTTGTACATATGATACCATTGTTGAATTTTCACCATGACACGAAATAACTTGACTGCAAAGGTCTTCCTTTTGTACATGTCAGCTCAGAAGGAATACCAGTCCGGTTTTTTTTTTAATCATACCAAACAAATGATAATTTTTTCTTTCTTTCAAACATGGTCAACAAGGCTTACCAAACTGAACCAATTAATCGGCAGTAATGTTCCTGCCGCTGTTATGTATTTGGTTTCAACCAATCGCATAACAACATCGTCCGACTTATTGCTGACCCAGAAAGGGCCGTCCTGGCTGTTTAGCGCAGTACACTTCAAGATTGCTAGTGTAAAATGTTTTAGTGTCACAAAGAGCAAAGATTTTGATGCCATATTTTGCTGGTTTTGAAGGAATATACTGTTTAAAGTGGCAACCACGACGAAAGGCTTCCATTTTTTCATCGATAGTTACATTTTCTCCGTGAGAGTAACATTTTTTTACAGTTACCTACGAAGTCTGTAAATATCTCTCTGATAGCGGCTAATTTAATCAATCTCTTTACACTCGTCTCGAGTACTTCTATCATCAAATCTTAAGCATCTTAGGAGAAATTTAAACCGTCTGAGACTAAACGTCATTCTACATTGTTCTATGCCGAAACCATCGGTAGAAAAATATCTCATCCAGAGACTTTGCCTGTTTGACTTAAAAACTCCTAAAAGGTAAAGTATCGCCTATGAACGCCTTTATTTCGATCAAGTCATGTGGTTTTGGAATCACGAAGTCTAGTGTACTTTAGCTGTACAAGGGTAATAACTGATTTGTATGCAAAACAATTTTTTGCTAACATTGAATCTGTGAAAAAGTTGGACCAACAATCTAATTCGGATTTGCTTTGACGTGCGGACCCAATCACGCCAGGCAGACTCGCAAAATGTTTTGTGGCTGTGTTCTTTTGATTGTACTGCCTAGGTCTTAAGAACCACTTAATTGTATCATTCTTACCCCATTTTTAGCTGTCAAAAACAAGTTGTCTTGTGCATCTTCTTCGCGAACCTGACGTTGTAGAGGTGGTGGCTGGTTCATCACCTGCGGATGTGGCTTGTCGATCACCTGCGGCTGTGGCTGGTCGATCACCTGCGGCTGTGGCTGGTCGATCACCTGCGGCTGTGGCTGGTCGATCACCTGCGGCTGTGGCTTGTCCGATCACCTGCGCTGTGGCTTGTCGATCACCTGCGGCTGTGGCTGGTCGATCACCTGCGCCTGTGGTTCATCCAACAACATCATTAGTTCGTCATCAGCAACTCTGTTCTGTATCGGAGTTTTCTTCTCTTTCTTCAACCACATCTTCACCGTCTATATCGCTATTATCACCATCAAATGTATTCTAACCTTTCATTTTCTTTCTTCCACTTGTATCAGAAAATAAGAGGCGATGGACAGTTTCCTGACCGTCATCGGTTTCTAAGTTCAAACTGCGTTTTAACATTTTTTTGTACCTAAAAAGCGCAACAGAAAACGATCGCATTGTATCACAATTATACTGTAAATATGATACGTGAACGGTCGCACTGCACTGCATCAAATTGATACCGTAAATCTGAAACGGGAATGGTCGCACTGTATCTAATTGATACAGCTCCGTAAACACGCTCTGTTCAAGGTCAGGCGTAGTACTGCCAGTTCAGGGATGAGGAGAGGGAAGCCCATTAGGAAGGGGATGGCAGTATGCGCGCGCATCGTGAAATAGCACGGAGGAGAACGTGCATGCGTATCAAATTGATACAGTGCGACCGATGGAGGGTTAAATCCTAAACTCTCATGACTTAAATAAATTTAAAGTTATTTTGGGTATTAATTCTAATAAATCTTCCTTATAATAGAAACTATTCTTTATCAATGTAGATACATAACTTAAAATACTGATCAAGCCAACTGTTTAGTATTTTTCTGTTTGTGGTTAATTTACTTGGTATGCAGTCAGGATTCAATACACAGATCAATAGCAATGCACGTTTTAAGAATTCCTTGAGGGAAATCAAAATAAGAGCATTATATGGAGCTTCTTTTAAAGTCGCTTTCTTGCTTGACATGTTGTCAATTGTGTTTCTTTAAAGTTCATATATGATCAATTTATTACAGTAAGATAAGTCATACTCAGAATAAAACAGTTTCTTTCCAATAATTGGTGACTTAGACGTTAATCTAATAGTTTTCTAGTAAACGAAGAAGATAGATTCGTGGTTATTATAAATGAATAGAAACAGTAGGTAAAGTACCAGACTTTACTTGAGATTAGCCAATTTAAACAGGACTTTATCAAGTGTAATAAAGGAATTTGATAAGTTTCCATGCACACAATAGGAGGTTCTACAGAAGCAATCGCAGAAACGAAAGCGAAAAATCCACAAATTATTTAGGAGCATCACTAGTGTTTCCATTGTATACCATTGTGCTTTGAATACTGGAAAATCCGTTTTTAGTTGTAAAAACAGTCCTTGAATTTGCGCGGAGAACAGCCTTATCATGATCCAAATAGCCAATGTAACAGCTACCGCTAAACTCCCCGTACCTTCGTCTCAGCGTCTGAATGTTCAAAAAATGATATTCAGCCTCACAATCGTTACCAGAGTTCAAGGCTGTTTTTTTTACCATCTATGACAAGTTTTCTTCTCTATTATTAGTCTTTTGAGATCACCACTAAACCAACATGGAAAACAAAGTATTACCCAACCCTTTCATGGTTGTATGATTTCTGAGCAGTGTGCTAAGGGTCCAGTACTGCAAAAATCTACAAAACCCTGTTTAATATCTGCAAAGCTAGATCTAAAACACAAAGTATCATACAAAGAATTTAGCTGAAGTACATACCATTTTATATGCATAAAATAATAACAAACACTTTGTCTGGAAACTCGCTACGGTTTTAAATCACCTTCCCAGTCACAAGGACACATTTTTACTTGTAAAGGTATAATACGGTCTCTGTGAACATCAGTTGTTTTTCGACTGGTTTATATCAGCTAAAACACGCAGCAAGACCTAACAGTTGGAAACTCCACGTCACCTCCTTCCCAGTCACAAGGACACATTTTTACTTTAAGGTATAATACGGTCTCTGTGGACATCAGTTGTTCGACTGGTTTATATCAGCTAAAACACGCTGCCAAGAACCTAACAATTGGAAACTCGCTACGTCACCTCCTTCCCATTCAACAAGGTCACACATTTTTACTTGTAAAGGGTATATAATACTGGTCCCATCTGGTGGACATCAGTTGTATCGACTGGTTATATCAGCTAAAAACAGCGCTGCCAAAGAAAACCTAACAGTTGGAAACTCCTGCTTACGTCCACCTCCTTCCCAGTCACAAGGTCACACATTTTTTACCATTGTATAAGGTTTAATACCGGGTCTCTGTGTGGGACATCAGTTTGTTCGAGGGTTAATATCAGCTAATACAACGCTGCCAAGACCCTAACAGTTGGAAACTCGCTACGTCACCTCCTTCCCAGTCACAAGGACACATTTTTTACTTGTAAAGGTATAGATAACGTCTCTGTGGACATCAGTTGTTTCGACTGGTTATCATAAAGCTAAAAACACGCTGCCACGACCTAAACAGTTGGAAACTCGCCTACGTCCACCTTCTCTTCCCAGTCAACAACCTCAACACGGGAAGGGCACACATTTTTTTACTTGTAAAGGTATTAATACGGTCCTCTGTGGACATCACAGTTGTTCAATGGCGTTATATCAGCTAAACAACACGCTGCCAAGAACCTATCAGTTGGCAAACTTAACCCGGCTACGTCACCTCTCCTTTCCCAATGCATCCACAAGAGACACATTTTTAACTTCTGTAAACAGGTTATAATACGGTCTCTGATGGACATTCACAGTTGTTCGAAAAATCTGGTTCTACATAACTCACTGCATTAAAAAACTGCGATGCCCAAGCGAGACCTATCACAGTCTCTTCGGATAACTCGCTACGTCCAACCCTCCTTCCCCAGTTCACAATAGGAACACATTTTTACTTGTACAAGTTATAATAACGGGTCTCTCGGTGGATCAATTCAGTTGTTAAAATGGCTTTACTATCAGCTAAAAACACGCCTGCCAAAAAGGACCTAACAGTTGGAATACTCAGGCTAGCACGTCAAACACCCATCTCTCCCCTTCCCAGTCACGCAAGGAAAACATTTTTACTTGTCTAAACGGTATATTACCGAGATCTATCTGTGGACATCAGCTTGTTCGTACTGGTTACTATCAGACTCTAATAACACCGAAGCTGCAAAGACCGTAACAAGTTGGTGAATACTCGAGCTACTTCACATCCTTCCCAGTCAACAAGGCGACACATTTCTTAACTTGGCTAAAAAACGAGGCATCGATACAGATTACCGGACTCTCTCTCTCCGCGTGGACTCATCAGTTGTTCAGATCTGGTATACGTACACAAGCTTCACAAAAACACAGCTGCCAAGACCTTAGAACACTTGGAAACATCTGCTACGGCTCACCTGCACTTCCCAAGATCTCACAAGGGACACATTTTTTGTTACCTTATCTATAGTAAACGAGGTCATAATACGGTTCTCTGTCGCGGACATATCAGTCATAGTTAATTTTCGCGAGACTGGTATACATAAGTCAGCTAAAACACACGACTGCCAAGAACACGAACATCAGATGTAAACTCGCTAAGTCACCTCCTGTCCAGTCCACAAGGACAGATTTTGTTTACTTGTAAGAGGTATAATACGGGTCTATGTGGACAAATCAGTTGTTTTCAGACTGGTGTTATATCAGCTAAAAACCACGCTGCCCAAGAGAATACTTACACACCAGTTCTTTGGCAGCACAACACTCGCCTACGTCATCCCTCCTTCCCAGTCCCACCAAGGTCACACATTTTTACTTCTAGAGCTAAACCGAGGGTATAATTCCTCGCGTCCCATCTCTGTGGGACAGTCAGTATGTTCGAATTGTCATCGCTGGATTCTCTAATATCAGGACTAATACACACGCTAGAGCCCAAAGAACTAAAAGTTGGTGAAACTCGCATACACCGTCACTCTCCTACTTACTCCAGTTCACACCCAAGGTCGACAGCAATTCTTATACTTGTAAAAAAAGGTATAATATCGGTCTCTGTGGGACATCAGTTTGTTCGACTGGTTATATCAGCTAAAAAACCGACGCTCTGCCAAGGACAGCCTTAACAGTTCTTGAGAAACTCGCTTACGTTAACCTCCTTCCCAGATCACCAGAGGACACATTTTCTACTTTGTAAACATAGGTTATACATACCGGTCTCTTTGGGCGACTTCTCAGTTTATGTGTTCGATATGCGGGAATATCTATACAGCCTAAAACAGCTGCCAAGGACCTAACAGCTTTTCTGAAAACGATCGCATAAGCGTCAGCCTCCTTTCCCAGTCACAAAGGTCAACATTTGTAACTATGATAAGGTATACACAGTACGGGTCTCTGTTGAGGAACATCCAGACTATGTTCCGACTGGTTCACAGCTATGATTCAGTCTAACAACAACGCTTGCCAAGACCCTAACAAGAACAGTTGGAAAAACTCCGTCCTTTACTACGTCACCTCCGTCCCAGTTACCCACTCTACGAGAACACAATCTCTCTCTTTATCTTGTAAAGCGTATAACATACTGGTCTATCTGTGGACAATATCAGTTTGTTCAGATCTGCGGTTTATCATCAGCTAAAACACGCTGCCAAGGGGAAGCCCGCTAACGAGTCTTGTGGAAACCCTCGGCTACGCTCCACACCACACTTCCCTTCCAGGTCACCACAGAGCACATCCCATCTTTTTTCATATCTTACTATGTATAGAGGCGTACTAAATCTACCGGGTCTCCCTGCGTGGACATCCCAGTTGTTCGACTGGTGATATCCAGCTAATGCAAACACGCTAGCCAAGAAACCTCACCCTAACAGTTGGAAAACTCGCTACGTCACCCTCCTTCCCAGTCACAAGGACACATGCTTTTTACACTATGATAAAGGTATAATACGGTCTCTGTCGTAGGTAACATCAGTTGTTCTCGACTGAGTGTATATATCAGCTTAAAACACGCTGCCAAGAACATAACAGTGTGTAGTGAACAAACTCGCATGAACGTATCACCTCCTTCCCAGTCACGAAGGACACATTTTAACTTGATAATAAAGGTATACATACGCGTCTTCTGAGTGGGACACATCAGTGTGATCCGTGCGACACTGGTTGATCTATCAGCTAAAACACCGCTGCCAACGAAACCTAACAGTTTGGAAACTCGCTACGTCCACCTCCTTCCCAGTCAACAAGGTCACATGTGTACTTGTAAAGGTATAATACGGTCCTCTGTTTTTGGAAACATCGTTGTTCGACTGGTTAGTATCAGCTAAAACACAGCTGCCCAAGGAGCCCTAACAGGTTTGGAAACTCGCTACGTACCACCTCCTCTCACAGTCACAAAGGACGTCCACATTTTTACTTGAGTAAAGTTTTACATAATACTGGAGTACTCTGGTGGACCATCAGATACTACTGTTTCGACTGGTCTATATCAGCTAAGAATCACTGCGCTGCCAGGACCTAAACTGTTGGAACACACTCGCGCTACGCAACCATCACTTCCCAGATCACACCAGGACACATTATTTACTTGTAAAGGTATAATACGGTCTCTGTGGAACATCATGAAATTGAGCTTCTTCTACGCGACACTGGGTCGTACTCTCCAACAGATCGATAAAACACCAGAGCCTGCCCAACAGACACGAACAGTTCTGGAAACAGCTCTCCGAGTCTGACACTGCTTTGCACCCCTCCCATTCCCAGTCACAAGGTCACACTATATTTACTTGTAATGTAATAATTCGGTCTCTGTGGATACATCCAGTTGTTTTCGAACTGGTTATATCAGCTAAAACACGATGCCAAGACCTAACAGTTGGAAACTCGCTACCGTCACCTCCTTCTAGTCCACAAGGTACACAATTTTTACTTGTAAAGGTATAATACGGTCTCCTGTGGACATTTTCAGTTGTTCGACTGTGAAATATCAGCCTAAAACACGCTTGCCAAGACCGAACAGTTGGAAACCTCTGCTACGTCACCTCCTTCCCAGTCACAAGGACACATTTTTACTTGTAAAGCTATAATACGGTCTCTTGTGGGACTTCAGTTGTTTCGACTGGTTATAACAGCTTAAAACACGCTGCCAAGACCTAACAGTTGGAAAACTCGCTACGAGTCACCTTCCTTCCCAGTCACCAAGGAACACATTTTTTACTTGTAAAGAGTATAAATACGGTCTCTGTGGGACATCAGTTGTTTCGACTGGTTATAACAAAAAGCTAAAACACGCTTGCCCAAGAACCGAACAGTTGGAAACGTCGCTAACGTCACCGCGCTTCCCAGTCCACAAGGAGTCACATTTTTACTTGTAAGAACATGTATTAATTCGGTCCTCTGTGGACATCAGTTATGTTCGACTGGTTTATATCAGCTAAAACACGCTGCCAAGAATCTAACAGTTTGGAAACTCGCTACGTCACCTCCTGCCCAGTCCAACAAGAGGTCACATTTCTTACTTGTCAAGGGTATAAGTACGGTTTCTCTGTGGACATCAGTTTTGGTTTTCGCGACTGGGTTATAACAGCTAAAAACACGCTGCCAAGAACGAACATGTTGGCAAACTCGCTACGTCACCTCCTATCCCAGTCCACAAGGGACACATTTTTTACTTGTCAAAGGTATAATACGGTCTCTGTGGACCATCAGTTTTTTCGACTGGTTTATATCAGCTAAAAACACGCTCGCCAAGAACTAACAGTTGATAATCGCTACGTCCCACCCTCACTTCCCCAGCTCACAAGGACCACATTTTTTACTTGTAAAGGTAATTAATACGGGTCTCTGATCGCTTGACAATCCAGATTCGTCTTCCGACTGGTTAATCCACATCACGCTCACAAACCACGCTTGAGCCAAGACACACTAACATGACTCTTTGCGTGAACACCACTCGCTACGTCGCCCACTCCTTCACACAGTCACACAGGTCACCCCCCCCCAAAATATCTCTTACTCTGCTTAAGGTATAAATACGGTCTCTGTGGACATCAGTTGTTCGACTGGTATATCAGCTACACACACGACTGGCACAAGACACAAATATATCTACAGTCTGGAAAAATCGCACGTCACCTACCGTCCAGGCAACCAAGGACAACCATTTTGTACTTCTGTAAAATGAAAGGTACTAACTCTAACAAGCCACAAGTTCTGTGGGAACATACAAGATCAGTAGTTGTCTCGCGGACTGCGAGAGAGAGTTATCATAACTCAAGCATAACAACACGCAACTGCGCACAAGAACCCCTCAAACAAGTTGTCGACAGGCTACCTATTCATAGCCCGCACATAAGCGTGTCCAACCCACTCCCTATTCCGCTGAGGCTACGCACCACAAGGATCCTAGCCAGCATTCATTATCTATCTACATCGGTAAGAAGCGCGAATACACATCATATACGGTTCTAGCCTCCTCGAAGTCGCGACTTAAGTTGTATCGACAATGCGTTTTCGACACTGCACTACAGAAGCACGCTGCGCCAAGAAACGAGCGTAAGCAGTTGAGTCGACCACAACTCGATACGTCACCATCCTTGCCCAGTAACAGCAAGGACTACATTTCTTCTACTTGTGACCCAAGGTTATAATTACAGAGTCTCTGTCTAGGACATCCGTTGTCTCGGACTGGTCTTTACTCTAACAACAGCTAAAAATCACGTCTGCCACAAGACCCTTAAGCAGATATCTCTTGGTAAAACTCGCTTACGACCTCACACCTCCTTCCCAGTCACAATGCGACACCATTTTTTTACTTGTAAAGGTATAATACGGTCTCTGGTGGACATCAGTTTGTTCGACTGGTTATATCAGCTAAAACACGCTGCCAAGACCTAACAGTTGGAAACACTTAGTCTAATGTCAGATACATCTGCTAACGTAAACAAGATTCACTCCTCACCGAAGTTAAAATTCCATTTGCAACCAATGACAGATTTAAACAGAAGATTCCACACCACTTAGATTTCCAGGTTCTAAACTTCTTTTACTGTGACCTCTGTGTGTTTCGTCTTCTACGCAATTTCCAGGAATAGGGCCCCAATAATCGGGACATGAAAACAAATCAAAGCAGGTTTATCTTCTTTATGCTAACTCTTAATCCATGTGTTGAAATGCAAGGAAACATACTATCGTAAAAACGCATAAATAAAATATAGCAGTTAAGCATTTTAAGAATAATGGTTTTGAGCTTGGAATTTAAAAATATTCCATAGTCTTCATATTTACTGTAATTATTGGCCAAATGATAAATATTTTTACAACGTATATTCATTGAGGAGCAGCTAAGAAAGCCATGCAATACATTCCTATTTTTAATATGGTTTCCAATTTATGGTGTGCATCATGTTTGTTCCTTCATTTTTAGAGAAATAATATAGAAAACTTTTGTTTCTTATGACTCCGTATAGATGCTTAAAATTACGATAAATCACAATTAAAAAAAAATTAGGAAACTTACTCTTGTTAAATGCCAAAGACGTTTCCAAAAACCTACACCTACAATCTTAACTGTATACTTCTTGTGAGTCGTAGGCTCGTGGTTTCCCTTAGACGTGTCATTTGTCAATTGTACTTAGACTGTGATAGTAAGAGGAAGCAAAACATAGTTCCTTACCATATCCCACCTTGCATTAGACAGCCAGGAACGTAAGCTTTAGCAGGGGTTTAAGCCCACGATCTCATTATGAGGTGTCAGTCAAACAGTCTTATCTACATAGTAATGTGTTCAATCGTCACTGTTGCTACAAATGAAAAACAAAACTATACAACCAATCCTTCTTTCCATAGGTATGTTATGTATACGTAAACTCGAACAGGCTCGTAAGCGCATAATTTTTGTTAGGGGTTGCCATTATTCATTATTAAATACGATGATCCTGTCATAGACTAGCCTACCAGATACATATACTCGAACAGGCTCGTAAGCGCATAATTTTTTGTTAGGGGTTGCCATTAGTCACTATTAAATACGATGATCCTGTCATAGACTAGCCTACCAGATACATATACTCGAACAGGCTCGTAAGCGCATAATTTTTGTTAGGGGTTGCCATTAGTCACTATTAAATACGATGATCCTGTCATAGACTAGGCTGCCAGATACGTAAACTCGAACAGGCTCGAAAGCGCATAACTTTTTGTGTTAGGGGTTGCCATTATTCACTATTAAATACGATGATCCTGTCATAGACTAGCCTACCAGTTACATATACTCGAACAGGCTCGTAAGCGCATAATTTTTGTTAGGGGTTGCCATTATTCACTATTAAATACGATGATCCTGTCATAGACTAGCCTACCAGATACATATACTCGAACAGGCTCGAAAGCGCATAATTTTTGTTAGGGGTTGCCATTATTCACTATTAAATACGATGATCCTGTCATAGACTAGCCTACCAGTTACATATACTCGAACAGGCTCGTAAGCGCATAATTTTTGTTAGGGGTTGCCATTAGTCACTATTAAATACGATGATCCTGTCATAGACTAGCCTACCAGATACATAAACTCGAACAGGCTCGTAAGCGCATAATTTTTGTTAGGGGTTGCCATTAGTCACTATTAAATACGATGATCCTGTCATAGACTAGGCTGCCAGATACGTAAACTCGAACAGGCTCGTAAGCGCATAATTTTTGTTAGGGGTTGTCATTATTCACTATTAAATACGATGATCCTGTCATAGACTAGGCTGCCAGATACGTAAACTCGAACAGGCTCGTAAGCGCATAACTTGTGTTAGGGGTTGCCATTATTCACTATTAAATACGATGATCCTGTCATAGACTAGCCTACCAGATACGTAAACTCGAACAGGCTCGTAAGCGCATAATTTTTTGTTAGGGGTTCAAAATCAAAAATCAAAATCAAAAATCTTATTTATTGCAGCGACATTGTATATACATTGTATGGCAAACGTCAATACGGGGTTTCTAAAATCCCAAGCATTCACACACATTACACATTCATAATTACAATTTTACAATCACGCCTCTTTCATTCTTCGCCAATGCAGCCCACTTAGCATTATTAGGATTGCCATTATTCACTATTAAATACGATGATCCTGTCGTAGACTAGCCTACTAGATACAGTATACTCGAACAGGCTCGTAAGCGCATAATTTTTGTTAGGGGTTGTCATTATTCACTATTAAATACGATGATCCTGTCATAGACTAGCCTACCAGTTACATATACTCGAACAGGCTCGTAAGCGCATAATTTTTGTTAGGGGTTGCCATTAGTCACTATTAAAGACGATGATCCTGTCATAGACTAGCCTACCAGATACGTAAACTCGAACAGGCTCGTAAGCGCATAATTTTTGTTAGGGGTTGCCATTAGTCACTATTAAAGACGATGATCCTGTCATATAGGACTAGGCATGCCAGATACGTACACTCGAACAGGCTCGCTAGTAGCATATTTCTTTTTAGGGGTTGCCATTATTCACTATTACAAATACGATGATCCTGTTTCATATACTAGGCTGCCAGATACCGTAAACTCGAACAGGATTCGTAAGCGCATATCTTGTGTTAGGGGTTGCCACTATTCACTATTAAATACGTGATTCCTGTCATAGACTAGCTACAAGATACGTAAACCGAAACAGGCTCGTTAGCGCATAATTGTTTGTTAGGGGTTCAAAATCAAAATCAAAATCAAAATCTTATTTTATTGCAGCGACATGTATATTACATTGTTATGGCAAACGTCAATAGGGGTTTCTAAAATCCCAAAGCATTCACACCCACATTTACACATTCATAATTACAATTTTACAATCACGCCTCTTTCATTCTTAACGCCATATGCAGCCCCCATGTAGCATTATTAGGATTGCCATTATTCCACTATAAATACGATGATCCTGTCCGTAGACTAGCCCTACTAGATAAGTATACTCGAACAGGCTCGTAAGCGCTAATTTTTGTTAGGGGGTTGTCATTATTCACTATAAATACGATGATCCTGATCATAGACTTGGCTGCCAGATACGTAAACTCGAACAGGCTCGTAAGCGCATTAATTTTTGTTTAGGGGTTGCCATTATTCACTATTAAAATCGATGGATCTGTCCAGAGACTTAGCCTACCAGTTACACTATACTCGTACAGGCTTCGTAGAGTGCATAATTCTTGTTAGGGGTTGCCATTTGTCATATTAAATACGTTGATCCTGTCATAGACTAGCCTACCAGATACTTATACTTCGAACTATGCGCTCGAAAGCGCATATTTTTGTTAGGGGGTTGCCAATCATTCAATATGCAAATACGATGATCCTACTTCTTAGACTAGACTACCAGATACATATACTCGAAACAGGCTCGAAAGCGCATAATTTTTGTTAGGGGTTGCAATTATCTCACTTGAAATACGATGGGATCTTGTCAAGACTTAGCTACCAGTTACATATACTCGATACAGGCTCGTAAAGGCATAACTTGAGTTAGGGGTTGCCATTATTCACTATTAAATACGGTTGTGATCCTGTGTCATAGAACTAGCCTACCAGATACATATACTCGAACAAGGCTCGTAAGCGCATACATATTTTGTTAGGGAGTTGCCATTATTCATCTATGAAAATACGATGATCCTGTCATGGACTATGCCTACAGTTAACATATACCTCGAATCAGGCTCGTAAGAGCATAATTTTTGTTAGGGGTCTGCCATTAGTACTCTATTAAATACGATGATCCTGTCATTTAGACTAGCCTACCAGATACTATACTCGAACAGGCTCGTAAAGCGCAATAATTTTTGCTAGGGGTTGCATTAGTCACTATTAATCGATGATCTGTCATAGACTAGGCTGCCTGATACGTACACTCGAACAGGCTCGGAAGCGCTTAATTTTTGTTAGGGGGTTGCATTATACACTAATTAAAAATACGATTATCCTGTCATAGACTAGCCTACCAGATTTACAATATACTCGAAACCATGGCCTCGTAATAGCATAATTTTTGTTAGGAGTTGCCATTATTCACTATTAATATACGATGATCCTGTCATAGACTAGGCTTGCCGATACGTAAACTCGAAAGGCTCGTTAATAGGAATAATTTTTGTTAGGGGTTGCAATTATTCACTATTAAATACGATGATCCTGTCATAGACTAGGCTGCCAGATACTGTTAACTCGAAGAGGCTCGTTATAGCATAATTTTTGTTATGGGTTGCCATTATTTCACTATTAAAATACGAAGATTTCCTGTCATAGACTAGGCTGCCAGATACGTAAACTCGAGATGGCTCGTAATAGGCATATTAATTTTTGTCTTGGGGTTGCCATTATTCACTATTAAATTACGTTTGATCCTGTAATAGACTAGCCTACCAGATACATTTACTCGAACAGGCTCGTAAGCGGCATAATTTTTGTTAGGGGTTGCCATTAGTCACAATTAAATACGATGATCCTGTCATAGGATAGGCTGCAGATACGTAAACTCGTAACTGGCTCGAAAGCGCATAATTTTTGTTAGGGGTTGCCATTATTCACTATTAAATACGATGATCCTGTCATAGATAGGCTTGCCAGATACGTAAACTCGAACAGGCTCGAGAAAGCGAATGATTTTTGTTAGGGAGTTGCCATTATTCATATTAAATACGATGATTGTAATAGACTAGGCTGCCAGATACGTAAACTCGAAACAGGCTCCGTAATTAGCATAAATTTTTGTTAGGAGTTGCCATTATTCACTATTAAATACGATGATCCTGTCATAGTCTAGGCTGCCATGATACGTAAACTCGAAACAGGTCGTAATAGAAATTTTTGTAGGGGTTGCCATTATTCACTATTAAATACGATTGATCCTGTCATTGGGACTCAGGCTGCCAGATACGTAAACTCGAAGTAGGCTCGTAATAGCATAATTTTTGTAAGGGGTTGCCATTATTCACTATTAAATACGCATGATCTGTTCATTAGACTAGGCTGCCAGATACGTAAACTTCAGAAGACGGCTCGTGTATAGCATAATTTTTGTTAGGGGTTGCCATCTATTCACTATTAAATATCGGATGATCTGTCTTAGACCTAGCCTACAGATACATATACTCGAACAGGCTGTAAAGCGCCATAATTTTTGTTAGGGGTTTGCCATTAGTCACTATTAAATACGATGATCCTGTCATTGTACAGTAGGGGCCTGCCAGATACGTAAAAACTCGAACAGGCTCGAAATGGCGCATATTTCTTGTTAGGGTGTTGCCATTATTCACTAATTAAATCGATGATCCTGTCATAGACTAGCGATGCCAAGATTACGTAAACTCGAACAGGCTCGTTAGCGCATGAATTTTTGGTTAGGGGTTGCACATTAGTCACTATTAAATACGATGATCCTGTCATAGACTAGGCTGCCAGATTACGTACACTCGATCAGGTCGTAAAGCGCCATTTTTATATAAAAATAAATTTTTTGTTAGGAGTTGCCATTTATTCACTATTATATACGATGATTCCTGTCATAGACTAGGCTGCCAGATACGTAAACTAGAACAGGCTCGTTTATAGCCATAATTTTTGTTAGGGGTTGGCCATTATTCACTATTAAATACGATGATCCTGTCATAGTACTGTGCTGCCAGATACGTTAATCACGAAGAGGCTCGTTATAGCATTAATTTTTGTTAGGGGTTGCCATTTGGATTCACTATGAAAGACGATGATCCTGTCCATAGACTAGCCTACCAGATACATTTACTCGAAACAGGCTCGTAAGCGCATAATTTTTGTTAGGGGTTTGCCATTAGTCACTATTAAATACGATGATCCTGTTCATAGATAGGCCTGCCAGATAACGTAAACTCGAAAACAGGCTCGAAAGCGCATAATTTTATGCTTAGGGGGTTGCCATTATTCACTATTAAATACGATGATCTGTCATAGACTAGGCTGCCAGATACGGTAAACTCGTAAGAGGCTCGTAATAGCATAATTTTTGTTAGGGGTTGCCATTATTCACTATTATAATACGATGATCCTGTCATATGACTAGCCTACCAGATACAAATACTCGAACAGGCTCGTAAGCCGCATTAATTTTTTGTTAGGGGTTGCCATTAGTCACTATTAAATACATGAATCCTGTCATAGACTAGGCTGCCAGATACGTAACTCGAAACTGGCTCGAAAGCGCATAATTTTTGTTAGGGGTTTGCCCTTATTCACTATAAAATCCGATGATCCTGTCATAGACTAGGTGCCAGTATTTTAACGTTTAAAACTCGCAACAGGCTCGTAGTAGCATAATTTTTGTTAGGGGTTGCCACATTATTCACTATTAAAATACGATGATCCTGTCATTAGACTAAGCCTACCAGATACGTAAACTCGTACAAGGTCCTCGTAGTAGCTATAATTTTTGTGAGGGGTTGCCATTATTCACTATTAAATACCGATGATCCTGTCATATACTAGGCTGCCAAGATACATATACTCGACAAGGGCTCGTATGCGCATTAATTTTTGTTTAGGGGTTGCCATTAGTCATCTATTTAATTACGATGATCTGTCTAGACTAGGCTGCCAGGATACGTAAACTCGAACAGGCTCGAAAGCGCATATTTTTGTTAGGGGCGTTTGTTGCCTTTTTTTTTTTTTTTCTTTGGCATTATTCACTATTAAATACGGATGATCTGTCATAGACTAGGAGCCAAGATACGTTAACTCGAAGAGGCTCGTAATAGCAATATTTTTTGTTAGGGGTTGCCATTTATTCACTATTAAATACGATGATCCTGTCATAGACCTAGCCTACAGATACATATATCTCGAACAGGCTCGTAAGCGCATAATTTTTGTTAGGGGTTGCCATTAGTCACTATTAAAGACGATGATCCTGTCATAGACTAGGCTGCCAGATACGTAAACTCGAACAGGCTCGTAAGCGCATAATTTTTGTTAGGAGTTGCCATTAGTCACTATTAAAGACGATGATCCTGTCATAGACTAGGCTGCCAGATACGTAAACTCGAACAGGCTCGTAAGCACAAATTTTGTTAGGAGTTGCCATTAGTCACTATTAAAGACGATGATCCTGTCATAGACTAGGCTACCAGATACGTAAACTCGAACAGGCTCGTAAGCATAATTTTTGTTAGGGGTTGCCATTAGTCACTATTAAAGACGATGATCCTGTCATAAACTAGGCTGCCAGATACGTAAACTCAAACAGGCTCGTAAGCGCATAATTCTTGTTAGGGATTGCCATTAGTCACTATTAAAGACGATGATCCTGTCATAGACTAGGCTGCCAGATACGTAAACTCGAACAGGCTCGTAAGCGCATAATTTTTGTTAGGGATTGCCATGTCAGTCACTATTAAAGCGACATTGTATATACCTGTCAAACGTCAGACTAGGCTCCCAGATTCACGTAAATTCATACCAAACAATCACGGCTCATAAGCGCATAATTTTTGTTAGGGGTTGCCATTAGTCACTATTAAAGACGATGATCCTGTCATAAACTAGGCTGACATATAAGTAAACTCGACCAGGCTCGTAAGCACAAACTTTTTGTTAGGAGTTGCCATTAGTCACTATTAAAGACAGAGTTTCCGTCGTAGAATAGTCAGCCTGGCTCGTGAGTTTGAACGAATTTAAATAAAATGTCGAACATTAGCACTTGATATTGAAAATATAGTAAATTATGAATATGATTTGTTATATAGGTAGAACTATTTTTATTGTACCTGTTAAAGCACATCGTATAAACACATGTTAAAGAATAGAGGATGCCGTTAATATAAACCATTAATAACTTGCTCAAAGGGGAACGTATTAAAGTGTAACTTAAACTATATTTCGAGTACACACATGGCTTATCTAAAATCTGTTACAAGTTTTTAAATATTATGATAAATAGGAGTAAACTATTGTACTTTGTATTCTAGGTGTTTCTGATATCGAAACAATGTATATGTTCGTTTTGAGCTTATTCGTCGCCGCTCTTTTTGGATGTCTTCAGAAAATCATGACTCTAGGTTCCAGGAGTCGTCTGAAACTCTGCAATAAGAGAAAGGTGAACTGGAAATAAAGTCAACATTCAAATTGAATCTACTCTTCCTATCATAGATAGCGAACACGTTATGTGTAGAAAACTTTGGTTATCCCGCCGTGTTTTAGATCGTGTCAGAAACGTCGTGCACTCAATTATGTACCTGATGGGACAATGAGACTGCCTTTATAAAAGTTCATAAAAATAAATGTTAACAATTTCACAAAAAATAAAAGTGATTCGTTATGTTTTCTTAACCTCTGTATCTAAGCATTAAAGGTGATATGAAATAATAGATTAAACTCAGTACATTACATTTCAGTAGATACTCTTTAGACCAGTATAATTTTTTACACGTGAAGAATAAAATAAACAGATAATAATGTAGTGTAATTTATTAAGCGCTAATTATACAGCGCAATTAATAGTTAAGGTAGTTAAGAATCATACAGAGTTATTGCCGTTGCGGAGGAATTAGGAGGACTTAGAGGAAGAAAAGAACAATCGTGTGGAACGGAAAGTGATGCATGAATACCAGGGCATATTGACGTACTCACTCAATATAATATTGAGGAAAAATATGCATTTTTTTATAAAAATATTTCTTGAGGAAACACTCATGCATAAATAAGAATTTTTTAACGCAAGGAATTGTGAAAATATTTATGTAAAAACTAGACAACAAATCTTTATGCTTAAATTATGTATTTATTCAAGCGAATTCGTGTATTATTGTTGAAGCATATTGTACTGTAATTTAAAATAGCGCATCTTCTTTTATTGTAATATTAACTATAATTAAATCAAGTTATCGCTATTTTTTCGTGTGGATAGCACAGCGTTTACTGTACCATTTACCCAATAAGGAACTTCTTCTATGCTGAATGCCATCTTTTTAGAAGAGTATTAATTTCACTTTGCACCAGCATAGTATGCAATATTTACATTTCCGAAACCTAATGTAGATATATTTCTTCACTTAAGTTCACCAGTATTTAAATGGAATAATCACGATTGTACAATTAATAAGGCTACTACAGGTAAATTACTTCCGACATTAATATAAATACAAATACAAAAATAGAAAAGAAAAAAAGTTTGTAGTATGAAATTAATAATACTTATTAAAATATTAGGTAACTTTAATGGGTACCTTTTCATTACTTTCATATATCAAATAGTAAATAGTCTATTATGTCAATTCTACATAAAAAGATTTTGTATTTTAATATTTTACTCTCCTTTGAGAAATGCATATATCAATTTTTCTTTTTGGTTTAAACAGATATATTAAACGTTCTCCTATATATAAATATTTTTCAACGATTTAAGTTTGGAGTCAATATCATGTTAGATACTCTATACATATGTTTCAAAGTATTATTATGTTATGTATTGTATCATTATAGAATTTTTATGTGTTTTCCATCTGTACTACAACCACCTTTAATATGGTAGTGATTTTCAGACTTCGGAATAATGTATTGGTGAGGAAAATCAGTTGATTACCATAACTGGGCTACAACCAGTCGGTGTACATCAGGTTTTAGCCAGCTGTAATTGACACAATCGCTGAGTTAATGCCAGTGCTTTGTTTTCAGCAGAAGAATAGCTTTCCGGCCGAAAACTGGCTTTAACTGATGTGGAATGTGAATCAGGTCTGTCCTTTCTCTCGGGCCTCCTCAATAACTCCTGGTCGGACTGCGCTAAATTAGACTCAAACTTGGGCCGTGTTTCAGCTACATTACACTCGCTGTTTCAGCTAAGATAGATTACCTTACAAGCTGTAGGGAATTCCCAGCACGACCGTATAAAGCTAAACGTTGCCTTTAATCATCCTTTTGGCTACCTTCTCATCTAAATCATCCTGAATTTTATGAATGGAAATGTATTAATACTATCGTGCATTAACGAAACAATCTTTCAAAACGAGATCGGTTGCCCACCGCCAGCACGGAAAATAACTGATTTGATTCACAAATTTTGCAAGCTTAAATTTATACGCTGCCTAAAGGAGCATTTTGTCAAATATGCAAATTGTGGCCCGCTTGTCCGACTGTACGATTCCATTTCCAGAACATTTTAATTCCGCCGATCCGATATTTAGGAGATAGCTCCGAGACACAAATTAGCCGGACCGGCAGGTAATATATCGTGTTTTATTGGACTGTTCTTCAGCCTGATAAGTGAAATCAGTGGCCAAGACAGGAGATACATCAAAACAAGTTTCGGCATTCAACAAGCGCGCTTACATACTGCACACGGTTACGTAATCGGCTATAAATAACAGTAATTGACGAGGAGGTGGAATAATATAACGGTATAATCGTTATTCTGATTTAAATGTCCCTCCAGGCGAAACGTCCTTGTTTCAACGTAGTGATGCTAAACACAGACTTATTGAGAGCGATAAGAAAGCTGTTTGCTTGTTCCAATAATAGTAATACAGAAGGAAAGTAAATAATGTATGAGAATTGTCTGAGTGTTAGCAGAGTGGCTAGTAGGTGTTCGAACAAACACATTTTTATGTCTATGTGGTTTTATTCATTTATGTACTTTTTATACTCAACGTATCAAGAATGGTTAAGCACTACTAGTTATTTTTGATTCATCTTTGTAGTGTGACCAATGTTAATACTTTTTATTACGTAGGAGATGAATCAATAGTTATTGTGAAAAATAAACACAAAATTAAGTGTTTTTCTATCTTCAGACTATTGCAAATTCTTCAGGAGGAAACCATATTTATTCATATGAGAAAAATTAATTTTTTTGGACTCATGTAGAATCAGATTTTTTATGCTAGAGAAGCGAAAATGCCCTTATGAGTGGTTAATATACTGTATTTTCAGTTCATTTGATTTTAAATAGCCGTAAGACATAATGAACAAATAAAATCTAAACGATTTTTATAGCTATAATTATATATAAGTGTCAAACTTTTTTAAATGGGGCCTTTACTTGATCCTGCTGGTTTTAAAATTAAACTGTTATACTTTCTAAATTAATCGGTGGTATGAGTGTGGATAAATGTTACATATTATAATAGCATCTATAGTTTGATATTAAAAGGACACATTCCTTTAGGTTATTACCATGTAACATTATCCAAATAAAACAAATGGCTATCGATAAATTATTTAGAAGTTTCAGGAAGGTTATCCAAGGGGTTTTACTATTTATATGCTTATTCTCCCACTAATACAAGTCAAGATTGCACCACACACCACACCACGTGTTGCATAACATGCTTCGCTAAGATTGCATGCAAAATTTTAAATCTATAGGGCATTCTAGTGCATTCCATTCTTGAGAATTACTGAGGACAGAAATACAGCAGACAGTTATACAAAAAAAAATAAACTCTTAGATCCTGAAAATGAATTCTAAAACCATTCTCACATCCTATTTCATTCCTATTGCAATTCTTAGAAGAAAGAGAACTTATGTTATCCCACTGATAATCTTCACTGACGCTAAGCCAAATTCCATGGTCGGACATGCACCATCATAAAATTTATTTTTTTATGGATGTAAATGAACTTTCATGAAATATTAAAGTCTATAGATGAAATATTTCCAGAGATATCTGACCACGTGATACATTCGCATTTTTCCTTTAGGTTAGTTTTCATTGCAGTGTTAATAAAAGTTCCGGTGAACTATAGTGTACAGCGCTTTGTACGCTGAAATCAAATGTTTTCTTCTCTAACTTTCAAACTGATTTAAATTTGATTCTCCATTCTACAGTCTGTCTTTCACTCTATGAATAAATATGTTATCTTCTAATTTGATAATATAATGCTCAGTTTGTTTACAATTTGTTTACTCTGCTTTTTTTTGTCGTTGCCATCATGCCGTCTACCCACAATACCAATGTAAAGATATTCGCTAGTGCTCAAAACATACCCTAGTGTGATTTACATCAATGCTGCCACCAATTGAAGCCAATATTACCAATATGGAAATGAAGCTTCACACATAATTTGTCGTTTTCGAGAAATCGTGTGGATAAACAGACAGAAATAATGTTTTTCCAGCTCCTCAAATGACAGGCTTCGCTTACGCTCAGCTAACAATTTGGGCGAAGTATGGAGTTTATCATTATAGTATTTGAATAACAATTTACTTTCAAGAATTAAAACTAGCAAGTACCCATATTTGAATAACATTTGTGATTGACTTATTCAACGATTTACGAGTATTTATTTATACGTAAAACTAACTATGAACAAAAATATTACTAAGTAACTAAATACGAGTATGCCAGCAGGGCCTGCTGTTGAGAGAAATCTTAGTTGTAAAATCAACATAGTCATGAAGGAGAGATCCAGTGTTCCGACGGGTGAGGCGGAATACATAACTCTGGAACAGTTCACTACGTCATTCACGTATGATTATAGCTCTCTTGAACTCAGCATGGGCTTCACTGTTATTTGTATGAATGAGCAGAAATGTAGATGGCTTACAGCTATTGCTTTTACGTGATTCTTTCCACAGCTGTAAGCCGACATTCCACTGAAAATGCCTCCATTACACCGAACCTGTTTTTGAAGATGGTTTGAGAAGGACTTTTAATTCGACAAGCATATTTGAACTATGTACTCGTATATACTAACTGTAATATTTATGCTCATTTGTTCGAAATTTCAACTATAATTAGGATTCACTGAGTATTACAAATAATATATGTTATTAAATTGTTTTTACCCCTGTCAGATCCAGATTAATAAATTTAGAATATTTTTGCTTGGTTAATTTAACACTTATTGGTCATACTTATACCTCGTGTACTAAGCCAAACCTCAGTTTACTTCCATTTTCGCACAGTAGTGTGTAATAAAAAGGCTATGTAGATTCAAATTTCGACCACCTACTATAAGATCAAACAACACTGCAAACGGATAAAAGAGTAAAATTGCTCACCAGTTGAGTTTTCAACACGTCATTAGAAGCGTAGTCTTTTAATTAATTAGTAACTAAAGTAAATACCTATCTTAACACAATAGCTCTTGAATTAGTAAGAAGCTTACTAACAACCTTACTGTAAATCTATATCCCTGTCACACTCCAGTATAATGGTAAACCTTAGTTGGCTTTCTACTTTATTCTTCGTTAATTATCGGTTGAGGAGGAAACAGTGTAACTTACCAGTTCATGTTTCATAGGCTGTGTTCTTAGTTAAATATTGATAGAATTATATCTATGGGAAATAAAGTAGTACTCTGTAATATATATCGCACAAGAATGTTTGAGTATTATATATTTTGTACGGTTTTCTATTTATATACTCTTGATTGTGGGTGCTGAAGGATCTACTTTAGCTACGACCAAATTGTAGTTCCAATTTGGCTAAGCGATAGCGAAGCGTATCACACCAAGGGATGAAACAATTTCATGCCTGCCAACCTAGCAGTTATATTAAGCAACGACGACCTCGATAATGGTACACGCAACTACTTGTAATTTGGCTGAGCCTTAGCTGAAATTTTATATTTTTCTTATGGGTATCCATGAATTTTAATATGTCAAATAGGGGCGCATATATTTTAATGAAGTAAATTAAAACTTTGTATGAAACCACATGGCGTTGCTTACACTTACCTTTTTTGTGATAAATTCATGATAAAACATAGAATAAGATTAAAAACTATTAAAATACTTTAATTTTTGTAATATATATTATTCGTACTAGTTAAATTTCTTACATTGTTAGACAAATATTTATACAAATGGCTCTAATTCAATTGCTTGACTCGTTTTCAAAATAACCCTTACGCAATTTTAAAATGAAGAACATCATAATTATAAATTTCCTGTTTCGGAGTTAATAGCGCGCTGCAACTTACTCATTAATTATACCAAATTGAGCCTGTTTCTCACTTCACAGTATTCAACTCCGCATTTTGGTGCTGAGAGATAAGATTTATGCACAGTGAAGGAAGGTTCAATTAAAACATCCCATCTCGAAGACTTTAAAATTGATATTACTTGACAACAAATTGCACTGTTCTCCGTGACAGGCATTTTCTGTTATACAATTGACAGTGTTATATAAATCATGACGTTGCTCGCCCTTCCGTCTGTGCGATGACTGTCGATAGAAAAATCTTGAGAGTTGAAACTTGGCACACCTCGGTCCCTCGTTGTCCACTGTTGATTTTCGGGGTCAGAAGTTGAAAAGACAATCGTCTGTTTGATATCTGTTCATCTTTGCAATTGATTTTTATATAAAGGGTCATTGCAAATCCTCCTGATCTTAGAAAGAACCCTATTGATTTTTGGGGTTAAAAAGTAAAAAGCAATCCGAATGTCTATGCAATAGTTCTTGATAGAGAGCGATTATAGACTTTAAATTTGGTGCATAGTTTTTTTTATGTATAAGGAAGAACTAGAATAATTTTTGGAAGAAAATATCAAATGACGCTACGTCTATTCGTCTGTCTGTCCGTATGCTCGTCTGTGGATTACTCTTGACAAAAGGATATAGAGATTTAAATCATCATATATAGCTTCTTCTCGTTTAAGGTAAACCCGATTTTTATTTTGGGATGGAAAGGCCAAAGCCCAGTCTGTGCGTCTGTCTGCCCGTAAGCTCATCTGTAGATTAAGTATTGACATAAGTATATAGAGACTGTTGGTGTATAGCTTCCTCTTGGTTCAAGATTAACCAGGCTTTGTGTTGTTAAAGGCCAGTCCGTCTGTGTGGCAACTCATTCGTCACGTTTTTGGTTCCTTCGAACTCCGTCCAGTCGATGTATTATCACTGAAATTAGTTTTCCTAAACATAAAATATAATGTTCTTACTTTTACACACCATTGTACCTCATAGGTAATTGAGCCAATCGCTGAGTTACAGAAGGACCTTTGTTTAGTCTGACAAATAGTTTCCGAGCTCAACCTGACACTAACTGATGTGGATCGCGCTATTTACTGCTGTTTTTGGCCTGATAATGTCCTGTATGGCATGTTCATGTGCCGTACTGCTGTTTATAATTAACAAAACTTACCGAATGAAGTCTAATTCCTTTTAAAACTGTTAGTTCTGAAATATTAAAACAATAACTGCGATTTGATAAGATATCAATAAAGTAATTCCAATTGTACAGTAAAATTATAATCACCATGTTATTAAAAATAAAAATACCTGAATTCATAAAACACTGAAAACTTTTTACAACAGGATAAGTATTTTACATATAGATTACAGTACGATTCTTAACTTACTCATTATAAATGTCTGTGTACGTTATGCTTATACGAGAATGCACGAGTACACGCAGTTGTAAACTGTAATAATTGTATGAATGTTAGACACATGGCCATGCATGCTTGCTATGCTCTATAAAAAGACGCGTGAACAGGTGGTACGTGTGCGTGGGTGTTCCCGTGCGTGTGTTGCAAGGTCAAGGTCAGGGGCGGATTAACCTGTCATCTCTCTGCGGTCAGATCTCCGCCGGATAGTCACTATTGACAAATACGACAGCTGTTATCTAAAATGTTCTCCTGACAAGGCTCCAAATTACTTAACCTTTTTTACTCATTTGCATGCCAGAGCGTCAGCTCTCTTTCAAACATGACAGTATTTGCATATTTCTTTTGGGTCCAGACACAGTATGATTTACATCCTGCAATCAGCTCTGTCCATTGCCTGTAAGGTAACGGAATTTTACCGCACTAGGCGTTCGTGTAAATACTAAAGATATGCATTATTCATCTGTGTTTAAACTTTACCTAAGACAAGTGTACGGCCTAAACGATTTGTACAGTACCGTATTAGAACGGTCAAAATTAACACAATATGCTGCATTGGGGAATTTCTTGAAATATTTAAAATATACGAACAAAATACTATTGTAAATGAACGAACATTTTTACAAATCCTTTCTAGTATTATTATGTGGAATAATTGAACTAAATTTCCACATAATTTCTTTACTACATCTCCGTTAATATACTAGTACAACTCATTTTTATACTTTGGCGTAGAGGATCTTACGCGAGTATAAACATTGTATCGGTTTAGTATACTTGATGCTTATTTTTGACGATAAAAGGATTGTGAAGGAAACAGGATTTTCCGTACACTTGATATTGTTCAGTGAAACAAAAAATCAGTAACACTACGTTTCGAGATCTGCAATCTGATCTCTTCTACACGCAAATAACTAACCTAACACATAATTACAAACTAGACTATAATAAACAAATCATACCAGAGTGTTGTGACACGCCTAAGTCAGGAATCATAACCACCATGTTGTGTGTCAACTTCACCAACTATAAAACATACATTTAATAAAAAACTAAACACAACACTAATTATTTTAGCCTAGTGTAATTATGTGTTAGGTTAGTTATTTACCTAAAGAAGAGATCAGATTGCAGATCTCGAAATGTGGTGTTATTGATTTTTTGTTTCACTGAAAGATGTAAAATATCCGGAAAATCCTGTTTCCTTCATATTTGATACGTTAGCAATTTATTGTTAAGCGACTAATACAACGTTTTCAAGTCTGGATTTATAAATAAATAACCAGATACACCTTGTAAGGTTTTCTGCATCCAATTTATGCAACGCTTATGTACATAACCTTACTTTTGGCATTAATTTACTATTGTGATTAACAAATTAGTTTTAATTATTTGTGACGCATTTTATTTGCTATTTTAATTTTGTTTGGTCGTATTGAAAACATCAAGAGCCAATCCAAAAATGCTTCCTCCTATTCAATAATTTGTGCACGCTGCTCACTGTTATATCAGATCTCTTCCGCTGTAATAACACTGTTTATTGTATAATGTTATATTCCTTTACTTTATACATAAATATAAATGTATCTATGGCAACCTAACAGCAGCTCCGGAATATAAAGTCATACCTACGGACAGGCTAAATAATTTGGAAAACTCAAGATTTTGAAAAAAATAAACAGGCTATGAACTATAATATTTTGTTTCTCTCGGCCATCGTACTACTTGTAAGATCATTTGAAATTTTTATATAATAAAACAAATAAATTAAGGAGTTCAACAAATCGTAATTAACAAATATGCTTAAAGCAATATTGATTTAAATCTTGATGTGTATTGTGTGTCAAAAGGATTCCCTCACATGTTCTCTGTAAATTTATTTGCCGTGAGCAACAGAAGTAGCTCTTTGGAATCTGATTTAATTAATGTTCTTCCTCCAAAACAGCTGTTGTGATGCAAACTGGAATTAATACACACAAAACCTTCCCAATTTAAAATCACATCTTTTTTACCAATAAAAACTATTTTAAATTTCACGAGAACTCTGCAAGAAAACTATTCATTTGTTCACTATTAATGTATATAACTCTCAAAAAATTTTATGTATAGACACAGTACTATGACATTATTGTGTTTTACGGTAAACGTTAGAATGTGACTACTTATATAACTTTTTTGTCGCAAATACAATATACCAATGTACAAAGTATTTCGTAATAACTTCATCAGCAGTAATTACAGTAGTTATATATCATTATAAAACATATAACATACATTAAAAACCTATTATAGTCTCTAGTGTACCAGTTATAATATGCATTTAATTATGCTAAAGATGTTTATTGAGATGAGTATTTCAAACTTATATGTCCTCCGCAATATGTACTCAGGTTTATTTATGACTAGTCAGTCCGAATAATTCGGTGATGTAGTAGTAAATTATTTGATATCGATTTTCAGATTTTGAGGACGGTATGGCTAATCTTATTAGTGGACTACTCTTCAATGCAATCGATAATCCCAGAGTATTAACAACTTCGCTTTAAATAATAATTGAAAGGTGTAAAATATATAATGAGACAAGAGTATGAAGGATGGCTCAAGGGCCGAGACTCAACAGGAACTAATGGAAGTGACTAATGTTGCCGCTATCCTGTCAGCTCTGTCCCGGCCGTCTCCATTAGTCTGGTATCTTCTCGGAAATTTGTATTATTCCAGCTTGGTACTCAAGCAAATGAAAATCAGTGTTAGTACCATAAGTTGATACAGACGTATTAATCTGGGTGAGTCAGTTTGTATGTAGTAATATTTCTTAAAAATTATTCTCGTAGGTTACATTGTTTTTTCCATATACATGGTGTTCATTTGAAAACTTCAAACCCGTATTTTGGACTTGAATAAATATGTAATTTCTATTAAGAAACCGAATTTACAGAATTGTACTACTTGGGCTGTAAGTCTTTTAATACGAGTTTGAAGTTTTGAAATGGCAACTAATACCTTGTGACACCTCAAATTGAAGCTTATAAAAAATGCTGTATTTTGGTAAAAAAAAATTAAATCGGTCAAGCCATTTGGTACCAGCAGCCAATAATGTAATTTCTTACATTACAATTATTAGTCTGCAAACTAATATACTACTACTGCTAATAAGTTCTCCTAATTAGTACTATACACCCCCGTTTACAGAATTGTACTACTTGGGCTATAAGTCTTTTAATACGAGTTTGAAGTTTTGAAATGAACACCCTGTATATAAATATACATATGTAATTTCTATTAAGAAACCAAATTTAATTGAAGGTCACAAAATTTACGTGTTTTGGGTACAACGATGGTAATTTATTGTTTATCTTTAATTTGCAGATTAAGTTAAAATCTACGGAGTATTTTCTCTAAAGTCAATCTGATTTATCGGTAATTACAATGTGTGAAATACGTTAAATACGTATACGTATAAATTTACAATGTTTACCACACTCGAGAGAACCAATTTTTGGAGTTTATACAGTGAATAAAAATTCTGACTAGGCTTTGCAGGCACACTAAAACGAGGCGTCGTCGTTGTTTTCATCTAATTCAGGGTATATTATCTTCTTCTTGTGTCTCTTTTAATGGTATTGTTCTCGACTTTATGGAGGATATTTTTCACCTCCTAAGCAAGATTTATCTACGACTTAGTGCTCCTAACTTAGGTCTTATATTTTATTATAGACGATGGGTATTTTTTAATGGCATTGTTCTTGACTTTATGGAGGATATTTTTCACCTCCTAAGCAAGATTTATCTACGAATTAGTGCTCCTAACTTAGGTCTTATATTTTATTATAGACGATGGGTATTTTGTAATAATAACAGATATTTCTCACCTCCTAAGCAAGATTTACCTACGAATTAGTGCTCCTAACTTAGGTCTTATATTTTATTATAGACGATGGGTATTTTGTAATAATAACAGATATTTCTCACCTCCTAAGCAAGATTTACCTACGAATTAGTGCTCCTAACTTAGGTCTTATATTTTATTATAGACGATGGGTATTTTGTAATAATAACAGATATTTCTCACCTCCTAAGCAAGATTTACCTACGAATTAGTGCTCCTAACTTAGGTCTTATATTTTATTATAGACGATGGGTATTTTGTAATAATAACAGATATTTCTCACCTCCTAAGCAAGATTTACCTACGAATTAGTGCTCCTAACTTAGGTCTTATATTTTATTATAGACGATGGGTATTTTTTAATAATAACAGATATTTCTCACCTCCTAAGCAAGATTTACCTACGAATTAGTGCTCCTAACTTAGGTCTTATATTTTATTATAGACGATGGGTATTTTGTAATAATAACAGATATTTCTCACCTCCTAAGCAAGATTTACCTACAAATTAGTGCTCCTAACTTAGGTCTTATATTTTATTATAGACGATGGGTATTTTTTAATAATAACAGATATTTCTCACCTCCTAAGCAAGGTTTATCTACGACTTAGTGCTCCTAACTTAGGTCTTATATTTTATTATAGACGATGGGTATTTTTTAATAATAACAGATATTCTTAAATAATTGTAATCGTTTTATGTTACATACTCTACGTTTCCAGCATTACTATGTATTTCCCTATTCTGGTGTAAAAACCCTTAAAGCGTCAGATTAACCATAATAAACACAGAAAATCCAATTATTGCATAGCAATTTATTTGCCAAAGACAAAATCAATAGGAGAAAATGTTCTACGTCAAAAACGCCAAACATATATTTGAAGGTTTAGAGTATTTGACACATATTTGACAATAGCCACTAATATCGAACATTTACACACCGCCATCTTTACCGGAATTTATTTACTATTTTCCACCACTAATTCCTATGTAGGTTACATGAAACCTAATTTCACAAATACCTTCACACTCACATGGCTGACTATCGTATTTAACACATATTTTACAATAGCCACTAATATCGAACATTTACGCACCGCCATCTTTACCGGAATTTATTTACTATTTTCCACCACTAATTCCTATGTAGGTTGCATGAAACCTAATTTCACAAATACCTTCACACTCACATGGCTGACTATCGTATTTAACACATATTTTACAATAGCCACTAATATCGAACCGCCATCTTGACCGGAATTTATTTACTATTTTCCACCACTAATTCCTATGCAGGTAGGATGAAATCAAATTTAACAAAAAACTTCACACTCAAATGACTGACTATCATCTCACATTTGACAATAGTCACTAAAATCGAACATTTACCCACCGCCATCTTGACCGGAATCTCTTTACTATTTTCCACCACTAATTCCTATGTAGGTTGCATGAAACCTAATTTCACAAATACCTTCACACTCACATGGCTGACTATCGTATTTAACACATATTTTACAATAGCCACTAATATCGAACATTTACGCACCGCCATCTTTACCGGAATTTATTTACTATTTTCCACCACTAATTCCTATGTAGGTTGCATGAAACCTAATTTCACAAATACCTTCACACTCACATGGCTGACTATCGTATTTAACACATTTTTGACAATAGCCACTAATATCGAACATTTACGCACCGCCATCTTTACCGGAATCTATTTACTATTTTCCACCACTAATTCCTATGCAGGTTGCATGAAATGAAATTTAACAAAAACCTTCACACTCAAATGACTGACTATCATCTTTAACACATTTGACAATAGTCACTAAAATCGAACATTTGTCTTTACAAGAGTCCATTCATTATTTAATTGACACATAATAGCCCTCCCTTTTGAAATATTTGGATGTATCAGAAAAGAACACACTGCTACTTATTTTGTGGTGATTTTCCTGTATACCATTGGATTTAGGATATCGCTTCTATGGCATGTTAATTTTATTACCACATTAAAATCGATTGTTAAGTTATGGCTGGCTAAATACTTATGGCAATTTAGATCAAGTGCTATTTTGTAGCTTACGAAATAAGAATAGACCTATAATTCGTCCCAGAGACCCTAAAATAAAAACTTTCAGTATCATCGGTTAAATATTTTACGTGTGAAAGCGTAACAAATTCACTTTCGCATCATAATTCACTAGCATATATCCATGGCCCCGCCCGCAACATTTCGTAAATTATCTTACATAGCTGCCACGATTTACACTAAAATATTATTAGGATAACGAAGAATACAATAGTAACGTAGTAAAAAAGGACAAGTAAAGTAAAATACAACATGACAAACACCCGGTGATAACTACCTTCTGCTGCACGCACTGTGACACTTGAGAAGGAGGCTGTTGCAAATTGGACGGACGTGTGGGAAGACGTAACGACTTGACCTAGGCAGTGATTTACGAGATGAACCCGTCCTCACTGATGAGAGAAAACCTACTGCAAGTAAACCAGACGGGAACGTGGCGTTCATTGTCACTGTCACAAATATCTGATAACACTAGTTATAATTGTGGAAAGGACAGTACAATTTTGGAAATTTTTCGTCGTTATATCTACCCTCTTCATCGGGTGTCAAAAATACTAATGCATCAAAACTTATGAACTAAAAGGGCGCAAACACTAACGCTTCAAACTTTCGAAATCCTGCTATCTCTTTAGATCATCCGCCGTCAACAATAAACAATAACAAATAATACGAGTATTGCTCTTTAATATACGTTATTACACTACCATTAATTACAGTCTCTTATATATGCACCTAAAAAATTTTATCGTAATTGTATTACAACTACAACTTACATAGTATATAAGAAAATAATAGTACATGAGAAAGTATTATCTCATATTGTTATGTAATAATGTTTGGATTCAAGTTCTGATCACTACACATCTCACTGACCAGCCTATTAGAAGATGAGTGACAGCCCAAACACGTGACCCACCATTGAAGCTGTCAATCTCTATCAGCGCCCTAACCGGTTGACACGACTCTCAATAATGGATCACTAGGGATAGGGTGACCTGCACGTCAAACCTTTCCAGCTGTTTATCTTGTACGATATGATCTCTATGTTTATATTATTCTAGCCCGATAGCATCAAATTATTACCGTTTCGCAATATGTTTCAAAATAAGCTGATGTGTAATAACTTCTAAAAATGTTAACCCTCTTTATTAGCTTATTCTTTGTTATACCATACTTTCCATTGGCATCACTAATTTCCATAGTGGGTTTAAAATCTAAATAAAATATTTTTCTCAATAACTTTTCAAAAATTTTAACCACAGTTAACTTACCATAAAAACATTTAAATACATTTAGCTCAAATTTAAGATATTGCCTTTCCAGAAAAGATGTCAAATTCCAGAAGTTTACATAAAATATTTCAGCACCGAGTAGTTATACATAATTTTAAATACATAAATAAGGTGTAATTGTGATATATTTAAAAGTTATGCTATATTTGAACTTGCCATACCCCATATAGCTGTAAAGTGGGGAACAAACTACTCTATGGCAAACATACTTTTATAGAGCGTTTATATCAAATTTCTATACAAAGCATAACATTTCCATACACACGGAAGATGCATGGAAAAACTTGAACCATTACCTGTTAGCTGAAAGGCCGCTGATTAACAAATGCAGGTCAAAGTTTATTCATTAAAATGCCCATACAAACTTCAATTTTTGGGACTAATAAATAATGAGGATATCCTGGCTACATATCTTCAGTTCGCAAGTTTATTACGGACTATTCTCGTTTGTTTCTTTCCACAGACGCGTTATCTTAATGGTGAACAAATGGAACAGGTCGTAATGGGTCTGTAGTTGGAAACTGTTTGGGCTCTAAGGCTCCTTCAAATTCGAATCTATTTACCCCAGCAACAACGCTGACCGTATTTTATACTTTTAGAAAACAACTGTCAAGCTGAATTAAGGTTTGTTGCTAATTGCGGGCGTTACATAATGTTATCAATAACATAGTATTGAAGTATGTTTTGTAAAGTATTTTACTATAGTTCATTAACGAAAATGTAAATTAACGCCTTCAACAGATACCTTTCGTTTATATTTAATTAAACTGAGTAACATGTTAGTATAAGTTAAGAGTTAGATGAAATAGAGTGAAACATACAAATATACTAAATAATACGGTAAAGTATAGTAATATCAGTGGGCTTTAATGATTTAACTATCATAAAATTTTATTTATGTGGTTTAAATAGCTGTAGGTATTAAAACCTTCACCGCAACGCGATTCGTTTATCGACTTTAGAATAGTCGGAATAGTTGTAAGGTGCATCCACCGCATGACTTGGCTGAACTGATACATCTCTAGTTACAGAACACGTCTTTAACTCAATAAAATATAAACAATATTACCAAACTAAGTTTAATCCAGTATTGAGCAATTACGTAATATTAAACCTCATTCCGAATCCAAAAAGACATTATTGATTAAATAAAATGTATGTTATAATCCTAAAAATAAACTTAAAAAATGATCGATATTTTTACACAAGTAGAATAATGATGGGTTTGTATACAATGGCAACTTAATAAAATAATCAAATTAATAAAAAAAACCTTAATACATTTTTATATAGTAAATTATAGAAAATACTTTACTGCTATGAAGTAGTATATGAATAGTAAGTAATAAAGCTAATAATATAAAGCGAAATCCGTTTTCCTCATTAGTCGCTACTTTCTGAACTTGTTAATACTCAATCGTAATATCAAATTATAGAAAATTATTTGCATAGAATTAATTAATGTAATGAATACTGAAGTATATACACTATAATCATAAATAGATATAAATACAATTTTTGTACTCAAAGTGTGACGCAAATAATATATAAAATGTTGTTTAATGTCCTTTAAGTCAGTATAAAGGAATGGCAACATTTTCTATTTCAGTATTTTGTTCTTTGTTTAATTTCCATTCACCCAAGCAATAACGGTACACTAGTCAATAATATGAAAGGATTGTACAATGCCATGTCAACCATACTTCGTTTTGTTTCGAAGGTGTGATTATTAATACAGGTATTCTACTAAATCTTTATTGTTGTTCGGACATTTTTAGACGAAATCCGTGATAAAAATGTCCATTTACCGTCGTCCATTTTGTATTCTCATGGAATATACCTTTTACATCTCAATCGGACACCGCCAGCGATTCGAACTCGGTATCTAATTCAATAATCATGAAAGATGTTTTTTTTTCAAATTTTTTAAATTTTTTTTGTAGGATTTATGCTCTAATAGTGAGTTTATTTGTTTATTATAGATGGTATTGCGCGAATAACACATGACTTACATATGACGGCAGTATTTATATATAAGTGTTGATATTGCATGCTAACAATAATAATAAACCATATAATAACAATAATAATATACAAGATTTACTAACAGTAAAAGTAACTTTGAACATACAGTTATTATATACATGATAATATACTTCAATAACAGTCATACACAGGGTGTTCACAAAAGGTTATCACAAACTTCTGTCTGAGATAGTATTCATAATTTCAAGCAAAAAGTCCTATAAATATAGATATAAAAAATTTCGTTTAGCCGCTAGCCGACTTTTGTATTTTTTTATTTAAACAATTATATTTATAGAATTACTTAAGCTAAGGAAACAAAATTTGGCACATACATTTTAATAAATTTATACAAAAGATGTTACCTTTTATAATATTAACAAGATGTAGCCTTGAGAATATTGAAAGTAAAATAACATAAAAACCAAATTACATATATATAGTTTTAAAAATATATCAGACGCCATCTATTTGTGCAATTTTATTACAACTCCAATTGCCCTTGTTTCATAGGCCGTCAATGCATAAGCTAACAAGACCACTTTCAATGTACGTTTGCACAAGCCGGGAGCGCCAAACATAACACAGTTGATAGGTATCAGTTGTTTTTTAGCTCCTGGCATGTGCATGTGCAAGAGCACATTTTATAGTATCCTCCTGTTCGCTTATGCACTAACCAATGTACGTTTGCACAAGCCGGGAGCGCCAAACATAACACAGTTGATAGGTATCAGTTGTTTTTAGCTCCTGGCATGTGCATGTGCAAGCGCACATTTTACAGTATCCTCCTGTTCGCTTATGCACTGACCAATGTACGTTTGCACAAGCCGGGAGCGCCAAACATAACTCAGTTGACAGGTATCAGTTGTTTTTAGCTCCTGGCATGTGCATGTGCAAGCGCACATTTTACAGTATCCTCCTGTTCGCTTATGCACTGACCAATGTACGTTTGCACAAGCCGGGAGCGCCAAACATAACACAGTTGATAGGTATCAGTTGTTTTTAGCTCCTGGCATGTGCATGTGCAAGCGCACATTTTATAGTATCCTCCTGTTCGCTTATGCACTGACCAATGTACATTTTCACAAGCGGGAGCGCCAAACATAACTCAGTTGACAGGTATCAGTTGTTTTTAGCTCCTGGCATGTGCATGTGCAAGCGCACATTTTATAGTATCCTCCTGTTCGCTTATGCACTGACCAATGTACATTTTCACAAGCGGGAGCGCCAAACATAACACAGTTGATAGGTATCAGTTGTTTTTAGCTCCTGGCATGTGCATGTGCAAGCGCACATTTTATAGTATCCTCCTGTTCGCTTATGCACTGACCAATGTACATTTTCACAAGCGGGAGCGCCAAACATAACACAGTTGATAGGTATCAGTTGTTTTTAGCTCCTGGCATGTGCATGTGCAAGCGCACATTTTATAGTATCCTCCTGTTCGCTTATGCACTGACCAATGTACGTTTTCACAAGCCGGGAGCGCCAAACGTAACACAGTTGATAGGTATCAGTTGTTTTTAGCTCCTGGCATGTGCATGTGCAAGAGCACATTTTATAGTATCCTCCTGTTCGCTTATGCACTGACCAATGTACATTTTCACAAGCGGGAGCGCCAAACATAACTCAGTTGACAGGTATCAGTTGTTTTTAGCTCCTGGCATGTGCATGTGCAAGCGCACATTTTATAGTATCCTCCTGTTCGCTTATGCACTGACCAATGTACATTTTCACAAGCGGGAGCGCCAAACATAACACAGTTGATAGGTATCAGTTGTTTTTAGCTCCTGGCATGTGCATGTGCAAGCGCACATTTTATAGTATCCTCCTGTTCGCTTATGCACTGACCAATGTACATTTTCACAAGCGGGAGCGCCAAACATAACACAGTTGATAGGTATCAGTTGTTTTTAGCTCCTGGCATGTGCATGTGCAAGCGCACATTTTATAGTATCCTCCTGTTCGCTTATGCACTGACCAATGTACGTTTTCACAAGCCGGGAGCGCCAAAACGTAACACAGTTGATAGGTATCAGTTGTTTTTAGCTCCTGGCATGTGCATGTGCAAGAGCACATTTTATAGTATCCTCCTGTTCGCTTATGCACTAACCAATGTACGTTTGCACAAGCCGGGAGCGCCAAACATAACACAGTTGATAGGTATCAGTTGTTTTTAGCTCCTGGCATGTGCATGTGCAAGCGCACATTTTACAGTATCCTCCTGTTCGCTTATGCACTGACCAATGTACGTTTGCACAAGCCGGGAGCGCCAAACATAACTCAGTTGACAGGTATCAGTTGTTTTTAGCTCCTGGCATGTGCATGTGCAAGCGCACATTTTACAGTATCCTCCTGTTCGCTTATGCACTGACCAATGTACGTTTGCACAAGCCGGGAGCGCCAAACATAACACAGTTGATAGGTATCAGTTGTTTTTAGCTCCTGGCATGTGCATGTGCAAGCGCACATTTTATAGTATCCTCCTGTTCGCTTATGCACTGACCAATGTACATTTTCACAAGCGGGAGCGCCAAACATAACTCAGTTGACAGGTATCAGTTGTTTTTAGCTCCTGGCATGTGCATGTGCAAGCGCACATTTTATAGTATCCTCCTGTTCGCTTATGCACTGACCAATGTACATTTTCACAAGCGGGAGCGCCAAACATAACACAGTTGATAGGTATCAGTTGTTTTTAGCTCCTGGCATGTGCATGTGCAAGCGCACATTTTATAGTATCCTCCTGTTCGCTTATGCACTGACCAATGTACATTTTCACAAGCGGGAGCGCCAAACATAACACAGTTGATAGGTATCAGTTGTTTTTAGCTCCTGGCATGTGCATGTGCAAGCGCACATTTTATAGTATCCTCCTGTTCGCTTATGCACTGACCAATGTACATTTTCACAAGCGGGAGCGCCAAACATAACACAGTTGATAGGTATCAGTTGTTTTTAGCTCCTGGCATGTGCATGTGCAAGCGCACATTTTATAGTATCCTCCTGTTCGCTTATGCACTGACCATTGTCGTTGAAACAAGTAGCGTTGGAATTGTAATGAAATGTGTTATATAGGATGTTTCCATGACATATTTTTACACATTTTTAAAATTTTGAACAAAAAGTTAATTATAGTTTTTAGAAAAATATTTTATAAAATAATATATACTCCTTCCTCGCATTAAATTATCTAGTGCGTCATAATAATAAGTTTTTATATTAACTATATTTAGTTTTAGTATTACTACTACTTAATGTAAAATCTAATTATAGCATAAATGATACTTCTTTACCTCATAAAACATTTTAGCTGAATAGTATTTTATTTCAATGCCTATCTTTTATAATAAAAAACTTCTCAGGGCATCAAATCAACGTTATAAGTTGATTATAAACTGTTAATAATAATACAAATCGCGTTTTGGTGATATTAAGCGTTGATATACAATGGTTTCTGACTATGGAATTCTTATTAATAAGGTTTTAGCCTTTGGTTCTCTTGGATCATCTAAACTAGACCATACAGGGATGAAAGTAGTTCTGGATAATGTTTTCAAATAACAATAACCTTTTTTAGAAGCTTTTTGAATACCGGTTAAATAGAAACTACACATGACACAGCTGTTTTACTGTGGCCACATTCTTGAAATTTGTAGATTTAATAAATAATATCTTATTAAAATAAATGCTTAGCACACAGTATTTAAAACATAATTTTTATAATCATTCATATACTTGATTCATAACAGTAATTTTAGCGTTGTCCCCGACAAACGTGAACAAACCTGACGCCAACGAATCATATATTACAAGACATTGCAAGAAGAGAAATCAGTTTTACTTTCTTGCTCACTTTATTTTATTTTGACTGGTGGGGTAATCAGAGCAAACCCAAGTCAACACGAAAGAAGAACTGGACCCCATTAGCTGTTTCAACACGTTGCGTCTCGTCGGGCCGACAAATATTTCCGCCTACTGGTGGCACACCTCCAAGAATACATCTCAATCCTGAGAGAACCACACGAAAAGTATCCCTTATCACTAGAAACCAATACTGGTCGTTATATAGAGTCGACATATCAGTATAATTTTACAAATTGAACTTGAAAACAATTAATGGATATTGAGATTGATATACCGCAGCCACTCACAAAACATGTTTTCTTTCAGAAATTTCAAAGTTGATATTTTTTATTATTATCAAGGAAAAACTAAAAAAAAACACCGTGATCACGGACTTAGGCAGAGTTAACAAACATTACAATAAATATTTTTGGAACACTGTAAATATTTTCATTCAATACCATTAGGAAATTACCACGCATTTTCCAATATTAACTCACATTTTTTAAGCTGTCCGACGATGCTATCTTTGATTCTTTGAGAGCTTGCAAAAATAATATTAATTTTGAAAAATGTGTATTGATTATGTAGTGGGTTTGAATAAAAACATTAAAATGTTCAGTAGGTATTAAGAAATGTCTTAAAATAGCATACGTTTATCCAGAGTGTGATTTTAAATTTAGGAATTTAAGATAATGTCGTACTAACGTAGCATTTTAATAATTTTGGAATAAACTCACAGGTAAATTTTTTAAATGAAAAGTTTACAATTTTACGAGATAACTCAATAATAAAAGAACGAGAAAAATAAAATATTCCGGTGATAACTACTGTCTCCTGCACGCACCGTGACATTTCAGGAGACTTGCAGATTGGATGGACGTGTGGGAAGACGTAACGACTTGACCTGGGCAGTGGTTTACGAGATGAACTCGTCTACACTGATGAGATAAATTCTACTAGAAGTAAACCAGAAGTTGATTGTCACTAACACATATGAGTATTAGTATTAGTTATAATTATTGGTATCGAATGTGTTACAATAAAAAAGATAGTTTATAGATCATTGAAAGTTGATTGATAGGCTTCAGTAACATTCAGCTAATGAGTAAATGGGATTGCACATTCTCCTATTACGATATCTGCCTGTGCTGATAAGGTCACTATATAGATAAATACCCAAGAAGGGAATAACTAGAGCCTTGTAAAAGCTTAGTATGTAGTCTCGACAAATATGGAGAATAATGTCTAGTTCACATATGTTGGATGTGTTTTTAGAGTTGGTTTTAAAGTTGAGGACGATATAATCTCCTTAATTCTTCCAGCTCCATAGAGTGTAATGTAATGGATAGTTTAAAGAAAAGTAAAACGCGCCATCTAGAGAATTTTGTTACAAAACATTTCAGTTCCATAGAAATCAGTGTAGGCTACAACAGAATAATTTCAGCAAAGTTACCGACCTTGTAGTAGAGCTGTAGAACATCAGCGAACAAGCAATTAACTTCTAAGCTGATTCCAAAGTTGTTAGTGAGGAGATTGAACAAAATACTATACAAATTGAATTAATTTAAGAGTCTCTTTTATAAAAATTGTATGATCCAAACCTACAGCACTTATCTTACACGCTAATCATTAATAATATATATCAGCAAGTAAAGTACGCCACACCACGTGCTACTCATCTGGCTTCACTGAGCTTGCATACACAATTTCAACTTTATAGCTAATTTTGATAGGGTGCAAATGTTACTGTGTGAGTTTCTCGTTGCCACTAAGTTCACATTTAATACCGACATAAATATATTCGCTAACGCTCAGCCAAATACCATGTACTGGTATTAACGATCATCATCTACGGTGTTTCTTACTTTAAAATTAAGCTTTATACAAAACATAAAATCTCTAAGTTATACCTTTCTAGGCATAAAAGACATATAGAGAGAAATGAAGCTCTTCGAGTGGAAAGCTTAATTTCTCTACAAATTAAAGTTTTTTATGGTTATTTTAAAACTTTCACTAAATAATAGAAAATATCGTAACATAAAGAAACTATGCATAGTATTGCTATAACAAATTCGAAAAGTTTGCATTTGTAGTTTTAGTAACAAACTAAACATTTCACCAGCAATTTCAATCAAAGGAAGAGTGACAGCTCAAACCACGTGACCCACCATTGAAGCTGTCAATCTCAATCAGCGCCCTAACTGGTTGACACGACTCTCAATAATGGATCACTAGGGCTATCCCGAGTGACCTGCACGTCAAACATTTCCAGCTTTTTATTCTTGTTGGGATACCTCCGTACGTTTGTGTTATTCAAATATTTTAGCATATATTAAAATTTTAAGATATTGAAGTTTTGTAATATTTAGAACATTTAATTAGGAATAGTTAAAATATTTTAATTATTTATTTCCTTACGACCCTTTCACTATTGACATTGATCGGTCATATTTCCAAAGGTTTCAGTAGTTTTAAACAACCTTGTGTACATGAAATCTAAAACGTAGTGTCTCCAGTAAAGATAAACATAGAGTTGAATAAAATTAGTCATTAATTATTTCATATTCTTATCTGATTACAAGCCACCACCAAAAATTCATCCAGTATTATGTTCATATATTAAGAACTTACTTGTACTATCCCTAACATGCCATATTTGTTTAGTATCATTATTGCTTTTAACCTTTTGTTACGCCATGAGGTGTTACATATATTTGCACTAAAGGTTATTTTCTAATAATAAAACAGTTCATAACACATCTATAGGTACAACGAAGAGATTTTATAGAGTGATTAATACTTTTCTTAATATGAAGTCTTTTTCTTCATTTTCGTGTTTAAGTATTCTTTAAAGATTTTTAGGACTATAACTTGCAGGAAAATATTTTACAATGCCCATAACAGAATTTCGTGGCTAAAACAAGCTTAGTATTCTTTTATGTTACTTTTTAGAATAGTTCAACTGAATTGTAATGCTGTTGAAATTCAAATAACACTTACGATTTTAATTACGTAATTACGTGTCTCTAATTGAGAAAGGGGTTGATTATTACTAAATAAACTTTGCATTTTAGTTGGCTGGAATTTTTTTTAAAGGAAAGGTAAACTCGATTGCGTTACAACTTTTAAATACCAATTTTAAGTCTTGATTATTTGTTTTATTTACAAATTATTTATAATATATCCTTGCAGAAAATTGCTGCAAAGACTGGGGTATTGTCTTCTTCTTTGTGGAAGAAATTTTAAGCCAATGACGTCAATGATTATCATTGGAAAAATGTCCATCCTCATGTAATTCCGTCTTTAAATATGAGGTCCTAACAACCCTGTCGGATATATTTATTTAAATTTCTTCTATCCGTATTCATTCATAAGTTATCAAGTTATCAAGTTATCATTGTTACTATACGAAATTCTTACCTTGCACTTCAATATGACGGTTCCGAAAACATACAAATCACATGCTTGCAAAGTGGGACTTTATAACTTATTTGATGGCAAGATAATAATAGACACCGCTTACAATACAAATTTTTTTGTAAGCGAAGATAAATAATTAAAATATATAAAATGTTTAATGTGATTCAACGTACGCCTGAGAGTGCTTATCATTCTATAAATCTATCCTTATGCGTTTTTCGAACATATAATTGTATTCTTAACTGTCTAACATTTGTTTTAACATTTGGGTACCTACGCAAAAGCAGACTGTTTTACTTTTTCGTTTAAAAAGGACGATCTGAAGTTGAAGATATCAATGTATAAACATGGTAATGTTACAAATGCCGAGCTATAGGATTTAGTACACATGTCGTAAAAACATTTTTGACGAAAATAAATGCATCAAACTCTGTATAGTTAAAGCAAAAGTTTAAATATGATACGTCCATATTTTGTAGTATTATGGCTTATGTTTCCAAAAACTTGGTTTAAACATTAGGGTCAATTCAGTATTAGGTTGATCAAGTAAGCCCTGATACTTGGTACATTTTATTTAATACATCTTTTACTAAATATATCAGTAAGATTTAAATAAACTTAACGTTTATGATTATCAACTAATGTCATTTTGAAATGGCATAAAATATCTCATTTTGTTTTGTATAACTATTGGTGACAACATTAATGTGATGGAAACCAAATTAAACGTTCTATCCAAAACCATTCATTAATTTTAAAATAGTTTAAAAAACACATGGACATACTTGGTGACAGCACAAATCTGGGTGCTTTGGTCATTAATTCTATACAGAAATATTCTTGATTTGATGTTCCAAACAGGTTTATAAAACGCTTATTATTCTCATGAAATAATCTGTGTTGGGACCAATTTCCACTCCATATCTCAGGATTAGGTACAATTTCCGAAAGGTTTTGAATTCAAAATAAGGCGGATAATCAGTCATCCTTATAAGGATGGTAAAATGTACTCAGGCATTCCTATAGCATTGGGAATATCCAACACCTCTCTTATCGCACAGTATCCTCCTACAAGGCTTGAAGGCTCATGCTTTGTAACAGATTTAATTCTTACATTAACATCCACTGTTAGATATTCTTAAGGTTTACCTTTACAACCTGTTTATGGAATCCATGCATGTACAGAATATGCAGGGAATTTGTTCTTCAAACTTCCACGGGTCACTAAGATCTACACTTTTGGCCAAAAAACATTTAACTTGACAATTGCTACTTATTCTACTTATGCAATTGTTACTTATTAACCCTACGTTGCTATTTATTCCAGGCTAATTGTGTTTGAATTTCAAAACATGGACCGTGGGTAACAATCGTATATTTAGTATTAGATTATTTTTTAAAATAACATTTTTTTAAAATAGTCAGGTTGGTTACAATTCATTTGGATTTAAAGTTTTTAATTTAAAGAAAAAAAGCACTCATACTTTCAGTATTCGGTCCCCTTAGTGTTGGCGTTACTATAAAAAGTTCCGGGAAACTTTACTTAAGGGTCAAAGATTCATATTACAAGACGTTACTAGAGAACACATCAGTATTGCATTCTTGCTAATTCTATTTTACTTTGGCAGATGGGATAATCAGAACAAGGCCAAAGTCAACACGAAAGAAGAACTGGACCCCATTAGCTGTTTCAACACGTCAGGCCGACAAATATTTCCGCCTACTGTTGCCTGACACGCTGCCATTTGTACATCTCAATCCTGTGTGGATTCTCACGTGAAGTATCCTTTAGCTAGAAACTAATACTGACTATCAGTTTGATCATAGTCTTTCCAAAACTTGACAAAATACACATGGATAATGGAAAAATCAACTTCTTAAACACTGTTGAATCTGTATCGCTAAATATAGTTGTATAGCAAAGAGCAACCTATTAATTAGTACTAAATTTTAATAAAGCAATACTTTCCAATATGGTTTATTTTTGTTCACATTTTATCAATCTCAATGAAGACTCTTGGAGCAATTGGAAACACTGTTTTAAAAGATAGTAAATGTTAATAATTAATACTTTTCATAAATAGTTTATATTATGGACAAGGCCTTTTTAACCCAAGGATGAAACCTTCCACAATCAGGCGTTTCCACAAATAAATATTTACATTAATTATATTACAATTAATATTAAAATGCCACATGGTGTAAATATGCAAATAAAAACATTTTTGAAATGTTTGAGCCAGTATGAAATATTAAACAAGGCTACGATATAATTTTGGAATAAATTGAGAAGGAAAAAGACAGGAATTTTCTTCTTATTCATTGTTTATGAGTTTTTCTTTATTTCTGTTTATCGGTAGTGTTTCCCAAACATGTTAGTTCACAAACATGCAAAACTTAAAAAAAAACATACATAGTTCTTTAATTGCACCAAATTAGTAATTATAAAGGTCTTATCCTACTTCAGGTCGCGGTCGCTGCATTAAATAAGATATTTCTCAGGCACTCGTAAAATAAAGTATACGTCCTTCTAAAGTAGTATTCCTGTAATGAACCAACAAAGAATTTGTATCTTCTTATTCATATTACAACTGTATAGCTCGATAATTACCCTTGCATATATACGGCATAGATAATACAAGAAGGGTAGTCACATTACTATCAATTACAATTCATCAATATTATCGATTTTTAATAGATCCTGTGCTGTCAAGGCTTATCGTTTTTGTAACGCTCTCCACGATGACATTAGATAGCCTTGATAACTTTAACTCCGCCTCTTTAACAAAAGTATTTTTTGTTTTATTTCAAGCCCTAACTTCCTCTCTGCTATTTTGCTGTTATTTATAATGCAAGTATCAGAATCAGAATCAGAAACATCTTTATTCATATTAATACACATGGTGTACATAAGAATGGTGTCAATCCAATATAATACTATAATAATAACATTATTAACATTAACATCATTGTTAACAAATAGTAACAGGTCACAATTCATTATATAATACAATAGTTTCATACTAAAATTATTAAAATTACAAATGAAAATTTAAAAATTAAAGTTAAAGAAAAAATGTAATAAAACTGTTTTTATCCATGTTTTCCACCATGGATTTCAAAAAATTCAGAAAAAGTAATAACCTCCATATTTTATTTACCAACAAAGGGTAAATAAAATAAGTTTTAAGAACTATCCGGTGATAACTACCTTTTCCTACACGCACTATGATACTTGAGAAGGAATCTGTCGCAAATTGGATGAACGTGTGGGAAGACATAACGACTTGACCTAGGCAGTGATTTACGAGATGAGCCCCTCCACATTTATGAGAGAAATCCTACTGCAAGTTAGTAAACTATACGTGGCGTTCATTGTCACTATCATAGTTGTCTAATAGTATTAATTGTAATTATTAAAAAATATATATTTTTATAATAAATTACATGCTCTCAATTACATCTGCTACAAATAAAATTGTATCGTAATTGTATAACAACATAAATAGAAACATAAGTTAGTCATGTAAAAGAAGTTGTACGAATTAATATTTCTATAAGTAATTCAAATCATTAGATTCATAGTTTGAGACACTAAATACTTCACCAGCAGTTTCAGTCAGAGAACGAGTGACAGCTCAAACCACGTGACCCACCATTGAAGCTGTCAATCTCTATCAGCGCCCTAACCGGTTGACACGACTCTCAATAATGGATCACTAGGGATAGGGTGACCTGCACGTCAAACCTTCCCAGCTGTTTATCTTGCTGCTATTGCAAGTTTATGTCGTCCAACTAACTTGTTTCTATTGTGATTTTACGATTTGGAAACCTCGGTTACAAAAGGTTACTTTGGTACCTTTACAGTAACTATTCAACACGTCGCCACTTTCAATTTGTTAATTATTTAAGTTTTATTAATCTTTCATGTGATTTAGTAAGTTTCATCTCATTTTAAGTCACTTTCAATGATGGATAAACTCAAATATAATAATTTATATTTAAGCAGGAATCTTTTATCATTTTGTCTCATTTGATTATTATGGCGTCATGTTATAAAAAAATCTTTGTTGAAAGTCCGTTTTTCACGTTGAAAGAATTCTTAAGATATCAGATGAGTTTGTCTTAGTTCAGTGATTTAATATTTCATACCTGTATATGTTCGTACAGTGTTAGTGACTTCAACTGAAGAATGATAAATACTCAAATATCATTAAAAGAATGGAACATGAGTTACTGAACATTAATTTTATCAACAACAAGCTGTACATCTTAATAAAAGCATATATTCCCCACATAAGAATTACAACTCTATGGTACATACTTGCATGTAATAAATTCTTTTACATATATATATATATATATATATATATATATATATATATATATATATATATATATAAATAAGCAATATTTTATGTGAGGTTTCAGGTAGATTATGGAAATTTCTGTATGAACTTGACAAGTTTATTTATTTTGGAACATAAAGACATGAATACATAATGCGAACTAAATGGTCGTAATAAAAAAAGGAAAGATTTGCCAAGTAAGTGGCAATAACACTTAAGAAGCGCTATAAAATCCACAAACAAACCCATTTAGGAAATGTACTGCTGAATTAGAAACTGTAAGAATACGATTTTTTGTAATCTATAGCATACTTATATTCCAACCTACAGAGAAGTTGCGTTCTTTTTTGTGCTTTAAATGTTTCTTTTTACCATATTTTGTAATATAAGCATGCGATTAACTTTATTTAAAAAGTCGTAAAATAATTTCAAATATAGCTATCTATACAATGAGAAAGTTATGTAATGCTTTCAATCTTAATCTATAATCTTTTCGCACATATGAGTAGATTGTTACAGACATAAATAAAAGGGATAACCACCTTCCGGATAGTAAATATAACTTCCATTCATGCACTGTATCTTTTATTAAAGCGCTTTAGTTAGGTAATATATTTTCAGCAAGACTCTTGACTAAGAACGATGTTCCCTGATACGGAGAGTTTGGTGGGGTGTTTTAGTTATGTTTCTAATGTAGCAATACGACGACTGGCAACATTTAACTCTACAATATGTAATATTGTGTTGCGGCGTAACACTCGTAGTTGAAGTTTTAATCTGTATGTCGCATTTGTATCTACATCGTGCTACTATAGTGTATTTTTTACATTTTACAAAGTAAATAAATATGATATGTACGTTTATCATGCCAGTAACAAGTTGAGCGTTATATCTTTAATTGTGTTGGTTACACATGACATAAATTATTCATACGTGATATATTGAGGTCTAGGGGATTATTGAAGCTTCTGAGTTTCGATGCTAGGCCTGTAACTTTGTTACTTGTATCGGTATCAATCTATAACCTCCAACCACATTTCATTCTCTACACAAGGATAATACGAAGATTTCCAATCATAAAAGTCAAAAATATTTTATTTGGTATGTGGGTAATTGCTTAGTTATTTATTTAGACATTAGTAATAAAAAATAATCAAATTGTTGCGTAAATAAAGTTTGAGGTAATACGGAATTCTGCATCATAAATAATTAATTCCATTACAAGATGTGTGGAAGATATTTCCGGAAGATTGGGATTTCCTTACTGCTTCACCATCTAAATGACCAAATGTCTTCATGCATATCTAAAACGAATTTCAGATACGACATTAATCTCCATCTCTGCAATCCACCCCGTCTCTCTGCTCAGTAAAACCAGTGTTAGGTTGCGCAGTTCAATTTCATTTGCATTTTGTTTCACAGACTTACACACTAATATATTACCATACCAACACACATCATGTGATTACATAAGCCCGTCCTCCATAAGGGCGGGCTTTAAACCATCTTTCATTTTTATTGCATGTTTTGACTCGGTGAATTTAAAGTTGATTATTGATATAATTTTTTAAGAGACTACTTTAAGGTTTTTAAGTGACTACTTCTCTTGGTAGGATATGGCAGTTTTTTTCGCGTCACAAAACGTAATGCATTTTATGTCTTCCACGTGCTTTCAAAGTAGAATGACAGCCTTAAGAACTAAAATGCCATTTAAAGCATGTTTCACTGAAACTACCAGCAGTCAACGACTAGGCAATGAGAATGGTGTTTGTCGGAGCTGTGACGGAGGATATAATATATTACTATTGTATTCATGTATATGTATTCATAGTTAATAATATTTGTTTGTTATTTTTCAGCTAATAATTTAATTAGAGGAAAACGAATACAATTATTCCGATTCATCTACAAAACCAAATAAAAAAGTGATGATGAAAGCTTTGAAAATAGTGAAGCAGAATTTCTATTTCACAAAAGGCAGAAAATAGATGAACAGAAGTTAAGTGTAAATGAAAATACGACTGGTGAAGTGAAGAAAGCAAAATAAAAATAATTGGCTTAATTACGCTAAAAAGAACCTTTTAAACAGCACTCGCAAGTATAAAGAGACAATAAAATAGCAGATGTTTTGAACAATGGTGATATTACTCAAGCAAAGTACGTTCAAAAGAACTTTCAAGGCCACGCTCGAATAGATATAGAGACAATAAAAGAGCAGGTCGTTTGATTAATTTTATTATTCCTACAAATATAAAAATATCATCTGTCGATGCTCAATCAGAAGTTAAAAAGGAAAATATAATTCATAATTCAAAAATTGCAGGCACATCCTGGTTAAATGTAACATTTTTAAAAACTAAAAACACTGACGCAGAGGAAAGAAAATCTCATATTTGTTCAAAAAATGTTGATTCAACTTCAAATACGCAAAACACAAATAATTTAGAAATAATTAAACAAACCTCTTTTAAAATGAATTTGGATGTTTATCAAAATAACAATTTACAAGAATATTACGTTTTTCAATCTGATGCACAGATCACTGCTTCAGAAATTCAATCGAGTGCTAATAATCAACGGTGTGAATAATCTCATTATTGGCAGTGATATACTATTTATAATACACATAGCATAAAAAATTACTATTTAATAATTAGCAAACGTACTTTTTCAAGTAATTCAAGTAATTTCAGCAATTTGTGTTGTGGCCTTCACATTTTTACTAATCTCTCCTTTACAGCAAAACATTCCAATTAATACTTCCATCTCTGTATAGGAATGCTTGCTGTCGCTACTGCATTATATTGAAAAATAACACTAAACCAGTTCACTGCTGAGCTCAAAGCTTGAACAATAACACCAGTTGCAGTCTGAATGAGTTTAAAAAACGAATCTTTTTCGTAGCTATCAGTAATTGGCTGAGATTTATTGAAGTCTATCACTCGAGAGACTGGAAAAATTTAATTTCTGTCTCTATCTCCCCACGATATCTTGAAAACTAAATATTATATACGCGTATATGCTATACTAAATATAGACTTGAAGTTTTGCATGAAGCTTCATTTCTATACATGAAATACTGAGTTCGGTGATGATTCATGTCGCACCACGAGATTTGGCTGAGCGTTAGTGAATGTCTAAACCTGTCTTATAGGGTGACCATGAGGGGAACGAGAAACTTTAAGAATAAATAAATTTGTAAACAAACTGAGTACAATCATATGACATTTAAACATGAGGCAGATCATTTTTAGATTAAATCGACTAAAATAATAATTGAAGAGTATAAAATAGAAAAGCATGAATAAGAAGTGTGTGTGAACGTGATCTACAGAGAATTATACGAGATCTGTATTTTAAAAGCGTTGGTTTTCACACTGATTGAAAACGGAACGTGTATGACCAATTTTTTTTTGTATTTTTTCAGGTAATAGTGATAAAAATGTATCTTTTACGTATGTAGTGAAATTTATAAATATTATATTAGGCCTACCGTATATGATATCGATGGCTAGTATAGTTGAACATTTGAACACTGTTATACATCATACGCCTATTATATGGTAGAAACACAATAAAATCTAATTATCAATGTAAATGTGAAATGAATTTAAATACATTTTAATTTTTGAGGCGGAGTTTAGGGCTGTTTATCCCACTCTTAAACTTAATCTTAGGATAGTATACAAAATTTTAACTGTATTAATAACATTCTCTTAAAATAAATGTAAAGAACATATAAAGTAAGCTGTTATTACTGAAATAACATACAATAAATTACAATAAGAACTTAAATATATTCAGATTATCTAATCAAATTGTGAAACAAATTTAGTACTAATAACGCAAAACCTCATTCGTTAAACCATTTACACCTCTCGCCCACATGCACCCCACAGGTACCAACAACCACCACCCCCTCAGGGCCCGTACAGTCCCCGACCATCGCCCGGAAGCAACCACGGCTCTCGATATTTCTGTTATTATCAAGAAGAGATTTCTATCAAAGACAAGCCTGAACAGAGAGTGACTTATTAAATCTGACAAACGGTGGAAAGGAATAGCATGTGGAGAAGCACCCCGATGTGTGAGTCATCCGGTAATATCAGTTATGAAACTAACGTTGTCGGACAGGTACCTAGGAGACTTAAACTTGATGATTGTCTGTAAAAGAGTGAGGATGCGGTACTCACGAAGCAGTGCAAGCTTCAGAAGAGATAATTGTTGGAAATAAAGAGAAATGTACTCAGAACATCCAAGATTGAAAATGAATCTGCAACATTAGTTTTGGGCTCGCTGAAGCCTGACCAACAGCTCAAAAGTTATGTCTTTTGTTACTACGTCACAATAGTTGAAATTAGAAAACACAATGATCGTAAAAAAACATTTCGACGCTGAGAATCAGGTATATAGTAAACCATTTTAAACAGTGAATGCCGGCAAATACTTTATTATAAATGTGTTAGTGTAATAAAAATCTATTAACGAAGTATAATATTTTCTATGCAAAAAATACATTAATAGTATATTAAACATTCTGTTTAATAGTAAATTAACTTTACAGTTAACTTTAGAATTATAATACTTTTTGGTTTAACCAAAAAGCACTTAGTTTAAACATGGGGAAGATGTTTTATGCAAAATAGTAGGTCACTAAAAGTCAACGTTATACATTTGCAAACAATTGGTTTAGAACGGCGTACAACAATAGAATGACTATTGACAAAGAGAAATAAGATAAAGAATAAATAGATGTTATACATTCTAAAAAGGGTATAACAAGAGTTGTGAACAATATCTCCATGTATCACGGTGACAGGATTTCGCTTACAAATTGGAAGATCGTGCGGAGTGCAAACCTTTCAGATGTATATACTAACAATTCCTCGCACTTCGTGTAACAGACAGAGGTTTCCATTGCTTTCATATTTCACCAGTGTGAGTTTCGTTTATGTACTACCAAGCATGGGTATAATATCCTGTAAGGTACGAGTACACCACACCTCGTGTCGCGTAACAGGTTTCCTTCGGGTTCGATGAAAAATGTTAGGTTTATTGCTCATATCATTACCGACCGATAGAACTACTGACAATCATGTGGCAAATAAATTGTTACATTCTCCGGAAAACAAATGAGAATGAAAAAACAATTGAAGAACCTACTGAGTGGGTACTTCATTGAGCGCTTTACTGACGCTCAGCCAAATTCCATAGTAGGAGAGGCAACAACTTAAAACTCGTTATTGTTTAAGTATAAATGATTCGTGACAATTTTAAATTTAAATATGAATACTTGACCTAAATATCAAGAATATCAAGGGTGTGGTAGTGTATTGGTTGCCGCGTACTGCATTAGCCATTTTTGTTCATCAAATTGGGTTTAAATAATAAAAGCGTATACACCAAGTCAGTAGAAAATTATGTACGGTTTGGGATAGTTAGGCTACATGATTTAATATTTAAGATGTTAAATTATCTTATTAATGTACATATTTCGTTTACAAATGTATTTATTCTGATATTCTCTTGTTGTCATCATGGTTACCCAATATACTAGTGTAAAAGTATTCGCTAACGCTCGGCCAAATCCCATAGAGTGACATGTACCATCATCTTACTAAGTATTCCTCATAGATAAATTAATACTCATGCTCAATTTAAAATCTGTAGGTTAGTTCGCCTTCGAGATATGGCTATAAACTCAGCAAATAAAATATTATAATTTAAATGTTTTCTTGGACAAAAGTAAGATTCTCTTCTTTGTCTGAAAATACAACTGTATCAGATATTAATAATTCATACAGCTTCTGACTTTGCATAAATATTAAACTCCCGTCTAGAATGATAAAATGTTATTCAATACCAGTAATGGTCCCTGGTACAATAATAGTTTGCTTCAGTGTTGTTACTACTGCGATGTCAGACCTTTATCGTATTCAAAATTTAAATATATCAATATCAACCAATACTATCAGCAGTTAATCCTAATCCTAATAATAGTATAAATGCGAAAGTGATTTTGTTGGTCGTTGCGCTTTCCATGGAAACTATTCAACCGATTGTATTATAATTTCAGATGGACATTCTTATGGCCTTGGTATGAATATAGGCTTATTCTTACTTAGAAAAACAATTTTCTTGATCGTAACAACTCCCAAAACTAGTGTTTAAATAATAATTCACTCGATGCCGAAGTGCTCCTGTACACAAATCTTAAGAATTGCGTTAAAAGCCGCCGGTACTTTATTGCACGCGTAATCACAAAGCAATAGACGAAACACTAGATGCAATTAGAGTACATACAATCACATAAAACCGTCTACAGGCATCGCGTCCATTTCTCACTCCATCGTATTATATCATAAATGTTTTCACTAAGAAAGCTAAGAAATTCAGCTTTCTTCACATTGGTGTAATGGTCTCTGGTTTCAATAAACTATTCAATCAAATACATTGAATGCTAGATGGAATGCAATGAATAGGAATTGCGGGAGAGGTCGTAGTTATGTGCTAGTAATAGTAGTATGAATGTAAAAGTGAGTTTGTTAGTTACGTCTTTACACGATAACTATACAAACGATTGTACGGAAAGGCCCCTAATTAAATTTTTTGCATATTCTTATTTCGAAAATCCCTTCGGACTACACCACATTAGTGTCTTAAGTTAGCAAACATCCCATATTGGTCCCTAAAGTTGCATTACAGCAAAGTCATATTATAAATACAAGAAATCTTGATTGCTTGGAATGATAATACAAAACGGGACACTTTTACAATTGAATTGTAATCGTCAAAACAGCCAATTACAGTTAGTAGTCTATATAACAATGGATATATTTAAAGTTAAACAGTGGCATAAACTTTGCAATATTTGGTGTGCACCTGGAAAATATTATTGCGTTATTAATAAATAATTATAACTATACAAACAAGTAATAGTTATATAAAATTAATTGAAGTTAAATTAAAATCTTCTGTGTTATAAAATCAATAAATAATAATAACAGTGAACAGCAACGCAATATTGAATAAAACTTTAAATTACAATTAACACTTGAGAAGTTTTCTTTTGAAGTATCCAATTAGGCAGTCTAGTCGCCATTCAACTTAAGGACTGGTGTCGAGGACTGGTTTTCAATCGTCTCAGCGGCCCTCCATAGACTCATCAATTGAATTTTAGACACCAATAAACGTTTCAGAAGAGCTTTGACTGGCTGAATTTGGTGACACTTTTACACCCTCAGGGAATCAGGTGATAAATCTAACACCAACCTCCGATGGCAGCCTTTCAAAGGCTACCGTACTGTGCTCTTGTTCTGAAATTTTCCCTGCCCCTGAACTCATAGTGATGGAAGTCTCTCTACTCTACCATTTTGACTAGCAATAAACTTACACCTTCAAGATATAAAGGCAAGAAGAAGTCAGTATCTCGAGCTCCCTGAAGGTACTCTGCCACAATTCTCTAAATTTTAGTTTTGCAATTATTTTTATAGCTTTATTTTAGAACCTAATTAATCTGTCTAAAACATACTTAGCACATCTGCCCAAAACCAAAATTCCATAGGAATTATTTGAGTAACTGAGTTCGTAATAGGCCATTCTTATTATATCAGCTGAGCAATATTTAGCAAGGTTACGCAAGTCAGAAAGACCCGATGTAACCCTGTTGAAGCCAAAGTAAAGTGAACGAGCCTGTTTAATGTATTCAACCGTTTTGTGCGAACATTGTTTTATGACCATATGTTTAACCACAATTTTCAGTTTTTTTTTACATTTATAGTGGAAAACGTAGAGCACGCTTAATCGTAACAACACTTATTTTAACCTTTTCTGCAAGCGCTATTGAGCATAGAGTAAAAACATTTATACTTTTATAGTGGAAAACATAGAGTATGCTTAATCGTAACATCACTTCTTATTTGAACCATTTCTGCAAGCGCTATTGAGCATAAAGTAAAACATTTATACATTTATAGCGGAAAACATAGAGTACGCTTGATCGTAACAACACTTCTTATGTGAACCATTTCTGCAAGCGCTATTGAGCATAGAGTAAAACATTTATACATTTATAGTGGAAAACATAGTTTATGCTTGATCGTAACAACACTTCTTATTTTAACCTGTTCTGCAAGCGCTATTGAGCATAGAGTAAAACATTTATAGTGGAAAACATAGATTATGCTTGATCGTAACAACACTTCTTATTTTAACCGTTTCTGCAAGCGCTATTGAGCATAGAGTAAAACATTTATACATTTATAGTGGAAAACATAGAGTATGCTTGATCGTAACAACACTTTTATTTTAACCTTTTCTGCAAGCGCTATTGAGCATAGAGTAAAACATTTATAGATTTATAGTGGAAAACATAGAGTATGCTTGATCGTAACAACACTTCTATTTTAACCGTTTTCTGCAAGCGCTATTGAGCATAGAGTAAAACATTTATAGATTTATAGTGGAAAACATAGAGTACGCTTGATCGTAACAACACTTCTTATTTGAACCATTTCTGCAAACGCTATTGAGCATAGAGTAAAACATTTATAGATTTATAGTGGAAAACATAGATTATGCTTGATCGTAACAACACTTTTTATTTAACCTTTTCTGCAAGCGCTATTGAGCATAGAGTAAAACATTTATAGATTTATAGTGGAAAACATAGATTATGCTTGATCGTAACAACACTTCTATTTTAACCGTTTCTGCAAGCGCTATTGAGCATAGAGTAAAACATTTATAGATTTATAGTGGAAAACATAGAGTACGCTTGATCGTAACAACACTTCTTATTTGAACCATTTCTGCAAACGCTATTGAGCATAGAGTAAAACATTTATACATTTATAGTGGAAAACATAGAGTAAGCTTGATCGTAACAACACTTTTTATTTAACCTTTTCTGCAAGCGCTATTGAGCATAGAGTAAAACATTTATAGATTTATAGTGGAAAACATAGATTATGCTTGATCGTAACAACACTTCTATTTTAACCGTTTCTGCAAGCGCTATTGAGCATAGAGTAAAACATTTATAGATTTATAGTGGAAAACATAGAGTACGCTTGATCGTAACAACACTTCTTATTTGAACCATTTCTGCAAAACGCTATTGAGAATAGAGTAAAAAATGTATACATTTATAGTGGAAAACATAGAATATGCTTGATCGTAACAACACTTTTTATTTAACCTTTTCTGCAAGCGCTATTGAGCATAGAGAAAGAAAAATATAATGATAAGAAAATTATAAGTGTTAGTAAAAATATACTTATAGCAGTATATTTAATAAGTATAAATATGCAGTACTTGGTCAGTATTATAATGCAGATATAAAAGTTTTTTAGTTACTATATAACTTTTACTGTACAATTTAAGACTATTATAAAACTCATCTTTTTTGACAGAGAAATGCTAAGTCGATGATGTTTAGTGTCAAGTTTCGGAGATCTGTCTTTGTAAGACCACGTGGGGTTTTATAGTTTGTGTTGTTCAGACGACATGTTTAGAACACTAGAATACGGGGAATTTAAATATGTTATTATCTACGTCGTTTTTAAGATGTCTTGGTTTTGTGATGTTTCAAACAAATTTTTAAATAAATACGAAAGCTGTGTAGTAAACTTGAACCGTAATAGTTCCCCATACATATTGTAGCTACACTGAATGGAAGTGAAAATTCGCGTTAGTTCTTTGTGTTTTCTTATATTAAATTTAATGTTACACCCTAGACGATACTCATATAATATTAATTATGCATATACTATTATAGCTAAAATGGAACTTTTAATACTTTTTCATATGTTTAAGCACACAAAATATAATTTTCTCTTTTCCTTTCAAGTGTTATGTGCGCTTTTTCCCTCTTTTTGTGATCAGCAGAACTGAGGAAGTTAATGTTAACACCTATAATCGTTGCATGGCTTTGTTTTTCTCGTCAAAATAATTCAAAATGTCCTCATCTCCAAAATAAATCTTAGTATATACGTTTTTAGCATACACGTACACAGCATACAATATATGTATTATTTAACTAAGTTTTTAAGTTATTTGCTATCAATCTAAACTTGCGTAAAATCCCTCAGCACAATATGAAATTCAGGTTATGTTTAGTACAAATTATATTATGGTAGATTTTACACACACACACACACACACACACACACACACACACATATATATATATATATATATATATATATATATATATATATATAAACTGTTCAATATCTTTATTCTGATGATTCACTGCCATGATCCGCTATCCATTTTTTAAATTTTTATCATTTCTGCACTTTTAACCTGACATTTAGCCTCCATACTAGAAATTCATTACCCAACCGTCGCAAGCATATGGGTTTTAATTACTCAGAGTATATGAATTTGTAAACCCTCCGGGAAGTTGATGAATGGTGTCTTAATACAACATAGGAGCTGGAAAGATTGCTACATATGCATACATCGGTTTTTAATTGGTCGGACTTGTCATTACAAATGGTCCTGTCAATTACTCGAGCTCACTGCGGCAGACTTGCGTGTTCGCCACTTTGTACTTGTCATCTCGTGGCCTCAGTCTCAGAGCGGTCTCAGATATTGGGAGTTATCTATAACCAAACGATCAAACCTTTAAAGTAGTTCAGATTTGTTGTTCAGGAAACGATACATAGACGAAATCGTTTTAATCTGGCTTAAACTTGGCTTTGACTTTGAAAGTTTTTACTTAAATTGAATAACTTTAGTACACCTAATGTTGCATGGATAATTTCATCTAAATTAATAATTCTGTCTGACGTACACGTACATGTTGTTCTACAAAATAATCTGTTTGAAACGTAATAACAAAAAAAAGAAAGTAAAAATATTTAATACCCACCGTACACATTTTGTCATCCAATGCGTATTAACATTCAATTTACACATTTCTATCTCATGGAGCAAATACAATTTACTCAAAAATCCAATTGAATCTCAAAGTTTCATTTAAATCATGGTCCAGAATGGGGTTTGCGAACAAAAGCTATCAATTCATTAACACCTAAAACTATCAGAATCTCAGTCTTTAACGATCTAGCGCAAAGATATAGTGCATAGACTAGGTTTCCGTACTCGGCATTCAATATCTTTTTTATGGTAGGATACAACCCTTGTTGAGGCCTTTGTCATTGTTATGCAGAGTTTTGCCGTTCGGAGTAGATTTAAAATGGAATAACTAGGGATCTGATCCGTCTTATTCCAGATGTTGGAGTATACATATTCGTATACTAATAATATGAGGAAAAAGCACTGTACAAATCAAATGACGGTTTTGAATTTGAAAGAATCCAAATTTCAATGTCATTAGGCCTACTATATGTCTGGGCATTATTTCTCTATAAATCCTTTGGGGTTCGTACAGGCCCATGCAAACTGCTTACCAAGAATCCCAAGAAGTTGTACGACAAAAGGAAAACGGCATTCATATATTTAGTATGAAGCTGATTGTCAAGGTTTATAAACTCACATAATACACTTATCACCGCACTCATGATGGCATCAATCATACGTTGATGTGTGATCTACAATTCTCTGTCTCTATATGATTTTGGTTATATTGTGGCATATAAGCAGTTATTCAACATCTATAAGCCCGATACAGTCTACAAAAGAGGTATTGACCACTATAGCATTGAAATTCAGATGGTAAATACATTTTCTGTGAGGATTATTTAGAATCTGTTAAGATATCAAAGGATATATAAAACAACATTAAAAATTTATTCCAGAAATATAACATTAAGAAGAAAATCCACTTCTTTAAGACTTTTATCATGTGGTGCATGATATCTTCATGTTTTAGATTTATTGGCATGCTTGAATATCATATCTCTGTTTCCTTGGAGTAATAATCACAACCTTACAGTTTTCTAAGGAAGCTATATATGAATGTTTATAAACGACAAAATCAGGGCATAAAAGGGGGATAACTATATCAGAACATCAAACATCCCACCATTCAATTATGGATGTCCGATGACAGCTCTTTGGAAGTTGGAGATCCTTTCTTGGAGTCACTTGTATGCTTGGAGGGTTTCGCAATCTAGATTTAGTTAACCGATCATATATAATATCAATTGCAAATGACTATAACCGTCACATTTTATTTTACCGTTCATTTCACCTTTTTAGATATTAATTTTCTATAGTTATTAAGAATGTTATACCATGTATTTTGGTTATTTAATAAGACAAGGATTAAATACACCACAATACTAGCGCAACAGGTTTTTTTATATTGTATGCAAAATTTAAAATCTGTGGTACGTGATAAAATGCCATATTTTATTTTACCATCAATTTCGCCTTGTTTAGATATTTTCTATAGTTATTAAGAATGGTATACCATTTATTTCGGTTATTTAATAAAACAAGGATTGAATACACCACAACATTTGCGCAACAGGTTTTTTTATATTGTATGCAAAATTTAAAGTCTGTGGTACATGTTAAAATGCCATATTATTGTAATCGGTTTGTTAAAAAATATTTTTTCTAAGATTTTCTTGTTTCCATCATTTTTATCCCTAAGACCAATTTCAAAGTGTTCACTAACGCTCGGCCACCTCCTATAGAGGTACGTGCTCTAAGAAAACTCAATGTTGCTTATATGTAAATTAAGCCTCCTACAAATTGAAGGTCATATAGTTTTTTTAGAAATAGTGAGGAAGGTCTGCCACATAGACAGACAAGCAGAGAGACAGAAATTAAAGTTGTTAAACCCCTTGAGTGATAGGCTTCGCTAACGCTCTGTCAATTATATTGATATTAATATCATTACATATTGACGACACAAGTATTGTGCAACATTAAAAATATCATTATTACCTCAAATACAATATTAACCAATGTATTAACTTCTAACATTTTCTTTCCATTTTTTCTTTTTGAATTTCTCACAAATTTTATGACATGTACGAAGAAATTTCTTGTCATTTCAACTGTGGTTTCAACGGTGTTGATGACAATGTAATAGCAATGAGTTTAAATGTATTAATGCTAGAGAAATTCAAAATACGATGTAATATGAGAAACAATCGAGCAATCCTCAGCAAAGTTCTCGTATGATCAGCAATATATTTCGCGGATTGGTTGGGTTCCGCTTCACAGATATTGTCCAGCAATGCAATAAGTTACCGTGGCTGACAATTTGTAGAATTATCTCAGCATTTTACAAAATTACAGAGGAGGTAAAAAAATCTTAGGACTTTTCTATGATTTATAAATATTTTTTTTTATTTTCATTACTCAATCCAAATGTTACTTAAATTTAAGAAATACGTTTTTTATTAGTTCACTTTGATTCTGTACTGATATAATCTCCTGCAAGCTAATTAGTATTAGATAACAATATGCATATGTATCTAATCAATATTCAGGTATTCAGAAAAAGGTGTTACAGACTTCTTTTACACAAACAATTTTAATTACAACGTATGTACTTTAATATACGACATTATAAACATTACGATATGGAACGATTTATTTTAATACGCAGTTAAGTGATATACAAATAATGCATAATCCCACAGCATTGTTTTTATATTGTGTATTAAAACACATGCACTTTAATGACTGGATTTACCAATCAAGTAGAGGCCGGCTTTGCTCTTAAGAGGCATTTGGCCTCTTACATGAGGGGGAAATGATGAAATCATAAATACTCTCAGATAGATGGAGCATAGGCTACAATCTTTGTAATAGAAATCTTTGGAGAGCTTTTTCTAGTACTCTATATACATCAAAATTACTCATCATACATTCCTAATATTACATGCAGGAACTAAGTAATAAGATGAACAACACAGAAAATCAAGTTAATTTCTGTTTGTGTTTTATTGATTTGTTTGTTTTTGTTTCTATTTGTTTGTTTGTTTGTTATTTTACGTAGATAACCATGTTTTTACATTGCATAAATAATTTAGTTTTTTTAATTATCGCTTATATTTTTATTATTTTATTTTATTCTGCCAGTGAGGAAGAATCAAGGAAGTAGACTTCAATTCAACAGTGATGTAACAAATGAAAATAACAAATTGGTACAGATGTAGTACTTGAGAAGACAGCTATTGTTAGCCGTGTTGGCGGAATGGCATAACTTTGTCTACTCTTTGTATAATTAGGAAGACTCTTGTGTACTATTTACATCTGTAAGCAGCGACGAGCATGATGGTCGTCTGCTGTGAGTGACCTGCCAGCGTCACTACCGCATTCTACTCGTGTTCGTCCTGGACACATCCTGCCTGCCCGGTACGGTCTCTGTTTTTCTCTACAACGCTTGCATAGTTCCGTTCCTTCATCTGGCCGACAGTCATTCTTCCTGCGTCGTTGAACTTTTCCATACATTTCTACACGAATATCTTTCAATTCAATTCAAAAGTAATTTAAAGTTGCTGTCAAACATTCCTATACATTAATTTTTATAAATAATGAAAGATCTTTCATGTTTCTAACAAAAAAATCTAATACATATTATGCACAATCAAACGTTCAGTATCACTTTGCCATGAGGTTTTATCATTTGAGGAAGACATCAAACACAACAGTACAACGCTTTACGATTCCTCCGCAACAAACTGTAAATGAAAGACTTTATAGCATGGTGTTCTTTAACTGGATCGCAGTTTGTACAGCTTTCTCAGCCAATACAAATGAAATCAATGAATTTCAAAATTTACTAGTAAAAGTTTATATGTAAATATTTATGTTTTACTCAATGCTAATAATGGTCTTGTATATTACTTAATGTACAATTTGTCATGACTAGGACAAAATTGTCTAAATTATTAACTAGTCTATAGTTTAATGGTCAGTTAGGGACAAAGCAAAATTTTTCTTCTCCAAGCTAATATTGTTAATAAACCTGTACTTTGCGATCAGCGTAATGTTTTTTCCGCCAAAAAGTTTTAGAAGTGTAAAACTTACTCACTGCTGTCAGTTCTTATTTCATTAATGGGGTTTTTATTCCTGTAATAATCAGGGATTGTAATCCTGATCCTTGTATTCCTGTAATAAATAATCAGGTTTATTTGTTTACTGACGTTTGTGTGTGTAAAAAATCCTTCTGGTCGGCTTGGCTTGAATAGTGATTATTACATTCTATATGTGCAATCGGGTGTATTCAATATGTATCTGCATTTTAAAAAGAACTTTCATTGGCTAGTATTAAGGTTCATGTAATGATTCTTTGCCTTTAAATAAAATGATGAACCCGTAAATATAAGTTCAAAAATTGTATTTTTACATTGAAGTATAATATATAATAATTTAAAATCTGCCCTATGACATTTATTTCCACAATACTCTAACTACAGTGTTCTATTCATTTGTATACGTTCTCATTGTTTGTGTAGTTTAACATATAAAACATTAATTACTTAAATAATATTTAAATTTTTCAGATTCCTACCACATCTACACATTGCTTACACATTCAATTACATTCTTAAAACATTTTCGTGAACTGGAAAATACCTATGTTAGTTTTTACATCGGTTGCGTAAGCTTAAGAACTTAGGTTGATTATTTATTTATTTTTATGATTTAGTCACGTGGGTTTTTGAAATTGTGAGTTTCAATAATGTTAAATATATCTATAGTACAGGTATAAAACCCAAGTTGGCGCAAACTGTTTTGAGTTAGGTTCATTTGTAAAAACGATTTTAGAATCCGATCCACAATTTCCCTAACACTTTTTTAACATTCAGCGAGGAATTATAGACATTTAGGATAAGAATTTTGGGCAATTTTGTTCACAAACTCAGAGAAAACATAAGAAAACAAGAATGTGAGTATAACATCATAAAATTTTGCATTAAGCAAGAAAATTGCATTTGTAGTAAAATATAATTTAATATTAATATAGGTTTTTATTACACTATGAATAACTAGGGTACAGTTTTATAAATAAAACCTGGTTATTACCTTTTGTAGTCGTTTATATTTATAGTTTAATTTTTACTTTAGCTGCTTTCTTGAGCCTGATTACAAAATACCCGTTTTATTAAAAGTCCCATTTCACTTGGATGATGAAAACTTTATTTAATTTTTTTTTTAACTTAGTCTTTATAAAAATTTTTCTAGCAAAACATTTTTTTAATCTAAAATATACTGTAAATTTGTGTGTTTAGGCGACGATAGATTGCTTCCCACAGTGATTCATAAATCTAAACTCCGATTTTCTATCACGAACATTTCAATCTTTAATACTTACTAACATAAAGGGTTGCGTATTTATAAAAGTGCTTGATAAAAAGTCGACATTCTAATTTCAGTCTGTGACTTCCAAAGCCCAAAATGTTAAATCGATTCTCGGTATCCACAAAGAATTTATACTCAGAACATACTTGAGTAACATATATGTTTCTTATTTAAGTGTACATAATCTATAATATTACAGTTTTAAAATCACAAATATTCTAATAAATGTTTTGTTGCGATGAAACTCGTACTTACAACAGATAGTACCAGAATAGCTCTAGAGATCAGGATAACTCAAAGACCACAGCTTAACCTTGGCGTATTGACTAATGGATACAGTGAAACCCAATTCTCACACCTGCTAATGCATCTGCCAACATCACAAAGCAGTCTTCTCTTACATATTGCATTTTTCTGCTGGTGAATGAAAACTGCATTGGTTAATTATTATGCTAGAAATATGTTTGTTATATCTAAAAGAAAAAAGGTAAATTATTTCTCAAAATTTTGCTACCATTATTCTGTGTTATGGGCGGCTTTACATATTTTGCCAACAACTAAATCCTACAAAATGATAATTGGATTATTTGAGACCAGTATTCCAGTAAAATACAGGTCAAATTCTACAGAATGTTTTATGATTTGGTGAACTAGAATTTTCCTATGTTACCTTAGTATGTATTAAGAACATTTTATTGTAGTTAGCCGTGTAAAACAGTCCATGGTCACTTGTAGTCGTTAAGAAATAGAATATGACAGTTAAAGGTGTAGATTACGGCACTAGCAACACCAAAATAATAAATATTAGAGTTCTTGTAATCCATAAACAATTTTAAGCATTTCTTCGTCGATTTTTTGGAGTGAATATATGAAATTGTGAAACAGAGGTCATTTACTTTTGAAAGAATCTTATCATATATAAAAATAAAATTTTAATATAATATGCAAGTGATATAACTGGGGGTAGTACTGACATTCTTGAGAACATTGGCTTTGGAATCAAAATTCAAGTCTACGACTTTAACAACTCGAACTGTCCCCAATTCTTCACTTATATAAAAACGATTTATATTCCTTCTTGACTCAGTGTCACGTAAACAAAATGTTTTAAAATGTTTAATGATAATGATTTTACATGTGTAAACTAAATCTAAACCACAAAATAATTCGTTGTAACGTAAATTCAACAGTAAACTCTCGTATATTGCAATTTGTCTTGTTTTTGGACTTATTGCAAAAAAGTATTGTTTAATTTTCAGATCCCCACGAAACTAGTGTTTTCTTCGCTATCATAATATTGCAACAGTTGTAAATATATTGTTCGCCTGCCCTAGAACTGCTATTTTAATTAATTAGTTTCAACTTTCAGTAATCATATGTTGTACGAAACTCCTGACTCATCGTGAATCATAGCTGCGAAAGACTCGAACACTTGCCACTTTGAATCATAATAAATTAATACTGCCGTTAATACGCCATTATCAATGTAATGCACATTTTCATACGATATTAGACTGGTTATGTTATCACTTTCTAAAACGCAGAAGAACTCTATTACGTTACAATGTGAGAAGACAAATCAGTATTACTTTTCTTCCTCTGTTTATTTTACTTTGACGGATGGGATAATCAGAGCAAGGCCAAAGTCAACACGAAAGAAGAACTGGACCCCATTAGCTGTTTCAACACGTCAGGCCGACAAATATTTCCGCCTTGTGTTGGCAGTGTTGGTACGCTGCCAAAAAATACGTTCCGATCCTTTACTGCTCCACATTCAAAGTATCTTCTACCTGTTTCTATCGAAAGTACCATCGGCTACCAAGAAATATAAAATTACACAAGTAGGTAGTACATTTATGTGACACATACGAGTATTACTTTGTTAACTGATCCACAGCTGCTACTTATATGTGGATAATATTAATTGGCGTTAAAGTACTTGAAGTACTTAAAAGTTCCCTTGTACCACTACTGGATTTAAGTACTGCAATACGGGTGTCTTCTTAGAATTTCAAACTTGAAATGGAAAGTGAAATTTGTGTATTAACTTTTGCTACTAAACAGTAAAACTGGTGAAATAGTATAGTAGTTAATTAGCCACTTAAGGTTCCAAAAGATATTTTTATTCATGCTTAGTTGGCGAAATATAAAGGATACATAATTGCTGACGTTCTTCATCCTTCAACTTTTAATTTCACGCTTTGCTGGTTAAATTATCCAACCCATAAATTAAATCACTAAATAAGGTTTCTCTTAGATTATATTATATTAAATAGGCAAATTATCAGGTTTACCCTATTTCTATTATATATGTTGTAGTACTGTTGAGGCAGACGCTGTGGGACATTACAACATATATAAGACTGATATATAAAACACTGATTGATGCAAGTGTTTTACTTAGATATTATAAGCACTTGGCTACTTTTCGGTGTTCAATTTGTGTTCCAGATTAAAGCTCAAAATAAGTTGTACGCCCGTTTTCGAGTTATAAAACGAACACCTTATCTAAAAATTAACTAACATAGACGAGCCAATAAGCCTTTAAATCATATAATATTTTAAAATACAGTGGTTGTTATCATCGTATATCATCATGGCCTGTGTAAAATGTTTGTTCAACAATTATGGCGTTAAAAAGAGAGTTGTAAATTATAAGCTATAAAATGTATTTAGGATACATAGCTATAGAACAATTTAGTGTAAGGAAGAGGAATAATTGACTTTGTATTTCTCTTTATTACGAACGTTGTTTAGACGAACATTATACGAGATGTAGAATTAGAGAGTGTATGCAGAATCGTCGCCAACCTCCCCCCCCCATCAACACCGAAACTATAACGTCAGCGAACATTTTCCAGAAAGTTTATAGCCACAACTTAACATTATATTTCAGATCAATTCTGCCTAATTTACGTATTGAACCATACATAAACCATTGATATACGAATACCTCGCATCAATTTTAAATGGGGAAACCCTGCTGGTAGTAATGAGGTTTTCAAAATCTACATTATTATAAAAAATCTAATTGCGTCAAACTGTGTGGTCGTGTGTTTTATTCAATAACGTAAAAACTACTTCACATATTGTATATGGACATCCTTAGGGTCCATAGTTTACAAATCCCGCCGGGCTACAATCCATTTCCAATACTCCCTTAAGACTCAGTTGACCATTGTATGTATGAACGGCTTAATTATCAAATAGTAAATGAGTTTTAACCATCTGTCAAAGTCAAGAATAATAATTTATACACATATATACAGTTTATAGCAAATGCTTGTTGTTATTCATCTGTCAAAGTCAGTTACACTTTATAAATGGCATGTTACGTGCAGAAGCTTTCCTTTGTTTGGGTTTGTTTTATTCGAACTTTAACTAACTACAGTAGAATGCAATTATTTATTACATCATAAGTGTGTTAACTGACAAGTTAAGAACTTCAACTTTAGTCACACTTTAAACCAAGAATTTCTCGACACAAACCAAATATATTTCAATTGCAACTGAACACGTTGTGTCCATTAAATGAAATATTGGAGAGAAATCATATTAATTTCAGAGGTACTTTTTAAAAGTAATTTAACGTCCAAAAATTCACTTTGCCCTAATTAATGGAGGCTATTTGAAATGGTTATTTGTATACAAAAGACGAGTAAATATAGTTGAGTAACTGCTTTGTAAAATCGATCCTTAATGTTTTATATAACGGAAAACTCTCAGTAACCAAAGTGTTTCACCTCATTTTAATGGTCTTGTTAATTAAAGAATAGTGAGAGTTAGAAGTTTATTCTTTCCATTACAGTGTCCAGTTGAAGTTAAATTTTTCTTCAACGTTAAAAGTTACAACAATCACTATCCGTTTTGAACATTCGATCCAAAATTTTAGGCCAATGGTTTTGCTCCATTTATACCTTCAATATGAGTGATCCTATATATGATTTTGAGTTATCCATTGACATAACATTTTAGGATATATGGACCTTTGTCAAATAATCATGAAAAATATCTTTGCGTTATTTTATTACACATTCTCGAAAAAAATAGGAAAAACCAACCAACTTAAGTAATGTTATTTGGTGGAACTTTTGGAGTTTTTATGACCATTTACTGATAAGTTGATTTTTATTACAATCATCACAAAAAATCTTTAACTGTGTCATTGAATGGTTTTTTTGTTGTTGTTTCTATAACATTAAGGTCCGCGGCTATTTAAATGATGAACTCAAAAAACCTTTTCCTAAGATAAGTAAGTATTTGTAAATAAAAACTATTGGAAAACATATTCCATACTTTTTAAACAAATGAATAGTTTCACTTACATTAATTCTCTGCCTGCATAATCTGAAACAAACAACAGTACTCTTTTAAAACATGAATAAATCTTAAAAAATTAGGTGTAAATCTGACAGTGGATCTGGAATATTTTATATCATACTTGAAATAAATATTCAATGCAACAAAATGTCTAGCAAGGCCCACATTTAGCCTCACTTAAAATTTAGATTAACAGCCAAAACAGGAATAACTAAAACTTATTCTTAAGATCCAATATGCTATCCAACTTTTCCTTTTAGTTTAAATCATCTTAGATTATAACTTTACAATTGGCAATGATATATACAGGAAACTTTTACAATATAACTTCAGTATAAAAGAATGTAAAGTTTTGACCAAAATCTAACATAATATATTTACTTAAAATGCAGTAGTTTACTGGAGAGTAGACAAACAATGGGGACCTAATCATGTCATCCTGCATGTAAACCAATACATCTTTGTATAAATATGTATTATATAGTGATTAGACGTGCATATCTTTCCTCTTTTTCATTTATCATACCTAGTCTTTTAGTGAAATTTAATTCCAAGCTATGTAAGCACTTAACGTACTGTGGAAGGTGTATGGTTGACAGGAAATGCTCCTTTGTAAAGTTATACAAACAACTTTTGTCACCTTTATTGTGAATTTTGGGATATGCTCAGAAGACTAACTAAACAGAGTTTTAAAAATTCATATATCCTGATAATATTTGCAGTATTTTTAAAGAATATTTAATGGTAAGCTTGCAATTATTATGTAAATTTGCACTTTCCATCAAGTTAGTTGCTCTCTTATATCTGGTATTAAAATAATTTGGCTAATCTTTAGCGAGCTCTAATTTTATTTGGAAAATGTTGTGTTTTTGAATTATTTGTCTTTCTGTTTGTACGCACGATATCTAAAACGAACTGGTGTATTATCCTCATTTCCTGATATGTATTTATTATTTAAACACCTTACTCACTACTTTTTATGAAATATACCTTAATGAGCAAAAATGTGAATGTATAAATTAGCAAGATATCACGATAAATATCATCTCTATAGTTTAAACTTTGCATGAAACTTCGTTTCTACATAGACATGAAGGAGTTATATGATGGTTAATAGTTAACTATGAAATTTGGCTGAGCGTCATTGAAGCCTATCTACTTAGAACGCTGACTATTTCCCTGTCGGCGAGTCTTAAAACTCTTACTCTTTACGATGTCTGCCTGTCTAACTGTCGACTGAACATTTACTCAATGAAATCAGCTCTAAACATGAAATTTTGCATCCAACCTCATCCAAACATATTTTTAGTGAATTGGGTACTTATAATTCTATACAACAATAGTAAAGCAGCATTCAACCATCTACCTATAGAAGTTTAACTTTAATGGGACGAGAAACCCAGCCAGTTTACTCTGTTTGTAAATTTCGACATTAGACATTTATCGAGAACGCCGGAAATATTAAAATGGTGATTGTAAAAACTAAAATTAAACATAGAGATGATATAGTCACGTGGCACAATTCTAGAGGATAACGAACGGCAATTTAACTAACTACTACCAGAATTGCTGTTGCAAGTTCCGTGCACTCGGTGAGTGACACTTGAGCAGGGGAAGGTCGCAAATTGGATGAACGCGCGGGGAGATGTAATGATGCGACTACAAGATTGATTTACAACTTAGCCAATCCTCAGGAATGAACTTCTACCACTCTAAGAAAACGGTATTCCTGAAATTGATTGGTGCACTCGGTGAGTGACACTTGAGCAGGGGAAGGTCGCAAATTGGATGAACGTGCGGGGAGATGTAATGATGCGACTACAAGATTGATTTACAACTTAGCCAATCCTCAGGAATGAACTTCTACCACTCTAAGAAAACGGTATTCCTGAAATTGATTGGTGCACTCGGTGAGTGACACTTGAGCAGGGGAAGGTCGCAAATTGGATGAACGTGCTGGGATATGTAATGATGCGACTACAAGATTGGTTTACAACTTAGCCACTGTTCAAGAATGAACTTCTACCACTCTAAGAAAACGGAATTCCTGAAATGATTGGCGCACTCGATGAGTGACACTTGAGCAGGGGAAGGTCGCAAATTGGATGAACGTGCTGGGATATGTAATGATGCGACTACAAGATTGATTTACAACTTAGCCACTGCTCAAGAATGAACTTCTACCACTCTAAGAAAACGGTATTCCTGAAATGATTGGCGCACTCGATGAGTGACACTTGAGCAGGGGAAGGTCGCAAATTGGATGAACGTGCTGGGATATGTAATGATGCGACTACAAGATTGGTTTACAACTTAGCCACTGCTCAAGAATGAACTTCTACCACTCTAAGAAAACGGAATTCCTGAAATGATTGGCGCACTCGATGAGTGACACTTGAGCAGGGGAAGGTCGCAAATAGGATGAACGTGCTGGGATATGTAATGATGCGACTACAAGATTGATTTACAACTTAGCCACTGCTCAAGAATGAACTTCTACCACTCTAAGAAAACGGTATTCCTGAAATTGATTGGTGCACTCGGTGAGTGACACTTGAGCAGGGGAAGGTCGCAAATTGGATGAACGTGCTGGGATATGTAATGATGCGACTACAAGATTGATTTACAACTTAGCCACTGCTCAAGAATGAACTTCTACCACTCTAAGAAAACGGTATTCCTGAAATTGATTGGTGCACTCGGTGACACTTGAGCAGAGGAAGAATACTGTATTCCATCAAACTGAATAGCTGTAGTTTGTATGACCTTTCATAATTTTTTTTCAAACTCCTTGCAAAGATTTACTGTAATCAGTACTGCTCTTCATGCTAAGAAGATATTTCTATCATTCCTTGAAAACTCCACTTCTAAGATTAAAGATTAGCGTATAGTTAGTTCCATTGACTATTTAAAAATCTATATTGAAACAAAATTTTCAATACTCTGGTCTGATATAGATTTTTATATTTTAATGGAAACCTTTCAAGGTAAAAATGCATTTGTAAATGCAGTTTTAGTTACACCATGTTTTCGAAGTGTATTTACCTATTTTTTATATTCGTTTTGGATATTTTGAGATTCACTCAATCCCATTATGGAGCATTTCAAATAAATTTTAATGAAGGATTAGTTAAGGATATGTTAAATATAGTAAAGATTAATTAATTATTAGTTACTTTCAAAGACTTAAAATAAAATCATTTCCTAGAAAGTTTGTTTTTGTTTTACGTCCAAAATGTATAAAATACATTTACTTAACAAAATACACTCTTTCCTTAAAAGAGTGAAGGGCGAACTTTCTAGTCATAAAATGCAATAAATAAAAATATATTTATACAAAATGATTTGATTATTAACATAATACATTTTAAACTGAATACATTTTTACTGTATCGTATGAGAAGCAAAGAAGCGAATGTAGATGAAACTTTTAGAAAGCTTTTTATGTACACCCAAACCAGTATTATTCAAGCGTGTTTTTTATGTTACACACTCACAAACTTTATTAGATTTTCTTACATTCGTTCTTACATAAACGTTTCGAGGCTTATATTAACTGATATTTCCTCTCTGAGTATTTTCTATGAATGTTTCCCTCTGATAAGAATCATTCAGGAAAGAAGCAGTAATGTTATAAAATGTACAAAGTAGCCTGCTCTTAAGACAAGTTGTAAAGAGACTTGAGCTGAAAGTTTCTCGATAAATAATTTAAAGACGGTCGCGATAGGCGTTCGTATTTATGGAGCATTTGTATCTCAAAAATGTTTAAAATTCAAAGGATTTTTGTACTATATTATTATTTATATTTATATATTTATATTAATTACAAAGGTTTGAAGATGGATGTCATTACAATTTTTGAAAGTAAGTGTTACTTTAGCTTTTAGGTGTTATAAAAGTCACTTACAAAAACGCTATTCGTGCAAGACTGCAAAGATTAAACATAACTATTGGATGAAAAGCACTTATGATGGAGATAGCCACTACCACTCAATATAATGTTTAATATTGCGGGCATTGGAATCCATGCAAACGCTTTTATCTCGGCTATTGCTAAATAATTATTTGATAACAGCACGTTTATTACCCTAGCTTCAGACCAATTAAACATACGTGACTTTAATGTGTTAATTTCTCTCGAAGGACCTATAGTTGGCCACAAGAATCAATATAGTGACCGTTCATATTAATCTGTGAAATATTCTTTCCTAAATATTACATCACATTTTAATTATTTCATTCATAAAACAAGAGATTTTAAACTAATAATATATGTGTTTTGTAGAGCTATACAGGACATGTTTATCCTACAATACTTAGTTTAAAAAAGCATAGATGTGTATACAACTATTTAAAATTCTTGTGAATTTCCAAACAGAGAAAATGCTATTTGTTTAAATAATACATTAACATACAAAACTTTACTTTTATTGTCACTTCCATAATGTATTTCGGTTGATTAGTTCCCGCGAATTTGTCGCTATAAAACTTTCTTATTTCGTACATTTAAAAATAGCTTAAAGCTGATTTAAAAGTTAATTTGTGGATATGATGCATAGACTATGATCTCAATTATTACAAATCTTAAAGTCCTGAGTAATTCTTTTACGCAAAATATGTGTGTACAGCAATACCTCCTCATAAAAAATCAACGATACGTATATTATTTCAACGAGTAAAAGCATTTGAGGGTGAAACCAGCCTATAATGATGCTTATATTTTCCCCGAAATCAGCATTTCTTAATGGTTACTCACACGCGGCAGCGAGTGGAACACTTTCTTATGGTTGCTTTTACTTACATACATCATAAAATAATGATCGTGGTCACTAGGGGAACAGTTTAAAAAAGTACACTATAAACTCGTTTTTAAATAATATTTGTTTTTAATTCATATCATGTTTAATAGCAAATTAAATAGTAAAAGACTACTCTATATTTAAAACAATCTTAAATCTAATCTTAAAAATAGCATTATGATGGGCTAAGTCAATATATTATGTTACCCTAATAATAGGCAAACATTATAATATAGTAAAAGAAATAATACTCAGACTAAAATACTATGCTTTTGATGTAATAAATATTAAGATGAATGGATTGCCCCTGCATTTTAAACTTAATTCTTATTAATATATTATTTTTAAATAATAATAAATATAAAACATATATCTAGCTTAAAAATAACATTACAAGAAAACCAATATAATATTGTTGATATTTAAGGTTTTTTATCCCTGAAAGATTATCAAAATGCACAAATAATTTATTTTATTTTATGCAAAATATGCATATTATCGTGCTTCGTACTATTATTTTTTTGTAGCATTAAATCAAGTTGATTGGCGTATTTTGACTCGTAGAGTATACCAATATTCATCATACTGTACAGTTTGAGTAATGAAGTGCTATGAACTCTGTATACTCCCGGTAAAAGTCGAACAGTACGAAGAACCAATCAAGTCTGGTATATGATGTCTATAAGTGGTAGTGGAATCTTTAGGAGCTGAGGAGACAAAGTTATATTTTAATATGTAATAAAACTTTGAAATATAAATAATTCTAATGCAAAAAAGTTCATGCAATAGTACAGTTATAAAATAAGTCAGCATGTCCTAATATACATTTTTATTATAAATATGTTAATCACTTAGCACTTTATAAAAGTAAGGTTGTTGAATTAGAAGTACTGTTTATATTCCTAAATCAATTTATGAAACATAATTTTCAAAAGATAATGGAGTGGTTTGGTTATTAAATAGAAATAAAACGAAACACGTTACAATAAAACGATTTATATTTAAAAAAACCATGCCATTAAAACTATTTTTAGAGATATCTAAAGCATTTTATATTGTCATTATTTTTTTGCTCTACAGACATCCAGACAAAGGTATATTTAATCCGATAGGTCGTACAGACTCTCAGTAAGTGCTGCATGACCTCTCATACTCTCTTTCTCTTTTGTGCCAAATTGTGAACATTTTTGAATAAACATCGTTTTTGGCTTGCCATCAGAGAAAATAATTACATGACGTCAACTCTGGACTCCTTTAGGTCCATTATATAGGACCTAATTGTTGCCAATCGACCTGTTTGGAAACTTTACATTTAGTCATGGAAAATGGTTTAGTAATCTGGATACTCTCCATCTTTCTGAAAATAAACACTAGTTACGTTCTAAGTTTTGTCTAGTTTAGGTAAACCATATTTCTCAAGCAAGTACATATACACATTTCCATTGATATTTCGTTAAATGAAAAAAATAACATTTATTTGTTATTTGGACAGACCACACCAAACATTAATTTCTGGAAAATCTCTTTCCATTTTAAAAGTTCCATGGGTATTTTGAGAACCAAATCCGTAAGTTGAATCTATTAACACTCATTTATATAAAACTTGGCTTCATCGGCTTCATATTATTATTTAAAATTATTTGTTTCCAGCTACTCTATTTAAGATAAAAGTAGCAAATTATGCTCTTTTACTCACATATGTTATTGCATTTTGTGAAGAGGTTGAACTCTGTATGCATAATGATGGTGCCTTTTGTGTAAAACTTTCTGAAGTGCATTCACTGGTATTCATTATTCAAGACTTCGCTTGGGGATGGAGCTTAAGACTTGTTTGTGTATAGAGTCTTATATATCATTTCCCTTGTTAAGAATCAGAAGGTAAAACTAACTATTTAAGTTTGAAGTAGAATACATCATTGTATACTACTACTTTAAATGTGAAAACATATATTACATAAAAGTTTCCTCATCATAATAAAATTTAAACTGTTTTAAAAATTCTAATGAGGCACACTGTAAGAAATGTAGATGCGAATACAAAAATATTTCATAATTTTCTTGTTTGCAAATAAAAGTGAGGTGGCCAAGTGTACCAATCTTTAATTATTAAACAAAATAATTAAATCCACAAAATAACACCGACTTCCATGAACATAAATGTGATTTTTTAACTGTTTATGAAGTTAGCATAATGTGGAATAGTGTAGAAGTATCAGTTTTTACAAAAAAAAATTAAGTCTACTTCTAATTTTGACTCAACAAAGTCAATCACATGATATTCAATTAGAATATGTCGTAGAATATTAGAAATGCTTCTAAACAGAAAGAAAATTGTTTTTTTACAAAAATCAATTAACACTGCACGGAATGTAACAACAAAATCACATCTGGGAAAGTCACACATGTTAACAAGTTTCGAAATTTAAACGTTCTTATTAATTATCGCAGCACCTACGTCACTAACCTTAGTTCACATTACAACTAATCTTTATTTTGATGAAAAACATAGCTTGAGAGAAAATACAAACTTGAAGTTTATTTTAAAGAATGATGATATTAGTTCAAATACAATCAACATAACTGTTTTAATAAATGTAAACAAAACTGTTTAAGCCACCGTAGGTAGTTTAAGCAACATGTTTTTTTTTTCATAAACTTTTTGTATACAGGGAAATGTACACCTTTAATGTGATGAAAATCCTGTATTAAAAGCTTTCGCTATGAAGTCACTTAGCAGAATATTCTAAATTGGAAACTTTAATATTTAAGACATGCTTTATAATATTACTAAGAGTAAGTTCTCAACATGGTATGAAACATATTAAATATCTCATTCGTGTCAACTATATTACTTTAAGCGTATATGAATTTTCAAATTGTCTAGTATTTACTAACTTAATTTTCTTACAATTATCACGGCGTTTGTAATCCTCTTATTATTTTAGTCAAAGAGGATTAAACCGTTCAAATCTGCTTATTTAAAAAATCACTCGATGTTGAGAAAAACAACTAGTGAATTTATCTCATTCACTTCATTTGTATAGACTTTTTCTAAAAATAGATATAGAAAAAGAGACTACCTATATCATAGTCTAGTTTGTCAATTGGCACAAATTAAACATTTCAAAACTGCCACAATTTGTATCTCAAAACGGCAAAACTTACGGGAATGTTTAAAGGGAGGCTACACTTACGTGATAGTGACAGTAAAAATATTAATTTAAAATTTGAAAATTGTTTCACCAGGATTTAGGTCTCTATTAGGAGAGCAAAATGCCACGTTTGGTTTTAATTCTACAAAATGGTAGCTGTTTAAATGTACAATCATAAGTTTTTTTTCAATAGCTTGGTTTTCATTCTTTTAATTAATTACAATAACAGCCCAGAAACCTGAAATTGGATTAGAGGAATAGTACAAGTTACCTTTTTTAATAAATTGAACTATGATCTCCCAATAGAGACACTTTACAATGTACTCTTCATGGGTTGTTCCATGCCATCATAAAAGAGAAGATAATTTTCCTCCCAAAGTAGATATATATAATTGTAATAGTCTGAAAATTGTTCAAAATATGTAAACTCTCCTTTAAATTTGATCTTTCCTTAGATACCATTGATGGCACAATTAAAATAAACATTCTACAGAGTCCATGAACATTCTATTATCTCCAGTATACATAGTGGAGATAGTGACATCGCACTGTAATTTTTCATCATTGGTGGAGTAAACAAAAAATGTATTTTTTTTTATATCTTTATTTCATATGCATTAACGAACCAATAGAAAATTACTCACAGCCCACAATACTATTCCTGCAGCAAGTAATACTACAACTGTTAATTCCCCAGCGTGGCAAGTCTCGATTATCTTATTTAAGTGATAGGCTTCAACAGTTTTCAGAGAAATTCCTAAGATGAACATGCAACTTTAGTTAGTTTTAGTATATGTAGAAATTTAGTTTTATATTAAATTTAAAATCTATAAGTAAAAATCTTTTTCAAGGGACATCATACATTTAAATTTTTGTTCATTAAATTGCGGTTCGCAGCAGTGCTTGAATAATGAAACCAAAAACCAAGTCATAAAACTGAATAAGGTGGTGAATGTTATAATCTTGCTGATGGGGAATATTTTAATAATGAGGCAACAAGTTGCATCGTGTGTTAAGATATCTAATGAGTCTGCTGAGTTTATAAATGTGTTTATTGTGCTTTTATTCATTTCAATCATGGTGGCCCATAAGAATAATATTAGAATATTTACTAATGCTCAGCCAGGTACCATGGACCATCAATTAATGTGACACGCACCATCATTAGAATCAGTGTTGCCCATATTTACAGCATCGAAATAATAACATGGTCAAAAGACGTAATCTTACATTTTGTAATATACATATTTCAAGTAGCTGGAGTACAATATTGTTCCATGTAATTAGGCGTGTTTTAATTATTCATTATAGTCTAGTTCGCTGTACTCGTATTAATTTATTTAAACTGGTAAGTAATCCTACGTTATAACATAGGAAGAAAAAGTTTAACGGTTGATTTTTTTTATTTTTTATAACTATAAAGCATGTTTTTCCGGTTTAGACTAAATTTTCCCACAAAAATAATATTTCCCTTCGCTACTTTCCGATGAAGCGTTCTTCACAATTTACCGCTTTCTTTTGAATAAAAATAAAATAAAAAAAAAAATAAAAAAATTTAAAGTAATAAAGTTCAGGTTTAATAAAGTATATTCATAACAAACTATATTCATGTGTACACATGTATAAAATATATTATTATAATTTACATAATACAATATAATAATATATTACTATAATTTATATATAAATATAAATTTATATATTAAAATGTATAATCATTCATTTAAACAAAGTATATTTATGTTAAATTAACAACACAAAAATTATCTGTTTCAATTTTTGCTTGAACATAAACATTTTATGTAGTATTATAGTAAACTTTCACGTAACTTGTTTTGTAACGATGTGTAATATAATTATATAAAATGGTCTAATGAAAGTATTGCACATATTTTATTAAATATAAATCACGTAACCAGCCACACAACAATTTTTCCAATTCCTTGGTTTTGTAATCATCGTGGTTTGGTACCTTTTTTTGAGGGTTTTATGATTGTGCTTAGTAATATTTAGCAGAGTAAAAGTCATGTTGATGGCTTGAAGTAATGTGTTCTTTTTTGCGTACAATTTATAATGGACAGCTGTACAAGAAAAGTGTAATTTTTACATGTTGTGGAACACTCAAGATATATATTTTGCAGTAAAAACTGGAACTGATTAGTTCAATAAAGCAGTACAATCGTTCTACCTGGTAGGTATTAGTTTGATTTAATATAGTAAAATATCTTAAATTAACAAATAAAAATTTTTAAAGATCAATGCTGGTTTTTCATACGCTTTGATATTTAACAAACAAAAGAATGTTATAAAAGAGAAATAATATTCGTACATGGGAAGCTTAAGTTCTAATGATAAATACATATGGAACGAAAATATCTGAGGAACGATAAAGATAAGGAGCGCTTCTGCCTCGGGCCCTGAATTAAACTTCCTGTTCTTTATGGTTTCAAATAAATATTTCTCTGAGTTCAGGCAGGACTGTAAATCAAAAGAGTACATTATGGGGAGAGTTTCAAAAATGAGGAGGAAGATTGTAATGGTGAAGTATCTTTTAAATTTTATCTTAGCATTCATCTGTAAGTAGGTGTATGTGTTAGTCTACCTTAATAATAACACTCATATAATTGATTATTACTTATTTAAAACATAATAGTAATTTTTATAAATAACTTCTAAAATAGTCTATTAATAAGCTTTCGAAATAAAAATCAGCAGTATACAAGGAGTACGCCATACCACTACTCGCGTAACAGGCTCGCTGAGGTCCATTCCGCAATTTCCTATCTAAAGATCATTTCCTTTTGACAGAAAATAAAATACAGAAATCATTTTTACATCACCCGGAAAACAATGTATAAATTGTGTCAGTTTACCGAGTGATAGGCGTCAACGTCACCTGCAAAGCCATGGTTGGACATGCATCATCAGTAAATTTCTGTCCATACAAATTTCAAGTCAGCAGATGAAATCACTCTCCAGATATCTTACCACACGGTTCATTAATGTTTTTTCTATTAAACTTCTTACAACATTAGTGTTTAAATATTGACATTTTACACACCAAGTTACCATAAAATTAAGTTGTAGGTGTTGGCAAAATTTTTAATCTCTTATGTACTGAGTTTGTTTGCAAACTTAGTCATTCTGCTATTTTTCTCGTTGCCATGACGGTTATCCACAAGACCAATATAAAAATATTCACTAACGCTCAGCCAAATTCCATGCAGTAGCATCCACCTTCATTGAACTCACTGTTTGTAATATAGAAAAAGAAAGAAAAAGAAGGTTTTTGCAAAATTTCAATTATATAGGTTAGTTCGTTTTGCACATATCATGTAGACATACAGACATAAATGAATTATTAGCACACATACTTCGCGGTTTTATTATTTTTCATTAAACAGTTTGATATTATAGCGGATTTATGCCAATTACTGTAAAACTTTGGCACAAATATGGCAGAAACTAACTGTCAGCTTATCCCGTAGTGAAATTCATAACTGTAAACCCACGGAATATATTGCTAATTAGTGTCCATTACTCGATACGCGTAAGGTCTATGAAACCCGTGATTCCAGTCCGGTACTACGTGAACAATTATTACAAGTCAATAATTGTTCTGGATGTTAATTAGTTCTCGATACTAGACCAAACTGTTTACTCTCTCGGTACTCAGCTGTTTAAATTGATGCATACACTATCAAATCTGGCTATCTGTATATATAATAATGTTCTACATGTCCATTTGAATGGCTTTAAATTTTTAGTTTAACTGGCCGACGGATGTCAAGATAGCGGATTTCAAGATGAGCGACGCAGTCGCCTAAGCTTCTAAAGATTCCACTTCCACCTATAGACGTCAAATACCAGACACTTTTGATTCCTCCCAATGTTCCGATTTTAAGGGGAGTATAAAAAATTCACAGCATTTTAGTACTCATCCTTTACAGTATAATCAATATTGGTATACTCTAAAAGTATACGTACGCCAGCCAACTTGGATAACTAATTAAATGCTCCAAACCTTTTTATGGCATCACAACCATATATTTAATTCATTTAACCACTATTTTCAATTTGCTGCAATTTTAGTATGGAATCATAGCGTAAGCTTGATAGTAACCACACTTCTTATTTCAACCTTCTCTGCAATCGCTGTTGTGCACTGAGTAAGAAAATATCCAGATAAGGAAAGTAAATGTTTTAGTAAAAATATACGTTTAACTGTATGTTTTAACAAATATTAAGTATGCAGTGCTTGGTTAATATTGTGATGCAGATTGAAAAGAAATTTTCTAGTTAACTATATTAATATAAATTTAAAGACTGTTATAACATTTATCTTAGTTGTATTTTGACAGAAGAGGTCTTGTGAATTTTCAAGAGCCTGATGATGGAATCTTGAGTCGGAAAGGCCTTGCGCAAAAATAAAAGTTATATTGGAAAATGTTTTATTCATTTATACTAGTGATAGTACAATAAAAGAAAAAGCCTTCTTAGACCTGTTTACGTGTATATATGACACCGCAGTCTTCTGATTGGACGGCCTCTCAGTTGAAAGCCAAAAACTAACCTTCATTATAAAATGCCTGGGACCCCAAGAAGCATTTTAGGCGTCTTAAACGCCTTTGGCGTTGGAGCATCTTTGATTGAATTGGGCAATCTGTTGGGGAATTGAACACCCGCTTTTAAAGGCAGGCGTTCATAAACCACCGTTATGTGTCTCCCAGTTTTGTAGTTTGCTCTGCCACGTGTCTCATACATGTGTATGTCTTGGCCTCTGGTTAAGGTACATTTATTCATACAAAACATAGTTGATTCCAATATGTAGAGACATGGCAGGGTCAACAGCTACAATTTCTTGAAAACTTTCCTACACGACTCTCTGAATTTGATTTTTGCGATGATTCGAAGTGCTTTTTTTGGAGTCTGAAAGCTCTTTGGAACTGAGTATTAGCGCAATCTCCCCAAAGGATCACTCCATAGTCCAGGTGGGGGTATATCAAACCATAATACGCCGTAATCAGTAACTAACTCGGACAGTATTTTGCTAAAGATCTCAGAACAAAGATGCCCGAGCAGATTTTGGCGCAAACATGATCCATGTGCACATTCCATGTCAGTCCTCGATCAAGGTACATTCCAAGGAGTTTTGAAGATTAGACTTCGGTTAGTGTGGAGTCATCCATCAAGATGGCAGGTCCACACTGATGCCCGCAGTGCGCAAAGAAAAATTTATAACTTTGGTTTTTGAAGAATTTATTAACCAACGAAATTGCGTGCGAAACCGCGGTTAATTGCCAGGAGAATATATTTAAACAGTTTTAAAAATGAAAAGAACATATTAATCAATATTTGCATCAGTCAATAAATAATCTAACATCTTGATAGCCAGTGCAATTAATTAAAAGTACATTTTTTAAATTTAAAAACTTCATCAATTTGTTAATACAAAATCAAACTATTCGAAAGCGGAGAAATATTCATCACTCTATTCTCCTATTACGCAGATCCTTCAGTCCATCCCTCCCTACTACATGAGCACTCGCTTTAAAGATCTCAGATCGTGTTTGGTTCTTGTCTTTTTTGACCACGTTGTGATGGCTGGATTCTAAAAAAATAATAACACATAGTCATAATTTTTTTATTAGTACATGATTATAGAGACAAAATTACACGTAATAGAAAAAGAATTTGATGTTAAGTGGAAAGGAATATGATTGAATAAAAAATGCCAACAGCAAATTTCGAGACCTCAAAACATTGGTAAAGCTCAAACACCTAAATTATAAGTTTCTTTTGCCTCAAAAGAAAATTGTGAGATTTATTAAGTACAATTTTACATGAACCACTGACACATTTCGGGTACTTAAAATGTCGTCTAAAACACCTGTTGCGTAAGGTGTATTTCTTAAACGGAAGATTTTACAAAGAGGATTGTTATACAGCAACTTTTGCTGTACGATTTCAATACAACATTGATTGGACGGAAATGTAATATTTCTATATATAAATATCTTATTTAATTTAAAAATTTGAATTTTAAGTCGAAATTTTGAATCAGTTTTATTTTAAAATCATCTTATAGATTTCTTTATTAGTCTTCGTGTAGTGCATTATATACTGTTTATATATCACCTTTATTTATTTTGGTTCTTACACCACGTAGTAAGTGTCATTATACTGGTAACATTATAAAATATTGCAAACAATAAAAGAAAAAACTTATAATTCTAACACGATAAAAATATTACGTATATTCAAATAATTAATTCAATAATTTTACAAACTCATAATTAATTAAACCTGATCAGTTATAAAAGCTGTAACCTATATTACAACATAAAGGTTTTAGATATAGGATTTGTATTTATTTATCAGTGTGTAAAATACTATGAGAAGCAATTGCTATACGGAAACTGGCGTGTGCACATCCACACCACTTTTCCATAAACAATGTGGGAGACGAGTGTGGGACATTACACCGAAGGTTGATATATGTTACTGGCATCGTAACCGCTCTCAACCATATCGCGTTGTTGTTGAGGAAACGTGGGAGTTAGGATTCTGGCACAAAATACACTGTTCCGTAAACAATGTGGGAAACGAGTGTGGGACATTACACCGAAGGTTGAAAAATGCTACTGGATTCGTAACCGCTCTCAACCATAACGCGTTGTTGTTGAGGAAGCGTGGGAATTAGGATTCTGACACAAAATACAGTGTTCCGTAAACAATGTGGGAAACGAGTGTGGGACATTACACCGAAGGTTGAAAAATGCTACTGTCTTCGTAACCGCTCTCAACCATAACGCGTTGTTGTTGAGGAAACGTGGGAATTAGGATTCTGGCACAAAATACTCTGTTCCGTAAACAATGTGGGAAACGAGTGTGGGACATTACACCGAAGGTTGAAAAATGCTACTGGCTTCGTAACCGCTCTCATCCATAACGCGTTGTTGTTGAGGAAACGTGGGAATTAGGATTCTGGCACAAAATACACTGTTCCGTAAACAATGTGGGGAACGAGAGTGGGACATTACACCGAAGGTTGAAAAATGCTACTAGCTTCGTAACCGCTCTCAACCATAACGCGTTGTTGTTGAGGAAACGTGGGAATTAGGATGCTGGCACAAAATACACTGTTCCGTAAACAATGTGGGGAACGAGAGTGGGACATTACACCGAAGGTTGAAAAATGCTACTAGCTTCGTAACCGCTCTCATCCATAACGCGTTGTTGTTGAGGAAACGTGGGAATTAGGATGCTGGCACAAAATACACTGTTCCGTAAACAATGTGGGAAACGAGTGTGGGACATTACACCGAAGGTTGAAAAATGCTACTGGCTTCATAACCGCTCTCAACCATAACGCGTTGTTGTTGAGGAAACGTGGGAATTAGGATTCTGGCACAAAATACACTGTTCCGTAAACAATGTGGGAAACGAGTGTGGGACATTACACCGAAGGTTGAAAATTGTTACTGGCTTCGTAACCGCTATCAACCATAACGCGTTGTTGTTATTGAGAAAACGTGGGGATTAGGATTCTGGTTCAAATTACACGGTTCCATAACCAATGTGGGAGATGAGCATGGGACTTTATGCCGAACTTTGATAAATGTTACTGCCACCATAACCGCTCTCAACCATAACGCGTTGTTGTTATTGAGAAAGCGTGGGGATTAGGATTCTGGTTCAAATTACACGGTTCGATAACCAATGTGGGAGATGAGCATGGGACTTTATGCCGAACTTTGATAAATGTTACTGCCACCGTAACCGCTCTCAACCATAACGCGTTGTTGTTATTGAGGAAACGTGGGATTTAGGATTCTGGTTCAAATCACACGGTTCCATAACCAATGTGGGAGACGAGCGCGGGACTTTATGTCGAACGTTTATAAATGTTACCGCCACCGTAACCGCTCTCAACCATAACGCGTTGTTGTTATTGAGAAAACGTGGGAGTTAGGATTCTGGTTCAAATTACACGGTTCCATAACCAATGTGGGAGACGAGCGCGGGACTTTATGCCGAACGTTGATAAATGTTACTGCCACCATACCCGCTCTCAACCATAACGTGTTTTTGTTATTGAGGAAACGTAGGAGTTGATATCTGGAACAAATTACACTGAATATGTCAACGTTTTCTTTCTATACAAGCCGACCCATCGTATAGAAAGTTTGTGTTATATCGTAATTAAATAGCAAGTCTCTGTTGGAAAATAAAAAATTGTCAATAATTAAATACTTCCTTATTTGTTTCGTTACGAAGTTTTCAAGGCTTCTTTAACTCCATTGGTTTATACATAAAAAGTAGCGCTCATTGATTATAATTTTTTTAGAAACCTGTCCATAGTAACCTACAGCTTTTTATGAACACGAGAAACGAGTCCTTACTCTCTTGGTTAGAAGGCCGTAGTTGGCATTTAATTTTTTATGTATCAAACAATTTATAGTCTACATTATTTTATGATATACCTCGAGGTTAAATTACATATTACTCAGACAGGGGAATATATTGATTTATAAAAAGATAAATATTTGTATTAGAATAGTCATTTGCCAAAGCAGGTGCAATGTTGTAAAGTAATCTCTGTTAAGATTATTATAATAGAAATATATCAAAGAATTGATTAATAATGTTTAATTTAAACAGACCTTTCGACATCAAAGGTTTCGCTGACAGGAGTGGATACAAACAGTACTAAGTAATATAATAATACAAATGCAATTATTAGTTGAAAACTTATTAAAATATTTGCATCAGTGAAGGTATAACAAATGCACATATAGAATTATGAATCAAGGAGAATTGTTTTCCAACTGTTATCTATCTCAGAAAGAGAGCATATTGCGGATTCGGAAATTAAGTGTTACTCATTATTTTTTGTGTTACTGAACGGTGGAAAATATTCAATAAAACAATGTTTCCTTTAGGGAGAATTTGGTTCCATTTTTAAACGAAAGGTAAACTTTAAAATTGGATAAATATCATTGTTTATTTTGTATGAGTCTGATGAAAGGTAACCAAATCCTACAGCACAGTTAGATAATTGTGCTATTGTGCTTCGTGTGAAGAGTGGTAGGACTTTTATCTCATACATGTTGGCAAACAAAGGACAGACAAGTAACCAAGTGGCAATGGCGAGGTCGACCATTCGGTCCAATCAGTCTTTGTCCTGTCACTAGATGAACGGTTCAATCACCGTGCCTCTTTGTCTGAACCTAGTTCAGAGTTGAATAGTTCAACAATCAACAATCGAACTCTTGTTCATGCGCGCTCTTTGTTTCATTAGTTTCTGATGCATGAGGTGAAAAGTACACAGGTTACACTACTTATTTGTAACCTACATTGTAACCATTCAGGAGAATGACCGTGTGTTATCTGTTACTATGGTTTGGTACTGAAAATTAAGCAAAAGCTGTTATTTAAATTAAACGTTACGTTGTATTATAAGTTATGTAATTATGTCAAACGTATTAAGAACATCTGTCTATAGCAATTTCACTAAAACTGAAAATTCTCTGTGTGCAACATACAAATTGTGTTTCCCACTTATTAAAATAAAACTCTTATCATCGCCGTTGACTGAATTGATCGTATCCAGTTATTCAAGATAACTCATATTTATTTCATATTAAACATAAAAGCATGGCCCAAGATATACTGCATTGGTGGCCTATTAATAAAGAAATATCAGTGAATATAAAATCGAATATTACAAAACGTTTCAATAATAGCGTATTTGATTGGATTTCAAGTAAGAAGAGCGTTCTATGCCTAAACCCAAAATGACTCAAACTTTACTAATTACTTAAACTTTAGGAACCACGCAGCTACATGCCATGGAATTTACAGACATTTAAGGTATCCGTCCAATGTGTGCTCGTTAAGAAAAAGTTTCACCCTGGAACTTCAAGTCCCCGTCCAACTTTCCTTTGCAATTTGAATGAAACTAGTGAATGTTACAAACAGCTGATCAAAATAACAATAGCGGAACACTTCTAGAAAACAGCTTTGCTCTCTGATTTCATGAGTGAGTTAATTCATAATTTTACAAGTATAATATTATTGTTATTTTAAAAAAATTGTCAGATTTATGCAATTCATTGTGCAAACACAATCATGTATAGACATTTTCGTGCATGATAATTACAGGGTTATATTTCAAATTCTACTCTTGTCGTATTAATAATACTCGTGCTTAATTCGTCTGTGACAAACTCAATAGTAAGACCACATTGAGATATAAATAGTTTAATTCTAGTGGTACCTTATATAATAATGGAAAATTCTGGCACAATCGCATATTGTTGTATAAAGTTGTTTTAAAAATACTAGAACTACAATCTAAGTACACAAACATTTATGATAAATTCAATTAATAAATACTGTGAACATTCTTATAATAATAAGGACCATTTGCTTTCTTCTACTCATCCTATTATCTGATTTATATCCACAGAATAACACATAAGTACACACTGTCTGTCAATTATCGTTGAGAATATTGTAGGAGGCATATGTGTTAACTTACATTGTCTATTTAGGAAACGCCTTTGGACAGATTTCATTATTCAATCCTAGTATCTATAAGAATGTTACAAGAATTTATTGAAACCTCTAAATGGACCACTGAAATCCGCCTTATTGTTTTTCTTTTTACCATTTTTTAGTTTTAATTCAATCCGTTAATGGAATACTGGAATTTTACCACTAATAAATAATGACCAAATAATTTATTTTAAATACATTACAAATAATCTAGAGAGATTATTCTATACCATACTGCTTACCTAAGTCCAGATATAAAGTGTGTGTTAATAAAGAAATTATTATTTTCAATAAATAGTAAAAAGTTTTAGGTGTTACATTTTATCATACATACACTTCATATGTTGTATTAAACTCGTTCAAGATTGCTGTATTTTTTCAACTTGTGTTAAAATATCCATACCTATGCATTGAGAATATGTATTAAGAAAATAATTTTAAAATAGTCAATATCTTACAATTCAGAACATCTATAATTTAACTTTTAAAGCGTAGAATTTTTTTAGACAATTTTATTTAAAGTCATTATTGTATTATTTTGAAATACAACAGTCAAAATAATAATCTGTAGACCGCTATGTAAATATTCCTAATGTTTTTTTTTTAATAAAACATACCCTTCAAAGATATGTTTCCTTTTAAACTTTCTATACAGTCTGTAATGGAAGAGATGTCTTTCCAAAGGCAGAAAATAATGGAGGATCAAGGACGCTAATCTTCTGCTTTTTAGTTTGAGGGATTTTCTCAGAGTATACGGAAGAAAGGATTTTTATATTAAAAGTCAGCAAAGTGGGTCAAAGGCTCCCTTCTTTTCGGAGTTAAGTGGATATCGTGTGAGATGTATAGAAATCTGGATATCCCCTTCTGCTTCTTGAAATATTGCAGCGTTCTATTTGCCGGGAATTTGAGATTATACTCTATGTCAAAATCTAATTTAGTTCTAGCGTATAGATTGATCATCTAATTTCATGGTAGTAAGGTGCAGATAAAAGTGGTCTTGTATATTCGCAAAAATCACTGTAATTGGCTTATCCTTAATGAAGATAATGTTCTGCATGGCAGTAGGCAAATATTTCTGTCTATTTGACTGTATACACAATATTGGGACCCTATTTGAGGAGCACTATTGATTTACGAATGATCTTTATCAACACAATATTGCAACTGAGTAGCACAGTTGTCGCCCTTCATAGAATTATTGACGAATTACAAGACTTTAAACTTAAACCTATGCATTTTCTAAGTTGTATAAAGAGTGTCTTAAAAGTTCCCTCCCACCTCCACCATTAACTTTCTTATGACTAGAGATGCAGTGATTTACTTTGAAGGATGTTTTTATGACCAACTGAGGAGATTTACGTCAAATATGAAAATTTTTGACTGACCCCCCCCCCACTCACAAATGTGGTATTTTGGAGGTAAGCTAAAATGTTTAAATAGCAACACCTAGAAGGTGACACCTCACTTTAAAGCTATTATAAAAAGAAGAAGAATGGCGCAAACATTAGGTCTCTAGTGTTACTCTATCAAATTTTATGATATTTAAAGTTAGAATTATTTATAAAAACCCACAGCTTAAGTTAATTTTAAAATTATTGCAAGGAATATAAAACATTCACTCACTAGTTGTTTTGAGAATTTAGGAGAAAACCATACTACAAGTTATTATAAGATTCAAATAATTTCTACAACCATGATTTACATAACATTTATTAGGTTTTGTTTTGTTTGACCGAACCCCATTAGAAAATCCTAGGAATACCAATAGATGACCTTGAGATGATGGTTTTTGCCATGTCATCTCTTATTGTTTATTAGTTAACCAGTTTACCAGACCTCTAAAGTTATCGACTCAAAGTCATTTTATCTTTATCTTATCAACATAGGTGTAAACAATGCATTTTTGGACCAACAGTCTAATTATTGTTGCGTATGTATTTAGTTGTGTTCAGCATAATACTACATACTGACAGGACACTCAAACCCGTAGCATATTATGTGCAATTGAGGGGTTCCATCTCCATAGACATATTGTTATCTGCCAAGATATGTCTATGAATATTCAATACTAATCACAGGAATACCTATGGAAATACTACCACCCAAATTAATATACCCAATATCTACTGGGCTCTAACATATAGTTAGTTCATCTGTATCAGGTAACCTCCAATATCTGTAAGATTTTTATGTATACGACAGACGCACGTGAAACTGACTCATTGACTGACATATATATATAGATACAAATTCTATCGTACTTCTAGATATGCTGGAAACTTTTAATTTGGCACGCAAGTTCCTTTTCCAGTATAACTTAAGTTTCTGGGCTTCCGTATTTACAAAAAATTCAACCTCCTTCTGGTAAAATGAACACAACCTTGCTTGTTCTATTAAGTAACACACATAAAACTGATGGGTCAATTTGGAACACAAAGCATGCACTAATTTTATATAAATAGGTAAATTCTTCAAATTATCGTCATTTAATTTTATTTGGAAGTTAAGGGTAAATCAACTAAAAAATTAATTTTATAGAATGTTGTTTTTTAAAATTATTCTTATTCCCCATAATTTTCTTTTTCCATTGATATTAAACAAGTAATATTTGAGAAACTATTCGTCCAAGGAAAATATAATTAAATTAAAGTTTTTTTCACAGAATATTGCGAGCGTCCTTGAACAAGTTGTGTATTCCTTCGGTATATGTATACAATGCCCACTCTCACTTTAGCAAGTCAGAAGGATTGGCGCCTGACTTTCAGCTGCGTATTTCTTATACAGTACATCAGTTTTGTTTGAAGTTAAACCGCAAAATCATTGTACAATTTCATCTGGTTGCAACTTCCTATGAGGAAATTTGTACATCTAAGAAAACTAAGAACAGTTTGTGGTATATGTAGCTATTCTATTATTCAATAATGTATGTGCAACAAAAATTAAAGTAATGAAGAAGCCTAGGATAAAATCAGGAACATATATGATAAAGGTTATGGTGGTACTAGTTCGTCTGCAAAAGAACCTGGAAAAACATTTGGTAGAAGAGACTCCTGATTAAAAATAAGTTAGAAGATTTCTATTCAGCTGAAGAAGACCCCAAAAACCCCCACATAGAATCCTGGAAACCATTAATTTAAATTAGGCCTAAATTGATTGTTTTTTTTTTAGTGCTATCCTCTATTGTCTTCTTCGTTTCACGAAAATCTACTTTTTTATTATATAATTATATTATATTATAAAAAGTAGATTAAAAAAAAATGTTATATTATAAAAAAAAAATAATACATTAATTGAAAATGAATGGTGATAATGTGATCCTAAATTTTGCCAGAAGCTTATTATACTAAATACTAGTTTCTTGCAAGTTTCTTTTAATATATAAATTTAAAACATAGTTTTCTTAATGGTTTTTAGGATTTTTGAACGAAAATAATAGTTTTGTTCCAAAATTTTTTTTTACCCGAATGAGCGGAACACAAATCTATAAAATAAGAATTGTAATGCTACATGATGTGAAACTTGATTAATGTGTAACTTAGCTATAATTACGGTCTTATAGTCGTTTCCAGTGCCCTTAATAATTAGAATTTATGGACGCCTTATTATGTCCGAAATAAGTAACTTGTGCAAGCTACTACAATATTGAGAAACAATACTGCCTGGTTATTTTAACTCACTATTCTATTATTTAAAAAAGGCCGTGTGTGAAATGAAACACAAACATTTCTCTCAACAAACATTATTATTCCTTCTCCCTGATGGTCAGTATTGAAACCCACGCTGTAACAATATTACACGATAATATTAAAGTTACTTTGTGACGGAAATTCGTGAAACTATGAAAGCGAAACTTTTAATGTAACTACATTTTAAAATTCAGCAACATTTGTGGTATCATCTAGTGGACTCGTATCTCTTTGCGCTTCTAGGATAATTTTAAAACGGAAAACTCACTATTTTGTCTGAATAATTTATATTATTGTTGTCAATAACATCAGTTTGGAGAGCAATAAAAATGTATAAGAAAAATTTCAATTTTGTTAGGGATATTTTGATTTTTCAAACTTACAGTGAGAGTAATTCGAAAATATTAGGATAATAATTAGACTTATTCTTAAATCCAATATTAGCTGAGCCTCAGCGAAGTCTCTTACGCAACGCTGGTGCGGCGTTCTCATTTCTCGTTAATTCAGATATAATTTCATTAACATTATCAGTTTTTCTCATAGTTTAATATCATAAGATCAAGTACGCTATCAAATATTTTCATTATTACATAAAGAGCAATATACATTGAAAACCACGTAAAAAGTGTTCACTTAAAACATAAAAATTAGTAGTATTTTTTAAATTATTTTATTTATTAATTATTTATGTAGAACTTTTTTTATACCTGGAATAGTAACAAAATTTGATAAAAATTGTTTATATTAAAATAAATTAACTTAAAAACTATAAATATTATAAAGATAATATATGAAACACTCGATCAACTGAATATACCTAAACAATAATGTTTAATCTAAAGAAACTCAGTTTATTAAAAAGCAATATTTTTTAATATAAACACAAGTTAAACATTTAAATTCAAAGAAAATGTAATGAAAATTTAGTGTATATGATCCTGACGTTATCCGTTCTGTGTTGTATAAATTACTAATTATACAATTATAACCAACAAAATTATACTTTCGTGTGGTTTTTAAAACATTATAACAGTAGCGATTGCAATATTTGAGTATAATCCTAGCAGCAGATGCAATAAGCAGTGGTATTAGCGCCGCTAGTTGGACAATATCAACATTCTGTTTGTTTTTTTTTTCAGGGATATGAAGGAATGTGATATGTTTATATTACCCTGGATGAAGCATAAATACATACTTCGTCATACCACTGAATTCATTTATATATCTAATATAATGTACTGAAGCTTTTTTACTAACTTGAAAATTTGATTAATTTTAGCTAAATTTGAATATTCATTAAATATTGTGAATTCGTTAAATTATTATTTAATATTGAAAAAATAAACCCTAATTTTTATGCCAATATCATTAATAATATTAGGATCCCATCATGACGCAATATTATATAGAGCTCGATAATTTATATATTTAATATTACCAACCCAAAGATTATTTTCAAAACGATTTAAAAAATTTAACATTCACGAAAAAAAAATACAAATTTTATTTCCATAATTTACAGTTAGATATTAGGCTCAAATTTCACTATGTTTTTAATATGCTTTTTCTAATGTATTGATTGAAATTTACATTTATTTTAGTACAATATATAACTTATATTTGTATCATAGAAATAGGTTTATCATAGAATATGCATATTCAAATCATATTTGATCAATATTTTTCAATCTTGCGTCTCGGGTGAAGGGCAAGAACATCTGAGAAGCACTTACATTGTTCATCCACCTTACGCTAAAGTGTCAGGTTAAGAGCTTTTAACACTTTATCTACCGGAGTATATAATACCCGAAAAACTATATTACCGAGAAAGTATGTTGCTGAGTTTTCAAATCCATTTAGGGCGTCGTGTTTTGAAATACTTTAAGTGTAAGTTTAAATTAATAGTATTTATATCTTATCCAGTATATTTTATATTTCACACATCGGTTTGGTAATGTTTGTAACTATCTATTGATTTTTCATGGTAGTATGAACCTCTTTTTTTTAAAATGATGTATGGTACTATTTAATACAAAGTTTCTCGTAATAGGATTTGCTGAGGTTGCAGGCAAAATTTCGTGTCTATAGCTCATATCAGCAAATAATCTATTTCTTTTTTTATTATTTAATTATTGATTGATTTTTTTTACTATTTCTCGTTTCCGTCATGGTTACCCGTAATAATAATGTAACAACGTTTGCTAACTCTCCTAGAAGTCTTTGAGTAGGTCTTTTGAAATGCTAAGTCAACTAATAAAAAAGTTAAAGAAAAATATGATCGCCTCTTTAATACTTCATAGATAGTTAGGATTTAGTTGTTTTATTTCACAACTAAAACTGCTAAATTCGCTATAATTGGGATGTCTCAATAAATTAACGCAATTCAAAAGATACACAAACTGCTCATTATTGATACTAGATACATGAGGAAAACAACGCTAAATCTACAGTCTCTAATTGGCAATTTGATAGTGTCCCTAAAGCTTCTGTTTGTAGGAAAACCTTACATTCATTCTAGATATATTTATTTTATGTATAGATACTAGTCAATTGGGTACAATGTATCTTTCAAATATTTAAACTTTGCTGTTTTTTAATATCCATTTCGTATTCCGGACGTGTTACGTATTTTAATTTAACAAGCCATGTAGGTAACTGGTTTTTTTTATTTCAAAGGTATCACTTTTAAATATTATTTTATACGATTTTAAAAAGTTTGACATACATCAAACATTTTTATTATTATACTTACCTAAAAGTATAGGCAATACGAGAACATTTCCAAAGTTCCGACCCATCAATGTTTATTAACATTTTCAAATGTATACACATAGTAATCTTAAGTAGAAGAAAACATTTGTTACGATATATATATATATATCGTTTAGGTGTAATATGTAAAGTGAGGGCTCTGTGGTGCAATGGTATCACATTCACCTGTTAAGTGAGATATTCAGGTTCGAGTCCCGGCGGAGCAAGTACTTTTTGTGATTCTGTGTTTATTTAAATTATATATACAAGGAGATATCCTGACGCTTATTCATTAATGCCTAGCAAATGCTATGAAAGATAGACAATAAATTTGGTACATAGGTTCAAATAATATGGTAGCACAACCACATATTTAACTGATTTAACTAGTATTTAAAATTTTTTTCAGAGTATAGCCTTTAAAGCATACAGAAGCTTGAGAGCAATAAAAAACTCATTCTTATCTGGGATAGTAACAAACTTACCCAGGTAAGAAACTTTGAAGTTTTTGTTGTTATATAACAACACTCTTCATTTTGGCTAATATGAAGTTTGAATATATCAAAGATAATGTATTAACTATTAAACTTTGACTATACATTTAAAGGCTGTTACAAAACTCACCGTAATTTTTTTTTTTCATAAATAAGCTTCTCGGATATGCGTATTATACTCCGCTTCAAAACTACACAGAGCACTTTCATTTATTACTAAAACTCTAAGTACGCTTTCATTAGAATCTTCTTCACCGGAAAAATAGTTAAACTGTAACCGAAATATCATGGAATGCTGGAAAAAATTCAAGTTATTTCAATGGTACTTAAAAAACTGATCCACTTCAGATTACCAATACATAATTTTTCTAAGTTAAATAAAAACTATATCAGAAATATCTTTCAATGACTATAACATACCTCAGGAGTGTTTTGAATCTAATTTAAAAAGAATATGCCCATAGTGTGCCTGCTTTGTTAAAAAAAAAATAGCGTCCGAAGCCTATGCCAGTATTCACATATATATAATTTCAATAAACATTGAATCACTAAAGGTACTTGCTCCGCCGGGACTCGAACCCGGATCTCTCACTTGCCGGGTGAATGTGCTACCATTACACCACAGAGCCCTTACTTTTTACGATTCAATTTTTTGTATTTGGCCGTATTTGTCACATATGCGTTTAAATAACCAAACTAACATATGATCGGAAGACCACATACCTGTCAAACGACTTTTATTTACATTAAATTTGTATAAATGCCAATAGCCTAATTTAATTTCAATAAACAATCAATCAAAAAAAGTACTTGCTCCGCCGGGACTCGAACCCGGATCTCTCACTTGCAGGGTGAATGTGGTACCATTACACACATATAAATATATAATGTCAGAAATACCGCGTGTTATTTATAACAGTTAAACTTAATTACGTATTTTTTAGGTTTAAAAAGTACAGATTTAATGTTGTAGGTTTGATTAGATCCAAAAGAGAACAGCATATTCTGAAAATGTACGTAGTTCAATATTAAATAAATTAATTTGCTTCTGTTCTAAATGAGGAAAGCATAATAAAACTTGGAACCTAACAATTAAACTTTTTTACATCAAAATCGCTATATTCTATATATTGCAAATATAACAGGCTTACCTTAGGCTGTATGGAAAATTTAACATCTACAGTTTATTTCATTCTTGAGACAGACAGAGAGACAGGCAATCATATGGAATAGAAATGTTAAAATCTTCACGGTAAGAGAAATTGTGCCAGCCTATTTACTCAATAACATTTATCGCAATTCCGTAGATGGGCACGTACCATCGTAACACTCATTTTTGCCTCAATCGTTTATATTGGCTGTTATATTAAGTAGTACAGTATTTGTAAAACCTTATTATATAGTCAAGTTGAATTAAAAACAGAATGGATAAGAGAAGACAATAGCGATAATTAGGGGAAAACAATCTTTATACAGTATTACAAAAAGTTTGTTTGTGCATATACAATCTAGAGCTTTAAAATATAGTCTCATAAATACAGCTAACTTTTAAATGCCCTATGTATGGAATAATCACATGACAACAATAAACAAGTAAGTATGACCTGTCGCAAGCAACCAATAACTCTATTGTTAAGGCCTGTATTGTACAAAGCAGGTCTTGGAACAAAGGAAGTCATTATTCAAACTGATCAACTTAGAACTAGAATCCTTTGTATCGAATTGATCAGCTTACCCGAGAAATTGCTTCTTGATGTTCTGTTTTATATTAGACGAAACAAAGAACACATTATCTTTTTTGTATAATCTTAAACCTTTGTACTGGACTAAAAGATAAAAGTAGATAACTATTGTAGAGAATTCATTATTTCTGTAACCTTTATAGTTTCATGTTTGATTTGTGTAATTGTAGACAGCTGATGTTTGTTATTTCAGCATCAAATATAGTAACTAATTGTATCACTAGTTATAGTTTATTTTGTTATTAGTTACAGTTAATTAAAAATATTACTGTTGTATTGTAGATTTCAATATAAGTAAGTGTATAAGGAACGTTTATTTGTGATACATATACGAGGGTAGTATAAGTGCTTATAAATCCTAGAGATGTGTTGGTCGTAAGCAGCATTACTGACTAGATCAATCGCTCGACGAAATTACGCTCGATACATCGCGTAGTTTTGTTCCTATTGACGTTACGCTGAAATAAATCAAATTTGAGTTGGATGCAGTGCATGGCATATCTGCTCCTGTGTTTGCAACAGTTTAAACGTGGCCGTTGATTTACAAGTGATGAACATCTGTCGGGACTCCCAGTGGAAGTGTCTAGTCCCAAATTATTGAATAAATCTGAGAAATGTTTTTGAATTATCGACGAATATATTTACGCAAAATATTTGAGGCTACATGGATGTTACAAGGTGCAGTCACTTCAATTGTATAAATTATTTTTATTTTAAAAAAATCCGCGATATACGTGCCGCGTTTGCTAACCGAGGACAATAAGAACAATCGTGTGGACGACGACCAAAATGACTAATCTGAAGTTTGAAACGTTACAGTGTCCACCGTATTCGTCAGATTTGGCCCCCAGCGACCTTTGCCAATTTCAGAATTTGAAAAAACGTCTTGGACCTTTATTCAAACGAGGAGCTTTTATTGAACAAACGAATACTTATTTTGGAAAACTTTCGAAATCGAATTTTTTGGACTGATAAACCATTTCGAAAAATTTTAGAGCTGGAAGGAGATTGTGTTGAGAAATAAAATACATTTTGCCGAAATAACTGTTTATTCTATCTTTTGCAAAGGACTCGTTCAGACCCTCGTGTGTTAACGAAATATGACATAAGGAAGTTACATAATCTTTGTACAAAAGTATGTCCTTATCATAGATCATATTTCATGTAAATAATATAAAAAACTGTTATCTTTATTTTCAACCACTCTTTAATTCACCTGATTTCAAGATAAACCAAATTATTAATGTAAATAGATACAACTGATACTAAAATGATACAAGTAGGTTAACCTTCCAAAACAAAATGTATGAATGAGTTCAATTTCAACCTTTGATTCGGTAATGACAGCTTATAGTTTAAAATTCAAATTCGTCTTATAAGTATCGTTTATTATACTTATGTATTCGTAAGACAGTTTATATAAAATATAATCCAAATTATATTAAAGACACTGCATTAGACAAAAAACTTCCTGAAGATTATGAAAAGAGCGAAATCGTTTGCTGAAAAACTAATGTTTAATTGTTGGCTAATCTTTATGTAATTAATTGCATTGATTCTATTTTTAAAACTTAAATGTGTGTAGAATGTATCCAAAAATACTTAATAAATTTATTTTATTTTTAAATATATAACAACTGAAGAAGTTGCAGTTAATAGTTATATATTCTTTTATTCTTTTCTAAGTAGCCTTATCATAAATTGTTCTCTATAATCTATTACGAAGCAAGTTTTATTAGGTGTATCTTATTTCAGTGTATTTGTATTTTTATTATCTGTTTTATCTGTTTTATTGTATTTATTATTATATTTCAGTATCTGTATTTTATTTCAGTGTATCTGAAAGTTAAACTCCGTGGAAGATTATATTAAGAAAACTATCTATAACTATTTCTAAGAGAGCACGGACGAGTGCTTTGTAAAGTGATAACAATATTTCAATAGAGAGATCCCATAAGTAAAGTAAACCGAAAAATAAATCAAGGTGTGGGAGTTGCTTCGTTATATCTGTTCTGAATGACACCCACGTTTTCCTCTTACGTTATTCCCCTCCACTTATTATAATACATAATGTTTCTGTCAATAAGAATTCATATTTGTTTAATAGAACTATTTATAGAATAAAATCCCTAGAAGAATCAAGGTTTGAAACATAATGAAGCTCAGATATGCTTGGATGTTCCTAATTTGTTTAACTTGTCTAAGTTTATGTTTTAAATATAGAGGGAAAACACAATAATATTGTTACTCAGTGCGAACAAAGTTAAGAGTGGACTTTTGTGTGTTTGAGAGCATATATAATTAAACGAGACTAAAAATCTGTAAGAAGTATTCTATATTTTATTTTTCGGTCAAAAAATGAAAGATGATATCTTGCATATACTTATTTGGATACAAGTTAAAGCACAGTTTTAATTTCAAAATTGTACCATTTCAAGAAGAGAAAAACATTGCTGATGCACTGAAAAAATTAAAGTAATGTTATTTATCATAGTATTTATATTTTTATATATTAATATCAGCTCTTGGGGCTGTAAAAGTTTTATTGTTGTCTAATGAATTTATGTCAGCGCGTTATCTCGAAAAAGACCTGGGTGTCGCTTCGGGGCATGTGGCTGAGCGTCAGCGAATACTTTTATATTGGTCTCATAGATAACTGTAATGGAACTGTAACAGAATTGTCTAAATTACCATTAATATTTATTCTTCTATATCAGTCCAGCTCTAGTAGCCGAGCAGATAAGACGCTCCGTTATCGCTCCGTTCAAGGTCGCGCGCCTCGTGCAGAATACTTCCTGTTCTAACACTAAATTTAATAGTTATTTTGTACTTTTTGGATTAATTTGAAGTATGGCAATCTGTGTCGTCTGCAAGGTTGAGTGCGTTGACGGTAGTGAGTTGAAATGTGTTGGTGGCTGTGGTCGTATGGTGCATGGAAGCTGCGTGAAGAGTGACGGACAGAAGCAGTTACGGTCGAAAAAAGACTGGAAATGTTCTGAGTGTAAGAATACGTCCGGAAACAGCAACTCGCAATCCACACCTGTGTCGGCAACTGCAATAACAAAGGAATTTTTTGCTAGTGAATTGGAAAGTTTTAAAAGAGAAATATTTGAAGAGTTCAAATTGTTTAGAAATGAGATGCTTGAACTCGCTAAATCAACGCAGTTTGTATCAGATAAACTCGATGCATCCAACTCGCTTATGGAAGAGCTTAGAACTCATTTTGTTGAGCAGAAGAAAGAAAATGCAGAACTGCGACTAAAAAATGAAATCCTAAGTCAAGAGGTGTCAGAGATTCGTGAGGAAATGCGTGCCTTGGAACAGTATTCTCGGCGAAACAACCTGGAGATCAGCGGCATTCCTGTAACAGCTAAGGAAGAAGTCAGCGAGGTGGTTAAGGACGTGGGAACAGCGCTGGGGGTGGATGTGCAAGATAGCGACATTGCTGCCGCACATCGCGTTCCGTCCTACAAGAAGGATAGGGAACCCTCACTTATAGTACAGTTCAACAACCGCGCTGTACGAGACCTCTGGATTTCTAAATACAGAACTATAAAGAATCTGTCAGCCCAGAATATCAACAAGGAGTTTCCTGCCCGCAGAGTCTTCATAAACGATCATCTATCACCGGAGAACAAGCCGTTTCTGACCAGGATCAAGCAGAAATGTCGGGACATCGGTTACACTTTCGCCTGGAGTCGGGATGGCAAGTTCTTCGTCAGGAAGGGGGAGGGAGACAGGATACAGCGGATCGACTCCTACGCTGACATCGAGAAGCTGAAGTAATGTTGCCGAACATTGAAAGTAAGAAAGTACATATATCTGCATAATTAGTATAAATTTGATTGAGAAATATAGTAAATTATTTTTGTTTACCCAGTATGTTATTTATTTATTGAATGTTATTATTTATTGAATGTTATTTATTTATTGTAGTTTATTTTAGTTATCTATTTATGTTGGTTACAGTATTTATTGTCTGTTATTGCTTTGTATATATTTTAATATGTTGTATAATCCAGTTAGTTTAGTTTTTTAGATGGCTAATATGGATCCAATCTTAAACACAAACAATGATCCTAGCAACGTAGTCAGCTTTTTCGGTGATCGAAGTTGTCAAATTAATTTCATTCATGCAAATATAAGGAGTTTGCGGAAAAACTTTAACTCATTTCTTTTAGAATTATATTTGATAAATAGTAAAATACACTTCATAGTTCTTAGTGAAATTTGGGTTAATAGTGACGAAATTCATTCTTACGAGATCCCTGGTTACAATATGTTCTATTGTTGCAATGATACATACAGAGCTGGAGGTATTGTTTGCTATGTAACCGAAAATGTAAAGGTTTCGCAACTTGAAATAAATTTCAATAGTGTAGACTCGGTGTTGGTTAATGTAAAATTAAATGATTTATATTTTAATTTATTCTGCATTTACAGACTTCATAATTATTCTGAAAAAAACTTTTTGGATGAATTAAGCAATATTTTACCTCAACTATCGCATTATACAATTATAATTGGTGATGTGAATATCAATATTCTTGAGCATAACCAAATTACTCAGAATTATTTAAGCCTTCTTACTAGTCACGGTTTTAAACAGTTTATTAATAAACCAACCCGAATTACAGAAATATCAAAAACTTGCATTGACCACATTTTTATAAGGCATAGACTGTTGAACATATTTCAAAGTGCAGTTCTGGACACAGGTTTAACAGACCACTGCTTACTAGGCTTGAAAATGGATCAGTATTGTAAATTAAAAACACCTGAGATCTCTAAAGAGCGCTTTGTTATAGATTATGTATTGTTAAAACGCAAATTGCAAAATACTGACTGGAATTGTTGTTATAGTTTGGTAGATGTAAACACTTGTTTTAATATGTTTCATAGTATTTTAAGTGAAACTGTTGGTAGTTGTAAGATTAGGGCTAGTGTAAAAACTCAGTTAGACAAAGCAAGGTCTATAAGTCCTTGGATTAATGAAAAACTATTAAATAAATTTAAGAGAAGAAAACAACTTTATAAAATTTACAATAAAAGGCCTTACGATCGTTTGTTTAAAAACTATTTTCAGAAGTTTTGTATTGAATTAGCTAATGAAATAGATAACGCTAAAAATCGATATTACGCTAAACAAATTGAAAACTGTAATGGCGATATTTCAAGGCAGTGGAAGGTAATAAACCAGTTAAGTGGTGACCATGCGAAAGTAGGTGTTAGTGAAATAGAATTAGATAACGGGCTAACTGTTTCAGGCCCACAAACAGTTGCAGAAGAGATAAACAAATACTTTATCTCGGTACATTCCTGTGTTGACCTTCACGACAGTGCAGTCCCTACTTTAAATTTAGAGCAAAGTTGTGATTCTTTTTTTATTATGCCAACAACCCCCAACGAAATTTTAAATATAATAAATCACATTAAAAATAAGAAATCCTCTGGTTTTGACAGTTTTAATTCCTTTTTAATAAAAAACATCGCGGAAGTTATTTCTCCGGTATTGTCTTTCATTATAAATCTAAGTTTTTCGGAGGGAGTTTTTCCCGAAATTTTAAAAAGCAGTGTTGTTGTTCCTATTTTCAAAAAAAGCTTTAGTAAAAAATTAGATAATCTAAGACCTATCAGCTTGTTGTCAGTTTTCTCCAAAATAATCGAAAAACTTATGAAAAATCGGCTCATAAATTATCTTGATAATAAAAATTATTTTAGCAGTAGACAGTACGGTTTTAGGAAAGGGAAGTCCACCGAGGATGCTCTTGTTGAGGTTACGGACTACATTTACACAAACCTTAATGAAGGAAACAAGTCCACCGGTTTATTTATAGATTTCAAAAAAGCATTTGACTTGGTTAATTACAAAATACTATTACTGAAACTAGATGCACTGGGAGTAAGAGGAATAGCCCTAAATTGGTTTAATAGTTTTCTACAGGGCAGAACCCAACAAGTACAAATTAAAAATAGTTTTAGTTCACACCTTTCTGTGAAATCAGGTGTGCCGCAAGGCTCTGTCCTGTCGGCTACTCTGTTTTTGATTTTTATTAATGACCTTTTAGGGTCTAATTTTAATGGCGTCCCTAGCGCGTTCGCGAACGATATTGCTCTGTTTTATTCTGAAAAAAATATTTTACCGCTCTGGAGACAAATAACAGAATACCTGGCAATTTTAAGAATCTGGTGCGATAGTAATAAAATGGAAATAAATGTTAACAAAACTAAATATATAAATTTTGATTTTAGAAGTTTTCATTTCCAATCTGAATTAAAGTACCACATCCTAAACTGTCATCAAACTAATTATTGTAACTGTCTAAGTAAAGGGAAGTAGACAGCTTCAAATATCTTAGAGTATTTTTAGATACAAAACTAACGTGGGAAAATCATATTAATTATTTATATAAAAAATTAAAATCATCATTACGAAAATTTTATTTTTTAAAAAATATTTGTGGTGAAAAGCTGTTGAGAACACTATATTTTGCACTAGTTGACTCTAGGCTGCAGTATGCGATACAATGCTGGGGAGGAACTTTTAAATATAAAATAAAAAAAATACGTGTTTTCAGAACCATTTTTTAAGAATAATTTTACAAAAACGGAAGCGTGAAAGTTCTTTTCCCCTATACTGTCAGCTAAGATTATTACCTTTACAACATCTTTTTGTGTTTAAGGTGCTAAGGCTCTTCTATTTAAGAAGTGGTAATACAGGCACAATCCATTTAATATATAGAACGAGAAACTTAGTGCAAAACTTTTTTAGAACGCCTAAAGTAAAGAAATCGTTGTTTAGACATTCTTTTAAATATGTTGGGCCGAAATACTTTAATCAACTGCCTTCTGAAGTTAAAGACTGTAGCATAGTAAAATTTTTTAGTATTAAGTTGAAAAAATGGTTATTTGAAAATAGTAATATCAGTTTCTTGAACAATACTCTTGTATAATTATTCATTGTATGTTGGCTTATTTCTTGGTTTCTCGTCGTTATATTTATTTTGTTAAACTGTAAATAGTATGTGTATTTATTTATTACCTCATTATTATATTATTTATTTGTATATGTGTATTATATTTATTTCTATATTTGTCGCTGTTAAAAATTTTGTTTCCTTAATATAGTAACACGACTAAGTTTTAATATCTAATCAATCTAAAGTACATTAGTCAAATAAGGCAATTTGTATCGATAAGATTAAGTACAGTGATTAGCAGGCGGCACGGAGTGAGCAGTCTATAAAGAAGAGTTTGGACTCTCGCTAATAAACATTATTTTTCTATTATTGCGCTGCCACACTACTGGATGAAGTGGCAGTGTATATTCCTAGAATGTAGATTGTTGTCGAACTGTATTTTTGTGGAGGAATAAACTCATTATTTCATTATTTCATTATTTCTTGTATCCCCAATCATTATTATATTCCCATTAAGTTAACTATCATAAAACCTAATTGATAATTCGAGTATAAAATAATCTGCACTAAAACCTGTGCTCTGAGTTGGAAACTTATAAAGAACTAGAATCTGAAAATTGCAAATAATATTATTCCCTTATTCATGTTATGACCCAGTAATGTTTTTAAATGATTCTGTACGGTTATTAAATGTGATAATTTAAGTTTTAAAGTACTATGAAACTGGACTAAACCTCTTCCTATTTCACCCCTCCTACATACACTAACCCTGCAGAAATTAGCAATTGTACATTATTCTATCACAATTCCTTCATAAAAAATGTCTGATAAAACTAGCACATCAAAAGTATCAGAAATGACTAATTGAAAAATAATATATTCATACCCCAATGTAATTAAATTTTCTTATTTCCATTTTTATTAGTAGTAAATACTAAGAAAACTTCGGTAAATTATAGTCATATTCATTTTTTCTTAACCAGCTTTAAGTTATTAAAGTGCTTTTATATACTCAGACTAGTAAATGTATATATTTCGATCTAACTAGATGTTCTTCCGAAATGTTTACAAATAAATGTGTTAGACACATGCAGTCAAGTATACGTATGTTGTGTAATCCAGAAAGTATTTTTATTTTACTAAAACACTTACGTACTTTAATCAGAAAATCCTCTAAATTATTAATTTACCCAAGGAATGCAGCAAGTGGCTAAGCAGTAGATTTGCAAGGCAAAGTGAGACACTCAAGAATTTAGCTGTTAAGTCGCGTTTTATAAATAATGAAGATTGCAGAGTGAGTGTACGCTGAATTAAATCAAAACCAAGACTATTTGTAATAACCATGACATTTAAAGTCAATGTATAAACTTTTTTAAACGATTTTTATTTATTTTAATTACAATTGTTACCAAATTTTAATTCATTGTGATGAATGTATATATTTATAAATTAACCTGTTTGTATTATTTGTTATGAGTATGCGTTGGAACATAAAAACAATAATTAAAAGACACAGTTTTGAAACACTAAACGAGTTTGTTTTATCCGTAAAATTTTGTTGTAATCCTTCTGTGTACTATTGATCTGCAAAAGAAAGATGGGCGGTATTCATTTGATTTAACTTACTGAGCATATAATGCGTTAATGCTTTGTTTGATATAAAACTCCACATCCATTGTCGCATAAAAATCCAATTAAAATTATCTTTAATTGGTCAAATTCCTAATCATAAATATCTATTCAAAGTACAGGCAGCAATGTTATTACAGATAGAATAATGACTGACAGCGATGTAACAAGACTACCTATGGTTGTTAATGTTATACTGGAATTTGGCATGTACTTGTATCGTGTGCTGATGGGTATGTTCCATTACATTTCCTAAGGTACAACAAAGAGCTCAGCACAATGCAAGTCAAGTTTACCGCTGATAACAGGCTCAGAGTCTTGCGTAGCTATCAACAAACACCCACGTCAAATATTGATGTATTTCCTGGCTTTTGTACTTCTGAATAACCCTTGGATAGGTAACTTGGTCTTGTTTCTACAGTGCGTTAACGCTACTAAAACTTAATTTAAATAAGTTCTGCTTGAATTTTTTTTTAACTTCTACTAATACAATTTATTTATTTTTAAGATATCGGAATCAATGGTATCGCTATAAAACATATAGTAAGTTTAAGAAAATATGTTCTTTCTTTTTATGCATTTTATGATCTGAACTCCTCCTTAGTCTTGGGCCTAATCTCTAAACGTATATCAATATACCATGGTCTCTAAATGTAAGGTAATAGATATGTAGGGGAAACCTGTGTACCTAGGGCCACAATGTACCTAGGACCACCCCTTTTTCCCCCCAAACTGTAGGGGGAATTTTCATTCTGGTGAGTTTAGTGTGTTGGCTAAACTGCTTGCAGCTCCTATTCCTGTGTTGGAGACAAACTAATGAGCATTGCCAGAGGATATCCAGTTGAGCTAGTTTTCACTTGCAAAAGTAATTTTTTCTACTTACCAGCTTGGATTTTTCACTCTGAAGGTAAGTGTATCAGATAATTTAGAGATAGTATGTGTGAAACTTTGTTTAGTGCAGAATAGATTTTAGTATTCAGGATTAAGGTTAGTTTGACTTTAAGGTTATGACAACACTATTGATAAAATATGTACAGACTTGTACCTAGGGCCACAGTAAACATGTGTACCTAGGGCCATGGCCCCAGGTACAATTTTGGTGGCCCTAGGTACAAAAGCATTAAATGTGGCTAATGTTTAAATTATATAACAATGTATAACCTAAAATTTGGCTTTTCTGATCTGTGTTTTTGGTTTTCAGATGCCCAGAAATAAAGAGGGTAAGAAGAGATCGCAACCAAACTCTGAAAATGTGATGGCTGCAGCAAATATGGTTCTAGATGATGGCGTATCGGTGCGAAAAGCGGCAAAAGAATCTGGAGTGAAGAGAACAACACTGCAGCGCTATTTGGCCTACCAAAACTGGTAAAACAGATCCAACTACTTATTTTAATAGATGCGCTGTGTGGACAGTGTTTACTAGAGAGGAGGAGGTTGAATTAGTTCAGTACTTGCTACAGTGTAGCAAAATGCATTACGGATTGTCCAGAACAGAAGTAAAAAAAACTTGCCTTTGATTATGCCAAATTAAATGGAAAAACTTACCCTCCTACTTGGAATAGAGATTCTAAAGCAGGCGATCAATGGTACTTAGACTTCATGAAGAGACATGAGGCTGTAATAAGTCTTCGCAAGCCTCAGGCTACTAGCTTGGCTCGGGCTACTTCGTTTAATAGGGCCAATGTAAATACGTTCTTTGATAAATATTCAGAAGTCATTGAAAAACACAACTTTCCTCCAGAAAGGTTATATAATGTAGACGAAAGTGGTATAACTACAGTACATAATCCGGTCAAAGTAGTAGCAGGCAAAGGGGTAAAACAGGTAGGATCAGTCACTTCTGGGGAGCTAGGCCTTAACACCACAATTATATGTGCAGTAAATGCCATTGGAAACGCCGTTCCTCCCATGATGATCTTCCCTAGGGTACACTATAAAGATCATATGATCAAGGGAGCTCCTCCTGGAACAATGGGAGCAGCTCACATGACAGGTTGGTCAACTTCAGAAAAGTTCCTTGAGTATTTGAATCATTTTATTTATCATGTAAAACCCTCACCAGAAGAAAAAGTCCTTCTACTCCTTGACAACCATGAAACACACGTCACAATTGAAGCAATTGATGTCTGTAAATCTAATGGCATAGTGCTATTGACATTTCCGCCTCACACTAGCCATAAGCTACAGCCCCTTGACAGGGGGGTGTATAGGCCATTGAAAAAATACTACAATACCGCGTGCACAGAGTGGCTGAACATGCACCATGGCACTCCAATTTCTATCTATGATTTGGCTGAGATATTTGGGAAATCATACCCTAAGGCGTTCACGCATACAAACATACAAGCAGGGTTCAGAGTTTCCGGCATCTGGCCTATAAACCGAAATATATTCACGGATGACGAGTTTTTAAGCTCAAGTGTTTCAGATAGGCCTTTGCCAGTGCAAGCACAACTTGAAGCTGATGATCCAGGCCTAATGGGACCAACGACTAGGCCTACTCTTGACACAACCAGCTCAGACTTGCTTGAAAACCGACCATCAACATCTGGCACCAATATTTCAAATGAAGGTCAGCCTACAAAAAGCGTAAAGCTTACCCCAGAACAGGTGCGGCCTTACCCTAAAGCACCACCAAGGAAGATGACTGGCAAGCGAGGAGGGCGTAAGCCTGGGAGGTGCCGGATTTTAACCGATACTCCAGAAAAACTTGAAATAATGGCTATCAAACAAGAAAAAGTCTCAAAGAAGGCTGGAAAGCTTGCTAGTAAAGAAAAGACAAATGAAAAAATTAACAGCCTTAAAGTTCGATCGAAGCCAATTGTCCTACTAACTTGCAAGAATCAAAACCAAGGTCGCAAATTTCTCACTTTTGACGATTCCTCTACATCTGATGAAGACATCCCAGAAGAAGATTCCGATTCAGTTGATGACATCTGTGACTGGCCACCGCAACCAATGGAGAGTGATGACGGCATCGACAAACCATTACAAGCAGGATATTTCTGTTTAACGCTATTAAGTGGCAAGAAATCAACTCGAAACTTCGTAGTTGAAGTGCTTGACGTGGATGAACTAGCCAATGTGTATTCAGTGAAATACTTAAAAAAAGCAGAAACAGCTTTGTGTATGACAAAGATGACATATTTGAACTTTCCGGTTGTGAAATTATCTCCAAATTACCCAAACCCATTTCAAACTCGTCACAAGGTAGGATCCAACTATCATTTGGTGTTGATTTTTCTGCGTACAAAGTTGATTAAAAACCAATGTAATTCTAAAATACAGTTTTTTTTCCTAACCATTTAAGTAAAGATATAATACCAGATAATGCTTGTTTATTTACTTTGAACCCAGTTTCTATGAAATCACAATTTATTGATTATGGTAATTGGTAGCCCTAGGTACAAATATATGTGGCCCTAGGTACAATGGTTCATGGTACCTAGAGCCACTTGCAATCTTTAAAAAAAAATCCAAAAATGCAATAAAATATATGATTTTAAAAATTAAAAAAAAATTGGTAAGTAGAAGAATAACACTAAATAGGTTCTATACAATTTGCTATACAAAAACAATAAATTTATACAAAATATGAGTGTTTGAAAAAATATGGCCCTAGGTACACAGGTCTCCACTAATATTGTAACTGATTCCTTTTAAAAATGTTCTATAAATACAGCTCACGGAAACCATCCATCCAGGAAAAAACTTGTAAAGTAAAAGTAGTAATAGCAGATTCTAAAATGTTTTGTAAGATTAAATGTACACTATAAGCAGTTAAAAAAACTATTTGAATTTGTTTTTTGACATCTTCAGCAAACTATTCCTAAAGAATAGTAACACTGATATACTATAATTCAAAACGTTGTGGATATTTATTTTAAAATTGGTTTAAATGCATTTGGAAATATACAGGAAATTATGTTTCCTTATAAATTAGCTGAGAATATTGCTTGAATAACTCCGATGAACAAATCAATTCCAATAATCCATGCGCTTATTTAGTTAGTGAATATTCACGGTTCAGTTTAATCTCTAAGAACTCAATTTAAAAACTCTACATTAAAAACCCACAGTCCACATTGTCAGAGTTACTATCTTAATACACGATGGAAGTAGATATTATAAAAACACGAGGAAAATATGATGTCCTCTTTTGCAATTTGTCACTAAAGGATTAAAACTAGTCAAATACGCAAAGAATGTTTGCACACTATTTGTCACAGGTAGGCTTTCATAAAAAGTTCATAACATAATAAAAGACTAAGATAGAAAACGCCAAACTATAATATATCTGTACCTATACAATACGATGTTAACACTTTTACTGTGACACTATTCGTGTACCAAATTTAAGACAACTGTAAGTTGCGTTCACCGTAGTCAAGGTGTTAAACTATGACAGATTTGCAGCTGCACAATTTGTAGTTGACACCTTCACTGTGACACGAGTCATGTTCGGACTTTAGGACAACAGGAAGCTGCGTTCACCGTAGTCAAGGTGTTAAACTATGACAGATTTGCAGCTGCAGAATTTGTAGTTGAAACCTTCAATGTGACACGAGTCATGTTCGGACTTTAGGACAACAGGAAGTTGCGTTCACCGTAGTCAAGGTGTTAAACTATGACAGATTTGCAGCTGCAGAATTTGTAGTTGACACCTTCACTGTGACACGAGTCATGTTCGGACTTTAGGACAACAGGAAGTTGCGTTCACCGTAGTCAAGGTGTTAAACTATGACAGATTTACAGCTGCAGAATTTGTAGTTGACACCTTCACTGTGACACGAGTCATGTTCGGACTTTAGGACAACAGGAAGTTGCGTTCACCGTAGTCAAGGTGTTAAACTATGACAGATTTGCAGCTGCAGAATTTGTAGTTGACACCTTTACTGTGACACGAGTCATGTTCGGACTTTAGGACAACAGGAAGTTGCGTTCACCGTAGTCAAGGTGTTAAACTATGACAGATTTGCAGCTGCAGAATTTGTAGTTGACACCTTTACTGTGACACGAGTCATGTTCGGACTTCAGGACAACAGGAATATCAATAAATTTCGTCTAACGCAGCCAATTTTGTAAGTAATATATGGCATTTTCATTTCATTAGCCATCATAACTAAATATAATGCATATCAAAAATAGTTTCTACTTATATATATATTTTTGTATTTTTAATTTGGTTTATAAATAAATAAGTATATATATATATAATATATATAATATATATATATATATATATATATATATATAAGTAGATATGAATATGGCGGTTCTAGCTCACTTTTGGGACAGACAGAAATTCCATACAAAATACTGTTTAAAGGACAATAAACGAATCTGTAAAATCAAACAGTAAGGCGGTTCTAGCTCACTTTTGGGACAGTCAGAAAATCAACGTAAAATACTGTTTAAAGGACAATAAACTAATCTGTAACTCACGAATGAAAAATTAACCGAATCTATAGCTGTTTTACTGTTCATTGTAGGCTTCTAATTTCTTAAGCTATTTTAATGAAAAAAATCCAGAAATCTTCGAAATCTTTATTCTACAAAGTTAATTGTAACACAGTCTTTATCTTTAATAGTCTTCTTTCCAGTAACAACCAAGTGTAATTTTTCATTTTTGTTTAATTCTTTAATCTTTTTTTTCATCCAAAACAGTCAAAAATCTGTTCGGTAAGTGTACTTTATAATCTTCCAACTCGGCAATTATTGTAAACCCGAATTTATCTTTCATTTTCTCCAGATTCAAAATTTTGTATTTCTTATTTTCTTCTAATTCTATTAATTTCTTGTATTCTTTGAATGTTAAATCACCAACCTTATTCAACTCTTGTAACAGTGCCATTTACATAGAAAAAAATTAATACTTCTACACTTTTAAGGTGAAAAATCAACACTATACTTCCAAAATACACAAAAAACCACAGCTCTTAAGGTACATATACTAGAGTTTTTTTAAAAATCCTGAAAATCTACTGAATTTCTCTAATTATTGCGAATTTTTAGCTTTAAAGTTGATAATGTGAACGATATTTCTCGAAAATTCTGTTGTAAATATATTAAAATCTTAATGAAAAATCTTGGAAAAGTTAAAGAAAAAAATATTGAAAAAATAGTATTATAGAATTTAAATTACCCCCTACAAACCAATATAGTAATAAAAGTACTTTTATTACTATAACTATACTATTTTTTCAATAATTTTAAGTCTTAGTTTACAGATTTTTCTATAATAAATAGAAGAATCTACAGCTGTTTTACTACAATTTGTGCTGATTTGTGTCAAAAATCACCACTTCTCAAAATTTTAGTTTACAAATTTTTGCTCTTTAAATATGGAGCGGAAAAAGATAGAGTGCCCATACTGCAAAAAAGATGTTTTTGAACATCATTTTACCCGACATTATAAGTCAAAGAATCATCTGAAAAATAAAGATATTTATGAAAAAGAATTAAATTATTTGAAGACTTGGGCTAAAGAAAATCAAATTGCCGATCACCAAAACATGTATAATATAGAAAAATTGCGTGAACTAAAGAAAAATTTTAAGGAAAGTAAAAAAGATCTCAATCTATTTAAAGATGAAAAAATTCAATCAATCGCTGAAAAATTGTCCATTGAAACAAACGATAAAACTAAGTCTGAAATGATCGAAGAAATTGACAAAACGCTTAATGAGAAACCAGAAAATATCATTGATGTCGAAGTTTTATCCTCTATCCATGGTCTTTTCAAGCAATACATTTTAACGAATTTAAATGAAAATTTCATGTCAATTTACAAATATCTTTCTATTTTGCGCCCGGAAATTAAAAGTTTAATCGAAAAATTTCAAGAAAATGTTAAAAATAGTAAAGGATATCTCTCTTTGGAATGCGAATACGAAAGAACTTTAGTGAACGGTGAAACACAATCGTGTCCAATGTACTTTACTATAAAAGCAGACGAGATCTTTGACATAAACGACTTTATTACTAAGCAATTTAATAAATTAACACATCGAGAACAAACGAATCATCCAAATAAGGGTTCTGGATGGACATTTAAAAGGTGTAAACAACTAGTTTTGAGCATTAATAAACACGAAATAATGAACGCAGGATCATATATCGATTTGCCAAAGAAAATCAAAGATAAGAAAGCTTGTGTAAATATAAAAAATAAAGATGATTTCTGTTTTGTTTATTCTATCCGATGCGCTATTGAAAAACCCGAAAAGAATGCTGACAGAGCAAAGCAATACGAGAAATTTGTAAATGACGAGATATTTTCAGGTTTCGAGTATCCAATGTCCTTAAAAGATATACAATTATTTGAAAAACGAAGTCACAATTCCAAGTACAAATATCCAAAAATGTCTATAAATATCTACAGTTATGATGAGAAACTCAATATTGTTCCATTACAAATTTCTGAAAAATACGACGCTGAGTTAAACATTGACTTATTGTATGTTAAACAAGAAGACAAATCTCATTATGTTTTGATAACAGATTAAAATAAGCTCGTTTTCTCTCAGTTATCTAAGCATGAACACCAAAAATTCCTATGCAGAAGATGTTTAAGCCATTTCTACAAATCTGGAGATTTAACAGACCATTTAGAAATTTGTAAAAATCACGAAGTTTGTAAGCCAATTATGCCGTTTCCAGGTCAAACAACAACATTTATTAATTATCAAAAGAAATTTTCTCATCCTTACGTTATTTATATGGATTTTGAAAGCATATTAGAGAAGATTCCCACATGCAAAAACAATCCGCAAAAATCGATCACAACCAAGATTCAGAAGCACATTCCATATGGTTTTACTCTATACTTAGTGTCTAATGTGACCAATCGTATGTACAAGCCGATATGTTATCGAGCCAAAAATGAAGAAGATTTGCCAAATGTTCCTGCAAAATTGTTTGAAGAACTTAATAAATTATCTATACCTATGAAATTGACCGAAGAAGAAGAAATTGCATATCAAAATTCAAATCTTTGCCATATTTGTGAATGTGAGGGTTTTGATAATCAAACAAGAAAAAAAGTACGAGATCATTGTCATTTAACAGGTAAATTTAGAGGTTCAGCTCATTTATCTTGTAACTTGAATCTCAAATTTCCTCAGAATATTCCAGTTTTCTGTCACAATATGTCATGTTACGACACTCATTTGTACATAAAAGAATTGGCTAAACAATATGGAAACGTTGATTTGATCGCAAACACCGATGAAAAATACATAAATTATTCTGTAAATTCTGGATATGGATATGAGTTTGAAGATGATAAACCAAGAAAGTTCATCAAGTTTTCTTTCGTAGACACGTTCAGATTTATGGCATCGTCTATTGAAAAGTTAGCTAAAAATCTAAAGAGAGAAGACTTCAAACATACAAATCATTTTATACAAGATGGTCTGAACGCAATTCTAGATAGACAACCAAATGACAAAGAAGAAATCTTTAAAATTCTATCTGGAAAAGGCATATTTCCTTACGAATTTATCGACAGTATTGAAAAACTTGATTACACAGAAGAATTGAGAATTCAAGATTTCTATTCACTTTTGACAGACGAGAGCATATCTGAGAAAGATTTTCAACACTACTTAAATGTATGGAACAAATTAAAAGTAAAAAATCTAGGAAATTACTCCGATCTCTATAACATTCAAGATGTTCTATTGCTCGCTGATATCTTTGAAAATTTTAGGAATATTTGTTTGAATTGCTATAAACTTGATCCAGCACACTATCTAACAGCTCCCAGTCTTGCATGGGATGCTATGTTAAAATTAACGAATATAGAATTACAATTAATTAGTGATTATAATATGTATTTGATGATCGAAAAAGGTATTCGCGGAGGCATTTCTCAATGTATTAAACGATATGTGAAAGCAAATAACAAATATTTAAAAGATTTTGATAAGACAAAGCCCGAAAACTATTTACTCTATCTCGATGCTAATAACCTTTATGGGTATGGCCTAATGCAAAATTTACCATATAACGAAATCAAGTGGATGGATCCAAAAACTTACACAACTGCAGATTGGCAAGAAACAATTTTGGAACTCACTGGCGACGAAGATTATGGCTATATTCTCGAAGTCGATCTAGAATATCCGAAGAATTTACATGAAAATCATAAAGATTTGCCTCTTGCTCCAGAACATTATAACAACAAACTTTGCACAACTCTACTGGATAAAACTGAATATGTTGTTCATTCGAGAAATTTGAAATTCTATCTGGAACAAGGAATGGTGTTAAAACATGTGAATAGAGTTATTGCATTCGATCAGAAGCCTTTTATGAAAGATTACATTGATTTTAATACTAGTATGAGAACCAAAGCTACAAGCGACTTTGAGAAAGATTTTTACAAGCTGATGAACAACTCTGTTTTTGGAAAATCTATGGAAAATGTGAGAAACAGATGTGATATTAGACTAGGAAATGAAGAATTTTCAATGAAACAAGCTAAGAAAACAAATTTCAAATGCTTTAACATCTTGTACCGTAAATTAGTTAATTAAATTTCATACAATGTAAATTTCGCAACCTAATCAGCCAGTATAATATAATATTAATTTACATCCAATGTTCCGGAACTAAATTATTGGGCGGAGTAACTACCTAATTGGCACGCGTATGAATTTTTTCTTCTAACCCTTTGTAGCAGCCCAACTACGTAACCCATCAGACCTCGCGCGCTTTGTCCGTAAGTAAAATTTATCTTTTCGTATTATTAAATTAGCCCTTTGATGCCAAACGTATAAAATGAATGTAACGTAAAGTAAAGATGTGAATAGTAAAGTAACTTACCCTTGAAGATCTTTTATTTGCTTGATGGAGATAGATAAAGGTTGTGGCGTCGTCCTTATGGCGACGAGCACATTGTTATAAATAGTAATTTGTATCATTAAATGGCTAATACCGTCGCGAATTTGTTTTAGGCGAGTTTACGTAGCTGAGGTATCTCACGTGTTGTTTGAATAGATGGCTACCACTTCCCAACATCTACTCCTCTTCTAGAAGTAACCGTTCTTAGACTACAGCTTCAATGTCTCGTGCCAAGACGCCGATACCCGGGTTGTGAGTCTACCTATTGTGAAGGGAAGTGAAATATTATTGTTTTGTAAAGTAAAACGTCGTACGCATAATTCAATAGAACATTGGATATTTTAGGCCCACCTAGAAGATATACTTTTAGTTATTACATTCTAATTGGCAGCAACGTGGCAATACATATTTTTCATTTACCATCTAAAAAAGTGGTGCTTGTAAGTTTAGTAAATTAAATTGAACTTATAAGTAAACTTTGCATTTCTAGTATTTATTACTACGACCTCAGAAGTCACCACCCCCATGTGTTATCGTCATACGGTACAATCTTTGACGACAACTGTATAGCGAGTCACATGTACAAACAAAAGGTTAAATTTAACAAACCGATTTACATAGGATTTTCAGTTCTCGACCTCTCAAAATTGCTAATGTACGAGTTTTATTACAACAAATTAAAGAAGTTTGATCCAGATTTGAATCTGTGTTACATGGATACAGACAGTTATTTCTTAGAATTGAAACGAGATCCTTTTAAAATTATTAAAGAAAATATAGAGGACTTTGATACGAGCGATTATCCAAAAGATCATGAATGTTTCACTACTAAAAATAAGAAGGTAATAGGGAAATTCAAAGACGAATTGAACGGCGAGATATTAGAAGAATTTTGTGGTTTAAGATCAAAGATGTACTCGTACAAATATCTAGATAAAAACCCAGTTAGGTGTAAAGGAATTAAGAGAAGCGTTGTAAATAAAACAATAAATATCGAAAACTTGAAGAGATGTTTGTTCGAAGATAAAGAAGAATTTAGGGAGATGACTGTAATAAAAAGCTATAAACATGAATTGTACACAGTTACCATAAACAAGCTGGCACTGAACGCTAAAGATGATAAGAGAATCGTTCTAGAAAATAAGATCGATACAGTACCTTATGGCTATAAAAATGAAGCAAAATCTGATATATTAGATGAGTTAAATAAACTTGGAAACTTTGACATGTAAATGGAAGATGATTTGATTCACTGCCACAAATGCAAGAAAAAAACGAAAAATATAGATTCTAAAATCGTTCAAACTCAAAACGGATTGTATAGAATTGCAGCAAAATGTTCAAAATGTAAGACAAATAAGAGTAAATTTATAAAGAATCCAAATGAAAAACAAGTAAAGAAAGAATTAAAGAATAAAGAAGAAATAGAGATTGAAGCTAGAGAAATTCATGCACCAGTACGAAAAAAGTTTAAAAAGAGAAAAATTATAACACTAGGAATTGACGATTTATGGGCAGCAGATTTAGTTATAATGTCTAATTATTCAGATCAAAATGATGGATTTAAGTATATGTTAAATGTTATTGATACTTTCTCAAAATATGCTTGGTCAAGAGCTATCAAAAGAAAAAACGGTAAAGATGTTTCAAAAGCCTTCGAAGATATAGTAAAAGACGCGATAAAGATCAATCACAAACCACCAAATCTACTTCATACAGATAAGGGTTTAGAGTTTAAAAATAAAGAATTTAACGAAGTTTTGAGAAAATACAACATTAAGATTTATCGTACTGAAAACGAAGAGAAATCAAGTATTGTAGAGAGATATAACAGAACTCAAAATGAGAGAATGAAAGTAATTTTTGAGATTAATAAAAACTTTAAATGGATCGATATTCTTCAAAAAATCGTAAACAATTATAACGATACAGTTCACAGCACAATCAAAATGAAGCCCAAAGACGTAGATAAGGATGCAGAAAAGGAGTTATTAGAGACCGTTTTCAAGTATGTTCCACCAGAAATTCACACGAAAACTAAATTTAAAGTCAATGATCATGTAAGAATTGTTAGTAAAAAACAAACATTTTCGAACAAATATAAGAACAATTGGTCAAGAGAAATCTTTGTGATTTATCAAATTAATAACACAGATCCTGTAACTTATAGTATAAAAGATTTAAATAATGAAGAAATAACCGGAAAGTTTTATGAATATGAATTGAGAAAGTCAAAGATTTTTTCTATATAAATGGAGGCCCAAAAGAAATGTTCAATGTGCAAAGAATTAAAAGGTTTTGAAGAATTTTATAAAGATAAGAGTAGAAAAGATGGAATTATTTATAATTGTAAAGATTGTTATAGGAAGTATCATAAAGAACTGTATGATAAAATAGAAAAATTAACTTTGGAAGAGAAAGAATGTCTTAAATGTAAAGAAACTAAAAAAATTTCAGAGTTTAATAGTGATCACTATAGTAGAGATAAGAAAGACTCCTATTGTAAAGATTGTGTAAAGAAGAATCACCATAGATTATATTATGAAGATACTCAATGTGAATGTGGAAGAACTATAAAATGGTTAAATAATTATCAAAAACATTTACAAACAAAATATCATAATTCAAGAGTTTAACATTTTCATCGTGTAATAATTTGTTCTATATAAATGGAGTCTCAAAAGAAATGTACAAAGTGTCAAGAAGAGAATAGAAAAGACTGTTATTGTAAGGAATTATATGATAAAATGGACAAATTAACTTTAGAAGAGAAAAAGTGTTACTTTTGTAAAGAAATTAAAAATATTTCTGAATTTAATAACTGGCAGTATAGTAAAGATAGAAAAGATGCTTTTTGCAAAGATTGTGCTAAAAAAATTTTCAGCGAAAGTTATAAAAACGAAATGCCTTGTGAATATGAAAAAAAGATTTTACAATGGTTACCTAGTTATGCTAAACATTTACAAACAAAATATAATAAATCGAGAGTTTTTAGTAAAATTTAGAAACATTTTCATCGTGTAATTTAGATATTCTATAAATCAGTCGAGATTCTGCCATATTTGTAGTAAAATGATTTCCGTTGTATAAAATATTCAAAGATTCTTTCATTTGGTTGTAGAGATTTATACTATTTGGATCTCCTTGTCTTAATAAAATTTCCATTTCTGGGTAATCAATTTCAAGTTCTTTCAATCTTCTCGGTATTTCTCTCTTTTGAGCTCTGATAACGTAATAAGGATATTCCCACATGTGATTCTTCTTAATTAATACAAAAACATGGTGTTTTTTCTTAGCAAAATCTTTACAAACAAGGTCTGGTTTCATTAAGTCAATTTTTACACTTTGTTTTGCGATTATTTCCGTTTTTATTTCATCTTTAATTTGCAAGTGTTTAACTTCGTCCTCTAAATATTTAATCTTGTTTTCAAGTTTGTACACACCAAATTTACGAATACTTGGTAAAACTTCTTCTAAAACCCAATCTTGAAACATTTCTGCTATTTTCATTTTAGATTTCAAGATTAAAGAATATATGCCTGCTTCATTGATGAAAACAGTGTTTTTTTGAAAGTTTGAAGGCGGGGGCGAATCACCCCTACCTTCAGAATGTATGTTTTCGAAGCTTTTTTTATATTTTTCTTTGACATGTTCTTTAATTGCTTTCTTCGTATCTTTATATTCTAACACCTCTGCAACATCTTTCGCCTTAAACCAAAATTCATTATTTTCGTCAACAAATGTTAAAATTTCTTTATTATTGAATTTGAGTAGATTCACAACTGACTCCATTTAGATAGAAAAAAAATTTAACTAGTAATTTTTATTTTGAGAATAAAGCCCAGATTCATTAACGAAAACAGTGTTATTTTGGAAGTTTGAAGGTAAGCTATTTATAGCCCCCCCTTATATTTAGATTAAAATAGAAGTTTTTATCATCTTCGTCAACGTTTATTCTGATCGTTTGCATAGTATTTTCATATTCTAGAATTTTTGCTACGTCTTTAGCCTTAAACCAGATCACATTGTTTTCGTCAACAATCGTAAAGATATGTTTGTTATTGAATATAAGTTGATTATTGAGTAGGTCTACAACTGACTCCATTTAGATAGAAAAAATTTAACAAGCAATTTTTTATTTTGAGTATAAAGTCCAGATTCATTGATAAAAACAGTGTTTTTTTTGTAAGAGTCGCGATTCGATACCCTTGTCAGAATCTATGTTTTCAAAGCTTTTTTTGTATTTTTCTTTAACATTGTCTTTATTCGTATTTTTTGTGAATATTTGTGAGGTGGCCCTCGAGGGCTACCTTATCTTTTAGATAAAAGTATTGGTATTTATCATCATTATCAACTCGTTTTGAAAGTTTGAAGGTAAGAACGATTCGTTCCCCCTTGATTCATCATTCTTTCGACAATCTTAAATATATTGTTGTTTTACTCTCATTATTTATTAAATTTCCCTCAGAGTCTTGTATAGTTAGAACGATTTTTTGAATTCTTTTAATATTTTTTCTAATTGGAATATAATCGATTTCATTCGGTTTTTCACTGATTTTTGATCCATAAGCAACATTTGGGAAAAAAGTGTACAAAATTTCAGATTCTTTGTGTAAATGTTCGGTATGATTTTCAAAACTAGGTTCAACGAGATTACAATGTACTTCAATTACATCAAACGGTCTAAATTTTGGCGTTTTATTTCCTAAATATACCTGATTTGGCTCAATAGTTTCTTGAACAAACCCTAACAAATCTACAATAATTGCTGAAAACATTATTCTTACTGGTGATTTTATTTGAATTTTATTAGAGAGATAATTTTTTTGCATTTCAAACTTGTTTTCGTCAAAGTTTAAAGATTTATCTGATTGTTTGAATGTTTTCAGATAATTTTTAAGGGAATTTTTTATTTGATCGAAGGTATAATATCCTTTGTTTAAACCATAATATTTTGTTATGTTCTTCTCACTAAATCCTATACAATAAGGAGAACTTTCACTAATATTTATTACAAAATTGTCAGAATAAAAACCGCTTAAACCGATAAAATAATTTGATTCTTCCTCTAAGTGTATAGGATGTTCCAAGTTTAAAACTAATTTAGAGCTTTCTGAAGTCAACTTGAACAGCTTCATTTTCGCAAGCGTTGCTTCAAGATGAAAATCTTCTATTTAAATGGAGAAATTTTTAAAGCAAAAAGATCAGATAAAACTTCAAACGTTTGAAGAAAATAAGAAAGATCAACCAATCAGATTGTTAATTGTTGGTTCAAGTGGATGTGGAAAAACAACTTTATTATTGAATTTTATCTACAATAGGTTGATTCCTTATTCCAATTTGTATGTTTTTAGTAAATCTTTAGAACAAGACGCTTATAAAAAATTGCAAGAGAGATTTGAAAATATTGAGAAAAACTTAAACAAAAAGGTATCACATTTGTATAATGCCTCTGAGGACATAGTTCCATTAAGCGAGTGTAAACCCAATTCGTTAATCGTTTTTGATGATTGTATTTTGGAAAATCAGGACGTTATTAAGGAATATTTCGTAATGTCCCGTCACAAAAACATATCTTGTATCTATCTTTCCCAATGCTTTTCAAAGGTTGATAAACAAGTTATAAGAAATAACCTGAATATGTTGTGTATTTTTAAGCAAGATGATCACTATTCGAGAAAGATTTATAACAATTATGTGGGATCTGATATGAGTTTTAACCACTTTATTGAGTTATGTGATAAAATTTGGAAGGAAGACTACGGATTTTTAACTATTAATCTAACTTTGAAGCCTAAAAATGGTAAATATCTGAATAAATTTTCTAATATAAATGCTGCTCAGTGGTCTGGCAAATCTACTTGATAAAATATTTGTTACAATTATTTTTACATTATCTTTACTTTTTATTTACATTATGAAAACAACTGAAAAACGGTAAATCTGTTCACGTTTTTACGTTCCACGTTCACGTTTTACGTTCCACGTTCACGTTTTTACGTTCCACGTTCACGTTTTACGTTCCACGTTTCGTGTTCCACGTTTCAAAATTTTCCTAAATAAATGGTGAACGTAACTTCTGAAGAAGCGAAAAAACTTGATCAAATCGAAAAGAAATTAATCAAAGAATTTAAAGAACAGATTCGAATTGATGAAGAAGAACAAGAACTTATTCAAAAAATTAATCAACCTGTAACTTCTGCAATAAAAAATGTTGAGGGCAAAATTGAAAATGTTTTAAGCGATAATCAAAATTTAATGAATTTGGTTCCAGTTGTACGACAATTTGCCGATATTTCGATTCCAGAATCTGAGTTTGAATTGCCAAAATTACCATCTTCAACACCATTTAGACCTCGAATCATTGAAGACTCTACCATAGTTGAACCAATAAGTCCTGGAACAACGGATATAATAATTGGTGAAATTGGTAAAAAATTTCTTCCTAGAGCGAAGGATGATAAATTTGGTTTGTATTGGGATAGAAAAAAGAAAAGTTTTATGATTGGAAATTTACCCGTTAATTTTGAACAAAATGATATAATTATTAATGAAAAAATGTACGAAGGTACTCAAGGTTTATGGAGATTATTAACAGACAATGACGTTCCAAAAGATAATTTATATTCTGAAGAAGATTTGAAAAAGTATACAGAAATTTTATGGGAATCTGACTCAATTTACAAAAATAATGATCCATCTACTAAGAAGCCTAAGTCAAGTAGAGGTAAAAAATATATCAATTTGATTAAACCAATTTGGGAAAAAACGAATCGAAGGATCAGGTGTAAGAAAATACAATGATAATAAGATTGAGTACAGATATATCGACGATTTGACAAAACTCGATGGAATTATAAATTATATTTATGCTCAAGAGAAGGCTGGAAACAACAATTTTTTGAACGAAAAGAAAGCGATTAAAGATTTTATTTCGAACAAACTTGATGAATTGATTGAAAAACCTGATGGAATTAAATATTTAAAGCGAGTTTTGCCAGCAATAAGTTCATCTATGATTGAAGGTAGCGGACTTTTGAATGATTTTATCAACAATTTACCTTTTGAATTACACGTACCAACTTATCAGTATCTGGGGCCTGGCACAAAACTCGAAAAAAGACTACAAAGAGGAGATCCTGGTATAAATAAATTAGATCAAGCTGCTATGGAACACGATATTTTTTATGCAAAACATAGTGACACAAATTCCAGACATATAGCAGATAAAGTTTTGCAAGATAAGGCAATGGATAGATTTTTATCAAAAGATGCTAGTTTAGGTGAAAGATTTGTTGCACTTCCAACAGTTGGAGCAATGTTTTTGAAGAGAAAACTAGGAATGGGAATTGAAGAGAACTTGAAATTTTAACTATATAAATGGAGGTGAACGTAAATTTCAGCAAAAATCAGAAAGAAAAAATAAAATCCGCTTTTAAGAAAAAAAATACCCGTTAGTATTCAATTTAAAATAGATCAACTAAAAAATGGCGAAGATAAGATATTTTTAACAAATAGACAATACAATAAACTCGAAAAACATAAGAAAAACAATAAAGGAACCAGAATAGAATTTTCTTATAATCAGTTGAAAGAACTTAAAAATGGTGGACTTTTGAAAGATTTATTAGATTTTGGAGAAAATATTCCAGTTGTTAAAAATGTTGTTCCTTATGTTCGTAAAGCTGCTCCAATCGTTAAAAAAGATGTGATTCCTATTGTTCGAAACATTTTAAATTGGTTAGATAAAGAGTTGGAAGATGTTACAGGATCTGGATTAGATGAAAAAACTTTGAATTACGTGAAATCAAACATTAAAAAAAATTTGAACCCTTAACATTCGGAGAATTGGAAGAAATCTGCAAAAATATTAAACATTTTAGAGGAATTTTCATGAGAGATACATTACCCGAAAAAGTTAAGAAATTTGAATGTGGAATTGTGAATTTAGACTCGATTTTGGGGAGTGGAACGCATTGGGTTTGTTATTATAAAAATGATAAGAATGCATGTTATTTTGATTCGTATGGAAGAATTGAGGACAAACCACCTATAGAATTGATCAAATATTTGAAAAAATCAAGCGTCTACTACAATGACTCTCAGATTCAAGACTATAAAGATCCCCCAATTTGTGGACATTTGTGTGTTTTTGTTTTGAATGAACTGAGTAATGGTAAAGATTTTAAAGAAGTTGTTAACAAATTATTGCTTAATAAATATGGATTTACAAAATATTTTTGACGTATTTGGAACACAAATTATTCAAAATGTAGATAATAGTTTGAATTTTGATAGTTTGAGAAATGAGTTTGATAACAAGTTAGAAAATTTATTACAAAACCTTCCAGATTCAGATACGTTTGCTGTCGAGATTGAAGATTTTAAAGCAGAATATGATAACAAACTTGTAAATTTCATGAGTTCAAATGAAGTTGCTGATAAAATAAAAACATTGGAAAAAGAAGTTGATGATGGTGTAAAAAACTTATTTACCAATTATAGGATGCTTCCTATATTATTGAATTATTTATAGGAATATTTTTATTTTTAATTAAGAGAATTGTAAACTTATATAGTAATTGAATTGTAAGATTGTGAACCTTCCAGCAGTGCTGAATTTCTTGTCAATTCGGGTTCAAGGAATGCTAGAAGCTTTCCTTTTGTATGTAGGTATTGAGCACAGGTTACATGTCTGGGTTGGATAGGTACCATTCAACTCAGACATTGTGTTGCTCAATTTTGATTGGCCAATGTTAGCTTGATTAGATGGTGGGAGGGACTTCTAGATCCTTCCGGTGGCTTCAACCACGTTTTCAGAAGATTCTTTGCTGTGTGCTCAGAGAGTGTAGACGTATTAAGGTTTAGCCTACTCTTGCCGTTTTGATTTTTCGGGAAGAAGGTTGAGTTTGTTGAGTTGTAAGATTAAAATTTATTTTCAAAATTTAAAGTCTCAAGTTTGAATTAATTAATCTATAATAGTCATTTTAGTTACTTGGAGAAGTCTTCAGCAGATGTGCGAAGGGGTACTGTGAAAGTTAGAATTTAATATTGAAAATAGAAAATTACTTGATGATATTTTCCTGTTCAATTTGGTTTAATCAGGATTAACCTACTGAAAAAGAAAATTTATTTAATCTTCTGAGATTCTATATATATCTTAACAAGTTCCTAAATTTAACATTCAAAGCCAAGGGGATAATTCTAGATAATTCAATAATTTACAAATTGGAAATTTACAGAAAATAAGTAGTTTGAAACTGATACAATTTTGACTTTAAACTGGTTGGACTTTGTCTTTGTTCATAAATTAAATATTATTACCTTAATTAGTTTTGATTTTTATTTTGAGAAGAAGTCTTATTTTATTATTTGTTTTATTTTATATTAGAAGAAGATTATTTTATTTTGAAGTTTAATGAAGATTTTTATTTTGAGTTTGTGTTGAAACATTAGCACTGAGAACTTGAAGGACACAATTATTGAATGATTGATTGATTGTTAGTTTTAAGACTGGACTTGTGAACTTTTGATGGGTTAAAAAGATGAAAATAATTGAGAATAAATTAAAAAGTAAAAAAAGATAGCTTGGCGTTGCTGTATTATTGATTTTAAATTTTATTAAAATTACTATTATTTTATACTGAGTTTAATTATTGAATTCCATTGGAACTTGTGTATTCTTAAAATAAAGGGTTATTAGTTCAGAACACAATTAATCGCTCTTATACTAAAACAAAAATAGTTGTGATTTGTTTATAGAAGATAACCTTACTATAGACACGTTACATAATTGCGCAACTCTGCTATGTTTAATTGAGCGATTGATGTGAAGAAGTTTTGAACAGTGATTGGTATTTGTGGTGAACTTTTAAAGGAAGACATTAAATTAATTGATAAATTAATTAATAAATTGTTTTTAATAAAAAATCTTTCTGTGAGGAATAAACTTTAATATAAAGTGACTTTTGTGAACAGTACTGAACTTTGATTAGTGAACGATGTCGCTGAAAGTGGACCCTACTTAGAAAAGAAGAACTGTTGTTTGAATTTAAATTTAGGGGTATTTGTACTAAAACCTGACTGTGGCAGTACAGTTAAGAAAAATATTATGACAGCTTACTAAATAAGAGGTTAGTAGTCAATGTGGAACATCTTAGAGGGATATCAATATATAATGATGATTGTAGAAGATATGAGTAAATTCGCTTGGTTCCTTCCACTGCGGGAAAATGACATCAGGTAATGTTTTTAAGAGCCTTAGAAAATGGTATTTTTAATAATTTCTCATTACCTGAATGTATAGTGAGTGACAACGCTACTTGTTTCACTAGTGAAGAATACAAGGGTTATTTTTATAAAAGGGGAGTGTCGCTCAAGACTATAATTCCGTATTCACCTCAAGGGAATAAGAGTGAAAGATTTTGAGAAATTTAAATCAAGTATTAATTGGTTATTATTCTGAAAATAAAAGAGGATGGGCTAAAGATTTGGGAAAAATTCAGTTATCACTAAATTGTACATTTAATGAAAGTGTGAAATCGACCCCGTTTGAACTGATGTTTAATTATAAACCAAATAATAGTTTAAGTTTGAGGTGGAATCTGAAGGACTTAATAGATAATGAATTAAGGGGAAAGAATAAAAATTAAATTAATCAGTGCAGTCAAAAATTTGAAGCAACAATGTTTGAAAAATCAGAAACTAAGTAAATATGGTAACAATGTTAGATTTAAGAAGGGTGATATTGTGTATTGTAAAGTTAATTTTCAGAGAAAGAAGTTGGATGCCATTTACGAAGGACCCTACAAAAATTGTTGCCGTAATTTCAGATGTCAGTTTTGTGGTGCAACTTCTGAGAGATGCAAACATATATAAGCGAGTTCACAGCTTGAACATGAAGCTGGTAAAACAATGATGGTAAAATCAATATAGGTGTAGAAAGTGTATGGTGTAAATTTCAGGGGTAGGCCATGGACAGTGAGTCTTTAATACATGAAACTTGTACTATTAATGAGTATGTAATAATGTGAGATTTTATAAACAAACCAATTAGTTATAGATATTACTATTGTTTTATGAAATCGACATACATGTTACCATATGAGTGAAAGTACAATGAGACATGTGTTTTAATTCACGCATACAGACACACTATATATATTTGGTGAATGTGAATCCTACCCTTCCTGTTGTAATAACAAATTTGGATGGAAAAAATAATCTGTATTTGTTGTGGAAATCCCAGGTTGTGGTCTATAACATGAAATTTTTCCAACAACCCTGAGTAAATGTTTACACAGTGAGAGTGAGAAAGAACAACATGATATTACCTCATTATAAGCACTAAACTAAGATTAAAATAATTAGTGAAAAAGGATACAGCTTATATTATATAATTGTTACCTGGATTGGTTATCCATAATAACTTAACAAGTAACTTGCACTGAGTAAAATTAAAATAAAAAGAATTTAACTTGTATTAATTTGCACCACAATGATTACCAAAATTTTTAAAGAAAGAACATTATTTTAACAGAACTGCACTGCACAGTTAAAGATGAGAAGAGATGATCTTGTAGAAAGCTCCTTATGGTAAAGATTTGTGCTGTGGATTGATGAAGTTGTTGACTGACGAAATAAATGTATTTATGAAATAACTTAAACGTTTTTGGGGGTATACAAAGAATTCTACTGAGTGAGTAAAAAGGGACATTTGATGATTTAACCTTTACAGATATACTTTTTAAAGGGTTCTAAATAAATGTTTCATATGGAACCATTGCTGAGAACGAGACAAATTCAAAACCAGGGAACGAAGTCATGGGGTGTGTGAGCGAGGTGAAGGAGATGACCGAGCTGGAACCCAGGAGCAGTCTGCAGAATAATAACCTGCTTCGGAAGGGACTGTCGTTATCAGCGGGCCTCACAAACAAAGGACCGAGATAAGATTGTTAACTGCTCTCGATCAATAACCAGGACCGTTATCTACAGACTTTCCATTTCTAAATTCATCGAAAATAGTTAGTTTTTAGAATACTTACTTTACATTTAAATTAATGAATTATGTAAAAAATATGAATCATTGTATTTGCATCATTTGTATATTAGATCATTGTATTTGCTTAAATTCATTTTTAAAATTAATCAATTGTTTATACACTGACTAGTATCTTATTGATTGTAAAAGTAAACTTGTTATAATTAAATAATTAGTTTTAAGGATCTTTAAAACTTTTGACTTAATTGTAATAAATTCAAAATAGGTTATTATACTTTATGTACTTTTAAGGTACAAAACAAACTTGGAGAATTAAGGTTTTAAAATTCAAAGATTTGTAACAATTAAATAATATTTTAGTAGTCTAATTGATGTTAAGAAACATAATATATATTTAACTTTCATTAATAATTCTTTGTTTGTTTACATTTTAAAACTTTGTTTGTAAACATATGTTCATCAGTTTTGGACTTAACCAAACATTAAATGTAAATATTTGATTTATATATAGCTGAGTCTGTTAGGTAACAAGATTATAGTGATTCTAAAAATATTGATTGTTTTGATGTAGTGTAATTAAAATTAACAGAATAAATTATGGTTTTCAATTAGAATAATGTTTAGAGAAGTAACTTAGTGTTTTAAACTGTAAACTTAATTGATGATGTACTAATTTAAATATTCTGAACTTAAATTGAATTTAACTTGTTTTTATTGTAGGTGATTAGGTAAACATATTGTAAGTAATTGTAAGTAAACATATTGTAGGAAGAAATTATTCTTTGATCTGCTTGGTTTAAGGGATATTCAAGGTTGAACTTTGTAAGGTGAATGTTGTATAAAAAAATTTTTTTTTTTATTTCTGGTAAAAGGTAGGTGAGGTCTAAAGCCTCTTGCTAATTGATGTTAGTAGTTTGTCCTCATTATTACTAAAGCCTCTTGCTAATTGATGTTAGTAGTTTGTCCTCATTATTAATAAAGCCCCTTGCTAATTGATGTTAGTAGTTTGCCGGTATTATTACTAGAAGCCTTGCTTCTAGCATTGAAGGTAGGGAGGATATAGGATGCTTCCTATATTATTGAATTATTTATAGGAATATTTTTATTTTTAATTAAGAGAATTTGTAAACTTATATAGTAATTGAATTGTAAGATTGTGAACCTTCCAGCAGTGCTGAATTTCTTGTCAATTCGGGTTCAAGGAATGCTAGAAGCTTCCTTTTGTATGTAGGTATTGAGCACAGGTTACATGTCTGGGTTGGATAGGTACATTCAACTCAGACATTGTGTTGCTCAATTTTGATTGGCCAATGTTAGCTTGATTAGATGGTGGGAGGGACTTCTAGATCCTTCCGGGTGGCTTCAACCACGTTTTCAGAAGATTCTTTGCTGTGTGCTCAGAGAGTGTAGACGTATTAAGGTTTAGCCTACTCTTGCCGTTTTGATTTTTCGGGAAGAAGGTTGAGTTTGTTGAGTTGTAAGATTAAAATTTATTTTCAAAATTTAAAGTCTCAAGTTTGAATTAATTAATCTATAATAGTCATTTTAGTTACTTGGAGAAGTCTTCAGCAGATGTGGCGAGGTACTGTGAAAGTTAGAATTTAATATTGAAATAGAAAATTACTTGATGATATTTTCCTGTTCAATTTGGTTTAATCAGGATTAACCTACTGAAAAAGAAAATTTATTTAATCTTCTGAGATTCTATATATATCTTAACAAGTTCCTAAATTTAACATTCAAAGCCAAGGGGATAATTCTAGATAATTCAATAATTTACAAATTGGAAATTTACAGAAAATAAGTAGTTTGAAAACTGATACAATTTTGACTTTAACTGGTTGGACTTTGTCTTTGTTCATAAATTAAATATTAATATTACCCTTAATTAGTTTGATTTTTATTTTGAGAAAGAAGTCTTATTTATTATTTGTTTTATTTTATATTAGAAGAAGATTATTTTATTTTGAAGTTTAATGAAGATTTTTATTTTGAGTTTGTGTTGAAACATTAGCACTGAGAACTTGAAAGGACACAATTATTGAATGATTGATTGATTGTTAGTTTTAAGACTGGACTTGTGAACTTTTGATGGGTTAAAAAGATGAAATAATTGAGAATAAATTAAAAAGTAAAAAAGATAGCTTGGCGTTGCTGTATTATTGATTTAAATTTTATTAAAAATTACTATTATTTTATACTGAGTTTAATTATTGAATTCCATTGGAACTTGTGTATTCTTAAAATAAAGGGTTATTAGTTCAGAACACAATTAATCGCTCTTATACTAAAACAAAAATAGTTGTGATTTGTTTATAGAAGATAACCTTACTATAGACACGTTACACCAATTTAATGTCTCATATCGAAAAAGCTGATAAAATTACTGAAGCGATCAAAGTTGAAAAGAATTATGTTAGTTTGGCTAATAAAAAAAGAATTGTCGGTGTTCGACCTGGTATTGACAAACATGATGTTGTTGTTAAAGAACAAATTTTAAAACCTCTAAAATTATCAGAAAACATCGATATTGTTGATTTACATGATCCGAATGTTAAAAATGCCTTAGATTTTAAAGGAAAAAGAATTAGCGGTGTTAGTAAAGGAATTAATCCATTTGATGTTGTTGTAATGATTCAATTAGAAGATCCTATTAAAATGTTTAATGAACTAAAACAAAATTATGAGAATCATAAACAGCATGTTAAAGATTTTACAACAGAAGTCTATGACAAGTTAGAAGCCAGAAATAGAAGATCAGTAGACGATGTTGGTGAAATTAATGAAAAACTTACTAATTTTAAAGAGTCTTTTGATAAGTTTAGTTTAGATGCTACGAAAACTTTTGAGAATATTGGTCATAAATTTGTTGAATACAATGATTCTTATGCTGTCAAATTTCAAAAATTAGAAAAAAAACTTAATAATATGGAGGAAGATCTTACTGAAATAGGTATTCGTGTAGGGTTTTATGCATGATAAAATTTCCTTATATAAATGGCGCTCATATACTGTGTGAGGTGTAAGGCAAAAACTGAAACAAATGATATAAAATACTATGCAAACATCAATGGAGTTAAGAGAATTTCTGGAAAATGTGCTGAATGTAACGCTAAAAAGAGCCAATTTATAAAAACTTGAAATTTTTTCTTAATAAATAGAGATGGCGGGACATTACAGTGCTTTCGATCTTTTTATAATGCAACACGAAAGAGATTTGAAAAAAGAACATTGGGATGATATTTCTCAAAAATATGAATTATCCGAAGATATGATTAGATTATACGTAAACAAATTGAATTGGTATAACATTGCAAAATATCAAAATCTGTCCCCAGAGTTCATTCAAGAAAATATACATTATCAATTAAAAGATCATATGTCTGTTCTTTGCCTCTATCAACACTTGAGTATAAAGTTTTTGGATGAAAATAAAGATACAGTTGATTGGAAACAATATTATAGATAGCGGTTACTATCCTGTGCAGATTTTATTGAAATATGTGACCGAGATCGCAAAATTTAAGGAACAGAATCCTGAATATGACGAAGTAGATCATTAAAAAATGACTAAAATCTTTTCTTATCGACTTATACATGATGTTTAAAATTTCTAAATTTTCTCTTATTAAATGGTGGACTACAAAAAGTATTCAGGTGATATTGAAAGGGCGGAGTTTAAAAATTTCTATCCAATTAGTAAACAACATTTGAATGAACCGAATAAAAGAACTGAGTTTAATATTGATTTTGGAGATAATTTTTGCTCGTCTAACTTCCAGTTTTATATTTCTGGAACTTTAACAAAACAAGATGGTCAAGCATATCTTGGAACTGATAATGTTAGATTAATCGATAATTTTATACCGTTTTTATTTTCTAAGATTGAAGTAAGAAAACACAATAAATTGATAGAAGAAGTCGAAAACTGTGGCCAATTAAGCACAATTAAAGGAACTATTTGTTATTCCAAAAGTGATGTATTTTCAAACAGTTTTGAATCAACTTTTAAATTTGGACAATTTGAAGCGGTCGGTGATTTAGCACATTTCGGCTTAGGATTCTTTGAAAATGTAAATTTTCCAATCTATAAAGGTGGATTTTACATTAGTTTCATAAGAGCTGAAGACGATGATGTGATTCTGAAGACTGCAACTGGAAATGTTATGCCTGTTGATGGCAAAATTACAATTAACGAGTTTTTCATTAGAGTTCCGATGATTGATTACAAAACCACGAGTAAAATTCAGTTGATTGATGAAATTATAAAATCTCAAAACATCACGTTTAATTTTCTAGATTGGCAATGTATTGAGCAAAAAGGTATTTCCGGAACAACTTATTCGTTCGATATCACAAATATTTATAGAAATATCTTCAATCCCAAGTTCGTTATCATCGGTTTTCAAACAGATAGACAGAATAATCAAGAAAAAAATCCTTCAAAGTTTGATAGTTTGGATGTGAAAAATATCAGAGTAAAATTGAATGGTTCTTATTATCCAGATGAATTACAAAATTTAAACATTTCCGGAGGTCTTTTCAGAATCATGTATCAGATGTATCAAGATTTTAAGAAAGTTTACTACAAAAATATGGAAATGTATTATAATCCTAAAGAATTTTTAGCGAATAGACCTATTTATGTCATTGATACAACAAAGAGTTTGACAAATATTTCTGCTTCAAAGAACGATATAATTATCAATATGGATTTTCAAAATGCTGTTACAAACGCGATTTGTTATGTGGTTGTGGTTTCTGAGAAATTTTTAGCCTATGATGTGATTAAGAACGATATTAGAGAAATTCAGTAGTTAATGATGTTCATATTGTTCTCTTTCATTCCTTCTAAAACTTTAAAAATATACTCTTTCGCTGATGAAAAATCACGATTTCTTCCGGAATAATCTTTGTAATCATAGACAAAATATCCTAAATAGTTGAATAATAAAATAAAATCATTTCTTTTTATCTCGGTAGTTGAAATATAAACATAAACATTTGCGCTGAAAAATTTATATCTCGGCAGACTTAGTTCCATAGCTTCCATTTATTCTTTTTGTAAATGGAAGAGTATAATGCCAACTGTTACAAGTGTTATAATAGAGGAGAAATTATTGATAAAAGATTAGTTTGTAGAGATTGTAATTTAATTTTGTATGAAAGACCTAAAACCTAAGAAATTTCGAAATAAGCTAACACATTTGAATAATCTGCTTAGAAAATTACAATATGGAGATAAGAAGCAAACAAAATTTGTCTCAGAATTTAGAAAAAAGAACAAAAATTTTTACTTATCTCTTGGAACCGTTGACAAAATTATTTTCCTTTTCAAAGAATACATTAGGTTTGTAGGTTTAAATACACACGTTTATTATGAGAAGATTTTACCTATAATCTTTCACTATTTAGACATTGAATTTGACTACGATTTTAAACCTGAAATCTTTGATGATTTTATAGTACATTTGGAGAAAGTAAATGAAGAACCTCGTGAAAAGAATGCGGTTTTACTCACATTCTCCCCGACTTCTCGAGTGATTGTTAGCAAATTTCATTATTTCCGTTTATAGATTTTTTATTAAGATTTCTGGATTTTTTCATTAAAACAGCTTATAAATGTAGAAGCCTACAATGAACAGTAAAACAGCTAAAGATTCGGTTATTTAACATTCGTGCTTTCTCAGATTTGTTTATGGTTCAATGGACAGTATTTTACATTGATTTTCTGACTGTCCCAAAAGTGAGCTAGAACCGCCTTACTGTTTGATTTTACAGATTCGTTTATTGTCCTTTAAACAGTATTTTGTATGGAATTTCTGTCTGTCCCAAAAGTGAGCTAGAACCGCCATATTCATATCTACTTATATATATATATATATATATATATTATATATATATATATATATATATATTTAATCTTCACATTATACATATATGTATAATACAATGTAGGTATATTACTTAGGTTTAATTAATATTATACATCAAAACTATTATTGATTCTTATGGTTTTAAGGCAGTATCAATTCTACTGTAAATTTTAATTCCGTACATAATATTCTGTATACTCTGTAAGTAACGCTGTATACAGTATACATATGTACATACGAAGCAATTATTTCTGAACTCTGGAGTCGAAATTGTAAATGTTTCATATTTATACTAATAAAAAAGTCTAATATATAAACTCATTATAACTAATTCATTTTCTTTCAGATATTCTAAATAATACTATAGAGAGTATTTAAATATGACTCTAAAATTTCTTAGATCCCTTATTTCAGTTTGGTCATAAAAGTTTCGAAATGCAGGTCCAATTTAGCTTTAGTTTTTTTTAAAACTAATTACCTTATATTCGTTTATAGTTCGACAAAATCCTTTAATATACAACTAACCCATAACAGCATAGTGTAAAAGGATAACAGCATTTCTGACGTTTGTCATTTTTATCGGTTATAAAATGTATAACACAACATGTCAAGGATTGATATCTATCCTCTACAAAAATAAAGACCAGAAAGAAGCAAGGAAGGGAAAGAACAGACTTTAAACATACCCCAAACCTGCTTCGAGTACAGTCATAAAACATAGTGTAGCCATATGAATACAGGGATAGGTTCAGTCCTTGAACATAGTGATCATTTCTCAGTGTAATATCTGAGCTGATACGGGTTTAAAAATCATATTTTGAAGTAAATAATATACTTTCAGATGTTTAAGTATCCGAATTTAATTCACTCCTAAAATTTGCATATTTCAATTTATTTTTGTATACCCTAAATTAAGTCGAATGACGAAAAGTATTTCAGACTGCCTAAGAACAGCTGTAGTTACCATTAAGTTAAATTTAATACTAAAATAAACAAAAATTGGCTAACCCTTTAAGCTGAGTTGCGTACCAAAGACCAATAATGATCCTTTCTGTAAATTGCTCTGGAATAATCTGGGACTAACAAATGACAAATATTCCGTAGCTTACTAGTGCACACGCGTTTTTCCTTATATTTTACGCACAATCGTAACAAAAAACGTGAGTTAAATTATATACGATTTAAAATTTCAGTGAAAGTAATGGCAATGTACAATCTATATAGCAGAAGGCAGTAAAAATATGTATCCGTGTCCTTACCCCATGCCATACCATAAGTACTAGTTCAGTAATATCGGTTAATTATTGACTGAGAGAATATGTAAAATTTATGTTATTACTTCTTCAAAAGCAAATTGCATACATATGACTATTATTATTAAATGTGAATCACAGCTTTTTCTACAATGGTTTTGAATAATTATAATAAAGTGTGTGATTTTTGAGACTAATGCTCAGGAGCTAATTTGTAATAGTAGAATAGTAACTAAATATTTCACACTTTGTACACAAATTTCGGTAAAGGTACGTTTCAGTCTCTGAACTGTGAACGTGTAAGGTAGAGATGTGGTTCAGAAGTGAGAGTCAACACAGAGTCTCATATTTACACGAAACCCGTGAAACAAACATGGAGGTCGTGAACTACAACATACCGCAACATACAGTTCCTGAGACGTGAGCGTTCACTGTCCTGGAGTTATGAACCGTATTGATTTACTTCACATTCCAGTGGTAATCCGGTTCGATTTCCGAGAGAGGAACATTTTTGCATTGTCAGTGGTATGCGATTTCAATTAAATCCATGCTTATTCAGTTAACGCTGGAGAAGCTTTTTTTTCACTTATTACAGGGAAAGGAGGAAATATAGGTTTTTATAACGTTCTCTTACACAGGATGTACATACCTTACCGGCACAGATTGTTATTTTTTCCGTTTAAAAAAACTTTTAAATTGGCAATTATTTTTAATCTTGATTTTTGTAATCCGTTTACAGCAAATCTCATTTTTGCTCTTGTTATGCAATAGGAAAGTATCTATAGTACTTCTTATATAGTTGACCGCTTTTGGATAATATGTTTAATACTTTATTAGGTATGTGTCATGGGTTTATGTGAAAATAATTTATATATTGACACATGTTAAATATTTTTAATATCGATTGTATAAAAATATGCAGTTTTTCAGATTACAATAAAGCCCGCTTAAGTAGAACCGCGTTTTTTAAACCAAATTTGAGATAGTAATGTACAGGTCTTGAAGTAGTTTGGTTTCTTCACAGGATGATTTTTAATTGGATGTTATAATTTTTGGTTAGGTTACATGATAAATTTAAGGGAGTAATATCATTCCGATATTAATGAATTCTTGCATTTGAAACGTTTCCGACCAAAATATTGCACTAGCTCTTTTGAACTCTAGTTTTAGGATAACATTTAGAGTTTCTCATATATGTTATGTAGTATACTGAATAAAAAGAGAATTTCTGAAAGTATAAGGTTTCTAATAAATTGATATGAATCATAAACTAATGAGTTTGAATACTTAATGAATACATTTTATTTTTTTATATGTGCAACACGTAAACTGATTTTCAGTGATTTAGTAACCAGTCCCTTACACGCATTGCTTGGAGTAACAGCATATTAAACTTTTTCATATTTATGTGTTTTAAATTAACCCCACTCGCATTTCGCTATTAAGATTTCAGTTTTGGGTTGAAGAGAGGAGTTTATAACGTTAGGATACTTAATTGAATTCTGATTGATTAATACTGAACCGTGGGTATTTAAAACCCAAATGAGGAACGCAGCTTATTGGATGTGCTTGGTTCATCTCGGTTGTTCAAAAAAACTCTTTAGCTAATTAATAAGGAAATTTAATTTTACTGCAGTTAATGAGTACAATGATTTGATTCGAAATTAGATATTTTTACATTGTATATATTTCACAACATTTATTTTAAACTTTCAACGAACGTAATGGAAACAATTTATCGTTATAAAAATACCTTTATGTGAAACATAATTGGATTATATTAAACAAGATATCAATTTCGAATAACTATGCTATAAATGGTAGTAATCTTGAAAGGGTATTTGAATTTAAGGATTTAGGCGTCATTTTGGATCCTACTTTAACTTTTAACCCTCATATCTCATCTATTGTAAATGAGGCCTACAAAAGTTTAGGATTTATTATTAGACAGTCTTCAAATTTTCATTCAATTTCAACCTTAAAAACAATGTACATATCACTTGTCCGATTAAATTTAGAATTTTCCAATATAGTATGGAATCCTTATTTTGCTAATCGCATTAATTTAATTTAAATGGTACAAAAAAGGTTTTTACTACTTTTTCTGTTTTAAATTGCTAAGAGGTGAAGTAATGGATTCATTTTGCTTGTCAAAAATTAATTTTTACACTCCATCATTTTATAAGAGATCCCAAAATGTGTTTTACATTAATTTTTCTCGTACAATGGCACATTTTTCATCACCTTTGAGTTCAATGATGAGATTTCATAATTCTTTGCCTGGGGAGGTTGATATATTTTTACATAATATTAATCAATACAAAAGACTTTGTCAGAGGGATATAAACTGAGCTAGACTATAACTAATACCTTACATATACACATTTAACAAATATACTACACTACCAATATTTTTATAAGATGTTTATACTTTTAATTACACACACACACACATATGTTCTTTTTGTTATGGCTTATCTTGACAGAGTTTGATTTGATTGGTTGTTATTGTTAAAGTTTATGATTATTTATTATTGTTGTAATTTTTTTATACTTTTATTATAGTTAAGTTGTTATATATATATATATATATATATATATATATATATATATATATGTGTGTGTGTGTGTGTGTGTGTGTGTGTGTGTGTGTGTGTGTGTGTGTGTATCTGTTATTTATCTTTAGGCTTAATTATCTATTTATTGTGAACTATTGTGGTGGAACACTGGACTGGACTGGATTATATTGGAATGTGTGGATAATTGCGTGTCATCTTGATTTAAACATGCACAATGTAATTAGGTGTGTAACCTGTATTGTTGCATGTAAATAAAAATAAAATAAATAAACAAGTTATAAACAAAACATTACTAGTAGTACATAACATAGAATCAAAGCCAAGGTTTCTCGTTTCAAAAGGTAGTTTATACCATTCACAAGTACGGAAGCCACTAAATGTATCCATATTTGACGTGGGTGTTTGCTGATAGCTAAGCGAGACTCTCAGACTGCTATCAGCGGTAAGCTTGACTTGCATTGTGCTGAGTCCTTTGTTGTACCTAGACAATATGCTGCAACTTACCTTACAACAGATTTGGATTCAGGACATGGGGATTTCAGTTTAATCAAATATAGTCTTGTTATAATGCGACCTTGTTGTAAAGGTATGGCCCAAGCTATTCGTAACACTAACTTAGTTTTAACAGTAAATAATATAAATGATTTCTTATTTCATAATTTCAAAATATATTATTATATTTACTTTATATGAACTGAAAGTTCATTAAATGTGAAGCACGCCAATTCTAGTGAGTTAATGGGAGTTTGCCTCCTTATCTTCCGTAATGTTTTCTTTATGCCATTTATCTCTGGAACTGATCAAGCTACGATTTTTAATTCTTTTCTGTACATTCATTGGACTTTTATTTAGACACACACAAAATAAAGTAAATTAACATATATTTTTACAAAAAATACATTTATATTATGGACAAAATCGTCCAAGAAATATTTTAAAATATTTGTTTAAACATTTAAATTTGACATTTTTTAAACCCCGTCAGTAAATAGCTTATATTACAAAAATGTGTAGTACAAACTTCACTACTGTAGGATCGTCGTGAGCTGAAAAATTTAGTATCTAAATATTTAAAACTCAATTATCGGAAATAGTGGAAAGAAACAAAATTAAAGCTATTTAACTCTTTAATAATGTCCAGGACAGTATGCACAGTAGGGATCCTCTTGTTCATGATATAGATCCTGAATTTTCCTATTTTCAAGAGTACTGGCCTGTTTGATTTTCTTTGCGAGGTGGTTCTCTGCTTTTTCAACTTTTTGTACTTTAATTCGCTTCAGATGTTTAATCGCATTCACTAGATGTTTTCGTACACTCAAACCTAAATGTTCTAAATTTTTTTTCTTTACATATGTAACCACCATTTAATGCACAAACTGCACTATACACACCATACTTCAGTGTAATGTCACAAACTGCACTATACACACCATAATTCAGTGTAATGTCACAAACTGCACTATACACACCATACTTCAGTGTAATGTCACAAACTGCACTATACACACCATACTTCAGTGTAATGTCACAAACTGCACTATACACACCATACTTCAGTGTAATGTCACAAACTGCACTATACACACCATACTTCAGTGTAATGTCACAAACTGCACTATACACACCATACTTCAGTGTAATGTCACAAACTGCACTATACACACCATACTTCAGTGTAATGTCACAAACTGCACTATACACACACCATACTTCAGTGTAATGTCACAAACTGCACTATACACACACCATACTTCAGTGTAATGTCACAAACTGCACTATACACACCATACTTCAGTGTAATGTCACAAACTGCACTATACACACCATACTTCAGTGTAATGTCACAAACTGCACTATACACACCATACTTCAGTGTAATGTCACAAACTGCACTATACACACCATACTTCGGTGTAATGTCACAAACTGCACTATACACACCATACTTCGGTGTAATGTCACAAACTGCACTATACACACCATACTTCGGTGTAATGTCACAAACTGCACTTTACACACCATACTTCGGTGTAATGTCACAAACTGCACTATACACACCATACTTCAGTGTAATGTCACAAACTGCACTATACACACCATACTTCAGTGTAATGTCACAAACTGCACTATACACACACCATACTTCAGTGTAATGTCACAAACTGCACTATACACACCATACTTCAGTGTAATGTCACAAACTGCACTATACACACCATACTTCAGTGTAATGTCACAAACTGCACTATACACACTATACTTCAGTGTAATGTCACAAACTGCACTATACACACCATACTTCAGTGTAATGTCACAAACTGCACTATACACACTATACTTCAGTGTAATGTCACAAACTGCACTATACACACCATACTTCAGTGTAATGTCACAAACTGCACTATACACACCATACTTCAGTGTAATGTCACAAACTGCACTAAACACACCATACTTCAGTGTAATGTCACAAACTGCACTATACACACCATACTTCAGTGTAATGTCACAAACTGCACTATACACACCATACTTCAGTGTAATGCACAAACTGCACTATACACACCATACTTCAGTGTAATGTCACAAACTGCACTATACACACCATACTTCAGTGTAATGTCACAAACTGCACTATACACACCATACTTCAGTGTAATGTCACAAACTGCACTAAACACACCATACTTCAGTGTAATGTCACAAACTGCACTAAACACACCATACTTCAGTGTAATGTCACAAACGTCCTTTCTGGGATCACAGACCATATTCATTAACACATTTGGATTCTGTCTTACACTTTTCCAAAAGCTGTCAGTCAAGTACCAAAATATACGCTTCATTTCCGTCATGATCTTTTGAGATTTCAAAATGATTTGTATGGTCGTGCTGAGTTTGTCTCATAAAGATTGGTTATATTTGTTCCAGATGTATTGTCCACAATACAAAAATCTACTATTGCATAGTTTAAAAAAAAACTATTTTTATAAGTTTAAATTCAGATAGGAATAAAGGTTTTATACCATTTAAATGAGTATATTTCAATGAATAATAAACAACAAAAAAGTACAAATTATATCGAGCTAGACTCCTCAAGCATGCTCCCAATAATATGTGAAGAGTAGTCTTTATGAGTTTGCTATCGAACTAGTCTTTTTGCAAAAATAGCAATTTAAAATAGAGTTCATTAAGTTTAAACTTGCTTAAAACATCTATTACAAACAGGGTTTTAAAACCTTTTTTATAGTAAATAAAACTTTATTAGCAAGTAGATTGAGAGGCAGCAAAAGCGTACAACGTGAATTAAAACTCGTAGATAAGTAGTCTCAGCTTCGAGGTATTCAGCGTACAACCACTCTGCAATCTCCATTATTATTTATAAAATGCGGCTTCACAGACAAGACCTGAAGTCGTATACCCTTGAATACGGCCCATTATCTCTATTTGCCTTGTAAATCTACTGCTAAGCTACTTCACTCCCGCCACTTACTGCTTTCTGTAATCTTGGTGTTAATTTAGAAAACTTTATAATAAAAAATATAATAACATTATTGTTTCTGCATATATTAATGGTAAACTAATTGTACAATGGTAACCAAGTTTGTTTAATGTACAAAGTTTTTAAACAAAATAATGAACAAGTTGGTCCTAATTTGGTCCGAAAACGAAAAATATGCTTATGTATCTCTTTACATCTTTCGTTTACTGAAAAAGTATTTTCTTTAGTTTTGACTTATTTATACCCACGTCCTGCGCGACTTAATATCAATGTTCTCTCATGTTATAATTTTGATATGTTTTGTAATGAATTTATATTATCTTCCCAGCTGTATAAAAGCTAAAAGATCAATTATTATAATATCCTAAGATCGATTGAATGTTTGGTTTAGTTATACTAGGCTCAAGTTAACAAAAAATACTTGTCAATATAGCAATATTGTTGATTGAACATTTATGTTTTAATGAAGTACGTTATGGATATGTTTTTAAATTAAATAAAGAAGTTTCACTATTTGAATGATTTTATTTTACCAAGCCATGATGAGGATTGTAACAGTAAAATACACACAAATGAATAAAATGTAATAAACTACCGAAAATTTGGATTTTATTCGTGATTGCATAATGACAAAATGATTTTTTATATTTTATAAAGCATATATTTAATCTTTCGTTTCATTTAGGGTAAATAACTTCAAATTTTGTTGTATAAAGACAAATATTCCAGATTTAATTATAATATAGTTAAAAGTAACACATTTATAAGTAATTCCAAGTGTGAAAGTATTCACAGGTTTTATTATATTTACAACTTTTTACAGTTTAATGTAAAAACTTTGTGTAATTCATTTGTAAAAAATATTAATGTAAAATTACATGCATAATTTACAGTTCGCGGTTTCTAGTCTGAAATGAAATGTGCATCAGCTAACATCAGCCTACCTTAGTTCATCTAAAGGATCCACTCAAGGCTTGAAGTTGAAGCTAGCTCGTTTGATGTTTTTATTTTTTCTTTATACACAAGTCTAAGTAAATTAGTATGAATGTTTAAGTAATAAATTTTTTCAAAAGTATACAACTTCAATAACGATAAAAGTGATTCTAACAATTATATTACTGTATTTGGATAATATCGTACATTAGATGGCTATGACCATTGGAGATTTACCATATTTTTATCTCGTATTCTTATCAAATTTAGTAAAAACTATTAAAGTGAGTATTTAAATATGTAATACAATTTAAACAAACTGAAAAAATTTATTTGCTAATTATTTGTTTGTAATGGCAAATAAATTAGTTTATTTATAAAAAAGATCAAAGGGAGTATTTAAGGGAAGATAATTATGCTGATGGTCAGCTCAATCATCAACCTAATAATAAATAACTATTAATTATTTCTTTATGAGCCACTTTGCAGCAGCATCTAGTAAAAACAGGTTTTACTTAGTGCCGTTAATAAAGAAGTTTCTGTCTATAAAATGACAACATCGTTATAAACTAAATACTTGAGTAGTTAATAATTACAATGCCATTTCTTTCAACTAAGAGCTTTACTCTAGTAAAATTAGTTACACTTTTATCTTATATAAAGATAAAATAGTTCATTTATTCTTTAACCACTTTTTCAGTATAAACCGTACACTATTTTAACACACAACATAAATTTACACGCATAATTTCAAACCTATAGGTTATTTAATTTTCGAGGTAAAATGTGATCATATAGACATACAATCGTTCAGAAGAGAAATTTTTACATCCCTCAGAAAAACATAAATTGTCTTAGCCTAGTAGGCTAGTAGTGATAGTCTTCAACGACGCTTAGCCAAATTCTGCGGTTGAACGTATACTATCATAGAATATAGCAGTGTTCAAATAATAAATAGAATATAGCAGTGTACAAATAATAAATAGAATATAGCAGTGTTCAAATAATAAATAGAATGTAGCAGTGGTATCGCCTGTTTATTCCCTCCAGTCTGGTCTTCATGCTATTCGTCAAGTATGATTGATTATAATGTCGTAGAAATACATTGTCACACTTTTTTAGTCTTTTAATGTTTTAGAACAATTTTATAATTAAAGAAGAGTAGGCTATATTTCTGTAATCATATAACGATAACAAATGTCCGAAACCACACTATCCTTTTAAATATTGGTGATTTATAGATACATCCACGTTTTCTCTTTTAATAAAACTTTTCAAAAACCTAGATAAGGTTGAACCTTTTTGGTTTACACACACACACACACACACACACCCGCGCGCGCGCGCTTATATATATATATATATATATATTGCGGGTAAGAATGACCGGTCACCGTTTTTCTATCAATCACAAAGACGACAAAAAACCAGTAGCCTTACACGCTATTCACCATAACAAAAGCTTTGAGGATTGTTACAAACTCAAAGCTATAAGCAAAATTACTCCTTGTGAAAACAGCTCTCGAAATGATTTAAATTTAAGGAATACTGAATTGGCACACCAACTTATATTAAAATCAAAACAACCATATGGACTTAACATTCGCTAAATTATTGTTTTCCACTTGAATAATTAGATTGTGATACAAATTTACCTAAATTCAAAATTATATTATATTATATTATGTTATTATTGTTAAATTAAAAACAACTAATCAAACCTTGTGTACATGTCAAAATTGTATTTACATTTAGAATGTTTATTATCAGGTGTTTCTTCCTTTGTTTGTTTATTTTATTCTGTGTTATTATTGTGTACTTGAAAAAGTTGTTAATACAACGAAATATTGTACAAGATAATTGTAGTTTTCTTTTGAACTGCTTAAGAGACTATATATATATATATATATATATATATATATATATATATATATATATATATATATATATTAATGTAATGAAAATAACTAAAACTTTAATTTAAATATAAATAAAAAATAAAAAAAAAATTAAAGGGTTTTAGTTATTTTCATTACATTAATATAAATAGATAACCCTATAAGTGGAGTAAATAACATAATATATATATATTATTATATATATATATATTATATATAATATATATATATATATATATATGCACATATATAAATATATATATACACATATATAAATATATATATGCAGTGTATATAATATAATGCATATAATAGATAATGTAGTGTATTATATATATATATATATATATATATATATATATATATATATATATATTACATTATCTATGGTGCTGCTTTCACAATGTGTAACCGAATAAGTCTTGGGATAGAGGTGTATACCTGTTCACAAAGAGGCTATGAAATATATTTTCGAATACTTACAGTTATTGGGTTTGTTCAAATTAAAGCCTAGTGATACTTTCACAGGTTAAAGATTAATTGCTTATACTGTAGTAACTTTTTGCGGCAAGCGTATCTTGTATAGAAATTAGAGGTTACTAGTTTGAACGTGAGAACTTAAAAGTACATAGTAATGTGTATTATTTTCAGTAAATATAACGTAATAAGGTTCACCAATAACCACATCCCCATTCGACAAGAGCAATACAACAAACTATTTCTGCAGTACTCTTTACTGTAACGATTTTATACCGTATACGAGAGGGAAATAATTTAATATAGTTATCTGATCATACTGAACATATAAACGAACTACTGGAAATTTTATTTAGTTGATTGCACACTGCAATCAGTGCAATATATTTGCAGCGTGTCCCGAGTTTTCAGTTAGCGAGCACGAATATGTTGACAACTAAAAATATTTAAAAAGTGTTCATTAAATCTGTATAACACCTATTTACATATACAGATATTATTACTGAACAATGGAATGTAAAGTGAAAGACATATTAGTACGCTTTATTAAAAAACATTATATTTAGGATACGTTGCAACACAATGCATGAGCAGGTATCACTTTATGGAACTTGTTTAAAATGTCTAATCTGCTCTGCCTTCCCCCCAAAGATTCCGAACTCAAATTTCTTACTAGGCTTCGCTTACATGAACTGAAAGTAAATTAATTCAGTAGGCTACATTGTACTCTGTAATGAGAGTATCATTACTTTGATCTCAAAAATTGAAAATAATCTATCTAATTGTAACAGGAAATTTAACGTGATTATTTAAATAATTTTTTGTTTTTTATAATGTGGTACACAACACTGAAAAAGCATTTTTTGCAATTTCTGTTTCATTTAAGTCTCAAAATTTCTCTGAATTTTACCTAACAAGTTACTTTATTTCTCTACATCCTTTTTGATTTATTGAGAAATCGTTATTGACATTTTATTCCACAATTGCTATAACAAGTACAAATAAATACTGCTGCTACATAATAAATAGTTGTACAATTTTATTTTTTATCTCTAGTAATGGTAAAAGGTTCAATAATTAATGTATAGTAATATCATCCATGATCCTCAATGACTCCTCCTCAATTCAGCTGTGAAGATTGACAATTAAGTAAAGTCGCTTAAGATGATGGATTTAGAAAACCGTGACTATGGTGAATGCTCTTTAATTATCCTTTCATACTTAATTGTTTAAGAAGTTTCAACGGAAAAGTAACACTGTATGGCTATTAAGAAACCCGGATTTACAATCCCCTTGAAATGGGATCTCATATTTCAACTAACTGTTGATGCATTTTTCCATTAAAATTCCTTGTACAGAAAACTGTGAAACTATTACAGGCCTCTCCTGGATATTAATGGCGCTTGTAATTGCTGCTGACGCGGCCAGAGCGCCATTACTCAAGCCAGCAGCGGTCCGGGCCGACCGCTCCCTACTCAAGCAGGACATATCTGAGACAAAGCACAAAAATACACAACACAATGGAGTTTTCAAGCATGTCCTAGATAATATTTAAGGGAGGAAACCGCCACACCACGGTCAAGTAACAGGCGTCATTGAGGTTGCTTGCAAAAGTTGTAATCTATGTAAATAACTCATTTAGTTTTCGAGATGTCCTACAAGCATATAGACAGACATACCATCAAAAAGAAAATAAATTGGGACAATAATTACACTCAGTCAAACTCCATTGTTGGGCGTGCACTATTATAGAACACATTCGTGTCTATATAAAAATTAGTTTTCCTGTAAAATTTAAAGTATACGGATGAAATCTTTTTCGAGATATCTTGCCACATGATACATTCAAATATTTAGTTAAGAGGAACAAAAATTTAACATCAAGTTACATATAATTACACTGCAAACTATATATATTTTAATTTAATTTTTCCCTTGAGATTTTTGCTGCATATTCAATAGTGACGTATAGAAACATACTTCATTTTGATGATAAGCCTTGAATCAAACCCTTATTCTTCATCATATCCTATGCTACTCTACCAAGCTCGGAAAATTAGCAATCCATAGGGATTTCGCTGGATATTCCTGGCTAGGTGAAATCCCTAAATCCCTAAACATCTGTGAGACAGTGATTATCTTTGAATTGATTTCCATCTCTGCACTGTATCCCGCTTCAGGCTGAATATCTCTAAGTTCAAACACGATAATTATCAGACAGCCTTATATAAACACAAAGATGTCTTCAAACGTTTAAAAAGGTCCGTTGCGGTCTTTGAGTTAAATCCCAATGTGCGCGATCACATGTCAGAAATATAATTGGTTCCCTTACTTGTACGGTGATTGTCGCCATTCTTCCTAAAAGTAATGTAAAAAGAAGACATAAATAGGCATTAAATGATATAAAATAAGGCATTGGCACTCTTTAAATTCAACAGAGCCTTATAGGCTACGTAGAACTCCTGAATTAATTGAACCCAAGCAGACCTGCACTTCTGTTGAACTATTTTTTACTTTGGATTATATCATATTATCTTCTCAGACAACCCTGCTAATAGTCTATTAAATATGATCGCAAAATACGTTCTCAAAATCGGCCAAATAGTTTTTCTAACTATCGTTGATAAATGAAATATAATGGTAGTGGCCATCAAACGTTACTCTTGGCAATGATGCAGAGGTACTGGGTATAACGATATGTATCCACGTCCATACCATATAAACCAAATTTACTGTTACATAAGAATTTTATAGCCCCACCGGGCTTTCCGTATCTGTAATAAATATTAAACCGTTGATGCTGTGCACCACCTTGTCATATACAATATTATGACCTAGGGCTCCATGGCCGGTGATATTTGGCTATCTACATGAGATGCTAGCACTCAAATACAGATTAATTCCTACTACTAAAACACGTACATCCATGTATCCTTTACAAACCAAATCGGATATCCAAACAGTGTCTGATATCGCTCTCTGTACCACTGTCTAAGCTGTGTATTGTAACGGATGACAATGTCACATATAAAATCGTGATACTTGTCGCAAGCACCAGTAATACTGTCGTTTTTGACAGCTGAATTTCTCATTTATTTACGCCAGAGGTCCAGGCTTTTAATTCCAGTTAGGTCATGGTATGTTTGCACGTTCACAAATAATCGTTTAAATTAAGGTAATTTGACACACGCTCCACACAAAAAATACACAATAAGCAAAGAAGAAACAGAACATTATTTTTGTGACTTATTGGAGAATGACATTTTCAGAAGAAGCAACCGGCACTTGTCAATTTTTATTATACGTAATACAAGGTTGCAGGGTTTGCTGACGTGTTATGCAAATGTCATGTGAATATCAACGTGTTACCATGTCACATTTCCCAATTTAATATGATTTAAATAATTTCTTTTACAAATGTATTTATTTTTCTTTACAATTTTATTTTGTTTTATTCTATTGATACAAATTTTTTCCGTAAAACCAATATAAAAATGTCCACCAAAGCTCAGCTAAATCCCATTGTGTGACAACATCATCCTCAAATTCAGTGCTTACTATATACATGTATGTATGTAGTATATGTATGTATGTAGTATATGTAGTACATATGTATATGTAGTTACGTGTATATATGTATGTAAAAATGAGCTTCATGCAAAATTTCATGTCTACACTAGACAGACAGTAATGAAATATTCCAGTCCCTCGAGTAATAAGCTTCACTGACACTCAGTTCATAGACAAATATGTGAAATGTGTATAAACATTTAAATAATGAATTGGCTATGATCGTAACGCTATTTAATACTGAAAGGACACATTAGTTTTGATTTCAGCACTGAAAGGTATAAAAACTATTATTCAATACTAATACGAAATGCTTTTGCCACTGAAATTTATTTACCAATCGCATACCTGAAAGGGATCTATGGTTTTAGATTTCTCATATATAGTGAGTGTATCTTTCATATCGTAAACGAAATACATCATTTCATAATCCAATTATACGTATATCTCTTCAACTATTGATTTAAATTTCTATTTGTGTTATATTACTACATTAGTCTGCCACATCTCTTACTTGATATATAAAGTTATACACATCAATGTTTTTTTAATCCGAATAATTTATTTTGCTCCAGGCTACTTTGTTACTTTATGATTATGAATAAAATATCTAACAATAATACGACTTTAATTGATTTTTTTATCAAGTCTTGTAAATTTCAACACCATTAAGGCCATATAATTAAATAGATTTATTTATAATTTTTAAGTATTTCTATAAAATAAATACTTTATAAGGTTTGCCTGTAATAGTCATTTATTTTCTGTTTTTATTATACGAAATTTGTAATATGTAAATGTAAGTACCATCGTTTAGCAGAATAACGCTCTTATTGTTCCTTGAATCAGGTCAATGTTTATGACATTAAATCTGTTCGTCGTTTAACACTAGAGTGCCACTTTATGCCTGGCCACAGAATATTGTAGAGTTAATTTACCTACCTCTCAATTTCTCTGAGCTTTAATCTGCCTATAATCATATTAACTTATTATAAGATTTATATTATTAGTGTAACAAACATTTTCAAATATTATTTTTGCAGTTCATTACCACAAAATTAAACCAAAATCACTGAATGTATAATTTAATTACTGTATATTTAAATAAAACTGATAACAAAACACCAAGCGAGTGTATTATTAAAACCATAAACTCTCCACTTATTGAATGAAATTAATTTCACCAGACGGGTATACGCATATTTATACCTTTATTTATTATCCGTTCATAACAAGCATGGTATTAAAATGTTTATCTGTACACTACCAAACTTTTATGTGTCTGGAAATTTTTTCTCCGATAAAATAATCATGATTATTGTAACATTGTTTCAATTTTTTCAACGCTACCATTTTGCAACTATTAACAATAGATGTTCCTTTATTTTAATATGCAGAATTATGACTCTGTAACTGACCGTTTCTTGAAAGTGATTTTAAAATTTAAAACTCCATAGTGTTAGGTTAAGTTATTTTTCTTATTTTCACCTATTGAACCATATCGAAGAATATACCTTCACATTTTTTAACACCCTGTTCAAACATGTGAGTAATTATATCTCTTTTCGTATATTTATTGTGATGTTTCTATGTTAAGGCACGAAACAGGCTGTTTTACTGACTGTATACAGATCAGTGCCATCTAGATGGCGACTTTAGTGAATAGAGTCATAGGTTAATGATCAGAGGCAACGTAGGTTGACACAGACGGATCACTTGGGTCGTTGACTTGCTGGGTTGTACTCCCAGATTACCTTTTATCAGTCAACTTGATGTTACCTCCACAGACAGATTTCACCAAATGGGCTGTACTCCTAGATGTCTTTTTATCAGTCAACTTGGTGTTACCTCCACAGACAGATTTCACCGAATGGGCTGTACTCCTAGATGTCTTTTTATCAGTCAACTTGATGTTACCTCCGCAGACAGATTTCACCAAATGTGCTGTACTTCTAGATTACTTTTTATCAGTCAACTTGATGTTACCTCCACAGACAGATTTCATCATTAGATTTTTTATCAGTCAACTTTATGTTACCTCCGCAGACATATTTCAACAAATGGGCTGTACTCCTAGATTACTTTTTATCAGTCAACTTGATTTTACCTCCACAGACAGATTTCACCAAATGGGCTATACTCCTAGATGTCTTTTTATCAGTCAACTTGATGTTACCTCCACAGACAGATTTCACCAAATGGGCTGTACTGATAGAGTACTTTTTATCAGTACCATTAGCTGAGTTCTTGTTTATTAACTTATTACTGGAAATATACAGTTTACAGTACAACAAGATCATAAAGGATTATAGAAAGCATATTTAGAGTTAATTAAGTGTTTTATTTTAAAAGGGTCTTCAGAAATAAGTCTTTCGAAGATTATGTTTTATATTGAGAGAGAGAAAACACTTCTTGTAAAATTCAAAATGATTTTATTGATTACCACCCTCCCTGTCACCATTCATGGGTATACACTTTATACAAACAAGAATACGAAGTACTACTCGTCATATAGCTCTATCAGAAGCCCAAGGGCGGGTGTGTGGCATGGACATCGAAGATTTTTGAACTTTCGTATTGGATAGTTAGTTATCCTTCTTGCATAATTCACTTCATTCACCACTACCAGATAAAAAAGTAAAATATTCTAAGGTCATCGCATGCTTTTAGAATTAATTAAGAATATTTATAAATAATTCCTTGATAAACGTGTTTTTCAATGCATTTTCTACGGAAGTGCAGCTATTTTCGTCTTATCGTCTTCTAAAATCTTCACTTTTATCGGAAAGATGAAATTCTCTTGAGTATTATTGTCAATAATAGTCGAGAAGCTTATTACCTCTTTCTTTAGTGATCTGGCAATTAGGTTAATGTTTGTCTTAAAACAGCAATTCATAAAAATACTCAGGTTCTCTCTTCGACATCATTAAATAATATTACGTAATGATTCAGCAACAAAACAGTTGTCGCTTGTTTGTTGACACAGATCACAAATTCACAAATATTATTGTAATTATAATACTCAATGTCATAAAGGGTAATTTGAGCTCTTTATCATATAGCTCAGTTAATATTATTATATAATAGTTCTACTAGTTAATAGATAGTTTAATTTTTTTCTGTAACTGCCAAAATTAATATATTTCAGGTTCTTCCCACAATGTGACATTTTCAGTATATCAATCAGAAACGAACTAAAAACATAAAAAATAGTACTTGAAAACTAAAATATAAAAATTCAAAAGATATTGCAACATAACATGTGCCTTTAAATAGCACAGTAACTGGCTTACATCTGCTATTTATCTTTGAGATCAAAGTCTTTCAAGTTTATACAAAATGTAGCGTGCATATTATCCCCTTTTTCATTATCTAAAATTCTTTCAGTTTGGCCAAACTACTGGTAATATTCTCTAAAACGGACAGTATATATATTATAACAGCTGTGGATGAACAAGAAAACTGTATTTATAAACCGGTACCTAGTTATTACATGTACGTCAATAGGAATAATTTTCAAAGTAAACTAACGAATTTTATATCTATATATATATATATATATTCACTTCGAGTGTATAAAAGCAGAATTGCTCTGTTATATCAATTATTAGACTTCTTGATATAAAGTTCCTTTAATATTTCGGCTTTTTGCCGTTTTCAAAAAGGTATAATAAGGTATAATTTATTTATTTATTTACTTTTGTAAATTTTGATGCTGTGTTGTTATTTTGTATTATACCTTATTATACCTTTTTGAAAACGGCAAAAAGCCGAAATATTAAAGGAACGTTATATCAAGAAGTCTAATAATTGATATATATATAAATGAATGTTTGTGTGTTTGTCCTTTATAGACTCATAAACTATTTGACCGATCATTATGAAAATTTGTATGCATATATATATATATATATATATATATATATATATATATATATATATATATATATATATATATGTATAAGAGATAAAAGAAAACATAAATTAGAAAAGGACAATTTATTTTCTCATGATGTTTTATTGTATGTCGAATGAACTTTCATATCGTCACAAATATTAAACACGTAACACAACCAAAATATGTTTAAATAGCATTGTTTTTATGAATACAATTACTGTGATAGCACTTCGTAAATAACCAAAATGTTATAAATTCATGTAATCTATGAAATATGTTGTTTTCGTAATGAAGAATTCTTGGCATGCCAATATGTTACACAATAAGCCAACAGTTACGGCATCCGTTGTTCGCCCTAAACTCAACATTGTTCTGATATTTACTTGGTTTTATAAACCCCAGACGGCAGTTTGAGGATCAATATTATAACTTAGATATAGGAAACCTTTGGAAGTACCCTTTGATCTTTAAGCTATTTAAAGTGACGAATCAATCAAAATTATTGACAATATTAATACACTGTAACCAACGGATAATATATGGTCTCTTTACCGTGGTTAATCATTGTTGACTTAATTCTATAGGAAAAGTTTCAATATTATTAACTTCTCTACATTTTCATATAGATAACATTTAGTAGTACAAATGAAAAGTTTCGAGAAATAATGATTGATACAAGCAAGTTTGTAAAGTTTTTAAAAAAGTGAAAAGATTACCAGGCGACGTTAAACCATATCATAATATAATCTATCCAGGTCCTCACAGCTGACTTCACTAACACTGTCGTACGTACACATAAAATTTAGTATAATTTGCTTTTCTTGTATATAAATATAAGTGTATACTTCGTTTTTAGCAGTGATGACGCCAGAAGAGATTAGTTTTGCTTTACTTTCCTCATCTTGAAAACATGATGAAATGTAGAACTTGGAGCATAACTTGGCCTATTGCTGTATTTTTGTGAAAAGAAATTATATGTTTTCATATCGTATGCGTTATGGGATGGGTAGAGGAAACTAAGGCGAAATACTATTAACATGAACAGCGGTGGATGAACAAGAAAACTGTATTATAAACCGGTACCTAGTTATTACATTTACGTCAATATGAATAATATTCTAAGTAAACTACCGAATTTTATATACGTTATAATGTTTTTAAGTAGATTATTGTTTATCATAATCTATTTTTAATCTTACGTATGTGTATTTTATAGCTAATAGCTGATGTCCATATCAACGTGTGTTTATTACAGTGCGTGTTTTAATTGTGTCATCATTGGAATCGTTTAAATATGTGCAGAGTTGCAGAAAAACTTTAATTAAGGATTTAATTTTTTTACAATAAAAGTACGCATTTACCAACTTCATTCCTATTGGAAAACAAATTTCATGATAATTTTATACATAAAACGCAATTAATTATTTTCATTTTCTCTCTAAAGTTAGCAGTTGTTAATGTATGGACGCTTATAAGTCACTATAATTTTTGACATTATAATACAGCTATAAAACATAGGTGTAATGAATCGTAGTATTAAGATAATGGTTTCAAATCACGATGTTAAACAATAATAGAACATAATGTATGAAGTTTACTTACAAAAATCTACAAACTACCGTCCCCTTAAATTTAAACCACTAGGCTAAATTCAAACAAATTCGATTTTATATTTGTCTCATGTACTTTTCGGTGACCAATACGTTAAACTCGCTTGAGGAGTGTACGATGAGCCACCTGGATATCTGAAAGCGCTGGATATGAAGTCAAAGCGATTGTATCTGAAGTCAACGGGAGAATGAATTAAATGTATGTCTCTGGATATCTGTGGATTTCTATATGAAGAACTACTTTCTTAATCCTATATTTACGGTTGCGATTCAATTTATTGTCTTAAACACGATGCGAAAAAGTGATTACTACTGCCAATACTATTATTATTTTATTGTTCATTAGTTCTTTTGATCTCATCAGTCCAACAAATAAAAACCATTAAAGATTTATACAAAAACTTTATCTATTTTAGAGGCGTTGTTTTATCTAAAGCCTCTGAATACTTATCGAGTTTTGTAAAATCCAATTAAAAGTTCTTCCAAGATTCTTAACGACTTTGTTCTTATCAGAATCTATTAATATTCAATAAGGTCCATACAATCACATTTGATTACTATTTTTATAATTGTTTTAATTTACATGAAGTGGAATGGTAATTTTAAATAATATTATATGCCTACAATGTCAAAATTACGTAAACATATTAGGTTCGGGCACTAAAGTTTTATTTTATTCATAAAAATGCAACAAAATCATAAGAATTTCAGACTATGCCTCGATCTAATGCAAAAGCAAACATGTATAGCTAATTAGTGTTATAATGCGTCATTTTCATTTGATTTGATCCTTTTGGTATAAGTGTTCTTAGAGTGCAAATACTATTTTTTAATTAATTTAATTGACTTTTTCATAACATTTTACCGTTCTCACGCACCATTATATTTAATTTATCTCCTTAATATACCGTTCTTTCGGTGTGAAAAATGAATGGCTATCTCGGTTATTATATACCGTATAAAAAAGAAAAAATTATTTGGAACTACAAAGTCTAGTACAACAATGTTTATTCTTTTATTACTTTTTATAGATTTTAATATATTATTTCTTATGATTTAAGACTGGCCTTATAGGGTTTAAGAAGTGATCAAACTACAATTGTTACGTTTTTAGTACTTACAAACGTCTTAAGGTTGGGACACACATAACCGCACCGCGCCCGACACGTCAGTCGGCCGTGTGTTGGCCGTCAGACGGTGAAAGAATTGCAGCGCAGTTTTCAACCTGCAAGTCCACACATGTCCGCACCGACACCAGACCGTCGTGGCCGCATCGTGCCCGCACCGTCACCGATATGTGGAGTTTGAATTTTGACGGGCACGGTGCGGTCTACGAGCGGCATCATATGTTTACTGTTACGTTCTGTTTTTTAAAACTATTTAAGTAGTCCACACGTTCTATTTTATTGAATTATTTACTATAGCCTACTAACTCTACATCCTGTGTTTGCGTACAAAATCATATTTATTGATAAAAGTATTACATTTTCTTACCTTAGAGTAAACTAGTCATATTTTCTTATTGTGCATATTTTCTTATTACAACAAATTTGAAAACCATGTTGTACACTAAGTGATTTTAAACAACTAAATTCGAATTATGAAAAATCTATAAACATTTTTCATTAATTAAAAAATAACAAGCATGTAATTATTTGCGCAAAAATCTATTTTTCTTTGATGTATTGAAGTTACTTGATAAATTTATTCCGGTATTTTGTAAGGGTCATATTTAGAATGTTTCTATGGCATTTTTATTTTTTTATTCTTTTCACTTCAATAAAGTAAAAATAAAAATATTTTATTTACAAGCAAGAAAACCCCATGTTAAAAATACATAATAATAATAAATCATTTATTTCCCCATAATAACAAACTGAATGTTACAAATAAATATTATTGCCAGTGCTTAATAATAAATAATACTATGACATAACGTATTTACAATAGCAGTAAATAACAAATACAAAAAAATGTGTTCCACTTACTTTATTTCTAATTTGTGTACTTAGAGTAATAAAATATAAAAAATAGGTTACATCCTTTTAGATTTTTCTTTCTTTTTTTTAAACTAATAATTAGGACAATAGATTTACAAAATAAGGGAAATTTAGATACCCCATAAGAGGCTGTGCTTGTGTTGGTGATACTATATACAAAAAGGGTAAAAAATAAAAATAGCGGAATCGAGTAAGAATGAAATGATAAAAATGAGTTATTGTAGCTTATGTAGTAAATAATTTACTATTACGTTTCAAAGTTTAAATTTAATATAACTAGGGTGCTGTATTAAACAAAAAGGATTTATGCATGAGTTACAATTCAAATATTAGGCTTTACACATGTAACATTAAATATTATATTATAAATAATTATTTTATAATGCTCTAATGTGTCTATTTAAATATTATTATAATTTAGCAGACAAGACTAACCATACACTAATTTATTATCTTAAACATATACTCAATATAATTTTGGCCGATCAACCATACTCTAATTTTTTAGAAAATATATTTATGTTTCTACTATTTTTGACTAATTCTGGCAATAAATTATTTGTCCTCGGAGCTATAAAAGAAAACAATTTTGTAAAATCTGTTTTTTATATGTCCTCCAGTATATATTTACAAATATTTACTATGTTTTACAAATTATTATAAACGGGCTTGCAACATGGCAAACTCTCTGGCACCACACTATAGCTCTTGGGTTTAATACAAAAAACACCAAATATACTTTTTATAGTGTATTTGACCGAAATTCACTGCAATGAAACACAATGAACAAGAATTATAGGGATAAAAAATATAACCAAGATAATGGTATTTACAAATTTTACATACTAGCTGATTATAGCCTACAAAGCTTTACTGTAGCATTGCGATGTTTCATTCACCACAGCGGTTAATAAAAATAACAACAATGAAATTAACAATTTTCTCAAGCAATACTTAATCTTCAGAATATTTTTTAAGTATCTGTCACTTCAAATTCAAAAGAAACATGCTCTAGTACAAACAGTGAGATTGTTGCGCTCGGACTGCATACGGACATGTGTGGCCTCACGGTAACCGAGCCGAGCCCGCACCGACAATCGGCCGACTCACGTGTCGGGCACGGTGCGGTTATGTGTGTCCCAACCTTTAGACATGTTTTAGCAAACGTGTTTTATTGTTGGTATGATATACTATTGTTTTGTTAAAATGTAAAAGAAATGTATTATAACATTGAATCCAAGTTTAAAACATCACTTATAGTTATTTAATTCTTTCTGTATTTCAAGATGATAGAGATTGTACGTTTTTAAGGTGTTAGGGGCAGGATATGCAAAAATGCCTACCAATAGAATCATTATAATCGTCTTCTAAATTAATTAATAATTAATCTCCAGTTTGATATTTGGAGATGACAGACACCGAAAGGGATATACAAAAGAAGTTGACGCGAAAATTGCGCACCACAGAAGTCGGACTTGTAGAAATGAAGTTTCATGTAAAATTTAAATTCTACTTATGAAATTTTTCTTTTTATATCTTTTCACATGAATTTGGATCATGTGACATCAAATTGAGTTTTATTCGGAAAACGGATCATTTCGGTTTGAAAACGGATCATTTCGGTTTGAAAATGGTTCATATCGGTTTGAAAATGGTTCATATCGGTTTGAAAAATGTGCATATCGGTTACGGATTCGGAAAGTCTTTAAATAATAAAAGTCTACAAACCAAGGCAATATAAAACTGTGAATGTGTTGGGATAGTCAGGCTATACGTTTTATTATATCACATGTTTGAATTTCTTGCAGATGTATTTTTTGGTACCATCATGGTTACCCATAAGACCAATGAAATAATATTCCGCTGAGCTTTCAAATTCCGGCCAAATTCTACTGAGTCACATACATTATCATCAAACTCAGTATTCTTATACAAATGAAGCTTCGAGAACAATTTTTAGTTTATAGGTCAGATCCTTTTTGAGATATAGTGCGGAAATTAAATCTCTCCAGCCCCACTAGTGGTAGGCTTCGCTACAGCTCAGCCAAATAACATCTTTTTTCACCTTAAAATGTATTTCACAGCCAGCCAACTTATGCTGAGTAGAATACAGATGCGTTATTACAGTCGAGTGCGGAGTCTCCTATTACCTGGTTTACATTAATTTGCCCGTGTCACTCAACTAATTTGGTTTGTCAGCGCTGCACTCAAGATGGTGACACCCATTTTGTCAGTACCTAAGTACCCCTTACTGTGAAACATTGTCAACACCGTTACGTCTTGAGATATTGTACCTGTCTTAACCCAGCACTACCACAGTAGATCAGCGTTCCACCTCTTACACTCGAATCTTGTATACGTATTCACATACACTATAAATTATATTTTATCCAACATTCAGGCTTGTACCAGATAAAATTTTTATATTTTTTCTTTAATCAAATTTGGTGCAAAGAAGCTGCATAATGTTCCACCCACATTGTAACATCTGAACGAAGGCTTTGTTTTCTTGTACACCTCACTTCTCACTTAGCTTTTACTAGCTACTCGTCATAAATTGTTTCTGAAGATTGTCGTATAAAAACTTGTCTTAGATGTAACTACATACATATACGCCAATTTCACATAAATTTGTGCTATAGATGTATCTCTGTAAAAGTTGTTTTATTTCGTTTTTAGTTTGCTTCCTTGTTTACATGTCTCTTCGTCCAAATTTTGTAAACTTATTTTAAACCAACTTCGCAAAGACCTAGAGTACTTGATATCTTATCCATTGCTCAGAACTAAATGACAATGCAGTATTATAGAAGAAGAATAATACAATCCTCTATGGAGTACATTTCTTTGAGATTAAAAACATATTCATTATCCATTACATTTGTACAAATACATATATATTTTTAAGCAAGAATAAAAATAAAATTTTTACATTCGTATTATAGGTAACCATTATCGTAGCAAGAAAAACATATAAATCTTGCGCAAAGTATTCTCTTTCTACATTTTTAGTAAATTACCAACAGATGAAGTTACTTTATTTGATGGGTTAGCTTCATATATTTTTGACTTAAAGTTGTCTACATAATAAAAAGACTGTAAATACATATCTTTCTGTGGATTTTTCGTTAGTATTACTGATAAAAAATAGGATGCCCGAATCATGGATCAAGTGTAGAATGGGGTCATTAACTCGCTTTCATAACTTTCTGTTAAGTATAATTTCTTAAATCTATTCTATCCTATAAAAGTCTAGTAGCCATATGGACACTCCATTATACTACACCATTACATATAATGGTGCACCATAACACTCATTATAAAATCTAGGTTGTGTGAAACTAGCTAGTATATGAAATGTTTAACCTATAACAATCTAGTGTAGCCGTATTGCTAAAGTAGTATGCATATTATTATCAATTATTTGTTGCTCTTACTTTAGAATCTATGCTATGACGCATTAAATTACCTTCTCGATGAACTAAAGATTTAAAATAGTATACATAATATACATAAAGTTATTTATTTGTATGCAACACATTTATACTTGTGTATGAGTAAATGCAATTTCTAGATTTGCGACCTTAAAACAAAGAGAACATTTTCTGCCACCTTAAAATAATAAGTTTCAGTGGTTAGTTTCTATTCAGCTGCATGGTTTCACAGCTTGTGTCTACGTTTTTAGAAGAGATGCACAAAGTAAAGTTACGATAAATTTATTAATTATAAACTCGTAAAGTTAAACTGCAAATTCCACCCGTAAAACGAAATCAACTGGTACACAGCTCATAATAAAAATTAATTTATGTATCAATTTACTGTATACTAAAGTTAATATTAATTTTTGGAAAAATACTTTCGTTTGCATCTTTATTTTAGTTTAGAATTAAATATCTAATCTCATTCAGGACATTATTTCTAGATATTTATACAAATTTAGATTAAAAATTAAAACTCTGAAGAAGCAGAATATAATAAAATTAAAACAGTTTATCATCGTATGTTAAAGAGTAAAACACATATCTACAATACCAACTTTGTCCTAAACGTTAACATTTTTAACAAATATAGCTATTCACTTGAAACATTAAAGGGGGTATAGAGAGAGAGAGAGAAGAAGAAGAAGAGAGAGAGAGAGATTTTCGCTGAACCCGAGTCAACACGTATTGCTCAGATAGACTTCAGAGAGTACACATGCGATAAATTAGGTACAAGTTAGGCGAATCTTATTGCATTTAAACTTTGCGAACTTATTGGAAACTGCTGTATGTGGATTACTAGACATCTTCTATTCAAAATAAGTTAAACTACTTATAACATAATTACACAGTAGCTTTACTTATATTATATCTAGCAAGTCCGAGGAGACATATTGCTAGGAATTTTTAAACTGCATCGTCTTTAATAATTTTGAATAGCTCATCTTTTAATTTTTTTTCTATTTATTTATTTGTGTTTTCTAACGCAAAGCCAAATCCTACGAAAAGGCATGGATTATTGTCGTACTCATGTTGAAGATATACACTTTATGATTTATTACTAAAACAGCTATAGATCTTATCTATCTCGAGATATTACTCAGACAGACAGGCAGAAAAAGACAGATATAGAAAGAGAGTCATACAGAAATTCAGTTATTCAGGCCCTCAAGTGATAGGCTTCGCTGCGCTCAGTTAATAATAAAGTTGAAGGTCATCTCATAGTAATTTGATGAATCACAATATCAAAATTGATTTAGTTAGAAGTGATTTAAATCAGAATAAATATAAAATAATAACTCCTAGTTACTAGATACTTGAGAGCATACGCTCTATGAATTACATAATACAGCGTAGGTGGAATTAGTTTCAAATGGTAATTTGCTCTTGGAATGGATAAAAATCTCATGTTTCCTTACTAATAAAGCTCCCCAGTACACTGTTTTTTTAACCAGAGACTCTGACTTCCTGAATCGAAGCATTCATTATCAGTCCTAGGTTTAGCCATAAGACATTCGTAATAATTTGGATAAAACCAGTCCCGAGATCAAACCAAGATACAACCAAGACCAAAAAATTCAAACCGGTCACTGATTCACTGCTTCATATTTTGATTGAAATAGAGCTTTTGGGAACAATTTATAATATCAAATCAAACGTACGTTACATCACTTTACTAGCTTACTTTGGTCACTTGAGTAGGCTACAGTGGGTCATATTATAAAAGGGTTGAATGTTTGTTCACTGTATGTCCAGCTTCACTACTTTCCAGTTTTAAGGAGGTAATTAATGATAGCTCAAGTATCAAATTTTCTTAATATAAATGCTAAACATTTAATTGTGTTATGCTAGATGGATCCGCCCATTATAAATCAACACATAATTGTCTTCAGCACTTGAAATACTTGTTATCTTTTGGCAGTACGGTTCATTGTAACTTTTCCATTTAAACTGTACGTCCCTTGGAGCACGAAGCAATTATTAAAAGTTGATAATTAATGATAAATACTGTGAATATACTTCCCGAGAGTTTAATTTCGTCATAAGTTAATCACAAACTTTTAATTACTTTTGATGTTTCCAGTGCAACAGTTTTGAGATTCTAACCCCTTTGTCGAACTTCATTCACGAATATTCTCTTTGATATATCGATATTAAATTGTTATCATTTTTTGCTACTTAAACTTTATAAAACTACGTGGTAGTCTATCTTAAAGTGAATATGTTAGCCAACTCGAAATTACTTAGATAATTACATGCGAACTTTCCTAAAATATTTTTTCTTTTTTGTCTATTGTCTATTTATTGTATTATTTATTGGGGTAATGTAATATATTAAAATACTTATGAAATGAAATACATGTGTGTGTGTGTGTGTGTGTGTGTGTGTGTGTGTGTGTGTGTGTGTGTGTGTGTGTGTGTGTGTGTGTGTGTGTGTGTGTGTGCGTGTTTGTGAAGAAAATTTTAAAACCATTTCAAGAACGATTTATGAACCAAAACTACTTTTGCCGGATCTTGATCGGGGGTCTTCTACTTGGCGAGTGAGAAAGTTGACATTTACACCACAGAACATTTTTCCATCAATTATTTATATGTTGCTTTATTGTGCTGCCAACGTGTTTAAATAATGAAACTAACATGTGATCCAAACGCCAGATACCTGTATGAATATACTACATTACCCATACAAAGTCAGACCATTAATGTGACGTAAAGTTGTAGAAATGTATTCTGTAGTTACTACTGTAGTTTGGACTATTAAACTATTTTGCACTCCTTATTTGATCATTTAATTAATATTATAAAAATGTAAACAAGACTAGGCAGTTTTGCATATATTGTTTGAAGATATAGCTTAAATAAACTCAAATATTTTATTAAAATATAAGTATAAAATCTAAACTATTTAATTTGTTCTCTTTTTGAAATTTATTTTTGGCGATGGAAGGATTGTGAAGGAAACAGGATTTTTGCCGGACATTTGTCATCCTTCAGTGAAACAACAAATCAGTAACACTACGTTTCGTTATCTGCAATCTAATCTTTTCTTCAGGTAAATAACTAAACTAACACATAATTTAAAAATATGCTAAAAATAAACAAATCATACCAGAGCGTTGTGACACGCTTAAGTCAGGAATCACAACCACAATGTTACGTTTCAACTTCACTAACTCTAAAACATGCACTTAATGACAAACTAAAAACAACTCTAATTATTAAAACTGAACTGCAGAATACAGATCATAATAGGTCTGAATTTTCTGAAGAAGAGATTAGATTTCAGATCACGAAACGTAGTGTTATTGAGATTTCAGATCACGAAACGTAGTGTTATTGATTTAATTGTAACACTGAAAGGTGCCAAATGTCCGGAAAAAATGCTGTTCCTTCACAATCATCCATCGTCTAAAAATAAAAAAAAAAACTTAAAACAAAGAAAGTGAATATTCAAATTGTATTTTTAACTAAATTAAATAATAACCACGAGTAAGTAAGGATACTTCAAATGCTCCAATCGCACACAGTAACAATCTGTATTAAGTAACAAAATATAACAGCTTCCATGACTTCCAAAATCTTATTTTCGTTTTAATAAACCTTACAAGTCATAAAATTAAATCAATAAGTTCGAACATTTCGACTGTTACTTAAAACGCTAAGTGTTTACTTTAAGGGCAGTGATTTCTTTTGCTACGGAACAAAGTTTTAATTAGCAAAAGGCTGTATTTAATTAAAACGTACAAAATTATTTTACTTCAGTTTAACGTTTCTTGAACTTAATCAACCCTTGCAAATGACATGAACATAATTAAACGACTCAGGTGAAACTTCAGTATTTATTATTTTATTATAAATTGAACAGATTTCCTACAATTATTATTATTTATATTTGAATTTTCAATGTAACTATTAGTTGTTATATCCGTACTTAATAACTCAAATAAAATATTTGAAAAAAACAGCCCTTGTAGGGTTTATATCTCAAATATTCAGGAAAATTATATAAATTATTTTGTATTTCAACAAGTAGTCAAAATTTAACAACTTTATAAAGTACTTAATAATTATTAACCCGTAACAGCTGTATGAACACAGTAGTATGCAAACTATTTACACCCTAATGTGGGGCTCTCACTTTAAAATGTGTAGTTATTAAGGTTTAAGATTATGAACGACTCTCTGTTGAATAAGTCTTCTTTAAATTTACATTAAATTGCCCTACTCGTTACTTTAGCAAATATTTATTCTGTGTTGCGTACTATTGGAGAGAGAGCCTGGGTGTTTAAACGATCTTTTGGCAAAGTTCAATTTGATGTAACAGATATATAGGTTGAACCTAAAATGGTCTGATTTAAATTAAATATGACCACAAGGGGCGAAGAACTGGGGTTGAAGCGGTAAATACAGCAACTAGTTTGGGCTTTTTATTACTGAATGGTATTAGCCTGAATGGATAACAAACAATTCACATTTAGAGACAAGGATGTAGAATAAATTGGGAAGTAAGTTTCAACTACTCTTCCCCGGGAGTATTGTTAGGGAAGTACCCTTTACAAAATATGACAAAGTGATTTCATTGAAATATCACAAATTCAAAGAACTATGTCAGTCTTTTACGATTGGACGGGGTAAAAACTTTGAATGCTGCACTTTTACACTTTACTAACAGTAATAAATAACAAAATATTTTGAAAGTAGAGTATTGAGAGACAAAAATACCCAAATTTCTCAAATGAGAATGCAATACAACCATTTCTGTATATACGTATGTTGGAAAATCTAACTGCGGAAAAATTGTACCTCTAAAACATTTAAACAAATTACAATATAGGTAAAAGAATTCTAAATGTAAACATTTATTTGAAGCACAATCGTGGTAAAACTAGAGGTTGTAGCTAAAATGATTGTATATTGCTACAATCTACCCGCACAACAAAGATGAATGTAATATTTCTCACTATTACATCATAAAAACTTCTCAAATTATAAATGTAAGCCATAATTTTGTGTATTTACGTAACTGTAACCAAACCGAAATCGTCATTGCAAATCTTATAATAAGATTAAAATCAGGCAGGGCATAAAATATGTGTTTGCAGTTTGGTTACACTTTGACAGTTTTCAACATTTGTTTTTTTATTACAAGCCGGATATTGGCCATATTTTGGGTCATTATTCAATGAAACTAACAGACATTAGAACTGTATTAAATTATCCACAAACGCTTTTTGGTATTTGGTCTCTTGCGCTTGAATAAAATATAAACTTTAAACTTACAAATAGCCGAAATCAATTTTGAGTAATTGTAAGAATGTACAGAATCGTAACACTCAATATGAAGAAAAAATTATAAAGTGTATCTTACCGTGAGTCCGTGCAATATTTTCAGTCCAATTTTCCTCAAATAATTGCATAATTTGCTTTATTACTTTTTATTCAATTAGCCCCGAAGAAGCAAAGATCTGATAAATATAGTAAAATTCCATAATCCAGCATTCTATAGTTCGGCACACTTGATAATACTGCACGCCTTTTGGAAAAAAGGTAAAATTTTCCTGAACAGCGCAAAACATCAATTAATTATGTAATGATGATTTGTTCCGTTGGTGGCTGACGCTTAGGCGGACGTGGAGAAGCTAGACGTCATTTTCGGCCGACATCGGGTGATGTCGCTAGACTCGACTCACGTGACCGAACATGGCCGTCCGAGGTCAGCATGTGTAACCAGTTGCACTTTCGTAGTTTCGTATACGGGGTTATGACGAAAGGGGATAAAAGCGCTCTTACCTTAAGTGGGTTCCGCCCTATCGTTGTGTGTTAAAGAAATAGTGACCCACATATAACGAGGACTCCTAAAGGTTACATTTTAATAATAACACAGTGTTTTACTGTGAGGTTTTGTTTATATATTATGTATGTACTATTTTGTTTATTTGTCTGTATGTCCAATCATCAGGTATACTTGTTAATTCGGCATGCATTATATCCTTACCCAGCCGGATTAACGGAAGTTTACTGTGATGTGTAAAAGTGATAGATGACATTAAAGGAAACGTGCAATGGTGAGTTCGAATATTGGTCCAAAGATCAAGGCTCAATTTCAATAAAATATGACCCAGTGAAACTAAAATATGACCTGGGTCATTTAGAATTGGATGTGTCTTATTGAAAATTTGGCATGTGTGGTTTAATAGGTCATGCATTACTCAACATTTACACTTAACGGTTAGGACGGTACCTTAATGTGAGATCCTTAAGATATTCTTCTTTGATGTTCTGGGAATTAGGTTTTTGAAGTGATACATTGTTTTAGGAGTTGAACATATCATCTGAAAGCCTTGTTATTGGTGGGATGATGTAATTTTTTGTATTGAAGGCTCAGTATTGAACATGCTTGAAGAAAAAGGTTCAGCCTAGATGTAAAAACTTCAAAAATTATTTTTGGAGCTTATTTAATGTTTTAGGATCCTTCATAAATCTTGGCGTTGTCTACGCCTCACTAATATATTACTTACTATATGTCTCAACCTCTTGTACTAACAATAACACTATGGTCTGTTTAGATTACGTATTGATGGATTGCTCATGGTCATTACATAAGTCAGAATAATTTAGCATGTAATTGTAATTAGCCTATTTATTATTTTTGTAAACCAAATATGGTTAAAAGAACCAAAAACTTCGTCATTCCATCTGTTACTCAAACATTAGTATTTAATTTTAATGTTTTGTCGAAGATGAATAAACTAATTTGTTATTCGGCCTATTACACGATAAATCCCTTACAGCAATATCTAGCAATTCTATAGATGAGAAACATACCACTGGTACTAGGTGATTTGGAATTTGCCAAGTCCTCCTTCGTAAGGACTCCCAATGTCCTGATAACTGTGAAATCATGTTTAGTCTTTGATAAGTGAAATAAAACCGGCTACGCAGGTGGCACAGTTTATTGCTCCATATAAAATATATTACCGACATAAAAAACGTCAATTCGAAACCAGCTCTGCCTTCGAGAACCTAACGTAGCAAAAGCAGAAGATTTATTAAAAGAACTATTTAATAAATCCCGCCGTATCAAGCATTCGGCGCTAGGTAATTATAGAACAAAATATGATAAGATTTTGTTTTAATACAACATAAAACTAGGGCCGAAGTTGGAATTTAATAGATCAGAAACAGCGGCACAACTGATGCTTTAATAACTGTAGTAAAGAAGGATTTAATTGCCGCATACTTTTTACTAAATGCTCCACCATTGCATAATAAAACTAATTGCTTTTCAGTGTCTCTGTGGATTTATAAGTACTAAACGTTGTACTTGCGCTCTCAAATGGCAAAAACCTTCTAAACGAGAGACCTTGGATTCAGTACGAGATTTACATCGGCATCTGAAAATCATATTGACATGATATGTCCCATATATGTTAATATCCTTCCCCCACAACATACTTATAATAGCGTCCCCAAACGCACTTATAAATTGAATTATTATAAAATATAAGTATAATAATAAAACAATATTTAATAAAGATATCCCAACTCATTATCCAAACATTAAGTAGGCGAGGGTTGAGATTCTGAGGCTAGCCCAAGTTGACTCTGGACCTATCTAGCTTTCATGCCATTTAAAAGCGATGGAATTGGACTCGCTTATTCTATTATCCTATTTTTGTTTGAAACTTCTAACAAGTTTATTTAGTAGTGTTTCTTAGTAGAGTGTAACCAATTTAAATCATGAAAAAATATTTTTAATTCATGTTTTCCAAATATAAAACTATTATTCAATTATGGTTACTACAGTATACATTTAAGTTTTATGGCACCGATGTTTTTATATTTTATAAAATCTTGGCAGACAATTTTTTATGATAAGGTTGCGTTTTCAATGTCGTATAATAATACACATTTTACTATTTTTTAATCCTTAATGTGATTCAAATGACAATAAATCCTTTTCAACGAAATATTTATAACACACTCCAAATCTGAAACAGTAAATTATATTGTTATTCTTTTTCGTGACGGGTATATAATGATACTTTACATCATGATGCGTAAAAGGAAACCAAATCTTTTAAAAGGTTATCTGCCATTTCATAGCCTATTAGTTATTTTTTCATGGGGAAACGTAACGCTATTTTATAATTCCTTTTGGTGTGTAAAATCATCTTTTTAAACGTAGTACTGTGCAAAAAGTAATATAATTACACAAAAGCGTCTACACATATAACAATTTCCAAAATACCGAAATAAATACTGCAAAGGTCTTCAATGTATGTCAGGACATTCAAGTTGCTTTTACAGAGATTTTTACGTAAGGAAAGAATTGTTTGTATACGAAAACTAATATGTTAGACAAGGATAATCAACTCACATTTAAGAGGAAAACGATAACTTTTGTAAATCTAAGCCATACAGATTTGGGGGGGGTGGGGGGGGGGGGGGGTGGGGGGGGGGGGGGGTGGGGGGGGGGGGGGGTGGGGGGGGGGGGGGGTGGGGGGGGGGGGGGGTGGGGGGGGGGGCTGTTACAATTTAAGGTTACAAAGAAATGTTTAATATGCACACAAATTTGTTTGTAAACACGTGGACTAGATTTGTGCACAATCATCTTAAATCTTTTAGTAAAACATTTCCTCCTATCGATTCAATAGTAATACACAAAACTTTCTTGAACTCTTACGAATTTCTCAAGAAACTATATATTTTGAAATGTCATTGAATACTCAAAATGGTCTGTTACAAATTTTTCGTATTGTTTTCAATCTGTCATTCAATTTTTAGCATTTTGAATTTCAAATATAATTGAAATAAATAAAACAAGAAATAATATATATTTTAATTTCATAAGAATAGTATTTTACTTTAATATATTTAAAGTAAATTGATACACAATCCAATCCGTTGTTTTATTAAGATTTAAAATTAATTTTTTTGCTACTTTTAAATGTCAAATCCTAACCTTTATTTGGGTTCACTAAATTTTATGTTATATTTTATATTATTATCAAAATAGGAAACCTTTAAAAGTTTTAAATATCAAAGAAATGTTTGGATTAATTTTTCAAACATAGTTCTTTGTATCGAAAGATATTTGTAAAATATAATCCTTACATTCGCATTTGTTAAAAATTATTGTTAAAAAGACTATGAGTTTTAATTATTTCATATGATAAGATTAATCATTTTTATCTAGTTTTATCATCTGTTTTAACAGACATTTTTTCAGAGAATAATATATATTTTCCTCAATAAAATTTGTCTTAATTATTACTTAAAATTTTACTTTTACTCTCAAATTTTGTATGTATCATATTTTGATAATTTTATTCATTTTTTATATTTCTTAATATAATTCTTTTTAGTCATTGAAAGGTTTAATTCATTTGTATACGTATCTTGATTATTCAAATTTATTTTAGAATTGTAATGACCATCACAATCTTTCTCTTATATGTTTTTACAAACAGGGTACAATTTTTTCCACGCGTCACTTATTAGATAAAAACGTTTTAATTCAGAAATTTTCAAAATTAATTATTCGTAAAAGAATGTACTCAATTTATCAGCTTATATGATAAAAAAGAGTTCATCAAATTTTAATCCAAAAAATAATTGAAAATACGTTTATATTTCTAAAACTTTAACTATTTTTCATTCATATTCAGAACTTATCATTAGATTTTAGTAAACTTTTTTATAGATTTCAATGATTCTACATTATCACTCTTAACACATTTTAATTGGATATGATTAATTAATTTCGTAGAAAATACAGCTTTAGAAAAAATATTTACTGTTTTTTTTTTGTGTAATTGATATATTGCATATTAGAGATAAATTTACATTTAAATCCTGTTTTTCCTCCTGAAGTGGCACCAGAATTTGCCATGTACTTACATATTTTATATACACATATATATAATATATATATATATTAAATTTATATAATACAATATATCATATATATATTTCAATAAATCAATTGAATCGCAAAAAGTACTTGCTCGCCATTATTATGATGGTTATGAGTTATGGGGATAATGATTGGAGAAAATAAAAATAATATCCCGGAAATCCCGTTCATGAGGGTAATTGTAATAAGCATTTTTGAATGAAATATGCTTAAAACACTTAACTGAATAAAGCAATGACAATAATAGTGCATAATATTATAAGCGTAATTAATACAGATTAAAATTCTTACAGCAAAGAAGGACAAGCTGCGACACAAAACACTTTAACGTTCAACTCACGTGGCCAACAGATTAAAGTTGAAAAGTTTGTGAATAGGTGAGCGTTGTGTAAAACAGTGTCCGACAAGTGAAATTACCTCCACTTAGCCTCGGAGTTATAGCTTTTAATTTGTCAAGTGGGGGTTTAATTCAAATCCCACATCTACTGTCCACAATCTGGTCAATTATTTCGGTAAGCGCTTGTACGTTACAGTTTTGATTTTCGTTGCAAGATAATTATTTCGCCCACACATAAGCATTGAAAAAATTAACCAATTTTGTATATTGCTGATATAATTTTTGCTTTATATTTTTAAAGGGTTCAATTCACTTCTAGAGCCTGTCAAATATAGCAAAACTGTGTAAACATAGTTTTATGAAAGTATAATATTTTCCATTAATTTAACCACAATTTTTCAGTTTGTTTACATTTATAGTTTGAAAAAGCATAGAATGAGATTGGTAATAACAACACTTCATGTATCAACCTTTTCTGCAACCGATGTTTAGTATAAAGTAAGAAAATATCAAAATAACAAAATTAAAAATGTTAATAAAAATATAAATTTTAACTGTACATTTAGTCAAATATGAAGTATGCAGTCAAACTTATTATTGTAATGTTGTTTACTATCTATATTTATATATATACACTTAAAGTATTTATAAAACGCATCTTAGTTGTCTTTTGAAATAAATAGGTTTCTCAGTCCTGTGTATGTATATAATATATATATATATATATATACTTATATTATATATATATATATATATATATATATATATTCTTGGTTGGGAAACCAGGCAAAATCAAGTATGTAACAAAAAAAAGCAAAGACCATAATAAAATGTGATGGCCAAAAAATATATAAATAATACTTTATGACAGACTTTCTTAATCTTTTTTAATAAAACAAACTCAAACATTGGAGACGGAAATATAATTCTCTGGAACCAGAAGTGCTCATACACGTGCAAACCCTACGAAACTACGGGCGAAGCATCGAGTAACGAAATACCACCATATCATTCTAAACGATTAAATTGGGAATTCCCTGTTCGATTAGCATAAGCATGACTATTAACAAATTTCAGTGTCTGCAATGTCCGTTTGCAACTTACATTTAGTAAATCATTGCTTCTCTCATGGCCAATTACATGTTGCATGCTCACGTATTGACAAACCACCTAATTTATTTTAATTACCGCAAAAGACAGCTAATCTAAAAATATTTTACACCAGAATAGCGCTTACCTACCCGAATTTTAATTAATAGTTATAAATTATAATTACCTAATTGTTTACAAACATATAGACACATATACGTGTAGATAGATACAAAATAATTTGTCCACCCTTTGATTGATGGCTTAGCTAAAAATTAGCCTATTAATAGAAATGAGAGGTCTCTAAATTAAAACCCTTAGTTAAAATGTTATTTTAACATACAGTTTTATACAAGTTGCACCAAGCTTGAACCTGAAGCCTGTGTTAACATTCTACTCGCTACATTGCTTTCTGTACATTAAGTTTGTATATTAAACTCTGTATCTTTATTACATTTTCCCATTTTATAAAGCAGCTTCTTTCACTTCATAAAACGTACTAGTACTCTGGATGGCAATATTTTATGTGAGATATGTCCTAAACGTATAGCTGTAGCTGCACGGTTTACGCTTATTATTGCTTTTTTTAAATAATTTTTTTATGTTGTAATGGATTTTCGTCAAATTTCCATTTAAGTTTCATTTATATATTCGAAAAAGCGGCTTACTATCTTAGCTTGATCTATCAAAAATAAAATGATATATACATTTCATTATATTAAATTATTTGGGTATATATAATTTAAATATATGAGTATATATGAGGACCTAACTTACACCATTATAATACGGCGCTGATAAGCTTGAATATATTCCAAACGGATTGAGATATCCTTGTACATCTTCACCATAATTATCAAAATACTTTAGTATATTTTTCGGCCAACAAAAAGATCCCCCCCTTTCAAAGGGGATAACTTTAAATTTTCAAACACACCCCCTTTCTTTCAACATGGTCATTTTAAAAGAATATCAATAGAAACACAATTAAATGAATAAAACATTTCTACGACGTCCCGAGGTAAAGTTAAAGACGATTAACCCTTTACATCTCAGGATGTAAATTAAGTCCTGATACGCTTTTGTATATTCCAAATGGATTGAGATACCAATAATAATAATAATATTCTTTATTGCGTGAAACAATTACAATATTGCATGGTATGCGTCAACGTAACTATGTAAAGTACATAAGTACATCAGATAAATGATGTTGGTAAAGGTAAATACATACAATGCAATACGATTCTTGTATGTATCAGAACCGGGGATTTCGTGGTTGTTAATTTCAAAAATTTTCATCCCAGCGGCCCATCATGAACTCATCAGTTGAGTAAAATGCCTTCGACATAAGAAAATGTTTTAGTCGAGTTTTGATTTTTTTTGTTTCATTAAGTTGTTTGATGCCTTCAGGGAGCCAATGTACAACCTTTACCATACTTATTAAAAATACTTTTGTGGCTTTGTTGGAGGATATGTGAAATTGTTTGTCGCTTTCAATAAACATTCGGAGCTAATCGAGAGTTAATAGAAAATCTCAGTTATATCGGATCTTGACCTATTATCCACCAAGTCGAGATCGGTTTACATGGAATCAAGGTGCAAGCGTTTAGGAATAACTTGAATGATTTTCTCAAACTGTAAGATTTTAAACGTGTGCTTAAACATCCTTTGCCGGATTCGTTAGTAACTTATCTTACAATCTCTGACATATAATTTCGCATGGAAATTCTGTGAAGGATATGATTAACGATAATCCGGTATTTGTCACCATGAGGCTATTACCAAGACACCTGTTTGCATAATTGAGGCATAATGAGAATTACAACTTACCGTTAAAATAAAAGATTAATGAATAGCATCCTAACTGAAATATTAATTTTTCTCTGATTCTAAAGAGGAGAGAAGACATGAATGAGACAACGCTGCAATAGTTACATTCGAAGTAGCATTCGCAGAATCAGGAAGAAATCCAGGGCTTTGAATAAATGTCGTATATTCATACAGAACTCTAATAAATGCTTTAGAGGTTTATACGATATTTATGTTATTGAAGAACTGTTATATAATATTATTACATTTTCCTATTTCGCGTTTTAGTTCTAGCTTTACAAAAAAGGTTTATGCTCCAGATTGATACAAAAAGAGAAATTCCCGTCAGTTTATATATGCAATTATAATTATAATAAGAGATGCAGTTTGCACTAGTTTTACATATGTCTTAATATTTTTATTTGGGAATATTTTTTGGTGAATGTGTAGTTTATGCGCAAATCATATTTTCAATAATTGAAATATCCGATAGTAGAAAAAAACTTTAAGAATTTTCATTCACAAAATATTAAATTAATAAGAATAGGTTTTCATTTTAGAAAATTAATATTGTTTTATTTACTTTCATGATATTATTTAGTTCAATATTTTCCTGAAATATAAAATTAAAATTATCAATGAAAAGTGGGTTGTAATTTCAAATATTTAGTCCTTTAGATTGGAAGCAGTGTAACCGTTACATTATACGTTGTTTGGTTATGAACTTTTAATGTTATAATATATTTGGCAGTTAAGGTAATAAATTACTTATATCTCTGAAGAAATATCGAAATAAATAGCATGAAACTTAACATAGCTATACGTTTTTATCTCGGAAATACACAATAGAAAGTAGCTATATTTTAAGAATCAACATAAGCAAAATGTTTTGTTAGTACTGTGAAAAAGGATTTAATTTATATGCTTCTTTGATATCAATGACAAAATTACTTCATAAAAAAAATTAAGAAATTAATCCGTAGTCTTATACCGTAGTACAGGTGGATAGACTAATAAATACACTTTAGCCTTTAGTGCTGATAATAATAATTTATAATAAAACTGTTAAATATTGACATTTTGTCTGGGATGAGTACCGCTGGGTGAATGTATATCCTTGCATAGCCTTTAAAAACGAAATCCTAAGCCTAATTCTTGAACACTCACTTCCTTGTTACAATCGCGAAATATCCCAAATAATGTTTCATATAATATAGTTCTCTTTTAACTCCACGGTGTGCAATCTGATAATGTCGACGTGTAGCTCACGAAATCATTGACCACGAATGACGACCATGACTCACGGATTCAGCTCGTGGGGATCTGGTTTATGGCTGAGGTAGGCCAATTTGTCTAACGGAAATTCCCACACTTACACCGGAAGTGGTTATTAGCTCAGACCGCTTAAAACAGAGGCGTTCATGGCAATTGTTTTGATCATACTATGTGATTGGTACAGTTTTTAGTCAAGTTAAAATTAAATTTAGCTGAAAAAATAATAATATAAAAAAATATAATTAAAAAAATATATAATTTGGTGAATTTTTAAAATCTAAAACTACCTAAAAGTAATGTTCAAGATTTTCAAATTTAGTTATTTATATTTTTTTAATTTATCACTTGATCTTGATATCCTAAAACACTCGTAAATTTAGAAATTAAATTTCAGTCAGTTACGATATTAGTGTAAATAAAGTTTAAATTGTACTAATAAACATGTATAGGTTGTCATTGTTATCTCACTTAAACTGTAATGTATTTCTTCTAAAAGAAAAGTGAAAGTCATTATAACCTATCAAAACAAAACCTTGTGGACACATCCTGCGAGATTCAATCCCAAAGTTGTTATAAGATACGATCCATTACCAGTCCTCATCTCTGCCAATGTCCGATATATTATTTGTCGAGGACAAGTTGTTGTTGCCAGATTGACGGGACCTTGATGAGTTTCAGATCAGGGTTTTGCCGATACTTCGCACCCACTTGCCTTCTTTCGATAACTCGTCACCCGTGAATAAGTGTTTTTTCGATATCTGTATCTATTTTATCCATGAATCTGTAATAATGGTCTCTTTTGGTATCTTATTTTAGTAATATGGAGAATGTAAACCTAGTTCCATATTTTTAGATTCAACAGTAATACAACCAAGAGTATTAAGTTAGTTAAATAATACACGTATGTAGTTACACAGAAGTATGTTTAATTTAAGTGTAACAAGTAGTATATCGAGTACAAATTCATACAAGGGATTGTACTGAATTCAACAAGCTAATGTGTTTTTTTTAGTCATAGTGCTATTTCGGCAATAAGCATAAAGACCTTGTTTCCCTTAGCAGCTTGCTGTAAACATTTACTAATTGAGATTAAATAAATCTTGAAATCTCTTCTTCATGTTTACATTTGATTAAATAAATATTTAATTAATATTATAAAGGAAATTGTATGCCTATAATTTCATCTGCTTAACATTTTAAATGTAATTTGCAAAAGTACTTTTTTAGCAGTTTTTTTTATTAAAAAATGTTTTGGTCTGCAACTCAATTTTTACACCTGCATAGGTCAAGTATGTGTGCTAGGAAAATTATGGAAAACATGGAAAATGATGAGGGAAACTTGTGACTTATTAAAATGATTTTTTGAAAAAATTTATAACCTTCCAACATTCCGTCGTTGTTATTAGTAACATTCCTTAATTAAAAGAATTATATTTTAAGCAGCACACAACAGCAATAGAAATTATCTTTCTTTACATAAATAAGACTGGGTAACATTTTGAAGTTAAATAATTATATATTAGAATAGGAAACTAAATTATGACGTGTTTCAACACAATATACAAGTTGCATAAAAAAATAAAATAGATTTTTATTTGATTTCAAAAAATTATGAATTCACTTATCTTTAGTTACAATATTCTCCAGCAACTTGACGGAATTCATAAAATTCTTTAAATTAAAAAACAGCCTTTAAGGCGAAAGCGAAGGAAAATAAAGTTTGCCATCAATATAAATTTGAAATATGTTTTAAAAGGTTTGAATGTCTTCAGTAGACTCGTAAACCGATCTTTATGGCCTTGTAACATAACACCTTCCCAGAGATGTAAGCGCGGGAATTATTTAGATTTCAAAGCAGTATGAACAGAAAAAACCATTTAAGGCGTTATTTATAATGAAATTAGTTGTCATTTATAGATATTAAAATATTTTAATATATACTAGGAAAATTGATATGTACTAGGAAAATCTTGGATGTAAAAAGTGAGTCTGATACAGTTTAGCTTCTTAAGTAATAAAAAAGCATATTTTTTAATTTAAAATGAAATTTAAAAAATGGTTTTTAGCTATTTGTATGATTTAAAAAAAATCAGTATAATTTATTGACACGAGTAGTATGGCAGTGAGTTATAATTATTAGTGTATAATAGTTAATAATTATAGTAGTTTATAATTATAATAGTTTAATTATTCTTTTCAACTTTAATATGTTAAACTAATTATTATAATAACTTTTTAAAACATGTACCAGGTAGTACATGACAAAATCATAATTTGCATAAGATATTATTAAAATGTAATAAAACTTTTAGTATGAATAGGTCTTTGACCCGTCCTGTCTCGTCGTGTAAAAAACTGTGGCGGAGATAAGTTGTAAAAGAGAAATAACAAGAACTGTAGCTTTGAATACAGCCTGCACACTAGTTGTATATTTTATGAAACAATTGCTCAAGAAAACATTTATAATTTATAAAAAGTTAGCTATGGAATACTAATGATTAACATTCACTACATGTAATCATTTAATAAATGTATAATTGCTATTTTGTATTATATTAATATAAAATATTAATAACTAATTATTATGTTTGAATTGTATTAACTATACTTAAAAATGGCTTATTGCTTACTTTAATTTAAAACTGCGTATGTTATAAATATTCTTATTTTTACTACCGTAAAAAACGTTCCGTAACAATAAAATGCAATAGTAAAAAGAATAAAAAATAAAAGTTTATTTTTATAATCAAACGTGAACATTTTTTAATCACATTTCAGTAAAAATAACCAACGTTTTTAGCATGTATGTGTAGGCATTAAATACATGGGACATTATACTAAACCAACTTTGGTGAAATAAAACCAACTTATGAATCAGATTTGTTTTCCATTGTTGAAAATTGTTTCAACTGGTATTTCGTTAAATATTTTATTAGAGATATGTTTTATTTTACTCAACACAAACACTAGGAATTATACTCTCCGCCATTTAAATTTCTTGAATTATGAAAAAAGCGAAAATATGATTTAAATAGTGTAAAATATGTAGAATTCCATTTATTTATTTATATTTGGCCTAATTTAGTATTTACAGAGATTCTGAATATGTGTTATCTCCAGTTAACAATAGAAATTTTGCAATTGGTGGTTTTTGGAGGTTTGATAGAGAAATGGTTATATCTCAAATATTAGTTGATTTGATGTAAATTACTTCTTTCCCAAAATCAATTTACAATAGTTTTAAATCTAATTTATATTTTTATAAATGTAAATGGTTATGTTATTAACTTCCTACAAGGAATGACGAACATTGCTGGAAGATTCCGTCGCTAGGAGATAAGACTAAATTCAATTTTGTCGGAATGTAGAGAGAGAAAACGAGTCCTCAAACAATATCCTTTATATGTAATAATATTCATTTTCATCCTGCTGTTAATATGATAGTCTTTAATTATTCTGCATGCGGTACACAGTTGGCCTAAGCTTGGTTAAACTGCTGTAAAATAACTGTCCAACTATAACATGAGACGAAGTTGGACTACTGTACAATAACTGTCCAACTATAACATGAGAAGCAGTTGGACTACTGTACAATAACTGTCCAACTATAACATGAGAAGCAGTTGGACTACTGTACAATAACTGTCCAACTATAGCATGAGAAGCAGTTGGACTATTGTACAATAACTGTCCAACTATAACATGAGACGCAGGACTACTGTACAATTGTCCAGAGAGCAGTTGGACTACTGTACAATAACTGTCCAACTATAACATGAGACTACTGTACAATAACTGTCCAACTATAACATGAGAAGCAGTTGGACTACTGTACAATAACTGTCCAACTATAACATGAGACGCAGTTGGACTACTGAACAATAACTGTCTAGATGGTAGTTAACACCTTCTCTGCATCTTTATACTAAGTGAGAACAAATACAGTCCTTTTTATTCTGCTCGGGAAGACGTCTTCCGTAATATTAACACTACATTTAAAATTCTAGTATTATACTATAACAAGCATAGACATTTTTGAAATATATTTTAATGAAATATTTATTGATTATATTTAGAACTATCAGGTGCCTGCGACTTCTCATGAATTTTCGTAAGTTTTGCACGTATGTGAGCACTTCTGGTTCGAGTGAATTATATTTCCGACACTAATGTTGAGTTTTACCTGTTGCCAACGATCGATAAAATCATTAAAAAAGTGAATATTTATAGAACATTTTAGTTTACTATGGGTTTTAGTATTTTTTTTTTAATAGTTAATTTGGTTTTTTACCCAATCGTGAAATTATATATACACAGATCTGTGAATCCTAATACTGTCAAAAGAGAACTAAGATGGCTTTTATAACACTCTTTAAACTTATAGCGTCAGATACATCGAAACTTTGTTTTTATATGTAACACTTAAAATTTGCTAAAACTGTATAGTTAAAAGTATAATTTTACCAAAACTTTTAATTTTCATATCTTGATATTTTCTTACTCTGTGCGCAATAAATGTAAACATAATAAGTTGAAATAAGTGTTTCCTATCAAGCTTGCTCTGAGCTTTCAAACTATAAATGTACATACATTTAAAATATTAGTTAAGTTAATCAAATATATAATTGTGCTGTAATAGAACAATGTTTACACAGAACAATTGACTACATTTAACATTCTCTTTCAATTAATATTTCTCATATTTAGAGACCAAGATTTTTTACTCCTTTAGAGACCAGTACGGCGTAGGTTGGAGAGATTCTCCAAATAACAATACGCCTATGTACATACCGGGGGCTCTAAGAATTTCCGTGTAAAATTTCAGTAGGTCTACCATCGGTTGAATAGTTTACGCGTGAAAACAAACAAACAAGCAAAGAATACTTCGCATTTATAACATTATTAGTACGTTAGTACAAAACATATTTATAACATAATTTATACTATGTATTTTTAAATGTCCAGACGCTATTAAACCGTTAGTTAAACAACTCAGTATTTTATTGTATTCATTTGTTATATTGCATTGTAATCATATTGTAATAAATTTCGTTTATACGAAAGCAGAATATTTACCTCTATTGTTGTATATTTCTCTTAAGTTTGAACTATTATTTTAAGGATATTAAGTATGAGTAATATAGTAATAAGTGTTTATTAAAATACATTTCAAAATAGACAAACCAACTAAATATTAATTTTCTTATTAATCTCCTATCACTTTATACCGTCCATATTTTAACTTTGAAACCCCTTTCTTGCTCATCAATATATAATAAAAGGTTTGTATCGTTTTAAGGAGACATGGGATGGGTTGTTACAAGAATTTGATTTCAGAGGGGCTAAAACTCATAATTTAACTAGTACCAGTGCCACTTTTATTTCATTAAAGTTATTACAGTAATATGACACATGAGTTCCAAAGCCCATAAATACTACACGTGTGTTATTAGAATAATAGTATTTCGTCTGAACAAGACGTAAATTGTAGAGTTTTGAAAGAGTATATAGACCAGTGTAGAACCATTCAAATCGAACGATCTAACTATATTTAGTATAGTTGTTTAATATACGTTAACGGAAAAGCTTTCAAAATTACTTTTTCTCACAAGTTACCAAATACAAATAACCGAATAGTGTAGGTATTATTAATTAACCATACCAGAAATACATTTTTATAGGTTTCACCAATCATTTACTAACCAAAACTTGTATATAAAGCTAAATTAATTTAAATTAATTTAAATTTTAGTATGATTTCACAGTATAAATAGGTGCTAAATGAAAACTATATTGTTTCTTTTATTGGTTTCAAATTAAATACTCAAATATTGAGGTAAAATGGACTAGTCTGGGGTTTTTGAATCTGCACATTTAAAGTAGCTAGTACATTAGATGTTCAAAGAATACAGTAAAGGTAACAGGCTGTCCTTTATTTGAAAAGTTTTCTGCAATTTCCTTTGTAATTAACAATTTGTTTGAAATATAAGCTCAATTCAATCATTGTGATTATATTCAGCCGTGTCTGCGATTGATAATTTTTATTTAATTTTATAGCTTTTCTTTCTAAAAGTTTTCGATGTTGATTTTTTAAGTTATTATGTGTAAACGGACAGGTTTTAGTGAACTACCTCCTAAAACACAGAAGTTTGAATAAACGTGGACTGTGGAATTAAGACTTTAAAAGTTCGAGTTTTAATGTAAATAATAATCATTAAATGTTATTAAAGTATTTTAAAAAATTGTTAAAAATTTGTACTTAAATCAATTTTAATAATGAGGCAAGAAGAAATGAAGTTAAAAATGTGAGAAAGAAATAGACATTTACAAAATAATTTTTTTAGTGAGTTGTACGTAAAAAATTAATTCCTTAAATATTACAGTAACTGTTGGAATATTTTTAATAAATATGAATTAAATTTATTTCAATTTTCTCAGCAATATTCTACTTTAACCCTGGGGTCTGTCAGTTGAAATTCCTATGATAGCTAACACTTTTTGGTAGTTGTTCACACCTTTATTCAACACTGTGTAGAATGTTTATAATTAAAGTAAAGTATACACTACTATATATTTTATTTTCGAGTAAAAGTCAGAAACATTATTATGCAGTTGGATTTATTATTTAGGATATTTAAACCTAGGTTTTGGATATTATAAGTAAAAAAAGAAAAGTAAAAACAAAAGTATACAAAAGTAAAGCCGGACAAAAAATACCTGATTTTTTATTACATATGAAAATGTCTTAAAACAGTTTTTATGCTAAACATCTAACTAATGCATGAAACATCCAAAATTAATTTGATACAATATTTGTCTTGCTTGTCTCATTTTCGATAGCCAAACGTTTAATTAAAAAGATTACTGCATGTTTTCACTAGTAACTAGTTGTTCAACATTGGAGAAAACATTTTGTAGTGATTAGCTACTAGTCGTCTAACAGATGGAGGGTTAGTGAATTAAGAGCATGATATCCTATTTATTATTACATCTTACACGTTTAGAAACTAAATGAAATCATCTAAACCCTCCATTTGTGATTAGTGGAATTAAAATTGACAAACTATGTTTATTATTCAGTTTTTTGTATTTGATGTCTGTCCCTACTTGTTGATGGCGAAAGAGAGCCTTAGCACAGTAAAATAATTTCGCCCACAGGCTGTAGGATCAAATTGCAAGACTTTTGTGAGGCACAATCATTAAATCCATTCTTCCCGATCTCACGGCCGAGGATCACATCCTTGCTGATATCCGATATATCTGCGAAGGTTGAACTGTTGCTGCCAAATTATAGAAGGGTATTAATGAGTTCCTGTAACGGTGCTTCGTATTCACCCACCTTGGATCTGTTGACACCGCCTTTAGACTATTGAATTCGATTTATTTTACGAAATCTTCTATAAATAAAAATAAATCGAAAAAATGTGTTGCTAAGTGTTATCATCGAGAACGGCTTGACCAATTCGGCTAATTCGTTTTGCAGCGTGTGTTTTGTTCGTTGAAATCCGAGGAAGGTTTATAAGGAGGAAAGATAAGAAAAAGTCACCTGGAATATTTTTAAATTATAATAATTGTAATATTTTATGTTTTATAATCTAAATTTAACTGAAAATAAACAGCTGTTGCCACTTTCGGGTGGAGTACGGCAAATGGAATTAATTTATTTAATATTTAAATTTTTTATAATATTAATTTTACAGTGCTTGATCAGTAGCGTTATACAGCGATAAGGACAGCAAATACAACTTTAATATCTAACTTTCATTCCAGATTAATATAAATATACAATCTGTTAAATTTATATATTTAAAAAGAAATTGTAAAATGTTCTGCTAAGCGTTAGTCTCAAAAGGACAGCTGGACCAATTTGACCAATTATATTTTTTTTAATATAAGAAGAGAAAGATAATAAAAGTAACTTGGAATGTTTTGGGATTATAAACAAATGATAATAATAAAGTTTTATAATTCAAATTTAACTGGCACTAAACAGTTGTTGACACTTTCAGATGAACTTTGATAAATAGGCTGAAACATCTGCTTACATTTAAATTTGATATAATATTAATTGTACAATGCTTGCTTGATCAGTAGTGTAATGCTGTTATTAAATACAACGTTAATATCTAACTTTTATTCTAGATGACACCAGTGATTAATTTAAAATATCTAATGCATTGCAAATATTATTTAAAAAACTGTTATACAACCAAACCTTAATGAATGAAGCTGTGAGTGTTTTTCACCAACGTACTCCAAACTGGTAGGCTCCCTCGACTTTATGATAAGGCATTTTAACAGTGGCTTAAGGAAAAACAGAGAAATGAAACACTAACATGCCTCGACGATCCGTTCTTTTTCAGACTACAGTCCAAAAACCAAGAAACTTCTTAAAGAAAAACGTTAAAAACAATTGTTTTGGGAAATTGCGCGTAATTATTAAGAATTTCCCACTATACCGGAATTAGATAGGAAGTACATAAGATTTCCCCCTAGACCATAGTATGTTTTCTCAGTCCTAAGTATGTGCTTATATTTTCTTCATCGGGACAACAAGACAACCTCAACTATGGCACTGGAATCGATTGTAGATTTCCAGATCTGGAAGTAGTCCTCTTTTTGACGGAAGTATATTTCTGATACCTACAAACTTATTTAGTTTTTTATTGGGTAAACAAGGCAAACTCAATGATTTTATACTGTATACACCGTGTACGCTTCTCAGACCTACCCTATGTACATATCTTTTCCCCTTGAGAGCAAGCCAAACTCTCCTATGGCGCTATAAATATCTTGGACCAGAATTACATAGCAAGTAATAGCTTCGTGACAGAGTTAGGTTTCCGAAACATATGTATTGTTATTTTAAAATGAGGCAACAAGGCAGATTTATCCGTTACCTTGTAAACATAGTTTAATTCTAAAACATAAATGCTCCTACCCATTCAAAACATTATATATAAATATCAGTTTCAAACTCTGATACTCCTGATGATAAAGGCAAATAATTTGTATTTGATATATACTCACTACGCTTGAAATATTTGACACGACTCCATCTTATTACATTGTAAGTGTTTTTACTAAGTAATTATGACTTAGTTAAAAAATAATGTTTGAAGCTGTTGGTAACAGATATTAATTAATAAACATTACTTATTGAGTTCTCTTCATAGTAAGCAAACTGTTATGGGTAAATATGTATCTCAAACCTTAAGCATTAGATGAATAATTTATATCAGAGTGTTCTAGAAATTTCATAACTAATCTATTACAAATCAATCATCTATCTTCTATTTTGAGTGTTTGATTAGTGACTCATCACTAAACCTAGAACCTCTGATTATAGAGATTATATCCTGAACTCCAAAAGCAGCTGATCAGATGACAAGACATTGCACTACAGATAACCCGATCTCACTTGTACAAACTTCAACACTTCTTGCCCCCTTCTTCTTTAAAACCATTGAACTCTTCTTGTTTCAGTCCTTCAACCCTTATTTATTATTTCATCATACCCATTTGCTTATTTTGAAACGTCCCATAAATGTATTCACTATACCATCCACAATGAGACTGTAGTTGTTATTATGACTTAGACCACACACTGATGCTTCATTAAGTAATAGTACATTTACTAATAATATGAGTTTAAAGTACTAATTTCATATTAAATAAAAAGAGTTTTGTTTTACCTAGTGTATAATATGACTAATTTAATAAAAATAAAAATTCTTCATCTGTAGCTACAGGCTTGGTTTTTATTTTTAATTCTGACTACTGAATACAAGATGTATTTTCTTGTAATTTATTTCGCTAAAGTTTGTATTAGGTTTAATTCCAGAATAATATTACTTTTTGCAATAGATTCTCATGTTATTTACCACAGAAGGAAAGATCACTTTTAAAGTACCCTAACCATTGCATTAGTATTCATACATATAAAAAATATCATATCATGAAAATGTAAAACTTTCATGCAACTCTAATTAAATGACAATAGTATAATATCCTAAAAGGAAAAAAGAACAAAGCATTTGTATTATTTCGGTGGGAGAAAGTTTATTTGGTTTCTTCCAAAATTGAAACTTACCCTGTGGAAGACAAGTTCAACAAAAACTGCGGCTGACAAGCTAACAGAGCTCGGGCCTCGATAAAGCCGAAAAAACAACCCATACATTGTCGTGGTCGACACTGAGCCCCGCCATGTTTACTCCTTCGGTACTCTATTTATTCTACTGTATTGCGGTTGTATTCTCTCGTCATGACAATATATTTTAAGTCGAGAAACAACAATTATGGTGCTTAAGGAAACTGTGTCAATAGTTGTAGATACATTTCATTGTATAATCTTAACGAGCAATATAATATTTTATGCAAACTCAAAACATATGCAAATCGTAGTAACTTAAAGATCTAGACGTTTCTAGGGTTTTCTATGAATAGCATTTTGGAAATTAAAGAGTTTTAAATATGATATCGTGTGGTTTGAAGAAATACTCTAAGATAGTGGTGAGAGTTGATATAAAAAAGGTGTAGAATGTTCACTGGTACAGTCTGATAAGGATATTGTGTAGAGTCGTGTATGAAGAACAAACAATACGACTGCAGAGAGGAGCATTTTTGTGAATCGGAAAAAGAGCATTGTTGAATTTCAATACAAGTATGATACGGGTTACGCGCCTTTGTTAAAATTAATCCAAAGATTTTCGTGAACAATAGGCGTTACAGGGTATATGGCATGGTATAGAGACAGAATATCTGTGATTTTACACAATACTTGCATGTTTTAAAATGAGCCGTACGACATTACAACAAAGTTTTTGACAAACTGCTCCGCAATACCAAAGTTAAGCGTACTTTACATGAATATATTCAAAAGTAAGTATTTAAAACTACTTCTAGTAAAATGTACTTCTTAATATTAAGATTTGTTACTTAATGATCTACTTTAATGTTTCAGATATTAATAAAGTACTTATAATAATTTGGTTCCAATAGAGCAACAAATTTTTGTGCCCACTAGTGTAATGACAATTCCTTTGTAATTATTGAAAGCATATACTTAATGGTAAGTATTATGTTAATTTAAATAAAATTAAAAACAATGAATCGAACTAAATAATCACGTTGGAGAACTGCCATTGTGGCAAAATGTAAAATTTAATTATGTGTAATTAATTGTACCGTTTAATTGCCTATAAAATGACGCATTTTTGTTAAAATAGCTTTGCCACTCAATAGTATATCAGGATTAATTTTGGAACCTTTATAAATTTCAAAAAGTTAGCATTAGGAAATTTATAGAACTGCCATCGAGGCAAAAATGTGAAATGTTTCGGATGGTTAGGTTCAATGAATCTGAAATTAACATAGTACACTAAAATAGATACAAGTGTTAAAACTATTTAATTTTTTTATGAAAGTAACTACGATGAGTTAATAAATTTTACGGTATGGGTGAACTAGAACAAATATATAACATTATAATGATTATGGATTTTACAAGTTTATTATTATAAAGTTTTAGAAATTTCAGTTTGTAGAAAATCTGCGTGAAGTATATAAGTATAAAATAGTCACTAGATAGAATTAAATTAGCTCCGTGTACTAATGCATGTAGAGATATAATTTATCTATTAAATCTGATTTAAAATTCATTATACGTTAGTCAATCACGAACTGTTTTCTATTTCTATATGCACTACTAGGTATTTTGGTAATATGTTTGAAGTACGTGATTTAAATATGTTGAATTGCAATTTAATAACTCTCAAAAATTTACGTGGAAATATTTATTCATCGAATTCGTACAAATAAATTGCAAACATGTACACCATACATCTCTTACAGTATCAGGTGCAGATAACAAATTTAAATAAGCCTTTCCTAAATTATAACTTCTCTTGACCCCAGTCGTATGGTATTAGACTGCAATGCACCTTTTTTACACAGTAATACGCCAAATATTTGACGTCAGCAACTCGTAATAGTTTATTAGGCCCATTCCTAAGTGGTTATAAATGATTATATGACCCTAAAACTCTTAATTTTGCAAATAATTCTCTTACTTGGTGAATAGTCTTAAACAGTTTACAGGAAAAGTAGTTTCATCTTTGTTCCAATATTTAAGTGGTTCAGTACAAGAGCCTCTAAACTATTCTATTTTTAAAACGGCATACCAAGCATTTCTTGGATACCTATCTGAGAATACGAAGCAGCACTTTTTTGTGACAATACCCTTGATGCTTTGGAGCAAGGTTCTAGTACTTTATAGTCTTATTTTTTTTTATTCTAAAGGTTTTAATGGCGACCAATTTCTTAATAGGACGAGTTATAAGGACAAAAATTTCCAAAAATCTCTGTTAATTTAGTACGATTCCGATCAGTCATCAGAGTCATCATAACAGTCATCATCTCCTTCATAACATTTTTCAGATACAGTTTTTGGAAGGCAGGCGTAATCAGTTTGAACCAGTATTTCTTGAGTCCATAATACCTATGCTTGTATGACTTTTATATATCTAATAGATATTGTGAAAGTGTGGTGAAGGTCAGGGCGATACGTTTATGTTTTAAGGGCCATCTCACAAGATGGTTTGTTTTAGATAAAGAGGCATAATACAATTTAAAGCGTTTCCTGGAAATATTCTTTTGCTCGCTGTGTTACAGTACAGTCTTTGAAACTCTGGTTTTGGGGAAGCAAGAGGTATCAACAGATGGTTAACTATAATTTCCCTAAATTCATTACTTTGTGTTACTTTGTTTCTAATACGCGCGAAAGAAGGAAAGAATGTCACGGTTTTACACTTCCCGGATTTATCTTAAATATAGGCTCTTACCCTTTAGATGTCTGCCACTGTTTAAATGGTGTTATTTCGCCATAGAACTTTTGCATTGAGTAGGCTCTTATAATCTTAAACGAATAAGAAATGCTACTTTAGAAATGGTACTAATAAAACTTCCCTCATTTTACATCCTTATCCACTCATTGCCTAGATTTAACTATCGTAGATTTTATCCCTGGCTGATTGCAAAGCTATTATATACAACGATCAGCGGTTTCAAGAACTGAATCTCTTGAGGCTCTGGATTCCCTTACTCACGACGGCGAAGAACAGCGATTAAATAGAGTATGAGTGACATTGCACCAAATTTTTGTTGAAACTCTTCCATTCTCATAAATGTGAGTTAGTGATATGTACAAGATCACCTCACTGAAGTTGTGTCAACTTATTACAAGGAGACAAGTCAGTGCGAAGTATCGGCAAAATCTGATGAGAAACTCATCAATGTCCCGTAACAATCTGGCATCAACTTGTCCTCAGCAAATATATCCCTATATCAGTAGAGATGAGAACCACAAATGCGGAGAGCGGGCAGATTTAACGATTGTATCTCGTAATAAACTTTGGCGATTGGATCCCCCAGTCTGCGGACCGGAAACTTTTTGTTTTACCCAGTAAAATCTTTCCTTCCTTCCCTACTATCCAAAGAAAGATAATGTATTTGAGTACGATAAGAATGAAACTCATATGACAGTATTGCAACACATAAATAAGCAGTAGAAGTTTAAGAAATACGCTTCAATAAAATTGTAATGTAAAATTGTTTTAAACGTTCATAATTTTATACTCATTTAGCATCCTTGCAGAACAGCTTACGGGAGAGGTTATATGATAATATTGAATTAAACAAATTTAGAATGGGAGAATTTTATTTCTGATGAAACATCCTATTTGAAAATGTCTGGTTGAAATATAAAACTATAGTAAATAATTTCTTTGTAAAAAAAATAATAAAGGAAATTTAAATAAGAGGTTTTTACAAATTTATCAATAATGTATAATGATTTAAAATAATCAAGCCTTTAAATCAATAACATTTTATTACAATTTGATCCGTCGAATGTTTTCAAAGTTTTTGTCTATCCTATTTTACTTCTAAGGTAAAACTTAGCTCCACCGTAGATTAATACAAGCTTTGCTGGTTTTACGCTAGGTTAAGTATGTAAGGAAGTATTTCTGGTTGCCAATTTCCATTACACAAACTATTCTGCTAGTTAAATGAACTATTAATCTACAAAGTTTTCCTATTAGCTTAAATTAAACTTTCCTACCAATTTATTTTCTCTGTCTTATTTACTTAACGTAGCTCTAAAAGTAATTTACAACAGCCGTAGAATACTATTTTGGCCATACTCAGTAAAAACATCGCAGTTTACATATACAGGTGCGAGACTTTGTTCCTTTCGTAATGAAACTACTCCGTTCTCATGGGCCTTGAAGTTTGTTTGGTGGGGGGGGGGGGGGGTGGGGGGGGGGGGGGGTGGGGGGGGGGGGGGGTGGGGGGGGGGGGGGGTGGGGGGGGGGGGGGGTGGGGGGGGGGGGGGGTATGTACCGTTTTGATGTTAATTTTCAACCGTAAATAGTTTTAGTATTACATATTTAAAAAAAAACATACATTTTAGTATGTTATTTATTAGAATTATACAATTATACTTACGTTTACTAGCGCATTGCGCACTGACCGCGCAGACAACAGACCTTTAACCGCGTAACCGCTTGCTTAGACATAATTGACCTGATATTGATAACTTTATTCTTAAAGTGAAGAACAAACTAATTCTAATATATTCAGTAAAATTCACCTAAATATAACAGCTCAGCGTGTTTTTAATGTGTTAGCCACTGTTGGAATCATAAAGTGCCAATGATTTTAACTTGTCTTAAATGTTTTGTTTCTCTTATAACATATTTGTCTTTATGCACACACACACACACACACACACACACACACACACACACACTATTTTTCAAAATTGATTTAACAACTGTAAACGGTGACTCAAAAAAAGTTACTGGGAATGTAATAAAAAAAGTCGTAAGAGGGGAACTAAAAATAGTCCTTTAAAAAATAATTCCAAGTGGGAGATGTGGTGTTTGAATGATAACTGGATAACGAGAAAATTGTAGCTAATGAGTTTAAACTCATATTTTAACAAGTATTATTCCGAGTCTGCGGATCTGAAGCTTTTTGGTATCGTGATTTATTTAATGATAATATTTCATAATTGCAATGTGCACCTTGAAGGCCTTTTGATTGTAGCCTTGATGAAGTGGTACAATGCCATTAAAATCCACTAAAAAAATAAAGTTGGTAGTGGGGTTGATGGGTATAGAGTAGCCATGAACAGTTTAAGGAAAATATGGATATTTTTGCCCCTTTGTTGTTACATATTTTTAGAGAATTCGTTAAGAAGTTAGTGAATTTTTTCCTGATACTTTTAAGGTAGCTATTGTATGTACCAATTTATACAGACCAGGGTGTTGTCTCTAGTGTTTCATCATAACCGTCCGATCCTCTGATAATCAAACACAATAGCTAAGGTAATTTGAACCTTAGTAATAAAACCACAAGTTTAACTAGATTACTTTTTTGAGAGGATCCTTGTTCCTCCAGAAATCAGGTTTGGGCTTTCTGAAGGGACAAAGGTGGCAGATAATAGCCATAGAAAAAACATATAAGTTGGCATTTACTAACTCTATAAAATAAAAAATAAGTGACACACTTGCAATTTAACTTGAGATATTCAAGAAGTGCATTTGATTGCTTTGGATATTAATATATTTAATCAAATAAATTAAGATTGTTAATGGTAATAGGAGGTAACGCACTAAAGTGGTTTGGATCCTTTTTGCTACCATAGAAGACAGGTTGGTCAGGGCGTAGAACAAGGTTTTTGAGTGATGCAAATGTTATTATGCGCTACGGCCACACTCCACAAGGGGGGGTTTTAAGAGGGGCCTATACGATGTTTTTAGTATACATAAACGATATGTTAAAGTCTGAATTTTAAAATTCATCAATCTTTGCTTATGCTGATGACACAGCTTTGGTGGTGAGCTGTGCTCAGCTTACAACAGGAGACTCATTAAAATACAAAATTCATAGAGATTTGGAACAAATCTCTGCTTGCTAATTCAAAATTAAGTTACTCATTAACTCATCAAAATCTTAAGTGCCATAATGTTTTTTGACTGTGATATTTCTAAGGAAACTCCTAAAAAAAATTTACCTTTGATTTGGTCTTGCCATAAACCACCAATGTTTGTATTCTTGTACATGTGAAAATATTGAAAATAGTCGCATCCTGTTAAGTATCTAGGGCTTCATGTTGACCAATACTTAAAATGGGATCAGCACGCTAATTACCTGTCGAAAAAACTTAATAAGATTAACTACGGGCTGTACCATATGAAAAAATTTTGTTGGTGGTGACCATTTAAGGAACCTCTCTACTTGGCGTGGTTTGAGAGTACCCCTTGGAGGTTATGGTTTAATTCATTATGGAGGAACCTACCCAACCATAATCAGGAATAAAACATTATAATGTGTCAGAGACTTGCACTGCGCACGGGTTTTTATGGTTTAAGGCGGAGTGGAGAGCATGAAGCTTAATTTGTTTTCCTGAACATAATATTTTGAAATGTTGGAACAAGTTATTATGTTTATAAGCGCTGTAAAAAATTTGCATGTTTATTAAATTTTATACAACAATATAAGTTTAGAGAAATTAATAGGGAGGTTTACTCGCAGTACACAATTACAATGTTTTTCTTGAAAACGCCATTTTTTGATAAAGCGAGAAGTTTGTAGAAAACAACTATGCTAATCAGGGACCCTACAATGTTTTTAATTCAATAGGTAATGCAGTATTATGGGGAAACAGCATAAATAGTTTTGAAGCTAAGCCAAAGGTGAAGATGAAGGTAATATCTTTTTGTAGTAATAAACACAATTTTAATGATAGGAAATAAGGGCAATTTTTTAGGGACAAATTTGTTTTTTGTTTTTAAACTTATGTGACTTATTCTCTTTGCAATGTTCGATGGTTTTCCTAGTCAAAGGATTGTTGCATTGTTCGAGTTGTTTCACTTTTGGCCTTGGTTTATTTGTTTATGCTGTTATTTATTTATTATTTTATTAATAGATATAATTTTTTATGGAGTATATACATATATGTATTTTTGTGTAGAGCTACTTGGAGGAAGTTTATTGTTGTTGTTGTTATTTGTTGCAGCTGTTGATGAATATATATTTGTTTGTTTTAAACCTTATTGTTATTTGGTTTATCGATTATGAAGTTTATATAAAAATTGGCTGTTACCATGTTATATATTTTATAATCATATAAATAATTATTTGGAATATCTTGCTATAGAAAGCTGTTATAAATCACGTAATTACCTGTCGTAAGGAAACATATGGTATAAATTATTAGTTTATATAGTGACCATGTATAATAATTACTCTCAATCCCACGCGCAACCTTATGAGTTGCAGTGGGAACGAATAGAAAAATGTATGTGCATGTTATTCACTGAAATAAAGATGAATTTTGAACTTGTTTTAAACTTGAACTTGATAACCTTGAACACACACACACACACACACAACACACACACACACACACACACACACACACACACACACACACACACACACACACACACACACACACACACACACACACACACACACACACACACACACACACACACAGCACACACACACACACACACACACACACACACACACACACACACACACACACACACACACACACACACACACACACACACACACACACACACACACACACACACACACACACACACACACACACACACACACACACACACACACACACACACACACATATATGTGTGTGTGTGTGTGTATATATGTATATACCCACATATATATATATGTGTGTGTGTGTGTGTGTGTGTGTATATATATATATGTATATACCCATTTCAATTGTGTCAACTGATTTTATCTCGACTCATTTTACAGGAAAGTATATTAATTAAGAATTTAAACTTTCAAATATCCTACGGAACAATCTTATAATTTATTGAAGTTTTGGATAGAAAAAAAAACAATTTTTATACTATACTATACGTTATTTTCAACTTCCTCGTTTTGGAGCTAAAACCTCTACAAAATATCTAATACCCGTTTAAGAAGCGTTTGTTAGTAATTTCAAACTTATCAAAAAGTGACAAAATTATTGTTGATTGGACTGTGAGTATTGGATCATTAATAACACTTTAATGGAGATTAATACATTTCCAAAATGAGTATATAATAGGTACATTATCAATACAATTACCACCATGTATAATGAATGTTTTAATACAACATGGTATTATTCAAGTAATAGGTCAATTTAGGCTATTTTTGTAAAATTAAAAAATTTACCATGTAGAAGAAACGTTTCTAACAGAGCAGAAAAACAACTCGTACATTGTCCGTGTTCGACACTAAGCCTAATATGTTTTCTCTTTTGGTTCTCTTACTTATTCTACTATATTGCTATTATATTTTCTCGTAATCAGTTTTGGTAAAGCTCCATATTAAATCACTAATATTTTAAAAGTAAAAATACGTTGTAAAACTTTTACAGACATTGCTTGTATCTTTTTTTACACGAGCACTATTCATGAAGTTATATTTTATGAATATTTGTAACATTTTTGATTTGTAAAATACTCTATTCATGTATTTAAAAACAACACATCAAAACATATTATAGTCAGTTCAGTATAGGTTAAATATCAAAACATTCCAGGAAGATCTAAGAATAGGTAGCATCCTACAGGAATATTATATTAATAATTGAGTGGTATAATTCATGTAGTTACATATATTCTAAAGGTAAAATACATCCAGAGAGTGGGGATAGTAAACTGTCAGAAGTGTAAGCGGATAAAGCAAGTAGCGCACCTAGTATTAGATCTGTAAGGATATAGTGAAGAGTGACTGTGTAGGGCTGTAAATATTCTGCTTGTAATCTTTCACTCTTAAATAATATTTTTATGTTTATTGGCATGAATAAATGTAAGCATTGTAATGTGATTATACTTGAGATTGACTGTATGTATGGTTGGCTATTTGAATTATATATGTAATGTGAGTGGCTTATATAGATTTAACTTACATATTGCGTGTTATGACGGTCATAGATTTTTATTCGTAATAATATTATACAGCTATTATATTAAAGTAAAACGTGAAAATGCCTCTAAATAGTGAAAAAGAGTACCTCTGCACTGAGCGTTATCGTAGCCTATCACTCACGAGGATGAAAAATGTATTTCTGTCTGTCTGTCTATCTGTCGACAGTATATCTTGGAAATGAACTAATGCACTCTATAAACTTGAAATTCATTTTTATATCAGAAACACTGAGTTCGATGATAGTGCATGGGATTATTGCTTTTACGAATGTGTTTTTTTAATGCTTTTGTGAATTACATTCGTCATATGGGTAACCATAATGGCCACGAGAAAATAGTAAAATAAATATATTTGTAAACAAACTCAATGCACACACAACAGATTCAAACGTGTGACATTAGCACATTTAACCTAAAATATTCCACAAAATCACATTACATTTTATAATGAATTGTTGCGTATATTTCTATTATTGAAAACAATTTTATGATACTATATTTAATAAAAACAATTCTGAATGTATCATATTTTCATGCTTTATATTATATTTCACATAATTTAAATTATGAATGAAACTTCATTTCTGTAGGAATGATGAGTAATTTTTGTGTCAACTTCATCTTTGAATGATTGTTACTATCCGCAGGTCGAAATTTGATAGATTTAAAAGTTTGCAGCCAATCTTAGTGAAGCCTGTTACGACAATTGGTGTGGCGTACTTTTACCTTATTTGTACATTGAGCATTATTGTATGAATACTTTCACTAATGGTAGTGACAATTTTATATTTATTAATATTTTGTATACCCATTTCGTTAAGAATTATAACATTTATCTTTATCAATGGGTATTCTCTATAGTTGAGAAATGTACTACAAATCTTATGATGAGGGATTAATTATATGTGCTTTGATAGAGGCAAATTAAATAATAGTTAATATTAAAACTATTGAATTATTAACCATAATGCAATCTATAATATACAAATAAAATATTTTTTGATTATAGATTAATTACAATAAATTCATGACGTTGGTTTTATAATAATTACAAATTTAAAAGTCGTATAATAATGAGCAACATATTTTAGAACCAACAGAAGTTTAGGTTTCATCAATTTTGCTAAAAAAAAATTAAAGTTAATGGAAAAATTCTGAATCAATTTAGATTGCTAAAATAGTCGTCTGACAGGTGACATCAATATTTAGTAATGCATGTAGAATTTTTCATTCATCAGTGTGTTATTTCAAAAGAATGCTTCTAGGTATTTTGATGATAATACTCGATATGAGGATAATAGCTATTTTACGTTTATTTATGTCTCCTGAGGATACCATTTTAAGCTATCGATTATTGTGTTGAATAACAACAAACTAGATTCCTATTCTCTCTTTTTAATACAATGTAGGAGTACGTCACATCAGGTGTTGCACAAAAGCTTTCGCTGAGGTTTCATGCACAATTTTAAATATATAATTCATTTTAATTCCAGAGATATGTGTGGGCAGATATGCAGACATAAAACCATACAAGAAAAGATCTTAATTCAAAAAATTGTTTTGCACTTAGTAAATTTCATGGTCGGACCACCATAATAGAACACATTGTTGTCTGTGCAGAAATTAAGTTTCATAACACAATTAAAGTATGAATGAAATACTTTCTACTACTACTTTTTTTTGTTTCTACTTTCTTTTTGTAGGTAAGTATTTCTAGAATTATGTTCTCACATCATTCTTCCACATTTTTTCTTAATTGAGTAAGGTTTTGACAGCAGTTTTCAAATAATAATTATTTACAGTAAGCTAGGGATGATACTACAAGGCATATGTGCGCTGAATCAAATCTTGCCACCGACTTTAAACATTGAATTTCCTTTTTTTCATGTTCTATATCAATTTTAAAATATTCAATAACCTCAGCCAAATTTCCCATGGAATTTGACATATTATAATGGCTCCGCATATACAGTGACGATACATCAATGCCGGGAGTGGGGAATAACCGGTGGCTCGGTGTATGTCCAAAGCTTTCCAAGGCTCCAGAGCAGCTATGGCGCTTCTCACGAATTATGACGGGGAGATCGCTGCAATACATGACGAAGCAAACTTAAAGTTGCGATAATTTCACTCTCAAACAGCAAGTTCACTGACCGTAGGAAAATAAACGCATGCCGAATTAATTGAAATTGCTGGACCTTACACCTTAAGTGGATTCCAAGTCGTTTTGGCGTACAAGGAAACGAAAAAAACCGAGGTTCTGGTGATAAAGATACTAAACCCTTCAACCACATGCGCACAGTCCTAACTCTTCTATCAAGACCTCAATCAGGCTAAACACCTGGACAAGGAAACGCCACAGATAAGTTGGTAATTTGATAGATTCTCCCATACCCCGAAACTCGCCTAGAAGTGTAGCAGTGGCTGCTTTCAGAACCACCACCGGCCACGATTATCTGGAAGCCCATCTGCACCGCATCAGGGTAAATTTCAGATGTGGCCTTTACGCTATTCCCCAGGATGGACGCAGTGCAGCCCACCTGCCCCAGTGCCCGGCCCTAGCCCTCAGCCTCGTGGACGAAGAGGACGGCTACAGGGAGATCGCCCGCTTGAATTGGTCAGCGCATCACCTAATGGCTAACCTACCAAGGTTGGGTGTCGGCCAGTGAGTGATTGATGATCCACCATAATTGAATTCAGTGTCCACTTATATAGGGAGATAATGCAAAATTTGCAAAATTTAAAATATATAGGTCATTTAATTTTAAAGAAACGTGTGGACGACAGTCAGGCAGACGGAAATGGACTTTTTCCAGACTCTTCTAGGTTTCTTAAAAATTATTTCTAACATGCCAGTAGTTCTTAGCGCAATTGTGTTGTGGAGTAGTTAATTTTCGATAAAACCGTTAGCTCATGTGTACTTTTTATCGATCAAAATAATACTGAATACTATGTTCCACTGATTTTAAAATTTAGGAAATGATATGTGTCTTTGAAGACTCTTGAAGCAATTGGAAAATTCTTTAAATATTACTAAATTTTAATGAAAACAATACTTTTACAAATTGTTTATTTTTTGGACGAGGCCTAAGGAACCCAAAGTTTTTCATCAGGCGACTCCACAAATAAATATTTACATGTTTGTTACAATTAATATTAATATAACATATGTTATAAATTAAATAAAGAACTAAATTTCATTAAATATATTCCTATGTTCAATGGTTACACTACACAACTCATTGGCAATATACTAAATAACTAGAACTATACGAGATAAGACAACATTAGGCCACCTCAAGACACAGAACAAGAATTTATTTCCTCAACATACAGCACTTTTTTCGAACCAAATATGCAAACTTTAAAAAAAAAACATACAAATAAAACTGTCACTCACAGAACAAGCAACAAAACTATTCCAAATTTTAGGAAACCCTAAAGACAAAATTTCAAAATGATAATAAATCACGTATTTATGAAACTGGATGCGATGACTGTAACAAAATTTATATTAAACAAACAAAAAGAACAATAAAAACACGATTTAAAGAGCATTTATCACACACAAAATATGGAAGAGTCGACAAATCTGCTGTAGCCAAACACTGCATTGAATCAGGACACATTTAAAAAATTTAAAATTAATAAAGGAAGTAACAAAACCAATGAACTTAAATGCTTGGGAACAACTGCACATAAAAAGAAATAAAGAAAAGCTCATGAACAATGAAGAGGGCTCTATTGAAAATTCCAGTCTTCTTTCTTCCCAATTCATAGTAGTCATATCTAATTTTCATACTGGCTGAAATATTTCAAAAATTTTTGTATTTGGATATTTACACCATATGTTATTTTAATATTAAATTTAACAGAACATTATGTCAATATTTATTTGTGGGATTTGCCTGATGAAACCTTTGGTTTCGAAAGGCCTCGTCCAAAAAATAAACAATTTGGAAAACTATTGTTTTTTGAAATTTATTTTAAAAATCTGTCACATTTTTTGGTACGTGTGTGAACAGTTCGCTTGTACAATGCAGTGTTATGTTTCGGTTAACGATACAATTGATAAGCTACAAGAGATGAGGCACTGGCGAAACAAGCGAAATAGTGTAAAATTGTTGCGCGAATCTGGTGGCTAAGGAAAAAGCAACAAAAGTGAGCGACACGACTGTAAAATAAAATTTCGCAAATGGAGTTAGAGGAGAGGTGTATAAACTAATGAAACTTGAAAATAGCTATTCTCAGATATTTTTAGAAAAAAAAACTTTTAAAACAATAATCCTAAAAAACACAAAACAATATATGTTATAATTGTGCTTTCTTTACTTTTGGAATACTAGAACCCGTTCTCAATTTACATGGCATCTTACTTTACTATACACTTGAGCAATGCCACTCATATCTTTATTTGCCAATGTCTTATCGTTAGTCACTTATCGTTGTCGAGGCGTTTTAGTGTCCTCATGCTAGATATGAGATATGTGTATACGTGGTTTTTTTGACGTACATATTGATGGTTTGTGCTTGATAAACATAATGCTTTATGGTGTTTTGGAACCTGAAGAAAATAATAGATTCCAATGCTAAAAACGTGTTCTATTTTGGTAACATCTATAGATTTCAAATGACCGGAATTCTGTTATGGTATTCAAACAAATACATTTTGTAACAAAGAAATTATTGTTATTATATTATATTACGGTTTGTAATTTAGTTCACATTTTCAACCAATTATGCTGCTAAAGAAAGTTACCATTCACATTTTTTCTCTCATAAGAGTACAGTCTGTTTAAACGGACTACTGAGGTCATGATAGAAGTCAAAGATATTTACAAAGGAAAGCGATTTAGACTACAGGTATAAATGTGCAGTTTATTTCAGTTGTGGGTGGAAGGTAAATAGTGTTCTCAGCTCCGCATTACGCGGTCAAAGTTCTCTCTCAGTGTCAAATATATTCAATACTCCTTAATATAATACTGAGCGTAACGCGTAATAAACATAATTAATAGTAACGAAATGGTACTTCTTGCAATGAATTATATATTATTCTATGTCTACAGCTTTATTAGTATCCTATACATATATTTTATCCGGAGATAAAATAATGCATCATTACCAACTGTCTACCATAAAGTTACCATTTAAATGTACAGAATTTGCCAAATTCCGCCCCCCCCCCCAGACAGCAACTTACTTATACCTTCTAAATAACTGTTATTATAACGTAATAATTAAGAAATGTAAAATAAAATAACCTGGGATGATTGTTTATTCAGCATAATCTAAAATGAATAAAAATTCTAGTGTCCATGAATGTTATATGGGAATGACTACCATATTAATATTATGGTTCACATCGTATCAAGGCTTTCCAAAAAATTAAAACATTTATATATTATAACCGCTGATGGGTTAAAAACCCTTGTACAGGAACAAATTAAACACATTAAGTGTGTCTAATATATAAATGGTAAACATACTTAAATGCGCAAGAAATACAAAGTTAAATGGTTATTAATACGCATACTATAGTACAAAATAACGTTAATAGCAAAATCACACAACAAACGTAAAATGGAGTATGAAGGGAATTGAATCGATCAAAAGTTGAATCTTACTTGAAGTTGAATGAGTTCTTTTATGAGTTCTAAAATAAATAAATCCATTCAAACAGCGTATATTAATCTCTCTCTCTCTCTCTCTCTCTCTCTCTCTCTCTCTCTCTCTCTCTCTCTCTCTCACCCCTTTCTCTCTCTCGTATTATACCGAATTTGTTATATTTCCCAATGGTCTTCCTATTATGAGTTTTAAAATTTCTCCCACCCCTAACGCTTGAGAGAAGGATGTAACTTTGTAACCTGTCAAAGACATTCTCATGTGGTGTTATTATACATTTAACAGTATAAAAAGATCTAATTAGAGATTGTCATAGACGAAATTGACAGAGTTTTGTAGAAAGCTGTTCTCCGTTTGTAGATAAAACGTGGTAATAACTTAAAAATGTTAGTATTTATATTGTTAAGTTATAACAATACCTTTTTCCATGCAAAGAGCCAAGTTACGCTTCACAAGTGATTCAAACACGATAATTGCATTTCTCCTATGATATTAACAAAACAAACCGCCGGAAATTAAATCTACATACTCATCTCAACAAAGCTTGAACTAATTATCTCGTAGCAACTCCAATTGATATTGAATTTTAAATCAATTATAGCAATAATCAAACTCTTTTAAGTAAAAAAATATATTGAACTATTTAATAACAAAAACTTTCATCGCTTCTTTTATATTACAAGGTTGGAGTACGCCGGATCATTTATCTCACAACAGGCTTGGCTGAAGTTACATTAAGGATTCAAATTTTTAATCCTTCATTAAGCTGCAATGTGTTGCTATGTTACATGACTTTTTATTGAGTTTGCTAACAAAAAATGTTTATCCTGTGATTTTCCCTACCACCTATGAATTTATTTCAAATAATTTCATCCAATTTAAGGAGAAAAATGTGCTGAAACTGGAGGTCACATTTTGTTTTCAATCTCAAAACTTCAACTGTTAACCATTAATTATTAACCTATTACATATGACACATTACAGTGAGGATTGTTAAAAAAAGTATTTTATCGTTCCGGAATGGTGGACTGAAAAATAAAAAATTGGGTTTTTACATAAAACATTGTATTTTCTGCAAACTTAAAAATAAAATAGTAAAAACGTGAATTATCTTCAATACATACCTTACAAAGTAATATATCACATATAACCCTTTCTTAAAATTTGTCGAACCCCAAAAAGATTAATTATTTAAAAAAGGTCAATTATTAGGCTTTATCAGACTTAGTGTTGCTAATATATAAATGAAAGTTCATGCAATTTAAAATATATATGCCAGTTTATTTTCGACATATCGTGTCCGACATACGGACAGACAAGACAGGAATGACATTATTTTTTCAGTCCCATAAGTGAGGCATCGTTGACGCTCAGGCAATAATAACTCATAGTTTTACCTTCAATGTGACTTATCAGCTGTTATTGACTAGTACTAACCCAATAATAAAGTTAGGTGCTAGCGCACCGGTAAGCTATTGTGTTCCGGCTGATCTTTCCAGATTCCTGTTTACGTAAAACTATCATAGAACAATTTAAATATCAAAAACATTTCACACGCGACATTTCAATTTTTTTATACTTGTGGGTGTAAGCTTATCACTTGTACATTTTACTCATAAGAACTATAAATATTTTGATATCCATTATATTCATGAATAAAAACAACATTTCTCTGTTATTTCAATTAAGCATAGTTTATTTTTGCACTAGTTATATCACATCAAAGGTGAGAACGGTTTTGCTTTGTCAAAATAAAAACCCTTTAGTTCTCATCGTGCAAGATTCAAACCCAGTAATGTTATAAGATAGAACCGTTTAGCTCTTTCCTCATTCTTATCTCTGCCAATGCCCAATATTACTTATCGAGGACAAGTGGTTGTTGCCAGGTTGACGGGCCTTGATGAGTTTCCGATCAGGGCTTCCTGATACTTTGAATTCACTTGCCTTCTTTACATAAAGTCACTATTCCCAAAGTAGAGTGTTTGTTATTTATTTATTATGTGTACTATATACATGAATTTCTAATAAATGTCTTTTTTTTTGGTAACGATAATAATGTGATAATACAAAACCTAATCGATTAATCTAAAAACTTAGAATAAAACGTTTCTGGTCTTTGAACAAAATAATTACATACAAAACTACTTTATAGCTGGATTTGCAGATTGTGCAACTAAAATCATGGCGTCTTCGAACACATAAAAATAATACCTGTTAAAAGAGGCATGTACTTAAAAGATTGACTGCAGTTAAACCTAGATATTAAATTCTACATTATTTAAAAAACAGACATTCTGAGCAATATTCACAAGCAGTTTTAAGAACTTATCTGAATGGCATTACATCTTCTTCATAGGTTTCCTCTTAGATGCTCATATAAAGACAGTTTTATCACAAAACTCAAGAATCCGTCATGTTGAACTTTTGGCATAAAATAATTACGCAAATTGTTTGAAATATATAGTTGAATATTATAGAAGTGTCACGAAATAAATAGTGCTCATTGACTCAGGCTCTCTCTCACAGGTATTTCAATTAAAAACTTCAGGGTTACGTCAATGAGAATACTAGTGTTGCGCTGGTTTGCGTTTGTGAGTTACAAGAATAGTAATGCTCAGATGTAATTATAGATTTTGGATCCCCAGACTCATGCAGTGAGATAGTCATGTATGCTAATGACAACTTCTCATAATCTTAAACATTGTCACAAGTCTGTTAAACTGACATCTTGCTAAAATGTAAAGGTAACGTGTTCCCTGACCCTGGTGATTTTCCAGATAATGGAGCCACCCATGTTATTTTTAATCAATGTAATATTTGTTATATATTCAACCTCAACAATTTAGATGACACATATAGAGAGCATGAATATAAATACACCAATATACATGACCGAATTTATGAGTAAAACTTACTTTACGAGATAGGGTAAGGGATTGTGTTGAATTCAAAAGGTGATATTTATGCTCTTTCCGAAAGAATTGTGCTTCTTTGCATTTTGCCTTGAAAGTTTATCAGAAACTTTACTTAACATAACATTTCCATTTATATTTTAGGGGACATTCTTATTTTATACACTATTAAAATTAAATGTAACTAAGTTGAAATAAATACAAAAAATAAATAATGTGGTTCATACACTTATGCCAATTTCAATATACGAGTATATTGTAATTATGTTTTGTTAAACAACTTATGGCATAAAGCGCGTCTAGCTTCCTTAATATACATTTTATAACTCATATATTATTAATGTAATTGCTATTGTACTGTATATGCAGAAATTTAAAATCCACTTAAAACGTGTATTAAACCGTCATGAAAACAAGGAACTTCAGATTTCTCAAGTTATGAAATAATGTATGAACCAAATTATTACTTGCATAGTTATTATATATAAGTAGATAAGCCAGAAAATGTAATACCTTAACAAAATACCTATTTATAGAAAAGAGAAAAATGAACTTGGTGGAAGAAGGTGGTATTTTCAGTACACGTGTGCTGTCGAGTTTTCTTAGAAATACATATGAGATGACGTCAACTCCCTCTGAGAAGCAGACACGAATGAAGTTAGTTAATTATATTACACAGCTAATCGAGAAGGAGGTATTTATTGCTGTATACTATAGAAATAAACATATAGTATGTGTCTGCTAAATAAGTTTTCAGTTGAAATTTATATTAAACGTCTAACAGGTATAACGCAGCTCGAATAGCTTATGTGACTTTTATATGCACTTTCAGCAGTCATATGTCGTTATTAAACAGCAAATTTAAAATTGTATATAATATATTTCACATTGCTTAATCTTCTACACAATAAGACCGTATTTAGTGGACGTGTATCTTTGTAAAGTGGAGAAGGAAGTTCAAGTTTATTGCCTTGCTTGTGAGATTATACGGTACAACATAGCAACGTAGTGAGTTTTAAATCAATTTAGTATATGCAGTCTAGTTTATTTTTTTTCTTGAACAATAACTTATGGTTAATTAACTATAAAACGTTTCAAATACCTTAAATAATTTATTATTTTAACTTATATGATTAATTTAATATAATTATTGATTAATTAATGGTTATTGTGAGATTGTTCTAATACTTGTAGCAAAAGAATGCTTGTAAAAATTATAAAATAGTAAAGATCAGTAAATAATACCATGATAAATGAATTGTTTGGATGAGTGTTAGCTGGAAAATTACGAATTTTTTCTTCCTGTGTGTTTGCCCAAATGACATCTCGAGAATAAATTGACCTATAGACTTTGTGCATTCACCATAGAGATAGTTTCTTCGACTGTAAACAGGTTCAACAGTTAAAAAGTGTAAACAGAATTAATTATAGTTATATTTTAAATACATTTTGAGCATTATTATTATTTAATTTTTCTTTGATGAAACATACTGTTTTTTGTTTTGTTTTTCTTTTTTTGCTAATAAGGGCAAAATATGCTCAAAAATGCCTTTTACCTAGTCTTTAATAAATACATAACGTAAATATAATCAATAGATGAAAAATTATTAAAGTCGATCTTCTAAGTTTTTAATTTATTTTTAGTTTTACTTATGGAATAAAAATCGATTTAGGGTTGATCGGTAATTTTGTAAAATAGTTAACTGCATCCGTGAGTTTAGCATGTATTCAACAATTCCATTACCCCAAAATCGTTAACATTTTCATTGTCAATAATTTTTTTACCGAGGTATCTAAAGAAAATTATATTATTTTGATGTGACTTACTGGTATATTATCGTGTGACAAACAAACTAAACTTTGACTTTTATACTCACACCATTCAAGTTGTGCATATTTAAAAAATAATAATACGACATTTTAATATTAATATTTAAGTTTTCATTAAGTATTATCCGTTCAAAAACTTATTAGTAAACTGTAAGCCTATATTGCTTTGTACTTTTCTTAAATATAAAAGAACATCTAGTGTTATCAGTTGATTATAAATATTGATATTTGGTCCTGTTATTTTTTGTAATATTTATGTTTATCACCTCATATTTATAAAGATTCGGAATCACTAAGGAATTCCGTTGCTAGGAGATAGGACCAAATTCAATTTTTGCAAGCATGTGGAGAGAAAACGAGTTGTCAAACAAATTCCTTATTTTGCATGGGTTTACATTCTACTGTATATAAGACGGTCTCTATTTATTCAGTAGATACTGGTACATTAACTTGGTAGTTTTACAAGTAATTTTCATGAAATAAGTTAAATGGTAAACTATACATTCTTGAAGCTCTTGTCTTATTGGAAATGATATATTACTTTAAACAAACTCTCCAATAATATAAAGTTTTTTATTTTTGTGAGGCCTTTCGTACTCAATGAGTACATCTTCGGACTCACACAACTGAATAAAAGTCTTTATATATGGTAAACTATTTTAATTATTATACTCGATTGTATCAGAACTATATAAGCATAACATGCAAACATATTTCATATGGTTATCAATAAACACAAGATTTATACCCATAATTTGTTTAAAAATTAAGAATCCCTATTATTGGGTATTTTTTTAAGTTGTGCTATTTTCCATGATACATAAACTTTTGTTTTAACATTATAGTGACAATGATTGTTAAAAATGTTTCCTACATACGATTTATAAACAAAAGTGTACATTGGAGGAATTTTCCAATCTTTCTTCATGTATGTCAGTACTCAGGTATCTTGAGACGAACTGGCCCATAGATATGGTATATTCACCTTTTTGCTTCATTGGTATCACCTATAACCGGATTCTACAGCTTCAAGATGAACACAGAGTTAATTAAAATTATATTTTACATATATTTTGAATAATTATATTCAATTTTGATACTAAATGAACATGCAGTTTCTTACTAACCAATGGAAAAATACGTCCGCAAGTTAAAATAATAAATCGGAAACTAAACCCCTTTTAAAATTCTTTTATTTCAGACACGTGTTTCGATATAAACCATCTTCAGTGGTGAACATTAACCTCTAACTAAATAATAAACAAAACAAATAAATATACACCTGTCGATATTTAAACAGATGTTAAATTTATATGACACAGTTGTAATTTTGATTAGTATTCTGTGTTTATTATTTTTTCAAAGATAGGATTTGTTTTATTTTTTTAATTGCTATTTGATATGTTGTGAGGATCTTTGTTATACTAATTTAGATAAATATGTCATTCTTTCTTTCGTGTTTAATTTTTCTCCTTTTCCTTTCGATATCAAAATTTCCATGTTCTTTTCAATATTTTTGTAGTTATGTCCAGTTTCTAATAAATGTTCAGCGAAATTTGATTTTATTGTAGACATGTTATTTATTTTCAAAGCTTGAATATGTTCTTTAAAAACCTTTTATTAAAATTTTCTGCCAGTTTTTCCAATATAATAACTTTCATAGTCACTACAGTTAATTTTGTATACTCCACATTGTTTATATAAATCTTGTTTGTCATCTTTTTTTGGTTTTACTTTGTTTTCAATTAATTTAAACGTATTATTTCTTGTTTGGTAACTGATGGAAAATTTTTGAACTTTGAAAGGTTTTTCGAACAGCTTTGTTTATTTTAGTATTGAAAGGTACACATATATATTTCTGAATTTAATTATTATTTGGATTAGGCTGTATTTGTGTTGGTTTTATTGATATTTCTTGTTTTCTTCTGAATCATTTTGTCTCAATATGGGGTTGATATCCATTTTTGAATATAGATATTTATGATTCTTCAATTCTTTAGTTTTATTTTCATCACTCATTGTTATTGTATATATATATATAGTTCGTAAGTTGTATTATATTTAAAAAAAATATATATTTTAATTTTGTATTATATATTTTAAAAAACAGTAAATATAAGTATACACAATAAATAAATATTTTTTAAAATTCCTCTTCCTAGTATATATTTTTCCCACTAACGTAAATAAATTTAATGTTATTTGAACAGTTTTTTGTAACATCGATAGCATGTGTTTTTTTTTGCGTGCATTTACAATCCCATTTCTTTAAAATTTGTTAATATTTTCCACCTTTTTAACAGTTTTATCAAGGTAGTAACAGAACAAATATATTGTTTTAATGTGAGTTGAGTCCCATACTAGTATATTATCCTTTTTGGCAAAATTGAGACCCTCTCTTCTAATCACGCCAATATTCATAAAGTTAAGGAAACTTATGAAATCATAATACAACATTTCAGTTTTAAAATTTTGTTTATATACTTCTCTAGTACTATATAGTCCGTTTATAAGCTGTTAGTAAATTGCGAACCGTTTAATTATTAAACAATCATAAAAAATTAATGTAATGCATTGGTAAATAACATTGCGACATAGTTTTTCTGTTTTTAAATGTTAATGTGTATCATCTTTATTTACAAAAGATCCGGAATCACAGAGAGGTTTCGTTGCGTGGAGATAAGGTAAAATTCAATTTTTGTCAGAATATTGAGAGAAAACGAGTTTTCAAACAAATTCCTTATTTTATATGAGTTTACGTTGTACTGTGCATACGGTTGTATCTAGTATTTGGTACATACAGATAGAGTAAGTTGGTTAAAACATTACAACTTAAAAATTAAACACATGAAATCGTTTGACTACTGTAATGATTATACTCATTCCAACTTTTGTATATATATATATATATATATTATATATATATATATATACATGAAATATTAATCAATAAACTTAATTTATAATTCATACTTGCAGTATTTTTAAGGAAACCTTTCTCTATTATTGTGTATTATTATTTTAAGTTGTACTGTTCCCCACAACATTTAAAACGTTTGGTCTTATATTCATTTATTTTTGGACTTTTTATTATTATATTGGAAATGTTTGTAAAAAGTGTCAGATTTCAAAACAAATTAACCGGTTAAATATTCTTAGTCGCTATTGCTCTATATTTGGTTTTATATAAAATATGATTTATTTAAAAGAATAGCCCATAAAGTAGCAGAAGATAAAATGGATATATCTTTATCTTTATTTTTTATATTTTGCTACGAATCTTAGTTACGTTATTGTAACAGCCAAGGTCGCTCGCCTTACCCAAGGATTCTCGATAACGCCCACGTTGTCCGGAACAAACTTCAAGGCCCAAGAGAACGGAGTAGTTTCATTACGAAAGGAACAAAGTCTCGCATCTGTATGTGTAACTGCGATGTTTTTACTGAGTATGGCCAAATAGTACTCTACGGCTGTTGTAAATTACTTTTAGAGTTACTTTAAGTAAATAATAGGGCAGAGAAAATAAATTGGTAGGAAAGTTTAATTTAAGCTAATAGGAAAACTTTGTAGATTAATAGTTCATTGTAACTAGCAGAATAGTTTGGCTAATGGAAATTGGCAGTCAGAAATACTTCCTTACATACTTAACCTAGCGTAAAACCAGCAAAGCTTGTATTAATCTACGGTGGAGTTAAGTTTTACCTTAGAAGTAAAATAGGATAGACAAAACTTTGAAAACATTCGACGGATCAAACTGTAATAAAATGTTATTGATTTAAGGCTTGATTATTTTAAATCATTATACATTATTGATAAATTTGTAAAAAACCTCTTATTTAAATTTCCTTTATTATTTTTATTACAAAGAAATTATTTACTATAGTATTATATTTCAACCAGACATTTTCAAATAGCTTAAAACGTTTGATATAAGATTCAACAGATATAAAATTCTCCCCTTCTAAATTTGTTTAATTCAATATTATCATATAACCTCTCCCGTAAGCTGTTCTGCAAGGATGGTATAAGAGTATAAAATTATGAACATTTAAACAATTTTACATTACAATTTTATTAAAGCGTATTTATTAAACATCTACTGCTTATTTTGTGTTGCAATACTGTCATATGAGTTTCATTCTTATCGTACTCAAATACATTATATTTCTTTGGATAGTAGGGAAGGAAGGAAAGATTTTACTGGGTAAAACAAAAAGTTTCCGGTCCGCAGACTGGGGGATCCAATCGCCAAAGTTATTACGAGATACAATCGTTAAATCTGCCCGCTCTCGCATTTGTGGTTCTCATCTCTACTGATATAGGATATATTTGCTAAGGACAAGTTGATGCCAGATTGTTACGGGACATTGATGAGTTTCTCATCAGATTTTGCCGATACTTCGCACTGACTTGTCTCCTTGTAATAAGTTGACACAACTTCAGTGAGGTGATCTTGTACATATCACTAACTCACATTTATGAGAATAGAAGAGTTTCAAACAAAATTTGGTGCAATGTCACTCATACTCTATTTAATCGCTGTTCTTCGCCGTCGTGAATAAGAGAATCCAGAGCTCAGAGATTCAGTTCTTGAAACCGCTGATAGTTGTATATAATAGCTTTGCAATCAGCCAGACATAAACTTCTACGATAGTTAAATCTAGGCAATGAGTGGATAAGGATGTAAATGAGGGAAGTTTTATTAGTACCATTTGTAAAAGTAGCATTTCTTATTCGTTTAAGATTATAAGAGCCTACTCAATGCAAACGTGTATGGCGAAATAACACCATTAAACAGTGGCAGACATCTAAAGGGTAAGAGCCTATATTTAAGATAAATCCGGGAAGTGTAAAACCGTGACATTCTTTCCTTCTTTCGCGCGTGTTAGAAGCAAAGTAACACAAAGTAATGAATTTAGGGAAATTATAGTTAACCTTCTGTTGATACCTCTTGCTTCCCCAAAACCAGAGTTTCAAAGACCTTACTGTAACACAGCGATCAAAAGAATATTTCCAGGAAACGTTTTAAATTGTATTATGCCTCTTTGTCTAAAACAAACAATCTTATGAGATGGCCCTTAAAATATAAACGTATCGCCCTGACCTTCACCACACTTTCACAATATCTAATAGATATATAAAAGTCATACAAGCATAGGTATTATTATGGACTCAAGAAATACTGGTTCAAACTGATTACGCCTGCCTTCCAAAAACTGTATCTGAAAAATTTTATCAAGGAGATGATGACTGTTATGATGACTGATCGGAATCGTACTAAATTAACAGAGATTTTTGGAAATTTTTGTCCTTATTACTCGTCCTATTAAGAAATTACTCGCCATTAAAACCTTTAGAATAAAAAAAATAAGACTATAAAGTACTAGAACCTTGCTCCAAAGCATCAAGGGTATTGTCACAAAAAAGTGCTGCTTCGTATTCTCAGATAGGTATCCAAGAAATGCTTGGTATGCCGTTTAAAAATAGAATAGTTTAGAGGCTCTTGTACTGAACCACTTAAAGATTGGAACAAAGATGAAACTACTTTTCCTGTAAACTGTTTAAAACTATTCACCAAGTAAGAGAATTATTTGCAAAATAAAGAGTTTTAAGGGTCATATAATCATTTATAACCACTTAGGAATGGGCCTAAAACTATTACGAGTTGCTGACGTCAAATATTTGGCGTATTACTGTGTAAAAAAGGTGCATTGCAGTCTAATACCATACGACTGGTGTCAAGAGAAGGTGTAATTTAGGAAAGGATTATTTACATTTGTTATCTGCACCTGATACTGTAAGAGATGTATGGTGTATATGTTTGCAATTTATTTTGTATGGAATTTGATGAATAAATATTTTCACGTAAATGTTTTGAGGTTATTTAAATTGCAATTCAACATATTTAAACATGTACTTTCAAACATATTACCAAAATACCTAGTAGTGCATATAGAAAATAGAAAACAGTTCGTGATTGACTAACGTATAATGAATTTTAAATCAGATTTAATAGATAAATTATATCTCTACATGCATTAGTACACGGAGCTAATTTAATCTATCTAGTGACTATTTTATACTTATATACTTCACGCAGATTTTCTACAAACTGAAATTTCTAAAACTTTATAATAATACACTTGTAAAATCCATAATCATTATAATGTTATATATTTGTTCTAGTTCACCCATACTGTAAAATTTATTAACTCATCGTAGTTACTTTTCATAAAAAAATTAAATAGTTTTAACGCTTTATCTATTTTAGTGTACTATGTTAATTTCAGATTCATTGAACCTAACCATCCGAAACAATTCACATTTTGCCTCTGTGGCAGTTCTGTAATTTCCTAATGCTAACTTTTGAAATTTATGAAAGTTCTAAAATTAATCCTGATATTCTATTGAGCGGCAAAGATATTTTTTTAAAAATGCGTCATTTTATAGGCAATTAAACGGTACAATTAATTACACATAATTAAATTTTTACATTTTGCCACAATGGCAGTTCTCCAACGTGATTATTTAGTTCGATTCATTGTTTTAAATTTTATTTAAATTAACATAATACTTACCATTAACTATATGCTTTCAATAATTACAAAGGAATTGTCATTACACAAGTGGGCACAAAAATCTGTTGCTCTATTGTAACCAAATTATTATAAGTACTTTATTAATATCTGAAACATTAAAGGAGATCATTAAGTAACAAATCATAATATTAAGAAGTACATTTTTACTAGAAGTAGTTTTAAATACTTACTTTTGAATACATTCAAAGTACGCTTAACTTTGCTATTGCGGAGCAGTTTGTCAAAAACTTTGTTGTAATGTCGTACGGCTCATTCTAAAACATGCAAGTATTGTGTAAAATCACAGATATTCTGTCTCTATACCATGCCATATACCCTGTAACGCCTATTGTTTACGAAAATCTTTGGATTAATTTTAACAAAGGCGCGTAACCCGTATCATACTTGTATTGAAATTCAACAATGCTCTTTTCCGATTCACAAAAATGCTCCTCTCTACAGTCGTATTGTTTGTTCTTCATACACGACTCTGCACAATATCCTTATCAGACTGTACCAGTGAACATTCTACACCTTTTTATATCAACTCTCACCACTATCTTAGAGTACTTCTTCTTCAAACCACACGATATCATATTTAAACTCTTTAATTTCCAAAATGCTATTCATAGAAAACCCAATTTATTCTTATGAATTCGTCTAGATCTTTAAGTTCCTACGATTTGCATATGTTTTGAGTTTGCATAAAAATATGATATTGCTCGTTAAGATTAAACAATGAAATACAATCAATGTAACTACAACTATTGACACAGTTTCCTTAAGCACCATAATTGTTGTTTCTCGACTTCAAATATATTGTCATGACGAGAGAATACAACCGCAATACAGTAGAATAAATAGAGTACCGAAGGAGTAAACATGGCGGGGCTCAGTGTCGACCACGACAATGTATGGGTTGTTTTTTCGGCTTTATCGAGGCCCGAGCTCTGTTTAGCTTGTCAGCCGCAGTTTTTGTTGAACTTGTCTTCCACAGGGTAAGTTTCAATTTTGGAAGAAACCAAATAAACTTTCTCTCACCGAAATAATACAAATGCTTTGTTCTTTTTTCCTTTTAGGATGATATACTATTGTCATTAATTTAATTAGAGTTGCATGAAAGTTTTACATTTTCATGAATATGATATTTTTTATATGTATGAATACTAATGCAATGGTAGGGTACTTTAAAAGTGATCTTTCCTTCTGTGGTAAATAACATGAGAATCTAATTGCAAAAAGTAATATTATTCTGGAATTAAACCTAATACAAACTGTTGTAAATAAATAGTCAGAGGGATTAATAATCAACGTTAATGTTTATTAATTAGCATAAATATTATACACATTATGCATATCGACAATGTAAACACGTTGAAGACGTACGGAAAAGGAATAATACATATTTAGCTATTAGCAGCTGTTGTAAAAGTTGGCGCATGCGCACGTTGATTTCTTTGCTGTCGTGAGTGTGTGTCCCTGTGCTGAACCACCAGATACACTTGGGTATTGTCAATAATTTACCAAACACCCCCTCCTCTATATATCTTGCGTGGATCGGTTGTTACTTCAGACCCAAGGTTCCCACAACTGTTTGCCAGTGTTTTGATTGATGGTAGCGATTTCGTGAACAATATCGGCTACCATTTCATCCCGACGGTATATGTTCCAGTTCCACCATTGAACATCTGTCCTTCTTGCACTTTCTTCTCGGATGAAAGATAGATGGACGAATGTCTATATGTTTCGTCCGGGGGTGAAAATAAACATAGCATTTTCTGACATCATTTTGGCACTCTTGATTGTTGCAAAGGATTGTGCCGTCGATTGGGACTCCGTTGCTCCCAATTCAACCAGTAGACTATTCAGTAATTTGATTCCTTTGCACGCCTCACCCAGAGCCACTGTTTTTTTTGCTTTCTGGCTATGCCTAGCCCCCCCCTTATGGCCTGCGCCGCCCAACAAGAAGGTGGATCCTGTGTATGACCTTAATTTCCAGATGTACATGCACCGCCAATTCGCAATCATGCTGTTAGCCTGTCAATTTCCCGGATTATTTCCATCAAAATGCAGGGAATGATTGGCCTGTCCCTTTGAGGGTATCTCAAAACCTTTTTAGCCGGAGCCCCAGTTGCATGATCCGGATGATTTGTCGTTGGACACTTGTGCGAGCCACACTCACCGGGTCGTATTGCTATATCCGGCATCGTACATACCAGCCAACGTACATCCCAATGAGCCTTAGACCAAGCTCTTTGTGTAACGGATCGATTATTTCGAAGATTTTCCTCGGTCTTCTGCTGTGTCCCTCGATATTTTGTACTTGGGACTATCGCATGGTATTTTCCACCGGGTTACAAGGAAATCCAATTCCAAAATTCTTCAAATTTTCCAGAATCACGTACCCTCTTTGTCCCATTTTGATCCCGTTTTGTTTGATACAATTTCGATGTCCTAAGAAATATTTGCGCTTCGTCCAAGGTATTTGAATGCCTATTTCTTTATTTATTTTCATGTTCTTTAACGTGATCCAATCAGCGCCTCATCCTCATTGATCCACGAAAATACCAACATAATCATCAATTCCAGACAGCAATTACGATTGATATATTATTTTCGTGCTTCGCGAGTGAATCTGTGAAATAAACCACGGGTTCTGTCTGAATTATCCCCCGTCGGTTGTCAATCCAATTTTCTTTTAAATTTTGGTTTAAAATGTGTCGTACCACATTGTTCCTGATTGCTTTAAACCGTAGATAGCCTTCTTAAATACTGCATACTTGGTTCTGTTTTCTTCCCAATGCTTTACTGCATCTCCATAAGCTGCTTTTGTAATGTCTTCTAATTCACGTCTTTCCAAGCCTTCGTACGATGTCATTGTTTTGCACGGCCTCAGGGCTTGCCCCTTTCAGGCACAGTTCCATGTACACAGCTCTTCCTCGAAGCTCACTGATTCAAATATGCCGTCTTGACATCCCAATGCTGAACTTTGGTATTCAAACCCCTGCTGCTAAATGCCATATCCGCAGTTATAATCGAACTCGAAATCTGTGCCCACCGGGAGCAAAATTTATCGCTGCGTAATCAAAATCCTGGGTTCGTTGAGGTAAACCCTCGTGAGACCGATGCGGCGCCTTTCTGCCGCTCGGATTGTACCAGTCCTGGATTTAAATTTATTACTTGAGTAACAGTTCGGCTGTACCGATGACGTTCCTTGTTTGCCCTTGCCATTGCACCTTATAAAACTTACCAAGTCCCCATATTCGAGATGTGACTTCACCTTGTCCATTGATAGCACGCTTCACACAGCTCAGCGTCATCTCCAGTTAATGTCTTTATCTGTTTGCACGCTCGGCAATTGAACTCACTAACTCCTCGAAGATAGCTTGTAGGCCTATCTTCGTTTGTTGCATTCATCAGAAATACGCAGGAGCTCTTTTTGCTCGCCGGTGTCTCTTTCCAATCTTGCACCAAAGGATGATTTCTAACGGCCTTTTCAAAACAACGGACCTTGCTCGTTCGGTCAAATGAATACGTCGTCGTCACCAGTATTCATAATCCTTTTCCGCGGCCTGAAATCCAGTGCTAGAGACACTTTCGGGTCTACGATTACCTTCCGTGGACGGCCTCGGCTTCCCGGTCCCTAATCCTTTAGAGCAGTCCTGCCGACTCCTTTTTCTCCTGACGATCGGACAGATATCCCCGTTTTCCTGCTCGTTGACGATTTTCTTTTCTTCTTTCTTTCTTCGAATTCCCAACAGTGTGAGTTCACAATTCGGACCTTCGCGTAGATTATCTCTGGCTTGGTCACTGAGAATTTTCGATATGTTTGATTCCTCAAAATATTTCATTTTTTATCGGACTCTTCCAGCGGAATCAACGCTGGCTCTACGATGACCCCATATTTCTCGTCAAAAGGTTACATCTCGGAATCACAGACCGTTATTTCCAGTTATCCAGTCCCGCACTCTGTTACGCTCTTTTGGATTCCAGGTCGTATCCCTATGTAAATCTTAACCTGCAGCCAGCTCTCGGGTCCATTTTTTCCAAGTCCGACTGTTTTATGTAACATGTAAACACCGTACGCTCTCGAACCAAATATAACGCACTGTGTTTGAGGTCCGGCAAGTTGCCGTGCCCAAATCTCGTACGGTGTGGTTTTCCACCGATCATTTACTTGGACAGCGATCTCCCTGAATATAATTCGCCGTCCGCAATGGCTTCAGCCCCAAAATTGATTCTTGGGCATCCTGGTCTCGATCAGCATGCATTTGGCTGTATCCAGCAGCGTTCGGTTAAGCTTTACCCTGCTCCCGCTAACCACCGTTCTGCTCAGGTGTGTTACGGCCGCTGACAGTCTTCTCTGGATCCACTCCTGCTTCAGGGGTACTAGTGCGAAATCTCCATTTCGGTATTCCCGACCGTTGTCAGACTTGTTAAAAAATTTAAAAAATCTTTTCGGCCCAGTTAAATTGTCTCAAAAAAAATTTTTATTATTTATCTTGAAACTTACCGAGTACTTTCGGATTTGCTGTTCTTCTAAGAAATACAGCTCGCACCACGTACTGTAGTCATCGGCAAACGTCACCAACTGTAACTAAACGATCCGGCCGTTGTGAATTTGCCGCTCATTGGCCCGCAAACGTCCCTGTATGTACAATCTCCAGTGGCACTCTACCTCCCTGTCCAAACAAAACCACTTTCTGTGAAACGGTCTGTCAGCCTAGCTATTTACACGCCGTACAGCCAAAACGTCGCCATACTGTTTGTTACTATTGCCCTTAAACGACATAATGTGTCCCGGTTGCCAGCTGCTGTCATCAAAATTAATTTATTGGACTGCAATCCATGTGTTATATTCGCCAAGTCTCCTGTGTCCAAATTTTCATTGTGAAAAATTTTTCGCCCCTTTCTCTAGAAGGTTTTTCGACTTGACGTGTCCGCAGCAATTTTGCCTTGCCGCTATACGCGTAACCACCTGGCGAATGTTCAGTATTTTCTTCTCTTACAAACGTACAGGTTCTCCCACTCTAATCGGCGATAATTCATCGGTTTTGGGCACTATCTGTATTACGTACCTCAGCTAATTTTGTCATTGAAGATTACTGTATATACCTTTGTTCCACTTAATCTTCGATACCGTATCATCAGATTAGGTTTCTTAATTCCTGGGGTACATACAGCGTGCCATGCAAGTTCGCAAGTTTGAAATAACTCCACCAACTTACATTTATCTTGGCCACAACCCTTTATATTCTGCAATTGTCGATGCTCTTCTGTTGTCTAACTTGAGCACCGAATCGGCCAACGTCAACCGTACCTTCAAGAATATCCTCGTTGCCAGACCACATTGTGAGTTGTGCAATCCCACTATTCCAAACACCACTTGGATTGGCTATGACCTTGAGAACCTTGTATGACCCTCTTCTCGAAGTTTCAGTTCCGAGATGTAAAAATCCCTGTGCTACGCCTAGCACTTCCTTGTGTTTGATTTTCCATCCTCCTTTTTGGGGGACAATTTTTGGCAAAATGACCAACCTTACCGCATTTTGAAGCATTTTTCCCTTGAAATTGACTTTTTTTCTGCCGCCGCCGCCACGTCTACCAAAATACGTGTTCTGGATCTGGCCATGAATGCTTTGTCTTCGGCGTCTTGACGCGTAATGGGCCTTACCTGGCCAAACACTTCATCTTAAGATTTTTATCTTGGGCTCTTCCGGCTTCGGCAATTGATTCACGAACTCTCGATTACGCATCTAAAATACTAAAAAATTGGTGGCACAAACACGATTGCAGTATCATAGTAGTTAACAGATCTTCATGAATCTCGATGTCCATTTCCGCCAATTTGTTCACCTGACGTCGAAGAAAGTTGTCCAGGTTACTGGTGTTATACTTTTCCACCCAATCCTTCACCTTGTGCGACGAAACAGCGACTTCAATAACGTTGGCTTTTTCCTTGCCCGGCCCTTTTGTATGCGTTAGATCGCTTCAAGTTTCGAAGGTCACAGCTCACAAGTTTGTCTTACATTTTTTTCAATAATTTTTTCAACTGTGATGGCGCCATCCCCAAAATTGATGCTTGCCTTGAACATGATTGGATCCTCCAATCTTCCCACTTGACTACAGCGCTATCCATTTTCAACACTTTACTATGCCGGTTTCTGGAGACATTCCATCGGTCACACGGCCATAATTTTCTTTCTGAATCAGCAATGCCCGAATGCTGAATTTTCCATGTGTCGTAAATTGTCCTTCGGACAAGTTTCTTGTATTATTGCTACTTGTACCCAGCCATCTTTTTTGGGTTACACAAAACCAACCTTTTAACACAACGTGATACACACACTTAATTTCACTTTTGCTGACTTTTTATTAAAATTTTTTAATGCCCAACGCTATTACACAAACGTTTACATGGGCCCATAACCTGTTTTAAATAAAATAGTCCAGCAGGATTAATTAATTAGGTTTAATGTTTAATTAATTAGCAAATATATACAGCATTAAGGCACACGGACAATGTACATGTATTTTTTTATATGCCAATGGGACTACTACATTGCATTAGGTAGGGTCCTTTAAAAGTGATTTTTCCCTTCTGTGGTAAATAACATGAGAATGTAATTGCAAAAAAGTAATATTATTCTGGGAATTAAACCTAATACAAACTGTTGTAAATAAAATATTCAGGAGGATTAATACATCACACGTTAATGTTTACATTTAATTAGCAAATATCAGAGGGGATTAAATCAATCCAAGTTAATGTTTGTTAATTAAGCAAATAATAAACACATTAAGCCCCCCAAACACCCGACAATGTAACAACGTTTGAAGACGTACGGAAAAAGAATAACACATATTTTAGCTATTAGCCAGCTGTTGTAAAAGTTGGCGCTAATGCGCCACGTTGATTTTTTCTTTGCTTGTGTAAGTGTGTGTCTGTGTGAACCAACCAATATCACGCAGAGGTATTGTCAAATTCATTTATACAACACAAAACTTTAGGCGAAATAAATTACAAGAAAATACATCTTGTATTTCAGTAGTCAGAATTAAAATAATGAAAACCAAAGACTAGTAGATACAGATGAAGAATTTTTAATTATTTATTAAATTAGTCATATTATACCACTCTAGGTCAGGGCTGCCCAACCCTACCGGCCCGCGGGCCCGAATTCGTGGGAGCCCGCGATGTCAGTTTTAATGTTGCGCGCGGCCGCCTTGTTGCCAAAACAACCAAATTTGCTTTTACAAGCCATTTGAAAATATTAAACCTAAAAAACAAATTTTGAGAAACCAAGCAGTTTCCAGCCGATTTCACGGTAGAACGAGCCGTATTCATTTGGTGGAGGGGGGGGGGGGGGGGGTGGTGCGTGATGAGCTGTTGAAAGAAGTAAAGTAGTTTCCAGACAGATTTCACTGAGACTAATGGGTGGTTGGCTGCCTGGCTGGGCGATTAGAGCGCCGCTGTTAAAGTACGGTACAGCGCGGCGGTGCGGCGGACGTCTAAACCCCTACCCCAACTCAGTGATGTTTGGGGTTCCAAATCCCCTGGGATGTTGGCCCGGCACAGCGCGCATTAAAGGGCTTTACAATGTGGGCCCTTGGCGTATAAAAAAGGTTTGGGCACCCCTGCACTAGGTAGTAAACAAAACTCTTTTTATTATAATATGAAATTAGTACTTTAAAAACTCATATTATTTGTTAAATGTTACTATTACTTAATGAAGCATCAGATCGTGTAGTGGTCTCTAAAAGTCCCATAATAACCAACTTACAGTCTCATTGTGGAATGGTATAGTGGGAATACATTTATTGGGAACGTATTTTAAAATAAACAAATGGGGTATGATGGAAATAATAAATAAGGGTTATGAAGGATTCGGACAACCAAGAAGAGTATCAATGGTTTTTATAAAGACAGAAAGGGGTTCACAGAGAGTGTTTGAAAGTTTGCGCTTAGCAAGTCGAGATCGGGTTATCTGTAGTGGCAATGTCTTGATATCTGATTCAGCTGCTTTTGGGAGTTCAGGATATAATCTCTACTAATACAGGGAGGTTCTAGGTTTAGTGATGAGTCACTACTCAAACACTCAAAATACGAAGAATAGATGATTGATTTGTAATTAGATTAGTTATGGACATTTCATAGAATATAAAATTATTTCCATCTAATGCTTAAATGTTTGAGATACATATTAATACCCATAACAGTTTGCATTACTATGAAGAGAAACTAAATAAGTAATGTATTATTAATTAATATCTGTTACCAAACAGCTTCTAAAAATTACATTTTTCTATAACTAAGTCCTAAATAATAACTATAGTTAAATAACATTTACAAGTGTTGTAGGTGGGAATAAGAATGGAAGGTTCGGTGTGAATGGAAACTATTTTCAAGCGTAGTGAGTGTATATATCCAAGAACCATACATTATATATATAAGTTTATTGTTTATTAACATGATATATTATCGTTTTTTGAATGTGTAGGAGCATTTATGTTTAGAAATTAACTATGTTTACAAAGGGTAACGGCTAAATCTGCCTTGTTGCCTCATTTTAATAATAACACATACATATGTTTCCGGAAACCTACACTTCTGTCAAGGAAATCTATTACTGCTAATGTAACTTCTGGTCCAAGATATTTATAATGCCATAGGAGGAGGTTCTGGCTTCGTTCTCAAGGTGCAAAACAATTATGTACATAGGGCTAGGTCTGAAGAAGTGTACACGGTGTTATAACGTAGTATAATAAACTCAATTTGAGTTTTGCCTTGTCTTTACCCCAATAGAAATACTAAAATAAGTTTGATATCGCCCACGCCCCCAGGGTATCAGAAATATACTTCCCCGTCAATCAAGATGGACTACTTCAGATCTGGAAATCTACAATCAGAATTCAAGTGCCATAGTTTGAGTGAGTTTGTCTTGATATCCCGATGCAAGAAGAACTATAAGAGCACATACTTTAGGGACTGAGAAAAACATATTATGGGTCTAGGGGGAAATCTTCCTATCTACTTCCGGTATTTTCCCTAATACATTTACTCGCGGCAATTTCCCCCAAACAATTGTTTTATTAAACACGTTTTTCATTATGAAAGTTTCTTGGTTTTTGACTGTAGCCTGAAAAAGAACGGGATCGTCCGAGGGCATGCTTAGTTGTTTCATTTCCTTTGTTTTCCCCCTTAAGCCACTGTTAAAATGCTATACTCACAAAGGTCGAGGGAGCCTACCAGTTTGAAAGTACGTTGGTGAACACACTCACACGCTTCATTCATTAAGGGGTTGGTTGTAATAACAGGTTTTTAAAATAATAATTATTGCAATGCGATTACATTATTTTAAATTAACTCACTGGTGTCATTCTAGAATAAAAGTTAGATATTAACGTTGGGTATTATTAATAACAGTCATTACACTACTGATCCAAAGCATTGTACAATTATTGTAATATTATAATCAAAATTTAAATGTAAAGCAGATTATTTCAGCCTATGTTATCATCAAGTTCATAAGAAAGATAGTCAACAAATCTTAGTGCCAGTTAGAATTTGAATTATATAACTTATAATTATTATCATTTGTCTGATAAACCCCCAAAACATTCCAAGTTAATTTTTATTATCTTTCTCTCCTTATATATAAAAAAATAATATAATTATTCAAATTGTGTCCAGCTGTCCTCGAGACTAACGGCTTAAGCAGTGAAACATCTTTACAATTTCTTTTCTAAATATACAGATTGTAGATTTACACATGGTATATTTTAGTATTAATCTGGAATGGACAGATCTAGATATTAAACTTGTTACTTTGCTATCTGTATTGACGCTACCGATCAAGGCATTTGTACAATTAATATTATTATAACATTATATAAATATTGAAATAAATTAAGTCTCATTTGCCGTACCTCCACCCGAAAGTGGCCCCACATAGCTGTTTCTTTTCAAGTTAAACTTCTTAGATTCATCGAAACATAAACTACTACAGTTATCATAATTTACCACAAAACCCCCCTCATTCCAGGGTGACCTTTTCCTCCCATCTCCCCCTTCCTACTTATGAAACCTTCCTTGGATTTCAACGAACAAAACCACAACACGAGCCTGCAAAACGAATTAGCCGAATTGGTCCAGCCGTTATCTGCGAATAACACTTAGGCAACACATTATTTTTCGATTCATTTTTATTTATCAAGGAAGATTCTATTTGTAAAATAAATCGAATTCAATAGTCTTAAAGGCTGGTGTCATACAGAATCCAAGGTGGGTGAACTACGAAGCACCCGTTACAGGAACTCATTAATTGTGGGGGGGGGGGGGGGTGGGGGGGGGGGGGGGTGGGGGGGGGGGGGGGTGGGGGGGGGGGGGGGTGGGGGGGGGGGGGGGTGGGGGGGGGGGGGGGTGAATTTTCTACCTAATCATCATTCTAATTCAACCACTTATCATACCGTGGGACAATGTTTTCAGTGACATCACTTGTATTGACTGCCTTTTTATTTCATTAATGATGTTCTTCAATGAATCTTGTTTCAAGTTACAAGATGATTGATATTTGTTACCATTACTAATTTGGAGAAAAATTCAGTGTTGCAGCCATTGTTTTTTGTGGTCCATTCCATTCCATTCCAATCTACCCAGTACAAAATTCATGGTAACCAAGCTTTCCTTACACTAAAATCCGTAAAATTTGGAAAAACTCTGTGTACATTCTGTATTTATGAAATAACTTTTTTGTTTATTTTCATTACCAGTTCATCAGCCACAAGGTTAGGCTTATCAATGAGGTCCTCATTGGTATTGTCATTTTTGAGTCAATGCATCATTGCTTCACACAGCTTTCATTCAATATCCATTTTCTGTACAAATCACCAAAGTTGGTGATAAATATCAACAATTGGTCTGTAGTTGTTTCCAAAAAGATCGCACCTATTCATCTTCTTCTTTTATGTGGCGGCCTATTGTCATACATACTATGAGGCTGACCAATCTGTGGTTTCAGCAGTTCTACAAAGACCGATCAGGTCCTCCTGGGGAAATTCACCATGTCCAAACTACCAAAGATGGCATACCACTTACTATTGAAGGACAGTCAAAGAGCAGGTGCTCAGCAGTTTCCTCCTGCTCATCACACATTTTACAGAGCGGATCCTCCCGAAGGATACTGACTCTGTGAAAACATTTTCCTCAGGTGACCATATCTCATAATCAAACACATAACCTGAGAATGTGTACCATCACAAGTAAATCCTGGTGTAGGTACGTTTTAGCACAAAAATTTAGGCCCACCTACTCCAAAACAATGCCGTGTTAGACCAAAATATCTGTTTCTTTTTGGACAAACCTTATAAAATCTCTAAAATTGTATAAGGCTGTCCAGAAAGGTTTAAATTAATTTAATACCTTAAACGTTACATACCATTGAAAACACTATAGAACTGGTGAACCAGAAGAGCATTCCACCATGACCAAAGATGTTGAAATCCTTGGAATGGATTCTGAAACTTTCATCGGGAGCTAAGACTTCAAGAGCCCCTTGACTAGTAGAGAAGGCCAGAGAAAATAGTGATGTAGCCAACAGAACGTAACGGATGCTGCTTCTACTGTCTAAGTGTCCTGAAAATATTCGTAAATTGGTTATCAGTTATTTTAACTAAGACTTTGATAGCCTGTTGACTAGTAGAGAATGCCAGAGAAAATAGTGATGTAGCCAACAGAACGTAACGGATGCTGCTTCTACTGTCTAAGTGTCCTGAAAATATTCATAAATTTGTTATCAGTTATTTTAACTAAGACTTTGATAGCCTGTTGACTAGTAGAGAAGGTCAGAGAAAATAGTGATGTAGCCAACAGAACGTAACGGATGCTGCTTCTACTGTCTAAGTGTCCTGAAAATATTCATAAATTTGTTATCAGTTATTTTAACTAAGACTTTGATAGCCTGTTGACTAGTAGAGAATGCCAGAGAAAATAGTGATGTAGCCAACAGAACGTAACGGATGCTGCTTCTACTGTCTAATGTCAGTGGATGTTGTTCCTCCATTAACTTACTACTTGGGAATTACACTAACTGATCTTTGGTATAATAACAGGATTAATATATGCTTAATCATTTCTTGTACTCCTATTGTCAACGATCATTTCATCAATAACAAGAAATCTGTTGGCAGTAAGGTTCTTCTAGGCCTTCTTAATATAACATCATTTTATACTGTATGAAAAGCCTGTTGTATATTCAATCAACTATTGGTGGAAAGAGTAGCTAACATTGATTTGCATTGTGAATATTCTTTGCAAGATCATTTCGCCTTCCGACAAGGTCTTTAATATGTATCACACTGCCTGGTATCATCTCTAAGGTCATCTATCCTGTCTGTAATAAAGAAAGTGCCAAGCAATTAAAGGTCCATAGAATCTGAGAGAAATACAATTTTTTGTTTTTTATGTTGGTTGCCCTAACCTATCTGATGCTGAATACAAATTCAGATTCAGATTCCTTTATTTGTCATTACACATTACAGAATGCAGGACAAGTGTCAACAACAACAACAATAAATTAATAAGTTACAACAATTAATAACAGTCAATAATTAAGAAAGTTTATGTCATAATACTCTTAAACACTGTACAGACATTCATCCAATAAAATAAGCTTAATACAATTCTTAAATTTGTTTACAGGCAGCATCTTAAGATGTGGTAAACTATTGTACATTTTGATCCCTTGGTAGACAAAACTATTTTGAGTGAGAGTATAACAACACCTCTTTGTCACCAAATGTTGCCTGTATCTTGTGTTGTGTTCATGTACTGAGGTGTAATCCTCAAGAGTAGACAAATTGTTTCTTATATAGGCTATATATTAAAACAGGCAATACATAAATATATGGCAGGGAAAGAATTCTTGATTTTATGAAGAGAGGTTTACAATGTGTTCTAGCTGATACCCCACATATTAATCTGATGGACCTTTTTACATGATTGACATGTGTTGTTAATCTTAAGTGGATGTACTATCGTGCATTAATCACAATGAAAAATCAACCAAGATACAGAAGTGATAAACCAATTGACTGTTCTGGCAGATCAAATATCTGGAATAAGCACAAAAGTAAATTCACTCAGCTTGCACTCAGATGATTGTGATAATATTATTGTTGAAATTAACAACACTAATATTAATTTGTGACTATTAGGGAAACAAATTTTCAAAAATTAAACAAAAATAAAGTAGATGGATTTTAAAGTCACTGAACTTTTCAAATACTATTCTCTAGTTGGCCCGGAAAATGTAATAATGATCAGGAGCAGGAATTAATGATCAAAATTGCTATCTCAATACATTATGGTCTAACTATCGTAAATTGATGTTCAACTTTATACTGTGATTACATCTCTCTTAGATCTCTCTACCGATCATAGAAGTGATAAACCATTTATTTCTACAATCAGGCGTTAATAATTCTGATATATGATGGGCTGAAATCAATCACATGCCCCTGAACTTCAACAAAGTGGTGGTAATTAACTTTACTTTTAAAAAATCCATATTATCATGCATGGTCCTGGCGTTTTTATAGATTCCATGTTAAAATTTTTTGGAAATTAAGCAGTGCAGTTTCAAAGCTTGGAGAAAATTGAGTCATACGATTGGGATGTTATACTAATACGGCTGTGCAGAGAAAATTATTTTGTGGAGTTGAAATCTTCCTGAGCTTTGTTAGAGTAGACACTGAGGTAGAATTGTTTTTCTATCTAGTTCAGCATGGTCAGATAGAAAATGATGTCTTAGAGGAAAATATGAGTATAAGAATTCAAAGATATACTTTACACAAGATAAATTAGTTTGTTAGTCCCTATTTCGGACGACGAAATAATTATCCAATTATTACTGTAGATAAAATTTTACTGAACATAAAAAAAAATACATGTGAGCAGTAACTGTGTGAAATACTCTAAAACACAGCTTTTTTATTGATAAAGCCTAATTTTTCTCAATCACACTTTTATACTACAAAGTAGTAGTATGCCAAACCATGTGTTACGAATCAGGCTTTGTTGAGGTTAGATGAAAAACTTCAAGTCTATAGCTCATTTCATTATTGTGATAAAGAATAATACAGAAAAGAAATTCTTACATCCCCCAAAGGCAGACAAAAGAGAAATTGTGTCAGCCTACTGAGTGATAGTCTTCAATGAGGCTCAGCCAAATTCCGTGGTTGGACTTACACAATAATACAATTCATTCTTGTCTATGTACGAATGAAGAAGTGTAATACAAAATTTAAAGTATGTGTACACATGATACATTCACATTTTTGTTCATTAAGTTAGAGTTAGACTTGATATCATTGTTTAAATAATAAAAGTGCATGCGAGTTAGAGAGTTTTAACATTGACTTTCCACTCTTATTACTTTTTCTTTTTACTCTATCAATAAAAGTCCAAACAAAAAGTCACCAAAAGATATTGTACATGTTGGGACGGTACATGTTTTAATATCTCAAATGTTAAAATCTTGTATGATTGTACTAAGTTTGTTTGTGAATTTATTTATTCTGTGATTTTCTCGTTGCCATCATTGTTACCTATAAAACCAACGTAAAAATATCTGCTAACGCTTAGCCAAATACCATTGACTGACATGCACCATCATCAAACCCACTGTTGCTTATATAGAAAATAAACTTCACGCAAAATTTAAAGCCTACAGGTCAGTTCATTTTCGAGACATCATGCGGACAGGGAGACAGAAATAAGATTTGTTCAGCCCCTCCAGTGATATGCTTCTTTAACACTCATCCAATAAACGAAAGACAATACTAAAAAATACTGCTTATATTGACAACATTTAGGATTTATAAGGATAATAATGAAAATGGTGATTGTTAAAACTGACCATTATACACAGTCATGCATTAGTCATAGAGTAAATGGTTCATAAATATTCAGTGCAACAAATTATAGTGCACATAATCTTAATAGCAATCTAGTTGTATCAATTGCGTATAAAGTCTTCTACTTATATGGAGTTTCTCAACTTCCAGTGCAAGTCCAGTTCTCAGATGTTCTCCCCAATTATGTCTTGACAATTATTGCATATTTAAAATAATTTAATTATACACATCAAAAGTACATAATTCATTACACTACGTTATAACTGCTTCTTACACTAGTTGAATCACAATATTCAAGCTGACAGCACTTGCTCTGAGTAAGGGAAGTATTGAAAAACATTTTGTATTAAACACAAAATGTTTTTAATTATAATAATAAATCTATAAATCATTCGTTGACATTTATATACACATAAAGAAGTTGAAAATTGATACTGAGAAAACAATCAATCATCAAGCCAAATCCTGTCCCTTAAGTTTATGAAGAATTATTTATTAAGACTAGATGAATGAAGATTTCATTTGTCCACAATAAGATTGCAAATGATCTTCAGTCAGTTCACACTTCAATGTCTACTAGTTGCATAGATCAACACTAAAACAGAAGTGGATATTCAAAAACCAATATAACTTTGGCACGTTCAGCACCATGGTTTTTATTTGCTAATTTGTGGGTGTGCTTAAACTTTTCTTGGGTTTTGACACCTGTAGTTTTCAAAATTTAGTGTTTTCTTTTTACATATAATAGTGGATAAAATATTAAAATCTTGTTATTGTTTGAAAAAATTAATGCTACAATAATTGATAGAAAAACAATCAGCATGTACCTGAAACGCTGATTTATAAATGGTTTACAGACTTCAAACGAATAATTTCACTTCAAATCCATTAAAGATAACTATGAGGTTGCTAGTTATCACCATATTTATTCTATTAGTTATAAACATTCAATTGTCTTACATGAATACTGTTAAACAAACTGGGATCACAGTATTCAACTGTACTATAGGCTGATCACAGAGTTAATGTTCAGAAGACTGTAAGCTTGTTCACAAACGGATCCTGCAGATTGTTGTATATATTAATACTGGAAGGTGTATTCTCTACTGTCTTTTGGAGATTCCTTCTTAAATTGAGAAATCTTTTCAAAATTCCTTCAAAATCTTTTTTGTGGCTTATCTGAGCTCTACTCCAGACCTGTTTATGAAATCACTTCAAACTAGGCTCAGCTGATATTTTTATCACGTGCGAAAATTTAAACCTGATTTGAACCCGGGTCCCTAGGCCGATTAGCTGCGACACTAACCACTCAGCTTCCAGGGATGATACAATATCAATCTAGAGCTACCCCTAAGAACACCACTGATCATAATACCTGAGCTGAAAACAACTACTCAGCTTTCCATCTGAAATAACTAAGGGTAGTTAGGTTGCATGTTAAAGTCACTTCCATAATCCATGTGTTATTATACAATATAAATATCATTGGTGTAGATAAACTTCTAAACTGTATTTCGTGATTGTTTGCATTTTAAATATTAAAAAGAATATCAGCCAGTGCCCTGTCTTCAGGCAGGCCATCACACACAGTGTCTGAAACAACTCTCTTTACATTCTAACTGATCTTAGAAAACAGTCACTTAGTGTATAGACTGGCCATTACAGGTCATTAAGGAGAGAATAACGAATTAGGTCATTAAGCTTTCCAAGGCCTTTTCCCCAAACAGTATTATAAGCTACTGAAAGACCCACAAAGGCAACTAATTCAAATAGTTGTTTCAGTATATCACAACTTTCATGACATAACGAGGAACAATGTTAAATAAGCAGCAGAGCTGAATTTCACTTCCTTATATTTTATTACAACATATTATGCTAGGCAAACACACACGCAAGTGCCAGTTGCTCACACTACTTGATATGCACAAATTGAATGGTAGGCCTATATATTACCAGTAATAGTAACTCTAATAACAAATGTTACTTAACCATTCAAACATTTTATTTAAAAAAAACAGTAAGGACAGTAAACAGGATTTTGCTTGTAGGTCTATATTTATGTACATGCATCACCGCGAGTCTGTGTATATTCGTGGACGGCAGCTGATAGGCAGTACGCAAATCACTGATCGCTAAAATGCGTTTTCATTTTACTTTGTTTATGAAAAACAATAGACAGATATCCTAAGTAAACAAATTATTGAGATTTTGTAAATATTATTTTGCTTTCTGTTTCAGAAATCAGAAATTCTTTATTGATAATCTTTAAGATTACAAGTAGCGTCAATTAACAAAAAGTTTACATAGTTATAAAATATAAAAGTTCATGTTTGTCTCTGTCAAGTTGTCAGTCTCCATAAGTAAAATTCCTCCACTGTGTAGATGGTTCTTTGTAAGAGCCAGTTCTTTATTGCAGTCTTCATGTTAATGTGATTGTTTCCTATTTTCTTAATTTCTTCTGGCAGAGCATTAAAAAGTTTTTTCCCAGCATAGGTTGGTTTTTTCTCAAATACAGCTGTTCTGTGAAGAGGTAGTGGAAAGTCTTGACCATGTCTTGTGTTATGTTCATGAAGATTACTATTTCGAGGAAAGTCTTTTAATAAGCAGTACAATATCGTTTCCAGAATATATAGAGAAGTCACTGTCAGTATATTCAATTCTTTAAAAGTAGCTCTGCAGCTTTCTCTAGGTCCTAGCTTCCCCATTAACCGGATTGCTTTCTTCTGAATTTTGAGGACTTTTAGTAGGTTAAATTGAGTTGTGCCCCCCCATGCTGCTATCCCATACCTGAGATGACTTTCAAATAGGGCATAGTACGCTATTTTGGTAGATTCAAGAGTGCTTGTTGCATGGGTCCTTCGCAAAGCATAGAGTGATGAATTTAGCTTCAGGCATAAGTTGTCAATGTGATTTGTCCATGTCAATGTATTATTTAGTGTTATTCCTAAATAATTCATGTCCTCTGTTTCTTGAATACCAGGGATTTCAGACACATAGTTTTTATTAGTTCCTAGAGTGAGTTGTTTAGTTTTCAAGCTGTTTAAGACCAGATCATTGTATTTGCAATATTGTTGGGCCATATTGAATGAGATGTAGGAGTTTATTTCTAGCTGTTCAACATCCTTCTGGGCTGAGAATAGTACGGTATCGTCTGCGTACATGATGGAATTTGTGTAGTTTTCCAAGAATATTGGCAGGTCATTGGTGAATAAAATATATAACACTGGTCCTAAGACGGAGCCTTGGGGAACCCCTCGAGTAAGTTTTTCAGATTTAACAGTGCAGGTCTCTCCCATTCTTCTCTGTTTAACCTCTACAACTTGGTATCTTTCGTTCAAATAACTCTCAAACCATTTTAAGGCTGACTGTTGGACGCCAAGAGTTTGTAGTTTGGCTAGGATGAGCTTATGGCCAAGACAGTCGAAAGCTTTGCTCAAGTCTAAAAAGATACTAGTGATGGTGTTGCCCTCTTCCAGGTTGTCTGTAATATATTCAACAAGGTCTATTATTGCAGTTGATGTAGATCTTTCTTTTCTGAAGCCATGTTGATTATTGGATAGGAGGTTATTGTCTTGTAGGTGAGTGAGTAGTGTAGAAAGAGTGATCTTCTCTATTATTTTTGATACAGTTGGTAGTAGTGAAATGGGACGGTAGTTTGTTGCTTCATCTTTGTTTCCTTGTTTATATTTAGGGTATACTTTGGCCTGTTTTAAGTTTTTTGGAAATATGCTCTGTATAAAGGATATGTTAGTGATGTGAAGGATTGGTTTCAGAAGTTCAGCTTCGCAAAATTTTATGATTTTTGATGAAATCTCGTCCAAACCCGAGGAGGTTTTACTTTTCAATGAACGGATTGTTTGTTTAATTTCTTTGGCTGTGGTTGGGGTCATTTCTGTCATTGTGGTATCTATATTGTAGCATGGACTATACAGTAAGTTGTCATTCGATATTTGGTGTTGCTTTAGCGTTTTTTCTGCTATATTTACAAAGAAGGTGTTAAGGTGGTCAGCGATTTTCTTTGGGTCCGTTTCTTTTATTCCGTCGATTGATAAATGATTCAAGTCTGATGTTGATTGGTTCTTAGCAGCTCTTTCTCTATTTATGAGTTCCCAGACTGCTTTTGTTTTGTTATTAGCGTGATATATGTGGTCTGCATTAGCTTCCTTCCTAAGTCGCCTGAGTTTCAGATCATAGGCCTTCTTCTTCTGGTTTGCCTCAGATTTATCTTCAGTTCTTCCTGTGACATTAAACTTATCCTGCGCATTGATAAATTCCTTTCGTAATCTTAAGGTTTCTTCATCATAGACTGTGTTCTTTCTAGAGTGGCTTTGTTTCTTGGTCTTGAGTGGGCAGGCAAGATCTAATGCCCTTGTAAAGGTATTAAGGAAGTTATCGTAAGCGTCATCAATGTTGTTCGATTGCGTCACATTCTCCCAGGTTTCTGTGGCTAGGATAGATTTTAGGTAATTTAGGTTCCTCACGCATGTGTTTCTGTATGTTGAGAATGTTATATTTTCAAATATTTTAGGAAAGTCAGCTGTGCAATATTGTTTCTACTTTCTATGTTAGTTTGTGCAATACCATATATCCGCTGTGTCTACAGTGTGAATAAAATATTTACCCTGTTAGTGTGGATGTCAGCTACTCGACTAAAAGTAAACAGACGATCCTAAACTTTTGTTCACTTTACAATTATTGTAGTTGTATAAACATGTCCTCTATAAAATATATATTATATTTATATTTTAATATCTTTGTCATGATTATGGGTGGTTAAAATTTTTCTAACATTTTGTTTCAAATACATTTAATAAGTGATACATTTTTCTCATATATTTTGCAGATTAAAGGCATATATTCTGGAAGCCCTCATTATCCGTCAATTAACATATTGTAATACATCAAATGAAAGTAGAAGATAGGGGATATGACTGTTCTTAAACTATTTCTCTGAACATTTACAAATCCATTTATAATAGAAGATTCTGGGATTAGTTTTACTATCATTTTCCAAAAGTTTAAAAATTGTAGAAATTGGATTGGTGATTGTGTTGTTTTTAATCATACTTAGAATAATTATAAAAAGCAATGAGGTTTCAAAATCCGTGAATCGATTTTTAACAATTGGAATTATATTCAATAAATTCTGGACTCGCCCCTCACTACCGTGAACAATTACAGTGACTGCAAACTGAATAATTGCATTGCATATATGCATTGCTAATATATGCATTGCATATATTAATAGGACACATATCAAACATAAACTAGGAAATCTAAATTCAAATTTGCTGATGTATAAGAAAAGAGATTAAAAATACTCTTAGTCAATGCATCAAAGTTCGACTCACCAAACGCAAGCCCAAATATGACTACACTCATCTCTGTTGATAGCAAGAAGAATCGGACGGTAATCCACAGAAATGTATCCACATAGCCCCCTACGACCGCAGCAGCATTGACACTCATCGAAACCACACACCGGATCACACTTATCACCACATTAACCAGGACCTGTATTACAAAACAATAGTATCAGATACAGTGTTGTTCTCATAAGAGCCCATGATCAATGAATCAGAGTAATTTCACACAAAAATTAGTAAACCAACAATTAAAAAAATATCCAATTTTGTAAGTTGTAATATACAAATATTGTTTCTCATGAGACATTAGTTTATTAAAATTGACACAATTTTGTTATGTAATAATAAATAAAGAGTTGTACAATTTCTTACACAATAAGAAGTCGTTATGGAAGTAAATCTTTAGAGCTTGCAGAAAATCTATCTAGTGGCCAATAACCCATATATCTGTATTGAAACACTGACATACTGGTGAATTTTTAACAGTAAAGACAGATTTTACTATTTATGTTTATCTGTATATTTCATAAAATGTTCAACTTCTTTCTCCATAACACTTTGACAATTCCAATAAATTCGTTAAATTGAAAAAATTGTTCCACTTATTACTGTCTAAAACGTACATGTAATTATCGTACATGTTATCGTCCATTTAAAGATAATCCAAAAGTTTTTTTTACTACTACAGTAACGTTAAACAACTATACTCACTAGTCCATAGAAAGCAAAGAATATAGGACTGCTCGTAGCTCTTAATTTAAGTCTAGCTCGATTGAACCGAACGATGAGGAAGAGTAGAAACAACAGATTTGGGACTAGAATGATCACATCCCACACTCGAACTCTGCAACAATAGAAATAACAGTTCTGAACACAAACAATTATTTATAGTTTTTATGTGTTTGAAAAAAATAATGCAAACATGTATACTAACAATATAAACTGTTCTATCAATACTTAATTTATATTGTTTACAGGCTAATCATCAGATAGAAAAATGTTACTTTTTAAAGAATCAAAACAAAGCTTAAAAATAATAAAGATTTAAGTTAAAACAGCAAACCATTTTTTAAATGTTTTCTTCTTAGCAAAATTAGAGAAAAAATATCTGTAATACAGCTGATATTTTGAAAACCTACAGTCGGCTCTTGGGTGGGCCAACATTGTTCTATGATTGAATCATTAGAAGTATGAGTTAACTTTTGATTGTATTAGTTACAAAATAGATAACTAATCTAATGCTACAAATTGAGGCACGGAAAAATTGAACATTAGGACTATGTTCTGTGAGAGGCTCAAGTAGCTCAGGTAGTAGATATTTGAACGGTAACAATCAAAGCTATGTGCCCTAGCTCTAGCGTCGGACCTCAAAACTATTTGAAATAATTCCCAGGACCTCAGCACAACTAGTCCGTATAAATGATTTATCTCCTGAGTAACTAATGTAATACACATTACATGTAAGGTATTACTGGGAACGAAATATCATTATTAAATATGTTATATTATATTTGAAATTAGATCAATATAGTAAATGCGAATTGTTCTATTACGTATGACCACCACATTCAAATCAAGTGTGGGAGTGGACATAGGCAGTTAAGATGTTGTGATACTGGTTAATAATATAGAACGGATATATTTATAAAAGTATTAAGATCAGCAAGAAACAACATAATTTATTAGATATTACAAAATATTTATGGGGAAACAATGTTTAAAATTATTATTTATTTTGAAATCAATACATTTATGACACAAACCATTTACTTACTTCAGCAGTTCAAGAACAATATATATTTGGAAACTTAAATGTTCTAGTCGTTTAAACAAGCAACTAAATGCCATGTTTTCAGGAAGGAAATTTAGTGAACAAGAATTATATTGTAGTAATCTAAAGTAGAATAATGAATTAATAGTATAATATTCTAAGTACATTACAATGATATGGATTGTTACAGATTGGGAGTGTTATACATTGAAAGAAATTGTTTTGTCTTCTCTTAGACTGGGTCAGGGCTACACCATGATTTTAATCAACCTTCATCTACATTGCATAACATCTTTAATTTTTATGAAGTCAGCATAAATTTCTAAAGAACTGTAAACTCTATTTATTGATCGTACACCAGTGTCGATCCTAAAGACTATTTATAAACAGTAATTAGTACTTCTTCCTATTAACATTTTTCTACATTGATTTAATATGTAACTTACGTTTTAATTTGTCTGTGAACTTTTAATTAAATTGCAGTATATTTTATCGTTTAAACCAATTTGTGAATGTATTCATTGATGACTTATGATTTACCAAATAGGTTCTGATATTTATAAAATAAATATCTTTTAATACATAAACAGTGAAAAAGACAATTAGAACAATGAACTTGGAGTAACAAAGGTTAAAATTTCATTGAAACTTCTTCATAATAATATGGCTCTAACAATAAGCCAATATTTGTGAAATTTTTAAATAAAATTTAATTAGCACTACAGTACTTTAAATTTCACAATAAAAAATATAGATTTTTAAAAATTCAAGGAATACAAGTTTATGTTTAAAAGAAAATATAGCTTTTGTTTTTATAATAAAAGAAAAATATTAATATACAAAAAATACTAAGTTGCTAAATAGCCAATAATGCTAGCTTGCAAATTGATTTTTAAAACTTATTTATTGTGATAAGTAAATGTTGGAACTTGAAATAAAACATAGAAGTGTCAAAATACAAAAATATGTTTGCATTAGATTAGATATTTACACAATTTTCTTCTCAAACAATGGGTAAAACCACATGTTATGTTGATTCACATCTATGTTTGATCAAAATGGTTTGATACAGATACAGATACAGATAACAGATGTATGTATCTGTATCTGCACATCTATGTTTGATCAAAATGGTTTGATAAGTGCTCTCAAGTCATCACTTCCAAATTATTTTCTACAAAAGCCATAGTTCAGTTTCGATTATCACAGTAGTTTCATCCAATATTCAGATTTGTAAATATCACAAGTACAATAATGATGTACCCAATCACAAAACGATGCAGGTGGTGATTCTTGTGTGTTATCGACTGACAGAGAACTTTGAATGTACCACATGTAAAATATCAGTTATTACTACATTATGAAAACCCATGTTAACATTTTTTATTTTTTACTAGAGCCAACTACACAGACAAACTAAGGAATAAAAATAAACAAACAAGGCCATCAGCAAAACTGCATCTTACCTCGAGTTTGATATTTCAATATAGAGAATAAGTTTGCAGAAAAGCTCTTCTTCTACAGGAGTGATGGGTTGTGTGACGTTTGGTTCCATGAGAGAGCTCATTGTGGGTGCCATCATTCTTGCTCCTTTCTCAGTGTTTGATTCCGTGACAAACAGTACCATTTCCTGAAAAATTTCTGACTTTATGGTCTCGTATAGAACAATGACAGATCCATATTCTCATTCAATGGTCATGGTAACCAAGCAATCATAGACAATATTCTTAGTTCAGACAACAGGATATTATCGGAGAACATTTTGAGGATTTTGGAGCTTTATAAATAATCCTAAATCAAAAGGAAGGAACTGTCTCAAAATTGCAAGCACCATTAGATAACCTAAAAAGTGTACTCTAAACTAAACAAGATGTGTTTACAGTATAGCAATTCTTAGGAGCAGTGAAGTCAAGCAGCCATATATTTAGTTTTAATCCTTTAAATAAAATCCAATCTATGTAAAACGACGATTCTCTACTAGTAATACAGTATGAACAAACAGAGTAAAAAAGTGTACTCTAAACTAAACAAGATGTGTTTACAGTATAGCAATTCTTAGGAGCAGTGAAGTCAAGCAGCCATATATTTAGTTTTAATCCTTTAAATAAAATCCAATCTATGTAAAACGATGATTCTCTACTAGTAATACAGTATAAACAAACAGTGTAAAAAATGTAGTTATTTTTGTATATTTTGTTTACAAAAGAGCACAATTTAACTCAAGAACAAATATCCTACTGATTAAAGTTAGATTTTTATCCTTTGGTGATTAACTGCCACAGAGTTTTATCACGTTACTGTCATATTTCGGACGTTAAGAAATGGTCCGAAGCAATGTTTCGAGGATTGGAATATAACCTCTTCATCAGGTGGGGGGAGGGGGGGTTAGCCACTCCACCTGACTAAGAGGATTGATTCACAAACAAACATTGTTGTAAACATTGTGTTATACATTTTATAACATACAATAATGGCAAATGTCTGAAATCCTGATATAACATTTCATCCTACAGCACTGCTTAGGCAAGGAATGCTGGAGCGGCAGGCTGCAGTGATGACTTCCAGTATGTAGATGTTGATCACCGTGAGGATTTGGAGATTCTTTGAAGGTTCTCTGCAGCTCTCCCTCCACTCCAAACCGGCAAGCATTCTCACGGCTTTTTTCTGGAGTATTAGCACCCGTTGAAGGTTGTGATGTGAAGCCGCTCCCCAAAGCACAATCCCATATCTCAGGTTGCTCTCAAACAATGAGGTTGGGAAAGTACCGATTAAAAGAGTCCTTGGTCATCAGTGTGGGCTTTGTGGCACCATCCCACATTTTTTATGAAAAGAGAAAAATGTCCGTCGAGATAGTACCCCCCAGGTCATGAGCGTTAGTAAAAGTTATCTTTAACTTCGGTTTAATTAGTAACATATTTATGTGTAAAAACAAGTAAGAGAGACAGAGTGGCCTCCTCCTCGCCAACATCATTTACTTTTGGAAGGCAGAAAACAAACCAATCATCATAATATTCAATATGTAATTTTCATGGTAAGTCATATAAAGCATGTTCCTTAATAGTCTTTTAGGTTCTTTAAAAAAAAAGTTATTCCGAAAATAGTTTCTGGATAATACCAAAGTACATTGTACTGATAGAGACACCACGGTACTTTGGGATTATACCGACCACACCAGTATGAAGAACACAAAAAAAAAATTATGGTTGCTTGTAAAGTCGGTTTTACGGGCAAAGATTTTACGTGACGTCTTTTTCTCGGTAGAATATTTATTGATATGAATATTATTAAATTGCACAATAGGAACAAGGAATTGAATGAAAATAAGAATTGCACAAATTTTAACTATAGAAATATATTTTGTTTACTAAAACATTGTACATAATTTGAAATTAATTAAAATTTGTTATTGTAAATGGTAAAGTTGAATAAAACATTTACTAAAATTGGAATTTGAAATTCTTGCTAAACACAGTTAAATTCTAACTCCGCGCGTGGTGATTGGTCGGTTTAGTTCGTTTGTTTGGTCGCACTGTCATGACAGGTTAGAGGTTATAATTTGTTATTTGAAATGTTTGACTAGCAATACGCGCTGTTTCTTCTCAATCGACTGAATTACGATTGATTGCAGAGTGATTTAAACTAATAATTTACTTAACACTATCAACATTTGTCAATAGTATGACATAACCTATAAACTCAGTTTCTCAACTTTTGTGTCAATCTAACAATTAATCAATCAATCATAGTTTACGATAATGAAATATCAGTGTACAATTATTTACCTTTATTGTTGTAGTTGTTGTAAATGACGAATCTAAGCACTCCACATTTTCACGAATAAACATAGTTATCTGCTTTATCCCGTGCGGCGGACCCACAGTTATCTGCTTTATCCCGTGTGGCGGACCCACTGGACGGGCATCGTAACGTTACCGGGCGTTACACTTTTTCATGAGTGACTCCGAGCCGCTACCTAATTTAAGACGTTGTCACGTCAAAAATAAATTTATAGAAACAAACATGATAGAACGAAAAAAAAACTCTTTAATTACAAAATTACAAACTTACAACGATTATCAATTGTTAATGGGGTCAGATTCCATTATATATGCCCCCAACGCTTGAACCTTTTTTCAATGAACTTAGAACGTTATAAAACGATGTAGTTGAGTAACAGAACTAACATTCCATCAATCAACAAGCATTTCTAGGTATTGTGATCGGTATTGTTGTCGCTATTATCTTATCTTTCTCGATATTTTACTGATAGGTACTATCTCGAGGGATGTTTTTCTTTCGTTGACATCAGCGGAGGGCAGCACCGAAGGCCGGAGACACTCGCATTTTGGGTGGCGGAGTGTGATCAAGAATAAAAAGAAGTTTTGTGTGTTTTTTTCAATAAAGAGTGTAGTTTTTGTTTGGTAATGTTTGTTTTTGTTGAATTTTTGTGTTTGGAGAAATGTAGGGGTAAAACATGGAAGTACAACAAAGCGACTCACCAGCTGAACGGGCGGCGAGACTCTGCAATCACGTTATCTACTAGACCGCTCGACTTTGACCTCTGTCTGAGGATAGGGAGGAGTTTGCAATAAGACAATTCCTGCTTTATAATGACGAAATATTGTTCTACGCTAATCTAGTAATCAGTAGAAGCAAACTGTCAAATAACGATTCATGTCTGGGTGTGGTCGGTATAATCCCAAAGTACCGACACCACTTATAAAAGTCTACCCTTACATAAAAAATACGGTACAGAATATTCCTTTAAATATAGGCTAATTAGTAATATTTGTGTTTACAATAACATTATGTGTCACATCAATTGATCAAATCGTAACATTTTAGCAGTTCTACTAAGGGCCGAAAATAACTGATCAGGTCCTGGGGAAATTCACCACCCTTGTTCAGACTAACAAACTTGACGTAGTGCTCCTTTGCTATTGCAGGACAGTCAAAGAGCAGGTGTTCAGCAGTTTCCTCCTGCACATCACACATTCTACAGAGCGGAAACTTCCCAAAGAGTGCCAACTCTGATGCTTCCTTAGGCGACCATGTCCGCAATCAGACCCATAACCCGAGAATACACTGTCTATTTGCCTAGTTATCATTAATATCAAGTTGTATGATCCCTGATAATTTTGGTAAAAGGTCACATCAAATCAGTACACAAAATAGTACACTTAATCAATTCCTTACTCCACTTTGTTTGCTGAAAATGGTCAGCATGCTTGTTACTTAGGCCTATTTCAATGTACAGGTTCTACAACTGGAATTTGTTATATATTACAGAATGTCTCTACCAATGTTTTATATTGAACAATTAATTTTAGTAGATTAGGATAGGCTGCAGTATAATAAGAGGCCACCACCACAATAGAATCATATTATACTATTTTTAAAAACAGTAAAAAGTAACTAAATGTTAAACTGTTTTGTTTGTTGCATTTTATAGATATACAACATAGATAGTTTTGATTTAACGTAATTCGTGTCAACATTTTTGTTTCTATAGTTTAAACAATCATAAATCTGATTCTATTGTGGTGGTGGCCTCTTATTATACTGCAACTTTAGGCTGTTATTGTACAATATTAAAATATGATCCTGCATTAGTTGTGCTCAATAAAATTTAAAAAAGAAACTGATGCTTTAAAAATATTGGCCCAGAATTAGGACTAGTCTTTTTAAAAAAACATTACATTAACTTAGTCAAAGTAAGCCTAAAATTAAACCTCGGTAATTAAAAATTGTAATGTGTCATATACAATATTTAAATGTGCTGTTATTGGAGAGTAGTTAAATAAAGAAGAGAAGAAATGCTTTATGCTACTTAATAGCCTAATATTGCTGACAATTTTTTCAAACATTGACCAACATAATTGGAATGATGATTTATTCGTTCTTAACACTTTACTATTGGAACAATTTGAAAGTTAACTTACCCCAATTAATTAAAATCTAATAATTGTATGAAACACGATATATCACGATTTGCATGGGTCTAGGTTTTTTCAAATTGATCCACATATTGAACACACGATTGTCGTTCACATATTTGAATTAAACATTCACATCTACATAATAGTATCGAAACTTTTAAAAATTAAATTAAAATCATAGAGTATCGTTCTCGAACTAAAAACTGTAACAAATGACGACGTACAACACTTAAATAAATTACTCGAAAACACTCTATCACTAGATCACAACAAAATATCTTGACTGACAGACAGATTAGAGGTGGTCAATTACAATGATCCGATGTTTACACAATCAGCTGTTAAATTTCTCCTTTAGTTTCCCTTTCTATTCACGTCTACATAAATTAAACTAACATTCATAGACCAACAAAATATTTGTGATACTTAATAAAGTACACTATAACAGATATAACTATTTCTAATCCTACACGAAAAAGAGCGGGTTTTAACGAAAGAGAAAAGCCAATTTGTATGGTGATGTAGTAAAATTTATTTATTCAGTTGCATGGAATATCAATATTTTGATTTGATTAGTAGCATTTATTGAGTGTTGGAAATCACGTTATAAAGAGTTAATAAATATACTAGATTACAAGTTAATGTTTTTGTATAAAAGAATATTGTACTATAAAGCGCACTGTTTTACTTTAGATCTCAAAAGAATAACTTAATCTTTTGCTCCAACTAAGCACTAAAATATTGAGCCTTAGAATGGATTTCAAAATATGTATACTACAAATATAATTATGAGTATAATTTACTATATATCAGCGTGCTCATTTAACGTTCATAGATATTTTTACAATAACGTCGAAAATAACTATGCGTATCTGGAAACACCTGAAAAACTGAACAAAGTGGTATTTTGTTGAATCACTAGTACATTATATGCTAAATCAAATGTTCAACATTTGGAGATATTCTGTGATTCCTGTGGAAGTGGGTCAAGAATAATACTAGACCCTAATGATTAGCAACTATGCCAGCTATTTTACTTAGAAAAATGTATTTTCGCAACAATATAAGAGAAGTACGAATTGAACGAGAACATACTAGATGGTATTCCCTAAAGACATATTTAGTAGTTTAAGGACCACCTCAGTTGTCCTTACTTACGTAAAGGAAGAGGAAAGAGAATGTTTGTGAGTTAGGTGTAGATAACCACACCCATGGAGACATTGTAAAAAGGGGCACATATTGCCCAGAAACCTACCTAGAATACCTCTTTCATTGTCTTTGACCATCACTGCTGTATTAGCTAGGTCAAAACTAACCTACTTTAAGAAATATTTACAAGCTGTTCAATTTTAAAACCCATATACACCTGGTGACTTTAATTTTTGTCGTCGTGGTGGCGGATTAGATAGTGGCCCGGCTAATCTAAACAAATTAAAAACAAACTCCTTTGATGGAATAGAACGTATTCTCATTAATTCAGGACTTTAGTCTCTACTTTAAATTGGGCTATCTATACTTTGGTATACCTTCTGAGGTGATTGGAGAAAGATTTGGAATTCAATTCTTACACTCAAGACGAAGGGTTATGGGCCTCATGTTCCTATGCAGGTTGATAAACGGTTACCTGGATTGCTCCGAGTTGCTCTGCGATGTTGTTTTTATCGTCCCTAGAGGCACAATATCGAGATCAGTATTCCAGAGGAGGTTTATGCCAACGCAATATTCTTACCACAGTGGCATCTCGAGACTTCTGCTGGCTGGTAGTGAGGTGGCAAACAGGTTGAACTTTTTCCATGGATTCCCGTCATCTTTTAAACGAAACCTCAAGGAAATATAGATTTGTGCTTGATCACAACTGATATTTATTACTTAGTAACAGTCATTATTTATATTAGTAGTAATAGTATTTTAGTTCTTCTTTCTTTTATTGAGTTTAATTTGAATATATATGATTAGTTATTGTTCTAGTGAATTATATGATTCACTGTTGCTTCTTTTCCTTATAATGCCTCTAATCTAGTATGGTTGACTGTTGTTATGTATTTAAATTTGTAATTCTTCGTCTGTTTGTTGTGCCAATAATATGACAGTCTTTCTTTTTTACGTGCCCTGCATATGACCATGCTAGAAGCCAAGGTTTAAAATTAATAAAGAATAAGTATGGGATGAATGTTCAAAACTTAACTAAAATTCTCCAGTCAAACGATTTAGAGATTTTTAAAGAATTACTTCAATTTCTGAACTCAATTAAGAAATTTATTTAAAACAAAGTAACTATCTGCATATTGGTAACTTAAATGTAACCTGGATAAGGTGCTTCGACCTAGGAAGCCTGATGGACCCTTAGCGAGAAGATAACCTAGATCCTTACAAGAATCCTACGTCAAGAAACAAATAGTACATTGAGGCGGCATGGGATTTCCCGAAGCCTACTAGCCTAGAGCTAACAATTAGAGAAGAAAAAAAAGAAAAAAGTCTTAGTTTATTCCATTTAATTTATTGCTAGTAATCATCTGATATTAATTCTAGTCATACAGCACAATTACATGTCTGTTATAATGTTTATTTATAATTTTTTGCTTTATTGAGTTGTTTTTAGATTATTATCCGTTAATACTGATTTGCATGTTATATTCGTTAATCTGATAATGTTATTGTTTACTTAGCATTAATTTTAGTATTAGCTTACCTCAATATTAGCTTTAGATTATCGGTCAATAGCCATAATTGCATTGTATTGATCTGTATTGTAAATGGTGATTCTGTGAATAAAAAAATTAATTTGCAATATTCCAATTCCTTGACTCATCCCATCCGGAAGAGCAGCCTAGTCGCGAGAGCCGGGAAGCAGTCTTTCCTTAGCTTAGCTTACAGAACGGAACCTTTAAATTATGCGTTCTGCGGGTGTTGTCTTTTGACATATTTGCATTAACAAAATGCAGGTTTTTTTAATGTACTGCCCGAAGATCTTAAGAGTACCTAGCTCCACAAACATATGCATACAACTGTCACAAAATCCTGCAAAGCTGGTTATATGAAGGGCCTTCTTCTGGAGGACTACTACGTCTTTCCACCTTTGGGCATTGTAATGTTTTATAATAATCACGTTTAAATAGCATTCACAAAATACATACATTGGTAGGTTTAATAGATACACTTTATTTTAATTTAATGCCGAAGCCTTCCAGGGATATGTTCAGTAATGGCATCTGATCATAGACAATGAGAGGGATGAATGGAACTAGGTGGTTGTTTGGCCATGGCTGGTTTATTTGCTAATCAGTGGTACCAACATTACACATTTTCTATATGAAAATGATACAACTGTTATCAATAAACTACAGGTATGGTTTCCGAGTTGCAGGCCATACATTATTTGGCTGTGAAATGGTGCGTAGTACACCGTTATTAACCCTCCATCAGGCGCTTAAAATTAGAAACACCATCAGGCGCTCACGGAGGTTTCCTCCAGGTTAGCGAATAATGGATATCATAGTAGTTTAAACTGTTTTTATTAGTTTAAATACTCATACGGATTTAATTACAATGTAATATATTCATTTTTAGAAGTTAAATAAAAATTACTCTCTTATGTAATGAATTTTCCAAATAAGAAATTCGAAATCTTAAAAAATGTTATTGTATAGTAACAACATGATTTATTTTAAGGAATAATGCAATTAATTGTAAAAATGTTTAACCTACTGTAATAATATATGGAAATTAACTTAGTTTTTTAGAAATAAGTTTAAAGAAATAAAATAAGTTTTTTTTTAAAGAAATAAAAATTTATTCTTTACTAAATTTTTTTTAATACTACACAAAGTTTCAAAACATTTTACTTCTGGTTATTATAACGACAATGTTCACTCCATAAACAGTACTGAAATGTTCCCTAGCACACGGGTACTGTACTGACAAGTCTCTCGTCTTCATTCTCCATTTTCAAACATCTGCAAATTTTACCTATAAAAAACCTTTTTGTGTTTAAAGTTCTTCAAGCATTTTTCAAAAAGAGCGGCAACAGTGGAACTGAAAATTTGTTTTATTCAACTCGAAGCACAGTCCGCCGTTTTTTTTGTTAGACCAAAGGTAAACAGATCATTCTTTGTAAAAACATTTGTATACTTAGGTCCAAAATGCTTCAATCTTTTACCTGATAATATAAAACAAATTACTAGTTTTAAATTGTTTTCCAAAAAGGTTAAAATTTGGCTCAATAATATTGACGATTTAGGCATTTTACTGTATATTGCTTCCTAACTTTGACTGTCTAGCTTACGATCTAATTTAGTATTAATCTATATTGTTATAAATTTTGTATATCTTTAATGTGATGCTCTTCAATTATTTTCTCTTTGACGGTGATATAACTGTAAAATAGGTGCAATTATTAAATATGGTTTTTTTTTCGTTCTCTTACATACTTATTTTTATTATTATTAGTTGGTATGCGCTACAGAAGCCGAAAAAATAAAATGTTAATTTATTACGGAAGACTACTAATTTAAGTTGTAATTATGTTATAATTAAATTACCAAAATAACCACCGAATACTGGCAAATGGTGGTTATTTGCCTTTTCCAAGTTGTCATCTTATTATTGTAACATAAATGAAAAAGATGGAAATAAATATATTCTATTCTATATTCTATTCTATTCTATTTCACAAAATTCAAATAAAATATATTGTAAAACTTAAAAAGAAACCATCACAGGTCACACATTTAGGCGCACACGGATTATTACTCCATAAAAACTAAACACAATAAGGCGCTTACGGAGATTTCGTCCAAGCACTACAAACACAACATCGGGCGCTCACGGAGGAATCATCCAGTCTCGCACGGAAGTAGACGTCATACTGACAGATTTTGACAAAGATAAGCGGGAGGCTATTGTTTCGCTTCCCCGAAAGATGCTCGTGAAGTACTCTGCGGGAAACGACTGCCAACATCAGAAAAGTAGTACTATTTTTAATAATAAAAAATACACGGAGGAAAACTCCGTTTAGCGCCCGATGTAGGGTTAAATATTGTTTTGGTAGCATCGGGTTCAGCCTACGCAATAAAAATAGTGACTCCTGCCAGTTTTGTACAGACAATTTTAATGTGGCCTTTTTAGGTTAGCTTCCCATTCAAAGTGAAACATGGACCTGCTCCAGAACATCGAGTTACCTGGATTTCTGACTGCAAATTATCACCTGTGTTTTTCCTTTATTTAAGATAAGTTTATTTACAGGAACCATTCTTTGATCATTAATTTACATGATCGTGCCAATTCAGGTATATTTTCATTGGAATAAATCTAGGTTTTAGTATCGTCTGCAAAAAGAAGACAATTATTTATCAGGAAAAGTACTCAATCCCAAAATAGAGCCGTGCGGTACTCAATGTTTCACAGGCCGTGGCTGCGACTTTGCTCCATTTACAGACATCACTTGCTTTCTATTTTTGTAAATAGGAACGAAATGAAGCCAGAACTTCACCACGAACTCCATAGGTCACTAGTTTGTCGATAAGAATGTTATGCGGGATACAATCGAAGGCTTTACTTAGATCAGCCAGCATCAATGCCTTCTCCTCAAAAAATAAACTCCAGCCTTTAAACATGCATGAATTATTTCGACCCAAGGGTGGGCTATGACGTCCGCCACAATGTTTCAGAATACCAATAGACATACAAAAACATATAGAAGGAACTTGCGTTTTTAAAGTAAGAGATCATTTTGTAACTTCAATAGGTGTGATAAGAATCCAACTTCAAAGGTCAGCCGTTCTATTCAGCATAGTCCTTAAGGAGGGGAGTGGTTATTTGTTTCTCAATTTATATTTAAAACATTCTGTCTACTTCAGCTAACAGAAAGTGATTAAAATCGTTTAGACTAGTCTTAAATTTTAAGTATATTTATTGTATGCATTATTGACAATCTGCTATGCTTCTCTACAGGGATTGTTAGCAGATGCGATAACGGCCATATTGGCAACTTTCTTTCCAGCATAAACTTCTTGCCGCTTAGCCCTGAGATAGCATGAGAAGTACTTTGCCCCATCGCCTACTCTAGTAAATATCCTCCATCTGTTATGTATTGCACTGTAATTCAAATGCGAGCTGACCCGGGAGTATACCAAGATTGTCCTTACATTGAGACTTATGGCTGTGCCAACTTCGTTTCAGGCTTTAAATGAAATCAAATTATATATCATTAGCTAATAGTCTGCAGATAATTTTGACTCTTATCTTAGTTACACAAATGTTTGTGTATACTTGTACTGATATGTTTCTTAAGTTCGATGAAATCCTGTTCTAATCTTGTTTCAGATCACTCTAGTTTTCGTGAATAATTTCCGGTCATCATTAAACACAATTCAAGAGTCTCTCTTATCGTGTTGCATTTAGCTGGGTCTTTATCCTACAAAGAGCATTGAGACCTTTAAACAGTATCCTTAATAGGTGGCGGAACATTTTAAATGAAGTGTATGCTTTGTTGCAGGGAGAAATATTAGCAGCCTCAAAAAGTATAACCACTTCAATATAATTTATTTCTCTCCTGTTAAATCGTTCTTTTTCCATAACTAAACCACAAACATAATTTGGCATAGGTGTATCATAAAACCCATAACATATTATGAAAAACTTTTTTCCAAATCTCTTGAGTCATTTTAGCATGTATAAAGGATGAAGATAGGATAAGGTAAAGGCAGGTGTAGTATCAAGTCTTACATCCTCTTGTTTTAACTGTAATATCTCACAATCGCACATCACTATACTCAACCTTTTCAAACTTGTCAGATAGATTCAGGTTATGTGGATGAGGTAAAGTGGATATTGGCTGAACTCAACACTAGGGCAACTGGTCCTGATGGAATACCAACTGTTCCAAAACTACTGCAGTCACCTGTTGGCTGAACCTTACAAGCAGCTCTTGGGAGTCTTTCTAATGGAATATTTCTAAAAATCCTCAACAATAGTCACATTTTCCTATACACAAGTTTGGCCATTTTAGCGACAAATTATTGTTTCATAACTATTCCTCCAGCAGTAAAATCTTTGAGAGCTTAATTTTGGAGTTTAAACCCTAAACCCGCTTTTTAGCAGGATAACTAACCCCAATAAGCATGGGTTTTCTAGCAACAATTCTTTCTTAACTTAACCCCATTAGTTAAACCAATGTGTCACTTAAAAATGTGGGTAACCTGATGGATGTCCAGGAGCAACACATTACTAACTGCAATGTAAACATATTAGGTTGCATGGATAGATCAATAGGTCTAGTTTACTGTAGAGGGTGAGCTTCCTAAATGTTAAAGGCGATAGCCTAACATAAGGGCATGGTATCTCCTGTCTACTTTGACCGGAGAGGTCTTCCCTCCTTTCAAGGACGTATGACAGTGATTAATTCCAAAAATCCTTCCTCATGGACCTTGACAGCCCCTACCTCAACCTTACACATCCTGTTACTTCGTAAACAGCACAAAGGCCTGGCATATGCCTCCATGATTTGGTCTCCCCACACTGTTGAGTACTATAAATAGACTTGAGACTGCTCAGAGGAGATTTGACACTGACTGGTGAGCGTATTAAAATTCTACATCTGCATATTTTGTTCTTCAGCAACCTCATATGTTTTTGATATTATTAGCTTGTTATGGTATGAAATCTTAAATTGAATAATACAAATTTAATCGTAAATAAAAGTATTTATAGTAATAAATTGAAATGTATGTAAAAATTAGATGTTTATCAGACATAAAAATGAATACATTCAGATAAATCATTGCAGTGAGTTACTTATGGGTACAATGTATTAAAAATGACAAACACTTTATCCTTTTTCAGTATTTATTATTATTGCAAATATTTTTGTAGTTTTTGGGCATGAAATGTATTTCTAGAACTTGGTGTAACTTGCACTTTGGCGAACATGTTGAGCTAAAACCAAAATTGTACTAATGTAAAGTAAATAAACTACAATCTTACAAATTCATCTTATACGTCTTGTGTACTGACAAAATAATATTTTCTGGAATTAATGTATTATCGTTCTATTTCACATTTTGCTCAGTGCAGCATCTGAAATCTGACACTACAGATTAACTGTTAATGTTACAATATTATAAAATAATATCGGCTTGTTGCCATAAACTGCATATGTGTTTGTTATTACATTTTATAATAATAGTTATTTGTAGAATAATTAACATTTACAAGCCTCATTAAAAATAATTTCAACAATGCCAAGGCTGTATTTATACATTTTGTTGTTTTACACCTTTTTTCAAAATAAAAATAACATTTTAAGAACTTTTATGTAATGTTGTAAATTTTTCTGTGAACAATAAAATGTAAACTATATAAATTAATACTACATTAAGACTATACATTCTTTTATAACATTTTAATTTTTGTTCTAGGTGTAAACTATTACAATAAAAGATACAAGACAAATGTTTTATTTCACACACAAAAGCAGTATACAAAAATTACATACATACAGGTAGAAAAAGCACTAAGAAACCACAAAATACAAAGACACCACAAAGTTTTTAGTTACTTGATGTGTAATATGAGGTCTGTTTTGGGTTTATTTTACCTGGATCCAGGTCTTTGTATTCTTTGAGTAACATCAGACTTGGGTCTTAGCTTTCTAGTTCGTATCCTAAGCCTAACTCTTCTTACATCGCCTTGTCCCGTTTCTACCACACTAAAAAAATGGCTTCTTCATTACCATCTAAAATTTCTAATCAAAACACTTCACTTTTGTTGTATTGGACTTTTACTCAGATACTCATGATCTGTAGGCACTGGTGTATTAAGTCAGTTTACCTACTCAATCTTATGGCGTAAGAAATGTTTGTCGTATTTTATATAATAGGCTATATAAATGGGTTTGGAGAAAAACACAATTCTTATTTTTTAATTTTATGTTATAAAAATACAAAACAAAGAGACCACAACAACATTATTTTCAAACTTTGAGACAACTTGGGGGTAACTGCAAACCTTTAAATGACTCATATAAGTAAACATGAAGTTTTCTCCAGCAATACAGTCAAAAGTAGAAAAATATAGTTTCTATGTTGAAGGAAATAATAGTATACTTTGTAGTAAAGTTAATGTTGTATTGTTACATAAAATGATAAGAATAGTTCTGGTTAAATAATAGGTTTATACTATAATGTTTATATATTACTTTTTTGTACCATCACACATTTTACAATACATACTTAATATCCGACTGCATAAGTTTCAAATTAACTTTGGACTAAAACCACAATAATTGCACTAATGTAAAGTAAATCAAACTACAAGCTGTAAATACTTCTTATACATTGAATACAAGCAAAATAATACTTTTCAGAATAAAAAAGAGCACATGAGATATTTACAAACAAAAAACTTTATGAAAGCCAAATACCACAAAAAAAAACTTTAATTTTAAGATTTATTTTTGAGAAAGTTTATAAGTTGGAATTGTGCACTACACCATACACAAACATTCTAACAATTGTTCATTTATTTACAATATTATGTCAATGTTTACTGACAGACATAACACATTAAAGAAACAGTCAACTTAATCCTAAATCTATCTAATTCATTACATAAAAACAAAATGTATAATAATGTACAGATACAATAAACAAATAAAAGCACAAGATAAAAGTACTCCAATATATAAGAGAAAAAAGAAACCTTTGAAGGCTTGTGAATGAAGGCCATTGTGAATGTAGCGAAATTGTATAAAGAGTGAAATGATTAAAGAAAGTATTGTACTTTTTAGTATAAATAGTCAACAATATAAAAAAACAACTCATGTAAAAATGACATTTATTAAAATTATATAAATGCACTTCCATAAAAGGACTGAAATTTGGAAAGTTATATATGTATAATAATAGTAATAATAACTGTAAAAGTTCTAAATTTATAAAATATAATAAAACACCAGCTTAAATACTATAGCTTGTCAAACTGTAAATGCACAATAGTTCTTAAATATACAATACGAATACTATAATAATTTAAAGATAAGTCTATGAATTCTTCAGTATTTTGGTTTCATACAGATAATTGTATTTTATTCTTGCATTTCAGCCAATTTCTGCATTTCCTCTGACACAAGGACTGGAAGACAGCTGACTTTCTGCAACTTTGAAGTCGCATATTTCTTTGGGACAGCCTGTAAATATAACAATGATCACTTAGACCAGTAAAACAACACTTGTAGAATTTAAATGTTTTCTGTGAAGGAAATAACTCTTTTGTTAAATACAATGAAGCAAACATTTTACTTCTCAGACTCAAGATATGGCCCTGCAACTCTGCTCCAGTGCTTTATCCCACTGGGTATTGTTCAGGAAACAATAAACTCAGTGAATCAGAATCATTAGCTTGCATTATACATGCATAATGTGATTAAAAATTGCACACCACCTTCAACAAATCTACCTTTTTACTTGTGGGTGAACAGGTAGATGTCACAGAGCAATCAGATAGACCAAACAACAGGTTTTACTCATGAAAGTAGGTCAACACCACATGACTACATGGTAGGGGATGCACCATCACATTGTCAACACCACATGACTACATGGTAGGGGATGCACCATCACATTGTCAACACCACATGACTACATGGTAGGGGATGCACCATCACATTGTCAACACCACATGACTACATGGTAGGGGATGCACCATCACATTGTCAACACCACGTGACTACATGGTAGGGGATGCACCATCACATTGTCAACACCACATGTCTACATGGTAGGGGATGCACCATCACATTGTCAACACCACGTGACTACATGGTAGGGGATGCACCATCACATTGTCAACACCACGTGACTACATGGTAGGGGATGCACCATCACATTGTCAACACCACGTGACTACATGGTAGGGGATGCACCATCACATTGTCAACACCACGTGACTACATGGTAGGGGATGCACCATCACATTGTCAACACCACATGACTACATGGTAGGGGATGCACCATCACATTGTCAACACCACATGACTACATGGTAGGGGATGCACCATCACATTGTCAACACCACATGACTACATGGTAGGGGATGCACCATCACATTGTCAACACCACATGACTACATGGTAGGGGATGCACCATCACATTGTCAACACCACGTGTCTACATGGTAGGGGATGCACCATCACATTGTCAACACCACGTGACTACATGGTAGGGGATGCACCATCACATTGTCAACACCACATGTCTACATGGTAGGGGATGCACCATCACATTGTCAACACCACATGACTACATGGTAGGGGATGCACCATCACATTGTCAACACCACATGACTACATGGTAGGGGATGCACCATCACATTGTCAACACCACATGACTACATGGTAGGGGATGCACCATCACATTGTCAACACCACATGACTACATGGTAGGGGATGCACCATCACATTGTCAACACCACATGACTACATGGTAGGGGATGCACCATCACATTGTCAACACCACATGACTACATGGTAGGGGATGCACCATCACATTGTCAACACCACATGACTACATGGTAGGGGATGCACCATCACATTGTCAACACCACATGACTACATGGTAGGGGATGCACCATCACATTGTCAACACCACATGACTACATGGTAGGGGATGCACCATCACATTGTCAACACCACATGACTACATGGTAGGGGATGCACCATCACATTGTCAACACCACATGACTACATGGTAGGGAATGCACCATCACATTGTCAACACCACATGACTACATGGTAGGGGATGCACCATCACATTGTCAACACCACATGACTACATGGTAGGGGATGCACCATCACATTACGTTAACCTTTTGCACTCAGTTTGTCCTCGCAATTCGTATGGCCAGTACAGATGCCTGCACCACTTTCATTGGCAGCTCAGCGGCCATATTTGTAGTTTACCTCCCCAGATCGGCATTATTTTTCAAGTTCCTCTGCATTATTTGCATAGTAATTTAAAAGTTTAAAAAAGAAATGAAAAATAATTTAAAATTTATTTTTAACGAATCTTTCTGATACAAAGATAAACATACATTTTGGAAATTGAACTCTTATGCGTATATTGTTAACAAAGATATGTAATAAGATGTTATAAAGTAGACTTTTACAGTTATTTTTTACTCTGACATAAACTATTTTACATTTTTTTACTAAATAAAACTAGAATTATAGACTAATTTAAAATTTACTGCTTTACTTAAAAATTACTTTAACCCTTTGGACGCCAACGTCCGGTTGATCGGACCGTCGAAGTCTAGTCGAAAAACGCCAATGTTCGATCGATCCGCCGTTCGAGAAAAACATATTTTTAAAATTTATTTTTTAACTTTAAAAGTCTGTTTTAACTGTTTAGGACTATTTTAGAAGTAAATAAGACTATCTGTAATCAATTTTGTTCAGTTTAGTTGTGTGTTTAGTTTCCTAAACACATGTTACAAGTGACGGGGACAAATGTATATATATTTGTAAATAATTATTTTGTTGACAAAGATTTTTCTTACTTTTTGAAGAAAATCTATGATATAGACTTATAGTAATGAGGAGATTCTCTTATTATAATTCTATGTAAGTATTGAGCCGGTTCAATACCTATATCTCCCCGGCTCATGTGTGTTTTATATAGTGTATGTGTGTGTGGTTTTTTGGCTGCAGAGCCCACTGACCTTTTGAAGGCGTTTGGCCTTTCCGGTAGAGTGGTAGATGACTCCGAGCCGTGGTGTACAAGTTAGGAGTAGCTCCAGTTTAATATTTTGTTTAATTAAGTGTTTGTTAGTTTTGCTGAGCTGTTCTCCTCTGACATGTGCGGCTAAGTTTACGGCCCCTCACTGATGAGGTCCAGGAGATGAGTTGATTTTCTGCTGTCATCTCTCCATCATGCGTGGTCGCAGAGAACCTTCGCTTTTTGCGCTCTGCTGAAGGACGGCCACCATGATGGACATTTCTACTAGTCAACATCTGTGATACCCTGATCATATTCTTTATGTATTTGTTATTGTTATTGTTGCCATTATTATATATTTTATATATTTTGTTATTTAATTTTAAGTTAGTTTTAGATATTATTTCTTGGATTTCATTAGGAGCCCGCCCTTAGCCGAAGGATACCGGGTGGAATTGGCATTTCTTGTTTCAAATTATGGCGTTTCTAATTTTTGTATGCAGGTTGCACCTGACAAGGATTGTTTGAGGTATACTACTGCAGGCACTTTTTATTTTTTTTTATTTATAGTATATATATATATTTTTATATTGACTGGATAGGGCCTATGCTGTGTCTTAGTAAATGAACCTGAGTATACTGACCACGGTGGTTCTTTTTTACCTAGTTTTGTTTTGATCCGGCATCCCGTTCGCCACCATGGGCGCGCGCTTCCCTGATGTTTGCTGTGGGTGTGCGAGCGGCGATGTACGGTTTCAGTATGTACAAACGTATTTTCTACTGTAAAATTAATTCTAGTTATAGTAAATGTTTTCTAATATCAACACTAATTAACTCATTGGCCTACTAGTATTTCCAGCCTCTCAACTCCACAGTAAATCCAATTAATTTGGCCCAAAATGGAAAATTTTGCTTAAAATTCCATTACTCTAGTTGTACTGTTTTAGATTTTAATAAAACTTGGGATATTTAATAAAAGCATCCTAAACTATATTTTTCATTAAAAAAAAAAATTAAAAAGTTAATGTTAATTTTTTTTAATTTGGGTTCATTTTATGTTAATTACAAAATAAACACTTTTTATTTTTTAACTGACAATTATTTATTATTACAATGTTTTTTTAAGTATACAAATACTGTCGACTTAAAAATAGTAAGTTGATATTAATTTTGAGTTAATTTAAAAAATAAAAATCTTTTATAAAAAAGCCTAAAAACACAATATTTTTTAGGTTGTTTGGCTCGTCATTCCATATTGGAAAATTCCATAATCCAGTTTACACCAGAAGCCACACTGCTAATAACGTCTTCAACATTCTGTAAATGTAAATCATTCATAGGATCATCGGCATTGTTTAGGCCTACGTCCATCTCTTCAAAATCAATATCTGAGAGGGCATTGTCAGAATCACCGTCGCTGAATTCTTCATCACCATCAATCCTCCACTCTTCTTCCACATGATTAGAACCAATTTCACCATCAGATTCACTTAAAATAAATCCGTCATTGTCAATATAACGATCAATTTCACTACTACGTAAAGCTCCATGTCGCGCCATTGTACACACGCTTAGTTGTTTACTCAAATCAGCTGTTTACTTTTTCCGATCGTCTGTTTATGTTTCCCTTCCCCAACTGCAGTGTTGCCAAGCTGTAAAGTTAAAATTATTCAATTCCCATTATTGCATAGAACACAGAAACGAAGTTAGGACTGAATGGTGCTGATATCTTGTGAGAAATAGGCGAACTACTTGGTGGCGAGATGGTTTCGTCAAAGTATTTTACCGTGCATAGCGCTAGCGGCGAGATGGTCTCATCGAAGTAGGCTAATGGGTTAAAAGTATTTTTTGTGAAAACTACTTTTCAACTTTCAGTTTCTGAATTTTTCTGAGCAGTCTTAGATATAATATCTGTAACGAATAAAAATATTACCGATAGGTAAAAATTTTTTTTTTTCGTACCGATATTTTGGCCTGAAGTGAAATTTTTTATGTAAACAAATGTTTTGGTTAGGCATTACCATATCATAAACAATGTAGTTCCATTCTAAATGCTATTTTATAATAACACTATTCGATAGCGCATATAATTTCCTACAAATAAAAAAATAAACATTCCAATTAAAATAAAACTAAGGATAATACAGAGCAAAGCGTAATAGGTTACAAAAACGTCAAAACAGGGGCTGGCGGTTTTGGCTAGTACGGTTGGTTCGGGCGCTAGCGTAATGGGTAGGGCGACAGCTTTGGGCATTGGCGTCCAAAGGGTTAAAATACCTTTCATTATGAAACAAAGACAACAATAAAATATAACTGCTATATTTAGTGGCCAGTGGTGCTGGCCTTACGAGCTATGGATGTATTATATCTTGGCCAGTACAGCAGGACATATGAGCTGAAATAACATTATGGCAAAAATTAATCCGAACTTCCAACAAAATGGTGGAGGCCATACGAGCTCCAAGAACAAATATTATAAATACTGCCTTCGAGTGCATAGGGTTAATAGTTAAACCATGTATAATTTACTTAAGAGAGGTTATTGTTAAACTTTTTCTAAAAAGGAGATAGATTTTATTTATACCTTTGTACAGTAAAAACAACTACATACCTGAAGTTTGGCACATGGAGCTTTGATAATAATGGATGCCATGACAGGAATTAATGGCTTCAAATGGTTGTAGGTGTATGTAGAATAGTGAGTGAGAGTTTTTGTCCAGACTTCTTTTGTAGCCTCCAAACCGTTGTCAGTAATGCTGAAAAATTCAAATTTATCATAACCCTCAATTTTGACATAATTTTTATGAACGTATTGTACTTAATTCCGTCTACATCTGCTGTAATTGGTAGTCATGTTATTACTGGTTCATACAGCTGTGGTATAAAATAAGACCTGCATTAGGATATTTGATAGATATGATACAGTTATTCACTTGTTATCGTACAAAGTGGCTCATGATGAATGAGTGTGTTATTGTTTATGAATAAAACTGTGTAAGTAAAATGTTAGTGTGTAATTGCACTATGACAAGAGGAATTAAACATATCCTTGAGTTCTCTCACCTTGGTAAAGAAACTCCTTACAGAACTGTGTGACATGGAAAAGGCATTTAGCACAATTGTTTGTGTACACAGAACATACTTGTTCACGCAAAAATCAAATGTATTGGTTAGAGATTTCTACAGTTTTACTTTTAAAAGAAGGTATTGACTCTCCTTTTGAAAGAAGGTATTGAATTTGGGAAAAAAGAACTATTGAACAATTATTTTCACTATCAATCCAAAACATTCAAGATGAACATTGGAGATGTCAAGAACGTACAAATTGTAGGGAGCCATAAATATTCACTCACAAATGGTTTTTGATCTAATTCTCTAAAGAATGGAAGATCCTAAATGTAAAACGAAACTGCAAAACTAGGTTGGAAGTTTTAAGATATGCCTGAGATGACAGGCTCTGAGCCAAAGGTTTAAACTTCATACTGATCCATTGGTTAATAAAATGTATAGTGAAGAAATATAATATTGAATTTGATATAAAACACGTTAATATATATCCTAAAGAATAAATTGAGACTCATTACAAGGTTTGTTTACCCATCCCTGTACGTAAATGGTGGACATTTATAAGCTGGTTAGATTAAAATCTGGAGGCTTCTCTGATATAAAGGACATACATTTTAGCTAGACCATCGCTGTTAAAGGAATTGGACACCTGTTACAGGAAGAGCAGCTCTATTGATTTTGGGCACCAAAGGTCAAATATCTGTCCATTTGCCTACAACTGTGGATTTGTGTGTGGTAGTGATAGAAAGGTCTTATAGACTTGAAACTTGGTACATAGGATTTATTCAGTCAAAGGAAGACCTCTTGATTTAGAGATCAAAAGGCCAAACAAGGATTAGGAGATCACAGTTTATGCAATGAAAAAAAAGTAATAGAGAGGATTTAGTCTACTAAATTGGGTTTAAAAACAATTAGTTTTAAAAACTTTTTGAGATAAAATTGTTTTGAACAATAACACTTTTTGGAATGAAATACGATCACAGAACTTACAAAATGTTATCAAATATTCACTAGAATCAATAACCTCACACAAGCAAAAATCAAGAGAAAACTATTCATGAGTCGAAGCAGTCGACAGTCCGGCAATCGTCTCCTGCTACACAGAAGCAGTTTTTTTAATTTTATTTCAAACAGTCAAGACGATAACAATGAAATGTTATTCCAAAGAACCTAGTGATAAAAAACATCTGAAACAAAAAAAAAAAAAATGTGCTGACTATTCATTACAATAGAATTAAACGAACTTGCCCTAGCTATAGGCTACTCTATGTAAGTGTTAATGTTAAAAACACTCCTCTGCTTCACTAATTAATACATTATTACTATGTGATGAATTATATTATTATAGTATATTACCACGGTCTTCTTTATTTGGTTTGAAAATTCAATAGTTTTTCTAATTAGATCACAAGATTTATATGTATTATTCAGTATAAGTTATCTTTTTCATATTAGAATTAAAGCTGCGTTTGTTACCTAAAAGCTTTTAAGTGAGCCAACCCAATCTCCAAATACAAAATATTATTCACTAATTAACTAAGTTTAAAAAAATAATGATAAAATATAAAAAAGAGTATCCAGTTTTTCATGATGACCACTAACGAATATTTGTAGGTCAAGTCTGATCATACAATGGCAATTTTGTGCATGAATAGTGTCAACACAGTTTATTTTAAAGTAAGTAAAAAGTAATCAAGCAACGTTTTTATCTTAAATATAATGTACCATTCAAATTTAATATAGGTTTACAAGATAAATACCTCAGTGAAATGTAGGAGGACACTGCAGCAACAAGAGACGGTTTCACATGTGCCATTCTGTAATCTACAAGGGCTAGTTCCAAGAAATACTTGGCAATTGAGTGCTGCAGTGGAGTCGCCTAGAACAGTATGGGAACATGTGGTAATTTAATTTATTTCACTATGGTTATGCAGATAGATAAAAATAAGTATGGATGATGTCTAATAAATCCCTAAATCTTATAGTTATCTCAGGTATTGAGATATCTCAGAGGTAAATAGGGAGAACAGTTAGAAAAGTTTCCAAGAGAGAAGTTGGTCTATAATTAATCATTGCTCGATAGGTAACATTAATGTAGGTATAGAAGATTCTGTTCTTATTGACTGTTAAAACTTGCACAAACCTGCAAATGAAACAGATATTGATAATCTAAATCCTGGGAAACATGTCTATTTTCTAATGCCTAAAGCAATGATTGATCATAAGTTACAATGGAAATACTGTAATTTGATGTTCACACTCATTCTTACTTCACAATCACATGTCTAAAAACTGATTTTTTCTCCTAAGCCTCTGCCACTGTAAATTCTCTGATTTAGAATTATTTTGCCTACAAAAATATTTGAAAAAGTCATATTTTTGAATTGAAAAAGTTAATTCATACCAAAATGGCAGTCAAAAATACAGACTAGAATTATGTAAGGACTATTTCATACCACCTCATAATTAAGAATAATTTAATTCAGAACTTCTACAGAATATTGTTACTATTAAAACATATCAATACAATAATAACAAGCTTATTTTCAAGTATTGTTTATTTACATTTTAACAGCTAAGACTAGTTAACTGAAACTTAGAATACCTTATATATATATATATATATATATATATATATAATTGATTTCTCAGAAATTTATGTTTTAATAATCTTAAAAGTGGTTAATTGACTAGTGATGGTATATACAATGTTCAGGTTTCTTGGAAATTTTGTAAACCACTAAACGACAAAATGAATTTAGAAAAACCAGAAATATCTGACTGTGTCAAAGTAAGAGAGAGAGAAAGAGTAACCAAAAGTAACCTGAATAACATTGCCATGGGCGGGGATTGTGTGGTAAGAATTGTTGCATTTGTAGTAACACTTTGTGGTTTTGTTTTAACTACAACATTTTGATTCAAATGGCATGGTTAACTTGCTATTTACTTTGTTTTACAAATTACTGTACCTTTCTTTAAGAACTATGAAAATTGTATGTACATATTTTAACTCCTTCTCAGGTATCAAACCTTGTTATTTTTTAATAGTCTACACTGTCAAAAATTTATCAATAAAGATTATCAATAAGAGCTGATACGGACCTTTTTAATAATACCCAATATATGCCATGGATTTAACATGTTCACGACGACGTGTACCCCATCGGGTAAACGCGATCTTTCACAAGTGTTGTGTGCCTGATGGCGTACATGTTGCTATGAATTTCATTATTGCCTTTAAATTGTTAGCCTGACTTGGTAGATTGTTAAATGTGATCCTGTGCATGATTGCTTGATTTTAAAAAAAAATTAATTTCTTAGGAACCCTTAAGGTACATGGAAAAACATTGCTAAAACATACTGAAATATTTTTTTTGCAAAATTACAAAGCCTACTTTGATTTCTCGTTATTCTTAGACGTTTAATGTAAAAAATATTGCCTTTATCTTATAAAAATTCGATGCAAAATAAAAAAAAAAAATCTGAAAATACACAGTTGTGAACGTGTTAAAAACTTTTATTTAATTTCCACGCTCATCAGCCTGGAATGATGGATTATTTTATATACTTTGTTATAGCTTTAGCCTTTTCATGGAAATTTTGAAATGTTAGTCCATTCAAATCAAAATATACATTTTTGAACATTAACCCCTCCCCCCCCACCATTGAGTTCTTTTTACTCATTGATCAGGGCACAGTTTAACATGTTGACTGCAGCAGACGCCTTTACAGTGAAGATGTTAAGTGTTAAATTCATAAATTTTTCACCTCGGAAACTTACATTTTAGTTTCCCAATTACTCGTATAATAAATTGTTAAAAATACAATATGCTGTCATAAATATTAATTTTTAAATTTATTTCTAAAATAGTTTCTTATAGAAATATCTGTACTGAATGTAAACTATTTTACTTGGAATTAAAGATATGAATCGTGTCATGACTCATTGCAACATGACGAATTAAAAAAATTTATTCAAAATCAGCTGAGCCTATCTCATTTATAGATTTGTTCTATAAAATCTTATTTATACTGTAAAAATTCTACAACATTTCTTCATGAAATACAAATTAGTACTTACACATGCAGCCTTGCTGTAACGGCGTAAAAATTGCAAGGATATTGGCCGGCCAAATCCAAAGTCCAGTTTGTGACAAATATACTTTTCCATGGCAAGGATTTCTTCCTTTGAAAAGCTGGAGTCTGTGATGTAAACAAAATCAGTTATGTCAGGCGAATACGTCTCTTCATACTTGCAGGCAACAAGCATAGCAGAAACTCCAACCAACTGCAGCTTTTCTCTTGTAACAGTGGTCACTTTCTGTAACAGTAAATGAACGTACTTTATCTATTATGTAACTTACATTTGACTAACTTTGTTACAATTTAGAAAAGTTACAATTCTGATTCAAGCAGACAGAGATCCTATACCACTTTAAAAGTTTGTAACAATGTTAACTACTGGTGTTTTATATCTACTGTGATTTTACAACCCGACCCCAGAAAGTTCCAAAAGATCTAAAAAAACTTGTATTGTATCAACTTTTGGTAATTTTCAGTGACCTTTGAAGCAAAAACTTGGTGACATTTTTTGACAACTATTACTTCAGAGATATAAACAAAAACAACATCTTTACAAAGAAATATCTTATGGCATATTTTGCTGATTAAACTGGGAAATACAGTAGAGTCCCGTTAATCCGACCTAATTGGGACCGAGCCCTATTCGGATTAGCCAGGATTACAGAAAAATACGGTTTTAAACTTGAGAATGGGTCTATTTTGTTATAGAATTATCAACATTGTTTATTAAAACATGTTTTTCTGACTGTTGCATTGTATTTCTTGACAAATAAACGTGTTTGCGAATACTAAGCACATTTACCGTATTTAGTGTGACAGTTCTATTGTTAAGCAATGTGAGCGTACTGGATATTGTACAGGTCCACGCATTCAATAGTTGTACGAAACTACGCGTCATCCAATAGACTCTCTTTAATGCGACAGAAGACAATAACTGAATTTATGTCTTTTAACAATTAATATTGTACTCAATAATAATATCAGTACTGTACGTCCAATTTTGTTTGATTTCACTTCTTAATACAGTAATTTAACTCATACTTAACCTATAAGTTTCAATTTGGTACTGTATTTAACTTCATTATTTATGTACTGTACCGTACACAATTTGTCTTAATAAAATACTGTATGTCTATTTAATTAAAGTTTTCTTTGTTTATGTACGAAATGATGCACCCATTTTCATTTTTTAAGTAATTAGTTCCTATAACTGTTCATTATCGTTATAAATAATTCCTCCTGGACCTGTTCGGATTAACCGACGTTCGGATTACACGTGTTCGGATTAGCGGGACTCCACTGTATATCCATAGATTTAAGAAACCCTTTTTACAACAATAATTTTACTTTATTGCATGTGTGTAGTGTGTTCAGCAACCCTAGCAATTTTAATACATACCATTGTAATACTTGTTAAAAAATCAAGACAATTTTTCGGGCAAAATCAAGACAAATGCAAACTGAAAGCAAAATATTATTGACAAAAGAATAATAATTTGTTAATCTATCTATGCTTTTTCACACATATAGTACATGTTTTAATAATCAGTTTATAACCGATCAGCTGCAGTTTGTGAACATACATAGAAGACTCGTTGCAAACGTGTCATACACGAGTTATTCAGAAAGTAACATTTTCACCTTACGCTGCCAGTTGTGTACATATTGATGTGCTCGTGTTCAGCACATCAGTCAGCTTCCAGCCATGACAATGCGTACATCTTCGTGTTGTCCATTTTTTTAAATATTCAATTTTGAAATATGTGCTGCAATCGACAATCCCATCAGTTGAAGTGCAGTCTGAAATTCGTTTTTGTTGGCAAAAAACTTAAAACCAACAGGAATTCATCGGGAACTATGTGAAGTTTAAGGCAACAACGTAATGACAAAGTTCAGTTAGGAAGTGGTGAATTCAGTTTTAAAATTGCAGAACAAATGTTCAGGATCAAAAGAGAGGATGTCCAAGCATTGTGACTGGTGCTCTAGTCGCCAAAGTTGATGAAAGATTCTTGAAAACCACAATAACTGAGCTTTCTCTATGTTTCCCACAAGTTTCACGGAGCTTGGCTACCACAAATTTTGTGCTAGATTGGTGCCAAAAATTTTTACAGGAATGGAGGCAGCTTTGACGTTTTTGGAGGCCTACCACAGTCATGGTGATGCACTAATGGATAGATTAGTACATGAGACAAAACCTGGGTGAAATATATGAATTGTGAGACAAAATTACAGTCCATGGAGTGGGGGGGGACACATAAGTTCCCCTAAAAAGACAAGGAAATCTCTGCAAACTTTCTCAAGAAGAAAGATCATGGCAACAGTGTTCTGCGGCAGGCAAGGTATTCTTGTTGATTTTTTAGAGCATGGTGCAAACAATAAACCCTGAGCAGTACTGCCGCCAAACATCGCAAAATATTAAGAGAGCTCTCCAAAAGAAGCACTAAGTAAAATTGTCATTTGGAATTTTGCTTTTGCATGACAAGACAATGCCCGACCTTATACAGCAAATAAGAACTCTTGAACTCATTAAACTGGAAAATATTTCATCATTCTCCTTACAGACCTGATCTTATTCCAAGTGATTTTCACTTGTTCCCAAAAATGAAGACCTGGCTAGCAACACAATGTTTTGACAATGATGAGGAACTCCAGGTACATGCCACTGAGTGACTGAGATCACAGACAGCAGAATTCTGTGACAAGAATTTCAAAGCTCGTCCACCATTATGAAAATTGCCTAAATTGATAGTGATTATTTAGAAAGGTAGCATTTTAGTCCCTCTTTCACACGTATATAATAACAATTTTTTTTGTACTTGGTTTTTTAAAATTGCAAAACATTCCATACTTTCTGAATAGCCCTTTTATATACAGAACTGCAAAAGTAAATATTTACAAAACTACGATAATTTGTTGATACGTTAACTATAAGATGTTAACACAACACAAACACAAACCTTTTCTCTTATTTGATTTTTCAATGATTAAATATCTCTTTAAATTATACCTGCAGAAACATGTCCAGGATAGCAACACATATATGCAATGTTTCAGGGAACAGGTGGTACTGTTGTTGAACATCAACCAACCAGTCAATAAGAGTGCTTCTCATTCTTGGAGTAATCTGTTGTCCATATAAATAATTTTCTGCAACCGGATAGTTCATCTAAAAACATAAAAATTGTTCAACTTGATCACATTTTACAATTTACTGCTAATAAATAAATTTGGATGAATAAACTTACTATCCTGCCTAACAAAATTACACATTTCTTGTTGATTATCGTTTACATTAAGAATACTACTAAATAATAAAGAACATAGGTATGGCAAAAATAGTTTGTACTTAACAGAACTAACAGCATTTTCAGTCTGTGTACTAGTTGTGATAAAAAGCACATTTATCATTAATTCAGAAATTAACAATGAAAAAATTAAGGAAACCTTTCTTGAAGTACTATAGAATATGAAATACCAAAGTTATCAAACTAAGTTTTTGTACTGACAGATCAATACATGAACTAATATTGACTAGAAAAAGCATTTTTACTTTAAACTAAAAACTAAAATTTATGAACTAATTATGATACAATAGAAATGCTTACTTCCAGATTCCGGAGATAAGTGTAGATTTCATTTGCATACTCTGAAACTAAGAATGGTTTTCCAGCATCTTCTTTGTCAATATCGCAAACATCTCCCAAAACAGGAATCTGTACTGGATGAATAACAGCAACTGGTTTTTCAACTGGTTTTATAGCAATGATTTCACTCTTTTCAGTACCCACATTCTTCTCTGCTACAGTTTTTTTCTCAGGAAGAATGGTTTTTTCAGGAAAAACATTTTTTTCATTCTTCTTGATGCCCAAGGTGCGTCCAGGAGGAAAAGGTTTGACAGTAGTTTGTTTTTGTTGTGGTCTAGGTAGTTTGCTAGTTTGATTTGGAATGGATGGTTTCAATGGTTCTCTACAACATTAAAATATTTTGAATTGTATTAATACAATGCATTTTACATATAACTTCTATTATTGAATTGTACAGAAAGTAACCTTTGGCAAAATGTACAACTGAGTTGGCCTGAAAATCATTTCAAGAAATATATTTAAACATATCTTATCTTTAGATAAAATTAGATATTGTGTGCATGTGTGTGTGTGTGTGTGTGTCATAATTGATCACCTACTGAATCGACGTCAGATAGGGACCAGAATAATATTGGTCAGATAGGGAAAGAATCAATAAAATTCATATCAACTAGGCTACAAAATATAATGAATCTTATGATATTTTAAATCCACCAATATTTATTTAATAGTTACTACATTTTGCTTTAGTTTCACTCTGTTCATTGTGTGAATTAATTGTACAAAATAAATACAGAAGAGTGTCATAAATAATTAAATCAAAAATCCAGACTGTCTGGATTTGATTTTGAAAAAATAACTACTGCCCGAAACGTGACACTGTACTGTCTGTGTAAGCTCTGTTCGCAAAGAAACCCTCATATGCTGGAGCTAGACTATATAATGCTTTACCTATCGAGCTCAAGACAATTGAAAAAAAATCTAAAAAAGGACTGTATTCCTGGCTTGTGAAGAAATCAATTTACACAATCAGTGAATTCCTTGAACATGAAAATAGTTGCAACAACTGTTAAAAACTTACAAGGAACTAAAGGCAATTGATTTCCATTACATTGTACTGATTTTCATTTATATTATTTTGTATTTGACACCTGTTCTAAACTTGATGTTTATGAATAAAGCTTTCTGTATATGTGAAATGTAGTGTTACTGATATTTTGTTTCACTGAACGATGGCAAATGTCCAGAAAAATCCTGTTACCTTGAACTGTACTATATTTGATTAGCAACTCATCACAGTGCTATACAGACATAAGTTGCACACTAAATGTTGTTGGGTAGACGTGGCCAGAAGTGCAGTAATACAGAAATATCAATGTTTGTTTACATAGACTGTTTCATTAAAAGCCTGTTGCGTAATCATAGAGTCGGATGAGGACAACAATGAAAGTGATACTAAAAAATCATGGGCTACACAATTTATTTACAGCAGCAGAGACACTGATGTCATGACTTGGAAAACGAAGTAAGAGCATACTAACTCTACTCATTCTGCCAAAACCAAACAAATGTCAGGCACAATTGGGAGACAATGATACTGCCACTTCACCTATTTATAGGTGTCTCTGATGTCAAAAAAGTGTAATGGTTCATTTGAGCTTCTTCGTTGCAGATTTTCTTTGGATCTATTCAGACTAAAATGACTCCAGATTCCAGGAGTCAAGTCTGAGACAGCGTCAGGTACCAGACAATGCAATAAAAGGAAGATGAATTAAAACAAAATTCAAAGTACAAGAACATTTGATAAAACTTAGCATACATGAAGAAAACAGGATTTTTCCGGATATTTGCCATTGTTTAGTGATACAATACAATCAGTAACACAGTGTTTCGAGATCTGCAATCTGATCTATTCCTCAGGAGAATTTCAAAACATACCAGACCGTTGTGACACTCATAAGTCAAGAATCACAACAGCCATGTTGTGAGTGTAGTCCATACATACTAACTCTTAAACATGCACTTAATAAAAACTGAACAACAGAATACAGGTCATAGGTCTCCACTCACCGACCAACCAAATAGAACTTATCTACATATTCTAAAAGTAGTCTCCTACACTATATTACAAACCTCACTCTTTAGTACTGAAGACATCCTATCGGTGGCCTCCAACCTTAAAAACATGCGAGCCCATTTTAATAAACTTTGCATACCCATTCTAGTCATAGTCTACTATATTATATTACTGAATGGGCTTTTATGTTTTTGAGGTATAAGACCATCCATTACTTACAGATTCCGTATTTGGCTCTTAAAAAATATAGCCCGAAAATAGGCTTGGCCTAAGAATGAGGGTTGTAATATAATATTGGAGGCTGTCCTGAATTTGTATGCAAAGTTTTATAAAAATTGACTTGTACGTTTTAGAGGTACGAGCCCATCGATAACTTACTGATTTGAGCTTTTTTGCCCGTAAAATCAATATAGCTCTGAAAATAGGTGCGGACAAAGAATGAGGGTTGTAATCCTAATAATATTATAAATGCAAAAGTACCGGTTTGTTTTGTTTTCATATGTTAACTATTCAACAGGCTGCACTGAAATTTTACATGGACATTCTTATGGTCCCTGGGATGATTGTAGGCATATTCTTATATAAAATCCCTCTGAGCTATGCCCCACTGGTCTTTAAAGTAGCGAAAAATCCCATCTTGGTCTCTAAAGTTGTGAAATTAATTGAAAGAGCATGTCAAATGTAATCAAATGTGTAAACATTGTTTTATGACAGCACAACTGCATGTTTAATTAATTTTACCACTATTCTCAATTTGTTTATATTTATAGCATGTAAATTCTCTAAGGAGTTTTCATACCTTTCTTCATTTCAATGATTAGGTAAGTACTCATTTACCTCATAAAATGTCTTAAATCATAAGATTGTTAGAATTTAACTACAGACTTCCTTTGAACCAGTCGGCAAGAACTATGCTAGATGAAAGTTTACTGGACTGTGCTTTTGAACTAAAGTACCAATTCCAGCTTTAAAAGTTCTAAAGGATTAAAAATATTTTTCAGTTTATAAGGATGTAAACATGTAAATAGTGTTATTTTCAACGTACTTTTAACTGTACATTTTTTTAGCAAATATTAAGTATTAGATAGACATGAATGGCAGTTACTATTTAAGTTTTACTAAAAATTTAAAGACTGTTATAAACTCTATTTCAGTTGACTTCTGATTGAAGTAAACTTCTCTGATCTGTGATATATATTTTCTTGATCGGGAAACAAGACAAAATGTTATGGAACAAAAATATATTAAAAATTAAGTAAATTACAATGGCCATATATATTAACTTTTTCAGTATTTTCTTGATTGTGGCAATAAGGCAAACTCGACATTAGTATCGGAAATATAATTCACTTGTACAAGCAGTGGTCATACACCTGCAAAGCCTGCTGAAATGCATGCTATAATATAGGAGACTATGTCTTTAATGTGTTACTACACAAATTTTTTATAAAAATCGTCTTGCACGTTTTTGAGGTAACATACGTTTTTTAATGAGCCCACCTATAATTAGTGGATTCTGTAATTCAGTCGTAACATTGATAAAGCTCCAAAAATAGGTGTGGCCTAAGAATAAAAGTTGTAATATCGTACAGTAGACACCGGACGATGGCATCTTTGATGTCGAAAGGCCTCGTGTTAAAATATAAAAATTATTAGAGAATTGTGAGTTTTTCTTTTAGAAAATAATAGAAAAAATAGTAGACTACATCTAAAATGTGTACACAATGTTTTATTAAAATTGGCTTGTAAGTTTTTGAGGTACGGGACCATCCATAGGCTTTTCTCACGTTAACCTTTAAGATTTAGTACAGTCCAGGACATAGCTGCATCAAATGGTGGTTATAAAAATATAAAGTAGATTTTATTTATCTGTATAAGAATTCTAGTTAAGAGTCTATAGAGTTTGTTTTGTATTTGTTATATTTATAAAAAATTAATGAATTTTTTAAACGGCATTGGTTCATTGGTTCAGGAACTACGTTAAGATTAGTGTCTTAGGATTGGTTCATTCTATGGATGGAATCTATGGGTAATTTCACAATGTTGGTTATAAAACCTATTTAACAAAATCAACTTGTGGGCTACCATACTTAAACTTATTTGAAATTATTTCTTGACAGTTTATAATGATTTTAGTATACTAAATACATATTTCTTACTATACAAGTTCAATACACAGACCAGCAGACATACAGCTTTTTAACCATTAAACATCAAAATCAATAGGGTTCTTCTTAGATTCATGAGGAACCCATGTACCACGCTCGAAGTCTCTTATCAGTGTTATCCTACAGACAACATGATTTTAACCCTTTTCGAGCCAATGACGTTACTAGACGTCATGCCTAAACTAGCGATAAAAGCCAACGACGTCCACTGACGCAAAATCAATTTTTTTTTTTTTTTTAATATTATTTAAAAGCATTTCTGGGTATCAAACTTAGTAAAAACTGTTAAACAAGGGACAACCGTTCGTGTCTATTTTGAAGGTCACGGCTCTTGTTCGATCGACAAAATAGCGGGCGGCCGGATGTTCATAGTCTCCCGCAGAGCCAACGACGTCTACTGACGCGCGCTCAGTCTGCCTGTAGCCTCCGTGAGGTTAGATGTTTATTCGCCCTTCCATTTTCGATCCGCGTATTTATCTTTTCAATTTTGATGTTAATCAATATTTTTAAGCAATGTACAGTGTAGTTTATGTATTATTATCGTGATGTAGGGCTTTATTGTCAAGCTTTTTTTCAGTTTCATTGCTTTTATTGAATTTGTATACATACATTTTTACTATATTCTTTATATTTTCTCTAAATAAAAATTACTATATGCTTTTTTTTAAATATTACAATAATTGTGTTCAACTATTGTTAACTTTATATATGAACACAAAGAATGTCAAAATTAAATTTTTAAGTGAAATTATATTACCATTTTTTGGCTGTAAACTAACAATAAAGTGAAAAAAAAAAATATTTTTTGTCGTTTTTTTACCTCTTATATTATAAGAATTATAAAAAAATTGGTTTTGGTATGTGGGAATTTTTTTATTTTTAAGGTGTATGGCTCTTAGGAGTAGTTTTGGTTATTTATTTGTGGCTCGCTAAGGGTTAATAAGGTGTTGTCAGGTCCTTAATAATTTACAAAACAATATAAAAATAGAAAAACAAACTTACTTGGCCTTTAGAGGAGCTGGTTTGATGGGATCTTTCTTCAATAGACCTGCATCCCTGTTTCTGGTGTTTGGTTGGGTATTTGTGGTGATGTCACCCAGGGCAGCTCGCCTAGGCCCGGCAAGAGTGTTAATTTTTCCTTTAAGAGCATTTGAGACATTTTCTTGGTCTAGTGCTCTGGTCTGAAAATATTACAATTTAGTGAATTCCACAATTTATCTATTATTGATCTACCCAAGGAATTTGTTGAAATTTAAAGATTCATACCTTGTTTCAGAATAAAAAACCATGACTGAAACCTTTACTGTAGGCTAATTTACTACAACATAGATGTATCTTATGCGCAAGTCAATTTTTGAAAATTGCACCATGAGAGATAGATACCTATTGCTTCAAAATCTCAGTTTTCATAAATGTATAATAAAATGAAGGATACATAATTTAGACATTTTCCTGTAATTTTGTTAAGTATTTTATCATATCTTACTCTAATTGGAATAATAGCATAGTTACTTTATTCCTTTATCAGGAATTTTAACCCTAAAAAGTGCATTTTTACGCAAATCTCATTAAAAACTTTGTACACATTTGTAAGCCATTAAAGTTAGTTGAAAGCTTTCAGTTGTACAAATATAATTTGTTGAAAAGAGTTTGATTTAAGATATGGTGCAAGATTCATTATTGTAGTATTGCACATTTTGGAGATGACCTAATGACTTTCTACAACTAGCTCATACACCTGAAAAGAAATGGCCACCTCTCCAAAATAGAATTTAAGATCAAATTTATTAAAATCTCGTTTTGAACTATAACTCATGCGGGAATAAAATAAAAATTTGTTTAAAAATAATACTAGTCAAGCAGCCTGAGAATTATTTTTTATCATTTCATAGAATTGACCTCAAGAAGTACATGGTTACCCCACGGCTCTTGGGATTAGTTATTTCCCCATTTTTTTTGAAAATTTACACCTGTGTTCCTATACCCAATAGTAGATATATAATGCATATTCTATTATCCAATTCTTCCCTTTTTAGAGGGTGTTGACTATTCCCAACAGGCACCCCATCACGGGATAGCATGAACCACACTAATAAAAGTTGTCTGATTTTTACGTTTTTTCTGAAACATGTTTTCCAATGTAGGTATAATTCTAGTCAAGAACTCTCTTGACTCCTTAGTCAAGAATGTCCTTGTAAACAATCCGGAGGGCAGAAGACCACCAGGAAGGCCCAAGTTGAGATGGCGAGACCAGATCAGAAGAGACATAAGAAAACTGGGAAGAAGAGGCAATGGATAGAGAGATCTGGAGGCGGCGTATTGGCGAGGTAAAGTACCACCTTGGGTACCAAGAGCCACGGCAGTAAGTAAGTAAGGTATCATTCTAGAAAACACACTAAACATTTATTATCAACCCTCCTTGCTTGGGAGATGGGGGGAGTTGGGAGAGAGCCCCCACTAAATGACATGACTAGCGTGTTAAACTAAAAACGTACAAATATGTAAGCACAGAAGATATCATTAACATGTTCCTGAATAGTACACGTGATCTTTCATAACTGCATTTATGTACCCGATTGTATAAATATCGGGGTTTTGTAAAGTGCGTTGTGCACCCAACGGAGTACACGTTGCAATGCATTTCCTTATTGCGTTTTTATTGTTTGCCTGTTTTGATGGTTTGTTATATTTGATCCCTATCTTAAATAAATACCTCAGACTATCGTGTATCCCATCGGACGCGTTTGTTTAAGGGAAATTAATTTTTAGGTACACAGAGAAACAATGAAAAAACATTGAAATAATAATTAAGTTAGAGTACAATAAACGGACGCCGTTTTTATATTGATTAGTATAATCATTTATACATTCAAATTTCGAATACGAGTCTATCAATCATATCAACCTTCTCAGCACTGTTACATCAATGTGTGTAAAGAATGCCTTTGTGGTAGTGAATTGACTTACTGCATAACAAATTTAGTAATGAAATAATAGATGAAGGTACTTACAAAAAGTGGTTAACTATCGATAGGTGTTCAATAGAAACAATAAATCAGAAAAAAGCACCGGAATTGTATTGTGATTTTTAGAAACATATTTAAGGCTTAAAATACATAAATTTATAATTAATCAGCAAAAGGGACACTACAGTGAAATAAACAAAAATTTAACAGAAGGCCATATATTAATTAATTGTGATTTGGTAAAAGATTATTCCTTCATCATACGAGTTACGAGATACAATCCTTTCTCTGGACAGCTAACCAAGCTGCCCTACAACCCTTCATTACTTATTACAAACTGATGGGAAAATTGAAACATCTTGAATATATTTCATATCAGATTGTCTGGAACAAAACTCAGTTGCCTTTATAATTTCTAGAAAAAAAGACTTTGCAAATTTTGAAGTAGACTATGCTTTTTCCTATTAAAAAGATCACCCTTCTGTGATGACTTCACCACTCAGTACAAGGATTAAAAAAGGTTTCTAATTATGTTTGCTTAAAGGAAGTTTTGGGATTGAAGTCGAGTGGCAATTATTTGAAACATCTTATTTTAGTCCGGATAAATCTCTTAAATGTATGTCAGTTCACCAAGTAACATCAACTGGTTTAGAATATATCACTTCTGGTTTTGTAACTGTAGCAAATGAAAATTCTTAGAGGCTGGGATATATAGCTTATTGAGACAAAAACTAACATGTATAAACATTTTACACCAAAAAGGTGTTTACCAAGAGATGTATTATATGTGCTAGGAAACACAGCTACAGTATAATAAGCAGCCACCAACACAATCAGATGATGATTTATCGATACTATCAAATACGACATTTGACCTTTAGATATTCACAAATAATCATTGCTAGCTTTCTTATTTAGACTGGTGATGTTATTACCAGCTGTTGCTAGTGACGTCATTACAAGCTATTGCTATTTTGTTTATGTAAGAGGAGGCTAGTTACAACAAGAACAATGGTGATGAATATGCAAATATTGGCTCAAAATGTTTTTATTAACTCTGAGCAATGTTTTAAATGGTAGCAAAAAGAAGCTAGCTCCTAAAAAAAAACAAAGTACTGTATCCTGTTTGTAATGTGAAGATAAAAACTAGAACTAAAGGTGGAAATCAAAATAGTGTTTCATAACAAGAAGTCAGAACAAATACGATGTTGCAAAAAACTCACTTGAGAAAACTTTTTTGAACATTCTGAATTGGGTATTACGAATATACCGAAAATCACATACTATTTTAGTTTAAATAAAATAAACTACGAAATTTTAATGAATTAATGTAGTTTTTACGGCATCAGTATCTGCAGGAATAATATTTCAGATTGGCTAGAGTAATCGTAAGTACTACGCTGCCCAGAAAGACTTTAAGTAAAGTTTAATTATTTGATCTGAAACAAATACATTTCTTTTACATATAAAAGAATAACTGATCTATATTAACATTTTTAAAGGGTAGACTTTAATAAGCGGCCTACACTTGTTATTCAGTTGTTTTTATCGGAAGGAATAATTATATATTACAATTTTATTTAACTTAGCATATGATTTTAACTTATTAGTTATAGTAAGTTTAATGTAAACAATAAACATCAAGAAGTAACTAATATTTTGAGACTTTGTAAATGGCGATGAACATGAGGAAAATACGAGAGATATTTCTCACAATTGAAGAGATTTGTTTACGTGGCTTTGGCTCCTGGTAACCCATGAGGAGAATTCTTTTCTCTATTTCAAAAATCAGTTACTCATTGATATCAAGCTTGGCAAGTCACAAATATTGTAAGGTTTCTTTGATATCTAATTCTAGGCTATATAGTTGGTTTTGTTAGGTTAGGTTTAAATTTGTTTTTAAAATTGTAATGTACGAGGTTTTTCTTGTTACGGTAATTTATTATTACTCTTATTGTTTAAGAGTTTTACATATCAAAGTAGGATAATATATTAAATTGTTCGATAAAAACAACCGAATAACGTGTCTAAGGCGGCTTATTAAAGTCTCCCATTTTTAAAGCCTAAAACGCTGTTCAGCTTGACATCATCATTCAAAATTTATTCAAAACAAAAACGTGTTTGCAAATAAATTTAAAATTAAAATTGGGTTTTGTTATTGACTAATGGTGGCAAGAACAGTGACGTACATGTCTTCTTTGTTTCATAAGCAGTCACATTTATCCTTAAAAATAAATAAGGTAAGTAAATGTTATTGTAATTATATTCTTAAATATTAATTTGTAAATTATGATATATTTATTTCTACGATTGAAAACTAGCCAAACCATATTGTTCTTTTAAATATCTGTTACGTTATTTTGTACAACAACTTGCTTTCAGTCCTTGGGATGGTCATGAATATTATGGATTCCATATCATTCGATAATCATCATCCGATTGTGTTGGTGGTCGCTTATTATATTGCTACCACCAGGACTAGCAAAGTAATTTTGAACCACGTAGTACTATTACTTCACAGGGTAGACATTCATAGCACTTAAAAATGCATGAATGGATCAGCACCAATAATCATAATTTCTTGTTGATACATATATTATGCAAGATGATCAGCAAGGCACTCACTTCTGAGACGAGCTTTTAAAGATTTCTTTGTTTATAAAAACATTTTGAGCCAATATTTGCGTATTAATTACCATTGTTCTTGTCATTGTCACTAACCTTCTCCTACATTAACGAAATAACAACAGCTGGTAATGACATCATTAGTCTAAATAAAGAAAGCTGGCAATGATTAATTATAAATAACTACCCGGGTAGGGTACGATAAGCGGACCCGGTTTTTTATATCGAAATTTGGCAAATGATATTGCTTAATCATAACCATCAATATAATCAACCGATACAGATTAATTATTTTGAATAATTAACTTAAATAATCTATATTAACAGCTGTAAACACTTTTAAATAATACACGGACCGTACTAGCTATTTCAATTTTACATAAGTAACATTTGATTACAAAAAGGCAGTCAATTTTAGAAAACTACACATTGCTTTGAAAGTTGATAAGACATGTTTTTCGTGGCTTCAACATGTTGGAATCATACCGAAAAACCCATTAGGCTACGTGAAATTTGTGGGAAAGAAACAGCTGTAATTGTGAGAGGAGCAAATATGGTCGTCTTCAGTTTTCCTAATTTTGGTTGTAGTAATTTGTTTGATCACTGTAAATGGGTAGGGTACGATAAGCGGACCCGGTTTTTTATATCGAAATTGGCAAACGATATTACTTAATCACAACCATCGATATAATCAATCGATTCTGATTAATTATTTTGAATCATTAACTTAAATAATCTACACCAACAGCTGTAAACACTTTCAAATAATACTCGTAATAATATTTCAATTATTTATAAGTAACATTTTATTATTAAAAATGACAGTCAATTTTAGAAAACTAAACGGCATTGCTTTGAAAGATGATAAGACATGTTTTTTTTACTTCAACATGTTGGACTCGTACCGAAAAACCCATTATGTGAAATTTGTGGGAAAGAAACAACTGCAACTGTTAGAGGAGCAAATATGGTTGAACCTAATTTTGGTTATAATAATTTGTTTGATCACTGTAAATATTAAATTCATATTTTAATTTAAAACATATGATTGTTATTGAGGACTATGGATACTTTTATATCGATTGATAGTGTAGGATTTGAGATGCGAATATTAGGTATCGATGATTACATTCTTCGATATAAAAAACCGGATCCGCTTATCGTACCCTACCCCTGTAAATATTAAATTCATATGATTGTTATTGAGGACTATAGATATTTTATATCGATTGATAGTCTAGGACTTGATATGCGAATATTAGGTATCGATGATTACATTATTCGATATAAAAAACCGGGTCCGTTTATCGTACCCTACCCAACTAGCCTATAGGTAAAATGTCATACTCGATAGTATCAACATTTAAAGTCGATAATCATACAATTGTGTTAGTGACCGCTTATTATGCTGTAGCCGCCCAAGTGAAATTGTTTGTGAAAACCAGTCTGAGTATGGGCCTTATAAGTATATGACGTAACCTAGGCTAGCTGCCTTTTAGATGAATAAAGGGATCAAAATTATTTGTAATTGTATATATAGCAGAAAAGATAGAATTGGATTAAGATAATAATGGTGGACACTAGAATTGAATTGAATTAATACTGAAACACAGTAAAAATCTGGAATAATGGCATTTTTCAATTATAACAGTGACCTTTTTTCATACTTCCTTATAAGTAACAGCCTATTATTTAACTTTACTTGAGCTTGACAGTAGAAAAAATAAATGTCAATAATAATCAGTTATTTTATAACTGTTATTACTGATACTTCAATTTAAAATCATCAATTCAATTTATTATTAATTTTATACGCAGCCTGCATAGACATGATAAATCATGAACTTTACAAGACAAATTATGTCCATACTAGAGCTAGGTTATTAGAGTACTTTGGGCTCAACTAATGATATTAAAGAGAAATTAGTAGAATAGCAAAACAAAACGTGTAGCCTAGGTGACAATAACAATTATTATGTTACAAGAAGGTTCTATTAAAATTTTGCCTAACTTTCGTTGACACACACAATTAAGAACCACTTACCACGTTTGTGTTTCTAGCTCGTAAAGCCATTCGTACTATTTGATGACTTCTTGGATGATAAAATTATTAGATTTAACGATAGATGATCTACAAAATACTTTACAATTAGATTTTTAAATAATATTCAATCCACCAGGGCTTCAAAATGTTCGTTAGGTTTCAAGTAGGAGCCAAATATTAATATGACGACTTTTTTGTTGTAGAATACGGTTTGCTATTGGTTGAAAATTACCGACAATGAAAATCATAGACAGACGGACGAAAAACTGTTCCCAATAAACACAATCATATAACATATATTAGAGAGCGAATACTATAAGGAAGTGAAACAACTTATAGTATTAGTTCTATTCCCATATTTACGTTCATTTACTTATATTCAGGGCTTGATATTTGGAACCTATAATAATTTGTTACATAATGCAATCACACCATAAAAATCAGTCTAATAATTAAGAAATCTTATGGAATTTATATAAATCAAAAAAATTCTAAACTATATATAAAATTAGAAAATGATAAATATGCATTCAATATATATATATATATATATATATATATATATATATATATATATATATATAATATATATATATATATATATATATATATATATATATGTATATACATATATTGTTTTCTTAGCATGTCATGCTTTGTATGTATGAATGGAATAAATTAATAATCTTCCGTTGATAAGTCTCTTCCATCGCAGGATATTTTAGTTCCGAGTTTTTTTTATGACTTTTTCACCTCAGAACAAGAACCGCTCAAACATCTAGTTTGGGTTAAGCAAGACACGCATGTATGACAGAAATTCCACACAAAAGAGAGTGATTTTGTGCTCCTCCCTTGGTTGAGTAGCGAGATCATATCTCGATATTTGTAAATAAAAATAATAAAAAAATGCGTACGTTTCTCAGACTTGTTTCCTGATTTACAGAGCAATTCAATGTCTAACATCATACGTATGACTAATTACATAACTAAATAAAATAAATAATCCCTATAAGCTAGAAACATACAATGCTTTTAAATGGCTCTTAAAAGTCAAACCAGAAAGATTCCTTACAATTTCAAAGAGGCCATTGTACTTGGTGGAACTGAAACAAGAGAAGCTTTTCAAAAGTGAAGCTGTTTATTGTGGTGGTTCTAGACTGAGAGACCTTATGTCAGAATCGCAGCCTTTCGCACGAGTCTAGACCTTAGTATGTTATGGATCATACAGTTTTTCAGAAATTATGAACTGTGGTAACCATAGTATTGGTGGGACAGCTGACGTTCAAGTTCGTGGGTGTGCTGGATGAACTTTAGAAAGAGAAATAGGGTTATGAACCTCCTTATTAACCCACTGCGGTTAGGAGATCGTTGAAATTTCGAAACAAAAAATACTTTAGAACAAATCAAGACATAAAACACCTCCACTGTGATAAAGAGTAGTAGAAAGAATATCAGTTGATAAAAGACTCTGTTAATAACTGTATCTAAGCCTCGTGCCATAGACATTACATCGACGATCACGTCTAATAGTGCGGTGAATAAAACCAAGTATGCTGCTTGTTCATAGTGAATGCTATGACCAAGTAAAATAGAACAATTTCTTAATGTGTCTCTAACTGAATGTGTCTTTCAGAACGTAATTTAAAGACTCGTCCGGGATGCAGTTTATTTGGTCCATTCAATAAGTATACATTACAGTTTGAAACTTGATTATCATCTGAGCATGTATCTGTCTTCATTCCAGTTAGTTTCAGTGTATACAAAACTGACGTAAGGTGCAATGTCAACCACGCCATCTTGCTCTCTGTGCCAAAGACAGTTTCTTAAGATATTTGATCTGTACATTTTCTCTCAAGTGTTGAGATTCGAGTATTGGGAGGCGAGAATTGTTTACTTCTTCGCAGTCACTTATCTCCTTTAGTTCAGCCTACTGTTCTCGACACTTGTTTCTCGAAACGCTGTTGTGGAAAATATATTTCATTAAAAAAAAAAACATATTTTTTGATAGATTATGCTCTATTCTTCTAGTGAGACGAGTGTTTTCGTAGAATACATTTGAATTATTTCAATAATTATGTATTATTTTAGTATTATTATTTTATAATAGTGTGTTATATATGTGATAAACTTTAAATTAAATTTACGTTTTATTCCTACATGTCATTACATTGTTTACTTGTTATAAGTAGCGGTGGGTGTATAGTAAAAAAATAAATAATAGATGTGCAATCCCTTTCATTTTATACTCTATGGTGATCCCTCTGTCAATAAACGTTACTACCAACGTGTTACAATAATATTGGCGGTTACATAATTTAATAAAAGTCATAACACCAGCTTTCGGCAGCTCCTCTAAAGTCTACTTACTTTCGCTAAATCAGGGCAGTTACTTCTAAACTTTCTCATAATGCACTCTGTACCTTATTGACCACAAGGGCGAAACGTACTTTATGTACTGCTCTCTCCGCTGCTTAAAAAATCTCAATCGCTTCTAACCTCTTTTGCATCAAGGTTTAGAGAGCGAGCTCTTTAATTAATAGTAAATATTGCTTATACCTTTTAGAATAAAAAAATCCAACGTTGTATTATTGCAGTCCAGCACTATGTATGTGACTCACCGAGCTTCAGTCCTCCTAGTCTCTCGGCCGGTACTTGGGACGATTCAAGAAGTGATATATTACGACCATTGTAAAGGAGTTGTTTAGGAAAGATGAATGTTTAAGGGAAAACCCTGGTATTAGTTATTATAACAGAAAGTTCTTATTTTTATTTTGGGCTTTGGACTTTACTTTCATGTACATCTTACATTACACCTTAAAACGACGTACATCTTGAGCTGTGCTTGCGTTCAATGATTTTGCCGAACTCCTTGTAGACCATCCTCCATTGGATGTAAAGAGTCACTAACTACCTTAAAAACTATTTCTTAAGTCCAGGATTCATTTATTAAGTTGAACTTTCACAACTTGAGCCAAGAGAAGAATATTAAACCATTTAGTACAGAACGTACATTAAAAATGATTCAAACTTTAAACCAGCTTATTTTTTTGAAGAGTGAAACCTTTGAGGTAAGATTTGTGGTATTGTACTCTACCAATAAGAACCTTAATATGATATACTCAACTTATGCTCTCATTAAAGATTATCTTCTGACTCCTTGCGGGAAATCCTCTGGACACGGCAAAAAATGACATTTACTTCAAAAAGGATTTTTATAGGTGCGCTTGGTTTATTTATTATGTACCAAGTTTTATTACTTTACCTGTAATCGTTCGGAAATTATCAAGCCCACGCGAGACTTTTATACACCCCGTATTATACATACAGATTGATAGACAAAACCATTTTTAGACAATACATATGTATTGTATGTTTTACAGTATTTTATGTTTTTATGGCTGCTGTATCAACCTCATAAAACAGCTTCCTGTTATAAAAATTCTTGTATCCATATTGTATATATTGTACTTGGGAATTACATTTAATACTGATTAATGTTGTATGTATTCACTAATCCCAGCTAAAGTAATAGTAAGAAGAAAATAAGAAGTAACTGAAGTAAAAAGACATAAATCAGCCGTTACAGTGTGCTCAGGTAGCCATGACGTTCATGGCCTCTGCTCCCTATAATGTAAACGGCCCAGGACTTAGCCATCTCTTGCACTTTAAACTATGCTTTTCACACGCTGTCAATGTTAGTCTATAAACAATTTCTAATACCAATATATTTCTATATACTGATATAGCGTATATTCTGACACTGAAATTATTGAGCAGGATATAAATTATCAAGGGCCAGACATGACCTTTTTAAAATTGTGTCGTCTATTCGTCTGTCTGACCATCCATGCGATAACTCCTGATATAAAGGTTTAGAGATTTTTACTTGGTACATAGGTTAAACCTCTTGGCAATATACTATTATGGATGTTACTGTTTAGATTTTTGTGCTTTTAATGCTGAAGCTATTTGCGATTGTTTTGAAAGTTGACGTAAACCCTGATATTCAGCATGAAATTGCGTGCGAGCTGCCGGTAATGTGTAGTTACAACATAAATACTATTTATGTTGCAAATTACACATCACTAATTATTTGTATTGTAATACATAACTAACGTATTTCTTCTGGTTTACCCATCAATTGTACCGAGATGATATCCAGGAATAACATGGTTGCGCTTGTCAGCCCTGTGGAATTGTGAAAACCCGTACAAATCACCTGTTTTTTGTAGTCCCCGTCTACTTTATATAAATAAATATATTTATATAAATGTATATAATATATATATATATATATATATATATATACACATTTGGTGAGAAAGCCTCTATTTTCACCACACTGCTTGTAACCTACACTTGGTATAAAGAGAAGAGTGGACAATCCTTGATAAAATCATGCACTTTTCAAAATAATCGTTTATAATAGATTTCTCGTCTTGTTGTTTTCGGAATTTTGGCTGAGACAGAATGACAATGGCTGATGAAGAATGTTATTGTATTATTCATTGGGCCAATGTAAAAATGCCACATGATAATTTCAAGGAAGCCAACCAGTTTCAAGTACCTCACATACCAGCATTCCCCTATTTATCGAGTTTTATAATAGTGTATAAACAGTAATTCCAATTTATTTTAAATTCATTACTGGTGTAATCTGTCGTAAACACTGTATACTTAACCTTAACATTTTATAAAATTTAAACCTAAACAATAATTGTTACGGCCTACTTACCGAACTTTTGCTTAAATTTTCAATCGCTGTTTAATGTTAGGTAGATTTAGATTATATTTCACATATATTTTCTATAATATATTATATTATTTTATATTTGGTAAACCTTTCCAATGTTTCTTATAAAAGTATCCTTGGACTTTTAGACTTATTCAACAACGAGCCGGATTGGTCTAGTCGTTCACCAGATTATTGCTTTACAAGCCATTTTACAAATCTTTATTAATTATAAGCTTTTTTGTTTTCTTAGGACAAGAAGCTTATAAATTGCACTTAGTCCTGTAAGAACCTTTGCGCTGCTTCTGGAGTGACAGGATATTCAGGATGGGTAAGGTTAGGGAGTAGGGGCCGCCTCCTATTGAGATCCATAAGGAAGAATTAAGGCACACATCTCAAAGTCATGTCCCCCCGGAAGAAGGGGAGGCCAGCTCTGAACCAGCCTCTCCAGTCAAAGTAGGCAGGGGGTGTAATACCCTTGTTGAGGTAAGTAAGAACCTCTGATGTTAGGGAACAAACCCCACCAACTCCAACAGTCATCTCCCACAGTAGACTAGACCTATCGAATTTCCCATGAACTCCAGAATCTCGACATTTGCGGTTTGTGATGTGCCGCTCCTGGACATCCATAAGGTTGCCCAGATTGAAGTGACATATCGGTTTTTGCTGTGCACAGTGGTGGGTTCAAATAGAAGGTATAGACCAGCCAGAAGTGATCCCTGCTGGGTTTTTATTAGCTTTGCTATATACAAAAAAAGACACAAACAATCCGTAGGGGTTTTCAGTTTTAGTTAGTTTTATTTTCATTTATAACATAAAATATACCTTGAACGATTATTTTTATCTTTTCTAATGTAAGTTAAACAAACAATATAATTATTGGTACAGTCTTTTAAAGAACCATAGCCATTAATTAACTCTTAAATACTATAAATACATAAGATTGTCTCTAACATTAACTGTTTTCCTTGTACGATAGAAAGAAATACCAGTGGTAAATCACAAACTGAAGTACTGTACAAGCGGATTATTTGAGTAACTATAATTTGTTCAGTAACAGTAATATGATTTTCCTGATAAATCCTCTAATACAATAAAAGGAATGTTATCCCTCTGTATGTAGATATATTTTGCCTCTATCGAATTGAATGAGTATAAAGCATGTGTGTGCTTTGGAAGTTCATGTGGTTCCCAAACAACCAAATAATTGCTTAAAACTTTTCCCAATACTAGGTAACTGCAATTTATTGCTTTACTAACTACATACGGCACATTCGATTTACAACACAACCTTAGAACTACTGATTAAATCAAACCACAATGTTATTCAGTGTCATGGAAACATATTATTATGAAGCTAGTTGTATTTGCTTAGTAATAATTGTTTGAATTTAACTAAAATAGTTTAGTTTGTGTTTTAGATAGAACACCTATTCTTCTTATAGACAACAGACAAAGTGGACTCATTACAAAAAAAATTTCTTTTATCCACAAGCATATTAAAAAAATATAGTGGAATTTCCAATTTTCCCAAAACACTACATGAATAAGATTCGTTGATATAATCATGCACCCCAGATTGTTTAAAATGCGTTAAATGCGAATCCTAACTAATACCATATGGTTAGGATCCACAATAAGTGGAAATTTTGGTTAAGTAATGATACTATCACTATTGGGGTGGAGTTCCGTGAGCAAGTAACCAAAATATTTTCACTGAAAATTAAATGAAGACAACATTATCCATCTTAAAGAAAGCACTGTAAACTGTATGTGCACTTACTTTGTGTATTTAGTTAATTAATGTAATAAGCGTTATATTTAAGTCATTTCCACGTTTGTGTATTTATATATTTATGTGTTGTTTTTTTATATTACTAACTAGCTGTTTCCCGCGGCTTTGCACGCTTTTCGTAAGGTTTGTCCGTGTATGTGAACTTCTGGTTTAATTGAATTATATTTACAACGCCGATGTAGAGTTTGCCTTATTACCACGATCAAGAAAATATGTTTATGTTTATAGCCATTGTGCACGTACATGTACTTTATTATAAAGTGGTCTTACACTCAAACTTTAAGTTGAATCAGAAATGTATCTTAAAGACAAATATACATAATAACTTAGCCCCTTCAAATAGTGTTTGGCTATGTAATATACGTAACGGTCTCGTAATTGCAGTTTATAGTGTGCAGGCGCTTGGAAACCTTTTATCTTTTGCAGCGCCGCTTGGTTTTTATGTTGTGTATAGTTTGTTAATGTTTTGTTTTATTTTTAATGCCCTTGTGTTTAAATATATATTTATGTATAAGTATGACGAATTATTAAGGATAAAACTAAAAATTTAGTTTTAGAAACTAAGTTTCCTCAGTATATTTTTCAACTGGTTTATGTCTTAATATTTATTGGAATAAATTATACGAAATTGTACAAATATATAAAATTATGAGTTATTATATATTATTTGTAATATTTGATACAATGATACGAAGCATTTGGAATTTAAATATAAGATATCATCAAATTTTCAGATCCACTATATTTAAAGGTTTTTCTTCTTAGATTTTCCTCTCAAAGAGATGTAGCTAGATGGGATGAAACCAAACTGCATTGGAAACAAATGGTTATTTTTAAATAAAGAATTTGAATTGTATTGACAAAATTATATGGAACTTTTTCTTGCATTCATGCCTTAACATCTGACAACTTTTTAAAACACTTCATACGTGCACTTATTTTAGAATGCAATGAGTATATATTTTACTCTACATAACATTTAATTTAATTCTTTTTTCTATTTACTATGGTTTTAATCTGTGAGTTCTTTTAGAGATAATTAATAATGGAATTGAAATTACACAGAGAGTAGGTTCAAGTGAGTAGCATTGGAAAAAATATATGTATATTAAATCTATTTATTTCAAAACAAATAATCACTTGTCAATCTAAATTTTTCTCAATGAAATAACATACTACATTTTACATTAATGAGTTAGGTAGCACATATTGGAATTAGTTTTTGTTTCATATCTCACAGACATTGATTACTTCGGTGAGTTTAATCTACGCAAGCTCAACAACTATCACAAAGTATAAAATACTTGAACAAAATACAAAGCCAGTAAATATCTCCTCTCACCTCTCACCTGAGCTCCACCCATTGTTACAATGCTTCAGTAAACAACTCAGGCTGACGTGGCTTTAAAAGCTTCCATCCTGGCATAACTTGGATTTTAATCTCCTTCAATTTATTTTCTGACCTAGATATCTTAGTAGCTTATCAAATTTAGTTTAAATCCTATCAACTCTATTCATAAAGGTATACAAACTGAGTAAATTTTAATGAACAACTGTTTAAACCAAGAACATTTTATAATAGTTATTGTGAATATCCGTTATGAGTATAGTATACGATAATTCCAAAACTCTTCAAGTAATTAATAATAGAATTCGGTGCGGTTGAATAATAATACATTATTTACTTGGTTATCGATGCAGATAAATCCACAATCACAAGTACACAAAATAACATATACAATTGTAAATAAAAAGAAGGTTATAGCTTTTAATGAAAACACCAGTAAATATTTAATCAATAAAATAATATAATCAAATATTTAAACAATAAAAATAGCCTAAACAATAAATTTAAGATGAAAATCACCTTAAATAATCATTGCTACTTCAATCATATAACACTTTTACTATCGTTATTTATAATTTAATAATTATGAAATACTGTTGTTTAGTAGATTAAAGTGTGCAATACACAATATATAAAAGTAATTTTGTTACTAAATAAGGAATAGCCCATAACAGGCATCCTTTTACAGAACTTGTAATCTACTAAGCAATCTAGTAATCTTGTAGTGTTGTCCCAGCATTAGAACTACACGTAAGACACATGATCACCAAAGCAGTTACAGATATTAATTCAGCATCAAATTGGAGTTAGCAGTGAAAAATAATTTGAGAGTTTATCTTAATAACATATACCTTATGGCATGAAAATGCCTTCAACACTCAACTATAGTTACCAATCTGGTGTCGACAGCTTCCTTATTTTTGTATATAAATATATTTTGTGTGATTTATTATTTTGTTTATAAATGAAAGTATTTAAAAAAATATATACTTATACAGTTAATTTCCAAATAAACACTGTCATTTCATGAATTTTGTGCTGTCATGTTTTAATAATAAAGATTTTTGAAAGACATTTAACTAGAATAAAACTAGAATATACAAAACAATTATATGTCCAGTGCTTTTGTACGGATCCGAAACGTGGAGGCTAAATAAGAAGGATGAGAAAAAGCTTCTAGTTTTTCGAGAATAGAATTTTACGTAAAATTTATGGGCCATCATATGAACAAGGGGTATGGAGAAGAAAACATAATAGAGAAAATCAGGGAGCTCTACAATAGTACGGATGTAATAGGAGAAATAAAGTGCAGAAGACTCCGTTGGGCAGGCCATGTTTTGAGAAGAGAAGAGGAATGCAAACTGAGGAGGGTAATGTACGGTAACCCAGAAGGAAGACGACCCCGTGGGAGACCGAAAGTGAGATGGTGGAACCAGGTGAAGGCTGATATGGAGAAGGTGGGTGCTTCAGAGGAAGATGCAGAGGACCGTTCAAGATGGAGGAGCTTTGTTGGTGCGGCTAAATATCACCTCCGATATAAATGGCCCTGGGAGTAAGAGTAAGTAAGTAAAGACATTTAAGTCATAATGCGCAGAAATTGAGTTAATATATAGTTCTTGATGTATATACCTTTAGACAGACATATATTTTAATGGTAATCACACTTTTTATTTGGGTAGTTAAAAGAATGTTACAATCACTAAAAATAAAAATGATAAGTTTAGGAACCACATTGTCTGTTTTTTTATTTCATTTATGGTAGAGGCTCCAACAGATATCAAAGCCATAAATGTCAACTTTTTGAGTCAGCTTTCATTCAACATATAATATTGAATACAATTTGCAATACCTAAAACATAGAATCTATGTTTAATGAAAATGTATTTGGTTCACTGTAACACGAGCTCAATTATTAAGAGAACTTTAATAATGAGAGTAATTATTATTTTTTTATTAATTAAAGGATATATACTATGAATATAATTTATTATATTATGAAAACAATCCTGAGATTCTCTAATCATTATAAAAAATACCTTGAAGAGAACCAAAATCTTCTGTTGGCTCTACATTAATTAACTTCATTAACATTAATTAATAATAAATTACCATTTTTTAAACAATGAGATGTTTTATATTATACTCACTCAAACTAATTATTGTACTTTGGAAACTAGATTTTTATATTTTTTAGTTGCTCATTATTATAAATAAATAAATAAATAAATAAATAAATAAAAATACCTTTATTGCAAGCGTTTCTCAATATAAACAACTGCTTTACAGAACAACTCTTGTCATATCTTACACTATTTACAATACTAGGAAATAAAAAATAAAAACTAAAAACCTATAGACTAAAAGAAACACACAAACAAGACAAATAAATTACTGTACAATCATTTTTCTTAATTTACTTTTAAAAACAGTGTAACAGAAGTCTGTTTAAGGTTCTGGGGGAGGTCATTGTACAACTTTGGGCCAAAGTAAGAAAAGCTCCTCCTCCCAAACTCATGCTTGACTCTGGGAAAGTGAAGCAGGTCACCATGGCGGACACTGCGTGGAGAGACCTCCTCCCGAAATTGGAAGCTTCTCGATCAGGTACCTCGGCTCACCCAGCGCAAGCACCTTGTGGATCATGCCACATGTCAGGATCCTGCATACATTTTCCATGGGGGGACAAACTGACAGCACTTCTCGGAAGGGTGACACATGATCAAAGCGTCTCAAATTGAAAATGAATCGAACTGCAGAATTTTGCAGTCTTTGAATCCGATCTATGTCACCCCTAGAGATACTGTGTTGCCGTATGCAGGATAGCAGTAATAAACTACAGATAGAAACATAGGGAACTCATAAGCCGGAAACTGAGCGGATTCTGGCAGCTGACCTCTAAATCTGTACAGACCCCCTCAGCCTACCAAGGGCACGCTGGATAGCATGAGTGACATGACACAGAAAAGGTGAGCTCACTGTCAAGCACAACAAACGAGAGTCTTGACTGATCTCAGAGACAGACAGGCTCTCCGTCCCCACTGAGCCTTACTCTCACATCCTCTCTGACCAAGGGCCTGCACCAGATTGTGTGGGGCAAGATGAAGGACACATGCACTTACCTATATTGAGTTTAAGGCCATTGTTAACCGACCAAGTGTTGTATGTGCACTAGGTCGGAATTTATTTTTCTCAATAGCCTCATCAAATGGAGCCAGGCTCGGTTATGAACCAAGCGCAACTGAACAATCATCTGCGTACAGGTGAGCTTCTGCACAGCTTTGAAACACAACTGGGGAAGTCCAGACGTATATAAGTTGAACAAATATAGGTCCAAGACAACTTCCTTGAGGAACACCTCGCCTTTTGACAAGTGAAGTTGACGTCCCGCACTTCCCATTTTTGTAACCTGACTTCTGTCTCCTAGGTTATGATTTTAACCCACTCGATTGAATTTTTGTCAAAGCCATAAAAAATGCATCTTAGCGTACAAAAGTTCATGGTTAAGGGAATCAAATGCTTGTGAGTAGTCCAGTAATCACTAGTGAAACTACACATCCCTTTATCTTTCGCATCAATTAAGTCACTGAACAGACGTTACCAGGGCAGTGCATGTGCTATGATTTTTTCTAAATCCAGATTGTGTTTTTGGCAATGATGTTGACTTCCTTCATATACTGTGCTATTTGACGTGTGGACTATCTTTTCCATAATCTTTGATATTGCTGTAAAATCGAGATGGGTCTCAGTTGTTGGACACTTTTAGGGGACGTTACCTTTTGCAATGGATGAACAATATTCATTTTCCATCTCTGCGGGAACACACCGCTCATCAATGATTTGTTAATGAGAATTGAGTAATTGCACCCAAATCATACGGACTCACGGCCTTAATCATTTGGATGGATATTTTCATCACTACCAACAGCTTTAGATTTTTATTTCATTTAGTGCTTTTTTTTACATAGCTGACAGTGAGCTGGCAAGGGTTATTACCGCATACCCTTGCCTCAGGACACTTAATGCAGCTTTAAAAAAAATAACTGTTTACCTTACTTTGCAATTCTGAATTATTTAGTTGAAAGGATCGTGCAACAATAGGTAGGCAAGTGTTTTCTTTAATAGGAAATTAAGCACATATAACAAAACATTTGTAAATGACAGTGTTTACACCAAGCAATCGGCAAAAGTGATTACTATGTCTGTAATTGTACACGTAGATTCACTACATGTAGACGTGAGCAACAACCAATGTTGTTCTCATGACCAAGACCGTATCACGTTTTGTGAGCGCCGCTTTCAGTTGCTGGATTGTGCTCAGCCTAACTCTAAATTGCGTTTCGTATTACACGTCTACGCGTTCACACTGGAATGTAACGTTCCAATACAAAACCAAGCAAAACTACCGAACGGCCTGGATGATTCGGTCTTAACACTTTATTTATTTTATAGGTACTTTAATAATATTATGAGGAGAACAATTTTTACCATAAATTACTTCCAATAATTGTTAACTAATACAATATAGTTTTCAGATGTTTTTGGATGAATAGGACAAGGTACAGAGAAACATATACGTATCAAAAATAGTTAGTGGTGTCATTTAATTTCAGATAACACTTGGTATAACCTATTAAATTGATGAATCTACTTATGTGTTTACTTCACAAACACCAGAACTAATTGTCTGCACGTTCACGCCCTAGAGCGACTGCTCACAATACTTGATAAACGAAAGAAAATAAAACACTGGGAAATAGTTATTTAGTAAACATTAAATATTTATGTCAATGCTCAATCTTAGCGGAAAGATTGATCTACCTTAGTTTAACTTTACCGCCGTGTACAGCGAGTTCTGCCGACAAGACTCGTTAAAACTTTGTCCTGAACTACACAATGGACTTCTGTAAAGTTAGAGTTGTACTATTGTTGTGATGTCTAAGGGTGGATATGCTAATTCTGTGTGCTGCTCTACCTACGGACATGACATTATATCCAGACATGCATTGTGTTCACATGAGCACTTGACTCCAATGTGTCTTGCATAGGGAATTTTAGGTAGAATTAAGACATATCTGATTTTTTATCAAGTATATCTCAACAATATATTTAACTTATATCACATAACATTTTTTGTAAAAGGCTTTACAGGAGCTTTGATTAGTAATTGTATTTTTTGACAATGCACATATGAAAAGTAAAACGAATACAGTTTACATGATCGCAGTTTCATTAGAAGGCCATGTTACAATAAAGATCTCACGTCACTAGATTAACGATTCTAAGTATATGAATATTCCTTAAAATGTGACGTTTTAGTAAGCAGTATTTTTTACATAATTTATTTAAGTAAAACATAATCAGTAGCAATATCGCACAAAACATACAAGATATTTACTTTAAAACTTAATATTAACATATTTACATATACAGCATATTTTATTTACTCATATATGTAATCTTTTAGACCAGTCATATTTTATCTCAGCTTAATAACTCAAATATGTATGATTATTGGCTCTGAAAGTGATGCAACAACTATGTCGAGAGGTATATAATTCTTTATTCACAGATATCATGGTCGATTGATTCAATTCATAATACAACACTTGTTATTGACACTGCAGAACTATCGCTTACATCTCCAGTGTTTCTTAAAAAAATGAAGCAATCAACATGCATTGCAAATATCACTTTAAACTGAAGGTAATAAAATATTCAAGCCTTTCTCAGTGATTGCTAAAGGCTTTATGCACGTTTTCATTCATATTTTCATACTAGTTTCTTTCCATTTTTATCTCAAAGTGAGTCATAAATAAATTTTTAATATTTAGATAAATTTAATTATAAAATATATTTAACACAATTTAATAACCATTTACATAAACAATCGCGTCTGTACTAGAAATGAAAATACAATATGTCCAAAATGATTATTCAATGACGTATGGTGATAATTCTGATGTAATTGCAGAGATTGAAATATAACAATCTTGAGGAAAGTTTACGCTTTGCCTCAGCGTCAAACATCTCCACTTACTGATAATATCTTCATCACTAATCCTGTCACGAATATCACTAATGTTGAGAGCGGTCCTTGATCCCGTTCAGACGAATCCGATATACTATCCATAATCTTTCTTCTTCAAAACATATGAATCTTAGAGACGCGAATATGAAACATCTATTCTCTATTCAGAATTCATTGAATTATTATTAGAATTTGTTTATTATAGATCTATATTACAAAGTTCTATTATTGATATAAATTGGTTATTCGTGCTTCTTCTCTATCATTCTAAAAAAAAACTAGTTGGATAACTTTAGGCAATTTTCAATAAAAGCGTTCAGTTTTCGAAATCACGGAATAATATGGCGGGCCATTTCATTGTTTTTTTTTCTTCGATTACAAACATAGATGTCAAGTATTACGAATTTTCTGAACTCGGCAAGAGTAATGTCCTTTATGTTTTGAATACAAAACAGTTTTAAACGTACAAAAATGTATTTGTAATCCAAACAGGGTAAGCATTCTCAATGTATAAAGTGTATAAACATACTGACAGAAACTCACACATCACAATGTGCGTGGATTCGTAAAATCTGAAGACACAATGTTAGGTTTTACATTTAATTTTACTTAAATTATTTCACAATTAATTCAAAATAGCACAACGTGCATTGATATACGTATACTATGGTCGAACGGTTGAAAATTATATAGGCTACTCATCATATTTCAGTTAGTTTATCAAAATCGGATATATTTAATTAAAAGTTAAATAGAGAAGAGAGAGTAAAAGGTACCGAAGCCATATAGATATAGATAGCCATGCAACCGTGTTCTTTATAGATAACCTCACAAATAAATTATTGTGTAATGAATTAGAGATGGGAATAAAATTATATTGTAATAAATAAAACAATGTTTGGAGTACACCAGAATATCGTTATTTAACTCGATCTTGCATATATGTCAATTAAGTGTTGTGCAAACATATGCAAAATTCCAAATTTATAGTTTAATTCGCTCATAAGACATTTTGCGGACAGACAGACATGCCTACCGACTGACAGAATGTTAATATTATCCAGTTCTCCAAGTAATATGCTTCTCTAAACTGTAAATTATAATAACATGGTATTAATAAAGACACATTAACTTAAGTACAAAACATTGGAATAATACTTTACAGACTTGTAATGAAATATGTGAAGCTATTGAAGTAGACATGTCAGTACTTATATTTATAAATTTAAAGTTTATCGCAATTTCCTTCAGGCGTTCAGAATACGGTTTAAACGTTACATTTCAGATATATAGAGAAGTATTATATATTATAAAGGCTGTGTACATACAGACCAGTGTTGGGCAGTAAATATAAGTAATCTGAGAGCTTAAAACAACCAATGTTGTTCTCATGAACATGACCGTATCACGTTATTTGTGAGCGCGGCTTTCAGTTGCTGGGCTGTGCTCAGCCTTACTCTAAATTGAGTTTGTCATTACTCGTCTACCTTTTACTCTGCAATATATCTTTTATTGTACTTTATACTTTTTCATTACTCAATCGAACATATTTAGATTCATGAGGTATTAGATATTTTAGTGTTAACGTTTTTTTTTCTGTTACCAATGACCTTTTTAACTGTAATTTATTGTATTTCCGACAGTAATATGATATATGTTGTTCGAACGCGATGAGATGAGTAAGACAGCAATGTAGGTAAATTTAATGTATTAAATTCCAATAATGTATATCGGCTAACGCAAAAGTTCCTATAAAAAACAATTTTATTAAATTGTTTCCTATTTAACATGCGTACATTTAATTCATTCATATTTTTTCAGTATCTTTCAATAACTTTCGGAGTTTTACAAGTAATCAAGGAATCAGTTTTGTAATTAACAATGTAGTTGATCTTAAAATATTCTGTAAATTAACAAACTATCTCATTGAGTAGTAAGTAAGAAGAACAGGTTAAATATCTCTTAGAATGCATTATGATAAAATCCCGTCATTATTTGTTTTATTATGCTCACAACAGTAATTAGACAATTTATGGAAGTAATTAGTATCATTACCACCAAAAATAATTATTATGAGCGACAATGACGTAGTAAAGGTTTCTATGGTTTCATTAGTATAAAACAATTTCTGTCCTAAACAGCAAGAAAGGCACACTTTTTAAGGTCTAAGTGTAATACAATATAAGTCTAATAATCATCAGAAACACGCTTTAAACAAAGCGCTTTATCGTATTGTTTGTGAGAAGTACTGTGTGATTATTTTGATCCAGATTTTGTCTCCATTATGCCTCGTTGGGTTTGTGGAGGATAAATCTTATTATACTCAGTGAAGTTAACATTTTCTGAGAATTCTTCTTCAGGCATGTAATTTTGTACTTTGATCTGATTTGTAATATGCTTTTCACTTCCCTATAATAGGAGAAGAGAATATTAATGAAAACCCCTTACAACCCATGATTAGTTGGCTTACAATGTTAGAAATAAATACAAAATAAGCGTTTTGATTTGACTTTAAATTATAAACTTCAATTTTTAACTTAAACACTCGTCATGAAGCTGCATTAATGTTTGTGATTAAAGTATAAAGTAATTTGTACAATATTTTTTATTATTATACGTATATTTACAGCATTATAATTTATTCCAAACGATACTTCTTGACTTTCGAAAAGTCAGGCATGAAGTCGGGAGGAGAAGTTTTTCGTATTTCGGCCCTAAATTGTACAATGACCTCCCCCTTAGACTTAAGCAATACAGTTGCAATTCTTTTAAATTAAAACTTAAGGACTACATATGTGGTGATAAATAACGTATTTAAGTTGTTAGTGTATAAGTTTTAGTATTTAGTATAATCCAATGTTGTTCCTTTTAGTTTTAATCACAAGTCTTTGTTATTTTGTATTTAAGGCCATTAAATGACTTGAGTTGTTCTGCAAAACAGTGTATGTACTGAGAAACGCTTGTAAATAAAAGCATTTTGATTTGATTTGATACAACAAAAGTGTTTAAGTAAATTTACAATTTTATCAAACTATACTCTAAGACAATAAATCACAACATTATATATTACAAACAGTGTTCACTTAATGCAGTTTAAAAAATATAAGCAAGAGTATTAAATTGATAATTAAATATTAATGTTATACGTCAATATGAAGTTACAGTTACATTAAATGCGGTAACATCCGCAAGGGGTGGATATCATTATACTATGTGTTTATGTATATGAGTTAAATCATATATGGAGGGTCGATCCTAAATATTTAATGTGACATGTCAGTGAAGTAATTCTAGAAACGCTTTATCCAAGTAGTTTATTCTCAACTACTTTACAAAATAATAATCTAGCCTACATTCATATATGTAGAGTCACTTGCTTTATATTTCCTTCCTGTTAATTCTAGTTTAAATGTGGCACCTACTTTTTTAATTTATATATATATTTTTTTATTCAGGACAGAATATCTTTACGTTGTAGCTCCTATTTTTTGTTACAAGCATGTTTTACAATAACGTTGTAGTCAAATTTTTAATGCTTACTTTTTAGCGACCTATTTCTTTAAAATAAATTGGGAATTCAATTTATGTGTTCTAAGAATGAATGGCTCAATGTAAAAAACATATCCATCTAAACAAAAAAATTGAAATGTTTAGAATCAGTACTTATGCAATATTTTCTTCTCAATTTTGTCAAACGTCTCTTCTGAAACGCCAAAATAATGCGTTAACTCAAAAACCTTAATTTGAACCTTAATTTTGCCTTTGCAAAAATAACAGAAATTTATAAAAATACCAATATTATCCTACTAGGCTAGAGGCTTTCTTCATAATGTGGTCTTTGGTAGTGATGACCAAACCCGGAACTCTAATATGTGTAGCGAAATTTACCATATCATCGATCGGTTTAATGACGGTTAATGAAAGGAATATCCAACTGCAACATATCCCAATCTTTGCATCATGTAATCTTGCAAGTGCTTCCTAGTAGACCATTACTAATAAGTCTGACATAAAGGAAAAGCTTCCCCCATCTATTTCTGAGATGAGTTATGGTCATTAGGAGGAATCAAGCTCTGTATTACTCGTATATTCTTCGTCACTGCTCCAAGACACACCATGTGTTCTACCAGTAATCTCAGTAAACTCCAAAGGCCGGTATCGACCAGTGCGAGGCTGCTCGCTGCGAATGCCTCGTGCCATCTGCCTCAGGGTGAGCTATTCAGCTAGCAGCTAGTTTGTAACCACGAATGCTCACTGCGAGCACGCGAACCACCCGCATTCGTAGTGAAGGCAGTCGAGACAATATGGTTTTTTTTTCTAGAAATGCGCAAGTGTCTGCCGCTGCTTTTGTTGTGATGGCGACGATTATTAGGAAAAAAACAACAGAAAAAGCTACGTAAACCCCGTTGGTGGGTCAAAAAATCTATCGAAATCGGTTCGAATATGGAAACAGACTCCTAGAAGACGTGAGGTTTGAAGAAGACGTGCCAAATTTCTTGCGAATGTCCAAGCAAGATTTTGAACATTTAATTACATTGATAGAGCCTGCCGTGAAGAAACGTGACACGTACATGCGAAGTGCTATTACCACCAAGGAAAGATTAGCTGTTACTCTGAGATTCTTAGCTACTGGAGACTCATTTACAGGTTTGTTAATACCTCTTTCGTATATCCAAACAACGAATATCTGTAATTATTCCAGAAGTATGTGATGCACTGATTGAAGCCCTAAGGGACTACATAAAGGTAAGAAAACAATTTACTTCAAAAGATATATTGTAATGTTAAACAATGTAGCTTGCATATTACAACATGTCATGTTTGTTCAATTTGTTCAGGAGTAATGTTAGTCAGGTAGTGTAGTAAGGGGGTGCCTTCTTGTAGTGGAGACCTTGAATCAATTTCTGATTGAATAAGTAAAGCATCGGAAGGTGGAGGAGTAGGAGTTGGAGGGTAAACTACCTCCAGACAAAGTCGGTGTGTGGGTGTACTGTAATTTGAACTGTAGTAACCAGCAGTGTTGCGTACGTTGTGAGTAGGGGTAAATTCTCCTATATCAGCTCTGAACAACACGTCTAAATATTGCCCTCTTCACATGAGGTAGAGTGTTGCAGTCATATTTCCTTAGTTCACTTGTCACATGCATTCCAAAAGTTTCATAGTGGTCAGTAGAAGTCTCCGAAGTCTTTTTCAAAATGGAGTAGGCATGAAGTAGCATTTTATTTTGTGCATTATCAGCATCATTGCGACGTTTTTCTTTTTCTTAGCTTGGGACATGTTAGAAGTAGAGACGCCGTCGTGGTACTCGAAGACGCCGCCGTTGCAGTTATAGACGCCATCGTTGAATTAGTAGACGTCGGTGACGCCGGTGGTTTCATCTTCGACCCGTGTGCGGGTTCATCGACAATAGATTCATCATTGTATGATTCTTCACTGGTTTCCTCGGGACCCCTTTGCGTATTAGCCTGTTAACAAAATAAACATTTGTTAAACAGGCTATATAAAAGCCTAATATACAAGAATTGTCAAATAAAATTTAGAATCCTGTAGAATGGTGTTTTATAAATACTACAAACTAGCCAGTTTTCCTGTTATATTAAATTAATAATGTGTCATTTTATTTTAGGTACCCTCTTCCAATGAAGAATGGTTAGCTGTAGCAAAGGAATTTGAAGAAAAGTGGAACTTCCCTCATGTAATAGGTGCAATGGACGGGAAACATGTCCAGCTTCAAGCACCATGGAACAGTGGCACTGAGTATTATAATTATAAGGGCTTTTTTAGTATTGTGCTCTTTGCATTAGTTGACGCCAACTACAATTTTTTGTATGTTGATGTTGGCTGCCCCGGTAGATTTTCAGATGGAGGTGTGTTCAAAAATACTAAATTGTATAAAAAATTAGAAAACAAGGAACTGAACATACCAATCCCAAAACCAGTGCAAATTCCTTATAGTATTAAGGTTCCTTATATTATATTAGGTGATCAAGCATTTGGAGTTAAACGAATATACCATGACACCATTTAGAGGTACTCCAACAGTTGGTTCTATTGAAAGAATTTTTAACTACCGCCTATCCAGAGCACGTAGGGTCGTAGAGAATGCTTTTGGAGTAGCTAGTTCTGTATTTCGGGTTTTGAGAAAACCAATACTACTACAACCCGACAAGGCAAAGAAAGTAGTGTTAGCAGTTGTATATTTACAAACAATTTTTTGCGAAAAAGATCTACTACAAATCCTATCTACACACCGCCTGGTTTTCTTAGGCAGAGAGGAAAATGGTCAATTTATTCCGGGTACATGGAGAAACAACGATGAATCCGGTGGCCTGATCCCAATAGGACAGACACCTCGAAGAGCAAATCTGACATCCAAGAAAATCCGAACCCATCTGGCTGAGCACTTTGCCACTAATGGCTCAATTCCATGGCAAAATGACTATTAATGTTTCCCGGGTACATGGAGGAATAACAATGAATACGGTGGCCTCATCCCAATAGGACAAAAACCACGAAGAGCAAGTCTGACTTTAAATAAGAAATGTGTACCCTTTAAATGAAAAATGTGAACCCACCTGGTTCAGGACTTTGCCAGTAATGGCTCAATGATATGGCAAAATAACTACCTATTAATATATGTTTTTACTTCGTTATTCTTAAACTTCAACTACAAAAATGTTTTGTAAATTTACTTACATTATCCATTGTATCGAACGTGTCATTTGGCATGTCCTTATCAGATAGAAAGTGTAACCATGAGTAAGCAAAACATTTGGACTTGTAAACATTTCCTTGACCTGTAAAATTAAAACTCAATAATTTTCTTGCGAATTTAACTTGCATAGTAAAATTCCAAAACACATTGTATTATAAATTTTACAAAAATGTGTAATCGGTGAAATTTGTAAATACCTTTTTGAATTTTGTTTGCATTGTATTATGTAGTAAAAACATACCTGATCCTGTAACTTGACTTTTCTTTTCCCTTGACCTTTTCACGTCGGTAAGACCCCAACAGAGACGCCATCTTCTTTTTCAGATCTCTTACCGAAACATTCATTGACTGCGATATTTCCGCGCCACAAGTCTTCTCTCTTGTTTTTTGTTATAATATTCAGGGTGTTCGAGTTCCACAGTAAACGTTTGGTTTCATAAAACTGCACTAATTTGTCTGATAATTTCATGATTATCCATGATGAGAGTTTTGTTGGTAATGCAGTGCAGAATTGTGTCTTGTACGGTGCGAGGCAGACAGCGCAGGTATCCACTTGACGCACACCTCGGAGCGAGGCACCTTTGAGCACTGCTCTGTCTAAAACCGACAACCACACGGCTCGCCTCACATTGTGCGACGCGAACGCCTCATAGCGAGCAACCCCGGTATCCACAGTCCGAGGCAAGAAGCCGAGCATTCGCCACGAGGCATTCGCAGCGAGCAGCCTCGCACTGTCGATACCGGCCTATAGCGTCTATAACTATAGCGTCCGCTTCATTCATAACAAACATTTTAATTTTCTTTGGTATAAATAAAAATTAAAACCACTGAGATAGAAAGTACATCCCTGTTTTTTTTATTCTTTATTCTTCACAACATACTTTTCTTCCTCTGTTAAACTGGTTCTATTTTAGTTCCAAAACAACAAAATTTTATTCCAAAATGTTGCACAAAAGCATTAGAATTTGCCAAATAGATTCCTACCTTGTCAATCAATGTACTGAAATACCAAGATTATTACTTTTTGTTTCTCGATAGTTGCAACTAAAATTTGTATTTTTGAATCTGCTTTCAAAACTTCCACTATAAAATTGTGGGTAAAACCAGCTCCTATACCTCTAATCCAAAATTGCAACAAAACATACATTGAGCATACAGAATAAAAATAAACCGTGGCATCGTATGGATTTTATGGTCTAATATTTATCAAAATGAAACATATTATATAAAAAGGGTATATTTACCTTTCAAAATGAATCACTAGATTTAATTATTAAAAAACCTTTATCCCAGAATAAAAAATAGCATGTTATTTGTTTGCATTTTAAGCAAGAATTTGCCTTAAAATGTTCTTAAAACTGCAAAACTTGAAATTTAAGCTTTCTTGTCGTTTACTTAACTGTAGACCTTCGTATTCTTAATTATGTCCAACCATCTACACACATAAACAAAAAATAAATTATCCTGTTTCTTGGTGGACCATAACAATTTTTATTGTGTTGACTTAAAAACGCTTTACTTTATATGCTTAAATTAAGTTGGGGCAGCCATAACCAGTCCCTAGAAAGATGAACAATTTAAAATGTGCTATTTATTTTTACTCATACACTAGCACTGGTATAATATATTATATTTAAAGTGTTGATTTCAAAAGTTACATTTCTTTATAGTAACCCACAGGCGAATGTGAATCGAATTTCTTTTACTGATTTTTAGGACACTAAAATGTCAGGTATTTTAAAGTAAGCACATCTCTCCATATTGGTAGCTTTGAAGTGCAATCTTTCTATGTTTCAAATTCTAGGTAATGGCTAATAGTAAGTTTATCCTATTATCTCTCTCGTCCCTTTTACAGAAAATGGCAAATCGAAATGCATTTTTATTTCTTGCTAACAATAATTAACAAAGCCAAAAATAATCAATATCAATAGATTTTTTAAAACATTAGAACTCCATATCTAATTTGTAAAATGCACTGTCTCTTTTTGTGAAAGTGACAACGTCAATGCGTCAATCTTGAAGACATTTTCTGATTCTCCAGTACATCTCTTCAGCTGCTTCAGTTTCATTAATACTTCTCAGTTTCACAACTGGTTTAATTTTATAGGGAAACAAAGTAAACAAATCAATCGAACCTTCAGTATCGGCGCTATTAGTTCTTAAGTAATTTGTTCTTAGTTTTGTTTTTTGTTGTTATATTAGATACTCAATTATTGATTGGAGTTTTTTCTTTATTTTTACCCATGTGTACTTATGAATATTAAATATTTTACCAAAGTTTATTGTATGTAAGGTTTTATACTACTTTATTTGATTCAATAAAAGCTCACTATTAACCTATGCAGTACATAATTAATTAAGAGTAAATAAACTATTGGCTATAAAACTATTTCGGAATATATCACATTAATATTAACATTTTATTAGTAACACTTATTTTAAAATACTTGAATGGTATACATTTTAAAATATTTGAATAACGTGAAAGTATAACTGTTAAAATATCAATAAATACATATAATTTATTTATAATAATTCAATTATGTTAATAAGTTTTATTTCAATGTGTAGGAAAATCCATATTGTATGAATAAAGTGATAAAACAATATAAGACATTTACCGATGATAACTATTATGTTCATGTTTTAAAAGATAAATAACACTTCATTTTTAACACACCAAATGTTGCTTTCCTTCGAGTAATTTTCACTCCGAAGTATTTATGTGAAATGATATATAATATAGCCTGAAGGAAATGATGCAGACAGAAGCATAAACATGTCTTTCGGATCTTTACTGCCAACCGTGCTCGTGAACCACCACGTACTTTTATGATATTCTAAATTTTCTATTCGTTTATATATTCTTGTACTCTTTAGGGAGGTGTGACATTACCAATACACCATTTGATCTCTCTTACAGTAGTAAATGTGTTTTAATATTGAATTTAGCGCAGTTAATTTTACACACTACCACCACTTTGAGTTAACAACAGTTTATTTTGATTGAAGAAAGATTTTGTTGACACAGACTTTTAATGACTGCATGTCTGCAAATTTTACAACCTTTAGGTCTTGTATTAACTACAATGTACTAGACTAACATGTGTACTAAAAGGTAGGTGTATGTCACACCAAGTTTCACGTAATAGGCTTTGCAGAAGTTCAATGCAGAATTTAATTCTAAAGCTCATTTACACGGCAAAGAAGTTTTACATCCCGGGAACTAAAGATAGATTGCATTAGCCTACGGTTTGATAACCCTCAACGACGCTCAGCCACATTCCATGATATGACATGCAACATTATAGAACTTATTCTTGTCTATGTAGAAATTAAGTCTAAAGTCTACAAATGAAAGCATTCTCGTGATATTTTGCCACATGATACGTTGACATTTTTGTTAATCGCGTTTCAAATCAGTACTTAAATAATAAAATCTTATACACCAAGTCAACATCAAATTATGTTACATGTGTTGGGATAATAATTAGTGATAATACATATTTTATTATACTACACGTTTCAATCTCTTATATTGAATTTGTTTACAAATACATTAATTCTGCAATTTTCTCGTTACCATCTTGGTTACGCTAAGACGAGTGTGTAAATATTTGCTAACGTTTAGCCAAACTTTTTGGAATGACACACTATAGTCGAGGTTAGTATTCCTCATATAGAAATGAAGCATCGTGCAAAGTATTAAGTATATAGATCAGTTCGTTTTCAAGATATTGTGTGAAAAAAACAGGCAGACAGATATAAAATATTTACAGCCCCACTAGCAACACTACATTAAATTGTCAATCAAGTCTTTAACCAAATTCCGAACTAGAGTTAATGACAAGGCATTACTATTGACATTATTATTGACTACCATTAAAGGCAAGATGAGATCGTCCACCGGTCATCCATTAAAGGCGCTGTTATATCGGTGATTGGTTTAAACCCATTACCATACGTTACTAGTCTAAGGATGAAGCATATAAAACCCATCCTTATCGACGCAAATTTTCATTATCTTGTTTAATATTTGATCAGTCAATGAATAGTAATATTGTTTGCATTACTTTTGTGTTCCATATATAGAGGAGAATTGAAGCTTAACAGATTTACTTATAGATCAAACTGTACTACAAATACGTGATCTTGAAAAAGCACTCTTGTAACTTTTTTACACTCATCCTCACCTTACAATATATTGGCATGACTTCTAACTGTTCATCCAGAATAATACCAGATATACAAATTATGAACGGTATAATCTAAAATAAGTCCGGGTTTATCTCATTCAAATGTGTTTTAAATTCTATAAATAAATGATAAAACAAAAAATCCACCTTTTTCATAAAGTACTTTAGCTCAAATCTAATTTTCCAGCATTAAAAAAATCAGTTACTAAATGGTTTTCTTTTTTAACAAATAAATTTGTAAGCAAAAACAACATTCACATGTTGAAACTGGAATTTTAATGGTTGTGACATTTTAAGGGCAAACATGAACAATTGTTCTCTCAAGAGGCTTTTAAGAAAGTCTGTGTTAAGAGCTCCTGTTTAAGTGTACTCTTCATCGTTACGTTCTTCAGTGTTACAATGAGGAAATGTTCATAGTGTTATTGTTTAAGGATTAATGTTTGAATTGTTCCACTATAGTTAAAATGAATGGAATAGGTAAGACCTAAAATCGGGTTTTTCTACATGTGAAAAAACTATTTTGGGTACTTAACTGGATCTTAAATGGTAGGAAAAAACCACTAAGTCATACGTGTATGTGATAGCTTGCCTTACAAATTTATAAAAGTTCTCAGCACTTTTTTGGAATTAGGCACGAAATATATTTGAATTAATTGTCGAATACATTTATTTGCGTATATTTGAATATTGCTACAAATATTCTACAGGGTGTCCAGCAACCATTCGAACAAACTTTGCCACATTGTTCAGCAGGCCAAAACTAACAAATAATGCAATATAACAGGTGCCCTATTTCGCTTCGTTTAGCGTCTGTCTGTCTGTATGTGTTTTTTGGAAAAAAATTACTACTCAAAAACCAATTAAGATACAGAATTCAAACTTAACAGTTATGTTAACCTAGTGTTGGTCCTTTTCAGTGAAAGAAATAAAACAAATATCTCATTGCATTTCAAAATGGCGGCCGTTCAAAATTTTCAAACATTGTATTAGCTTTGAAACGGCTACTTTGACAACAAATTCACCAGGATAACTTTTTTTAGCGTATTTTATTACCAATTCAACAACTTTTGTTTCAAAAAGATTGAATAAAAAATAACTGAGTTACAGCACCAAACGTAAAAACAGGTTAAATCCATGCATTGCAAGTACATACAACAATGTAGTGGACTTTTACGAATAAACTTTTTAAGGTTCTTTATTAAAATAGTAAACAATATTATAACCTGAAATTGGTTAAGATTTATTTTTTAAATTTGTTTTAAGATAAATTTAAAAAAAGGTCTTAACCAATTTGAATCCTGGTTTTTAAATCTAAAAAAAATGTTAATAGGGCTACGTTATGGTTGGGTATAGGGTTTTCTTACATGGCAATTGTGTGAAATAGCGTAATTAATTCAATGTGCTTGAAAAATTTTATTGAACATGATATTTTTTATTAAGAAATCAATGATTACAGTTCAGTCTGTTTGGTATAATGTGTGGCCCCAATCAAATATCCGTCTACTATTCCAGCCCAGATATTGACAGAAAATTTGTGCTGAAACTTACGTTGCACAATTTCATGAGGGTTCTCTTCAGCCCATAAATGGCTGTTTCTGCTATTAAATATGCCATCTCGAGTAAATGACGCTTCGTCAGTAAAGAGAACATATCTTAAAAAATCGGGTTCATCAACTAATTTGTGAAGGAACCAACGAGAGCAGTCTACCCTGAGAGGAAAATCTGCAGGTTCTAAGGCTTGTACTTTCTGATGTCTGTAAGGGCACAAACGTTCTTCATTTAACACTTTCCACACAGAACTTTTGCATACATCCAAATTATGAGCAATAGCGCGAACGCTGGTGGAGGGGTTTTCTTCTACGAATAATAAAACCTCTTCTTCAAAATCAACAGTCCGTACGGATTTTACCCGTTCTACAACATTATTTTTCAAATGTCCAGTTTCCCTAAGACGAATATGAACGGCACTGAAGACGCTATGAACTGGGTGCAGCCTATCTGGAAAGCGCTCTCTGTACAATCTGCTAGCTAATCTGGCATTGCCTCCAGCAAGTCTGTACACAAAGTGAATATCAGCATACTCTTCAAAAGTACAACGGTTCATATCGTACAAGAAACAAAGTAATAAAAGAAATTTAAATTAACAGGAAAAACTAACAGGAATTACAAAGAAGAACAGAACATTCAAACAGTGACAATCACGTTCAAAACATAGACTTGCTTAACAATGTCTTGATAGTTTGTTTATTAGTTTTTCTTCATTTAAAACACCTGATTTGGTTGCTGATTGTTGGTCAGCTGTTTTCATGTAATATTATGCTATTGTTTTTTTAAGAGCATTGTGAATACTGTTGGCGAGAGAAAAGAAGAGACCTGGCTCGTGCCGGCGCACAGCTGTGTACTAGTGTGTTGCCGCGCGGTAATTTCAGGCGCTTCGCCCAACAGCCAACCCTGCGAATTGTTTATCATAGCAATGGAACAGTGAAACAATAATGGAATTACGAAACAAGGCGCGGCAACATACTACTAGTAGCGCCTGCAAATTTCAGATAGGCCAGAATCCAGGTCTCTTCTTTTCTCTCGCGATCAGTAGTTTGTTTCTTTTTTATTTGTGTGTGTGTAACACATTGATTACTGTAAATGGAACAAAAATGATAGTGATATTTTTTTAGGTTATAATAATTGTTCAGTATTTTAATAAAGAACCTTAAAAAGTTTATTCGTAAAAGTCCACTACATTGTTGTATGTACTTGCAATGCATGGATTTAACCTGTTTTTACGTTTGGTGCTGTAACTCAGTTATTTGTTATTCAATCTTTTTGAAACAAAAGTTATTGAATTGGTAATAAAATACGCTAAAAAAAGTTATCCTGGTGAATTTGTTGTCAAAGTAGCCGTTTTAAAGCTAATACAATTTGAAAATTTTGAACGGCCGCCATTTTGAAATGCAACGAGATATTTGTTTTATTTCTTTCACTGAAAAGGACCAACACTAGGTTAAAATAACTGTTAAGTTTAAATTCTGTATCTTAAGTGGTTTTTGAATAGTAATTTTTTCCCCAAAAAACATATACAGACAGACAGACGCTAAACGAAGTGAAATAGGGACCTGTTATATTGCATTTTTTGTTAGTTTTGGCCTGCAGAACAATTTGGCAAAATTTGTTCGAATGGTTGCTGGACACCCTGTATAAAGCAAAATATTTAGATGATGATTCATAATCATCATAGCCTATGTATGATTAGCTGAAGGAGGCGTTGTGGCGTTATTGCCAAATCCAGTGCTTTTTAGTAACATTGATTACAGTTAGCGTACTTTTTCGATCAGTCGTTGTGAAATTATGTAAAAGTACATCATTCATTTTTTAAGTACTTATTCTCGAGGTGGAATTGAAAGTAGATGATTATACATTAATTGTAAAAATGTAGTGATTGAAATGTTTTGGAAAGTTAAGTTCACTCATTTCAAGGATTAATTTTTATTATCGTTTAAAAAAGATTTCATGTTGATCAGTCTTGTCAATACTATCAATAATCGTGATACTTACACTTCATTTTTAGTAGCAGGTCGACTTTAACAGCTAAGTTCATTTTAAATGCACGACTGTACAACACAGCAAATAAATCACAACCTTATAACGGACATTTCAAATAAATGAAAATACATAGCTGACGTCAAATAAATCTCCCTTCTCTCTGCGTCTACGTTTTACCACCCATACGTTTCTTTTAAGATTTACAGTGCACGTGGACAATAATACGAGATGTAAATGAGAAGTTTAAGATCTTTTTAAATTTCTTAAGAAAATTGCAGTGCCTTTCAAACTTGGAGGTGAAATACAAAATAAATCAAATAAATACTTACATTTTCTGCCCAAATTACTATTTGTGTAGGATTGCAGCAAACAAACGAAAGAACAGTTTTTTAACTATGGTGAAGTTATAACCCAGCATGAGTCACTTCTGGCTGGTTTATACTTTTCAGTTGAAACCACTCAAGGCACACAAAAATGTATATAGCTTATTTTTTCAAAATAAAGAAATTTAATATTAATAATGAAATAATAGCTCTTTTTATCTATTGCTTGTTATTGCTTATATAAAAGGTCATTAGAACGTTTCCAAACCTACTTTGCTAATTAAAACCAGTTAGTTAAAACATGGTTAGTAGCCATTAGTCAAATTTTTGTTACATTAAAATTGTTTACTATGCTTTATTACGTAATATAAACTCAATCTTTATGCTCGTTAAGTGAATATTAATGAATACAATATAAGATTTTTGTATAAAAAAAGGAAGTTTTCCAGCTCCGCCAAGTTTTCATTTAACAAAACATGTCAGAGCTGGTTTAATAATCTGGTGACGTAAAGAATCACCTGCCACGCCCGCTACCTGCTTTAGAATGAAGAAACTGTTGGTTATTAAATGCTGTATTTGGTTTACATTAAGAATGTACGAGAATATGGCTTATATTTTATATTGGACTAGCTGTTTCCCGCGGCTTCGCACGCGTCTCTTAAGCTTTGCCCGTATATTTCTTTGCCTTCAAATAGTGTTTGGCTATTTAATATACGTAACTGTGTCGTAATTGCAGTTTATAATGTGCAGGCGCTTTGATAACTTTTATATCTTGCAGTACAGCCTGGTGGTGAGTTACATCAATGGGCATTGCATATAAACCTTCTACATAGTACAAATAAATACAAATTTTCATAGTGATCGGTCCAATAGTTTCTGAGTCTATAAAGGACAAACACACAAACATTCATTTTTATATATTACTAGTTTGCTGCGCATTTCAATAATTTTTTGCAAAAGTTGCCCGCGGCTTCGCACGCAATTTCCCGTTGAAAACAGTACACTATATTCACTTATTCTTTTTCTATCACATTCTAAACATTGCTGAGATAATTGATAGTCGTTCCATCGTGAGCCTCTTGGGCGTATTATGAAGGTATGTACCATATTCCTGCCTCTATCTAGCTGTTACCCACGGCTTCGCACGCAAATCTTAAGAACCGAAGTCCTTATATACTTATAAATTTTTTTTTTTACTATAATAAATTTTAGATTAAATTAGTTATATCTCCGATGCCACGATTGAGCTTGCTTTGTTGTCTCGATCGAGAGAATATGTACACACGGAGTTTTGAGAACCATACTTCTGTCAAAAAAAACAACTAAGGTTGATTTTATAACATTCTTTATATTTGTAGCCAACGTAAGATAGTAATTATGATATCTGCATTACTCTTCTGATCAAGCATGAGCATGGTTTATATTAAATAAATATTGCAGTTAAAGGTGAATTTTTACGTCAAATTTGAATTGTATTATCTGGATAGTAAAGTCTATGTTTAACAGTGATTGCAAAAACAGTTTAAACAAAATTTGTCGTTTCTCTTAAGCTTACTCTATGCTTTAAAACTATAAGTGTAATATATGTTTACAAAGAACAGCTGATTAAAAATTTGAAAAGACGTTAACATATGTTTGCTGCAATGCATTTCTTATGGGTATTTCTGTAACCAGTGGGGCGGAATCCTGAATCGGGAAAGGGATGGGCATAGCTTATAAACCTTCTCCGTGGAAAAATACATATACGTACAAATTTTCATCATGATCGGTCCAATAGTTCACGATTCCATAAAGGACAAACATACAAACATTCATTTTTTATATATATAGATTATTGATCATTGGTGCAATCTGAATTTAAAATTAGGCAATGACGTCTTCTATGCAACCTGCATTACACTACTGATCAAGCACTTTACAATAAACATTTTCTAAATTTTAAATGTAAACAAATGTTTCTGCCTCTTTGATGAACTTCAGCTGAAAGTATTAACAGCTGTTAAGTATCAGTTCGCTTTGTATTATGTGTCGTAGCGCAGTCCAATATAAAACAATCTAACATCAACAATATTTATAATTAAATAAACTATTTAAATTGGACCAATATTTATATATATGTATGCCTATGTTATTAGGAACGTTAGAATCACTGTACAAATATTTCACGATGTTTCGTGCATTGGTTCCAGAGTTATAACGGAACATACAAACAAACATTCGCATTTATATAATGTATATATATATATATATATATATATATATATATATATATATATATATATATATATATATATATAGATAGAAGATAGATGTAAAGTATAGCTTCATATTTTTACCTCCTGTGAAATATGAGGTAGTAAACATTCTAATACTCAACTCTTCACTTGCTTCCATTCAACTAGTATGTTAAAATATTACTTCTGAATTAACTTCTATAAAAACAATTCATTTTCAACCAAAAGATTAACTTTTTATTACTGTAAAGATTTGGTTGTAATATAATACAAATATTTTACTGACATCGTCTTACAAAAAACAATAAATAATTTTCCTATATGAGTATAAAAGATAGATTATAATTTTATTGCCACTGGATTCTCCAATATAAAATATTGAAGGCATACACATGGATTGTCACGTTTGTGTGTTATTGTGTCTTCCCTCAGAGATGCGAAAACACCGCCATTCTCAACGCACTTGGCAGCTCACCAACTGCGACAACGCTTTAAACGTGTTGGCAGTTATTCAATGGCTTATTGATCCAAGCATTTCCAGTCAATTTATCTGTGACATTATTTAACTAAAGTATTGTTTTTTTACCATATTCTATATAGTTTTTGTATAAATATATTTGGAAATATTTTGTATTAAAATTACTAACTAATTAAGTCTTTAAATAAATATTTAAGCAAGTATAACTACTGTACAGCTCAGCTGAGAACTACATATTTTAAAACAATACTTTGATATTTCTATATCAATAGGCCTATACAGATAATTGGCTCGAAGTTTATAATATTAAATCTTAAACAATTCCGTGTTTATTGTAAAACGACTTAATATGTTAGAAAACAATATTGTTTTAACAATACTTTATTAAATTAGGTTTAAACGTAGATTTTGAAACCATTACATCTCGGTCAAGTGCATTATTTAAGTACTACTGCCGTTTTGCCATGTTTAATAAATCATAAAATTTCAATTGAACCACAGTTGAGAATATATGTTGCTATAGAGGCCAGTATCTGATAAAATTTTGATTATGACTATACTACTAAGTGTCTACAATTACGGCACCGATAATCTATGTAATATTTTAGAAATAGGTAACAAGCTGAAAATATTTTGACTAAAAGGTTTAATAATACTGTACTTAAGGGATTAAAATCTCTGTTGATATTGAAAAGATGTAAATTTCAATATCAATTTTTTAACACCCAAGATGAGCTAACCTCTATCCAAGGACGAAGTGCAAACTTATACATATAGAAACCTACATTTAAAACTAAAGCTTTAAACGAAAAAGCAAAATAAGTGAGGAGTATTAAGTTTTAAACATGTTAAATCAAATTATGAAATAGGATTCTTGTTACTTTTCTTACAATATTTATTTAATAGTTTGCAACTCACTCCCTTTTTAGAATCTTATTAATTAAAATTTAATAGCATTATAATAGTAATATTAAAGCTCGATATATATCTTTTATACAATTATCGCTTTATAAAAACAAATCATATCGTCCACTAGCACAAAAGAGTAGTATGTCATTAATTACTACTTATGTTACTAAATACCCCTGTTACGATCTCAAGACATTTATTACTTATGAACATTTAAATTATTTTTGGTTAGAAAAAAGGAAAATAATAGTTAATTAAAAATCTTTATTTAAGTTAATAACACTCCCACGTCATCCAACTAAAATAGTAATTAAACAGGCTGTCATTCCTTTGTCGGCTACAATCCTTTCTAAATCTCGTCAATCCCTTACGTAACATGTATCTATACATCATGTGATTGTGTTTACTCACTCATTATATACTGTTAACTAAAGAGTTAACTGAGCACGTTTTAGTTCGACTGCCATACTCATGCTTACAACAGTTCTATGCACCTGTGTCCACCGCTACCGTACTGCACATTACCATCCCTTAGGTTGGCAAAACTTATTGCACCTATCATTATTTCTATTAATTAACTTTGTAGAGCAATCTGATAACCCACTACCCGTGCAGATTGACTATTCCAACTCAAAGTGCGCTCGAGAAAATGTACAACGCTATAGGTTGTTCAACTGTAAAGAAGGCCAGTGATACAGAGTATTAAACAGTCCAATTGTTAATTCATGATAATTAACTTTGTAGAGCAATCTGATAACCCACTACTCGTGCAGATTGACTATTCCAACTCAAAGTGCGTTCGAGAAAATGTACAACGCTATAGGTTGTTCAACTGTAAAGAAGGCCAGTGATACAGAGTATTAAACAGTCCAATTGTTAATTCATGATAATTAACTTTGTAGAGCAATCTGATAACCCACTACCCGTGCAGATTGACTATTCCAACTCAAAGTGCGCTCGAGAAAATGTACAACGCTATAGGTTGTTCAACTGTAAAGAAGGCCAGTGATACAGAGTATTAAACAGTCCAATTGTTAATTCATGATAATTAACTTTGTAGAGCAATCTGATAACCCACTACCCGTGCAGATTGACTATTCCAACTCAAAGTGCGCTCGAGAAAATGTACAACGCTATAGGTTGTTCAACTGTAAAGAAGGCCAGTGATACAGAGTATTAAACAGTCCAATTGTTAATTCATGATAATTAACTTTGTAGAGCAATCTGATAACCCACTACCCGTGCAGATTGACTATTCCAACTCAAAGTGCGTTCGAGAAAATGTACAACGCTATAGGTTGTTCAACTGTAAAGAAGGCCAGTGATACAGAGTATTAAACAGTCCAATTGTTAATTCATGATAATTAACTTTGTAGAGCAATCTGATAACCCACTACCCGTGCAGATTGACTATTCCAACTCAAAGTGCGCTCGAGAAAATGTACAACGCTATAGGTTGTTCAACTGTAAAGAAGGCCAGTGATACAGAGTATTAAACAGTCCAATTGTTAATTCATGATAATTAACTTTGTAGAGCAATCTGATAACCCACTACCCGTGCAGATTGACTATTCCAACTCAAAGTGCGCTCGAGAAAATGTACAACGCTATAGGTTGTTCAACTGTAAAGAAGGCCAGTGATACAGAGTATTAAACAGTCCAATTGTTAATTCATGATAATTAACTTTGTAGAGCAATCTGATAACCCACTACCCGTGCAGATTGACTATTCCAACTCAAAGTGCGTTCGAGAAAATGTACAACGCTATAGGTTGTTCAACTGTAAAGAAGGCCAGTGATACAGAGTATTAAACAGTCCAATTGTTAATTCATGATAATTAACTTTGTAGAGCAATCTGATAACCCACTACCCGTGCAGATTGACTATTCCAACTCAAAGTGCGCTCGAGAAAATGTACAACGCTATAGGTTGTTCAACTGTAAAGAAGGCCAGTGATACAGAGTATTAAACAGTCCAATTGTTAATTCATGATAATTAACTTTGTAGAGCAATCTGATAACCCACTACCCGTGCAGATTGACTATTCCAACTCAAAGTGCGCTCGAGAAAATGTACAACGCTATAGGTTGTTCAACTGTAAAGAAGGCCAGTGATACAGAGTATTAAACAGTCCAATTGTTAATTCATGATAATTAACTTTGTAGAGCAATCTGATAACCCACTACCCGTGCAGATTGACTATTCCAACTCAAAGTGCGCTCGAGAAAATGTACAACGCTATAGGTTGTTCAACTGTAAAGAAGGCCAGTGATACAGAGTATTAAACAGTCCAATTGTTAATTCATGATAATTAACTTTGTAGAGCAATCTGATAACCCACTACCCGTGCAGATTGACTATTCCAACTCAAAGTGCGCTCGAGAAAATGTACAACGCTATAGGTTGTTCAACTGTAAAGAAGGCCAGTGATACAGAGTATTAAACAGTCCAATTGTTAATTCATGATAATTAACTTTGTAGAGCAATCTGATAACCCACTACCCGTGCAGATTGACTATTCCAACTCAAAGTGCGCTCGAGAAAATGTACAACGCTATAGGTTGTTCAACTGTAAAGAAGGCCAGTGATACAGAGTATTAAACAGTCCAATTGTTAATTCATGATAATTAACTTTGTAGAGCAATCTGATAACCCACTACTCGTGCAGATTGACTATTCCAACTCAAAGTGCGCTCGAGAAAATGTACAACGCTATAGGTTGTTCAACTGTAAAGAAGGCCAGTGATACAGAGTATTAAACAGTCCAATTGTTAATTCATGATAATTAACTTTGTAGAGCAATCTGATAACCCACTACCCGTGCAGATTGACTATTCCAACTCAAAGTGCGCTCGAGAAAATGTACAACGCTATAGGTTGTTCAACTGTAAAGAAGGCCAGTGATACAGAGTATTAAACAGTCCAATTGTTAATTCATGATAATTAACTTTGTAGAGCAATCTGATTGTGCAGATTGACTATTCCAACTCGTGCGTCGATAACTCTCGTCAGTGATACAGTGCATGATCCAACTCAAAGATTGCGTGCGCTCGAGAAAATGTACAACGCTATAGGTTGTTCAACTGTAAAGAAGGCCAGTGAAACAGAGTATTAAACAGTCCAATTGTTAATTCATGATAATAAACTATTTTTATTATCTTGAGTCAAACCGCAGCTTTTTCCATAATTGAAGTAAAAGAAAAGGATTAAATTACTGAATAAAAGTCAACGGCAATACTTTTACTAGTCAATAAAACCAATTGGATTGGCAATACATTAACATTATATAAAAAAACAATGCTGTTAAAATTACCCACAAAAATGGATAGTATAGTAATGGTTTTCGTGAGTATTTAAATTTAGTAACTAATAAATATGTTCGAAGTATATTTATAGCATACAGGATGTCTAAAACCTGATTATGCTTGAAGTTTATTTTTGACGATAGAAGGATTGTGAAGGAAAAATACTGTTTCCTGATCTCTTCTTCAGGTATTCTCTTATTTAACTGAAGAAGAGATCAGATTGCAGATCTCGAAACGTAGTAGTGTTACTGATGTTTTGTTTCACTGAACGATGGCAAATGTCCGGAAAAATCCTGTTTCCTTCACCTGATTATGTGTAGACTAATTTTCCAGTAGGAACGTATCACTAAATTGTAATTTAAAAGTTATTTGCCTATGCGATGAATACCAATACTCGTTTGTAACACAAATATTTTCTTTAGGAAAACGTGTTAGCTGGTATGAAGCTTTAACAAAGAACTTTTCACGTCACAATATAATTTTGAAACGTATTCAATCTTCAAACCAATATCCTGTTCCTTTCACAAACACATTCCCGGATGTTTGTCGTTTTAGCTTGAATATTGATCGTCATACATCAGTCAGACACACTGGAAGTGGAGATGAGTTTCAAGCTCGTGCTAAAAAAGTATAAGTAATGTAAATACGAATTGTTTGTGTGTGCGTGTGTGTGTGTGTGTGTGTGTGTGTGTGTGTGTGTGTGTGTGTGTGTGTGTGTGTGTGTGTGTGTGTGTGTGTGTAATAAAACTCATCAATGTTGGAATATTGGTGTAATTCATATTCATACATAGGCCTATATGTTATATTCGTAGCAGGTAATTTTATTTAATGTGAAAAGTATCATTTATTTGTTTGTTAATAAACGTTGCTATTTCCTTTTAAAACTTTTTTTTATTTATTTAGTATTTTCTAGGACGCGATTGTTAGTTAATTTAAAGCCGATAAATAAATCTAATCATTTTTATACAAACATTAAGAGTTGTGTTGGAGCTATAAATATAACCCAGTTGCAAACAAAAATCATTGCGGTTACATGAAATATATAGGCTTTTTAATTTATAGCGTTTATATATATATATATATATATATATATATATATATATATATATATATATATATGTATATATAGAACAGGAGACACTCATAGAAAATTACCTGCGCACTTAAGTCTTTAGAGTGGAAGAACTTCCTCCATCTCAAAGTTAAACTCATTAACACACCATTCTTGCCTACACTCGAGTTTTGTAAATTGCTTTCTACATGATAGAACAAAGTTACTTTGGAATTTCAGTACTATTAACTTCTACATAAGGATATTTACTCGACCGTGCTATTGTCTTCTCTTGGTATAACTTACCACACACATAGCCGCACATCACGATGACATCATTTTGTTCCGTGAATGCGCGTGCGTGCGCCTTATCACACACAGCTTCCATCGTGGACTGACTTAAGTTCCGAAGAAGCAGGTATTTTTATCTATACATTTATATTTATATTAACATCTTCAGCGCAACGAAGGGTAAATGTAAGGCGTATTTGAAAATCAAATGTATACTGATCAGCGTAATGAGAAGCTTGTAGAGATAAATTGCACTGAACTGTCCTCAAGTTTTACACTCATGGTGCATGCTTGGGTTCTTGGCAACGAATGGAATTTTGAAGGCGTTATATATAATTTTCTTCATTACACAAAAGTCTTGTCCTGCATGTGCAGCCTGTAGAATAATACCGAGTTAAAATGGGGATTTTCTCGTAATATTCGACACAAACAAAATCTACGTATTTTATTAAATACTAGCAGTTTTCCCGCCGCTTCACACGCAATTTTCTATGGCTTTTCACGTGTATCAGCCTTCTGGTTCGATTGAATTATTTTTCAGATGGCAATGTTGAGTTTACATTTTTACAACAATATATTAAATATTAAAAAGTGCGTGTTTTTTGATTTTGCAATTTACTACCGTGTTACAGTCCTAGTATGTGTGTGCCATTCTTTATTTTGCCTTGTTTTCCTGATCAAGGAAATATATGTATATATATATATATATATATATATATATATATATATATATATATACATATAAAGACCTGAGCCTAATTCTGTCAAAAGACAACTAAGATAGGGTTTATGACAGTCTTTAAATTTACAGTAAAAGTTGGATGGGAACATTGTCTTTGATATCTGCATTACAGTATTGGCCAAGCACTTTATACTTAATATAATATTTGCTAAAATGACGTACAGTCCAAAGTAGACTTTTTCTAAAAATTTTAATTTTTGCTTAACTGGATATTTTCTTAATTTGTTCTCAACAGCGGTTGCAGAAAAGATTTAAATAAGAAGTTTTGTTATTATCAATGTTGTTCTATGTTTTCAAGCCTATAAATATAAATAATTAAACATATGGTTGTCCTGTTATAAAACAATTTTTACACTGAACTGTTGATTACCTTGAATATAAGCTCTTGATTAATAACATCTGTTTGCTTTAAAGCAGCTTTAGAGACCAAGTTGCGATTTGCCTCAACTATAGAGATCAGTGGGGCATAGCTGGTTCGTTTTTTCGAAATAGGAATAGTCCTATATGTTAACCAGGGACCCAAGAATATCAACTTAAAATTTCAGTACAATCAGTTCAGCAGTTTTTTTTACGTAATAATATGGATATAGATAAACTGACTGATAAAGATAAACAGACAATACAAAATAAAGTGAATTTATTCAGAGACTGCACAATGAAAAGTTTTTTTAACCTATGTTTAATCAGCACATGTTAAACATATATTACAGATTTAGAATTTTATAAATATTACAATGGAATGTACTTTAAAGTTTTTATATTTATCCTCAATACGTTTTATCATATTATATTTTATAGCTCTGTACTTACATTTTAGTGTTGATTAGTTTATTTATTGCTTACTGAAGGTATCTAATTATTTTATTGCGTTTGAATAATAAATTATTGCGTTTGAATCATTTAATTAAATATGCAATGTTCTTTACCCATAAAAATGTTCGGGATATTGGTTACATGTACATCTTGTAGCAATTAATTATTAATATTTGTTTTCATAAAATCTACCTACTTCTTCAGACTAAACCGGGAAGACCGTATTATATACTTTCTAAAAATATTTACAAAATTTAGTATTTTGTATAACTGAGTACTTTTTAATCTCAGATAAAAAGTAATTTTATGCTTATAATGTTTTAGAGACTTACAAACGTCATATTTCAAACGCCTTGACGTAAAGATTGAGATGGCCAGAATGAATAGTACCTTGGAGAAATCCAAAGATCAGGAATATCCTTTTGGTACTTATGTCACGTAAAATATAGCCAAACCATCTATACCAATTGCTATTCATCTTTCCATTCAGTCTTAACTGAAGCTACTACTTCTGCATTTCCTAATTACACAATAGTGACATTTATAGCACTGTTTATGGTTGAACGTGTTTATTAATATAACGTTAATATGCTACCGATTTATTAAAAAGAAACTTTTTATAATAATGTTTCCTTTTGGGTCGATTTCTAATCGAAATATTGTAATGTATTCTTATAAACATTTTAAGCATATTTATTAAAAAAAATGTTTATGTTTAACAAGTAAAAATAAAAACCGTAATATTAATAAAACTTACTCAAATCATTTACTGTTACAACGGTTGAATTAAAAGTAATTACAAAACAAATTACAGTAAAGCATTTAAAATCTAAACTTTCTTTAATTTTATTTACGAACGAACCAGTATACACAGTTTTAACACCTTGAGTATTTTTTATGTACTATTATATTATTTTTATTAAAATTAATAAAATGACCAACTTGTAAGTTCAAGTCTAAAGAATTGCAGCAAGGCATAGTGTCGTATATGAAGGCTATAAAAGCATGACCACTTGCAAACTTCTTTTGCTGGTAGGAAAGTGTCAAGTAAATATTTCAAAAGGTTACAGGTAAATACTTTATTAACTAGTGTAGATTTCTTACTTTAGCTCCTGAAGTTCTTAAGATAAATTACTGAAAATCTTGAATAGAATGGTTGTTAAATGTCGGTGATAAAATATTTTGTATCAAAAATTAAAATTTTAATATGATTTATTTCAATTTGCACTTTTTATATTTGAATCAAGACAGGGCACACAATAAAATCAAATATTTTGCCTTAGTATTCAGTTAGGATTCTCGTATTTTCACGTGAATTCGCTAAATAATCACAATGTTATGATCTTTTCTGGCTCTAAATTTTCTTCATGCCCCTGAACAAGAGAAATGCTATCCACAGTAAGAAGTGTAGCCTACCTCTCAACATTGGTTTTGGGGAAAATTTTCATAACGTAGGTTCAAATCTTGATTGTTATATTAACTTGTATATGTATCATGTAAACTCGTGGGGAATTTCTATAAAGGTTACAGCCCTGTGGGAACTTTTATACCCAATGTGCTTTAATATGGTAAAAATGTACATGGCCTATCTATATCCTTACCTCTAGAATACATACTTCAAATATACGAGTGTGTTTAGAGTGTACGTAGATATGCTTCATTTTAATTTTTGAAGTGTTTCAAGAATATGCCATACTTTCTACTTAAATGTCTACTTAAACAAAAAGAATCGTTGTTAATACATGCTTAATTCATTTATACTGAGATTTTTATTAAATAATTTGTATTTTCAATGGCATCATAATTACTAGGATCAAGCTTTAGCATCTGTAGAATATTCTTTTTTTTAAATTCCTAGATATCGTAATTCCTGTATGTTTAATTCAATGATTTTATAAAGTAATTTTTAAATAGTATTTTCCGGGATCTATTTTGATTTCCCATATACTCTCTAAAAAAAATAAATGTATTGTTTAAAATTGTTATAACTTGAGAATAAAATTTCACTTATTTTAACATCGCAATTTTTAATTTGGATGTATAATATTGATTACCCGTAAAATTTATAATATACAACATACGATATTGATGAAAAGCCAGGTTATAAAGAAACGGCAGCTGAACTAGTAGGAAATAACTTTACTTATCTTCAATAATTGATTGATTTGAAATATTCATGTCTGTTAAATTACTTTTCCAGGTATTCCTAAAAACGTTCCATCTCGATGATGATTCATTTTTGAGACAGTACGAAATATTTTACAAGATAATGATTTTACGTCGGTATACTTTGAATTTGTAATATTTTAACATAATATTTATATATGAATGATGACAGAGAACAAGTGAGTACCAACACAAAAGAAAACAAAACCAGAGGATGTCACAGTGACTGTTTACATTTCCAAACCGTACAAACAAGTTGGAAGAGATTAATGTTTGTACACGAGTGTTTGTGTCACTGAGTGAATTGGGTTATAAAGAGTAAACATACAATTACCTCTTAATACTACAAAATGTTTTGAAATCGTGAATTAAAGTTTAATACATATGCTGTAATCAAGGTACTAGGATTAACTCACTTCATTTTATAAATCAACAAAACAGATTACTCAAGGTTAGATATCTGTTTCGTTACACTAATCAAAAAGAATAAATCATAAATTTATAGCTAAATTGTTATTATTCTTTCGGATAGCACCAATATTTGTAGCTTTATTATTCTCTGTTAATTGGTTCTTTAACAAAACTGACCCCTTAAAATACGCGCACACAGTTGGTCTCAACTTTACGTAATCAAACGTTAAATAACCCTTGCTATTTAATTACATTTCCAGTTTTATTGCCACCTTGAAAAACATATCACTTTATATTATATTATATCGTGTAGTAAAGAACTAGAAACATAATAGTTTTATAAGTATGTTTATAAAAAACTGGAAAAGCGTCGCAAGACTGGCCAACAGATGTGAATAATTTTTATAACGGTTCGTGAATATATGGTAATTTTTTATATTTTAAAATAATATGATAAACTAAACTTTTTAACATAAAAATGTTTAATTTTTCTATTAATTTTAACACTTTTTTGTAATATTTTTTACATTTCAGATATTACAATGATCACTAACTTCTAAATATTAAAGTAATAAATATTTATACATTTCATTATTATTGTATGTAAAAGTTTCTATAATTAGGTCAGTATTATTTTCAGTATAATCTTGTATTTCCGAAATAATTACTTAATTTTAACTGCCATTATATTCTAAAAATAAAATTATGGGTTTATAATAACTTAAATAAAAAATATGTAATAACATCTTGTTGTTCCATATTTCGTTGTACTTATGTTTTAGTCGTTTGACATTGTTAAATTAAATTTATCTGTTAAAAAGTCAATTAATGGTTTTGACGTTTCTTCAGCAAAATTTGGATTAAACTTTGTCTTACGTAATTTATTTTTAAGTGAATGTAAGGATAAGACCCAATGTAATTAAGTAAAGGTTATAATTATCACTAATTTTCATCCAGGAATAAAATACACTACGGCTTTGTTTACTAAAACAATTTAATCAATTTAGATCAACTAGTAGTTAATTGGGATAAGAGTTATCGTTAAACGTGCTGAAATTCAATTTACAATCCGATGAGTTGCTATTAAAAGATACAGTAAGTTAATCAATTTTAATTCATTCATAAATATATTAGTAGTTCATAGATTTTTTCAAACCCATATTTTACCATGTGATTTAGTCTGTGTTTGATTTTATTTACTGCCAGCCGAAGAAGTAGTCACTTCAATAAGGAGAAACAGTAACTTCTCATGCACTGACGTCAAAATGGCCGCAATAGTCCTGCCCCTAGCGGCTACAGAGCGAGCAAGAGTGGCGTGACGTTTCAAGACGTCAAACGAAAGTTGTCGCTCATGCAAACATCAATAAATACATTGATTTCCGTAATATATATATATATATCGCTAAATGAATAATTATTGTGTGAGCATTGTAAATGTATTAAAATAAATTCAACATCCCACAAATCCTGTTGATTAATAAATCCCAACTTGACGTAAGATTTCTGCATATGTATTTACAGGAATATTTATATCCGCTTGCCTACGATAACCAAAAATACGTTGACTAGCCGGTATAATGGTTTAAATCAATGAAAATGTCAAACAAAATTCTGTTCACATTACTTTCCTATTATGTTTCATTAGCTGTCCTGCTCGATACTTTTGTTGCATGCTTCATCAGTAGAGCTGGCCATCTCACCTAGCCTACCCTACCCCGACCCACTCATCGCTCCTGGCAAAAGCTGCTGAACTGGTTGTGTGTGCGCCTGAGAAATGCACAAGGGTATGTGTTTCACAAGTAATAAGTGCGCCTATTTCTCCAATCGTCATCAATTGTAAGTTGCCGTCTGATTCTATTAAATAACTGTATCATAATATTTACGTTGTCAATTTAAAAATAATATATAAATTAATTTGAGTGTTTGTAAAACTTTATATTATAAATAAGATGCCTCCTGTTCAATATTGGACAATGTTTATCGTCACTGTTTTGTTTCAGGAAGCTTTCGGAGTAATTTATTAAATCTTTTTTATATGTAAACCTTATGGATTAATACATTTTTTATTTTTAAACCTTTTGAAATTTTGACCTTTTAAGTAGATTTAATGGTTTTGATATGTTTTAAAGTATTTAATTATCAAGCAATTTCAATTTTAATAGTCAATATTTTAAAAGTAAAGCTAATAATTTTTAGTAGTAGCTTATTAATTACAGTCTTTGTTTAAGATTTGTAAAGAGGTTGATAAGTATTTTTTTTTGTTTAAATAATGTTTTAGTTTATATATTTTATTTATTTAGTGTGTGTGTATGAATTTTATATTCAAAACAAGAAGAATTGTAAAAACTCTTTTTTCAAAGATAAATACAAAATTAAAGGGACTTTTGAATTGTTTTAAATAATTGAAATGAAATTCAAATTACCGTGTATCATAATTAATTATTAAGAATACGGTACAACATATCGGTATTAACCAGTCACTCAAAAGCTAGACATTTTGTGGGATTGGAAAAAACGAGATTCTATCTTGAATCTAAGAGCACAAGCTAATGTTCGCTGTACGAGTTCTTTAGTAATACCTGCCTATCATTACTAATGGAATTCGCTCAAAGAAATACACCAATGTTTTAAGAAAGAAAACAACATAAATAACTAAGTTTTAATGGTTCATTATAAACGGTATTCCACAACGAACCTTGTAGAAGTATTTGTGAGTAAAAGCGTCTGCTTCTCGTTAATAAGGAGTGGAAGAGATTAAATTTCAATCAAGTAGTGATTCATGGAACGATATCTGATTAAAATTGAATTTTAATCAGCAAAACTCTCTTTTCGCTGAAACAAGGGCAATTAGAGCACTGTTTTAACGGCTTTATCCACTATAAACGGTATATTTAATAAACCAATTCTCTAGCTGACATAGAACAATGGAAATTTGATTAACTAGCTGTTACCCGCGGCTTCGCATATAATTTTCAAAATCTAAGTCCTTCTTTGTAAAAGCACTTATGATGCAATATATGGAGGCCTTTAATATTTTTACACTATAATTAGGTATATACCATGTACAAATTATTTCTGTGTTTCAAGCTCAAGTAACGGGTTTTAAACAAATTTTGGTCTAGGTTTCTGACCAATTCATGCAGAAAGCAATACTATAGCTGGTCATTACTTGAAACAAGACAAACTTTGTAATGGATGAGTTTATTCGGGGTTTCAACAATAGACAATAGACAATAGACAATAGACAATAGACAATAGACAATAGACAACTCTTCATTCACATCATTCATCAAGAACAGTAATGCGTCAAAAATACATAGGTTATAGTTGGTTATTTAAAAATTCTGGCCTCTGAGTAGAAGGGTCGTTCCAGGAGCCAGGTCGTCAGCTGAAACTTGAAACGTTTTTGGTTGTTCTCTCTTGAGGTGTTCTGGCAGGTTGTTGAAGTATAAGGCACCTTTATAGCTGGGTTTTTGTTCAAACAGTCTCAGATGATGTTGCGGGATTGTGAAATCGGTTGCATGTCTGGTGTCGTACTGGTGTTGATCCCTGTGTCTAGGTTGTGCTGTTGTGAAGGTGTCAAGGATTACTTCTCGGATGTATAGTGAGATGGCTGTAAGAATTTTTTCAGTTCCTTGAAAGACTCTCGACAACTGTCCCTGTAGTTTAGGTTAGCCAGGCATCTAATTGCTCTTTTTTGTTTAATGAGTACTTTTGTCTAGGTTGTTTTTAGAAGCTCCTCCCCAGGTTGCAATGCCATACCTAAGGTGGGACTCAAACAGAGCAAAGTAGGCCACTCTGGCTGCCTCTGAGCTGCACACTTGCTTGGTTCTGCGTATGACGTAGATCCCAGAGCATAGTTTCTTGCAGAGCTGGTCTATATGAGGTTTCCATGACAGCTTAGAATCAATTATGATGCCCAGATATTTCGTGGTGTTTTCAGTTACAAGTCCAGGGTAGCGATACAGCAGTGTCAGTTTGTTTGGTGGTGAAAGTCATCTGTACTGTTTTGTTTTCATTCAGGGCCAGATCGTTGGAGGAGCAGTATTGCTTAGTCCTGTGGAATTGTGTACTGGCCCTTTCATTTAGTAATTCTGGTGTCTTATCGGCAAACGTTAGGACTGTGTCGTCGGCATACATGACGGTATGTCCATCTTCACCAATCCAACTAGGGAAGTCGTTCGTGAGAAGGAGGAAGAGGACTGGTCCCAGTACAGAGCCCTGCGGTACACCCCTTTGTATGTTAACAGCTCTGGATTGGGGCCTTATATCTTGTGCTGTTTTTTGTATAGGCTATTTCCACTAACTGTTTCCTATCATTAAGGTAGCTGTTAAACCATTTACTGCTTCCTCTCCCACACCCAAGTTCCTCAGTTTGAGCAGAAGGAGGTCATGGTTCAGCAGTCAAAAGCCTTGCTGAAATCAAGGAACAGGCTTGTAGAAATGTAGCCATCTTCTAGTTGGTTTAAGATGTGCTCAGTCAGTTGAATTACAGCTGTAGTTGTAGATCTGCCTTTTGAGGAACCCGTGCTGCTGTTCAGTGAGGAGTCCATGCTGATCTAGGTGATGCAGCAGTTTGTTTAACACAATCTTTTCAACGATTTTAGAGAATGTTGAGGTTAGAGAGATTGGTCTGTAGCTATTTCTTTCCCGTAGTTGGTCCGCTCTTGTATTTTGGATAGATCTTGGCAATCTTTAGCTTATCTGGAAATATACCCTGTGAAAGTGATTTATTTATTAAATCTGTTAAAGGTACTAATATTTCAAATTTGATGATTTTTAACATTTTGGCTGAAACCTCATCAATTCCAGCTGAGTCTTTTTGTTTCAAAGAGTCAATGGATCCTTGGACTTCTTCTCGAGTGATTGGTCCAAAGTTAAGAATATGATGTGTTGTTGGTGGAGAAAACTGGTAGGGTATTCATTATCGTGTTACAACTGTTCTGTAGTGTTCTTTCAGCTATTGTTGAGAAGAATTCATTGAAAGAGTTTGAGACTTTTCTTGGGTCATCTATCATTCTGTTGTTAATTTGAAGGATGATGAACTGGTTTTCGGTGGTGGGACTGGCTCTTCTTTCACAATTTATAGTATACCATAAAGCTTTTGACTTGTTTTCTGAGTTATTGATGTGGGCGGTAGCGTTTTCTCTTCGGAGTTTTTTTTAGATGTTGATCGTACTCTTTCTTCTTAGCCACTGTTCTAGTTTTGTCCTCATCTAATCCGGTTGTTTGCTGTTTATCAAGGGCTTTTACATACTCGTTCTTGAGCCTGGTACATTCTTGATCCCAGCACTGTGTTCTTTTATGTTTAACTCTTGATGTCTTCAATGGGCAGGCATAATTTAGGGCAGATTGGATTATGCTGTTGAATCTATTGTATGCTTCATTTACATCATGAGTTAATTATTACACTTTCCCAGTTTTGGGCTTGTAGTTGTGCTTTAAGGAGCTCTATTGCATTTTTATTGTAGATTCGTTTTTTTTCTTTAATTTTGTCTGTTGTTAGTTTTTTAGTGTGTACCTTTGCTAGTTTGCGCTGTGTGGTCTGAGAGTCCTGTTGCTATGACCGAAGTCTGTATTTGTTGAAGATTAATATTTGTACATATCCAGTCTATTGATTTTGCTGTTGCTGTGTTCTGGGTGATTCTTGTAGGTGGCAAATTAATTCTGGTGATGTTAAAAGGAGTTAGGAATTCTTCTATTTTTGCTTTATCTGTGCCGTCAGTTAGAGTATCTACATTGATGTCCCCCATTATCAATACCTGTCTATCAGCAGCAAGCACTCTTTCTAGTTGTTCTGTAAGAATGTCTATGGCTTGGTCGAGGTTTGCACTTGGAGGGTCTGTATACACCTAACACCAGCAGAGGTTGTTTGCTGACTTTGACTTCAAAGAGTGCTGTTTCACAGGTCAGTTCTGTTTCCTCATTACTTGTGCGTATGAGTGAGACATTCTTTTCCAGACCATTTTTTACATATCCTACCACCCCTCCCTTAAACGTGGGTTTTCCTAGAGAAACCCCCAATCAGTGAGTAGCCTTCCTATGCATGTGTTTTGGAGATTTTCATGAGAAAGGCCATGTTCTGTTATTACAATGAAGTCGGGGTTCTCATCTTGTAGAAAGTGTGCTAGCCTATCAGTTTTGTTGGATAGCCAGTTTATATTTTGATGTAAAATTTTCAGTTGGTTGTTAAAAGTTCGTTTTTCTAGTTTATTGTAATTAGGTATGGCCGAGAAGGATCTGTTAGTATTGTTGATAACTGTCTGGTGTGTTATATTGCTTGTGGCTTCAGTTGCACGTTCTTGTTGAAAAAGTATCTGGTGTGATAGGCCTCCTTTTTCCGAGTTTTGCTTTTAATGCCCGACTCTAAAAAAGCGGAACTTGAGTTGGGGTTTCTTGCATCCTGTTTTTTTTAGGGTATGCTCACTTGGGAAATTAGCAGTTTGGGTTTGCAGAGGCGGCAAAAGAGGACCATTAAAATCATTGGCTGCATCCATGTACATGTCACACATATTTGTTTGCAGAAATTTCTTCATATGTCTCATTGTCTTTAAGTCTTTTTGCACTTACTGGAGGCTGTTTACTTGTCCTGAAAATGTCATACTGCTTTGCTGGAGACTGGAATTTCATTTTGGGTAACAGTTTTTAAATGTTGTTCTGTACATGTCTTCACTTTTGTCCCTGAGCTTTATTTTTTTTTAATCTGTAGGACACACTGAAGTGGTTGTTTTTCCTTCCTATTGCATGCTTCTTACCTTTATTTGGCACAGGCATATTTAATTTCATTGCTCCAGGGACGATTTTCGGGGTAGTATCTTGTGATGAGATGGTTTTCAGTTTGAGTACTCTGCTCACACAGGACTGGACTGTTGTGTGCCAGCAGCACAATGGCAGTGAGATTGGCTGGTGACATTTTTAATCATTGTCTCCATTTGGTCCTGTTTGAACTTTCATTTTGGCTATTTCTAAAGAATAGTTGAAAAATGTTGTGGTCTGGACTGTGGTGAAAGTTCTCCGCCTATTGTCTGAGTTTCAGCGTTCATTTTTCTTGGAGTTTCCAGTTGGGCTATGTCTGTTTTATGAATCAGAGTGCTGCTGTCAGAAGACAAAAAATTGCTTTTCAAGATCACCAATTTTTTTGGCATACTCTGAAATTAAGCTGTTCTTGTTTATTGTCATGATCTTCAAAAATGTTTTTCGATTTCAACTATCTTTTTCCTTTCTTTTCCAACCTGTGCTTGAGTGGCAGCTAATTCTTCAGACAGTGTTTCAATTCTATTGAGATAGTTTCCTCCTCTTCAGACATTTCCTCGATCTTCGCATCACAACCTGCCAACCTACACTGAAGATCTGCTAGGTTGCGCTCCAACAAATTGACGATATGCGTTGTCTTTATAGCCATGAAAGTCACAACTTGATCCTTAGGTTTGAATGCTACGATTTCGATCGATTCCTGGGTAGATATTTAATGTTGTTTGTCTCTATATGAAAAATATAAATATCTTGTTATGACAAATATTTACACGTATATTTTTTTCCGCTAACCTATCCAAGCTTTAATTGTGTAACACGTCACACACATAAACTTATGGCAGAAACATTATGGGTTAGAGCAATACAAAAGAGTTTACTTACTCTGTAGACTGTGTGCTGTACAAAACAGAATAATCAGAGCTGTAATATATGCTGGATTTTGTATACAACTACATCGTTTTCCATTTGATTCATATCACTCACTTCGTAATCACTCGTTTAATTACTATTTTAATTAAATTTGAACTAAAATTCCGTCTTTTGAGATAAGAATATTCTTTACACAAAAGGGGCTCAAATCAGCAAATACCCGCGATTTCGTGTGAAAAACTGAGACACAATGCTTATATTAGTTGTAAATTACATTAAAAACTCCAGAAAAAAGTGATAGTTACTGGAAGATATTTCAAGCTTCTGATCAATTCTCGAGTTTAAAGTTTAAAGAACAGTGTTTTAGTTCCTGGAAGTCATAGAGTTTAACAGTTTGTATAAGTACCGAAGAATTAACTTGAATTTCTCTCGAACACCATGATATTTTTTAGAATAATTCCAGCGATTTCAGTAATAATTAAACTATTATAAGACAGTGTGGTTGAATCTTAAATTCAGTTTAGAAATTAAATTAGGCCTAATTTGGGTTCATATTATATCACTGTTATTGCTAACAGCTTTAGAAGTTAAGCGAAATTCATAATGGCTATTATTTAAGGCTTTGATCGTGCATGAACACTTTTGGCTCAAGAAAGATATATTTCCGAAGCAAAATTTGAGTAAGCCATGTTCCTGCAATGAAGAAAATTGGTATATATATATATACCAATTTATATATATATATATATATATATATATATATATATATATATATATATATATATATATATATATTACTAATCACTGTGTTGAATAGAAGAAAACAAAAGAACCATTTTTCACTTCTATATATTTATGTTTACGTTTTTATAGTTTTCTATTAATTTATATTTAAAACTTCCTGAAGACGGGGTTATTAAATCCCCCGAAATATAGAAGTGAAAAATGGTTCTTTTGTTTTCTTCTATTCAACACAGTGATTAGTAAGTAAGCCATTAGGCATATATATATTCAATAAACGTTGAATCACAAAAAGTACTTGCTCCGCCGAGACAATAGCGCATAAAAATCTTTGACGTGGTTTAAACCCTTTTTTATTCCAAATTCAGCATTGGGCTTATCCTGCATATGTGGTATTCGTGTAATTAATGGCGTACAGTGTATTACATCTACTTAACGCTCAAGTATTAAAACAGTGATAATATATTAAGTGAAAATGTTAACATATTCTTCATTAGAGATTGATACTCAAACTAAAACAGACACATTGTTCAGACGCTTTGCTGTGATCACTCACTGGTCAGAGGGTACTCGCGAACAAATAGAACTGTGTTGGAATTGTGGACACGTGACCTTACAGGCTTGATGCTGCGTGATCGGCGTTCGGAATCAATCAGCTGTTTGACATTCCAGAACGACTTCAGTGTTGACTCGTGTGCCGTAGAAATCGTATAAAGCAAAGCTACAGCCCACGAGTCTTACAATTTTTATTTACAAAAGAGTACAATAAAGATTTTCCTTTGGCAGGCGTAGCTTTTAACGTTTTCAGTTTTACTTTAAACTTGGTATACCCAAACTATAATTCTATAGGTACAGTTAAATGTTTAAATAGTGTTACGATTCTAACTTGTGCTGATAATGTTACAATCAAGGTGTTACCTCTTTTTTATTCAGAAATTACGAACCGGCTATCTCTAGCCTATTCTTGAAATTATACGTTAATAACTATACCAAGAGTTGCCTTCCCTGGAGAGTAATCGCGTTTTTACTCGCTGTCAAATCGGACGCGTTTTGTAAAAATTGTATAAATAAAAACATTATTTGGTCAAATATTGAACAGTTTTCACATAGTTACGTATTTATACTCCGAGCATTACGTATTTTATTTTAATAAGGCTTTATTGATATAATTTGACGGATACACGCAAAATATTCCGTTAGCTGTAAGACATTTTTTGTTTAGTATCTAAACAAAATTATTTTTATTCATGCTATATTATAACTAAAAATAAAAACAAAAAGTTATGATTGGACAAAAATAGTTTTATGAATGTAAACAATTAAACTAAACCATCTTATAGAGACAAAGTCTTTGTTAAACAAAATGTCTATACATTCAGATACCAATTTATTATTGATTAACTTATATTAAGTTTACCTAGTCAAAATATTTATTTTGATCCAATTAATGATATTAACTAATAAGGTGGTGTAATCGATTTTGAGTAAGTTAATTTTGTAATGTTATATTCACGATCTTTCAAGCTACTCTTCCTGAAGACAGAAAAAGGCCAAAAACATTTTTGGGCCACTTTACAAGAAATTATAGACATTTCAAGAAGTCATTTTGGGCCATTTTACAACTAGACTCAATGGAAAACGGCTGATGATAGGTAGTTAAAACTTTTAAAATAAATATATGAAATATGACCGAAGGGATTGATATATTTTATATTTAAAAACACAAGGTACTTTTTTCCCACCATGCATTAAATGTAGTGGAAAAATTATTAATTATTTATATTTTTTAATTTAAAATGTGCCACTCCCTCTGGAAGAAAGATACATAAGATTTTGCGTGTTTTAAATTGTAATATACTTTTATTTATAGAATCCGTGTTGATTTTTAAAAAGACGCCACGCGCAAATGGTAAAAATACACATGTATTTTCAGTTTGCTTCGTGATGCGTGCTCGGTGATTCAAGAGCACGAGGACGAACTCGCCCTTCCACCACCACCACCGGCAGTCCCCTCCAGCCCCTCTATTAGTTACTCTCTTCCTTTACTATCCACTTGATGTCTCCATTCATGGCACTATCATAACGAAACAAACAGTTTTACAACTAAGTTAATCTCACTGAGTCTTGCTCGTTGTAAGTTGAATTTCGTATTCAATTAAATCCCTAATAAGATACATGTATATAACGATATACTATTTCAAATAAATAAACCATTCAAAACACCGTTACATGTGAAAATTATTATGAATCGAATCCTCCCCTTGGCAATAAGGGCTCCTTACGCGACCTGGGCTAATGCTTTAAAACTTTGCATTATTTTTGATACAGTAAAAGAATAATAGAAATTATAGTTTTCTTTATAACATTAAGGAATAATAAAAAAAACACACTACCCTATAAATGGAGTGGTTTGGCTGAGCGCAGCCCCTACTTAGACAGGCTTTCTAGGACTACTTTACCGGGGCCCGAGACGGTCCCCGCCATACGTCTATTTGAAGGGACTGTGTCGAAGGACGATATAATTCAATCTAATAACGCTGTTACAGACTAAATGTCGTCGTTCATAAACATTTAGAAGAAACTGTGACTTTAATTTTGAAAACGATCACGATCACGTTTAAACCACGAGCAGTGAATTTATGTTATAATTATCACTAAACAAATAAAAAGTTATTGTTATTAGGATAACGGTGGGGGGATGGAGCAGTGTAACGGGGGCGCGGTCGCGGGACATGAAGGGGCTCGGCCTTGTATCTTTACCGGGGCCCGGCAAAGCTGAGTACGACCCTGGATGAGCGTTAGCGTATATTTTCACAATTTTTGAATGGGCTACCATGATGACAACGAGAAAATAATATAATAAACAAATTTGAAACAGACTGAGTTTATATATATATATATATATAATATAATATATAATATAATATTATATATATATATTATATATAATATAATATATATATATATATATATATATATATATATATATATATATATATATATATATATTTATATGTGTGTGTGTGTGTGTGTATATATATATATATATATACACGGTCAAATACAATATAATTTAATCGTAAAAAGTAAGGGCTCTGTGGTGTAATGGTAGCACATTCACCCGGCAAGTGAGAGATCCGGGTTCGAGTCCCGGCGGAGTAAGTACTTTTTGTGATTCAATGTTTATTGAAGTTAAATTAGGCTATTGCCATTGCCACTTATACAAATATTAAAGAATATAATATCAAATTTAGTGACTTTTATTATTTCCAGCAATTATTTATCGTGTTATTTTTTCCACGTTATTTTTTTTTTATTTTACCTGCCCGTCGTCTATTCGATAATATAACATTGGTTCTTTATAGATTTATGGTTGTAAGAATTATTATTATGTCAAATTTGAATTTTTAAGTTTACTGGTTTATAAAGTATAAAATGAAATCTAAATAACACATACAGACAGACATACTTTATATAAAGTAATTCTGACTCATGCTTCTATTGCACGTTTGGTTTATCTTTATCCTTAAAACAAATTCTCAAAATATAAACGGACAATTTGTGAAAATCTTGTATGGTAACGATATATGATTCCAAAATTAAAATGGTATAATACGTTTTCTCATAAAGGGTTAAATAATTTAATCATAATAACAAATAAATGACACGTGTTTGAATTTTGAGTAGTTTAAGGAATTACTTATAATATATAATCTTTATATTTAAATATAATCTAATTGTATTGTTTCAATACACATTCGATTCATTTATGCATCACTACTATATGCCTGGCTTAGTTCTATAACATGTTATCAGTTTATACTATTTACGTTGTTAGTGATTACATTATATTAAATAAGATAATGTAGTATTGAATAAACTGAAATAAAATGTAATTTAATAGTTTAAATGTGACGGTTAAATGGGTATATGTAAAAAAGATACATTTGAATTCCATGTATAACTGTATAACGTGTAATTGAATGAGAGGTTGATGATTACTACTTTTGTTTTAAGTTGTACTGTAGCATCGATACACATATAAACAAACATACCGCAGAGATTGCTGAGTAACAGCAGTGGTTTTTATTGAAAGTGTAAAGTTTAATACTACAACATTGGGTAGTTAGTTCCAGGATATTACACCAACCTTTAACAGGTTAGGGCACAGTATACCGTTGCTTGTTTCGCGCTTTACTGAAACATAAAGAATGTTGATTACATT